>NC_082642.1:64526020-67026020 GCF_028023285.1 Balaenoptera ricei
AGTCAAGATTATTACAGGCTTCAGAATTTTTGTGTGGGGATGGAACCGCAAGATTAGTCTTTGGCCAAGAGCACTTTTCTGTTTCTTGCAAAGGATTAGTTGACTTAAACTGGAGGCTCTCTCTCTCCTGATCCTGGAGCTGCAGACAGCTCTGTTTTTCCTTTGTGGAGCTTCCTGATATGCCAAAAACACCTTTCTTCTTAATCTTTGTAGTCATTTCAATGTTTATTCCATTCTAAGTCCTCATGCAGACTTTTTTTTTTGCTTTGCTAGGCAGGCCTCATAGAGAGCCAGTCTGTACTGTTTTCACCAAAATTATGTGAGAGCTTGTTTTAGCAACCACAAAACAAAAGTGAAACGTGGCCCCGATACGAAGTATTATTTTCAGGGCCTGTAAAAGTTGAGACTTCCTTTAGACAAAGTGAAAGCACAGGATACTCATACAATTGCAGTCAAAATACCACAGAAGCTACACGCCGCAGCAGGATGCCTGTCGGATAGACAATTAAAGTGGCCTGGGAATGACATATCCCCTCTTGCCAACATAATTAAGGTGTATTATTTGTCAGGGAGGTCAACGGTGAACAAATGTCCTAGCAAACTGGGAATGAAAGACAGGGAAGGAGCAGATAATGAAATTCAGGGATGACAAATGGCTCAGAGCCTGACACTGTGGCATCTGACAAAGAGAGACATCCAATGACTCTGAAACTTTTCCTCGTGCTCTGGAAGGCACTTGGATTGTGGGGGTTTTTTTCTAAAAAGGATCTTGTGTGTATCATTAATGTCATTCAGTTTCCTTATAGAAGAGGAATACTATTGACTACTACAGAAGGATGATGCAGCCCAGGCAGAATTCAATACGCAGTACAGTTTTTACAATGTGTACTCACTCCAGCTCCTTTTTGTAAATATTTTGTCCTATCTATCCTTGTTTCACAGCCAACTATAGTAGCTGGTCTGTCTACACTTTTTCCATTATTTGTTAATGGCTATTACACAGATGAAATGTTTCAGAGTGATCAAATAGTTGAATCTCACCTATAAGCAGGCCTTTGACCTCAGCCAAGCACTCCCTACAACTCAAGGTATGACCGCTTCCAAGCAAAGCCATGATGGAGCCGTGTCCAGACAAAAAGTCTCACAAATTTCCAGCCTTCAAGTTGTTCCCAAATTCCAAAGGCTTAACGACCCACAGAATAGTACCCGATGACGGCTACTTCCCTATGGTTGGTTGTGTTTATTGGGTTAGGATATTCGATAGACTTGAATCTTGTGGTATAAGATACTGTACAAGAGAAGGGATGCCAGCTCCTGAGCTGAGCCAGCTTCCTGTTTTGAACAGATACTTGCTCAGACCTTACTCTGTACAAACCGTACGTGTTGCCTCAGGCCCATGGTACCACACTGGGCCATTTTACAAGCTAGAGATCACAAACTAACCACACGTAGGCAACAGTCAGTGATGCTGAGCACAGTATTTCTGCATCTAGCATCATTCATTCAATGAACATTTGTTGATCACCAATCACATGCGAGGCGCTGAGCTGGATGTGGGGGACAGAGTGATGACCAAGACAAACATAGTCCCTGTCTTCACTGATGCTTTAGCCAGAAAGAAAGGCAGACAGGAGCCAATATCTACCAGATAATTAATTAATCATAATTGTGATAAGTAGGAGGAAAGATGTTGAGAAAGCTTTAAACCAACATATCTAACCGAGGCTGGGGTCTCAGGCAGGAAGTGACAATGTAAGATGTAAATAGGAATTAGGTAGGAATTAGCCAAACACATACGGGGTGTGTGTGTGTGTGTGTGTGTATAAAAAACAGAGATGGAGGAGACACGAGAGGAAAGGAGGAGTCTAGTATTTCAAGCAGAGGTAAGAAGACCTTGAGGAGGAAAGGAGTTTGGGGTGTTGAAGCCAGTACGTTTGGAGTGTAGCCAATGGGGGAGAGAGTGACAAGGCCCAGACCCTGCTAAAGACGGTGGCCTTCACATACCTCTGCAATTAGAGAAAGCACTGAGAGTAAAGCAAAGCAGACACAGACTAATATGTCTGAGCAGCAAGGATACGATGACGAATTAAAGGTCTCATTTTCAGATTTCCTCTTCCCTCAAAAAAAAAAAAAATGCTGCCTGATTCTAGGGAACAAATTTAGAAGGCAGGCACATATGATAATACAACCACTAAAAATCATAGCATCCTAAATTTCTTCTTCTCAATTTTCATGGCCTTTTTCTTACAGGGACTTCAAAAGCTCTTCTCATGGCAGATGGCAACTAACATAAATGAGCACACCATTAAGTGTGTGCCAGGCAGTGAGCTAGGCACTTTTTAAATACATTTTTTAATTTTAATCCCCACAAAATTTTCAGATAAATCCCCCATTTTTCAACTGAGAAAACAGAAAGTAGGTAAATTGTGCAATATCAGAGAACTACCAAGAGGCTTGAATCTTGGTCCATCTGTCTCCAAAGTCTACACAGCTTCCACAGTAAAGACAAAGGCCTTTTTCCACATTGATCCACCCACCAGTCAAACTGGAGTCATCACTTTAAACTCTTGGTATGAAAAAATACGATGATGGTTTTATGGAGGTTGCCAAAGACTAACATATTGAAATGTGAAGAATTCAAATCTAGTTATGTTTTTTTCAGGCAAGCAAACACCGTCCTCTCCTTTTATTTTAACTGAAAGGGTTTCTTTGTCATATATACTGTTTCATGAATATCTTCCCCTATCCTGACCTCCACCCCAAACTATTGAGCTTTACCCTCTAGCTTGCCTTCGACATGACAATTTGGATTCTTTAAGGACTACTAGAGTGCATCTCAGTGGGAGGGAAGATCCTTTATCTTCAGGAGGATGGTTCTAAGGTGTGTACCGATCTGGCCCCTTCCAGCCTCTCTCTTCACTGCTGTGCCTCTTTCTTACCTGCTCTCAGCCCACTGTTCACGCCCTCCCCCTTCACCACTGCTTCTCCCGTCCTCCTCCAGCCCCTTCCCACTTTCTTTCCTTCTCATCTTTTTAGTCACTTTGTCCACACCTCTCAGGTTTATATAAATAAACTGGCCTTCCATAGACATCACCGGCTGTTTTCCTTCCACCAGTTAACAGTATAGGGCCCTTCAGTGTTTCTCTGTTGTGCTTGTCGAGGCTGGTTGGTGCTAAGGATTCTGTGCACCACAGAGGTGGATGATTCTTGTTCCTCAAAAAGGAGAGGAAGGAAGATGAGCTCTTTCTGAGACACGTGCAGGAAGCCTGTACTTTCCAGGAGGCTGATCTGTGGAAGATGAAGGGGTGTATTTGTGTGCATGTGTTTTTTACTGCTATGCCTGCAAAATGTCAAGGACAAGTAACTAGAAGGACTGCATCTTCTGGGTATTTAAGAATTCATGTGACTGGGATGGGGGTGGGGGACAGGGAGAGATATTGTTTGTTATTTGGTGGTTTTCATTGTTTTGCTTTTTGCTTTGTTTTTGTTTTGCTTTTGCTACCCTCATTAACAACACATAGAACAACTTCTTAAAAGGTTTTTCTGTACTTCACAAGTTAACCCCCTCAAAAAAAATACACATTTCTATTATAACCAGGAAAAGCAATAAAATTTTATGAAAATAAGTAAATCCTACCCCCCCCCCAAAAAAATCATTACTTTAGGATGGCAGAAAATATCAGTTAAAAAAAATGTTGAAAACTTAAAGCTGAGCACAAATTTACTAATGTGTTGGTTGTTCGTGGTTATTAGCAAATTTATGACTTTCTGCTATATATCAAGACACGTTATGTTGGGTCTTATAAACAATTCTGAAACAGTGTCAAGACTGGCCATTAAAAAAAATTTTTTTAACCCTGAAAATTGTTCACAATGTCTGGAATATAATTTGTCTCTTCCAAAAATTTGATGATAAATATGTTAAATTATCCCAATGGCAAATTAATTTATATATAACATTACATAATTTATATACTATATAATATATATTATATTATGTAATTAATTTATATATAATATCATATATATCATCAATATCTTTCACTGTTTTTTTGGACATTTCCCTAAGTAAGGCAATCTCTGATCTCTACCGAATTGTTGCAATGAAGGCTGCAATGTGACATGTAAGCTTTTTATCTAAATTTATATAGCAAAGGCAGGTTTCATTCTTAACTAAGTCAATCACTTAAAAGTCAATCACTCTAATACCACATCTTAAAGATCTACCTCAACTGTGATTCCTGTGAAGTATTAATTGTTTTTGTTTGTTTGTTCTTTTTGTTACTTTTTTGGGGTGGGGGGGAAGGAGAAAAAATTTTTTTTAATTTCTTAACCATTTTAGGGGGAGAAGAAATTTTAAGCACAATTCTTGAGATCACATTCTGAATAGGGAATTTATTGACTAAAGAGAATATGCTCTCTCACTGGAAATTCAACCTTAATACTTCACACATACATGTCAAGTGCTTCATTACATTTTCAGTCATTGTAAAGTAGAAGTTTCTCTTACCTCCACCACTATTTTATTCCAAAAGAGAAGAAAAGAAAAACCCTAAGAATCAAAAGTCCAAATCTCACAGCCTTGGCTTCTCCCATTGGTAAGGGCTGCCTACAAAGGAAGCTCTCATGAAGAAACTAAGATGCACTGGGGAGTTTTAATCACCAGTGTCATTCACCACCGGGAGGAGAATTGCAGAACTCTCTCATAGAAGAGTTTACCCCATCTGCTAACAAGATGAAGTCATTCATCGAGAACTCAGTACTGGTTGCCTTCTTGGCAGTTCCTATTACTAAAAAAGCATTAGCTGAAATGAAAAGAGGAATTCCCATTAATCTACTCTGAGAAGACTCTTGATTTCTTATTTCTGGAGAAGCACACTGTGATATTTTACATGTTTTAGCCCTTGATATCCAAAACATTTAAATTGATAGGCCTTTTAAATCTATGGCCATGAACAGGGGACTCGCCAATATTTCTAATGGAAGTCTCCAAAAGTATACTACAATACATATATCGACTTCTTGTTTCAGTGAGTATCAAGATTAATTGTCCCTGTAAAAGTAAATAAATATTGACAGAGGTTTCACTTTGGTCCATATTTTCCACTCAGGTCAATAAATCTTTGTATTCACCTCAACTGAAGTCAATATCAAATGATTATTAATTCATGGTATACTCAACTAGCAGCCAAAACTACAACTTAACATATAGAAACATAGTTCCGCAGACCAATTTATATTCAAAATAAATACATGGAGTGAAAAATCACTGAATTGTTTCATACATTTAATGGAAATAAAAGGACAACCTATGGTCACCAGGAACGTGAAAGAATCTGTTGTTATTCTATTCTGTTTGGATTTGTCTAATACACAAAAAGTGATTCCTTTTATCCTGCAATTTGACATTCTGCTTCTTTGCTTATAAATCTCATTCCTGCTTCCACTTACTGGTGAGGTTTGCATATAGATAAATATTTATATAATAAAAAATAAAAGGAAGAATAAGAGAAAGGAAGGAGAAAAAGAAAATTTTTAAAGGAAAGGACAAAGAGAGAAGAAAGAAAGAGGAAATAGAGCTGAAGGAGGAGGTGAAAGAAGAAATTGGTGAGAAGAATTGAGATATATAATAAAATAAGAAAGGAGAAGAAGGTAATAGAGTAATCATGGAGAAAAAAATTAAAATATCACCACTGATTAGCTGTGTATTTTCATAAATTTCAACAAAAAGAAATTTATTTCTTTCCAATATTCTTCTCCATTTACAAAGATGCTTCTACCCAACTCAAATGTCTTAAACATCATAAATATTCTAGTTTTTCATTCAAGATCTAATATGCAAAAAGCTATTAACTTATATAAATAACTCAAAGAAAATTTAGAGCAAATATTTTTTACACAGTAAATTTAGGACAAGTTCTTTAAAGTTTTCAGGGATTGAGTCACCACAGCTAATTATGGGAAAAATAATTAAATGTCACTAGCAGGCGGATGGTTCATCGGAAATTATGGCACTTTTTATTTCCTGTGAAGGCACACTAACATTTGAAGACAAGCTGCTTGAAAGAAATTGCTCATCAACACTGGAAATTGGCAAGCATATCAAAAGAGTTATTGATCTTTACAGTGTTCGAACCCAAATATATTTGTAGTAAAGCAAGCACCAACTAAGACTGAAAACATAAGCTAGTTGATATTACCCAGGGAGGGCTTTACCCATTAACTGGGCTTTAAGTCCACATTACTGAAGCACTGCATTTCTGATCTTCATTGCTGCTCTTTTAAGACAAAGCAAGGTTTAAAAATCTGTCTTTGCCTTCAAATTTTGATATTAGCCAAAACTTTCTGATTCGTGTTTATATTAACTAAGTACTTTATACTCAATAAAGTATTTTTAATGTAAATTTACCTTAAACACTCTATATTTTCTAAGAATTATGAGCCATTCATTAGCTGAATTTTACCAACCAAAAAGAAGTGATGGTAACGTAGAGAAGAGGGTTACAATACAATATTTCTAGATGTCTACAACACTTCTTGGAATCACTAGGAGGATTTTGGAGGTGAAAGAAAACTTGGAGATCATCTCAACCAACATCTTCACCTTAATAAGAAGGAAACCAGGACTTCCCTGGTGGCACAATGGTTAAGAATCTGCCTGCCAATACAGGGGACACTGGTTTGAGCCCTGGTCCGGGAAGATCCCACATGCCGTGGAGCAACTCAGCCCATGTGCCACAACTACTGAGCCCACGTGCCACAACTACTGAAGCCTGTGCACCTAGAGCCTGTGCTCCGCAACAAGAGAAGCCACTGCAAGGAGAAGCCCACGCACCGCAAAGAAGAGTAGCCCCCGATTGCCACAACTAGAAAAAGCCAACATGCAGCAACAAAGACCCAATGCAGTCAAAAATAAATTAGTTAATTAATTTAAATAAATAAAAATAAAAAGAGGGAAACCAGAACTTCCCTGACGGTCCAGTGGTTAAGACTCTGCATTTCCAATGCAGGGGGCATGGGTTTGATCCCTGGTTGGGGAATAAGATCCCACATGCCATGTGGCATGGCCAAAAGATTAAAAAATAATAATAATAAATTTTTTAAATAAATAAATAAATAAAAAGAGGGAAACCAAAGCAAGAAAGAAGATACTCAGCATATTAGTAGTAGAGACAAAATAAGAATCCAGTTCTTCTATTTTACTAAAAAGTCCATGTAAACAGATCCACTTCCTTTGTTTTTCAGAACCTTCCAAAAGGCAATTTGGCAATGAAGTACACAATATTACAAATATACAATTTTTCACTAATATCCCCCTACAGAGATGACTTTGAAATATGTACGATTTTCAACTGAAGCATATGTTCAATTCTTTCTCCAAATGTATATACTGTCCCAGAGGCACAGTTTGATGTGGTTTTAAGTGTGGAAATATGAAGAACTTAGGAATACAAAATGATAAACTCTCCCTTTGTTTTTTAATTATTCTTTAAAAGCAAACAAACCAACCAACAAAAAAAAAACAAGATGACATTGAGCTGAAGGTTGAAAGCACTTCTCTAAGATTCCTAATTTGTCTTACATAATAGCAAAAGTTAACCAAGGAAAGGAGGGCAGTTAATGATGAAGCAGCATGTGCAAAAGCACTGAAACAAGACAGGTCACAATATATTCCAGAAATTATCAGTTCTTCAGCTTAAACATGAAGTGTCAATGAGAGAAAAGTGAGTGCTGAGGTCAGAAATGACAAAGCAGGGGCCAGACATTTTCAAGGAGTTGGAGTTTGTTCTATAGCTTCCTGGTAAGCCACAGAAGGATCAATATGATCCAAATCTTCTTTAAGAAAGATCATTTGACATCAGTGCTAAGGATATGTGGAAGAAAATGATCCTGGATACATAAAGATCTGTTGAAAAAAATTTGATCAATCAGGAGAGAAAAGAGAACACCTGGATAACTAACAGATTTGGGTTATAAAGAAGAAAAAAGTTATTTCCTGAAATTTAGGCTTGGAGTAGAGGATGAGAAATAGGCTTATGAGGTCATATATGAATTCAGTCTGGAATTCCCAAACTGCAGAAACAAATGCAAAACTGCTCTGAAGCAGCATAATCTAAGTGTAGGCTCTACAAGATCCCTTCTGATAAAGGCTTGTGAAAATGAGCTCATAGCCCCAAATTACAAACCATACAAAGAAATATTCCTTCAGAAGAGAAAATAAGCAGACACAAGGAACTTCAGGATTAGACATAAACCAGTAGATCTATAGAATAATTTGAGACTATAAAATAAATTTATTCATTAAAAATGTAAAATAATCTAAAACCAAAAGAAAGAAACAAGATATTATTTTTTTCATGACAGATTTTTAAAGAAGCAAACAGAATTTCTTGATTTTGAAAATATAGTTACTGTAAGGAAAACATCAATAAATGAACTAAACAGCAGACTGGAAACAAGTGAAGAGAGTAGAATGAAATGCGATGCAATATAGACCTCAGGAAATCCCCCAAAATGAATCATGAGTTGAAGAGAAAAATATGAAAGAAAAGCTAAGAGATATCAAGGATATAATAAAATGGTCTAACATAGGACTAGGACTTCTAAAATGGGTTAAAAGATATTGGAAGAGGAGCAAGAAGGAATTCTTCAGCAGACTGCCTTCAGACTTCATCTGGACTATTGTCTCTCCTGGATCTCCGCCCACACTACAGAGAAGAAGAAAACATTCCAAAAACATTGCCCAGAGGAGATTAACCAAGATGGCGGAGTAGAAGGACGTGCTGTCACTCCCTCTTGCGAGAGCACCAGAATCACAACTGACTGCTGGACCATCATTGACAGGAAGACCCTGGACTTCACCAAGGAGGATACCCCACGTCCAAGGACAGAGGAGAAGCCATAGTGAGACGGTAGGAGGGGCGCAAGCAGAGTAAAATCAAACCCCGTAACTGCTGGGTGGGTGACTCACAGACTGGCGAACACTTATACCACAGAAGTCCACCCACTGGAGTAAAGGTTCTGAGCCCCACGTCAGGCTTCCCAACCTGGGGGTCAGGCAACGGGAGGAGGAATTCCTAGAGAATCAGACTTTGAAGCCTAGTGGGAATTGGATTGCAGGACTTTGACGGGACTGGGGGAAACAGAGACCCCACTCTTGGAGGGCACACACAAAGTAATGTGTGCATCAGGACCCAGGGGAAGGAGCAGTGAGCCTGGGGGAGACTGAACCAGACCTACCTGCTGGTGTTGGGGGGTCTCCTGCAGAGGCGAGTGGTGGCTCTGTTTCACCGTGGGGATAAGGACACTGGCAGCAGAGGTTCTGGGAAGTTCTCCTTGGCGTGAGCCCTCCCAGAGTCTGCCATTAACCCCACCAAAGAGCACGGGTAGGCTCCAGTGTTGGGTTGCCTCAGGCAAAACAGCCAACAGGGAGGGAACCCAGCCCCACCCATCAACAGTCAAGTGGATTAAGGTTTTACTGAGCTCTGACCGCCACAGCAACAGTCAGCTCTACCCACCACCAGAGCCTCCCATCAAGCCTCTTAGATAGCCTCAACCACCAGAGGGCAGACAACAGAAGCAAGAAAAACTATAATCCTGCAGCCTGTGGACCAAAAACCACAGTTACAGAAAGATAGAGAAGATGAAAAGGCAGAGGGCTATGTACCAGATGAAGGAACAAGAAAAAACCCCAGAAAAACAACTAAATGAAGTGGAGATAGGCAACCTTCCAGAAAAAGAATTCAGAATAATGATAGTGAAGATGATCCAGGACCTTGGAATAAGAATGGAGGCAAAGATTGAGAAGATGCAAGAAATGATTAACAAAGACCTAGAAGAATTAAAGAACAAACAAACAGAGATGACCAATACAATAACTGAAATGAAAACTACACTAGAAGGAATCAATAGCAGAATAACTGAGGCAGAAGAACGGATAAGGGACCTGGAAGACAGAATGATGGAATTCACTGCTGCGGAACAGACTAAAGAAAAAAGAATGAAAAGAAATGAAGACAGCCTAAGAGACCTCTGGGATAACATTAAACGCAACAACATTCGCATTATAGGGGTCCCAGAAGGAGAAGAGAGAGAGAAAGGACCAGAGAAAATATTTGAAGAGATTATAGTCGAAAACTTCCCTAACATGGGAAAGGAAATAGCCACCCAAGTCCAGGAAGCGCAGAGAGTCCCATACAGGATAAACCCAAGGAGAAACACGCCGAGACACATAGTAATCAAAGTGGCAAAAATTAAAGACAAAGAAAAATTATTGAAAGCAGCAAGGGAAAAACGACAAATAACATACAAGGGAACTCCCATAAGGTTAACAGCTGATTTCTCAGCAGAAACTCTGCAAGCCAGAAGGGAGTGGCATGATATACTTAAAGTGATGAAAGGGAAGAACCTACAACCAAGATTACTCTACCCGGCAAGGATCTCATTTAGATTTGATGGAGAAATCAAAAGCTTTACAGACAAGCAAAAGCTAAGAGAATTCAGCACCACCAAACCAGCTCTACAACAAATGCTAAAGGAACTTCTCTAAGTGGGAAACACAAGAGAAGAAAAGGACCTACAAAAACAAACACAAAACAATTAAGAAAATGGTCATAGGAACATACATATCGATAATTACCTTAAACGTGAATGGATTAAATGCCCCAACCAAAAGACATAGACTGGCTGAATGGATACAAAAACAAGACCCATATATATGCTGTCTACAAGAGACCCACTTTAGACCTAGGGACACATACAGACTGAAAGTGATGGGATGGAAAAAGATATTCCATGCAAATGGAAATCAAAAGAAAGCTGGAGTAGCTATACTCATATCAGATAAAATAGACTTTAAATTAAAGAATGTTACAAGAGACAAGGAAGGACACTACATAATGATCCAGGGATCAATCCAAGAAGAAGATATAACAATTATAAATATATATGCACCCAACATAGGAGCACCTCAATACATAAGGCAACTGCTAACAGCTATAAAAGAGGAAATCGACAGTAACACAATAATAGTGGGGGACTTTAACACCTCACTTACACCAATGGACAGATCATCCAAAATGAAAATAAATAAGGAAACAGAAGCTTTAAATGACACAATAGACCAGATAGATTTAATTGATATATATCGGACATTCCATCCAAAAACAGCAGATTACACGTTCTTCTCAAGTGCGCACGGAACATTCTCCAAGATAGATCACATCTTGGGTCACAAATCAAGCCTCAGTAAATTTAAGAAAATTGAAATCATATCAAGCATCTTTTCTGACCACAACGCTATGAGATTAGAAATGAATTACAGGGAAAAAAACGTAAAAAGGACAAACACATGGAGGCTAAACAATACGTTACTAAATAACCAAGAGATCACTGAAGAAATCAAAGAGGAAATCAAAAAATACCTAGAGACAAATGACAATGAAAACACGACGACCCAAAACCTATGGGATGCAGCAAAAGCAGTTCTAAGAGGGAAGTTTATAGCTATACAAGCCTACCTAAAGAAACAAGAAAAAGCTCAAGTAAACAATCTAACCTTACACTTAAAGAAACTAGAGAAAGAAGAACAAACAAAACCCAAAGTTAGCAGAAGGAAAGAAATCATAAAGATCAGAGCAGAAATAAATGAAATAGAAACAAAGAAAACAATAGCAAAGATCAATAAAACTAAAAGTTGGTTCTTTGAGAAGATAAACAAAATTGATAAACCATTAGCCAGACTCATCAAGAAAAAGAGGGAGAGGACTCAAATCAATAAAATCAGAAATGAAAAAGGAGAAGTTACAACAGACACTGCAGAAATACAAAGCATCCTAAGAGACTACTACAAGCAACTTTATGCCAATAAAATGGACAACCTGGAAGAAATGGACAAATTCTTAGAAAGGTATAACCTTCCAAGACTGAACCAGGAAGAAATAGAAAATATGAACAGACCAATCACAAGTAATGAAATTGAAACTGTGATTAAAAATCTTCCAACAAACAAAAGTCCAGGACCAGATGGCTTCACAGGTGAATTCTATCAAACATTTAGAGAAGAGCTAACACCCATCCTTCTCAAACTCTTCCAAAAAATTGCAGAGGAAGGAACACTCCCAAACTCATTCTATGAGGCCACCATCACCCTGATACCAAAACCAGACAAAGACACTACAAAAAAAGAAAATTACAGACCAATATCACTGATGAATATAGATGCAAAAATCCTCAACAAAATACTAGCAAACAGAATCCAACAACACATTAAAAGGATCATACACCACGATCAAGTGGGATTTATCCCAGGGATGCAAGGATTCTTCAATATACGCAAATCAATCAATGTGATACACCATATTAACAAATTGAAGAATAAAAACCATATGATCATCTCAATAGATGCAGAAAAAGCTTTTGACAAAATTCAACACCCATTTCTGATAAAAACTCTCCAGAAAGTGGGCATAGAGGGAACCTACCTCAACATAATAAAGGCCATATATGACAAACCCACAGCAAACATCATTCTCAATGGTGAAAAACTGAAAGCATTTCCTCTAAGATCAGGAACGAGACAAGGATGTCCACTCTCACCACTATTATTCAACATAGTTTTGGAAGTCCTAGCCACGGCAATCAGAGAAGAAAAAGAAATAAAAGGAATACAAATTGGAAAAGAAGAAATAAAACTGTCACTGTTTGCGGATGACATGATACTATACATAGAGAATCCTAAAACTGCCACCAGAAAACTGCTAGAGCTAATTAATGAATATGGTAAAGTTGCAGGATACAAAATTAATGCACAGAAATCTCTTGCATTCCTATACACTAATGATGAAAAATCTGAAAGAGAAATTATGGAAACACTCCCATTTACCATTGCAACAAAAAGAATAAAATACCTAGGAATAAACCTACCTAGGGAGACAAAAGACCTGTATGCAGAAAACTATAAGACACTGATGAAAGAAATTAAAGATGATACAAATAGATGGAGAGATATACCATGTTCTTGGATTGGAAGAATCAACATTGTGAAAATGAGTATACTACCCAAAGCAATCTACAGATTCAATGCAATCCCTATCAAATTACCAATGGCATTTTTTACGGAGCTAGAACAAATCATCTTAAAATTTGTATGGAGACACAAAAGACCCCGAATAGGCAAAGCAGTCTTGAGGCAAAAAAATGGAGCTGGAGGAATCAGACTCCCTGACTTCAGACTATACTACAAAGCTACAGTAATCAAGACAATATGGTACTGGCACAAAAACAGAAACATAGATCAATGGAACAAGATAGAAAGCCCAGAGATTAACCCACGCACCTATGGTCAACTAATCTATGACAAAGGAGGCAAAGATATACAATGGAGAAAAGACAGTCTCTTCAATAAGTGGTGCTGGGAAAACTGGACAGCTACATGTAAAAGAATGAAATTAGAATACTCCCTAACACCATACACAAAAATAAACTCAAAATGGATTAGAGACCTAAATATAAGACTGGACACTATAAAACTCTTAGAGGAAAACATAGGAAGAACACTCTTTGACATAAATCACAGCAAGATCTTTTTTGATCCACCTCCTAGAGTAATGGAAATAAAAACAAAAATAAACGAGTGGGACCTAATGAAACTTCAAAGCTTTTGCACAGCAAAGGAAACCATAAACAAGACGAAAAGACAACCCTCAGAATGGGAGAAAATATTTGCAAATGAATCAACGGACAAAGGATTAATCTCCAAAATATATAAACAGCTCATTCAGCTCAATATCAAAGAAACAAACACCCCAATCCAAAAATGGGCAGAAGACCTAAATAGACATTTCTCCAAAGAAGACATACAGACGGCCACGAAGCACATGAAAAGATGCTCAACATCACTAATTATTAGAGAAATGCAAATCAAAACTACAATGAGGTATCACCTCACTCCTGTTAGAATGGGCATCATCAGAAAATCTACAAACAACAAATGCTGGAGAGGGTGTGGTGAAAAGGGAACCCTCTTGCACTGTTGGTGGGAATGTAAATTGATACAGCCACTATGGAGAACAATATGGAGGTTCCTTAAAAAACTAAAAATAGAATTACCATATGACCCAGCAATCCCACTACTGGGCATATACCCAGAGAAAACCGTAATTCAAAAAGACACATGCATCCGAATGTTCATTGCAGCACTATTTACAATAGCCAGGTCATGGAAGCAACCTAAATGCCCATCAACAGACAAATGGATAAAGAAGATGTGGTACATATATACAATGGAATATTACTCAGCCATAAAAAGGAACGAAATTGAGTCATTTGTTGAGACGTGGATGGATCTAGAGACTGTCATACAGAGTGAAGTAAGTCAGAAAGAGAAAAACAAATATCGTATATTAATGCATGTATGCGGAACCTAGAAAAATGGTACAGATGAGCCAGTTTGCAGGGCAGAAGTTGAGACACAGATGTAGAGAATGGACATATGGACACCAAGGGGGGAAATCTGCGGTGGGGTGGGGATGGTGGTGTGCTGAATTGGGCGATTGGGATTGACATGTATACACTGATGTGTATAAAACTGATGCCTAATAAGAACCTGCAGTATAAAAAAACAAACAAAACAACTAATACTAAACTTTCATTGGGTTATTTGTATGGAAACATGTTAATATAAATGTTTCAGACATTACATGAAATTTCTAAAAATCTTATATTTGTATTTGTATGGAAATATGTATGGAAATATGTTAATATAAATGTTTCAGACATTACATGAAATTTCTAAAAATCATATTTGTATTTGTATGGAAATATGTATGGAAATATGTTAATATAAATGTTTCAGACATTACATGAAATTTCTAAAAATCTTATATTTGTACTTGTATGGAAATATGTATGGAAATATGTTAATATAAATGTTTCAGACATTACATGAAATTTCTAAAAAAAAAAAAAAAAAAAAAAAAAAGATATTGGAAGAGATGATGGCTAAAAATTTTCCAGAATTCATAAAAGACATGAATTGTCAGATTCAAGAATCACTAGAAGACTCAAGTAGAAAAAGTCAAAATAATTCCAGATCTAAACACATTGAAGTAAAACTATGGAGCACCATAAATACAAAATATATAAAGACAAAGAGGAGTTATTAGGGTGAAGTCAAAAAGCAAATTACTACAGAGGAACTACAAAAAACTGACAGCAAAATCCTCAACAACAGCCTTAAAAAATGGAATAATACAGTCAGTGAACTGAGAGGAAATAACTGTTTATCTTGAATTGTATGGTCCAAAAAACTATTATTTAGAAATGAGAGTAAAATATAGACATTTTCAGACAAAGGCAAAGGGAATTTACTACTCACAGAACATTGCTAAAAGAATACTAAAAAATATACTTCAAGAAAACTTATCCTGAACCCCGGAGGAAGGAATAGAACACAAGAAGCAATAGTGAGAAAATAAATTGGCAAATAGCATGTATAAATCTAAATCATCACTAACTGCATCAGTAAAAATGACTCATAAGTACAAGGTGAAGCTAAAATCCTGGGCAGCAATTAGCACGTAAACCGGGCGGCAGAGACAATCCAAGTTAACGTGTTCCACAGTTCTCATACATTTCAGAAAGGGGGTCAATATTATTTAATGTGAGACTTTATTAAATATCCACATTAAATATTTCTTAGTGCCTATTAAAAGAACATAGGTAAAACATAGTAGAAGGAAAAAGAAAAAGAAAATTCAACAGGTAGCAAGAAAGAAAGAAAAAAAGAAGTAGAGGGGGAAAAACGAAACAAACTAAAAGCAGGTCAAATACAAAACAGAAAATAACATTTATCTTATTTAAATCTAAGCAGATCCCTAATCACAATAGGTATAAATGGACTAGAAGAAAGTGAAAGATAAATTTTATTTAAGTAAAAATTCCAGCTATACGTTGGATTTTACATATGTTCAGGAGAGATACATGCAAAAAACAAACAAACAAACAAACACTCAGAAGCTCTGGAAATAAGTGGATGAAAAAAGACATAACCAAAAAGAAAGCCAAAGTGGCTATAGTAATATGGAACCAAGTAGACGTCAATGAAAAAAAAATAATCCCCTAATTATTACAAAATGACAAAACGAAAACTTTACCCGGAAAATACTGTATTCTGAATTTTTAGATACATAATATCTTAACCTCCAAAACCGTGAAGCAAAAATTGATAGAATTACAAGAAATAAATTGACAAGTTCACAATTTAATGACAAATTTCAACACACCTCTCTTAGTAACTAATAAAGAAGACACCAAATTTGTAGGAGCACATAAGATTTGAACAGCATAATTAACAAGTTTGATCTAATGAACATATATAGAGTCTGCATCCAAAAATTATTTTTCCAGCTCATATGAAGTATTTATAAAATTTGCCACATTTAACCATGAAAATCACAGCACAATAAAAAATCAGTTACAAAAATATAGCCAAAGTCATAGGTTTAGAAATTTTAAAGCATATTAAATAATATGTGGATCAAAGAGAAATCCTGATAGAAATTATAAAATATTTTAAACTAAATAATATTGAGAACATTATATATCGAAACTTTTGGAAAGCAGGTAAACCAATATTAGAGGAAATTTAGATACTTAAATGTTTATATTAGAAATGAAGCAAAATGTAAACCAATGTATAAGGAGTCGGATCAAAAATTTAGAAAAAGACCAGCAAAATACACAACATTTTTTAAAGAAAAAGGAAAACGCCTATAAAAACTAATAAAGCAAACAAAATTTTGGCATTTTGATTAATAAAATCAAAGAGACGTAAGTGAAAAGACTAGTAATTTAAAGGGAAACAGAGAAACACAAAAGATTTTACATGCTTAAGCAAATGTTATGAACAAATTTATTCCAATAAGTTTGAAAACCTAGACAAAAGAATACTTTCTTAGAAAGAGAAAACTTACTAAAGTTGACTCAGGAAGAAAGAGCAGATCTGAATATAACCATTAAAAACTTGAATGTATGTATGCAATTGGATTGAATGCAATTTGTAACTAGTTCCCAAAATACTTCAACCTAGTATTAAACAGGATTTCTTAACAAACCTCCAAGTAACCAGTAATCCCATCTTACAGAAACCATTCCAGAGAACAGACGGAGAAAGTGGCAAATCAAATCATTTTAAGTAAAAATATAGTGGGATATTTTATGAAGCTTGACAAACTAAAATCCTAAAATACATCTGGAGGAATAAATGACTAAGGACATTGTGAGGAAGGTGAAGGGAAGATTTGCCTTACTGATATCAAGACTTACTATAAAGCTGTGGCAATTTTAAAAATTAGTGTTAGTAGCATCAGGATAAAGAAAGAGACCAAATGATCAGAATAGAGATCCTGGAACAGATCCATATGTTTGTGGGAACCTGGTGTATGACAGAGTTGGCATTAAAAATGAATGGCGGAGGAGACTGGTTCAAGATGGTGGAGTACAAGGACGTGCACTCACTCCCTCTTGTGAGAGCACCAAAATCACAACTAATTGCTGAACGATCATCAATAGGAAGACACTGGAACTCACCAAAAAAGATACCTCACATCCAAAGACAAAGGAGAAGCCACAATGAGATTGTAGAAGGGGTGCAATCACAATAAAATCAAATCCCATAACTGCTGGATGGGTGACTCACAACCTGGAGAACAATTATACCACAGAAGTCCACCCACTGGAGTGAAGGTTCTGAGCCCAAGTGAGGCTTCCCAACCTGGGGGTCCGGCAACGGGAGGGGGAATTCCTAGAAAATTAGACTTTGAAGGCTAGTGGGATTTGACTGCAGGGCTTCGACAGGTCTGGGTGAAACAAAGACTTCGCTCTTGGAGGGCACACACAAAGTAGTGTGCGCATCAGGACCCAGGGAGAAGGAGCAGTGACCCCATAGGAGACTGAACCAGACCTAACTCCTAGTGTTAGAGGGTTAGAGGTGGGGTCAAGGACACTGGCAGCAGAAGTATTGGGAAGTACTCCTTGGCGTGAGCCCTCCCAGAGTCCGCCATTAGCCCCACCAAAGAGCCCAGGTAGGCTCCAGTGTTGGGTCGCCTCAGGCCAAACAACCAACAGGGAGGGAACCAAGCCCCACCGATCAGCAGACAAGCGGATTAAAGTTTTACTGAGCTCTGCCCACCAGAGCAACACCCAGCTCTACCCACCACAAGTCCCTCCTATCAGGAAACTTGCACAAGCCTCTTAGAAAGCCTCATCCACCAGAGGGCAGACAGCAGAAGCAAGAAGAACTACAATCCTGCAGCCTGTGGAACGAAAACCACATGCACAGAAAGATAGACAAAATGAAAAGGCAGAGGACTATGTACCAGATGAAGGAACAAAATAAAACCCCAGAAAAATAACTAAATGAAGTGGACATAGGCAACCTTCCAGAAAAAGAATTCAGAATAATGATAGTGAAGATGATCCAGGACCTCGGGAAGAGAATGGATGCAAAAATCGAAAAGTTGCAAGAGATGTTTAACAAACACCTAGAAGAATTAAAGAACAAACAAACAGAGATGAACAATACAATAACTGAAATGAAAAATACACTAGAAGGAATCAATAGCAGAATAACTGAGGCAGAAGAACGGATAATGACCTGGAAGACAGAATGGTGGAATTCACTACCGTGGAACAGAATAAAGAAAAAAAGAATGAAAAGAAATGAAGACAGCCTAAGAGACCTCTGGGACAACATTAAACACACAACATTCGCATTATAGGGGTGCCAGAAGGAGAAGAGAGAGAGAAAGGACCCAAGAAAATATATGAAGAGATTATAGTTGAAAACTTCCCTAACATGGGAAAGGAAATAGCCACCCAAGTCCAGGAAGCGCAGAGAGTCCCAGGCAGGATAAACCCAAGGAGAAACATGTCAAGACACATCGTAATCAAATTGACAAATATTAAAGACAAAGAAAAATTATTAAAAGCAACAAGGGAAAAACGACAAATAACATACAAGGGAACTCCCATAAGGTTAACAGCTGATTTCTCAGCAGAAACTCTACAAGCCAGAAGGGAGTGGCACAAATATTTCAAGTGATGAAAGGGAAGAACCTACAACCAAGATTACTCTACACGGCAAGGATCTCATGCAGATTCAATGGAGAAATCAAAAGCTTTACAGACAAGCAAAAGCTAAGAGAATTCAGCACCACCAAACCAGCTCTAAAACAAATGCTGAAAGAACTTCTCTAAACGGGAAACACAAGAGAAGAAAAGGACCTACAAAAACAAAGCTAAAACAATTAAGAAAAAGGTAATAGGAACATACGTATCGATAATTACCTTAAAAGTGAATGGATTAAATGCTCCAAGCAAAAGACACAGGCTTGCTGAATGGATACAAAAACAAGACCCATATATATGCTGTCTACAAGAGACCCACTTCTGACCTAGGGATAGATACAGACTGAAAGTGAGGGGATGGAAAAAGATATTCCATGCAAATGGAAATCAAAAGAAAGCTGGATAGCAGTATTCATATCAGATAAAATAGACTTTAAAATAAAGAATGTTACAAGAGACAAGGAAGGACACTACATAATGATCAAAGGATCAATCCAACAAGAAGATATAACAATTATAAATATATATGCACCCAACATAGGAGCACCACAACACATAAGGCAAATGCTAACAGCTATAAAAGAGGAAATTGACAGTAACACAATAATAGTGGGGGACATTAACACCTCATTTACACGAATGGACAGATAATGCAGACAGAAAATTCATAAGGAAACACAAGCTTTAAATGACACAACAGACCAGATAGATTTAATTGATATTTATAGGACATTCCATCCAAAAACAGCAGATTACACTTTCTTCTCAAGTGCACATGGAATATTCTCCAGGATAGATCACATCTTGGGTCACAAATAAATCCTTGGTAAATTTAAGAAAACTGAAATCATATCAAGCATCTTTTCTGACCACAACACTATGAGATTAGAAATAAATTACAAGGAAAAAAAAGTAAAAAACACAAACACATGGAGGCTAAACAATATGTTACTAAATAACCAAGAGATCACTGAAGAAATCAAAGAGGAAATCAAAAAATACCTAGAGGCAAATGACAACGAAAACACGATGATCCAAAACCTATGGGATGCAGCAAAAGCAGTTCTAAGAGGTAAATTTATAGCAATACAATCCTACATCAAGAAACAAGAAAAATCTCAAATAAACAATCTAACCTTACACCTAAAGGAACTAGAGAAAGAAGAACAAACAAAACTCAAAGTTAACAGAAGGAAAGAAATCATAAAGATCAGAGCAGAAATAAATGAAATAGAAACAAAGAAAACAACAGCAAAGATCAATAAAATTAAAAGCTGGTTCTTTGAGAGGATAAACAAAATTGATAAACTTTTAGCCAGACTCATCAAGAAAAAGAGGAAGAGGACTCAAATCAATAAAAGTAGAAATGAAAAAGGAGAAGTTACAATGGACACCACAGAAATACAAAGCATCATAAGAGACTACTACAAGAAACTCTTTGCCAATAAAATGGACAACCTGGAAGAAATCGACAAATTCTTAGAAAGGTATAACCTTCCAAGACTGAACAAGGAAGAAATAGAAAATATGAACAGACCAATCACAAGTAACGAAATTGAAACTGTGATTAAAAATCTTCCAACAAACAAAAGTCCAGGACCAGATAGCTTCACAGGTGAATTCTATCAAACATTTAGAGAAGCGCTAACACCCATCC
The DNA here is from genome assembly GCF_028023285.1 of Balaenoptera ricei. Classification (NCBI taxonomy): domain Eukaryota; kingdom Metazoa; phylum Chordata; class Mammalia; order Artiodactyla; family Balaenopteridae; genus Balaenoptera; species Balaenoptera ricei. Next base: position 64,546,806 of record NC_082642.1, read on the forward strand.
TTCTCAAACTCTTCCAAAAAATTGCAGAGGAAGGAACACTCCCAAACTCATTCTACGAGGCCACCATCATCCTGATACCAAAACCAGACAAAGATACTAAAAAAAAAGAGAATTACAGACCAATATCACTGATGAATATAGATGCAAAAATCCTCAACAAAATACTCGCAAACAGAATCCAACAACACATTAAAAGGATCATACACCGTGATCAAGTGGGATTTATCCCAGGGATGCAAGGATTCTTCACTGTACGCAAATCAATCAATGTGATACACCACAGTAACAAACTGAAGAATAAAAACCATATGATCATCTCAATAGATACAGAAAAAGCCTTTGACAAAATTCAACACCGATTTATCATAAAAACTCTGCAGAAAGTGGGCATAGAGGGAACCTACCTCAACATAATAAAGGCCATATATGACAAACCCACAGCAAACATCATTCTCAATGGTGAAAAACTGAAAGCATTTCCTCTAAGATCAGGAACAAGACAAGGATGTTCACCCTTGCCACTATTATTCAACATAGTTTTGGAAGTCCCAGCCATGGCAATCAGAGAAGAAAAAGAAATAAAAGGAATATAAATTGGAAAATCAGAAGTAAAACTGTCACTGCTTGCAAATGACATGATACTATATATAGAGAATTCTAAAGATGCTACCAGAAAACTACTAGAGCTAATCAACGAATCTGTTAAAGTTGCAGGATACAAAATTAATGCACAGAAATCTCTTGCATTCCTATACACTAACAACGAAAGATCAGAAAGAGAAATTAAGGAAACACTCCCATTCACCATTGCAACAAAAAGAATAAAATACCCAGGAATAAACCTACCTAAGGAGGTAAAAGACCTGTATGCAGAAAACTATAAGACACTGATGAAAGAAATCAAAGATGACAAAAACAGATGGAGAGATATACCATGTTCTTGGATTAGAAGAATCAAATTGTGAAAATGACTGTTCTACCCAAAGCAACCCTCAGATTCAATGCAATCCCCATCAAATTACCAATGGCATTTTTTACAGAACTAGAACAAAAAATCTTAAAAATTTGTAAGGAGACGCAAAAGACCCCGAATAGCCAATGCAATCTTGAGGGAAAAAAACAGAGCTGGAGGAATCAGGCTCACTGACTTCAGACCATACTACAAAGCTACAGTAATCAAGACAATATGGTACTGGCACGAAAACAGAAATATAGATGAATAGTACAGGATAGGAAGTCCAGAGATAAACTCACACACCTATGGTCAACTAATCTATGACAAAGGAGGCAAGGATATACAATGGAGAAAAGACAGCCTCTTCAATAAGTGGTGCTGAGAAAACTGGACAGTTTCATGTAAAGAATGAAATTAGAACACTCCCTAACACCATACACAAAAATAAACTCAAAGTGGATTGGAGACCTAAATATAAGACCAGACACTATAAAACTCTTAGAGGAAAACATAGGAAGAACACTCTTTGACATAAATCACAGCAAGATCTTTTTGACCCACCTCCTAGAGTAATGGAAATAAAGTCAAAAATAAACAAATGGGACCTAATGAAACTTAAAAGTTTTTGCACACAATACGGCCACTATGGAGAACAGTATGGAGGTTCCTTTAAAAACTAAAAATAGAACTACCATATGCCCCAGCAATCCCACTACTGGGCATACCCTGAGAAAACCATAATTCAAAAAGAGTCATGTACCACAATGTTCATTGCAGCTCTATTTACAATAGCCAGGACATGGAAGCAACCTAAGTGTCCATCGACAGACGAATGGATAAAGAAGGTGTGGCACATATATACAATGGAATATTACTCAGCCATAAAAAGAAACGAAATTGAGTTATTTGTAGTTAGATGGACAGACCTAGAGTCTGTCATACAGAGTGAAATAAGTCAGAAAGAGAAAAACAAATATCGTATATTAGCACATATATATGGAATCTTAAAAAAAAAAAAAGGTTCTGAAGAACCTAGGGGCAGGACAGGAATAAAGACTCAGACATAGAAAATGGACTTGAGGACATGGGGAGGGGGAAGGGTAAGGTGTGACGAAGTGAGAGAATGGCATGGACATATATACACTACCACATGCAAAATAAATAGCTAGTGGGAAGAAGCTGCATAGCACAGGGAGATCAGCTTGGTGCTTTGTGTCCACCTAGAGGGGTGGGATAGGGAGGGTGGGAGGGAGATGCAAGAGGGAGGAGATATGGGGATATATGTATATGTATAGTTGATTCACTTTGTTATAAAGCAGAAACTAACACACAATTGTAAAGCAATTATACTCCAATAAAGATGTTTAAAAAAAAAAGAATAAAAGCTTTTGCACAGCAAAGGAAACTATAAACAAGAAGAAAAGACAACCCTCAGAATGGGAGAAAATATTTGCAAATGAAGCAACAGACAAAGGATTAATCTCCAAAATATATAAACAGCTCATGCAGCTCAATATTAAAAAAACAAACAACCCAATCAAAAAATGGGCAGAAGACCTAAACAGACATTTCTCCAACGAAGACATACAGATGGCCAAGAGGCACATGAAAAGATGCTCAACATCACTAATTATTAGAGAAATGCAAAACAAAACTACAATGAGGTATCACCTCACACCAGTTAGAATGGGCATCATCAGAAAATCTACAAACAACAAATGCTGGAGAGGGTGTGGAGAAAAGGGAACCCTCTTGCACTGTTGGTGGGAATGTAAATTGATAACAGCCACTATGGAGAACAGTATGGAGGTTCCTTAAAAAACTAAAAATAGAATTACCGTATGACCCAGCAATCCCACTACTGGGCATATACCCAGAGAAAACCATAATTCAAAAAGACTCATGCACCCCACCAGTGTTCATTGAAGCACTATTTACAATAGCCAGGTCATGGAAGCAACCTAAATGCCCATCGACAGATGAATGGATAAAGAAGTCGTGGTACATATATACAATGGAATATTACTCAGCCATAAAAAGGAAAAAAATTGGGTCATTTGTAGAGACGTGGATGGACCTAGAGACTGTCATACAGAGTGAAGTAAGTCAGAAAGAGAAAAACAAATATCGTATATTAATGCATATATGTGGAATCTAAAAAAATGGTACAGATGAACTGGTTTGCCCGGCAGAAATAGAGACACAGATGTAGAGAACAAACGTATGGACACCAAGGAGGGTGGAAAGTTTGGGCGGGGGGGGTATGAATTGGGAGATTGGGATTGACATATATACGCTAATATGTATAAAATAGATAACTAAGAAGAACCTGCTGTATAAAAAAAATAAATAAAATTCAAAAAAAAAGATAGATTAAAAAAATAATAAAAAATAAAATTGGAAAAAATGGTAAAGAAAAAATGAGAGGAAAGATGAATTGTTTAATAAATAAAGCCAAAATACTTAGCTATCCATAAAAAAGGAAAAAATTGGAGCCTTATGTAGTAACCAAATTAAAAAAAAAAAAAAAACCCAGAAACTCATTCATTACCATTAGGAGTATGAAAGGTAAAATCATAAGCTAGAATTAGCTGGCAAAGTTTAAAACACACATAAACCATTACCTGGCAATTTCCCTTCTAGGTATTTACCCTAGAAAAATTCTCATACATGTGCATAAGGCAATCCAAAAGATATGTTCAGTACAGCGCTGTTTGTGATAGCAGAAAAGCAGAAACAACCCAGGCCTTTCTAAGAAGAGGGACAAATTAATCAACTGTGGTGTAGTCACAGAATAGAATGGAATGTTATACTGCAGTTAAGATGAATAAATCTGTTGAACATTTATCAGCATGGATTAGTCTCAAATACAAAATGTTAAGTGAAAAAAGCAAACTGAAAAATGATATGCACAGTATAATACCATTTCTGTACTTTTTTTTTTTTTTTTTTTGTACATTTTAAAACATAGTAAAAGATCATATGTAGCTTACGGTGGATATATTCAGTAAAAGTACAAAAATGAATATGGAAATACTTCACCCTAACTCCAGGATATCAGAGAAGTGGTCCTCTAACTATATCTCTAAATTTTTATTTCTTTTACAAAAGAGAGATCATTAGCAAATATGCAAAATGTTAATATCTGAATATATAGATATTTTTATCCTATTCTTTTTTCATATATTTGAAACATAATTAAAATAAAATTAATTATTAGGAGTATATAACATGAAAAAAGAAGACAAATATTTCCATTTAAAAGTCCTGCCCAGATCTAAAAAGCTCTCATCACAAGAAAAAATTTTTTGAAATTATGTGTGGTGATGAATATTAACTAAACTTAATGTGGTAATCATTTCATAATATACACATATATCAAATCCATGTTATATGTCAGTTATATATCAATCTAAAAATTAAAATTAAAATTCTGCTCACATGAGGGTTTCCTGGATCAGGCCTAGAGTCACTCCAGAGACAATTGCTGACCAAAGCTGATCCACCAGGGCAAGCGTCCTAACCAAAAAACCTGGTGTTTCCTCCAGGTTTTGTGGATATGGACCAGGAATGATGCTAGAAAAAGCATCAAAGGTGGTGATTTCCAGACCAGGATTTCAAGTATCAGTAGTTAAGTAAATTTTATACATACACACACACGCACATGCACATAGACACACACATACCCACACAATTAACATCATTTCACAAATGTAAAAGCATTATAACATTAAAAAATTTAAATAATCTCATAATAAACAAGTCTTTCAAATGAAATCAGTTTATCTTTATGAATAGCCATATTTTTCTCATCTTCCTCATTTTGCCTCAGAATAATGAAAACTTTCCAATAGATTAAGAAGAGATCATAAACCAATGTTTGGGGACTGCTTGTCTTGGGAACATACTTGGCATTCCGTTACCAGCTAGAGCCCAGATTACCAACAAAACTAGCATTACGATAAGACACTTATAGCGACCCCAGGGGGATTTCAGGAATTACATGATAAATTTTGCTTTTCTTCATCAATTCTTCCAGTTTCATGTCTCAGTGAGAAACACTGGCTGTCCAAGACTAAATGTACAATATGCTATGAATCTCATGCTATTCATCTTTTGTTAATTACAAAAAAAAAAAAATTGTTTCTTTTGCTGGTTCAAGAAGTAATATAATCCCAAATGTTTTTGCTCTATCTTGCCTTGCTTATTTTTGTTGAAATCAGTAAAACATGCACAGAACATATTTAAATATTAGAAAAACACTTTTATTTGGGACTAGCAGCCTTAAAAATAAACACTTTTTAATCTTTCCAAGTTTGGTACATTACTAATATTGTCTTCAATTCTGCTCAGCACAGACATGCAGACAGTTTCCTGAGGTCAGTGACATGACCCCACTGACTTTGAAGAAGAGTTGGAAAGGAAGAGTTAATGCACAGTGTTGAAAATAGATATGAGGCGACTTAGATCTTACAGCCACATGGGAGGTAAGAAGGAATTAGCTCTTCATGAAAAGCAAAATACAGCTTAGTCAATCAATTCAGTGACAGCATCAGCCAAATCAACTGTGTGACAGGACAACCTGTTGGCTAAATAAGTCACTTTTCCATTCACTCCTGTGCCCAATTCCAAATCCATATAGGTTTAGCCAATCTCAGGACTTGTCAACCACGGAAGTCCATTATGGAATTTCTACTCAGGAATGACATATAAAAATCTTTGCCTTCAATGTATTTTCAATTTAGGTAGGAAATATAAAATAACTACTCGTGATAAGCACAGAGAGACAAAATGACATAAAAGATCAAGTTAAATATAGTCATTTAACACATATGTGTTTATTACTATGATTATATACTATGACCTACCTACAGTAATATTGCTGGAGAAATAATAGTAAATAGAGTAACCACAGAAATTAATCCATATTTAGAAACATAAGCATATGTATTATATCTCTCTTTTCTTATTTAATAGAATAGAAACTATAGTTAGAACCACGTGCAAGCTTGTTGTTCCAGCATTGAAACTTATATGAATGTCTGTTTAAGGCACTACTTTCTATAATTTTTCCCTTTGCCTCCAATTGCGTGGTATGCCATGCAATTCATTCATTCATTCATTCAAAAAGATATTTGAGCGTTTGCTGGGTACCAAGCACTGGGGCTCAAAACAGAGTTCACAGTTAAAAGTTATAGTTTATTTGATCAAGTAGCATGCCTTATAAAACTTTATTCTAAATATCTGTGCAACACTATGTCCTTTTATCTTCCTCGCTGAACTTTCAGTCTCTCACAAAACCTGAATGGTACCTCTCCCTCCTCAGGCAGCAGCAGGAGCTCCCACCAGCAACAGAGCCAAGAGTGGCCTCCTCCACTGTGCAGCTCCCTCAGACTCTGATGATGACACTGATTGCACCCCACTTTGAGCAGTGCAACCTACTCTTAAAAAAATGTGTCCTGGGTAAGCTTCTCAGATGGAAAATGATTTAATCTGTAGTAGCATTTGACTGTGCATATAATGCTTGCTTGGTGAAGCAGGAGCAGACCTGACATTTTATGAATAGGGAAATGAGAGAGTGTGTTAAAGAAGGCTTGACAGCGAGAATGAAAGAATGAAGAGTCAACTTAAGCTGTTGAAAGCCTAACAAGATAAAGACAGGCAGGAAGGAGTCTCCTTAAATGTGATGAAATAAGGCCTGAAGGGATGGAACGGTAGAGAGATTGACGAGTATACACTTTGAAACAGAAGATAAATGTGTTCAACCTGACAGTAACATGTGGTTAAATTAATCAAAGGACCCATAGCCTTAAACGGTAGGAAAGAATACAGATTTATGCCACGATCATCTGTGATGGTAGGTGCAAAATTTCAAATAGATCAAAGAGGTGGAGCTTTTGAGAGAAAACAGTTGTTAGGATTATACAGCGTTCTCATAACATGTAAACATGACCACTGACCATGACACGATCTTCTCTGCTTTCCTTGTGGTTCATTTCCTCCACTTTAAAATGTAAAACGGGAGATTAAGAACAGTTCTTATTACCCAAAGGGAATACTTAATTTTAAGCGATTTTGTTCTTGTGATTTTTAATGATGAATTTTCGAGGGGGAACATTTTCAGAGAGTAAGCCTATTGGTGAAAGTAACAAGTTGACAGTTTACACTGCCTTGTTCTTCCTCTTGAGCTTCCAAAGGCATGATGCAGCCCCAAATACCAAGCCCACGCTTTGCCTGTCTTGATCCACGCTACTCTGCCCTGCAGAACTGTTTCTCATAAAGTCAGATGCCACAAGTTCTAACTGTTGAGGACACTATTAAAGCTGGAGACAGATAAAAATATTTTCAAAACTTTCTCAAGGAGAAGCACTAAAATAAATTAGCCCTTAGCTAACTAAAATGACCAACTAATCAGAACACCGCACTGAATATACTCATCACCGAAGTTTTATTATATACCATTGAGATCTTCCTCTTTTCACCTACCTGCATTGACTAAGCGAGAGCATTCATCTTTAAGGCAGTTATTCTTCAAAGGAAGATAGAGGATAGTGATGGATCCTAGAGCATCTGCATTTTGTAAAGACTCCCCTTGTGCTGATTCTGGTTCCCCTTACTACTCCAAACTTCCAACTGAGAATCACTGCCTTACTGGGAAGAAAGCTTTTTATGTATATTAAACTGTTCTACTTAGGGTGCCATTCACCTTCAACTTTCTCATTAAAAATCAATAATGATGAAAACATCAATAATGATGACAGAAGGAACGGAAGAGAGTCAATAAATGGCAGTAATGAGGATGAATCCTCTTTGAAACTCATATCGAGGTTAAATCCTTCCTGTTTAGTGTAGTTGCCTTTCTCCTTCTATGAGACGGATTTGGAAGACTTGGTCACCAGGTTTCTCTTAAAAGTCCTTCATACAGTTGAGGACAGTTATTAAGTCACCTCTAAACCTCAATACCAGTAATCCTAATTCCATTCATCTTTTTTCATCAGTGCTGTTTTCCAACCCGTTAATCATTTTCATTGCTCTCCCCTGGACCCTATCCAAGTTCGCCACGTATCTTTAAGCTTCTGTGAATTATGTGACCAGTTTATAGCTCTGATAAGCCTGGATGGTGAAAAAGGTAGAATCTCATCACAACAGAATATAAATGTATATGGGGGCGGGGGCAGGGATGGAGGAGCAGATAGTTCAATTGTATGGTAAATTTCAACACAAATATGATACTCACTGAAGTTTTTATTCCTTTGTGATTATTTCTAAACATACTATAATACAGTAAAATATTCTAAGTCACAATTAGAGTCTGTATTTTATATGGATGCCTTTTTAGTGCCAACCAGTGTCTGGTTCATTTAGGGAATAGAAAGAAGGGACTACATTTTTCAAAAGGTTGGTTGTTTCTTGAGTGGAAATAGCTTTTTAATCGTAGAGAAGTGCTACTAGGAATCAAGTACCTATGAAAGATGGAGAAGCCAGGGTATGTCCACTGTATCACCAATATTCATTTTTTCCATGGCTTTTCCAAAAGAAGCTAAGCAGCCCAATCCTGACTATATTGGTAGTTTGAATACTGTTTTCACAGTCAGAACTCTGAACCAATCATTAGCAGAATCTCCAGTTTCAAAGCCATTAGCCAGCTTGTACTCATGGGAAGCAGTATGGCACAGCGGCAGTGATTGGTGGCCAGCCACTTATAAGCTGGGAAATTTCAGCAAGGTGGGACTCCTCTTTAAGCCTCTGAGACAATAATAGAACTACATCATAGAAGTGATGTGAGTATTTGGTGAGAACAGCACCTAGCACATAGTAAGCATAAACACGCTATCAGAAAAGGAACTGACTACAGGTGCAAGTCATGAACATCAAAACCAAAGGGGGACACAAAACTCTGTTCCCTTGGATATGCAAATATTATGTGAGTGCCTCTTCAAACAAGATAAAGCACAGTGGTCATGAGAAAAGCAGAGAGCAAAGAAAACGCTGTTGTGGCCAATGGCCGAATATCTCACGGCTGAAAACACATCGGGGATCTGCAGAGTCTAACAGGAGTCAATTGGAATTCAGCAGATAAGCAGTTGCCTCTACGCACCTTAAATATTCCCTTGAAGAGAGACACCACACCCATCTTTGGAAATATATTCCCATGTTAGAACCAGACGTGCATATGGAAATTATTATTATCCCTTGGCTGAGGGCTTCAGTTATAAAACATTTGTGGCGTTTGCAACCTAAAAGAGGGATTTTCTCAAATTTGCTAAAACTGCCTCATTTTTTGTAGGATCACCATTAGCCATACCTCATTTGAGATCAAGTGAATTGTCAGATTAACGTGTTTTTGCAGGAAGGTGATCCTGTTACTTCCTTAAAGAGCATGTAGCTCTTCTGAGGGTTATCGGCAAGCTGCCACTCCAGCTTCTCATGCCAATGCCCTTCCTGACTGGTCATTTCCCCTCAGGCTGGAGATAACCCTGCAGTGACTCCAAATTCTTTCATTCAGTATCTGATTCCATCTCCATCACAAAGCCTCCCCCAGAACATGGCTAGACCTAAGCGTTTCCACGACTTGGTTCATTCCTAAAATCCCAATCTGACTTTTGGTTGAACTGCAGTGGAAAATCCAAATCATGTGACAGTCAGAAGGAAAATGATGGCTTTTTCTTGATTCCATTTTCTGAACATACAGTAATGAACAATAAATATTTACAGGCAACTGTGATAACAACTGAAAAATTTTCTTGGGGACCCACATAAAATAGACTATATTCCATAAAACACCACCAATCATGCATAAGCTTTAAGAAAGATTTTGGCCCTCCACCCATGAAAACTATTACACAATTTCTCTCCTTTTCACTGCCACTGATCGCCCCTAAAAAAAGAGTCTATGAATTCACATCGCATTAAAATGGGCAGAATCTTTATTTCCTTGATCCCGTGCAGTCTGATTTTGCCGTTCTTTCTCGGCAGCATTGTTCTTCCCATCCCCCAATTCATACCTTACTTCTCTGCCTTCATATTTACCACATACAGTCAGCAACCAAGTCCTGCTGATTCTTCCCTTGCTACGCTGTTCTTTCTACTCCTATTGCCACAGGCTAGTCCAGGTTCTTATTATTTACTTCCAATGTTTCTTTTGCAATAATAGCTCACTAACTAGCTCTCTAAATTTTCAGTGTTTCTCTGTTACAATTCATCTTGCATACCTTTGCCAAATTAAACATCCTACAGCATAATTCTGATTGTATCTCTTCACATTTTAGACATTCCAATGGCTCCCCATTATGTCTAAATAAAGTTTAACTTCAACTCATATGAGGCCAATGTGTTTGTTGAGTGAATGAGTAGAAAAATTCCACATGCAAGCTTTAGCAACTAACTTGCTATTTACTGAATAAAGTCCAAAAGAGAGGTTTTGTTTTGTTTTGTTTTGTGTCTTAAGCCAAGGTTCCCCATATATTGTTTGTGGCCTCTGAAATGTTTGAATCACTACTGGTAAATCAGCTGATAAAGAAGAATTACTATTTTATGTCTTCTGTTGTCTAGATTTTAAAAATCTCTTTCAGATTTCAACTGAATATGCCCTTTATTTCTATTCCTTAAGATATTATAAAAGTTCTCTCTATTGATTCTTCTTCATGAATGTTTAATCTAAGGAAGTTTGAAGTTCAGGGTGCCAAAATACACAATTTGTCCCGATGATCCCAACTATTTCTTCCATTTCAGTTTAGTGTAATTTGAACATATCATATCCTAAATTAATAAAGAAGATTCAGTAAAAACATATTTTACCTTCATGGAAAATGCCTACCCAAAATAAAACTTATCTTTAAATCCCATGAAAGATAACAGACCAAGATGGCAGTGTAAACACATGCCAAAATTGTTCCTGTTCAAATATGAGAAGTAATGGATAACTATTTTTGAACTATTTGAAAGCACAATCCTGTTCAAAAGCAAGAAAGAAAGTTTTCCATGGCCCATTTAAAAAAAAAAGGAAATCTACAACAATAAAGGGTCTTTGTCTGGGTTATGGCCAAAAATGAATTGTAAGGATTGTGTTTCAGCGTTTAGGAAAGGGCCTGAACATGCTCCACACATGAACCAAGCACCCAGTTGAAGCCAGAGTTATAACTGCATTCCCAGCCTCTGAACAGAGGGTAAAATCATTTTATTCACAGTATCACAAGACCTGGTTCAACTGAGGCAACTGTGAATTTCCATATAGCAAGGAATGTGTTGAAGAAAATTCCCACGCAGGATGAGCTCTTAAAAACTAAATTCTCAAGAGAAAATCAGCACTGAAAAAGACAGTAAGCTCAATAGAAGGGACAACTTACACAAATAAATAGAAATAAATAAGCAACCTGAAAAGAACTTTTAAATAATGATGCTTAAAATTCTCAAAGAGGAAAATGAGGATTAACATCAATGAAACAAAAGTAGGGTATGAAACAGAACAATAGCTATGAAAAACTATTCTCAATTGGAAATCTTGGAATGGAAAATATGAAATAAAAAGTCCAATATATGGGCTAAAATGTAAACTAGATAAAGCTGAAGAGAAAATTAGTGAACTCCATTATGAAACTGAATAAATCTCACAGACTGTAAAGAGGTAAAGAGAATGAAATAAAAAGAAGTTAATAGGTATGAGAATATATATATATATGAATATATACACAAATATATATGTGAATATATATACATTTAAACATATATTTACGTATATATGTATATATACCAGAAAAAAGAGAACAGAAGAGAGGCAATATCTGAAGAGATAATGGCTGAAATTTTTCCAGAATCAAAAAAAGACATAGGGCTTCCCTGGTGGCGCAGTGGTTGAGAGTCTGCCTGCTAATGCAGGGGACATGGGTTCGAGCCCTGGTCTGGGAAGATCCCACATGTCACGGAACAACTAAGCCCGTGAGCCACAATTACTGAGCCTGTGCGTCTGGAGCTTGTGCTCCGCAACAAGAGAAGCCGCAATAGTGAGAGGCCCGCGCACCGCAATGAAGAGTGGCCCCCGCTTGCCGCAACTAGAGAAAGCCCTCGCACAGAAACGAAGACCCAACACAGCCATAAATAAATAAATAGACAAATACTTTAAAAAAAAAAAAAGATAATTTAACAATAAAAGTTATCATTTAAAAAAAGGCATAAACACTTGAAAGAGTCACAACCAGTATCAAAAAAGAAAAATCCAAACCCAAAGACATTGTAGTGAAACTTCAAAAGATCAATGATAAAAAGAAAAATCTTAAAAGTTTTCAGAGGAAAAGGCAGATTACCCAAAAAAGAGAATAATCAGGATGACAGAATTGTCTCCTCAACAACCAGAGCTGCTAAAAGAGAATAGAGAAGCATTTTCAAAGTATCAAGACAAAATAACTGAACCAGGATTCCATATTCAGTCAAACCAACTTTCAAGGGAGAGGGCAAGAGAAAGATATTTCCAGACATACCAGAACTAAAAAAGTTAACTATTCATGAATTATTGCTGAAAGAAGTATTAAATTACGTACTTGAACCTAGGGAGGGGAAAAAGGAAAGAATGAGATGCAAAAAACAGTAGTGAGCAAATAAGTCAGCAAGACATGCTGATACATCTTAAAAAAAAACTACAACTAACATTCTAGAAAATAATAACAAGAGAGCTGCAAGTTGATGGCTAGGCCATGAGAGAGGTCGGAAGGATGTTCTAAAAAGTACAAAAGTCCTTATCTTTCATGGGAGGATGTTAGCAATACTAAATAGAGACTTCTTTAGAAAAATAAAAAATTATAATGTGTGTTAAGTATGGCATAGCCAGTAGAGGAAAAACAGGAATAAAAATACAGAGCTTTTCTAAGGTTCTCTCCCCTCTGATCTTCTAGGGCCATTTACTATCTTCAGAAGAGACAAAACATCTTAAAACTACAGACTTGACTTTACTGTCAGTAAAGGGAACAGTGTAAAATTTTGAAATCAGACAGCACTGTAATCAATCATTCACAGCTTATAGTTTTTAAAATAATATTTAATAATTTGACAATAGGATAAGGACATGAGGCTTAAAATAACTAAATAAAAATATTAGGAAAAACTACTTATTAGATCATAAAGCTTACCAATGGAAACTGTTAGAAGACATACCTGAAAGTAAAATAAAACTAGATAAAGGACCACACAATAAAAGTCAATGATAACATTTGGCTGTGTATTCCATGATAGCAGTGAATTAGGCAATATAATAGGTACACATTCCTCTATCTTCTCTAAGTTTGATGAGTATTTTCTAATCGTCCTTTTAAAAATGTCAACAAGTTGTTAATTATTCAGCTTCTGAATAATGTACACAGATGAGAGCTGTTCGTGTCTAAACCAATAGACAAAACTATATTTTAAAAGTAAATACATATAGAGAAAAAACTCAATTCAAAATTAGAATTTTGAATACTTCAAAATAAAAATGGTATTTGCTTCTGAATGACATGATAGTGGACGACATTTTCTTTTCCAAACTTTCTAATACTCCCTATAATCAACATGTATTATTTTATATTGCTTTATCATCAGGCAAAATAAATGTTTTAAAATTATAAACTTTCCACATGAATCCATCTTTATAAGGATTCAATTGATAAGCAGTTATATAATTTTAAAGAAAGCTTCTAAAACCCTATGTAATTCATCCAATATACAAGTAGTTTTAATTGTGTAGATATTAGATTTAATTATTCACCTAACCAAAAGTCAACATGTAGCATAATGTGAGATTATATAACATGTTGCTTATAAAAAACAGGGCTAAATCTGATTATATAAACTAATCTCTTCCACTCACACATAAAACACTTGATAAAATAATAAAGGCCCAAAGGGACTAAAGAAAAGTTCTAATAGTCCAAGGAAAATCAATTTATTCTTCATTGAAACAAAAATTAAGTTAAAGTTGGTCATTTTCCAGACTTTTATAAAATCAATGAATTTGTCCACAGAATCTTCAGGAGTATAATTTACTTCTCTTTCTGTTAAGGCCTATATTAAAGTACCTACACAATTAGGCCCCTCCTGATTCCATAAAAACATTCATTCAGAAGTGTTATTCTCAAATTTCCAATAATAACTGAGTAATCTGGAGGTTTGCTTAAAGTTTGAATATGCATGCCTGGGTTGAGTCAAGCATATTAATCATTCCATTCTACATGACTCTGTATAATATAATGAACATTAACAGACTTCCCATTTCCTGTATCTCATTTTTATTTTATTATACCACAAGGGCTAAAGACCAGAAAAGAGACGTCTAATATTTTTTTAAAATAGTGGAAAACATTGCTACTGAATTTCCTAATAAAATACTAAAAGCATTTGCACTCAAATTATAGTGATGATCTACTTAATATTTTTATCCTCACTAATTAAAAAAAAAGAAAGAAAGAAAAGTCTCTTATTAAAGGCCATGTTTTTACCCAGTTCTGGAATACTCATTTGGACTCTGCAAATAAAAACTTTAAGTGCTACTTCTACAAATTCCTATTACTGTATCTGGTTCAAGAAGCAAGTCTATTGTTAACAAGATGAAAACATTCCCACTTATGCCACTGGCAAGATTTTTACTGACCAGACTGGTCATTTACCTACTTTCATTGTTTAAAATCTAACAAAGAATTTACTCATTTTTGATGGATACCTTAGAACTCATTAGGGTTAGCTGGAGTTTCTCTGATCCTCAAAGAGACAATGAATTCAGGATTTTAATTAGAAAGACTGGTTTCCATGACTATACTCAAACTTTTATTTTTTAATGTAAAATTATGTTTAAGGATATCATGCTATTCAGAAGTAACTAAATAGTATGATTGCTGGGTCAGCCACTTACAAATTCAAGGTCTATATCACTAATATAATAACACTACCCAATAAGAATAATACTACCAGGTGCATTAGACTTTACTAAGCATTACCACATATGTCACATAATGTAACATTCGCAAATTGTAGGAAACCAGCATCATTTATGATCCTCAGTTGACATCTGTTGTTTACTTACAACCCAGGGCCTACTTCTCTTTCCTATAGTGCCTTGATTTCCTTCTGAGGATTTACCTTTTACCCACTGGACAGACATGGAACCGGACTCAGAAGCCCATTCCCTTCCTAGAAGTTGGCATGTCAACCAAGTTAGGTCAAACTTTGGGGTCCCTCCTGTGAATCTGAATCTTGAGCAGAGGAACAAAGACAGATAACCCTGTTGCTTCCAACCAGAGAACCCTGAAATACCCTTTTACACATGAAGCATCTGAAATGCAGAAATGTTAAGTGATTTTCCCAGGTTGTTCAATAAGCAAGAGAGTGGTGACCTCATGACTCCTAATCCAGTGTTCTTTGCACTCTGCCACAGAGATAAAGATGATCATACAACACTTTCTTTATTGAAGTATAATTGAGTTATAATATTATATTATCAATAGTTTTAGGTGTACAGCAGTTATTCAGTATTTTTACAGATTATTACTCCATAAACGTTATTACAAGATAATTGCTATAATTTCCTGTGTTATACAGTATATCCTTGTTGACTATCCATTTTATAGAGTAGTTTGTATCTCTTAATCTCATACCCCTATCTTGCCCCTCCCTCCTTCCCTCTTTCCACTGGTAACCACTAGTTTATTTTCTATATCTGTGAGTCTGTTTCAGTTTTGCTATATACCTTCATTTGTTTTATTTTTTAGATTCCACACATAAGTGATATCATATAGTATTTGTTTTTCTATGTCTGACATTTCACTAAGCATAATATTCTCTAGGTCCATCCACATTGCTGCAAATGGCAGAATTTCCATTGTACATAAACCACATCTTCTTTATCCATTCATCTGTTGATGGACACTTGGGTCACTTATGTATCTTGGCTATTGTAAATAGTGCTACTTATGAACACTTTGATGAGAGTTTTTATCATGAATAAATGTTGACTTTTGTCAAATGCTTTTTCAGCATCTATTGAGATTATCATGTGATTTTTTATTCTTCCTTTTGTTAACATGATGTATCACATTGATTGATTTGCAAATATTGAACCATTCTTGCAACCCTGGAATAAATCCAACTTGATCATGGGGTATGATCCTTTTTATGTATTGTTGCATTCAGTTTGCTGATATTTTGTTGAGGATTTTTGCATCTATATTCATCAGGGATATTGACTTGTAATTTCCTTTTTTTTTTTTGTAGTGTCTTTGGTTTTGGTATCAGATAATGGATGCCTCTTAGAATGAATTTGAGAGTGTTCTATCCTGTTAAATTTTACAGGTATTAACTCTTTATGTGTTTGGTAGAATTTCCCTGTGAAGCTGTCTAGTCCTGGACTTTTGCTGGTAGGTTTTTTTTTTTATTATTACAAATTCAATTTCACTTCTAGTGATCAGTCTGTTCAAATTGTCTGTTTCTCCTTGATTCAGACTTGGCTGCTGTATGTTTCTAGAAATTTTTCCATTTCTTCTATGTTGTCCTGTTTGTTGGCACATAACTGTTCACAGTATTCTCTTATGATTGTATCTCTGTGGTGTCAGTTATTTCTCCTCCTTCAATTCTTATTTTGTTTATTTAGGTCCTCTCTCTTTTCTTCCAGGTGAGCCTGGCTAAAGGTTTATCAATTTTATCTTTTGAAAAAATCAGCTCTTGGTTTCATTGATCTTTCCAATTGTTTTTTTAATCCCTGTCTTATTTATTTCCTCTCAGATCTTTATTATTTCTTTCCTTCTGCTGAATTTAAGATTTGTTTATTCTTCTTTTTCTAATTCCTTTGGGTGGTAGGTTAGGTGGTTTATTTGAGATTTTTCTCATTTCTTGAGGAAGACCTGTATCTCTATGAACCTCCTTCTTAGAATAGCTTTTGCTGCATCCTATAGATTTTTCAAGTGTGTTTCCATTTTCATTTGTCTCAAGGTATTTTCCGATTTCCTCTTTGATTTCTTCATTGACCCATTGGTCAATGAAATGGTCAACTGACCCATTTTTTAGTAGCATGTTGTTTCATCTCCACGTGTTTGTTCTTTTTCCATTTTTCTTTCTGTAATTGATTTCTAGTTTCATACCATTGTGGTCAGAAAAAATGCTTGATATAATTTCTATCCTCTTAAATTTCTTGAGACTTGTTTTGTGACCTAGCATGTGATTTATCCTGGAGAACGTTCAATATGCAATTGAAAAGAATGTGTATTCTATTGTTTTTGGATTTAATGCTGTAGATATCTATTAAGACCATCTGGTCTATTGTGTCATTTAAAACCACAGTTGCCTTATTGACATTCTGTCTGGATGACCTGCTCAGTGATGTAAGTGGGGTGTTAAGGTCCCCTACTCTTATTGTATTATTGTCAATTTCTCCCTTTATATCTGTTAGTATTTGCTTTATATATTTAGGTGTTCCTGTATTGGGTACATATATGTTAAGAAGTGTAATATCCTCTTTTTGTATTGATCCTTTTGTCATATAATGCTTTTCTTTGTTTTTTGTTATAGCCTTTGTTTTAAAGTCTATTTTGTCTGAAAAGTATACAAATATTGCTACCCCTGCTTTTTTGTCATTTCTCTTTGCATGAAATACCTTTTTCCATCCCCTCACTTTCAGTCTGTGTGCGTCTTTGTTCTGAAATGAATCTCTTCTTCTCCTTCTTCTCCTTCTCCTCCTCCTCCTCCTCCTCCTTCTTCTTCTTCTTCTTTCTTCCCGTGTGGTTTGATGGTTTTCTTTAGTAGTATGCTTATGTTCCTTTCTTTTTATTTTTGTGTATTTATTGTAGGTTTTTGATAAGTGGTTACCATGGGGTTCAGATACTTTGATCTATAACTACATCTACTTGTTTTAAACTGGTAGTCATTTAAGTTCAAATGCTAAAAGATATACATTTTTTACTCTCCATCCCCACATTTTGTGTTTTTCATGTCATATTCTACATCTTCATGTTTATCCCTGTTTATTGTAGTTATAGTTGCTTTTATAATTTTTTGTCTTTTAATCTTTGTACTGGCTTATTTCAGTGGTTGATCCTCAGTTCTTACTGTATATTTGCCTTTCTTAGTGGGATTTTCCCTTTCCTAGAGATTCCTACTTCCTTTCCACTTAGAGAAGACCCTTCAACACTTCTTTTAGGGTAGGTTTACTATTGATTAACTCTTTTAGTTTTTGCTTGTCCAAGAAGCTCTTTATCTCTCTTTCAATTCTAAATGATAATCTTGATGGGTAGAGTATCCTAGGTTGCAGATTTTGCCCTTTCAGCACATTGAATATAACATGCCACTTCCTTTTGGCCTGCAAAGTTTCTGCAGAGAAATCAGCTGATAGCCTTATGGAGATTCACTTGTATATGACTCTTTGTTCTTCTCTTGCTGCCTTTAGAATTCTCTGTTTATCTTTACCTTTTGCCATTTTAATTATGATATGTCTTGGGGTGGGTCTGTTTGTGTTCATCTTGTTTGGGACCCTCTGTGCTTCCTGTGCTTAGATATCTATTTCCATCTTCAGGTTTGGAGAGTTTTCAGCCATAATTTCCTCAAATACATTTTCAAAACCTTCTCTCTCTTCCCCTTCTAGGACCCCTATAATGCAAAGGTTGGTACACTTAAAGTTATCCCTGAGATATCTTAGACTGTTTTCATTTTTGTAATTTGTTTTCCTTTCTGCTGTTCTGATTGGATGATTTCCATTATTCTATCTTCCAGATCACTTATGCATTCTTCTGTATCACTTAGTCTGCTATTCATTCCTTCTAGTGTGTTTTTTATTTCAGCTATTGAATTCTTCATTTCTGATTGTGCCGTTTTTATATTTTCTAGTTCCTTGTTAAAATTTTCACTCTGTACATGTGTTCTTTTCCCTAATTCAGTTAAGATTTTTATTACTAGTGCTTTGAACTATTTATCTGGTAAATTGTTTATTTCTGTTTCATTATTTATTTTTCCAGAGGTTCTCTCTTGCTCTTTCAAGTGAGAGCAGTTTCTTTTTTCATTTTGCTTAACTTTCTCTGCTTCTATGAATTTAGGTGAAAGAGTTACCTATTGTGGTTCTAAATGGATATTCTTACATGGGAGTGTCCCTATACAGACATTGCCCAATCCCTTTGGTGTGAGAGCTAGATTTGAGATGGACACAAGTCACATCTTTCCTCAGGGTGTGCTGGCAGCTATCACCTTGGTAGGGGGTGGGGCTGGAGATGGAGGGGGTCAGGGTGTTCACTCCACTTGGGCTGGGACACACACCTCAGCTGAGGCTGTTGAAGGAAACCCAGTAGGCTCTAGAGCAGTCCTTTCTCTACCCTGCCTCTGGGGCAAGCCAGCTCCTCAGGAGTGGAGTACAGGCTTCCCACAGCCCTCCTGTTAGTCCCAGTGGTCCTTTAACCAGCCAGTGGTTCTCATCTCCCCCAGATAGGACCCCAGGACTGGGACACCCAACCTGTGGCTCTCATCCTTCACTCCCCATGGTGGATGTCCACTCATATATTCTCCTCTTTCCTCTGAATCCCCTCCCAGGAGCATAGGTCCTGACTGCATTGCTTTTCTTCCCTTCCTACCCAATTACTTTGTATCTTTCTTATAGTCTTGGTTGTACAGGAGTCCTTCTGCCAGTTTCCAGTTAGTTTTCAGTGAGAATTGTTCCACATGTAGATTATTTTTTATGTGTTCATGAGGGGAGGTGAGCTCCATGTCCTCTTGCTCTGCCACCTTGGTCAATCTCCCATACAACACTTCTTTTAAATGAAGTTTCATTTTCCAATGGCTAAATTGCTTTAAAGTTTAAAAATCACTACAGGAAAAGCTTTAAAGCAAAGGATAATCTAATTTTGGATAGCCATAAGTATCTTCATAGAACTTTTAGAGAAACGCCATCTATTTCCTTCAGTAATACTTCCAGATTTTTATAAGGAAAACCTTATATTGTACCTTGTACTTCAATATTGGGTTATAATACCTACTACTGACTGACTTTTCCAAATACTTCTTTTCTGGATTCAAACATCTTATTAAAAAAAGCAAAAAGATACAGCAAATTAAGTGAATCAAGAACTTGAACAACAATAATGGCTAGCATTTTTTGAGTGCCTACCATGTGTCAGGAAATTTATTGGCCACTTTATATATATTAAATGTTATTAAATCCTCACAACAGCATTGCAGGGTCAGTACCAATATCTCAATTTAAAATGAGTGAACTGAGACTTAGAGACGTTAATAACTTGCCCAAGTTCATATAACTGAATAATGATAAAACTAAAATCTGAAGCCCATATTACTTCCATGAATACCATATATCCTCTTAGAAACACTGAAGTGAGACATTAGGATATAGTCTTATCCCTTCAAAGGCTTAGACAAAGAGAAGCTTGGTAATATCATAGACTCTGTGATAACTAGCACTGCATAAATCATAATCAATGGAAACACTAAATCTATACTCAGAATTTGGAAAATCACAAGATATCTATGTTAAATCTGAATACTGTGATAATTGAAAAGATAACATTTACCCCTATTTGATGTCAGAAAAGGCTTACATTTTGAAAAAGTCTAGAAATCTTGCTTTCAGGTTTACAAGGGAAAAGGGACCTTCACTTTCTCTCCTAGATTTCTTTGCCTTCCTACTACATTTCTCTCCAAAAAGTTTAGCTTATATCAATCAAAATTTCCCTTTTAACAGATGTGCATCTCAAACTCAATATCCCACCCTTCACAATTACTGCATAATCCAATTGTGAAGGCAAAATGATTGTTACGTGGAATATATCTTTAAAACCTTTAGCAGTTAAGAAAAAAGAGACACACCTAGGCTTATTTTTTCCATCTGGATCCAAAACTTTTCATGGGCAAACTATATGGTATTTGTATTGGCAAGAAGAAGTGTGTGATTTCAAAACACCATCTAGTAGTGCTGTAATGTAGGCCACAGTGCTAATGAGGCATGGTGGTGTATATCGTTCTTGTAATAGTATCAATTGTTTAAATATGTAAAAGTCTGTTTAAAGGTATGTATTGAACCTCTACTCATGTCTAGTCATCCTAAAATTGAATCCTACAAGTTACTAACAGACTTAAGCTTACAACCATCTCTGAAAATAGATCAAAAGGCACACCCTGCTCAAGATGGCTCAATAATGTCTTTTTCTGGAAAAAAGTGAGAGCAGTTCTCAAAAAAACACTTTTTTAATTGAATGATTGCACAACCTAATGGTGTGATTGTCCAGACTTGGTGTTTGGTGGGGGAAGATTCAACCTTGCTTGATTACCCTCACTTCATCTGGAGCTCTGTCCCCATGAGGATACTAAAATCAAACAACCAACAATTGTATCAGTAAAGTGCTTAATGAAGATGTCCTATAATGGAGTTTAAACAAATGTGATCCCTGGTGGCGCAGTGGTTGAGAGTCTGCCTGCCAATGCAGGGGACACGGGTTCAAGCCCTGGTCTGGGAAGATCCCGCATGCGGCGGAGCAACTAGGCCCGTGAGCCACAACTACTGAGCCTGCACGTCTGGAGCCTGTGCTCCGCAACAAGAGAGGCCGCGATAGTGAGAGGCCCGCACACCGCAATGAAGGGTGGCCCCCGCTTGCCGCAACTGGAGAAAGCCCTCGCACAGAAATGAAGACCCGACACAGCCAAAAAAATAAATAAATAAATAAATAAAAACTTGAAAAAACAAACAAACAAATGTGAATGTACTTATTTTTCCTATTTGATTAATTGCTATATTCCTGCTAAAGAAAAAGCTTTTCAGAAAGATTAGGTCGTGGCTATTACATGCACATACTATAATTCATATAACACCATTGAAAACAGCTCAGAAGCCAGATTCCACACTCACAAACTCAAATTTCTTTCCTATTTCATCACTTTTTCAGTCTATCCCCAACAAAATGGTTCCCATCACCAACCAGCCTGGCTGCCTAAATAAGATCTGTAGGATCCTATCAGTGATGGTGATGGCGATGGCAAGTGAATGATGAGGCAAACATTTGTCAATTCTGCCTCTTAAGGTTGGGAGTGATCTTGTGTATCCAGAAATCAAGAGTTTCATGCTATTAATATTTATATTGTCTAAAGGAATGCCCCCATATAGTGATTTGTGGCCACAAAACTGCCATAACTACCACACTCTCAACAGGAGCATATAACTAAGACATGGAAGAACAGCTGGCCGATTGCACATGCATTTCTGCATCTGCAACTAACAACTGGTCCAAATGGGAGGCCATACCCATAAGGTAGAGGTGTGGGGAGAAATTGGCCGACCGCTGAGTGTACTGTAATATAGTAGAACCCCCTCTATGCTGTTCAATGAAAAGCAGAGATTAGACACAGGAAAGCGAAAATGTCCAACTTCCTCTATGAACAACCTCAGGGTTTATACCAGATCTGACAATAAATTATCAGGTAAGGTAAGATTCTATTGTATCCAAGGATAAGATACCCTGAGATTCTCAAAGAAGTTAAAACAAATTTAAATAAAGTCAAAATCCTTCCCTAATCCTAGAGCAACTATTTTTCTTTTTGCCAATGTGGAATATTTCATGCCCTTATCAAAGGCATACCAGAGCATCACACGGTCTAATTCCACCTTTCCGTGTGTTACAACATGGTCACCTTTTGCTGGAGGAGAGGAGGGAAGGAAGTCCATGATGCTCTCTGGAGCCTCCATGGAAGCCTGTTTTTGCTCTTCATCAAAACCTTCCGAAAACAAGGGCTCTTTCCCGTCTCTATCATGAAGGTAGAACTTCGGTTCTTGAAAGCCTCTTGCTGCCTTCTTTCCCGGCGTTTCTCGCCTCCCATCAGTCACAGGACAGACTGCCTCCACAAGCCATCATTAACCTGCCAATTCTGCCTCCAAACAAGGAGGACAAGAGCTCACTAATTTGAAGATCAAAAAGCCACTTGTCCATTATATAATTGGAATGAAAGGCAAAATGTTGCCATTCTGAAGAGCCCAGTAATTACTAGCTGTTAATTGCTCTCTCGTGGTGGCTCACTTGTAATTAAAAAGAACAGCTCGTTGCAGGCCGATAAGCAATGGTGGAGACCAGCGGTTTAATCAACAAAGCAGAAAAATTTGTTTCTGCCGCGGCCAACAACAGCTTGAGAAATCTTCAGATGTCCAATTGAGATTAAAAACTGTCTATTTAGTGCAGTCAGATTTTATTTTAACCAAGGAAATGACTATTTGAAGTCTTCCAACGTGAGTGTCTCTGCCACATCCCCGCTGGTGCCGTGGGGACTAATCACAGGCTGGGGTTGTGATCACTCAAGTAAAGAAATGTAGCGACTTTCCTCTTGACTTCATCATTCTTGGGTAATTGGCCTGTCTGAGGTGAGTACTCTTTTTTTTTTTTTTTCTTTTTAAAGAAAGCGCTTTAAAGTATGGAAGGCCCACAGACTGTGCATTTAATTACTGTTCATATTTCATGCAGTCAAACTGAATTTCATTTAAAAAGAAAATGATTTACCCATCTTAAAAAAAGCCTTATATGCTCTGCTCTGCTTTTTTCTTTCAGGGGTTATATATTTACATGCCGCCCAAAAATGTATTTAGGGCATCAAAGTTAATTCTGTAAGCAGCTTCTCTGTCATTTCCTCTTTCATCTAATAGCCACAAATGACAGCTATCCTTAGGAGGGATGGCTGGATACTCCCTGGAAAAATAATACTACATTTAGTTAAGAAGGTTCCCAGGTTAAGTGGGATTACTTGGTCCCAGTTTGGCTCGCATTTCTCTGATTGTGAATGGCGTGTGTGCCCACCCCCGTGCCTCTTTTCTTCTCCTTCTTCCAGGTCATGGTAGTTGGAAAGCCATTTGTTTTTAAAATTTGCATGTGCTTCCACTTAACTGCTCCTCATATGGGTCTCAAGCTATGTTTAAGTCTAGTCTTTCATCAGGGAGGAAATAACTGCTGCCTTCACTAATCGTAAGAAATGCATCTCTTTGTTGTCTGGATTGTATTAAAAATGCACCTCAATCACAATGCCAGTGATACAAACTCTTGGTCAAATATCTACCATAGGAATTGCGTAAGTGTTGGCACTAGTCATCCTGTACAAAATGGTTTATCACTCCAGCTCAAATGGTGCTTCTGAAAAGATCTGTCCCCTTGCCAGCCACTAAAGCAAACTTCTCTTTCTCCTACACTAATGATAGTCTTAAGATATAGCCTACAAGTAAATGAGTAAGTTAATTCAGGGTAATGAAAAATTAACCTACTGTTAGCTTAATTTGATAGTCCCTATCTTCTCTTTGAAAACACTGTTGACGTCAGGCTAAAGGAGACTGGTACCCCCTACTTGCCTCCATGTCAATCTACTTAAAGTCATACAGGCCTCCCTCCTACTAGGGAACTCATCAGTTGAGTCCTAAGCTAACTTTCCTGCATTAAGATGTCTGCTTTCAGGAAGAAGAAGGAAGAAAGAAAAAGAGAAGCTTTACGGGGTTTTCTTTTACCCTTCTTTTCATTTATATCTGAGAACCAATAGCCTACCATTATGGAAAGGGTAGAGTCCAATCTTAGTTTAAATCCCAACTTTATTGTTTCTTAATGAGTAACCATGAGAAAGTTATTTGGCCTCTTAAATCTCAATTGAATCCATGGAGAAAGTAACTCTTTTAAGGGACTGTTGCCAAAAATATATGAAAGAATATTTTGAACATAATAGGTGTTTGGTAAATGATAGCTGTTCCTAAGGAATGTTGGATACTAGTAATATGATATGCATGCTAATTCAAGAAGGGTCCCTCCCCATGGAGTCCTCTGTATACTTTCAAATATGGCAGGAGGACCTGGAAAAGAGAACCCCCGAAGTGTTTTGTTGAGTATTCCCCATTTTCTCCCACTCCTACACTTCATCACTGTGTACATGCCATTAATTACTTCAACTACAGTAAAATCTGGCATGAGGGGAGGGTAGGACACAGTGAATCAATGAATGACCCAAAGAGGAATTTGATAGTAGATTCACTTTAATAAAAAGGTGGGAGGGCAAAAAAGAAGACAGAGAATTATTTTCTGAAGTTTAAGTTCCTGAAAAATTTCCTCAGGATGTTAATGAGCAAAAAGAGCACACAAACACACCCACACACACACATTTCTCCTGACAAACCTTACCACACCTATCCATCCTATAAATAAGTTTAGTGCCTTATATACAATAAACCTGAGAGGAAACCATTCATATGAGCAGCACCATCTTCTAATTTAAGAAAGCCGTGCAACTGGAAAAATAATGAAATCAAATTATTTTTTCCTAAAATATATATTCAAAAGTTGTTGCCTCTTTGATGTAACATTCCTTTCTGGCCTTTATTCTACTAGGACCTATTGTGTGGTCTTTTATTTCTCACTGATAATTAGGAAGCTTTTAAAACTATTACTGAAGCCAAGGAAAAATTCAATGCCTTAGGTGAAGAATCGTAGTCTTATTTTTAGTTACAAACTAAACTTGGACCTATAGTGATCCTTCCTGTCTACAACCATGGAAACATCAAGTGACAGAGTTGAAAGAGATTTAGAAGAGTCTTTGCAAATATAGGCTTTTAAAAGTTACAAAATAAGTACAAATAGTCACTAAGTTCTACACTTAGATAAACCTCAAAGAGAACAGCTACTAATATGCCTCAGGGCTTCACCTTCCCCCAAAGGCTGAGTAGCAAAGGGTCACGGATATAAGAATAGAATTTGGTATTAGAAAGTGAATGGTCGGCTTGTCAGGAGCAGGCTCTACTACCAGCCCTGGCTTGACCCTGGATGGATCCTCTCACCTCCCTGATGTGATGATTGAAGCAGAGAAACCCTGAAGGCCCATCCAGCTTAAAGAGTCTATTTTTCTATAACTACTATTTTAAAAAATCTTGTGGTAAAATATACATAAAATTTACCATTTTAAGCATCCTTATGTGTACAATTTAATTGTAAACATTTTAAGTGTACATTGTGAAATGTACAAGTGTACATTTTAAAGTGTACAATTAGGTACATTTACATGTGCAACCATCACCACCATTCATCTCCAGAACTTTTTCATCATTCCAAACTGAAACTCTGTACCCATTAAACAATAACTTATCATTTTCTTCTCCCCACAGCTCCCGGTTACCACTATTCTCCTTTCGGTCTTGATGCATTTGCCTATTCTAGGTACCCCATATAAGTGGAATCATACTTTATTTGTCCTTTGATGTCTGGCTTATTTCACTTAGCGTATTGTTTCAAGGTACACCCATGCTGTAGCATGTGTCAAAATTTCATTCCTTTTTAAGGTTGAATAATATTCCACTGTATAGATAGACTACATTTTTTGTATCCATTCTTCTGCTGATGGGCATTTAAGTTGTTTCTACCTTTTTAGCTATTGCTAATAATGCTACTATGAACACTGGTGTACAAGTATCTGTTTGAGTCCCTACGTTCAATGGCAACTTTTGAGATCCAGGAAGAGTCCAAGCAGACTTAAAAGGCTATTGACAGTAGCCTGTCGGCATCGGGCTCATGTGCCCTGGTTAGAAAGTCAAGAAGATAATGCGACATCTCTTGACTCACTTTGTAGCATACCAACTACCAGAAGCTGCTCAACAAAGGTCTTCTAATAACAGAAAGCAGACTCAGCCTCTTTGGATCAATTACATGTTAAGCCTAAATCCTCTTATAGGGTGTGGGCAACCTCCTGCCCGCGCATCGTGCTGGTTAAGGGCAAAAGCCAAACAATATGTTTACGCACTGGCTTTTCTGAACACTCATCTTCCTGTGTCTACTCACGACGCCCAGACCAGCAGGCCCGGGATGACTGTAGCCAATTCTGATCACACTGAACTCCTGCGTTCACTTCATGATTGGGATGCGGAGGGGGCACTTTGTTTTCCTACTTCCTGTTTCTATTTTTCAGGCAGCACCTGTCACCAGCAGTCTTGACTTTGACAGTTTTCTTTTGAGTCTCTTTGCTTTTTTTCTCATACTTGTTCTAAGGTTTATCAGAGGAAACACTTGCCCTCCCAAGGATGGCCTCCACGCTGTGACAGATTAATCCAAGTGGACTGAACTTCCTTCAGACAGAGGACACTAATTATTATGAAGGCACTTAGAACACAATGCGAGCTGACATCTGACAGACCATTCCCTGCCAGCTCTGCATTGTCTTAATGTCAGACCCTGTCAGTTCCCAGCCTTAATTACATCCTGTTTACAAACATTAGGCCTGACTTCAGATGAAGCCTTAACAAAGGTTGACAAAGGTCAGGGTCACATCGCAAGGATGTTATCTGTCTGTACTCTCCTCCCGATAAACCAGAGGTAGCGGGCTGATTCGGGAGATAGTTTTCAGAGCAGAAAAATGCACTGTGGTCACTGGAATATCTAATCTCTGCGGACACATTTTCATCCAATCTGCTAAGCACTGTGGCAGGGAGAGGGGGTGAAATTTAGAGGGCCAACTTGGTGCTGCTTGTTATCTGAAATCCCCTGAGGGCAGACATGGCAAAGGTGTTGGGAAAAACCTTCAGCAGGAAGGCAGTAGTCACCCTTTGCCACTGATTCAAGGAAAACAAATTCAAGCTTTAAAAAATGAACCCCAGTTAAAATAGAGACCTGTGTCAAAGATAACAAGCAAATCTTAACTAGTATACATGACCTGATTTTTTTCCAATCATTATTTTTGAAATGTTTTTATGTTAGGGTCAAGTAGCAGATTTTTTCTTAAGCAAAGTACTCTTTAGATTCATTTTATATGCTAGATTTGTAGGTATCACATGAGACTTTCATTCAAAGCAATCAGACTTGATTATCTTTGAATGTTAATAGGTTACAACAGTAATTAATAGTATAACCTATTTTTGTTTGGTTGTTTGTTTTTTTAGGTTTTGGCCTTAGTGGTCATCTGCCAATCTCTGTATTTTACAAATAGGAAGAGAGAGGGTTGAATTATGTAACATAACTAGATCTTACAGCACACTGGTGGCAAGGCCAAGCCAGAGCCAAAATCTCTCACACATAGTCTGGGGTTCCTTGGAAGTAAACACTTTATTTTTAGAATTCTTACGGAGCCTGGCACCTAGTTACTAGACATCTGTTTAACAACTTATTCATTCTGCCCCTTCAGCCTTCTTTCCTAAAGATCTAAAGAACTTACAATTCTTTTCATCTTATAAGTTCCAACACATAAGCTGTTTCAAATGTTCTTCTCTTTAAGATGTACTTCTTTAAGTCTTGAAATTCCCATCGTGCCCACAAAAGCACTCAGTAGATCATTTACATAACTGCTTGGGCACCACTTGGTTCTTCCACATTATCAAGACTTCTGCTGTGCTACCTCCAGATCATTTTCTTATTGAGTCCAGTGAGTGGCAATCTGTTCAACAGGCTTGCTTCCTAAATGTACACCTTGTAGAAGTGAGTTTAGGTGTATCTCTAACAACTGTGTCATAATCGGTTTTTTAGGTCAACAGCGTTTCATAGAAATGGCCTCCTTTGGTGTCTAGTTCTTCCTTCATCAGCTACACTGCCCTGCCGCACCACACACCCAGGGCACAGAGACACACTTTCAGACCTACTGCTTAGCCCCTCTCCCAAGAAGCTCATCTGGCCCTAGAGTTCTTGCCACCAGTAGGTAACTCTGAATTTTTTTAGGCTTGGTCCTGACTCTTCACCTCTTTTCTTCCTCATCTCTGTGAGAGGCCTTCTGTTCAAACACAGTAAGTCTAAGAACAAATCATTTCCAGGGTCCCTCTCCCAATCCTCCCATCTTGAAAGAAGAAACATCATTCTCATGACCCCTAATTTTTAACCTTTGAGAGTCCTTTCTCGGCCCTACCTACTTCCCTGTAGTGAAGAACCAAGCAATTGTTCATTGCTTTGTCCAATGTGTCTGCCGCAGTACCTCAAACATAGTAGGCACTTAGTAATGCATGGATAAATGAGCAAAGAAATGAAAGGATCCATGTAGAAATGGACAAACTTGATGAAATCACTGAGTCTTTGATAATTTTTTCTTCACAGTATCCCAGCTCTTCTTTTCCACTTCCTCCTTCACAACCATCTCCATTTTCCAGGCTTCCTTCACCTGGGATCTGAATTACTACAAACCATTGTTGGTTCATCTGCCTTAGTTTCTCCACCGAACCCCTCCCAACTATGGTTGGGCACAGATAGTGCTGTACAAAAACTGGTGCTTCACTCTTACCTAAAACACAGACCCCTTGCAACAATCCCGTCAAATATTCTAATTTGTTATATAAAAATGTCAAGTAGCTCTAGGCCCAGGTCCAACTCCTGCCAAGTGTGACTTATTCCGTTCCCCCAGGATGACAATGAAATGCTGTTTAACTATCCTTTGACTACACTTCTCTGAACAGGTGTGTTCCCCATAACATTCTGTGGTCTAGACCAGATTTCCCAGCTTATGGGGGATTATGTCATTTGGGACTGAATCCAAGACTTGGCTTAAATAAATATGTATTACTGCCTTGCTGCTCATGCATTGACCATATTCACAGAGTGAAGGCAGATGAATCTCCCCGTCAAGTGTAATATGGAACTCTCTGACGACAAACTTGACTTACGGTAGTAAAATTGAGATTACAGTGAAGTTGAACTAAAATCCCTAGGTGTTATACTACTTTAACTTGCTTCATTCACTGTGATGAGCTACATAGTTCAGAAGGCGGTAGTTACTGCAGGCTGAAAAGTTGTGTCCTAAGATATTTCCATCATAGCGCTGTAAAGTTTGTGTTTGTTATGTCTGCCAGCTAGTGGCTGGAATGTCTAGTAGGAATTTCTCTCAGTTAGCAAAGGGAATAAATGTGGGTTGGGGGCAGTGGGGAAGGAGGAGGGCCAAGGGAAAAATGAATGAAAGGATGCATTCTTTCCTGTAAAACCTTGAGGAAGTGTGATAAAGCTGGCCTTTTTGCATGCATTACATATACATTTTAGTGCTAAGTACAGTTTAAAGATGGACAATAATCATCTGTTATCCGGGTAACACTGACACATTAATGGTTCTATTTGTAAGTCTTAAGACAAGATCAATAATTGAGAGCTTTAAAAACATCAGGCACACCTGCAACTTCTTCCCACCACTGAAAAATCACTGCTTGCTCTTTTTTCAGATGGTTGTTTTACTTTCATTGCATTTGTAACGTCAGTCATATGCACGACTCACTCTCCCATCAGAATTGGGTTACAGCCAGTGGCTAGCGCCTCCGGAAATACAGACCTAATATTTCGCAATAGCTCTATGAGGGTGTGCAACCGCATGCTTTACTAACCCAAACAAGAAAATCTAATTTTAGAGGGAAAGGAGTTGAGAGGGTCAGAAGAAAACCATGTCACTAATCTAGTACATACTTTTATATTGGGGTGTATGCAAAAGTTCAGTGCTGAAGTGAACTCCCAAATTCCTAGTATGCTCACAATAAGCTGTTTAATTCAAATGCAAGGAATCTTACCACAGGATTTCATAAGATGCAACTTTTCCAAACAGGAAAAGAGACACTGACACAACCAAAAATTCTACAGCTCTTAAGCAGAGAGTCGAAGAAAAGATATCACTTTACAAAATAAGTCAGTTTGCCAGGCTGATTCGGCCTTCTTTAGTGGTGGATGGTGAGGGGTGGAGTGACTAAGAGGGTTGGCGTGCAAGGAGCCTGGAGCATATGAAAGCAGAGGCTTTGAGGGTGCAAAATTAAACAGGACTTCACAGAGCCCACTAAAAAAAGAAGCAGGGTGGCTGGAGAAGTAGTTGTGCCCAAACTGACCCTAAAGCCTTGATTATCAAATCTTTCCTTTCATTCAGGTCTTTGGATCCAAAGCAAGATAATTTTTAATTTAAAACAATGCTAGATTTGATGGTCAAACTGTACTGTGCACCAGATAGGTCCAGGTGCTGTGCTCACTCTCCTCTCATCAGCACCTTGAGTGATACCCAGCACACAGCAGACACCCAATGATGTACACAGGATGGGCGAATCAGTGAGAGACTGAGATGGGGGCTTGAACGTCGTCTTGGTGCCTCCGACGCATCATACTTTAAAGGAATCCCTTTAAAGTACCTTAGAGCCAGTATATTTTTAAATCAATGGTTCCATAGGATACGATTCAACTCCGGAAATAAATAGAAATAAGGGGTATAATTTTCTGCCGCTCTGCTGAGCAATCAAAAACATTTTTTAGTCCCAATAGACACAGTGATGGACAATTCTGCCTTAAAAAAACAATAGAGTTGTCCAAGCGGCATCACCCACATCTCACAACTGGGAGGGCAGTTGCCTCCTGAGAATGACGGGAGGGAGCTCCAAGTAAAGCTTCTGCCCCAAAGATCCAACCTCCCCTTTTACTGCACCACAGTGGCAGCTCTCCTGTGGGAGGGTGGAGAGTATGGGAGGACAAAGAAGGAGGGATCTGCTAGGGGATGGTGCCATAGGCCAGACCCCAAGGCACAATATTATTTTATGCTCCTGTAACAATCCCAACTCATTCACTCCGTTATATCTACCCAAGTTTCTGAGCAGCTGGGAGCTGGCCAACTCCCATAGGGCGGGCAGCCTAGGCAAATAACAACCGTCATTGATTGATACAAAGTAAATATTCAGTACAACCATATAAAGTAAATATTATTATCACCATTTTACAGAAGAAAAATGTAAGGCGAATCTATTTAGCAGGTGATGAAGTTTGGATAGGAACCTCAGTTTGTCTGACTCTAAAACATGAGATTTTTTTTCCAACACATCATTTTGCCTCCTAGATCCAATCCCCATGTAAGCTCATACTCCCAATGAGAATGTGATTATATAAAGAGGCACTCTCTTCCGTATTCAAACTAGGCATCATTTTTAGATAAAATCCTTTATACATATGGGTCTAATAATTTAAGCCCAAATTTGAAGAACCTGAAATATCACAAAGTAACAAACATCATAGAAGTCTCTCATTCCACCATATACTACAGAAGGAACCCTCTTTGTAAGAATATCTTGCAAGCTTAACTTGCACTTGTGAAAATAAATATATTAGCATTACGTAGCACTTTTCCACTGAAAGAGTTCAAAGCATTTTTCGAATACCAATTTGGTATTTGCTTGAGAAAATAAAAGCTGAAATATTATAGACAAACTCTAGGTGGCATCCCTTAAATAAAATTTATCTTTCTTCTTCCCAAAAAAAGGTAGGCATCTCAAAACACGTATTGACACTAAAACTATTAAAATAGGGGCTTCCCTGGTGACGCAGTGGTTGAGAATCTGCCTGCCAATGCAGGAGACACGGGTTCGAGCCCTGGTCTGGGAAGATCCCACATGCCGCGGAGCAACTAGGCCCGTGAGCCACAATTACTGAGCCTGCGCGTCTGGAGCCTGTGCTCCGAAACAAGAGAGGCCGCGATAGTGAGAGGCCCGCGCACCGCGATGAAGAGTGGCCCCCGCTTGCCGCAACTGGAGAAAGTCCTCGCACAGAAACGAAGACCCAACACAGCCATAAATAAATAAATAAATAAATAAAAATTAAAATTAAAAAAAAAAACTATTAAAATAGAATTCCAAAATTCATGAAGTACAAAAAAATACCCTAGTATGGCTACTACCATTTGAGAACTGAATTTAGTGTTCAACTTCTTGAAAAACAAGGTGAAGAGAAAAAAAATTGTTTATATGTAATTCCATTGTCCAATAAAAGAGCTTTCTGTGGATTGTTGTTTAAGAAACTCTGAATAAGACATTGGATATCTTCTACCACTACTTTACAAAAAATACACAGATACTCTTCATGCGACATTACTTAAATTGACCCTCAAGAGAAACTAAAGGAGAGTCATTTTTAAGAAGAGTAATTTGTTTCAGATGCAACTCTATTTTCCTTCTCCATAGATCATATCCAATTTTTACACCAATGAAGAGTACACTTGATTCCCTCCACCTCTTTTTCAAGATCTGTTAGTTGTCTGTAGATTTTTAGCAATAAAAATCCATCTTTTATTTTTTTTAAGGTAACACCTATGGACCACTTCATGTTTAACCTAGCCCTGTGCTAAGCATGCATTCTTTGACTCAGCGACTCTGGGCTACTAAAGATCCCACCCTCAGTGTCAGAACCACAAGTGGCAAGCCCGGGAGTCCAGCCTGGGTTAATCTGATTCCAGAATCGAGCTCTTAATCATCATACTACAAATCCTATTCTGTTTACCATAAGGGTATGTGACATTTTTATCTGTATTTCCAAAGTCAGGTAGATAAGAACATCTTCCTGGGGAAATAATGTTTTCCTTAGGTCAATTCTTTAAGGGCAGGCTCACAGAGGAAATTTGGACACTAGTTGCTTTTGATCAAGTGAAGAACTTGAAACCATAACCCAAATGTATTTTTAAACCTCAGCAACAACAGATAATAAATACTGCAATATGTGGGGAAATGAACAAAGTCTATATGGAAGCATATAGGAAGTTATATGCTTCATAGAATAGGTAATAGGAACTTTCTCTTCAGGTCACCAATCAACTCAAAGTCAGTTAAAAGTATCGAATTGTCATCATGGATAATGTTCTAGATGAAATAAGTTAGTGGTCAAAGCAAACACCTAAAACACCATGGACCACACTACAAAAACCCAGAAGCAATTATCACTCATCATTGCCCTGGCAGGAAGCTCCAGGGGGACCAAGGACTGAATGAGTAAAGGGACCACTATCACCTCTTAAATCTTGAGCCAACTGCTTCCAGATGAGCCATTTGGCATAGTGAGGAAATGGAGTTCTGAAATCTTGCCCAGATGTTGCATTTCAGCTAGAAATTATCAATAGTTGGGTTCATGATCCTTTATTTTCATGTATAAGACAATAGATTTTTCCAAACATGGTAATTTTGCTACCACTTTTAAGCAGATTGTGTCTTTGAATTTTTTGAAGACTTACCCAATATGTGCCGAAGCATGTAGACATTTGAAATTATGAGAGGAGAGAAGAAAGATATTGGTAGCTTGTCCAAGGACAGTTATCCAGGAGAGGGAGTGTCCTTTAGGGCTTATACAAATAGACCCTTTCTCTCTCTTCACATCATCCTAAAACACTCTCTGAACACCAAAGTTTTTCAATACTCTATTAAACGAAAACTCTAGAGTTACTGCTATTTTCAAAACATTACAGCAGAAGAATCCCTAAATCACAGTTGATGGCAGCTGTTTCTCATAACGACATGCCTCAAATAACGAGAGCCCAATGTGAGCCCGAAGATTTCCATCCATGGATTCAGTTAGGCTCTGTGCTAGGTACTAGGCATTCAACAAGAAAAAACACGGAAATAGCCCTTGCTCTCAAGGAGGTTACAGTCCAACAGAGAAGTAAGACACTGAACATCAAATCATGAATAACCTTCCAATTAAAAACAAAACAGCTGACAAATATAATCCTGGTGCCCTCCAGTTTAGTTTAAAGGAGCCTAGATTCCTAAAAGGTGGGTGAGTGAGGGGAGGGAAGCAAGAAGATGTCAGTTATCCGAAAGCATTCCCGACAGAATGTTTTTTAAAGTAAAGTTTAGAAACATTTTTCCTGGGATTCTGTACCAAACCTCCAATTCTGGCAACTGGACTCATTGTTGATTCTGGTTACCAAATTGAAATGGCAACCAGCCCCCATAAGTTAAAAGCCCTGGCTATATAGATACATATGTACTATATATTTTACTCTCTCCTCATTTTTTTTCTTTGCCAACTTCACATTTTATAGACAGCCACATAGTTACTCCAGGAATGGCTCCATCTTAAACTTGACAGCCAGAGTGACAAAGTCTTGACCTTTTTTCTGTTTCCTTTCTACAACTAATTTTTTAAATTAAATAAATAACATTTCTCTCGGTGTAGAATCAAGGCACATCTTAAAAAGAAAATTTGAAAAATGTTTGTCTACTTCTAAAAACAACTGCTATGATCTAGCCTGAACCTTAAAATCCTAGAATCATATTATGTTGGACTTTGAATAAATCTTAGAATATGACCCATCCAGCCTTTCATTTTACAAATGAGGGAAATGATAATGCCTACTGATTTATGAGGGCCTCAATCATTTAACTCTTGAGACATTGAATGTGGTATATATCAAAGCCACGTGAACTTTGACATCATTATGCTTCCTGTAGCAAACTTTTTCAAAGATATTTGCTAAATATGTACAATGCAAAGGTGAGTAAGATCAGAGTTGCTGATCTTAAGAAGCTCTGTTTCTTGGCTTAAGGATCCAAAGGGTCACCTGCAGGTTAGGGCACCACCTATAACATGTCAGGCAGGACCCTAGATTGCCCTCTGGGGTGTATGTGAACTTCATAAGAATTTTACAACTATGTTGAGCCCATTATGATATTAAGATAGACTGAGCACCCATCTACTGAGTTTTGGGGCCAAAACTACTGCTCCAAAGTACAGTGGTCAATGTGTGTTAAATTAACCCGGAAAAGTAAATCAGATCTTTCTGGGATCTCCAGGCATCTTAGTCCTGGACATTCAGAGAGTACATGTGACCATACAGATGCGAATGTAGGAGAAAAAAGTATGGTATCAGGATAAAGTATAGACGTGGTTAGTATAAACCATTGTGGCAGAAGAAATATAAAAAGAAAGTGTAGGTTATGTAATCAGTCTTCTTCTGAGGTGTGTGGTAATTGCCTAGCATTTGTCCAGATTTTATAAGTAGTCCTCTGAAAGAGTGCATATTTTTAGTAATTAAAGTACACAAATGACCCCACACCTTTACACACTTGTAAAGACCCAGCATTTCGTGCTAGATCCAGCACTTGAAGATTTAAAAGGAGAAAACCCTGATTAACTGTATTCACAAGACTTTCCTAACATAACAGATGTCAGGAGACAAGTATGACATCATATTATAGATAATTTTTTAATGGTCATCACTTTGAAAAATTGAAATTGAGACCAACCTAACTGAGCTCTTTTATCTTTTTTTTATGAAAAATTAACAAACAAAATTTGATGATGAATGTACTTAGTGGAAAGGCATCCAAAACCAATTTGCCCTTCCAGACAGGCCCAGACTACACAATCACCTGGGCGCTGGGTCCTGGGAACTGCTTCTGCCCTCTAAAGAGAGGCCTCGTCCTTCTCCAGATTTTACAACCTGGTTCTGCTGGCTAGGGGAAAAAATAATCCTCAAGAAGGATTGGTGCATTGCAATGGCATTCCAGAGGAAATTCACCGTCAAAACTCACCATTGTAGGTTTTTTTTTTTTTTTTTTTTTTTTGTGGAAGGGAGATGATCTCCCTCTAGAAAGAAGGGAGAACCAGGCTTAATTTGCCCTTTTGCAAGTCAGAAATTAAGTTCTGTATTGCAAATTTGTGGAATGGAAGACCAGACACTTGCAGATACCACATTGCTAAGTACTTAGGCATTAACTTGGAAGTATGAAGGGCCCTTGTATACCCACTTCCTAGCATCTTTAGTTTGCTATCTATACAGAGTAAGAAAATATTCCAACTAGAATCCTTAAGAAGGGTTGTCAGATTAGCAAATAAAAATTTAGGGCCCCCAGTTAAATTTGAATCTGAAATAAACAACAAATATAATTTGAGTACAAGTATGTCCCAGATATCGCATGAAGATATACCTATGATAAATATATATAGATATAGATATATACCCAGTTTCTCTGAAATTCAAATTTAACTGGGTATCCTGTATTTTATTTGGCAATCGTATCCCTAAAGCTATCAGTGAAGAATTTCTCTCGGAGCTAAATTTTAGCCCAGGTGGAAGGGAATATTGGGAAAGTGAATTCTGAGCTTTTTAATGTGTCCAGGGTCCTGCAGATTGCACTGTGCTTACTTTACAACTTCTCTGTGAGGTAGGACCAAAGTCCTTAATCCCTACTTTATGAGTGTAGACTCTGAGTTAAAGAATTGCACAAGGTTACAAAGCAAAGTAGAAGAGCTGGGATTCAAATTAAGATCCTCTGGCGTTTTGTAGGGGGCTCTGTCAATCACTACACTAAACAAACATCAGAGGAGGAAGAATTTAAGAAACTGGCTGGAAAGCATTGCTTTAGCAAGCAAAAATACCTGGCGCAAGCATGGACACTCTTTTCTGTTTTCACGCCTAAGTAAGCAATCATCTGTCTGTGTTCTTTACAAGCTGAGAGTGGCCATTAAGAAATGAAAGCGAGTTTAGATTTCACCGGCATGTTTGGATTTGACGACATTTTGCATTTCAAGAAACCAAGGTCAGCTCAACCTTTTTAGCACTGAGACCCAGATACCACCATGATTTAAGCAAACAACTACCCTGGTGAATTTAAGAGTAAGTGATGGAATAACTGTTCACTGCCTCCCATGCTTTAATTTGCCAAGACTATCTTTACTTCTAAATCTATTAAGGAGAGCTCTATTTCACTCTGCAAAATACTAGCAAATTCTGAAATGAGGTAGAATTTATCCTGGTGAATACACTTAGGGAATAAAAACAGTAACATCAGTAAAAGGTAACCTTCCCAACGTTAGCTGCCTTGAAGCACGCACCTTATTTTCTAACTCCAAGCAAAGCTATGGTCAGAAGAACTTTTATGTTAGAAAACTATAGAAAACTGAACCTCATGCTTCTTGTTAAAAAAAAAAAAAAGACATAGTGTGGGATTAACCTACCACTGCTAAGACATTCCAAATTCAAATCTTTCTCTATTCTACCACAAAATAAAATGCTCAGCTATATTTACCACGTCAAAAGAAATTAGTTGAGTTTCTAATATCACAGAAGCAAACTAATAATTCTCACGTGGATATTCATGTTTAGAAGCCATGCAAGGAGTAACAATTGCCTATGACAACTGTCTGTGAAGAATATTGTCAGAAATTCCGAACTGCCCCGGAGGTGTGGCAAGAAAGTCCAGAGATTATTATTGGGTAATGACATTGGAAATAAAAAAGTATATAGTATTACAGTATTGAGCTATTAGAGCAGGGAATCAATTCAAGGAGACAAGCAAAATTTATATACTTTATTGATTTTAAATTTTACATGCTCTGCTATATGAGTAAATCTTTTGTAGTAATTCTAAAGCTTTGAAACATTGTAAATAACAGGGACTGTGGGGAGTTCAGGGCAACCATTTTTTCATACCAAAAGTATATAGCCTTTAATGCATATTAGAAGAAATTGGGGTAATAAAATACCTTAAAGCTAACTTAAGTCAGGGCTGGTGTGGGTTTTTTTTTTTTTTTTTGGTCTCCAAAGAACGAGCATGTATCAGGTAGTGAAGTAATGCCAGGTAGCATTGTACTTAAGGAAAAGCATAATTAAATTGATCCTATTGTATTACACAAATCCAACATATCCTGTGTAAACTCAGAAACAGGTGGATCTTTGTAGAAAAGTGGCTGGCTATTAACCAATGGAAGTAAAGTTTTCTCACACAAAGACAAATACACAGGAGGAAAACACTGAAACAATGGCTGACTCAGGATCCCATAATCAAGAAGCAGATTGAATTTGTTGAGACGTGGATGGATCTAGAGACTGTCATACAGAGTGAAGTAAGTCAGAAAGAGAAAAACAAATATCGTATATTAACGCATGTATGTGGAACCTAGAAAAATGGTACAGATGAACCGGTTTGCAGGGCAGAAGTTGAGACACAGATGTAGAGAACAAACGTATGGACACCAAGGGGGGAAAACTGCGGTGGGGTGGGGATGGTGGTGTGCTGAATTGGGCGATTGGGATTAACATGTAGACAGTGATGTGTATAAAATTGATGACTGATTAAAAAAAAAAAAAGAAGAAGCAGATTGAATTTGAAATCACCCCTGCCTGTTCAATGTACCTGAATCCAAAAGCCTCAATGCTGGGCACTGGGGGAGCCTGTTTCTAAACAGGAATTTGAGTCAGCCAGTCAGGTTCCTAGAGCCTGCCACCTTGACCAAAATCCACTGCAGGCTGGGTAGCTTGTAAGTTTCCATCATACATGCAATATAGAAGATGACAGACATGAAGGGGTTGGGAGGAGCTTTATATTTTTACTGCAGTGAGTCTGACTGACGTTTAAGAAAACGTTTTGACACATTTAAGTGTGAGCAACAAATCTGTCCACTGATTCATAAGCCACATGTTTACTTAAAGAAGCCTGGCCCAATAAATAGGGATCAAAATCCCAAGTGCTTAAGTCCATAAAATTCCCGGAGGTGAACTAGCCCCAACAGAATATATTTGACCTTCTTAAAATGAGTACAGCTTTTCAAAAATACATAACTTGCTCTCTTTTTTTGCATCTGTACACTATTCTTTTTTTAATTCTGAGAAGCTACCTATCTGCCTTTCCAATATTTAAACTTCTATGAGTATAAAAGTGAGAGCAGTACTTCAAGTAATTAAAGCCCAGTGACTTTTTGCAGTTTTGACTTCTATTTATGTAGATCATATCCAGTATACTTGTTTGGAAGCTCTATTAACTACAAAGTTTGATTTTTTTTTTCCTCGTTGTGGCACTCCTCTCACACATACAAAGCCGTTTGGCATCATGATTCCACACATTTACAAGAACCTAAAGGAAATGATGGTAATCCTCAAACACATCAGATTCAGATGAAAGAAAATAGTTTCTATGATTGTCAAAAAGGGACAAGAATTTTATATTCTTCGAGTTTCCAATGTGAGCCATTGAGAATGGAAATCAAAATCACTGTAACTATTAACGCTTAAATATTGGGCAGTGAATCATTACAGTGTCTTAAAACCGGAAACCTCAAAACTGGGTATTTCTAACCAACCCACTGACATAGGCAACCTTTGTGTGATGGAAGGAGGAAGGGGGAGTCCCTACGGGGGCGGTAAGTGAGTGGGAATGTAGGAGAGGAAAGGAAAGGAAAGAAATCTAACTCAAGGACCTTGAAAACTTAATTTGGAAACTTTGTTAGTGACTTTGGACTTCATTAAACTCCATGTATCACTCTAGCAGCATGATCTCAACCGTTTGAAAGGTATTTGTCATCAGTGAAAGAAAAACATTATTTTTAAAAGAGTAAAAAGATTGATGCATCACTGTGGACTACTTACGCCCCACGCAGTTCAGTCCTTAGTATCAATCTCAACGTGATGGCTTTTGCATACGGCGCATAATTAAACATTTTCTTTTCAGGGCTTTATAGAATCCCCATATGTTTTTAATGGCATCATCTGAATGTTTTTCTTAATAATTCTGGCAGCCTGCTCCTGAATCTTCAAGTTTGTTTTTTGTTCCTAATATCTTTTCTACAGAGGCTGCATTGTGCCAGAGATTGAATCAAAGTCTGAGAGCCCCATGGTCAAGGAAGACACACACGCAGAGACTCACACACTCTTACACTGCTTTCTCCTCACTCTTCACTTGCAATCTGTATTACTCTTGGCGCTGGGAAAAGATGGGTGAGAAAGAGAAGGCAAGGAAAGAACACAGGGCTCTGAGTCACAACCTCACTCTACCATGTGGCCCCTTTCTCTTCTGTAGTAAGACTGTGCTAACTCATGTCGTATGTCTGTCTGTCTCTCTATGAATGTTTGGTGAGTGCATCTAGGTGTGTGCATGCACACGGGGTGGGATGACTTTGGCAGCTGCAACATATGGTCTGTTTGACATTCTGAGGCTGGACGAACCATAATTTGCTGACTCAATACCTACTGCCTCATGGGAACAGACTTTCTTCTTTTGAGCAGTGGTCCATTTTCTGAACCAAACCCCTTCAGACACAACCCATAAAACTGAAATAATGAAATGTTCGCCATTTGACTTAGCCACATTTTGAGCTGTAAATCAGAATCACTTCCATTTCAGGTGGTATAAATGCGACCCAGTGATCAAGCCTACATACAGAAAGGGACATCAGGATACAATAATAATCTGAGATTCTAGTATCCATGTCTACTCAGGACTAGTGCCCATAGTCTCAAACAGAGAATGTAAGAGCCTCTGCTTGAAGAATAAGTAAATCCAAAAGAAAAATGTACCCATTGCTGTTCAAATGTAGCTTTGCATTTGCTTTATCCCAACATAAATTTAAATTCTGAAACTGACAAAGACAATAAATAACTCACTTTCGAATCATAGGTCTCCTTTAGATTGAGTGTTTGAACTCAGATCCAAGTTTCAAAATACAATATTTTTTTAAACGTGTTCTCACACTCTTTCCATATTTGTCATCTTGAAATCAGATGATGTGAATGAACAAAATAGAAACGGTAACCAAAACGGATTCCTTATGCTATTTTCCCCATTGAACTTCTTTTATTTACAGATGGCCAAGTGTCTATGAGGGCATTTGAAACTCTCCTATTATTAAGAGCTGAGCTTTACCAAAAATTTCAAAGAACTGGTATATATTTCAGAATCCTGCAGATGATGTGCCTTAAATAGAAACAACCACTCTGGAAAATCTTAAAACATATGCAGGCAAACAAGGACAGAAACAGATTATCTAGGAATGGGAATGCTATGGTTTTCAATGGTACCTCTAACATTTGTTGGTGAAACTTGACTGAAACAAGAATAATCTTTAATAGCCTCTCTTTTTAATGGTTTTCAGTAAGCAAAAATAATTTCTTCTTAAAAACCCAAACCTTCCTTTTTCTTCCATGTAAATTGCTGTAGGTGAATTTATAACATGGTAAATATAATAAAAAAAAAGAAGAAGAAGATTCTGGAAGTGAAGTGATTGGGCAAAAATAAAAAGTAAGGTTTAAAAAAAAAATCAGTTGACTTTCCTCCTTATCCAGATACCATTTCAGCAGCTAGTCTCTTAGTCCAGGTCAAAGGAAGAAGCTGCCAGAGAACCAAAGCCACAGGGTCTAACAAGCTCACTATCCAGTAGAAATTGTCACAACAGGACTTTTATCAGGCACCCACACAGCTATGCAACCTGCGTTAAAACCCAGAAGACATTTCTTAAAAGGCTTTGAGTCATGAACATCATTGGTAGGACAATGGCACTTCTGAGCTTTGATCTAAAATTGGTTTGAAGCACCTTCCTTATCCTTCTAGAGAAAACTGCATATATAAAAATAGCTTGGGGCTTCCCTGGTGGCGCAGTGGTTAAGAATCCACCTGCCAATGCAGGGACACAGGTTCGAGCCCTAGTCCGGGAAGATCACGGAGTTGTTACAGAGCAACTAAGCCGGTGCACCACAACTACTGAGCCCATGCACCACAACTACTGAAGCCTGCACACCTAGAGCCCGTGCTCCGCAACAAGAGAAGCCACCGCAATGAGAAGCCCGCGCACTGCAATGAAGAGTAGACCCTGCTCGCCACAACTAGAGAAAGCCCACGCACAGCAAAAGACCCAACGCAGCCAAAAATAAATAAATTAAATAAATTAAAAATTAAAAAAAAAAACTTCAAAAATAGCTTGGTGGTAGCTCCATGTTTGAAACAACCCTCACCCAACTGGACAGCCACCGCCAAGGCTTCCCACGTTCAGATCTCAGAGCATTTATCACCACCAACTTAATCCATAGAAGCTGAAGTGAGCACCAGTTGGTTCAGATGACCCCCACTTGTAGGTCTGAGAACAATTCTCCATCCAAGCAATGAGGAATTTTAAGGGTCCTAAGTTGGTAGATAGCAGGATCTGATTTGCAGTAACTTTTCCTTTGGTTTTAGTTGCTGAGTACTAACTTGAACAAAGCCGCAGTCTCATGCTCTGAGGCAAACAACTAGATCCCTGCTTTTGTACTTGCCCACTTACCCAAGTTCCTCTAGGAGTCAGGCCTGCCTTATCCTGTCTTCCTACATACAAACGTTTGGTGGGTACTACTTGATATCAGGCACTGTCCTGGGCACTGGGGAGAAGAATGAGAATAAACAGGGCACAGTCCCTGCTCTCAAAAAAAAACTCACAGTAGAGAGAAGGCTAGAGATGTATCTTAAGTACACTAAAAGATGAAAAGTGCTCTAAGAGGGGAAGAAACAAATTGGTAGGGAGAACAAAGGTGGGGATCACTGGGATGACAGGATAGAACCAAGAAAATTTCATGAACGAGGTGACATCTGAGGTAGCACTTAAAGGTATTCATGTGGTAGGAAAAGCAGAGAGACATTAAACTACAAATGCAAGGAGAGCGCTCTAAGAAGGGAGCACAGCATGAACAAAGGCTGTGGTTCTTAAAACGTTCATCTTCAGACACATCACTTGGGGGTGCTTCTAAAAATGCAAATTGCTGGGCCTTTCAGATTCTGGTTCTGTTGGTCAAACACAGGGATCTGGAGTTTGCATTTTTAACAAGTAGGTAGAGTTCAGGTCGCATTTTGAGAAACGCCTGAGCAGGGTCATAACGGTACATGATATTTCAGGGATAAGAAGAAATTCAGTACGAACAGAGCATGGATAGGGGGGTGGGAGGTGGACTGAGAAATGAAGCTGGTCAACCAGATCTGAGAGTGATTGCCAAGTCTTCCAGGCACCTGGGAAGCCCTAAAAATGTGATTCCGGGAAGCTTCAGATACCAAGAGCCACCCTCAGAGCTGCACGAGGACTGGATCGTCTCTA
This sequence comes from Balaenoptera ricei, assembly GCF_028023285.1. Classification (NCBI taxonomy): domain Eukaryota; kingdom Metazoa; phylum Chordata; class Mammalia; order Artiodactyla; family Balaenopteridae; genus Balaenoptera; species Balaenoptera ricei. The sequence goes on from NC_082642.1 coordinate 64,590,279, forward strand.
CAGCTGCAACTTCTTGGGTGTCCACAGCACAGCAGCAGGGAGAGGGGAAGGAGACTAGCTTAAGCCCAGACAGCCCAATGATCCAACCCCAGTTCTGCCACTTACTGACTATGTCCTCTTGGCAAGTGATTTAACCGTCTAGGGCCTCAGTTTTTCCTCTGCAAGATGAGAATAATAATACCAACCCAACGGGTCTAATATTCTGCAATAAAAGAAATAGTCTATATCTTCATTTGGTTGGTTGTTACACACTATACATATGTAAAACTTCACATGTAATTATCAAGCTGTATACTTGAGTTGTTTATTTCATTGTATGAAATTATATACATCAATATAATATCCATATGTATATGTAAAAAAATAAATACCAACATGTCAAGGTCATTCTAAAGAGTAAATGGTATAATACATGTGCAATGCCTATCTCAGTACCTTACACTTAGCTTTTTTTAATAAAAATTAAATTACAATATCTAACATTTATTGAAAATTCAGGTAAACAGAGGAAAAAAAATAAAAAATGATAAAGGAAATTTCAAATTTAGAGCCATAGTTTGCCTGCGTGAAGAAGATGTAGAATTTCCCCATGACTGAGTCTCCCCTGCGGGTGCCAGATCATCTGTGACAGATTCCCCAGACTTGTTCTCCCACTTTCTGGGTCCCATCCCAGATGTCCAGCCTCTCTCAAGTTGGATGCTCCCTGGTCTCACATAGTTTACCTGCTCACAATCATCACCAGCCAGCTTAACCATTTTTCACAGGATCTGTTTCTCGTGATCTCACGCAATCCCAAACCTCTCCCCGTGCTGCAGTCATTATTTTTGAGGGTGGGCACTGTACCTGAAGACAATTAATTTATTTGCCAAAGATACACTTAACTAACTGCCCCACAAGGCTCCTGATCTCTATGGCATAAACAAACCAAGGCAGAGGAAGAGCATCCTGATACGGAGGATAGTGGATAGCCGTATCTTGAATCTTTGTCTCCTTGTTATGTTAACTAACAGTAGCATGACTCTCAATTTAAAGGACCCTCTGGTAAGACATTTTCCTCTACCTTCTCTCATTTGACCCTCTCCCTAACCTCATAAGAGAGGCAAGACATTCCACTCATTTTACAGATGGGAAAATATTGAGCTTCAGAGAAATTAGGTGACTTAGTCATACAGCCACTAAACTACAAAGACTTGAACCCAGGCTCCCTGGCTCCTGGTGTACATGCTCTCCATTAGTCTACTTCTGCTACCTCTCATTTTCTGGTTACTTTGGCCTTCGGCAAGAGTGCTAATGAATATTCATGGTTCTGGACCTTCCATGTAAAAGATTATTAGTTTCAAATCACATGAAAATAAAGCCCATACAACCTAACAAATAGCTGTATTAATCTACTTCTTAAGAAGAGGCCATTAACTTTAAAGACATTGAAGAACCAACTGAATTCCTTTCTGTACCAATTAGGAGCAGATTTTGAGCCCCGGCTGTCATCATGGTAGAGTACAAAAAACAGGTTTTGGATCAGAAGGATCTGGGTTCACAATCCTGACTTTGCATGATCTTGAGCAAGTTCCTGAAATTCTGAGTCTGGTTTTTCTCATCCTTAAAATGGGGTGATCACCTCTAAACTCAGGCATGATTGTACAACAATAAATACCACAAGCCTAGTTCAGTAACCACATAGAGGCCCTTAACAATTGTTAGCCCACTTCCCCTAGACGGGTGTCCTAAACTCCAATGTGCATGAGAGCATGTTAGAACACAGCCTGCTGAGTTGCCCCATCCTCCAAGTTTCTGATTCAGAGGCTGCTGCTGATGTAGCTGGGCCCTGGCATCACACTTTGAGAACCAATGCTCTCAAGCCAGAGGTGTCATGTAGACACAGAGATAGAGGTCACTGGGTAAAAATCTTTACCCTAGAATGGCCATGCCAAGCTCCTGGGTGTCAATCACTAACTCACAAGCAAAGCCAACTAGGAAAACAGAAGGCCAAAAATGACCGTAATCCTGACCCCTTGATGGCCTCAGTGTCAGGGACTCATTAGGGTCAGAAGACTCTGAGCTAAGTAAGCACTTTGTCTAAAACTCCTTGTGGTAACTGTTCTTCCACTTAAGACCTTCGGGAACTCCTACCCAAGGATCTCCCATCTCCACTCCTAGAAGCCTTGCTGCCTTATAAACAGTCCCTGAAAGTCCCTGAGATCAACCAGACCAGTGCTAATAAGATCCAGTGTTACAGTCTGATTGAGGCTGCTCAGCTAAACACCCACTCGCCCGCAGTAAGATTTCTCCAGCACCTCCGTCTCTCCATGCCCTATCTCATACACACAAATTTTCAGAATCTGAGGGTCTTTCAGGAGTACAGTTAGGTCAATCTTTTAAGAAATGCACCAGCAATCGCTCAGTTTTACACCTAATCGTTTTTCTTAAAGGGAGAGGCAGACTTTGCTTCTTGAAATGAATAAAGCAATGACAAAACCCCAGAAAATATGTTAACCCTGTTTTATGAAGGCGGTATAGACAGTATATTCTCTTTTGTTTCCAGATATGAAGAATACATAAAAACGTGATGAACAGGCACTGGCATAAATATCGTCCTGTTCTTGTGCAGAAATTTGTAATATATCTCTATTTTGCTGCAGCCGGATTCCACTGAGTCATCAATTTCCCCTGTATTATGCAATGTTCGGCTCGGTTGGAATATTAAGCAGCCATCAGATTCTGAACTTTGCATTTCCTCACATTTGGCCCTTCCCTGATCAAGCTTTGTTTCTCTGTGATTATATATATACATCAGACCCTGGAATCAACTTTCTTTGTTTTATCAAGACCTGGTGTGTAGTGATTCTGATTTATCATTTTTACAACAGTCTCTTCCCTGCGGGCTCCAGGTCGTGATGGTGGCATTGCTACGATTTATGGTGGGGATTGTTGACGGAAGATGTATGCTCTTTTTGATTTTCCTTCCTCCCGACACCTGGTTCTTATTTTCCCAACTCTAGCTTCTGCCATTTTAAGCATTATTTACCATTTGCTGAAATGCATCAGTTTATTTGGTGGGGACATGTAAGGTAGAGGATGGATTTTTACAGTTGGCTATGATTTTTCCTCTTATCAACCCAATGCTGAAATGTTTTTTACATTTTCTTATGTTGTTAGGAACCTGGAGTTCATATTCATTTCTCACTTGTTTCTCCTTATCTGCCATGACATATTAGTTCTCTTGGAAAGAAAAAGAAAATGCAGTCTGGGTAGGTTCCTTATGGAAGTTCCTGAATTTTCTGTGACTCACGCTGTAGGTGGTCACCTCCTTTCCCAACCTGGATATGTTATTTATTACTTAGTGAAGGCTCCTCTCTCTCAAAAGGCCCAGAGCAAGGCTAATTTTTCTTCAGAGTCTAAGAACACTTCAGAACAGCTTGGCAAAAAGTAGAGCTTTTGAAGCCACTTAGGAATCCATTTGCCAATATTGAAGATAACTTTAAAAAGTGGGCATGAAAAACACGAAGATGCTCACACCTGAGAAATGTTTGATTTTGAAGACTGACATGTAGGTTTTCTCTCCAAAGTGAATCACAAACCAATTGAGACCGGAAACTGAAAACACCCAGAGTGCTTTCTCCCTCTCTTGCCTCCCCTAAGGTACCCAGCAAAGTGCTGGACACTGAGAAGGCCTTGTCTATATTGATGTCTACTGCCACTTTTAGCCAGGGCTTCTTTTGTTAACTTATATACTTTTCCAAGAGGTCAGGTAGTTCAGGGTGTCATTTAAACGGGATAAATAACTAACTCCCTCCGCCTGCCCCTCCACTCACTCCTGATAACAGAAGTCAGCTTCTTGAATTGTCATTTTTAAATAAAAAATTTAGGTCAATCAGACATGCTCGGGTGGAGAGAGCTAATCACCTCCCAGGATTAGATGGCCAGACATAGCGGTTTTCCAGGACAATTCCTGTTTATGCGTGTTATCTCAGTGTAATTATTAACAATAGCATCCTTTCACTCTCAAAAGTATCCTATTTTAGATGAAAATTATATAGTCATGCTATCCTGTATTTATCCCCAACTTCTTCCTTTTAGTAACTACGCCCCTGCTGAGTTTTATGTAACAGGATACTTGTCCAGCTTGACACTGCATTTTCCAGCTCTCTTTGCAGCTTGGTGTGGCCAATTATTTATATAATAAACAAGCATCTCGTGCTGACTTTTTGCCAGGCACTGTTCTAGGTACTCCTCGAATTAAAACATTCAATTGTCATCCTAGGAACTAGGTGCTATTTCATCATTCCCATTTTACAGATGCCGAAACTGAGAGGTTAAGTAACTTGCACAAGTAGCAGAGCTGGGATGTGAATCCCAGCAGTATGATTCCAGAGTCTGTGCTCTTAATCTGCTACCTCCAAGCGTGACCAAGTGTTGGTCAATGCAACGTGGGAGAAAGTGATGCAGACAGCCTGGTCCTGAAAAAGGAATCTCGTCCCCCACTCTCTCCTCTTTCCCTCAGTCAGGACTTGATGCTGGTGAACACACAGTCGGAGACAACAATCCAGGAGTTGGAGGAGCCACAAAACAAAAGGATGGGGGCTTCCCTGGTGGCGCAGTGGTTGAGAATCTGCCTGCCAATGTAGGGGACACGGGTTCAAGCCCTGGTCTGGGAAGATCCCACATGCCACGGAGCAACTAGGCCCGTGAGCCACAGTTACTGGGCCTGCGCGTCTGGAGCCTGTGCTCCGCAACGAGAGAGGCCGCGATAGTGAGAGGCCCGCGCACCGCGATGAAGAGTGGCCCCCACTTGCCGCAATTAGAGAAAGCCCTCGCACAGAAAACGAAGACCCAACACAGTCAAAACTAAATAAATAAATAAATAAATAATAAAAATAAAGGAATTCCTTAAAAAAACAAAAAACAAAAACAAAACAAAGGGATGTGGATCCTTGGCCAACCTCAGAGAGCAAAGTTCCTTCCTCCCCTCAACTGCCTGCTACCTCGTGATGGTGTATGTGAGGGAAATCTGCCTGTACCCTAACTAATACCTATCCACATCCCCACCTCACAAAGACCCACTTTATGCCGATGTCATACATGAAGGAATATGTGACTATTCCATCCCAGTATCAAGATGAATCTCCTTGATCAGATCCAAACATTTCCTGCAAATGGCCCCAAGATTCCTCTCTACTCTGATGGCTGCTCCCATACTGTTAGCAAGGAGGGTTTCACTTCCAGTTCTATATTTAAATCGTAGTACATAGAAAATTTCTATGGAAGGCAGACGTGAAAGAGAACGTAGCTAGAGATATGCAGTCCTTATTCTCAGCACCAACCTAAAGTCATTCCAGAGCAAAGGACTCATCGGCATGGCCTTCCTCTACCCCTGCATAGAGCAGCCTCCTCTACCCACCCCGGCACATGTCCTTCCCCTTCCAAAATATATTTTCCTCAATAGCATTCATCACTACCTAACATATGTTCATTTCTTTTTTTATTTATAGCCCATCCCATCTGGATGGTAATCTCCTTGAGGGAGTGACTGTGTCTGCTTTGGTCATCACTTTATCTCAAGCTCCAAACAGAACCCGATCTGCAGTAGGTACTCATTAAGCATTGATTGAATAAATGAATGGAGAATGAACAACCTTTGAACAGCTAAGCCTATGTGACTTTGGGCAAGTTACTTAACCTCTCTGGGTTCCCTGATAATAGTATCTAACAGGATTGTTGTGAGAATTGAAAGAGATAATTCCTGTCAAATAGAGCCTAGCTCCCAGTACATGGTATAGGTCCAATACCATGGTAAGAGTAGTGAGTATTATAATGCTCATTATTTACAGGCCTTATGCCATGCAGTATTATTTCATTTAATAATAGGCCATGTGTTCAGAACTACCCACCTTCTGGTACCACAACAGGAGTCCTGGTTCATCCATCATACAGCTTTTGAATTGTTCTGGTCCTCTTTCTAGAATTTCCTTTGGAAAACCAGACTGCAATTTCCTGGCTTGGTAGGACAAAGCCCAACCCTCTCTAGTGAAATCCAGATCAAGAGTTGCTGGAACTGGTCTTACCTTTGATAAGGAAAGACAAAACAATATTTATTTTAGGACTGGTACCATGGCTGGTGTAAGAGTTCCCTGGTTTGGAGTTGTTTGTTTGCTTTTTTGTTAAATATCTCTATTTTTTTTCTTTTGGGTATAAGATCATCAGTGGCCTTTCATCCACTAATAACCTGAGGTAGGGTCAACTTGCTCCTACTTTCAGGACTTTCCTTACAGCCTGCCGCTGCCTCTTTTTGATAGAAGCATCTAGAAAAACTCCTGAATAGTACAAGCAGACTGTGAGGCTGAACTTTACATTCTGCAACAAAGCCGTGCCTGACACCCAGCTACATAGTGAGACCTCTTTCCAAAAAATGAATTGAGCTAGAGTTCTGGGAGTAACAGAAGTATTAAATATGTACACGCATTTTTTCATAAAGGTACCAGCACCACTTTCAAAGGGAAAAATCCACACCCAGGGTCGTGATACTTAAGTAGCTACTTCCATCCAATCTCTCAGAAATTTATCCTTGCCCGTCCTCATGCTTCAAGCCCTCAGCTCTTTCCAATTTTAACATCGACCAAGCTAGAAATTATCTAGAAGATGATGAATAAAGGAATAGAAGAAGCAGCTACAAATTTGAGTGATGACTATATGCAGAAACTATATGCCTTACATTTGCCATTTCTAAAATTATTTTTAAATCTCACAGTCCTAAGAGTAAGCTATTATTATGGTTGTCGTTGTTATTCGCATTTTATAGATGGGAAGACTGAGGCTCTGAGAAGCTGCTGCTAGCATCCGAGGTCCCACAACTAATGAGAAGTGAAACAAGGATTCTAATGCAGATAATTGTAGCTCCAATACCCACACTCTCTCCACTAGATCTTCCAACTTTTGGCCCCTTATAATTGCTATGTGCAGGACAGTTCAGGCAAATATTTCTGGAGACCTCAATATGAAGGATATAAAACAACTGCTCAAACTTTACCCTAACCAGGAGAATTATTTCCCCATGGGCCACCCTCTGGGATAAATTGTATGAGTCCAGGATTCATCCAGCAAATAAGCCTGCAGTTAAAATTTCTTTCTGCAGAATGTTGGGGAACCCTGTTTGCACCTCTAACTTAGGTATTACTGTTAGAAATGTCTTAAGAGTGAGTTTCTCTTTGTGTTTCCTCATCTACGGGATGGATATTTTAGAACAGGTCAAAAGCAAACATTGATGCCTCACCTTGACCCTCCATATGCATGTCTTCTGGTTATATCCAGACCCAAACGGATGAAATCAGGGAGATAAGTAGATGCAACCTGAGGCTTCCTAATCTCATAAGTACCTTTTGTTGACAAAAGAGTTTTGCTAAGTGAGGTTTTCCCCTCATAGGGCCTGTCAATATGCTACTACTGATAGATGAAAGCTAGTCTATTCCAGGTCTGGACAATTTTGAGCCTCATCCCCTAACCCTGGTTTAATACAGAGTGCTAGAAAACAGGCCCCAAAATGGGCATCTTAGCTATATTGACGTAGTATATTCAGTGGAACATTTTTTTAAAAACCTACACAAAGAATTACCAAATTCAAATCCTGTCACAAATGTCTTTTTTTTACATTAAAAAGAAACTCAAAAATAAAGCTTGAGAGCTTCCCTGGTGGTGCAGTGGTTGAGAGTCTGCCTGCTAATGCAGGGGACACGGGTTCGAGCCCTGGTCTGGGAAGATCCCACATGCCGCGGAGCAACTGGGCCCGTGAGCCACAACTACTGAGCCTGCGCGTCTGGAGCCTGTGCTCCGCAACAAGAGAGGCCGCGATAGTGAGAGGTCCGCGCACCGCGATGAGGAGTGGACCCCGCTCGCCGCAACTAGAGAAAGCCCTCGCACAGAAACAAAGACCCAACGCAGCCAAAAATAAACAAATAAATTTTTAAAAATAAATAAATAAAAAACTTTAAAAAAAATAAAGCTTGAGTGCAAAGATGTCCTAGGCATGGCTGACAGGACTAATAATAATATTAAGGACATAATTGTTACAGACCTATTTCCATCAGTTTTGCGGTCCTAGAACAATTATCCCAAACTTTGTACAAGTATATCCTACCAGAGGCTCTCAACTGTGGCTGCACATTTGTATTACCTAGGGAGCTTTTTTTAAAATAATGATACCTGGAGCGCACCCCACCCGCCAGAAATTCCAATTTATTTGGTCTAAGGTGGGGTCTGGCACCACTACCGGTTTAAAAGCATCCCAGATGATTTTCTTGTGCTACCAGGGCTGGGAACTACCATTCCAGACAACTCCCCACTGAGATGCAGTAATTCCTCTGTCCCTAACTCATAGTTGTAACTGCCTCCGGCTGAATAACACTTCAGATGAATCACTTACTGCCAAATTTGTTTCTCATTTATTCTAACTGCTGTATTCAATCCTTGTCTGATTATTCACTTAATCTCTTCTGATTCAACTCAAAGTGTAATTTTTTTATGACAACCCCAAATTCTCTCAACACTCTGACACATTAGTTCAATGAATAATCCCTTAAAACATCACACGAGCCTTTTTGTTCATAAACAGTAGGTTAGAGAGATTCGGGATTCGCTTCTGGTGTGATGCATTAGGCGAGATACTATCAGTTCTCTACCCTAAACCTGCAGAGCGGACAGGTTGTAATATTTAATGTCACTGCAGTCCTCAGAAAGACTGTCGTATACGCAATCTGCCCTGGAATCCCAATTCTGCTGTCAACTGGCTGTGCAACTTTTGGCAAATCGTGATCCCTCTCTGAACCTAGGCTCACTCATCTATAGAACAATGGGAGAAATCAGAGTTGTTGAGTCTAGGATTCTCTCTCAGTGTTGAAGAAGTTCTATATCTAATTTTAAACTGGTGAGCAACTAAGTGCTGGTGGGCTCAGTGACGTTAATTAATTGGTGGTATTTAAAATTCAAATGCTATTTCTCTCACTAGCCCAGCGAAAGAGCCCTGTTCAGTTTTTGGCCAAAGCAAGAGAACAGAGTTCCTATTAAAATGGAGCTTACGTTTTATAACCAGGAAAGAGTAGCTATGGCTACTCCTTTGAAACAGACAAGTATACTCCATAAATGTACTTATACTGTGGAGAAAATGCAAGTCTGGTAAATTACACATTTATCTCAACTTACATTTTCACTGAAGGAAATACTTTACGGGTAGACTCACAAAACCCCAAAAATGGAGAACACCTTGAGGAACCACTTCATTTATTCCTCTATAACTACTTCATTTATTCTATACATTCCTCTATATACACATAAAACTATACTGCTCAGGAAAGAAGTATAGTATAGCTCTCTGTTCTTTTTTTTTTTAATTGAAATATATTTGATTTACAATATTTTGTTAGTTTCAGGTGTTCAGCAAAGTGATTCAGTTTTATATAAATATATATATATGCCTTTTTTCGATTCTTTTCCATTATAGTTTATTACAAGATACTGAATATAGTTCCCTGTGCTATACAGTAAATCCTTGTTGTTTGTCTGTTTTATATATGGTACTGTGCATAACTCTCTGTTCTTTAAATCTATTAATAGACATATTTTAACAATCCCTCTTGATCCATGGCCCCATTGTTGAGTAATCTTAACTTAAACCTATCAAATTCTGATTGTGCTAGTCTCTTCTCACAGATGCCTGTGATTCATTTGCTTATACATCTTCAAAAGATTTCTTGATACTAAATAGCCCTGATTCCTTTAGCCCTTCCCTGTAAGATCTCAACTTCTAAAATTCCCATTGAACTTCCATCATGCTCCACAAATTCTCAACACATGCTTTATGCTGTGGAGTCTCCTCTGAGCTCCAGCTCAACTGCCTGTTACATATCTCCTCCTGGGCATCAAATTAAACATGTTCCCACTGGGCTGGTCCTCTTCCAGTGATTTTTTTTTTTAATATTTATAAATGGCACCACCATCCACCCATCTGCAGGAGGCAGAAAATCAACTCTTCATCTCCTTCACCCTAATTCCGTAATCAAATACTCACCAAGATTTTGTTCTCTAAAAATGTTGTGAATTCAGCCATTTCTCTCTATTTCCATTATCCCCAGTCCAAAGAGCCATCCATTCTCTTCTGGATACTGTAAGAGCCCCAACGGGTCTTCCCCCCAGATCCATTCTCTATACAGCAGCCAGAGTGATCTCTTAAAAACATACCAGATCATAGAATTTTCTGGCATGAAACCCATCAGTGACTCCTCGGACTCTCAGAATAAATACCCGCATCCTCAGTAAGGCCTTCAAGGTCCTGCACAGCCAGACCCTCTCCCCACCAGCCTCACTAGTCACATACTGAGCCGCTCTCCCTCTCACCTTCAGCTCCTTCTTCATTCTTCAGCTTCCTTCTTACTTTAGAGCTTTGCACTACTGTTCCCTCTGCTGGGAATGCTCTCCATCATCCCCGCACCCTTCAGAGCTCACCTTGCTCACCTCCCAGACTGTTTCTGCTCTTTCCATTACACTCTCACCCAGCACTCACCCTGCACTTGTCCTGCATTTCCCATACCAAGTCTCTTAGCATGCTTATAATTATTTGATTATGCTGTTAATATTTCATATCTAGAGACCATGTCTGCCTTGTTCACTGCTCTATCACCAAGTGACTTGCACATAGTAGGCATTTTATGCTCTAACAACATTCTAGTAAATGGTTGACTTCTCCTATCGTAAATTAGCTTATCCCCACCACTCATTTCCTCTTCTCCCTTCACTGTCAAATTTCCTTAAAGACTGGTCTTTACTATCTGCCTCAGCTCCACCCCCATTCACTTCCCAACCCACTAAAATTTGGAGTCCTCGGGCACCACTCCAGTAAAACTGTTAGTGCCAAAGTTTGCCAATCAAAGCTCATGATGTTATGGGCTTTTTCTAGATTTACTCCTACTAAACATTTCTGTGACATTTGACACTATGGACAATTCCCTCCTGTTTCCTCTATGCAGAAAATGTAATGAGTAGCTCCTCTGCTCCTGGCCCTGTGATTAGAACAGGGTCCCCTCTCACATTGAGCCCAGTGAGAGAGTCAAATCAATGATCACAAATATGCAAGTACAGCTCTGTAAGTGCTACGAAGAAAAAACAAAGAGCCAGAAGAGTGTAAAAGGCAGAGACTCTGAAATTGCCCTCCTATTTCCCCTGACTGTGCTCTTTCTGCTTCCACAGCTGAGCTCTCCTCCAAGTGTCCCACAAACGCCTGCATGCCAGGGTTCCTTCCTTATCACACTGCCTTTCTCATGCACACTCTCTTCCTGTGCTTGGGGCCAAGAACTCCCAAATCTGTATCTTCAGGCTTAATTTTCCAAGCACCTCTTGGATATCTCCTGGATGTTCCCTAGGCACCTAAAACGGTGCATTCCGGAACAAATTCAATGTCTTTCCCCAGCCCTTCTTCTGCTGTTTCCTCTCTCACAAGTCACCTAAACCCCACAGCAATCAGGGAGTTGTCACAATTCTGCCTTCTAAGCATCTTGTAATTTAACCTGTTCTCCATACCCAGTGCCACTACTTTTGATCAGACATTCATCATCTTTCTCCTGCATTACTGCTGTGGCCTCCTCCCTGGACCCTCGCCTCCAAGCTCCCCCTATTCTGATCATTCGCTCTGCTGCCACCCACATTTAATGTGGTCATGTCGTTGCCCTGTTTAAAAGCCTCCAGTGCCTTTAAGATATAGTCCACATTTATTAGCTTCATAATCAGATCCTGCCTACCTCTCCTGTCTTATTCTTTTTCCATTCATTCATCCCACAAATATGCACTGAACACCTAGTATGTATCAGGCACTATTTTAGGCACTGGTGATAAAGCAGAAAACACTGCTATGTCTTTACCAAGCCCCACACCCAGGTGCTACACACACACATCTCTCTCTCTCTCTCTCTTTCGCACGCCCGCATGCACACACACACACACACACACACACACACACACACCTGGTTTCCAGCAACTTGAAATCTCTCATCATTTTCTACATGACCCATGTTCTTTTAGCCTTTCATATAATACCTCCAGTGGCTGAAATACTCTTTTCCTTCCTCTCAGACATATTTGCACTCCCTATAGACTCAACACTCACATTTAACCTCCATGAAGCCTGCAGGAATTCCTCAGGCAGATTTAGACATACTGCCTTCTTTCCAAGTCAGACCGCTTTGAACACACATCTTTCACATGTACTTCTTTTTTACATGTCTGTCTCCATCATTAAACACTGAGTTCTTTGAGAGTGGGGTCCCATCTCCTTCCAGGGCATAGCTTCAACAAATTTTTACTAATCATACAAATTGAAAAATAAATGAACAAATATGTTCCACTACGTCTTTTAGAGGAACAGTCCACAAACTGTACCGTGCACTAGAATTCACCGGGCATCTTGTTTAAATGCCAATTCAGATGCAGTAGGTCTGGGGTGAGGCCTGAGACTCTGCATTTCTAACACACTCCCAGGCGATGCTGATGCAGCCAGACTAAGGACCACACTTTCAGGAGCAAGGCTTTAGGAGGTCGTGATCACAAACCCCAGAAAGTGAGGTTGATTGAGAACCATTTTGTGGAAATTAAACAAACAAACAGACAAACAAATGATAGTTCTACGCCACATCTTGTCAGTCATATCTGCATGATACCCTGACAGCAACCAACTTCCTGAAATACTGGAGGGAAACGGCATGGCCATTGCCGAATTGCCGTAACCCTTCCCTAGTTGATCAGCCCACTCCGTGCTCTCCAGATCCTCTGAGAAGCCCTCACCCAGCTGGTTCACCAGCTTCCGCTTGTTGCAAAAATCCAAGCGTGTCTTTGTCTCCAACTCTGCAGATGGCTCCAGTGTGTCCCCTTGTCGCCTCTAGCGTGGACACAGGCTCCCATACTTCCCTGCCAAGGGTCGGTGGCACGGGACGGTGCGGTCCCTCTTGCACTCTCCCTGTTCTAAGGCAACAGCCCTGGCTGCCATTCAGGGCATCACTTTTCAAGCTGTCCTGCCTCATTGACAGAAGGCTTGGCACTGGCTGGCTGCTCTGTGGCCAGCTCACCTCTCCTCGTCCCAGCGTCCTCCGCACTCTACCGGGAGCCTGCATGGACTCACAGGGGCCACCTGAAAGGTGATCCAAGTTTTAATATAAAATTTTCCTACCCTCAGAATTCTGAGATGCTACTGGGATTTATAAGTTGTTTCAAGGCTGTTTTCAAGACAAACCTATGGTATTTACGGAGATATATGGGCCTGTGTAAGCGCTGTGTGGTTCTTTATAGAAGGTGCAGTATAAATGTTCTTGTATTACTAGGAGGATTATATAAAAGATGTTAAAACATGTTTTGACCAACCAGTGGTATGGCCACAGAATATAATGTATCCATTGTCAAGAGATCCCCACCAGAGACCTCTGAAATCATACATTGATTGAGTCGTGCTGGACTTGAAACACATTGAAAATTTTCCAAATGGTAAAATATAAAATATACTCTTTCTTTTTTTTAGTATTTACCAGTTAAACACTAAAGTACTGTAGCTGGCTGAACTTTCACAGCAGTTTTTGTTCTACTTTTCCAAAAGCAGCCCAAAAGGGATTGTTTTCTTTTAATGCTTTGTTTTGTCTCTAAGAAAAAAAGAACCAACTTATTTTGAGCATTCTACTCCCCCCACCCCCGCCTATGCAATAACATCATAATGGCAGAATAATCGCTGTAAACAATGCCCTAGGGATTTAGTTGGCTACAGCAGGGGACTCTAAAAGCCAATTTCAGTGCTTTTCTTAACTACATCATTGCATTTTTGTCTGCAAGTGGATAAGAAGAGTCTCCTTTTAGAGCAGGTTGATGGAAAGTGCTAATTGTTGACACATTAGCTAATTGTTATGATTAGCCTCTGACTTTTTTTTAATTCTCAAAGTCAAGATCTCAACTGTGAAGTATGAAGATGCTTTATTACAACAATGCTATAAAAACATTCAAACAATGAGGGGCTAATCATCAGAAGCGTTTCAATCCAGTGGCCTCTAGACAGCCCTGCCTTTAAAGAATAGACAACCATCAGGAAAAAAAAATATCCTGTTGCACCCACTCAGTATTTCAGACATAAGTGTTCTGGGTTATCATTAATGATCTGCGTTTACAAATTCACTATGTCTTTGGAAAGTTGAAGTAACTCCAAACCAAGTAAACCACATGCAAGCTGTAATGGTCTACAGACAATTGAGGCAGCTTGGAATCCACGATAATATGAACCTGTAAAGTACCAGACTTAGATGTTTCTCAGTTTTCTAAAAATCAACAAGGGATATTTGAAACTGGGGTCATTCTCAGCTATAGTTCAACTTGGAAAAACAACTAGGCATGAGTACTAAAATGTATGTGTTCTTTAATATTTAAAGAAAAGGAGGGAGAGGAAACCAAGCAAAGAAAGTAGCAAGAAACCAAATTGCAGGGTTCAATTCTTGGCTCTGGCCATTGAATGAGTCATTATTCTGTGCCTCATCCAGCGGACTTGTAAATGCAAGCAAATATTTACTATTTACTATAGGAATAACCTGGCTTCATATAAAAATATTATTTGACTGAATTTCAATTTTTAAAATTCAGACACATCTTAAGATCAATGCACAATTCTATCATGATAAAATGTAAAAAAAAAAAAAAATCTGAATAGACATTTTTCCAAAGAAACCATACAGATGGCCAACAGGCACATGAAAAGATGTTCAACAACACTAACCACCAGGGAAATGCAAATCAAAGCCGCAATGAAATATCACCCCATACCTGTCAGAATGGCTATCATCAAAAAGACAAGAGATAACAAGTGTTGGTGAGGATGCGGAGAAAAGGGAACCCTTGTGCACTGTTGGTGGGACTATAAATTGGTGCAGGCACTATGGAAAACAGTGTGGAGGTTCCTCAAAACATTAAAAATAGGTATATGATCCAGCAATTCCACTTCTGGGTACTATTTATCGGAAGAAAATGAAAACAATAATTCAAAAAGATATATGCACCTCAATGTTTATTACAGCATTGTTTACAATAACCATGATATGGAAACAACTTACATGTCCATCGGTGGATGAATGGATAAAGAAGATGTGAGATAGATAGATAGATAGATAGATAGATAGATAGATGATAGATAGAGAATTCAGCCCCATCGGTGGATGAATGGATAAAGAAGATGTGAGATAGATAGATAGATAGATAGATAGATAGATAGATAGATAGATGATAGATAGAGAATTCAGCCATAAAAAAAGAACGAAATTTGCCATTTACAACAACATGAATGGACCTTGAGGGTATTATGCTAAGTGAAATAAGTCAGACAAAGACAAGTACTGTATAACCTCCCTTATATATGGAATCTAAACCAAAACCAAAAACAAGCTCTTAGATTCAGAGAACAGGTTGGTGATTGCAAAAAGAGCAGGGGGAGGGGGAGGTGTGAACTGTTGTGGGTTTTTTCAGTTTAAATAAATTGAAGAAAAAATTTTAAAACACCCAAAAAAATCATTTTCTGTGTCAACAAATCGAGAAAATACACTCTCCTTAAATTATTCTTGCTTATAATCTTCCCTAAATAAGATAATCCTATTTACAACCCATCCATTAGTCAAAATATTTACATTTTCTTCCTATGGTGATATTCATGTTAAACTTTAAGTATCTACATTCTTAAGAAAAATATTTATATCAGTTTTAAACAAGTCACACTTTGTTTTGTACATAGTGTGACTATTCTCAGTGACTTAACTGGTTACTAACTAGTTAACACAGTTAGAGTTGTTTATAAGATTGAATGTGATAATAAGTTAATGTGGCTAAAGCAGCTTGGCACATAGTAAGCACCTAATAAATGTTAGCTACCATCATCATCATCAAAGTGACAAGTAACTGACCAAATAGTCAGACTTTCATTTCTAGAAAATGGTGTAGATGTCCCCACTTTAAGCAAGATGTAACACAGCATCGCGCAGGAAAGAAAGTATTACGAGTAGGAGCTATGAAATTTTGAGAGGTAGCACATGACAAGTCAACACTTTACTGAACTTTTATTACATGGCAGGCACTCTGCTATGCGGCTAACAGTAGGACTTCGTCTACATACACAAAATGAGCTGAAGTCAAAAAACCAAAGAAAGAAAAAATAAAAACTTGAGTAGTCTCTCCTCGATTTAAATGCCCCAGGGATAGAATCTTCAGATTCTAAAGAGAAAGTGAGGTTAGAAAAACCAAAGGTAAGAGGGAAAACTTGGAAAAGACACATATGCAAGTTCTTATAAAGTTTTACCTTTACTAAACAAAAAAATTGTCAGTACACAAATCTACGAAAATCAACAGAATCTTTCTACCCTAAATTTGTAATCATTAAATGAATAATTTCTCTTTCCTTTGCTCAAAACCTTTCAGGCCCTTTCTTCTCCACAATTTCAACCAGACATTTAAAAATTCACTTTGCATTGTTGCAAAGATTATAAGAAGAAGGCAAAGTCTTTCCTTGTTCCAGTCCTCTATCTAACAGGAGTGCCATCTGGCTGAGACTCAGTACCAGCTCCCAAGTCTGTGCTAGAGACACAGCCTGAAAACGCCTCCTTTCCTCTTCCCTCACACCAATCTCCCACCGCCCACCCCGCTCACGGTCATCTTACCCAGGGTCTCATCACAAACCCCACCTCCAGCTCTATAAACCACTGGACTTTTAGCTTCTTTTCCCAATCTCCTATTTTTCTTTTTTAAGTTACCCTAGGAATTATTTGAAATTTACACTATATATGCGGAGATTCTCACCGCAGTGAAAATGTGTCCAAAGTAAAGCGTCAGGGCAAGGAAGCTCTAGGTTGAGGAGGGATTACTGTTTGTGAATTAAGTGCAGCTACTGTTTCAATGAAAAATGCATTATTGAACTGAGTCAATCATTTATCTTCTAGTTGAATTAAACTTGTTTTCCTACCAAAATACAGATCCATACTAACTTCTACGTGTGTCATTGCTATAACGTTTTTATTCCTAATTCTGTTAAAATGTTATACATAAGAAACTAGCTATATCTCACGATATATATATTCTTCTGCATTTTTGGCGATTCCATATAAGGACTGGCGTCCTTATAAGAGAAAGGAGGGAAGATTTGAGACCCAGAGACCCAGAGGGGGTGACAGAGGCAGAGACGGGGGTCATACAGTTCCAGGCTAAGGGACGGATGCCAAAGCTTGCCTGCAGCCAACAGAAGCTGAGAGAGAGGCATGGAACAGACGCTCCCTCAGAGCCTCCAGAGGGAACCAACCCTGCAAACACCTGGATTTTGGCCTCCAGAACTAGGAGAGAGGGAGTTTCTGTTGTTTTAGGCCACCAAGTCTGTGGTAATTTGTTAGGGCCATCTTAGGAAACGAATACGCTCATATTTAGGATTTACCTCCGGGTTGCTGTGAAGATAGAGGACACGATGGGAAGGCAGCTAGCACAGTGCCCGCTCAGTAAAAGCTAGCTCCTTCATTCACCCCTCTCCTCCTGGGCAGTGAGAAGGGGCGGGGGGTAGGTTTTCTGCTGCTGAGGACTCAGGCAGGCTACTGATCATCCTTATGGGGTGGGAGCTCTAGAAGGTCATCTCTGGGACTCCTACCTCGTTCCTCTTACTGGGAAGTGCCAGGCCTCTCTCTGATGACAAAATGTCAGTGCCAGCCTGTTTGGTGCAGGCTTTTCTTCCTGTCTGCCTCACTGCCTGTCTCTGCCTCTTGGTAGAGCTTCGTCCTTGCTTACTAAGCTGCCGATAGAGAAATAGGCTCTACAAGAACGGCTGGGCTGGACAGCAGGACCCTTGCTCTTATGGTCCCAGGTCATCACTGTCTCTCTGGATGACCACTACAGTCCCCACTGTGGCCTGACACATAAAACCAAAGATCCCGCAAATTCAACATCCTTTTCCCTTTGGGCTCATTTTACTCTTCGTTGACTGTTTTCTTTGACGGAGAGGTCAATATCAAGGTCTTAGACCCTTTCCAACCCAGTTTCATTATCTTGTTTCTCCTTTTAGAGAAGACATATCACTTACTATTCTTTTTTTTAAATTTCCTCTGGAAGATGCATCATTTAATGCAGAGAAAAGTAAAAAAACAGACCTTGTTCAAGCCCTAGGTCACCTACTAACTAACAATATGACCACACACCAAAGCAGACACAAAAAAAAAAAAATGGAAAAAAACTTTTTAAATACTGTGAAATTGATTTTGGTAATTGAAAACCTACTTTGAAGTCATTTCTTTTTAGAATTCTACCTTTTTCTCAATTTAATTAATCAAGTAAGAACTTGTGTCCAAGTAGACACAGCCAGATTGCTAGGCAGTGAGTGGTCTGTTTCCTCGCATTCCCCTAATCCGTGTGCAAAGTAAAGAAAAGCAGCAGATATACAAATAAATAAATCATATATCATATATGTCATATATATGTTTCATATATATTTCATATACATGCTTCATATACTGTGTGTGTGTGTGTGTGTGTGTATATATACACACCCCTATTTAATTCATTGGGATGCAATTAATGGATACAGAAAAGGCAAAGCATTTTTAGTTCCTTGGAAGACAAGCTTTAAAAATTAAGGTGGTATTAAAAGCGTCATTCTCCCCTTTGCAGAAAAGAATAAACCTTCTCTACTTTCTTCCTTGTTTTTTCCTTGATTCAGGTAGATGATCTGATAACTTGAGAGCCATACTGCAGTTACATGAAAAGGACAGCAGAGAAGTATCTCCCGTGAATGCAGACATGTAGATGCAAGAGGAGACCAGGTTTATGTCCTGCTCGCTGCAGCACTCTCTCTAACATGAGTATAGTCAACTTTCAGCATTCAGGCCAAAGGAAAGGAGAAGAGAGAGGAAGCATTATTAATTAGACACTTTCATTACATGCTCTATTATAGATGCTCTACACGCATTACAGCACTTGATCCTCACAATAACTGTAAGAGGTGGATGCTATTATCTCCGTTTTACAAATGCGGTAACTGAGGCTTAGAAAGCTTAAATAATGCGGGGCATCCATAACTGAGAGATAAGTAAATAAAACTGACACCTCCCTCCTTATAACTTCCCCCACCCACTCGGAGAGGCACTCTCCGATATAGGAGATATCCTATAGGATATAGGAGCAACGAAGAAAACTGGAGATGGTTGTTTAGATTTAGGTGACGAAACAGCCTTTAAGAGAGACAGCTTCAATGTCAGTACAGGAAAAAAAACTTCCTGTGCTTAAATGTGATTACAACATCATTTAAATCCACTGAAACTTATCCTGATATCAAGAGACATGCTTTGTGTACACCAGTGTTGAAAGCTTTGAAACCCTAGTCGTGAAGCAGCAGGTGTGGGCTGCCTTAAATCGTTCTGGAGGATACTCACACTCCCCCAGTGCCACTCCCTGTCCTGGATTTTCCTTGTGCCCTCTATTCTTCATCTGCTAGAGGCCCACTTAGGTGGGGGAAGGGAAAACACAGAAAAGATCACATGTCGTTTTTAAGATCAGTAAAGCCTAGAAGTTTTCCAGCATGGTTTTCTGAAACTAAGTGTTCTCATGAGAATCAATAGCTTCCATGCTGGCCCTTGTGGGCTTATTCATCCAACCCGTGGCTACCGACTGAGGAAGCCCTCTGGATGGAGTACAGTCTTGAAGCAGATTCAAAACTAGCATAAGAAATAACTTCTGCCTTTAGAGAGTTTGCAATCTAGTGCGCAGACACGTCACTCCATTAGAAAGCAATTACAATTTAACTCCCCCCATTCTGAAGTCTGTGCAGAGAAGAGAAATCGGTGTAGGCTGGAGATTGAGGGAAAATAGGAAGGAGGCGTGAAGCAGGAAGGGGATTTGGGATGGAGAAAAAGTAGGGTGCTGGGGGGACAATTGGTATTGAAGAACGAGCATACGATTAGTATAGTTGATATGCTGCGCAGAGAAGGAAATATCAAACAAAACCAGTAAATTCACAGAGTTGTTGCTCCTGGTTCTTTCCCAGGCCAGGATGCCCTGTTTACATCCTGTGCTTAACATCCTGTGTTTAACTCACCTCCACCTAGACAGGCTCCTGAGAAGAAAATCTCTGACATAGGACCGTTAAAGCCTCACTTTACTCTCTACAAACACATTTGCCTACTTTCACAGCTATTTACACAGAGAGTAAACAACCTTTTGCTTCAAGACGAAATGTAATTGTCACCTACTTCAGTGCAGTGAAACAGTGGTCGAAAGCTACTGGCAGAGGATGTCTATTAGACCTCCTAGTGAAGGAACAGAAACAGGCTGCCCCAAGGCAAGAAGCTCAAGATGGGTCCTGGTAAATTTCTGCATGCTACCTAGGAAAGTGCCATCTGCTTGTCCTTAAGAAATATACATTTCAGTAGGCAATAACTGAACAAAATCCTTGGAAACTTGCTTCTTAAACCCGAGATCTGTGGATACAATCATACATACAATTCGCCACAGCTCACAAAATTTTATGACTACATAGACCCTGAACCAAAACAAGGGGGTAATTCTGTGAAAAGGAAAGTTTCCACCAGATTCTTGGCATGAAAAACAAATGTAGACTCTATAAATGAGAGATAGCTTTCTTTTTCTTTTTAAATTATGTCTGTGATGGAGTAGAAGGCCACCATCCATCACGGAACTAGTTGACAATTGGTTACACTCAAATCATCCCCTCACTAGGGATTTTCTTGGTCTTGTACATCTTGGCTTCCTACCCAATGTCTACCTCATCATGCTCCCTCCTGCCCTCTGGTCCTGACACATATAATAGCCCAGTAAGAGTCTTCCCTAAAAACTTGATGGTGGTGGCCACATGAGAAGAAGAATAACAATCTATACTTTTTTTTTAAAAGGGTGGGGGAGTCAATTTTGAAATGCCACAAACTTTTATCAACTCCTTCAAGTCAGAAACTATGACTCATCTGTCTTGGTTTATGCAGCGTTCATCACAGTAGCTGAGACACAGGCTCTCAAAAGTTTGTAAACAACAGCAAGTCTTTACCATGAATGGTGAGTTCAAATGATTCCTCTTTCACTTTCAATTTAAAAAGATCAAATTGATCACCAAATATTGTATCTTAAATATCTGGGAATGCTTGAGCCACTTGGAAAAGAGTTTGGCAGTTTTTCAAAAAGTTAAACCTAGAATTACTATATGACCCAACAATTCCACTCCTAGGTACATAGCCAAGAGAATTGAAACCAGATGCCCACACAAAACTCATTCACAAATGTTCATAGCAGCATTATTTATGATAGCCAAAAAATGGAAACAACCTAAATGTCCATCAACTGATGAATGGATAAACAAAATGTGGTGTATCCATGCAATGGAAAATTATTCAGCCATGAAATGCAATGAGGTTCTGATACATGCCACAATATGAATGAACCTTGAAAGCACCATGCTATGTAAAAGAAGCTAGACTCAAAAGGCCACATACAGTATGATTAGATTTTATTTGGAATGTCCAGAATAGGAGAATCCATAAAGACAGAAGGTAGATTAGTGGTTGCCAGGAGCTAAGGGAAGAGAGAACAGGAAGTGACTGCTAATAGTTATGGGGTTTCTTTTGGGAGAGGAAATGTTCTGAAATCAGATAGTGGTGATGGTTGGACAACCTTGTGACTATACTAAAAACCACTGAATTGTATACTTTAAAAGGGCGAATTTTATGAGATGTCAATTATATCGCAATAAAAAAATATTTGGAAAACCTCTTGGTGAAGAAACTATAGTTAGGATTTATGTTTAGTTCTTTAGGTGTGATGAAAACTATTAATATTCCATGTATTATTTCTTTGTCAATAAATATTAGACAGCATATCAGAATTCTTCATATACTTACAATAGAAACCTGAAAGTTCTTTAAACATTTGTTATATTACATTAAAGTAGCAATCATACTAATAATGACTAACGTTTACTGAATGCTTACTAGGTACCAAGCACTAGTCTAAGTACTGTACATGTATTAACGCTTAAAAGAGTTAAAAGAACAACTTTATAAGGTGAGTGCTATTCTTATCCCCATTTTATATAGGAAAGTGAGACACAGAGAGATTATCCAAGGTCACACAGCCAGCTGATGGTGGAGCCAGGATCCAAGCCCAGGCAGCCTGGTCCAGAGCTGGCACCCATAACCACCATTCAATTCCACCTTTAATGAAAAGGAAAAGGATTAGCGTTGTAGAAAGAGTGCCGGATACGTCACTGCAGGGCCTAATCTGGAGATTTGGTCTAAACTGTGCCACAGGCAAGCTCTGCAAGCCTGGGGCCCCTTGGCCTGCTTCTTCTGACCTCTAAAGTGAGCGTCTGGGGTAGCACCATCTCCAAGTCCCCAACCACTCAAGACTCTGCCACTAAGTCAATGGCAAACCAAGACATATTCAGAGGTAGATATTCAATCATTTAGCATACTGTGCACATCAGGAAATTTGAACTCATAATATTCTGTAGAAAACAACTAGGAATTTTAAAATTAAACCCCCTGAAAAGACCTCAGGGTCTAAGGGACAAGGTTGGCTAGCAGGCACTTTTTTTTAATGCAAAAAATGGAAATTCTGTTACTCTCCCTTATAATCAAGAAATCATTCATTACATTTTTTTCTTCCTGAAATTTAATTCCATGATATCACATTCAATCTTCAACAAATAAATACGGAAAGCCTCCTGTGTGCCAGGTGTTTCTGAGGCACTAAGGACACAATAAGAAATAAGGCCGAAAAAGGGATCCAGCTCATTTTTAAAGGGGAGGGGGGAGATAATAAGCAAGCCAACAGATCCATAAACAAGATAATGTCAGATAGTGATAAGTTCTATGAAGAAAATAAAAGCAGGGTGATATGATGGTAATTGGTTGCTTTATTTTATTTTTTTTAATTTAAGATCTGGTCTCTTAGCAACTTTGAAGTACATAGCTCAGTATTGTTAACTATAGTCACTATGTTGTGCATTAGATCTCCAGAACTTCTATATCTTCTAACTGCAATGTTGTACATTTTGGCCAATATCTCCCCAATTCCCACACCTCCCTGCCTCTGATTGACTATCATTATACCGTTTCTATGAGTTCAGCTTTTTTAGATTCCACGTATAAGTGATATCATACAGTATTTGTTTTTCTCTGTCTGATTTATCTCACTTAGCATAAAACCCTCAAGGTCCATCTATGTTGTTCCAAATGGCAGGATTTCCTTCTTTGTCATGGTTGAATAATACTTGACTATATATATATATATATATATATATATATATATATATATATATATACACACACCACATATTATTTGCCCATTCATTTGTTGACAGAAAGTAATTGGATTCTTTAACATCCAATAAAACCTTAGGTATCATAGAGCAGAGATTTTGGTCTATTTCGTCCATTTTATCCAAGTGCCTAGAAGAACACTCAATAAATACTGAATGAATGAATGAGCAAATGAACAAACTAATGAACAAACAATGAGTAAATGGTGCTTTCCACATTGTAGCAAAGACTGCTAGCTAACCACTAAGGCAGTTTATACTTTTTCTGTGCTCCTGGACTACACTAATATTTATTAGTTTGCTAGGGCTACCATAACAAAATAACTCAGACTGAGTGGCCTAAACAACAGAAATTTATTTTCTCACAGTTCTGGGGGCTAGACGTCCAAGACGGAGGTGTCTGCAGGTGTGATTTCTCCTGAGGCCTCTCTTCTTGGCTTGCAGACGGCAGCCTTCTTGCTGTGTCCTTACATGGCCTTTCCTCTGTGTGCATGCACATCCCTATTGTCGCTTTGTGTGTCCTAATATCTTCTTATAAGGACACAGACAGACTGAATTAGGGTCCACCCTAACAGATTCCTCTTAACTTAATTACATCTTAAAGGCCCTGTCTCCACATAGAGTCACATTCTGAGGTATTGAGGGGTAGGACTTCAACATATGAATTTGGGGAGTCACAATTCCATCCATCACTCTACATTTCCCAGCCTTTATTGCAGATAGGTAGAAACCAGTGACATGGCTGCAGTCAGTGGAATCTGAGCAGATCTGACCATAAAACCTCCTGACCTGATCCATAAAAACCTCCACACATAATCCTCCATGCTGTTTCTCCATCTGTTGGCAGGATATTGACCCATAAGATGACACTGGAAGCTACAAGGTAAAGATGACAAAGCCTCCAGTAGCCTGGGTCCCTGAAAATGATGGAGCAGAATCTCCCCTGGCACCACTGACAGAGGCGTACACTGGACTACTACATGAGAGAAAAATAGACATATGCTGAGACATGTTTATTATAGGAGTGAGCCTATCTTAACCAACACAGCCTCCACTACATCTTCAAGTCTCTTTAGTCTTCCCTAATAACTTTCTGTTATTCAAGCAAAAGTGTCCTTTTTTTAAGATTTCCTGCAGGATTATGACTTCAGTCATTTCTTTTGGTACTCCTCTCTTCCTAATCTCTTTACTCTCATCCTAAAATATAGAGCCCTAAAGCAGACAGAGGCCTCTTAGAGCAAGTTTTCATGGTAACACATTGGCACATCACAGACTGAGGTCTTAAACGTACTATGTATCCTGAGATAATACAAAGACACAAAAACTGGAGTTTCCCAATATTCTTAGACCCATGGTTCAACCTCACAAAAAAAAAATTAGCCTTTATGGGCCAACTCAGAATTGCCAGCTGCTGCTGTGGTTCATAGGCTAAAAATAACAGGGCACCAAGGAGCAGCTTGCCAGGCCAAATCTGGGCTGCACTGCTCCCTGGCCCAGGAACAACAAACAAGGTGAAGGAGGTAGTGGGGGGAGGGACCATTCTTCGCTGCAGTGATCCCAAGAGCAATGGGGAATCGAAAAATAAACATTGGTTGACTCCAGTGCCCTTGAACAAGTATGCAAAGTCACTGAATAACAGAGCCAGCTAATCTAAATGCCAATCTAAACTTCTCCATCTGAGCTGCTAATGCAGGTGGCCAGAACTTTAACTTCTAAATAAATTTACCAGAAGAAATATGATGATTTTATATCATTTATATCAGTAACAGATGCATCTGACCAATTCTAAAACGTGTAGGTTTTCTTTTAGAGCCCAGAAATATAACTCAGAGCTTGAGTGATGAAATACAAGCCTCAGTCTGACTATTCCTTTCTTCATTCCTTCCTTCCTTCATTCGTTCATTTATTCAACATCATTATTCATGCCTAATAAGTGCCACGCACTCTGCTGATGACTAGAGATGAATTAACTAGTAAAATCCAATTTTTTCCCTCAAGGACTTCACAATCTTGGATTTGGGGGGAGGAACTGAGAGGAAAGCACAAATAAAAATGTGATCATCATTATATTGGCATTACGGCAAGGTACTCTAGGAACACAGAGAAGGAAATGATCAGTGGAAAATGGAGATGCAAATGAATATACTGGCAAGACCCCTGAATAAGTGTCTACTACATAGACGTCATTTGCACTTTGTTCGAAAAAAAGCTTTTATCCAATTGGGGGTGTAACAAGTAAAATAACTGCACTGCAGACTAAAAAGTACAAAAGAAAAATCAAGTCTCGGAGTCACAGGAGGAAGTCCTGGACATGCTCGCTGGCCCTCCTGACCTGGACTCCTGCCTGTGTCCCTAATTCTGTCCAGAGAATGAAGCCAAGCCAGTGCCCGGCTTGCTGCCATGTATCATACCCTGCGGGACCTTATGGGAGCAAAATTAGAGGGAGGGCTGCTGCTGACGATAGAAGAAACCTGAAAACAATGACTTATATTGGCTTCTGACCCAGTTTTATTTCCTAAGAAAGTGTCACCCAAGTTTCTGGAGCACTATTTTTCTCTAGTTTCGTCCAGCTTTCCCCAGCTAAATCGGGTCCCAAGATCCTCACTGAAGCACAAAAACACAAATCCCTTCATGTGGCCCCTCTTCTGGGATATCTGATCCCGGGCTCCATGAATAGACTTCAATATGTTGGATCACATTGTATGGACACAATTCATCGCTATCTCCTCTCAACTACACAGCCAGCATCTTCACCCTGGCTGGTTGGCATTTCCAATTCAGTGGGGTTTGAATGACCTCTGAAAATAGTGGGCTGTTTTTAAAAGAAAATAAAATGAGAGACTAAGTCATGAACATCAGTGGCCTAAACCATATACGCTATTTGCTGGTTTTAATCTTTCAACCAGACTTACTCAAAGCAAGTATCTTTTACAATTGGGCAAATGAGAATGAGAATTATAGATGTAATTATTTTGGGTTAGTGAAACGACAAATTCTCCAAACTCCCTTCAGAGCAGCGACCCTGTCCCAGATTGAGAATGTCATGTTCATGAATGTCTTTTCTCCTTGTCACCTTCCTCAGATGGTCAATTAAAGCTACTAGTGCTTTCTCCTATGACAAGGACACGTATCCAGTGGGAACTGGACTGAAGCCAACACATTAATTTCATGTAATTCAGCTGAATGATTTTATTTCCTCCCAAGGCTGACCCGGGGCTCACAGCCAGTGGATGGTGGCAGTGATGATGGTGTTTCCAATAAGACCCTCCACTGGCCTCCTGGATTCGGGCTACGACAGATCCTCAAATGACTTTGCTGGAGGTGAACTGAAGGTGAGTTAAAGTTCCTATAATGAAAATAGTTCAAGCAGATCTTCAGAATCTCCTGAGGCATGGGATAACTAAACAAAATTAGCATCATGAAAGGGATAATTGTAGCCAGACTCTAAGGTAGCCCCAGTGATCCCCGCTTCCTGGCCTTCACGCCCTGGTAGAATCCCCTCTTGTTGAGTGTGGGCTGCACTCCAGGACTCGCTTCGAACAAGGAGAATAAGGAGAAGTGAGACTGTGTAAGTCAGAGACAAGGTCGTAACAGGCAGCGTGTGCCACCTCCCTCACTCCCTCTGGGGGAAGCCGGTGAACAACCCCAAGGAAAGGACCAAGTGGCAAGGACCTGAGGGCCCCTGCACAGTCTCCATGATGAGCTTGTAAACAGATGTTCCCCAGCCTTCAGATGACTGCAGCCCAGGGCAGCTTTTGACTGCAACCTCCTGACGGACCCTGAGCCAGAACTACCCTGCCATGTCCCACAGGATCTAGAAGAGATAACAAGTGTTTGCTGTTTAAAGGTGCTAAATGTGGGGGAAATACTGTTACAATAATTAATGGAATATTATTAATTAGCAGTAATTAATACAGGGGCTAAAACCTCTCCACCTCCAAACAGTGGTGTGCCGGGTGCTAAGAACATGCCCACACTTGTGCAGTTACCTCCCCCGCGGGTCTCTCGAGCCCGAAGTGCCTGAAGTGTACGCAGTTACTCACAGAGCACACATTGAGTGCCCTCTGTGTGCAGTCAGGACACCAAGGGTTTCCCTTCTGAAAACCTTATTTTCCTTCGCCCTCAGAACCAGCCAGTTTCCTCGTCGAAAACAGTTTTCAAGGCCGCTAAAAATGGAGGCCAACTGTTGAACCCCAATCGCAGCTAGGAGTCTGATGTCTCCCCTTAGGAAGGAAAAACAGGGGCCGAAGTGGAGCTTCATGGAATGTGGTCACCCTCGCTCCAGTTCCCCCTAAGTCTAAATAGCAGCATTCCACCCTGCCCTCTTAAAATTAAGTGCTCTCACAAAGCAGACACTGGAGCATAAAATACCTTCTTACTTCATCAATTTGAATAGCAGAGATTTGCCTTAAAGGGCCAGGCAACCTGAAACTTTTCAGCCAAAACAAGGCACCAGATTACTGGAAGCAGATGATATTTCATGGTGGACCTCAGGTATATTGTCCTTACCATCAGGGATTCTCACAGGATTAGCAGTAAGTAGTGCCTATTATTATATTAATGATAAACCATTTGCATGTTATTAACATTTCATCCAGGTAGGGCTAATCCCTCAGTTTATTTTATTTGTTTAACAGCCAACAGGTTCCTTATTCACTGAAGTAAAAGACAGGAAACTCAGACTTTTTCTTCAATCCAGTCGGCCGAGCCAAATGCTTATATATATATATATTTTTCCCACCATTATTCCCATCATGCAGCTTATAGGACAATATACTATTTTTGACATAAAAATATTAAACAGGAAAGCTTTCAATTAGTCAAATGTAAAAACAAAGAGACATATACCTAAGGCTTGCCTTGGCTATTGTGAAATGAAGTCATAAGCTGGTCATATAAACACACATTTTCAATAACAGAATTTTTTAAAGATGTTTTTAAATTAATTCATACCATTGTTGATTCCACGTGTGCCATTTGTAATTTAACATCGGAAAATAATCACTCCAAATGGTTCTCCCTGCTATGATTCACCACGGTGAACGATTCTGCCCCTCACAGCAAATCAGAGAATGATTTGGAATGGCTTATTTTCCTGCTCCAATAAACTATGACTAGGCATTCAGCAGATTTTTCTTTTGTTTCTTATTATTTTGCAGAGTCGAGAAAAATATGAAAAATAAAAGAAATAACTGAATGGGCCACTGCTTTCAAAACTTATTTAGTCTTGCTCATTTATGTCAACCCTGTTATAATTCACCTCCATTCTCCCGTTTTTCTGATGGGTTTTCCATGTAATGGAACCCTTACCACTAGACGCTCCTTCTCTTTTGGATCTCAAGGCACGGTTTACCTTTTCACATAAAACTCTAAGTAAGTGCCCACTGCTAAAATGGATGTGTGTGATAAAACTGAAGTACTTCATTGGCTTTTTATTCTGGAAATAATTGGCAGAAATCTCCTTTGTGGCAATAATTTTGTATCATTAAATCTATCCAGTAAGTATCTCAACACCCACTTAGCCATTCTGGGTCCCAGCCCAGAAAGTTGACTTACATGAAATAACAATGAGGCCCTTTGACAGTTTTCAACATACCGCTTTGATTAACAGATTTTTTAATTGTATGCTTTTCCTAATTTAGTAGTCTAAAGTTATTGACTACTAAGAAACAGCTACTACAATCCCTTTCTCCTCCTACTCTCATCCTTCGAACTCCAGGAATCACCCGTAAGAAGTATTTAACTTGCCAATGCTTAAACCTAGGGGGAAAAGCATCCAGTGTCCCTCCCAACCTAAACTCCCAGGAAAAAAAATAGTGAATGACAGACCCAGTCATTTTTCATGCCAATGTAGAGAGGTATTGATATCCTACAATCCTGTCTCTTTCCAAAGCATCCCTCTGTCACTCTCTCTCTCTCTCTCTCTCTCTCCCCTTCTCCCTCTCCCTCTCTCTACACACACACACAAGCATATTACCTAGAGCTTCCAAAGCTAGGAATGCCAATATCCCACCCACGGGAGCTAAGTTAGGAAGCAAAAAGACACTGTATTCTCTAAGCTGGAGTTACATAAGGTACATTTTGCATAGAAATAATGTTATAAATGAAGATTATCAGTTTATCTAATTAACTGGCATCACCTTCCATATGCCCTCCGTTCCGTAGGGTAAAGATATGAATAGACTAGTGGGCTCCAAACTGTTTTGGTCAAATAATAAATTGTTTTTAATTATGAGCATATCCATCATTTTATATATAGATATAGATATCAATCTAGATAATCCACTGTGATGTGTACTCACAAAAATAAAAGTAGGAGAAGAAATATATACATAGACATTCTAGTATATGCCTGCTACACCCCAGCAGATCACCTGCACATGTCCTGGGATTTACACTCCCCACTTTGAAGTCCCAGTGTTTTTCATACAGGATAATCTGACCCTTCTATCCTGCCCCAACGCCAAAGAGTAAATCATATAAACATAAAAGCCCATCCAAGCAGTGAGGAGATGCCCATGTTCTTTCTATAAGACTATCAGCTAGTCAAGGCAGCACTTCTTCCTTTAGATAATCTCTATACTTGTATATCCAATTTCAGATCCTAAAATAAACAGACCACTTTCCTTTATCAGTGTTTAAGAATCAGTAAAAATTCATTTATAAGTTTTAACCTTGTAAGCATTAAGCTTCAGCCCTGGGAAATTCTCTTTTTTTTTCAAAGTCAAATTGTTGCAAAAGCAGAATAGAAAATGTCTGTAATGAGTGGTGCTTTGGGTCAGGAAGGTGGCTGGAAAAACCAAAGTCTTGTGAGTTTTGCTTCTGCCAAGGAAGGTGAGTCAGACACTTAGCTGGGCTCCCTTGAGTCTTCTTAAACCCTGTTTTCTTTAGATTGTCAGCACTGATTAAATCATACTTTCGCAATGCATTTTACTTTTTAAAAATGCATATCCTCTTTGACCTAGTAACCTGACTCCTGCAAATCTATTCTAAGAAAATAATTTAAAATATCAAAAACTTTTTAGGCATAAGTATTCATCATAATGTTATTTATAAAATGGGAAAATAAAAAGCAACTTGAAAGTCCAACAATAAGGAAATGACAGATACACTCAATGATATATCATGCATCTACTTAAATCGATGGCTACAAAAGCCATATAACCGCATCAAAAAACAAGCTTATGATAATTAACTGAGAAATTCAGAATATAAGCTGCATATACACTGTACTTATAACTACATAAAAATATCATAGGAAAAAAAAACAGGCTAGCAGTAAATAGGACAAAATGAATCAACATTTTGGTTAGGGGTAGTGAAATTACTGGTGACTTCTTTATTTTCTATATTTTTCAGTATTCTCTGGTGTGGGTATATTATTTTTTATAATAAAAGAGGGGTTTTCTAAAAACCATCAAATAATTTATAAAGAATCCCCACAAATAAGAAAAATACAAATGACTCTAATTTTTGAAAAGGAAAATAATAGTACAGATAATTCAGAAAAAGAATCCCAAATAGCAATAAAATGAAAAAATGTTCAGTCTTCCCTAGTCATCACAGAAAATTAAAGTAAGATAACAAAACATAATTGTATATCATAATAGTAACAAAAATGTAAGTTGTATACATTTTCTTGTGAGGATGTGTGAATGTTAGAACTTTCATACATAACTGATAAAGTAAAAATTGATACAATCACTTTAAAGAGCAACTTGAAAACATCTAATAAAACTGAAAAATGTGATATATATTTAACCTACATGCAGGAACATGAAAATTGCAATAATGTTCATCGTGGCATTGTTCATAATAGCGAAAAATTAAAAAGAACTTACATTTCCATCAAAGAGGAAATAAATAAATTGTGCTACTTTCATATGACAGGATATTATAAAGCAATAAAAATGAATGGATTTGACCTATCTGGAACATCATAGATAAATCACAAAAGCATAATATTGGGTGAGGAAAGGAGCTCAGGATAATATAAACAGTTGGTTCCATTTAAATAAACTTTTAAGACATGCAAAACAATGGTATATTATAGCCACATACAGGGCAGCAATAGTATGAAAACATGCATGGGATAGCTAAATACCAAATTCAACACAATGACAACGCTGGAGAGAAAGAGAAATGAATAGGGTGGGGGTATGGTATTCCAGAAAAACCTCATTTTAATCCACAATGAATTTTTTTAAAAAAAAGAAGCACTTGATGCATGATTAGCAAAGCATTATTAGAGACAACTGGATGCATATCTACAGGTACCTAGGTATCCATCATTATCCTGTCTTTTTTTTGCTTAATATTTAACATAAAACATTGTAAAGAAACAATGAGCACCTAAAACTGACTCTTCATTCAAAAGAATGAGAGAGAACTGCCTTGCAAGGGTCCAAAATCTTAGTTCTAAAGAAAATAAGCAGAGCTTGGAGTCAACATAGACTCAGAGCATGATCCAGCTAAGGAAAGCCACATGCATGCTCTTGGGTGCTGCTTCTGCCTGCTCTGTGGTGTCAGGCATGGCATGGAAGCAACCTAAATGTCCATTGACAGATGAATGTGGTACACATATCCAGTGGAATATTACTCAACCATAAAAAATAATGAAATAATGCCATTTGCAGCAACATGGATGGACCTAGATATTAGGTCTGAAACTAACACAACATTGTAAGTCAACTATATTTCAGTAAAAATTAAAAATAAAATTTTTAAAAAAGAAATGTTGCTTCTGCCTTTGTATGTGGTTGGAGAAGAGGGCAGGGGACGACCCACCAGAAAAGACTGTAGTTAACTGTGCTGGGGGAGTTCATTCTCAAAAACACTAATGCCATTTAAAGTGCTTCAGCCACATGTGTTGCTGTTTAGCTGTGTAGCACCATGAGTCTGGTGCTTTAACCTCCCTGCATGCCTGAAGATACTGACTTGTCCAACCCAGAGAGGGTTGGAGACTCTCAATGTTTCCAGAAACCCCAAAGTTGTCCATAGAGGAGCTGCGTTTGGAGAGACCAGGCGCTTTAATGTCCCAGAAAGACCTCCTTCCACACCCTGGGAGCTGTGCTTATCTCACAGGCCTGCAGTTAAGGAAGAAGAAATGATTGCTTTGAAAGGGGCCAAATTCTAAGTCCCTGCCTGTTCTTAGAGGCAATTGATTATTCTTTTGTTCCACCAGAGGGGGCACCCTGGCAGATAAACCAGAATCTGAAGGTAACCAGCACAGAAGTCATCACCTGCACAACAGCCCTGACCTGGCAGACGGCTCTGGCAATCGGGCGAGCCGGCCCGGTGGATGACCAGGTTGGCAATGCCAACCCCACCTGCTCAGGACACTACTGCCACGTGCAACAGCAACCGGCCGCTCTGTCTACAAACATCAAAGCAGCAGGTGATCCATTCAAACTAACAATCTGAGTAATAGAAGATTGAGGTATTGACATATCCCATGCTTTGATCTACCACTCCCTTGAAAACATCTTTTGAGAACAAGTAGCCCAAAACTGGTCAGGGCAAATTAGTCCAAAATGGGTGTTGTCTGACCTCTTGGTCATCGAGTCTGCATCTGGAGGCACATTTGGAACGTGGAGCAAATCACACTGAAAGATTGTGCCCCCTCCTTCCTGAATATTTCAGGAGCTGTTCAGAATTCAGCCTGCAAGTCATGTTTCGTTCAGGGTGGTTGATTAGTTCCAGTGTGGAGGGTACTGGACAGGACAATGAGTGGACAACAGACAGTGATTCATAGATTCCTCTGCTAAGAGTCGCAGGTGGTTTTAGGATAGAAAGAAAAGGAGGCTTAGTCAGTTCTCAAATCTGTCCTCCTGTCATAAGATTAACCACAATTACTCGAAGTTATCGTCGTCATTCTCAGAAATGTCAAGTGCAGATGCTCTTCTGGGCATTCAGATGCTTCTCCCTCTTTCAATCTCCCTCCTCTCTTTGGAGTGGCCCAGAAAAACAACAGACTGGCCACGAGCCCCAAAATCAACGTTGTTCACTTACAATTGGTTACCATAATGCACTAAAATGTCTTATCTGGAATGAGCTCTTTAAATATTTCAAAGAAAAAGAAATGTAGCTTTTTCCAATAAAAGGAAGTAACTGGTAGCATTAGAAAAATTGAAGAAAAGCTGGGGAGTGAAGTGCAGTGATGCCGGCCATGAGGTGCTTAACTTTTTAAAAAAAAAAAAAAAAAAGCTGATTTCAATTGCTAAGGCAACCCAAATGTACAAGAAATCTACTTGTGTGCATGGAACAGAATGTTACATACATAAAACAGCCAAGACTAACCAACATTTGAGAGTTAAACATTAAGAGAACAAAATTGTTGAGCTTAATTTCCTAGTCTGTATTTACCTAAAATTAACTTAGTAAAGAATTAGAATAGAGGAAAAAACAGTTAAAATTCTGTTAAAGAAAAACAATGCACATATGCTTATTAGGATAGAAAATTATCCCAATAAGCATATTTATATTGGGACATAAAACTAAAATATATATATATATATATATATATATATATATATATATATCTCACATGTAAATAAGCTATATATATGTGAGAAATATGTTCCCAAACTCTATTATATATTTAAATTCCATAATCCAGGTTTCCACGGTAGGTCTTAGGTTAGCCAAATGGCGACAACAATAATTCAGGTGCCCCCCAAAAATACTTTAGCAAGAGCTGCAAGAGCTACAAAAAGAGTATTGCCCAAGTAAGTCAAACAAAACAAGTTTTCTATTTGAATTATCGTATTCATTGCCAAATACTCCATTTTTTTCCTCTGAAGACTAAAAGGTTTGATATAATAAGGTTTAGTATAAAGAACTCTCGGGAATTCCCTGGAGGTCCAGCAGTTAGGACTCTGCACTTTCACTGCTGAAGGAACAGGTTCGATCCCTGGTCAGGCAACTAAGATCCCGAAAGCCACACGGTGAGGCAAAAAAAAAACCTCTCTCCACTACATCTGAATTTCACCTCATTTAAAAACCATCGCACTTCAGGTGTCCAAACCATGGAAGTGATACCTGGACACACACACACACACACACACAGCCCACCCCACCCCAGTCTCAGGGGAGCGTTCACCTAAAGACCTCTCTGTTTAGGCAGGCGTACTCTGCTAGAAAGGAATATTAAAGAGAACTTTGAAGAAGATCGGAACAGGAGAATGCGTGGAGCAAAGGAAACGTATTGAAATCCTTTATGTGCCTCTCTTTTAAGCGCCTCTCTTTTAAGCTTCGTGTCATACCGTTCTTACAACAATCCAGGAGGTACACGCAATTGTCCCCATTGAACAGAGGAAGAAGTGGAGCTAAGCTGGGCTAAGTGGGACCCAGAGGTTACACGGTGAGGCAGGGGAGACAGCGTTTGAGCTCTTGGCAGGTAGGACCACCCTTCCCTTCTGAACACCTGTGCATGCGGTCTGAGGGGTGGCAAGGATGAGGGGTCAGCCCAGGCTGGGGTGAAGTGAGTAATTTCATCACTCAGATCGCCTGTAGCTCCGTCTGCCCGCTCTCCTTCGGTACTGTCCTCTTCTCACCATTCTCTCTCCCCAGCTCCAGCCCCCTGTCCGCCAGGGGTTTGTTCTTCCAACCTGGCAGCCAGCCTTGACAGGGCCTGAGGCTGCTTACTCCTTACCCCACTTCCTGAGGGAGCTGGTAGCCGTGAAAACAGTGGCCCAACGTCAGAGCTGTGGACCAGCCATGGCTTGCTTTTTGGGATTATCCAGGCGCTGAGGAATCCCAGTTCCCCACTGACAATGTTGCTCCAAAATTCCACCAATTTGCAGGTGAGCACTGGGAATGGAGCTTCAGATGGGTCCCGTGGGTCGGGGACTCTTGCATTGCTTTCTTATGCGGGTTTTACGCAGAGGGTTGGAATATAGTTATTAGAAATATCAGTAAAGTGTTGTGTTCCCTAACATGGGAAGGGAAGACTCAGGGAGATTTGGTAGCCCCTGGCACGCATGCCACAGGTAGCCTGAGGAAGGGTTTTAAGAGGGAAAGACACCAAGACTGTGGAAGGAGGTATCCGGGCGTGTCCCTGGCGGCAGAGCCTGAACACCATGCAGCTTCTACCACAGGGTCCTGCACAGCACCTCTCCCCTGCTGGGAGCTTCAGGGAGCACTTTCTCACGTGCCCCTTCTGAGTATCAGCCCGGTTTTAAAATAATAATAATAATAATAGCAAAAACTACAACCACAGTTTGCTGATAGCTACTCATTGCCCGGTACCATGCCAGGTTCTTTACCTATTCCAACCCACATCAGTGGTATTGTTATTGCCCCCATTTTGCAGATGAGAATATGGGATGGAGGTTTAATAACCTGTCTGAGCCTCAGCCAGCGAAAAGAGTCAATCTGGATTCCACGCCACCATGCACCAGCCCACAGGTCACCCTGGCTGCTCAGGAGGATGGACCCAGGTTGCTGCCATGGTCCACCTTCTTACCAGCTTTTGATCTCAGTGGAAAGTTACTTGGATTCCAAATCCCCCTACATCCCCTCCCCTTGGCAACCTACGCAGGAATGAATACATGAAAACCTGGCCAATCGCTCTTCCTAGGTACAACTTCTATACCACGAGTTTCTTAGGTTTTCATCCAACATGGTAGGGAAAAAGGACTTAAACCCTAAGTCACATTAGAAGCTGGCTCTGCCTTCTCATCCTGGCCTGCCCTGAAATCAGCTAAACTTCTCTGGACTCAGTTTCCACATATTCGACACGGGTCAGAGTGGGCCTCTCATCTCCTAGTATGCAGCTGTGTCTTGTGTCTCTGCCTCAGTTTTCAGGTTCATTTGGCGATGAGGATGAATAGAGTCAAAATGCCAACCAAGCTTGGACCACTTTTCAGAGATACAGACACTAAAAAAAAGTGCCACTGGGATCCTTACAGTGCTCAAATACTTCACAAATCCTAGAAACATACATCTGGAAAGAATCTCAGGAAAAGTTCTAGTCAACCCTTCATTTTCCATAAACTGAGGCTCAGAGAACACCCTGGCCATTTCCCAGCACGTGGCCCCGCCCCTGCAGGTAGCGTATAGCAGAACTTGGATTCAAATCGAAGGCTCTCTTAATCCAAAATTCCCATGTCAAACTGCACATATCATCTCCTCTGATTTTGTTATTTTAGCCATTAAAATGTTCACATTTGGTAATATTGTCCTGAATAGCAGAAAGTGGGGAATAAAGCAACCCAATCTTCTCGGAATGTCAGATACAGGAAGACCCTTGAAAATCATCATTAATAAAGAAATTGAGGCGCATGAATATGAAAATGTTTTCCTAGTAAAGTCCAACTAGCTGATGGCAGGCAGAGGCTGCAATTCTTCTGCAGACTCTCAGCCCAGGGCTCTTTTCATGACGCCCTGATGAAAATGGCAGAGAGGTGGCCATTTGGTCTTGTTTTCTAAAGTTATTCATTGCCATAGTACTTCATATTTCTTACATATTTCAGACAGTTAAACCATGCACAGCTATGAAAAGTTCTGTATTCAGAGACCACTCCGTCAAAATCAGAGGAAACACCTAGAACGTGGGTTAAAGTAAAAAAAAAAAAAGCAACCACATATACAGTCATTTTCAGCCAGGCGATCAAAACTGGACAATGTAGACACTTTCATGCCACAAGCTGAAACAGAGCTGAAAGGCCCACAGCCCGGGACAAGGCTCTCAGGCTGGACACCAGCTCCCGCTTCTAAGCCTTCTCCCCTTCGCCCTCTGCTTTCACAGACCTCTTCCCGATCAGAGGTCATGGGGCAGGAGGGAGGGGCTTGTTTTGTTTTCTGTATAATGAAGCTTTCAAAAGGCCGAGAAATGGAACTTCTATGCCTTGTTCTGCAGAAGCTCATTTCTTAATATTTTTAAGAAATGTATAAACAAACGAACAAAAATTTACCAATGTCCACAAAGCCCCTTGTGGAAGTATATTTAAAAACCATTTTGAGGACTTCAGTGTTGAGGGGGAGGAACCATGGCATTCAGGGTGTTTTAGGCTCCCTGTGGGCTGGTGGTGGTGAGAAGAATACACGCAGGTATCTGCCTTGAGCGGCCCCAGCAGAGCCCCCCAGCCAAACAGCCTGCCTCCTGGACTATCTTTGTATAACTACAGAATCCTTTTTTCTTTTCCTGGGAGCCACCAAAAAATAAAGCCCAACATAAATCTTAGCAGATTTCATCCCACTTTAATTCTACATTG
The DNA here is from genome assembly GCF_028023285.1 of Balaenoptera ricei. Lineage (NCBI taxonomy): Eukaryota > Metazoa > Chordata > Mammalia > Artiodactyla > Balaenopteridae > Balaenoptera > Balaenoptera ricei. The sequence goes on from NC_082642.1 coordinate 64,627,833, forward strand.
CTTTTATCTGTCTTTAATCAAAGAAAATCAAGCAGCCTAACTTGGCTTACCTTTTTCTTCTCCTTTTCTTTCCTTCTTTTTTTTTTTTTAACTTTCTGGAAGAAAATACCTTTGCATCTCCCAAGACAACAGAATCTTTTGAACTAATAAAAGCCATACAGGTTCCAAGCTATAAGTTTTTCCTAGGGAAGATTTTTAATTTCCTTCTAGGAAAAATTAACAATTAAAAACTTCCCTGAAAGTATGTTAAAGACCACAGTGAGATGGAAATGAAATAAAATGCTGCTTGTTCTGTATTTTTTTTAACTCAAAGAAAAACTTTTTTGACTTTCATGATGTGCATATGGCCATTAACTTCAATGTCATATTATGGTTTTTGGCTGAACAGACAGTATGTATGTATGCATGTAAGCAAACAAAACAAATGCATTTTGTATTCAAATTTATACAACTCCATACATTTTTATGTTGTTTATTTGAAAATTAATTTTGGCTTAGGCCTCAGAGACAGCAAATGTTGTCAAGATTTGAGGGCTACCTGAAAAGCCTTGGGGACAGCATTACCCTTATGCATAAGAAACAGCAAAATAAAATAAAAATAAATGAATTTCCAAATATGTCATGGCTAATCCCTTGAGCTGACCTACAAATGAATTATGGAGGTTTTGCTACAGGACTGAGTAGATCTGGTGATTTCACTGAGAGATTTATCTTATTTTCCGACTTATTTTCATATCTTATTTCCTTTTCTTTTAGAATTAGACTGTAAATAAAATGGCTAAGACCGAATGAAGCCTCCCTTTCACAGAACTCATATTGGATTGATAAATTAAAACAGTGAGATGAGTTTTGTATGACCCATCCTCTAGGATTTGGGAAATTTAGCCGATGCAAAACAAGGCATTAATTTGGAGAGGCCTAGGTATTTACCATGCTTAGTGTTCTGACAATGATGAATGGCATCATTCCAAGCAAATGGTAATTTCACTTTTTGTGACAGTACTTTAGAGCAAAACCGACTTTCTTCACACAAAGAATTTGCAATCCTATTGAACAGAGGCAGTACCTGAATATCAGAAATCCTTCATTGTTTAAGTATCATCTGATATTCTTGATTGGCTTCAGACTGAAGTTGGAGTTGAATTAGGGAGAACGGAGGTTAAGTCCTAACCTTGAAAGACTTAGCAGCCATTGAAACACTGCCTTTGGGCACTTATTGGCCTGTATTTATCAAAAAAAACTTTTCAATTCAATGAGGGGAGGGAGAAAACACAAAACTTGTCACATTCATCAAGTGAAGCCACTGGAAAGACATCTACAGAACACCCAAAAAGCATAATCTTTCCGAAGCGCTGATAGAAATGGTAATTGGATGGGTCAGAGAATAATACAACCAAAGCAGCGGCAATGCAGAATATGGCGGAAAAATCAAGGTCAAAAATAAAAGAACAGATCCTTTCTAATTTTCGAAAAACTTACACTTGGCCTTTGTACTAAGGGAAAATATACCTGTTGCTACCGTAATTTATATCCTCACAAAAGCCCCTCAAAAAGAACCTTTGAACATAAAAGGCATTAAAGACCCTCATTCTCCGCAGCCCATAAGAAAGTTTCACCTTAATATTGACTCCTCCAAAATATGTTTTCTGAAAGCAAAAAAAAAGATTTTTTTTTTTAAAGAACAACTAAAAGCAGTGACTCTCTTTCAGAATCTAACCCATCCACCTTTCAGCAGGAAAGGTATGTTCTGGGGAGGACTGAGCGAGGGATATATCGAATATATTTAAACTCTTCCCTGAGAGACTGCAAAAAACACAACAAAACAAAACAAAAAACAGACTCTTGGAGGACTGGCAGAGAATACCAACATTGTATCCCAAAAGGGGAACAGACCTGATGAGTCATAGAGTCTTGATTGCATGTCTTCCTGCCTTCTTTGCTGATGAGCTAACATCAGGGCAGAGCCAAATGACACATGTAAACAGATGAGCGTCAGGGGATGCCACATTTTCCCATTTTTATCTTTTTACACAAACACCTCTGCACTGGACTTGGAAGGACTTTTGGCACAACATGGAGAGCTGATATTCTGGGTTACATCCAGCTCAGCTCGAAAGGCAAGGGATCTGGTAAAGTGGTGTGCAGCTCAGCTTGGTGGAAGTATGCGGATGCAGGTGTCTCCTTGCTGACAAAGATGTCGGCTAAGGGGGAAATCGTCCCTAAAAAGTCAGGATCTGGAGTCCCTCCTCTTCATCCCAGGGAATAAAGCAGAACACCCGCAAAACCTATGCTATGAATGAATGAGTGATCAGACAGTGCTTAGAAGCTCACAGAATCCAACCGAGGATTCAGTCTATAGATGCAGGATCTTCTTTAAAATCATGCAACTCTCAACAATGTGCAGACTAATTTGTCTATTTTCCATGTACTTTCCACTTCCTCTCCATTCTGTTGTACATCTCAAAATTTCTCTGCTTGTTATTTCGACAGAGGACTTAGAGAAGACGGGAGAAGTAAACTTCAAATCAGTTGAAGTTTGGGTAGTAAACTACCCAAAGGATAGTTTTAGTTGGAGAAAACATCAAAGTTAATGTCTAAATTAAAACTTTTGGATTACCAGTCAACATCAACAGATATGCATTCTTCAGCCAAATTAGGACGAATAATAAAAGTTGCAGCAAGTGGGAAAACAATCAGAGCTGATGCTTGGTACAAAGAAAGGAGGATTATTGTTTTTATTAATTGTTAATTGTTAATATTGCTTGTACTGTCATAAACATCAAGGGGCTAGACAATTAACTGCTATAAATCAAGGGCAGTCTAAATTATAAGACTTGCCCACTAACAATTATAAAATAATTGCTTTTAAAAAACGTAAAAGTATATGATTTAGACTTGAAGTCACAAAATACAGGTTTTTAAACTGATTTTACTGCCAATATTTCCTTGAAGCTCAGTTACCCAATAGGAATTTAAAACCCATCAGGACTACTTAGGTGATACGACTCAAGATATCATTCTTAAGGAAATTACCATGGAGCACAGAAGTTTTTTAGGCTTTCACACCTTTCCAAACTACTTTTTTTTGGAAGGATATGGCCTCCTTTTTGTACCTCTAAGCTTACAAGTAGTGCCCTTTAATTATACACAGACTAATAAAGCAAGACTTATTTAAATGTAATTTTGTAACTTGTACACACAAACTCAAGCCAGTGGATGATGAAATGTTGCTAAAATTATCCTTATCCAGTAAAATTTATTGCAGTGATGAAAATCTTGACATCTATTCCAAAGTTCAAATTAAACTTTAGCGTAATACAGTAGCCTGAGCTGGACCAAAGTAAATAAGCAATTATTTATAGTAATTGTATGTGTGCAAATTGCGTGTACTTAACTTTCCAGAAAAAGTCAGTGAACCCACACTGTGGGGACCGCTGAATTAATTATGAGCGTACACAAAGGGGTATACTCTTCAATGATCTCAGCATCCATCTGCCTAATACCCACCTGTCTCGCGGCCCTCTGATTTAACCACATATTATGGCATCAATAAAAACTTTCGGATTCAAGGAAAACCATTGCCATTTCCCAAGATATTTGCCTCCTAATAAACACAGACTGAAGGGGAAGTGTTGAAAGCCACGGCAATATTTCTTCTGTAACGTTTGATACGAATCCCAGCTGCACAACATTGTATGTTAATAACCATTATGTAATGAACAGATGAAGAAGCCCTTTTGAGCCGCTCTGGCAGATTTTGAACTTGATCTTCTATCATTTGATGTCATGCAAGACCAGATAAATGACCCGTCTTTCGAGAGTCTGCAGAGCCCCTTTGGAACAGCTGCACAGTTTTCCCCTCTTCTTTGCTGCAGGTTTCTCACTTAAGAAAAAAACACGCTTCATTACATCGCCTCTTACTTGAGCTGCAAGGGTCTATTCAAGGAAGATAAGCCTCTTAGAAATGAAGTAGCGTTGAATTTAGGTTTTGAGTGACAGCAGGAAGATTTATCCATTCAACAGACAATACCGCTTTCTCTGCATTAATCTAGCAGGCGGACAATGATCTGTTTTTTAGGCCTCATCTCATCTCTTTCCCACAGCAGAAGGTGATTAAAGTTAGGAAATGGGCACTGTGAAAGAAAACTTGAGCGCTATCTCTCTAGCCCTCCTGTTTCCTGAAGTGGGGAGGGGGAAGAGGGAGCCCCCAGGCCAAGGGCATCAATCACAGATTCACAACAAGGATACGATGCTTCCCGGTTGGGAAACCGATAGGCCGCAGGTAAAGGGGTGAGCCCCAGAACCCAAAAAGTATACCACTGTTGTTAATTTCCCAGAGAGAGAAGAAAGCGCAAAGTAGCCCTTCCTAAGCGAAAGCCCTTCCATTCTTCCTGGGGTGCCCAGATGAAAACGTCAGGAATCTTTTGACTTCACGTGATATTCCACCACTATGCACAGGTAAGGGTCAACGAAGTCCCAAATTAGCTGGTCTGCAAACAGCAGCATAGCGTGCAAACGCACGCTACGAGGCCATACAAAATTTGAGCAAATGTTCACACAATGCAACCATTTCATCTGACCTTTTATATCCATCTTCTGCTGCTCAACAGACGCCTCCACCAAAATCCCCGTGGCCCAATGATGAACGTGAAGCGTCCTCTGCCAAGCGCTGAGCAGAGCCCTCTGTGAGCACCTTACAGAGCACTGGTGACCTACAGGATGGTAAACTGGAGTCCAACATCAGAATCCCATTTTACAGGCAACATCTGTATCCTTAGGAGACTTGCCACGTTATTAGTCGAGTCTTTGCTTGGACTGTGTGGCACATAAATTGATGAATGGACTTGAGAGTGAATGTGGAGGCTTAAACCATGCTTCCCGGTTAGGACATATATATTTTTATTTGGGTTGCAATCATAAGACTGTTGCTGTCACATCACAATAGCCAGAGATGCATTTTGTAGACCTCTCACAAACTCGCTCCTTTTTCCTTTAGCTCACCATGAAGATATCTAAATACCACATATCAAATATAGATACATGAGATAAAATGTTCATCTCCTGTTACCCTAAAAGTACCCCTGCATCAAAATAATCAAAGATGAGTCCAAGAAAATTTATAAACCAGATTTTGGAAAACAAGAATGAGGCAAAATGTTTTCACAAGGTACCTATTTCCCTGAAAAGACAGCTCACGGAGGCTGGGAGTCTCATTCAAGTGCGAATAGTGAATTAAGTTAGTGAGTAAGCAGAGGGAAAGTCACAGGCATTACCACAGAATTAGATCAAGTTGCCCCAAATGACTTCTGAATTTGAGAGCGGATTGTGTGTTCTCTAAAAATCAATATAGAGTCATCACAATTTGACATTTCCTGTTGTTAAATTGCATTGTGTTTTGCTTTTGCAAAATATATTGACAATGGAAGCCTTCCTTGATATTCACCACATGTGATGCTGGAAATATCTGTTTGTCAATCTTAAAGCTACTGTAACCAGTCAAATATGGTAGTGGCAGGATGTAATCCATTTTCAAGTCTCCTAAGAACCCAGATCCAACACCCATGTGGCCAGAAGAAGATGCTTAAGGGAAAATAAAAACACCACCTGAGTTCTTTGGAAATGGCACACAGCATGACAGCACGTGACTATGCTGACTCAGTGGGCAGCTCTTCAGAAAAGCAGTCATGATTCAAAACAAAACAAACCCAAAAAACAGCACCAAGTCGCTGTTATGCTCATATTAATGCAACTGAGCCTCAGGAAGGACGGTTTTATTCTTATTATCGCTGGGTCTCAAATTCCTTAAAACTCACAGCACTGTTACAGGTAACTTCTTTTTACCTACTGCTTCCATGATCAAAAATTGACCTCCCAGGTGGCAAGAAAAACCCAAATTGCCTCCCTCCGCCATCAAACCTCTACGTCATGCCCAATCAGCACCTACAAAGATAGTCTTCATTTTCTTCTTTCTTTCTGCCTTTTTTTCTTCTTTTTTAATTACTGAAGACTCCTGTTTTAGAGAAATCCCTAATTGCTTCATTTTGAGATGTTATGTTTAACCTCAGGAAATGGTGCTATAAGACCTGGCAAACAGCTTTCTGGTTGTTTCAATCAGGACCAGACTCTGAAGTCCAGCCAAGTAAGAGCCCTATTCATTTTCCTGCCCTGTCATCTTGATCTTATTTGGGTGTCTGGGGAACTGGAGGTGCTTAGCCGGCCCTGGGTTTCAGGAGTGGGGGGTGGGAGCACCAGGGAGAGCTATGCGATGTGTTAGAGACACTGAAAGTTTTCATTTTGACTCCTTAATGAGCACGACCTTTGACACGGGCTGATGAGTTCCATGCTTGTCCTGGTGCGCTTTTTGAAAACATTTGACACTGGTCACAGGTCTGACAGGGATATGACTAATGAAGTCGCGGTATAAAAATAATGGGCTGCAATTGCAAGTCATTTGCATGAAACCAAACTCCTTAAAAACTTGTCTCTGTTCACTTTCTGTTTTCTAAATGAGTCAATAATACGAATCAGATGGCTTGAAGGCAAGAGGCTCCCAAATATTCCTTCTATAAGTTTGGTAAATTAGTTGGCATTTGGTGCAATTTTTGTTGCCTTGAGGCCTGGTTTAAATTGGACTGTAGTTACTAAATTGCTAGGGCGATTGTAGAATGTGTAGGATAATACATAATACCTTGTTTTTCTTAAGCGTTTCGTCAGAGAGCTTCTTGTGAGGTCAAGGAACCCAGACAGCTCTTTGCAGGGAACATCAACTGAGAGTAAACGAAGAAGAAATGGAAGGAAGGGGGTGCGGGGGGCAGGAGAGGGATAGAGTAAAAGGAGGGAAAAGAGGAGTGACAAAACAGAATCAAAAATGAAAAGAAGAAGGCAACATGGAGTAAGGTCCAAAAATGCAAAGGGAGAGAAAAGGTAGGGGGAAAAAAGTGAAAGGGGGAAGAATAGAAAAATGAATGCAGAGGAGTTAGAGTAATGAGGGGAATGGAAAACAGCAAAGAACCTGAAAGAAGAAACTGCTATTCCTATTTTAGTTTATCCTATGAAACTATGTACTATTTACCCTCAGAGAGCGCTAAGCATCCACTAAACAAAATCCTGGGCTCTTCCTCTGCCTCTGCGCGATGCAGCCCAAGTCCATGATGGTTCATCCTTTCACCTGTAGCTCAAAATGCCCTCCATGATGGAGAAGCTTTCAGCAAAGCCTGGTCATATTTAATCCCCCGATTCAGAAGCAGCAGCCATGGGGAGCATATAGCATGTGTTCCTTCTAGAGCCTTCCTCCTTGGTAGCTTGGTTTAAACATTTGGGATTTTCTTTATGATTTGTCAGTTTCAGCACATCTCTTTGGGATTTCATTTTGCTCGCCTGGTGCATATGACACAATTAAATATCCCATGTCCCTAAACTTAGATCAAAAGAAATACAAGTGATTTACAGATATACACACATGCATCAAAAGAGCAAATGAACCAAAGAAAGGCTGCTTGGCACAGACAAAACGTACACACAAGTTTAGAAAAGAACCAGCTCTGCTTGCTCTGCAACGTTGGGAAACGTTCTTAATCTCAGTGAGCCTCAGTTTCTTCAGTCACAAAGTGGAGGATTAAAAGATTATGTTTCATAAAGTACTAGCAAAGTACCTGGCACACCGTGAGTAGCTGAAATGAATGAGTGAATGAATGAATGAATGAACGTAGTTGGAGTAGTAATATCTTTTTGTTTGTGCCTGGCCTTCAAGAAAGTATTTCTCACCTTCCATTTCTAATGATACATAAAGAAATCAATAATAATTCTACTGATATCCCTCAGTAGTACTGAAGATGTGGGAAGAGAACACACACATAACTCCATAAACTTACCACAGTGAAGTTGCACATTCTACTCCTAAAAACCTGAAATCCGAACAACTGACAACTGACAACCAACACATTCTCTCTCCCTCTCTCTTTCTCTGTCTCTCTCCTTCTCTCTCTCTTTTTTCTCTCTCTCAAACATACCACCATATTTCAAATCCCCACTCACATCTTAGGAAAAGTACTATCAGCCCAATCTCCTGTGTTTACTCCTAAAGATGCACAAACTGAGAATTAATGTACATAATTATGACGATAATATTCAAGATTAGCAAATACTTGAAAATCAAATTTTTGACAACTATTTTCTTGTAGCCTAATTCTTGAAAAATTGGTCAATCATGGTTACTTTCAGTACATTAAAAATGGCCAAATTCTGGTCACCCCAAACCCCAAATATTCTAGATATACATATATGTATTTATTCTATGAATTTGTCCTTGGTAGGTAACTTAAACCATATTCACTGTAATATTATTTAATATATTTGATATAATATTAATGAGACTCCTGAGTCCATAAGCAAGTTTTGTTACTAGTTGCTGAAATAAAGATGTAGAAGATATTAGAAGATAAGAAGATATCTCATCCCAGGAAGACAAGCTAACATTAAAAGCCAGCAATAAACTTTAGAATAAATTTCAAAAAAATTGAAGAGTTGTTTTTTGAGAAACAAAGTGAAGTTGAATAGAGTCAGATAGAAAAAAAATGAAGAAAAGTTTAGAGAAAGCCTGAGAAGTCTCAAAAGAAAGAAGTTTGAAGATTTTAGAAAATTTCCTGTTGAGTTTGAGTATATTACTGGTAAACTACTGTCTATTTCTAAAGAAGGTGGGATTTAACAACTGGGTACAAGATTCAGCAACTAAGAAGTCATCCTTTCTCTTAAAGTCAGTAACGCTAAGAACCATACAAAATACCCCATGCAGCCCAGCATTCTAGTTATATTTTTTAAAATGAAAATGAACTAAAATGAACAATGTAAAAAGAATGAAAAATATACTATACTAATATACTAATAGAATGAAATTAGATCTATACTAATAGAATGAAAAATAGATCCTAAGGGGAAAAGATAAAAGAAATTCTAGTTAATTCACCCAAAGAACGTGATAAAGAAGCAAGTATGAAAGGATCTTATGAGAATGATGCTGACTGGTGATTCTCCATTTCCACAGATTTTCAAATAAGATGAAATGTTTCCCCACGGATGGATGGATTGAAAATAAAGAAAACCCTCCTGACAATAGTAAATACAAGAGTGCTATTAAGTATTGGAAGAGATGGCCAACAGAGGTTATGGGTTAGAGATCTTAGAAATCTTTTAAAAACAGGAGCAATGACCATTTGTCTTAGATGGTTTGTGTCTTCACCCACCTGGAGGCCAAATACTGAATCATTACCAAATGTGTGATTCTGTTATCCCAGAGATTGAGGTCATTACCCCTGAAGTTTAATGCACGGGAATGGAGTAGGCAATTGATAGTGCCGAACTGAGGATTTAAGGATGGAAGCAGACAATGACAGAATGTAAGTCCAGCATTTCATTTCTCTAAAACTCCACAGAAAATAATTTCCTAAAAATAAAAGCTTGCTGAAGTTCTATTTTGTATTTTACTTATGTGTGTATATAGCTTATTTCCTTTATTAAACCATAAGCTTCTTGAGGGCAAGAGACATATATTCATCTGAGTTTCCCCTCCCTACCACCCCACTCGGAGTCTCTAACACCAGGGCTGAGAGCCAAGTGTTACCATCAGACCTATGTGCGCCCGTAAAGTCATGCTTGTCAGTGTCCTTTGTGACTGGTTTGGTGCCTAGACTCTAGAGGTAAACTATTTTGAATATCTTCCCTACTTTTGAGAGCTAGATTTTCGTAGAGGAGGGAGTTTTACCTGCTTCGTTCATTAATGAATCCACAGCACCTAGAATTGTTTCTGGCCCATACCATGTATAATGACTATTGGTTAAATGAATGGTCGATATTCAATACACTTGTTAAGTGCTAGGACTAACAATTTTTTAATTCTCCCAGACAGGAAAAAAATATTAAAATCATTCTCAGCTGGTTTTGTATCCTTGGATGCAAATCCATACTAATCGTAACCTTTTTTGTTCTCCCTCTTCCTATTATATTCCTATGAAAGAATATGTACACCCAGCAAGTTGCACCATGGTGTTTCAAAAGAGGGAAAATGTTTCAATAACACCAATAGTCCCACGCAGAACAATTACTTCAATTCCTGTTTTTTAACTTTTCATTTCAAAAATTTCCAAATATCTGCCTAATCAGTAAGTAGTCCTAAAGCTACATTGTTCTAATCCTCTTTTCTGCAAGTAAAATGGGAGTGAAAGTATTTGATCCCAAGGGGGAAGGCATCATGAAAACCATAGAATTTTATAAATATACTATCTAATGTAAAAAAAAATTTTACATTATAAACCACACTGTGTATTTTAATACCTCCTTTTAGTTTTCCCATACCTTTAAGTTTCTAAAGCCAAAAAGTAGTTTTCCATCTGGTTAGCATAATTTATTTATTGCCTTGGGCACAGATTTGCCATGTAATATAAATAACAATACTATTTTGCATGGCTATTATACCTCTGGAAACTTCCCCAACATTAATTTTCACAACCCTCCTTAAGGAACAGGTGAACACTCACATTATTAAGGCCCTGGCTTGAAGAAGAACACGTTTGCAAGAAAGTTTTAATTTACTGTTTGTCAATTCATTGTTATATGGGTGTCTACTTGTGTTCCACTAGATCCCTAAAAAAAAACATTTGCCTTGTAACAGTCCCCAAAGAACATATAATTTCATTTTAGATTCTTCTCTTAACCAGGCAGGAGGCTGAATTCCATTTGTTTATATGTCTGTTGTAAGAGATCTCTATGTCCACAGGATAACAAAGCTCAATTGGACCAGATACACAAGTGAAATTTCTCAGTTTGGTCAGTCCGTAAAGCATAATCATCTGACAACACTCTCTGTGCAATGGCTTTTAAAAACAGTTTCCCATTTACTAAGAACCAGAACTTGGTGTTGGCATCACTGTAGTAAAAGGAGAACACAGTGTCGCTGTCGTGGTAATAACAAGTAACATTTGCTGAGGACTATATGCTGGTTCTTGTTCTAAGCACCTTATACGTATTAACTCATTTAACTTTCACAATAACCTTAAAACATAAGTGCAATTATTATCCCCTACTTCACAGATACAGAAACTGGGGCAAAACAATAGATAGATAGATAATTGCCCAAAGTCACACAGCTAATAAAAGGTGGGAGGGACCAGTGTTCCATAGCCTGAGACCAATATTTATTGAGTATCTGTTTTTTGCCAGGCACTTCATATGCTTTGACTGCTCAATATTTTCTGTATTAGAGAAATGACCATCCTGTATTCTGATTTTCAGCAATGTTTACCAGAAAACCTGGAATTACCCAAATCTTTCTGATAATCACTTCTTTTACCTAAAACAGTAAATGCTGAGAAAACAGTAACAGATTTTTTTTGACACTGTTATACATGGCTTGGATTCTGCCAAAGGGATTGTGGCTCATTACCACATGTAAACACAGACACACACTCACACATACACACAATCGCCTGTTGAATTGGCCAATCCAAACAACTAGTCAGTGCAATGAAGGTTGGGGAAATCAGTCAAACGAGTTATCTGACACCTTGTAGAACAAAAGGGGACAGAGGGAAGGGGATCCAAATATTTGTTGGTTCTCGTTTTTCACGCTTTAATAACCTGTACTGGAATCACACAAAAACCTAGTTCTGGAGCCTGTAAAATATTGAGAAGGAAAGTGTAAGGACAACAGATAGAGCTTCTAGTGCCACTTGGAGACTGTATTGATCTGGTTATCTGGTTCCAAAGAGTTACTCTGCACAGCATCATAGCCTAATGCTTCATGGAACAAAGACCTTCTGGTTCCATCTCTATGTCTTTTATCTTTGAAAAATGCACTTTTCTATTTGTTTACAAAGTCCTATTATTCACCTACCAGGGGAAAAAAATCACATTTAAATTAATCCCTTTAGCCAAAAGTAAATGCTGGTCTGAAAGGTTCAGCTCCAGAAGTAGCCAGGGATAAATGTAAGCTCCATGCAGTTCCAAATCAATTTGTTGATTCAATTGGCATAACAATTCAAACTGTTGCTCCCTGGACCATATTTTAGTTGCAGAAACCAGAAGAAAACTATAAATGAATAGAAAAGAATCTTTATTATTTGTATTAAGCAAAATAAAATTACATAAAGAGATACCTGAATACATAGAATATCTTTCACCTTTGAAGTAGTTGCTGTATCTTCTGTATAATGTTGAAGTTTTTAACACAGACATTCTTTTATCAAACCTCAGAGTAAATAGCAACATAAAAACATAGAGTAGCTTACTGGCTCATAGATGATGCCTTCCTAAAGGCTGCAGTGGATTATATATACCTATCTTCGGCAATTCCTTTTGGAATGTTTTTTTCATTTTTCTGTAGAGATTTTGTGGGAGATTTTTATTTTATTTTGTTTTGATTCTTTCGTGAGCTACAAAATATGTGGCTCTCTGCTTCCAAGATTCCTCCCATTGAAAGTTCTGCCATCTTGTTAGGAACATACATGACACGTCCACCAGAGTTCAGGGGTGAAGAGAAATGAATTTCAAAACCACACAATTTATGTGGAAATGAAGCACATTCCTCACTTGTTTCTGTGTCAGACATATGGGAAGACTGTGTGTATAATAGGCTGTTTGATTTCTGTGATGGACAGATTTTTTTTAAGCCCTCTGAAGAAAAAAAAAGTCACACTGGTTTCTAGTCTCATCTATACTTCTTTTCCTGTATTTTCTGTGGAAACATTTTAGAACTCACAGTTTCCATATTAGGTACACTTTCCACAGTTAATTAATCCTGTTTCCTGCATGACAAATGGCCCTATCTCATAAAAGGGAACATTGGCAAGCAAGGATTGAGTCAAAGAAGGTATTCTTTGATATTTATATGTGAATTAGGTTTTTTAATCTTAAAACATTGAACTCTCAAATTAGAAAAATATAGTACCTCTCCTATAGAAAAGTAAATATTGGCATCTTATAGGTAAATGAAATGTATGAGTTTTTTTTTTCCTCTCTCGAGAACCACAGTGCCCAATTACAGGATAAGAAGTATGAGTGGTCTGGAGATTGGGTCAAGATGGCAGAGTAGAAGGACGTGCGCTCAATCCCTCTTGCGAGAGCACCAGAAATATAACTAACTGCTGAACAATCATCAGCAGGAGGACACTGGAACTCACCAAAAAAGATGCCCCGCATCCAAGGACAGGGGAGAAGCTGCAATGAGACAGTAGGAGGGGCGCAATCACAATAAAACCAAATCCCATGGCCGCTGGCTGGGTGACTCACAGCCTGGAGAACAATTATACCACAGAGGTCCACCCACTGGATCGAGGGTTCTCAGCCCCACGTCAGGCTTCCCAACCTGGGGGTCTGGCAAGAGGAGGAGGAATTCCTAGAGAATCAGACTTTGAAGGCTAGCAGAATTTGACTGCAGAACTTCGACAGGACTGGGGGAAGCGGAGACTCCACTCTTGGAGGGGACATACAAAGTAGTGTGCCCATTGGAACCCAGGGGAAGGGGAAGGAGTAGTGACCCCATAAGAGACTGAATCAGACCTACCTGCTAGTGTTGGAGGGTCTCCTGCAGAGGCGGGGGTGGGGGTGTGGCTGTGGCTCACGGAGGGAACAAGGACACTGGCAGCAAAAGTCCTAGGAAGTATTCTTTGGCGGGAGCCCTCCCAGAGTCTGCCATTAGCCCCATTAGGCTCTGGTGCTGGGTTGCCCCAGGCCAAACAACCAACAGGGAGGGAACCCAGCCCCACCCATCAGCAGACAAGTGGATTAAAGATATACTGAGTGCTGCCCACCAGAGCAACACCCAGCTCTACCTACCACCAGTCCCTTGCATCAGGAAGCTTGCACAAGCCTCTTAGATAGCCTCATCCACCAGAGGGCAGACAGCAGAAGCAAGAAGAACTACAATCCTACAGCCTGTGGAACAAAAACCACATGCACAGAAAGATAGACAAAATGAAAAGGCAGAGGACTTTGTACCAGATGAAGGAACAAGATAAAACCCCAGAAAAACAATTAAATGGAGTAGAGGTAGGCAACCTTCCAGAAAAAGAATTCAGAATAATGATAGTGAAGGTGATCCAGGATGCCGGAAAAAGAATGGAGGCAAAGATCGAGAAGATGCAAGAAATGTTTAACAAAGGCCTAGAAGAATTAAAGAACAAAAAAATCAGAGATGAACAATACAATAACTGAAACGAAAAGTACACTAGAAAGAATCAATAGCAGAATAACTGAGGCAGAAGAACAGATAAGTGACCTGGAAGACAGAATGGTGGAATTCACTGCTGTGGAAAAGAATAAAGAAAAAAGAATGAAAAGAAATGAAGACAGACTAACAGACCTCTGGGACAACATTAAACGCAACAACATTCGCATTATAGGGGTCCCAGAAGGAGAAGAGAGAGAGAAAGGACCCGAGAAAATATTTGAAGAGATTATAGTCAAAAAGTTCCCTAACATGGGAAATGAAATAGCCACCCAAGTGCAGGAAGCTCAGAGAGTCCCACACAGGATAAACCCAAGGAGAACCACACCAAGACACATAGTAATCAACTTGACAAATATTAAAGACAAAGAAAAATTATTAAAAGCAACAAGGGAAGAACGACAAATAACATACAAGGAAACTCCCATAACTTAACAGCTGATTTCTCAGCAGAAACTCTACAAGCCAGAAGGGAGTGGCACGAATATTTAAAATGATGAAAGAGAAGAACCTACAACCAAGGTTACTCTACCTGGCAAGAATCCCATTCAGAATTGACAGAGAAATCAAAAGCTTTACAGACAAGCAAAAGCTAAGAGAATTCAGCACCACCAAACCAGCTCTACAACAAATGCTAAAGGAACTTCTCTAAGTGGGAAACACAAGAGAAGAAAAGGACCTACAAAAACAAAGCTAAAACAATTAAGAAAATGGTAATAGGAACATACATATCGATAATTACCTTAAAGATGAATGGATTAAATGCTCCAACCAAAAGACACAGGCTCGCCAAATGGATACAAAAATAAGACCCATATATACGCTGTCTACAAGAGACCCATTTCTGACCTAGGGACACATACAGACTGAAAGTGAGGGGACGGAAAAAGATATTCCATGCAAATGGAAATTAAAAGAAAGCTGGAGTACCAATACTCATATCAGATAAAATAGACTTTAAAATAAAGAATGTTACAAGAGACAAGGAAGGACACTACATAATGATCAAGGGATCAACCCAAGAAGAAGATATAACAATTATATATATGTATGCACCCAACATAGGAGCACCTCAATACATAAGGCAACTGCTAACAGCTATAAAAGAGGAAATTGACAGTAACACAATCATAGTGGGGGACTTTAACACCTCACTTACACCAATGGACAGATCATCCAGACAGAAAATTCATAAGGAAAAAATAAGCCTTAAATGACACAATAGACCAGATAGATTTAATTGATATTTATAGGACATTCCATACAAAAACAGCACATTACACTTTCTTCACAAGTGCACCTGAAACATTCTCCAGGATTGATCATGTCTTGGGTCACAAATCAAGCCTCGGTAAATTTAAGAAAATTGAAATAATATCAAGCATCTTTTCTGACCACAATGCTATGAGATTAGAAATCAATTACAGGGAAAAAAACGGAAAAAACACAAATACATGAAGGCTAAACAATACGTTACTAAATAACCAAGAGATCACTGAAGAAATCAAAGACAAAATCAAAAAAATACCTAGAGGCAAATGACAACGAAAACACGATGATCCAAAACCTATGGGATGCAGCAAAAGCAGTTCTAAGAGGGAAGTTTATAGCAATACAATCCTACGTCAAGAAACAAGAAAAATCTCAAATAAACAATCTAACCTTACACCTAAAGGAACTAGAGAAAGAAGAACAAACAAAACCCAAAGTTAACAGAAGGAAAGATATCATAAAAGTCACAGCAGAAATAAATGAAATAGAAACAAAGAAAACAATAGCGAAGATCAATAAAACTAAAAGCTGGTTCTCTGATAAGATAAACAAAATTGATAAACCTTTAGCCAGACTCATCAAGAAAAAGAGGGAGAGGACTCAAATCAATAAAATTAGAAATGAAAAAAGAGAAGTTACAATGGACACCACAGAAATACAAAGCATCATAAGAGACTACTACAAGCAACTCTTTGCCAATAAAATGGACAACCTGGAAGAAATGGACAAATTCTTAGAAAGGTATAACCTTCCAAGACTGAACCAGGAAGAAATAGAAAATATGAACAGACCAACCACAGGTAATGAAATTGAAACTGATTAAAAATCTTCCAACAAACAAAAGTCAAGGACCAGATGGCTTCACAGATGAATTCTATCAAACATTCAGAGAAGACCTAACACCCATCCTTCTCAAACTCTTCCAAAACACTGCAGAGGAAGGAACACTCCCAAACTCATTCGACAAAGCCACCATCACCTTGATACCAAAATCAGACAGAGATACTACAAAAAAAAAGAAAATTACACACCAACATCACTGATGAATACAGATGCAAAAATCCTCAACAAAATACTCACAAACAGAATCCAACAACACATTAAAAGCATCATACACCATGATCAAGTGGGATTTATCCCAGGGATGCAAGGATTCTTCAATATACGCAAATCAACCAATGTGATACACCATAGGAACAAACTGAAAAATAAAAACCATATGATCATCTCAATAAATGCAGAAAAAGCTTTTGACAAAATTCAACACCCATTTATGATAAAAACTCTCCTGGAGGTGGGCATAGAGGGAACCTACCTCAACATAATAAAGGCCATATATGACAAACCCACAGCAAACATCATTCTCAGTGGTGAAAAACTGAAAGCATTTCCTCTAAGATCAGGAACAAGACAAGGATGTTCGCTTTCGCCATTATTATTCAACATAGTTTTGGAAGTCCTAGCCACGGCAATCAGAGAAGAAAAAGAAATAAAAGAAATACAAATTGGAAAAGAAGAAGTAAAACTGTCACTGTTTGCAGGCAACATGATACTATACATAGAGAATCCTAAAGATGCCACCAGAAAACTACTAGAGCTAATCAAAGAATTTGGTAAAGTTGCAGGATACAAAATTAATGCACAGAAATCTCTTGCATTCCCATACACTAACAAACAACGAAAGATCACAAAGAGAAATTAAGGAAACAAGCCCATTCACCATTGCAACAAAAGGAATAAAATACCTAGGTATAAACCTACCTAAGGAGGTGAAAGACCTGTATGCACAAAACCATAATAAGACACTGATGAAAGAAATCAAAGATGACACAAACAGATGGAGAGATATACCATGTTCTTGGATTGGAAGAATCAATATTGTGAAAATAACTATACTACCCAAAGCAATTTACAGATTCAATGCAATCCCTATCAATTTACCAATGACATTTTTTTTACAGAACTAGAACAAAAAATCTTAAAATTTGTATGGAGACACAAAAGACCCGGAATAGCCAAAGCAGTCTTGAGGGGAAAAAAACAAGGCTGGAGGAATCAGACTCCCTGACTTCTGACTATACTACAAAGCTACAGTAATCAAGACAATATGGTACTGGCACAAAAACAGAAATATAGATCAATGGAACAGGATAGAAAGCCCAGAGATAAACCCATGCACCTATGGTCAACTAATCTATGACAAAGGAGGCAAGGATATACAATGGAGAAAAGACAGCCTCTTCAATAAGTGGTGCAGAGAAAACTGGACAGCTTCATGTAAAAGAATGAAATTAGTGCACTCCCTAACACCATACATAAAAATAAACTCAAAGGGGATTGGAGACCTAAACGTAAGAATGGACACTATAAAACTCTTAGAGGAAAACATAGGAAGAACACTCTTTGACATAAATCACAGCAAGATCTTTTTTGACCCACCTCCTAGAGTAAAGGAAATAAAAGCAAAAATAAACAAATGGGACCTAATGAAACTTAAAAGCTTTTGTAAAGCAAAGGAAACTACAGACAAGATAAAAAGACAACCCTCAGAATGGGAGAAAATATTTGCAAACGAATCAAGGGACAAAGGATTAATCTCCAAAATATATAAACAGCTCATGTCAATATTAAAAAGACAAACAACCCAATCAAAATATGGGCAGAAGACCTAAATAGACATTTCTCCAAAGAAGACATACAATGGCCAAGAAGCACATGAAAAGCTGCTCAACATCACTAATTATTAGGGAAATGCAAATCAAAACTACAATGAGGTATCACCTCACACCAGTCAGAATGGGCGTCATCAGAAAATCTACAAACAACAAATGCTGGAGAGGGTGTGGAGAAAAGGGAACCCTCTTGCACTGTTGGTGGGGATGTAAATTGATACAGCCACTATGGAGAACAGTATGGAGGTTCCTTAAAATACTGAAAATAGAATTACCATATGATCCAACAATCCCACTACTGGGCATATACCCAGAGAAAACCATAATTCAAAAAGACACATGCACTCCAGTGTTCATTGAAGCACTATTTACAATAGCCAGGTCATGGAAGCAACCTAAATGCCCATCAACAGACGAATGGATGAAGAAGATGTGGTACATATATACAATGGAATATTACTCAGCCATAAAAAGGAACGAAATTGGGTCATTTGTAGAGATGTGGATGGACCTACAGACTGTCATACAGAGTGAAGTAAGTCAGAAAGAGAAAAGCAAATACTGTATATTAATGCATATATGTAAAATCTAGAAAAATGGTACAGATGAACCAGTTTGCAAGGCAGAAATAGAGACACAGATGTAGAGAACAAATGTATGGACACCAAAGGGGGTAAGCAGGGTGGGGAGTGCGGGATGAATTGGGAGATTGGGACTGACATATATACACTAATACATATAAAATAGATAACTAATAAGAGCCTGCTGTATAAAAAATAAATAAATTAAATTAAATTTTTAAAAAGTATGAGTGTTCCATACCTCGATTTTTAGGTCTACCATATCTTGTGCTCTCAACTATAAAAATTCAGAAAATAAACACTACTCAAATAGCTGTGTGGTAGCCTTTGAAAATTGCCAATACAAAGGACCTTCCTTGTTTTTCCTCCCAAATCTCCAATTTGGGAGAAAAAATAATAAATTCCATATTATTAACTTGTTGACTATTTTTCCTTTTACTCAATATTAAATTAAGATGGGAAAAGCCCCGTGATATTAGCCTAGCCTGTCAGTCTCCCACAGAGACACAGAGCTTTATCCTTGCATGAGACACAGAAAGATGAATGGCACCACTATTTTTATCTATAAGAAGTGACTGAAAATCTCATTGATTGACAGTAGGTCGCATTTGCTTATCTCACATCTCTAAAGACCAAGAAGGCATCATGCTGGACTAGATTCTGCTCTTGGCTTTATCAGTAAATACTGATCCTGGGAACTTCATGCTGCCTCTCAGGGTCTGTTTCCTCATTCGTAAAATGGATGGAAAAAACATTCTCTGATGGTCCCTCAGCTCCAGCACTTTATGATTCTATCTCATGCTATATAATATGGCACTATTTCCACTCCCTTCACTCTCCAACCCCACTGATTTATTGCTGAATAGCCAGTCAGTACAATGAGCTCTGGGCTTAATCTGGCCTGTCTTGCATTGGTCCATCCAAGGTATTGCCCACCTTCCTCACTAAGCTGCAATTCTGACTCACATACAAAAAAAAAAAAAAAAAACTGTCTATCTATCTATCTATCTGCCTATAAATATAGCCATCTACCTACGTTAACATGCAATTTCTGACGAAAAATTAATGTTTCAAAGACTGTTTCCCATGACTACCTCTGAAATCACTGCAGCTGTTTAGTCACCAAAGATCCCAATTTAGCCTACTTGCAAGGCCCTGGTGGTTTAAATTTGGGGCATTTCCTCTTCATCTTCTCTTTTATTCACCACTATCCCTTCTCAGCATCTTTGGACTCAGTAATGTTCATCCCCACATTTTCCATTGTATTCTATACCTGGACCAAAGGGAGATAAACAACAGATTAAGAACAAACTCAAGTAGTTTGTTTTTGTTTTGTACTTATATAAACAAGGGCAAAAAAAGCCCTCTAAGTAAGCCTCAGTTTTCACCAACATATCTTTCTAACGTGCCATATTTCTAGAAGAACATCTACTTGTGTGATAAATAAGTGTGGAAGTTGGGAAGCCTGTTCTAGGCAGTGGGGTAAATAATGAGATGAATAAGGAAGCTAAAATAGGTTTAATAAGAACAGTAACAACAACAGCAGATATTTCTTGTTATTTGCTCTCCATTACGAGTTGCAGTGTCCTTACTGGTGAGTGAACATACATGGCAAAATCTGCTCCCACCAAGGGATGGCTAGTTCAAAATGTCCTTCCCTGGGTGGTTTCAGAGACCAGCTTGTTAAGAGGACAAGAAACAGAGAGTGAGAGTAAGTGAGCAAAGATCCCTCACACAGCCACTTGACAGTGGATATGAAATAATTGTACATTAAAATTATTGAGCTGCTGCAGCTAGAAAGAATATTTAACAGCATTAAACTGGAAGTGACAAGGTACTCATGTGTCTGCCAACACGGAATCAGTGTTTAGCTAAGACACTAATCGGCAAGTCACTATTTCTACTACAGATGGCAAAATAGAAAGCATCCCTGCCACCTTCAGAGCATAGTATAATGCAGCATACAAACAGAACTTTTGCAGAAGTTATTAGAGAAAATGATCTGGTTTACAGTTGATAAAGATTCCCTAGTCAAAGGGAGATGGCACAAATATCTCAGTACTAACTTTATGCTAACAAGCGGTCTGATACAAGGATGCCAACTTCCTCATATGGGATGACGAGGAACAAGAACAGCACCGGACACTACTTCATTAAGAATTAGAACACTCCGGATCCCACCAAGACTGTGGCAGTCTTCTCAGTTCTCTCACTTATTGGTGGGGAGGAGCTGGAAATAAATAGCAGAAGCACTTGGTACATCATTTATTACTTTGTTGCATGTAATTATGCTTAAATTAATCATATAGTAAACTTGGTATTACTCCAATTTATAATGAGGGTTTAGTCATTCTCAGACTCAAGGAAATGTTGGCTTCATAAAACCAAAAGTAACCAACCCCCTACACGTACTTTGTAGGCTGTGGGCTGAGGAATCCCCAGAACGATTGTACAGTCGAGGGTCTAAGGCACAAAGTGGACAGAGAAATTCGGGAGCACCGCTTAGCCAGTGCTGCTGAAGGTGTATTTCTCTTTGGATTTTCTGCTCCCTGTTATACACCCACATATTTATAAGACAAAGAACAGCGAGTGGCCCCACTTGGCTAAGTCCAAAGCCCACACGCTTTCTGCAACATCACACTATTGTGACACAGAGCCATTAACCCGTGCTAATCTCTTATTTCAAGTGAATGAACCAATACAACAATGTGTGGATTTGAGAAGATGATCTCATACTAAAAACAAATAAAATAAAAGAGGAACCTCTTATAACATGTAGGGTTCCTTATTACAAAGATGCAAATCCGTGGGTCAAATAACATGCTCTCCAGCAACAATATGATAAAAAATTCTTTCCTAAAAGGAAAATTCCATTGAAAACAAGCATTTTCTACGTCCTAGCAGATGACGCATAACAACAGCATAGAGAATAACTTTCCATAACAAACACTCTTGTAAAACCAATGCTGTTGTTTTTCCTGGTCCCTGCCATTTCACCTTCCTTTTCTAGAAACCAAGCAACTGAAGTGATGTTGCTGTGTACACTTCCAGAAGGAGAACAGAAAGCTAAGTGACTTCGACTCACACCCTTTTGTTCTACCATCAATGGTAGTTACCTTTCAACCATTCTCTCTTCTCATCCTTCACAATACAAACTTCAGCGTCACCCAGCCAGAAACAAACCCAAATAACCCCAAACACACCCTTAGAAACCTAAACAAAACATGAGATAAAAAATTCCAGGGTACCTGCTGCTCTCAGAAACCTGCTATTTCACCAGCAAAGGTCTGGGCATCTTCTGCACTGTGCTGTCTACACTCCTCAAGGCAGATGTGGCTGGCTCAAGTCCACAAGGCCTCTTCCTCTCTGGCTTTCACATTATCCATCCAGCAACTGCAGCCTACTTGCCCAACGTTATCTTCCCTGCACTTTCACAGAAGCCCTCCACCTCCTCCACCTTGTTCATCCTCTCCTCACAGCCTCTCCTCACCCCCCTGGGGGCCCGTCTCCCTCTTCTCTCTAGTTCCCTCAAATCCTTCCCCAATGCCCAGTCTAGGTCCCATCTTTACCAGGTAACTTCATCCAAGCTCACTAGCTTCTTTCCACCCTGAAATTCTAGAGTCCTCACCACTTAGCCCCATGGATTTAAGAAGCTAAACTTATTTAGTTGCTTCATTTGTGATCGTCTTACCTTTTCACCTGGAGTAAAACTCCATGTCTGAGAATTCCTTGGCACGCAATCCATCTCAATGAGGGTACTTAAAACCAAAGAGCTGCCAACATTTTCCTCCATGACATGCACACTAATTCTAGAAATCTACTGTGTGGAAATTCCACTATAATTTTTAAATGCAAGTATCCCATAACGTTCCAAAGCATGGAATTTGTTGGGTTTACTGATTAACACTGTTATGTGGACCTGGTCCCTACACCTCCACCTTACCTCCCCCACTTAATCCCTTCCCTTCTTGTTCCCACGGCTTTCTGAGCTACTCCATTAGAATACCCATCACACCTCATTATGTCAAAATCAGAATCCTGCCAATAAAAATGAAGCTCCTGTCTGGAGGGCAGGGATGAAGTATTATTCATCCTTTTACCCAGCCATCCTCTCTCCATTATAATAGATAGATAGATAGATAAATGATATATATGCCTAATAGATAGTTACATGCACACACATACCACGGGATTTATATGTATGTATATATAAAATATGGTACATGTGGATATATATAAACCATGATATATACGTATGTATAAAAAATTGGGATATATACGTATTTGCTTATTTATTTATTAGGCACTTAATGTTTGTCAAATGACCAGCATAGAGTGTTAGGGAAAGAAAACACAGCGATGTTCTTAGCCTCACGCTGTACCCTGTAGATGGGGAAAGTCAAACTTAGTGAAATTAATTTTTTCAAGATTGTGCTTGGTAGAAACAGGATAGGTTTGAGAAGCAGCTATCAAACTTCATCATAAATTCCACAGGAAAACAGCATAAAATTTTCCACTGGGGCAGAAAGAGATTGCAGCTGGACAAGAATGCTGAAGGAGAAAATTTCCCAATAGAACATGAACCAGGGGTTCCTGAGGCAAATACAATCTGAACGATGCAAATTGTCTACTTATTGGTATAGCTCCTGTGGCCTGTGAACCCATCAGCCTGCAAATCTCCCTCAGTGGTACTGGTAAAAATTCACATTCCTTGGCAGCACCTCAGAGCTACCCAATTGGAATCTCTAGGCTGGGCCCAGGGATCTGCATTTCCTCCAGGGTCCCCAGTTGATTCTCTGCACGACAGATACGAGAACCACTGGACTTGGCTTGCAATGCTCATCTCCACAGAGTCAGTAAGAGAGAAGATTCGAAGTCGGTCACTGGTGATTAGGTTCTACCAAAGAATCCAATTTTCTTTACTTATTCCGTATGCAAAAAATACTCACCTAAGTACTCCTCTAAGTACCTCACCTAAGTACTTCAAGACCCTCCACCAGATAAACACTGTTCTCTAAAAAACAGCTGGCCCTTTGCTCACACTGAAGAAGAAGTGGATTGTGTGTGCCTTTTTGGAGACGGCTTAGTCCCATTTCTCTATATCTGCCTAGAACAGCGGCCCCCCTCCTCCCTCTCTCCTCTTTCTCCTCCTCCCCATCCTCTCCTTCTCTTCTTCTGTTCCTTTTAACTTCCACTTCTCTTCTCTAAAAATGTAGTCCCTGGACCAGCAGTATCAGCATCACCTAGAAACTCATTTAAAATGCAAATCCTAGGCCTCACTCCAGCCCCACAGAATCAGCAGCCCTGGGGGTGGGACCCAGCACTCCTGTTTAACGGGCCTTCCAGGCTAAAGTTTGAGGACCGCTGCCCTAAAGGAACACTGGCGGAAAAGGAGCTTCTACCAGCCCTTCTCAAGCCTGATTCTCCTCCTTGGGGAACCAGGAAGAGGTGAATTTCAGGTTGAACAAGGGGGACCCAGGCCCATCTGCCTCCACCAGTTCATCTGCAGGTATTTTTCATGCAGTTGGCTTTCATAACAGAACTTATCCTGAGCATCAAAGTTGATACTCTATAAATATCAACTGGTGATCATACCAACATATTAAAGAACAAGGCAACGCAGCAGGCCTGGTAGGGCACACAAATAAAGATAACGCAATCTGGCTCTAAAAGTTGTATCTATATTCTAAAGTCAATGGAAGGGGGAGAAATAGTTTCATTTAGCCAAAATGTTTTACTTTAAAAGACTTGGTTGATTTAAGTCCTATAACCAGTTTCTAAGCACTGGCTTTCAAATTAACCACAGTCGTTTGAATGAAATGGTGAATTTTCTTTCTTTCCCTCAAGCCATGCTCATATGGCTACCACCTAAAATCAATGATTAAAAAAATGTTTAATAGTATCTGCCCATCATTAAATTATTACCGTTAATTAAAAGTTTAAAAAGAAAATGAAGCTTGGGGGTTTTTTTCTACTAATGGATGTAGGGATTCCAATGTTACAAGTTACATTTCTAAACCAAAAAATGCACAAGGAAGTGAAGTATATGTAGAAAATTCATCTCTAAAAGCACACTACCCACCAACGGCTACCTAATTTAGCAGAATATATTACCTCTATGCTTCATAAATCTTAATTAAAGCCGTTAGTTTTCCTATTATGTGATCGAGAAATGCCCCATTAAAGTTAAACAGTTTCTACAAGTAATTATACACATGTACACTTTAAAATTTCTTCACATATACTAGAAACATTGTCTACTAAGTCAAAAATTTGCAGAATTTCATTAATGCAAGATTTTTTTATCTCCCAAAAGTCAAATGTGTCCCAGAGGAACCGGTATACTCAATGTTGGCTTCTTATAATACAATTTAATGCTCACAAACACAACTAAAGTATTTAAACATTTACAGGGGTTGTCATAAATGCTTTTCTTATTTTTGATCAAATTCAACCTTACACTTAATACAGTTAACTGTAGTTATTTAATTTAAAAACTTGAGATTCCAACCTCAAAAATTTATAACAATATAAATGCAGTTACTTGGCTATTGGATACGTATACTATGGGGACTCCATTCTTCAATATGAAACACAAATGCCAAAACCAGAGAGGGGATATTTTTTAAAGTAGACATTATTTTAAATAACTGTTGGCACATTGAAGAAAAAACCTTCAAATCCAAATTCAAAAATAGATCGCTTTTATTCATAGAGTCATTTCAATCAGACACTAACTCACTAAAAATAATAATTAATAATAATAATTTGCTTTGTTTCTATGTTTCTGTTTTGAAAATAATTCAAGATAAACTAGTAACCTAGTTAATTGAAAGTAATTGTGTTATTCAGGGTTTTCTAGGCCATCCTAACTTAATAACTGGACAGAAGACATTATTGACAATTTCTCCATTCTCTCAGAAGGTGTAATTAATTTAATTCATTAAAATGTTACATGTAACTCTAATACTATACTTGTGAAAGCTGAGCAAGTTTAGTCTCCAGAAACAGTGTCACTGGCCTTAGAAAAACAGCACTTCAGTGCAAACTGTAGTGCCAAGAACTTGCTACCCTTGGGCATACTGATGAACACACGCACAGAACACAAGAAGAGGGAGGCGAGACCACCACAGCCCAGGCAGTGATGGATAACCCCTGATCTGGGCGACTGTAAAACTTCTCAGGGCAGAGAGTCCATTATTAATTGAAATCCCTGTTTAGTTCCTCCATGTAGACCACTATATAATTGCATCTCTACCTTGAAAACTATTTTCTGCAGAATTCATAATGAGTCAAGTATCTTCAAAATATGTAGGAAGGAAATGTGTTTCACTTACACGTGATTACCTGGCAATGTACATATTACCAAGACACTGAAGCCTTATGCCTGTTATTATGCATAGAGCACAAAATAGATGCAGTTAGACTACCCTATAGCACATAAACAATTAAAATGCCATTTGACATAAAAAAATAAAACCCTCCAAAATTAAAAACTAAAAACAGCTGTTAAATAAAATTAATTTCTGTTTCCACCTAACAAACGTAAATGACCACAGTGTATTCTTATATTAAATATAAACTTTCCAATATAAATTTCTTATAGTTACAAATAATGTAGTGAAATGCATCTCATCCTCTTTTGTGATTGTATTTCATGAGTCTAAATGGGACTAGTCAAACACATTAGCATTTTTTCTTATTCAAGTAGAGCATATCAAATCACACTCGTTTAAAAAGAAAGTGTTTCCCAGGAAAATGAAAGTTTTGTGCATGTTGAGGGGGTGCGGAGGCGAGGGGTGGGTGTGGGGATAGGGGACGTCTCCAAGCTAGAGTAAAGGAAAGAGTCAGTATCTCACTGAACTTCCGCTTGACATAAAAAGTAACATCCCTGAAAATCTCAATCTTATCAAAATGTAAACTAGAAGACAGGGGCTAGTTAGGAGATGTTCAACATAGGTTTAGAAAGAGAGACACAGGAATAATCTATTCCACTAATGAACTGCATAAGGAGCAGGGTGGGGAGCTTAACCACCAGTCACACTAAATGACAGCTCAGAGGGCAAAGAGGTGTGGAAACTGAGAAGATAGACTTCCAAGTCTTTTCCTGAAAGTGCTTAGATTTTGAGGAGAGTCCAATGCTGCCTGACAAAAGAGTCTTTGTGCAACAACTCCAGGGAGGTGAAGGAGAGCTGCTCAGGAAAACCAACGAAGACAGGGCCAGCCTTGTACACAGGACCCGTGGAGAACTTTGAATCACATGGCCTGCGGCAAGGACAATGCATGTACTGCTAAAACGCACGACCACCGTATTCAGGCAATATC
This sequence comes from Balaenoptera ricei, assembly GCF_028023285.1. Classification (NCBI taxonomy): domain Eukaryota; kingdom Metazoa; phylum Chordata; class Mammalia; order Artiodactyla; family Balaenopteridae; genus Balaenoptera; species Balaenoptera ricei. Next base: position 64,654,898 of record NC_082642.1, read on the forward strand.
CGAGTGGGCACAGGCCAGATGTCTTTAAAGAATCGTGTTGGGTTTTTTTTCTTTCAAAAAAATAGAATAAGCCAGGACACAGCCTCGAACTTCAAATTGCATCAGTAGTCTTAGACTAGTCCCCAGACATTTGACCACTCCGTGTGACTTAACCCACCCCTAAAAACCACGATCCCTCTGTCTGGCAGGGGCTCTGATTCTGAGTTCTTGGTGAAGTTGGCAAAACAGCCCTGGAGGCTGTGTCTGCACATACAGCCTTAACACCCTGAAGTTCCAATCCCAGAATGATGAAATAGGAGCCTGTTATCATTAAAGGAAGCCTGGAGACATAGAGAAAGAGGTTAGCAATTTTAAGTAGAGAAATATCTACTAAACATGGATGGTGGTCCACTATTTACCAAATCCAGGATATCTACAAAAACTTAGGCTGGAAATCAAGCAAACTCATCAGATAATTGGCATTTCCAGCTTTAGCCAGAGTTGCCCAAGTTCTTGCCCTTGCAGGAAGCCATAAATAAAAGATGAACACCCAGTATTAACCATTCCAGAACTTCAAAATATGGTTGCCTGGTTGGTTTCACTAGGAAAAAAACATTAAGAGTTTCTTGGTAAGGGGACAAAGAGCTTATTTTTCTCCTTCACCAGTTTTAATTGCCCTGCTACCAATCTGAAAATAATTTAAGTGTTTAAAAGTATCCAATGACCAAACAACATCCTTGAATAAACTTTAAAATTAGATGCTAATTTTAAATTAGCATTAGATGCAATTTATCAGAACTGGCTTCTTTTCAGCTACAATTCCCATCATGTGAAATAAACATCAAGTTACAAAACTGTCCAAAAATTTCTCAAAAATATTCACCTGCTAGTAAAACAAGTGAAAAAATTTCAATCTCGCACAGGAATCAAAAGACAATTTGGGGGGACTTCCCTGGTGGTCCAGTGGTTAAGAAGTCACCTGCCAATGCAGGGGACATGGGTTCAACCCCTGGCCTGGGAAGATCCCACATGCCGCGGAGCAACGAAGCCCGTGCACCACAACTACTGAGCCTGCGCTCTAGAGCCCGCGAACCACGACTACTGAAGCCCGCACACGTAGAGCCCGTGCTCCGCAACAAGAGAAGCCACCGACCCCAATGAGAAGCCCACGCTCCGAATCGAAGAGTAGCCCCCGCTCGACGCAACTAGAGAAAGCCCACACACAACAACAAAGACCCAACGCAGCCAAAAATAAAAAATAAACAAATAACTAAATAAATAAATTTACTAAAAAAAAAAAAAATAGGGGACAAAAATAGATCCAAATGAGCCAGGTGGGAAGGAAGTATGGGAATAAGCATCGAAATAATGAACTTTGGAAGCATCACAGTTCAGCCTATGACTCAGTGAATGTGGTATGTGACTACTTAATAAAGTCAGTTGTGATATGATGTATATAGCTTTAGAAACAGTCTACATCAAATTCTTGCATTTGGCCTGATGGACACGGACATGTTAATTCATACTCTACTTCCATCATTCAGGGCATTGAGAAAGCTGTTAAACCTGGTCCTCACACCTTAAATGGAATTTTACCCGATGAAACACAATCAGTAGTGGAGGACCCTATATGTATCCAGGTAAGCCACAGTTACATTATGTCCCATGGAACCCACTTATGAGAAATATATGATAAAAACAGGTAATTATATGTTTAACTTTTAAACAGGAATAAGTTGGCTCCCAATATAAGCTTCGTGAAGATGTACCATTATCTGAACAATCAGTTCTCTCATGGGAAATGGTGGAGAAATGGCTTTGTTGATCAGGTGCTATATTACATATAAATTAGAAATTTGCAAAAAAAAAAAAAAAAAGAAAAAGAAAAGGAAAGAAAGAATTAAATACACTTAACATCGCAACATAATAAATATGTTGATTGTATTTTAATCATCCCTTGATCATTCAAACAGTAATTCAGGAATTTCCAAGCCTCTATATCATTATTTTTTTCTCTGTCTTATAGACGTAGAAACCTGCCAACTAAAAAACAGTCATAATTAAGACAATGCCAATGGAGAGTTTATTTTATAGGTGTATAATATTCTGCACAACTACCTCTTGATTTTACAATAAAATAAAATAAAAATTGAGATTTAACATAAACTCATAGAAAATTATAAATGTTCCCAAGGGATTAAAAATCAAGCAAAGGGGCTTCCATGGTGACGCAGTAGTTGGGAATCTGCCTGCCAGTGCAGGGGACACGGGTTCGAGCCCTGGTCTGGGAAGATCCCACATGCCGCGGAGCAACTAGGCCCGTGAGCCACAACTACTGAGCCTGAGCGTCTGGAGCCTGTGCTCCGCAGCAAGAGAGGCCGCGATAGTGAGAGGCCCGCGCACCGCGATGAAGAGTGGCCCCCACTTGCCGCGACTAGAGAAAGCCCTCGCACAGAAACAAAGACCCAACGCAGCCAAAAATAAATTAGTTAATTAATTAATTAATTTTTTTAAAAAAACAAGCAAAAATAGCAGAGAAAATCAAGAATTATTCAACTGTCTTTTTTAAATGAAAAAAGAGGATTTAAATACATAACAGGAAGGTAGGCATAATTTCTGCAAATAATTCACATGCATGCATATCCCTAAAATGTACTAAATATCATTTAGATGTCCAAAAACAAGAAACACCAGTTGCCCAGAGGCCATGATAACGTTCTCCCTACAAGAGAAACCCGGTCCGTAAAAGGCTTAGATGTTAGTATAACTCAGTTCCACCCCAGGAAGCTCTGCTGGTGTTTCCATTATAAACCACATTTCAGGAGTTTACAAGTTGAATGTTTTTAAAACATATCGGGTTCATAATGAGCTCACACTTTCTTTAAACGTCCTTTTTGCTTTCCTTTAAAAAGTACGGCCTCTTTTGTGAACAAATCATAAACAAAATTTCAGGTGATTATTTTTGGCTGCGCTCCAAGACACAATGGCTAAATGTTTAAATAGAGGAAAAGGACTAATTATTTTCTTCATCTGGAAAGTAGAGGAGAAAGGCCAGCCTGAGAAACACTCTACAGTACTTCCGTTCTTCTTCTGCAATATTTTCATTCAGTGGTTCAGGATCCTAGGACTGCAGCTAGGAATATGCAATCAAACTTCCAAAACTCCATTTCTACATCTGGAGATTTATGCAATAATCACTCCAGCATTAGACTTTTCTGAAGTTATTAGTGGTCAAAATTACATGTACCATGAAAGCCAGGAAGCCTCTCAGAATGGAGCTAGAAGCCAGGTGGCAGGGCACCTACACTTAGGTGCCACCACAAATCCCAAATTCAAACCACCCCTGGAGCTTTAACAAGGCCTTTCCCTGTGCCAATCCCCAGCTTAAAATAGTCCAAGGCGAAAGCTCTGCAGGGAACTGAGTTGATGAGTAGGTTAGGGCTTAAAACCATTTCTTTCAAAACCGGGGAAAAAAAACAATCTGGTGGTGCTGCCAGATATAAAACTCCTCTCTACAGCAGCCCTAACACCTTTAGGGTTTAGAGAAGAGGCAGGCAGCAGAGAAGCCAAACCAGGGATGCCTCGTTCCCACAAAGAATGCATTGTTGGGCATAATCCACCAGGCCTTTCACATGGCGATTTTGGACAGTACGGCACTCTTGAGTTCCAGAACCATGGTCCTGCACCAGACTAGGAAAAACACCTTGATAGGAGGCAGCTTTGCTGCCAAACTCTCTCATCACACCTTGACCTGGCTGTCAAGCCCCTAACAAAAAGATGTGCTCACTGAGCCTGTGAGTCGACAAAACTTCCCCCGACAAAGAACAAATTTTCATCTGCAGTCTCCTGTCATAACCAGAAGACTTGAAAAGGAACCCCCTCCCCAAAGGAAGAGTCAGACCCCATCGTGTGTTTGGCCACATGAACCTTTTAAATTGCAAATATGCAAAAGAACAAATGATACTGATTAAAACCACCCAAATTCCAACATCTAACTGATAATATCCCACATGTAGGTTAGAGGTCAAAAATGCCCTCCCTCACTGTTATATTAATGACAGGGGCAAACTTTTCCATCTGTTTCGGATCCTATCCATGGCTGGTCATTGGCCTCAAAAGAAAAATCCACTGCTAATAACAAATGAAATGAAATTTGCACTTTCCTCTAACTACAATCCCACCTTCAAGAAGTTTATACAATTGTCTTTTTTCTCCAGGCCAATTTCCTTTAGAGAAAGGAGAATGATATGGAGGGGGCAGGCAGCTTGAAGGAGAAAGGTGTTAATGAGGAGTTGTGGGTAAGGAAGAGAAAGATTTCCCTGAAACGCAGCTTCAATTAACTGAGCTTTGAATGGTTTAAATATATGGGAGATAAGAAAAAAATCAATCTCTCTCTCTCTCTCTCTCTCTCTCTCCCCCTTACACATGCACACACACGTACACACACACCAGTTCCTCTGAGGAGAGTACAGTTTGAAAACCACCCGTTTAGTTCATGGCTCTCATTCCACAGATGAAAACCCTGAGGTGCAGAGAGGTTAAGCAACTGGCCCAAGGTCATACCTCGTTAATGATGGGCTGGAAGAGCAACTCTGGCCGGGACTGATTTGCATTTGTGCCCCTGAGCCCTGTGGAAGCAGCCAGGCGGAACACTAGACTGGAGGCCTGGACTTCTGCAGGGAGGGGCTGCAAGGTGGCCGGGACACACCACTGAAGACACAGCTAGCCAAGGCGATGTGAGGGTCCTGGGCTGGCCTCTCCGAACCCCGGGAAGGAGTCTGGGACTTGCTTCCCCAGTGCCTCGAGAATCAAGCTCCTCGACAGAGCTGTCAAGTGAAGGGGCCCTACAACATTTTTAAGAGACGCAAGAGGCACTTGCAGGGTACCCTTCCATCAGCTGCCCTCTAGAGGAAGTTGAAATAGTAACAGAGAAACCTCTCAGCCCCTAAAAATGGGCACATGATGACAGAAGATGAAGCTGCAGGGCATTGTGGCTATAGAAACAATAGTCTCTGGGGATCTCCCTTTTCCCATTCCCACACACATCCTCATACGAGTCATCTTTAAGATAGAATGAAGTTAGTACCTCCTTCTGCTTGAATTGTATGGATGCTGATCTTCAATTGTAGATACCATTGAGAAGCATGTATAAATTCCAAGGCAACATGATAAGGATGGAAGGTCAGAAATTCTGATGGGAGCTTTAGCCAATTGCGGAAATACCTAAAAGATAGCCTGGCTTGCAGATTCCCAGACTCAAAGGTACCATTCAAGGAAAGAAGATGACATATAACTTCCCTTGTAACTTCCAACCAGAGGACCTAGACATACCCTTGAGCGCCAGACAGAATAAGCTTAATCCCACCCCTAAACAACAAACACTTTCAGCTATTTTACGGCAGCTATCAAAGTCCCTTTCACTTTTTTGAACTAAAAAGAAACTACACAAAGGAAAAAAGGCAGAGTTATATATTTTCAAACTCAGACCCCTGCTAGCTTTTCTTCTTTTTTTCTCTAGGCCTGGGGTAATAGACATCAACTCCAGGAGAGAGATGAAGTTAACAGAATTTTCTCTGTCCCACAGAAATGGGAAACTGTAAGCTTCTGAGTCCTGGGCACTACAATTAAAACTGCATGATGCTGGAGGATGCCAGTTTTTGCTAGACAATAAGAGTGAGCGAGACAGAAAGAGTGCCCCCAGGAAGGAGTGGGGTGGCGATGCGGGAGGGAGACGAGGAGAGTGACAGGAGTCCTGTGTGATCAGGTGAACGTAGAGTCCCCGTGAAAACTGATCTACGTGACCCTGAGATGCCTATGGACTCTAAATCATCAAGGTAGTTTTTGGTGTTCTGGAACTTCATGCCTCTTTTCCTAGAAATTATCACATCCTAAAGTTTTACCCCATTTTTTAAAGCAGAAGCCATGGATAGCATGTGGTAAGTAACTGTGGTAAACTAGGTTTTATAAATGACATAGCGCACTTGATGCTGAAAGGAAAAGGGAAGCTCATTCATTCCTCCAAATCTTGAGTGAAATAACATAGAGTGAGAGAGATGATTCTGTACAGAAACCAGAGCAACCTGAAAAGGTGAACTTTTTCCAATCAGGTGACAGTTGACCGGCAAGACCAGTTTAGAGGGGAAAAAAGAATGACTATTTAACCCAGCCACTAAGCAGATGCCTTCTGGTTAATATTTAATGTATTACCTGTAGTATTCACTACGTTGATTAGAAATGAAACAATATACATTGTTTGAAACAATAAGCGTGTTGATGTGCTGCTATGTACCAGCCTACTTACTTCCTGTATCAGTTGTATCAGCATTCAGGCTAAGCTGCTATAACAAAGGGACCCCAAACTACAGTGGCTTAAAAGGAGAGAAGTAAGTTTCTTTCTAATGTAACAGTCCAGAACGGAGCAGGCAATCCCAGGCAGGTAGGCAGCGCTGATCTGCAAGGTCAGCCAGGGTTCCAGATCCCTCCTAGCTTATTGCTCTGCCATTTCTTAGGGCGTTGTTCTCATCAGTACAGTCAGAGCTGACTCACTGCCATCAGCCTACTTTCCTGCCCATAGGAAGGGGGGAAAGAAGAAATGGTGAACAGGTAGCTTCCTTTTCTAAACTGCAGATACTTTAAACATAGCTCTGCTCACATCCCATGAGACAGAACCCTAATGGCAGAGCCATATCTAACTCCAAGGGAGGCCGGAAATGTAGCCTATTACTGGATGACCATACGCTTAGCCAACGTTCAAGTCCTTTATTAAAAGGAGAAAGGAGAGGAATAGATATTGGGGAGCGATTTGCAGTCTCTGCCATTTTACCTCATTTAGCCCTTTCAACACTCCTATACCAGACTTTTTTAATGAACAACACATCTGAGGCTGTCAGCAATTTGCCCAAGCACCACTGCAGGAAGTTGCAGAGGTGGAACTCAAACTCAGGTCCATCTGTCTCAAAACCCATCTTCATACTACTATACCATGCACCATGCACCCCATCAATCTTACTTCAACAGAAAAGGCACGTGGTAAAGAATAAAACTTGTGCCATGTGGCTTTTTTCTTAAAGCCAGTGCCTTTTAAGAAAATAGCAACACCAACAGAAAGATTTTTATAAGGAAAAGAATATCAGAAACTCCTTTTTCAAAAGTAGAAAGTTGAGGAGGGCTTCTCTGGTGGTGCAGTGGTTGAGAGTCTGCCTGCCAATGCAGGGGACACGGGTTCGAGCCCTGGTCTGGGAAGATCCCACATGCCACGGAGCAACTGGGCCCGTGAGCCACAATTACTGAGCCTGCGCGTCTGGAGTCTGTGCTCCGCAACAAGAGAGGCCGCGATAGTGAGAGGCCCGCGCACCGCGATGAAGAGTGGCCCCCGCTTGCCGCAACTGGAGAAAGCCCTCGCACAGAAACGAAGACCCAACACAGCCATAAATAAATAAAATTATAAAAAAAAAAAAGTTGAGGAGAGAGGAAAATTGCAAGGAATTTATTAAAATACCACTATAAAAGACACTTGAAAGAATGGATTTTTTTTCTTACCACTCTAAGGCAATCTATTTTGGTGGTGTTGACCCTGAATTGTACTGATAAGAATAAAAGGGCTCATATGGAACAACTTTCTTATTACTGAATATCCACCATAAGCTGCTGCAGGACAATGTAAAACAGCAATGGTCCTGTTTGGTGCCGTTGGTGTATGTATACACACACACACACACACACACATCTTTATAAAATAGCATCACTGCATCCTACTAATCTGAAATTCCTAAACACCTGAATGGATCTATGTCATGAGATAAATGCTCGTAGAATAAAACTTTACCGCCCCGCACATTCATTAAATTTGCGTAAGCATTTTCGAGAAAGGAAGGCTCTGCTTGGGGTAGGGGTTTTCCCCCTTCCTTTCCCTCAAGTCAAGAGATATATGTTATAGTCTACAGCTAGCTCCCTGGCAAATCTCCATTCTTTTCAACCTGACAGACTGTTTGTCAGTTAAACTCCCCTTGTCATGTATCCCCACCACTGCCAACTCATGCACGGAGACCTTCACTTTTACTGCTACCACTTGCACCCTCTGCAACCTTTGTCATTGATCACTGATCCGATCCAGTGCCCACATGTTCTTCAAGTGCCTACACAAGTAATGAGGTACTTGTGGTGTAAAATTAAACTGTCAACTGTCAGCGATTGATAACCACAGTGAGAGCTGACCTAGAACACCTGCACCAGTGGCCAAGACAGGTGTGACATGTTTGATCGCTGAGGCCTGCTGGTCAGTCTGACCCAGTGCTGTCCCTTCATGGACTTGCCTTGCATTTCAGCCCCCCACGCCCGGCTTCCCTGCGTCCCACCCTGAGCATCCCCAGGTGGCGGAAACCACTCTCACAGCCCGTTGGGGCAGCTTGGTCCTAGCGGCCATGAGAGATCAGATCTCAAGTCAGCAGGTTGGTGTGAAGGGAATCTGGCTTCGCGGTTTTCAAAGGTGGCTTCTGGAGTCAGCCTGAGGTTTTTTTCTCCCACGTCCCCCCAGTTTCCCTCTGAAAGCGGGTCTTGGTGGCAGGCTTCACACACACACCCCATCCTCCCTCGACTGGACTTTCCAGGCGTGTGCCAGTGCCTGGCAGCAGGGCCTTCCCTTCAGGGCAGGCCCACAGCAGTCATTTATTTAGAGTCTAGTGGAAGGATGACGCCGCCCTAATAGAACTGCCTTATGGCTCTGAGCATTTGCTTGAAGGCATTCAAGTTAAACTGGCTCACATTCTACTAAAGCACCATAAATGCAACCTCTTCCTATTCCTATGTAAGTGAATAACCAGCACAAAGGAAAAAACATGCTCTGCTCTGACTATATTGTTTTTAGCCAGCGCTGTTGCACAGCATTTAAACAAAGTTTTCCTAAGTTTGTATTATTTAAATGTGAGAGATGGGCTTTTTCTAACCTTAAGCAAAAATGCACTTAAATACCTAAAACATCCTTTGTGAAAAATCTGCAAAGCGTGATGGGATTCCCATCCCATTCCACCAGCCCACCCCCACCAAAGAGTTGCACTATATTAAGTTCATGTGATGAGAAGATAAAAATCTATTAACTTTCTGCTGACCTTATCGACACAGGAATCTCTGCAGACATTACAAAAGCCATATCTCTTCTGACTTTTACATCCAGAACCTCATGCTCCAAAGTCCCAAACCAAATGTAAAATCTTCATGATGAGTGAAACCCTGACACCAATTCAGATTCCGGGCTTGCTGGCTTGCAGTCGATGGAGGCTCCTCTGGGACACAGAGGCTGGCCTTTACTTTGCATTTGACTTGAGGGGCTTTTTTTTGCCATATGCTACTGGGGACTCTGAATCAAAACTATTTCACGAGGACCATATGTTACAAGAAACTCATGATGGAAAATGAACGGCAAGAAGTTGCCCCATATCACTGGGTGATGTATTACAAACATAATTAAATCTGAGTAATGTGCAGTGTTATTTCAGTTAATCATTTCTTTTTTCAATGTAAGCAAGGAAAACATAGCCCAATTTCCAAATGACATACCAAAGTCCAGATAAGCTAAAAGCAAATTGGTGGGAAAGGAATAAAACCAGAGCTGTGCAGCATTGTTTAAGCTTCTGTAAAAGGTCTTGGTGTATTTGAGATGTGGCGATAGGAAGGTGACACATGAGAGACCATGTCAATAAGCGGTTTCAAACTCTACTCATTTTCCTTTCAAATCAGCAATGAATTCAGACCAGCTCCCTCTCACAAAGAAGCAGCAAGTCAAAAGACCACTTGTGTGTTGGTTGTTTGGAATTCGAGAGCACGTTTCCACATAGAAATTTCATTATCAGTAGCTGTGAGGTGCCGAGGCTCGCTCACGAAGACCTATTTAGCCCAACTGTTACTGAAATTTGGTATTTCTACTTTACCTTTATGGCACTGCGTAGAGGGAGGATAGAGAATTATTCAATTCAACTCAATTTATTTATTTGGTCCCTACTATATTTTCCCAGAACGTACTGATGACTGCATCTCCCCAAAGGATATCCCAATTTTGTCTCTTCCCACATAAAGAAATCACTTTCTATTCTGAACCCTCAGAACATTTTATCCATACTCTCTTAATCACTTCCTACCTGAACTGAGCTAATTACTGCTAACTAATTTTTTATTTCCCACATCCAAGCCCTGAATTTGGCAGACTCTCAGCTCATATATGGGAATGGATGATTGAGTAAATAAAGGAATACAATCTGCTGGGGTGGCCAGATGTATTTTTTCTCCATCAGTGGCACTGGGAATCGTGGGATTTGGTTGAAGAAGAGAGGGAGAGAATAAAATAATGATGTTGACAATGATGAGGACGTTAACAGCAAATAATATTTACTGTGTGTTTTCCCAGGACACGCACCAGCCTAAGAACTTTACAAATCTTGATTAATTTACTCCTCACAGCAACTCTGTGCGGTAGATAATATGTATATCCCCATTTTACAGATGGGGATACTGCACACAGAGACAGGAAGCAATCTTCCCAAGTTCATACCAATAGTGTAATACTGATAGAGATTTCTGAATACCAGAGTGTATTTGCTAGGTGCACGTGCATTAGTGGGAACACCTTCCTACATTTCTCCATCATCTGAAGTTTCTCTCTGCCTTTCTGATCTGCATTAGAGAAGGAACATCTCAGGTAAAATACTCCACTTCAGTTCTCATTCATGAACCTGAACATAAGCTCTGTGAGAGCAAGGACCTTGTCAGTCTTATTCACAGTACCACCGGCCTCTAGACCAACAGGTGTGCAACAGATGTTTGCTGGATGATTGAGTCTGTTTGGGGTGATGGTAGGGCCAAAGATGGGACTCTGGACTCAGGTTCCCTCTGCAAGTTCCTTGATTTACTAGTCCTGTGGGGAAAGCATTCCAAACTTGCACGGTGATAAGAATCACCTGCGGTAATCGATAAACATCTCCTCTCCCTGGAGATTCTGAGTCAGTGGCCGGAGGTGAGGCCCAGGAATCTGTTTTTGTTGATGTGATGCTGCTGAGGTTTGAGACACGCTTCAGGTGGTTCTGAGCTTGGGAACCCCTCCCCTAAGGGTATGCCTCTGGCTCTTGGGACAGCCCCTCCATGGCAGTTACAGACATTTGCAAATTCCCTAAGAGTGACAAGCACGGTCTCCGGCCACTGCCACCACTTCTTCTAGAAAACCTATGCATTATGCTGGACTGCAATACAGAATGGGGCCTTGCACTTCTGCCTCAGCTGACTTCTCTACAGGGTTCTGCAGATCTCAACCAGGCCTAGGAAAGCTTCCATTCACACATTTTTTTTCCCCGACTCCTGCCCTTTCCAGGCATGCATCAATATCTGCTGAATGAATGAATGATGGAACAAATTCCAATGGGGGCAAAACAAGCAAGCCAGGCAGTTGTAAAGAATGGGAGTGTTTCATAAGCCTCTCTTTGGTGTTGCACGTAGCAGCATATAAAAACAAACAATGACAAACTACTACATTAACACATCCTGTTTCTACTGCTTTCCTTCTGAGTTAAAGAACATTCTTATAACAGCTAACCATCTCTGGGCCTCAGAATCATTATTTACCTTTTAAAAAATATTTTATTTTCCTGAGTTATAATGGGATATATTGTGACTTCAGGATCTAAAAGATTAACTTAGCCTTACCGTTATTGCTCTCTTTCTTTTTCTCATTCTTATTCTCCCCTCTTCCTCCAATCCAACAATCTATGCCCAGAAATCAGTCAAGAACATTGATTTTGGTTGGGATAAACGGCAAATATCTAAAGATGCTAACTGTCTATAATTCTCCTAGAGTCTAAACTTCGGCACTATTGAAATTTTGAGCAAGATAATTCTTTGTTGTGGCTGGCTGTCCTGTGCATTGTAGAATGTCGAGAGCATCCCTGGCTCCACCCACTAGATGCCAATAGCAACCCCACCCCCTAGTTATGACGATCAAAAATGTCCCCAGGTGTTTCCAAAATGTCCCAAGGGAATCACAACTGCCCCCTAGTTGAGAACCACTAATCTAGAATGATTTTTTAAAACAATGTATTTTTAACTGATAGATTAGTCAATATTTGGTACCATGTACAAAGATATATTAACCCATAAAGTTGCTAGAACATCGAACAAAATTATAAACATAATTTTCAAAGAAACTTGATTCAAAAGGGTCATGACTACGCTTTTAGGCATGAGGTTTATTGGACACCAGGAAGAAGCTGAAATGGAATTTGACATAGCTGAGATTTTACCAAAAAACTTCAGTTCGGGGAAGAGCAGGAAAACTAACTAAATGTCTCACTTTTGGCAAAAATATCCAAAGTATAATGCACTTTGCCAACATCTTTGCCCCTGGGTTTTTTTTTTTAACTTAACGGCAGTTTTAGTCTGTATGTTCCCAGTTTCTATAATCCAAAAATCATCAAAATGCTGTTTTATAAGAGTATCTCCTAAGCTTTGATGTCCAAGAAGCCTGGGGACCCTTTTTTATGTGTTTGTTTTCTTTTGAACCAGGAAACTGTGTTTTGCCAAGAGCAAATGGAACTTGAGCCTCAAAAGATTTGAGTTCTATTTGAAATGTAGTACCCACAAATTCTCCACAAGTTTACAACTTAACAAAATACACGCTCTCACCTTCCCTCAGACCAAATCTCTCTTGGTTCTATTTTAAATCACAGTTAGCAAAATCCTAAATGCCTAAGGATTAGAGAAAAAGAGTTACAAGGCCAAAAAGAAATTCTGACACAACACCATTCTGGGCTGGATTCATGATCAAAATGCTATCCAAGGTAAGAGAAGATGAGAGAAGCTAAATGGGAAGAAGAGAGAGAAAGGGGGAGAGAGAACTCAACTAAGTAACAAGCTCTTTGACTTTCCCCAGGACCAAATCCAGCAAGCAAGACATTACTTCAAAGTTAAATTGTTTACATATTAGATGACCTGTCCATTTTTTTCCTTACCATTGATTTCCACAGTACAAAAATATTATTTCAGTGGCAAGGATGTAAACCTTATTCATAACAGGATTTCAACCACATCCTGAGAACGAAGCATCTCTTCAGATAGTGTGCCCTCATTTATATTGAAGTCATGCTGGTTTTATTTGTCAGTGTTTGTTGAGGGGGTCACAATATCAGGAAGCAGGAGATGGCTCATCAAAGCGTCTCTGCAAGCCCCTACTACTCATCAATTAGACAGTACCTTGTTTTTAACATCAGGACGGAAATGCATCTCCTATGACCCATTGTTAGAAGCTTCCTTCTGTCTTCAAGTTTTTTGGAAGGAGCACTCAGGACTCGACTTCTTTTTTCCAATAGGTAATTGTCACTAATTAATGCTCCAGTTGCATTCAAGAATGTGGACCTGTGACCCTCAGTAATCTGGGCCTGTATCTCTGGCCTTGGAGCAAGGACACTGTAGTCTCCGGACACTACCCACGGGGCCAGGTCATAGACACAAGGCTTCCCGCTGAGTTCCTGAGCTGGCCTCACTCTGCTTCAAAGCCTGTGAGTTCAGTGGGCAGCCTGACTTCAAGGACAATGTGGCATCTGGCCAGTGATTGCTGTCTGAGGTGAGGAGGTCTCTTCTCTGAAGGTATAGAGAGATTTTTACAGAAGCCCAGGACTCTAGTTGTATTCATTCCACATCCATTCACTGGGCACCTGCTCTGTGCCAGGCTCTCTCCCAGGCACTGAGGAAAAATGAATAAAATAGAGTATCTGGTAGCAAGGAACTAGGATCAAGCTCAGCCCCTTGTTAAAATATTCTTCTAAGTATAACTAGACTAGTTGGTCTTAGTTTCCTTTTCAGATCTAATGGGATAAGAAAATGGTGCTTGTGATTTTCTTACTTATAAAAACTGATGAGCCTATATATCCATTAATTCATCTCATTCCTCCATAAGATTCTTCATTTACTTTCCTTTCTCTTCCCCATCCTTCCCTTCCCTTAATTTCAACCTCTCTCTCTCTCTCTCTCTCTCTCTCTCTCTCTCTCTCTCTCTCTCACACACACACAAACTAAAGCATAGGAATTTCTGATGAGCATATATTCACCATGACTTCAGGAGACAAAAATATATATATATATAATATATACACACACATATATAAAATTTTATATCTGTATCTATATGTATATATATACACACTCCCATAACCCTCAATGAAGCACTAGATTATAGAGGATGCCCTCCCAATATTCCTCTTTCACTTAAAGAGAGTGTTATGTTTCCTCTAGTAGTAAATCTTTCTCCAGAATCAAGGCTAAGAACTACCCTTGTGCATAAGCACCACTGGATTCATTTCAAATCAATAAGAGCAATATAAACAAATGCCCAACATTAAAAAAAGAAAAAGGAAACTCTAAACCTCAAAATAGATAAACAAAAGGCTTGGTGCTTATTTTGTAAAACAGTCTTCACGTTACCAATATTGGATCCCTTTCAATAATTCCTTCCCATGTTTCTTTCAAATGTTTATAGCAGTTTGATTTCCACAGTTCAAGAACATATCACTGCTTGAGAAGTAAGGGACAAACATGTGTTTTGTAATCATGCAGCGCTAAATGATAGAAACAAATCTGCCAGCTAATGAGCAGTGTGCCTTTCACAATTCTTTTTGGCTTGTACCGATGTGTGCAACCACTTTGGAAAGACACCACCGCGCAGTGCCTGGAAAGACCCAAGAGCTGGGCTGCCAAGTTCATATCTTTCTCCTCCCATGATGTGGCAAGTTATTCAACCTCTCTGTGCCTCAGTTTTCTTATCTGCAAAATGGTGGGTTTAATAACCATAGATTGGATGAGTTCACATCTCTCAAGTTTTCAGAAAGTTTCTGACCCATAGTGTAAGCAACGTACAAGTCTAAAGAACCATATACGTGTTCATAAAACACACTGGCTTGCCACAAATATCCGAACCTCTATTTAACCAAAAGAAAGGCAGGCTGGAGATATATTAGGAATATAAGTTGTTACCTTGGCTTAATTTTCTCAATATGCCCTTTATCACCATGTTCAGGTCTCCCCTAGCCAGCTATAAAGTTAACACAAGAACCTGTCATTCATTCGTCACAGTATCCTCCCATTTGGCCTAGGATAGTGCTTTATACATAGGAGACCCATGATAATATGAGCTGGATGAACAAACACATGATTTTGATTCTTCATTTCGAGGCTGAATTAAAAGTTATTTCTACTAGCATTTTTACCACAAGTACTATTGAGATTCCTTATATACTAGTGGTAAAATGTTTCCTTATTAATTTGCTTGAGAAATGTATAATGAACTCAGTAAGCCTTGTTCAGCTTTTTCTACTTGCTAAAAAATAATAAACATCCATAAAATCACCCCCGCACACACACATACCTGCCAATGATCCATAGAGATGGACCACTTCATACCATTATGTTCATAATCCAGTTATTTCTGGAAATCCTAACTTCAGGGAACATAATTTGGTGGCCAGGAGATATTCCACTGTCATCTTAAAAGATGTTGTTAGTTTTTTGGGTTTTGGTGTTTGTTTGGGGTTTTTTTCAATTGCAACTCAAACAACGAATCCTCCAAAGTTGGTTACATTCCCTCTACAAAGTGCTGAGTTAATCTTTGTTCTTTAAAGTAAATACAAGCATTTCTTGGACAAGATACCATCAACTTTAATTTTATTTTTCTCACATAGACGTTAACCTAGAACTAAACAGATAATTTCCTTCTGTCACACGGCTATTCCACTGTGATGGAACAAAGTGTTATCTTAAGTTTCACAGAGCAATTGTTCAATAATTCCTGTTGGTGGCTCCTTTCCAAATCTTCTAGAATGCCCCAGCCTCCCAGTCCTTGAAGCTGGGGGGTGTGGGGGGGGGGGTGTGAGTGTCAGTCAAGAGCTCAGGTTCTCCCCCAGGACCAGCTCCTGTTCGTGAGGTCGACACCCGAAGCCTGCTGTCTGTTTGATGACAATTGCTAAGAAATCTCTAAACCTTGAAAATATACAAACGGAGCTTGGAGGCAGCAAGAAAAGCTCCATGTCCTCCTGGTTTGGTAAATTAAATTATTAGGAAGTTTAGAGAAGAAGAGACAGGGGGCTTAGAGAAAGAAATTCATCCCTTGAAGCTGAAAAGCAGCACCAACACCAGTCCCGTCTCAAGTTCAAAGAATTCTGCCTCAACACAAGAAAATATTGTTCCAACCTATACAACCTAACCCCTGCTAAAAAAAAAAAAAATTCTTTACAAAGCCATCCTTTAGAATCAGGCCAACTAATCTTTTTAGGTAGACTGCCCAAAGAAGGAGGAAAACTCTAATACATGTTTTTCCATCAACTTCATCATACAAGATGAAATAAGTTTGTTGAACCTCAGGTGCACAGAGCCTTGAGCCTATTTGGGATACCAACTCTGCTTAAGACACTATTCAGTGAAATTTAAGAATTCAAATGAGTACAGAATTGCTTAATAATCAAGTCTCTATTCTCCAACTCCTGATAAGGCTTGAAGGCCAGTCATCCAACAGAAAGTAGGGTTAGGTCCCTATTTTAATTTTATTTTCTTTCCCCTCCCCCAATACTAGTAGCAATTTGTCAAACCCAATACATTTTTTGAAGATGTGGGAGTGGCTTTTCCCCCCCTCACAAAAAAAGTCCAGAAAATCCAGACTTTTTCGATTACAAGGCAAAGACAAATAGGGAAAATGTTAACAGAGGCAAGACCATGAGTAATTTTTTATGTATTTCTGTATTTTTTTATAATCTTTATGATGAAAATGAATTGTTTGCATAATGAGTATAGGTGTTTGTATGTGAGGCTGTGAACAGGGTGAGGTTTGTCTTCTTGGTCTGACTTCACTGTTTACATAAATCACCTGTGCATCTTGTTAAAAATTCAGGTTCTAATTCAGTAAGCGTGGAGTGGGCCTAACAGTGTACATTTCTAACAGACTCCCAAGTGATGCCCCATTGCTGGTCCATGGACTACACTTTGAGTAGCAAGAATGTGGGTTCATCGGATTAAAAGCTACCCCTGGTGCCTTCTCTCCTGCCATGACAAATGAGGTTAATAAACTTGACCCCAAAATTTCAGAGGCAACAACCAAAGACAGAATGCAAAAAAACTGAAATGGCTTATAGATTACCCCTGATTTTCCTCTTCCTCGAAGAGCTTTGGTTTGTTAAGATAAGACTTGTCCCTCCACCTCATATGAGCCAGAATGTAGTGGCTATGGCAGGAGCAGGACTATGAAAGGAACGGATTCATACACATTATGGTTCTAGCTAAGAATGGGCAGCCCACCTGACAAAGTCTAGGCTGTCCATTTAGAATCATGTGGAGGGTTTAAGCCCTGAAATGCTGAACCTTGCCTGGTCCCGGAACACTTCTTGGAACAACTCTCTCCTTTCTCCGGTCTAAGGTGATGGCTTTTCACTCTCCCAGCCTTGCTCCTTGCCCCTCAGCTCCCTTGCCCTGAGCTCTTTCCCAGCTCTCTCCTCCAAAATGCTCCTCGTTCCACGGCTCCAGTCTTTTCTTCTGCACTTCCTAAAGCTCTGTCTCCTGTTCAGTGCCATCAAAATGAGAAAACGATTTCGTATCTATCCTCTCGTTTAGTTGTTACATTACGCCTGTGGGAGATTATTAATCTCATTTTAGAAATGAAGAAATTTCAACATAGAAACAATAAGAGACTTGCCTAAAAGGGCCCAAACAAATAGGTGACAAGACCAGTCTGAACTACACACACACACACAAACACTTCCCGATATCTTGTTTGCCCTTCAGGTCTGGGCTAAAGCAGCCCTTCCTCAGGTACAGAGGGCAGTGTGGACACAGGGGTGAGTTGAGGATCTGCAGGTGAGTCTGTATGACCTTAAAAGAACCTGAGGGGGAAAGGGGCAAGAAAGGAGACTGAAGAGGACGTGGGGAGCCCTCCTCAGGGGGCGGCACGGTCTCAGCACCGCACTGATGTGCATCACCTCAGCATCTAACAGGAAAACGGAGTCCCTGAAGACATTTGGGCATCAACCTGCATGAAGACGATTGTGGAGCAGGAGTGAGGGGTGCCAGAAGTAGAGACCAAGAGAGCCAGGAGACCAGATCATATTTCAGCGCTGCCCATTCTCCTTCCACATAATTTGTCAACTTTAACCAGTCACTACTTCCATTCACTGTATCAAATATAGAAAGGACAAAATCCAGCAGGTAGCACTAGGTTATTAAACAACAGCTAAGTAACTACAGCCTGGCTTCTGCCGGCTGAAATGTAATTGACCTAAAAACATCAAAGTAACTCTGGTTTAGTAACATTACTTTACATTTTGCTTCCCCACTGCATGTGAGACATAGAGTATAAATCAATTAGATACTTGTTCAGGAATGACAAATAAATGAGCATTTCTCACAGAAGATAACAAACTCTAACACAGACTGTACAGTGGGCTCAAGTATTTTAGTTAAATGCCACTGTCCCCTCAGAGGAAGGACAGCTGTTTCTTCTAATTAATAGCAGCATTCTGTTAAAGCTGATAATCTCTCACCAAACATTTAAAAAAAAAAAAAAATGAAGAAAAGGAGGTCCGCTCTTTCTCTAGTTAAGAGAATCAGCTATAAAAGCCAAACCAGATCTGAGCCAATAAGAGCTCCCAGCCTGCAAACTATGGTGGCATGTTCACAGTTAATTTTGCTGCCATTTGTGCCTGAATTTATTGTGGTTTAGAAAAAGTAAATTGCAAGGCTAACACAGCCCTGGCTCAGGAGTCTACCAGCGGCGGTGCATCCCCAGTCAGGCTGGATATTTAGTGCCTCCGTGCCGAGAAGGCTGAGGAGAGAGCCAGGGGAAGGATTACTGCTCCATGCTGCCCATAAATCACCCGAGCACTTCACACAGCCCCACATCTCACAAATAAGGCTAGGCTGGCAACGTGTCACTGCTACACAAAAGGAAGGAGAGACCTGGATGTCTTTGGCCCGCCTGGTCCCTCCCCTCCTACGTGCTCATAAAACAGGAAGCATCTCAAGGTTTGTTCTCACACCTCTTCCCTCACCTTCCTGCACTCACTTTGCCTGGGGAGGAGACTGGGCATCAGGAATCTAGCAGTTCTAGCCAAAGCAGGTCACCACCAACCCCTAATGCCAAAGTCACTTCTGACTTGTTAACTTAGGCAATACGGGCCTCACCCTTGCTGACTGACCTTCCCCCCAACCAAAGACGATAAATCAAGGGGACCCTCCACCCTCAGGTGTCTAGTGGCTGCCAAACAAACATCTGGACAGCCCTAGTCACTTCTTCCTGCCCAAGAATTTTCAGAATATGAAAATCAGGTTTTTTTAACTGTTTATAAAAACGAACTGGCTTACCCTTTTATAACCTGCATAAACATCTAGGGGGTGCTAGTCATAAATGTACAGAGGATGAGAACCATTGGACCCAAAGGCTAAAGTGAAAAACATCACCCTGGTGTCCCCCGCAGCGGAACCAGCCCTTCATGTTCTAAGACAGTCATCAACACGATTCCTGAAAACAATAGCGGCTTCTTGTTTAAAATGGAACTGCACCTGCTAGAATAACGTGTCAACAAACAATTGCTTTGTTTTTCATATTAGCCATCCAAGCTGAAGCAATGGGACTTCCTGAAGTGAATACTGGAAGACTTATTCTTAGAAGGGGACAGAATTCTCATTTTAACACAAGGCTCAGAGGGGCCAAATGATGGTCATCTTCCTTCCTTCTTTTGTACTCCTCGGTGTTCATCTTATTTGGTTTTCAACAGGTTTGTTTCCATTGCAACCCTCTAGCTTCCAATGGCCACAGTGCCATATTTGGCAAGTACACTCATTTCTGCTTCCTATCTGTGAATGATGAAGGGCTTTAATTGCTGTTCTACCATTTCAAACAGTTCTCAGAAGATTGCCCTCCTCTGTTGAAAGACTTGGGATTAAAGCCTGATGAAAAATTCTTTGCCAAATGTTCAATCATTGCTAAATCATTCTGCTCTTTCAATTTCACAGTCCAATTATGATGTCTGCTTTTAGCTTTTCTATCGCCATTTGATGCTTGTCTGTTGATCGAGTTGGGACACTTTTAAAAGGAATTATTTTGGTAGAATAAGGTGCTTGGTTGTGATTAAGTGTTTTAAGTGACTCGGCCAAGGTTGTCTCCATGGGCTCAGGAAGTAACCACAGCCAAAACACCCTAGTTGGGGGGCAATATGAAAGGCGGAGAACACCTATTATTACCTTTATCAAGGTGCAGCCAGACACCAGGCTCATGGGAGCAAGCAAAGTTTCCGGCCTCCTACACCATAGATCCTAATGCAGCCCGGGCCAGTGACAAGTACTTAACAAGGACTTGAGATCTAGTTTGTTTTGTGTGTGTGTCTTTGTTTTCTCTTCTATAGAATGGAAGGAGATAGAAGACTAAATACAATGATTTTACACTATCTTGAAAATGAAAAAGTAACATGAAAAATAAAGCCTAGTATAGGAGAAAGGGTTCAGATCTTAAAGTCTACATTCAAAGAGCTGTGTGATCTTGGGAAAGTCACTTCACCTCTCTGAGCCTCAAATTCCAAATCAATGAACAGTTGCTGTGGGCTAGCTGCTTTCAAAATTTCTTTCAGCTTAGAAAGCCTAGGATTTCTACTCTAAAGATCCAGCCTTGTAAAGGAATTAAAATAAAGTAGTCCAGCATATCAGGTAGTATGGAAGAATTTCTGTATTAATTTGAAACTTTGCTCCATTTGACATTTCTTAACTTCTTAATTTACGTAAGTTCTCAGTACTTCAGTTTCCTAATCTATAAAATGGGCATACTAATAGCATCTACTTCATTGAATTGTTGTGAGAATTAAGTGTATTAATACATGTAAGCTCGTAGAACAATTCCTGGCATGCAGGAAGTACTCCATAAATGTTAGCCATCAGAAATCACAATAGTAGTAGTTGTAGAATAGCTGTTTGATTCATTTGATTGTTTATAAATGTTTTTGAAAAATAAACTACCTTGAGAGGAGTTGTTTATTGTGCCCTCCTCAAATTGCTTATAAATAGGTGTCTAGAGCATCTGCAGTACTAAAGCTGCTCTGTCACTGTCAAACACAACCATTACCTGCTGGCATTGACATATGAGGTAAGACTGACAAGAGATGGGACATTGGCCATCAAGTTTAAAAGCTAACAATTTGAGCTTCAAGCACTCCAAACCCTTTTTCTCCATACTAAATATTTTGTGCTGTCACACAAATTCCAACAGATCCCCGCCTCGCGCCACCCACCCTGAAAAAAAGGGCCTGCACAGCTTCTGCCAATAGTCAGTACATTCTTAAAAGAAAGGGGTCGGACTAACCTAACTTCCAGCCCTAAGACTCTATGTATCTAAGACCCTGCTTACTTGTGGGCCATATGCTGAAAATAGATGTTATTTTCAGACTAAGCAAAAGTAGACAGCTCTGTGATTGATACTCTTTGAGCACCCACCCCAGTACCTCTCATAAAGCACATCCACTTGCACCTATGCGCAAAGATTATATCACCATATTCTGGAGACATTTTTGTCAGCATGAATAAGTTAGCTAAATGTCAGTGGGAGTTAATCTGATTACATGACTATTACCGTTCATTTATGGAGCTCCTATTGTGTGCCTGGCACTGCTCTGGCTCCAGAATTTCAAAGATAAGATCAAACTCTCATAAAACCAAGCCATACTCTTGCGGACTCTCAGACAGTATAACGGAGTGGTTAAGAGCATAGGCTCTGGGGTCAACCTGCCCGGGTCATGGTCGCTAGAAGGAAGAATGGCAGGTAATTCATAAAAAAAATTTTCACTTCAGAATCTTATCCCAATTCAGTTCTGCTTCCAGACGGAGATTATTTACTGAGCCAAAGACCCGATGAAAAGAGTAAGTCAGAACTCCTAAAATCCAGAACTCTTCTTTCACATATATTTGTGGCACAGAGAACCAGGAAGGGAGCTACATGAAGCATGGATCATTGAGACCTGTCAAGTCACAAGGCAGTTTAGACACAAAGCCCCTTCCCTGGTCCTTTCATTACCAGGTGGCATGGTCAACAGAGTCCTGGTTAGCTGTTTTCATTCTCAACACCTGGTCATTCTAGACTGAACCTAGAAATCCATGTATAAATCCAGATGATGGTTTGTGCAAACAGACAAAATATAATATGGAAAACGTGTGGTAGTTACAATACCCCAAAACTGCCCTTGTTTGTGTATTCTAATTCAATGTGCTCTCTTACGAAATGATAATGCTTCACAATAATAGGATTAAGTATTACTGAAGTATGAGAACTTTCTAAACCTACAAAATTTTCATTGAACAAGCAATTAATCAATTCTAGGGATTTGATGATTTACATAAAAATCAAATCCAGCAACAACCCAGATTCTCATCCAATAGAAAATATAGATTAATGTTTGAACTGTGTGTTGAAATATTTTTATTGGAGGGTTTGTGGCTCGTATTTTCTAGATACATATACATTGAATTAGGATGACTTGGGGCCATTTCCATTTATAAGTTCATAAGATTTAATTCTCCTCCACCTATCCTCCTTGCCTTTTAAAAAGTCATCTAGAAACACAACAAAATTAAACACAAACCCCAATTTTTAGACAGAAAACATGCTGTGTCCCCTAAAACACAAATGGGCACACGCACACACGCAATTCCTCTGGCCTTTGCTTTAGTGTAACAAAAAGATTATTCCTTGACATATTTCCCACTCCTTTCTTCATGCCTTCTCGTTCCTTCCCCAAACTGCTCATTCCAGCACTGCCTTTAACTCTGATGACTCTTATTAAACACGACTACTTAATTACCATCAATCTATTATGCTATGTACTTCACCTCCACTGACACATCTGATCCCATTATGTGCCTGACCTTTAATGGTCATCAAATCAAAGTCATTCCGGTCAGTTCAGTCTGGGCTTGACACATGCCCAGGTCACAGAGATGAAGGCACAGTTTCCTAGCAGACCACGTTACCCTGCCCTTCACTTCACACCTTTGTCAATAGAATTTCACAACTGGGAAACTGCCAGATCTCTGCCTGGCTTGAATAAAATGCCCCTCCTTTTACAGAAAGCTGAAATAAATAATTACACACATGCTGACCAGCACAGGCTTTTATATAATTGGTGTATCTCCACCAGTCTGACACGCTGCCCTCTTTGATATTTCTGTTGAAAAGCCTTTGGTTGGAAAGTAAAGACTGATGGGGCAGCCCTCTAGAAAATGCCATGCATTCCACACTGGCAGAGAGTCCCTGAAAGATCCTCCAAGAAAGAAAACTGAAGGACAACTTGAGTATTGCCACAGCAATGCCACCAAAGGGGTGGCACCTTCCAGTGAAAGGTGAACCCATGGACAAGTCTGGGTTCGCAGACCTGTCTGCTACCCTCTGACAGGAGCAGCTATTTGGGCTGCTCTCCCTCAGAGCCATTTGCTGAAAAACACTCCCACTCAACCTAATGAGGCAGCCATTTATAAAGCAGCCTCTTCCGGCTCTTGGGCCTGGTCATTGTTACTCAGCCATAGGCCTTCCCTGGTGGTAAACATGGCACTGTTTTCCCAGACCAAACATGGACTGTCCCGCGAGGTAGCCAGACACACTGTCTGGTGTGCACAAACATTTCGACTTTTGACTGGACGGCTCAACCTGCCAGTGTCTTCCCCTTGCTTTACTTTACTAATGCGTGTGTATTTTTACCAGCCCCTCTGGGAAAACGGCCCTGCTTTATGGCAACTTGTCCCTGACAAGGAATTTCTCATCAAGATTGAAATCTCTGACCATCCCCAAAGTGCCCCACCCTTCTGAGTTTCAGAGCTCAGGGTAGAGGAGGTTCAGCCTTGAAAAGAACTGTGCCTTTTTAGGAAGCAGGATTGTAGCTTCTTTAGAGCGGCGATGAACAAAAGTCCATGCAGAGTCGCCGAAGGCAATTACGAACACTTGGCGTGTACCGAATTAATAGCGGAGTTAATTCTTAGAAGAGTAATGTTTTACTTAGATCTTTTTTCTAATTTCTGGATTCTCTGTTTTCCAATTGAGTTCTCATTATCTTATTTTCTTCCTCACACGTCCTCCAGAAAATACTGATCTGAGATGATAAAATACATCTTCTATTTAGCTCCTTCTGACTCTCACTCTTTGCCAGGTTAAAGCTATTTTCACAGCAGTTTTCTCCTTTAACCAGGCTCTTAAGCCTTACCTATTATATACTAAGTGTATTAATACTTAAAAGTCATAACTAGGGCCTCAAAAGCAGCCCAACCCTCTAATAAGTGTCTCAGGTACAGGGCTGAAGCAAGCTCAGTTCCCTGAAAAATATGAAGTTTCACTGTGTGAGAAATGGGAACACAAATAATAAATGAGAAGGAAAGACTTTGATCCCATTATCATCTTTCATCTGAAAGACTGAAATTCACAGTCTTTCCACAAATCACTTCACTTGCTGTTAAATGTCCTCGGAAAGACTCTAAATGTCTTCTAAATTGAAGTTAATTGTTAAGAAGGATACGCTCAGGTGATCTATCATTAGGCTCAGTGAAAATATTTGGCAATGCAAGCCTCATTTCATCTGAGAATCTCAAGCCAATTAACAAGCGATCAGGGGTTATTCCCGTACTAGGAGGGGTAATCAGAAGCTCAGAGCATAAGATAAATACCGACTTCCCATTTCAGACAATTCAAACTGATTATTAAAAAAATTCCCCATCCAAAAATTAGCATATTGGAAAAAATAGCATAAGCTATTATTTGGTATGTAACAGCTATTCATCAATTCTGTTTCCAAAATCTCATTTTATTCATAAGTTTATGTACATAAGTGATGATTACAAAGAGCAAAAATATTCCTAATTTTTTCCTGAGATTTTTTTCTCCTTGGATCAAAATTAGAGTATCAGAAAGAATTCAGATAAGCCAGACACAGGACTGATACGTTTATAAAATTCACTGTATCTTCTTGCCTTTGTTGTGTAGTTTATCCTCAAGCCCCAAACCTGAAGACCCATCTCTACTTTCATTGATTATATTATATTAGAAAAATTTCCCTGGCACTGTGTATTTTCAGTATAAGTTTCTCTATGTCTGCCTGGCATAAGCTGACTTTGCCCAGTTAAAAAGTTAATAATAATTGGGAGGGGTGGTAAGTGAATATCCTGTTGCTTTAACATGCATTCGCCCTCAAGGTAGCTAATGGTGAGTTTGGCAAGTCACAAAGTCTTAGAAACTATCACATGTATAACTATACCTCTCCCTTGCACTCACCAAAACGACCTTCACTGGTCCTGTTAGATCCCTGTGCTGAACGGCCCTGCAGTGAGACTTCTTGCCCAGAGCCAGCCCTCCACTCCAGCTTTCCTCTCCCTCTTCATCCTGACAGCAGCAATTTCAAGTTTTAAAGGATTAAACAGTTGTCCCTTTCCTTTACACATAAAACACACCTGGTTTCTATGAACAGGCTTCAGAGTTGCATTTTTTGCCTGATTATGTCAGAAATGTAGAGGACTTCAGAGATTCTGTATGTCTATTCTCTGTCCCTTAACAATCCTATGTAAATTTTAAGATTTCTAGGACTTCCCTGGCAGTCCAGTGGTTAAGGCCCTGAGCTTCCACTGCAGGGGGGCACAGGTTCGATCCCTGATCAGGGAACTAAGATCCCCCATGCTGAGGGGCGCGGCCAAAAAAAAAATTTTTTTTTAAGATTTCTTTTCTCTTTTTCCTCTTCCATCTTATCCTTGCTTCTCTCACTTCCGGTCTCTCAAATAAGTTGAATTTTCCCTTTCTCCGTTCTCAGTATGTCTCCATAAACATCTTGACCTTGTGAGCACACAGACACACACATGCACTCATCACAATGCTGTATAAGGGTTATGTGACTGTTCAACGTGTCACTAAAATTGCTGATATCGGTCTGTATTTGCATCACCTTAAAGGAGGACCAATCAATTAACCCTTTTAAGTTCTGCTTATAACGAGTTACGGCAGTCAAAAAAGTGATGCACAGTCCTTTAAACAATACTAATGTGTTCTTGTGAAAGGATGCATTGACAGTTTTACGAGACTGGAGTCTAGTGAAAGCAGGTGTACACAGCCCCACAAAAATGGCACTGCACCATGAGGTCTGAATGGAGATGCGAAAGTCATTTCATATGGTTGGCATTTGCAGAACCTCTGAGAAGAGAGGCAAGAATGAAAAGCGATCTGCTGCCAAGATACAAGCACAGCTATTAGCCTTCTCACTATTCGCATGGCCACACCTGAAACTGATACGGAGTGACGTCACCTAACAGCTTAATTAACGTTTTTCCACGCTGCATTACATACACATTGGCATGAGCCAGGCATAGGAAAAATACTTACATGGAGTGGTACGTAAGTTGTAGTTTAATCAAAGATGGAAATGTTGGGCTTCCCTGGTGGCGCAGTGGTTGAGAGTCTGCCTGCCAATGCAGGGGACACGGGTTTGAGCCCTGGTCTGGGAAGATCCCACATGCCGCGGAGCAACTAGGCCCGTGAGCCACAACTACTGAGCCTGCGCGTCTGGAGCCTGTGCTCCGCAACAAGAGAGGCCGTGATAGTGAGAGGCACGTGCACCGCGATGAAGAGTGGCCCCCGCTTGCCAGAACTAGAGAAAGCCCTCGCACAGAAACGAAGACCCAACACAGCCAGAAATGAATAAATAAATAAATAAATAAATAAATAAATTTATTAAAAAACAAAAGATGGAAATGTTATTTTTTAAATAACATTTAAAATTTGTTGTTCCTCACAGGTGAAAACAAAATTCAAGCATTGCAATCTCAATCGAAGGTGGAATGTAATCATGGGATCCTAATAATAGAAGATTCTAATGGCAGCATTTTCAACTAAACTCTTAGAAGCAAATGAAATAATTCATACTTCTTTTCTGGGCCACACCCTCCTCTTTATTTTTTGTTTCCTGCTGTATTTTAGACCAGCCTTTGTCCTTTCAAACATTAACTTGTGAGATAGACTAATGGCTCTCTCAATCACCCTTTACCATAAAGCACTTATAAACAAGAGCCATTAGAAAATCAGCAGAGAGGACAGGAATGAATTTACAGTTCTGTGAGGTGGTAGAGAAAGCCGTGATTTACATGTCAGACGTGAGCGGTGCTGGGGTCAGATGGCAGGTGAGGGGCTGGCTTCTGGGACGTCCGTGCCACACAAAGTCGAGTCACAAGAGAATTGCAGATGCATCAACTATCTTGCAAAAACTCAGGAAGCAGCTCTCCAGACCAAAGAGCACCCCCAGAGACAACCTTCAACCCTTTAACCGGGGTCTCCACCAGGGGTGGTGTCGCCTGACACCTGCAGAACCTCGATGGGCCACCACTCCATCTCGGGGCCAGAAATTCCCAGCTTCCTGGTCCTCAGCTCCAATGGCTGGTTTTACACCTGCTGCGGGGAAAGCCTCAAACATCTTAGCCACATTTGGAAGTAGTTCATTAAAGAGGTTCTAAATGCCTATTTTTTAAATATTTTTAGAACACTCAGGAGTTTTATAGCACAGGAGAGGCCTATAAAAGTAAAGTACTTTGCTAACAGGATATGGAAGGAAATTTTCAAATTAATTTTTAGTGCCAATTGCTGCTTCTGAGGGTTTTTTAATTTTTATAGTGTTAGAGGTTACACTCATCATTTTATTAAAAGACTCAATTATATTCAACATCTATGGAGCACCTTTCCTTTGCAAGCCGCTTGGCTGAGGATTCAAGGATGAATGAGAAGTGGACCTGTACAGGAAGCACACAGTGTGGTGAGACACAAACACACAGCTACCCATGTACACTGTCAAGGTACATACGAGGCAGCAATGCCCTTCACGGGAGGTACCATGCATTCCCTAGCACAGTGGGAGTGCAGGGTTTGTGCTGTAAAGGCGATCTGGCAAGGCTTCAAAGAAGAGGTGGCGAGAGTTCTAGGCCTTAAAGGATGATTCAAAGTTCTCCAGAAAGGGCTCAGAGGGAGAAGTATTCCTGCTCCATGCTAGAGACACAGCTCATGCAAAGGCCCAGAGACTGGAAAGCACAGGTGCCCTTGCAGACCAGAAAGTTGGCTGTTGGGCCCTGAGGAGCAGAATCAGAGTGGAGAGATACACAGCTATCATGGTTGGTCATTGCACTTTGATGAACATCTTACCGGGAGACGAAGCTTGACTTATTAGCACACATCTCAAGGGTTATGCAGAAGCAGACTGGATTACCATGGTGTTTTATTGGCCAAAGAACTCAAAGCATTTAATCCATAAAGAACACCATCCCCTCCCCCTCATTCTCTAGCTCCTGCTTGGAACTTTTTTTTTTTTTCTGGAAGTTTCTCTAGGTGATTGGAGGAGGAGGAAAAGAAGGGGGCAAAAATTCCTTTACAAAAAAATGTGGTATATTCAAAATGTTAACATGTAACAAATATATGCTCTTTGCGTTTTTAAAATGTGTATAAATATAAGATTTATATGTGTGCTAGAATCATCACAGCATGGTTTTGTAATGGCACATAAGTTCAAAGTTTTATAATGGGCTTTGTTCAAGCCTCCATATACCTCTGTTTCAGTATACATACACATTTGGAGAAAATCTCACAAGATTAAATTTAAGGCCCTGTATGAATGTAAAGCCAGGAATGCACCTCAGCCCCGTGCCCCGACTCCCACCCAGTTCTTTGTAAATGCTACTCAATGAACACTGAATAGGAAACTAATGACTGACGGCTCTCTCCCCAGCCAAGGGACTCTACTGTTGGAGCAGGCGTATCTTAGTCGAATACGTTTTTCAGGATAAGACTGGAAGGCCACGTGTGTACAAGTAGGTGCATGTAGGCAGCACCTCTGTGGAAAGCCCATCGCCCCTCCCAGGCCTCTTTTGCTAAGATTCCGAGCACACTGCCTCTGAAACTACTGAATGGCTGAGGACAAGCAAAGACCTTTGCTGCCAGTCACTCCACTTCCACCACTGCCACTAAGGCCCATTTCTTGGGCTTTGCTCGCTCTTCAGTTCACTGCCCAGAGTGGAGTTAACGGGGACACGCTTCACCACCTCGGCCACTGGCGGGTGGTCTGTGCAGCACAGGCTGCCTGGCCATCCATCAAAGCAGGGCCTCCCAAGAGCAGCAGAATGCCAGCTTCCCACCGCCAGCCCACCTCGACCGGCCCTCCTCGGAGCCCTGCCAAGGGAGGGTCCCTGCCCGCTCTTCCACGGGCCATCCGGACAGGTCCCAACACGACTGGCAGATGGAGTGACAGAGGCTTGTGACACTCTCCACACGGTGAAGAAAGAAACCTGCCTCCTTTCCACAGCAGGGACGATACATGGCAACTTTCTGCCATGACCGCCGAGCCGTTTCCAAGTCATCAGCAACGACCGTGCCCCTAAGGGTGAGGGAGAGCCAAACGCTGGGACAGTACGATCTCTGCTCAAAACACAAAACACCTTGCGTACGGCACAGGTGTGGGGAATTCTGGAGAAACAACAGGCTCGGGGGTCTGCTGGGACTCTGGAGTAGCTACCCTAGAAAGTCATCTGGGTTTGTCACGTGACCCACGGGGCCGATGCAGTTTGAGGCATTTTTCTCTTAATCCCCACAAGGTATGGGGAAGGAAAACCTACTATTCTGAAAATTCCACCCCAAAATTCATCTGTACTCTGCAGAGGGATCCCAGGCTCGGACTCAAGGCCCTGGCTTCACATCCCAGCCTTGCCTCTTAAAGATCTTAGAGTGCTTCCCAGGACCTCCTTCACAGTCACCTGTATGTCACCTGGACCATAGTCACTGGTCCAATGGTTTTCCTCAAGCACTAGCTTCTGTCTCTTAAATTCATTTTAAAAGAACAATTTCAAATGGAAAACCAGTATCATCTGCTATGATAGAGGAAATGGTATCAAGAATGAAAACCAAACAATGTTATTAAATTCTAGCTAAATTTTGTCACCCAACTAAGCCTCTGTCTTTACGTTGAATAGAGAAATTAGCACGCGTTCATCTGCATTTGTTCTTGAAGTTGTTAGAAGGACTAAAAGAGAGCTTGAAAGGAAATGACTCTCATGTCTTGGTTCAAGGCTGTGGAGTCCTGAGCCTGGGAACCCCTGAAATCACCCCATTCTCCGTTCTGGCCTACACCCTCACACTCCAGGAACCACCATGCAAAGGATAGGGAAGCAGAAGGGTGGGTTTGTCTCTTGTAGCTTTGTTTGCCTCTTTCCCATCTCAGGGAGCATGACGGCACTTTGGCTCTTTCTTTACCACATACTTAGCACAAATTCCACAAGTTGCTTGAGTTTACGGACCTTGTCTACACCAGCACCGGGCTTGCAAGGGGAGTGCTCAGCTTGTACAAGAGCTTGTAAATGCCGGTGGCTCTCACCTTTTCTCGCTTACTCCTTCCCTTTCACTTC
This sequence comes from Balaenoptera ricei, assembly GCF_028023285.1. Lineage (NCBI taxonomy): Eukaryota > Metazoa > Chordata > Mammalia > Artiodactyla > Balaenopteridae > Balaenoptera > Balaenoptera ricei. The sequence goes on from NC_082642.1 coordinate 64,685,327, forward strand.
CCTAGCAGTATTCCAGTGAGGCAGTATTCAGAATAAAGCTACGCAGAAACCTGTTAGAGACGGCATGATATTCGTTCATTTAGTTCAATGACACAATCCTCCACGCAAAGTATTCCGTTCTCTCACCAGCCAGCTAGCGTCCACGGATCAGGCAATACTTCTGAGAACAAATTACATGTATAGCTCCATTTCACAGATGGACTTGCTCAAAGTCCAAAGAGGTAACAGAAGTCAGCCAAGATCACATACAAGGGGTGCTGGATTTAGAACTCCAGACCTCCAAGCATAAACTTTTGAATCACACAGTAGGATTGGCCAAAGTCACAGCTCTCATGTGCAAACACACCAGAAAAGCTGTTCTATCTGCCAATATCACAGTTAAATATTATGTCCCTCAAACGCTTTGTGAAATTCATAGCAACCTATCTCAGTTCGCTCATCCCAAAGCTCTTTATTTTTGTTTGGTTTTCTGAGGCCCTATCTGAATGAAGGTTGTAAATCAAAAGTAAAAAGCTCGTGTGTGTTTTTTGAACATTTTGTAGGATGCTTGCCCGTCCAATGTTCTGTATTTCTTGGCCCTGGAATCTCGAACACTAGGTTCATTGTACTACACAATAGTGTCGACAAATGCTATGCACTAAAGGAGAAAAGCAATGGACCTATCATCTGCTTTCTATCCTGTGTAGCTTCCTAATCAATCTTTTCCTGTGATGACCTGAGGACGGAGGATACATTTGAAGCAACACAGAATTCTGTGAACATTACCCATTCTCCAAAGGCATTTATTTCAAATCACAAAACAGGAAGTTCCAAGCCATTGAAACTCACCAGTATATTTGCTTGAAAATCTTCTGGAACAACAAAACAGTACATGCCTATCCAGGCAAGCAGACTATTATAAAAGCAGATGTTTTGCTCACTTCCACCTCAGAGAAACACATTGTCAATTTAGTTAACATCCTCTGGTCTTTTGAATAGGTTTCTCAGGAAGTCAGCAATGATATAACTCAAGTACAATATGATCCTTATGTTCCCATTTATCTCGTACTTGTACATCTGAGCAGAAGATAGATGTGAGTGTGTGTGTTAAATGAATTAGAAAGAAGAAAAATGCTGGTAGTTGGGTTACTCACCACTCTCACTCAACTGTCAACCCCAGGAGCGGGATTCAAGGAACAAAAGGTGCTTGAAGGGCGGGGGGCATCGTCATACATGGATTACATTCCTGCCAAGGGTTCAGCACTGCCTGTTCCCAACAGCAAGCACAGAATAAATCACCCACACACTCACCCTGTGGAAATCAACCCCTGGGAATATGGTCTCCAAAGTATCCCAACCACCAGTGTCGGGGGCCTTCATCTGCCTTTTCCAGTGATCTGGTCTCACTGTGTCTGGGGCCAAGTGCCCATGTTTCAGGTCAGCAGACTCAGGAAGAGAGGTTAAGATTGGGGTCAAGATGGAGGGGCAAAAGGAAAATGAAGAAACAGTAAGACAAGGGGCGGAAACAAGGTAACAACAGTCAGAGAGGAAACAAGGTAAGATGGAAAAGGAATAGAGGCAGGTAAACAGTTGTGACCCTGGGCAAATAGGGGTTGAGAAAAGATGTGGCCAGGTGTCCACACAACAGTCCTGCTGCTGGTCGGAGAACCCGTCCACAGAATGGGATCACTTAGCACGTGCGCAAAGCACCGGCAGCCACGAGGACGGCGACAGCAGGTGTAGGAACACGGGGACACGCTTTCAGCATTCCTGTAGAAGAGGAGTAGTTACTGCCTGAATGAACTCAGGTCCCCCCAAAACAAACGGGCTTCAGTCATTAAGCTAAGTATTCCCAAGTCTCCACTACACACACACATACACACACACCTTTGCTGGCAACAACATAAGTTTATTAGTCAGTGATAATAGCACAGGTTTTACCCCTTATTTACAGAGTTTTGGAGGTCATGCTCCAGTATGTTTTTTTAAGCTAATATATTCATATAAGAGCATAGCAAATAAGTTTATCAAAGTCATTATTAAGCCCACACCCCCTGTTTTACTAACCTAGACTTTCGTTCAAATAGCTAAACTCTCCAACTTGATGATGTTAACCAAGCCACCCTGGTAAGGGTAAAGGAGGGCAAACAGTGCAGGGTAGAAGGGTCCTGCTTCCAGGCAACCTTTTTCTCTCTCAAGACACCAGTGCCACCCAAGTAGCACCAGACCTGCAAGGCAGCCCAACATCAGAGGGATTTGAACAAAGGGCCAAAGGGTCTCTTTTTTAAACGTCTGCTTGGGGCCTTGCAAACCCAGAATCTAACCTTATGCTACTGGGGTAATGTTCATTTGGGAGTACTTAAGCTTAAATTACCCTTAAATCACTTCTCTGTGCTAGACACACCCAACTCTTGGCAGTGAACCAGAGTCAGGATGCACCGCCCAGGACCCACTGTTCGAACCTGAAACTTGAAAGGCCTCAAAATCCAAAAAGCAAACACCGCTTCTTAATCACTTTTTTAACTCATCTGCTTTCTCTATCTCCAGCACATTGTTTTTCTGTTGGGTAGTTCCAAGTAGAAGTCAGAAGTGACATGCTAGTCCAGGATGGGCTGAAAGGAGGACCGCAGTGTTCTCGGGGCTGCAGCAGGTGCTAAGGAGGACACAGATAGATCAGACCACGTGGGCTCACAGGAAATTGCCCCAGGAGTGGGTAAGAGCATCACATCTGGGCCAGGCTGCAGCTCTGCCATTTACGAATGGTGTAACTTTAGCAAAATTATTTAACCACTGTGCCTGTTTTCTCATCTATAAAATGAGGATAATGGCAATGCCTAGCTCATAGGGCTATTGTGAGAATTAAGTGAGTTAATATATGTAAGAGCTTAGAACAGTGCCTATTAGCTTAGATTATTGTTTTCACTATTATTAGTTTTTACCATAACTATTCTTAGTTTATGAACCATGGATTGCTCCCTCTTGGCTACGAAAGTAAACACACCCCGTGATGTGATTTTCAAGGTTTCAACCATCTGCCTCCAACCTACTTTTACAGCCTCATCTTCCACTACTACCTGCCATGCGCCATGTGTTTAAAACCAAAGAGATGCTTTATCATTGCCTGGACGTAGCTCACAATTCCTTGACTCAGCTCATGTAATTTTCTCTGCATCACCCCCCTCCACATTTCTTTTTTTATTAAAGTATAGTTGATGTATAATATTATATAAATTACAGGTGTACAATATAGTGATTCACAATTTTAAAGGTTATGATCCATTTATAGTTATTATAAAATATTTGCTATAGTCCCTGTGTTGTACAATATATCCTTGTAGCTTGGATCCATCTTTCAAGACCATTCTCAAATACTACACATCCTTTTAGCTCGAATGGCCAAACATTCATTGAATACTTAAAACTCAATATCTCTAGTTAGTTCTATAGTTTCTCATTGACATGGCCACCAAGTCCTTTATAATCTATTTCACCCTCTTTTCCACGTACTTCAGTTGTCAATGTCCTTTTTCAAAAGTAGCGACCAACACTGTGTGCAATGCTCTGGATACGCTCTGACTAATCCAGAGTATAAAGGGGCAGACCATTTTCATAATTAATTTATTCCTTTATTGCACCCTAACATAATGCCAGCTTCTTAGAAGCCGCATGATATTCCCTAACTGTTATACAGCTTCTGTTCAACTAGATATTCTTCACTTGAATCTGCTTGCAAGCCTTCCCATAATTATGCCATTGATTTTTTTTCAAACCTAAATCAACAATTTTACATTTGTGTCTACTGAGTGGCACCTTGCAGGCCGCAGGGCAGAGTTCCAATCTGACAAAATAATTTGGAACACACTTTGTTTATCTTTTGCATTGGCTATATCTCCCAGTGAAGTCATCTGAAAAGCATTCTCTCTGCGTCATGGACACCAATGTGAAATAATATAGGAACAAGGACAGATTATTGCAGCCATCAACTAAAGAGTCTCCTCAGCTTGACAGATCTACAGACCTTGAGATATGGTTATTTTATCAGCTGTCTAACTCACCCAGCCCACGTTCACAACCTTATTCACAAAGACATAATGACGCTTTATAAAATGGTTTTTTGAAAACAAGGTTTTCAATGTCTGTACCATTCCCCTAGCAAGAATCTTTTTTTTTTTTTTAGAGTTAGTGGTTATTTTGCTGTGACAAACATATGTGACTCCCAGCAATTACTACTCTTTTCAAATGCTCCAGAACAATGCCTGGACACATTTTTCATGGAATATAAAAAAGAAATAGGAAACCAATAGGAAAGGCTCACAATTCAATGATAGAAGAAGCCCAGAAACCCCCAACCAGAATAGGATATTTATTCTACGGAATCTAAGTGTCAGATGAATTTTTGAATACAATGCAGCCACTCCTTAGCAGTTTATAACTGCCAAGTGGGAGAGTACACCTCCTAGAATCTTTACACTTTCAAAGATTCTTAATCCTACCCCTGGTTGGCCTCCCAGATTGCATCGGGTGAGCCTTGCAGCAGTCTTGGAGGAGTCAAGATCTCCTGTGCTCAGTCTCTTGATATTTTAGAGACTTTTCAGTCACAATTCTAGATTCCTCCCTCGAGACTTCTTTCCACAGAGAAAGGCATTTTCCCATTCCCACCTTGATCTGTAGCAAACATGGACAACCTCTGAATAGAGTGAACAGTCTTGGATGATCAGACCTAGCCTAACCCTCCAAACTGCGATCTGTACATTTCTTAATAGATTTTGGTAAATAGTGTCCCAAAATGTTCCCCCATGAGCTATGAGCCCTGATATTCATGCCTTTGTATAGTTCCCTCCCCTTAAATCTGGGCTAGTCCTGTGACTTGTATTAGCCAGAAGGAAACAGCAGAAGGCATGGCTTCAATGCCAGGTCATAAAAAGCCCTACATCTTGGGATGCTCCTCCAGCAATCCAGTCACTGCGCTGGGAGAAGGCACATGCCAAGTGCAAACACTCCAGTCAAGAGCCACAGCTGAAAGTGAAATAAGTCAGACAGAGAAAGACAAATACTGTATGATATCACTTATATGTGGAATCTAAAAAATACAACAAACTAGTGAGTATAACAAAAAAGAAGCAGACTCACAGATATAGAGAACAAACTAGTGGCTACCAGTAGGGAGAGGGAAGAGGAGGGGCAATATAGGGGTAGGAGGGGAAAAAAGGGTTATTACGGGATTATATGAAATTACCTGTACGAAATGTTGAAAATTGTAACGCACTATAGAATTTAAAGAATCTTTCATTCAAAAGACATAAGAAGAGCCACAGCTGAGCTCTGACAGCCAGTAGCAGTGGCCATTTGATTGAGCCATCTTGAATGTCCAGTTCAATATCTTCTAATGACTGTAGCCCCAGCCAACATCTGACTGCAACCACATGAGACTCCAAGTAAGAACTACCTAGCTGAACTCCATCAATACCCAGAACTGCAAGAAATAATAATAAACTTGTTTTAAGCCACTAACTTGGGGGCTGGTTTGTTACACAGCAATAAAATCAGACACAACATGGAGTCTGTGGATGCCAGAATCTACCCTATTCAAGGCCTGGAAACGCCAAAGATGACCCTGGGGTCCCAACAATTTACAACCAAGTTGCCTTGGGCCTCAGACATTAGAGGGCTACGACTGACTCCAAACTCTGAAATAAAAATCAACCAGAAGAAATGAACTCTCTGGCACTGTGTCTTAGAGACTGTTGGAGAATATCGCACAATAGCAAAATCTTACTTAATTTCAAATATACTCAACTGGAATTTCAATAAATCACAAATTTATTACATATGCTCTTTAAAGTTTAAAAGTTTGAAGTAATTTCTTTTCCTAACTTTTAGGATCTCAATTGAATTGGAGAAGCTACTCTTCAAACTAAAAAAAATCAATAGCTATTTACAACCATGGCCTCATAAAATATTTTAAATGCCATGCATTCGAAATTATTCCATACAGAGAGTAAGTAAGGTAATGGGTATGCAATTGGGGTCAAAGAACACATAGCCTTTAGCACATGCATAACCCATGGCACATGCAATCCAGTATGAAAGACAGACACTAAACAAGTAGCAAATGATTACAACTTCCACATGGAGTACAGAAATAAAGAAGTGACGGCAGGGTAGAGGAAATTCCCATCAAAGAAGGTCTCTCTGGAGAAGAAATATTTAATCTGACACCTGAAGGATAAGCAAAAAAACTATCCTGAAGGATAGTTAAAACCCTCTTGTAATAGAAAAGTATAGTGAACTGTATTTCTTTCCGTGGCTGCCTATGCTGTCAGAGCACTTAAAAGTCTTCTATGGGCATCTGGACTCATTTCTGGAATGACTTAAAGCCTCCTCCCACTTAACTACTCATCATCTCTCTCTCTTCTGCTTTGTCTTCTTCCTTAAGACTCCCCAAACGCCGACTTAATAGTTTAGTTCTCACTCTGCACAAAGCCTCTTTCTGTGACCCTCCTGCACACATTCTCCTCACTTCAGCCCCAGCAGGCCTCCTGCACATAACAGGCAGGGTCTATCCTCTGCAGTCATGTACCATGACCCCAAGGAAGAGAACCCTGGCTCGAACCCCACCTGAGCCTTGGCCCTCACCTGTTCCTCAAGAGAGAGGAACCTGACTTCTTACAAGAATTCATTTATTTACTGGTTTAAAATATTCTCTGAAGTTATTTTTAAGTAATAGATGAACTTTTGAGCACATCAGTTAGTTCAATAGGCAATGGAGGGCTCACACATCTGCTTCAGCACAAATCAATGCCTCAGTGACATCAAGACCAGGTCCCCTGGTGTGGTTGACATGGTTGGTAGCCTCCCAACACTCACTCCATTCCTCTCCCTTTGCTCTGCATGGGTGGGATTAACATCTGTGGCAGAGTCAGCTGGCTGACCATCAAAGGCTCATGCTCCCTTCCACAGTGTGGAGTGCATGCTGGGAAGCAGATGCCCAGCCAAGGACCACATTGCACACCCCTCTTGACCTAAGAGGGGCTGTGTGACTAGTTCTCACCAATGGGATGTGAGCAGAAGTGATGTGTGTCACTTCCGGGCTAAAGCAGTTAAGAAGCAGTAACTTTGGGAGCTCTGTGTTGAAGATGAACCAACTCTAAGATACTAAGATCTCTGAATAACCTCTTGGAGGTGAACCAATCATTAGGATTAGGAACATTTATACTAGTCTATAACATGACTGAGAAATAAATGTTTGTTTTATGAAGTCAGAGAGAATTTGGAATTTATCTGCTCTAGCAGCTGGCTTTCCTATATTAATATAACATCCTTCCAAGCTCCAGGGATGGGTTCTGATTTGGTTCAGAGATGGGCATGTATCCAAGGTCTGAGTCAATCAGTGCATGGTGTTCCTCCAGCCACAGAAGTTTCTTCAGAGGCTGACATAGTGCCTAAGTCAGTCCAATTAAAGGAAAGGTTATGATTTTTTTCAAAGTTTTAGAGAAAAGAAGCCTTCTCTCTCCTCCTGAATATGAATAAGAAAGCATGTAGTAGAGCATTCTGCATCAGTCTGTGGATAAAGCCGACATACAGAGGAAAGAAGAACAAATTGATAAATGGAACCAGATAGCTAACCAAACTATGCCAGAAGCATAATCTACATATAGATCTTAAAGTTTCATAAGCTCATAAATTTCTTTCATTTTTTAAGCCACTTTAAGTTTTTTTTTCTTTATTAACAACTAGTATCTTTTAGGCATAGTTGATTACACGCAAAACTCCCACAGTCAATATAAGTAAAAGAAATAAATGAAAACCAATTACATCATTAAATATAATTCAGAGTTCACCGAATACATAAAGGATATGTACATACAGTACATATAGGATATGTAATCCGTACATCAATGAAACATTAATCAAAATTCACAAATATTTATACCTATATCAGTCAGAATAGGCTGGGTTTAGCTACTATAACAAATAACTCCCCAAATCTCAGTGATTTATAACAAAAGTTTATTTCTTGCTGGTGTTATGCTATGTGCCTTATTCTGGGTCAACTATGACTCAGCTCCATCTTTCCTCTAGGCCCTAACTTGCTAAAATAGCCTCTATCTAGGACATTTCTGCTCTAGTGACAGAGAGAAAAGGTAAAACACGGTGAGCCACATGCTGAATCTTAAAAACTTCTGTCTGTTCAATGTATCAGTCAGAGCAAGCCTAAGGTCACAAGGCAGGGAAGTATAATTCTCCCCCAGAAAGAGGCAGTGAATATTTACTTTGAACAATATTCAAATATTTTATTTGAACAATAAAAGTCTGCCACAGTACCTAAAGCTGATAAACCATACATTACCTATTAAAGGAATAAAGACCCTAAAGAATAATCAGAACACAACCTTAACATTCATTGGCCCACAGATCAGAATCTGACAATAAGTTCATCCAAGACTGAAAGAAACCAGGCCATCAATAAATAATTATTGAAAAGTCCTTTCCAAAACATTGTCTTTTACTATTCTAAAATTTTGATGATTACTACTGAGGTGCCAGTCAGTAGAGAGCAGAACCAAAAAAAAAATCAATACCTTAATAGAATTTGAGGAGAAACCTATCTACAGGAGAATGTCCATCTCTCCACATTATTCTGATATTTGATTTTACTTTTGGAGCCACTCATCTATAAAGGTAGGTGGTGATAGTAGCAGCTTTGCAGAGGACATAGGACTGAAGAGGAGGATTTTACTGAGAATTTCAGAGTGCCAGGCGTAATACAGATACAATCTCACAAGACAGCACAACACCTCTATGAGGTAGGTGGTCTCACCTCTGTCCTACAGAAGTGAAGTTGATGTCCAAGGCTGCAGAGCTACTATAAAACCCCAAAACCTACACCTCCCTTAAGTCAAGGTTTGCTAAAGCAGAGACAAGATCTGACCTCACCCAAATTGTGAAGAGGTGATTCCAAGCTTACACCATTCTCCCTGGCCCAATGAAAGCCCTCAAGAAGAGATCAGCCATCCGTGGGAGAGAAAGATCAACATTCTCCTACAGACCCCAGGAAGCTTTGGACCAACCACCTGAAGCCCTGGCAGCGACATTCCAGGCTCCACGGGCAGGAAGAAGCTGCACTGGGCGAGCAGAAGTCTTCCCATGTAGGCGCCTTGCCCCCTGTGATGCTAAAGGCCGCCCTGAGATGGGAGTTAAGGAAGATGGGAGAGGGGAAGAAAATGGGAGGAAATCTATTCACTGATCAAGAAAGCCTCACTTGGTGAAAACCCCAGACCAGAGCAAGATTAAGGAGTCAGGAGGCCAGTTGCTGAGGTCTAAGGGGGTGAGCTGGAGTCACAGCAGTGACAAGAAACAGGAAAGCACTTACAGTTATCTCAGGGCATGGCAGGCTGAAAGAAAATTAGTCAGTGTACGGACTGCTCTCTATTTGCATGGGGCACAGATCTGGGTGAGTCAGCACTTCTGTGTGACTTTAACCCCATGAAGCCAACTCCTTACTGATAAGGTTGTACCTTCTGTGCTCCTGTGCAGTGGGGAGACTTGGCCCTGTTCACCAAAGGTTTCACTGCATGTCTGTGGTCAGCCTTTCATTTCCCCCGCAAATTATTTTATGATATATCTGTAATCTGCAATTATGGGGTATTATCACAAGTGTTTGATTCAGAAGAGCTAGAGGACCATGTTGGCTAATTCAGTACCGATGTACACGCTATTTTTCAGCTAACAAAGTACTTTCCAGTATATTCACTCATTAGAAACTCCTGCCAAGTCTGCAAAATAAGTATTCTCACTCCCCCTTCATCAGTAAGAAAACTGAGGTTGGGGGCTGTTAACAATTTGTCCAAAGTCTCATAGCAAGTGGCAGAGGCAGAATTTGAATTTAGATCTTCTGACAAAGTGACATGGCCCTGAGGAAAGAAATTCAGAAATAAGAGAGGACAATTGTGGGAATGCATTGGAATGGAGAAGAAGGTCCATACGACAGCTGTAAAACTATTTCAAAGAGAAATGAAGATAAATTAGAATTAAGCTCTCTTTTAATTATACATTTACCAGTGATCCGTCACTGGGAAAGAACTAATACATAGAGTATCAATTTCCAGTAAATATAAATGGCAAATAAGGCATTTAATGAATTGCAAACGACAGTGCTTCTAAAAGTAGTTATCAATCACGAGTAAGGGCCTTCCCATTTATTAATCATATATTTCATTTCAGAAAAGAATCTAACAGAATGGAGGGTCCAAGGATGGTGCAGATGGTGACTGGGAAAGTAGGCATGAAAAATAAAACTTCTGCTTTATCCATTTCAAACGTGAAGGGAAGACAAGGGAGAAGGAAAATATTCACAAATGGGGTTTAAAAATCACCAGGTAACTGATGAAATGTTAAGAAAATTGCAAATTCATCAACTGAAAGGTATGTTCTTGGGCCAGCTAAGAACAAAGAAAGTGAAAAGGAAAGACTCTTGGCTAGAAGTAGAGAGCAGTTCAGAGAAGACAAAGAGAAAAGGACAGAGGGCTGGAAGAGTCTCCATGGTTATGGAGAGGCCTCCAACGTTGCCAAATTTCCCCAGAGCGGAAGCCCATCAATTCACATGGTCTCAGGTATTTTCCCTGACCAGAGTTTTATTCAAAACAAAGGTCAAAAGAAAAAGTACTCTCGCACTCCCTTCCCCTACCTCATCCAAAAAAGCATTACGTGTCTTTGGTCAACAGAATGATTTTAGTATCATTATAAAGTCTTAATAGTTTGTTCTGGATGTCTGGTAACCCACCATTCAAAGGATTCAGGGCAGAGTGAGATTATCAGGGGCCATAAACCTAATAGCATCTCTCGAGCTGTTACAGAAGGCATGGGGCAGGAAAGGAATAACTGCCATTGTAAAACTGGATAAAAGAATCAGAGCTGTAAGGAAGGGTAAGAAATATCTACAAATGGTTACTGTAATTGGCCAATCAAATTTTGCCTTTCTTCTAATTTTTAAATTACCCCATTATTTTACCCACTTATATACCAGGGTGGAAATGTCTGCAACCAACTCTGAAGCAAACCAAATTGCCTTTTTTTCTAAAGAGATTGAAGGATTCAACTTCTCATTCAAATAACATGGCATATTTATGAAGCCAGAGTCTAATTAAATTACATCAGTCATCAGTCTGCTTTTGTTAAACTTCCTTTGTACAGAACTGTTAATAGAGACGTGTGAATCCCCAAATATGAATGTTTAAGTATTGAACTCTTAGCACTGTGTTTTCTAAACAGATCCTCTTAGAAGCACGTCCGGTTTGCTCCGCCTTGCACATCCTATCTCTCCCACACACCTATGTTTTTCTTCCACAGCCTTGCTTCTGCCATCCAGTCTCCCACCTCACAACTCATATAATCCAAATGGCAAAAAAGTGTGAATGAGCAAAAACCAATTTTGTTATTACTACCATTTCCTTCTGCTTACTCTCAAAACAGAAGCTGCATAAGGGAGAAATCAGTCACATATAAAATTATTAAAAGAATCTTTCATACAAAATCATTCCCAAAAGGGAAGCTTCCTAAACATTAACTGAGGGCCCCATGACAGCTCTGGCCTGGCCAGATCCTGGGGGATCTTCTATTTTATCTCAATGATATTTAAGGAGATCTATAGCAGAAACAATATTTACCAGTGAGAATGAAATGAGTGATTTCTGCATAGTGAAAAGGATGGCCCTCTACTAAAGATATTCCACTCTCAGAAAATAAGTTACAAAACTTCCTCTGATAGCAAACGGTATGTGCCTTCTGGTAGCTAAGAAATCGCTTCCCTGTTCCATGCTTCATCTTCCTTATTTCAAGCCTCAGCTGCAGAATAGAATCATTCTATTTTTTTTTCGTTGACCATATATTTTGCTGGAAAACCCCTCTTGCACTGCAGCTTATAACGCTCTTAAAATACACAGATTATCTCAAATATGTGTGATTCTATAGCCCCACTCCTGAGGCTAGAAAATTATACTCTCGGTTCCTAGCATTTTATATTTTATATTCATCTTACACTGGCATTATAATCAAAATAAACATTCAAAAGCTCTTATGAAAACATGGCTTTATTCTCTTTTTAAATGTCTGAACCACTTTATCCCTTTCCACCTGGTTCGAAGAAAATTCTAAAAATTAGAAAATGCAAGTGATCATTTTGAAAGAAAAAACAAAGGGGCAATTAGAGTAATCGTTGTTGAAATAAGCAGCAGAATCCAAATGAAATTCCTCAGAGGATTTGGGCATCATGGTTAATAATTTTGAAGCGCACAACTTAAACTAAAACTGAAGGAGGGACCCTCAAGTGTCCAAAGATCCACACAAGAACACATTTTATAAGTACACACTCATGCCTTGTTGCCGTCTCAATCCTGTCTTTCAGTAAAGCCATTCTCCTTCACCGTGAAGCCAACATGCACACAAACGTCTATGTCTCTTCACATGGTCTGTTTTGGTGTCCATCCCACTGAGCTCAACGAAACCTCCAGAACCACTGGGCACCTTGAGCCAATGTGCACTCAGGTGCAACTGAACATACCTGGACCATCCAACAACATCCAATACGTTTATTTAATGCATCTTCCTGTATAAGGAAGCGAGTGACTGATAGCATTTATTAAAACCAGCCAAGCATAAGGGTCACTGGCATTCAACATCCAAACTTTCTGAAATATAGGGCAATTCCAGCCTGAAAACCTACTCTGCTTTTTTAACATTCCTGGGCTGAGACATCAATTTTTTTACAATTCATTTTCCATTTTCCCTCCTTGCCTTCTCTGGAATTTCCAGCACTCCCTTTGCATGGGAAGGTTGGTAGAGCATTTGTGTCTAGGATTTCCAGAAAACCAAAAGACAAAAGAAACTAGCAATATTAAAGGGCTCTCTCACTAAGCAGCTGGTGATTCTCTTTTTGTTTGGGTTGTTTTTGTCATTGTTTTTTTTTTTTTTTTTTTTTAAACTCTTTTTTTTTTTTTTTTTTTAAACATCTTTATTGAAGTATAATTGCCCCACAATGGTGTGTTAGCTTCTGCTCCATAACAAAGTTAATCAGTTATACATATACAATATGTTCCCATATCTCTTCCCTCTTGCATCTCCCTCCCTCCCACCCTCCCCATGTCATTGTTTTTTAATCTGAAAAACATTACTGTCTCCTTAGAAATGGCTACCAGATCAAAATGGTCAAAAAGATATCAGAGCTCCTGTACTCAAAAGATCATCCATTCCCTGTGATGAAGTCTCCTCAACAGTGGCCTTTCACAACTAGAAAGCTCTTATATATTACTGCTACAAAGGTCAGAAATCATAGGCAGAAAGCAAGTTCATGGAGCCAAGTGCTAAGAAAATATTTCCAAATTCCAATTCTGTGCCTGTAAAAACAGAAAGGAAGCCATACATTAAAACATATACAGACCTGGAATCACCCCCAAAGATAGCATTTGGAGCCACCTTACTAACTGTGCTACCTCCCTCATTCTTTAATCAAAATGACCCCCTTCTTCCCAGTTTCTTATATCCAGGACTCACTGCTCCCCATTGCCTGAGCCCCACCCCCAGAGATTCTGATTTAATTGGTTTGGGGTAGATCCCAAACATTGGTATATTTGAGCTCTCCAAGTGATTCTATGCAGCCACATTTGAATCACTGTATCTTCTCTTAATTTGTCCACTGCCTTCTCCCCCAAAATAGAAAACAAACCAAAAAAAAAAAAAAGGACTAGATCTGAGACCTTATTAACCCTCCGCTTATTTAAATCCCACAGATTACTCAATGATGCAACTAGCCAAATACTTCATTGCAAGGTCCAAGTGATTTGGATATTAAAACAAAGTTGAGAATGGGCCAACAGGACTTGGTTTTAGATGTTGCGCACAGAGGAAAGACTCGTAAAGTTGTGGCTTGCTTTCCTGGCCTTAAAAATACACTGGTGACCTTGGGCAAATGTACAGTCACAGTGCATTGCTCAGAAAAGGTGAATCTGAATCCAGCACCATTCACCAGTAAGCTGTAAGGTGTAATGAGCTTGTGATTTCAAGTAATGAAGTAATGAAGCCTCTCCTAAATCATCCATTGAACAAAGATTTGTAGAGTTCCCTAAATAAAATTAAAAACATAAAGTGATGGAAAAGCACACTGCAGATGACTCTGGGAAGAAAGTGGAAGACAGGAGATAACCAGCCCTTGTCATAGAGAAGACTACTCATATAAACTAAGGCAAAATTCCTCTTTACTAAGCGTTGTATGAAATCATCTCTTTAAATGAAGGTGTCCTCTAACCAAAATCTTATTACCCTTATGAGCTCTGGAACGCTCCAGCAATGTAATGTTCCACTTTCATTTCTGGAAGAAAAAAAAATAAGGCAGTGGAGTGTTCAGATTAAGTTCTTAGGCTTTGTTGTAAAGCAAATCCAGACTGAATCCTAGCTCTGTGCTCGGAACTGAGGGCCCTAGAGCAAAGGACTCAGGTGTCCCCAGTGCCCTCATCGCAAAACCAAGATAACAACATCGCCTACCTCACAGAGGTGTGAGAATTAACCTCATAACACGTGAACACTCAATAATCTTCACGAGTACTGATACTTGTTGTTGTTGTAAATTATCTCCATTTTACAGATGAAGCAACTGAGGCACAGAGAGGATAAGTAGTTTGTCCATGGCCACATGACTTGGCAGTAGTAGAGCCAAGATGTCAGCCTAAACAATGTGGCTCCAGAGTCTACATTCTTAATCCCTCCCTAGCATTTTTGATATTCTATAATTTTTAGAAGCACATTAAATTTACACAGCTCATTACAACTTACAAAAGCTTACACATATGTCCTCTTATTTTTAGCATGACTAGTCTGGAGGAAGCCAAAGCAGAGGTAGTTATTGCTCTTATCTTATACTTGAGGACACTGAGCTCAGAGAGTTAGAACCCTGCCCAAGGACACCAGGGTGATGAGTAGCAAAGTTGAGACTCAAACTATGTCCTGACTCCTTGGCCAGCATCAGCCATCAGAAAACAGGCCATGGTACCCAGAATATTCTGGACTTTTGAGATGAACACACCTAAGAAAAAAATCAGAACCTATCTTCAAAGTAGATAGGGCTTAAAATGCTGCAGAGAGCATTTTCTTCTTAGTGAAGTTATTACTAATTGTCAGGTCTACATAATGAGATGTTATGACGTCATCCAGGCAAATCAGGCAAGAGCGATAGAAGGAAATAAATGGCGGTGGTCCATACACCCTGGAAACAGTGTACAAGTCCTGGCCAATGCCACAGATTCACTCGGAAGGTTTCCTAAGGTGCAGCTCATCGTATTAGGTATCAGAGTATTTTCTTTTCTTGAGAGTAAAACCTTGGTGACTGAGAGATTACCATCACTCAAGGGCAGGAAGAGAGATCTGATACACAGATCATGAGGCCCTTTGAAAGCCCTGGATGGATATCGCTTTTTACCTTGACATTTCCCACCCTCTACAGATTCATCTACCCAGTAATTTTAGGTCAAAGAAACAAAGATACAATGCTACTTCATGAGTCAAACAACATCTATGCTGCTGCTTTAATGTTGCAACATTATCAACAAGGATGCTTAGATCACTAGCATCTTATGCATTCAGGCA
This sequence comes from Balaenoptera ricei, assembly GCF_028023285.1. Lineage (NCBI taxonomy): Eukaryota > Metazoa > Chordata > Mammalia > Artiodactyla > Balaenopteridae > Balaenoptera > Balaenoptera ricei. The sequence continues at coordinate 64,700,939 of NC_082642.1, forward strand.
CATGGGGAGTTTGCTCAGGATTTCAAACTGTGCCCAGCGGTAATGATGTTGGATGCACTGACTTCTCTGCCAAGCCTAGAGGCTGGAACATTAGCTCAGACACATACACACAGCAGAGCACGATGTTTAGTAAAGAGAACTGGAAGAGAGGGGAGTGCTTTTTATTCTTACTTCTGTTTTACAAACAACAAAATCACATGCCGGCCTGAGAAATGAGCCACTGCTCTGAGCTCCTGTCAGTCTTTGGGTAGCACTATCTTCTACCAGATGAAAACTGAGCCTAAAAGCAAGATGCACCTTTTCAACCATGCAGACTTCAATTTGGGCATCAGATCTTTGCTCTCAGACACAGCTACAAGTGGCAAGGAGTTGCAGGAAACCCTTGGAGAGCCTCCAAAAAGAACTTCTTCTTGAACTGTGATTGGAAAGTTTGCTCTAGCTGCACAAGGGATAAAATTACTCTAAACTGGTGAGGGTGGGAAGAGCATTTTGCCCAGGTGCGGACCCAAGGCTATGGGGCACACACTTCAAGCACTCTGCATCTTACTCCATTCCTGCCATCAGCATTTCCCTAACTACAGACAAATGTGATGGGTGGACCTTTCAAGAAACATTTTATTGTTCATCTAATATACAAATGCCCGCCATCCTAGGCATCTGAAGTCTCAGAAGATAAATTTAGAAATAGGTCTTTAAATGCATTACACACATGCAAACTTTTAACCCTCAAATTTGAAACATGTTTTTTTCTGAGCTTAGAGGGATATTGGTTAAAGAATTTTTTATCAGAATAGATGTGAAACGAGGTACACTGTCAGTCACATACCACTGTCCAGATCATTGTGACTCAACCGGAGTAGGGCTGTGACCCTTGGGCTTGCACGTAGCCCACTGTACTGAAACCATCTGTCCACATGTTCTGTCTCTCCCAATGGACTATAAGTTCCTCAAGTGCAGGAAACCGATTTTATTTCTCTTTGTATACTCAGTGCCCAATGCAGTGCTTGGCTCTGGCTGTTAAATAGGTGTTCAATAAATATTTGTTTAACTGGACTGAATTATGTGTTCAGAAACCTAATTTGTTCTCTGATGCTGCCACCTACCTAGTGTTTACAGATCAAACCCAAAACTCCCACTCCCTCCATCTACAAAGGAAGATACACAAAAACCTTTGTGCTGGCCCCTAGGCTGGGGAGCCAGCTAAAAGTTTACGTGGTATCTGTAAGTGCATTCTACAAAATGAAACCAATGGCAATACTTTTACACCTTGTCTGCTTCTGCCCTAGGTTAGAGAACCAGGGAGACTGAATGTGTCAGCCATAAGCGTCAATGTGCCACACTTCAAACACTTAATAAACATTCTCCTAACATCACTCTCTGCTCACATGCCACCTCCTCAGAGAGGTCTTCTCCAACCACCCTTCTAAAATAAGTCCTGGCTGCTCTCTAGCAAATTACCCTACTTTAATTTCCTCAGTACCACAAGTCAACGTCTGGAAGTATATGACCATACACATTTATTTCCCCCAGAATGGGAGCTCTGTGTAGGCAGGGGGCTTGCCTGTGTGTGTGTGTGTGTGTGTGTGTGTGTGTGTGTGTGTGTGTGCTGCCACCTTCCCTTCACCTAGAATTACAGGCATTTGATAAACAGTTGTTGAATTAATGGATAAGAGATAGTCACCAACAGCAAGTGTTTATAAAGGCCTGGTTTTGTTTTCAAGTATCTTGAATGGAAACCATATCAGCATTAACACGTAAGTAATTTAGTGAGGCAAGCAATGACCTCCACATCTGACAGGTATTAAGAGAAATGAAGTATGGTATTATTTTCAAATAGAAGACCCCCAATACTTGGAATGGCACCGCAGCTTGTTGGGTATATGGCTTCACAATGTTAACAATATATGTGGAGAAGAGTCAGGCACAGGATTCAGTATTGCAGACTCATGAAACCACAATGTGGTCATTGATAAGCAGCAAGAGGCACACAGTGATCTTTCTCTCAGTTAATGAACCATTGTCAGCGGTATGTCTGTCAAGTGCTGATGTTCAATATTTTCAGGAAAGTGAGTGTTTCTAGGATTTTGTTCATTGTGCCTTATATATACTAGGCATTCAATAACTAGTTATTAAGTTGATTTGATTGATCTCATTTCAAATATGCTTTGAAAATGTTAACAAGAGTAATGCCCCATGGAACAACTTTTATGCATCCATGAAAAAAAAAATTTGAATTTGGAACAAATACTGTACTCTAAGGAATCAAAATTGCAAAGTAAATTAATTCTTAAAAAGATTTATATGACTAAATTTTGATTCCTTGAATGATGCCTTTTCAAATCCAATCTAAAATATCTAGTGTGTTTTTAATCTAATATAATCCAATGAGCTTTAATAAGTAAAGTTGTTCCCACTGGAACCAAAACCCAGCTATTCCATTTTTGTAAACTTCTGTGTAAAGGAATGGGATGAACTAATTTTTTCTGAATTTTTTATATTTAATCAACAACATCATTGCCAAAGAAAACCACTTTTCAGAAGTCTCTCTAGCCTGGTTTATAACTTATAATCAAAAACTGGAATTTTGCATCTGATGGGCTTTAGTGTGTAACATTATACTGTCATATTTTTGATGCTATAGTTAAAAGTAAGAGATAGTTTCCATTATAAAAGTTTTCCCATAGCATGCTTACCCAGAGAAAAACATTTTCCTATAAAAATGGTCTTTCCAATTCATAGGTTAGGAATTATTGTGGATAATTTTTTTAAGAACATGAATAAATTTTTGATTGGCTTCTGATAACCTTCTGCATTTATCTAGTCCCATCAGTTGGTTTAAGCTGTATATACAGGATAGGACAGAGTGATAATAATGTACATGCAAAGAAATCGCAATTTAAAAACAAAAACAAAGGGGCTTCCCTGGTGGCGCAGTGGTTGAGAATCTGCCTGCTAATGCAGGGGACACGGGTTCGAGCCCTGGTCTGGGAGGATCCCACATGCCGCGGAGCAGCTGGGCCCGTGAGCCACAACTGCTGAGCCTGCGCGTCTGGAGCCTGTGCCCCGCAACGGGAGGGGCCGCGATGGTGAAAGGCCCGCGCAACGCGATGAAGAGCGGTCCCCGCACCGCGATGAAGAGTGGCCCCCACTTGCCGTAACTGGAGAAAGCCCTCGCACGAACCGAAGACCCAACACAGCCAAAAATAAATAAATAAATAAATAAAATAAATAAATAAAGTAGCTATAAAATTAAAAAAAAAAAAAAAAAACACAAGCTACCTTCTCTTTAAAAAAAATAAAAAAATAAAAACAAAAACAAAAACTTGAGATTTGAAACCCTGACAACTTACTTGTCCTTATCCAGTTAGGGGTATATGACTTGATTTCAGCTATAGCCTGTTCTAAGCAGCAGCAGAAAATGGAAATGGGCATAAATATGAAGTCCAGAACAATCCAGGAAGCTTGAAATATCAGTGATATATCACAGTGGATCGATCTCACAAAGATGTACCCTAGCTCTGGCTTTGACCCTTGGACCTCAGTGGGTAAAGATGCCTGGAAATCTGATCTATCCTGACAGGGTGAGGCAACCCTCCATGACCTTCCCAAAGCCCCACTGTGTTCGCAGCTCAGAGGCCAGCACACTTCACCCTGAACCGTGAGCTTCCTTTAATTGTACACTTCACTTTCATTTTCCCTTAGAGTCCTGGTTTGGGGAACTTCTCTGCCCTGTTCTGAAAACGGGAAACTACTCAAATGTCATCCATAGGGGACTGGTTCAGTAAAATATGTCACATCCAAACAGTGGAGGACCTGCTGTCTTTAGAAGAATGGGTTAGATTGATACATAGTGATGGGGGAAGGGTCAAAGGTATATGATTAAGTTTTTAAATAGAAAAAAGCAAGTTGCTGTAAAAAGTTATAAATTTTATATATATATATATATATATATATATGCTAATAGACGCACCACACTAAACGGTGTATAGTAGCTATCTGCAGGCAGTGTGTGACAAAAGAGGGTCGACTACCAAGAACTTTCATTTCCTGTGTGATCATGTTTTTTATCAGTTTTTAACTTAATTAGAACAAGTATAAATTTTGTAAGCAGAAAAAATATTTCTAAAATAATGAAAAAATATTGATAAAGACATTATAGAACAAACCTACTAGGGTACAGCAAGTCTGGTTCACATGAGTGAACCATTATAATACCTATGGCTGGAATTTAGAAGTCCATGAACCACTGAAATTGTATGAAAACTTGTATGCATATTTGTATTTTCTAGAGAGAGACTTCATACCTTTTATCAGATTCTTGCAGGTGTCTGAGACCCAGAACAAGGTTAAAAACCATGATGCTTCCAGAAACAAAGATAGTTGCTCAATCCCTCCATTTTTGTTATCATCTTATCATGAAACATTTTATTACTAAATTTCATAGCTCCTGCCAAAGGTAAAGTCTATAATCAGCACCAAAGTATAAAATCGTGGTTCTTCCTACTGTATAGCACAGGGAACTCCACTCGATCTGCGGAGACCTAAATGGGAAGGAAATCTAAAAAAGAGGGGATATATGTATACATATAATTGATTCACTTTGCTGTACGGCAGAAACTAACACAACATTGTAAAGCAACTCTACTCCAATAAAATAAATAAATATGTAAAATAAGATTTAAAAATCGTGGTTCTTAGTCTCTTCCCTCATTTAAAGGGCCTCCCAGTGCCTTAAAAGCAGTTCTAAGAGCAGGACAAAAAGTCACACCCCACTGATTAAATGTAATAATGCCATTTTCAGCCATGTGCACGGACCTAGAGATTGTCATACTGAGTGAAGTACAGCAGACAGAGAAAGAGAAGTATCGTATGATATGGCTTATGGGCGGAATCTTAAAAAAAAAAATGATACAAATGAACATATTTACGGAATAGAAACAGACTCACAGACTTAGAGAACGAACATATGGTTTCTGGGAGGAAGAGTGGTGAAGAGGGATGGTTAGGGAGTTTGGGATTGACATGTACAAGCTGCTATATTTAAAATGGATAACCAACCGGGAACTACTGTATAGCACAGGGAACTCTGCTCAATATTCTGTAATACCCTAACTGGGAAAAGAATTTGAAAAAGAATAAATACATGTATACGTATAACTGAATCACTTTGTTGTACACCAGAAAGTAACACAACATTGTTAATCACCTATACTCCAATATAAAATAAAAAGTCACACCAGGCTGGTCTTGGGAGAAGAAAACTTCTAACAGGAACTGAAACCCTTCAATCATTCAGAGCTTGAGGACAGTTATCCAAGGCACAAATAGCCCTGTTTTCTCCACAGAGATGAGAGATTTGTAAAATGGTGGGTGGGGGAAAGGGGTGTAGGGATTCAAGGGGAGGAAGACATGGTTGCATCTGAATTAAGGGGGCCCCATTGGGTGGGTGGGATTAATTTGATCAGTTAAATAAGATTTAATGCAACATCATTTTGTCAGCCTTAAATTGAAAGAGGCTTTCATTATAAATGAACATTAAAATATGCAGCAAAATTATTGTTGCTATGATCTATATTAGTACTGGCTGAATTAGAGTTAGGCAATTTATCTAAAAACTGGGCTTCTGATGACCTTTGTGAAGCTGACTACCCCCAAGTCCCTAGGAATTACATGAGTCCACAAACTGTTTCACCATCTCTACCTTGATTCCACTGACTGTCTCCAGAATCAGGTACAGTAGAGAGTTTGATAAACCTTAAGATCAAATGTGGATCAATAACAATTTGTAATTTAAGTGAGGAGCCATGGGTTATACCTGTACTGGCAAAATGAGGAGCATGAAAATTAGGAATAATACTCTACTTTCCAAATGTGCTTTCCAGGTGGTTTATCACTGTCAGAATAAGCCAACTGTGGATTTAATATGCAATTAAAGTGTCAAATATCCCAGAGTTCTAGTGCTGACATTACCTGACTACGAAGGTTTTACAGGCAAAGAAATTGAAGAGGTTCACATAATCCACCAAAGGCCATCGCTAACCACCATCACCTAACTGTACTGATATCTGCCACATACAAAACATAGAAACAGGTACTGTACAAAACAGAAATGGACTCTCCAGGAGTTTTACAGTTTAGCTAGAAAAAGAAGATATAGTTAGTGAAGACAAGGAATTTATAACAAAATGCCCAAATGATGATAGGTAAAAATAATTCCATGCTATTGGAATGAAAAGACATAGAGAAAGCATGTCTCCAGGAGGGATGAGGATGAACCTCATGAAGAAGGAAGGGTTTAAACTAAATCTTAAAGGAGTTAGATATTGATGGTCAAAGTACAGTGTGGGTAGGTCTACAGAATATGGCAACATCGTGGCCAAAGGTTGGAAGACGGAAACACGAGACTAGGCTGACAAGAGAGTGAGAGAAGCAAAATGATTAAACGAGTCAGGTTGAATGGACTAATTTGGATAAGGAGACAAATAAGCCTGAAAATTTTATAAAATAATAATCAACATGTTCTTAGTATATTTAAGGCACTTTAAATGCATTAGTTCATCAAATCCTCACATGAAGTAAACATCTTCAGTCTATAATTAAGGAAACTATGGCACAGAAAAATTAACTGGCTCACCTTTATTTCACCCAGTTAGTAAATGGTGGAGTCAGGATTCAAACCGAGGCCAATCTAACTCAGAAACTGGGCTCAGAATCACCATCTGACTCAAGAGTGGGAGGTCCTCAAAGGCCAGGCTAAAAAATCGGGGCTTCAGTATCAGGTGTAAAACTTGGGAGCTGGGTATCTCATAACCCTCATATAATGCTTACAAACATGGTTCTTCACTACTCTACAAGCATTGCTTTATCTGATGATTTTTCCAACAATGTTAACTGAAAGTAACAAGTATTTATTGACCAGTCCCTTGACTATAGTGCTGATTTAGATATTATAGAGTTCTTCTTCCAGACTTTATTGGGAGAAGCTGTTGTATCAGTATTCCATCACCAGACTTTGCACTTTTAGTCCCCAGGACTTAATTTTACCTGTTCTTCACCCACCACTTCTGCTAGAAATACAAATCATGACAATAAACAGAATAATGTATGTTTATTTTCAAATGTTCCCTGACATGTATAATCTTCCTGCAAGGAGAGCCACTCTTGTCAAATAATACATCCGTCCCTTAAAAACTGATTTCTCCATCTTAGGTTCATGTCTTAAAAGTCAGTTGGGTTCTTCAGTTACAGATGTACAGGACGTGACATCTGGACCCTCCTAGGGGGCAGGGGTGAACTCTTCCTCTGTTATACCCACAGTAGCCAAATGACTTCTTCTCCCACTGAGGAAAACCACAGAAAACTGTCTCCTAATGATTTACTGCCCAGCCCCTAGCCCACAAATCAAAGAATTGGGATGAGTGAGAAATAAGGAAGAATGGCAGCCAGTGGCTGTGAGATGGGGAGTGAGTGTTTCAGTTTATTTTCTTAAGCCAATTAATGATGAAGCAGCGTGGAGGGAAAGAAAGACACAACATGGCTGAGAAAGACTTTTTTTCCAGATAAATGGCCAGATATCAGATTCTGTAATAAGTACTTCCACCTATCAAAACACACACACACAGTAACTTTGCGGAGGAGGAGGAAGATATAGATCTTAAAAATACAAGGTAATATCCAGGAAGCCTTGTGGATATCGTAAAATGTTGGAACTTTGAAGGACCTTTGGAAATCATCTAATCCAGACATTGCAAAAACCAGGGTCCATGAACTATACAAGACAGACAGAGGTGTTTGGTTGGGCCTGCAGAATGTTGTTTGTTGTCGTTTAAATTGAGTCAACATTTTAAAGTAGAGAAAAATTCACAGAATAATCCAGATATGTGGCTTCTCTTAAAAATGGAAGACCTACAGGTATTTCGTTTTTTTACAATTTGAAGGTCGGTGGTAACCGTGCCTCAAGCAAGTCTATCAGTGCTGTTTTTCCAACAGCATTTGCTTACTTCATGCCTCTGTGTTGCATTTTAGTAGTTCTCATTGTATTTCAAACTTTTCATGTTATTATATTTGTTATGGTGATCTGTGACCAGTGATCTTTGATGTTGCTATTGTAATTGTTTTGGGGTGCCACAAACTGCACCCATGTAACACAGGGAACTTAATAACTGTATGTGTTCTGGTTCACCAAAAAAAAAAAAAAAAATGGAAGACCTAGCGGTACTAGGCGCCCTTTCCCAAATGGCAGAAGCAAGCTGGGACAGCTTAAGAAAAGTCGTGAAGGCCCAGCTTTTGCCACAGCCCTACCACTGCCTCTTGTTCTGGAGTACAAAGGCTGGGCATCAAAATTTTCAATAAAAATAAGAGAGCGAGCGCTGAATGCTCATACCACCTTGCCTCACTCATTTGTTGTACCTGCCAACTCCCGTAGGCCTTTGAGTTTACAAGCTCTGCTCTAGTCCAATCCCCTCATTTAGAGAAGAGCAACTCAGCTAGGGTAGTAAAGTGACTTACAAAACTCAGTGCCTTAAAAGTAAAATTTTCATACACGAGGGGTCATGACAAACGCAGGATACGCACAACTGAATTTAGGCTGTGTACATGCACCTGGGGAGCAAAGCTGACATCTCAGTCACTTTATTCACACAGTGCCCCTTCCCTCCCCCAAAAAAGGGCAAAGGAAGATTCTCAAGTTTTCAGAATAAATGTACTGCCTAGTGTGGCTTGGTGTAGACAGTCTTGATGTGCCCAAATTTTAGATATGACTCCCATTTATCCTGAGGGTGTGATTTATGAGGGGACATACAAACTGCTTACTACATACATGCAAATACTTCTAAAAATGAGACTGCATAAAAACAGAACGGGGAGGAGGGGAGGATGTCTAAAAAATCCTCTTCAGAAAATGTAACGGATCTATCAGAAGGGAAGTGACTGAGATTTATTGAATGATAGCTTGTGACTGAGGTATGATGGGTACATTTACTCTGTTTAACCCTTACAGCAGCCCAAGAAAGTAGTACTATTACTCTTACTTTACAAGTAAAGATCCTGGAGCTCAGAGTCATTCAATAGCTTGAAGATGACCTGGCTATTCAGTCAGGGACCACACCCAGATGCAATCTCTGATGGGCACACTGGTAATGTTCATGACCAGGAAACGTGGCTCATTCCTGCTCACCAATATTTGCTTCCTAAGCCTGCCCGTCGCCAAAGCCCACCAAGGGCTATGTACAAAGACTTTCATAAATGTCACACTTTGAACAACCTTAACGCACAAAATTAACTCCTTTACGCAGGTTCTTGAACAAGGTTAAGAAAGCTTTGGTCCTTCCTATTATATAGCCAGCGAGCCCTAGGCAGGTGTTCCTGCAAGAATTAATAAAAGTCGCTTCTCTAAATAAAATTTCTCCTTTAGAATTGTTTCGAAAGTTAGTAGTCAAGGATTTAGCTGAATACACAAGCCAAAAGCAGCACGTTTGCGGATGGATAAGAATAATAACTAAAATCAAAGTAAGAAGTAATTCAAGAATGAGAGCTTTTGAAGAGTCAGGAATTTGATTAAAATTCACTTGCTTTTTTTTCTATAATGAAACAGTTCTTTAACCACAAAACAGCTTTTATAATAATGCAGAAGAGTACGGTTCCAAGTAAAACACTCCCCCCATTTTAATCATGGCTATTATTTTTGAAAATGAAAATGGCTGAGGTCACTGTAACCTATTTTAGGGTTTGCATGGGTTGGTGGTATTTTTTTCTTGGCTTTGAGCTCTCCATGTTACCAGCTAAATGTTATAGGTTTTGCTATGTGCCCTTTCAAATCCCATTCTTTTTAATAATGTTGTCCTTTATCCACATAAATTAGAGTGAATTCTACTTCCTTTCCTAACAACTCCAGATGGGGTCCACACTTTAAAGAGGACCAGAACTTGCGTTTTCTTTTTAATTAAGTGTGTACTTCTTAGATCAAGTATGTTCCTATCTGCATAAAAATGCTGTGGATGTTCAAATGCTGAGAGATTAGTAAAAACGTAGGATTCGAGTGGTCCATTTCAAAACCATACTGAAATATTAGGAGAACACATGTGTATCTACCCCTTCCAACTTACAAAGGCAGACAAAGATAGATGAATAAAAATGCCCAGAAACAAAACTCCATCTGGGCAGAGTTCCACACCTACCAATGCTTATGGAGTGCAGAAGCCTACAGATAGCCATTTAGGACACATCAGTGAAGCTCTCTGTCCTGTAGGACCCAGCAGGCAAAATTATCAAATATCTAAAGACGGTACGGTTACACAGTCAAGCCTCCCTTTGGATGTGATTAATATTGCACTGACTTTCTGAACTTAGCTTGGTTTTTTAATATAATTCACTACCACATCACACAGAACAGCCCAAGATCCCTCTAAATAGCACCTACTCAGTCACACGTGAGAGAATGTCTTTGCAAAACACACGTGTTGTTCAGGTCTGCCTATTAAAATGCCTTACGCTCTGTTTGTTTGTTTATTTTTTTAAAAATCAGCTTGCAAGGCCCATGTAATAAGATGCTGTAGCTTTTATGGAAGAGGTGAAATAATTTTAAACACAGACACACAATGAGTTTATTTATTTAGAAACTTGTTAAATAGAGTCTGGGAATTCAAATATTCAATGTTGACATTGTACAGAACTGGCCAGGAGCCAGAACCCAGTCTCCAGAGGGACCCATTGGACAAGGAATTCAGGCCTTTCTCTCCTCCCACTTGAGCTAAATAGGTAGAGGCCATTAGTTATACCCACAGCAATATCTGAACCGCACTCAAATAAGCTGCCCTAGCCAGGGCACTTCAAAGGAGGGTAAGTGTGTTTAGCTTTTTAGTGCTGAACTGGAGCAATATGTCACACTTCTGAAAGAGTTTTGTAAACAGTTTCTTCCTTATGTAGAAACGTCTCTGAAGTTTCTTGTATGGCATGTAAGCAAAGGTAATTAACAAGGATTACACTTTTTTCATTTACTGGGGGAAAAAAATATAATACCCATCTGTGTGCAAACTGGGGATCTGGGAGAAGAAACATGCTGTTTCTCTCTTCCTTTCTCCTCTCTCTTGTTTTGTTCCATTTGTTTGTCTCCTTTTTATCCTCTTCCTCACACTTTTTCTCACTACCCAGCCAATTTCCTTGAGAACTCCCTGGTAAGCTCGGAAGGCCAGAAGAGCGGGAAGGGGAAAATCTAATTTTAGAAAGAGGACCTTGGCAAATGGAGTGGGAAGGGAACTAACGATTCATACTGGGCCACCCAGCCGAAAAGAAAAGCAGACTCCACAGATCTTTGTAGAAAGTGCCTAGAGCCTCGCTTCCAGCCCAGGAAGGGTTAACCACCTCTCCAGAAAAATGTGCCTGGCGTCCTTAGAGTGCGGCTGTCTCCTCCCGCCCCATCTCCCCCCTAGCCCCTCTCTTCCCTGCCCGGTGGGCTAGGAAGGGGCCTGCCCTGCCAGGAAGAGTGAATGAGTGTGTGCCCCCCCACCTCCGCACTTGATGTTCCTGAACCCCTGAGCTGTGAGTGTGTGTGAGGGCGCGTGTGTTCATGCGCTGTACACGGTCGATGCGATCCCGGCTCCGAGGGAAGCAGCGCGCCAGGCACGCAGCACCTCCGAGGATGAAGAAGCAGGAAGCTTTCTGGCCTGAGCTTGGGAGCCAGGAGCCGAGCAGCTGGAGGAGGGAGGTGTGGGGAGGCCTGGGTGAGCACCGCCTCTCTCCTCTCTAGGGCCTCCCCAGCTCCACCCCCAGGCCCCATCACGGTGGGTTCTGATGGGAGAGGTGGGAGGGTGTACCCAGCTCTTGGGAATAGGGCTCTGCCAGGCCCTGAGTACCTTGGGAACAGGGTAAGAGCCATTGGCCAGAAGATGACAAGTCCTGTTTCCCCACTTCAGGGCCCGCTTCCAGCAGAGGCAAAACGAAGGAGGTGTGGGGAGAGAGGAGCCTGGGCCAGGCGTGCCGAGGGCAGCAAGTCGGTGCTCTCTTGCCCTCTTTTGCCCTACTTGCCCGGGGGGGACGGAGCCAGGAGTCCCCAGCTGTGGCCTTCCTACCCCAGGCAACGTCTTCAGCCTCGGATAACCTGGCCCCAACTCGGAGAAATGAAACTAAATAAACGCCCAAACGACAAGATGTTTAAAGAAAAACTGCTTAGAATCATTACCATCAACTTTTTAAAAAGAAGAAGAAAGTAAAAATGTCGTGGAATGACGCGTTAATTTCTATTCGATTAGTGTCCTACGTGTTGAATGTCTGCGGAGGAGGCCGCGCCCCGGGCAGTAAGGAGAGGACTCCGCTCAGAAAGCCTGCGAGCTGGGCTCCCCCCCGCAAAAGACACAATCACGCACACTTATACACACACCGCCACGCGCATCGTCACCCAGACCTGCGACTCCTCAGCCCCTACAAATAAAAACCTGAAAAAGGAGCCTTTTATTCCAGCCTTCCTGCCCCTGTAGCTAATGAACCGTCCCCTTCCACAGTGTTGAAGATGAGTGTGAGGGGGAAATGAAAAGCGTTGTTAACCTTCCCCTAAACACAGATTTTTTTTTTTTTTTTTTTTTTTGGCGAAACACATCAAAATGCTGCAGGAAGACTGCGCTCCAAGTGCCAAATTCAATAAAGAAGTCCTAAGCCAGGGTAATGGTCAAGTAATGGCAAATAAACCGCCTTCCTAAAAGGGGCCTCTGCCTCCGTAGGGCAAGCGTTTTTTTCCCTCCTCAAAAGCAGTCTGAAGTAAACAAATAAAATACGTGTTTTAAACAAAGCTCTGTGTTTTAATCTGAGTCTTTTTAAGGATGAAGGAAAACGCAAGTAGTTGGACACAGGGGCAGTGGAGGCTGGCACCTGGGCTTGCCGTTCCTTTACTATCTTAGGTATTGGGCTGCTAAGGTGAGGAATTTAAGCGTGAGAGGAAGGGTCGTCATCCACCTTACCTACTTCAGAGTCTCTTTTTAAACGGAGATGAAGTGTACAAGTAACAAGTACCCCGCCCCTCCCGCTTTGCCGGGGTCTTGCTAATCGCATCGCCTTCTGGGTCTTTACGAGACTTCTGCGGGGTCCGGTAGCTAAGGCGGAGGGGGGTTATTCGTTGCAACTCGTTCATTGCAGTGATTGAAACCCTGCCGGGTGTCACTTTAGGGAAGTGGGGTTCCTTCGGTGTTTCGGGCCCTAGACATGCTGGGCAGACCCAGCTTCCCTTCTTTCCCATCACCAGAAGAAAACAGTTGCAACTGGCATTTCTGGCACGGCCCAGGTGCTGTCCTAGCCGCCCAAGAAAACGGCTGGGAAGACTCACGGCGCTGCCAGAGCCCGCTTGGCTTTAGTTTTCTTTTCTTAAAGGTGGGAATAAAGGCCAAGGGCTTTAGACAGTACAAATGTCAATCTTCTTGCTTTTCCCTTCTTTATTTTTTTAATGAAATGGTTTATTCCTCCCAAATGATTTGCAACCAATTTATCGGTTTTAACTATTGTGTAAAAAAAAAAAAAAAAAAAAAAAACAAGCCCTGTAAGTTGGGAAGTAGGTTGTGCATTCAGTCTAACTTCAGCGGGTACTTTCAGGGTCTGTGGTCCCTAGTTTGGGTCCATGGAATGCTGTACCGTAGCCAAGATCGCGACAGGACTTGGCCACCAAAGAAATTTACAAAACACAAAAAGAATAACAATCTATCAAGAAAACAACTGTTTCTAAGTGATTTGATTCCATTGCAATGTTTACTTTTGCAACAAGAAAGGTGGTTTTGTTTTTTAAAGTATGCTGGTCACACTGCCTCTTCCTAACCCAGAGAAAGAAAGAAACGGGTGCAGACACAGCCACGAAGTTTTCGTTAGATTCACAGCAGGGGTAACCGACTGTCTCCGCCATGCGCTAGGAAACTCACGCACTACGCTGGGGAAGGAAATAGCGCTTTAAAATACAAAAAATCCTTAGTTTTAATATGATTTCCTTTATTACCCAGATTGCAACTGAAGAATTGCATAAAGCAGCGCTCTTGTCTGAGAAAGGCAGCCGCGGTGGCAACAGCTGGAGCAGCGAGCGAGAACCTGAGGCTTAGCAAGAAAAGTTTTTAAGAGTTCGCATCTAGTTATCAGAAAGCCGCAGCCGCATCCTTAGAAACACTAGAGACAAAATAAACGGGTCTCCCACTGGATGAATGACAAGTATCATCAGATCGGAAACCAGGCTCGGTTTCTGGATGTTGAGTGGCCTGTGCGTGCGGGAATGTTTTAATACGGCAGTGTACAACTTGGTAATTAAAATAGTTGAAAAAGTTGCCCAAGAAATTCGAAGGGTTTTGTGTTCTGCTTTCACTTCGGCGGATACCAGGCAATGAGGCGCGCGAAGCGTTCGGCTTTCATTTCACAACTTAGGCAGAGTTGAAATCGGCTCTCCCACCCCCGCCTCGTCCCCCCAACCACACACACACACACACACACACACACACACACACGCCTAACCTTCAGTCGGAATTGAAGCCCCCAGGCCTCCGAGCATATGTACATTTATTCCTCCTCAGATGAAAATAAAGACATCGGCCCCACTAAACGCAAACAGGAAAAACAGGAGTTCCACTGGCGCGCTTTGACACTATCGAAGCCAAGTGAAATGAACAATATCCGAAAGAGAAATAGATGGACTGATGACCCAAAGAGCCCTATACATAGGTTGATCCCTGAGACCAGAGCGAAAGGAAACGTATTTGGGCATGAGGGAGTGCTTGGGTGAAGCCTGGAAGAAGCACTGGAAAGACGCCTATGATGACAGCATCTCGCCGGGCTAGACCGCGGACGCTTACCGCCAAAGAAGCCGAGCCCGCCGAGGTGCCTCTGCCGGCCGCGCGGCTGTGGCGGGGACACCAAAGGCGGGAAGGCGCGGGGCGTACTTGGCTTTAATACGCAGGGGTGGGAGAGACTGGGGATTTCACTTGAGGGAAGCGTCCCACCCCACCATCCCATCTCTACTTTCTCTGGTCCACAAGCAAAACAATTAGAGTTCTGTTTTCAGCGAGGGGAAGAGCGAACGGCGGCCTGTGCTTTTCCGAGGCTGCTCCAGCCCCGCGTGCTGACACCTTGAGGAGGAGCGCTTTGGACTGCTCCAGATTGCTCCAGTTCTCGGCACCGCTGGGTACCCTTAGACTCGAGGTAGAAGCATTTGGACAAACCCAGTCCCGTCGCCTACAGTCCCGGCTGAGGCTCTAGCTTTCTCGGACAGTGTCGGCTCGGCGGGCAAGGCCGGGCAAAGTCACCCAACACTTCTGCGAGAAGGGTGGGGGATGGGCGTACCGTCGCCCCCGCCCCGAACTCAATCGCCCTTGTCCCGCGTGACGAAGGCCGCTCCACGCCGGGCAGGCAGGGGGCGCCGGGGAGGGTTAGTGAGCCGAGACCTCGGCTACGTCCAGAAGTAGCGCGGGAGGCTCCGCCGTACCCTCTCCGCGGCCCAGTGTCCCTGCAGCCCGCCCCCTGGGGGTCACTCGGCGCCCAGCCAGCCTGGAGCTCGCGGGCCGGAGCGCGCCCTTTCGGCCTCCTTCTCCTCGGCGGCTGCCGCCGCTGGCTGTGCGCCCTCCACTCCCGGCTCTCCAGGCGCTCGCGGGGCCTCTTCTCTCCCCACCTGCCCGCAGCTCTGCTGAGCCGGTAGCTCGGCTCTGCCCATGCCCTCCCCACCCCCCAGACTACAGCCTCCACCCTCGTCTCCCCCACTCCCCACCCCAGTCCTCCCGCCTCGCCGCGCACGCCTGAGTGCACGGCCGAGCGCACAGCGCCCACTACCGCAACCGCCGCTCGGCGCAGCCCGCCAGCCCGCGCAACTTCCAGCGGCCGCCTCGCAACTTTTCCCAACTCCACCACTGCTGCCCGCCGCCGCCGCCGCCGCCGCCACTGAGGCTCCCTGCGAGCCTGCCACCCACCCCAAACCCCAGAAACAAACCCAGACGCGAAAAGCCTCCTCTCCCCAGCCCGCCCCCCACCCCATTCCCCGCTCCCCCTCCCACACCCGGGACCAGCTGGTTGGCCAGAGGCAACTCTCCTCCGCCTGGGGGGAAGGAGAGGGGAGGGGGAGACTCTCGCGTCTCCTCTCCCCCACCCCACCCCTTCCCGCTCGCTCTCGCGCTCTCTCCTCCCTCCCACCCAGGTCTTTGCTGCCCCCACCCCGCCCCCACCCCGGGGTTGCCACAGCTGGTCCGTGCACGGGGTTTGAGGGCTGCCCCGGCTCCTCTGGCGCCCAAACAAGGAGCGAGAGCTCGGGCGGCCGGCGCGGAGGCTGGGACCGGCAGGTTGCTGGGTCTGCTCTGCGCCTGCCCTCCACCCGGGGCCCCGGCGCGAGAGGCAGCCCCGCGCTCCCTCCCGGAGCGCTGTAGACAGATATGCAAGATGGCAGAGGAGGGGGAAAGCCAATAGAAAAGGGATATTGCACCTACTTGTGGCCAGTTTCCTTGCCCTGCCTTTGGATCTCATGCTGTGCCCAGTCCTGCAGCCGCTGGTGTGTGGTTGGGTTTTTTTTTTCTTGGATCTTTTCCTTCTTTTGCTCTCCCTCTCGCTCCCTCCCTCTCCTCTCTCTCTCTCTCACACACACACACACACACACACACACTTACACACACTCACTCTCTGTCTTTCCCTCTTTCACTCTCTCTCCCTCCCTCTCTCCCTTTCTCTCAATCCACACTCGCTATCTCTCCAGCATTGTCAGTTTGGACACCTTCGCACATGCGCGCTAGACGCCCCTCCAACATCTCAGCGCCGCCAAAAAAAGTTTGGAGCGATTTATCACTTTGATTTGGAGATCTTGTCAGATGGCAATCGCCGAGGAGGCGGAGAAAGGGAGCCACGGGGAGGGCGGCGGGGGGCGGGGAGCGAGCGCAGGGAGTCGGAGGGGAGCAGACACCTCGCCCAAAAAAAAAAAAAAAAAAGAAAAAGAATGAAAAGACTAGGGCAAATGATTGATTTCTTGTTGGAATCACCAGTAAGCTTGTATTATTAGCATTATTGTTTTTCCCAACATAAATTGCAGGAAATTTTCTATACTGTCCTTGGGGAAAAACAAGAAGTGGGGGGAGGTGAGAGGACGTGTAAAATCTTTCCCACACTAAAGAACTAGAAGGACCGGACTCTCGGCGAGCGATCCAGGAGAAAGTGAGAATCATCCTGAACTTCGGGAAATCTGCTGCCGCTGTTACTGCTACTGAAGCTATTGCGGCTTCTGCTTTCAGAGTTGAAAGCAGAATAAATAACTGTTTCTTCCTTGACTTTAGGTGTAATGCCAATGTTTTCTGCCATCCTTGTAACATATTAGTTGGTCTATTCTCACCAAGTAGTGATGATCACCCTTGATTCCCAGGTCCGGGAAAGCTTGGGCATTTGACATCCAAGACCTTCTGCCTTCCCTGAGGTCGGCTGTCACCTTCCGGCCTCCCCCACCGCTGCCCCCGTCGCCTCCTGCTGCAGCTCAGCCTGCCTGCAATTTCACTCACTCGCTTAAACCCACGACCTCCCGGGTCACAAGAAGGAGGAGGTGGGGGAGAAATCCCCCCACACCTCTTAAAAAATACATTGTTGAAATTTGCTTTAATTACAGGATTTACCAAAGAAGTGGGCACGCAGAAATGGGGACCTCTTAAAGGAGCTAGCTGTGTTCAAGGTATGAATCAATCCCAAATATGTATGGATTTTCTCTTGGTACAACCTCCTTGCATTAAACAATTTTGTTCAGTGCCTTCCATGAGCTATTTATGTCCCCATTAATATCTGTTGCAAATCCTGTCAGACACCATAAAAGAAAATTACAATCTTTTTGTCTCTGTGCTGCAACCATACATCCTTGATGTTCAAGTTAAAGGAAAGAGAAAAGAATATCAGGTCCTGGGCGAGAGTTTGGCAAAGGCAGAGTAGGGGAAGGAAGACAACTGAGAAGGCTCAGTTATACCTGTTGTCATTTATTGTCAAAACTAAGACTGGGGATGTGAATGAACAAATAGCAAGGGTCAATCCCAAAGGGTATTATCCATCAATGGCTTGCAGGAAATTAAAATTCGAAAGATTCACCCTGCCAAGGATACCCATCACTTCTCTTTCTCCAGAGCTGTGTAATTCCAGGGGCATTTAGCTGTAAGATACAGGTCCCTGGAGAATCAAGCTACAGGTCCCAAGGGAGACAGATGTGTAATGTTGAAATGTGAGGAAGGGAAGTGGGGAGGTGGAGGAGGGTAAAGGAAGGAATTACACAGAGTAGGAGTAAAACAGCTTCCAAAAGAGAAGGCTCTGGTGCCCAAACACATGGGCACAAGAGAACTCTATCATCCCCTCTGGACTAAAGAGGCAAGTTGGGGGTTCGGGGTGTTTCCAGTCCTTCTACAATTTCTATTGCCCTGTACATACAGGTGTTGTGCTTATACATTCGGCTGGTGCAAAAGCACCAGGCACTTCAGCACTCTGAATGTAGATGCCCAGGGTCTGTGATTGTGAGTTCACTGGCTTCCCTCAGTTTAGATGAAGGAGTGCCTTCCCTGCGACCAGTAAATGTCCTCAGTGGAAAAAGAGAAATGGGGGTTGAGAGCTTTCACCAAAGGGAGTAAAATCTCTAGGGAGAGAAACGCACTAGACTGGCCGGCAAGAAGTTCATAGAAACTGCTTCTGATCAGTTTAAGGGACTCTCTGGGGGCCTTCACCTAGGCCAGAGGACAGAAGGGCAGCCCGGAGGATCAAGCCCCTCTCAGCTATCAGAACCTAAAGGTCCTTGGCCTTCAGGAGGGGAGGTGGAGTCCACTAAGGACCAAAGAGCACCCTGGACAGGAGGAGGTTCTGCCTGGGACGTTTCATTTCACCTTCTCACTCCGGGGGGATGGGGGGGCTGAAAAAAAAATAAAAGCAGTTACCACCTTCCCCTCCACTTTTCTACTTGATTCCTTTCATCTCATCACCAGGGGGTCTATATCCGGGTCCCACTGCAGAGAGGAGGTTAAGAGGAGGGACGGGGAATTTCCTAGGAAATGAAGGTACCATGGAATCAAACCCAAGATTAAATACAAGACCCACATGTGAAGCTGCGGTGGTTGTTTCGGCTGAGAAATTATAAACCACGTGGCGGGCCAGGGGGTGGGATGGGGGCTGTGAGGAGAACTGGGTGGGATATGGAAAACTAAAGAAAATCAAATCTGATGCCCCCAACTCCAAAGATCTCCGTCGTTGAAGCTTTTCTAGAGGGTATGGGGTGGGGGGAGTGAGGCGCGGCTGGAGCACCCTCCCCTTCTGGTTTTTAAAATCCCTGGGGTCGCGGTCGCTTCAGCGAAAGGGTCTTTTGCCAGGTCTTTACAAGAGTTTCCGGACACGAGCGAATCCAACATATTCTAACCGAGATACTAAACACAAACTCCTCTGTGCCCTCGGGCGAAAGCATTGTGAAAAGATAAGGCATTATTCTTGTTGTTGTTGTTGAACAAAAGTATTCACGAAATCGTCACTTTTATTTTCAAACCTGAAAGCTGGGTTTCTTTTCTTTTTCTTTCTTTTTTTCTTTTTCTTCCTTCCTTCCTTCCTTCCTTCCTTTCTTTCTTTCTTTCTATCTTTCTTTCTTTCTTTCTTTCCTTCTTTTTTATCATGTGCTTTCTGCCCTAAGTGAGTGTTAATAAAAGAACGAATGTGCTAGTTCAAGTGTGTTTAACCTGATGGAGCAAACGCCCAGCAGCCGCGGACTGCGCTCACCGCCTGCAGCGCGGGAACCCCTGCGCGCCAAGCCCGGTGGGTTCCCGCTCCCAAGTGCCTGGACCCCGTCAGTTCCACCTGTCCCAAGTCTCAGCCGTGAGACCCAAGCAGGTGACTTTCTGTTTAGCGGCCCCTGGGGTTCCCGACACCCTTTGACGTCCCGTCTAAGCTGTCGCTGGCGCAAGAGAAAAGAGGCCTCCAACAAGTTGGCGGAGCTGCCCTCGCTGCCCGCCCCCGCACCGTCCGCCTTTCCCTCTCCTGGTGCAATTCGTTTCCTTAAGGGGCAGTAACATGGGTCCCACGTTTTCTTGCGTTTCCTCCCACGGAAGCGGGCATCCTGGAAGCAATGCGTCCTTGGAAAGTCGATGAGTTTACGGGCTGTTTGGATTTACTTGTTTTACTACTGTCATTTTTTTTTTTTCTTTCGGATTTTTTTTTCTTTTTTTAAAAGCAGAAGCGGAGAACTCGAGATGGGAGTTGGAAGAAAGATGGGTCGTTGAAGAAGAGAACAGGACAAGTATACTTTTTTTCCAACTATATTTCTCTAATTAATGCTAGAAACAGCAAAGGACCGATTTTCAATACATTAAATGCAACAGGAAATTTTCCTTTCCTCGCACTATGATTGAACCAGCCCCACAGTATCTTTGGAAGAAAGTTTGAATTCTTTAAGGAGGTATTTCTTGGCCTATTGTCTTTGTGCAGTGAACTTTACATCTTGCTATTCAATCACAACCTATATTCTCTTGGCTACCAGCAAGATTAATTTAATCATTGTAATGCAATTATTAATACTGTTTACCCAACGCGGGGTTTCAGTTTGGCTGTTAAGAAATTAAACTCTCGCTGGGTGACCAGAGCTAGGCAGGGGTTTCTTCATGTTGAAATGAAACAGTCCTCTTTATTTAGTCTCAGAGCTCTAGCTTTCGGCCATCGGCTCAATTAGCCAAAATGGAAACAATTTTCATTCATTGCAATAACTCACTGTTCTAGAGATCGCTTTCAAAATATACACTTTATTATTATACGCTGACCTCGGTGGCGTGGAGTGGCAATAAAAGAAAGAGGCAGGGAGATCTATCTAGCCCCCTTGGGCTATAATTATTAGAAATTAATTGGGTTCAGGACCCTGGGTAGTCTAGCTAAATTAATAGCTTGTCTAGTGGTTTAAATCCGAATTTTTTGTCCACGGGAGAGAAAGAGAGTCACAGACATGAAATGCAGACCCAAGGGACGCCTGAGTTTACTTGCAAGACACTCATCTATTAAACAGTGTCCAGAAAACATTTGAGTTGGGGAGAGGGGGCTGGAGTAGGAGGGGGCGGGAGCCAGAAGAAAGAAAGGAGCGAGATGGGGAGGGCGGCTACGAGTGAGCTAAAAGGTCTCGAGTTGATTTTATTCGATTTTTCTAGTGTGCATTGTTTTCGGGAGGGGTTGCACTTAGGGGTTAAAATAAAAAATAAAGATCCCGTGTACTCGGAGCTGTCGTGCCGGAGTAAAAGTGAAAAGGGAGCCTTAGGCAAAAGGAAATTACTGCGAGCCCGCGTGACCTTTCAGGGAGGTAATCAATCAAGTGATCAACAGGGATATTTATCATCGCTATATAGGACTACTTCGCCCTGCACTGGCGGGGGTGGGGAGGCGAGAGGAGGGTGGAGACGCGCGCGCACACACACACACACACACACGAGTCACAAAAGTTTGGACAAACCCGATAAGCCTCGAGACAGAGAACGTAGGCTTTAATAAATGTTAAGACTGTCCCTTTAGCCTGTGAAAAACACACACTCATACACCCACGCAGGGGGAAACGCGCACATCCCCGCTGCAGTGGCTGCGTGAAGGTGTTAACTTGAAACCGTCCGCTGCGCTTTGCCCTGAAAGGGAAGCTCGCGGTGAAATGAGCGCTTCAAGCGCGGACGAGGAGACTGTGCGGGGCTGCGCCGGGCCGGCGAGGCGCGGGGCTAGCTTGGTTTCCGTGACCTGCCGGGGAAGGGGCGCAGCCCGCCGCGGGGGGCGCGGGGCGGCGGGATGCCCCTCTCCGCGGCGCGCGGACGCCGGGTCAAAGCATCCAGGCAGCCTCCTCTTCCTGCGAAATCCTCGCGCTGCCCCAGGGGCGCGGCAGGAGAGAGGCGCGCTCGGGGCCAGCCCGCTCCGGCGAGCACGCGCTGCGGGGCTTCGGCGGCCGCGCGTTTTCTGCCCAGTTACCTTCTCTACTTTGTAAAACTCGCCGTTTTGTAAATTGCGTTTTCTGTCCCGTATTTCTTAGCAAATCGTTAGGTTTTACAATCCTGCTCCCACCCTCTGGTCGTGCAACACCCCCTCCCCAACTTCAGAAGGGTATGTACGGGAAGAGGGGGAGCGAGGTGGCTGACTTTCAATAATAATGATAATGATATTAAATAGTCGACTTAAAATCTAGGCCCCCGAGGCCCTCTCCCAGCTCGGGGATTATAATCAGCAGTTCTTTCGAGAGAAGGTCTGGCTGATTACTGGCCCTCGAGGCTGGGAACTGTTTTCCGACGGGCTTATGAAACACACGTTGGGGTGATGCGCGCCACCTCCCAGGTAGCGAGCCGCAGCTCCCGCGGTGTGGGAATGTGTGGCCGCGCCAGGGCCGCGCTGGTTGGCACCAGATGCGGAGCTCGCGCTCCCCCGCCCGTCGCTC
This sequence comes from Balaenoptera ricei, assembly GCF_028023285.1. Taxonomy (NCBI): domain Eukaryota; kingdom Metazoa; phylum Chordata; class Mammalia; order Artiodactyla; family Balaenopteridae; genus Balaenoptera; species Balaenoptera ricei. Next base: position 64,723,311 of record NC_082642.1, read on the forward strand.
CCGCCGCCCTCTCGGGCTCGGAAAGGCCTCGTCCCGCACAGCCTTAGTCTGCGGCGCCCCCGCCTGGCTTCCCCGGCCGCCGCAGCTCCGGGTGCGCCCGCGGCGTAGGTCTCCAGCTGTGAACAGTAGCCGCCAGGGCGTGGGGGTGGGAAACAGCTGGAGCGCCCCGGGGAAGCGTGTGTTGAGGTGGAAAGAAACCCAGCAAGGAGGATTACGAGGCGATCAACTCCTGGAGCTGCTACTGGTTTAGGATCAGGAGGAGCAGCTTCGGGGGGGCACGAATCTCCGCCGGTGGGAACAGGAGCTCCGGAGAGAAACCAGAGTGCTGGTGTGCGATGCCCGGAAAAGTCTGGACCTCCTTGGGTCCCTTCTACTGAACAAAGACTATGCCAGAGAAGTGCTCCTCAAAGTTAAATGTGCATGTAACCCCCTGGGGATCTTGTTTAAAAGCGGATTCTGATTCAGTAAGTCTAGAGTGAGACCTAAGCAGTCTGCATTCCTAACACGCTCCCAGGTGAAGTGGATTCTCCTCCAAGTGTGGCCCGCAACCAGCCACATCAAGCATTACCTGGACTTCAGGACAAAAAAAAAAGAATCTCATGTGCCAACCCAGACTGACTAAATCAAAATCAGAGTTTCAACAGGTGGTTCGCTTGAACATTGAAGTTGGAGAAGCACTGCCTGGCTGGGTTTTCTTTCTCCTGTCTTGGAACATGACACCTCCATGATAACCTCATTTTAAATCCTGCTTTCTGCCTTGGTCACGGGAAAGGATGGAGTGAATGAACCTATCCCGTTAAAAGCTACAACTCCTCTGGCCCCCGTCTGCCACCAGTGAGGCCGTCCCGGACCCTGGTCTGATTGACAGCCTCCTCCAATTCCCTCTCACCCCCCTGTATTTCGCTGTCAAGTGTATGACATGTATTTCTCCCTCCTTAGATTAGAGTTCTTTGTTTACACGTCTTCCTTCCCCTCTCAGCTGTAGGCTTCTTGAAGGAGACCATGCCTATATTCTCTAAGCTTTGTTTTCTCACTACAGCATGGCGTCATTCCTTTCCCCTTGGGATTAGTGTATAAAAATGTTTTGTGAACTGTAAGGCTGAAGCAACTGTTAGCCTCTTTTTCTCAACTCCCCCTTCCATAGACTAACACAATGCTTTACATCACTAGGCACTTAGTCTGTTGTTGTCTCTCTCTGGAAGGTGCTTGAACTCACACATCCGATATCCTGAACCAAGAATTTAGCCAAATTTGAAGCTCTTTGTATAAACGCTTGAGTTCTAGTTTTCTCTTCTATAGAATTCTCTAGAGAAAGAGTTCTTAATCTGGGAAAAAAAGAATTCAGAAGATTGTGTGACATCTTCATATTCTAATTTTGTGACTAAGAGAGTTGGTCCTGAAGCCTGGAAATCTCCGCATTCTAAGTGCTCAGTAGCTGAAGACTGAGATGTTTAAGGGTTAAAAACTAGATTTTGTAAAATAAAATTAAGTGAGCCCTTTTCAGGGTCTGCAAAAAAAGACAAATACCACCAAAGATCCTGGAACTCTTTTGGAATCCATGGTTGCCAATGTTAGGGAAAGATGGCAGTATTCAGATCTGGGGGCTGTTATAAGTTAGACAAACTCTGAGAGAGCAAAATAGAGTTCCAAGACCTTAAGAATCAAACCTTTGGAGGTTCAAATCCCAGTCCTACCTTTACCAGCTCTGTAACATTAGACAAGTTACTGAATGTCTCTGAGTCCCCATTTTCTCCTCTGTATGACGGGGATAATTATGTATATCTTACAAAATTATTGCAAAGATTAAAGATAATATATACAGGGGCTTCCCTGGCGGCACAATGGTTAAGAATCCGCCTGCCAGTGCAGGGGACATGGGTTCAAGCCCCGGTCCGGGAAGATCCCACATGCCACAGAGCAACTAAGCCCGTGCGCCACAACTACTGAGCCCGCATGCTACAACTACTGAAGCCCTCGCGCCTAGACCCTGTGCTCCACAACAAGAGAAGCCACCACAATGAGAAGCCTGCGCACCACAATGAAGAGTAGCCTCCACTCACAGCAACTAGAGAAAGCCCGCACAGAGCAACAAAGACCCAACACAGCCAAAAATAAATAAATTTTTTTTAAAATTATGAAAAAAAAAGTTAATGTATACAAAGTGCTTAGTATTTAGTGCTGGGTACATAGTAGAAATTTAACAAATGGAGCTATTTAGAGCTCCAAGCTCCAACATTTGTAATTCGGCACAATGAAAAGGCTTATAACGTGTGTGTGTGTGTGTGTGTGTGTGTGTGTGTGTGTGTGTGTGTGTCAGGGATCTTGGACACTGCCCTTCCCTTTCCCATCTGTAATGAGATTTTTTTTTTTTCTTTTCTCAGCAGACTGTCCCCTCAAATAGCTGAAGCCTGAGACATTTGATATATGTAAAACTGGCTGCTGCAACTAGATCTTAACACTGCAGTTTGAACAGGTACCAATGTGTGTGTGTGGTTGGATTTTTGGCTACATATTTTCAAGGGATTCTTCTGTACTTGTGCCTGCTCTCTATATGAATCAGGGTTATACCCAGCTCATCCCAAACAAACAGAGTCCTGACCATGTCCCAGACACCCTGAGGCAACAGGGCCTGGGCCACATGATGAGGGCCCCTGAGAGTCACTGACAGAAACATTGCTTCTCCCTTAGCCATGTGATTGCAAGTCTTTCAGGACAATACATACAGAGTCATCATCTGAAGATGTCTAGTGTGTCTATGTTACCATAGTCTCTCCCTGTGAGATGGAAGCCACACAGATAATGCAAATAGAGAGTGGCTTTTAATGGGATTAGTAAGTGCTTTCTCTTTTCTAAAAAAGTTTTTTGTTTACTTGATTTTTTTGTTTGTTTAGTGTTTTTAAATTTTGGTTTTCATGAATCTAGCTGTTACCCTTACTTTCAATACATGAAACTATTGATTGAGTCTAGATCCCTGCCAGGAAATAAAAGATCTGTGAAATTTACACGTGCAGTACTTTAAAATTCTTTACTCAAACAAATGATTATGGTTGATGAGAAAATATAGACATCATGAAAGTACATTAATTTACTTTATGTATTAATGTACTTTTAAACTTATAGATATAGCAGATTTTCCACATCTTTTTAAAGCACAAACTATAGGACCCATGCTGAAACAGCTTATAAAGGAGACTGCCTTGCAACAAGATCCTCGGTACTCAGTAACTTAACTCCCTTGACTTGGGTCCAAGGCAGTCCTGGTTACCCTCAAACTCAGCTATAGAGTGAACTCCTTTAGCCATGACAGAGTGTGATACAGGTGTGCCCTGCTTTATGAAAAGCCACATCACAATGTGATTATTCGCTCCATGCTATTTTATTAAATAATGAGTTCCCATGGGACATTTAAAATATGATTTGACTTACAAAAATTTGATTTATACTCACTTTTCCCAGAAACATACCTATGGAGGTAAAGCTCTATTTTTTTAAACGATGATGCATGTTCTTTAGCAAATGTTTTATAAGCAGTCCATTTTCAAAGGTGAAGACAAGGAAGCATACCACAGTTCTGAGACTAGGAAAGAAAGAATTTCTGTATAGAAAATCAATTGTACACAGAAGAAGCTAGAAACTGATCTGTTTAATTATCTATTTTGAGGCCTCATGTAGATGTACTGGAAGTCTGACACATGATAGGATTTGGTCTTGAAATGTTTCAGAAAATACAATGCTCTTGTACTGGGTTTTAACAGAAAAATTTCCAAATCAACTCTATAAACACTCTTGAAAATACTTTTCAAAACTGGGGAAGAATTTTCTGTTGCATAGAGAAACTGAAGGATAATTCTAAAATTGGTCTGAGCTTATTCCCATTTAGGAGTAATAGTCTATGGGTTAAAATATTACCATCCATCTCATATCCATGTTTTCACCTAATTAGTTGGCATTGAACTCAAATTCTGAAACTGGATACATTGAACACATCAGGACGTTTAGCATTGTTAAGGGCTCTGGAAGACATCTATTGTAGCTGCTATGAATGCACCAATGCAGAGAAGCCAAGATGGTAAATACTATTTTGATGCATTTTTTTCTGTTGTGTTATGTTATGCTGAGATTTTCACAACAGTTGTGTTGAAATCTCTACAGAAGCAACAATCATGCAGGTTTCTTCACCACACAGTCTGGTGCCTGGTGCCTCTTGTGTCCCTCCCCCATCACCCCATCCCCGGAAGGGACAACATGTAGTCATGGAGCATGGGCTCCTTAGCCCCAGGGACCACCTTTCCTAATCCGCCCTACACACCACTACCTGATTAATCTTCCTATAGCACAGTTCTGAAAATATCATTCTACTACTCATAATCTTCAAGATCCCTTAGTTATTATTTTCGAGATAAAGCCCCAAATTTTGCCTTTCATTCAAAGGTATTCTAGATAGAGGAAACAGCAAGAGAGATGGGAAAACATGAGGTATGCACCAGAAGTGTTAAGAATTTTATTCTGCCCGAGTTATGGGATTCAAGAAGAGAACTTTACAGGTTTGGAAAGATAGGTTGGGCAGGTGCCATGGAGGGCTTATAATGAAAAGCAAAAATTGGAGGCTTTGTCTTGAAAATAATTGAATGATCTTGAAGATTCTGATTAAGGGGGTGGCATTATCAAAATTGTGCCTTAGGAAGATTAAGCAGGCAGTGGTATGGGAGAGATTACACTTCCTCTTCACATGTTCTGTCTACCTATCTTTTGAGATCCAAGACAAACATCACCTCCTCCAGTAAACTGTTGATATAGTTCTCTGAACTGAAAGCAATCTCTTCCCATCACCAACCTCCTTTGGCACCCTTTCCTTACATGTTGGTTTTGCCTGTATCTCTATGATCTCTCTTAATATACTGTAAATTCCTTGAGGGGTATTTGTATCCAACTCTTCTTGTCCTCCATTGTTAAAGTACATCTTGCTAAGAACTAGCGGCCCTTTCTAAATGTAATGATTTTTGTTTTTCAACAATTTTAGAAAAAGTTCAGCAATTACTATTTTAAATACTGCCACTCCTTCAGTCTCTCAACTTGTTCTTTCTTGCTCTCTGATTAGACACTTTTGTGCTACCTTCCATGTTTCTTTGCCTCACTTTCTTAAATTCTCTTTATCTCTCTGTGCTTAATTCTGAATAATTTCCTCAGTTCTATATTCAAGTTCTTTAATTCTCTCTTTAGCTGTGTCTAATTAGCTATTTAACCTGTCATTATTTTTTTCCATCTCAATTATCTTTTAAATTTCTGTAATTTATATGGGTTCTCTCCAAATATGTGCCCATTATCTTTTCACACTGCCTTGTTGTCTTCTTATTTTCGATCTCAAGTTTAAGTTTTTAAACATTTTAAGTATAATTTCTTTTATCTGAAGTTTCTAGAGATCTAATACTGCTGTTTGTTGTATCTACTCACCTTTGCTTAGATAAATTGTTTTCCTATATTTTAGAATTTTAGATTGTTAGTTCACCTTCAACAAGACTTCGTCTGTGGGAATCATGTTTAAAATTACTTGAAGTCTTATCTTTCCAGAGATAAGACTGTTTATATTTGCTTTATCAGATACCCCAGGGATATAATCAATTTTTAAATTTATTTACCAGCCTGGGGTTTTCCAAACCATGGAGGAAGTGTAATTAGAACCAGAGACATAAGTGATAGTGGGCCTGTTGGGAAGAATTGTCAGGGGAGACTTTTTTCTTTTAAACCCAGAGGCAAGATGAGATAGAAACTTCCTTGATTTTCTAGACCAGACTTTCACTGGTGGTATAACTCTCTGAGACTCAGCTTCACGTACAGGTATCAGTTGTAACTCCCCAACTTATGTTGGATAGAATTTTATGTCCTGATTCCATGAAGGTTTTGAAACTTAAGCCCTGAGTTCTCAAAGTTATTGGCTCCCCATCCCCCAACACAGACTGCCAGGATTTTATTCACTCTTATGTTCAGCCCCAAGGATTTCCCTTCCTTTCTTTCAAGAACATTTATTAGTTATTAAGCCAAAAGCTTCAGTGATTTAGGAAGGGAGGGATTGCAGATTATTTAGTCCATAAAAATACTGGAATGTCTAGACTTGAAAATATTTGTGGTGGTTTGCTGTTAGTGAATTTTAGTTTTAAAATCTTTTCTCGAATTCTTCTTTTCAAAAGAAATTTCTGGGTCCGCAAACAAATGTAGAACCAAAACATCACTTATAATTAGAATCACAAAAACAGCCTTTACACATGTTTTTGATCAGTCTAAAATCTCTCTCACCACCTTCTTCATCTGGCCATCGAAATCATGTTCACCCTTCAGATGTCATCTCAGATTCAACCTTCTTTCCTAATGCTTTCATAATTATAGTAATAATAATTACAAAACAGTAACAACCATTTCTTAAGTGATTACCCTGTGTTAAGCAGTACACTGACTCTTTGCATATGTCACCTTACTTTTCGAAAAATCCCTATGACATTTTTAACCTCATTGTTCAGGTGAAGACACTGATGTTCCTAAAAGTTAAGTGATTTGTTCAAGGTGACCTAGCTAGTATTAGGTTGAACCACATGAAATTGCTGATATTCAACTGTTTTTTAGCCCACAGCGCCCCCCGCCCAAAAAAACATTTTTACATGGTTCAATCTAAGAAAGGGGGAAGGTAGGATTCAAATTCAGGTCTGACTAATTTCTAATTTCATTTTATTCCCCCTGGACAGCACAGCCTCTCTACTATACTAATTACTCCTTCCTCTCGGCTACTGCAGCTCTCATACCATCTGTCTTGATTCACTTTCCTTACTTGACCTTCAGTTACAATAATGTACATTCATCTGTCTTCTCCAGTGAATGTAAACTCCTTAAGGGCTGTGCCTTGGCTTTCTATCACCAGTGCTTAGCACAGTACTTGGTATATTACAAGTCTTCAATTTTTTTTATTTAATAAACTAAATAGGTATTCAAGCATTGGTCCGTATTTGTGTGCAGTTGATGTGCTTCTGAGCTTTTCCCTTTCTCTCATTTTCTCATAGCGGAAGTTTTAAAATATTGTCCCCGATTTTTTGACACTCTTTCCATCAAGAGGTGGTGTCTGTGTCTCCTTTCCATGAACCTAGGCAGGCCTGTGACTGCTTCAACCAACAGAGGAGAACAGAAGTGCGTTCCAAGGCTGAACTATAACAGCCCATACAGCATCCGCCCAGGTGTCTTGGAACATTTGCTGTCTGAAAGCTCCCAGTTGGGTGCTCTACCTCAGAATCCAGTGGCCACACTGTGAGAAACACAATCCACATAGGTTCTCCGCCCAACAGTCCCAGCTGAGATAAGCCTTTGACTTACCCCAGCCCAGGTGCCAGGCAAGTGAGTGAGTAAGTCCCCAGATGATTCCAGCCCCCAGCTGTTTGGGTCACCTCCAAGCATTTGGGTCTTACCAGCTGAGGTCCAGATACTGTGAAGCAGAGACAAGCCATCTCTCTCCGTCCCACCTGAATTCCTGACCCACACACTCTGTGAACATAATAAAATAATTATTACTCCACACCACTACATTTGGGGTGGTTTGTTGTACAGCAGTTAATAACTAGAGCATTGCCTTCATCTGGCTTGTCAGCTAAGAATAGCTGTAGCCTGGTCAGTTTGGAACCCTCCAGCAGTTGGGCTGTAGTAAGGGAGTTCCTTTCCCCCAATAAGAAGGGTCTCCCATGTCCAGAATCAAAAGTGTACTTTGTGTCTGCATATTCATATATAATTATATATATATATATATATATATATATATATATATATAATTATCTGGCTATAGATTTTTTTTTTTAGTTATTAAAGCCTGGTCCCACCCATCCTAAAACAAAATAAAACATCAATCTGAACTTTTAAGATATCAGCACTTCTCATTGCTGCTTTATTTACAATAGCCAAGATATGGAAACAACTTAAGTGCCCATCAACAGGTGAATGGATAAAGAAGATGTGATATATATATAGTGGAATACTACTCAGCCATAAAGTAAAAAGTTGAAATCTTACGATTTGCGACAACATGGATAGACCTTGAGAGTATTATGCTTACTGAAATAAATCAGATGGAAAAAGACAAATACCGCATGATTTCACTCAAATTTAGAATATAAAAAAAACAAACAAAATAAATGAACAAACTAAACCAAACAAAAGCAAACACTTAGATACAGAGAACAGGGTAGTGGTTACCAGAAGGGATGGGGTAGGAAGAGGGCAAAATGGGTAAAGGGGATCAACTTTATGGTGAGGGATGGAAACTAAATTTTTGGTGGTGAACACACTGTAGTGTATACAGAAGTAGAAATATAATGTACACAAGAAACTTATGTAATGTTATAAACCTATGTTACCATAATAAAAAATAAATAAATTTTTTTTTAAAACTGGAAAACAGAAAGTGTGCTTCAACTGGATTTTGGCTTTCAGACATGTTTTGGGCATTTGGCTCTCACCCTGTGTCTTGAGTCTGTCTGACTGACTTTCTGTCCTGGCCCAGGCCTGAACCCAACCTGGTTGGCTGAGAGCAGTGACCTCCCAACTCATCGTTGCCACTCCCCTTTCTTGGGGCTGGACCTTGCCTCTGCCATCCCTCATATTGACTCTGACAGGCCAACCTAACCTACGCCAGCCAAGCCACTCACCAGAAGCTGAGCCCTGTTGCTGCCTGGAAGCCCTGGTGCCCATTCTACCTTCTGGTTCAGGACCACTCAAGGACAGATTCCAGTCCAGGCCACCAACCAAGCTTTGCCTTCGTGGACTTGGTAATTTGGATTCTGGCCCCTTCTTAGAAGGGAATAGCTCTTTCCTCAAGCCCAGCCATTTTACCCAATATGCCCCTTCTCCTTACCAGTTCTTAGGGAACATCAAGGCTAGACCCACCCTGTTAATTGCAATTAGTATCGCTCAGATCTTTACCTACAGAGACACACCTACAGAGATACGCAGGCAGAGTGAGCAATGTCAGGCAGTGGTCACTAGGGGGCAGTTGGCTCTCCAGGCAATCCCAGAGGCAGAGGCATCCAGAACTCCTGGGGCAGCTGTGCTGGAGTTTCTGGCATCTGGTCCCATGCATCATGTTGAGAAGCAAGCAGGGACAGCCACATGCTTTGCTAGGTTAGTCCTGTGCTATAGGAGGACATTTCTTCTAGTTGTTATGTAAAGCATCCAAGCCTGCTTCCCTGGTCCTCCCAGAGATAGATAAACTGCCTAGTATCTTTTTTTTCTTTTTTTAATTGAAGCGTAGTTGATTTATGTTAGTTTCAGGTATACAGCATAGTAATTTGATATTTTTATAGAATATACTTTATACATACTTATTATAAAATATTGACTATATTCTCTATGTTGTACATTACATCCTTGTAACTTATATTTTACCTAGTAATTTGCACCTCTTAACCCTCTTCCCCTATCTTTCACTTACCCCTACCTCTCTCCCCTCTGGTAACCACTAGCTTGTTCTCTGTATCTGTGAGTCTCTTTCTGTTTTGTTATATTTGTTCATTTGTTTTATTTTTTAGATTCCACATAAAGTGAAAACATATGATATTTGTCTTTCTCTGTCTGACATTTCATTCAGCCTAATACCCTCCAGGTCCATCCATGTGTTCGCAAATGGCAAAGTTTCATTCTTTTTTATGGCTGAGTAATATCTACATCTTCTTTATCCATTCATCTGTTGATAGACACTTAGGTTGTGATTAATATTCAGAAATCTGTTGCAATCCTATACACTAATAATGAACTATCAGAAAGAGAAAACAAGAAAACAATCCCATTCACAATCGAATCAAAAAGAGTAAAATACCTAGGAATAAATTTAACCAAGGAAGTGAAAGCCCTGTACTCCGAAAACTATAAGACGTTGATGAAGGAAATTGAAGATAATACAAATAAATGGAAAGATATCCCACATTCATGGATTGGAAGAATTAGTATTGTTAATCTGTTCATACTACCTAAACCAATGTATAGATTTAATACTATCTTTCTATAAAAGTTTTTTTGCTTAAATTAGCCAGAGTGGATTATTTTATCTGGAATTAAGAATATACAATTCACCATCTTCCAACTTCTTGTGATCTTTGAATCATTCAGAAAATCCTAGAGGGACTTCCCTGGTGGCGCAGTGGTTAAGAATCCGCCTGCCAATGCAGGGGACACAGGTTCAATCCCTGGTCCGGGAAGATCCCACATGCTGAGGAGCAACTAAGCCCATGGGCCACAACTACTGAAGCCTGCACGCCTAGAGCCCGTGTCTGCAACAAGAGAAGCCACCGCAATGAGAAGTCCGCGCACCGCAACGAAGAGTAGCCTCCGCTCACTGCAACTAGAGAAAGTCCACACGGAGCACCGAAGACCCAACACAGCCAAAAGTAAATAAATTTATAAAAGAAAATCCTAGAGCCATAGATTGTTTATTTAATTTTTGTTTGTAGATCCTGACAGAGAGTACTATTAGTATTAAAGATCTACCATGAGCCCTACTGTAGTAGTAAAAAATTAGCAAGTACCATGCAGTAATGTTAAAAACAATGACCAACCAATCAGATATGACATACTCATATTTACTTTCACTAAAAGCTTTAATGTTAATATTGATAATGTTAAATAATAAAAGTATCATTATTGATAATGAAAGGCTTTAACTGTTAAAAAACAAATTTATGATTTACTTTAAAAGTTTCATCTTTGTTTCCCTTTTGACATTTCCATTTGGGGAGAAATGTTTTATAAGGGATATATTTTACAGTAATACACATATGTAATTTTTGTTTGGAGGGGGTTTGTTTTGTTTTGTTTTGTTTTTGGCTGCACCATGCAGTTTGCAGGGATCTTAGTTCCCCCACCAGGGTTGCACGCTCTGCAACGCAGAGCCCTAACCACTGGACTGCCAGGGAATTCCCAATTTTTGAATACTTATTTTGGAAGTACATGGCAAAATATTTTTACTGATTAGTATGCATGATAAAAAAAATTTGCAAACCGCTGCAGTGAATTTAACGTATTCCTTCTTTTTTCTTTTTTTTTTTGCTTTTGCCTTTTGTTTTTGATAAAATTTGTTTTCATTTTTTAAAATTGAAGTATAGTTGATTTACAAAGTGATTCAGATTCTTTTTCATTATAGGTTATTACAAGATATTGAATATAGTTGCCTGTGCTATACAGTAGGTCCTTGTTGTTTATCTATTTTATATATAGTAGTGTATATATGTTAATCACAAACTCCTAATTTATCCCTCCCCCACCTCAATGTATTCATTCTTAAAGAGACCTTAAAAAATATCTAATCTAGTAGTTTATGAAATGTTTTGGTGGCAGAAATCTTTCACTGAAGAAAGCCCCAATACCTAAAACAAACAATATTCTTGATAGAGTTCCCCATCTGCTCCTTTCCTGAAGGGGTCAGAAAAGCACTATTTGCAGACCATTGATATGCTAGACCTCTCTCTTTTTACAGATTCGGAAACCGAGGTCCAGAAAGGAAATGTCTTGGCCAAGATGACTTTTCTATTTGATGACTGAACTGGAGCTCAACCTACATTTCCTGGATCTCTTTTTGGCCAAAAGTCTTTCCACCACATTACATTATTTCATTGAAATGCTAGATTTGAGAGAGTTTCGTGACACTTTCTAATTTGTGTTTCTTTTATGGTTCTGAAATGTTACAAGATGTTTGCCAGAGTCCTGGGAGTATCTGAGAAGCTGGAGGGAAGTGCTGAAGAGCTTCACCCACCACACAGCCCTCACTTGCACTTCCTTGCAAGGCTTATCATATAAAAAAACATTTTTAGTAAGTTCACGGTGCATTTTGTTTCTGCTTCTTTTTGCCTGTTGGCTTTAGTCAAAAGAATCTGGATTGGAAACTCAGCCAAACACTTTCAAAGGATCTGATCACAGTCACACTGTCATCAGATAGAAACACAGCATCACCCAAACTTCTGGGTCTCTTGTTCACACATGATTCTAACTAGCAAAGGAATAAACTGTAGTAACTACAAGCAAATATCTCTGAACTTCACTGAGATTGATAACAATGGTAATAAAATTAGTCTTTTCCATGACGAACACTACCAGTAAGTCAACTGTTAAAATGGGATAGTTGTAAGAGTAACCAATGCATTAGCTCTTGTCAATGAGATTCCTTTTGGCAGTAATGTATTCTGGGGGATTAAGTTAAACCAAATGTTTGTAACAAGGAAAATGTAGTCATGTTAACAGTTAGGATTATCATCTTGGTGAATATTTACTGTAGTTACATTCAGATTTACTCTTTATCCCTCTGGACACTGTTTGATCACTTTCATCTCTTTCTGATAAATTCCATTTTAGATTAAAACCAACAGAAAGCATCCTTTCACATTTTAAAAGCCTTGTCATTTATTTTCTTTTAAAATGTTGATGCTTTTTTTTTTCCTTTCAGCTGCAGCTCACCCTGCCACCTGCACAGTGCTGGGGGTAAGCAGTGAAAGCCCTGATTGAGAAAGTTCTGTAAGTTCTCTGGCCACATTTGACTTTACTTGGTGCTCATAACTTTCAGGCCGAGCCATAGGTAAACACTACATGCACCTTTCCTGATTTCCCTTTGATTTTCACATCTGTTTCCTGCCGCTTGGTTACTTCATGGCCGCACAGGTAAGAGGCCCAGTGTTGACTCTGTAACCTAGGCGCTAATCTCTCTGGTTCCTGTGCTTAGAGGAAGCCTGTGCAGAAAGGTCCGTCCACACATGACCTCACATGCAGCTAGCCTTCTGCTGTCTCCTGATGTGACCCTGGACAACTCCTGGGTACAGAATTCCACAGGACGAGGAACTAAAGTTGTGTATCACAAAAGCACTTTGTTATTTACAGGACTGTTTCTGAAATTGTTCTGTCATAATATTTTTCTTGATTAGTATTTTTTAAATTCTTTTTATCTCATTAGGCCATAAGTGACAACTTGCTGTGTTTTTAATCCATAGAATGGGTGGAGGAGGGTGGTAGGGAATTTGCACTTTGGGTGGCTTTGCTGTTATTTTTTTTTATCACTTTTGACCATATACACACAGGGTGACATTTATTCCTCCACTTTGAAAGAGAGGAGAGAGGCCACATGAACCACCTGAGAACGCCTGTGACCCGGATGCTTTGAGAGGCCCTCCCAGAGCTGTGCCATGCTGGTGGGCGCGACCTTCACTCTCTCAGGCCACCATGCCACAGTGAGCTCGGAGAGCCCCGGGACAAATGTTTGCAACAATAGCAATGCCCTCACGTTAACAGTTGGGATTATTGTCCCAGTTAATATTTCCTGTACTTATATTCAAATTTACCCTTTTGGACACTGTTTGTTCAGGAGAGGAGGAAACCCTTGTTCATCCCCAGGTCGCTCCAAGGCCACCATACAACCACCAATTGTTCAGTGGTCCACTCCTTCCACTAACCACTTGGGCCTCAAGCGTGAACTGATGGTCCATCTTCCTGTGACACGGTGGTTCTTAACCAGAATTGCACCTAAATCACCTATGAAGCTATGAAGCTCTTTGGGAATTCCCTGGCAGTCCAGTGGTTAGGACTCCGAGGTTCCACTACAGGGGCCCGGGTTCGATCCCTGATCGGGGAACTAAGATCCTGAAAGCCAAGAGGCATGACCAAAAAACAAACAAACAAATAAACAAAACAAGTAAATCACCTATGAAGCTCTTTTAAAACTGTTGCTGAAGTTCCAATCCCAAATAACTAAATGAGAACATTTAGAAGTGGGGCATGAACAACATCATGTGTTAATAGCTCCCCAGATGATCTCGCCTTACTTACTCAAGTACCCTCTTCACAGTAAGTCTTTGACCTCATGGAGATCTTTGATCCATTGGCCAGATTGCTTTTCAACGATTCATCATTTGGTCATGTCCTGGTACCCAGGTTCCCATAGTTCATAATTTTAATTCTGTGCCAACACTCAGTCTCTCCCCACTGTTATATTCCCCTGGTGACGTCCCCTAACACCATTAAACTCACTGCCACAGCTACTCCACATCTGGACCAGACCTCCAGAAGATTCCTAGGGAAAAACACGTAACCAACCACGTTGGCTGTTTTAACTTTAACTCCATGATCACAAATCTGATTTGGGCACACTGCACAGCTCAAAAACCATTATGTTTTCAGATTTTCAGTTTACCTCACCTACACCTATTCTTTCCCCCAAATCTCCTGTATTCCCTTCCCCTTCCCACCATTCTTGACTGATGACATTGCCTCATAACTCATTGGGAAAATACAGATATCAGAGGGAATTCTTCATTTTCCTACCGCCAAATCTATAAAACCATCCACATCTATATTCACACTCTTTGCCCTCCCTCTACTGGCTGTGGATGAAGTGTTCCTGCTCCTATCAAAGTTCAGGCCTCCCTGTTTGCTCTTGATCTCTCCTCCTCTTGCCTTTTGAGGGACTTCATTCTTTCCTTCAGAGGAATGCATTGTCAGCTTCTTCCCACAGTTTACAAATATGCTTCAGTATCTTGCATCTTAAAACAAACCTTCCTTAACTCCACATTGATCTTGGCTATCACACCACATCTCTGCTTCTCTTCGCTTTAAAACTTCTTTAAAAGAGTTCTCTTTAGTGTCTCTCCCCACTTCCTCAATACTCCAGTGAAAGCATGATTATCAAATCCAGCTTCACTTTCCAAAACTTTCTGAGATATCTAAAAGGAACCTCAAACTTAATACGTCCACAATTTTTTTCCCTAACTCCACAAAATAATCCGGTCTTTCTCTAGTCTTCCCATTTCATTCAATGGCAACATCATCCACTCAGTTCAAGCCTTGATTCTTCTCTTTCTCTCAACCCTATGCATAATTCATCAATGTTTTGTTGGTTGTTCTTCCAAAATACACCTGAATCCATTCACTTCTCTCCATTTCCTACCACTCCAGTCCAATCACCATCATTCTTCACTGGGACTTGGCCAACAGCCTCCAGACGGTCCCCCATTTCCACTCTTACCTCACAACATCCATTTTCTATACAACATATTTGTCTTCTAAAAACATAGATGAGGTCAGGTCATGTCCAACAGCTTCCTGCTTAGAATAAATTCTCTTTCCTAAGGCCTGTCTGATCCGGCCCTTGCCTCCTCATCAAACCTCATCTCAGATCACTCCTCTCACCCACTCCTACCTTTGCTCCAGCACTGGGGATTCCTGTACATTCCCTCATCACTCTGTACTCCAGAATAATCTCAAAGTCTTCACTTCTGGGTCTGCCTCAAAGGTTTACCTCCTAGAACTTCTGTTGTCCAGCTCCTTCTTAGCTCAGCTCAAAAGTCACTTCGTCTCCCAGAACATTCGTTCTAAAGCAGCCACCATCCAACCCATCACTTTTTATTACGTTACTAGGTTTTCTTTCTTTCATGGCACTTGTTCAACAAATGAAGTTATTTCATTCTTCAATAGTCAACAGTTGACATCTCAAGAGTAGGTAGAGCTGCTTTTAAAGATAATCTCCAGGGATTAGTTCAATAAGGAAAAGCCTTTGGGTAAGATAAATTCTGAAGACATCTAAAAACAATACCTCACCTTTAAGGGTAGTGCCTAGGTTGCACAGGTAGGTATTATTGGCTTTCTCGAATGTCTTTTGGAGAAGTTTGGAATTTTGTGAGTATAATCACTAATTCAGCTCTAGCTCTAACATCTGGGCTCTTTGACTAAATCACATGGCCCAAAGAATGTTGGATAATATATTCTATGTTCCTCTATCTCAACAAAAAGCCACCAACTCAGGGGACTTCTTTCTTCTTTTTGCAAATGTTCAATCTGTCATCATCCATGACTTGGAGTGATTTTAGTGATGATCTAAGTACTCTGGTCCTAACTTCTCAAAGTGTAAAAGCCCTTCTACGTTTAACTTAAGAGGTGACTATCTTTCCACTAAACTTCTTTTTAAGAAAAGGACATTAATTGCGCCTCCTTCTGAGTGATAACACCACCTGTGCTTTCAGAAACTAACTGGGAGATACCCATTTTGAATTCTTTGATACTCTTGACGAATGAGAAATATACATGTATAATTCTCCTTTACTGTCGATGGGAGTTAACACATGTCTTATGGAATAAAGTTCTCTTCCTTGCTATAATTATAGCTGGGTTTCAGAGGGTTTTTTTTTTTTTTTTTCCTTTTGACTTCAGAAATTTTGGAATCAGTGTTCAGCCAACAGTAATTACTGCTCATTACAAAAATCATCACCATCAGCCTGATCGGTCCCCTGGGGCACAAGTCAGGGACTAAGGAAATGCATTTTTATCTAGGAGGATGATGAATTTTACCTGAGGCCCAGGGCGGCCTCTCAAGGAGCCAAATTTGATGACTGACACTGGCAGCTGTTAATATACTGAATTCCTAAGTCAGAATTATTGTTTTAAGTATTTTCTGAGTGAAACCATATTCAAAGGAATCTGAAATTTCAATCTCATGTTGAAAAGTCTTTGCAGGTCTTGTATATGAAATGGAAACAAGAAAAATGTGGAAAAAAAAATGTTAGAAGCAACATTAAGCCAGGAAGGTAATTTCAGCAGTAACCCATATTACAGAGAAGTGGAGACCAACCTCTGCTTCTCGGTTTGGGGGTTCCCTTTAAAATAACATGCACTAGAATGGCTGGGGAGAAAGGTAAATGCTGGAGTGAGAGCACACACCATTAGTGGTTTACAGAATAAAACCATAAAATCTCAGGATTAAAATGGACCTGAGATTTGAATCCCATTTTTAAGCATTAGAGTGAACCTTTACTATGTACTAAGCACTAGGTATATTCAGGGTTCAGAAGTAAGGGCTTAGGCTCTATCTTCGAGGATGCAATTCTATCAGGATGGCATTTAGCTACATCCAAATAAAAAATCTATTCACAGTGGCTAAACTAAAGAGGGTTGTATCCCTCCAAAGTTAGATCCCGAGATGGGCAATTCAGAGTCATCCAGGTTCTAGCTCCAAATATCCCTACCATCACTAACATAGGGCTGGTATTTCAAGGCTGCCAGGTAGCAGCTTTACCTCCAGCCTCATGCCTCCTGCCAGGATGAAGGAAGAAGAATGGAGAGGAGGGAAATAAAGCTGCTTAAATCAAGAAAAAAAAGCCTCTCCCGGAAATCTCAGGTTGACATTTGTTTATGTCTCCTGGCCAGAATTTTGCAGCAAGGCCACCCCTACCTGCAAAGTGGTCTGGAAAGGCAAGTGTTTAAGCTAGGCATATTGCCATTCCAAACAAAACAGGGATTCTGTTGTAAGGAAAAAGAGAGAATGGGGGTTGGTTGGTGACAAGTAGTGCCTGCCATAGACTAACAAGTATGTTGACAATTACACTATAGTGTGGTTTGTACATAATAAAGTTTTGCAGAACACAGGACTATCTACCCTCTTGTTAGGGGAGATGTTGTGCAGGGCTTCTCTGAGGAAGTAACATTTACACTGAGTTTCAAAGAAAAAATGAAATTGTTAGAGTAGACAAAAGCAAAGAGTGTTTCAAGAGAGGGACTAAGGGTTAAGTGGGCATGGAAAAGTGGTTATTTATCAGAACATTTTCAGTTGCCACTGACAGAAAGGCAAATTGAACCAAAAAGTGCAAAGCTAAGGTCTCAGGTATGGCTGGCTCCAGTAGCCCAGATGATGTCACCAAGACTCAATATCTCTTTTTTTCTTCTCTTTGACTCTGCAGGTCAATAAGCAGCTCCAGGCTTATGTCGCATCCCATGAGCAGCCCCAGAAGTTCCAATGAAGTTATGAATAGGCATCTCATTGGAAGAACTTGGGACATGTGTCCATCACTCTGACCTAACACTGTGGACAGGAAAATAAGACATGCTGAATGGGCAAGGCTGGGTTCCATGTCCACCTCTGGAGCCCTACCTGAACCACTTGAACTAAGAGTGGGAAAGAAGCTTCTCAAAAGGAAAACTGGGAGTAAATGAAGCAGGCCAAAGTAGCAAATGTCTCTTACAGAGAGCAAATTATGTTAGTGACATTTAGAAGGTGTAAGGCACAAGACATGAGAGAACAATTGGCTTATTTTGGTGAGGGGCAGGAAAGACTCTGAAATAACACTCTAATTCAATGCTTGAGTGGCTGGGTATGATGTTAGCACTAAGCAAGCTGGTGACCATACATGCAAGACCAGGTTGGAGATGGGAGGGGGGCTGAGAAGTTTAGAAGTAATAATAATAATAATAATAATAATAATAATAATAATAATAATAAACAACTATATTTCCTGGCAAGCCAAGGAAAAGGAACGTTAAGGAGCAGGAAATATGGATCTAACATTTAGAACAGACCACTGGACTGGAGACACTGAGTTTTTACATATTCAGGCCCATTTTTGTTTACGTGAGCATTTAAAAATATATTTAGGGCTTCCCTGGTGGCGCAGTGGTTGGGAGTCTGCCTGCCAGTGCAGGGGACATGGGTTTGAGCCCTGGTCTGGGAGGATTCCACATGCCGCGGAGCAGCTAGGCCCGTGAGCCACAACTACTGAGCCTGCGCGTCTGGAGCCTGTGCTCCGCAACAAGGGAGGCCGCGATAATGAGAGGCCCGCGCACCGTGATGAAGAGTGGCCCCCACTTGCCACAACTAGAGAAAACCCTCGCACAGAAATGAAGACCCACCACAGCCATAAATAAATAAATAAATAAATAAATAAAAAATATATATATATTTACTTTAATATGCAAAGCACTCTGGTTTTGAAATTTTCCAAACCACATCCTACCTCAGTTGTCTCTATTACACTTTCAGTTCTACAGTGTTTCCTTTCCTCTTCCTCTGAGATAATTAATGACTTTAAAACACCAAAACAAAGGGTTAAATTAGCCACGGTTTGAGATGAGTAGAGATTGGAACCTGCAGCCATAATGAAAAATAACATTTAAATTTTTGAACCTACGAGAAGCCAATAAGCTGTCTATAAGTCAAGTTTAATTAATGTGTAGCATTTGTCTACTCCAAAACTGTATGAATAAATCTTCAAAGCCAAATTAGTATTTTAAAATATGAGTTGGCCAATACGAGTCAGCATATAAGCAGAAATATTTCCATTCTGAATCAACATAAAGATTTACAAACTTTAAACAACATTTCTAGTACACAAATTTGGTCTTTCTTTCAACTGCAACCATTATAACAGAGATTTAGTCACCTGGTTTCAAAAGAACAAGAAAGGTTTTTAAAAATATCTTTTAAATCTACATTAGTTATATTAATCCCTTAAACTGGAAGTAACTTTATTTTGAAGATACCTCTGGAGGTAAATGTGGTTGTCAGCAGTTCAATAAAACCACCATTACATATTAATAGAAATATTACTCAAAATGGATAAGAAATCCAATTTTTATATATGTTAATAACAGATTATTCTGAAAGTAGACATAATGAACAAGGTCTGTAATGGACATTGTGAGATGTCTAGCCAATGACCATTCTTCCGTTTTCTCTTTTCTTATAGAACCTGGGTTGCTTACAGGTATGTGCTTTCCTTCCCAGGCCTTCTGCACTGGGGGTGGTTGGTCCTGCCTCAGCCCCAGAAGGTGAATCCTGATTGGTCTAAAACCATGATGATGGTCCCGTTCCCCTCACAATGATTGATCCAGGCATGTGCTTGTGTGATTTGAGGGGAAGTCTGCTGGGAAGCAACTGGCAAGAGTTTCCTCACTTTTACAAAGAGGCACAAGGGAGAGACCATTTACTCCCTCCTATAACCACCTTGCTACCAGGAGGTAAGACAGCCCTAAGCCAGCCAACATGCTGAGACCGGCAGAGTGGAAAGATGGAGAAAGTCTCAGTCTGAGACACTGTTGAGCCACTGAATAAGTCAATCTTGAAGCCACCATACTGGGAGATGTTATGTAAAATAACATTCTCTCTTTTTTTTTTCTTAATAATTGGGAGCTGGGTTTTCTGTTACTTCCTGCCAAAGGATCCTGTTATATAATTTTACTGTTTTTTTTAACTAATAAAATATTGAGACGTTAAGAAAAATAATAGCAAAAAGTTACATGATTTAAAAAAAGCAAAATACGTTTCACTTCTAGGAATTTACCTTCAGAACCACTCATGTCTCATGCAGAGAGATATATTAAGGTTCAGGGTTGTTCACTGAAGCATTGTTTGTACTAGCAAAAGAGTGAAAATGTAAATGTCCTTAAATAAGAAAGCATCTAGGGAATTCCCTGACGGTCCAGTGGTTAGGACTCAGCACTTTCACTGCCGTGGGCCCAGGTTCAATCTCTGGTCGCGGAACTAAGATCCCGTGGCATGGCCAAAAGAAAAAGTGGCTAAATAAAAAAGAATGAAATAATGTCATTTGCAACAACATGAATGGACCTAGAGATTATCGTAGTAAGTGAAGTAAGTCAGACACAGAAAGACAAATATCATATGATATCACTTATACATGGAATCTAAAAAAAATGATACAAATGAATTTATTTACAAAACAGAGATAGACTCACAGACATAGAAAACAAACTTATATAAATCTTATATATCTCTGAATCACTTTGCTATACACCTGAAACTAACACAACATTGTAAATCAACTATACTTCAATTTATTTTTGGGGGGGGGGGGCGGGGGGCAGGCCACACCGCGTGGCTTGCAGGATCTTAGTTCACTGACCAAGGATTGAACCCAGGCCCTTGTCAGTGAAAGTGCCGAGTCCTAACCACTGGACCACCAGAGAATTCCCAATATATACTTCAATTTTTAAAAAGGCAAAATAAATATATTTACCATAAAAAATAAATAAAAAGGCAGTATCCCCCCCCAATAAATAACATAAATAAATGGTTAAATTTTTTATAGTATAACATACTGTTGCCTCGCTGTTCTACTTCTACTACCCCTCAGTGGGCCCAATCCTCCTGGAAGAACAGATGGCTATCCAAGCAGTAGTTGCCTCAAATGCCACCATCCTGAGCCAGTTTACACAGATCACCAAGAGAGCCAGCATTTTCTAGCCCAAGGCCCATCCCTGACTGCAATGTCCATCATGATGACCAGGTGGACATAGCTTAATATCTTCACTGACTTCGACCAAAGTCTGTTGCTAAGCAAATCCTCCTAAGATCCTAAACAAATCCTCCTAAGAATATTGCAAACATGCAGGGTCAATTTGACCCTTTTATATACATCCTTCAATTTCTTTCCTGTTTCACTCCATTTTTGTCTCAGCAAAACCACCACTACCCAGCTCCACCCTAGATTTTTTCTCCATATAAGGCTGGCTAGAACAGGGCATGATAGACCTCTAATGTATTTTTACTTCATTCTTATGTGGTTGTTCTTATTATAATAGAGATGGGTACAAATTACCAGCACTGAACCAGGAATGACGCATATATAGTTTGCATTTACCAAAACCTTAACTCTCTTTGGTCAAACTCTTGCTTTTGTAAATATTTTGAAGTTCCCCTCTCCTTGTTTTCTATTTCAACACAGCATCCTGGTAACATCACATGTCCCCTTGATTTCACTAACTTCACACATTATATTTCTCATAATATATCAGTTAGGGTAGACTAATTGACATGACAAATAGACCAAAGCATGTAATGGCTCCAACAATAGAATATTTATTCTTGCATCTAAAACAGTCCTGGTAGGGAATTCAGGCTAGTGCGTTGGCTCTCCTACGCATGGTAATTCAGGGACCCAAGCTTCTTCCATATTATGGCTCTGTCATTCTTTAGGGCATTATCATTACCTGCATCCGGCCTGAGGAAAAGGAAAGAGCAAAGAGGAACATGAGTGGGAGTGTTTTATCTGCTCAATGTCATCTCTTCAGAAAGGTGGCTACACTCCACAGATCAAATTCTGGATCAACCTCTTGTTTGGTAAACAAAGATATAGAACATCAAATTCATTGTTGCAAATCAAATGTTCACCTCAGTATGTTTTCTGTTCCACATCTAATCAAGAGAAGTAATAATCTGTCTAGAATTGCCTCCTAAGGACTTATTTTATATGTTTAAGAACACAAACTTCTCAGGATAGATATTTAAGGCCAATAACATAATTGTGAACTTAAACCATGGATTTTATTTAGACATTCTTCAGTTTGCACAGAATAAGTGAAGAGAAGCACATATTACTAACCTAAAACAATTATCTATTTAATTTTCTTTTGGGGGGGGAATCAAAAAAGTGATCAACAACAGTTAGGTGGGCCAGAATCATTGTACCTTAAACAGAAGGAGGGCTTCCCTGGTGGCGCAGTGGTTGAGAGTCTGCCTGCCGATGCAGGGGACACGGGTTCGAGCCCTGGTCTGGGAGGATCCCACGTGCCGCGGAGCAGCTGGGCCCGTGGGCCACAATTGCTGAGCCTGCGCGTCTGGAGCCTGTGCTCCGCAGCAAGAGAGGCCGCGATAGTGAGAGGCCTGCGCACCGCGATGAAGAGTGGCCCCCGCTTGCCACAACTAGAGAAAGCCCTCGCACAGAAACGAGGACCCAACACAGCCATAAATAATTAAAATAAATAAACTAATTAATTAATTAAAAAAAAATCAGGAAAAGAAAAAAAAAACATAGAAGACCCAGAGGCTTAAAAAAAAAAAAAAAGGATAATAGAAGGTGTTGCCATAAGAAAACCAGCTGGACTACAATCCTGCAGCCTGTGGACCAAAAACCACAGTTACAGAAAGATAGACAAGATGAAAAGGCAGAGGGCTATGTACCAGATGAAGGAACAAGAAAAAACCCCAGAAAAACAACTAAATGAAGTGGAGATAGGCAACCTTCCAGAAAAAGAATTCAGAATAATGATAGTGAAGATGATCCAGGACCTCGGAATAAGAATGGAGGCAAAGATTGAGAAGATGCAAGAAATGATTAACAAAGACCTAGAAGAATTAAAGAACAAACAAACAGAGATGACCAATACAATAACTGAAATGAAAACTACACTAGAAGGAATCAATAACTGAGGCAGAAGAATGGATAAGTGACCTGGAAGACAGAATGGTGGAATTCACTGCTGCGGAACAGACTAAAGAAAAAAGAATGAAAAGAAATGAAGACAGCCTAAGAGACCTCTGGGACAACATTAAACGCAACAACATTCACATTATAGGGGTCCCAGAAGGAGAAGAGAGAGAGAAAGGACCAGAGAAAATATTTGAAGAGATTATAGTCGAAAACTTCCCTAACATGGGAAAGGAAATAGCCACCCAAGTCCAGGAAGTGCAGAGAGTCCCATACAGAATAAATCCAAGGAGAAACACGCCGAGACACATAGTAATCAAAATGGCAAAAATTAAAGACAAAGAAAAATTATTGAAAGCAGCAAGGGAAAAACGACAAATAACATACAAGGGAACTCCCATAAGGTTAACAGCTGATTTCTCAGCAGAAACTCTGCAAGCCAGAAGGGAGTGGCATGATATACTTAAAGTGATGAAAGGGAAGAACCTACAACCAAGATTACTCTACCCGGCAAGGATGTCATTTAGATTTGATGGAGAAATCAAAAGCTTTATAGACAAGCAAAAGCTAAGAGAATTCAGCACCACCAAACCAGCTCTACAACAAATGCTAAAGGAACTTCTCTAAGTGGGAAACACAAGAGAAGAAAAGGACCTACAAAAACAAACCCAAAACAAGAAAATGGTCATAGGAACATACATATCGATAATTACCTTAAACGTGAATGGATTAAATGCCCCAAACAAAAGACATAGACTGGCTGAATGGATACAAAAACAAGACCCATATATATGCTGTCTACAAGAAACCCACTTTAGACCTAGGGACACATACAGACTGAAAGTGAGGGGATGGAAAAAGATATTCCATGCAAATGGAAATCAAAAGAAAACTGGAGTAGCTACACTCATATCAGATAAAATAGACTTTAAAATAAAGAATGTTACAAGAGACAAGGAAGGACACTACATAATGATCCAGGGATCAATCCAAGAAGAAGATATAACAATTATAAATATATATGCACCCAACACAGGAGCACCTCAATACATAAGGCAACTGCTAACAGCTATAAAAGAGGAAATCGACAGTAACACAATAATAGTGGGGGACTTTAACACCTCACTTACACCAATGGACAGATCATCCAAAATGAAAATAAATAAAGAAACAGAAGCTTTAAATGACACAATAGACCAGATAGATTTAATTGATATATATAGGACATTCCATCCAAAAACAGCAGATTACACGTTCTTCTCAAGTGCGCACGGAACATTCTCCAGGATAGATCACATCTTGGGTCACAAATCAAGCCTCAGTAAATTTAAGAAAATTGAAATCATATCAAGCATCTTTTCTGACCACAACGCTATGAGATTAGAAGTGAATTACAGGGAAAAAAACGTAAAAAAGACAAACACATGGAGGCTAAACAATACGTTACTAAATAACCAAGAGATCACTGAAGAAATCAAAGAGGAAATAAAAAAATACCTAGAGACAAATGACAATGAAAACACGACGACCCAAAACCTATGGGATGCAGCAAAAGCAGTTCTAAGAGGGAAGTTTATAGCTATACAAGCCTACCTAAAGAAACAAGAAAAATCTCAAGTAAGCAATCTAACCTTACACCTAAAGAAACTAGAGAAAGAAGAACAAACAAAACCCAAAGTTAGCAGAAGGAAAGAAATCATAAAGATCAGAGCAGAAATAAATGAAATAGAAACAAAGAAAACAATAGCAAAGATCAATAAAACTAAAAGTTGGTTCTTTGAGAAGATAAACAAAATTGATAAGCCATTAGCCAGACTCATCAAGAAAAAGAGGGAGAGGACTCAAATCAATAAAATCAGAAATGAAAAAGGAGAAGTTACAACAGACACCGCAGAAATACAAAGCATCCTAAGAGACTACTACAAGGAACTTTATGCCAATAAAATGGACAACCTGGAAGAAATGGACAAATTCTTAGAAAGGTATAACCTTCCAAGACTGAACCAGGAAGAAACAGAAAATATGAACAGACCAATCACAAGTGATGAAATTGAAACTGTGATTAAAAATCTTCCAACAAACAAAAGTCTAGGACCAGATGGCTTCACAGGTGAATTCTATCAAACATTTAGAGAAGCGCTAACACCCATCCTTCTCAAACTCTTCCAAAAGATTGCAGAGGAAGGAACACTCCCAAACTCATTCTATGAGGCCACCATCACCCTGATACCAAAACCAGACAAAGACACTACAAAAAAAGAAAATTACAGACCAATATCACTGATGAATATAGATGCAAAAAGCCTCAACAAAATACTAGCAAACAGAATCCAACAACACAGTAAAAGGATCATACACCACGATCAAGTGGGATTTATCCCAGGGATGCAAGGATTCTTCAATATACGCAAATCAATCAATGTGATACACCATATTAACAAATTGAAGAATAAAAACCATATGATCATCTCAATAGATGCAGAAAAAGCTTTTGACAAAATTCAACACCCATTTCTGATAAAAACTCTCCAGAAAGTGGGCATAGAGGGAACCTACCTCAACATAATAAAGGCCA
Organism: Balaenoptera ricei; assembly: GCF_028023285.1. Lineage (NCBI taxonomy): Eukaryota > Metazoa > Chordata > Mammalia > Artiodactyla > Balaenopteridae > Balaenoptera > Balaenoptera ricei. Next base: position 64,748,871 of record NC_082642.1, read on the forward strand.
TATATGACAAACCCACAGCAAACATCATTCTCAATGGTGAAAAACTGAAAGCATTTCCTCTAAGATCAGGAACGAGACAAGGATGTCCACTCTCACCACTATTATTCAACATAGTTCTGGAAGTCCTAGCCACGGCAATCAGAGAAGAAAAAGAAATAAAAGGAATACAAATTGGAAAAGAAGAAGTAAAACTGTCACTGTTTGCGGATGACATGATACTATACATAGAGAATCCTAAAACTGCCACCAGAAAACTGCTAGAGCTAATTAATCAATATGGTAAAGTTGCAGGATACAAAATTAATGCACAGAAATCTCTTGCATTCCTATACACTAATGATGAAAAGTCTGAAAGAGAAATTATGGAAACACTCCCATTTACCATTGCAACAAAAAGAATAAAATACCTAGGAATAAACCTACCTAGGGAGACAAAAGACCTGTATGCAGAAAACTATAAGACACTGATGAAAGAAATTAAAGATGATACCAACAGATGGAGAGATATACCATGTTCTTGGATTGGAAGAATCAACATTGTGAAAATGAGTATACTACCCAAAGCAATCTACAGATTCAATGCAATCCCTATCAAATTACCAATGGCATTTTTTACGGAGCTAGAACAAATCATCTTAAAATTTGTATGGAGACACAAAAGACCCCGAATAGCCAAAGCAGTCTTGAGGGAAAAAAACGGAGCTGGAGGAATCAGACTCCCTGACTTCAGACTATACTACAAAGCTACAGTAATCAAGACAATATGGTACTGGCACAAAAACAGAAACATAGATCAATGGAACAAGATAGAAAGCCCAGAGATTAACCCATGCACCTATGGTCAACTAATCTATGACAAAGTAGGCAAAGATATACAATGGAGAAAAGACAGTCTCTTCAATAAGTGGTGCTGGGAAAACTGGACAGCTACATGTAAAAGAATGAAATTAGAATACTCCCTAACACCATACACAAAAATAAACTCAAAATGGATTAGAGACCTAAATATAAGACTGGACACTATAAAACTCTTAGAGGAAAACATAGGAAGAACACTCTTTGACATAAATCACAGCAAGATCTTTTTTGATCCACCTCCTAGAGTAATGGAAATAAAAACAAAAATAAACAAGTGGGACCTAATGAAACTTCAAAGCTTTTGCACAGCAAAGGAAACCATAAACAAGACGAAAAGACAACCCTCAGTATGGGAGAAAATATTTGCAAATGAATCAACGGACAAAGGATTAATCTCCAAAATATATAAACAGCTCATTCAGCTCAATATTAAAGAAACAAACACCCCAATCCAAAAATGGGCAGAAGACCTAAATAGACATTTCTCCAAAGAAGACATACAGATGGCCACGAAGCACATGAAAAGATGCTCAACATCACTAATTATTAGAGAAATGCAAATCAAAACTACAATGAGGTATCACCTCACTCCTGTTAGAATGGGCATCATCAGAAAATCTACAAACAACAAATGCTGGAGAGGGTGTGGAGAAAAGGGAACCCTCTTGCACCGTTGGCTGGGAATGTAAATTGATACAGCCACTATGGAGAACAGTATGGAGGTTCCTTAAAAAACTAAAAATAGAATTACCATATGACCCAGCAATCCCACTACTGGGCATATACCCAGAGAAAACCGTAATTCAAAAAGACACATGCACCCGAATGTTCATTGCGGCACTATTTACAATAGCCAGGTCATGGAAGCAACCTAAATGCCCATCAACAGACGAATGGATAAAGAAGTTGTGGTACATATATACAATGGAATATTACTCAGCCATAAAAAGGAACGAAATTGAGTCATTTGTTGAGACGTGGATGGATCTAGAGACTGTCATACAGAGTGAAGTAAGTCAGAAAGAGAAAAACAAATATCGTATATTAATGCATGTATGTGGAACCTAGAAAAATGGTACAGATGAGCCAGTTTGCAGGGCAGAAGTTGAGACACAGATGTAGAGAATGGACATATGGACACCAAGGGGGGAAAACTGCGGTGGGGTGGGGATGGTGGTGTGCTGAATTGGGCGATTGGGATTGACATGTATACACTGATGTGTATAAAATTGATGCCTAATAAGAACCTGCAGTATAAAAAAACAAACAAAACAACTAATACTAAACTTTCATTGGGTTATTTGCATGGAAATATGTTAATATAAATGTTTCAGACATTACATGAAATTTCTAAAAATCTTATATTTGTATTTGTATGGAAATATGTTAATATAAATGTTTCAGACATTACATGAAATTTCTAAAAATCTTATATGTTCTGGTATAATGTTATAAATAATAATCCTAGTTATTACTTTAAAATGTATATCTCAGAAATAACTAATTTTCTTGTCAACTGCATTATTATGAACTTTCATCAAATCTTTAACCGTGAAAAAAAAAAAAAAAAGAAAAAAAAAGAAAACCCGCTGGCTGGTTACCTAACAGGTGGGCATTACCTTGGTGACATCACAGTATTCAAAGGTATGTATGGTCCTTGGCTTTACAGATTCAAAAATTTGACCTCCACAGTGCACCAGAGTTATCAGACTCAGGGAGACTACTTCATGACAATCAAACACACAGGGGACTGATACGTAAACCATAATGCAATTTGTTCATTTAAATAAGAAATATGACCATGACACACAAAAGAATGCTCATTTTGGCATGGCCTGTACTTTCCCTGCAGGCAGATAATATTTAAATCATATTATAACCAGAAGGTTGCTTGGTGAGCAGTGAGGAATTTGAACTAAGAGAGCTATTTGTATGATTCAAATATCTGATGGCACTGTATTTTGATAGTCTAATTCTGTCATTTTCAATTTCTATTTTTATGTTATTAGTAAGAGGACGCATTTTCAGGATAAAGTCTTACAAGGAACACATACATAGATATGTAGGTATATAGATACCTCTGCTCCTCTCTCTCTCTGCTCTGATTGAAACTCTGGTAGTCTACCCAGAGCCCCACATACTCAGCTACTCCATAGTCTGGAAGGAGCCAGAAGAGGACCTGGGAGAAGCATTCCGATGAGGGAGCCAGCATTTGCAGAGACACGGAACCATGAAAGAATGTGGCACATTCTGTGAAGTGCAAGTGGTTCAATAAGAATGGAATACAGTATCTGTGAGAGGAAAGAAAGAGGAAGTAGTAAGAGATCGGGCTGAAGAAATAAGCAAGAGACAAACGAAGGAAAAGGCTTGCACGCCTTGCTAAGTTATTAGATCTTATATAGAAAGCTATGGAAAACCTTAAAAGGATTTTCAGCGGGGCCATGCCGTGATCAGATTGCAATTTTGAAATATCACTCCGGTTGAAAAACAGATAATTGGGTTAGTGGGAGGGGTACAATATATGCCAGGAAGATAGTTAGAGGACTGTATCACATGCCACCAGCGCCTCACCCTTGGGACTTCGCTGCACATCATCAGTCCTCCAACTGCCAGCACTTGCATTTCCACACCTGAGAGCTTTCTCTTGCTGCTGGAGCTCACTTTGTTGCCCATGGCAGGCTTCAAGGATCAGAGAATTCATGCTCCTGCCACACCCTCAACCGAGGGTTGAGGAGGGCTGGCACCTAAATCTGGTGCATGTGTTACGCCCCAGTGGGATTAAGCCCCAGTTACCCGCAGTGGGAGCTGGCTTGATAACAGACCTTTTGTCTGCTTTCTCTTCCTTGTTTCACATCCCGTTCCCCTATCCTGTGTACTTCACCTCTCAGATAAATTACTTGTACTCAAATCTTTATTTTGGTATCTGCTTCTGGGGAAACCCAGACTAAGACAAGGCCACTGTAGGTGAAGGATCATGAGGGTCTGAACCAGGCAGGGAACACAGAGACAAAGGAAGTGGATTAGAGATGCATTCAAAAGATGTTAAAACTAAATATGAAAGATATCAGGGAATTCCAGGATGGCCTCCAGGTTTCTGATTTGGGCTACTGGGGGATGGCAATGCCATTCACTAAGTAAAGAAATAGAGGCGAAGAGGGAGGATATGGGGAAAGATGATAGGCTCAGAGTTGAATATGCTGAGTCTGAAGTACCTGAGGAACAGCCTAGTGGAGGTGAGAAGTAGGATGTTGGACGTACCAGCTGGAGCTCAGAAGACTGGCTTGCTATAGAGGTAGATACTTGCTATATACAAAAATGGTGAACTGTTACCATTTTTGTGCTCAGTATCTAAATCTCCTTCCAATTTGGGGAAAATATAAAATCAATATAAAATCAATGTGCCCCCCTGCCCCCACCCCCATCAGAGTAATCAGCAAGGGAGCAGATTTCCTCTCCCAGCCAGGGCACAGTCATGTGACCTAGGCTTGGCCAATCAAATGCCCTGACCCAGGATTTTTACCCATTGAGGGGATGAGGCACAGAGCCAAGGGCAGTCTGACTGTTCAGGGTGGATGTGGCAGAATTGAGAGTCCAATGTTTCTGGAAGTGATGGCAGCCGCAATGAGGTCCTCACTTCTAAAGTTTCTGCCAGGTGACTTTATGGGAGGGAGCCAAGAATCTGTGTTAGTGTACCATCATGATGGGAACTGCAAGTCAAATTCCATTCTTTGTTTTTTGAAAAAGGATCAATGTTTTTTTCCTAAGATGGGAAGAAGGTACATGAATGCTTGTTTGATTTTGGGGGTTGTTTTATTTTAATCATTCCTATGTATTTTAAACACGCTTTTGTATATATATTTCACAATAAATTTTTCAAACAAACAGAGAAACATGGTTTTTGAACAGAAGTAGCAATGTAGAAATTATGTTAAAGGGTGAAAAGGATATAGTGTCTGGGATTTGCTTTGAAATAAGGAAGAAAAATGAAGATTCACAAAATGTTAATAATTGTTGATTCACAAAATATTGATAATTGTTGAAGCTGAGAGATGGGTATGGTGGTCTTTGGAACATTCTCTTTCTATTTTTATATGCTTAAAAATCTGCCTAATTATGAAATGGAAGTATTTTGGACAGTATGATGGGGTCTGGAAGACACATGAGAAGAGGGGAGAGATGAGACAGAAGGGTATCCAGGTCTCACAGAAGCACTTCACGGAGGAGGAACAACTCTCAGGAATAATCCAGGGGAAACCCAATGCCTCACACATTAAAAATGACCAACACTCATGTGTTGATTGATCTCAATCTCGAAACCTGCAACTGATGAAACTTTGTTGAATCAGAAAGCTAAAGTCTTCAGAATGTCTGAAGACTTGAGTCACCAACTGCCCCCAGTTCATTTCCTAGAAATTCAGACTCCCCAGATCTCAAATTCCCCACTCACCTGTGAGCCCCCGGTGACTCACAGTTTTCTTTGGTAAACTATGGCTATTTCCCCCCTCCTTGGTAGCTAGTGTCACTCTGGATATTATTAATTCTACTTTTCTTCGCCCAAAGCTGAGAAAAGTTTTTTCCTCAAATGGACTTCTGATCTTATTTGCCAACCTTGGATGGCCAGGACTTTAAGATGCCACTTTGTTTTCTTGCCCTTTACGCTGTACAGAGCCATGCCCACCACCGCTATCCCTAAGAAGAGAAACTTGGAATGCGTTTTCCAAGGGCTGGCTGGAGGGTATTTGAGTGACACCATCCTGGGCCACTAAAAAGAACCAGCTCCCAGGGGTGAAATGAAATCTCTGCTTTTCCAGGATTCCCCCCCTCCTATTGAGTCTCAGACGTCTGGGACATAATGCATTATCCAGCTTTATTCACCGTTTTATCCTGGTGTCCTAAAGGGAATTTGATCAAAAGAGAATCTCAGAATATAAACCAGCCTCACCTGCAAATTTTATTACGAGTATGTTGTTTGTTTGTTTGATTCAGATGGGGGAAGGATGGTTGAAAATCAAGCACTATGGGAAGACGACGGTCCTCACAGCTCAGCTCCTCCACTGCGGGCTGCTTTCCAGTTGGTGCAACAGGAGATCTGGGGCCTATGTTTGCTTTTCTTGGCATTCACAGAGGTGGTGTCTGTAGCTGAAGACACTAGGGCTGTTGCCAGAAGCCCTGCTGGAGCTAAGACTGTGTGATTCCAGGTTCCAAGATCTCATCTGCTCGCAGAGATGGGGAACATTTTGATCTTGGCAAACGCTCTCATGCCAGCACTCCATGTCCACCCGACTCTTCTCCCTACTTCTCTGACCCCCAGCAGAGCAGCGGAGTGACCTCTGGACGCACACCACTTCTGTGTGTGTCCACACAGCTTGGCAGCCCCACCGTCTCTGGAATTCCTGTATCTCCCTGGGGAACTCACCACAGTGGACACAAACACGTTTACAAACTGCTAGTGACCTGGCAGCGCATTAACCACAGGTCCCAAGAGGAGAAAGCAGAGTGAGCTGTCCTTCCCTGGTAGCTGCCTTGAGACCCTGCAGACCCCCAAGTTGGATGCTTACTTCAGACACTGAATGTTTCTGCCATGAAGATTAGCACAGCCTGAATAAAGTTAGGAAAACAAAATACACTCCCTTTATATGAGCGATGGGATCCCCTTCTGTAGGCTATTCCTGGTCAGTAACATGAGGGTGGTGTTCTCTACCAGTGCCTGAGCCAGAGCCCCGGCTGTCATTGTGACCCCTTTGAAACTCTGGATGTGGTCAGTCTATAAAGTCTTCCAACACTCAGGCTCCCCGTTTATCACCCCAGCCTCTGCCTCCCATTTGCATGACCCTCCAGCCCACTTCCTGAAGTGTTACCTCTCTCCTCCACACTGCAGTAGCCCCTCCCATGCTCTCACACCCATGCACCACCCTCTCCCATATCCAAAGGCAGTGGTCCGCTTCTCCTGCATCTCCAGAGGCTCTGAGCTGGTGTTTCTTGACAATCCATAGACAGGAGAGACAAAATCAAGCCCCATATATTCATTCTCTTTCCCTGTTCTCACCTCCACAGGAACAGCATTTTCAGCTCTTTTATCCCAATCCCTTAGCCTTTTTCCTGGATACAAAACAGATAGGTTGCAGTTTGGTGTCAACAGAGTGATTTTAGTTGAGAAACAGGCTCCATTTATCTGATATAATCTTTTAAAGTAATAGTTATTGAGCTTGGGGGCTTCCCTGGTGGCGCAGTGGTTAAGACTCTGCCTGCCAGTGCAGGGGACATGGGTTCAAGCGCTGGTCCAGGAAGATCCCACATGCCTCGGAGCAACTAAGCCCGTGTGCCACAACTACTGAGGCTGCACTCTAGAGCCCGCGAACCACAAATACTGAGCCCACGTGCCACAACTACTGAAACCCATGCACCTAGAGTCCATGCTCTGCAACAAGAGAAGCCACCGCAGTGAGAAGCCTGCGTGCCACAAGGAAGAGTAGCCCCCGCTCGTCGCAACTAGAGAAAGCCTGCGCGCAGCAATGAAGACCCAACAGAGCCAAAAATAAATAAATAGAATAAATAAATTCAGTTTTTTTTTAATAATAATAATTATTGAGTTTTACTATGTACTAAGTACCTGATAAATACTATCTGACTCAGTCCTTATAACCACCATTTTGCAGATGAAGAAATTGTGGTCCAGAGAGATTAAGTTGCCAAAAGTGATATAACTATCAAATGGTAGAGCCAGAGTTTGAACTTAAGCATTGTGAGCCCAGAGCCCATGCTTTTAATAACACTGTATACTGTTTCTCAGCCCCCAGCAGCACCCCTCTTTTAAAATTTCTTGTCCTCTCTTTACTGTACCCCTGGCCCAGATCACCATGGTCTACTACTTCAAGGAAAGTTTGCCACCCTAAAACGGAGTAGGACCTTATGGTCCTTCCCCACCATGTCCTCAGTCTGCCTTTTTCTGTGGAAAAACTTTAGCCAAAGAATAAGTTTAATCAAAGAAGTGAGAAAATGCAGAAGCAAAGAAAAGCAGTCAAACAGGACAAAACAATAATAGTTTAGTCAGTAAGCAAGGTCAAGGACCTTTAGTTCCTCCTCAAGGGCTATAGATAATATTCTGAGCCATGTCCTTTGAGCCGTCTTATAGATACTGAAACCCCCAGCAGGTAGAAGAAGTCAAATACACGGTGACCAGACCGTAGCCATGACATAAGCTGCCACAGTTCTGAGAACTGGCCTCGAGGAAATGGGAACAAACCGACCCTGGAACTGAAGACTAACGCTACTTAAAATAATCAAGATGACGCTGGTCAGACCACTGATGACCAATTTCAAGATGACTGTCAGAGCTGACTGTGCTGTTTCTGCACATAGCACCCTCCCTCTGCCTATAAAACTCTTGCCCCCTGATCGTCAGTGGAGGGGGGGGGGGAGTCGGCCTTTGGACAGAAGTCTGCCCTCCCCCTTCCCTCTTCCCTGTTGCATCATCCAGAATAAAGCAAACTTTCCTTTCCACCAACCTGGCCCCTTTATTGGCTTTTGAGCAGCAAGCAGCCGGACCCTACTTTCAGTTACAACCCTACTCCATGATGTTAACTGGAAGCAACCCCTTCACCTTTTCCTTTGCCATCACTCTGGGGCTCCTCCCAGCTTAGTTGCTCTGATAACTCCTCTAACATCCTAGTGTCAGGATACTTTGGCTGCAGGAATCTAAGCCCCCAACTCAGGCTGGCTTAATTGATTGGGATACGTATATAATAGGAATTTTTAAGGGTGGACAAGACTTTGGGGCTGCATGATTGGCAGTTCAACAATGCCATCAGGGATCCAAGGACCAAGGTTCTTTCTATCTCCTCACTCTGTAAACCCAATCCAAAGGCTGGCTCCCCTCAAGAGTTTAGGGAGGCCGCCAGGAGCAACTGCCACCATAGTCTTGCCATTGTCCCAGTGCCAGTGAGGGTGAGAACTCTCCTCCAATCATATCTGATTGGATAAATTTAGATCATATTCCCACCCTGGACCAATAACAGGGGAACACACAAAGTAACTGGTTTAAACCCAGATTCCTGAGCCAATCCCTAGCAAAGAGGATCCCTGAGCCAATCCTCCAGCTGTCAGGTCTTTCAGAGTCTGCCTCAGCTTTCTAGGGGAGTTTCATGCTCTTTTCCACTTGGCCCAAAGCCAATGACTAAGTAAGATGGTCGTTCAAGGGCCCAGCCATTCCCATTCAACACAGGGCTTCTCTAATGGGCACTCCTTGTCCTGGAGCTCTGAGTCAGGAAGACAAAGGGCTCGTCAGGTCTGTGTCATGATCTGATGGCTCTCTCTGGCCATTCCTTCTCTTCTCCTTCTCTGTTCACTGGTGTTAACGCCTCAATAAGCCTTTTGTACTCCTCACTCCATTTCAGCACCTGCTCTCCAGAGAACCCACCCTGCAAAGGTAGTCTGATAGCTAGCTGTGACTCTGTCTACACCTTCTGTCTCAACTCTACCCACATATCTTGCACCTCTAGGAAACCTGTCCTTCATCATCTACACTCCACTGCTCCTGCTAAGACTGCTTTTTATCTGCCTATGACCTTCAGTCCTCTGAGCCTCCCCCATTCTTAGTCCACCAGCCACCATCTAGTTTCCCCTTCCTCACACCTCAGCCCGGATTCCATCTTAACCATGACTTTGCTAGCACCTGACTTCTCCCCACCCTTAGGCCAATCCCCAACCCTGGGAAAGCTACAGTAAAATGTCTTTTCTTCCCTTCTGCTATGAGTCTACTGAAAACCGGGTTTAATGACAAATCCACACTATCTAACTTTAAATGGGCCCTCAGTGCTGCTCAGTGATTATTTTACTAATCTCTACAGACTCCCACTGCATTGATGCCAAATGTTTTCCTCTCCATTTACTTCCTAATGTCCTTTCCTCCTAATTTCTCCTTGCACCCTGAGGATGAACTGTTAACCCTTTTCTTTTCATGTTGATCCAGTTTGTAGTCCCCAAACTTCCCCTTACAGTGGGTATCCATTGCTTTTACCTGCCCCCAAGATCCAGTACACCCAAATCTTCCTTGAAGGAACAGCCCCTCTCCTATCCCCAGTCCTTGCAGCTCCAGTGGCTGGCTCCCATCTCCTCCAAAGCTGGCAATGTGACTCAGGCCCGGCTGCCCAGGACACAGTAAACAAATCAAGGATGGGCATGGGAACCAAGCCAGACCAATGAAACCCTTGTCAGATTTATTTAGGGGAAATAACTTTCTTCTGCTTTGGGAATTGCTAATCTGTAAAGAAACAAGCCCAGTGCTGTAAACCCCCATCTTTCCCCAGAAGGGAAGAGCTTACCAAAGAAAAAGCCAGAGGAAAGAAGATCTGGTCCTGCTGGCAACCTAGAGCTGCTCAATCCACGTATCTTGAAGTCATCATACCACAGGATGTTTCAATTATATGAGCCAATAAATTCTCTTTTTTATTTAAGCCAGTTTGAATCACATTTCTGTACTTGCCATCAAGGATTTTGACCTATAGCATCCTCTCAATCTTCAGATTTGTTTATATCTTTACCTGTTCTGCCTTTATCTATCTCTGACAGAGGTACCATTCTCGCTGGTATGGTTTTCTTGCTATGCCTTATTTTACTTTGGGACCTTTTTTAATCTGTTTCTCTTTCTCCCCTTGACTTCTCCTCCATTGCCCATATCCATAACTGGTATTGGCTGAATAAATATTATCAAACTATTTCAAAAGTATAGTCTTTGATGAGAACAGACAGAAGGTATTTCTGAAAGTATAAGAACATGGCTCTTTGAGATTGACCTGTTCTGGAGTAGGCAGGGGAGGGTCATTTCAAAGGATGGAGGGAGAAATTTTCTCAATGGCATAATCTCAATCCTTCAGTGTCCTCTTCTGCATGTTCCTCAAAGATGCTAAAATCTTACCTCCACACTCACCCTTTCTCTGGCTGTTGGTACATCCTGTTCTTCCTGAGGAATTGTTTTCTGGCACACAAAGGTGAGCAGAATATGAGCTGTATCATTCTGTGTAATAGATTCTGCAGTGTTCAGAGGACTTAAGAGGAGGAAGCAGAACTGTGTATACCAACAGCTCTGAACTGTGCTCTGAAACTCTTCAGTGCTCAGTTGTTGTTTTTCTGTTTGTTTTCTTTTTTATTTAATTTTATCTTAGATAAATATATTTATAAGATTTAAAATTCAAAACTTGAATTTTAAAAGATATAAAAGATAAACTATAAAGATAAATATAGATATAAAAGTTTCATTCCCCCACCCACCTAGTTGTACTATCAAGTTATCTGAAGTTTTCGGTTTGTGATTCTGTACTTGTTTTCTATAGTTGCTGAACAAATTGCCACAAACTTAGTAACATAAAACCAAGCATATGTATTGTCTCATAGTTTTGTGGGCCAGAAGCCTGAGCAGGGTGTAACAGAGTTTTCTGTTCAGGCCTCACAAAGTTGAAATCAAGGTGTCAGCCAGGACTGCAGTCTCATTAGAGCTCAGGGTCATCTTCCAAGCTCATTCAATTCCTTATGGTTATAGGACTGAGGTCCCTGTTTTCTTGCAGGTCGCTTTCAGCTCCTAGAGGCCTCCCACAGGTCCTAGCAACCAGACTTCCTCCACATGCTGTTCATGACACAGCTGTTTTCTTTCTTCCAGGCCAGCAGGAAAGCATCATATTGTCTGACCCCACCCACACTCAAGAAGAGGCATATATACTAGGAGGACAAAATATTGAGAGCCATCCTGGAATTCTTCCTACCACAACTTCCATTGTTGTTGGGTTTTATATATCTATATATCTATATATCTATATATCTATATCTATATGTATGTATATATATGCAAAGTAAAAATGCACACAAACACACACACACACACACATCTTCTCCTTAAACAGTAGCATGTAATGATATCACTTATATGTGGAATCTAAAATATGCCAAAAATGAACCTAGCTACAAAACAGAAACAGACTCACAGACATAGAGAACAGACTCGTGGATGCCAAGGGGGAGGAGTGGACTGGGGGTTTGGGATTAGTCGATGCAAACTACTACATATAGAATGGATAAACAACAAGGTCCTTCTGTATAGCACAGGGAACTATATTCAATATCCTGTGATAAACCATAATGGAAATGAATACAAAAAAGAATGTATATATATATATATATATATATATATATATATATATGTATAACTGTCACTTTACTGTACAGCAGAAATTAACACAACATTGTAAATTAACTATACTTAAATTAAAAAAAAAAAAGCAGGACATGTAATAAATAAGTTTTTCTCCATCTTGCTTTTTGCACTTAACAGTATATCTGGAGCCCGTTTTATTGTGACAGTATATAGAGACAGTCCTCATTCCTTTTCAGCAGCTTAGTACTTCATTTTGTGTATATACCATATTTTATTCAACCATTCTCTAACTGATGGCCATATGGGTTGTTTCCAGTATTTCTTTTGCTATTACAAATAGTACTACAATGAATATCTTTGTGTAGTCTTTTTTTGCTTGGTCAAAAAATTTGCTAACTTTTGCCAAATTTTTCTGTATAGAGATGATGCCATTTTTTCCCCCTTCCTTTAAGATATCTCAGTGAGAGTATGAGGATAAATCATTGATTTCAGAGTAATAACTTGTGTACTTCTTATGCTTGAATTGATGAAGCATCCCCTTCTCAACAAATGCTACAAAACTTCAAAATCTTAATCTACTCATTGTTTTCCTTTTAAATTCAATTATTTATAAAAGTCCTTAAAGTACTCTGGGTTTCAAATTTACATACAGTAAAATTCACTGTTTTTGGTGTACAGTCTATAGGGAATAGAGTATGCCTACCTACCTACCCTTTAATCATCCATTTAGAGTTAATATTAGCACTTTAAGTAAAATGTAGAAGAAGCCTTACAATTACCTAAGTCTCTTTAGCTTTCCCCCTTTTTGTGTTGTAGTTGCCATTTATGATATCTACATACATTGAAACCTCCACTAATCTTATATTTTTGCTGTCAATAGTCATATATATTTTAAAGAGTTTATGAGGGAAAAATATGCTATTACATTTACCTAAACGTGTTTGTTCTTCCTTCATTTCCAGTGTTTCAATTTTCCCTCTTGAATCATTTCCGTTTAGCTTGAAGAACTTCCTGTATCATTTCTTTTAGAGAAGGTCTGCTGGCAATGAATTTTCTTAGTTTTCTTCCTCTGAGAATATCTTTATTTCCCCATCACTCCTGAAGGATATTTTCACTAGATGTACAATTCTCGGTTAACAAACTCTTTCCTTTAAGCACTTTAAAGATGTTTTTCCACTGTCTTCTAGGCTCTGTGTAATGTGTTATTTTTTCTGGCTGCTTTCAAGATTTTTTTTCTTTACCTTTGGTTTTCAGCAGTTTGATTGTAATGTGTCTGGTGTGGTTTTCTTTGAGTTTATTTTGTAACCTTATGTGTTTCACTAAATTGGAAAGTTTTCAGTCATTATTTCTCAAATATTTTTTCTGCACCAATCTCCTTCCTTCTCGCTCTGGGACTGCAATGACATACATATTATATCTTAAAATATTTTCCCATAGGTACTGATGATCTCATTTTTTTAAAATCTTTTCTCCCTTAGTTTTTTACATTGGGTGATTTCTATTGGTCGGTCTTCAGATTCTCTGACTCCTTTCTCCATCATCTCCGTTCTGCCATGGAGCCCATCCAGTGAATTTTTGTTTTTTCATTAGTATTTTTCAGCTCTGAAATCTCAGTTTGGCACTTTTGTTTATAGTTTCTACTTCTCTCCTCAAATTTTCTACCTTTCGTTCATTTCAAATGTGTTCAATTTCACTTCATGGAGGAGGATTATATATAATCACTGCTTTAAAGTCTAATAATCCCAACATCTGGGTCGTCTCTTGGTTGGAATCTGTTGATTGTATTTTCACTAGGGAATTGGTCATATTTTCCTGCTCCTTTGTATTTGAGTAATTTTGGATGGTATTCTGGACATTCTGAATATGTATTATATTTTGAAACTCCAGATCCTATTAAAACTCTCTGTAGAATGTTGACTTTTTAAAATTTTGACAGTCAAATAACATGGTTAGATTCAGACTATGAGTTCTGTCTCTCCTTCAGTCAATTAGTTTCAATGTCAGTTCTATTCTCAAATCTTTCACTGTGCTGCTTTGTTCTATACTACACGTGAGCTTCTCAGGGATTAGTCTCTGAATTGTTTAGTAATTTATGTCATAGATCACTTTTCAATACCTTTGTTATGCAGCTTTGGACTTTTTTTGTGCATACAAATCTTAGGCTTGACACATGAGATTCCAATACGGTATTTCCTTCCATCAAGTCTAAGAACTATATGGGTGTTATCATACAGTCATAAAGTATATATTTTTTTCATTACTGTCCCTTATGCCATACCGGGTCAACTTAATAGTGATTTATATTTGAATCACAAAACTACTAAAATTAATTTTCTTCTCACTGTTGTTAAAATAATTTTGTTTTAAAATTTTGTTTGTTTTTCTTAATACCAAAAGCCAATACAGATGAAGGGCATTCTTCCCCACTTAGTCTGATTTCAAGCCAATTTTCCCTCTTAGCTTCAATTTATCTCACTTTTGTAAAGAGTGTTCTTGCATCTCCTCTGAGGACAGCAGATGGATCTATGTTTGATTCTTCCATTCACCAAGCATTTATCAAGTGCCTGTCATGTGCTAGATACTGTTCTGGACACTGTTCAATTAAAAAAATAACTACTGACACTGGACTGAATATGTTACCAGAGAAATTATTCCTCTGGAATTTTTAAGATAATCAATTTGTCTATTCAAGATTGTTAACTAGAGGATGGCTTAAGGTGGGGAATGGACGTCTCTTCTCAATGTTCTGAGTTCAGTGAACTCTCAAGACTGAAATAAGAGGGAGACACCATCAAACAAACCCAAAGCATCTCTAAGAGAAGCCAAATTGTTTATAAGCTAGTATCTCTCAAATTTTAGTGCTTACATACCTTTGCAATTATACATGTTCTTACTTCTCATACTTCTCCCCAGGGACCCACAAGTTTTGAAGGGAAAATAAAAGCTACGAACTCTGAGAAATACTACAAGCTAATGGCCACAGTCCAAATATCCCACCTTGTTGTCTTTGGGGGAAATGCTTCATATTCAAATTGTTCCCATCTTTCCCACACTGGTAAAGACAATGGGAAAAATATATAGTGAGCTAACTGGGTAGGAAAAGAATTTTATTGTTCTATGAACTAATCTCCAGTAAGTGTGATTAGCATAACCATTTTTCACATCAAATGGAATGAGCCTTCACTAATGAGATGAGCATAATACACATCTGATAAAATACCAACTGCTTTTTATAAATACATAATAAAAGGGATGTAAGGAGGGAATATAATTAGCTTGCATGATTCAGCATGGAATATTCCCACTTACTGTTTATGTGATCTTGGGTAAATTATTTAACCTCTCCAAGTCCCTCTTTTCTCAACTATAAAATTCAGAAAACAATAGCTGTTATGGTTTGTTGGAATTCAATGCCTAACGCAGTAGATAATTAACATTAGGTGATTATGAATCCAAAGTCAGTAAAACTTCTGCAAGAAAATATATGCATTTCTCTGAAAAGTGTCCTTGGGAAAATTTATCCCAACAACTTATATATCTTATAAATTGAATAAAGTAGAAGAATTTCTTAAACCATTGTCATCTAGGGCAGAAGAACAAATCTTCCCTTTTAATAAATGTATCCTTACTTCGATATCCAGTTCAATGTATTTGGAAGGGATCTGACTACAATAATGCATAAAATTTTGCCCAATAGCTGGCCATGAGCTTTTGCTGACACTTAATGAAATCTGTTTAATTACTCTAGCAGTCCCTATATTGGCTGCTGTGCTGGGGTCATTGGAGAACTCGACCCTATGGTACTTGGGATACAAGAACATCTTCTGCTGATTGAAGCCTGTACCCTGTGGAAATGTTTTAATGTGATCCTTGAAGCATGTCCTAAGAAATGCTGTCAACACATATTCTTCCTTGTCAGGCCTTTATTTGGTCAGGAATACTCAAGAGCTCTGTCTTTCTGCCTGTGGTTTACCACATTGTCTCCATTTGCTTTCAAATATGGTTTAGCTGTGTTCAATGAAGCAGAGGTAGCCGAATTAGAAAGACATCAACACTGCTCCTCCAGAGAAAATTTCTCATCAGATAAATCACTAAACCAGCTACCAGGTTTTTTTGTTTTGTTTTGTTTTGTTTTAGCTACCATGCCTTGATGCATAGAAGCCACATCCTTGCACCCTATTCATTCACTTGCAGATAAACACATTCTCAACATGGTGAGCCAAGGGGCGTGCCCCACAGACCACGAGGAAAACTGGGGTTGATCGCAAATCCCCAGTACAAAGAATTTCAAAAGAAGAAGGAAAAGGCAGCAATAAAAGGACAACTTATTTATAACTCACACTCTCACAAGTGATTTTTTTAATAACAAATAAAAGTTTTTTGGCAACTACTATTTAATATAAACTGAAAGGTATGGCATAATCCTTACAAATCTATAGCTGCTTATATAAACATATTGTTGTATAGTATGAATTGAGAAATTATGGTGAAGAGGTATTGACAAACATAAGAATTTGCCATATCCAAAAATGTGTTGTTGTTTTTATTTGTTTTTAATGAATAGGAATTTCCAAGGAATAAGAAATTGCTTTAACTGTGATCATCTGACCAATTAAAAATCATAATATCATGGGTTTTTTACTAGTCCTGAGAATGGAGAATGTCCCAGTGCACAGTGCTGCCCCAAACAGCTGGTATTTAGAGTGGAAGTAGGGCTTGCATTTCTTTGAATAAGGTGTAGATTTCTTAGAAATGTGGTAATTGGAGAAAATCTTGATTTCATTAAAATTATTCTAGTTTTACAGTCTATATTAATCCAAAGAAAAACTTGAGAACCACTAACTTAATACATTTTAACGCACCTGGAGTAAACTGGAATGCCTGTACTGCATTTACAGTCAATTTTGGGCATTGATTAGTCCTTCCATATTAGGGAAGGATACTGTTAGAATTGGAAATTTCCCTCCAAATCACAGACTGTTGCAAGGGAATGAAACTCCTCAACTTGATAAACAAGAGCCATGTTGGCCTCTCCCTTTTATTCTTCTTCAGCCACCAATGGCTATATGGGGCAGGATAGTCCTTCCCCAAAAAAGTTCAGAACAGTTAAAGAGTGATGGACCTACATAACAGAACACTCGGACATTGAACTTGAGAGAGATGAAAAGATATTTCTGGACAGAAAAAAAAAAAAAAGTCACAGCAAAAATCCATAAAACACCTAGAAACAAGCATAACAAGAAATGTTCAAGACCCCTGTAAACACAACAATAAAGCTAACAAACAAAAACAATAAATTAAGTTTTAAAACCTAAGACAGACCTTATTCCTAGATAGGAAAAAGCAATTCTGAAAAATTTTCAAGTGATATCAAACTAATCTATATGTTCATTCAGAACTCAAACTGTTAATTGTGGTTACCTCCAAGAAGTGAGGCTGGGAAAAATATTTGCAATAAGTATGATAGACAAATCTCCTGAATAGTATTGATAAGAAAAAGATAATAATAACTCCATAGGAAAATATGGACAAAATATGTGATAGATAGGTCATAGAGGAGGAAATACAAGTTGGTCTTAAATATATAAAAAGAAGCTTAGCCTCATTCATAGTAAGAAAATATAAAATAATACACATTTAAGATACCATTTTTAAATTACCAAATTGGCAAAAACCAAAGTTTGCTAGCACCCTTTTGGCATGGCTGTAGGGAAATAGAACTCTTGTACATTAGTTGAATATTATGACATTGCTTGTATATTATAAATTCGTTACATTTCTATGGAGGGCAATTGCAAAATATCTATTAAAATTATAAATGCATGTATTCTTTGATCCAACAATGCCATTTCCTACAGATATACTCACATACATGCAAAATGACACAAAGTTAATAGCTGAAACACTGTTTAAAAGGGTAAAAGATTGAAAACAGCCAAATATCCTTTGATTGGGAAATAATGTATGGTAGATCTATACAACTGAATATTATTCAACTGAAAAGAAAAGGAAAAAAATCTTTAGGTACATGCTGACATGGAAAAAGTTCCATGACATATTATTAAGTAAAGAAAGCAAAGTACATGAAAGTGTTTAAATATGCAAATATTTATGTGTAAGAGGGAGAAATATGAATATACATTCAAACGCATAAGAATATAACAATGGTTACTTGGAAAATAAGGTATTGGTTGCAGGAAATACAAGGAAGACCAGAGGTGAGAAGAATTTTCGCTATATACCTTTTCTTAACTTTGGATTTTTGAACAATATGAATGCATTACCTACTGAGAAAATTTAAACTAAATTTTAATTGAACATTTTTTCTGTATGAATTATTTGGAAATAAACCTTTTTATACCATGAAGTGACTTTGTAAATGTATTTATGACAATCCCTATTTTTTTAGGAGAACCCTATTAAAGACAATTATATTTCATTTAAAAATAGTAATTGCTTTCTCATACTTAATTTTAACATAAAGTTTATCACATTACTGTAACTTGGCAAACAAAAAATTTCCAAATATCTTGAATATACCAATCCCTCTTGATATTGAGGCAGGTACAGGAAGATAAAGGGGAAAATAGATTTTATATTATATTGTGTATACATACACAATACATATTTATAAAGAAATAGAGGTTAATTTTTAGACAGTCTTGCACTATCTCAATCCCTTATCATTGGTTTAAACTCGTCACACGGCCAACATATCCCACAACAAATTGATTCTTGTTCACATACAAAGAAATAGTGTGCGTTTAAATAATGCTGTATTTACTGACTAGGGAAAAAACAAAATAGCACATTGAAGTCAATGGACTTCTGCCCTTGAAGAAATATAATGAACTTGTGTATGGAGAAAAGTTCCATGGTGCCTAGTGGTGAAGGGCACAGGATTTTGGAGTAAGACCCATCTAGATTGAATCCACTGCCTATGTGACCTTGGGTGAGTTACTTCAAAGGGAACTGTTTCCTATCACACAGATTCCTCATAGGGTTTTTATTAAATAAAATAATGCATATAAATAGGTTAGCATAGACGCCTACTTAAACTCTATCTTCATCATGAACTCTGGTCTTTAAATGTCTCCACATTCCTTCCCATGCTTGCAGAGAAAAAAGAACATAAGACAGGTCGAAAAATGGAGAAATCAGTGGCGTCTCTGATGCAATTTGTGGGGTTTAAAAAGGTTCTCCTATTCAGACACATCTCACCAAAGGGGCCCATAAGTAGTCTGAGAAGTTAGCCAATTCCTCAAGTTAATCCCTTGCGAACATGCAAATATCTCTAGAAGGGGATTAATCCTATAACTATTAATATTTAGCGTAGCACATTAAACAAATATTACTTTAATAGCTAGTATCAGAAAACATCTTAGAGAATAGTCTCTGTTTGACGAAATACAGAGTCCTGATGTGTCATTTCGGCTGTGGAATGAGTCTTTGGGGCACAGCTTGAATGAGGCAGGAATAAGACCAAGGAGCAAAACCGTTCTGCATAAGAACAGACAGGAATTTGTGGGGTTTGGAAGCACGCATAAGTCAAAGAAAAAGAGCAGACTTTGAAGCAGGGAGAAAGGGAACTCTGGGTCCTCCTCCTAGCCCAGAAGACTGCAACTGCCCAGAGGCAGCATGGCCAAAGGCTTTTGAGAACAGGAATATCTGAAATTCAATTGTTTTGCATGGCTTCATGGCCCCAAACCTTTCATAAGGTCTCATGCACAGCCCTGAGTTGTCAGGACTTTGAGCAGCAGGATTTGAATGATATCCAGGAAGAAGACATATGGAAAAGCAGGCAGAAAATGCAGAGAGTAGGATAAATGCACTGTGGAGAAGATTTCCGGAAGTGAAAAGCAAAAATCAAAGGGCCTTGGTCTGGAACATAACTCCCCCGCACCCCTCACTGCCCCAAGAATTCTCAGACATGGTGGGAATGGGGGTGGGGCTAAGGGATGCCTCCTTTCCCTCCACATATGGGGTTAGGGGCTGAGTCCATTTAATTAAGCCTTGAAGGATGGAATGACCCAGGTGCATGTCGGTTGCACTAGCTCTTTTTCGTTCCAGCTCTCTAACAGCTGGGGAAAAGCTAAAAGCAGAACCCAAAGGGCCTAGAAACCAGGACTGACAGGAGAAGGGTAGCACAATTCGAGGTTAGAGGAGAAAGCTTGGGAGGGATAATAAGTAAAGGGCATCATATGGGGACACCTCAACAGGAGATAGTTGCTCTGAATAGAGAGGGCTCCCGTGGCTTGAGTAAGCCCTGCACAGATTACAAATTAACATTTCAAATATTATTCACCTAAAGTTAAATTTGGTGAGTGCTATGTGGGTAAGTGACCAAATACCAGATTTCTGTAATAAATTACTGAGAGGAAACTACTAAATCTGTAACATGGCAAATACAATGGGAAAAAAACCTGGATCAAACAAACAAACAAACAAACATGAAAATGGTACTTTTTCTTCCCAGATCGTCAATCATAGGAAAAAGGAAGTCATTTTTTTTTAATGAAAATTAGCCCAATATTAATATGGGCCGTAAAAACATTTTAAGTCTTGATCAGTATGATGTCACGGAAGCTAGGCCTATTTAAAAGAGTTAAATTAAGCCATGAAACGATCATATCAGCTTTAATTCTTTCTGTTATTAATTGAACACCTTTTTGGAAACATGCAGATAAAAGTCTCACCTTGGAGAATTTGAGATAAGAGTGAATGGAAAAGAAGTGAAATTAACAGGCTTTCCCAGTTCACACTTATAACCATCATGCTTTGTTTGTTCAAAGCTGCCTACAAATGCATAATATTAAATCAAACCTTTAATGTATTCTGACGTGGGAGAGCTTACACTCCTAAGGCCTGTTCTTAGGTTCACACTTTTCTTTGTACATAGTAAGGGCCATAAAACCAAGTGAACAGCAAAAGGCTATTGTGAAATAAGAGAGACGAGAGTTCTTTGTGTTATAAAGAAATTCAAGCTGCTTCCTGTGATGAAAACGACGTAGATATACATATACAGTGTAGACAGTCCTCAGCTACATATAGTAGATCCTATAATGCATTAGTTTACAGGCATATTAATATGATAAAAGAAATGATGAAATTTAGGTTTTTGCCTGAAGGAAGACTTGTCATAAATAACAAAACTGGCCACATGTCCTGTGATCCTAAAAATAAGTAGGCTTCTGCTGTGAAACCCATCACTTCACAGGAAATAAAGTGAGAAGCGCAGCAACACTCTATGGAAAAGATCCACCAAGAAATAGCCAAGGTAATTTCCTTCATTTGACCATAAACCCATCAAAACTTCATGGAATGTGGTCACTTTATTTATGCAGGAACTGTGTTCAGTTAACCACACATGCCATAACTTTCTTAAATAATGAGAGAGACAGACAACCATGGGACCTGTTCTCTAATAGGAATTCAAGTATCAATGTAAATCTCCAGAATCCTAAGGAATTTTCTACTGAAATCAACAGTCACCAACACAGACTGACTTAGAAATAGATTATATCTTATGCTTCCTTGCCTCCTTAAAACATTTATTCTTGAAATCTAGCTACTTAAAGCGAACCATTTTAAAAAAAGAATCCAAAAGTACTATAATCAGCTATATTACTTCTGAGAGGCTGATCATCAATCACAGGAAAAAGGAAGTCATTTTTTTTTTTTTAATGAAAATTGGCCCAATATTAAAGTGGGCCATAAAAACATTTGAAGTCTTGATCAGTATGATGTCATGGAAGCTAGGCCTATTTGACACCAGGTATGAACCAACTTTTGTTTTCTTTGTATGTTGTATATGGCTTGATGGTTGGTGGTGGTAGACTCCTGCCATGCTTCCCAACAGTCCTGTCTGAAAACCGCTGTCTTCTCAACCACAGTCCTCCAAAGAGCAAATTCTCAATGGAACTATTTTGACAAAAGGCCAACTTATTTTAAACTACAAAACAAAAAGTTATAGGGAACTCCCTGGCGGTCCAGTGGTTAGGACTCCGCACTTCCACTGCAGGGGGCACCGGTTCAATCCCTGGCTGAGGAACTAAGATCCCATATGCCGCATGACACGGCCAAAAAAAAAACCCATAGAGTTATAACCAATAAGCAATCAAATTAATACCAAATGTTACTTATCAAAGATAGACTTTAATGCAGGTAACACTCATTATGGAAATTCCTAAAGTAAAAGCTAGAGAGTACGTCAATGTGTTTCTCTCATCATAGTGCACAACACTATAACATTAGCATTTCCAAAGGCATAGATGATGTTAGATTCTAGGGAGGATACAACTGCATATTATCTCTGTCTTTAAGAAAGCTTGTCTAGGGACTTCCCTGGTGGCCCAGTGGTTAACACTCTGCGCTCCCAATGCAGGGGGCCCCGGGTTCGATCCCTGGTCAGGGAACTAGATCCTGCATGCCGCAAGATCCAGAGTGAGGCATATCCTGAGTGCAGCAGATACCACGTGTGACAGATCCCGCATGCTGCAACTAAGACCTGGCGCAGCCAAATGAATAAGCAAATATTAAACAAAAAAGAAAGAAAGCTTGTCTATTGCTTGTCACAGAAGTAAAACTGTGGAACCTGTAAGACAGCTATTCTGTTAAGCCATCAGTTGTAATTTTTGAAATTTTTGAAGCTGTGGATCCATTTCTTCAAATAAACGTTAGAAATCCACTTTATAAGAAATGCTTTCGTTGAGGGGATTAGAGGAGGGTCAGATCTAAAGGAAACCTCTCCAAAATCCTAGTCTCAACCCCTCACCCCTTTCTTCCTGGAGAAGGAACGTGTAAGTGTGGGCCTTGGGTACAAAACTGGCATTTTTTAATTTCTTTATTTCTTACTTTATTCCTCAAAAATAAAAATGTATGAAGTTTAAAATTTTCTAGGCAAACCACACTTTGAAATTTTTAAAAATAAGCAAAAAACCTTTATGGGTATGTAACAAGATCTGAGTATAAATTTTAACAGAACTAGCTAAAAACTGTTAGCTTAACCTCTCTCATTCTCGCCTCAGACTGTCTACCTCTCCGTTCTCTTTGTTCGCTGCATCCAGCAGCCTTTTCTTGGAGCCGCCTGCCTTTCTACCCTGGAGTAAAAGAAGGCATAGTTTTCATCTACTCATATACTTTTGTACCCCTTCAACCAAAATTTTAAAAGTAAGATTATACTGACATGCAAACTGTTCCTGTCTTCAGTTTTACAATTTTAAATAGACTGATTTCACTCTACAGGGTGGTAGGGAAAAAAGTCTAAGTCTGTAGTCATTACCGTGATTGAGGTTTTTGCTACAGGTGAACAGATATTGCCATCTACTGTTGAGAAAAAATAAAATGGTTAAGCCAAAAGCTTTCAGCCTTAAGGTTCTGACAGATCATAAATTTAAAACAGAAAAAAAAAAAATGGTTTTGGGACTTCCCTGGTGGCGCAGTGGTTAAGAATCCGCCTGCCAATGCAGGGAACACGGATTTGAGCCCTGGTCCGGGAAGATCCCACATGCTGCGGAGCAACTAAGCCCGTGCGCCAAAACTACTGAGCCTGTGCTCTAGAGCCCGTGAGCCACAACTACTGAGCCCGTGTGCCACAACTACTGAAGCCTGCATGCCTAGAGCCCGTGCTCCGCAACAAGAGAAGCCACCGCAATGAAAAGCCCGCGCACCGCAACGAAGAGTAGCCCCCGCTCGCCGCAACTAGAGAAAGCCCGCACGCAGCAATGAAGACCCAACGCAGCCAAAAATAAATAAATAAATTTATTTTTTTTAAAAGGGTTTTATGAAAGTAGGATTTAGTGTTCATAAGTAGTTTGAAAACTAAAGAGAATAGAAAATATAACAAACAAAACTTTCTTCCCTAAAATCAGAAAAATTGTTATGTGCAATTATTCCTACTTTTGATTAAAAGTTGAAAGCAAATCATTGCTTTATCGGTTTCTATTTGGCTCACCATTTTAGATACTACAGTGAAGAAGAAATATAAATTAATCATCGCTTTTTAATTATCTTACTTCATTTCAAAATTTAACTTAAGGTATATATTAACTTATTTTCTTTGTTTTCTCATAAAGCCACTAGAAGTGCTTATCAGTTTTTAACTTTAGATTTAGCTAGAAATAAATTTTCTTTAGAAAAATAGGGTAGTTAACATAGTCTTCTTTGGGGCCTCTAATGGTACATAGTTAAGCTCAAATATAGAGAAAGCCCCTTTAGGGCAAAAAGCTACCACGAAAGCAGTGCATCTGAGTCAGAAAATCCAGGCACATTAAAACTCTGCTACTAGTAACAATCAACGTGAAGAATGACCTGTCATTTTTCTGATGGCTGGTGATGAGCTGGAGGAAATGATTTGGTGGCTGAAATTCAGTTGTTTTTACACATAAGAAAGTATCTTTCCCGGGCTTCCCTGGTGGCTCAGTGGTTGAGAATCTGCCTGCCAATGCAGGGGACATGGGTTCGAGCCCTGGTCTGGGAAGATCCCACATGCCGCGGAGCAACTAGGTCCGTAAGCCACAATTACTGAGCCTGTGCGTCTGGAGCCTGTGCTCCACAACAAGAGAGGCCGCGATAATGAGAGGCCCACGCACCGCGATGAAGAGTGGCCCCCGCTTGCCGCAACTAGAGAAAGCCCTCACACAGAAACAAAGACCCAACACAGCCATAAATATAAATAAATAAATAAAAAGTTTAAAAAAAAAAAAAAAAGAAAAGAAAGTATCTTTCCCTTTAAAGAGTATTTATTTAACTCTATCAACAGTCGAGCACCATGCGACGTCCTGTGTCAGCTATCTCACGCTGGAGAGAAGTGGATGTGAAGCGTGATGTGTGGATGGTACCATGCAAGCCCCCAATGTGAATGTCTATGTAAAGAAAGGAAAGAGACCTTTCATCTCTGCAGTGTGTTAATCCAAGTATAAAAGCTGACTACCCACCATGCACCGTGTATGGTGTGTACATACGTATATTTGTGTGTGTATGCGTGTCTGTAAAGGACTTAAAGTTTTTAAAAATTGGTAATTGACTTTGCTATATCAGCATTTCTGGTTCCAACCATTATGGCTTATTATGCTGGATGCTTTAAGGGATTTTCATCATATCTAACACTGGTAGAGCATTTACTGTTTTCAAGGGGCCCTCACTAGAGTCAGTTTATTTGCTCATTTAACAAATGTGTACTGAACACCAGCCATGTGCAAGGCTCTCACAAGCATCAGAAATACAAAGCTGGAAGACAGACCAGCTTATCCTTCAAAGAGCCTCAAAGTCTAAGGGAGGTGAGAAAGAAGCAACCTCGCAACTGGGTTTACAGAACACTGTTAGAAGTTCCCTGACAGAGGAATGAAGGAGCACTAGGTAAAATGAAAAATAACAGATCTGTTTCTGCTTGGGGAGTATGGCAGGAATCGGGAAGGTGCAGGTGATAGAAACCTGTATAGTACATGATCCAGCAGAGGGGACACTTTTTGAGAACCACAGGTCATTATTGGATGCCACATGCTCAGCAGGTATCAGCAGGTGAGTCTAGGGAGGAAATGTCATGCAAAGAAGTCCCAGGTACATATGCCTAGTGTCGTATATGCAGGGAAGACACAACGGTTATAGGAGAAGCTTATGAGCAGAGAAGTGGCGGAGTGTCTGTAATCCCTTGAACTCTCATTATAATTATAGATGCACAAGAATCTGCAAACATAGTACAGAGAAGTCCCAGACACCCTTCACCCAGTTTCCCCTAGTGGGACCATCTTACACAGCTATAGCACAATATCGAAACCAGGAAAATGACATTGGTACAATATATGTGTATAGTTCTTTGTCATTTTATCAAATATGATTTGTGTAGCCACCAATGCAATTCTGAACTATTTCAGGAAGATGTTCCTCATGCTACCCACTTACAGATACTTCCTTCCCTACTTCCCTCCATCATCCCTATTTCTGGCAACCACGATCTCCCTCTCTATAATTTTGTCATTTTTAGAATGTCATGTAAGTGGAATCATATTTATATGACCTTGTGTGACTGACTTCTTTCACTCAGTGTAATGCCTGAGATGTATCCACGTTGTTGCAAGTATCAATGGTTCCTTTTTAGGGACTTCCCTGGTGGTGCAGTGGTTAAGAATCCACCTGCCAATGCAGGGGACACAGGTTCAATCCCTGGTCCGGGAAGATCCCACATGCCGCGGAGCAACCAAGCCCGTGCACCACAACAAAGAGTAGCCCCGGCTCACCGCAACTACAGAAAGCCCGCACGCAGCAGCGAAGACCCACTGCAGCCAACAATAAAAATAAAAATAATTTTTAAAAATCAATAAGAAAATTCAAACAATAGTAGCTACAAGACTGTGTTTCTGTGCTAATAAAATAAGTATTTTAAAGTATTCAGTGAAGGGTTATTTGAGTATTAGAAGAATGAAGGAATCCTTGCAGGTGACCTAGGCTCTAGCTTCATGTGGAGGGGTGGGAGGGAGGTGGTGGGACTGAAAGTTTCAACCCCTAATCACCTGGTTGATTCCCCTAGCAACCAGCCCCCCGACCTTAGGTGCTTTCCAAAAGTCACCTTATTAACATAAACTCAGGTGTAGCTGAAAGGAGTTTGTTATGAATATCAAGACATCTTTATCACTCTTACCACTTAGGGAATTCCAAGGGTTTTAAGAGATCTGTGCCAGAAAAGGAGAGGAAGACCAAATAGATATTTCTTTTTACAATATCACGCCTCCCTAATCCACTAAAACTAATATTACCAATACATAAGATGACCGTGTAACACATTGTATAAATCAAAATTTTTGAGAATGAAAAGGGACATTTTTAATAATTACACTGGGATGATAGGCACAAACAGGGACTGTCCTACACACAAACTAGAACTAATGGCAACTGTATAATATTTCCATTTGGATGTTTCACATCTCACTCAACATAAAAACACTGAATCATTGACTTACCTACAAAATCTATTTTTCCTCATATTATTAAGTCCCTGTATCCATCCCATTTGCTCGAGACAGAAACCTAGGAATTAAAAATTAAAGTAGATGGATATTCTCACTTCAGTTATAACATTATTCATATGAATTTCTCTGTAATAAACAACCAAGCAAATAAGGTGAGAGCCTGTTCTGGGGAAAGGAAAGAATGGAAGTGGGAGATGGAGAAGGGCAGGAGAACTTCAAGTTTTCATTATTGTATATCTCATTATTGAAAAGCTACACATCAATACCACACACACACACACACACACACACACACACACACACAGAAGAAAAGATTCTTTCTCCTCTTAGGATAAGCATTCCAAGCACACTCTGTGGTTTCAACTTCCTAGCCTTTGGGCCTATATCCTGAATAGCATAGGTCTATTGTCAAGATTGGTTCTGCCTCAACATTACAGCCCCTGTGCCTCTGCTGTTTGATATTATAAATAATCACAAGCCACATCCATGGTATTTGATAGCTACAAAGCATCCCTAATAGGAGAAAATTTACTTGCAAATATAGTATCTGAAAGTTGCAAGTCCTGTCTTTAGAAAGGTCAATGCTGGGACTTCCCTGGTGGCCGCACTTCCAATGCAGGGGGTGTGGGTTCGATCCCTGGTTCTTGGGAACTAAGATCCCACATGCCACTTATCATTGGGGGTCCAGGGCATGGGAGTTTAAAGTGGAAGAAGAGCAGGTCCCAGAGGTCTCTGAGTCAGGCCTCCTATCTTACAGAGAACATTTCCTTCTAGGACAGAAGCCATCTTAACCCCTCTTTTAGGACAGGACCACTGTACCATTCCTTGGCAAGATAGTAGTAAAACTGGCAGTCATGCCAGTCCTTCTGCATCGTTAAAGTAATTTTAGTAGAAGCAACAAGAACCTCGACTCCAACTGGATTAAACAATCAAGGTGATCTATCAGTTCATGTATTTGAAAAGTCCAGAAGTAGAGCAAGATTTTCAGTACAGTCCATTAAGGATTCCACCTCTCTCTCTGTGTTTCTCTGGATTCTGCCTTTCTTTATGTGTTGACTCTGTCCTCAGAATAGTTTCCCTCTTAGTTGCTAATAGCAGCAACATTGGTTTCTGGCTTCTTCATTCCCATCCGAAGAGAGAGACCCTTACTTCACTCAACCATTAAACTGAAGTGCTGGACTTGTTTCACCTGGACCATCCCAGAACAATCACAATGGCAAGGGAGATGGAATTAGAACCATTCCGGAAATAGGCAAGGGTCAAACCATCCCACCTACAGTGCCTGGCTGCAACTGAATGCATGAGGAGGGTGTGATGTAGGAGAGGCACCATTATGTCCATGTTCAGCCTCTGCACTGATATGTTTTGTCCCTGTAACTCAGAACCACAAAGCTCCCCAAGAAATAGACTCACTCTGTTTTTAGCCATTCTCTCTCTCTCTCCCCTTTCTCTTCTCTCTTTCTCTCTCTCTCATTCTCCCTGTCATCTTTACCTTCTGCTTTGTTAAAACTGACTGGCCGTGAAAGCAAGTTAGGAAAGAGGATGAGGAATAAGACAGGAAAGATATAATGTGTCCTTCATTTTAGTAGAAGGACTCTAGAAAACTCTAGACTCTACAAAACTTCTAGACTCTACAAAACTTCTAGACTCTAGAAATCAATGATTAAATCTACACAGTTACCCAAAGTCTGAAGCTGTGGCCAGAGCTAGTGCTCTAGATTAGCAAATGTATGTGGTAACCCAGAAAAAAATTTTATTTTGGGAAATTTTAGAAGAGAAAGCAAAATAGGTAGATTACCCAGACGTACTATACAAGTCTGGACAATTCTCCTTCAAACCAATACTATCCCTTGTGTTAGTCATGCACTCTTAGTAATTAAATAAATGAATAATCTAAAAATATGGCAGGGAGTTCCCTGGTGGCCTAGTGGTTAGGATTCCGGGCTTTCACTGCTGTGGCCCGGGTTCAGTCCCTGGTGGGGGAACTGAGATCCCACAAGCCACGCAATATGGGCAAAAATAAAAATAAATTAAAATATTGGGCTTCCCTGGTGGCGCAGTGGTTGAGAATCTGCCTGCCAATGCAGGGGACATGGGTTCGAGCCCTGGTCTGGGAAGATCCCACATGCCGTGGAGCAGCTGGGCCCATGAGCCACAATTACTGAGCCTGCGTGTCTGGAGCCTGTGCTCCGCAACAAGAGAGGCCGCGATAGTGAGAGGCCCGCACACCGCGATGAAGAGTGGCTCCCGCTTGCCACAACTGGAGAAAGCCCTCGCACAGAAACGAAGACCCAACACAGCCATAAATAAATTAATCAATTAATTTAGAAAAAAATATGGCAAATGTGCATAATAATTACTCACGGGAGCAGGAAAATAATTGAAATTAACTTAAATATCCATCAGTAGGCAAAGTGTTATCTAGATTATTGTACAATCATTCAATGGAACATTAAGTAACAATATTAAATAATGGTTCTGAAGGATCTGTAATATCAAAAAGTAATGCCTGTGATTTACTACCAAGGGTAAAAAGCAGAATTTGAAAAATAATTACATTAAATGTACATATCAGCTATAATTATATAAAATATACATACAAAAAGGAAATAGAAATATGCCAATGGTACTTGAGTTTTACTGAAATGTGATTGTTTTCCACTTCTCAACGTTTTTTGTGGTACTGTTACATTAATTTTATAACTGAAAAAAAATTAGAAAGCATTATTACTTGGCAGATATCTATTCAGCAGTTTGCCTCTGTGCTGGTAAAATAGCAGTTACGATTAGGTGGTCTGTCTTCTGTCCCAATAGCACTCATTCATTTACTTGACAAATAATTATTCAGTACCTATTATGTACCAGGCACCAGGGATATTTCAATGACGCAAATGATTTGGCCCCTGCCTCTATACTTACAGCCCAGTGAGGAAGACAGACAATAAGCAAATAATTTATTACAAATCAGGAGAACATGGTATGAGGGTAACCAACATAATGTCATACTAGGAAGGGGAAGCTGCTTTAAAAGGGGGCCAGAGAGACTTCCAAGGAAGTGGTATCTAAATTGAGATGACGATAAGAAAGTGTCAAAAACTGCAAGTGCCGGGGCAGAGCAATTTAAGCAGAGGAGCTAAGGTGAGAAAGATCTTGGCAAGTCCTGGGAACCGAAAGGAGGAGAACCCGGGTGGCTGGAGCACAGTGTAAGAGAAGAGGGGTTAAAATGAGGTTGGCGAGGGCTTCCCTGGTGGCGCAGTGGTTGAGAATCTGCCTGCCAATGCAGGGGACATGGGTTCGAGCCCTGGTCTGGGAAGATCCCACGTGCCGCGGAGGAACTAGGCCCGTGAGCCACAACTACTGAGCCTGCGAGTCTGGAGCCTGTGCTCCGCAACAAGAGAGGCCATGATAGTGAGAGGCCTGTGCACCACGATGAAGAGTGGCCCCCGCTTGCCACAACTAGAGAAAGCCCTCGCACAGAAACGAAGACCCAACACAGCCAAAAATAAATAATAAATAAATAAATAAATAAATAAAATGAGGTTGGAGAGGTAAGGAGGGACCAGATCATGCAAAACCTTGATACGAATTTTGGATTTTATTCCCAGTGCAATGTGAAACTACTGAAGAGAAGAAACACGGTTCAGTTAGTATTTTAATAAGCTCACTCAGGCTGCTTTGTGAAGAATGACTTTGTGGTGAGTAGAGGACATGATAAGAAGCAGAGAGCTAGTCAGAAGGTCTGTGAAGGAGATGATAGTGAACGGGAGTAAGGTGGTGGCAATGGAATGAATTAGAGATAGACCAGAGGATATGATGAGGTGAGGGGAGAATGAGGCAAGGGTGATGCCCAGATTACTGGTTTGAGCAATTGAGTGTACGGCAGCGGCGCTTACCGAGATGGGAAAAGTGAGGAAGAATTTGGGGAATAAAATGAAGAATTTACTTAAATTTAAATAACACTGAACTGCAATTTATAATCTGCTTATATAATCTTACTCTCCAGGAAGATCTTTAAGGATGGGAAATATGTTTTTCACCTTTGAAGTCTCAACAAAGCAACATGTTACAGACTAGGCATTTAGTAAGTGTTTGTTAAATGAATGTCACAGCTTTGCAAATATTTCATTCCTTCCAGTGTAATAAGAGTCTACTTATTGTGAAAAGCCTGATTTTAGACAGTTTCCCTTACCAAGGCAAACAAGGACAAAATGATTGACCATTAATTATTCTTTAACTGAAAAGGAGAAAGAAAAAGTATGAGATGCTTATTTTTTTAATTCTTTGTTTAGTTTTCTGTAGTTAAACTAAAATGGGAGTTCAAAGCTTTAATGTGTATGTTTAAATTCTTGGGCCTGCTACTGACCTTCTTCAAGTGATTTTACCTCCCAGTGTTTTAGTTTCTCCATTTACAAGATGGAGATAATGGTAGTTGCCTTATCTCACAAGGATGTCATGAAAATAAGTCAGATAAATTGCTTTGCCCTCCTTAGAGAGGGGCTCTAGAAAGTAAGCATTATTAGATATGATGATGAATACCCACAACTTCAAAGATATTTTTAAATTGCCCCCCAAGTCTTTGAACATGTTAAGCCTATGAATAGCACCGTGTTAGGTGTTTATACATTTCTGGCAAGCTTTCACCTCTTGTTAAAGCAGTAAATGGTCTTTGAACAAATGTATTTCTCATTCTTTGATAACTATGCTTCCTTGTTTATACACTTGAAAGATGATTATCATCTGGCATATGAGGTCGAGTTGAACTCCTTGGTGCCATTATAGTTCAACTGTAGCTTTAATTGAGTTTTTCTCCCAAGGTTGAAAATAAGTCACTTGGTTCACTTTAGTAAGCTACTTACTTTCTAAGTAATGGTGAGATGAATTCAACTATTTTCTGCAAATGATATATATA
Source organism: Balaenoptera ricei (assembly GCF_028023285.1). Taxonomy (NCBI): domain Eukaryota; kingdom Metazoa; phylum Chordata; class Mammalia; order Artiodactyla; family Balaenopteridae; genus Balaenoptera; species Balaenoptera ricei. The sequence continues at coordinate 64,780,744 of NC_082642.1, forward strand.
AATAATGCTTTTCATTTTAGCTATAATATCCTCATTCAAAAATTGACATAAAAATTCAGTATTTTTATTTCTTCATTGCTGTATTTTTTTTCTGATGGGTTTTCCTAGAATCGCTTTAAATACCTATAATTATTCATTTTAACATTTCTAACATAGACAGTCATGGTACACACATAAATATCACCAAAGTAAAAACCTACAACTCTCAAGACAAAATATAGGATAGTGAACATCATCTAGAACAACTTTATTTTTTTTTTTTTGGCCAGCCGTGAATCATGCTGGATCTCAGTTCCTTAATCAGGGATTGAACCTGTGCCCCCTGCAGTGGAAGCATGGAATTTTAACCACTGGATCACCACAGAAGTCCCTAGAACAACATGTCTTATTGCAGATGTGCACCAAGTTCATAATCAGTGTTATATAAAAAACTTGACATTAGCACTTCCACCCTTCTCCACACATCCTTTACCTGTATACCCAACACAAATCAAAACCACTTTCTGCTGGAGTAGCCACAATGCTCCTATCAGAGAGCTGTAAAATCATTCCTTGCAAACTATGAGAATAAGACCTACTTCTCCTCTTTAATAAAGCCATTAAAGGTAAGTCTTAGTATATCCATTTAATAAATGTAGAATCTGAAGTTGGGTGACTTTTATATTAGATTCTTCTGGCCAGGTCAGAACCCAGGCTAAAATTGTTTGACCATTTCTTCCTGTTTCCTTTTTCTCTCAAGGAAGAAATGAGAATTTGAAGATACTGTTATCAAACAAAGTTTGTGTGCGTGTTGCAGAGTGAGGCCAAATAAACCAAAACGTCAGAGTTTGGAGCAGAGGAAGGTTTATTGCAGGGCCAAGCAAAGAGAACTGGTGGCTTGTGCTCAAAAAACCTGAACTCCCAATTGGTTTTTGGGGAAGAGTTCTTATAGGCAAAATTTGGGGTGAGGGCTATAGGGTGTATGACTTTCTTCTGATTGGTTGGTGGTGAGGTAACCCAGGGTGGTGCTCCAGGAATCTTGTGCTCAGTCTGAACTTACCATCCTCCACCTGGGTGGGGGCCTTAGTTCTGCAGAAGAACTCAAAGATATTGTTATAAATATTCCTTGAGGAGGAACCGGGACCCTACCCCAAGGCTACACTATTGTTTCTTGACTGCTCCTCCCTTGTTTCTGCATTCTCTCTCCTCCTTGATTAGCAACTGTTTGAACCTGCCCTTTGAAGCTCAGGGAAGTTCATGGAGGCTGAGTGAAGCCTATTTCCTACGAACTATTGGGTTGGCCAAAAAGTGTGTTGGGGTTTTTCCATAAGATGTTATGGAAGGGACTTCCCCGGTGGCGCAGTGGTTAAGAATCCGCTTGCCAATGCAGGGGACATGGGTTCGATCCCTGGTCCGGGAAGATCTCACATGCCGCGGAGCAACTAAGCCTGTGCAACTACTGAGCCTGTGCTCTAGAGCCCATGAGCCACAACTACTGAGCCCGCATGCTGCAACTACTGAAGCCTGTGTGCCCAGAGCCTGTGCTCCACAACAATAGAACCCACTGCAATGAGAAGCCCGCAACAAAGAATAGCCACCACTCACCACAACTAGAGAAAGCCCATGGGCATCAACAAAGACCCAATGCAGCCAAAAAAAAAAAAAGATGTTATGGAAATACCGGAATGAACTTTTTGGCCAACCTAACAGAAATGGGCGACACAGAAAGGATTTGTACCCAGGAGCCCCACAGGGTCCTGCTTGGTTTCAATACTGCACACTGTGATGACTTTCTAAGAAGGGAGAGCTAAACCAAGGTGGAGGAAGGGTATGGAAGAAATGGCCTCAATTCCACCAAGTGATGGTATAAGCCTCCTCATGTTACCAAGTCCAAGCTCTGCTTGCTGCATGACAGGACAATGAGTCGGGAGATGAGGTGTTGACATAAGGAATACGACTTTATTTGGAAAGTGGCAGACCAAGAAGATGACAGACTAGTGTCTCTGAAAAACCATCTTACTGGGGTTTGGATGCCAGTTTCTTTTATAGAACAGAGAGGCGGAGGAAGTAAAGTAAGAAGGCCATAAGATTCACATATGTCCCCTGGAATGGCCAGCCTCGAGGAGGGGATGTGTTAATTTCTTCTTTCTTCAGCCATCCACAGGTGGACAGGGTCAGGATGTTTCCCTGAACAAAGGCACTTTTGTTTAACATTCAGGAAGAGGGGCAGTGTTCCCTGAGGCAGGCCATTGTGTATAGACAGTATCCTTTTAGTGAACAAAAGCAACGGGAAGCAAAGGTTAAAGTAAAAGAAACAGATCCAACTTGTAGTCAGATTTCGCTCTCCTCACAGCCCCACCAGGATCTGAAAGAATGGACACTGAAGGACAGGCCTATCCCTCAGGCTGATTCATAAGAGCAAATACCGTAGGTGTCCTAAGTCCTATATGTGGGGGAGGAGTTCCAGTTCTATTTTCAGAATATTATTAAAGATTTATTTTGAAATTTCTGTCTTTAGTGATATTCCCAGGGGCCTATAAAAGATGCTAAGAGCATAGCCTCCTTTCACGTACAATTATCTTGCATAAGCCTGTAACTGGTGGGATGGCCCAAACTCCCATACTTCTGGGAAAATCATTCCTGACTTCTGGTATCATTGAATTTGTGTAGGCCAAAGGTCACAGATTAGTAGCTATGATGGGCCAGATTTTTCCTCAAAAGGTTTTTTGAGTGGCCCATTGCAATGACTTCTGACACCAACACCCAAGTTAGGTCAAACTTCACAGGTTAAGGACACAGTTCTCCACAAGACTGCCCTTACTTCAGACACCAGCTTAAAGTTTGGGGTTCCCCAAGCCATCCTCACTTCTGACCAGCTGGCTACAATTCAGCTGGCTAACCCCTCAGGTTAGATAATTCACTAGAATGACTCACAGAACTCAGAAAAGTGCTATACTTATGATTACAGTTTTATTATAGAAAAAGGATTCAAATCCAAACCAGCCAAAGAGAGAGATGTACAGGGTGAGGTCTGGGAGGGTCCCCAGTGTGAAGCTTCCTCACCCAAGCTTCAAAGTTTCCAGAGTTTTGACTGGGACTTCATTACGTCAGCATGATTGGTTGAGTCATTAGTCAGTCTCTAGCCCCACTCCTCTCCTAGGAGGTCTGGCTGATAAGGACATGTTTGGTCTTGTTGATGTGACCAGTCCAATCTAGGTCATCCCATAAGCTATAGGTGTTGTCTGAGGGGCCCACCAGGAATAAGAAAGGCACTCCTACCAATCAGGAAATTCCAAGGATATGGAAGCTACTTCTCAGGACTCAGGAATAAAAGCCATCCAAATTATTTATTACACACACACAATATGTAATTTTATTTTAAATTAACTATCAACATTTTAAAATCAGTCTTCACATAAACTAAACTTTTTGTCTCCCCCTGAAATATTTCCAATTTTAGGCCTCCGTTCCCACAAGGCTGCTTCCCCTGTAAAAGGGATATTTCCCCCACCATCTCCACAGTCTTTATTCTTGGTGTGATTCACTCCTTTTGTTTCCTTCTGGTGCACTGCAGATATTTAAATTTGCAAACCTTGGCCTAAGCCTTGGGTATTTTTGCTGTTTTTACTTCCATCACACATTATTACCTTAAAAGAATAAATGGGGAAGGAATGACAATTACCTTTTGTCATTTCATCCTCACCTTAGTTTAATTTAAAACTACTTTTCCTCTACACTTTGTGTGAGTGAGGGTGCAGGTGTCTTCTATTTGTCTCTTATGTCTTGAGCCAGGCCAATATGGAATTTTTGACTGCAGAACCAGGACAAACTAAATTAAAACTCACCTCATCCTCAGAATCAAAAACTATAGCCAACCCAGGACCTTGGAAAAGAAGCCTCTCTTTCTAAAGACAAAACAAAACCCATGTTTCTCAATATTTTTAAAGCTATAGCTTCCTTCACGAGCATTAAATTCTCACATTCTCCTTTATTATTTGAAATTCATCATAAGTAACTAAAAATAAATAAATGAGACAAATAGTTATTTTCAAATTTCATTTACCCCTTCCCCCATTAAAACCCTTTGCAAATCACTGTTTAAATACTGTTAAAGGCATGAAATCAGCCCCAAGTACTTCCGGGGCCATGTGGATACATGCAGTCTCTCTCAGGTACAGGGGTTGCAAAGACCTTGAAGTATAGGCAATCCTCAATATTCGCAGATTCCATATTTGTAAATCCACCTACTAAAATTTATTTGTAACCCCAAAATCAATAGCTACAGCGTTTTTACAGTCATTCATGGACACATGCTGAGCAGTGAAAAATTTGAGTCACTTGACACAAAGTTTCCCCACTGAGGTCCAACAAGGGGACACGCTGCCTACTTATTCCAAAAAGAACACTGTAAACAAGTGCCCTTTTTGTGATCTATTTAGTGGCACTTTTTTTTTTTTTTTTTCATTTTGGTGCTTGTCGATGATTTTGCTGTTTAAAATGACCCCAAGTATAGTGCTGAAGTGCTGTCTGGTGTTCCTAAGTGAAAGAAAGCTGTGATATGCCTACAGAAAATATATGTGTAGATCAGCTCATATACAGGCAAGAGCTATATACAGTGTTGTTGAATATGAGTTCAATGTTAATGAATAAATAATATATATTAAATAAGGTGTCCTTAAATAGAAACACACATAAAACAAGATTATTCATTGATCAGTTGATGAAAATGATGTGACTAGAGGCTCTCAGGAACCTAATCTTGTATTTCCCCTAGGAGAAATGGTTTCATATTCACTAATTCAGTGTTAAGGTGACTTTATAGAGCATACTACCACAAATAACAAGAGTAAACTGTACTTGTAAGCTAGTGAAACACACAATGGACTTTCCAGCACAAAATCCTATCAAAGAAGGTTGTGGAGGGAAGAGAGCAGGGGATGAAAACTAAGCTCACAGGCAAGTAACCTTTAAAGATGTTATTTTATTTTAAACCAGAAAATGGTGGTGGAGCTAACACTAATCATCTTTCCCAGGCAAGCCAATGCAGCTATAAGGTGCCACACAGTAAACAGAACACTGGACTTTAAAGTTCAGGGGGCTAACTGCTGGTCCCAACTCTGCAAAAAATTAACTTAGCCAAGGGAGTTTCTTCATCTGGTAGAGGGACTCAAATCTTGTAGCAATAAGAAGTCACATTTGCCATAATTATTATCTCCAAAATGTTGTCATGTAAATTATCTCATTGGTTGAACTCTATGGCCCCTTCTTGCTCCAAAATTATATAATTTAATGAAGAGAATCATTCTGCCAAAACAGAAAAAAATATATCAAATGTTCATAATACTGAGGATTTTCCTTTGGAATGTTTACAAGACATTTGTCGAGGAGAGGATTTCAAGTATAAGAACTAGAAAACGGCTGTGGTCTTTTAAATTGTCTTTATTAAATCACTACTTTCTTTTTTAAAAATGAGAGAGAGAGGGACTTCCCTGGCAGTCCAGTGGTTAAGACTACGGGCTTCCACTGCAGGGGGCATGTGTTTGGGAAACCCTGCAGGCCTCAGGAGGCCGAAAGCAAAAAAGAAAAAAAAAAGGGCCTTCTCCCCAGTAGGTGGGAACCTTCTCCCCAGTAAGTGGCCATCCTTGCCTCAGGGCAGACTCCATCACAAATTTTGTACATGTGGAGAAGCAAAAGTACCACTAGATGGAGCAAGAACAAAAGACATCTATTTATTTCTAGTTCAAGGAACCCTGGCAGTCTTCAAAAACGATCTTAAAAGGTCACTTTCTGAGTAAATGGAAGTTTAGTGAAGCTAGCTGAGTTACCTGAAAAACCAAGAAAAATCTTTGGCAAAGTCAGAACTAGAACGTCATTCACTAACTTACCCCATGTTCTTTCCACAAAACCATGCTGATGGGAAAACGTTTTCCTTCTTCGAGAATATTACCAGAAACAGTGCAGTCCAGGTTTTTCACATTTCTTAACTGCAGGCTAAGAATTGTATTAGACGACACTAAGGGACCTACTTCAGGCAACAGGATGAAATGCTAGACACGTTCATGTATATACCGACATGGTCCTGATTTTTCTTTTCCATTTTCGGGTCCAGCTCCAGGCTGGATATCACACTGATAATTTGCCTTTGTAATTCAGGCTGCTGGGTACTCTCTCTCCCAGCAATTGCCGCCAGAATGGCTGTCTCAAGGAAGTGAAGGCACTGACTTCAATTCCCACATAAACCTGGAAGTTAGGTTTCGGAGACAAATGGGCAGAATGACCTGTTGATTGTTTCCTAATGGGCCTTTTTCTTTTCTTTCCCCCCCCCCCACCCCCGGGCAAAGAAACCTGACCCAATTCTTGGCGGGGGGGGGGAGGGATATATATTTCTTCGTACACTTCTCTGTCACCACTTAATACTTCGCATCCAAAGACGGAGACAAAGACGAAAAGCAACGACCATTAAGGAACAGAATTTCCACTGTTTTAAGAACAGACTAGATCTTCCAGTTAACAAATATTAAGTGTTTAATAATCTCACAAAAAAAACAATCACTGCTCTTCCATACCCGATTGTCGGGACTGATCGTGATCTACTTTGGAAGAGGCAAAAACCTCGACAAAATCCGCAGAGCAGGAACTGCGTTGTGATACTATGATAAAGGGCAACAAAACCAGAGGAGGGGGAGGACAAAAAAGCCCTACACAGGAACGGCTAGCTGGCTATTAGGCTAACTGCCCATTCATTTGGACCAATTTTGGAGATGCCTCCACGTGTCCTTCTGACAGTTGATTTGCACGCACTGTGGTCCAATCTGCAAGTTTGGAGGCCCACAGGCCCACCACTGACGGCGAGGGAGACGGACGCGCACGAACGGAGTCCCTCCTTCCAAGGAGAAAGCAGACTGCCCGTGCCCCACCCCCGCAGCTCCTCCAGCTGCAAGTGTCTGAGCCGAGTCCCGGGTGCACGTCCCACGGCTCAGGGAAGCGCACCGCGCGCGGGGACCGGCTCCGTTCCTTTCCCTGCGGTAAGAGCCTCGCCTCGGCCCCCCAAGCGACCCGCGGCTGACAGAGCCCAACTCTTCGCGGCGGCAGTGGGCGCCTCCGGAGAAGCCCCGGGCCGACCGCGGCCTCAGGCGGGGCGCGGGGCCTGGGCGGGCGAGCCACGCAGGTTCCCGGGAGAGGTGAGCGAGCCAGCGGCTGACATTTTTTGTTTGCTTCAGTCTGGATGGTTGATGGCGGTAGGCCGAGGCTTTTCCGCCCGCTGAAAGTCAGCGAGAAAAACAGCGCGCGGGGAGCAAAAGCGCAGCACCTACGCCAGTCTCAATTAGGGTTAGACAAAAGACGGCAGCCACCACTCCCGGGCCCACCCTCCGCAACCCACAGCGCCTCCTCCAGCGTCTCCTTATAAAGGGAGCGGCCGCCACCTGCGCGGATTGGCTGGGACCCTCCCGCCACGGCTCTCGCGAGAGCCGGTCTCGCAAAATTTTTTTTCAAAAGTTCTGTTTCCGGCCATGAGGACAATCGCCGCCCCACCCACACGTTCCCTACGGGAGGATTTGGGTCTTTTCTTGAGGCGAATTAACTTGTAATTTGAAAACTAACTTGAATGCTTCTTAGCGCTGTTTTCCATCCCTTACAGACCAGGCGAGGTGCACGTTACTATCTTAAAGAAGTGGAGTTCATACAAAACTTGTAGGGCCAAAACAGTGATTCTCAGTTCGGATCATCACGTTTGTTAGAGAACTTTACCAAAATAGATTCCCGAACAGAATCTTGGCTTGGTTCATTGGGCTGCCTCCGCGATCCTGACCTGTTCCCTTCCTTAGAAAGCCTACTCTTCAACTTCTTGAGCAGAGGTTGTTTTATTACGTATAACTACTCCCTCCTCGATCTCAACATTGAGGACTGAATCTCCCTTTTATTAGGAAATAAAGGCTTTTCAGTCATTGACTTTGCTTTAATGTTGTGTCGTGGTTGTGTTAAAAAAGAACAATGCACCATAAATTGTAGCAGGTTTTTATATTGGCCGGTACATGCTGTTTTTCATATAACTGGCTAATCTTAAAAGTTGAACTCTTCAATTGGGTGAACTTCATGGAGTTGTCGCTATTGGCACCGCGATCTGAAAGAAAAGTAAAATGTTAAGGGGGTTGGTTTGATATGATTTAAGATAGGGGAAAATATAACTAAACGGAAATTTCACATTTTATTTCCTTTCCCTAGATCACCTGAAAAGGATCATCTATGACCCCAATGAAGAGGCTAGAATCTGTACAGAATATTCCAGGCTAGTTGTTGGGTTAACTGCCTAAGAAACCACAGTTAAGGACGGTGCGCCTGCCTAACCTAGCAAGCTACTTCGGAGATCACTTTAAATTTACATCTCTTAACCTCTTTACATCTCAACTTCTTAATTTGTAAATGGGAATACTATTTGTCTTGCCCGTCTCTCTGGGATGCTGAAGTTTAAATTAGACAAATGTATCTAAACAGCTTAGCCGAAATTTCTTTTAGAAAAAAAGCACTTTAAGAATTCTAAAGTGAGGGGGGTTGGGATCATTCTGTTAGGAGAACCACTGACTGAAACCGCCTGCCCCGGCCAGGTACCATAGTAACCACTTGCGAGAGGTATCTTAAGCAGGAGGTCCTGGTAAGGAATGCGGAACTAACAAGCTACCACCAACCGGAAGAATTGGGGAAAGGTCAAAAGGAGAGAGGAGACTCCAGTCCATGTGTTGTACCAACCTCCCAGAATCCTTCTCGCTAGAATCCATCTTGGCTGAGTGATGCGTGTGCCACCAGGAAGGATCCTGAGTCACAGTGATTCGCCAGAGACAACCCAGAAATCAACCCAATTACCATAAAACCCGAGACTGCGAGCCACGTGGCAGAGCAGTTCTCCTGTGTTCCCTTACCCTGCTGCTCTCCGCCCCGCCGCCCCTTCCCAATAAAGCCTCTTGCTTTGTCAGCATGTGTGTCTCCTCGGACTATGCATTTCCGAGTGTTAGACAAGAGCCCACTCCCGGGCCCTGGAAGGGGTCCCCCTTCCTGCAACAATTCTCTCTACAGTGCTTGTGACTCTAGTGAGTACAGCATTGACTATTCAAACTGCTCTCAGATAATCATTTTCTACACCTTATCCAATCTAGTAGTTTTGCTTACAATCACTAAAATGATAAACACATTTCAAAGAATGAAATGCACCTCTTCACAAATGCTTCAGGCCAAACTGAATTACTTCCTGCTGCTTGTACATGCCCATGATTTTTACACCTTGGAGGCTTTGCCCTAATGTTCCCTCTGCCATCAGTGTGCTTCTGGTCAATTCTATATATCTGCATATCTACTGGGAGTGCACCACAGAAGTCATCAGGGAAGGGGACAGAGATGAAAAGAGAAAGCCCACAATCCCTGTCCTTTAAGCACATATCTAGTAAGGGAGAAAGACAAGCAAACCAAAAGATAAGGCTGCATAAATTAAGTGGTCAATAAAAGTACAAGTAATATAATGTGCTGAAGGATACAAATAATCGATTTTGACTATGGAGGAAGTAGCATGAGCTGGACCTATAAATTGTCTAATTCTGTAAGCAAAAAATAACATTTTGAAAGTTCCCATAGAGACATTATCTCATTTGTATTTCATAAGGACCCTGTGAGACAGATAAGGATTAGGATTAGCAACCCCACTTATCAATGAGGAAATTGATCTTCAAAATGTTTAAACAATTTGTTTAAATCATGCAGCCGGTAGGTGGCAGGGCCTGGACCTGAACCCACATATACTGCCCCTAAATTCAGAAGGACAGGCACTCTATTAGGTTTAAATTTCAGCTTCAAGCCCAGCCCCCAAAAGCCTTCCCTGAGCCTTTAAGTTGTTTTCCCTCCTATGAGTCCCATTTTATACTTCTCTTAGAACACTAAATCACTTTTCACCTTATATTATTGCAGTTAAAGTATGAATTTCACCTCTCACACTGGACTGCTGGCTTCTTAAGGACACAATCTGACTCCTGATTTAGCACTACTGCACTTAGCACGGTGCTTTGCATAGAGCAGATACTACATACTTTGAGTTATGTCAACACTGCCATCATTCTCTCAGCTACCTTCGTCATTTCAGACCCTTCTTTCCCCTTCATAACTAATTAGGCACCAAGACTTGTCAGTTTTTCATAATTTCTTCTTTTTAATTCCTATTGCTTATAATCTTGAGTATAAGACTTGACTACTTTATATCTACACTGACAACTTTCTAATTGATCACTGAATCTCCAGGGCCTTTCCCAGTCCAATTTATCCTCTAAACTACCACCACATTCATCCTAATTTCCTTATGTCTCCTGTTTTCAAATCTTTAATGGTACCTGTTTTGCCTATAGGACATTTAAAACAAAGCCTTCCAGTCTCTGGCCTTAATTTGCCTTCCTAGTCATTGCTCTTAGTCTGTTCAATACGGGCTCTTCATTTTAACAAAACCAGTGTATTAAACATGCCTTGAATATGCTTTGTTCATCCTCATATCTAGCTTCTTGCTCATTTCCACTATGCTCTTCTGAATATCTGCCCTCTTTTATTATGCTCCCACACCATCCTAATGCCACCCCATTCATGATGGCATACCTCTGCTATGAAATCTTCCCTTATAGCCACCTTCCTTCCATAAACTTCAACAACCTTCAATCTGTATCACTCATTTGGCACATATCATGTTGTACCACAAATTGCTCTCTCCCTCCAAAGGAAGTGTAAGATCTACAAGGTAAATAATAACATCTTCTCAGGACTTCTCTGGTGGTGCAGTGGTTAAGACTCCACGCTCCCATGTAGGCGGCCCGGCTTCCATCCCTGGTCAGGGAACTAGATCCCAGATGCATGCTGCAACTAAGGAGCCCGCCTGCCGCAACTAAGACCCGGCACAGCCAAATAAATAAAATTAAAAGAGTAATGTCTCCTCTAGCATTTAATTTGGTTCTACTCAATAAATATGTTATTTGACTGCTTCATCATTATTTGCCCCCATTATAGAAATGCAACAGAGACATGGACCTTCCAATAACTGAAATATTTTGTTCTCCCCGCAACATATAATATCCAAAGTTTTCTGTCACATTTACTCACAACATTTTCTTCTAACCATTTTATCTGTATTCAGAAGCATCTTTGGTGCACTATGTTGGGTCCGACTTCTTTAAATTCTGCAGCGGTGATCCACATGTCCTGGAAGGCAGAGAGGGATGCAAGAACAGAGCCTCCCATCCACACTGATATTCTCCTTTCTGGGGGAGCAATAACCTGCACAGGGGTGTTGGCAGGCACCACCTTTGCTATATCTTTAACTAGCCGCTTATCTAAACCAGGGAAAGAGGTTGATCCCCCAGCAAGGATAATATTGGAGAAAAAGGAATTCCTCAGATCTGTATCACATTTCATTATGCTGCTGAAGCACATCTTATCAATGCCAGGGGTCTCAAGATGCATGAGACTTGGAGAGAAGAGGGCCTCTGGACAATGAAAGAGCTGGTCATGGAGTTTGAGTGTCTTCCCATCAGGTAGTTGGTAAACCTTCTCTATACAATCAGCTTTCTTGGCCTTTTCCTCTTCAAAGTTCATTGCCACATAACAATAGTTTTCCTTAATGTCTGTGACAATCTTTCTGTGTGAAGCACTAAGCAGCATGATGCCATGCTCCTTCAACAGCATCATGAGGTAGTTGGTAAGGTCAAGACCTGCCAGATCTAGCTGCTGGACACTATGAGGCAGACAGTAACCCTCAAAGATGGGTACACACTGGGTAACCCCAGCACCTGAATTCAGCACAAAGCCAGTTGTGAAGCCAGCAGCAAAGAGAGCTAGCACCTCCTGGATGGACATATAGAAGGCAGGAACCTCCAGATGCTCAAAAAATACTTCAGTGACCCATTGCCGGTTGGCCAGTGGGTTCAGTGCTGACTCTGTAATCAAGACTGGGCCATCACAGGGCCTTAGCTTCAGGTTATCGTCATAGATATGCTTCCACATGATCTCCATGTCCCCCCAGCAAGCAATGAGACCACGCTCCACTGGGTAGCTGTAGGAAAAGCGATAAGATAAATGGCAGCTTTACATTTTTCCAGTGTCTACTGTCTTCAAACATGGGTTAATCCCCATATTTATTACCAGTAGCCCTTTATGGGCAGTGTCTGCCAGAGCCTCTCAGAGATGGTAACTGCCAGCAAAAGATAGCCCAGCTACCTTCCTCTGCAATTTTTGTTGCTTTCCATCTTCCCTGCCTCTTTGGAATACCCTTTTTGGCTTTAAAAAAAAAAAAAAAAAATAGGGAAATCTTCACAGTTTTAGTATCAGTTAGTTGAAAACAAATAGCCCAGAAGACAAAGGTACCTGGAATTAACATTCCTAAATGAACTTGTATTTTATGAACGATAATTGTGTTTGTACGTTTGAATACATTTGAATAGATAGAGGGAGCAAGTGATGTTCACTCTTTAGGTATGTGGTACCCTCAGAGATTTGTGGCTCGAGCGTTTGCAATAATGATAGCTGGCAGAGACTTTCCTGTTCCTCACTTCTTATCCTTCCTCTCAGTATCGGGCCCCTCCTCTGGGCTCCCCCTACTTCGCCTCCACGAGGGTCCTGCCCGCCGGGAGAAGGCGGTACCTGATGCAAAGTGAGCTTCTCCGCTGCTGCGCTTGGTCTCCCACGCACACTTCCTGCGCGCCCTCTGACCCCCAGGTCTGGCCTTTGGCGCGGCCTATAATGTTCGGGTAGACAAACTGGGGCTCCCGGGACCCAGCCAGGCCCGCCTTGATCACTCCTGAGCCGTTGTCGATCACCACCGGTAGCTGGTAGTAGCTCATGTCGCCGCCGCCTCCTGTCGCCCGGCCGCTCGGGCTGCCCTGGCTGCGGGCTGCGCGGAGAGCGGGGAAAGTGATGTGCCGGTCCGACGACCTGGAACGCCGCGTCATAGAGACCCCGGCACGGCCCCGCGGGGCCTGAGCCAGGCTGGTGGGAGCCGGGGGCTGGGGGGGGGGGGGGGCGGGAGGCGGAGGGGAGCCCCAGGCCGGGGACTCAATGGATGCAAGGTGCACTCTAAAGTGCCACCCACGATTGCGTCTCACCCGGGTTGGACCACTCTTCACCCCCTTGGAATCCGGGAATACCAATATCAGGAAAACCTGACTTTCTTCCCAAAAAGCTAGATACAAATCTAACCCTTCACAAGAGGCTTTCTCTAATACCTCCATGAGCCATAAAAACAGTTTTATTTCTCAACGTCATTACATCCTGGTTAATAGATGTCTGTCCAAGGGCCTGCGGGAAGCTCTGAAATGCGCCCTCGAAACTGGAGAAAGGTGGAGAGATTTGACAGGGTAAAGTGTCGTAGCAGGGGAGGCACGGTTCATGCTTCTGAACTTCTAAAAAGAGAATTTCGTCAGCTTCTAAAAAGAGAAAGGGAAAAAGTGCTAGGACTTAAAGTGGGTTTTAAATACTTTTATTATTATTTCTATACATTCTGGGCAGTACTTTGTTGTGTTTCTTTCCCCGTGTTTTCTAAGCAAAACGTACTCAAAACCAAAAAAGTATAATCTCACTTTTAAATTTTTTAAGCAAAACGTACTCAAAACCAAGAAAGTATAATCTCACTTTTAAATTTTTTAAGCAAAACGTACTCAAAACCAAGAAAGTATAATCTCACTTTTAAATTTTTTAAGCAATCCCATCAGGTTACGCACCCCACGCCCCCGCCCCCGGTGTAATATGGAAGCTCATTCTCATTCCCTAAAAATTCTTGATGTTTAGGCATAAGGATGTGTCTGCCTCTTTGCAGGGAAAACGATATTCCTTAGGTCATATGAAGCTCAGGCTTAGAAAAATTTATGCATGTTGCGTGCCAAAAAAGTGCTTCTTGATGTCTGATTTTCTTTTTTAACCTCTTCAATTTTGCACACCCTGTAGAAGATTTTAAAACAAGTGCCGTCTAAAACAAGTACAGAGCAGAGGAGGAAATTCAAGAGCTAACGACACGTCCCTCCACCAGAGGCTGAAAGGATCGCTTTCTCGCTAGCTAAGTAACAGCTAGGAAGTTTGGGGCTGCGCGGAGCTGCGCCCGGCTGCGAGAGCCGGGACTCCGGGATTCGCGTGCGGCCAGCCCTTCCTAGCCGGCCAAAGCCCCGAAACTCATCCGGGACTGTCAACAGCGTAACGCGAAGAAAAGAAACTAATATGACACTTCTTTTCCGTAGAAGAAAGTAAACCCAAAAAAAGTGCAACCAACGGGTGCCCGGTTTCTAACTAGGGGCTTTGAAAAAAGTGTATGCAAATTCCAACTTTTGAAATGGTAGTACTGTTCAACTGGACATACGGTTATTTTTCCTTTTTGGGGGGGGGGGGGGTTTCATTGTTCTTTCTGTTAAAAGTTACGCTAACCCTACCTTTAAGTGCTTGTGAATTGCACGTTACAACAGCGATACCAAGGACTTTCTCAGGCGTTTCCAGCAGGCGGGTTTCCGTAGTGTAGTGGTTATCACGTTCGCCTAACACGCGAAAGGTCCCCGGTTCGAAACCGGGCGGAAACAGCTTATTTCTTTTCCCCCTGCTTACGTCCACTTAACAGGGTCTTGTGATGCTCCTTATGTTTGCTTTTTATTTTTTTAACATCTTTATTGGACTATAATTGCTTTACTATGTTGTGTTAGTTTCTGCTGTATAACAAAGTGAGTCAACTATATGCATACGTACATCCCTATATCCCCTCCCTCTTGCGTCTCCCTCCCACCCTCCCTATCCCACCCCTCTAGGCGGTCACAAAGCACTGAGCTGATCTCCCTGTACTATGCAGCTGCTTCCCACTTGCTATCTACTTTACATTTGGTAGTGTGTATAGGTCAGTGCTACTCTATCACTTCGTCCCAGCCTACCCTTCTCCCTCCCCGTGTCCTCAACTCCATTCTCTACGTCTGCGTGTTCATTCCTGTGCTGCCCCTAGGTTCGTCAGAACCTTTTTTTTTTTTTTTAGATTCCATATATATGTGTTAACATACTGTATTTGTTTTTCTCTTTCTGACTTACTTCACTCTGTATGACAGACTCTAGGTCCATCCACCTCACTACAAATAACTCAGTTTTGTTTCTTTTTATGGCTGAATAATATTTCATTGTATATATGTGCCACATCTTCTTTATCCATTCATCTGTCGATGGGCACTTAGGTTGCTTCCATGTCCTGGCTATTGTAGATAGTGCTGCAATGAACATTGTGGTACATGACTCTTTTTGAATTATGGTTTTCTCAGGGTATATGCCCAGTAGTGGGATTGCTCGGTCATATGGTAGTTCTATTTTTAGTTTTTTAAGGAACCTCCATATTGTTCTCTATAGTGGCTGTATCAATTTACATTCCCACCAACAGTGAAAGAGGGTTCCCTTTTCTCCATACCCTCTCCAGCATTTGTAGATTTTTTGATGATGGCCATTCTGACTTGTGTGAGGTGATACCTAATTGTAGTTTTGATTTGCATTTCTCTAATGATTAGTGGTGTTGAGCATCCTTTCATGTGTTTGTTGGCAATCTGTATATCTTCTTTGGAGAAATGTCTATTTAGGTCTTCTGCCCATTTTTGGATTGGGTTTTGTTGGCTTTTTAAAAAACATAATCCTGATAGTAATTTGCAGTACCTTGGGAATTTGAACTTTCAACTTGGATGTATTTTACTTGTTCACCAAATGTTTTTTTATTAACGGCTTGCACATGGAAGAAGTGCTCCAGACTTAAAAAAAAACTTTTTAAAACTCACAACCTGATACTGAAAAAATGATATAATGTACAGCCTAGTAAGGGTAATCAAACACCGCGTAAAAAATAAGCCCTGTTGCCCCCAGCACTCTTTGTATTACAAGTCATTTGGTTTTCCATTAGTTTTCCCCCTGAGATTGCTGATTTCTCTAAACGCCAGTGACCATGTTTTATGCTTTTTCCATATTCTTAGTATCTGTTTGACACATAGTAAAGACAAATATTTCTGAATTAATAAATTACTGAAAAGGATTCTGACAAAAATAAAGTGGAATCAGAAAAAAATTATATTCATAAAGATGAAATCAAGAAAGAACCAGCCTCATTTTTTTTTCTTATAAACCTAACCGTTGTGGGTTTTTTCACAAACATGATTCTTACCGGCAAGAAAGAATTTACAAAGAGAGCAAACAGAATCTGGTTGTAAAAAATCTCAAGAGAGAAAAGAATAAATTCAAGTTGAGACTGTCCTTTAATATAAAATCACGAGTAAATTTCCTGTGGTCCTGACACAACTTTTTTTTTTTTAATTGCAGTATAGTTGCTTTACAATGTTTTGTTAGATTCTGCAGTACAACGAAGTGAAATCAGCTACATGAATCAGGATATATACATATATTCTCCCCATCCCTTGGACCTCCCTCCCACCCCACCCCCCAATCCCACCCATCTAGGTCATCACAGAGCACCGAGCTGAGCTCCCTGTGCCACAACTTTTAACAAGAAAAAATGTTGACATTTTGGTTTTCTTAGATTATATTGTCCGCGGGTAGTATGAAAGAATTCACCCTAACATATCAGCACGACTTATCTTACCGTTTCTGCGTCTTTTTATATTACGCAGATAACTGGCACCCCTTTCCCTCACTGCACAAAATCTGAATACGATGTAAATAATTGTATTAAAAATTTTCTAGTCCAGACGCAGAAGAACCCTTTCCGGTACAAAGCCCACCTTTCCCCACGCGCATGCCCAGTGTACCCTACTGCTTTGCTCCGCTTTCATATAGCTCAGACTTCAATCACCACGTAAGGGTATCCTGGAAACTGGGCTCCAGTTGGCTGATGCAAACAAGACTCGTGGGTTCCCGAGAGCTTTCGGGTACGTAAACTAAAAAGGGGTGATCAGTTTCAGCTCAAAAATTCCCATGGCCCAGAGCCCGAGTACACAAAGCAGCTGTTCCTACTCGTGGGGCCTCAAGGAAGGGGAGGATGATGGGAGAAGACGAGCAACTAACTACAAGCCCCAGCACGCAATGCGCCATTTGGCTCCTGGAAAGAGGCCCGCGGTGCAGCGCGGTTCAGTGCGGTTCAGTATCGGCCCGCAATGCGGGCCGAGCGCGAGATGCCGACTGTCCTCCAACCAGAATGCTCAGAATGAGGAAGACAGGCGTGGCGCTGTGAGCGAGCCCTTAGATCTCGTATCCAGGACTCTCCCTGTTTCTCCCTAGCTCCTGGCATGCTAGGTAGCGGTGTCTCTGTACGCCAGACTATTCCCCACAGGCCGGCATCGGGCCTCCGAGGTCCTAGAGCCTACGGGGTTGCCACGGAATGCCCGGAGCCGGATGTGACGTCGCCGTGGAGGAAGAAGGGAGAGGTGGAGCGTGGCGCGGTGACGTCCTTCCAAGATGGCGGAGAGAGAGTGAGGAAACTGTGTTCCCCTTTGGATTGCTATAGGTGAGTTCTGTCTTCTCCCTCAGCCTGCTGTCCCCGCTCTCTCTCGACCCTGGGACATTGGAGGGCAGGCTCCTTGGAGTTCGCGCTCAGGTCGGAGTGAAGGTGTTAGTGTGGAAAGCTTGGGCGAGGCAGCCCCGGTGTTGGCCTTGGCCACAACCTCTGCTGTGGGAATTCGCGGGAGTGGGAGCTCGGCGAAGGGCAGGGAGGCGGAAGCCAGGGGAGACCGGCTTTCGCAGTCACTCTCCGATGCCACCTCGAGTGGAGGCGGGGTAGGGAGGGGTGTGGCCTCCTGGGGCGAGTGACCTAACCTTTGACAACTCTTGGCCCTGCTCGTTCTCCGCCCCCTGGGCGCCCACCTTGCGTTTGAAGCCACTGTGCTCCGAGGAAGCTAACAGGTTTCAATGATTTGAGAGTTTTACATTTGATCTTAGCCAAAAGGCCGAGAAGCGATTGAGAGCAGTTTTAAAGAACTCATACCGTGTCCTTTCTCCCTTTGTCCCAAAAAATCATTTCTTAGTGGTTTGTTAATTTTTTTTCGTAATATACGTGTGCCTACTGAGCTTGAAAGTCTGAAGGTTCAACTGATGCAAAAGCGTGAAATTTTGCGGTGCTTTTTTTTTTCCACTTTGTGGAAAATGTTTTCGCACATCGCCATTTATTGACGTGTCCAAAGGATTGTGTTAGTTTACCAAGCTGAAATAAAAGCTAGAAAGGCATTTATCCCTTCGGCAGTTTTATTCATATCTGTTTGATAAGAATTTTCTGGAGATATAAAATGAGAACAGACTTTATTTCATGTTCTGTGTCTCTTCACTCACCAATTGCTTGGGTGAAAAGTTTGATGAAATTTAGGGTTACTGATTTACTATTTCTTTTTGTTTTTTAGAACAAGGGTAAAATTCGATTCTGATATCAAAATGCAGTATTCGCACCACTGTGAGCACCTTTTAGAGAGACTGAACAAACAACGGGAAGCAGGTTTTCTTTGTGACTGCACCATAGTAATTGGGGAATTCCAGTTTAAAGCTCATAGGAATGTGCTTGCCTCGTTTAGTGAGTATTTTGGTGCGATCTACAGAAGCACTTCAGAGAACAATGTCTTTCTTGATCAGAGTC
Source organism: Balaenoptera ricei (assembly GCF_028023285.1). NCBI lineage: Eukaryota > Metazoa > Chordata > Mammalia > Artiodactyla > Balaenopteridae > Balaenoptera > Balaenoptera ricei. Next base: position 64,799,309 of record NC_082642.1, read on the forward strand.
AGGTGAAGGCTGATGGATTTCAGAAACTGTTGGAATTTATATACACAGGAACTCTAAATCTTGACAGGTAAGGTACACATTTTATTTCCACTTACAAAAGCTGCTCAATAGTCTTTAGAGCTAAAGCAGATTAGTTTTTTTCCATTTAGTCCCTGAACTCTGAGTCTTCAAATATTGATGTGCACAGTGTTGTTTTTAATAAAGAAGTCAGTGTCTCTGATTTGAGATAAACAGACCACATTTCATAAGCACAAAAAGTACAGATGTTAATACGATTAAAGCATGGTTTTTGACACATTTGATTTATCTACTGAAACAAAGCCTGTGATTTCAGTTATGTAAAGTTAAAGATCAAAATATGATGAATTTTAATTGAATTCCAATTTCCCCTTGCTTTTTGGTCTTTATGTTCCTCTGGTCTTCTCTATCACTCTCTATCCCCTACCTCTTAAGGTGTTTGGGGTGGGGAGGCATAGATGGAGAAAGAAGGAAGAATCTCTGTGTGCCTTTAATAGTGCTCCCATTTCCAGCTATAAATAGCAACCTGCAGGACCTCTTCCTGATCTTGATTCGGGAAAATATCTTCATTGGCTTGTTAATGGCCATGACTCCTGTTGCCTGGTAGAGCTATCAGTGCTAATGCTTAAGTCTGGTCTAAGATGCTAGGATGCTTCTCTGAGATGCTTAATGCTGTCACTGCACTGACAAGAAGTAGGTTCTGAGGAATCTGATAATGCAGGCATTTTGTGTCTTTCATATGTGGTGAACTGTATAATTAGATTAATACTAATACGTTTACTCATTGTTGGGCAAAAGGTGGTGGGGATAAAAGGAAAGAGAAACCAATCAACTTACTCCTGTCTTCTTTTCTCCGTCTTTTATGAAAGTGTAAACATGAATAGATCATCATCTGACATAGAAAGATTATGGGCTTTAGAATTAGATCTTGCCTGTCAAGTCACCATGTCTCTGAGCAAGATATAGCCTCTCTGGGCCTCAGTTTCTCCATTTGTAAAAATGAGATGATAATAATTACATTGGTTGTTACTGTGAAGATTTAGGATTTACTACCTCCCAATGAACATTACTTTCCTTCCTTTATTTCCTCTTCTCTATCCTACTCTACAAGCCCATTAATTCCGCATTTATTGGAGAAAAATTAGGGAAAAAACAAAAAAGGAAACACCTGAAATTCTGCCACCCACTGATAACCACTCTTAACACTTCGGTAAATATTCTTTCATTGTTTTCCAGATGATGTCTATAGATATATGCATGTACACATTAAGCAAAGTTCTTCCCTCTCTTTACACTGCAGCTTATCGTGGAAATATACTTCTTGAAAAGCTGGAATTAGGATGTTCCTTAATCCTATTGAAAAGGAAACATTCATGCTCTTTGGAATTGCTTTTAAATTTTGATGTAATGAAATTTTTGAGTCAGTTCTGTGTGAGTTGATTAAAGGAACAAAGCAGTGTCATAGATGAATGTCATATGATGTTATTTAAATTTACTGAATATTTGGCTATACAAGTACCTCTGATCTAAAAATTTAGAATACATAATATAAAATAATCACAAAACCAGTGAATTTTGGTTGATCTTCAATTTAGTGGTTTCCTTTTCTCAAATAACTTTGCCAAAAATCTTGAACTGATGGGAACACAATGAAGAGTGCCTTACTTTGAGCCTTCATGCAAAAAACCAGTGTGAAGAAGAGCCAGATGTTTGGCTCAATCTTTTTTTTTTTTTTTTTTTTTTTTGATGTGGACCATTTTTAATGTCTTTATTGAATTTGTTACAGCATTGCTTCTGTTTTATGTTTTGGTTTTTTGGCCCCGAGGCACGTGGGACCTTAGCTCCCCGACCAGGAATTGAACCCACACACCCTGCGTTAGAAGGTGAAGTCTTAACCACTGGACTGCCAAGGAAGTCCCTGGCTCAGTCTTTTTTGATACATATCTTTCCTGGGGAGATGGGGAGCCAATTGTTTGAGCCCAGACACAAATGCAAGAGAAGACATATACCAAAACTAGAAAGTCTGTACAACTTAGTGATTAAGAAAACAGAATAATAAAGAATTAAGTGGACTCAGGAGCTAGATTACCTTGGTCAAATCTTAGTTCTAACACTCTGTGATCTTGGGCAAGTTACTTAACTTCTTTGGGCCTCTGATCCTTCATTTGTATGTAAAATGGGGATTATAATTACTCATATAAAGCAGTTAGCCATATACCTGGCAATATGTAATTAAATGACTTTCAGTGACTATTCAAAAAGTGAAAGCAAGTTTGCAGGCACTTTAACTTCATGCTTATAAACAAAAGCAGATCAGTTATTGACATAAACAAATGCTGATTCTCTTAATTGTAACAGATTATAGGCTATCTGTGAAATAAATAATTTGTATGAATTACTGTTTCAGTACTGAACAGTTAGTGTGCGACTCAGTACTAGTTTGTATTGGTCTTAAAGGCTATCCCACCTTGTTGGTGATTCATTTTATGAAGCACTAAGCACAATTATAATTTGAGACCTAAGTATAATAAGTGATGGAGTAAATTTGGTTTTCATTCTAATAGGGACTCTCATTTATTGTATTTTAATAGACTGTGTAGCAGAATCAATAAAAATGCTTAAGAAACGTAATGTTTTTAGAGAGTGACAGTGCTGTATACATGCAAAAAGCATTTTGTATGGAAGATGAATAAGATTGTATTTATGTTTGGGGCATTCATGCTATATCTTTGCAAACAGGGAGTTAACTTGATTACAAAGATCGTTCGTTATTTGCTCCAGAATTATAGCCAAAGGCCATAAGAAAAGACTATTTTAAGTATTGTTTTCTTAGCTAAGGGAGTCAGTTTACAAACAGATTATTTTCCAAAAGTTTATTTGTAGTATGTTTAGGAACTTGGCATGGATTTTCCCAGAGAATAAAATGTTCACTAAAAGTGGTGATTAGGTTTCCAAACTAGCCTATAAATCTACTTAATTTTTCTGAGGAATTAAATTATATCTGGGGAAAATGACAAGTAGGAAGGTTACTTGAGGGTGTGTGTGTGTGTATGTATGTATGTATGTGTATGTTTATGTATGTATCCATCATCAGATAATTAAAAGGGCATATTTTTTAGTGTTAATACCAACTCAGCTCTCTGACTTTACAGCTAAGAAAACTGAAGCACCCAAAGATGCTGATTTATTCTAATTAATTCAGCTAGTAATCCAGAGCCATTGCTAGCGTAATTGAACAGCCAGCCTTTCACTACATTGTAAACTTCTGGAGGGCAGAGACTATTTGGTATTTCTTAATATTGCTCTCAGTACCACACATGGTAAATGCTCAGTAAATTTTTTTTTTTTTTTGCTTTTTCTTTTCTTTTTTTTGCTTTTCACATTTTATTCAGTACATATAACAATACATATTAAAAGATTTAACAATAAGGAGATTTTTAATTTTTTGCTTTTATAAATTGTTTTTCTTTTCTTTTTAAAAAATTTTTTTAAAAAAGTAAGCTGCAGGCTTTGGCTTGGAAAACACCAGGGGAGTCGGGGGCAGAAACCTGAGGCTGCTGCCCTTTATCTGCCTTCGCGGTACTGTCCGCTTCCCCCAGCTCCTCCCTGACCCCGTGAGCCAGGCCTCAGACCTCCCAGCTAACCGCTTCCCATGAGCCACTACTGTGATGTCAGCCTATAACCAAAGGAGCTGGGGGTCTGGGCCTGGTGACCAGCCCTTCGCCACCCACTCAGTCAGGGTGCTCCCCACCTGCAGGCAGGAGGCAACACCCTGTCTGCTACCCTCAGCCCCTTCCCGAGCCCACTGCCCCACCGCTCCCTGTCTAGCCCAGCCATATGCAGCTCTGCCCCATCTGGGGATGCTCTGCTCAGAGGTGGGCCGGCAGGGCCGCCCCAGCCTCCCTGGTAGGCAGAGACTCTGGAAACCTCTGGGGTCCTGTGTTCGGCCATGTGATCCCAGGGGTGCACATGGGCCCCTTGGGTATCTGAACAGAAGGCCATGGGAGGGAGGGCCGCACCCCTGCAGTCCCGCTCTGCTGGTCTAATGGGCAGCTGCCCACCCTACCCCACCCCACACTGCGGGCTCCTGAGTCGGCAGATTAAGCATTTTATAAAGTGAAATGCTCAGTAAATATTGATTGGAATGTTGAACATTAATCTTTTCTACATAACTCTAACATGACAAACTCTCCAGCTAATTTGGGTTGGGGATCACACACAAAAAAGCTGGGAAGGTTGCTAGAGAGAGCTTAGTGCATTCTAAAACCCTGTTCTTCCAAATGTGATCCATGGACCATCAGCATTGGCATCACCAGGGCATACGTTAGAAATGCAGATGCTCAGGCCCCAAAGCAGACCTACTGAATCAATCTACATTTAACAAATCCCTGGGTGATTCACATGCACAGGAAAGTCTGAGAAGTGCAGTTGAAGTCCCTCACAGGGGAGCAGAGGAAGATAATAATTTCTTTAGACTCTTCTTGTTTCCAGTCCAGAAAAGTTGCTTGGTATCTGAAGAGGCCTCAGGAGAAATGGGAGGAGGCAGTAAGTTGCTAACAGCCACTTTTGTGTTCCAACTGTTTTCTTAACACGTAGAAATTTTAACATTTTGTTTTTCCATGGTTGTACATATGAATAATCCATTACTTTTCATCTTTTCAAGTTCTGTAAAACTGGAGATTTTTGCCTAAACATTCTGAGTGAATAAATTTTTTATAAATTTGTTCTCTTAGGCCTTTTGTATCATTCTACTTCATTAGGTCTTTAAAAGACAGAAATACTTGTGTAGCTCTGTTTCAAAACGTGTTTTCTTTGATCAGAACATTGTCATTTAGCCTTGTTTCCTTACAGTTGGAATGTTAAAGAAATCCATCAGGCTGCTGACTATCTCAAAGTGGAAGAGGTGGTCACTAAATGTAAAATAAAGATGGAAGATTTTGCTTTTATTGCTAATCCCTCTTCTACAGAGATATCTAGTATTACCGGAAACATTGAATTGAATCAACAGACTTGTCTCCTTACTCTACGAGATTATAACAGTCGGGAGAAATCAGAAGGGTCTACAGATTTAGTTCAGGCAAATCCTAAACAAGGGGCTTTAGCAAAGAAGTCATCTCAAACTAAAAAGAAGAAGAAGCCCTTCAACTCCCAGAAAACAGGGCAGAATAAAACAGTGCAATATCCCAGTGACATTTTAGAGAATGCATCTGTTGAAGTATATCTAGATGCAAATAAATTGTCCACGCCTGTAATAGAACAAGTTGCACAAAGAAATAATTCAGAACTTGAGTTGACATCAGTTGTGGAAAATACTTTTCCAGCACAAGATATTGTGCAAACTGTTACAGTGAAACGGAAACGTGGAAAATCACAGCCAAACTGTGCTCTGAAAGAACACTCTATGTCTAACATAGCCAGTGTCAAGAACTCTTACGAGCTGGAGAGCTCCGGGGAAGAGCTGGATCAGAGGTATTCCAAGGCCAAACCAATGTGTAACACGTGTGGGAAAGTGTTTTCAGAAGCCAGCAGCTTGCGAAGGCACATGAGAATACATAAAGGAGTCAAACCTTATGTCTGCCACTTGTGTGGAAAGGCATTTACCCAATGTAACCAGCTGAAAACGCATGTAAGAACTCATACAGGTAAGAGTGGTTCATGGAAAGTATAATTGTTTTTATATTGTGACTGAAATAATATTTTTATAAACATATTAACATACATTGTTGACTGTTTGTGACCAAAATTTGGTTATGTACTTGTATTCATAAAAGTATTGAGCATGTTAGACTTGAAAATGTCTTTGTAATTGTGACCAAGTATTTAATGGCTATTTGTTTTGTTGTAACTGATACTCTGAAGTCCCAGTGTGTGAATTCTTTAAACCATTTTCCCTCACAAAATGAGCATAAATTTAGTTCTACCTTGCTAAATATTTAACAGACAATATATTGAAACTGATAAGAAGTAATTACAACTCAGGCTGATTCTCAGATTTTACCAACACATCTCACCACCTGCTTCTTTGTCGAACTTCTGAACATAAATTATATATACATTCCTTCCTCAGCCTCTATATTTACCTTTATTGGTACACTTAGATTTGTGCTTTTTAAGATGCATTATGTATTTCTCTCATTGATCACTTTTCACTATTATGCACTAAGAAACACTAATTTCTTTTAACTCTACTGGTGGTTTCAGTAATCAATCTGGAAAAATATCCTATTTGCTTTTTTACTTCTAGAGTTAATATTTTCTGAATACTGAAACTAGTACTGTTGATGAACTCTTTTGAAAGCTTGTATGGCTTAAGCAACTAAAACAGTATTTCCTTCTAAATATAAATTTTATTTACTTTTAGGTGAGAAGCCATACAAATGTGAATTGTGTGATAAAGGATTTGCTCAGAAATGCCAGCTAGTCTTCCATAGTCGCATGCATCATGGTGAGGAAAAACCCTATAAATGTGATGTGTGCAATTTACAATTTGCAACTTCTAGCAATCTCAAGATTCATGCAAGGTAAAAATAAAAACAAAAAAAACAGATGTTTGATCTTTGAGTCTGTCATTCACTATAGCCTTAAATAGACTATTGTATGAGAATTCAGGACAGTAGAGTTCTAATTGTGGTACCACCACACAGTATTCTCAGCACAGTGAAGGAACCGCAAGGGAGCCATGGTGCCTGGAGAGGAATAAGTGGGGGAGGGAAATAAGATCCGAGTGGTGTTAGGGTGTCCAGATGGTGAAGGTTTTGTAGGTCATTATGAAGCTTTTACTCTTGAGAATGAGAAGTAAGTGATGTGATCCTGCTTGCATGGTAAGAGGATCACTATGCATGCTATGTTAAGCAAAAGCTTGTAGGACTGCAAGAGTGGAAGCAAAGTTACCAGTTAGGAAGCTATAGATAAAACCCAAGTGAGAGTGACAGTGGTTCAGGTCAGAGAGAGAGCAGTGGAAGAGATAAGTGGTAGTCAGATTCTGGATGTATTTTAAAGGTACAACAAACAGAATTTGCTGCACATTGGATGTGGGGTATGAAAGAAAAAAAGAAGAGTAGAATTAAAAATGATTCTCAAGTTTTGAGCCTGAGCATCTGAAAAGATAGAATTACCATTAACTGAAGTGGAGATTTGTGGATAAAGCAGTTTATGTAGGAGTAGAGTTCTGATCATGTTAAATTTGAGATGACTATTAGACATCTGAATGGAAACGTGCATTAGATAGTTGGTTATCTAAGTCTGGAAGTCAGGGGACTGGTTTGAGTAGATAGTATTTAAAGTCATAACATTAGATGAGGTCACCAAGAGAATGAAGATGGATAAAAAAGATCAAAGGATGGAGTCATAAGGCGCACTAACTAAGAGTTCTGGGAGATGGGCAAGTCATTATAAGTGACTAGGAAGGAACAACCAATATAGGGGCAAACCAGAAGATTGGGCTGTCTTGGAATCCAGGTGGAGGAAATGATTTCAGAGGGAGTAATCATTGTGTCAAATTCTGATGATAGGGAGATTTAAGAGTGAGAATTGACTATTGGATTTGGCAAAGTGAGAGGTTAGCAGTGGTTTTGACAAAAGCAGTGTTAGCAGAGGCTAGTAGAGAAGAAATGAAAGTAGAACCATTGGAGACTCAAGATTTTACTAAAGGGGAACAGAAAATAGAGGAGCAAGTAAGGTCAGGGGTCTTTTTTTATTTTTTTTAAGATGGGAGATGTATCAGTATATTTGTATGCTACGATCCAAAGGGGTGGTGAAACTAGATGATATAGGATGGAGGAAACTGCAAGAGTCATCATTGAGTAGGCAAGGAGGATAGTATCTTAAGTATATAAACTGGAGTAGTTGGATTCAGAAGAACTGTCATTCTCATATTAGAGTTAAGAAAAGCAAACTCTATAGATACAGATGCCTATAGGTGGAGATTTGTGTGGTAGAAGTTTACTTCTGATTGCTTAAATTTTTCTCAGTGAAACAGGAAGCAAGGACATCAGCTGAGAGTGAGGATAGGTGAGGAGGTGCTGAAGGTTTGAGGAAAGAGTTTTGAAGAGTGAGTGAATGGACAGACAAAAATAATTGCCTGCAGTATTATGGGCACACTTGACTACCACATAAGGCTGATGGCAAAACTTTGAACTAATCTCAGAACTAATGTTTTGAAAACCAAAACATTTATTCTTGACAGTATACATTGAAAACTTGATTTTAAACACATACTGTTGATCTGTTAAGATGAAATGAGATACTGCATGAAGAATTGTATGAAAAATGTTTGCTGTGTGGCGTGATCCTCAGATTGTTTTACTTGCCAACATGTATCTTTATATTTATTTACTAATAGGAAGCATAGTGGAGAGAAGCCATATGTATGTGATAGGTGCGGACAGCGATTTGCCCAAGCCAGCACATTGACCTATCATGTTCGAAGGCATACGGGAGAAAAGCCTTATGTGTGTGACACCTGTGGGAAGGCATTTGCTGTCTCTAGTTCTCTTATTACTCATTCTCGAAAACATACCGGTAAGAATTTGACACAGAGATGGCTTAAAATAAGGAAAGTTGTAAATAAAAGAAAAAGGGAAATTGAGCCTTTACAAAAAGTAGGTTACAGGCTTTGTAGTTATATATCTGTTGTGTCTGTGCTTCTTGAAGCTTTTTGTGTTTCTGATTTTCACATAAATATTAGATATAAAAGCAGACTTATTTTCTAGAATAATACACAGTGGGTGAAATTTTTTTATCATGTAACTTATATACATTAAAATCAGATAATTTTGAAAATATATAAACTTGAGTTAATAAGACATTTTTTATGACCTTAGAAGAACTCTTTAGGGTCTTGAAGCTTCATTTCCCTTGGATAAAACTGTAAAGTTAAGGGGTTGGGGTGAGTTTGGGGAGAACGTTGATTTAATAACTTCTTAGGACTTTTTCTACACAGACATTGTAAGATTTGCAAATTAAATAGATACTTCAAACCCAAAGTATCAATTTTGAAGCAAAACCTGTTGTTCAAAAATTTTCATTTTTTTGTAGGGTAATTTTTTAATAGATCTTTCCTAAATGATTTTATTCCCCTTTAATAATCTTATAGACAGCAAAAATTGAAATATGGATTGATGAATTTTCATGTTTTTAATTATATAAAAATCAGACTTCTTGCCCACCTCTAGTCTACTAGAAGGATATTTGGAGAAAGTTTTATTATATGAAAAGCATCAGGTTACATGAACAGCGTAAAGTAATTACTAATGTTCATTTAAGTTGGATCACACTGAAAATACCTCTAAAATACAATACAAAGAGGTTTTAATTTAAATAATATTTTAGAACAGCTTACTTTAGATTATTGTAATTGATAAATATTATATTGGTATAGTACACCACTTCGCTATCTTTTATTTTCCATCTAGGTGAAAAACCATACATATGTGGTATTTGTGGGAAAAGTTTTATTTCCTCAGGAGAGCTCAACAAACACTTTCGATCCCATACAGGTCTGTGTTTAGGGAGAACGTATTATTTTTTGTTCTCTCTAATTTCTTTTTATGTAAACCTTGACTTTAAACCATTATGGACTATATGGTATCTAATCATACTCTAACTGTAGCTATATTTTAATGTATGAATATCAACTTTTTATTTGTTTATTTTTGGTTTTTTAGTTGTTTGGATTATGGATTAAATTTGGTCAAGAATTGTGTAGATTTTCTAAGAAGTGTGCCAGATAATCAATGGTTTTTAAATGATTTGGATAAAATTACACAGATAATACCAAAAAATGAAAAGGAATAGATAATACCAAGATAATATCAGATTTTCTTATTAAACAGTGTTCAGTATGCACGTTTTAGGAATATATTTTAATATTGACATGGTTATTGTAAAAGGTAGTATATAAGTAGTATGAAGAAAATATGAAATACACAAAAATTTTTAAAACAAAGGAGAACACCACTTTGAAAATGTACTGTTCTTTTTCTTTCTAATAGTTATTTCTTGTAATTCCTATCTAGTATAGTGTGAGCACCTAGTAAACAGTTAATAAGTTTATTGGCAACTTCTATATCCTCATGTTCCTTACTTTGCATTATAAAGCAATGAACAGTTCTTATTTCAGAAGAATTATAATTTTGTAGTATTTTTATTCTGTGAGTATTTTTAAAGGATTTTCTAATTTATAAGCTACCTGAGAGCAGAAACCATAATTACGCATTTTTCCCCCAGCTACATCTCTTAGCCAGAGTCTGGCATATAATTGGCACTCACTAAATGTCTGATAGAAATAAAAAAGTAAGTTTTTTTTAGTTTGAAGGTTCTGTTAGTGAAAATGCTCGATTTTTCCTTGAAATAGGGACGCTTTGTATTATAAAGGAAAGGAGTGCCTATGTGTATAGAAGTTTTCATTTCACTATATTAGAACCAAGAGATTAAAATGGTAATTTGAAACTAAATTTAAACAATATAATGTTTGCATTGTGTTCGTGAACATTGATATTTTTGCCTTAGCAGCTTCTGAAATACTGAGATTTTAATTTTTTAACTTGTTTTTCAGGAGAAAGACCATTTATCTGCGAATTATGTGGAAATTCTTACACAGATATTAAAAATTTAAAGAAGCACAAAACAAAAGTCCATTCTGGTAAATGCTTCTGTTTTTTAAAAATTTGGTGCTCTCATATTTGTACTATTCCTTAAAATGTTGAGATACACATTGTAACAGTTTAAATTAGATATATATTTTTAAAAACTAGGTGCACACATATGAGGAAGGTAGCTTTATAATGTTCAGATGAGTTCACTCTGAATTTCTTTCCATATTGACCTTGTAATAAACATTGCTTGAAATACTTCCTCCTTTAAAAACCTGATATATGAATGTAAAGCAATTAAACTCCAATAAAGATGTTAATAAATAAATAAATAAATAAAAACCTGATATATGAACAATTGCAAGAATGAGAGAATACATAAACAACTATATATCACTCTTTCCCATACTAGAATCTAGGTTAACTGGGGTTTACTGTAGTTAATGCGAAGAAAGGAGCATCATGAACGCTAGTCCAAAAATGTATAAGAGGAAATAGGGAAACGGGTATCCCCAAATTGTTATGATGCATGAAATGGAAAGCCAGACTACAAAATTTTTAGTCTGTTATTTAAAATGAATCCTTGAGAAAGTTTCACTGTGCTTACCCTTCTGTCATGATTAGAAACAAAACACTAGTCTTCTTCACTGTGTAGAGATGATAGTAAGTCTTTGATAGTAAATATAAACATCATAAGGATTGAGGTAGTAATGTCTGAAAACTTCAGTGAGTCATTAATTCAACAGGCATTTATTAAATACCTCTAAAGTACACATAACTGTGCAGGGTATATGAAGTTGAACAAGGCGTAGTCCTAGTCCTCGGAGAGCTTACAATCTGGTGTGGGAGACCAGAAATCTAAATAAATAACTGATTACAACACAAAATACAGGATATAATAGAGATGCAAGAATACTGAAGAAGAGATTAAGTCCTTCTGAGGTGAGTATTGGAAAGGCTTAATTCTAGGTAAACTGAAAGGTGGAGAAGAGTTCAAAGGGTGGAGATGGGAAAGGGAACGTTCATCCCAGGCAGAGAGAATATTGTGAAGAGAGTCATCGCAACAAGAGAGCGCAAGTTGTATTCTTGGCTGGCTGAACTGAAGAATAGTCTGGCAAAAACAATCATAACTTTAAAAAAGCAAATACGAAATTTTGTCTAACAAGGTTGGTGAGATTGAAATCATGTCAGTACTTTGAAGTGAGAAGAGCGTGGTAAAGCTAGTGGAAAATTTGAAGGGAAAAATGTTTCTTTAGTCAGTGGGGTAATTACTCCCTTGAGTAACACAGAATTTCTTCCTTCTGAAAATAAATGAAAGTGCCATACCTCTGAACTTGAACTCACAGAATAATATGAACTACTCATTAATACATTCAGTGAACAAACTGGGTACTTATTATGTGTGTAGCATTATAAGGTACTTTGAAGGAATTAGAGAAGTGTAATTAGACATTTACTTTGAAGGAATTTATAGTCTGTTGAGCATTCAAGGCACACCTAAGTAGAATGTTACATACCAGTAAGGTAGACAGATGTCACAAGGTGGTATATGAAAAACTGACAAATGAGTGATAAAGTAGATAGGAAACAGCTTACCCTGGTCCAGCACAATTAAGTCCATTTTTATAATGGTGCTTAAACCTAACCTTGAGGCCCATAATGGATTTGTATAGATAATGTGAAGGGCAAATCAGCAAAAAAGAAACTGTGACTAAAGGTGTGGGGCTGGAATGCAAGTTCTGGGGGTGGTAAATAGATTGAGTCTTCCTCATGGTTTTTGTTTTGTTTTTAAAGATGGTGAATTTTTTTCCCTTCCATTTCGGGTACAGATAAAATTCTAGATTCCAGTATAGAGGATCATCCCTTGAGTGAACAAGATTCCATACAAAAAAGTCCTTTATCAGAAACTTTGGATGTGAAGCCTTCTGATATGACTTTACCACTAACTCTTCCACTTGGGACTGAGGACCACCACATGCTTCTGCCTGTCACAGATAATCAGTCTCCTACATCAGATACATTGTTGAGGTCAACTGTGAACGGGTATTCAGAACCACAATTGATTTTTTTACAACAATTATACTGACTTTGTGAGGAATATGGAATTGCTAAATCGTCTCTGGTAGTAAACATAAACATCTCTGGTAAGGTGCATATATTCATATTAAATGAACCCTTCATTTGAGTTGTGGCCATTATTTTTCATTCACTGAAGTAAAAGCACCTGATGCTGCATCATAATTGTGCAATGCTTATTTTGATATTTGGCTTTTATGTCTACATTATACACACAGCTTTTAAAGGAATGAATTATACTACAGTAGCACTATTTGGGGTGGATAAGTTTTACTATCTTTTAGAGCTGCCTTAATTCCATATTTATTTTCATTTTAGAATTGCCTTTCATTTACTGAAGCGGAATCTATCAGTTTATGATTCACTTATGACCTATGGGATGTGTTTATTTTCTTCCCCTCAAAATTTAAACAAAATCCATAATAGTATCAGCCCAAGAGTGGTGCTGTTACTAAGCCCCGTAGACCAGTACATAAACTATGGGGGAAAAAAATTTGTTATCTCTGCCTAAGAAAATTTAGGTACTGAGTAAGAATTGTGCTATTTCTCTATTAATATAGTCCATTGGAGGTAATAACTTTTCTAATGAAACAAAAAGTGCTTCTCTTAAAAACTAGAAAACTATATATAAATTTTGTTCATTTAGAACTCAGTATTCTGGATAAAACCAATGGTCAGTACTTTTGATTTGAATTATCTGAGACTACATTTTCAAAATGAATTTTAAATAGATATTTGGTGTTTTTATCTTATTAAAGACAGTTTCAGATTTGATGCAGATTGTTTTAATAGGTTTCTAGATTACTGGAGATGAGGAAAATATACTGAGTTTTGAAAATTTTTGATAAGCCTCTCTTATATTCTTATGCACTTTTTAAAATATAAAATCCTAAAAAGAATTTTCTAAATAGAAACAATGCATAGTATAAAACACTTGTCTTCTGAACTTGATACATTATATTCATAAATAGTTAAGAAATTAACTTCAATTATAAGTGAACATTTGAGTTATCAGAAAGCCAGTTTATTAAATATTTTATACTTGAGTTTTCTGAAAGTTTCGAGTTTTAAATTTTTATAGATTAAACCACAACAGTTCATGGTGGTTGTAGTTTCACAGTAGTCCTTTTCCTTCCAAATGAACTGAGAAAATTCAGATTTATTCTGATATTTACTACCACTCTTCCCCCTCCCATTTTTCCCACATATTGATTTATTTCACTGCCTAATCTTTGGACAGTAAATTATCAGTTCCTCAAAGTCAGTTCCTATACTGCTGATCAAACACCATGGTGACATTATTTCTTATTTCTGCTGTGCATCATTTGTTTTCTGCTTTTAAACTACACCTGTAACAAAATTAATGTATTTTCTATTGGTATTGATTTCTTTAGTTGTATTTTCTCTGGGGTTCCTAGTCATAGGAACCAAGTAGAAGACTTAATAAAACTAAATTCTTCTAAACTGTACAGATCATCACCATTTTACAGCACATGCAGCATTTTTACAATAAATTGCCACCAGTGGGATTGACTTAATTAAATAGAGTTTGAAATATTGCCTTTGTATAACATACATCAAATTTAGTATTTAATTTATCTAAGAAATCTAATTATGCATATGTATTAATTTAATATACTGGGTTTAAATACAATTTATAAAGTTATAAAAATGTTCAACTAATCTATTCTGGCTTAAATTCAATAGGAATTTATTGGAATGTGAAGAAATTAAAGAAAATTAAGACTCAGCCTTTTTAAGAAGTCTGCTGAAATGGAGAGGCTATATTTAATTCACATCTTCATTAATCCAAGCATCTAATGAACAAAATTTCTTTTTAAAAACTGCTATAGTGATGTCATAATTCTGTAAGGGTAGTATTTACCAAATTTCCTCTAACATGATAATTAGCATTTGCCTTTACATAAATTAGCCTTTAAATTTATTATTTTTAGGATTATTGGATTGGAGTGACTAAAGTTGATTTATTGTCTTTTCTTCATCACATTATCTGCTTCTTAGCTAAAATAATTTTATTTTAAATTGACATGGCTTGACGCTCTTCCAGAATGACATGTAAAGAAAGCTTGAAGACTGAGTATCTTTGTCTTGTCATTCTTCTCATAATGCTGTATTATTCTTTATCATAATATGCATATATTTTAGTTGTATTTGCTATCATTGTAACACTCACAATTATCAGTTAAATTCATCTTTAAATATATTTGCTACAATGCAGTGTTTTGGGAAAGTTCTATTAATTATGTAAGTATTGCTAAGTTTTTTTAAAGTCTTTTTAGGATGCTGAACATCTTATTGAGAAATTATTTTCTAAATTAATTTTGTTTTGTATTTGTATTAGATTATTCTTTCTGTATCGTTAGATTTTAGGCTTTTTAAAAAACCATAGATTATATATAAATGATTTTTTGCTGGTATTTGTTTTATGTTTAATTTCATAGAATGATTTTGATAGACAGATCTTAGAAAATGGTTTTATTTTTTTCAAAAGAAAAGGTTCTGTCAGTTCTCTTGCAACAATAGTGTGTCACTTTTCTGTATGTTTCATTTCTACAGCAGTTGTGCAAATGAGAGTAGTTGAAATATGCTTTTATAAACACAATCTACATGTACTCATTTTTTAAAATATCCTAGAACAGTAACTGACATTTGATGCATATCAGAAACATAGTTTAAAAATAGTGGTGTCCAAGCCCCACCCCACCTTAGGCCCTCTGAATCAGACAATCTCCAGAACATGCTGAAAAGCTCCATAGGTGATCTTAATGCATACCAAACATTGAGAACTATTATCCTAAACTTTTCTTGCTGTTCTTCCTTTGGGCTCTTGATATGTGATATGTAGGCTCTATTTTTCTTTTTTATTTTGGCCACGCCACGCAGCTTGCAGGGATCTTAGTTCCCCGACCAGGGATTGAACCCAGGCCCTCGGCAGTGAAAGTGCAGAGTCCTAACCACTGGACTGCCAGGGAAGTCTCTCTGTGGGCTCTTGATAAATGAAGCTCTTGATATAACTTTTCACTTTTTACTCAGAGATTTTGAGTCTTTAGAACTTGGTTAGAAATACCACCAAATAAAAAGAAATTGTACTTTAATGCAATTTCTGTAAATTCTACATTTTTACTCGTTATATATGAACAATACCGATATTTACTTATTGGAGCATTTCTTGAGACAGTGATATGGTCTACTCGTCTGTCCTCTACAAACCCTGCCCCCCTTCACTGAACAGAGGTTTGGTGTATTTGCTTAAGGAATTTAGATAATTATCATGTAAACACAGTAATCATTCAGAAATAGGGTATTTAATTTCAAGAATATACTGAAATAAACACCATGGATGTGAATCAGATATTTGGATTAAAATATCTGGCCATTATTTCAAATGCTGGAAAATTACTGAAATCAGAATACATACAGCTGTAAAGATGAATAAGATAATCTCCTCTTTTAAGTTTACAGTCAAGTGCGAAAGACAAGCCTGAATGCCAAGTGTTACAGTGGAGGAAGGAAAGAAAGGAAATGCTGAGCAGTCAATGGAAGTTGAGTGGACAGAGAAAGGGCTGTTACTCCCCTGGATAGGCAAACAAGAGGAGATGGCTAATGGGAGGAATTTGTACACAGCTGACTGAGGTAGGGAGAATGGACAGAAAGTCTGAAAGGTGGTGGCAGAGATAGGAATCAAAGACACATCTAGCACTGTATCTATACCACCTTGAAATAGTCCTCTACCTTTAGCCTGTGCTGAAAGAGTGGGGTTAGATAGCCATGTTTATAATCCAGGATCTCACACACTCAACTACAGTTGACTGCTGAAGGGCAGGGATTAGACAGCCTCATTTGTAACACATGATTCCATACTTGTGACCACAGCTGACGGAACACCTTACCAGGGAGAAACAATTCTTAGGCCAAACTGAGCGACTTTCTTAAGAATTTGAGCTATGAAATTCAGAGACTTACTAGGTATTGGTGTACATGGAAAAGAAAAGATCATTTAGATCTGGTCCAGAGTCACTGAAGCAAGCCAGAGTCTAAAGGAAATAGTGAAGAAGCAGAGAGAGCTGATCTATAGAGCGAAGCAAGGGGATGAAGTAGGTTTGCAGAACCAAGCGACTGAGGCCCTGTGAGAGAAGTGGCTTGGTTTCTGGCTTTGCAGTCCCATTCTTGAGGTCACACAGCTATGCTTCATTTCCTTGTTCTGGATGCCAGTGATTTTTGCCTATTAAATTCTTACAGTAAAGCCCCCTTTTCTTTTTTTTTTTTCCTTTTCTTTTTTTGCTGTGCTGCGCGGCCTGCAGCATCTTAGTTCCCCAGGCAGGGAGTGAACCCGTAAATTCCCTAAATCCACCTTTTCTTAAGCAGGCTTGAGTCAGTTTCTGTTGCGTGTAGTTAGTTAGGCAGTTTCAACTTAGAATCCTAAGTTCTGATCCTCAGCGATTGAGTATATGGTGGTGCCATTAACTGCTAGGGAAGATAAGGGGGAGGTTTATGGAAGAGAAGACTTTATTTTGTATGTGCTGAATTTGATCGGTGGTGAGATACCTATGTGAAAATGTCTAGCAGTAGTTGGAAATGGGGACTGAAACCCAACAGAGATTAAAGCTAGAGATACAGATCTTGCAGCATAAGGCTAATAATTATTGTGATAGAAATGATTTAGGCAACCCTGGGAGATGGTACAGAAGAACAAAAGATGAGGACAAAATCTTGGGGGAAATGCATTTTAAGAATGAGCAAAAGACAGAAAAGGAGATGGAAAGTGATAATAGGAAGAAAACCAGGGTGATGCAAGTTTCACAAAGACAAAAGTGGCTTTGTACTGATCACGTGGTACAGAGAAATTAGATAGGATGCAAATCAAAGACAACATTGGGTTGAGTAATTGGGTTGGGTAATTGGAGCATGATCCCCTGAGAAAGGCAGCTGCAGTAATAATAGTGGGAGTAGAACCCAGGTGGCTATGGTTTGAGTAGTAGATAAGACATAATGAATACTACCATTTAGTTTGAAAAGCAGAGTGTGTACAGCAAACAAGATCATTTTATCAAATATCTAAAAGGTATAAACCACTTTATTTCTTGCTTTTTTGCTTCAAACTTGAAACTTTGTTGAATGATGAGCATAATAGAGTCTGCAACACTGTAATATGAGGCTGGATTCGAGCTGGATCTTAAAGGATGATTGCTAAGAGGAAAATGGAAGGAAATGTATAACCTGTATATGATTGCAGATTTGCTCGTTACAATTCAGATGTGCAGAAGAAGTGGAATTTTCCTACAGAACTCTCGCACCCAGTGGGAAGTCTGGAAAAAAATTAACTTTTAGTCCTAGGCACTTTAAAACCTAATCTGATATAAAGCAGCTAGAATTTATAATATCTTAAGGTAGTGCTTAAACATTTTGAAAATTGCTGTCTTATTTCTACCCTTTGTCTTCTCTCTAAAATGCTGTCCACATATATGGGGAGGAGAGGAGGCTTGCATGGCAAAATGGCATCAGGGAAGACACTGTCTTCACTCTTTATTCTCTGGGCATCCTGCTGGCCTCTCATGCAATAGGCAACAGCTTGTAAAATATGTGATCAGGTTTTTCCTAGCCTGGTCAGAGCCCAGTAATTCTTGGCTGACCTGGCTTCACCTTAGTTCTCTTGGATGTGGAGAAGAGAGCTCTGAGACTTCTGCAAAAATGTCTCAAGCAGCCCCGTGTAAGTCAGGTTGCAGGTTTAGCACATGCCACTCCACTGCAGGCTCCAGATAAGCCTACTTCCCATCTACCTATTTGCTTCCCACTCAGCTACCTTGTCAGTCTCCCCTTGGGAGAATATAGGAACTTGTGGGTCCCCTCTGTAGCACAGAGGGACAGAGAGTAGCTTGGGAAAGCAAACTGCATTAGGAAGGTTTACTTTGATACGGCTGTGTCCTAGCCTGGGAGTATCTCTTTCAGAATCCTATGGACTCCTCTACTATCCAGCATATTATGGAATACTTCAAAACAATAAAAGCTGAATAGACACTGCTACATTAAACAACAGGAATGAAGTGCACTAATATAATGTACAAAAGAAGTCTGACACAAAGCGTATATATACTGTATGATTCCATTTATATAAAATTCCAAAACATGCAAAACTACTCTGTGATGTTAGACATCATGATAGTGGTTGTCTATTGGAAGATGGTTGGAGGTGGTTCTGGGGAAGCTTATGGCATTTACTGTCTTTATCTGGGTCCTGGTTAACACAGATGGGTTAGCTTTGGGATAATTCATCTTGCTATTCACTTAGATACTTCCATTTAAAAGAAGTATATATGAAAGAAACTAATTTGAAGAATGAGAAAACCAGAGCATTGGTTTTTAAACTTCAGTGAGATTAAAGATGACCTGGATTGTAAAAATGCGGATTCCCCAGACTATCCTCGGAAATTCTGATTCAGTAGCTCTCACTCTAAGAATCTGTATTTTTAACATTTGCCCCAGGTGATTCTAATGCTCCATACTTTAAAAAATGCTCATTTAGTATCTTCAGTTTAAACTATCTTTACTCTTTGGACAGATGTTCAAGTGTCTGTGACAGAAGTCTGTCATAGTGTTTCTCAAGTCTGAGTTTATTGGCTCTCTAATTGCTAGGAGTGGCATTTCCTCACCAGCTTAATGTTTTCCAAATGTAATGACAGTTGTTAGAAATGTTTGTATTTTTTCCTATACCAGGGTTTTCTTGCACTCATTGAATTCTGCAGTTTTTCAAATTTGATCAAAAAACAAAATTTTTTTTAATTTCCTATTGCATTTTTAACACTATAGACATGCCTTTCCTCGGACATACAACTTTTTTTTTAGATACAGTTAATTATTTCTAGCTATATTCAGCATGTAATAATGTAAAAGAACTTTGTAAAAAACAGCTAGTCTTTATATCTGCAGAGGAGAGATCTTAAAGTGGAAAGAGAGTAAGATCTGAAACATGTAGAGAACACTGGAAACTAAAGTTTGATAAAAGCTAATAGCTAAGAGTAAAATCAAATTCATCTCTCTGAAAGCATGAGAATGGATTTGGTAAGGCATTTAGGTCTTTTCTGGCTCAGTAACTCTAGAACATTAAGTGAAAATCATGGCTCATAATTTATCCAGATGTTCTTCCCATTTCATAACCACCACCACCACCTGTGCCACCCCCTCACCACCACCACCCCAGTTTCCCCAGGGAGTATAGAAGTGTGGTATGAGGTGCTGAATATAAGGAAAAACCTGTTGAACTTTAAAAATCATTAAGTAGTGAGTAGGGCATATTTATCTTAATTCTTCAATCTGTTAAAGGAATGCATAATAACAGATGTGGGGTTTTTTTTTAATGTTAAATTTTTTGAATAAATACAGCTATGATTTGAGGAATTCACGGTACTTTAAGTGAAGGCCAATACTTTGACAACTGTAAAGCTATCACCTTTATTCCTCTCAACATTTAGAGATAGATGGTTTTTACATTTAGACTGCAGAACTTAAAGTAACCTCTTTAAATTGTTCACATAAAATTTTTTTTCTCACACTTTGCCCAGCTTTAGCAGTAATAAATCATTCAGATTAAACAGTTAAGTGGTATGTATGAATTAATTTGTGAACATGGGTCTGTAATCAAAGGATCGTGGTGTCTATTGCCTCTTCATAGAAATTTTAATTTGAAAACAGGATTGACCACAGACAACAGTAATTGTTTGCCATCAAATCATGAAAATGTTACTGGCATCCTCCAAAAGAGAGAATTATCTTTTTTAAAAGTTCACTGGCAGCACTGACTTGTTTGGAAAGTATACATTTATATGTATTTGTATATGTGTATGTTTATATATATTTGCCTGGATTTGTGAAACTGTATCAATACCCATTTGTAAAATACCTAAAATACTTTTTTCAACCTCTAAACCCCTTGACAGTCCCTGGAATCTGCCACCTGAAACCTTTTTACCACTTCATGACAGCTTTCAGTTAGGATACCTATAATGACCTTTCCTTGTATGCTACTTTACTCTTTGGGTATATTTTCTTTATAAAAAGAAATTAGTTCCTTGATTTCCTTCTCCAGGTGTTCAAATTTTAGTCCCTATTTTGCTAAATTTCTTTGAAAAAATTACACTACTCAGTTTTTCACAATGGACAGTTATTCACAGTTTAGTATCTCTTTTACTTGTTCTAATTTATGAAAGAAAATTTAATAGACAATAAAATATAATCTCTGTGAAGAGTAATAAGACAAATATATGAAAATTACTTTAAAGCTTGTTTTTCATAGATATTGACCTACTGGTACAAGAGTAAAACCTGCATTAGATGATGGGCTGCAAGCTTCTCCATAACCTGGTGTCCAGTAATAATGCCTTTTAAGGCCATTGGAGACTTCTGCAAGGTACACGTGTCCATCCACCACAAATGGCTCCACATCTGTATTGTCTGATTTTAGACGGCCCATGTGAATTAAATCTGAATATGCCTAGGATTTTTAAGAAAAACTGTATCATTAAGAAAATAGTTTATTCATTTTACAGTGCTTAAACAAATTTCAACATTCAAATTAGATGTGATAATTTATAGTTTAAAATAAAAAATTCTGAATAACACTGCTGAATTTTAATATTTTCCAGGCATTGTAGTTTTTATTCATTTAATTCCACACAATGTAATTACAATCTTGCAAAACTTATTTCTACGTTTTAACGTTATTAGGCATGTTTTGTTGTTTCATGACTCCCAGAGATAACAATTCTATGTATTACCAATTTTGTGAACCAAAGGTCTCATGGTCAAAATTTTCAAGTCCTAAGGTGACTGACTCATAAATGAGGATGGAGTGCTGTTGTATATGCCCTTGAAGATCCGATGACAGCCAGGGATCCATTTTTCATAAAAATAAACAATCACAGATTTTGGCATACAACTATACGGAGTTCATGGACCCCCTGAAGGTAATCTACAGATTTAGGCTTAGAGAGACCATTCCCATAGTATTAGATGCTGGCCTGGCTGGCCACTAATTATTTCTTCATTGTAGAATTTTCTTTGTATATCTCTTATGGATCATTGATATCTACATAAAAGTGTCGTACAAACATGTTAAACTAGTTTATCAGTAAGGTTGCGATTATAAAGAAAGGCAGAAATTAGACAGTAAAAGATTCAAAAGTCTAGCTGCTTTCTGCTGTAGCTTGTCATTAGTAATTCCAACTCAGCCTCTAGTGTGTAGAATGTGGATATGATGTTTTTCTGAAATCAAGGATTTTTTTTTAATAGTGTACATTTTATTAGCCTTTTTAGTGATAGAATTCTGGTTAGTCTTTTGGCAATTTTTGAGAATTCTAACATCTTATATATATATTTTTTTGGCTGCCTTGGGTCTTTGTTGCTGCGCGTGGGCTCAGTAGTTGTGGCTCGCGGGCTCTACAGCACACGGGCTCAGTACCTGTGGCACACGGGCTTAGCTACTCCGCGGCATGTGGGATCTTCCCGGACCAGGGCTCGAACCCGTGTCCCCTGCATTGGCAGGTGGACCCTTAACCACTGTGCCACCAGGGAAGTCCCCTAACATCTTATTTTTCTTTCTCTTCTTTCCAAATGAAAACTATTTGTTACTATGCTTTTTGTGTTGAAAGTAGTATCAAGGGTTCTCTGTATTTACATAAGCAACACACCAAATATTTTGACAGCTTTTACTATATCTCTCCAAATTCTGTGTCTTGGTTTAATTATTGGGTAGCAGATTGGAGATTGTGCCACAGCAAATTTAAAATAAATCAACAATTGTAATTTAAAAAAACTTAACTTTGGAGAAATTGGGACTGTGTAATTCAGTGATATTTATACTAATATGTAGTACTTGATATCTTTTCCTATTTCAACCACAAAACTTTCCAGTAGCTAATTCTTAGGACTTAACATTAAAATTTATCAAAACTGCAGTGTCTCGTTACACTTTGTAATCATGTCTAAGGCAACTGTATATAACATCTGACGTTATAGGGAAAACCCCAGAAAAAGCCTCAGTGAAGAAAAAAACTTACCACACGTGTAGCTTCATCAAATTTGTTTCCCCAAATGTAGATATTAGAGAGTGTGGGATTTGTTTTCATTGATTGTGAAAGTGCAACAAGTCCTTCTCCCTCTATGTTGTTGCTTACCACTGACAACCTATGGAAAACCAAAAAGTAATAACCCTGGAAACCAACAGTTCCACAACGAGAATGCGTAAGCTAGCAACAGCATTTATGACACACATTTTATTGTGTTAAGTCTTAGCATTAAATACATTTAATGTATAATCAAAATATTGACCTAATAATTCCTAAAATCCAAGAAACTTAATTTCCTAATTGGATACTTCATGTACCTAAGTAGAGCTACCTACATTTTGGAAATAAACAGTCTATTGTTTTCTATTTATTATTCAGTAAAGGTTTGGGGTGGATTACAGATATATTTTTCAAGATACAGTCATCCAAGTCATATTTTCTTCTTTGATTCATTCTTATTTTAGAGTCTTGATCATATTGAATGATTATAATTTTTCTGTTAGAATTTAGGATAAAATAATAAGAATTTTCTCATTAATTTTAAGCAGTCATAACTAGAATCAATCTAATTTTTAAAAGACATTACTTTTGAAAAATAGAAGAAATTGAAATGTTTCCTGTAACTTAATATGTCACTTTAGAAACTGAGTTTTCATATTTCACCATGAATCTTAAGAGGTAAGAGGTTTAAGGTTAGTATTCTAAAAAATTTAAGTTTTTCTGTTATTTTGGTTAAATATAAAACCATACTAACGCTTTAAGAGTCCTGTTGTGTGAAGCAAGAGCGTCACTGAGATAGTTTGCTCCTGCATTTTCTATTCTGTTAAAAGAAAGATCTATTACTTCCAGGGTAGTATTGCTTTTCAGTACATCGGCCAAACACACCATTCCATCCTGAGTTATTTTATTGCTGGGAAAGGAAAAATATGTAGTTATATTTGGAAATATGAAGTATTCTTTTATTCATAGAGATAGCATGCTTGAAAACTTATATAGTAATAAGTACTTTCTATTTTAGTTAAGATTTATTTTAATCACTCAATTTCCAAAAAAGTTAATAAAAATTTGCCATAAAATGTTGCTTCTATTCTGGTTTACATATTTAAATTGCTCTCAAGTTATTATATCGGTATAAGCCGAATAAATACTAAGGCTCAAGATAAAAAGTTGACAACAATGGTTGCATTTTCTAATTTTGGAATTAGTGTCTAACAAAGAATTTTATCTACAGTGAATATTTACAGAGATTATTCCCATGATTTAACTCCTGAATTAATATATAAGTTATCAACTTACCAGCTTACATCAAGGTAGCGTAGGCTTCTGTTCAGATACAGTGCATCACATAACTGTTTCATACCACAGTTTTTTATGTCATGCTTACACATGTGTAGTTCAACAAGGCACTGATTTTCTTTCAACATGTGGCCTAGATGAACTGTGGACTCTTCCTAAAAATAGATAGTCTTTTTTCTAGAATATAATTTTGAAGCAGTACATGTTTATTCCAAACATGCAAAGTTATTTAAATTAGCTTTTTAAAAAGATTTTATCAGTTAAGACTATTAGTCTACTATTTGCAATTTGTTTGGCATGGCTTTTTAAAACAATCATTTTGCCACAAATATCTTTACTGTCTTAGAAACAGGCAGCAGGCACTTGTAAAGTGCAGTGACTAAGTGATTTAAGAGAGGCTGGTTAAAAAAAATCATTACTAAAAAAGCAACAATCATCTCAGCAGGAAAAAAAAAAATCAAAATAATTGGTCCCATGACTGAGCATGAGGGAGTTCCCTGGTGGTCCAGTGGTTAGGACTCAGAGCTTTCACTGCTGGAGCTCAGGTTCAATCCCTGGTCAGGGAACTGAGATCCCACAAGCTGCACGGTGTGGCCAAAAAAAAAAAAAAAAAAAAAAATTGAGCATGAAAACCCCTTTACTGCTGTCCTCTCAAGACAAGGTGTTCTTGCCCCTTACATACGTTTCTAAACTTTGCTCTTGATCGCCACTCTTTGTAGTTTTTAGACAAAATACAAAGACATTGCCCATCATGATTCTATTTTTAAAATACACTCACCCTGTGATATATCCAGTACCCCTTGGAAAGTCATCCCAAATTTATAAATATGGTTTACTCTTGTTTGCTGGTAACTGGAAGACTTCCTTCCTTCCTTTCCTTCCTTCCCTTCCTTCCTTCCTTCCTCCCTCCCTCCCTCCCTCCCTTCCTCCCTTCCTTCTTCCCTCCCTCCCTCCCTTCCTCCCTTCCTTCTTCCCTCCCTCCCTCCCTTCCTCCCTTCCTTCTTCCCCCCCTCCCTCCCTTCCTCCCTTCCTTCTTCCCTCCCTCCCTCCCTTCCTCCCTTCCTTCCTTCCTTCCTTCCTTCCTTCTTCCCTCCCTCCGCTGCTTCCAGACAAAAGGTATGTAACCTCAGTGAGGATCTGAACACCAAGTACTTTAAATTTTTAACAGAATCAAAGCACGTCTTAAAATAAATGGGCCAAAGTATTTTATGATAAGTCCTGATGCATTATTGCTGTTTTTATAAGTTTTATAGTCACTGGAAATGCTGATCATGGATAGCCATATATGCTCGAATTATCTAAAAGTACTTTGAGAAAAAATAAAAGTTAAATAAAATCACATAGCAATAGCAGATTGTACATGAGCTTTATAATAAAACTGTCCAAATGCTAGCTTTACCTTGTACTAACTTTATCACTTTGGGCAAATTATTTCATCTAGCTGAGTCCCAGTTCCCTTTTCTATATAAAATAGGTAAAATTTTACTTCCCTCACAGAAGTAAATAAATTAACAAAAGTACCTGGCACAAAATTAGTGTTCTATAGAAAACCACAAAGCATTTATTATTGTTCAATATTCTATAATATGGTATCTGATTTAAGTTATTGCTTTGACACTGAAAATACATATCCAGAGGGAAGCTGAAGTCTGAAATCTTAAATGAAAACTGACCACTTAGGAGGTCCAGTATTGGTCTGCATAGTGCCTGGAACAGAGGACATACTCAATACAGATATGATGTATCCCTCGACTGCATTTTTAGGTCAAGAAACTTGAAAGAGGGACCATCCTTATTAAGAAAGGGAACTAGTATCAAAAATAGTAAAGGGTTTTTGTTTTTTGGGTTTTTTTTTTTTTTTTTTAGCTCCACTCACTGAGTTTGTGGCTTAGTTTGGCCTAGGGTGGCACCTAGCATCAGCGTTTTTCCAAGCTCCCCAGATAATGAACAGTAAAACCCTTAAATGAAACAGGTTTGCTGGCTTGTATTTGGGAACAGCAAGTATGAGGAAGCACAAGAGGATTCTACTCCACAACCATTTAAGAGACTAGTACTGTCAGGGATAGAAGGGGGCAGCTGCCTTGGAGAGGAACAGAAAGCAGGCTAGTCTAGCTGACTGACCAGAAGCACCAGGCTAAGAGCAAGGTCCGGGGCCTGAGAAAGAGCCCTGGGCTTTTTTTTTTTTTTTTTTTTTTTTTTAAATTTATTTATGTTTTGGCTGTGTTGGGTCTTCGTTGCTGCGCGCGCGGGCTTTCTCTAGTGGGGGCGCTGGGCTTTCAATAACTATTCTCAGATGGATTTAGGAGTAATGACACCACTGAACATTTAAAAGAGGAATTGTGCTTCGAATGCAATTTCATACAGTTTAACATACTTCCGCAGGGCTTTAATCCGGAAAATTTTGATTCAGCCTTCAAATCTCTTAACATGTCCTCAGTCTGAGACGCTTCCCTGCCACCTCTCATCCCCCTGCATTGATTTCTCTGTCTTTTCTCCTGCTCCCAAGGCACCCTGAGCATATCACTCTCCAGACTTGTGGATCTCCCTCCGTGTGGACTGCAAAAAAGCTCTTTGAAAACGAGGGCTGTGTGCTTTGACACTATCCCTGGCACCAGCATTGTTTCTTGTTTAGGGTTGCATTCCAATATTTACTGAGTGAAGAATCAGAAATGAAGCAATTTACTGAATGCTTACTTTGAGCCAGGTATTTTGCTGGTCTTTAAAGTAGGTTCTTCTATTTGTGGATTCTGGTTGTCTTTTTGAGGTTAAATTTGTAAACATGAAGCAATTAACATGATGTAAAATTCCAAAATTTTTCATACAGGAAAGTACAGAGATAATTCAAAGGGAGAGATCTATGTAGACAACGAATGCAAAATATACTTACAAATATGAAAAATATTTTTAAAATATGGTTAATTCTCAATTACTCATACTAATGGGGAACAGTGAAGTAGCTGATTTAAAGACCAAAGTCCTTGAACTTTTTCTTTTAGTAGATATTCTGTTTTTGTTTAGACCAATAGTAAAACGAGTTCTTATTCCCTAGCATTTTGCTGATAAGAGAGGAGGGCCACCTAAAAGAATGTTAAGGGGCAAGGAGAAGCCTTGAGAGTTGGAACCATGTTTTTACCATCTTTCTGTCTCTAGCATGCAGCTTACCTGAAGCACCAAGTCCAGACCTCCCAGACTGCTATTCATATGCAATTTGCCGTTATTGCTCAGGATTTCAAAAATGTAAATGGTTCATCACATCAAGAACAAACAAATCACAAAACAGTTCACACTGGGCTCTTATAATCCTCCAGCCTTTAAAGCTTTAATCATTTATGCTTTCATCTTAAAGTCCTCTGCCCCTCACAGGTTTACTCACTGAGAATGAGTTTATAAGAAAAATAGACGACATGTTTACTGTTTAAATAAGCAACATCTAAAACCATATTTATAAAACTCTTACCGAGAATTTAAAATTTTCCTTTCAAGTTTTTCTTTGTAAACAGTAGTTTACAGTTCTAAAAATACAATGCATTCATGAATCTTGACATAACCTTCAGTAAGTAGTACCTTCGTTTTATTCACATGTAGCCTTATTAACTGCTCACTTTGAATACATACCTGTTCACCATACAGTATAGGTCGGTTTAGGTTTAATCCCTTAATTGTTTGGTTTTGAGTTAGGACTGTAGCGAATGCTATCACACTCTGCATTCCCTAAAAACAGGTAAGTTCATTAAGGAAACTGACAAAGTATATAAATTAACCTCCCTAATATTTCAAGATCAGTAATCTGGATTCTGACAAATCAAAATTGTAGGTTGATCCTTCAATGGTAGGTTGATCAAATTCAGAAATGAATTGTTACTGTGTTATTTTCTCTCTGCCCTAAAATCTATAACATACATGGGGAGTTTCTTAAGGTTTCAGTATCCATTTCCTCCGGTGTTTACCTCTAGGTTTGCTCCTAAGCCCTCAAGGTTCTACATGATGCACAGAAATACAGACACACAAGTGGATCCCAGCTAGGGCTCTATACTACATATAGTGTATATCCTTAATGCAAGCTTTCTTTTACATTCATACTAGTACTTTAAGTGTGTGTTTGTGGCAGGAAAGGGTTACTAATCACATTTTTCACTGCTCCCACAGGCCTCCCTCTACCTTATTGGAAGGGCCTAGTCCTCTGCCATCTCTGTGATGCACACACATCTAGTTGTTACACCAGAAAACCTGGGCTTTCTTCCACTTCACCAGTCCTCTTACTCTATCAGTTGATCAGCAAGTCTTACAGATTCTGCCTCCAAAAGATGTTTCAAATTTGTCCATCTCTGTAGCTACCACCCCAACGCCAGTCCTCATGACCCACCTGAATTACTGCAGAAACTGCCTAAGTGGTCAGTGGGCTTCCTCTCACCACCCTCTAATTCCCCACAGAGAAACAAGAGTGATCTTTTACAAGCACCAATCATATCATGTCACCCCTCAACTTAAAGCCTTTCCATAATTTGCATTTAACTCCCTTTGTGTAGCTACTCTGGCTTTGTAGTTCTCAGACTCAGTATTTCATCATTCATGTACTCCCCTCATGATTTTTGCCATATCTGAGTATCAGTTTTACTATTTACCTAATACTTTTCCATTAAATCAACTCACTTTTTCCTTTATATTTATTTTAAAACTGTGTCACTACCATAAATGGAAAGCCACAATCCCTTGAAATAAATAGAAAGCATTTGTAAAAACAAATACGTATTAAAATTACCTCAAATTATGTCAGTCAGTATGCTACCCATACCACACTTGGGGAAGCACTATCTTAGAGTCTGTGTGTTCTGGACCCCCTGCCTGGAATGTTCTGCCATGGACCCTCCTCAAGGGAGCTCTTTCTCATCCTTCACAACTCCTAAGTATGACCTCCTCAGGTGTTCGGGTAACCATCCTATCATGCCTATTACCTTCTGCCCATTATCAGAGTACTTTGCCAACTTTGTAGCACTTTTCTCTAATTTACTGATGTTTTCCTAACTAAAATATAACCTTTATAAGGGCAGAGACCATATCTGATGCACTCTTATATCCTTAGAATCTAGAATTGTGACTGGTATGTGTAGACAATACACAGTTGACCCTTAAAGGGTCAAGGATCAACTGTGTACCTTGGTATCCATGGAGTCAAACAACCTTGAATCCTGTAGCAACTGTAGTATTTACTACAAAAATCTGCATATAACTGGACCCCAGCAGTTCAACCCGTGTTATCAAGAGTCAACTGTATATTGAATTAATGCTTTCCCAAGACCATACTGGCTGCATCTACCCCCTTCTTAAGCTTTAGAGCCTATTACCCCAAAGAGCCTCCTTGGCCCATCTTACTGTTTTCCTGTCCCAGTAATTTTGCATTAACCTATTAACAATAGGTTCCTAACAGTAGGCCTGAAGGTTTGAAGGCATGTTTGAGAAAATGAAGCCTAGAATTTGAAGACATGCAGAACAGACAGACTTCTCATTATCAGTCCAGATGAAGGCTCAGAGCAGCTCTTAGCATAACCTTAGGTTTTATGCTATAACATAACTACTCACTGCAAAATGTTTCCATAAGTAAAAAATTTATATTATACGAATGAAGTAGTATTTGTTTAATTAAAAGGAACTTAATCTTCTTCTTTAGAAAATCCCATACAAGTTAAGAAGGGTAACAGATGGAAGTTTAGGAATATTTTTATTACACTGGGTAGTCTTCCATAATATTATTTATTATAATCTGATGCTTATTTTAAAAAAATATTTTCTCTGATATTAGACCTTAGAGACAAGCTTAATCATTCATAAACTGTCATTTAGCTGGTCTCTGACACTTCTCTATGCTAGTTTCCAGGGAGAATGATCCAATATCTGAGTGACTATCTCATACCCAATTTAACTCACCAGATCACAGTCACCCACATCTAATTTCTCTAAGGATGAATTAATTTGTAGCATTGCAGCAAAAAACATTCCACCCTTATTTTCAATCTTGTTTCCAGTCATTCTTAGGTGCTTCAGAGTTGTATTCTTCTGAAAAGGAAAAGAGGCAAAACTTGGTTAAAATTTTAACCCACAGAATTCTCTTTAGATTACATGAGTTAGGAGACTATATTACTATTTGCAGACTCATCAGTTTTTCATGGAGATAGAAGATATATTCCTTAAAGGTAACATTCAATTTCCCATAACAGATAAAAATCTAGTTTAATAGTTTAGTAGAAAGAATGCCCAGGAAATAGATACCAAAATAATGACCAGTAAATGAAGCAGATTTTAATAACTTTCCTTTCATTAGAAAATCTATAAATTTATCTTCTAAGAAAATTACACCACCTTTTAAAATTGAGATGAAATTCACATAACACAAAATTAACTATTTTAAAATGTACAATTTGGGACTTCCCTGGCGGTCCAGTGGTTAGAACTCCATGCTCTCGCTGCCGAGGGCCTGGGATCAATCCCTGGTTGGGGAGCTAAGATCCCGCAAGCCGCACGGTGCAGGAAAAAAAATAAGCAAGAAAATGTACAATTCACTGGATTTTACTACATTCGCAGTGTTGTGCAGCCATCACCTCTAGCTAATTCCAAACCATTTTTATCACCCCTAAAGGAGACCCTGTACCCATTAAGCAATCACTTCACATTCCCCCGTATCATTTTGAAAGTGATACAATTTCTCAGACATTTGCGAAGTTTAATTCCTTCTCTTATTTCATTTCTTTTGATAAATCTTTCACAAAATTACAGACATTTCATTGTCCTAGTGAATAAATATTTGGACATATAAGTGCAAATAATTATCTTTAAAATTAAGTCAAACCCCTCTAAGAGTGGGAAGAAGGCAAGGATGTCTACTCTCACCACTTCTATTTGACATTGTACTGGAGGGTCTAGATAGGACAATTAGGCAAGAAAAAGAAACAAAAAGGGCATCCAGGTTGGAAATGAAGTAAAACTCTTGTTTGCATACGACATGATCTTATATGTGGAAAATTCTAAGGAATCCACCAAAAAAACCCAAACCAAAACAAAACAAAAGCTGTTAGAACTAATAAATGGGGAATTCCCTGGCGGTCCAGTGGTTAGGGCTCCGTGTTCTCACTGCTGAGGGCCCAGGTTCAATCCCTGGTCGGGGAACTAAGATCCCACATGCAGTGCAGTGTGACCAAAAATAAATAAATATTAAAAAAAATAAAATAAAAACAACCTAAATAAATGGAAACACATCCCATGTTCCTGGATCAGAAGACTTAAGAGAGCACTATTCCCCAAATTGATCTAAATATTTAAAGCAATCCCTCTCAAAATCCCAGTTGCATTTTTTGCAGAAATTGATAAACTGATCTTAAAATTCATGTGGAAATGCAAGGGACCCAGAAGAACCAACACAATCTTGAAAAAAGAACAAAGAGGACTCACTTCTTGACTTTAAAACTTACTACAAAACTACAGTAGTCGAGATATTGTGAGACTGGCCTAAGGATAGACATATAGATTAAAAGAATAGAATGGAGAGTACAGAAATAAACCCTCACATTTATAATCAACTGACTTTCAACAAGGATGTCAAAATTAATGGGGAAAGAACAGTCTTAACAAAAGGTGTTGGGTCAAATGGATATCCACATGAAAAAGAATGAAATTAGACTCCTACTTCACCTCATATATAAAAATTAACTCAAAATGTATCAGAGAACTAAATGAAAGAGCCAAAACAAAAAGCTGTTAGAAGAAAATGTAAGTGTAAATCTTCATGACTTTGGATTAGGCAAAGTCATGAAGTTATAGCCTTCTTAGATACATCACAAAAAGCCAAACAACAAAAGAAAAAATAGATTAAATGAACTTTATCAAAATTTTAAAATTTTGTGCTTCAAAAGACACCACTAAGGAAGTTAAAGGCAACCTACAGAATGTGCAAAAATATTTGCAAATCATGTATCTAATAAGGGACTCCAGAAAGGGCAAAAGATTTGAACAGATAGTTCTCCAAAGAAGATATACACATGACTAATTAGCATATAAAAAGTTATTCAACATCTTTATTCATTAGGGAAATCACACACATCAAAACCACAAAACCTCTTCATACCCACTACGATAGCTCAAATCAGAAAGACAATAACAAGTACTGGTGAGGATATGGAGAAATCAGAACACCAATACATTGTTGGTGGAATTGTAAAAAGGGACAGCCACTTTGGAAAACAGTTTGGCAGTCACTCAAAATGTTAAACAGAGTTTCCAAGTGAACCAGCAATTTCACTCCGAGGTATGTACCCTAGAAAACTGAAAACATACATGCACAGAAAAATGTGTGCAAATATTCATAGCAGCATTATACATTATAGACAAAAAGTGGAAACCCAAATGTCCATTAACTAATGGATGAACAAAATGTGATATTTCCAAACAATGGAATATTACTTGGCAAGAAGAAGAAATGAAGCATGTTACAACATGGATAAAATTTGAAAGCATTAAGCCAGTCACTAAAAGCCACATACTGTACGATTCCATTTATAAATGGCCAGAATAGGCAATCTACAGGTAGAAAGTAGATGTGACTGCCAGGTGCTGGAGAGTGAGAGAGAAAAGCACCGAGAGGGATTACTAACGGGTACAGGGCTTCTTTTTGGGGGAAAAATGTTCTAAAAACAGTGATAGTGGTGATGGTCACATAACTGTGAATATAACTGACTGTTGAACAACACAGGGGTTAGGGGCGATGACCCTCTGTGCAGTTGAAAATGACTTTAACTTTACATTTGGCCCTCTGTATCCGAGGTCCTGCATCCTCAGATTCAACTGACTGTGGATTGTGTAGTACTGCAGCATGTATTTAGTGAAAGAAATCTACATATGAGTGGACCCATACAGTTCAAACCTGTGCTGTTCAAGGGTCCACTGTATTCAATATACTAAAAAACCACTGAATTGAACACTTACAAAGGGTAAATTTTGTATATGTGAATTATATCTTAATAAAGCTCTTTATTTTTTTATTCTCTATTTTTTTAACTGAAGTATAGTTGATTTACAATGTTGTGCTAATTTCTGCTGTACAGCAAAGTGACTCAGTTATACACATATATACAGTCTTTTTTTATATTTTCCATTATGGTTTATCCATAAAGCTGTTTATTTTTAAAAATGAGTTCAAAAGTGCTCATGTAATGTCCAGATTTTAATAAATTGAAGTGAAATAAAAAATATACATTCGTACAATATTAAAATAAGTTGACATTAACATTTGTTTCTGTTGGTTCCAAGCTAAAACTAAAGAAGTTAAAATTCCCAAATAAAATGTTAGTTTGAGGTATATGAATGCTTACATGTAGTGCTTTAGCAATCAGTTCTCCACCTTCAGGCCCAATGTCATTAAACATAAGGTTTAAGTAAATGAGATTATGTTGTTTCTAAAATAAGGAGAGAAAAGAAGCTATTACATGTGTATTATTAGAAATCAATAATATATAAGAGCTGCTTTTTAAGTAAAAGTGTTTACCTCCAAAAAAATTCTTTATAACCAGGAAATTTCAAGGTCCAGCAAAAGAAAGGACCATTAAGGAAAAAAATCAACATGATCATTTAAACAAATATAATGGCAATATAAAGAAAAGAACTATATTCATTTTTGATCAATGATTCAAAGTATGGATGTGCTTTATGTACTTAACCATAGTGTATAAGTTTGCAAAAGATGACTCAGGAGGCTCTAGGTACCAGCTCTACTGAGACCAAATACACAAATGGGTTTTTTTGTTTGTTTGTTTGTTTGTTTTTTAAACATCTTTATTGGAGTATAATTGCTTTACAATGGTGTGTTAGTTTCTGCTTTATAACAAAGTGAATCAGTTATACATATACATATGTTCCCATATCTCTTCCCTCTTGCATCTCCCTCCCTCCCACAAATGGGTTTTTAGTGTATTTCAAGTGTTATAAATATGGCACAGAGTCAGGACACTTGACATTTTGCAAAACTAGTATTTTGTGTGTGTGTGATTAGACTAGGTGATTTCACTGTAAACAGAACTAAGAATATTTTGATGATGATGCTTTTGCAGCATTTTTATTTGTGGTTGATGAAAATAACTTGGTTACTTCATTTTTTTTTTTTAATCTTCACTCTGTCCTTACATTGTGTGCCATTTCATGGACATGAGAATTTTAAGATCATTTTAAGCTCATTATAAGCACTTGTAGCAGATGAGAATGGAACAAATAGGAAATTAAAAAGCCAATTTAAGGGAAGAATAAAAAATGATATATGCTGCTTTAAACATTTTATTTTAACTGAAAATACAGACATACATACGTATGTGCCAATCTTCTGAGGTTGAAACAAAGCCTTTTCTTTAACGACACTTATTCTGATTGGTGGACCACACTGTCTTTCTTAAATAAAATGCAACCATAAAACAGCATTTCAGCTTGGGTATCTACAAAGTGAAGTCTGCAATAAAGGGTTAGCTTAGCAGGCTAGGGGTGCTGAAACCCTGCACGTTCCAAAGAAAGGGCTGGTTCTTAACTGGGTCCTGGGAGAAAAAAAAAATGAACCAAGAACATTTTGTAGTAAAATAATACCTGAAGCAGTTTTGCAGCATAGGATGCGCCAACATCACTTATGAGGTTATATCTAACATCCAAACCTGAAGAACACAGATGAATAGAAGCTGATATTCCTTCTAATGAATACTTAAAATCAGGAAAATGAAAGCAGGAAGGAATGATTCTTAAGGAGACATACCATTAATATATGGATTATTCTTTAAAATTCTGCAAAGAATCCAAAAATCTTCACCTGTTACTCTTTCTACTGGCATTAAGTGACAGTTACCAGCAACATTTAACGTGATTCCTACCAATCTGTTAAAATATAAAAAATCCAGTAAAGAAATAAAAGTATTTTTCCTTCATGTTTAGTAACATCATGGATAGCATTTACTGGAACCAAGTATGTACCACAATACAGATTTATATCAAGTAACTTAAAACTACTGAATATTCTACAGCTTTTGCAAAGCACTTTAACATACGCATAGTTTAATTTCTCAACCACAAGGAAACCAAAGTATTCCCACTTGACAAATAATGACATTGAAGACTTCAATGATTTGCATAAATAAACCCAGCTCACAGGAGTTAAGGACAAATCTGGAACCCAGACTTGGAGAATGCTGGTCTAGTCATTTTTCAGTAAACTCCACTACCTCCAAGACCTAACCATGTCAATCATCTATGCTGAATCAAAAAGTATGTCCACTTTATCAAGCATTTGCAAATGGCTTTCAAATCACTCAGTGTTCCAGGATTTTCACACAGATGAATATCAGTGAATGTTACTGATGTAATCAAGTATTTGTCTTCCTTACCCCTTTTCAATTTCTTCGTCCACTTCTTGGAGTATATGCAGTATAAAAGGTTTAATTTCCTGGGACTTTTCCATACATAGCTCATAATAATATTCCTGTAGACCGCCAACAGGTTCTGCAGCTTTTGAAAAATAAATGCATTACCCTTCATCGCATATACATTATCCCAGGAGCCTCCCCCCCGCCAGAAAAAAATTAGACTTCTTTCAAAGATACAAATGTGTGCGTATAGAGTTGAGGGCAGGGTGAAGAAAAGGAGATGACGTTAAGAATACAGAAAGGGAAGGAAAATACGAAGGAATGGGAGAGAAGAAAAATGCTGTTTGGAGAACTAGGGCCATAGAAGTACCCACTGAAGAGTGGGCAGACACTAACTTGGAAGTGACACAAAGGGAGAACTAACCTCTGTTATGTAACAGGCCTGGCAGCTGAGGAAAATGATGTCCAGAGAAATTACGTATTGTGCCTAAAATCATACAGCTAATAAGGGCAGAGTACAGAATCATACTGACTCCAAAGTCTCTTCCTACTCTGCTATGATGGGTTAGGGTGACTCAAGGTTGCTTATCATGGCTTCAAACAAAGACAATTTTATCATAGAGTCTAAACTCAAAAGGGATCTGAAAAATCACCAAGTCCAATAAGCTTCTTGGAGACCCTCTATACCATGCACGTTGATGGCATTTGAATACAGCTCTGTCTGTTCTTCCTAACACCAAGTTGAGGCCTAGCTCACAGAAGCGCTTCACCTACCCTGGCCTTCCAGTTCCTCTTTCTAAAGGTGATTTTCCCTGTCCAGTCCTTAATAAGGAAGACAGAAACAAAACAGGAGTTAAGAACTTGTTCCTCTGTTATACCTGCACTTTTCCTTAATGGTCTTATTGTTTTCGATATTACTTTTCTTTTCTTTTTTTAAATTTTGCTTGTGGCCTTTTTTCAAGTTTGTTTATTTTATTTATTTATTTTTGGCTGTGTTGGGTCTTCGTTTCTGTGCGAGGGCTTTCTCTAGTTGCGGCAAGCGGGGGCCACTCGTCATCGCGGTGCACGGGCCTCTCACCGTCGCGGCCTCTCTTGTTGCGGAGCACAGGCTCCAGACGCGCAGGCTCAGTAGTTGTGGCTCACGGGCCTAGTTGCTCCGTGGCATGTGGGATCCTCCCAGACCAGGGCTCGAACCCGCGTCCCCCGCATTGGCAGGCAGATTCTCAACCACTGCGCCACCAGGGAAGCCCTCGATATTACTTTTTAAAAAATTTTTATTGGAGTATAGTTGATTTACAATGTTGTGTAGGTTTCAGGTGTACAGCAAAGTGAATCAGTTATACATATACATATATCCACTCTTTTTAAGATTCTTTTCCCATATAGGTCATTACAGAGTATTGAGTAGAGTTCCCTGTGCTATACAGTAGGTCCTTATTAGTTATCCATTTTATATACAGTAATGTGTATATATCAATCCCAGTCTTCCAATTTATCCCTCCCCCCTCCCCTTTGCTATTACTCTAAAAGCACCCTTTTTGAGGCCCAGGCCTTCTTGGGTAGAAGGTATGCTGACACTTTTCTTAGAGCACACACCACTGTCTGTATTTTCTGTCCTGCCTTTTGGGTATGTCTCTTTAAGAGTCCACGCTCAGAGATCTCACTGCTCAATCAGCCTGAGGTCTTTAGGATCCAGCTTCTCTAAGTCTCTACATCCCAAAGATCTTATTTGCTGAGTGGATTTCTGCACTACATGAACTAAAGAGTTTGCTAAACAAATGTGCAAAACAAGATTTAAGATGAGGAACATCATATTACACAAGTGAAAGCAGATAAACTTTTCTTATAGTTTTTTAAAATAAACTTTTAAAAAATAAATGTAGGGGACTTCCCTGGTGGTCCAGTAGTTAGGACTCTGTGCTTTCACTGAACTGCAGTGCAGCCCAAATAAATAAATAAATAAATTTAACCCACACTTATTTCAGATAACTTGGAAATTTCAATATCAAAAAGAAAATAAAGGAAAAAAAAAAGAAAAGAAAAGAAACATTCATCAGCAATCCCGCTACCAAAGAACCACCACAACTGAGGTCTGGGGGTATTTCCTCCCTATTATTTTTCTTTTTCTATATCCTTTTTTTCTTCAGTTAACATTGTGAGCAGCTTTCCCATATCATTAGATATTCTCTGAAAATTTTTAATGTCAGCATAATTTCTGTCTTGTGGATGGATGTACATAAGAAATCTTTCACTTACCAGATATAAAATAGATAAACAACAAGGACCTACTATATAGCACAGTATCTTGTAATAGCCTGTAATGGAAAAGAATCGGAAAAAGAATATACCTATATATACGTATGTATAACTGAATTACTGTGCTATACACCTGAAACTAACACAACATTGTAAATCAACTATACTT
This sequence comes from Balaenoptera ricei, assembly GCF_028023285.1. Classification (NCBI taxonomy): domain Eukaryota; kingdom Metazoa; phylum Chordata; class Mammalia; order Artiodactyla; family Balaenopteridae; genus Balaenoptera; species Balaenoptera ricei. The sequence continues at coordinate 64,837,173 of NC_082642.1, forward strand.
CAATTAAAAAAATTTTTTAAAGAAATCTTTCACTTACTTTAGGAAATTTTCACGTATTTAAATAACACTTTAGCACAATATTTCCCAAATTGTGTTCTGTGAAATACTAATCTACAAGATGATCAAAGATGCTCTAAATAGAATAGGTTTTACTGTCAAATAAGTTTGGGAAATGATGAATTGAACAATGCTAAACAGATTCCTATCTACAACACTTCTCAGGACATTTAAAACTCTCAGGTGCTCAAAGATTCCTCAGATTGTTGAGCCTGGCGGGGAGGGAGGTTAAAAGTGCTCCCAGACTTAGGACTTACGTGACCATGGTTAAAATGGAATGCAATCCAAAAAATGCTAGTTTAGCGTCCTCAACAGAAAACAAAGCAAGTAGATCTCAAACGGATTTACTTCCTGGAGCTGGACTCCCACTGGGTTTCTTTCCTCTCTTCTGGCTACTACTTTCCTCGGTATTAAAAATGTTAAACAACATTTCAGAAATAGAGACCTGATTGAAATAAAGACTTGTTTATTTGGGATTTGTTAGGACTGCAACACAGGAGACACAGATCCAATAAGCACTTGAACTGTGTCCCACCAGACTACAAAATGGTGGAGGCTTACAAAGGCAAAAAACCCACAAGGTTACATAAATTGTTTGTCAAGAATTAGGATTGGAGCTGGCAAGACGTAAGGGTGCTTGGTAAGCAAGGATTTGTTAGGAGTCTGAAACGATTACAAAATTGCAAAGGTGGGGGCTAATTTGAAACTACAAGGTTGCAACTAGCAGCTGCTAGCAGATTCTGTTTTGAAAACAGCTGGTAGTGTCCTTGAGTCTGATACAGTTCAGAGAAAATCCAAGTTCTCAGTGATGAAGGAATGCATCTGAAATCATATCCACAGTGGCCACTTGGCTCCATTTTGCATGCCTGTACCACAGTTACTCCATTTTGATTTTTAAACGATCTTAAGTGTGTCATTAAAGAGAAGAGAGGATTGCCCTGAGAATTTCTCTGACGTTCATTCTGCCTGCCCTCATCTGGCACAACCGTATCCAGGACATGCAGACAGATGTCAGACTTACAAGTCATGTTTTTGTGCAGGCATGAAGGAATCTTAGATTACAAGCTAAATATAGCTAAAGAAATTTACAAGAATATTTGTATTTAATTACCTGGCCATGGATGTAAATTATTTTAAAGCTTCAGCTATATCTTTCTGCTACTGTCTCTTTTATTTAAAATTCACCTAAGTATTGTATGTCAAGATTCTATGGCACCAATAATTTATTTCCTATAGTGTATTCATATTAGGAGAAAATAATAAACCAGTCTGCAAAGTGTAAAGCAAAACCTAGGAATAACCAATTACACAAGAAAATGTCAAGACTCTAACCTAGATTTCATTTTTAATCCACACCTGAGTCTTGAATTCCAAATAATTTTTACTTAACAGCCTGCTTAAAAAATTCTAGTTAAGGGCTCATTTTGGAGGTGGTTCCCAATGCCCTCCTATACTGGAACAGCCAAGTACTGGGAAATCCAAGGGTTGAGGGTGTCAGACTTGGGTGCCTACCCAGAACGTCTGTGTGGGCTGAACAAGTTACTTAAATTCTTCGATCTTAAATTTCCTCTTATGCTAAAAGCAGAGTATATCAATGCTCATCTCATGGTGCTTTGAGGAATACGAAGGCTTCTGGCACAATTTCATATGTACAACACAAGTGTCCAAAATGGAAATGGTGGAGGGAGAGGGCGTTCACACTATACTTAACTTGCTACCGGATAATTCATGGGTGCAGAAATACTTAAAACCGAGCTGGCGTAGAGGTGCAAAGAGCGGTTTCCAGACCCTCTCGCCCACCTGGGCCCTGCTCTCTGGAGACTGCACAAAAAGGGGCCCAAGAAGTATATCCAAGACAACCTTCTCAGAGACCATAAGAGCAAAGCGACACCCACTTTAGTACTTCAGGACAACCCACCGCGCGAACTGCGCACCCGCTGCGGGAACTTGGCGCTCCGCTCCCGCCTGCGTCTGGGGGCGCCCCGAAGTTCCGGCCACAGCTGGGGTTCCCAGGGGCTCCCTCCCGCCGGACCACCTCTGGCCCGAAGTCTGCTCGGAGGAATCGGCCTGCCCTCGACGGCCCTCGCGCGTTTCGTCCGCGCCAGGCCGGCGCCAAAGGACCCCCTATTTCTTACCGCTACAGTCGGCCGCAGCCCACGCCGGAGTAGGGGTCGCAGATGGGGCGGAAGGTGGGGTCCGGGACTCAGGCCCGGCCTGCTGCATGCTCGCTGCATCCCGCCGGCCGTGGCAGCGGCGTTGTCATGACGACCGCGCGCGTGCGCCAGCCGCCCCAGGCCGCCAACGATCTGCGCCGGGAGCGGATCCGCCGCGCGACCCTGAGCGCCGGAACCAGCCGGCTGTGGCGACCTTCGCCATTACTCCCTCGGTCCCTGAGACCTGATTGGGCGGAAAGTGAACGCCGATGCTATGGAGGCTCCTTGGTCACCCCGTCTGGGTCCAGGTCACCTGCCCTGGGTTAAAGACACACTGAGGGAGGGCACCCTGGCTCCTTTGCAGGGGGAAGTTCTCGAGGTTTAGGGGGCACAGCTGATGGGCTAGGGGCCGGGGATACCAAGACGATTATGACACAGTCCTCTCCCCAAAGTGTGCACATACCTGCGGAGGCCAGGCGCAAAAGCACAGAGTGGCACTAGCACGGATGGGGCGCGGAGGTAAGGGGGCATAAAGGGGCTTGTCGATCAGTCTTGTGGAGGGGTGGGAGCATCAGGGAGGGCTTCTTGGAAGAGGTATCATCCTGACTGGCCCGGGTGAACCTGCCAGAGGGCAGAACTGCTTTGTGTGTATCTGGAGATGTGCAGGTACTTGGGGCTGCCCAGATGAGCCCGGACTGTGTCTGTATTGGGGGCGAAGGGGGAGCTGTGTGGCAAGCGAGGCCAGATCCACGTGGAGTCCTGTGCATCCTCTGAGAAGCACAGCTGTTACGGGGCAGGGCACTGGGAGCTCTCAGATGGGGAACAGCTGATGGAGGATGGATTTGACACGACCTAGGGGAGATGCAGTATGAAGTAGCTCAGGAGAGATCATAAAGCCTCAGCTAAGACTGGACTTTGGGGAATGAGAAGGAGACAGAACCCAGCGATAGTTACAGGGTAACATGGTCAGGATTTGGTACTTGGGCCTGGGGGAGAGAAGAAAAGGAAGGAGGGAAGGAAGGCCCTCTATTTGGGGTTACCATAGATCAAAGAGAAGTGGTAGGCCCCTGTAGAGCAGCGGTCCCCAACCTTTTTGGTACCAGGGACCGGTTTCGTAGAAGACAATTTTTCCACAGACATGGGGTGGGGGGGGAGGCATGTGGGGTTGGGGGGGGATGGTTGAGGCTGTAATGTGAGCGATGGGGAGCGATGGGGAGTGGCAGGTGAAGCTTCGCTCACTCGCCGCCACTCACCTCCTGCTGTGCGGCCCGGTTCCTAACAGGCTGCAGACCGGTACCGGTCCATGGCCCAGGGGTTGGGGACCCCTGCTGTAGAGGACTCTGGAGCCAGTCAGAGACTCCTTGCCTGAGCAAAGGTGCAAGGAAGATCCTCAAGGTAAAAACAGGCCATTTAGGAAGACAGTTCAAAGGTGAAAAACAAAATGTCTGAGTCCTCTCTCCTTCCCACTCCCCCACCAGCCAATTCCAGACCACCGCTCCACTGCCAAGAAATTGTGCCAGGCAAGGCAGAGGTCTCTTGAAACCCTGTGTAGCCCACAGATTTTAAGCATCTCTTGAAGTATTTCTTCAGATTACACATGATGATGATAGAAAAGACAATTATATTTTCATTTACCCCACGTGCTACAAACAAAGTTGAGAGGTAGCCTGAAATACTGAAGTGTGAGTGTAGGTGCAGTTCAGCACCCGCCCTTCCCTATTCCTCCCTTAAAGAATTTTGAGTTAAGAAAATAGGGGAAAGAGAGGTTGAGGATTAATTAATTGCTGCCCCAGGGGAAGGGAAGAATACTCTTCCAAAGGAGCAAGAAGAGCAGAATTAGACTTTTGTTCTAGAGAGTGACTAACAAACAGGGTCAGAACAGGGTAAACAGGAAAGAGCTGCTTTAACCAGACAAACAGCACCTTCAGCACTGTTCTCCCCATCTGCCTTAGCAAAACACAAACAGTATTTACACAGAACGACAGCCTGCAATGTCAAAATGCGTATCAAATAGGATGGTCAAAAAGACAGCACATGTACAGCTCATTTCCATTAGTACCTTTCTCATCACCCCCAGTGATTTCCAGATATGGAGGAGGGATGTAGTTTGGGGGAAAAAAAACCTCCCTGACTGGGGGTGGGTAGGGGAGCAGGGGAGAGGGATGCTGAGTGGATTCACTGGGTGCTTATGTGTCAAGAACTCGGAGTAGAGGTCTAACTCGAATCTGAGATTTCTAGAAGTCAGAACCAAAGAAAATATGTGAGGATGTCATTCCTTGTCGTCCCTCAGTATCCTCAGGGATTTGTTCCAGGACCCACTCGGATCCCAATATCCATGGATGCTCAAGTCCCTTATATAAAACAGCATAGTATTTGCATATAACCAATGCACATCTTCCTGCATCCTTTAAATCACCTCTAGACCACGTATAATACCTAATACAATGTAAATGCTATATAAACAACTGTAAATACCATGTAAAAGCTATGAAATAGTTGCCAGGGCACGGCAAATGCAAGTTTTGCTTTTTGAAACTTTCTGGATTTTTTTAGTCAAATATTTTTCATCTGAGGTTGGTCAAATCCATGGATGTGGAACCATCAGATACACGGAGGGCTGACTGTATGCGATCCCCATGCTTCAATAAAAGGCAGCATTTACATTTCTCTGGCACCTTATAGTAGGAAGGCTTAGTCGGTGTATATTTATGTAAGTAACTTAATAGACATGTCTTTGACTATAGGTTTGTAGAAGATCCAGAAATATTTTTCAAATGATTCTTTCTTTTATTGTTATTTTATTTAAAAAGCCAACAGCATGGTGTTTAATTATGACTTAAGGAAGTCATGTCTTGAGGAAACACAGATAATATGGTCTAGTAAGTTATTTCCTGATAATATGGAGATAGAACTCAAAGGATCTGGGGAAATTAATATTTAATATATTCATTAGCTATTTTTCCCAACTCTCAGATGGCTCAACTGAGCTGCTAGCAAGCAGAGTAAATTCCTGGTTGAATTTTCTGCTGAAGTGCTGATTTCTGGTGGGGTTAATGCATGCATGTTGTTTGTGTACTGAATATGGAAAAATTGGTGTTCTGTTATTAAAAATGTTTTGGCCCATGGATAAAAGAAGAGTGAGTTATGTGAAGTCTACATTCTTATTTTCTGAAGAGATGAGAAAGTATATCAATGATTAGTAAATGGAACAGTGCCCAATGCCTTCTTGCTCATTCGTTATGCAAGATAACGGTTTGAAAACCCAAATTTTAAAAAAGAAAAAGAAGAAAAAAGGTTTTGTTTATAAATTACTAGGTCTATAGTTTGGTGGTATGGGTGCAGGACTGAAAGATATAAACATTTGTGAAATGGATAAAATGCCACTTTGAGTCTATTTAAAAGAAATAAGTCCTGAGAAGCTATTTCAGATCAATAATTTGGCAACAGTAGGGAAATGGTGAAAAACTGAAACCATTTCCACGAAGATCAGGAATAAAACGGGGTTGCCCACTCTCACCACTGTTATTTAACATAGTTTTGGAAGTTTTAGACACAGCAATCAGAGAAGAAAAAGAAATAAAAGGAATCCAAATCGGAAAAGAAGAAGTAAAGCAGTCACTGTTTGCAGATGACACGATACTATACATAGAGAATCCTAAAGATGCTACCAGAAAACTACTAGAGCTAATCAATGGATTTGGTAAAGTAGCAGGATACAAAATTAATGCACAGAAATCTCTTGCATTCCTATACACTAATGATGAAAAATCTGAAAGAGAAATTAAGGAAACACTCCCATTTACCATTGCAACAAAAAGAATAAAATACCTAGGAATAAACCTACCTAAGGAGACAAAAGACCTGTATGCAGAAAACTGTAAGATACTGATGAAAGAAATTAAAGATGATACAAACAGATGGAGAGATACACCATGTTCTTGGATTGGAAGAATCAACATTGTGAAAATGACTATACTACCCAAAGCAGTCTACAGATTCAGTGCAATCCCTATCAAACTACCAATGGCATTTTTCACAGAACTAGAACAAAAAACTTCACAATTTGTATGGAAATACAAAAGACCCCAAATAGCCAAAGCAATCTTGAGAAAGAAAAACAGAGCTGGAGGAATCAGGCTCCCCAGGTTCAGACTATACTACAAAGCTACAGTAATCAAGACTGGCACAAGTATGGTACTGGCACAAAAACAGAAAGATAGATCAATGGAACAGGATAGAAAGCCCAGAGATAAACCCACACACATATGGTCACCTTGTCTTTGATAAAGGAGGCAAGAATATACAATGGAGAAAAGACAACCTCTTCAAAAAGTGGTGCTGGGAAAACTGGACAGCTACATGTAAAAGAATGAAATTAGAACACTCCCTAACACCATACACAAAAATAAACTCAAAATGGATTAAAGACCTAAATGTAAGGCCAGACACTATAAAACGCTTAGAGGAAAACATAGGCAGAATGCTCTATGACTTAAATCACAGCAAGGTCCTTTTTGACCCACATCCTAGAGAAATGGAAATAAAAGCAAAAATAAACAAATGTGACCTAATGAAACTTAAAAGCTTTTGTACAGCAAAGGAAACCATAAACAAGATGAAAAGACAACCCTCAGAATGGGAGAAAATATTTGCAAACGAAGCAACTGACAAAGGATTAATCTCCAAAATATACAAGCAGCTCATGCAGCTCAATATCAAAAAAACTACCCAATCCAAAAATGGGCAGAAGACCTAAATAGCTATTTCTCCAAAAAGATATATAGATTGCCAACAAACACATGAAAGGATGCTCAACATCACTAATCATTAGAGAAATGCAAATCAAAACTACAATGAGGTATCACCTCACACCGGTCAGAATGGCCATCATCAAAAAATCTACAAACAATAAATGCTGGAGAGGGTGTGGAGAAAAGGGAACCCTCCTACACTGTTGGTGGGAATGTAAATTGATACAGCCACTATGGAGAACAGTATGGAGGTTCCTTAAAAAACTAAAAATAGAACTACCATATGACCCAGCAATCCCACTACTGGGCATATACCCTGAGAAAACCATAATTCAAAAAGAGTCATGTACCACAATGTTCACTGCAGCACTATCTACAATAGCCAGGACATGGAAGCAACCTAAGTGTCCATCAACAGATGAATGGATAAAGAAGATGTGGCACATACATACAATGGAATATTACTCAGCCATAAAAAGAAACGAAATTGAGTTATTTGCAGTGAGGTGGATGGAGTTAGAGTCTGTCATACAGAGTGAAGTAAGTCAGAAAGAGAAAAACAAATATCGTATGCTAACACATATATACGGAATCTAAATAAACAAAAAAAAATGGTTCTGATGAACCCAGGGGCAGGACAGGAGAAAAGACGCAGATGCAGAGAATGGATTTGAGGACATGGGGAGGGGAAGGGGTAAGGTAGGACAAAGTGAGAGAGTGGCATGGACATATATACACTACCAAATGTAAAACAGATAGCTAGTGGGAAGCAGCCACATAGCACAGGGATATCAGCTCAGTGCTCTGTGACCACCTAGAGGGGTGGGATGGGGGGGAAGGTGGGAGGGAGATGCAAGAGGGAGGAGATACGGGGATATATGTATATGTGTAGCTGATTCACTTTGTTATACAGCAGAAACTAACCCAACAATGTAAAGCAATTATACTCCAATAAAGATGTTAAAAAAAAAATTTCTTTTTGAGTTTTTTTGGGCCTTGATTGTTTTCACCTTGAAATAATCTGTACACTAAAGAGATATTTTAGGATGGCAAGTTTTGCTTCCCTACATTACTGTTACCAGTTTATTTTAAAGGATACAACTCAGGAACAACCAAATGGAAGAGATGCATAGGGCAGTGTATGGGGAAGTGATGCAGAGCTTCTGTGCCCTCTCCAGGCACACCACCCTCCCAGTACTCTATGTGTTCACCAACTCAGAAGCTCTCTAAACCAAAGATGGTTTTTATGGAGGTTCCATTACAGAGGCATGATTGATTAAATCATTGGCCATTGGTGATTTAACTCAATCTCCAGCTCCTCTCCCCTTGTCTAAGGTTGGGGGCTGAGGCTGAAAGTTCCTCCCCTCTAAACATGTGTTCATTCCTCTGGCAACCAGCCTCCATCCTGAAGCTATCTGGGGCCCCAACTAGAGTCACCTGATTAGTATAAACTCAGGTGTGGTTGAAAGGGGCTTATTATGAATAGCAAGAGATGTTCCATTCTTCTATTCTCACTCCTATTACTCAGAAAATTCCAAGGGTTTTAGAAGTTCTTGTGTCAAGAACTTGGGGGAAAAGACCAAGACCATATATTTCTTATTATATCACAATATCACACCCAAGAGAATCTGCCTTTATTATTAGCTGAGCCATGTAGATTCTCCCTTGCCCCTGACCAAAATCTAAAATTACTTGCTTATAGAAAGTTGTCCACTCAACTTTCTATAGGTTATATGGAACTTCAAGTCGGAAGTTTATATGGAACTTCATCTCAGTATTACTTGAGAGGAGACTTAAAATTTTTTCAAGGGATATTATAGTTTCCCAGAAATTTTTATCAAAGCAAGGGGTGGTGTTACCATTACATGATTCTCCAGTCCTAGGTTAATTAAGGTTACTTTTAGCTTGTCTGTGTTAGAGGGAGAAGATCTCCCAGGTGAAGTTTTAAGTAAAATCTTGAAATTATTTTAACTAGAAATGGTTATTTTTGCTATCAGAGAGAGTCACACGTCATATTAACCTCAGGACCCTAATCTTACCTATCCAGTTTGTGTGTAATTAGACTTGGAGACAGAAGTATCAACACTTGATGTAAACTTGAGAGAGTTATTTTCTTAAACGGTTTTCTTGGGCATTAAATTTACACAAAGAAGGGCTATTTATTAAAATCTCCAAACCCTCACTCCTTGAAATGACGAAGCAACAGTAATTCCACTTGGAAACTTCTCAGTAATACTGGGTTGTAATAAGTTAATTTGACCATTTTCAGAAAGTAATCCCTAGGAAAAAATAGCCAATAATCAGTCTTCCCCATTCTTATTTACTGGCAGCTGTTGCAAATCCTGGCTTTAGAACCTCCTTTTATTAAGTCCACTAAGCATATACAATATAAATAGCTTTCAGAGGGCTAGCAACTTGATTCCAAACACATATGGGATATGATTAATGTGAGATAATATACACACCCATTCAAGACCTTCTAGGAAGGTCTCATCACGGAGCAGGATGAATGTTAAGAGAACTAAGTTCTTTTATGTGTCTGGAAGCCCAGACGTACTTGTGCGAACCCTAATTAGAGTGGCCAGTGCACACAAATTTCCCCCAGATGACTGTGTAGGAAGACTGGAAAAGAAAAGTCAAGCCTGAAACTTCACACCCAAGAAGAAAGATTTTAATTAAAACCAGGCTTCTCGGGCTTCCCTGGTGGCGCAGTGGTTGAGAATCTGCCTGCCAATGCAGGGGACACGGGTTCGAGCCCTGGTCTGGGAGGATCCCACATGCCGCGGAGCACCTAGGCCTGTGAGCCACAACTACTGAGCCTGAGCGTCTGGAGCCTGTGCTCCGCAACAAGAGAGGCCGCGATAGTGAGAGGCCCGCGCACCGCGATGAAGAGTGGCCCCCGCTTGCCGCAACTAGAGAAAGCCCTCGCACAGAAACGAAGACCCAACACAGCCAAAATAAATAAATAAATAAATAAATAAGAAATGTACCACAATTTAAAAAAAAACAACAAAAAACCAGGCTTCTCGTGAACAAATGACGTTAAAAACCTAGGTGAGGAGGTGAGGTTAGGTCATAATGCTCTGCTCCTGCTTCCTACTATGTCCTGAGAAGAGCCCTTTTAGTTATTTACTTTCTTTACCTGTGAAACAGGGATTGTAATGGTGCCTCCTTAGAATTCTTGTGAGGATTAAATTGGTTAAGTAAAACCTAGAGCACATAACTAAGTGTCCTTGGTGTTCTCTATTTCTATTTTATTTATATTATCACCTCAGTCTGGATACTGTTGATTGCCTAGGAGCTGTCAGCATTGTCAGTCATCTGTATTTAGGAAATGAGATCTTATCCTACAGGACTGAACAGTATTAGATAAGGACAAAGATGTTGGAGACAACTAGTTCTAGACATAATTTAATCCATGATACATCTTCTCCGGTTTTTTTTTTTTTTTTTTTTTGGCCACACAGCATGCGGGATTCCCCGACCAGGGATCGAACCCGGGCCCATGGCAGTGAAAGCACTTAGGCCTAACCACTGGACCACCAGGTAATTCCCCATCTTCTCCTTTCTTTAAATAACAGAGGACAACACCATCCCAGAGCTCTTTTTGAGGCTAGGCATATAGCAACAAGGATCTGAACCCCATGCTGCTATGCTGCAAGAAGCAATAATATTAAGTGTGGGGCTGGAAACTCACCCCCCTCCATCTTGCCTGGGCCTCTGTGCTGGATGGGAGGCCTAGTCCTCCAGCAGGAAAGCCGCCACCCTAAAAGGCAAGTGCAGAGAGGCCACAATCAACCTGGCCACCATCATGTCATAGTCTTCCCTGCCTCCCCCCTTAGGCTGTGCATGTGCGTGTGTGTCTGTGTGTGTGTGTGTATTAACAACCAAGGGCTTAGTCTTCTGCAGTACAAAATTAACATCTTAGATTTGTAAGATTTGTCAATCTAGTAGTGTAAGTCTGCCACTTTTGTTATTATTCAAGATTGTCTTTTGCAATTCCAAGTCTTTTACGTTTTCATATAAATTTTAAAATCAGCATATGAACTTCTACCAAAAAGAAAAAAGAAAGCTTGCTGAGATTTTGATTGGGATTGCACTGAAACAACAGATCGGTTTGGGGACTACTGACATCTTACCATTGAGAGTTCTAACCCATGGACATGATCTATCTGTCCCTTTAATTTCTTTCTGGGTGCAACTTTAATTCATTTCCGTTCACTGCAATTTCAAATGTCTTACTTAAGGATTGAAATGCTTCCCCCCAGCCAGGCTTAGAGATCTAAGACCATGAGACAAGAGGATCTCTCTCTACTTTTTCATCCCACCTGCAACTTTCCCTAAGGCCACGGAGTCAGCCCCAGTCCATTAGGGGTGAACTAGCTGGTGGGGAGAATTGGCTCTGCATTCAGCTCCTGATGCTACCAACCAGGTTCACTTGCCTGAGAACACAGCAAGCCAAACACTGAGATGTGAAAGTTTGCAGCAGAGAAAGGGTTGATTCACAAAGCAGCCAAGCGAGGAGACAAAAGAACAAGTCACAAATCCACCTCCCCAAAGACAAGGGGCTTAGGATATTTATGAGATAAAGAAGCAGGGTGGCCTGAGGTGTGGGGAGCATGGGGAAAGATAAGAAAAAAGTGAGGTAATCATCGTTCTGCGCAGGCACAACTAAGCTACATGATTCTTCATGGGACGCATGTTCAGAATACCGTGACATTAGCGTCCTCTGAGGGTGGAGTTTTTGACCCTTTGACGGCAAATGGTCACCGATCAGACACTCGTACATGCCCAGATGCAGGGTCAGTAGTCTCAACCAGTCTTAACTGGCTGGAGAGCCACCTGGACCAGAGCTGACTCCAAGTTCCTGAAAAACAAATCGGGCAAACACCTTACGACTCCTACGTCAGAGATATTATCTATAGGGGTGGTGAATGGGTCTTGTAACGCATTGTTTAGGCTACGCGATGCTTGGAGGATACGCAAGTTTTTGTAAAAACAATTAAAGCGAGCTTATCAGTGAAGGCAGGTTACAGTGTACTATTTATTAAGCAAGTTATAGTTTAATGGATCTGACTGATGACTACCCTCGATTTCACGGATTCTAATCCACCGTGCCCGCTCACACATGGCTGTTAAAAGTTTGGCTGGCTTTTCCTCGTCCCAGAAGTTCCTTTGCCTGTGCCTATGGCAGGCTTGCTTCTCCACACGCCAGTCCCCAAACTTGAAAATGCCACCGGGCATGAAAGTGCCCACTGGTCTCCTTATTTAGGAACGTCTAGTCCATCTCTAGAATTTAATTCTACTGGCCTTCTTTACATCCACAACTCTCTGGGGGATTTAAGGAAACATGCAATTTTTGTTTCGTTTCTTGGCCACGCAGCTTGCGGGATCTCAGTTCCCTGACCAGGGACTGAACCCAGGTCACGACAGTGAAAGCCCGGAATCCTAACCACTAAGCCACCAGGGAACTCCCCCAAATGCAATATTTTAAAATACTATTTTTTTCCTAATGTTTTCTCGGTGTTTATGGTAAGAGCAATGATCTTTTGCAACCTTCCACATCCAGCCTGAAAATAGAATCAAAAGAGGCATTTCTAAAAATTGAAATTAGACAATCCTTTTTTTTAAAATATGAGTCAACCTGTTAGGAGAAAGAGCAGTCTTCTCCCAACATGAAACACAAAAACCTACATTTTATGTTGTGTCGTAGTGAGCACTAAATTTAATCAACTAAAGTTTATTTCTCTTAAGGATACCAAATCTGGTGGCAGGTAAACTGATATTTTTTTCTTTCTTTTCACAATATTTCAGATTTTGAATATTTGAACTTTCCATCAGAATAATGTCAAATGACAGCACAAAATCAGGACATTCATCTAGAATTCATCAGAAAAATGATCCACAACAGGTCTCTGATAGAACATTTTTCATTGACGCTTCTAATCAGAGCTTGCTTACCATTCCAGCGGAGATTTTAGGCTTACGAGAATTAGAGGAAGTGCATCTGGAAAACAACCAGATTGCAGAAATCCCCAAGGATATTCAGCATTTAAGGAACGTCAGGATCCTCTACCTGAACAAGAACAAGCTGAAGAATCTGTGCCCCGAGCTGGGGAAGCTGAGCAACCTGGAGGGCCTGGACCTGAGCGACAACCCGCTCCCGGCCTCGTCCCTTCGGGTCCTCAGCGGCATGCGCAAGTTGCGTGAGCTCCGCCTCTACCGCACGGACTTGGCGGAGATCCCCATCCTCGTGTGTAAACACCTTCACCACCTCGAGCTGCTCGGACTGGCGGGAAACCACCTGAAATCTCTGCCCAAGGAAATGGTGAACCAGACCAAGCTGAGGGAGATCCACCTGAAGCGAAACCAACTTGAAGTTTTCCCTCTGGAGCTGTGTGGTCTCTACAACCTGGAGGTCGTCGACCTGGATGAGAACAAGCTAAGTGTCATCCCAGAAGAGATTGGGAACCTGACGAAGCTGCAGAAGTTCTACGTGGCGTACAACAGCCTGCCTGTTCTCCCGGAGTCGCTGTGCCAGTGTTCCAAGCTGTCGGTGCTGGATTTATCCCACAATCGCCTCCACTCCATCCCGCACACCCTGGCCGAGCTCTCGCAGGTGACGGAGATTGGGCTGAGCGGGAACCGCCTGGAGAAGGTGCCGCACCTCCTTTGCAGGTGGACCTCGCTGCACCTGCTCTACCTGCACAACACCGGCCTGCGGGTGCTGCGCCGCCCCTTCCGACGCCTGGTTAACCTGCGCTTCCTCGATCTCAGCCAGAACTATCTGGAACGCTGTCCGTTGCAGATCTGTGAGCTGCAGAACCTGGAAATCCTGGCGCTGGATGATAATAAAATATGCCAGGTACCGATTCCCTTCCTGGCTGTCGCTATGCTCCCACCAAGGGCCCTTCCGGCCCTAAATTGGTGTAGTTCTGTGTCTAAACATCAGGAAATTCAAACTGAGTTTATGAGTGAAAATCCGGGGTTAACAGATGTATCCAACAGGGTCACCATTTATGTTACTTTTCCCCCCTGAATAGCAATAGTGATCATAAATGGTAGCTGATGTTTACTTACAATATGTATGTGCCAGTCACTGGGCTAAATGTTTTACATGTATTGATATTATCCCATTTAATCCTCACAATAACTTTTTGATGTGGGTGATATTATCCTCAATGATCTATGAGGAAAATGAGGCATGGGGAGCTTAACTAACTTGTCAAGGCCACACACCTGTACATGAGAGAGTCAGGATGCCAGCCCACAGCATTGGGTTGCAGGGTTCATGTTCTTAACAAGACCACCTCCTAACGGGGTTTCCTGAAACAGCAGAGTTCTCTGACACATACAACCTTAGGCCTTAACGTTCCATTCATGGGAAACTGCAAAATCAGTTTGTCCCCAGAGAAACTCTCCCACATGTATGCAGGGTGCTGTGTTCAAAAACGTTCATCATAGCATTGCTGATAATCATGACGTATGGGAGATAATCTAAATGTCAGTGGGTAGAGGAATTCGCAAGTAAATTGCGGTATATTTGTAAAATGGAATACTACACAATAATTTAAGTGAACTGGAGTTATACGTGCCAACGTGGATAGATCTCAAAATTGTGATGTTTATTAAAAAGTAAAACACCTAACTGCAGAATATTATATCACATATAAATCTTTAATTACACAAAACTACATACACACAACACATTTTATGGATATTTTTATATGTAATAAAAGTATAAAAATATGTACTGGAAAAAAAACTCACAAAATTCCTAATAATGGCTGCCTCTTGGAAGAGGGAGGAAGTCAAGGAGATGAGGATGGGATCATAAGAACTCAATTTTAATTGCAGTATTTCATTTTGTTCATTAACAAAAGGTTTGGATGGCGGGTACAGATGCTTTTTTTTATTTTATGTTTTTATTGAAGTATAGTTGATTTACAATGTTGTGTTAGTTTCAGGTGTACAGCAAAGTGATTCAGTTGTGTATATATGTTTCTTTTTCAGATTCTTTTCCATTATAGGTTATTACAAGATATTGAATATATCTCTATTTTTTTTCATATTTGAAAATTTAAAAGAACAGAGTTCTGTTAAAAGCAAAAGACAACTGTAGAGAGAGAGAAAGGGAGGTTTGGAAATCAACAACAGTAACCAAATATTAGGTCTGTTTTTCCTAGCCGTGAACACCACTCTCATGTACTTCGTACATTATAAAAGTCCTAGCCTTAAAGTTGTTTTTTGTTCTTTTTTAATCTTTTACTAGACTTTCAATTTCTAGAACTTTGGGGTTTTGGTTTTTTTTTTGGTTTTCCTCATTGCTAGAGAGTTTCAAAACTGCCTTTCAGGAAGTAAATATTTTGATGATGACTTTAAGATTTAGGAAGAGAATCTAGGACTTAATCTCTACTTAGGTAGCAGCCCACCTTGGAGGATTTTAGAGGTTCTATGAGAAGCCCGCTGCCCATCTCCCAATTCTTCTGCACCTCATGTAAGAAATTCCTTTTATAGTGAACAAAGTCTGTCATTCCACAGTTGGAGTGAAAGGCTCAAAATATAAGGCGCCCTTGGGAAGTTCACTTAAATCCTATTGAGTCATGAGTGATACCTAATCCTTTCCTGTGAGACATTTTAAGAAATCAGGGTGGAGGAGGGAATCACACACAGATGGCTCCTTAACAAAGATTAGCCTCACCCAATACCAAGTTTTACTGCAAGTCAAACTGCACCGAAATGTGAACACGTTCAATGTTATTATGTTGAACGTGAAAATCTCCATGTACCAGTGCTTATTATTCTTCAGTTCTTATGATGGTATTTCTGCGGTTTTCGCCTTCCTTTTTCAATTTCCTATTATGCCTCCAGCAACCTCCCAATGCATCTCTCTCCATAATGACACGTTGCCCTTAAGCCAACTCCTTATCTCTCACACCCCAAAATTTACCTCATGGGCTTCTGGCGCTAGAAGCCTGGCCAGTAGCTTTTTCTTGCCTAGATGGAGGCAAAAGTAGCTAACTTTCAGTGTGTATCTAGATGGATTTTATTTGTATGGTACATTTCTATTGTTGACTGAAAAAAGATGGACAACCCAAAAGTTGAGAATTATGTCTTATTTGGTGGACAAAACTGAGGACTTAAGCGGGGGACGCAGCCTCTCAGATAGCTCAGAGGGACTGCTCCACAGACGGAAGGGAGGAGCGGAGATATACAGGACTTTTTGCAACAAAGTCTAGGTAGTCGGAACTTCAAAAGATTACTGTTAATTAAAGAAAACCAAATTCTCAAGTTAAGGAATTTAGCGCTTTTCTGTGTATGGGAAGATGCAAGAGTCTGGGCTCACTGAAATCATTCCTTTGATATGCGCCTCAGCTATCTAGGGCCAGCATCCTGTGCTTTCCCATCCTGAGTCTCCTCAGGGTGCACCAGGGAGGTTGACTGCGGTGGCTGAGGGCTTGGGAGTGGGCAGCCCATTTGTCTCCATCCTGAGTTCCCTCAGGGCTCACTGTCAGGTGGCTGCAACATCTTTTGTTTACTGATTTGGCTGGTAACATTTTTCATTCACACTATTAAGGGGGAAAATTCAACCTCAGAATGGCTACAGCTCAATTATAGTGTCAGCAATAATTGTTCTCATTTGACGCTCTGCAGGTTTTCTGTACATCCAAATTTACTTACACTATACTTTAATATGACTACGATGGGATTAACTATTAGATCTTAAATATCCTGGGGAAAAAAATCTTTAAAATTCAGTGGGCTTTTGAAAAAGAAAAGCTAAACCTATGAACTAAGTAAACAGCAATAAGAGTGAAATGACTAGGTTATAATGAAGTGGTTAGATTGAAAACTCTTTCCCCATTATTTTGGCCTGCACTGAATGCAGATGCTTCCCATTGAAGGGATCTAAGGGCCTAACGAAGAATTTTGAAATAGCCGAGAAGGAAAGCTTAAACATCAGTTTCTCTGGAGGTTGACTTGTTCTGAGTTTTCTTTTTTTAATGTTAATAAATAAGTAAAACTGTAAACAGTTTATAACTTTTTAAGAAAATGAACCCTCACACTACACAATAAAGAGACAAATGTCTTATGGCAGATTCCAAGTGTATGAGACTTTTGCCTGTAGGTCAAAAGAAAGCCCACTATAGAGATAATCTATTCACTAATTATTTACCTATTCCACCCATCTAGAGAGAGATTGGGCTGAGCCAAACTCTATTAACCATTCTCATGAAAAGTAGAGTGGCAGATTAGGGAATGGGTGGGAGGAAAGCCCAAAGACTGAAGCAGGGACCTGTGAGGAAGGATTTCCCAGTGAGGAATAAAACCAGATAAGGGAACTATATTTCAAAATGAGTTAAGAAGCTATTAAGACACAGAGTTGGGCCTTTTTTCCTACAAGAAAATAGGCATTTCTGTAACATAATCAATAGGGTGATTGTGTCACATATTTTAAGAATGAGATTTTTCCATGTGGTTCCAGAGGGCCAGAAAGAGGCCAGTAGGTGGATGTATTAGTGACACAGATTTTGGCTTGACAGGAGAAGGAAATTTGATAAGTAGTGGTCTTCATCCAATGAGCTTTTCATCCCAGGAGGTGGTGTTTAAATATGGGCTGGATGGCTAGCTATGGAACATATTCAACCACCATATTAGAGGGTTAGAATAGAGAGACCTTTTTAAGGCCTTCCAACTCTGAAAGTCTGGGAGTGGGAGTCTGTGAAATGCCTGCCTAATACCAGGACAGATAGCCTTGGGATTTACTGGAGGGCAGAAGATACAATTGTAATTCATTGTTTCCTTCCACCTGAGATTTTAACTAAAGTTTCAGAATTGCTGAGCTAAAGCCTTTAAGGGTGAGAGAGAGTCATGTCACTAATTGATCAGTTCCAATAACAGAATTAATTATGAATATTATAGTTGCAATATTACACTAATAAGCTTAGTACTTTTTCTTTCAGTAGTGTCAAGCATTTGATACACTACAGCTTAAAATTTTGCAATAAAGTCGGTTAAAAATTGCTCTAATTTTATCCGGTGCATAAAAGTAAAGAGCAGAGAGGCTGGGGGAAAAGTAGAACTCCAGACTTTAGATCTATGAGTATAAATACTATATATGCAAACATATGAGCTAACTTTTCATCAGTAGGAGATGCTAAATTGCTCTACTTATTTTTTAAACATTCTGCCTCAAAACTAAAAGCCCAATTTATTTTCTTACTGTTAAAAATAATCTTGACCTGAAACTTATCTTTTTGGAATACTTCCAGTTACCTTCAGACTTTGGTTTACTTTCAAAACTGAAGATTCTTGGACTAACTGGAAATCAGTTTTCTTCCTTTCCAGAAGAAATCCTTTCTTTAGAGTCTTTAGAGAAATTATACATTGGCCAAGATCAGGGAGCCAAGCTTACCCATATGCCAGAATGCATTAGGAATCTACAGGTAAGCCTCCCCAAACGAGCAGGCAAAGAATTACATGCCCTGATTCCTTAAATTGGTTGATATTGAGAAGACATGGTGTTGTTCTCACAGGTTGCATGTGGAATCATCCATACAAGATCCCTAGCTCCCAGCAAGCAGTCACTGTTACACCTTGAGGTTTCCACTGTCTTCCTGAACAGCCCTGGGATGCATACTCCAAGAACATTTTATTGTAATTGCTCTTGGATATGTCAAGCCATACTTGTTTCTACTGTGTGGTTTGGCATGTTTTATTTGCAGAAACTGAGCCATACCACTTTCCAATTAATTTCCACTTTTTAAAAATATTCTCTGAAAATTATACTATTTTGAAGTTAAGGTATCATACAGATGACATGGCTGGGAGTCTGCATTTTGGATGGGACAGTGTGATTTCCCTCCCTGTATGGTGGAAGGCATATCATGGTGTACTTAACTATTGCACCAGGTTCATGCTGAAGATGGGTCCACAGCACTATGCTAAATCCTAGCAAAGCAACAAGATGACATCATTCAAAGTAGCCATACCAGAGTGTCTTTATGCATGTGTACTTTAAAGAATTTTTTTTCATGTTCCTGGTGCTACACTTTAATAATGATAAAGTAGGTGTAAGCCACTACATAACTCCCAGTCATGGAACTGAGCAATGGCATGTACAGAACAGGTACTTTTCACCTGTTCCTAATTCTCTATTCCTTTGCCCTGTGTTCATAGAACTCCTTTCATCAACTTGCTCCTTGTACATGTCACGCCACACTCTCCAAAATCTTAGGGTGAAATGCAAACATTAAAATCTTGCCCAGTGAGTCTGAAAATAGTTAACCTATTCTCTGTACATTTTGGCTACATCCACTTGGCCAATGTTGGATTGATGTTTGTGACAATTGCAGTTCTGTAGCAACTGCCACAGAGAATTAGCTGTTGAAAGGGAGCAAATGATATTTGTAGTTAAATGATCCAAACTGTTTTTCCATAAAGTTATCGTGAAACAAATAAACACTAGATTCCCATGTTCTCTTTTCCCTGCATACATGGGAACCGCAACTGATGGCTTAACTCAAAAATAATTGTAGTTTTTTATGATGATTCTTTAAATGTGTTTTTCCCTTTATCCCAATGCATAATATCCCCATTGAAAGAACATGGAGGGACTTCCCTGGTGGTCCAGTGGGTAAGACTCTGCACTCCCAATGCAGGGAGCCCAGGTTCGATCCCTGGTCGGGGAACTAGCTCCTGCATGCATGCTGAAACTAGGAGTCCGCATGCAGCAACTAAGACCCGGAACAGCCTAAGTAAATAAATATTAAAAGAAAAAAAAGAAAGAAAGAACATGGGAACTCACAGGTCATTCTGGTTACCATAATTCTTTTATCAATGTAAGGATCATTATGGTATACTCTCATGTTATTTCAGAGTCTTAAAGAGCTGTATGTAGAGAACAATTATCTCAAGTACCTGCCTGTATCCTTGGGATCAATGCCCAACTTGGAAATTCTTGATTGCCGCTGCAATCTGATTAAGCAACTTCCAGATGCCATTTGCCAAGCACAAGGTGAGGAATCTTTGTAGATCCACAGCCCAGTGGAGTTTGAGGCCAGCATTTCCCATGATTGAAGGCTTCCTTGCCCTACTAAAGATCAATCTCAGTGATGAGAGCTTAGACCTACCCCATCATCTCCTTGCAGAGCTTCCTAGTGGTGTGGGGAAGGCCAGGTGCCAGATTAGTACAGCTAAGAGCCTCACAAAGGCAATTAGATTGTTTATTAAGAATTGAAAAGAAAATAGCAACTGCTAAGAAAGTTAGCATTCATCCATATAGTCATTATGCCATGAACAAGAATTTACTGAATACCTACTATCTGCCAGAATTTGGAGTTGGGGGTCCTGTATTAAATTTGCATTAGGTCAATACGTCACTTGAATAAAAGGAAAAGGATTGACCCAGAGTAATGAAATTAGCAAGAGGAGACTTTTGGAGCTACATGATTGACATGAAAAATCATATATGATTCATATTTGAACATGCAAACATTTTCCACTAGGCTAAACCACTATTTGTAAATCCATCCATTCACTGAACAGGCTTTTGCTGAGATCCTACTGGAACCAAATAAAAACTTTTTTTTTGCCATAATGTGCTGAATCTTCAAGTTTATAGATGTGTTTTCAAGCTATGACTTATTCTTTAATGAAAGGAGGATGAAGGAATATGAGTGGAAGCTGTTGCCTGCCCATACCCGTAGGACATAATTCAAAGAGTAGCTGCAGGGGTGGGTATGTGGTACTCCTTAGTCATGCCCCTGACCATGCATTTTTATCCTCTCTTTGATCCCTGGAGGAATGGAACTTTCTCAACATTTTTTAGTATTTACTAGTTTCCTGTCTCTAACACTGATTTACACTGGCTCCAACAAGTTTGAGTTGTTATAAAAAAGAGAACTTGGTTTGCCTCATTAAATGTGCCATCTTTTGTTACATGGCATAGGAGGAAACTAACACTTCAAAGTGATTGGACTAAAGAATGCATGCTTTAATTTTGCTTGTTTTTAAGACAAACTCATTATTTTTAAAAAATCATTACAGCTTTGAAAGAATTACGGCTCGAGGACAACTTGATCACCCATCTTCCAGAGAATCTGGATAGTCTAGTGAATCTAAAAGTTCTGACACTGATGGGCAATCCCATGGAAGAACCCCCAATGATAGTGTGTGCCGAAGGCACTGAGGCTGTATGGGCGTACCTTAAAGAGAGAAGAAATATGAAGACAATGGCAACAAAGGTAAAATCAGCAAAAATTTTGTATAACATATTCACAGTTGCTTGGAGTGGGATTAGTGTTAAACTATAGATTTATGAGGCTGCTCTGTACACATCTATACCTTGAGACTAGAGATTCTTACTTACTTTTATATCCCCGGGGCTAAGCGAGAGAGTTTTTAACATCATCCTAGCATTTTTTGTCTTTTCTGTTCCTTTTCTCTTTGTCAGATGAGAAGCCGACAAATAGGCAAAAGAAACCAAAACTTCAAATTCCCAAACTATCTAAAACTGTTGGACTATTCACTGGAGTGAAAAGCTTATGTTAACAAAGTCAGTAAGATGAGGCTGAAAAATTAGAAAGGAAAACATTTATGGATCAGAGGTCTAGAGACCAGAGTTCTGCTCTGCCCCTAACTTAGCATCAAAGGGCTAAGATCCTTCTCACTCTCCTTGCCCACCAAGCCCATGGAAACATAAGGATACCCCAGACAGCCCAGGAATGTGTCCACTTCAGTCAGTATTCAGTATTCTTCATTCAACTGGTCCAAACCCCCATCATCTCACACCCAGATGACTGCATTAGCCCTCCAACTAGTGTCCCTACTTCCTCACCTGCTTCCCCTGTGATACATCTTCCACTCAGCAGTCAGACCTACGCTGTTAAAACCTAGGTCAGATCTTGCCATGCCTCTGCTGAAGTGGGCAACTCTCCATTTTACCTGAAATAAGAGTTAGTCTTTGGTCTGTAAGACCCTTTATCAATGGCCCTCAATCATATCAGACCTAACATCCTCCCTTTCCTGGTAAATATTGTGTGATACCTCCTTTACGCTTCTGAAATTAAACTCATAGATAATATAAGCTACCACAAACATAATTTTAATAAATCAAAATAATGCCCGAGCTGCAACATAAAGGCAAAAAGTTTATATTAAAATATTAATTTTAATATGTATATACTCAGGAATGACTACACTGGAAGAATGAAAATAATATTTGGGGGATACTTCCTAAAAGCATTTTGAAAAGCCATGCACCCTCTTGCACATTTTAAAATTGATATTTAACCTTTTTTGCCACTAAGTTTAAATCATTGCAAAGGATTTACTTTCCAGTGAATTTTACATACTGACATCTTAAAATAGAGTTTTAGATGAGTATTTTAAATGTATCCAATTGAATCTAAGTACCATTATGATTTGATATGTCAGTAAACATCAATTTACAAAATACTTAAACAAGTTCTTATCTTACATGTCAAAATTTTATGTCATTTCTTTTTCTTCTTGAACGTGTATTTCCATTCCACTTTCCCCTCAGAATTAACCTTAGTGTGTGTGTGTATGTCATTTACAGATCACCTCATACTTCTAGGCTACAAAAATATTTATATAAATTAAAATTTTAAATTAAAATTTTTTTCTATGATCACAGTGTTGTAATGTTCTGGATTGAGTCTTAGTGCAATTAGTAGTAGTATAAAATTGACCAAAATAATATAAAATCTATTATAAATTTTGATATTTAATTATTTGACTTACAGGATTTTTGGAAAGACTTTTTCACATAGTTTATATATCATTGCATAAATATTAATTATTGCTAGAATGAGATAAAGTTTGGCATCAGTTCCATTCCTATTTTTTATTTTACAAATGAGAAACTTTGTTTAAATTCTTAAGTTGACAAGAATGGAAAAAGTGGTTTTTTTTGCCTATATCGTTTTGTTTTAAGTGACAGGGCCTCACATATCTCTGAACTTCTTCCAGATATATCCCAAAAAATAGATAGCAGGCTCTAAGCTGACAAATTAACTTCAATTTTCTTGAAGGCAAAGAGCTGGAAACCACCTGACTTACAAAAGGATTGGTTACCCAGCCTGTAGAGCCAACATCAATATTATTATTTTTTTAATACATTTATTTATTTTTGGCTGCATTGGGTCTTCGTTGCTGCACGCGGGCTTTCTCTAGTTGCGGCAAGCAGGGGCTACTCTTCGTCACAGGTGCGCTGGCTTCTCATTGCGGTGACTTCTCTTGTTGCGGAGCACAGGCTCTAGGCGCAGAGGCTTCAGTAGTTGCAGCACAGGGGCTCAGTTGTTGTGGCTCGCGGGCTTAGAGCACAGGTTCAGTAGTTGTGGCTCACAGGCTTAGTTGCTCCACCACATGTGGGATCTTCTCAGACCAGGGCTCGAACCTGTGTCCCCTGCATTGGCAGGCGGATTCTTAACCACTGCGCCACCAGGGAAGTCCTACTATTTTTAATTATCTCTTTTTTTGGTGTCCCAGAGGTTTTTGGAGTCCAGGGCAACCCCCCCTGGTCAGATTCAGGTAGATGAGAGACTGCCAGAGGGGCAGTTGTGAAGGGGCAGCTACAACTAGAGGGTCAGCAGTTGTGTTCCTTGGCAGATACATTTCAGCGAGGGGTACGGATGGAAGTTAAAGCTCTGGAAATGAGTTGCTTCCAACCTATCTAAGCCTGCACACTCTTGGAAAGTCTTTGTGGACCAGGGTGCATGTCACAAAATAGAGGTCTGTTAAATCTTAGCACACAAAAAGCCTCGTAAATTTCCAGAATCCCCCTCCTGGGCAATACTGTTCTCCTGGAAAATCACCACCTTAACTGATCTGCTGCTTCCACCCTGCATCTCATCCTTCCCATTTTCACTTTACTTCAGTCACAAATGGGGTCCTTGGTGTTTTTTCAAGGCCCATGCGTGCTCCTGCTTCAGAGCCTTAACACTGGCTCCTGCCTCTGCCCAGAGGTGCTTCCCCCAGATGTGGATGAGACCGGCCCTCACTTAGTTCAGCCTCTGCTCAAATATCCACACATCTGCCCTTCATCCACCTTCTATAAAACAGCATACCTCCACCCACCTCATTCACGCATTCGTTCAACAACTATTTACTGAGCTGCTACTATGTACCAGGCACTGGAAATACATTCCCTGAACAAAATGGACAAATAGTTCTGTCCTCATATTGCTTAAAGCCTAGTGTGACAGGAATAAGAACATGAAATATAAAACATAAAATTGTATACTATGTTAGAAAGTGATTAATTGGTATTGGAAAAAACTCAAGCTAAGGGGAACTGAGATTGCCAGAAGTAGTGTGTGTGTGAGTGTGTGTTATAGGGGTTTCAATTTTTTTTTTTGGTCCAAACATTTATTTAGGCAGGAAAAACTGGCAGAGTTCAGACTGCTGTTCCATCCTACTGGACTACTAAAGTAGCCACTTACTATATTTAATCTCTGTTCTTTCATCTGATATTACTTCAGTTAGCGCTTTTTTTTTAAATTTTTATTTTATATTGGAGCATAGTTGATTAACAATGTTGTGTTAGTTTCGCGTCTACAGCAAAGTGATTCAGTTATACATATACATGTATCTGTTCTTTTTCAAATTCTTTTCCCATTTAGGTTATTACAGAATATTGAGCAGAGTTCCCTGTGCTATACAGTAGGTCCTTGTTGGTTATCCATTTTAAACATAGTAGTGTGTACATGTCAATCCCAAGCTCCCAATCTATCCCTCCCCTGCCACCCTTCCCCCTGGTAACCATAAATTTGTTTTCTAAGTCTGTGAGTCTCTTTCTGTTTTGTAAATAAGTTCATTTGTATCTTTTTTTTTTTTCAGATTTATAGGGGTTTCAATTTAATGAGATGGTCAGGGTAGGCCTCATTGGGAAAATGACTGTCTTAGCTCAGGCAACCATTACAATATATCATAGCTTGGGTGGCTTGAACAACAGAAACTTATTTTCTCACAGTTCTGGAGGCTAGAAGTCCGGGATGGTCCATGGTGCCAGCATGGTCAGTTTCTGGTGAGAGCTCCCTTCCTGCCTTGCAGACGGCTGCCTTCTCACCGTGTCCTCACGTGACAGAGAAAGAGCAAGCTTTCTGATGTCTCTTCTTATAAGAGCACTGATTCCATCATGAGAGCCTCACCCTCATTACCTTCTAAGGCCCAATCTCCAAATACCACCACATTGGGAATTAAGGCTTTTCAACATATGAATTGCGGGAGCAGGGGACACAATTCAGTCCATAGCAATGACAATTGAGCAAATTCTTGAAGAAGTGGAGGGGTGAACCATCTGAATATTAGGAAGAGTGTTCCAGGCAGAGCAAGCAGTAAAGGCAAAGGCCCTGAGCTGGAGCAGTGCCTGCGTGTGTCTGAGCAGTGAAGAGGCCTGCATTGCTGGAGCAAGTGAGCAAGGACGAGAGAGTTAAGAGATCAGGAGGGAGGGACAGATCGGATAGGGCTTTGTAAGCCATTGCAAGGCCCTGAGTTTTGTGGGGGGATTTGTTTGTTTGTTTTTGTTTAAGACGTGGATTTATTTAGAGAGATACACATTCCATAGACAGAATGCCGTCCATCTCAAAAGGTGAAAATGACCTTGGGAGAATCACACTCCACAGACAGAGTGTGGGCCATCTCAGAAGGTGAGAGGCCAGGACTTGAGTTTTTATTCTGAGAGAAACGGGGAGCCACTGGCAGGTTCGAATTGTCTACTAGAGAAGAGATTTCCTGAGTAGGTGCAAAGGAATAGGATCTCAAGAACAAGTAAGGGCTGCCTGTAGGTAGGAGCGCAGGTAGTCCGGGAACAAGAGGAAGGCAGGGCACAGGCATACCCATTCCCCTTGCTGTGCACTGTCACCTCCGCCATCTGTCAGATTATACAGTCATGTGTTTATTGTTTATTGTCTGTTCCCCTCCCTGGGATGTGAGCTCCACAGAGCCAGTGACTTTGGTATTTAACTGCTGTTTCCCAAATGTCTAGAACAGTGCCTGGCACACAAAACACCAAATACTTGAAAAATGCTTTGCCTGGATGACTGGCCAGTTGAGAAAGAGAGAAAATAAGGTTCAGAGTTCTAGTGACATTCCATTCTCCACATCTTGAAAACTACATACCAGAACAAAGAGCTGTAACCATCCCCAGTCCATTGTGATACCAGCTGATACTGTTCTTGTTTTCAGATTCAGGCATGGTGGCGTGGAATAATGGTACGCAAAGGATTTGGGAAATTTGAAGACCTGCTGAAATTGCAAAAGAAGGGAAGGAATTCTCCAAAAGATAAGAAAGGAAAGAAGGATGTAAAAGGAAAATCTGTAAAGAAAAATAAGAAATAATTCTATAAATGTATGAATTGAGGTAATGAACCCTGATGGATTAAGAGGGCAAAATCTCTAGGAATTAGATGCCTACCACACAAAAATTATTCACAGAGTTATGGTTATTTATAAAAATAAAGGTTCTTTTACTGAAATGTTGATGGATAAAAATGCTATGATGCCTGGGAATTGCTTCAGAATAATATCAGGGAGAGGTAAGTGTGGAGGATCCAAATGAAACAAGATTTGCCAAAAATTGGTAATTGTAGAAGCATGTGATAGGTATATGGAGGTTCACTGTACTATCATGTCTACTTTTAAAACTTTTAATTATGAAATAATTCACAGGAAGTTGCAAAGAAATGTACAGGGAGGTCCATGCACCCTTCACCCTCCCTCAGTGTTGACATCCTACATAACTATAGTACAGTAACAAAACCAGAAAATGGACATCACTACCAGCCACAGAGCTTATTCAGATTCCATCACTTATACATGCACTTTTGTGTGTGTGCATGTGTGTGTGTGTGTGTGTGTGTGTGTGTGTGCGAGTGTGTGTAGTCCAATGCAATTTTCTTACATGTAGCTTTTGTGAAGCCACCACCACAATCAAGATACAGCATCGTTCTATCACCGCCAATCTCCCTTGTGCTATTGCTTTTAGTCACACCTACCACCTACCCCTCTTCCAATCCCTACCATGTAATTTTGTTATTTCGAGAAGATCATGTAAATGGAATCACATAGTATGTAACATTTGGGGACTGGCCTTTTTTTTTTTAATACTATATACCAGCATCATAACCTTACTATTTTTTAAAAATTAATTAATTAATTAATTTATGGCTGTGTTAGATCTTCGTTTCTGTGCGAGGGCTTTCTCTAGTTGCGGCAAGTGGGGGCTACTCTTCATCGCGGTGCGCGGGCCTCTCACTATCGCGGCCTCTCTTGTTGCGGAGCACAGGCTCCAGATGCGCAGGCTCAGTAGTTGTGGCTCACGGGCCTAGTTGCTCCGCGGCATGTGGGATTTTCCCAGACCAGGGCTCGAACCTGTGTCCCCTGCATTGGCAGGCAGATTCTCAACCACTGCGCCACCAGGGAAGCCTGGGGACTGGCCTTTTTATTCTGTATAATTCACTTCCAGTCCATCCAAGTAGTGCATGTATCAATAGTTCATTCCTTTCTGGTTGCTGAGCAGTATTGCATAGTTTGTTTCACCATTCACCCTTTGAAGTGTGTTGCTCTGTTTCCAGTTTTTGGCTAGTATGAATAAAGCTGCTGTGAACATTTGTTCATAGGTTTTTGCATGAGCACAGGTGTTCATGGAATTCATGGGAATGCCCAAAGAAGTGAAGAATCATTACCTAAAACATCTCCATTTATACCACTCAAGATCTCCTCACCCTGATGACTTTTCCTTTTTTTTTTTTTTTTTTTTGGCCACACTGTATGGCTTGTGGGTTTCCTGACCAGGGATTGGACCCAGGCCAACAGCAGTGAAAGCAGCGAGTCGTAACCACTGGACTGCCAGGGAATTCCCATGAGGACTTTTTCTTTTAGAGTGGTATTGATTTCAAATTCTACGTGTCTTTCAAACAATGATTGCAATAAGAATTATTAGCGTAGCAAGAAGAAAGCAAAACCTAACTTGACTGGAGCATATCAGAATAGAAGTGTGTGAACAGACCCTTCTGCCATGCAGTGAATTTCATGCTCTAGTAAGAGAAAAATAAAAAATTCCAAAAATCACTTAGAGCAGCACAGAAACCTTAATGAGTTAAGTAGGTTTTATGTGGCAAATTCCATGTCAAGGAAATGCTCAGAGGTAATATGTTAATTTGTTTATTTTAGCAACAAAATATTTTACTTTATTTTAACAAGGTATTTTTTGATACTGGGTTTTGAATTTTCGACCACTTTTAATGAAGATTTGTATGTCAGTGGCCATTATTAGTGTTCATGGTTTATATCTGAGATAAAAGCCAAGAGAACATAAAATAATAAACCACTGAAAGGAATACTTTCTGATAAAAATGTGAGTGGACCACATTAAGATACATATAATGGTAAAGATAACATGAAAATGTTCCACAGTTAGTGCCTTTCACATTAGAATTTCACACACACACGCACATGCTCATAAACACACACCCTTATATTTAAAATATTTAGGAAAAGAGAGGCCAGAAAATTCCAGGGCAAGAAAAAAGGAGATGCAGTACCAGAATCTAAGCGGTTTTGTCAGGGCTTCTAAACAGTAAGTGAACTAACTATATATCAAAACAAATGAAAATCCATTGAAAAATGTCATTCTTGTTTTATAAAATAGAGGATAAAGACATGCTCACATTAGATTATTATAGACAATATATATTTACAAAGCTTTTGTACTGTAAATCCCACCAAACAGCCCAGAAGCTGGTACTCCTTGATTTCACCAGGATTCACTCTTGTTCTTTTCTTCCCCCTTAGGATGGTGTGTAGCTTAGTTGAGCCTCGAGAAGTCAGCTTACTGAAACCCACCATGGTCAAAGTGAATGCTGCTTCTGTGATCTTGGTCAAAGCTTTCTAGTTCTTCCTCCTGTGAGGCTGGGAGGACCCACCTCTTCATTCCTATCTCGGTGATCTCAGGAAGTTTGGTCACGGCACATAACAAGTGTCTAAACCATTGTCCACACTCCCAAAAAGCTGATGGCTGAAGGCTAATATCCAGCTCGGTTAACTCTTTGAGGAGCCACAGGTTTTGGCAGAAGATCGTCCATTCTGCATCACAGATGCTGTCATTATAGCTCAGGTCCAGCTTCCGCAGCCTGGCCAGGTGACCTGTCTGGATTACCGATGCTGAAAAACAAAATCACTCTAAATGCTAAAAGCCAAGGATACTTTCTAGTGTGACCATTTCCCACTTCCAATAACACAACACAGTAGCTCCAGGATTCGTAATGACAAGAGTGATACTTAGTAATGAAATGTTATTAGCTAGCAGTTTTATTCAGGGCATCTGAAATTACTCTTGTAACAAATTTCCCCTCTGCATTTCATGTACAGCTTGAAAATGGATTTTTCTTTCTCTTTCCAAATCCCATACCAAAGAGTGTCTTTTTTGTCAAGTTCCTGCTCTCTGCTACACTGGAGTCCCAACTCTTACTGCAGACTTTCTCTAATTAAAGGTGAAGAGTCATGGCTCACTGGCTTTAACTCAGGACCATTTCTGAATAGTTTTCTTGCTGTTTAATGCTGTTTAATTATTCATTGCTTATTCATTCTTCATTCAACAGTTATTTAATCGAGCACTTTCCATGGGCAAAATATGCTTGGATAATTTCTAATTCATGGGTCAATTAGAGACTTTAATACATGGATCAAGTCTTCCTTTGAATAGCACATATCACAGTACTACCCAAAATGGCTCTCAATAAATAACAGTTAATGATGAAGCCAAGAAAAGGAGCTAGGAGAGACAGCCAAAGCAGACAGGACATGCTTCCCTTTTCAGCCCAAAACAGGAATGGATTACAGAGATGAGATGTGTAGAATCTCAGAGTTGGAAGGGACCTTGGAAGGCTCCTCATTCAACCTGATCGATGATCAGAGAGAAATCCCTCTCACAGCTTCTCTACTGGGGACCAGCCCAACTCTGCCAGAAGTCCCTCTTCAGGTTGCCCCAGCAGAGGGAAGCAACTCTCAGCGGGAGGAAACCATGCCTCTAGGCCCTATCTGACTTTCCCCACTGCCCACCTCAGCCTGCTGGTTCCTGCTGGGAACCTTCCTCGTGCCAACCATGCAGTGTTGGACAACAGTCAGGTCCCCTCAAATGTCCCCCCTGTAGGCCTAAACACGCCCTGGTCCTTCAATCATTCCTTAGACATCATGGCTTCCACACCAAGTGGGATGCTC
The DNA here is from genome assembly GCF_028023285.1 of Balaenoptera ricei. Taxonomy (NCBI): domain Eukaryota; kingdom Metazoa; phylum Chordata; class Mammalia; order Artiodactyla; family Balaenopteridae; genus Balaenoptera; species Balaenoptera ricei. Next base: position 64,867,378 of record NC_082642.1, read on the forward strand.
CGTCCCCATCATTTTCATCATCCCAGTCAGGACACTCAACAGCTGCATTTGGTCCCTAGGTGTTCATGTTGATCGTGTCCCTTCCTATCTTTCTGTCTTGGAACATTACTCACCATGTTCTCAGGACCTAGCTAAGTGTTAAAGATAATGTGCATGCTTTTTCCCTTTAGAAAGTTTTCTGTTACAGACATTTTCAAACATATAAAAAGTAGATGGAATAGGAGTGAGAACTCCCATCTTCCCATCAATCAGCTTCAACGCTATTTTCATTACACTGATCTTGGCTCATCCAGTCCCCTTCCCCTACTTTTTGTTTGTTTGTTTTTTTAGTATTTTAAAGCAAATCTCAGACATTGTTTTACCTTTCCTATACTATTTGAATTTTCCAATGATGTGAGTACTCTATTTATTATATTTTAGTATTTTATGTGCGTTATATTTTTTAAAATCTGGGTAATAGTATCATAGGTCATGAAAATACTATTTTTGTAGCTTACTATATGAAAAAACCAATGCTGTTCTTTACGAAAGAATAAAACACAAACTACTAGTGATTAACAAATTCTTAAAGTTTCTATTAGAAATAATCAAAACAGTTAAGTGGCAATGTTTAAAGCCACACACAGCAATACTTGTTATTGACTAAAAATTGAAAGAAGGAAAAAATACTCTTGAAAAAATGTAAAAGTATAAATTTGACCTGAGGAAGAAAACCTAGTAGTAAAAATTAAGAAACAATATATAATGGCTGGAGCTATGATTAATAAAATATGATGCAGACCAAAAAAATTAAAAATGGAAGAAGCAAATTTTAATAACTTTAAATGAAATAATTTAAATATGTTTAATGGTATCCAGTTCAGGAAAACAAAACAAACCAAAGGCTTACTCTTTGAGAAGATTGATAATATTGATAAACCTCTTGTGGTAATCAGAATTCTAAGGTGACCCCAAGATTTCAACCCTAATTCCTAGGACTGTGTATATGATGGGTTCCCATGATTGGGTTATATTACATGGCACACCTGAGTTTAAGAAACGCAGACCCAAGCGGGGTTAACCTACTCACAGGAGCCCTTTAAAAGCAGAGAATTTTCTGCAGCAGGTGGTTGAAGAGGAAAGAGATCACAGAAGAAGTAGTCAGAGTGATTAGCAGACATTAACAGGATTATAAGAAAACAACTTTATTTCCATAAATTCGACCTAAGTAAAATGGGTCAATTCCTTGGAAGACACAAAGTACCAAAACTCAAGAAGAAAGAGATAGCCTGAATGGTGCTATATCTATTTTTAAAACTGAATTTGTAGTTGAAAACTTCTCACAAAGAAAACTCCAAGTTTAGACAAGTTCAGTGGTCAATTCTATGAAGTTTCAAGTTAATGAGAAAATAATACCAATTCTACAAAATCTTTCCAGTAAATAGAAGAAGCAGGAACACTTGCCAACTCATTTTCTGAGGTCATTATTACCCTGATACCAAAGCCAGACAAAGATATTACAAAAAAACTATTAGGCAATTATCTCTCATGAACACAGCCACAAACATCCTCAACAAAATATCTTCAATTCATTATAAGAAATCTAGCCAGATTAGGATTCCTTTACCTGATAAAGGGCACATCTACAAAACACAAACAAAAACCTATAGCTAACATTATACTTAATGGGAAAGACTGAGTGCTTTCCCCCCAATATTGAGAACAAGGCAGGGATGTCTGCTCTCACCTCATTCAACATCTACTGGAAATCCTAGCCAGTTAAATAACCAAGAAAAAGAAATAAAAGGTATAGAGACTGGACAGGATGAAATAAAGCTGACTCTAATTATAGATGACATGATTGCCTATGTAGAAAATCCTACAGCATCTACCAAAAATCTCATAGAACTAATAGATGAGTTTAGCAAGGCCTCAGTATAAAATGTCAATATATGAAAATCAATTGTATTTCTACATACTAGCAATGACCAATTGGGAATCAAAATTTAGAAACCAGTACTGTTTATAATAGCACCAAAAAATTAAATACTTAGATATAAATTTAACAAAATATATGCAGGATCTGCATGGTAGAAACTACAAAACACCAATGAAATAAATCAAAGAGGACCTACATAAAAAGAGAGATATACTGTGTTCATGGATGGGAGTGCTCAATATAGTTAAGATGTCATTTCCTGAATTTTCCTGAATTCCTGAATTTACCTATAGATTCAATGCAATCCCAATCAAAATTCCAGCGGGATTTTTTGTAGATATTGACTAGCTGATGCTAAAATTTATATGGAAATGTCAAGGAACTAGAATAACCAAAATGATTTTGAAAAAGAAGAACAAAGTCAGAATGCCCATGCTACCTGATTTCAAGGCTTACTATAAAGCTTTAGTAATCAAGACAGTATGGTATCAGTAAAAGAATAGATGCATAGACCAATGGAACAGAACAGACCAAAAATAGACCCTCACAAACTGGCCAGTTGATTTCTGACAAAAATGCAAAGGCAATTCAATGAGCCTTTTCAACTAATGGTGCCTGAATAATTGAGCTGTCATACGCAAAAAGATTTTCAGCCCATATCTCACGCCTTGTACAAAAATACTCAAAATGGATAATAAGTCAAAATGTAAAATGTAAATGTAAACCTTTTAGAAGAAAACCTAGGAAAATCCTTGAGAACTTGGGTTTTGCAAAAAGTTCTAAGATGCAACACAGAAAGCTCTATCCATCAAATTAGCAAATAGATAAATAGATATTTATCAAAACTGAAAGTCTTGGGACTTCCCTGGTGGTCCAGCGGTTAAGACTCCGCACTCCCAATGCAGTGGGCCAGGTTTGATCCCTGGTCAGGGAACTAGATCCAGCATGCCACACTAAAAGCTCCCTCACGCTGCAATGAAGATCCCGCATGCCGCAACTAAAACCCGGCACAGCCAAATAAATAAATATTTAAAAAAATAACCAAACTGAAAGTCGTGCTAGGCAAAAGATACTGTTAAGGGGATGAGAAGACAAGTTACAGACTGAGAGAAAATATTTGCAAGTTATAGATCTGATAAAAGACTTGTATCCAGAAAATCTAAAGAACTCTCATTAAGAAAACAAACTATCCAGTTTTTTAAATTAGGCAAAAGATTAGAACAGACACTTCACCAAGGTATATATACAGTTTACAGATAAACACAGATAAACACATAAACAAACACATAAAAATATGCTCACCATCATTAGTCATTAGGGAAATGCAAAAGAAAATCACAATGATTTGTCCACATCTTCTAATTACAGTGTTTGGCCATAACACTTGTTTTGAAAACACATATCTGTTCCAACTAGATTGAAATATCAGAGAACAGTGTGAGCATAACACAAATTTCTTGTTTGCTTATGCATAATTTATCCACAGGAAACAGTAGGTGAACACAGAAAACTGCACCCAGCTGAGCCAAGGTGGGTATAGGCGTAAACACAATCCACACATGCACACACCTCTCAAGGACAAGGAGCCTCACCCATCCACATCCAGTGTTCCAACTTTCTATTCTACATCAGGTAATCCTTCTTCTTCGACCACCATATCTATGTCTATCTCCTTTTTTTTTCTTCTTCTTCTTTTTTTTTAATGTTTGGCCGCACCTTGTGGCTTGCGGGATCTTAGTTCCCCAACCAGGGGTCGAACCCTCGCCCCCGGGAGTGAAAGCATGGAGTCCTAACCACTGAACTGCCAGGGAAATTCCTCCATCTCCTTTTATGAAACACTCTCCACTGTCTTTTTGGTTTTAGAATTGCCCTTATCTGTTTCAACCAGCTCTCTCCTAAGCAGATGTCAGGGAGCAGGAAAGCTGCACAGAGGGCTTAGCTCCAGGCCTCGCTGCCTTCTCCGCCTCCCTTCCTCTGGACTGGCAGGGCAGGCACGCTGGGCCCTGAGTGCCAGGACTGCTTTGGATGGAACCAGTAGGTAAAACCCAGAAGAGCCACGTCCTCTGTCACCAGGGAACAGCTGCTCGGCCTCAGCACCTGAAGGGATGTTGAAAGCTTTAGCGTTTCCAGGAGCAGCTTTTAGGTTGCTGCCAACACACTTATTCCAAGAAAGGTTGACTATTTCCAGAGCAGGGAGGTGAATGGAGGCTTCAGCTGAAATTGACAGCGATAAGAATAGCAATAATTTAGGTTTCCTTAGAGGTCATAAGCCTTGAATCTGAGGAACCTAGGCTAGGGCAACATATTACTATCAGTGACGTTAAGACAGTTGTAGAGACCGTTTCTCCTGCCTGAAATTCATGGCCTCAGTTTATGTTGTCTATTTTTATTTGGGAGAAATGTTGGAAACTTCAGAAAAGTAAAACTTGATTAAATGGGGACTTCCCTGGTGGCGCAGTGGTTAAGAATCTGTCTGCCAATGCAGGGGATGTGGGTTCGAACCCTGGTCCAGGAAGATCCTATATGCCACGGAGCAACTAAGCCCGTGCGCCACAACTACTGAGCCTGCGCTCTAGAGCCTGGGAGCCATAACCACTGAGCCCTCGTGCCACAACTACTGAAGCCTGTGCGCCTAGAGCCCGTGCTCCGCAACGACAAGCCACCGCGATGAGAAGCCCGCGCACCGCAACAAAGAGTAGCCCCAGCTCACCGCAACTAGAGAAAGCCCACGTGCAGCAACGAAGACCCAACGCAGCCAATAAATAAATAAATAAATAATTTAAAAACTTGATTAAATGGAATTCACTATTGACTGAGATTTCTTTCCTTCACTTCACATTTAAGAGGGAGAAAGAGACGAACAGTTTTCACAGCTTGTCACGATTTCCAGAGTGTGTCCTGGTTTTACATGTCCTGGTCGCTGTTGAAATTCAGAGACAAGGCCAAACCTCCCTAGAACTCTGAAACACCAAAATGTATTTGTGTTTACTTAACTGCAGTTAACAGAGACAAAGAAGGGAGATAGTGTATACTGGAAAGATTTTTAAAGGAAATTCAAAGATTTTCTGCTTAGTTCTCGGTTTCCCCTAACATTAAAATTAACCAGAGCAACTTATCCACGAGGTATAGCCATTAATTACATTTTAAACTCTTCTGCCTTCTTTCTAAAAAATAATATATGTTTGAGGGGTAGATATATATTCTTTTTATAATATCTAACAAGAGCACCCTCCCACTCCTATGGTACAGAGACCTATCAATAAGAAATTGAACTTTCTTTTCTCAAAGTGATATAGAGAAATATGTACTTAATTGATTTACTTCTTTTTTTTTTATTGTTGATTTACTTCTTAATTCAAATTGAATTAAACAGGTCTCCCTTGACTTATGGTGGGGTTACGTCCCGATAAGTTGAAAATATCTTAAGTAAAAAATGAATTTAATACACCTAACCTTCTGATCATCATAACTTTGCCTGGCAGACACGTGGCCAATGAGATGAGCAGTGCTGGGGGAGGGCTGGGAGCAGTACATGGCAAGGACCAAGACCCTGTGTGTCGAACAGAATACTTGGGCTGAAAATAAGAGCAAGAGTACCCTAAATAGAGAGTTCTTAGAATTTGGGATAAATTATATGTACTTATTTTTATTGACAGATATTAATAAATAACTACTTGTTATTTTTTATTAATAGAATGCATTTATTTCATTAATAATAGCCCTGTCGGGTCCATAGGACAATTCATTTTTAAGGGAGTGTCAACAGACATAACCCTTGAGGGAAGGTCAGAGAGAAGGGCTCTGTTTTCACTGTTACCCAGGAAGCACCAGAATCCAACCACACTAGTCTTGTGCATGTGTACAAAATAGAGTTAACCTAGCAGGCCTGAGACCACTATCCCTACAAAGTCCTGCTGGCAAGGTCGGCCCTTGGCTGACGTCTGGGAACTTGGAATTTGGAAGTGTTGTCACCATTCCCTAACTTACAAGGGTGGTTCGCTGTGCCTACAGTGTTTGTGTACAAGTAAGATGATTTAGGGGGCTTCCCTGGTGGCGCAGTGGTTGAGAATCTGCCTGCCAATGCAGGGGACACGGGTTCGAGCCCTGGTCTGGGAAGGTCCCACATGCCACGGAGCAACTAGACCTTTGAGCCACAACTACTGAGCCTGCGTGTCTGGAGCCTGTGCTCCGCAACAAGAGAGGCCGCGATAGTGAGAGGCCCGCGCACCGCGATGAAGAGTGGCCCCCGCTTGCTGCAACTAGAGAAAGCCCTCACACAGAGACGAAGACCCAACACAGCCAAAATAAATAAATAAATTAATTAATTAAAGATGATTTCTGCTGAACACTAGCTTTCCTTCTGTGAGCCTGGAATTTTGGTATGTGCTTCGTAGAGGGTGCCTGCATGACCAAGCCCCACTAAAAACCCTGGACTTGCAGGTTCAGGAGAGCCTCCCCGGGGACCATTTCAGACCATGTCGTCACAACATGCTGCAGGAACGGAGCGCGTCCTTGTGACTCTGCCGGGAAAGGAATCTTGGAAGCTTGGGCCTGGTTTCCTCTGGACTCTGCCCCATGCATGTTTCCCTTGGCTGATTTTGCTTTGTATCCCTTTGTAGTAATAAATCTCAGCAGTGAGATCTGTGAGTCCCTCCAGGGAATCACTGAAGCTGGAGGTGGTTGAGGAGCCCTGACACTATGTGCTCAAAGTGCTAGATGCCTGGGTGGTATATTTGGGAAAACTGGGCAAAGTCCCTTTGCCTCAAAATGTCTCCCTCTACTCGCAGAGAGTGCCCTTGCCCCGGCATAGGCAGAAATGTCAGATTTAGTAAATCCTTGATGTAGGCCGGGCTGTATCCATGGTCTTCAGGCACGCCGAGATTCCTGAGAGAGACGACAAACCCTGCTGGGACTAGGTGCTAGCAGCCAGCTAGGCTCACACACTAGTAACTGCCTCCCTTTCCAGCAATTCCAAATTATACTGTACAAGTTACCAGGAATATGAGCCTTCAGAGCTGGTTATACAGCCGTCCCTCCGTATCCACAGGGGCATTGTTTCCAGGACACCCTGCAGACACCAAAATCCATGGAAGCTCAGGTCCCTTATATAAAATGGCACAGGGGGCTTCCCTGGTGGTGCAGTGGTTGAGACTCTGCCTGCCAATGCAGGAGACACGGGTTCGAGCCCTGGTCTGGGAGGATCCCACATGCCGCGGAGCAACTGGGTCCGTGAGCCACAACTGCTGAGCCTGCGCGTCTGGAGCCTGTGCTCCGCGACAAGAGAGGCCGCGATAGTGAGAGGCCCGCGCACCGCGATGAAGAGTGGCCCCCGCTCGCCGCAACTAGAGAAAGCCCTCGCACAGAAACGAAGACCCAACACAGACAAAAATAAATAAATAAATTAATTTTTAAAAATCTTTTTAAAAAAATGGCACAGTATTTGTGTATAACCTATGCACATCCTCCCATATACTTTAAATCAACTCTAGATTACCTATAATACCTATTACAATGTAAATGCTATCTGTGTAAATTGTTGCCTGAATGAGACAAATTCAAGTTTTGCTTTTTGGAACTTTCCGGAAATTGTTTTCCAAATATTTTCGATTTGCTGTCAGTTGAATCCACGGATTTGGAACCCATGGTTACAAAGGGCCAACTGTGTACACTTTAAATTTTAACTGTTAAATTTACAATGCCAGAAATCATTCATGTGGCTTTGAAAGTCACTTTTAAGAGAGCATATTTCCTGAAAGAAAGACAAATTAATACTTTGCCTACAGCTGAGCCTTGGAATGAAATTCATTTGTAGGCAAAGAGAGGCCTCCCCTCTCAGATGTTATGGTACCAGTGCCTGCAGGGATTTGGGGAATGCTCTTACCCAGGGCAGTAAAAGTCTCACTTTCCAAAGCACAGTTGTTGATTAACAATGACTTCAATGCTGGTAAAAATCAGAGCCTGCTGAGTAGGTTTTCAGAAGAGCTGCCCATCTTTCTGTTGGCAGATAAATCCAATTCTTGAAAACTCGAGAGAAAAGGGATAACCTGGGCTATTAAAACATCAACAGTGACATGTTTTAGGCAGTATCTCGCAAAGGGTCTTCAGGGTGTTTGGGTCCCACAGTCTTCTTGATCAGCAAGCAGAGCTCTTCCCTCTCTGACCCCTGCCCTGCCTTACACACAATTACACACAACATACACACCAGCCATTCTTCCCAGTATGCAGCTTGGGCTCTTCTCCAAGCCTCTCTCAAGGCTAGAAGTTAAGAGCAAAGACTTTGGAGACAGAACTGGTGGTTCTAATCCTGGATTTGCTACTAAAGAACTGTGTGGTTTCGGACAAGTTACTTAACTTCTCTGAACCTCAGTTTTCTCAAGAAGAATAACAATACTACTTCACAGAGGCAATGGGAAGATAAAACGACTTGGTATATGTAAAGTGCCTGGTACAGTGCCTGGCACACACTAACTACTCAATTAATGTTTGATACGATCATTCTTTTCTCAGACTATAAGTCAGAAGTACTAGAAAGGCAATGAAATCAAGAAATCAGAACAGATATCTGTGGCTAACAGCACTGGAACGGGGTCCTGAAGGCCCTTGCTGTGCCAGGAGTTACCCCTGCTTTGCTATCTTTCTGCTGCTTTTCCTGCTTCCAGACCTTTGCCCTAGTTCTTTCCAATGTGGGAAATGCAGTATCCTGGGATCTCTGTGGGGCTGGCTCACCTCCTCAGAGTCTTCCAGGGCCACCAAAGCCACAGTAACCCTTTGGTCACTATTACATCTCCCTATTTTCTTTTCCTCCCAGCACCCCCCATTACGTGATTTGTTTGTGTATGTGTTTGTCTTCTGCCCTCCCTCCCCAAAGGTGAGCTCTGTGTGTAGGGGCTGCTTCGTGCCCAGAGTGTGCCTCAGAGCCTGGAAATCAGAGGCACAAATGTTAGTGGAAGGAGGGAAGGACAGGAGAAAGGAAGGGGAAGGGAAGGAAAAAAGGGCAGGTACTTGCTGTGGTGTCTCCCTCTTCTAACGCCCCCAGCACCTTGTACTTCACCACGTATTTGGTTTATTACTGCCCCCACCAGACTGAAGCTCCTGCCTGTGAATTCCCTCAGCCTACAGCACAGCGCCTTGAACAATTAGATGATCAATCAAACGTTGTTGGCCAAATGACCTCTAATTCCATTCCTTTGGAGCTGTCGAGAATGATCAGATAAAAGAATGTTCAATTCTTTAACATCATAAGGTATAAACAGGATGTATTTTCAATTCCATCTTTTCAAAATTAAGCAGGAGAACAATGCAATTCACTACAGTTTTTAAATAACCATTACCCTTCTGGGGCCATTTACCCGTGTTCGTGGCTGCAGATCTAGGTAAGAGAGGCTAATCCCTCTGTTGTACTAGCGTTAACAATTCAGATCCTCTAGCACTTTAATCTTCCCCTGAGCAATAAGATGAGACAGGACGTTCATGTTACACAGTTGTAGCAGGGGAAATTCATTAGTTGGAATCTGGTGCACTGGTAATTCAGGAGTGTCTCCACAGGTACGACATTCATAAGGAAAAGGGGATGGTGACACCTCACGGTCTCCACCTGGAGCTCAGAAAGGGATTGTTTACTACTTTAAAATCTTCATGAAAGCCTTGAACTCTTCTCATTTTCCCCAGTTGAGGGATAAGAGTCTAAGAAATAACTTAGCAGGGCTAAAAATCAATATTAGACCTAAAGACCTATTTTTACTGTTTTTCTCCCCCAATTGTACTAAAAACAACAACAAAAGATTCTTTTTCTCATTCTTTATTGATTCATTCATTCAATCAATCACATTCTCAACAAGCATTTACTGGCTGCCAACTATGTGCCAGACCCTGTGCATAAGCAACAGAGAGATACTGAAAAAAAAACCCCATCCCTGCTCAGGAGGAGCCGGTAGTACGGAGGGAGAGCAGAGCATGGCTGGTCTGCGTGAACGTCTGCACACATGCTGTGGCGGGAGTAGTCAACGGGGGGAAGGAACAGAGAATGCAGTCAGAGTGACAGAGGAGCAGGAAAACCATCTGGACTCCTGCAATAATCTAGGCATGAGGTGACAGTGGGCTGGACCAGGGTAGTAGAGGTCTCAATGGTAAGCCATGGTCAGAGTCTGGATGCATTCTGAAGGTTTATTGTGGCTGCAGGCGGAATAAAACCTTTAATCTCAAGAGTATGCTTGCTGTTTGTTAGGGGAAACTGCACGTATACATTACAGATTACAGGACTATGTCTGTGGTAGGAAAGTAAGCGTAGTGACCTAAAGTTGTAATGTACACCCGTTATGCACCGTCCCACTGACTTTCTGTAACTTCATTTGTATCTAAGTGCCTCGGCTTCACTTGATTAGCGAGAAAGACTCAACACCCTTCGTTTTGGCTTTCCTTCTACATCCCTATTTGTAATACACTTTGTGACAGTAGCAGATTCATTTCTAAACAGCCACATAAATTCAAAATTTTCTCCCTCAAGCGCCACATCTATCCTTTACAGATGTGTATAGGAGGAGTTTAGATTCACTAACAATTACTGGGCACTTAATATTTGCCGAATACTATATTGGGGCATTCACAAAACTTTTATGATGTGATCCTTCCGGTAACTTCATAAACAGCACATCTCAAATTTGCCAGGTTTGCAAACACATGCCAAGGTTCCAGGAGTCCTCCCTAGGCTCTGCGGTACCTACTCAGTGACACCATGTCGTCGACCGTCAGTGAGCACAGGTGAAGATCCAGCCCCTCCACGTGCTTGAGCGTGGCCAGCCCCGGGGAGTCTTCAAACCCTCCACTCATCTCCTTGTTGCAGGAAAGGTCTAGTGTCCTCTGCTCACACAAGTATCTAAAAGCAGCATCTACAAAGAAGGTCAGAACCCCATTCTGACATATTACAAGGCGGTCGGCAGGAGTGGAGCAGGAGAGGGGGCAGGTGTGGAGAGGGGAGACTGAGACAATATGTACACTATGTTGACAAAAGCCCAGAAAGTGGGATAACTGTCCACTTTGTACCATCTACCCCTTCGGACCTGACAGTGGCTTCAAATACACACTCCCTGTGATCTGCATTGATCGTCAATGGTTTTGATCAAAATCTTTCAACTAATGAATCTTCCCCTACTATCCTTGAGCACTGGTGCTGTCATAGCATTCTAGACTTATTCAAACTGCCAGGGAGAAGGATTTCACAGGCTCTAGAAGTTGAAGGGATAGAAACACATTTCATTTCCTATTCTTTAATGTGGATACTCTATAGCAGAGTAAATTTTAACTACAGATGTCACTGAAGCTGTTCTTTTTATCAATACCAATTCCTTCCTACTACTAAGCGTAAAATAATGCTGGCATTTTCAAAAGTAAGAGAAAAATGGACAGCTTTAGTAGCACACTTATTTTGCACAGTGTCTCTCTCCGACCTAAAATATCCTGGCATTTTCAGAATCAGCCGTTTTAAAAGATTATTTTTGTAATCATGAAAGTATATGCTCACTGTAAAAGACTTAGAAAATCAATAAAACATGAAGATTTAAATCACCCACAATCTTATTCCCCAACATAACCACTGTTTATATTTTGTTGTATTTCCTAACAGCTTAAAACTTCCGTATAATATAAAGTTATATAGAAACTTTAGCCATTGCTAACTCACCCAGTAGTTTGACACTCTTTTGTGATAATCCACATGAATGTAACTTCAAGGCTTTCAGATTTAGGGTACTTTTTAATCCCTGAGCAATACTGTTGAGACTGCCATCGATGTTTCTGTTAATAGAAAGATCAAGTACTTCAAGGTTTTGCAGCCTAAGGAGCAACTGACCTGGAAGGAAGGAAATCTAAAGGACAACTCAGTAAAGATGCAGGGTGTGAAAGTTGGGGCAGGCAGGAGGGAGGTACATCTTCATGTGACCTGGGATATAGTGAACCACTCTTTCAATTCAGGGTGCGAGAAAACACAGCCAACGTTGATTTCCAAGCTATCCAATCATGGGTGCCTTCACATTTTTTTCCTGGGAAGGACTCTTCCAAATTCCACTTACCCACAAACGCCGCATCTTCTGACGTGAGGGCACAGTCCACAAGCTCAAGCATTTGTATCTTGCTTCCTTCTCGGAATGTCTGGAGGATCAGAGGCAAGTTTCCTCCAATTTACTGTTCCAGGACAAATTCAACTCAAGTTCAGGCAGCGCTTTAAGTGCTTCTCCTGTTACAAAATGGCCCAAAGATCAGGTTGATCGCTAATCCGCAAGGCAGGGAATTCATTTCAAAATCAATACAGCCATTGTTTACGGAGTATTGAAGCCGGGCCAGCTACTGGTTAGATGCCAGGGAACAGGGAGGAGAAAAGGACCCAGTTCTTGCCCACTCCCAGCAGGGTGAGCTTCTACATGTACAGGCACAGCAAGTCTAGTACCTCCAGAGTTCTGAAGCCATGCTCGTAAGCAAACATGGTGTTAAAAAAAAAAAAAAAAAAAAAAATCCACCTGTTAGTAGGGGTGGTTTTACCGAATTGTTTTTATGGTAGTAAATATTTCTACCAGTCCGTCTACTTTCTCTCAACCACCTTCTCCGGGGATCAGCATTGCTGAAAGCTTGGCCAGAGGCAGAAGTGTAAAAGACTTAGAAAATAAATAAAACATGAAGAAGATTTAAATCACCCATAATACTATTCCCCAGCATAACCACTGTTTATATTTTGGCCAGAGGAAGATTGGCCAGAGGTAGAAGCAAAGCAGGGCACTGGCCACCACAGAGGAAAAGCTCACTTTGACATCAAGAATATCACATACAACTGATCCAGCCACGGCAGGGAGGAACCAGTAAGAGAGCATCAGGCACCAGCAGCTCATAACAGTGATGCAACCTTGGGGTGGAGGAGGAGGCAGTGCGGGGTGGGGGGGGGGTGACACTTGACATTTCTGATACCATTTCACACAGGAAACATCTGAGGGCTACAGAGCGGAAGCTGGGAGAGGACAGGGGGATTGTGGGGAGATCAGCCCTTAGGAATAATTTTCACTGCTTTGGGGGCAGAACAGAATGGTGAGCCGCACACATGACAAATGTACTTTCTCAATGTCTGGAGTCAATTTTAGCACCAGTTAAGAGTGTTGGAAGGTCCACTGTGTCCAGAAGCCTCTCTTCCACCGTCCACTACTGGACTGGAACTTCTGCCACTGGTTATTTATTCCATGGTTTAAGGTTTTTGGAGTCCAGGAGCCCCAGGTTAAAATGCAAATTCTCCAGGAGTTATAATATCATAAGCCAGGGATAAACAGGTGTCATTTTGTATGCCATTGCCAGTCAAAGGGGCGTGGATATGTATCGCCCTGAGGCATCCCCCAGGATCAGGGAGAAAGAGTACATGATTGTCTGCAGTGCATATGGCACTGGAGGGCCTAGGCATTTGCAATCCTGCACTAAGCAATTGTAACAGGTGTAATAATGTTGAAATGCCTCCTGATTTATGTTTTCTTATCAGTAAACCATTTATTCTCCTTATACTCCATCTGCCATTAAGGCTAAGCAGAGTATGGATGATAAGAAAGCCCCTCCTGGTGGAGAGGATGCAGAAGGCCTTCCAAAGAGGATAAAATCTCAGGGAGAGGGGAAAGGACACAAAACATTAGTGACAAGGGTGCAGACTCTCTCCTGGACCAGATGAGTTTAGAGTGGGTCCCAGGGCAGAAATTCCACTTCCTGGTTTCTTAAGGATGGTGGATCATGAAAAAGATTAGATTAGTCATAGAAAATAATCTATACTTCTTTTCATGCCTGAGTAACAGTATGTTAAATTTGAGAACCTGGTACACGATAACCAGCTGCTAACCAGTGGGGCTAAACTGATCATGAAAAACCACAGAAAGGTAATTTTGGATGAAGGAATAGCGAAAAAAAGAATTATCGATTATTGAGCGCCTACTATGTGTCAAGCACGTAGTAGGTACTTTACAGAAATTATTTAATGCTCACAATAATTTTTTTTGAGGTGGATATCACCCCTTTTCAGAGATAATAAAACTGAGGCTCAGAAAGTTTAAGTATTTTGTCCATGGTCACAAAGAGAATTAGAAGTGGGACTAGGATTTGAAAGGATCAGGCCAGCTCTGAGATGTATAACGTTTTCCCTTAGCTATAGGAAGGGTGAACCAGGAAACATCAGCTGGCCCCCATTTTCTAGGGAAGGATTAGAGAGAAGACATTGGCATAAATTTTGTTGCTTTTACAGAAATCTTTGCAGAGATGTAAATGATCAAAATACATGATCGAAATAAGAAACTTCAGACAAAAAGAAGACAGAAAAAGTATTAATTGCATCTAAAACCAGCAAGCATTCTAGATAACCCAGCGTTCATAACCCAGTAAAGCAGCTGGGTTAGTAGCATGACAAATTTTATCTTATGTTCTATGTTATCCAATGTTTGATATACTATAAACTAACTTAATTGAGGTTCTAGTCCTATTTAAATCATTGCTTTTAATTGAAAAATCTTGTTCTGATCATTTTTTTAAAAATGGGAATGGGAAAATAGAAGAGAGAAGTACTATTTTGGAATTGGAAAGGAACTTAATTATTATCTATCCCAACTCCTCTAATTTACAGATGAGGTAACAGACCCAAAGTGAGCACATTTTACAGTTACTATCTCCACTTAAACTCCATGAGAACAGAGGCTTGGTCAGCCTGTTCCCTTCTCTATCCCAGGGCTTAGCACGATGCTAGGTGCAGGTTACACAGCTCCTTAGAAGGTATACAAGTGCTCAACACAGTATCACATCATATACAGGCAGCGCTCTCATCTTCGTCCATGGGCACCTGAGGGGGTGGTGACCCAGATAATTCCCCCCTGAGGGTTTGGGTTGCAAAGATCCTTCCAGGGAAGCCATCTCTTAAGGGAAGCATTCATCATACCCAGTGCTCGAATATCATCAGCAGTAAGTCTGCAGCTACCCAGCCTCAGAATTTTTAACTTGCTGACAAGATGCATTTGCTGCATGAGTAAATGGAGGGTTCTGCCTATGAAATCATTCCAGGAAATATCCAGTTTTTCCAAGTCTGGGAGAGAAGGCAGCAAAGCAACTAGAAGTGAACACAAGAAAAAACAGATTTGTGTGTGTAATTTGTGATTTGTAGTAAATAGGGTCCACTGCCTGTTGCTCTGTAAGAGGATAGAAGGAGGGTGGACTTGCTGACTTTCCACAAAGCAGGGATCTCTCAGCCGCACAACTGGAGACACTGTGACATTTACTTTACCTATTTCTTGGGACGTTTTCTATTTCCGCCAAATAACTGCACTCTGAAAATGCAGTGGTGTTTCCATAAGATTTCATAAGTACTCCTTTATTGTAGTGGAAATTGTAATTCCACTGCTAGGACTGTTACTACCACTGTCACTGTAATGTGTATACTGGTCCTTTTATTTTGCAAAACCCCCTGACACCCGTCACCCTGTCGTCCTATTGGACCCTCAGGCTGAAGGTCTGGGGAATACTCCGTTGGCAGGACCGCTGAGACTGAGGGTGCCCGTTACCTTCTCTTTCTTATCTTGATCACCTGGGAGTCACCACCTTACAAAGTTCCTGTTATACCTACATGGGCCAACATGTGCAGGTTTAGACTGGCACAAACCCTGACCAGAACCTTCTCTGAGTCTCCTCCATTGCTCATGAAAATTGAAGTTACTCTCTGTGAACAAGATTCTCAAAGGTCATATTTATCTCCTGCAGCAACAAGACTTAAGAATGTAAATGCCAGTCAAGGGGCGAAAGTGTCTTTGCTTGCTTGCTTTTAAACATCTATCTTGAATGTTAAAATAGTGGCAGCAGTCAGACGCTGCATGGTGAGCTTCTAGAGTTACAGGCATAGCAATCCCTGACCTTCCATAATTCCAAAGAAACTCTAAAAACATGCTTAGGGGGCAAAAAATATGTTTTCTTTCTACTAGCATTCAAAGCACTTTAGCAACTTCATCTTGTTCACCATGATCCTAACTTTATAAAGTATGAAAGCCTATTGAACATATTAAGAAGGAAAAAAACAGGATTTCTGGGGCCCACCCTCAAAGATTTCAATTCGGTGGGTTTGGGTTGGACTCAAGTGCCTGCATTTCCACAAGTTCTGCAAGAGATTCTGACATGTACATGGGCATTTGAGAATCACAGGCATGGTTAGAGCTCCCTCGTAAGAGATCTGTCTCAAATATAATGGCATGGATTTTAATTAAAATACTCAAGGACCCCTCACTCAAAACGCAGTTCTTTTGATACCTCTGTTGGTAGACACACCTAATTTGATTAAAGACTTGATTTAAGGTATCTGAAAAAAGAGGGTTTTTTAAAAAGGTGGTGTCAGGGTGTTGGGGAGATGGTTCTTTGCAACCAAACTCCTGCTAGAGTGTCACAAACAGTAGTTGCACTTTTGTGTAAAAAGGTGTGAGCAATAATTGCTGGCAGTGATAGTTTTCACTCCACAGATAACAACAAGATGCCCCTTTAAATTCCCAGCAGGGCTCAGTTTTATGGATGAGTTTATATCCTGTGCAGGAACAGATATGTTTCAGGGAGCTAGAGGTAATCAGTAGAGAGGTAAAATTGCTCAGGAAAAACAAACCAACCCCCCTCTTAAACACGGCTCAAATCTTTGAAGCTTGAGGAAGAATCAATTAACTTGTTTAAAAAAAAAAAAAAGCGTTGCATCTGCACTTCCTGAGTTGTCTGGGCCACCCTGCAGACCTCGGATTACCAAGTGAGGACCGAGCTTTCCCTGCTCATCCCAGCCCAAAGGCCCTCTGTGCCTCTGGGCAAGGTCAACTCCATACAGACCTGGCTCCCTCACGTCAGCTGTTGTTAGTCTACAGTTGTTCAAATCTAGACACTTGTCAACAGGGTTTTTGCCCAGCTTCTGCAGGAACGGCTCATTTTCCTCCATCCTGGATCTTAATTCCATTTCTGAAGTGATAGTCTTAGCTGTATTATAAAAATAAAGAAGAATTTGCTGTGAATGACAGAGTGTATTAAAGATGCATAATGATCGCCATAAGACAAGTGAGAAGACGGACAACAACCCTGAACTGGTCCCTTGTGAAACCTCACCTCAGAAGGGGACAAAACCTGACCTCTGTTCCTGCGGTCGGTGCTCAACACTTGCTGCTCCACTGACCCGTTTCCTACAAAGGAGCCTGAGGAACTCAGTGGCTTTTCTTTCGTGGCCTGACCTGGGTTTCTTGCATGTAGATGGAGCTTTGCTCCTGGACAAAGAGGTAAACTTGTTAGCACAGCGTTTAAGACAGCGCTGCTGGAAGGACGCACAAACATCTTTGGTGAATGCAATGCTGGGGGTATGCCCGGGTCCTGGCTTCCTAACCAGACAGGTGAGGAAGGGGAAGCACTGCGGTCACCACTGATGAGCTTCAGATGGATAAAGGGAGCGAGTGAAGCACTCGCTGCTCATTTCCTAGACCCTTCAATTGACACATCCGGAGAGAGTAGCCCCTGGGAGAGCTTTTGTATTTCCTCAACTCCTGCCAGAGAATACACTCAGAAAGCCTCATGTGTCCTCGTCATTAGGGACTTTTTATGTGGCACCCTTACCAAGTTCCACTGTAATAATACCACACTACATGATATCACTACAATTTTTAAAAGTTAAATAAATAAAAATAAAAAGCTATAATTTTATTGAGTGCCTACTGTGTACCAGGGCTTTACCTACTGCATGTGTCAACATTTAAGACACATGTGAAACACATTGTACTTTTGTAAGGAAAAATGAATAGGCATGTACTGACAGTGACTTTAAAGAGGTTTTGTAAGTGAAGATGTACAGTTTAAAACACATGCAAAGAGTATACCGGAATCCAATAGGAAAGCATAAGTTCTGAATGTGCAGTAATACTCTACTACCCCTGACAAAGCGTATACAACCACATAGCAAAAAAGAAATATATTAGTACCAGTGGAAATGAAAAGATAGTGGCATTACAGTAGTAGTAAATTTAGACTAAAATATTAGCAGGATAATAAAAACTCCCCCTCTCCTCCACAGTGTGTCTGGTGGCTTGCTATTTTTGTTTTGTTTTGTTTTGTTTTGTTTTGTTTTGTTTTGTTTTCTTGGTGGCTTGCTATTTTTAAGAAAACCACCTACAGGCTGTACATCTTTGCGGGGACGGTTGGTGTTGCCACATTCTACCAGTAGGGGACAGCATCATCCACCTACCGTTTACCTCTTCATTTTGGCCTTCAATTTTTATTATGGTACATTGGATACAAGGTATTATGTTTTGGGTAGGGTTGCCAGATTTAGGAAAAATAAAAATAGCGCGTCCGATTAAACTTAAACTTCAGGTAAACAAGGAATCATTGTTTAGTAAAAGTACGTCCCAAATATTGTGTGTATTTTTTCTGGCAACGCTAATTTTGGGTGAGGAGAGTTGTGGATGGAGGATGTGAGTACAGGGCATTTTGTGTAAACTTAATGAAAAGAGTCACAGTTACACTATTTCATAGCTTTGGAAACTGAGACTCAGAGAGACTGTTAAGTAGTAAGCAGCAGAGTCAGAATTTGAACCCAGAGCAATCGGCTCCAAAGCCCATTATGTGCAGGTGCTTTTTAAAGTTTTTGTTCTTAAAAAAATTTTCTTGGGCTTCCCTGGTGGCGCAGTGGTTGAGAATCTGCCTGCCAATCCAGGGGACACGGGTTCGAGCCCTGGTCTGGGAAGATCCCACATGCCGCGGAGCAGCTGGGCCCGTGAGCCACAATTACTGAGCCTGTGTGTCTGGAGCCTGTGCTCCGCAACAAGAGAGGCCACAATAGTGAGAGGCCCGCGCACCGTGATGAGGAGTGGCCCCCGCTCGCCGCAACTAGAGAAAGCCCTCGCACAGAAATGAAGACCCAACACAGCCAAAAATAAATTTAAAAAAAAAAATTTTTTTTCTCTGCATTGTATCTTATTGCTCTCTCTTTTGGTTTTTAGCTTTTTATCTCCATAGGCTCAACCTACAATCGTGCTCAAGTTCCAGCCTCACCAAACCTTCTTTTTCTTTGTTTTCTCCTCAAGCCACTGTTGTGTCAATCATTTCCTTTACTGTCAAATGTTTGGAAAGAACGGTTTGTACTTGCTGACCCCATTTCTTCACCACAGTTACCAGTTAACCCTCTACATTCTGGTTGCCACACTCGCCTAGCCAAATAAATTGTTTCTCAGAGGTCACCACCAATGGCCTATATATGGTCAGGCCATTCAAGATGGCTGTTCTCTTGCTCTCTGTCCATCCCCTGTTCCACCAGGCCCTGCTTCACTCACATGACTATCCAATCCTCTTAATTATAGGGCTTAATCAGTAACTGCCTGCGTGCTTGCCCCCTGCCCCTGCTGCTGGTTTCCGTGGTAACTGAGGAGCCCACCTGACATCAGTTCCCCTATAAATGGTAGCCTCCTTCTCCACCAAGTAGTGAAGGTTATTGCCATGTCCTGTCCGCTGCCGGCCATCTACGGAAGGAGTGTTGCTCCAGGACCTTTGTGTAAGGTGCCCCTTAACCAATGAACTCTGACGTCTCTGTTGTCTCCAGGCTTTTTCTTTGGTCTCAAGGCTGAGCAGCTACAAGATTTGCAGGCTGGTGGGGTGCGGTCCACCCACCAACCAGTTGACAGATTCAGGAATCTCTTCTCAGACCACATCTTACTTGGGAGCTCTGTAATATTTATATGATTGGCAAGTCCAAGGCAGCACACCTGGAAAACCTGGTTCAACTCATGGGTCCATCAGGTAAGCAAGTCACTTAACTTCTTTGAGCCTTGGTTTACTCATCTATAAAATGGAAATTATAATTCCTGCCTGGTTCATTTCTCAGGAGCATAGTGACTTAAAGTTACTGAGGCCTCCCAGGAAGATGGGACTCTGCAATGCCTTTTACATCAGAGGTACTTTGTAAACATTTGTTGAATGAACAAATAACTGAACGAATGAATGAATATTAGTCTTACAGTTCCTCAATAACCAAAATAAATCAAGATGACAAATCTTTATCAAATCACCTAAGTATAAATATGAGTACCAATTTATGAGGCCCCCGGGCATCTCCTTACAGACCATATATTTCTTTTTTTTTAAATCTATAAAACCCTTCCTTCAAAAAATATCTTATGTCACACCTCAATATATAAAACAGATGAGTCAGAGCTGATGCAGGTTGGCTGGCACGCCATGGAGGGTGCAAAGTGACCACACATAAGCAGCTCCATGGAGTGATTCGGGGCCTTTTCTGGCTGCTTTACTGCTGAACCGAGCTCTTGCTTCTCCAGGTGATTCTGTGAGCCAAGCAGTATCTTCTCATTAGGTTCTTTTCCAAGCTAAACCTGTAGGGGTTTGTTTCCGTTGTTTACAACCAAGAATCCCAATGCTTTCATGAAACATTTTTACATGTTTGTAACATGGGTGATCCTGTACAGGGAACCGAGGTAACAAGTTCCTGTTGCCAAGGAGCTACCTGTCTAATGGAGCAGACAGACAAGAAAGCCACAGAGGGTCCAAAGTCCAGTGGGTGGGTCTTGGGAAGCTTCCAGGTGAACGTGGTAGATAAATTGCACCTTAAAGGGTGAGTGAAAGTCAGCCAGGTGGGTGGACATGAGGGAGGGATAAATGGGGGAGGGGTGCAGAGGGACGATGCCACAAGGGAAGGTCTTTCTAGGCACAGGGACCCACTTCGGGGGAATGTGGCCAGTTCAGGAAACAGTGAGTCAGAATGTCAGGAGTAGAGGATGAACATAAGACTGGGGGGAAGGCAGAGGTTGTGAAGAGATATTCAACTGATCACAAACACCTTGAAGACCATGCTGGAGAGTATAGACTTTCTCTTCAAGGCAAGAAAGACTCAGTGAAGGATTTTAAACCGGCGAGAGACACCACAGTATCTGTGGTTTGGAAAGAGCACCCGGTAGCAGTGTGGAGGACAGGCTGGCCATAGAGCAAGACCAGGAGTAGAGAAACCAGGGAGAAAGCTGCGGCAGTGGTGCAGGCAAGAGACGATGAAAGCCAGGACAGCAGCGGAGAGGAGGAATGAGGTCCCAGACCTGTTTGGGGGACAGAATTCACGTGACTCCAGGGGCCACTGGATTTGGGGAGAAAGGGAAATGGAGAAGCCACGCATGGTGTTGCCCGCTGGGATAACCAGCTGACTGGCCTTGCACGGTTAATTGAATCATGGTCATGGGTATCCATTAACCATGTTCCTGAAGCTCCAAATCATACTTTAGAACAAATATCAACGACTTTCTGATTGCCTTCTTTTAAAGGTAGACTTCTTAATTTTCTACTTCCAAAAATGCATTCAATCTGCTTACAGGTAAAATGGTATTTTTGGCATTTGGTGCAAATAATCTGACGGACACGAGGGTAAGTATAAATGAAACAAGATTGGCCATGGATTGGTAATTGTTAGAGGGAGGTGGTCATGGGGACTCATACTGTTCTCTCTTCTTTTGTACATGTTTGCATAAAAAGTTTAAAGTGTTTTAAAAATACATTTAATCTAATAATATAGTGACGGCATTGTATATGACACAACTTTAGAGAGAGATTTGGCAATATTTTCATAACCCTTGTATTTGTAATCTCTGTTCTGGGAATTTATGCTGATTAGCTGAAACAGAGTAAAGCAGAAAATAGGGGAGAGGGAAAGCCAAAGATATTCACTAAAGGGCAGAAAAGGAACTTAAGTAATTATGGCATAGGCATGTAATGGAATATTATGCCACTGTCAAAATTAGGCATATGAACATCATGTAACAATATGAAAACTGAGCAGTATAATAATATGTCTCAGTAGGATCACAGCTCCGTGTAAGATCAAGCGGGCTTTATAAGCTCTTATAACTGTACAAAGTACGTCCGTTTGGCCCCAGCTACCTCTCTGACTGGTCTACTACTCTCATCCTCTCTCCATCTCTCATCCTGCTTCAGCATGCCTAACCTCCTGGCTTGCTCTCAAGCACTCCAGGCTCACTCCCATCTTGGGCCTTTGCATTTACACATCCCTTTGCCTGGAAAACTACTCCCACAAATACCTGTGTAGCTGGCTTCATTCATTCTACGTGGCTGACTTTCAGATCTCAGCTCAAATGCCACCAAATCAGAGACTCCTTCCTTCCAACCACATCTAAAATAGCACCCCCAGCCCGTCATTCTCTGTATCCTCAGCCTGCTTTGTCTACATATGACTTATCACACAGAAATTACATCTGCTTTTGGTTCTTTATGTACGTAAATGTTCTCTTTTTCATGGCTGTACTTCTAATAACAGTGACTGGCACATAGCAGATAGTCAGTGTTTGACTGGTTCGTTGACCATAAATGCATGTATATGAATAAAAGGCTGAAAAGAATCTTGAAGAAATGACCCTTTGTGCTAGAATGAAAGGAAATAGGGTATTTTTCTCTAAACCTTTCTGCAACATATTACTTTTGATAATTTAAAAGGAAAGTGAAAAAAAAAAAAAAGGAAAGTGAGGGGAATTCTCTGGCGGTCCAGTGGTTAGGACTCCACGCTGCCACTGCTGGGGGCCCGGGTTCAGTCCCTGGTTGGTGTCCCGCAAGCCGAGTGGCATGGCCAAAACAAAAAAGGAAAATGAGCAAATTATTTAAAGCATTTAACAAAATAAATGTTTAGAACAGACTCATTAGGTTTTGGTGTCTCGTCGCTGGGTCGAAAATCAGTTGTTTTAAGGTCATGGCTCTCTTTTCTGTTTTCAGCTTTGGGGGACCTGAATTTTGACCCCCTGATGCATTTGTTGACAAATGAAGTCTGGGGTTTAGTTTCTCCATGTGAGGAACTCTTGTTCCCTGTTTGACTCATGGACAAGTTGAAGGGTGTCTTTCTCAATAAGCCATCTTCCTGTGGTTTTCTGTTTTCTAGGATTTCAGAAGAAAACAAGAGTCTGTCAAGCCTGTGTGAAATCCTAACTTCCTTACACCTGTCTTTATTTCCCCCTTACTTTCTGTTTTTATTGCTGGTAGTGTTTAACATAAAAATAAGAATGATGCAACCCAGGATCCTGGAACTAACAGATGGTAGCAGATACAAATCCAAAGCAGATTTGAGTTTTAAACTTTGCCTTATTTTATTGTGAGATACAATTCATTAAATACCACTTTGGCAAGTGCATTAAATGTGTCAATACTTTTAAAATTTCAACAGTCAATTAAAGTTACCTTCCGGGAGAGATAGCGTCAGAGCACTTGGCATGCCTCTAAGCTGTCTGGCCCTTTGCAAAACTGTCGCCCAGAGGAGTTTGCTTCCAGGGACCCCAGTTGCATCTCTTGGCTTACCGTTTCTTTTTCTCTTGGCATTCTCACCTTCTCTACTGCAGCCCTTGACCCACACCCCATAGAAACACAGTAAAGAATTGAACACATTGGCAGTAAAGAATTAATTCACTCCATAAACAGAACTCACTGTTCTCGATGCTAAGAGAGTCAATGATAAACAAGACACAGCTCATGTCACTGAAGTCTTAACGTGGTGGAAAGATGGTTACACTGGAGCAAGGGCTGTCAGGGAGGAGAGACCCACATAGTCAGGGAACCCACAGTTGGACCAAGCCTGTCTTGGAGCACAGCCTTTGAACAATGAGTGGCATTGCCTGGGTTTTGAAGAACTGAGAGAGCTAAAAAGAGGAGAGAGAGGGAAGTGTCCCAGGCAGAAAAATCAGGCTCAGAAACTTCCAGGTATGAAGATCTAAAGGAGCCTGGGGTTGCCTCTAGGAGTGAATTCTGGTTTGCCTGGAGCAAGAATGGAGGATGGAGGTTAAGGGTAGTTCTGGTATGATTTGAGGCTCAAGATTCATAAGGGTAAATCTATGAATCCCTCCGGGGATTTGCTTACATTTTAAGGGAGGGTTCAAGACTTAAACTAAAGGGATAAAGCTATAAATGAAATTTTAGATTCTGTTAATAAAATTTAGATTCTGTCCTTAGGCTAGGGCCTAATAGGTATTCTTAAAGTTACAATGTTCATGGCTTCCTCCCTATAAAATAGGTCTTACAATGTTCCAGAATGGTTCAAGAAACATTTTGCACACAGGGGACCCTCAAAATGACTTTGTAGAGCCCACCTCCATGCTTGGGGGATGGAATGTTCCATACACACGGAGTACTATTTTAGAAGTCACAACTGGGCATTCTTTTTTTTTCTCCAAACTAGAAGCAGGATCCGGCCCACCAGGTTTATGCAGGAACAGACAGCAAGGAAACCAGACAAGTGTTCCAGCCACAGCCCCATAGCTGACCGAGCCTCAGTAGGTTGGGTGGGAAAGACAGACCTTCAGCTTGTGAATCCAGCCACAACCTGCTGCCCTGACTGCCGCATCCTGATTCCACCATCACCCCGGGGGCGCTTTTCCTTTCACTGGTCCCCTGGCTCCCACCCAAGACTTACCTCTATGGTCATTTTCACTCAATTTCACCTTTGGGAGGTTTGTACACTGTCATTCTTTGGAGAGCCATCACCGTAAATGCTTTTACTGCCTCCCCCCCCCCCCCCCAGTTGCTGTGACTCCAACTCCCACGTCTTAAGAAAACACTGCTGGATGGTGCTCCAGGATGTGGTAATTTCCCCAAGTGAAACCCCACCCAGCTGGTGAGGCCCCGCTGGGTTCTATGTGCAGATGAGTACACCACAGAGCAGGATGGGAAAGACCAGGGAGCCAGGAAAGGTCAGAAAGTACACAGGACTCGAGTGATCGGAGGAGGAAACAAAATACCGTAGGGAACAAGGAAGGCAGAAAGGAGAGGAAAGCAAGAGAAGGAAGCAACTGAGAGCTAACAGGGAATCAGAAAAGGAACAAGTGCAAGAAAGGCAGACTTGTGAGAACAAGAGGGAAAGCACCTGCATATTTCTTAATATACAGTGGGTTAAGCAGTAGGTTACCATGCTCACGCTTAGAAAAGAAATTTTTTCAAAATGTATTTGGCAAATTTCTCTTTATATACAAACTTGTGCAAGTACTCAGGCTTCCCACACCAACTCGAGCTTTAAGAATGGCTTCCCCCTTGTCTCTGCACTGGGTTTTACTCTGTGAAGGTAAATCCCGGAAACTGAATTTGGAGAAATTTTCAGATCACAACATAACCAGACTACAGCAGCTAAAAACTAGGGTTTTGCCTCTCCTCCCAGGATCAGAGGCGTTCATTTAAGAGCCCTCTGGGAAAACTAATGGCTGGCATTTAATAGAGTAGTTACTGTATTATATTTACTGTATTATCATAGGTAAGGTTACTTGCCATGAAACCCCAAGGATAATACATATTTGGCATGTAATTTCTCTTGCACTGAAGCGATTTTTGTTTTTGTAAAAGTGAGGCATACTTTTTTTTCTTTTCCATCCTGAGGTTTCAGCCTAACGTATATTTTAAAGCATTTTTGAGGAATGCTTTCAAAGGCCTTAAAATTTTTGATCCAGTGTTTTCAGAGTGAATCATATTTTCAGTGTTGCTTCTTAAAGGGAAATGCATTTTCTTTCTCCACAAAACTTACTTTATTAAAAAGCATAACACATGCTACAACATGAATGACACTTGAGGACATAAGAGAAGAAAGCCAGTCATAAAAAAGGCAAATACTGTATGATTCCACTTACATGAGGTATATAAAGCAGTCAAATTCATAGAAACAGATAGTAGAATGGTGGTTGCCAGGGGCTTGGGGGAGGGGGAAATGGGGAGTTGTCTAATCTGTACAGAGTTTCACTTTTGTAAGATGAAAAAGTTCTGGCGATCTGTTGCACAGCAATATGAATATATTTAATACTACTGAACTGCACACTTAAAAATGGTTAAGATGGTAACTTTTATGTTATGTGGGGTTTTTTTACTACAATTAAAATTTTTTTTAAAATATATTAAAAAAACATGATTCACAAGGCTAGGACTCTAAATGTAAAGAAGTTTTAAGAGTACCTTAATCAATTTCTGCTTTTATTTTTCTTCTTATGTATGTACAAGTACAACATGATTTTTAAAAATCCATACCTAAATGTCTAAGTAAGTTTTAATAAGTATAAAGTAAAAATCCTAGGTATGTATGTATGTATGGCTGTGTTGGGTCTTCGTTTCTGTGCGAGGGCTTTCTCTAGTCGCGGCAAGTGGGGGCCACTCTTCATCGCGGTGCGCGGGCCTCTCACTATCGCGGCCTCTCTTGTTGCGGAGCACAGGCTCCAGACGCGCAGGCTCAGTAATTGTGGCTCACGGGCCCAGTTGCTCCGCGGCATGTGGGATCTTCCCAGACCAAGGCTCGAACCTGTGTCCCCTGCATTGACAGGCAGATTCTCAACCACTTCCCACCAGGGAAGCCCAAAATCCTATGTAATTTTTAAAAACTTACTTCAGTCACTCGGTTCTAAAGCATTCTGGCAGCATGCAGTGTCTTGAGTTACATGTCTCATGGGCTTACTTCAGCCCTATTCAGACCTCTTGCCTTGAAAACATGTTATTGTAGATATATTTCTAGCATTAGTTAATATTACTGTTCTCAGTTAATTTAAGCAGAAAACGGATGTATTAAAAGGATGACAAAACTTCTATTAAAAAGGTGAGAAAGGTAAACATGTGTTTACCTCCACTCCTTTTGAACCCCATTTAAACAATTAAGGAATTAAAAAAACACAATCACTTCATGAATCTGTAAGGATAAAGAGAACTGGACAGATGCCAACAGAATTTTGGAATCTAGAGAGCATGAGGAGGGTACGTTTACCCGACTTTACAGTTAATTCCCTGCAAAGTTTGGGGTAACAGATTTTTCAAATTTCAGAATCCCCAAAGGTTCAGTAAGTGAACCAGTCATTATACCAGGTAACTCTGAAGGAAGAGGTAGGAATGGGTAGGGCTGAAAACAGGATGATTAGTTTAAAAGTATAAGAATTTAAACTATTAAATTCCATTTCTCACCCCGGAGCAGACAGGAGACCGCCGTCGTCCCCCCACCTGGAAAAGATAGAAAGTTTATTTTCAGAAACTGTTGAAACACAGAGGATCTGGATTCAGAGACACTGGTCATGTTTCGAGTACCTTATTGGATAGGGGGTGAAGTAAAGTCTGTGTACGGAAGCATGAGATCTCTCCCTACGACCCCTTTAGTTCCTCTAAGAACACACTGGCAACCAAGCTTAATCACCGTCTTCCCGCACCCAATAGAGGTAGGTGCGGGGATACCTATCTGGGAAACTGACCAGCCCAAGAGAAAAAACCTGCAGATATTGACTGTGTAGAGTCCCTCAACTAAATGAATCTGTTGCTGCCCAAGCAATTACAGAGAAGACCACTGATTGACAGGTCCCACCTATATACACAGAGCCCCTCATTCTACAAGTGCTTGGAGGGCCAAAGACCTCAAGATAGTTGAGGAAAGACTCTGATATGAAAATGAGATGCAGAAACCGTAAGAAAAAGGGAACTTGGAGAAAATAAGGACAAAGTAAGGAGAAGAAAAAAAGTTTTTAAATCACTATTATACTTCGAGAGTTCTTGGGCCCATAAACCAAGAATCAGAAGATGTAAAAAGGGGGAAATCTAGGGAATAAAGGAACTTCTAGAAATTAAAAATGTGATCACTTCTGTGCAAGATTAAAGTGGCAATCGTGTAGTTTTGAATCTACCTATTCCTCTAACAGTAACCACCACCACAACAAACGCACAACAATTATCTACTATAAAAGTAGTAAGGTATCCTGTGAACTTCGAATACAAGGAAAGGGCGGATTAACTGACAGCAGAAAGACCCACAGGGTATCAGCAAGTGGGCAGGAGGAAGTCGAAAGCAGGCAAAGGGTCTTCTGGTGGCACTGAACGGCATCCAACTTGTAATCAAACTGCCAAAGGTACTTACCCTAAAATCTAAATGTGCCCACTCAGCATAGAAAGCTAATTGGTTTTTTTTTTTTTTCAGATGAAATAGATTGAGAAACTGATTGGAAATTGAATGCAAACTAAGACCACTTGACTGTTACTGAAATGAATAGCCCAGTTTGCTTTTTTTTTTTTTTTAAAGAAATTCACGTTCTTTTATTTATTTATTTATTTATGACTGTGTTGAGTCTTCGTTTCTGTGTGAGGGCTTTCTCTAGTTGCGGCAAGTGGGGGCCACTCTTCATCGCGGCCTCTCTTGTTGCGGAGCACAGGCTCCAGACGCGCAGGCTCAGCAATTGTGGCTCACGGGCCTAGCTGCTCTGTGGCATGTGGGATCCTCCCAGACCAGGGCTCGAACCCATGTCCCCTGCATTGGCAGGCAGATTCTCAACCACTGCACCACCAGGGAAGCCCATGGGTTTTTGGGGAACAGTGCCAGAGCTAGGTTCTAAGGGTGAAAGCAAAGGCAAGATTAGATGGTGTGGGACAGTCTGGGCCCTACTAAATCTCAGAACTAACCAATTGACTCTCCTTTCCAGGACAAAATCCCTCACGGAGAAGGATCTGCTGGCAGTAGAATCTAAATTGAGCAGCACAGAGATACTATGAGCAAAAAGAGAAGATCCAGATGAAGTGGGAGAAGGGGCAGAAAAGGTAGTTTCAAAAAGCATAAGGCAATATTGTTTGACTCTTTAGCATAACAACAGCAAAGCCATCGAGCTAGGAAAGCAGTCCTGGTGTACCCTCCTCTCCCAAGGTACACCATGTGGGCCTCTTCATAGGGCTGCCTGATATATTCTCACAAACTGGCAGCTGACATGCCAGAGCACGTGATTCGCGGGTGAAAGCAAGGAGGAAGCAGTTATGCCTGCGATGAGCTGGTCACACACCATCCCTCCCACCGTATTCCATTCGTTAAAAGTGAGTCCCTAAGTCCAGCCCATACTCAAGGTGAAGAAAGAGCCCCACTCTTTGAAGGAGGGAGTATCAAAGAATTATGGGCATTTAAAAACTGCTCTAATAGTTATGAATGTTTGTTATACGTATTAGTACATGTTAAAGAAAATAAGTCTTTTTGATTTGTAGAAATTCTCCTCCAAACATTGGTTGGTTTGGGACTGTATCTTGGAATAGAACACTTGGCTATCTTCAATATCACATGGAATTTAAATTCAACTGTGTATTTGTTAAAATCTTCAGAATTATCAGTTACTTTAAAAAATAATTAAAGTGTGCTTTCAGAGCTTATGTATTATAAAGCTTGTGATGAACTCTCCTCCCTTTTCGGAATTTTTAAAAATTTAAACGTGTAAAGTTATAAAATAAATCCATAAACTCAAAAAAAATAAAAAAATAAAAACTGCTCTAAGATACAGAAGGACTCAAGAGAAAGCGAGAGCTGTGAATAGAAGATAGGCAAAGACAAACCAACATTGGTTTGTCAACAGTTTTGAGGAACTGCCAGACTGGCAAAAGGTAAACACAATCCAAGTGTCCATCAACTGATGAATGGATAAATAAAATGTGATTTCATACAATGGAATATTATTTGGTCCTAAAAAAAGTAATGAAGTACTGATAGATGCTAGAACATGGATGAACCTTGAAAACATTATGTTAGGTGAAAGAAGCCAGACACAAAAGACCACATATAAGATTCCATTTATATTAAATATCCAGAATAAGCAAATATATAGAGACAGAAGGTAGACTAATGATTGCTTAAAGCTGAGAGGTGTAAGGGAAGGTGGGGGAAGGGGAAGGTGATAGTTAAAGGGTAAGTGGTTTCTTTTCGATGAGATTAAAATGTCCTAAAATTGTTTGTAGTGAAGGTTGCACAACTCTGTGGATCTACTAAAAACCAATGAATTGTACACATTAAATGAGTGAATTATATTTTATGAATTTTATCTCAATAAAGCTGTTACTAAAAAATGAAGCTATTATTAACTACAGGAAAAAATGTACATACATTTCTGACATACTTTATGGTTAAGATGTGAACAGTTTTTACATAGCTGTCATAATATAACAGTAAATGTTATATTACAAAACTCTGGAATAACCATATTGAAGGGCTGTGGAAAGGGGAAATATGTAGAGGTTTACAGAAATAAATTCTCATCTGCCCTACCAGGAAGACAATAGATAGTACCTAAGTTGAAATGACAGTATAAGTGTATTATTTAGAAATACAGATGTAAATAGTAGACAAAAGAATAGAAGAGTTGGAATATGTTGCCTGAATAAAATCTTATTACATTTAGGTTTTTCTCAACTACTTCTTTTTTGTGTTATCCCGGACATCTGTAACTTCTAAGTCTCAATACTGTCTTCTGTAAAATAGAAGTTATAATAATAACATATAATACAGAGTATTTTGTGATGATGAGATGAGATGATGCATGTCAGGTGCTTATTATAGTGCCTGTGACATAGCAAGAACTCAATAAATGTTAGATTCTGATGTCATCATGATCATAATCATTATCACCACCAGGACTATGAGGTAGCTGGCATTTATTCCAACCATTAGGGCTAATCGGATGCTCATGCGAAGATCTAGAAATAACCGCCAGGGAGTAGGAATGATGGTTTCTCTTTGCTGTGGGCCCTCCACTTGTACCCAAGGCCCCTCTGGGGTCCCAAGGTAACAGAGGACAGAGACCAGTCTTGAGTGTAGGATCTTAGGTGCAGCCAATACCTTCCTGGCCTCTCCACAGCCCCTAATACTTAGTCTCTTATATCATCAGCCACCCATGCATCCCTTATTATGCAGTGAGTTATCATGAAGGATGTAGTGACAAGCCTGCCCATGGGATCTTCTCTCCCGTTTTAGGGCTGTTGGTCATTAGTTGTTTCCTGCAGTGAACCCATCTCCTTATTGGCAAATTGGGACACAGAGGTCCCCCAACCCCCAGTCCCTGGTACCCCCGGTACCGGTCCACAGCCTGTTAGGAACCGGGCCGCACGGCAGGAGGTGAGCGGCGTGCCAGTGAGTGAAGCTTCATCTGCCGCTCCCCAGCCCTCGTATTACTGCCTGAACTATCTCCTCCCCCATCCCCCGCCAACGTCCGTGGAAAAATTGTCTTCCAGGAAACCGGTCCCTGGTGTCAAAAAGGTTGGGGACCGCTGTTGTAGCATAAGGAACGTATCCATTTGAGCTCAAAAAGTCACCAGATGGGTTTAGATGCTCCCAACATTCTCCTTACCTAGATATCACCTGCCCTGTGCCCAGCACCAGGAGAACATCAAGACTCACAGAATTCTGAGAATCAAAGTTCTACCTCGACATATCCTGATTATGAAAGCAGCCCAAGATAAAGGAAATGCAAAGAAAATGAGAGAGGTGTAAAAGCACTGTCCAATTAGTCACAGAAAATAATATAGGCCTGGAGAGGTTTGAAGTATCTACCCTCCTCTGGTCCTTAAGCTGGCGGCTCAATGCAGCTCATCCCAATTGCATTACTTATGCTCCCTTTTAAATGTTCTCAAAACAGGAGCAGCTTCCTTACAGAGGAACATAATGAGACAAATAACATTTGTATAACAAGCATGTATATGTACATTACGCAGTGCTGGGTTCTGACAAAGCTCATCTGTGATAAGTAACTTGCCCTCTTACAGCTTCTAATGTTCCTAAAGCAAGGAACAGATGGAGAGAAAGGCACATGCTTTAGCCAAATGCAAAAGAAGTGGAGTAATACACACTTCTATAGTGGCTTTATTCTTTTTTTTTTTTTTTTTAATTTTTTTTAAAATTTATTATTTATTTATTATTTTTATTTTTGGCTGTGTTGGGTCTTCGTTTCTGTGTGAGGGCTTTCTCCAGTTGCGGCAAGCGGGGGCCACTCTTCATCGCGGTGCGCGGGCCTCTCACTATCGCGGCCTCTCTTGTTGCGGAGCACAGGCTCCAGACGCGCAGGCTCAGTAGTTGTGGCTCACGGGCCCAGTTGCTCCGCGGCATGTGGGATCTTCCCAGACCAGGGCTCGAACCCGTGTCCCCTGCATTGGCAGGCAGACCCTCAACCACTGCGCCACCAGGGAAGCCCAGTGGCTTTATTCTTGATAGGGGAAAAGACAATAGAAAGACAAGGAGAGTGGCACTAGATAAGTAGAGGATTTTAAAGAGCTAATGTGAGAATTGGAAGATTTTCAAAAGCGGGGATCTCACTTTGATTCCTTCGATATGTGGTGTGATGAACACCATGAATTACACGCTCAAAATCTCTTTCAACCCCATCCAGCAGGTTTTCCCTACTGCAGAGACTACAGACTTAAAACGCCTTTTCCCAGCCTCCCCCAGAGCTAGGCTCTGGATGTGATTTAGGTTCTGCTGATCCGGTGCATTTGTGCAAGCCTTGAATTTGCAGCTGAGGTACATGGGGAGAGGGGTGGGTTACGTGATGTCCAATTTCCTGATGTGTGTGGTTTTGGGTCAGCAGCTGTAGCAGTGGCTTCCAGCTTCAACAGGCAGTGGCCTCATTGTGACAGGGCAGCAGTTTTCTTGGTGACCCAGTAATATGGGGTGGCTTTAGGGTCTTCCTGGAAACACAACTCAGAATCCATTTTCCCATGATTCCATAACTGATATAGTACCTGTAACAAATCCCATTTTGCCAATCTAACCAGAGCAGATCCTGGTCTCTTCTGAAGAACCCTGCCCGATACTGGGCGGGTGGGATGGTGGGAGCTACGGAGGGGTGGGAGACACCAGTCAAGAACCTCATAGGACAGGAGTACGTGCGCAATCTCTCAGGTTGCTTAAATCTCTCTCAGCAAGAAGGAACTCCGTGCCATTCCACAAGGGCTTCCGGGGTGGAGAAAAATATGATAGGAGGGTGATACATGACCATTAATTGTTTCAGGAATACCCAAATAAGTTTTAGAAAAAGAGACTGAAATCTTTAACAAAGCCCACAAGGCCGTACAATGTGATTTCTACGTGTTTCATGAGCCTGGTGGACCGTGTCCTCACTTTCTCTTGTCCAGCCATACTGGCCTTTTCTTCTTCAGATTCACTCCTCCCTTCTCTGCCTCAGAACCCCAGCTGTGGCTATTCTTTAACTGGTAACTCTTACTTGTTGTTAAATGAACTCTGTCATTAGACCTCAGGATGTCCATGTGATGTGCTCTCTTGACACGTTCTACCTCCCTTCGTGAGTCACAGCCAGAGTTAAATGCTGATTTATATAAGTCAAAATATTAATAGATGTCTGCCCTGCAGACAGGAAAGTAGAGAGTAGAGGCTGCCATATCCTCAGTATCTAAAAGTGGTTTGCACACAGCTGGGGCTCAGTAAGTATAGGTTAAGTGTACGCACTCCATCTTCCTGCCCCGGTTTTGTTGCAACTCTATCTGAATACCTGCTCCCATGATTGTTGCAGCAAAGGAAGATAGCTTGGAGACTTGGCCACCGGTTCCTAAATGCTTCTGCAAGGGAATGACATGCATCACCTCCATGAATACTTCGTTGGCCAAAGCAAGTCACAAGGCCACCTAGCTTCAAAAGAGCAATCCAGGAAGGAGAGAAGAACTATGAATACTGGTCTGCCGCAGCCCCCTACCCTAGAAGCTGACCTAAACGTTAAGGTTAGAAGGCGGAAGGTATTGATTATTCTATAACTCGTGACTTGAGTCTTACTTCCTAAAGCAAGCACATCGTATTCTTTGTTCTGAGGCATATTTTCCCCATTTCACTTTTATTGTCATGTTCTCTACTGGCTAATGTGCATTCTTATCTAGGCAGTCCTAAGCTCAGGGCTTTACCAGAAATGTCCCTGTGAAAATGAACTTTAGGCCAATAGCAGAATGTGCTTACCCAAGCTGGCTCTTCATCTATTCATTGCCTCGATGAGGACAAGCACATTTAGTCCCTTTGTTACACATGACCCCTGGCCGTGCTGCTGTTCTCATTCATTTGCCTTGAAATTAGCTGCTCTTGGAGCTTGGCAGCATGGGGCCAGCATCCACAATCAACCACATATGGATTGGCCATCTGTTACCCATAATTCCTTTACCAGGTGTTGATAGGTGCAGAGAAACACAGTTCATGACTCTGGACCTCAAGGAGCTAACCCTCCAACTGAGGAAACGAGATGTAAATCCCCCCAATACTACCTAAGTTCATGGCTATGTATGTTTAAATACAGAATGGGTTGTCAGGCAATGAAAGAATTTCAGAGGCAGGAGAAAGAGGGGGGAAAGGGAGGAAGAAGATCAGCAACAGTTGTGGAGGAGAGAGCCCCCGCCGTCAACGGGTGTGGACGGGATACTGCTGAAGCAGCGGGGAGAAATCCTGAAAGCAGGGCCAGTGGTGGCCTCCCCTTGGTCCAGTCGTCTCGGTTCTGACTTTGAGTCTTCCCGGGTCATGACTGCACCTGGGATTCCAGAAATTCTACATCTTCTGGGAGTCCAGCATCTGGATTAATATGAGAATCCTACTCCACGTCAGAGATCTTTGTGTCCCGACTGACATCCTCCGAGCCCACGGCTTGCTGCAGGCATTGTTGGGACAGCCGGGTGTGTGCAGGCCTCACAGGACAGCACTGCCTTGGCTGAACCCAGGAGCTCTGCTTCTTGGCCCTGGAGCTCCTCTGCCGCCACCTTGAGGGAGGCTGGGGGGAGCTGCCCAGAGTTCTACTGCAGGTGCAAGCCTGGATGTGCCAGGAAGTGCACACCCGCCTTGGACAAACCTTGGCCAAGGGGAACCTGGGGGCTGTGCAGGAGGTACATGCTCCCCTCTTCTGTCCCTTGAGCTGACAACTGTGAAGGCGTTTTACACATTTTCTCAGGGGTTCCCCAGAGGGGAGTAGACTGTTAAGAGTAACCTCCTCTTTAACACACACTGTACTGACTTCTCTTCCTTCTGTTTCACAATTCCAGGTCCCCCAATAAGCAAATCCTATGCCCAAGTTAGGACACACACCCCCCCAAAGAAAACTGTTTAAACTTCTTTACTTCTTCAGTAAAGCATTTACCCCTTTGCTTCAGAGTTATTAATTAAAAAATTAAAATTAAAAAAGGCTAATTCTTTGCATCTTGCTCTTATACTTTAATAAACTATTTTGGAGATCTTTTCATATTAGGACAAAAATATCTATCTGATTTTTAAAATAATATTCACTCTAGGGAATATCATAATTTATATAATCAGTTCACTCTTCTGATAAGTACTTTGATGGACAGCTTTATCTGTATATATATCCTCTTTTCCCAAACTGCCCTTTATCTTTATTTTAATATCATTTCTCCTGACCAAAATATTGGGAGAAATATCCTGGCCTGTGCTTTATTAGGATAGGTCAGGATTGATGGGTTTCAGGCAGCAAAGCCGAGCTGGTAGGGATTTTTGCAGGCCATACAGATGTGCCTTTAAACTTGTGAGAGTTTAGCCAACTGAGAAGTGAGAAGAAAACAGTCCACAGAAGAGACCAACCTCACTTTTAACACAAGTTGCAAGTTCAGGGGTTCCCAAGACCACTCTTAGGTTTGATGATTTGCTGGAAGAATTCACAGAACTCACTGAAAGCTGTTATGGTTATGCTTTAATACAGCTAAACACTACAGATTAGAATCAGGCAAGGGAAGAAGTACACAGGACAGAGTCCAAGAGAGTACGAAATGCTGTTTCTGTTTCCTCTTCCCATGGAGTCATGATACTGTCACTTTCTTGACATTGATGTGTGACAATACGCATTGAATATCATCAACCAAGAAAGTTTACCCCAGCCTCGGTGTCCAGTCTTTATCCAGTGGGTAACCTCAAGTTCCAGCCCCTCAAGAGGTCCACTGATACCACCTCAAAACACCCACCTTACCTCAGTTTGTGACTAATTGCCTGGCCCCCAGGCTAACAAAGACTCTCCTGTCAAAAAGCTGAGGACAGTGTAAGTGGGTTCCCTTCTCTCCACACCCTCTCCAGCATTTATTGTTTGTGGATTTTTTGTGACAGCCATTCTGACTGGTGTGAGGTGAT
Organism: Balaenoptera ricei; assembly: GCF_028023285.1. Classification (NCBI taxonomy): domain Eukaryota; kingdom Metazoa; phylum Chordata; class Mammalia; order Artiodactyla; family Balaenopteridae; genus Balaenoptera; species Balaenoptera ricei. Next base: position 64,903,197 of record NC_082642.1, read on the forward strand.
ATCTCATTATAGTTTTGATTTGCATTTCTCTAATAGCGATGTTGAACATCTTTTCATGTGCCTCTTGGCCATCTGTATGCCTTCTTTCGACCCCTCCTACAGTGTTGGTGGGAATGTAAATTGGTGCAACCACTATGGAAAACAGTATGGAGGTTCCTTAAGAAACTCAAAATAGAGCTACCACATGATCCTACAATCCCACTCCCGGGCAAGTATCTGGAGAAAAACATGGTCTAAAAGGATACATGCACCCCAATGTTCATCAGAGCACTGTTTACTATAGCCAAGAAATGGAAGCAACCTAAATTTCCATCGACAGAGGAATGGATAAAGAAGATGTGGTGTATATATATATATATATATATACACAATGGAATATTACTCAGCCATTCAAAAGAATAAAATAATGCCATTTGCAGCAACATGGATGGACCTAGAGATTGTCATACTGAGTGAATAAGTCAGAGAAATATCGTAGATAACGCTTATATGTGGAATCTAAAAAAAACAAAAAAGATACAAATGAACTTATTTACAAAACAGAAACAGCCTCAGAGACTTTGAGAATGAACTTACGGTTACCAGGGGGGACGGGGGGTTAGTCAGGGAGTTTGGGATTGACATGTACACACTGCTATATTTAAAATGGATAACCAGGAAGGACCTACTGTATAGCACAGGGAACTCTGCTCAATATTATGTAACAACCTAAATGAGAAAAGAATTTGAAAAACAATAGTTACATATGTATGTATAACTGAATCACTTGGCTGTACACCTGAAATTAATACAACATTGTTAATCAACTATACTCCAATATAAAATTAAAAATTTTAAAAAAAAAAGCAGCAACTGAGGACAAAGGACAAAGGCCAGACCTCTTTTTGCAGTAAAAGATAGACTCTTTACTACACAACACCAAAAGAGAATTGACTCCATTAGATTTTTCTAGGGAAATATCTAATTAACAATGTCTAATTTTTTTTTTCTCAAGAAAGTTATTTAGTCAAGCAAAATGGGAATGACCATCAGTTTGCTCAATAGCAAAAAGTGTCCTTGACAGCAGTCAGCTCAACATGTCGCAAAGAAGCCCTGGTCAAATGGTCCTCCCAACCTCACACCCTGCCCGAACATGGCAAACAGCGAGCTGCACTGGCCACATATTTTCCCCTTGGGCTGGGATCTCTGTTTATTTTAAGGGAAATAAAATCCTTATGTTTCTGAATCATTTACACTAAACTCATTAAAAAATTTCACAATGGAAATTCTTTGGTTCTCTCCTTCTTTAAATCTTGGGGAGTGGGGTTGTGGGAAACAAAGAGGTTTATACTAGCAGGTATTTCAAACATTCAACATACCGCAAACTTAGTTTCAGGCCAGGAAATCATGAAGAATAGTGCTGGTGTTAGTGATACCACATGACTCTATTCTTCTAGAACTTGAGTGCTCAAATCACACCAGATCCACAAAGCCTTCTCCCAGACAGGAGTTTTCTTAGTCCCTTTGGGCTGCTTTAACAGACTGTGTGGCTTATAAACACAAATTTATTTCTCACAGTTCTAGGGGTTGGGAAGTCCGAGATCAAGGTAACAGCAGATTCAGTGCCTGGTGAGGACCTGCTTCCTGGTTCATAGACAGCCATCTTGATCTGTGTTGGTACATGGCAAAAGGGGCTAGGGAGCTCTCTGGGGTCTCTCTTAGGACACGAATCTTATTCACGAGAGTTCCACCCTCACGACCTAATCACCTCCCAAAGTTCCTACCTCCAAACACCATGACATTGGAGATTAGGTTCAACACATGAATTCTGGGAGGACACAAACATGCAATCTATAGCAGAAGGGATCTCTCAGCCTTTTGACTGTTTTGTCACACCTCTGCTCTGATCTAATATGATAATAATAATGCAATATTATAATAATAATACAATGCTGCATCTCTGTTCTGATCTAGTATTACCTTGAGTGCTTATCTCTACAACCAAAGTGTTATCTCTACTCCAGAGTAGGAGGACACCTCATACCTGTGCATACACTGCACATTGCCCAGCACAGCACCCTTTGATGATACTGATGACAGAGCACGTAGTGGGGTTCAATAAACATTTGTTGACAATAAAACAATTTATATTTTTGCAGGTTCTTTTGCATATATTTATTTGTTCTAAATTTAAAAAACAAGCTCCTTTACCCTCCCGTCCTCATTCTTTAGTTACAAAGTACTGTACCATGAGTTCCAGTAAAGCCCTCAAGAGTAGTGTTCTATACCTATTTATCACGTATCTTCTGCACTACACTGAAAAGATGAAAGTAAACATGATCAAATGCAAAAAGAAGCAATCTGACTGTAGGAAAGGAGGGATTTTGCCATTGGAATTTTACTCTGGTTTTTAATTTTTTTTTTTCTCGCTGAGAAAGTAAGCAATTAACCTCAAGAACCATTGCACAACAAAAACCTACTGACTTTTTCGTTCCTTAAACAGGCTTTATGTAATTTATACATTAAATGAAGTTAGACCTTTCCTGGAGGCGCAATTACCATTAGCTCTCAAATTCTGTGGTAAGGAACAGTATCATTAACACACAATACCGGGTTTCTGCACATCACATGAAATTAACCCACTGGTTCAGGCAAGACTGACTGGAAGACCATGTTCTGCCCTAAAAGAGCCCTTAACGACTGACTATTGTTGTCTATGAAAACAGTGAAACTCTGTGCCATTCAAGAAAAATATGCTCAGGGGACTGTTCCCTTGAGGCCTTATGCAACTCCAGGTGTTTCATTTAGTGGGCCAGTTTTCAGAGTAATTTGGCCATAACAAAGATTTTTTAAAATCCAGTTTTAGATACATCTTTAAGGCTTTGAGGACAAATATTAATCAGATACATAAACATTCCTTGTAATGTTTGGCCTCATATCCACTTTCCCCGACATTACTGAGGCTCCAGCTGTTTTATCTGGTAAATATTTTGTAAAACTGGGAACGTTGTTGACCCTCTTTCAGTGGTAACTCTTGTAAAACAGGGTAGAGTGTCAGCTGGATGCTGTGACAAAGGTGGTCCTAATGACATGGGCTCAAGGTCTCTCCCAGAGAAGAGCTTTGGGGCTGGTAAAAACCCTCTCACTGGGCTTCCCTGGTAGCACAGTAGTTAAGAATCCACCTGCCAGTGCAGGGGACATGGGTTTGAGCCCTGGTCTGGGAAGATCCCACATGCAGTGGAGCAACTAAGCCTGTGTGCCACAACTACTGAGCCTGCGCTCTAGAGCCTGCGAGCCACAACTACTGAGCCCACGTGCCACAACTACTGAAGCCCACGCGCCTAGAGCACATGCTCTGCAACAAGAGAAGCCACCGCAATAAGAAGCCCACTTGCCGCAACTACAGAAAGACAGCGCGCAGCAACGAAGACCCAACACAGCCAAAAATAAATAAATAAAATAAATTTTTAAAAAACCGAACCCTCTCACTGAGGTCCTTAGAGTGAAAACAATTCTCACTTTAACAATGCTAAGATGTTATTTGCCTTGTTCTCTCCTATGCTCTCATGACTGTACATGACATGTGGAGTTTTCCAGAGGCTACATGATACGTGATGTCACAATAGATTGAATGAAGAAGGAAGAGAATCCAGCTGTCTTTTTCTAAGCCAGACATTAGAGATTGGCAAAAATGCAAAACAGTGCCATTCTTCTCACTAACTTTTTTTGAAAATATCTCTTTTATAAAAATATTTTACTTATATTAACATGCAGTGGGTTCATTGTTATTTTTAAATGAATTGATAAATGTTTTTGAAATTCTGCTTTAATTTCTAACACAGTAAATATTGACATACATTACATTTGAACAAAAGTTTTTTAAGGCACCCAATACATTTTAAGAGCAAGATTGATCCTGAGGCCAAAAAAGTTTGAGAATCACTGGTGTAAGGGAAACAGCTTTGACTAGAGATACCCCTGCCACTTACTAGCCACCTCTCCACACATCCCACCTCGAAGAGCACACACACACACACACACACACACACACACATCCCAATCAAGCTCTTTCCCATCGCCTACTGAAGGAAAAAAAAAAACCAGTTTAATTCAATAAGTAAATATTAAGTGACTAAACAAAGCAATTAAAAGAAAAAAATTCCCCAACTGAGTAATGAAGGTAGAGGAAAACAGAATATGTCACCCCCAAATACCACTCTTTGACATAAATTTATTTTGAGCTGAAGGCAATTAAGAAGAAGCAAACAGAGGAAAAACTGTCCATACTCTCCACCTTTTCTGCCTAAAGGCAGGATATAAATTCTCCTTTACTAGAGATGATTCTGGACTCTTATGAGCCCAGAGACAACCCAAGGAATCTGCAAACAAACCTTACTCCATTATTTTCCTCCTATATGTTTACCTTCCCACCGTTTGCCACCCTTGGAAACCTAAAACTGCTTTCCTTTGTCTTGTCATTTCTCTACAAATTTATTGCTTTTTGTTGAAAATGCTATAAAAGCAGGAGTTCTAAGCCACCTTTTCTAGTTACTCTTCTCTTTCCCCAAGTTTTTCCCATGTATGTGTGAGATGTTAACAAACTTCTGTTTGTTTTTCTGCTATTAATCTGTCTTTGTAGAGACCCAGCTGAGACCATAGAAGGGTAGAAGGAAAGATTTTTCCTCTCCTACAAACATACTCAGTTTGGGTATGGAAGCAAGGAAGGGAAAGCGTGAAACAGAACTAAATGCAAGTGATTTGGGGGTTATTTGGTATTATGCTATTTTTGTATGCATACTCAAATGAACTGTATTTGGATATTTAAAAAATTTTAGTTTTTCTATTAGCTTATTATGGGTGCTCTAACCCTTTTGTTTTGAATATATACAATTTTTTCTTTTTCCTTCCCCAATTTTACTGAGGTATATTTTATCACAATAAACTGCACATATTTAGAGCACATAATTTGATGGGTTCTGACCCATGTACATACCTGTGAAACTATCATCACAAGTTAATAAACATATTCATCATCCCCCCCAGTCTCCTTTTATAATTCACCCCCACTCATCCACTCATCAAACACTAATCTGTTTTCTGTTTAGTATAGACTAGTTTGCATTTTCTAGCATTTTATATAAATGAACTCATTGCAGTATATACTCTTTTGCAACATTATTTTGAGATTTATCCACGTTGCATTTATCGTTAGTTTGTCCATTTTTATTGCTGAATAGTATTCTACTGTATAGATTCACCAAAACCTGTTTATTCTACTCACTCATTGATGGACACTGGGTTGTTTCCAGGTTTTGGCAATTGAAAACAAAGCTGCTATGTCCACTTGCGTACAAGTCCGCGTGTTACCAACCCTCCCCAGTCAAGCCCCAACAAGGGCCCTCCTGCCCAGTGTCACCAGTGCCAGTAGGAGACCGAGTTCGGTTTAGAAGCAAAGGGAAGCTTTATTCTTTGATTAGAGAATGGAGAGATGTGAGCTCGGCCCTGCAGCACTCACTCTCCCCAACAGGCCGATAGGCCCTGGGCATGGCTGCTTTATAGGGATCTCGTGGAGGGGGCGGGGCGGGGCGGGGGCGGGTGGGGTGGAGTTCTCACTGGGCAGGCGCAGATGTGCTACTCGTGGCATTCACTCGTATCAGTGCCAGGTGCAGCCCCTCTGCGCACAGCCCACCACCGCCATCTTGGATTAAGGTGTCGTGCGCAGCGTCTCTGCACACGGCTGGAGCTGCGGTGTCGGCTGCTGCCGTTTTGCGATGGGAACTCTGGTCTGAAGTGCTGGGTGCGAGGTCTCTGCTCGCGGCTGCCTATGACCGAGTGGAACTAGACTAAACACAAAGGAAAAGAAAAACGTGAGACTTTATTTTATTACCCAGATGCTGTTTTTATTTCCTGGGAATTGTTAACGGGCTTTGGCAGTGACAAATCCCTCCTCTGTCTTTTGTCCTGCCCCTCATTTTTCAGGGACGCTTGTCCATCTTCTGTAATCCTTTTTGTTACTGGAGTCTGAGAGGTTACTGTGTATCCTGCCAGCCTTTTTCCCTCCCTCATGAAACGACTCCTGTCCATGAACCATTCCTCTTTAGGGTTTGGGGAGGCTCGCTTCCTAGGTTGGGGGAACTGGCATAGACTGTATCTATTGTTTCTACACAATCACGTTCCAAGGACCCTGTTTCTGTAGGTACTAAAGTGGCAGGATTTAGTGTGTGACAGGTTTTTATAGTAACCACTGGGTTGTCTAATGGCTCTCTGAATGCCTGGTCTTGGGCCTTCCCTGCTACCCCCATAATTTTACAACTCTTTTTAAAACTAATTTCATTATATTTTATTAATTTTGAGGGAAAATAACTGTTGGCCTAGAATTCTACATCCAGAGGAACAATTTTTTTTTAAGTATAGTTGATTTACAGTGTTTCAGGTGTACAGAAAAGTTATTCAGTTATGCATATGTATACGTATTCTCGTTCAGATTCTTTTCCATTATAGGTTATTACAACATATTGAATATAGTATATATTCAAGTATATATATTATATACAAGGCCATATAGTAGGTCCTTGTTGTTTGTTTTATATATAGTAGTGTGTATATATTAATCCCAAAGCCCTAATTTATCCTTTCCCCTTCCCCTTTGGTAGTGAGTCAGTGAGTTTGTTTTCTGTCAGTGAGTCTGCTTTGTCAGTGAGTCTATTTCTGTTTTGTAAATAAGTTCATTTGTATCATTTTTTAAGATTCCATATATAAGTGATATCATATGATATTTGTCTATCTCTGTTTGACTTACTTCACTTTGAAGTTTACAACTCTTGCAGTCGAGTCTGCCTGATCTGGTCTTCAGAACCAAGTAAGTGGCACTGGTGTCGACTAAGAATTTGACAGGCTTTCCCCTTATGTCCAATGTTAGCCAGGGCTCCTCGGGGGCCAGATGGAGCCCCAGCTTAGGAGCCCCATGGCCCCATCATTCTTCATCTGTTTGGACCATCTGCCTTCAAGGGTAGTGGCCAGGATCTGCCATTTCTGTCTCCCTTTGGGAGTGGCAAGGGCGTTCTCCTTCGTGTCCCTCTTGTTTACACGTGGCACACGGGCACTGATTAGGTCCTAGTTTCCTTGGCTTGTTATCCCTCGGTGGGGACTTGGGGTCACTCAATGGAGTCTGGGCAGTTAGTCCAGATTCCCGTGTGACCAGTTGACATTGAAGGGCAACAGCCAGGACGTGGGCTTGCCTCCACACCTTTTTATCTTCTGACGTTTCTTCCTCTATATCTCAGTTGTTAAACACCTGGTAGTCAACCTCAACCAGGCAAGGGGTAGAGGTATCTGGTTCTATTTCCAGTTTCTGAAGTTTGCACCTGATGTCGGGGGCATTTTGGGAAATGAAACACGACCTCAGGACTGCATTCCCTTCCAATGACCCAGGGTCAGTTGTAGCATATGTTCAAAGGCATTCCCTGAGGCAGTCTAGGAATGCCAAAGGGTTTTCCGTTGGCTCTTGATTGATTTCCTTTATCTTATTCTAATTGACAGGTGTCTTTCCTGCTGCTTGGATTCCCTTTAGGATCATATTTTTATAATTGGTTAGCCTTTGCCTTCTACCCCCTTATCCATTGTCTCAGTGGTCCCAGTTGCGTTTGTTATCTGGGACCCCTTGACTTCCTGGTCTGAAAATAACATGACCTACATTGTTTCTATTCTTTGTCTACTTCCTCTCAGGCTTTTTAAAAGACCATGGCCTTTTCTTCCCCCATTAGGAGTACATTGAGGAGGCTCTAGATGTCAGCCCATGTGGGTCATGGGTCTAAAAGATTCCACTAATCAAATTCAGGAACCCCTCTGGATCTTCCCTCAACCCCTTACTATGACTTTTTTCCAACTACCATCGGGGCTGTTGGAGTGATTTGTTGGCATGCAAATGCCACAAGATTTGACCCAAATAAGATTTCCAGTTTGGGAAATTTGGAACCAGCACCCAGCTGTTAATGGATTCCTCAAGAGACCCAAATAGGAGTGAGCTCTGATTGGGGGTTCCCCTTGACTCTCAGTCGGTGCTTGAAGACGGGACTGCCTCCAGGTCAGAGCAGCTTAGCTGAGGCGGGTGTCTTTCCTTCTTTCAGCTGGAAAGGAGTTTTAGACTTCCTGCCAAGTGAGAGCTAAACGCATGAGGGATCCCCCCCACCAGGGTACTCCCCACATCTCGAGGGTTGATACCAGGAAGAGTGTCCGTGGAACCTCAGTTGATAAAGAATCACCCGAGGCTTGCCTCGCAAGCAGAAGGGGGAAGGAGCTTGGAAGATTAGAAGGAAAAGACATCAGGGAGAGGTCAGACGGTGGGTGTTTCCTGTTCCTGCCAGCAGCTCACAGGCCTTCCTGATAATGGGGCTCCTGGTCTTGCAAGCAGCTCGTGGGGCTTCCCAGCCCACTTCAGGGAGACTGTCACTGACCAGAAACGGTCAAGTCACCGGTCTTGTACCTAGGGCCCTTTCATACTCAGGTGTCCCTGGTGCCTTTTCCTGAACTCAGATCCTCTGCCCTCATTCCGTTTTGTCAGGCAGTCTTTATTACCTGGGCCTTTTCCCCATCTAGCCTCTTGACTCACGCGGCAGGCCACTTTCCTTTACCAAACTGTGATGATGGAGAATGCACTGTTGACCCCTGGAGGTTGGCAAGGAGGGCAAGAAGCCCTGTTGCAGCTGCTGCTGCCTTGTACAGGGGCCGAGAGGCCAGCACTACCGGCAACACAGTGGGCAAGACTGCCTGGCCCCGTCTTGTCTGGTAACGTGGGAGGCCAGCCAGAGGCAGTGGGCAGACACGTGTGAGTTTCAGTCTCCAGTCCCCGACACTGCCACAGTGTGATCCCCTCAAGGAGGTGCAGTCCAGATGACTCTGGGGGCCACGCTGTGTGCTTACCACACCTGGGTATTGGGTTGCTGGGCAGAGTTGCTCTGAATTTGGCCAAAGGCTGCCAAAGTTCTACCCCATCGGAGTGAACTCAAAGATCAGAGTCAGTCATCCTTACGCAAACCTCCCAAAACCTCTGCCATCCTCCCTCTGGAGCCGGGGTGAGCCCGGAGCCTGGTGGATAGGTGCGGCTGAAAAGGCCACAGTCCATCCTTCGTGGTCGCCAGAATTTGTTACGGACCCTTTTCAGTTAGGTCCCAAAAAGGATCCTCCTGCCTGGTGTACCTCATGCCAGTAGAATGAGACTGAGTTTGGTTCAGAAGCAAAGGAAAGCTTTATCCTTTGATCAAAGAATGGAGAGGTGTGAGCTGAAGCTCTAAAGTACACGTTCTCTCTGAAAGGCCCTGGGCTGGGTTGCTTTCTGGGGTTCTTATGAGCAGAGGGAAGGCTGGAGTGCTTGCGGGTCAGGCGAAGTTCTGTGGCTCACGGCACTTCACACTGAAGTGCCAGGGGCAGCGTGTCTGCACACGGTCCGCAGTCACTGTCTTGAATTGAGGTGTCGTGTGCAGCACTTCTGTACACAGCTTGCCAAGTTGGGGTGTCAGGAGCAGCAGTTCTGTGCTGGGAACCCTAATCCGATGTGTGAGGCGCAAGGCCACTACACACGGCCCCCTAAAAGCAAGTGAAACTAGACTAAGCACAAAAGAAGAGGTTAGACCTTATCACGTAGATACCATCTTATTTTTCCCCAGGGACCCATTGGGCTTTGCCAGTAACAAATATATATTTTTATTTCTCTCAAGTGAATACTTGGCAGTGCAATGGTTGACTCATATGACAGATGTGTGTTTAACTTCATAAGAAATTGCCAAACTGCCAAACTGTTTTCCAAAATGATCACACCATTTTACCTACTTATCAGCAGTGTGTGAGAGAGTTCCACTTGTTCCTACATCCTTGCCAACACTGTATGGTCAGTCTTTTAAATTTTAGGGAATTCCCTGGCAGTCTAATGGTTAGGACTCTGAGCTTCCACTGCAGGGGGCCTGGGTTTGACCCCTGGTCCAGGAACTAAGATCCCGCAAGCTGCAAGGCGCGGCAAACAAATAAATAAATAAATAAAATTTAGCCAATTGAAGGTGCATAGTGATAACCTGTTACTTTTCCTCTATCTCCTGATGCCCTATAACACCACTATTTTCCTAATTTTCTAAATATTGCTCATCATTCAAGGCCAAGCACAATATAGTATGTCCTTCAATGGAACATTAAGCAATTGTAAATAAGAGTCTTCTGTTTATGCTGATAAGGAACAAACTCCAAGACATATTATGTGAAAATAGTAACGTCTAACATATTACAGTGCTTTCTACATGCTAAGCACTGTTCTGAGCATTTAATATACCTTAGCTCATTTAATCCTTAACAATCTTAAGAGGCAGATACTCATACTTTCCTCCATTTTAGAGATCGGTGAACTGCCTCAGTGACTTTTGCCCAAGGTCACACTGGTGAAAAATGACAGGGCCAAGACTGGAACACAGGCTCCAGAATCTCAGCTTTTTTTTTTCCTTCCAGTTTATTAAGATACAGTTAGCATACAGCACTGTATAAGTTTCAGGCATACAGCGTGATCATTTGACTTATGTCCATCATGAAATGATTACCACAGTATATTCAGTGAACATCCATCACCTCATAAGGATACAAAAGAAAAGAAAAAGAAAAAAAATGTTTTTCCCTGTGATGAGAACTCTTAGGATATACTCTCTGAACAACTTTCATATATAACATGCAGCGGTGTCAATTACATTAATCATGTTGTACATTACATCCCTGGGACTTATTTATCTTATACCTGGACGTTTGTACCTTTTGACAACCTTCCTCCAATTCCTCCTCCCCCCATCTCCCACCTCTGGTAACCACAAATCTAATCTCTTTTTCTGTGAGTGAGTTTGTTTGTTTCTTGAAGAATAATGGACCTACAACACTATGTTAGTTCCTGGTGCACAACATAGTGATTCAGTATTTCTGTACATTATAAAATGATCACCACAATAAATCTAGTCACCATCTGTCACCATACAAAGATATTACATGATTATTGACTCTATTCTCCAGGCTGTGCATTTCATCCCCATGACATTTATTTTGTAACTGGAAGTTTGTACCTTTTAATCTCCCTCATCTATTGCTCTCAGCCCCCCACCCAGAGCCTCAGCTTTTGATAGCTTGCTACACCATACTACCTCTGTGTTTCAAGGCACAGACTAGCTACAATTTGTAACTCCAAAGGGAGAGAAAATATCTACTCACATTTATTTATATATGCATGAGATATCTCTGAAAAAATATACAAAAAGGCAGTAATGTCAATTGCCTTTGAGGAGGAAACTTGGAGTTGAAGGATAGGGGAGAGAGGAATATCTCTGGAACTTTGAATTTGGAATTTTGAATATTTTTACTCAAAATAGAAAATAAAATTTAAGTAATTTAAAAAAAAACACCACAAGTCCAACTTTCTTCCAGAGTGTCCCCCAGATACTCAATTCCAGATCCATGTTGTGTAACAACTGACATTTTTCACGTACTCACCTTTCTTTCCCAGGTTATAAACACTTGGAATGAAATACCACCTGCATACTTATGAGCTTTGGAGTTCCCTGCAGTACTCAGCACAGTACTGGGCATTAGCAAATGCTTAATAAAAACTTGTTTATTAACTGGTAAACCCATTCCCAAGAAACTGAAATCCTGACAGGAATCCAGCTTTACGTAGCAAGTTGTCTTCTGTGACGAAAACACGTGGGACTGGGTCAGCCGAGGAGAAGATCAGGCACATGCTGATCAGCAAAAAGAGAAGCAACAAAAAACCTTTTTTAAAAAAAATTTGATATTTTATATTTGAAAAATAAATTGAAGTGGTCATCATGGGAAATACAAATGCTTTGCTGGATTCCATACAAGTATTTTATAGTTTGAAATTGTTTTTACTTGTTTACATAATAGAGCACAGTTGTCTTTTCAACGTCTGTCTGCCTGCCCAGGGCCTCTAAGTACTTAATCCAGCTGGGAAATCACACAGAATAGGAGATTTTTCCATGATGATGTAGTTTACTTGTCTCCTTTTTGGATAAATTGGTGATGGTGAGCATTTGTAGAAAAATCATTTAGAATCCCAAGGTATTTTATAAATGAAGCAGTAAGGGTGGTGGGTCATCATCACATAATTGAAGAGCTAGCCAGCCCTCCTGAAGGTGAAGGTGATTGTGACAAAATAAAAAGCTCAGGCCTTTTGTTTCCAACTTTGAGAACTGAACTTTTGGGATAAATCTCTAGTATAGATGCTAAAATTGGTCAAATTTTATTTTTCAGTAAGAGTGGTTGGCATTACAAAAACAGGGCTTAAGTGTTTGTACAGAAAATAGTCAGTAGGTGAAAAAATTTCCCATCTCTTGAAGAGATTGTCACAAAAAATTTGCCAACTCTCTCTGCCTGGGTCGCTTCAATCAGTAGGAAAACTGACTGATTCACCCAAAATGTTAGCAGTATTATATTCTGCTTCCTTGGCATATTTGCATTCTTCTAGGGTTAGCAACCCTTAACTCATAGAAATGAATAACTTAGAGTAAAATTTCAGGTGATGAACCATTTAGAAGTTTCTGCTGCTTCTTAAAGATGATCTTACTCTCTCAGGTCCTTTCAGCTCTTAACTTTCTTTGCTACAATTGCAAATTATGAGTAAAATTCCATGTTCAAATTTAGAAACTGTCAAAGAGAAATTTTTATTTTATCCAGGTTTGCTTTTAAACTTTTACAAAAGAGAGGCAGGGAATGTGGGCACCATTTCAAAAGCCAGATGCTGTTCTGACTTTTTTTTATTGTTTTGGAGAACAAAAGATTGTTTTTGTAAATATCAGAGTTGATTTTATATTCAGACACCTTGAAGAGATAACAACAGGGTCCTTGCATAAACCACCATTACTTCCAACACCAGCCTTACTTATTAATGTTTCACAATTTCTAAACATGTTTCAGAGTTATTGACAAGCATGAAGGTTTGCAATTTAGTTGAATATCAAAACAATTTGGCAGTAAGAGAGTCCTCATAAACTGAATATCATAAAAGCACAACTGAGGAAATCTGTTACTCGTGATGGAGCAGAATCTTTACTTGAGTCTTTGAGAGTTTGTCTCAACCAGATTACTTAAACAAGTCCTCTGTTTAGCAGCCTGAGTCATAAATATTTGTTTATCCTTTGGCTTCGTTTATCAGCATAGGAAGGCAATGAAAAAGTACTTTTCAGTAATTTGCTTTATCAATTCTTTTTAATCAGCTGATTCCTTTCTCAAAGGAAGTCACACTTTCTAACTTCAAATTTTTCCTTCTCGGAGAGATGAATATGATTCTGTTTCCATATCTATGAAGCCAGCCTGTGTGTCTCCTCTTCTGAACATTTACTCATCTCAGGCCTGCTCACCAGATTGTTGGACATTGAAAGAGCCGGGTGGGGTGCCAGGACACTTTAGGAATCTCAGCTGTGCTCAAGGCCAGACTCTTGGCAGGAAACTGGACTGAGCTTTCCAGGCCCCAGTATTGGAGGCCAGCAGCCTAGTCTCTTTTATGATGGCTGGCTTTCACCAGACAAAGGTGGAGCTCCCTGCCATTGCCAAGATATTGGCTAAGAGAGCCATATCCAGTGATCTCCTAGGTGGCCATGATTTCTAAAACATTATTTATTTCAGCTTCATCTCATCCTTTAAACTTTCTATTTGGGGTGTTATTATGCACATAATATATTAAATAATAGTACATGTGTATAATCTATAAATAAACATACAGTGGTGATTCACACTTGAAAATATTTTCTAATGAGAGTTAACAGTAAAAAAGTTTGGACACCACTGCTCTATGAGTGAAAGTTCTGGAAAGAGTGTCTATGCCCTTTTCCCAAAAGTAGTTAAAAATCTTATGTGCAAGACTCAAGCACCAACTTGAAACAGCACCAACTGGCCAAAGATGGAATAATTTGAGCATTAAGACAAACATTAAATAAATTTATTATAAAAGGCATAATGACATTTTAAAAATAATCTCATTGGTCACCTTTGGAGAATGTTAGTGAACCAGCTAAATATTTGGAAAAGAATAAAGCTTGAACCTGCCTTTCCTGTATGAGCTGTATCCTCACACTCAAGGAATAGTAGACTTAAAATATCATCATTTGGCAAACCTCAAATGAAATAAGATCTAGGCTCTGACTATCAATAGCACTAACATCACAAGAAGAGAGAGAACTGAACATGATGTGCCTCCTGGTGGGAGATCCAATACCACCTTTGACGAAATATCGAATCTGAATCAGATCAAGCATCTAAATCTCATAACAAGGTTTCAGGAAATACAGAGGCCTGTGAAACATATTAACACCATAGGAATACAATAAGGAAAACCAGACTGTGGGAGACTCGACAGAGATAACCTGTTTTCTTAAATCTATTTCGAAGGAAAAGAAGGGGGAGGAGAACCTACAGCTTAATAGAAACTCAAGGCACAAACTAAATGCAACAAGTGGACATTTTTTGGATTCTCATTCAGACAAATCAACTTTTCAAAAAGTGATGAGAGGGACTTCCCTGGTGGCACAGTGATTAAGAATCCGCCTGCCAATGCAGGGGACACAGGTTTGATCCCAGGTCCGGGAAGATCCCACATGCCTCAGAGCAACTAAGCCTGTGTACCACAACTACTGAACCTGCGCTCTAGAGCCTACGAGCCACAACTACTGAGCCCGCACGCCTAGAGCCCGTGCTCTGGCACAAGAGAAGCCACTGCAATGAGAAGCCCGCGCACCACAATGAAGAGCAGCCCCCGCTCACCACAACTAGAGAAAGCCCGCGTGCAGCAACGAAGACCCAATGCAGCCAAAATACATAAATTAATTAAATTAAATAAAAACAAAAACACTTAAAAAAAAAGTGGTGAGACCATCAGGGAAACTTAACACTGACTGGGCAATAGATGCCACTTAGACTTATTATTTTAGGTGTGGTAATGGGGTCATTGTAATTTTTGGAAGGTCTTTCTCTTTTAGAGAAATATTTGTGGATGGAATGATATCATAGCTGGCATTTATTTCAGTATAAACCAGTGTGGGGAAGGAGAAGTGGACGGCATCACTGGAACAAGAGTAGGCACAAGTTTCTAATTGTTTTAGCGACATAATTGGTATACTCAGGATCATCCTTCTAGTCTGTCTCCTTTAGTATATGTTTGAAATTATCCACAATAAAAAGATTTGTTTAGGGCTTATGTCCAACCACCATCCCCCTTTGTATTTCTAAACCGCATACCAAAGAAAATGTTCTTCAGAAGCAAGAATTTCAAAGACTCTAGTGGAATCCAACAAAATTACATGAAATGAACCAATCTCACCTCTAAGGAAAAGCCAAGAAAAAGAGGCCTTGATTATCTTGATTATTGTTCTATACAGGATTTCCACTCTAGAAAGGGAAATCCTGTAGCACTTAGTGCTCTCAGTTAAATATTCCATACAGGAACCATAAAGTGTTGTTGAAATAAATGAAACCTTGCTGTTCATCCAGATGTGCTGAGTCAGTGCTCCTCTCCATCCCTATCTGACCTCTGGAGGCCTGACCAGAGCAGCAATGCTGGAGACAGGCTTCAATGGGTCCATTCATCAGAATATTTCAAAAAGGAGACAACTGAGTGTTTAACCCAATTTTATTTGTCATGTTTTTAAAATGTTAATGGTTGCTGGGCATGTAATAGTGCCTGCAAGTGTTCATTGAATGAATATTTGTGTATATAGTATTTTACAGGATTTACACTTATACTTCAGGGGAGAAGATATTCTAGTCATTCACCAAAACACGGCCTGGACCGAGAACACAATTTATGGGGCATAACCTCATCGTGATAGTGAGAACTGCTGTCCCTTTCATTCCTTGATATTAATGTTCCAATACCTGGTGCTCTGAGGGCTTAACTGGATGCATGAGTTTCCTACAGCTGCCATAACCGATTCACAAACTGGGTGGCTTAAACAGTAGAAATTTATTGTCTCAGTTCTGGAGGCTAAAAGTCCAAGGTCAAGGTTTGGGCAGGCTTAGTTCCTTCTGAGGGCTGTGAGGAAGAATTGGTTCCACGTCTCTCCCCTAGCCTGCAGTGGTGTGCTGACAATCTTTACCTTGGCTGGTAGGAGGATCACTCTGATTTCTGCCTTCATGTTCACATACTGTTCTCCCTGTGTACATGTCAGTGTCCCAAGTTCCCTTTTTATGAGGGCACCAGTCATTGGATTAGGACCCATCCTAATGACCTCCTTTTAACTTGATTACTAGGCCCTATCTCCAGGAAGGTCACATTCTTAGGTACTGGGGGTTAAGACTTCAACATATAAATTTCGGAGGGACGTAATTCAACCCATAACATGGGGGTGACCCTTATTTTCCCAGGCTCCCTGTCCTTGGGGATGAAAACTCTTGAGTTTTCCAAGGAAGCCACTGGACTCCAAGGCCCCAAGCTTTCCTTCCTTTTCCTATTGGCTATAAGGCAGGCTTCCTGGTCTTGCTCCTGAAGCTTTCTCAGCAGATGAAGCTGTGGTTCATGTTGCCTGTTCTAGCTCTGGGTGGCCTGGGTTTGTGGCTACTACCTCCCTGTCACTGAAATATGATGCTCATCTCTCTCCTTTCACTGCAATAATCCTTAAAGCTATAGAAGAGTTTCTCCCCTGCCAGCAAACACTGTGTTTTTGGCCTAACTTCCAGTGGCCTGGCCTTATACTGGCTGTTACATTCTTTAAGCCCTCCTTCAAAAGATAGCCTACTTGTTTGAGGGACTTGGGATATATCTCCCAGATCTAGAGAAATGTGGGCAAGTAATAGCGCACCTCTCCTCTATTGCCCTTGAACTCTTCTCCAGGGATCAATTTTCCTTCCTTCATTCAAGACATGATACATCCTCTGCATTTCAGGGTACCGCAGTCCCCCTAAATCAAAGGCAGCCTTCATCACATCTTTGTTTAAGACTCACCTTGATGTTCTAGGAGTTTGTAACTTCCCAAAGTTCACTATCCCACTTCCCAAGACCCTGAGGGGGTCTCATGCAAACGGGAGTCCTAGTAACTGGCCAGGATACTCAAGATTTCCCATGGCCAATGTGCAAACCAGGTGTCCATTCAGCTCTCAGTGTGTGAGAAACATCTTCACATAACCATCATTCCTGCTGTTTGGAATCTGTGCTCAGAGCAAACAAGCAAAGGAAAGCCTTACCCTTTCAGATATGTGGAGTTCCAGCTGGATCGGCTGCATTCTTAATCACAGTGCTTCCAAAACTAGAGCTAGAAAGATGACAGCTACGGACTCATGTTCCTTTAGCCGAAGAGTGCCAAGCATCATTAGCAGAGAACTTCAAGGAACTTATGCTCACCTTGTGTTTTCAGAGAGTAGACGGTTATGCTCCAGGTCACCACACAATAGTAATAATTGCATACTGAGACCTCAATTGCAAGAAAAAAATGAGTAACCTGGGGAGACAGGACCAGGGGCTGGAGAACCAGGAGAAGGCCCAGAAATTCCAATGGCTCAGACCTGGGGGTGGAGATGGGGAGTGGAAGAGGGAGTTCTGCTCCAATCCGCTCAACTCCCACCTAAGGCTGTGTGTGAAGGTGAGAAGCTTGTGAAGCCAGACAGACTTGGGTTCAAATCCCAGTTCTCTTACTAGCAATGGGAGCCTATCTGTATCCTTGCCTCAGCATCCTCATCTGTAAAATGAAAGTAATAATAGTACCTGCCTCACAGGTCTGTTGTGATGAATACATGGGATAATGTGTAAGAAGTACAAGGCATAGGGCTTAATACAGAGTGAGCGCTCAATAAATGTTAGCTATCATCATCATTCTTGTATTCAGTCCGAGGTATCCTTGTGTCCTAAGGCTCTGTTCTTCTGAAGGAACATTGATAACCCTTTTGGCCCTAGCTGCCTGCATTTATGGATGAAGAATTTCCTCTCTCTAAACTCAGATTGGCACTTTGAGGTCAGTGTTATCCTATGAAAAACATGCTGGCCTGTTTCTCCCAAAGGCCAGGGCAGAACTGCCCAATTTCTTTGGCATTTTGTAAGATGGAGGTGCTTTCTCCAATGTTACATTTCATAGTCACCCTCTCTTCACACCTCCCATTGCTGTGGGGTTTTGCTTGCCCTCCTGCCCTCCTTGAGAGCATCTGCTCCCCGGGGTGCAGTTTGATGGAGTATGGCTAGCTCATCCATCTCACCAAAATAAGACACAATGTCCACAAAATTGGAATTGTGTCCCAAAATGCATGGCTGGAAAGACTTGGATCCGAAGGAGCTTTCTCTAATTGAGAACAGGGACACAGGCAGCCTTTTACTCATGAGTGATAGGGTGAAACTCTAGCTGCAGATGCCCAGCTAGAAAGGCTGTTGCCATGGTTGCTGAGGCAGGCATAGAGAAGAAATACCATTTTGCACTAATAGATGGAAAAGATAATACCTCACCCTCGTTTCTCACAGTGTGTCTTTAGAAGGGCAACAGCAGTTGAATAGAAAGTAGGAAAAACTAGTAACAAGAAAAACTGACGCATTAACCCTAGGGACAAAAAGGCAAAATTACTTATTTTTCTATTATATATGTCATCCCAGAAAAATCACTTGACATGCCAGCAGTTGCTTGTATTCGCAATTCACTTCTCCTCTTCTTGACTGACTGGTCTTGGCTCTCTGGCTGGTCCCTGATTGCCCCAGAGTCTCCTCTGGGCCCTCCCCATGTGGGGGAGCTGGAGGAAATCACGGTCCCTGGTTAATCCACACGGAGACCAGCTGCAGCTTGTTTTCCCTCTGAAGCGTATTTCTTTTTCCATTTGAGAGCACCTGGGTTTATGACCCCAAGATATAGCACAAAGCACCTATCTTTGGTCAGGGGTTGTCCCTGTTGTGTCAAGGGTGATTTTGTTTAGATAAAAATTGGGTACGTTTGATTATTAATTTTTTGGTGAGCCTCTGCTGCATTTTTGACTGGAAACCTGAGAGGGGCACACTGCAAACACAGAACAGCGCTTGTGCAAAATGGTGACTAAGGTGTTTAAGTGTTCTTGTGTGTTGGTGATGGGGGCAGGGGGTGGTGCCTGGGGAAGCTGCAGTGGTGTGTGTCAGCTGAATAATTATAAGGGCCAGGCTGTTTTTCCCTCAACACTTCCTACACACGTCTTCAAGCATTTCGTCTCTAATCATTTTCCAAACCTACTCAAAGCTACAAGGTATTTAGAACCTTCCTTTACTTAATGAATTTTAAAACCTCCCTTCTGTTGTAGGAAACACGGTTCTGACACAAGGAAGCAAGGACAGGAGGCACTAAAACTTAGCTTGATTCCCCTGGGGTCTGAACTCCAGTTCTTAGAACTACACCCAACACCAACGACATTATTTCCTTTAGTCATTATTATCCTTCCAAGATACTGTCCTTATGACTGTCTTTAAAATTACATTGTAGGTGACATGTCAGGCAAGCTCTCGCTTTATCTGCCAAAATTTCTGTTGTGCTTTACAGTCACCGTGATTTCGACATCCATTTCATTATGCATGTTGCTACCTGACTTCAGTGTGCCTAATGCTCTCGGATTCAAGAGAACACAGACCCTATCCCCGGGGTGCAGATGCTCTCGAGGAGGGCAGGAGGGCAAGCAAAACCCCACAGCAATGAAACAAGGGTCGCAGCAGAGATAAAAACACTCGGAGCGATCTCAAGTCTGTGTGGTCCTGCAGCTGCTGTGCTCACCCTCATCAGACCCGAAGCCCCTTCTCATAACAAACATTTTGGAACACCCCTTAACATCCTGACGTGGAATTCCTGGATTATATAACCTGCTTACACACTTCCAGAAAACCAAGGTAATGTCCTAAGTGTAATATGAAGGAGAAAAGCAAGGAAAATAACATAAAAAAAGTCATATGTATTTTAACATGCAAATACTCCAGCACAACTACACTGTAAGATACATGAAAAGTCAGCTCTTATACCCACTTATATTGAAAATGTTTTATTTAATTTTTATGTGTGTTTACATAACTTTATTTAATACTTTATTATATCAACATATTTAAATTATGTCTAATATGTTGTTATTTATAGTCAATGTAATATTTTTGAGTTTTTAAAGTACTCGACTTTTTGAAATCAGGACTAAATTAGTATATTGTACAGATTAGCATGTTGTAAGATTTTATAGAGAGAGATGTAGACATATAATGACTAAGAATGCAGAATATGATTTGTTGATTTAGTGACTCAAATGGCATGAAGGGCATTGCTGTTTATGATGTGATTATTTTTGGAATGATGAACAACTCAAAAAAATTTGGAATGGAAGAAAGCGATTTTCCCTCAACTTACATCCTAGTTGAATATCTGGAAAATTCAGTGTATGCCAAAAACCATATAAGAGAAAGTTCTTCATGTAAAGTGGAGTTCAGTTCTAAGTTCTGCTAATTATAATTCATCTTCATAAATTCCCAGCAAAACACTTTAAAATTGTGTACGAAACAATGTGATTCTTTGTTGAGCATGACTGTCCACACATTGCAGGATGTTGCCTATCCCTGGAACCACCCAGAAATGCCATAGCGTTCTCTAAACAACCTGACAACCCAGAACCCTCCATTGGGTTCCACAAAACCCCTGAGGAGGTACCACGGTCCCCATTGAGAATCCCTGGTCTAAGATCCCTGCTAGCTCTGAAATTCAGTGGTTCTGTTTATATACTTTACCCCCAAACTTAATCTAATTAATTATTTTTAATTCCTAGTGTGTGCCTTGTCAATGAGGTAGGCAAAGATAAACCTGTGTCTTGTTCCTTTACAAAGACTTTTACAAATTTATCCCTAATGCCTAGCATAGCCCCTGATATATGGTAGATGCTCAATGAATATTTTTGAGTATATGCCTACATAGAGGAAGGATACTCAGGAGGTATAAGACATGAGTCTTTTCCTTACATTCTAATTGAAGATGTTATACATTTCCAATACATTCTAATTGGGAAATTAAGAACAACATGTGACAACAATAAAAGATCAGTACAAAATAATACTTCATTAAGAGGTGCATCTTATGGTAGAAGCTGTAAGTATAATAAAGTGGTGAGAGAAATTACTGAGGTAGCTAGAGAAGTTTTTGTAGAGTCAGTGGAATTGGAGCTGGGCCCTGATGGAGGGAATGAACTTGTATGAGGATAGGGGAAGGCTTTCCAGAGAAACTGAGAGGATGCAGGGCCCAGAGTCAAGAATGTGCAAGGGCTGTGTGAAGACAGGGCTGGGAGGCACCCGGCTCCACTGGAAGTGCAGCAAGGTTCACATTAACGAGGTGTGGGAACATTGTGGTTAGGTGTACAGGGCCCAGATTTAGAAGGACTTGGAATACCAATTATTTGAGACTTATTTGAAAGCTTTTAAGGAAAGGCTAAAGTTATACACTGTTTTAGAAACCCAAACAAAATGCTTACATTGTTGGAGGAGGGAAGGACTGTTCATGGCTGAGAGCGGAAGTGGTCTAAACAGTAATGTGCTGGGGCCAGCTTGTACCAACTCACAATAGTGATTATTAAATTTTTAGGAATTTGGCAAGTTTGCTGTTAAACAGCTATTATTAAAAATCAAGTTATAGACACACACTACTGAACCAATTATATTAAAAATAAGGTAATACATACTCAAAACTTAGCGCTTGCTAATTATTTTACCACATTTTACTATTTTCTATGCTTTTGAGGTTGTTTACATCTACTTATCAGAATGGTGGAAGCAATGTATAATGCTGCTGTGTGTCCCTTCAGCGATGGTGTGGCTTGAAATCAGTGGTGGTGAGAGTATGAACGCTGTGGAAATCAGAAAATGCTTTGTATCAGTGCTCGATATGTTTTGTTGATTGTAGACTTAATAAGATGATGGAGAAAATGTTAATAATCCAGACGAAAACTTTAAAAGTGCATCATGTCTCTAAGCCATTGCTTAGAGAATAGCATAAAAAAGTGAGGGAATATTCTTTCAGTATTTATAAATGTTTTTTCAGCTTTATTGAGGTATAAAATTTCCTCAAAAAAAGTAAAAATAGAATTACCGTATGATCCAGAAATCCCACTCCTGGGTGTATATCCAAAAGAATTGAAAGCAGAGTCTTAAAGAGATATTTGCACACCCATTTTCACAGTTGCATTATTCGAAATAGCCAAAAGATAGAAGTAACCCAAGTGTCCCTCAGTGGATGAATGAATAAACAAAGATCGTATATACATACAATGGAATTTTATTCAGCCTTAAAAAGGAAGGAAATTCTGATACCTGCCACAACATAGATGAACCTAGAGGACATTATGCCAAGTGAAATAAGCCAATCACAAAAGAACAAATACAATATGATTCTACTTATATGAGGTGCCCAGAATAGTCAAAATGCTAGAAACAGAAAGTAGAATGGTGATTGCCAGGAGGTGGGGGAAGGGGAATGGAGAGTTGTTGTTTAATGTGTATAGAGTTTCCGTTTTGCAAGATGAAAGGAGTTCTGGAGACTGGTTGCACAACAATGTGAATAAAGTTGCTACTGAACTGTATACATAAAGATGGTTAAGATGGTAGATTTTATGTTATGTGTATTAAACCACAATTCAAAAAAAGATATTTCATGCCATGTGGCATTCATAAAACTGATTCATTATTGACATCTGAGATTGCTTTGAAACAGGGTACTGCTCAGGCCAGGAGTCGAGCACTAAACTGGAGGGGAGTCAGGGAACCCGAGACCACTTCTGGTTTCATCAACGATACGCCATGTGTGAAATACAGTTACTGCACCTTTGGAGGATTTGATCAAATGTTCTTACTGCCTTCTAAAAAAAAAACTAGATGTTTTAAGTATGAATGGGGTAATATTTGTAAAACTACAGAGGCTCTTTACCAAGAAGAAGACTTTAAGAAAAAAAAGTATCACTAGTGTTATTATGCTAATTCTATAAACATTGTTATATTGTTAAAAGGAATCTGTCCATTTAATGGTCTGTGCTAGATATCTATTAATGATAGGCCCTTTGTCACAGCAAGTAATATTTAGTTTCCAGAAACCGATCTTTAAAAGCCTGCTTTGTCCAACTTTTGAAGTCTATCATTACGGGGATTTATTTTTGGCACTGGATCCTGGAGCTTTGGCTAATAGCAGTCAACTGAGGTAATTCTACCTTAATTTTGCAAGTGTTCTAATGGCAGTAAAAATATATTACCCGTGAATCATGGTGACACTCAGCACAAGAGCTCAACATTTTATAAATAAAGCTATAAGAGCACAGGAACTGTAGTTCTTATTTTTCATGGTCATTTTTTGTTGGAAATACTTTTATTATTTAGAGAAATGCAAATAATTTGGGGGGATCGAATTTCATTACAATTAATATCCACATAACAAAAATGTGTTCAATTCCAGAAGCGTTTGTGGTATGATCAAGTAATCTAGATTCAAATTCCCTGGAGGAGTTTTTATCCTGTGTTCTTGGTACCAAAGAAAGTATCACCATCAACAAACAAGTGCAATTGTTTTAATGATCCTTTTAAATTAATTTTCCTGTTTGATGATGAAATGCCATTTCTTTCTGTTTCCTAGACTGCTTTCTTTCCTATACCTTGTCAGTTATTTGTCATGCTTGCTCTTATGCTATATCAGTAGTGAGGAGGGGGTAACAGAGGACTCATGTAGCAGAAAACAAGGGTCTTTTGAAAAAAAAAAAAAAAAGTCATAGATTATAAGCCAGAAGCAAGAGCCATGTTTCCAGCATACAATTCTCATCGTGCTTGGCATTTTATGGCCATTAAAAATCACTATTTAAGATCAAATGATATTTTTAAGGTACTTTGCAATGCAGGAAATAATTTTTTAGTATTATTTTTATTTTCAGGGTTCATGGCTTTCTAAATCTTAGTAAGATTTTATGTAATAAGATAATAAGTAATCTTATTTTTGAATGGGAATATTAAGGAAAGTGAGACTTTCTAAAATTAGGGAAATTGGGACTTCCCTGGTGGTCCAGTGGTTAAGACTTTGCCTTCCAATGCAGGGGGGTACAGGTTTGATCCCTGGTCGGGGAGCTAAGATCCCACATGCCTCGCGGCCAAAAAACCAAAACATAAAACAGAAGCAATATTGTAACAAATTCAATAAAGACTTTAAAAATTGTCCACATCAAAAAAGATCTTTAAAAAAATAAAATAAAATTAGGGAAATTAAGGAAAATAACAATTAAAACTAGTATTGAAAGAAACAAAAACCTCTGCTGATTGTCTTTCTTATCTTACCATTTCCAAACTGTTGTCCACTTGTATGATATACATGAGCAAGAGATGAACCAAAGCTCACTGATTGAATGAAATTGCCATTATAAAAATAATATACTTTATTGATATGAATATATGCAAATTGATGGAAAATATGTTTGTTATTTCCAACTCAATTATTTCCAGAAGCAAATACTTTCATTTGTTCAAAGCTTATACCAAATACAGTATTCTATTAATTGTTAGAAGCATTATAAAATAGCACATAACAATTTCAGAAGAACGTATCTAATGCTATCATTTTTTTTTTTAATGCTATCATTTTTTTTTTTTTTTTAATTTGGCTGTGCCAGGTCTTCGTTTTGGCACGTGGGATCTTTAGTTGTGGCATGTGAGATCTTAGTTGCGGCATGCGTGTGGGATCTAGTTTCCCGACCAGGGATCGATCGAACCCGGGCCCCCTGCATTGGGAGCGTGGAGTCTTACCCACTGGACTACTAGGGAAGTCCCAAGTCTCCATATTTTTAACAAAGAATCACAATCTTATTAAGCTAGAGGTTCCAATTTTTTACAAACTTGTAGATTTGAAGTTTTCACAATTTCCTTAGATCATGAAATAATCACCATAGAAGTTCTGGGCAAAAAAGGGGAAGAACAGATGAAGAAGGAATATTTCCTATTCTTTCTTTTTTTTTTTTTTTTAATTAATTTATTTATGGCTGTGTTGGGTCTTCGTTTCTGTGCGAGGGCTTTCTCTAGTTGCAGCGAGCGGGAGCCACTCTTCATCTCGGTGCGCGGGCCTCTCACTGTCGCGGCCTCTCTTGTTGCGGAGCACAGGCTCCAGACGTGCAGGCTCAGTAGTTGTGGCTCACGGGCCTAGTTGCTCCGCGGCAGGTGGGATCTTCCCAGACCAGGGCTCGAACCCGTGTCCCCTGCATTGGCAGGCGGACTCTCAACCACTGCGCCACCAGGGAAGCCCTCCTATTCTTTCTCTATAAGTGTTTTGTTTACATGGAAAAAGTGTCCTTGAAATTAATCGTATTACATTCTGTTTCTATGCTTACATGCTTGTCTTAGGGAAAAAGATCTCTCAGCACTACAGGAGAAAACAATTTCAAGTGCATGGTGGATCAGAAGTGTGTCAGCATCAAAACAAGTGAGGATATAAAATAGTTCTAAAGCAATCTTTATTTTTCAGTGTATACTCACCACAATTAGATAAGTCACTGACAGTAAGTCAGTAAGAACTTTAGTAATAAAACCTGAAAGCTAACTTTATATATATATATATTTTTTAAATTAATTAATTGATTTTATTTTATTTTTTTGGCTGTGCTGGGTCTTCGTTTCTGTGCGAGGGCTTTCTCTAGTTGCGGCAAGCGGGGGCCTCTCACTATCGTGGCCTCTCTTGTTGCGGAGCACAGGCTCCAGACGCGCAGGCTCAGTAGTTGTGGCTCACGGGCCTAGTTGCTCCGCGGCAGGTGGGATCTTCCCAGACCAGGGCTCGAACCCATGTCCCCTGCATTGGCAGGCAAATTCTCAAACCACTGTGCCACCAGGGAAGCCCCCTATTTTTTTAAATAGATGGAGATGATACAAAAATGTGAAGCTATAAAGCCAGCAGCTACTTATGACCCCTCAGCAGCAGAGTCATGAGGCTCATGGCCACAGGAATGGAACGTGTGTGAGAACTCCCATCACCAAAGAGGCTGGGGTGGTCTGGCTTTGAGTCCCACACTTCCTTTTTTTCATCTACTTAGTTGAGACTTTCATCCTTAAAACTAGACTTTGTGGAGAGAGAATGGATAACTTAATTCCAGATCATCTCTGTTGGTTAGCATAACAAGAGCCAGGACTGGAGGACCTGCTCACAGTTGTACATCAGGAAAGTCCCAGCAAGGCAGGAAGAGAGTGGCCTAGCTTTTGATTCCGGGAGCGCCCAGAGTACTCTAGGGTCCAGGAGAGGAGAACAGTGTTAGATGAGTAGAGGGGAAGCTATACACAGAAGCACGCTTTCCGCACATCTCGTGTGGTTTCCTGGAAGAAGACTTCCCAGCAAGGTGCCCTGGAACAACCTCAGAGTGCCAAGAGGCCAGGCAGAGAGAGAGCCTGAGTTAGCTTTCCTGAGGAACCCATAGTGGTGTGGAAGGAGGTGCCTGCATCCCCTTAGGCAACATTAGAGTAGCAGAGACTCTGCCTGGGAAGCTTGTTAGGGTGGGTCACCAATGCCAGGGCAAAAATAACTCTGTGGTCAAGGGCTATAGTGAGGGCCACCTAAGCCAGGGAAGGGACAGCCAAACCTCAGGGGCTCTGCTGTGTCAGATGTTGAGTGA
The DNA here is from genome assembly GCF_028023285.1 of Balaenoptera ricei. Taxonomy (NCBI): domain Eukaryota; kingdom Metazoa; phylum Chordata; class Mammalia; order Artiodactyla; family Balaenopteridae; genus Balaenoptera; species Balaenoptera ricei. The sequence continues at coordinate 64,929,774 of NC_082642.1, forward strand.
GCAGGTGGGGACTCTGGGTGAGCAGATCATAGGACTGGCGTCCACATGGGAAGCCAACAGAGCCTCCAGCCTGAAGCGGCATCAGGAGAACCAAAGGACAGTATGTGGCCCCTTAGTACCCTCCAAGATCCCTCCCCCAACTCCTCCACTGCAAGGACACTGCAAGCTGTCCACCCCCGGACTCCCATGCCATCTCAAAGAAGAAAAAAAGAAAAAATCAGAAGGAGACCATTGAACTTGGAAGAGACTAAGCTACCGGAAAAAAAGAATTATAAATGGTAACTCCGTATTGAAACAAGCACTGCTATTACACTGTTAGACAGGTGCTTATGCCTTGGCTGGGAGCCTAATTACCCTTTAGGAAGTTGCATGTATAGAAGCAAAGCATTTATAAGTTCCCACTGAACAACGTATAAACAAGCCTTTCAGGCACAAGCTCTTCTAATTTTTTTAAAAATTTATTTATTTGTTTTTGGCTGCATTGGGTCTTTGTTGCTGCGTGAGGGCTTTCTCTTGTTGCGGCGAGCGGGGGCTACTCTTCGTTGTGGTGTGAGGGCTTCTCATTGCGGTGGCTTCTCTTGTTGTGGAGCACGGGCTCTAGGCTCGGGGGCTTCAGTAGTTGTGGCACACGGGCTCAGTAGTTGTGGCTTGCGGGCTGTAGAGCGCAGGCTCAGTAGTTGTGGCGCACGGGCTTTGTTGCTCCATGGCATGTGGGATCTTCCCAGACCAGGGCTTGAACCCATGTCCCCTGCACTGGCAGGCAGATTCTTAACCAGTGCGCCACCAGGGAAGTCCCTCTTCTAATTTTAAGACTACCAGAGTGATGAAAATCTATATGCATTTATTATTGTTGGCAGAAACTTCAAAATATGCATATAATACAATAAGAAAACACTTCAGTAAAGAAATCAAGGCAAAAGGAAAATAATGTTAGGAAAAACAAGATGAAGCCATAGATAATTTCTAGTTTTAAAATGCCTGCTTAAAAGCAGGCCACAAATTTGGCCCTGAGCTTCCTAGCAGTTAATGCAAAAAATAAATCACTAGTTACGTGATTCTTGAGATTTTGTTTTGGCCGGATTTCTCAGGGAAAAACTCAATTATTCCTAGTACTGTGGGCTGAGAAAATTGTCTCCCGTGGATCCTCAACAGAGGACTTCATGTCATGTAGTTATCTAATACAATGGCTAACGCTCAGCGGGAACTATCCAGGTAGTTTGTCTATTTTGTCACCTTCACATCTCAGAAAAACGCTATGAAGCCCTTCCGAGATAAGGAAACTGAAGCTCAGAGAAGTTTAATACCTTGGCCAGGTCGTACAGTTCATACACGGTGGGCCTGGGACTTGACTGGGTCTGTTAGTTAGTCATTTTAAGTCCCTGCTGTTGATGACTGCTTCATGAACAATCACCCTAAAATGCAATCAATACGTCCCATGTGGTATTTTTTATAATGACCTCAATATCCAATGCTAAAAATGTGTGTCAACAAAGCAGCAAGTTATCGTCACACTAGGAGCTGAAAGCATTACTTGTAACTCAACTGTAGTTTTTTCATACTGTATTCTTATTTCGTACTTTCCACCAGTAAAATTGTTAGAAATAGAAAAATATGGATATTCTTTTTCAAGGTTTCAACTGTTTCTTTAGTAAATAGAACAGGTCTATTTCAAAATTCCATATTTTCTCTTTCATATGGATCACAGCTCTCGCACAGACTATGAAGGGTTTTTTTCACTGTCTATAGGAATTAAAGTACAGTTGTCAATTCTAGAAGCTTCTTCCTTAAATATACTGCCATCTTTTGTTTAATTTTGCAGCTCTGTGGAAAATAACTTTTTTTTTTCCTACTTGCAAAAGGAACTTTTCCACTCAAAACCTGTTGGAAATATAAAATAGTTCTATTTCTATCAAAGAAAACCTTATTACTTATACGCAGAGTATTTTACTTTTGTGTCAAATTGAAGAGTGGCATTAACTGAATGCCCACAAAGCATCTTAAAGGCTAAGGAAGGATTAAAGTAAAGGCTAAACTCTGAGACAGGTTTATGTACACTGTGGTGCACTTTCCTGGGGCTTAACGTCTTTTCTCCTATCTGTGGAGGATATAGAGGGCAGCATTTCTGTCATGAAATAGGACTAATCAACTTAGTTGAGTTCGTATTTAAGGCAAGGTGAATTAATTAAGACAGTCTGACACAGTTGTCAGATGTGTTTTTCAGCCTGCATTCAGAGAAGCTTCTGCAATTGAAAGACAGAAAGTTTGGATGGTTCTTCTATGAGCAATGTCTAAACCAAGACATCTTCACATTGGATGTAAGTACACAAATCTACACATTGGTTAGTCCAAACTGAGGCTAGTTACTTTCAGAAAACATGTTTGCACATAAAAATAAAGGGACAACTTTATCTTAAAAGGAATACGGTTCTGTATGGGTCTAATGAAAAATGAAGACGTAAGGAAATATTCTTGTATTATTCTTGTGTAAATACCATCAACAGCATTCCTCCCCAAACCACTGGGTATACTATAAAACATGATACACTTGGGAAAAATAAATATGTATAAAGAAATACTTAGACTTATCTATAAATTTTATTGGCTTCATTACTAACAGTATGTTAGCTAATAAATTCTTATTTGGCTGAAGTTACTAAAGAGTAAAGATTTATTTGGCAGTGAAGTAAAGATTTATTTGCCAAATAAATAAGTAAATACTGCCTTGCTTTAGTTTGTTTTTTTAAGTAAAAGTAAAAGGAAGTTTATTTGAAATAGTCATTTCAAAGTTGTTATATAAATTTATTGTTTCATTATCTTTAAATAGATTAAGTACCTGCTTCTGTGTGTTACAGATATACATTTACTCCCCATTCTTACTTTAATGGCCTCCCATTACTGCAGATAACTATATGCAAAAAAATTGTCACGAGGTATGGACCATGAAATGACAGAGTAGAAAATTTGGGGGAAAAAAATTGAGGAACAATCAATGATAATCATGAAAAAATCTCATTTTAATACTTCTTCACTCTTTCTTTAAAAAGATCTAAATGAAATATCTAAAATTCGGTTCAATTGAGCACTGCTAGAATTTCACTTTAGTCTATGTACAGATTTATATATAATGGGTTTTGCTTCACAATCTTTGGAAGGGAACACAATGTATACAAACTGTGGTAGCACTTAAATTATGTTGATTTCAAGAAGAAAATTACATAATTTCTACTTGCTTAATGATGACAAAGGCTTATCCCTTTTCATTATAATACTTGCAGATAGACCTAGAACTTTTCATTTCAAGAAGACATGGGTGGATCTGACGACCATGAGCTTCCACAGTGAAAAGAAATAGGAGGTGAGGGAAGCAAGCCATCTGTCATCAGCAACACTTTCTAGGGAATGTGCATTTAGATGCATTTAGAAGAGTGCTAAAGTATATGCCTTCAGTAAAAGTGAAATATATTTTAGGGCCACTACCAAGTGCTTCGGTATTAACGGTCTTTGTTGTCAATACTACTTGCCACTATAGTGCTAACTCATTTATAATGTGCTTGTATAACAGAGAAAGTGCTTATTGTTATTTAAAACCAAAATCAAGTCTAGCTGCCTTCTAAAGTGAGATGTTAGTGGTATAATTCAAACAAGTAGAAATCTCTAAACTCCCCTACCCTCAGCAAAGATGAGTTGGGGAGGAAGATATGAAGAGACTAGAGTCAAAGGCCCACTGAGGAAAGGCTAAGAGCAGACTCAGGGAGAGGGGCTAGAGTGGTCTCTGCAAAATAAAGTGGGAAGAATTGGGGTAGCAGCTGAGAGAAGGTTTAAAAAAAACAAAATAAAGAGCAAGAAGCCAGAGCTTGCATTGTCAAAATTGCCCAAAGGACTGTTTCACAATGGAAAAGTCTGATGTTCAATTTTAAGATGTATTTGACACACACCTTCCCCAGTCGGCCAAGACCTTGGTAAAGTCAGCTACACACACGTGTTACCTTGTGTTAGTGGTTTTAAGTGGATATCGAGGGAAGTGGACTGCATTCTGAGTCAGTGTAGAGCAGAGAGGAGGGAAAAGCTTAAGGGAGTAGACTGGGAGCCCCACAGTGGCGTAAACTCAGAACCCGAGCACCCACGAAGGTGAAATCCCCAGGATTGGGCAGAGCCTTGTAGAAGATGTGGGATAGGGGCTGAAGGTGATATCAGCTGCTCAAATTTTAAGGAGTAATGTCATTTGTCCTGTTATAAATGACCATGCTGCACATTTGGGTTGAAGATATTTTAAGTGTAACTATTTCTTCCACTTGAGATAAGTGCTTGGATAATTTTAGAATTCCCATGTAATCTTCTCAGGAAATACATGTATCTACAATTAGAAACAGTCAAATATTTTATGCCAGTTATGCATCTAGTTTTAAACTTTATTTCAATTAACAAGTATATTTTGAATATCAATACAATTATTTTTATTTTATACAATTAACATTTATATAATTATTTAAAAAAACTTTTTTCTTATAGGATATAAAAATAGACATTTTTCACGCTTCTAACTATAGCAATGAAAAATTGCCGTGATGTCTCTTCTCACAGCTAGTTTTTCTGCTAAAAGTATTTGATCATGAAATGCTTTGGGGCAGCTCTCTTGGCCTTCCTAATTTAAAAAAAGATTTCCCATTTATTATTTTAAAACACTGAAAATATACTTAAGGACAAGTGAATTACACTTTAGCATTAACATGCTTTTCAGCACTCACATTAATACAGGATACTTAGAACAGTGAATACGTGAAGCTACTAAGGATTGTTTTATAACTTAAAAACCTCTAAGAATATCTCCCTCTAGTTTTAAGAATTTATATCTGTTTTTCTCAGAATTATAGAAATACTTAATTCTATTGATCTGCCTTTCAAATGTAAAAACTTACCAAATACAGCAGTTATGTAAAAATTAATTTATCTTAATGAATATAATCCCAGAATTCATGCAGCGTACGTACAGTAAGTATTCTATATATAATTGCTTAAATTCAGGGTTGGCCAAACTCAAATTGTACTGACTTTAATGAATGGTCATAGTAAAGCCATGTAAAGAAATGTAATGGAATTGGTACCCGGCTGCAATGCACAAGGCAGGCAAGCGTCCTCCATGGTAGCAGTGCTCAGTAAGTATCTGCTGATTCGGCAAGGGCTTTGGTTCACGGTTCGGCAAGTTCATGGAGTTCATGTCTTACTACTATTGCCCTAATCAGTTGAGACAGAATTAGCACTAGCTAAATCTTCTGTGCGCTGCCTGGAAGGGTTTGTTGAGGGTAAGAGTCTGAAGACAGAGATTAAGGAGTCTTCATCCTCCTAAAGTGCTGGGCATCCAGGATCAGAGCCCCAGGTCAGAGAAATCCAGCCTGAATGCAAACCTAAGCATGAGGGCGTTCCTGCATTGGGGCTCACCAGACACGCTCTGCATTCAGAACGGATATCCCAGTCTACACTTTGACTCAGGAGCATTTCATCTGCCACAGCAAAGTGACCTTGGTTCAAAAATTGTCTGCATGTTTCTAAATATGTAGAAGAGGATACCCTGAAAATGTGAAAGTTAATGTTTAAAGACTCATGGGTTGATCCATGACCGAGGAACTCCAAAACGGTGAGTTTGTAGAAACATACATTTGGAGCTTCAAGTATTTATCTACCTAGCTGGTAAAGTGAAAGGTCTGGTCAACCCCAGAATACTTCCTTGGAAGTGTCTGATTATATTTGCTTTAAAATATAATTTGGTTTAGGGCAGTGAAACTATTCTGTATGAGACTGTAATGGTGGGTACATGTCACTATACATTTGTCAAAACCCAAAGAATGTAAAACACAAAGAAGTGAACCAACCCTAAGGTAACCCGTGGCCTTTCAGTAATAGTGAGGTGTCAATGTAGGTTCATCATTGTAACAAATGTGAGACTCTGGTGCAGGATGTTGATAGTGGGGAGGCTATGCGTGTGTGTGGGAGAGGTATATGTGAATTCTTTGTACTGTCTACTCAATTTTGCTGTGAACATAAAATTGCTCTAAAAAATAAAGTCTATTAAAAAAAAATAAGAACAGTATGGAGGTTCCCTAAAAAACTAAAAACAGAACTACCATATGACCCAGCAATCTCACTACTGGGCATATACCCTGAGAAAACCATAATTCAAAAAGAGTCATGTGCCACAATGTTCATTGCAGCTCTATTTACGATAGCCAGGACATGGAAGCAACCTAAGAGTCCATCGACAGATGAATGGATAAAGAAGATGCGGTACATACGTACAATGGAATATTACTCAGCCATAAAAAGAAACGAAATTGAGTTATTTGTAGTGAGGTGGATGGACCTAGAGTCTGTCATACGGAGTGAAGCAAGTCAGAAGAAGAAAAACAAATACCGTATGCTAACACATATATATGGAATCTAAAAAAAAAAAAAATGTTCTGAAGAACCTAGGGGCAGGACAGGAATAAAGACACAGATGTAGAGAATGGACTTGAGGACACGGGTAGGGGGAAGGGTAAGCTGGGACGAAGTGAGAGAGTGGCATGGACTTATATAGTAATACCAAATGTTAAATAGATAGCTAGTGGGAAGCAGCCGCATAGCACAGGGAGATCAGCTCGGTGCTTTGTGACCACCTAGACGGGTGGGATAGGGAGGAGATATGGGGATATATGTATATGTACAGCTGATTCACTTTGTTATAAAGCAGAAACTAACACACCATTGTAAAGCAATTATACTCCAATAAAGATGTTAAAAAATATATATATATATATAATTATAAAATATACATATATAAAATTTGGGACATTCAAAAGATAACAGGCACAACATTAAAAATTGCCTTCATCCATTCAGGCTGCTATAACAGAATACTATAATCTGGGTGGCTTATAAACAGAAATTTATTTCTCACAATTCTGGAGGCAGGGAAGTTCAAGATCAAGGCACTAGCAGATTCAGTGTGTGGTGAGGACTTGCTTCCTGGTTCATAGATGGCCTTCATCTCACTGTGTCCTATGTGGAGGAAAGGCTGAGGGAGCTCTCTGCGGTCTCTATTCTAAGGGTACTAATTCCATACACGAGGGCTCCACACTCATGACCTAAATCACCTCCAAAATGCCCCACCTCCAAATACCATTGCTTTGGGGATTAGGTTTCAACATAACGAATTTTGAGGGGAGACATTCAGTCTATAGCACCGGGCTATAATTTTTTTTTAAGAAAATTTGGGCACTAATAGATGTCGTGATAAGTAAATAAGCACTTTCTCACAGGTGTAAAGATGAAAAGAAACTAGAGAAGCCAAGTGGAGCCCAGAATTGTAACATTCAGGTGTGGTAGATGCCAATGACTCATGGTCCTCCCCAGGGACCTTCATGACATAGGGACATTTCTGTAGACTTGGGAATAATTTACATTTTAGGTAAAAATTTGGTAGACTGATTAAAAATAATAAATTACCATGTCAGAAGTGTAACAAAATTTTATAGATTACATTCAATCTCTCTGGCATTGCAAAAAGAAAGAAAGCCAGATTCAAGCACCATGGAATCCAGAACAGGTATGGTACCAAGGAGGGCTTTAATGGTAAATTAGATGAGACTTGTCTCCGATGCCTCATTTCTTCAACTCCATTGGCCCAATAGACTTAAGTCCCCCCCTCATTTCACTGAACACATGAATAACAGTGAAAAAAATCCAGCTGTGTTGTTGCAGACCATGGGCCCTACAGAGCCTCGTAGAAATATGCCTATGCCTGGGAAACCTGGTAGTCCAGAAGAAAGGCATTTGTGTCGATTGTCTAGTGGAATGACATTAGAAAGTAATCACGTGGCCTCAACAGTTCTTGCTGCCTTACCCGTATCCCCTTTCTGAGTTCACCTGCAACCATAGAGGTCATTTCCCATCCCAGGCACCTGCATTTCTCTGCTTCAGACTGAAGGCTTTCTCCCGCACTGAAGGAGCTTGTTGGATCTAGCTCCGGCATAACCCAGATGCAAGGGAGAACTGTGCCCTCCACCAGTGGCTGACAGAAATCAATGGGTAAATGGCCAGCTCTATGTCTTTCACTGGGACAATTATGAGGTGTGTACTACAGGTTTTCTTAGAGGGTCCTCAGAAGGTTGTCCATAGTGGTAACTCACAGATTAGCTCACCCCTTATTGGCTTTTTTCCCTTCCTGGTCTCACTTACCCACTCCCTCATGTAGGCTTCCTGGGATGACCTCCCAAATAAATTACCTTCATTCAAGTCCTTGTCTCAGGCCTGCTTTGGAGGAATCCCAAAGTAGGATAGTCTCATCCACTTTTGGTGAGTAATCTCCATGGCACTTCCCTATGGTGACATGTGTGAAGTAGCAGGGTGGTCAGCCTCTAGGCAATGCTTGCTCTGGAGGGATTCTGCACTACTCCTTTTCTTCCTTCTCGTTCCTCCAGATTTGTTTCAGGCATCACATAAAATGCAAGATGAGCACTATATGTCACAGCTTCAAAGATTCTGTCTCACTCATAGGTAAGTTCAGACTTCTACCAGAGACTGTCAATTCATGACACAAATCAAAGTTCAACAGTGTTTCAAAAGGAAACACCACGTTGTGTCCCACACTGTTCTGTTGTGTAAGGGACGAGGTAAAAAAAGGTGGCTGTGCGCCAAATCTCAGGTGCGGAGGGCCTGAGGTTCTAAGCCAAGGAGCAGTGTCCTCGCTAGAGATGCAAGCCCACAGCTGACACACCTGGCCTGAGTTCTTTCTTGGCAGCTCACCCTGGCTGGCAGGCATCTGGCAAATATTTTTACCCTGATTCTGACTGGTCACTACTCTGAGGCCACTATCAGAGAGGAAATTATATTGACCTCACAGAAATAGTGAAAATAAATCCACATTAAAAACCTTAAAAAAATGTATATGAATGGTGAAAGCCAGTGATAGGTGACCTGTGGACTTGAATTCCGAAGTTGATCAGTAGCTTTAGGCCTGGAAAAGAAGTTAAAGAAGTGACTGCTTATTTAAATACCGTTATATTTTTAGTTTTGGAACCATATGAATGTATTAACTCTTTTAAAAATTAAATCGAATATGCACCCGAGAAAGAAAAAAACATCACTACTTTGAAAAGCAGAACATTTTCTTCCTGATTTCCTTTTTTTTTTTCAAACATAGTTGTAGTTATCTCAATTTTTTTTTAAAGTAACTATTGAGGATGAAGAAGCTAAAGTGACCTGTTTGACTAACACTCATTTAATATTTTAAATTATTCAAAAGATGTTAAGAAAATATAAGACAAAATTTTACCCCTTTTATAATGGTCCCTTTTTCTGATCACTAGGGTCTAGATAAAGTTATGAATGCTGTGTCTATGTATATTTGGATATAACTTGGTCACTTGTTCTAGTTAGACACATGCAGTCAGCCTGTATTCACTTTAATTAGATGTATTTTGGGCCATTAGGAAGATTTTCCTCCTCTTTTCTGTTTTAATCTTATCAACTAAATAGGAATATTTTTCCAAAAATTTAACATATGGGAGCATACATACATTTGTACTTCTGGAAATATAAACATCAAAATAAGTTGTAATAAAAGAAGTTGGTATTTATGGAATCTTGCAAAACTGGTTTAATTTTATTAGTGTTGCTTGTAGTGTGGTATGGTATTACCTGTGGACTCTCCAACAAATTCCAAAGGCACACGGAGTTCTGCAGTTGTATCTGGGTACTTACAATGGAGGGGTTTTTGTGTAACTGAAATCTTGCTGTAGTTAGTCTTCCCAAGTGTTGGGAAAATACAAAAGGTTTTCATCGTGTTCAAGAAGAATTCAAATAGTTAATAAAAAGTAGATATTTGTTGACATATCTATCCGGGTTTTTTTTTAGAACTCCATCAGTGGCGAGAAATATTGATGATAAATCCAATGATGGCTGTGAACCCTTTATTGACAGCATCAGGGCATCAGAGGATTCCACTGGTTCTCTCACCATTTGAACCTCCAAGTGTGGATAGGTATTTCTCTTCAATACGATATTCCAAAGGAGAAAATGGATATTATGAAGGTTTCAAATGCTGTTAACCCCAGTGTTGTTTTATTGTCTAATGTTATTTCAGGGAACTGTGGTGCAGTAAGTCTGCCGGCCACATCTTCAACAAACTTCTCATCACTTCCCCTTTGAGGCCTGCTTGACATCCTCACTCAGCAAATAGCTAACGAGCACTTTCTATGTGACAGGCATTGCATAGGTGCAAACGTGGATGTAGTCTGCTAGGGCTGCGGTAGCAAAATACCACAGACTGGGTGGCTTAATTTTATTTCTCACAGTTCTGGAGGCTGAAAGTCCTAGATCAAGGTACTGGCAGGTTCTGTTTCTCCTGAGGCTTCTCTCCTTGGCTTGCAGACTTGGCTGCCTTTTTCTCTGTGTCTTCACATGCTTTTTTCTCTGTGCAAGCACTTCTGGTGTCTCTTCCTCTTCTTATAAGAACACCAGTCCTACTGGGGCCCCACCCTTATGACTTCATTTAACTTTAATTACCCCCTTAAAGGCCCTAGCTCCAAAGACAATCACATGGCGGGGCAGGGGTTAGGAACACAATTCAGTCCATTACAATTGGGTATCCTGGATTTCCTGTGATAGAGCAATTCTTTCTTTGCAATAAAAGTGAAGTTATCCGTATTTTGGTTGCACACTCTGGCAGTTTCCTGTCTTCCCTTCTTTTGAATATATTGATATAGTCTGACGTTCCGAGGAGAAAGAAAAATTCAGTATTTATGCTTGTTCATGGAGCATGAACAATAGAGTTGGACTTCTAGACACCACTGAAGTTTGGAGAAATAAATTGTCCGCCCAGGTAGTCACTGATCCCAGATGGCAAAACTCAAGCCACAGTATGTTTATCAAATGAGAAAAGAATGTTGTGGTCAAGAATGGAAAATCAGACATTGGTACTGATTTGATTGGATCTTTTTTTTTCCCGACAACCCTAAAACTTCCCTTTCCTGCTTTCTCTGTTGTGTTGGCAGCTGAGTTAGTCCTTCCTTAGTAGAGCCCTTCCTCCTAAGCTTTCTCATCATATTTCTACTTAAGCCAATAGAGACTGCAGGACTTTTGTACTTCATTTTGGGAAGAGATGATAGAATCCCATATGGAAAAAAAAAAAAAAATCTCACTGCCTATGCAATGGAAATTTTGTACAATTCCATTTTCATTTTACCTAATTTGTATCTTTTTCCCTAGAGATTTATTGCCTCCCACTGTAGCTCCAACTGACCCAAGACAGTTTTGTGTTCCTTCCCAATTTGGATCCTCTGCTCTACCAAATGCAAATATGCCGAACGTGCTGTCCAGTCGTGTCTACTCAGGTATGAGCAACAGATGGCTCTCGTCTGTGGAGCCACTGTGAACTGGATTGCTGCATTAAGCTTGCCATCAAGTTTACTGCCAAATTTTAGAGGCAAAACTGTATGGTGATTATACTTGTGGTTTCTATAATTACTACCTAGGTTTAAATCATGGTTCCACCACTGTGTAACCAAGTGTAAGTCGCTTAACTCCTCCAACCATCAATTTACTGATGTATGACATGAAAATCTGCAATCACTATCTGTCTTATCTTACACACAGGAACTGATGAGGTCATGAGGAGATGAGGTCTGAGAGTTAAAGGCCCTGGGGCAGCTTACATATGGCCTGATAGGTCATAGTGAGGACCTGCCTTTTATTCTGGGGAAGAGGGAAAGCTTTTGAGGAGTTTGAGCAAAGGAATGACATGGTCTGACTTACATTTTACCAGGATCACTCTGGCTGCTGTGTTGGGGACAAACTTGATAGGATTAAAGTTCTGGAGTTAAACTGATGGGAGTTAATGGGCTATTAGAATAGTCAAAAGATTATGATGGATTGGCCCTGCGTGGTGACAGTAGGAATAGTAAGAAGTGGCTGGATTCTGTAAATACTTTGAAGGTAGAAACAACAAGATTTTCTCAGAGTTCAGATATGAGATGTAAAAAGAGGAGAGGTGTTAAGGATGACATCAAAAATTTTGGCTGAGAAATGGGAAAGGTGGAGTTGCTCTTCACTGAGTTGAGGAAGACCATGAAAGCAAGAGTTCTTGGGGCGGGAGAGATATCATAGGCATTTGAGATGCCTAATAGACAATCAATGGGGGATGTCTGGAAGGCAGCTGAAGTCCAGGGAGGACTTCTGGAGACAACCTGGAGATATAATTTTGGAAGTCATCGGGATATATGAGACTAGATGAGATCATCCATAGAGTGAGTTAAAAGGATGAGTTAGAAGTTAAAAGGATGATCCCTGGGACATACCAGCAGGGTCCAGAAGATGAACGGAGATATAGAAAAAGCAACCACTGAGGTGGGAGGAAACCCAGGAGAGGACGGAGGCCTGGAAACCAAGGGAAGAAAGTGTTTTAAGGAAAGAGTGAGCAACTGTGTCAAGTATGCCGCTCAAAGATCAAGTAAGATGAGGACCAAGAATATATGATTAGATATAGCTTTGTGGAGGTCATTGATGATCTCGATAAGAGCAATTTCAGCAGAGTGGTGTCAGTAAAAACATGAGTGTAGGGGCTCAAGAGGGAATAAGAGGTGATAATTTCCTCACAATATTGAAGATCAGATTGATGCATCTTATCTCCCCAAAACTATATTCAGTGAGTTTCTGTTTGTCCCTGCTCCCCAATTCCAACAACTCTTAATATTGAGTTAGCCAAAAAGTTCATTCGAGTTTTCCATGTTACAGGAAAACCCAAATGAACTTTTTGACCAACCCACTAGATATGAACAATGTGAGTGAAAAGCCTGAGACAGAAAGAAATATGATTGGTGCCAGGGCCAGTGAAGACACCGGCCTGCCTGGATTTAGGCATGTTGTCTGCCACAGTGCATGTGGATCCACTTCGATGAGATTGAGCAGGGGCCAGGTCTGAAACTAGACACACCCACTGGAGTGTGACAGGCCCATCAGCTGAACCTGGATGGTAGCCCCATCTGGCAGCAAGAACCCGGTAAATCTATAGCTCGAAGTTACAGGCAGCAATTAAGCAGACCAGTGAAATAGCTGCATTGCTGACTCAGAAAGAGCTTCTTAGTGATGAAGAATCCAGAAACTGCCAATAGTTGGATACAAACAGGCAGGTTGACAACCTGTCCCAGGAACAGAGGTCAGTCTCCCACCTCAAGGCTGACATGTAAGAGAGTAAGCAAGGGCAAAGTAGGGCCTCAGTCCTATAGAAACTGAGCTACTAAGTAAGTTAGCAAAATAGGAATTAAGACAGGGATCTGTTTCAAAACTTGGGATGTTAGGTAGGGAGTGGATTATTACAACAGGACTAGCACTAAGTTTGATGTCAACTATTTGGGAAAGAAAGAAACTTGAAATAGGTTTGATGAGTCCACATTTCATAGGGTGCTAAAATCCAGGTAATGAGAATTGTGCCCTCTACACTGGTCTTCTCACATGGACATTCTCTGCATCCTTGGGCATTACCCCATGGGTTGGCAGTCTTATGCATGCCAGCTGTCTCAAGGAGAATATCTCAAAGGCCCTGAACTATAAAAACATGGAGCTTTAGAGTCAGAAGGATTTTTAGAGGTCATGTCATCTAACCTCTGAATTTTACAACTGAGAGAGAATCTCATAAAAATAGATATAGTATGGTGTATTTCAAGATAGGTTATTATTAATAGGAGTTTAACGAGCTCTGCTAGCTTGGTACAAGTCAAGTATAAAAACAGTTCTAGCCTTCATGATACCTGTTGGGGAGAACAGATTTACACATGTAAAACTATCATTGAACAAAACTCTGTGTAATAAGTATAATTTGTGCATCTGTTATTGTTATAGTGTGGTCTGTAGACCTATGCTGGTGTGAGAAGTGTTTGTACAAATAAATGCATAAACAGAGAGTAAGGCTTAGAAAATTTCACAGCAACTTGACAGGGTAATTTTATGTCTATTAATCTAATCATTTTAAATTGTGCTTGTACTTGTTCTTGCTTTCATTTCAATTTTCTAAAAGGTCATTTTATGTATTTTTTGAAAGTATTGGTCCATGATGGGTTGGAAATTTTAAAAGAAAAAAATAGTCCTTCACCAAGGGATGGTTTGAGAAGCACCAGCATAGACTCTAAGTGCATTAGGAGTCCAGAGAAAGAAAAAATCAATATAAGCATGAAGTTACCAGGCAAGAATAGAGCCTTGAATTCTGACGATGCTGTCATTATCTTAAGACATATTCGAAAGTTGACACAAGAATGTAATTGCTGTTCAACTCCATTGAAATTGTTTTGTAGAAAGTATTTTCCTCAGCTACACCCAAAAGTCCACGTAGAGAACTTCATATTTTATCCACTTAAATCACTGTATTTATTTCCAGGGATTTCAGTGCATAAAGAAGCACTTAGTTACTTTTTTTTTTTAAGGTCAGCTAATTCTTTTCTTCCAAAAAAAAAAAAGTTATCAATATTTACTTAAAAACAAGCGATCAAGAGATCCACAGTTAATTTCATCTTTTTCCTTTTGAAGTATGGTAGAGAAACATTGCCAGTTGTGAGACCTATACTTAAAGGAAAAATATTATCTGGGGAATTCCCTGGCAGTCCAGTGGTTTGAACTCGGTGCTTTCACTGCCAGGGCCCTGGGGTCAATCCCTGGTCAGGGAAATAAGATCCCGCAAGCCGCAAGGTGCAGCCATAAAAAAGAAAATAATTATCTGGTGTTATCATGCCATCACCAAAGTGACCCTAAGATTCTGAACAGCCATGAACTGATACCATTTACAACACTGTGCTCAGGTGGTGGTTTTTTGCAGATACTGTTTTAAATCATTATATTTTCTTTTATTATTTTCAAGTGGATATTGTTAATTTGTTTGTGGGGTGGGATGGTGGTTTTCTTGTTTAAGGTTGGGGCATTTTGCCACCTGAATCCATAAAGGCAATGGCTAGAAGGAATGAAATGATTCAAAGGCAGCATACTGCCAGGTAATGTAACAATGTTGTTTTATTTTCTATTCATTCACTGTTTATTCATTTGTTATATGTATACTTTTCTATATATTCATTCATTTATTGTATTTGTGTATTGTTGTTTTTGTATATATTGTTATATTTGTGTATATGTATTCACTGATTTTATATATACATATACATATATATATATATATATATATATATATACACACACACACACACACTGATTACTTTCAAAAAGTATTCCAGGAATATTACAAAAAGAAACATATACAAACATGTACACAGGTTGTTTAAGGATAAAAACAAGATTAGAAATTACACAGTGAAGCTAAGTCTACAGATCACAGTAGCTTGTCAATATCTCATAATTAAAATGCCTAGTTGTGATTCCTTTGAAATTCATACTGGCATTTCTGTCTTAAATGACTTCAGTTCTGCCCAAAGATAGGAGCCAAGCTTGCCAATCCCACTTCAAACTATGCCATTAGAGCCCAGACAGCCCCATGTCAACCTAAAAGTGGCCTTCAACAACCAGGAGAAAGAAACACACAGCAATGATGACTAGGGTATTGCTGTGGGCAAGAGAAAGCATCAGTCAACTTTTTCATCGCTGAACATTAAGGGGTCCAGGTGATGACCAATAAGCAAAGTTAAGTAAGCAAAAATACTAGCAAGTCTTCCCCCCTCCTCCCTTCCCCCACCCTTACCACTGGCATTAATTTTAACAGTTGAGACTTCTGTGTTTCTTGAGGCTCACTAAAATTGTACTGTTAAGGTTTAAAAACTTCTTCCCAAAACTTTAATTTCTTTGAGGATTAATCTCTGGCAAGAAACTATGCTGTGCTGCATTCTCCCCCTCCCTGCTAAGATTGCCATATCCATTAGAGACAATGCTCTAAAGACGGGCCTCGGACTTCCATTGTGAGATTCAGCCAAACCCTTCACCTCTGATCTTACTCCAAACTCTCCTTCCCAGTGGCTCTCTGGGGGATTCGTGTTTACACCTAACAGACTTCAGATAAGTAGCATAAGGACTCACAAGAAAAGCAGAGGTGCTACAATACGGAAGGCAGAGGGCCATTAAAATGATACTTCTAATGGTTTTCTTGGGTTTATACAATATATTGTTTTGTTTTTAGGATGGAAATGGAAATGCATGCCATTTACCAACAAAGGAGAACAGAAAAAGTTAATTGCAAGGGCCTAGCAGGCCTAAGGATACCATTCCTCTGTGGCTTCAGTATCCCATCTGGCCCAGCCACCGACCATGGCAGGAGCGTGCTCCCTGCCAGTGACCTGCACGCTCACAGAAGCGCCCTGAGAAAGCTTCAGGGAAACCCCATGGTAGTGGCAACTGGTCCGCGCTCTCTAGACAGCTGGGGGCAGAAATGTCGTCGTCTCAGGAGAGGTACAGGGAATCAGAAAGTTCTAGACAGTGACACTGAGAGTTCTAAAAGTCGAGTAGAAGAAAAGCCCCTAGGCCAAACCCATGCAGTTCCCTGTGAAGAGAATGAGTATGCAAAAGACCCAGAAACAGACACTCTCAACAATCACAAGTTGGGTGAAACCAAAGAAAAGCCATCTACAGCTCTTGCTCACACCTTTGGAGAGGTGGAACGCAGCCATAGAGAACCCTGGGGAGCTCGTGACACTCCCCTGGAAGAAAAGGCCTGGGACAATGGGAAAGGGAAGGCCTCAGAGCAGGTTTTGGCAGCCTGTGGTGAAAAGAATGGGGTTTACGCTCCAGTTCCTCGACCATCTCTGCCAGGTAGGTGTCCAGGGGCTAATCCTCATGAACCGCAGGTCATCAAGTCCCTGAAGTTATTACATAGTGAGCTGTAACCACTGTGTTTCTTTTTATCCTCCTTTTTCTTAATCCTACTTAGAATTAGCTCCTCTCGAAACGTTTATTACATTACTTCCAGTCAGCCATAGCAGTGCAATGTATCTCTGTTTATATATTGCTATATAGAGAATTTTCAGCAAAGGCCAGGAAGGTAAATATGAGGAAGGATGGGAAAGCCTACCAGAATTTTTAATTAAAATTTTAATTTAATTTTTAATTTAATCTAATCTCTTCAACACAAAACAGAGGGGCTTCTTGCTTAAAAGTATGAATTCAATCTCCCCTGTATTTAAGTGTAGAAAAAATAAACAATTAAACAGAAGCTCTTTCAGTGCTCACTACTGCTATGATACTCTCTAACCTAAAGCTATTAACACACTACCCCCCGCCCCAAAAAGACACACTGAATAGTTTTCAAGAACTTCTTTAGGTAAAAAATATTTTAAAACTGGAACTTCTTTAGATAAAGATATTTTAAAACACAAGGATTTGGGTATGTGTAATCTAGCCACCATACCAACTGCTTCCCTGACAAAATAGTAATTTGCCATTTTGATGAAGATGTAGCTAAATCCTCACGTGGCTTAGAGAGCATGATAAATCATGTAACATCATAGAACATGGTAGTATTAATCTGGAGAATGAAATCCACAGGGTATTTCTATTGGAATCTGAGAGAAGCTGGAACTTTGTTTTTATTTATGATAAGGTTGTCATTAAAGATCCTTTAGAGGAAGAAAAGAAAGGAGGTAGCTAAACTTTTTTAGAAATCATCTCTCAGTAACTCTATCTTTTAAGGGGGTTACTTGTAGATCTATGTAAAGGGACTGCTCTGTGGTAATAGAACATGAGGAAATGAATGTAACTATACATAAAACTGTACTCTTAGCTTCCCCCTTTTCCCTTTTCCCACAAAATAAGTTTCTTTCTGTTTTGAAGGAACACATGTGCTTCTTACAATCAAGGAAAATCTATCTTTGGATGAAGATATTCAGAAATGGACCGTGAATGACGTGTACAACTTCGTTAGTGGCCTTCCAGGTTGTTCAGACTGTGCTCAGGTGATGCAACATTTAAGTATTTTCTTAAAAGTTAGAGACTTTGAAATATAATTCCTTCATAATGAGTTCTGTCGAACTTGATTTTGACCCCAGAGAGCATTCCTAATAATCTCTCCCTTTGTATGTCATTGGCTCCCCTGGAACAGAAGCCTCTGATTGGTGGAGCTTGGGTCATGGGCCCACACCCCAGCCTCAGGGGAGGCTGGAAGAGCCAGTGTTTGGCTTTAGTTTCTGTCCCATCAAGGCTCCTGAGATGTGGAATTCTCCCAAAATTAGGAGGTTCAGAAGCCAAACATCCAAGAAGAATGAGAGGTGTCTACTATAGTCCCTACTCATCCATTTAGCAAACATTTGGAGGCATGTACTACTGTATCAGAAGTTTTAGGCTACTCATCATACATAACAGAAATATATACTTTATTCTAAAAAGGACAAGAAGGAAATACATTTGAAAAGTAGGAAATTAACTATTTTAGAATTCCATTTTTATGCTGGGGCAAGATATAAAAATGCCTACACACATAATTTAATCTGGTAGATAAATACTATTTTTTAAATTATAATGAACTATCAGGACAGTTGAAAAGTAAAACTAGCCTCACTTATATGGGAAAATTGGAGATAAAAATGGTGGGTTGCCAAGTTTTTGAAGTTTATGTCAGTGCTACATTTTCATGCATATAGTTTACTTTTTCAAGTGATTTAATAACACAATTCCAAGCAACAGTGTGCCTACTAAATCTGGTATCACTATCTTTGGTTTATATTTTAAAGTAAAAGAAAGCAAGGAAAGGATATTATGATTTAACTACATCATAATTAACTGATGTTAGAGATAATTTTTTTCAGATCTCATTTTGTGATATTTTTTTCAGTGTAATGCTGTTAATTTTTTTTTTAATTTTCATTTCTTCCTTCCTTCCTTCCTTCCTTCCTTTTCTTCCTTCCTTTCTTTCTTTCTTTCTTTTCCTTTCTCTTTTTCTTCCTTTGTTCTTTTTATTGGACCAATGGAAAAGTCATATAGAGTAGTGATTAAGAGTATGGCTTATGAAACCAGAAAGTACAAGTTCAAATCCTGGCTTTTCCACTTTCTGGACATGTGACCTAGGACAAATTGCCTCCCTCCTTGGTGTCTCAGTTTTTTCATCTGTAAAATGAGGATAATAGTATAATACATTTTCAAAGGATTGTTGTAAGCATAAATGAGTGCCTGGCACTCAGTAGATTCTAATTTCATCATTACCTCAGAGGCTTCTAGAGAAAGCAGAATCTCCAGTTACTTATGAGGCGAGTTGTATTCTTCACGTCACCTACTTTGTCTTTTTGCATATCTGCTAAAAAAATTTGTTCTATTTTTTCCTATTCAATGAGTATAACCTTATTATTTTATCACTAGTCATTAACCATGAGTAAGTCACTTTTTAAATGTATCTACGCCACTTTTCAAGTGGTACAATGAAGTTACCAAATCCTGATAACCAGAAAGAAGCAACCCCGTGTATAACGAACATTTGATTACTGACTTCTGATGGATTGAATCTGTTTGAACTCACTATTTTTAATCAGTCAGTGATTCACTGTCATAAAAATACAGTTTATAATAACCACTCTTGCAATAAATAATGTTACATGCATTTCATACTTTATAATCCCAAATGTCCCCTTATGGGTATAAAGAAGTCACATAAACACAAAGACCCCAAACTTTGCTGACTCATTATCTCTTACCAACAGGATGTGGGTGCTTCCTTCCCCAACCCAAGAAGTGGTACAGTTATTTCTAGGTGTTTCTCAAATGTGTTTAGGATCAAGTCCTGCTCTTGTTTCCTCACTAAAGTCAGTTCCCCTCCTAGCAATTGCTGGTGACTCAACAGCAAGGATGTCGCTACTCTGCTGGGCATGACCAGGCCGTGCTCAGTGATGGTGTTCTGTACAGAAATGGGGAGAACGCCCCTGGACGCAGCTGGGGGCCGCCTGAGCGCAGCAAGCTCCGAAGCAGCACTGCTTGTGCACAACTCTCGCAGGGACCCTTGTCTGCAATGTGCCATCCGCTTTTACTCACAGCCCCTGGGACTACTCAGGACCACACCCCTGTCCCCTTCTCTGTCCTCTTCTTCCTCACCTCTGCCTTAGGTGCAGCAGCCTCCAACCACCCACCTTCTGCAGGTAGAAAAAGGAAATTCAGGAAAAAATAACTGCAGTGAAAACCCAAAGCCCCTTGCAACCGAAATCTTTTTTTTTTAATTATTATTTATTTATTTATTTTTATATTTATGGCTGTGTTGGGTCTTCGTTTCTGTGCGAGGGCTTTCTCCATTTGCGGCAAGCGGGGGCCACTCTTCATCGCGGTGCGCGGGCCTCTCACTATCGCGGCCTCTCTTGTTGTGGAGCACAGGCTCCAGACGCGCAGGCTCAGTAATTGTGGCTCACGGGGCCTAGCTGCTCCGCGGCATGTGGGATCTTCCCAGACCAGGGCTCGAACCCGTGTCCCCTGCATTGGCAGGCAGATTCTCAACCACTGCGCCACCTGGGAAGCCCGAGAAAATTTTTTTAAGAACAAAAATAACTGCAGTGAAAACCCAAAGCCCCTTGCAAACGAAATCTTTTAAATAGATGTGAAGAGAGGATGGGTGGTTCAGCCATTTAGGGACATCCAGGATACCCTGTAACACATTTTTTGTGTTCAAAGTCAATGTCTAGTTCAAATAAGTCAGCAGTTAAAGTATTCTCTCTAAAAATAACTGAAATTAGTAAAAATACATGCATATTTATATCATGCACTTGGCCCAAACTGCTCTCATGAGAATGAAGTGAGGATATCTTCTGAGTGACAGAGGCATGTTCTGCATCTTTGCCTCAGGCCCAGGGTCCATCCACCATGACTGAAGGTTAGTCCCTCATGCATTTCAGGCCCTGGGTGCCAACCTACCTTTGTGTGAAAATTTATCTCTGTGATTTCTCCTTCTTTGGTTGCTCTCTCGTGGTCCCTTCACTGCTCGCTGGAATCCCTACAAAGGAAAGAGAAATTAGGTAAATTTTCTACCATAAATATAGGTAACTATTTTCATCAGCACTCCTTTTTCTGATTGGCAGTGGGGTTAAGCAGGGAAAATTCTGGATCAGAATCATGAACTATACATTATTTTACAAGTTCTCTAACAGGCAAGCTATGATTTTTGGCAACTCACTTAACCTTTTCTATGTTGGTTCTCTCATTTATAAAAAATCATAGTAATAGCGCCTACTCCTTATTGGCAACAGACTATGTGCCAGGCACAGTACTAAGTAAATTATTTAGATTGTCTTTTTTTTTTTTTTTTTTTTTTTTAAATTTTATTTATTTATTTATTTATTTTTATTTTTTTGGCTGTGCTGGGTCTTCGTTTCTGTGCGTGGGCTTTCTCCAGTTGTGGCAAGTGGGGGCCACTCTTCATCGCGGTGCGCGGGCCTCATACTGTCACGGCCTCTCTTGTTGTGGAGCACAGGCTCCAGACGCGCAGGCTCAGTAGTTGTGGCTCACGGGCCCAGCCGCTCCGTGGCATGTGGGATCTTCCCAGACCAGGGCCCGAACCCGTGTCCCCTGCATTGGGAGGCAGACTCTCAACCACTGCGCCGCCAGGGAAGCCCTAGATTGTCTTTTAAATTTAATCTACACCATACTTCTGCAAAGGAGATATTAACTCTATTTTGCAACTGAGTAAAGCTGAACTTCAAGGTGGCTAGAGGACTGCTTAAAAAAATGTGTGTGTGACTACAAATCTAGCTCTTTCCGTTATAATTACTCTACATTGAGGATATTGGGCCATATGATTTTCGGCCAAGGGTACCTGGGGCCCTAGGAATTCTCAAAGGTGGTAGAAGGTATGCTTAAGTTATTCAAGATATTTCAAAACAACAAACAACCTGAGAAATATCATACATTTCCCCAATATAAGGCTACATAGACTAACCCAAACTGTCCACTTTTCTGCTTTGGCCCAAATTAAGTTATTTATATTAGCCGTTCTACAATTTGATCAGTTAAAATGGGAAAAGAAATAATTACTTAATAAATATAGTTTGTAAATAACTAAAATCTGTTAGAACACAAAGTTCCTGGTACAGAAGTTTCCCAAGAAGAATCTCATTTTCTGCTGGTCCTGAGGCATGCCCTCCGAGGCCGGAACACACAGTGGAAATGGGACAAATATGGTTCCTCTTCTCACGGAGCTTGTAGTCCAGAAGAGGGGCACCGTAAGGGATGCCACATCGGCGTGACCGTGCTGGAGAGGGCAGCTACAGGGCATGGTAGGAACACATAGAAGGGCCTTACGGTTTCCTAGAGGAAGAGGCATCGAAAGTGAGACCTGACAGTGAGGAGTTTACCACCTGAGGGGGAACAAGGTGAGAGGGAGGCAAAGGAGGAATTTCCAGGTGAGGACCAGAAGCCAGAGAGAACTGAACATGGTTGGGATTTGAGAATAATTTTTAGTGGCCAGAGGGCCAGGGCCAAGGTGGGAAAGGTGAGGATGGCAGGATAGGGGACTGAAGAGGGAGAAGGGGCCAGGCCACAGAGACTTGAAGGATTGTGACTTCATCCCGGAAACAGTCTAGGTTTTAAGGAGGAGTGGCGTGCTTAGCTTTATGTTTCAGAAAGGTCGCTCAGTTGCTTTTATGAAAATAGGTTAAAAGAGGCAAGACTGGTGGGGAAGCCTTCTCGGATGAACAATAATGGAGTTGGATCCAGGGTAGAAGCAGTGGGGTGGACAGATAAGAATTCTGCCTAAGAGGCAGAATTGGCACGATTCAGCTTCTAAGTTAAAGATATACATTAGGGAGCCTTCAGTATACAGAGACACTCACTGAAGCCAAGAGAGAGACTGAGATGAATCCGGAAGACCAAAGAGGACCTGGGTCAGAAGCCTAAGGGACTCTTAACACATAAGGATGGACAAAGAAACAGTAGTCACAAAGGTGACAGCAAAAGAGAGGGCAGAGGGTACCCAGGAGGGAGAAGCCTCAGGAAGGCAAGGCAAGTGCATTTTCTTGAAGGAGTAGTCAACAATGTCAAATGCAGCCAGGAGTGTAAGAAATAAGAGGACTGAAAAATATCTACATGTTTGATAGAATCACCAGGGACCCAGAGGAGAGCAGGTTTAATGGACTTGTGAGGGTGGAAGTCAGACTCCTTGAGACTGAGGAGTGACTGTGAAGTAAGAACATGGAAACAGGGAGCATCAAAACTCTTGAGAAATTGGGCTGTGAAGGGGATGAGAGACCTGGGGCAGGATATAGAGATGGAGTGAGGAAGTGTTTCTGTATTTTCATCATTATTGCTTGTATAATGATGGTGGAGACTTGCTTAAATTCCACTGGGAAAGAGCCAGCCAAAGAGAAGAGACTGACGATGAGACAGGGGAGTATCTATTGTGCGGGGCCTGGAGGTGGGAAGGGTGCAGACACTTAGCCTATGTGGAGAGAGTGCCTTTAAAGAGTGAGGGACCACTCTCCCCCTGTATCAGCACAGAGGAAGAAAATGTAAGCTTTTAGGTTGATTTGCGCAGAATTAGAGGAAGTTCTTATCTACTGGTTTGTTTGTTTGTTTGTTTTAATTAGGAAGTTATATGATCTGCTGAAAATGAGGGGGGATTCTGTGGGGTCTAAAGTTTGAGTGTGAAGAAAGCTTGAAATAGAAAGAAAGGAAAGCTCATCAATGTATGTAAGATTGCCAGGCAGTTTGAAGTTGGAGACCATAACGTTACAGTACTACCAGTCAGCCTAGTTTTTTCTGCCCATCACCTTATCTGCCCGGAAACTTTGTCCACCAGCAGCCTTCCTAGTTTCTGGAAGAATGGAAGGCATGGTGACATCCACTACACAGTCAGAACAAATATGTCCAGCGTGACAGCTCTCACCTGAGTTTTCCTCTTCTCCCTTTACCACTCTTCTAAGGCAGTGGACAGAGGCACTGAGTCTGTAAATGTGAGAGTCTGAAATTTGCCTGAAATGGTTTTTACCCACATCCCTTCACTCATACTATTTGTCCATTCATTGATTTGTCCAGCAAGGATTATTGCATATCTTCTGTCATGGGCCAGGCACTGCATTACAGGTACATTGGTGAGTAAAACATGGGCTTGCCCTCAAATAATAACTATTCCAGGTTGGAATTGCATTCTATATACAGAGAATTAAAATGTACTCCAAGGGTTGTTAAAGACTACAAACAACATGCTATTGGAGCACAGAAAAGAGGGTAACTGAAAATAAGAAATGTTATGATTTTTTGTGTCATCCTCAAGCAGTCTTAATGTTTCCTCCAAAGCTAAAAATCTATATATAAAACAAGGTCTTAAAAAAAAGACATTTAAACAAAGCTGACATCTTTTGTGTTTAATAAGGTGTTTAAAGATCATGCAATTGATGGAGAAACTTTGCCATTACTCACAGAGGGGCATCTTCGAAGCACTATGGGCTTAAAGCTGGGGCCGGCACTAAAGATCCAATCGCAGGTAGGGTGATTTTTCGTAACTAAACATGTTAATGGTATGAAGCTTAAGAGAAATATGTTACCTTTATCTTGTAACATTAACAATACCTATTTAACCTCTTTATTAAGCTTTTTCCCTCTGTGGTTGGGGACATGATAGAAGTGAGGGAACCTGAAAACTTTGGACGGGGCATTGGTACATATTCCTAGTTTTGGTTGGGAAGGCACAAAGCAGTGGTGTGCTGGCCAATGTTTAACAACCTGCTGTCTTTAAAAGTGAACCCCGATTCGTAGCATTTGTCAATTCCTGCGGTGTCAATAATCCCACCATGGCTGACAAACTCGACATGCAGCGTCACTGAATACAGAATTGGGAAGAGACGCACCGCAGCTCCCCATTTCAGACTATCTTCACCATGTGGATAGCACAAGTGTAAACAACCTCAAGAGCAGAGATAATAATAAACAATTATAGTAAAATAAGTAGGTAAAAATAATTAAGTGATAAGTTTGGGGCATTTAATACTTTAGTTTGCAATATAATATATCTAATTGTAACTTTATATAATTTAATTTTTAATAATGGCATTTTTAGCAATTAGCTTGTAAATTTCCTAAAAATATAACAATTGGTCTCAAGAGCTGGAACAAGCCAGCTCCAGAGCACCGCTTCTCATCACTACCTCCCTCCACTGCTTCATTCTGGTCTAAGGCACTATCTTCTCTCGTTGGATTACTGCATTAGCCTTCTAACTCTTCTCCCTGCTCTGCCCTTGCCCACCCAGAGCCTATTCACACAGCAGTAAAGAATGATTCTTCTAATACATGAGGCAGATCATGTCACTCTTCTGCTCAAATGTCTGCAGTAGCTCCCCATTTCTTTCAAAGTCCAAGTCAGAGTCCTATATTATTTGCACTCCTCCCCACCCATCACCACCCTTGCCTTCCTGACCTCATCTTCTAAGTCTCTCCCTGCCAGTTACTGCTTTTGTCAACTCACCTCTGGATGCTGTTTGAACATCTAGACAGGTTCCACCTTCACACTGTTCCCTCTGCCTGCGATGCTCTTCCCCCAACATCCTCATGCTTTGCTCCCTCATCTCCTTCATCTTTGCTCCACCATACCCTCTCAATGAGGTTTGCTTGGTTCACCTTACTTAACATTGCACACGGCCCAGCCCCCATACAGACTACTGCTATCCCTTTTTCTGGTCTTCTCCTTTTCCCCATAGCACCCATCACGTTCAATCACACGATATAATTTATTTATTTGTTATATTTATATTTATTTTTGATTTCCCTCTGCCCCCACTAGAATGTAAGCTCCATTAGAGCAGAGATCTTTATCTGTTTTGTTGACAGATATAACCTTAGAACATGCAAAACCCATAATAGGTCAACAGTTATTTGTTGAAAGAGTGAGTTTCCTAAAAGTCAAACCAAGAAGCCTCAACTAATTCTTTCAGAATTTATACAGTACTTATTCACAATACATGCTTAGACCAGGAGCTGAGTTTCCAGAATGTCCTTCAAAAACCTTTTTTTTTTTTTCCTAAACTTTTCAGGGTAAAGAAGTTCTTTATTTCTAATGCAAATACTTCAGTGTTTCCATTGATGTTCTTTTTTTCAACTTCTTATTTTGGAATAACTTTAGATACAGAAAAGTTGCCAAGAGAGTACAGAGAACTCACCTAGCTTTTCCTAATGTTAACATAATACATAACAGGGCACATTTGTCAAAACTAAGAAATTAACGTTGGTACAATATAATATTCACTTTTAAATGATTTATTTTTCTTTAGCGAGGATACTATACCTCTTGGAATACTTACAATAGCACTGCAGTTTTTTCTCAAATCTGATTTTCTTTGGCTTTGGTGTATCACTTCCGTTGCACTTTTTGTTCTGCTTTGTCCTTGCAATGTGGCCAACCCCAAGTCATCCTTAATCTTCCCCTCACTTGCTGTCAGCATCCTTATGCTCCTGTCTGGTATATATAAGTTCTTCCGTGCAGCCCAGCTGAGCTGTATTATATCCCAGGCCCCATCTGCCAGCATAACAGGACAGGACTCCCACAGAAGCTGGGGGTGGGGGGGGAGGTGGACGGGGAAGGTCCAGCTGATGCCACATGTTCAACCAAGCAGAACAGTTGTAGAGTCCTTGGGATTGGGAATTTCCAGGGGTCCAATTGAAGCAGGAAAATTGGAAGGTTCTGAGTAACATCTGAAAGTCCCAGAAGGTGAGCAGGCAGGAGTTCATCAGTGGATAACAAAATCTCAATCTCCAAAATGGGAATCAAGGGCAAAATTCCATTACAGCAAGAACTGCTAAGAAGAAGGAAACCTACCCTCCAGAACAGAAACGTAGAAGGTAGACCTGGACTGAGCACACAAGGAAAGGGGTAGGAGAAGAAAAAGTTACTGGAGTTTGAGAAAGATATTATTAGAATGGAGGGAGCTGGGGGTTTGAGCTGTAACAATGTGAACAATATAGAAATCTCCTGGGTCCCACTCGGCATCAGGTTTGTGTAGGAGCCCGCTGGTTAGTACTAGTACATAAGGCAGCGCAGCCTTATTTATGTCTCAACACTAAGCCCACTGAAGGCCAGTTGTGTGCTAAGGTTCTAAAGAATTCCAGCCTCACCTGGAGGAGGATGGGCTGGGTGTTGGTGAAGGTGAAGTAGGGTGTCTGTGGGAACCCTTGTGGGACCATTGGGAAAGGAAGAGGTAGAGTGAACTCAGAGTGAAATAATTGTGTGTGCACAAGAACCACAGCAGAACCAAGAACAGGAACTGGTAAGCTCCTACCACCTTGATATCCAATTTTACAATGTAAACACTATGATTCTAAAAGAAAAAGCCCACCACATCCTAGAATTGTGTCCTTCTAGATGTCCCATGCCTGAAATTACCTCAGCCTCCCTGCCACCTATGGCTTAGCAGAGTATGCTGAGTTATTGAAAGAATTCATAGATTTAATTACTATATTTTGTCTTCTAAGGTATCTCAGCATATGGAAAGTATATTCTACAAGAAAAGTCTTTCACTTCCTACCCACACGAAACAAGCATTCGATCAACCAAAAGATACAAACCCTCTTTTGGGTTTTAATTCCGGGAGTGATACACTGGACGTTCCTTGTTCCCAGGATATGATCATTCCTAAAAGAACTGAGCGAGATACTATGAGAAATTAAAACCCTCACGGAGCAAGAACAGTCTTAATCGGTTTTCTGAAAAGTCTGGGATATTCTGAAGGGTGTGTGGGGGTTTCCCAGGACCAGATGGCGGCTCAGAGGGAGAGAAAGCCCACCCTCCTGAGCTCTCTGGGAGGAGGCCTTGCCCAGGCTTCCCGAAGTGACCTCATCACAAAGTGGCTGGAGGCGTATCCTTGGAAGCAAATGCTAAATGAAGGATAGAATTTGCAAACATCAAATTTGTATATATAAAGAGGTCTATTTCTTTTCTTTTTCTTCCAGTTTTATTGAGATACTATTGACATAACAGCACTGCATAAGTTTCAGGTGTACCACATAATGATATGACTTAAATACATCATGAAACAGCTATCACAATAAGTTTAGTGAATATCCGTCATCTCTTATAGATACAAAATGAAAGAAACAAAGTTTTTCCTTGTGATGAGAACTCTTAGGATTTACTCACTTAACAGCTTTCATATATAACGTACAGCAGTGTTCATTCTATTTATCATGTGGTACATTGCATCCCTAGTACTTATTTATCTTACAGCTGGAAGTTTGTACCCTTTGATGACCTTCATTAAAGAGGTGTATTTCTGATTTTAAAAAAAAAAAAAAGCTATAGTTGGATGTTTCCACGAGGATATCTGTGCAGAAGCCAGAAGAGCTGACACTGAAAAACAGAGCTCTTAACCTGTCTTCGCTGGCTTCCCATCCCCCAGCCCGGAGAGAGACAGAGGCAACCCAGTGGAGCCAGAAGGAGGAAGAAGAGAAAGTGAAGTACGAAATAGAGAAGCAGAGGAGCTGAGCACAAGGCCCCGCCTTTTCTCATTGCAGGCTTTCAGCCTGAAGGAAGCCGGAGAAAGGATCGGGCAGAAGCTCTAACCTTAAAGTTCAGAGTTCGACTGTTACTCAGCATTTTCCTTCTCATATGAAACCATGTTATGGCTAAAAACAACTGGAGGACTCCTTATGGCCTGAGAGGGAGAGGAAAGGGCATAGTGACCACCTCCTGTTTCACCCGAGAGGTGGGGAAGAGTTGCCTCCTCAAAGCAGTACTGAACTGGCAAGATCGAGGGGAGACGACAGCAGCTTTCTTCTCGTACCCCGTGGAATCCCACTCTTTCAACTTCACGTTTAACAGAAAGACTGTGAAAGGATCCGCAGGAAGCTGACAAGCGTTCGCTCAAGGAGGGCACTGGGTGACAGCGGTGTGAGGGAGACTTCTTACTGTATACCCTCTGGTACATTTTAAATTTTTAACTATGAGAATGTATTTTCTGTTTTAAAAATTTATATTTAAAAATAAACAAACTGGGACTTCCCTGGTGGTCCAGTGGTTAAGACTCTGAGCTTCCACTGCAGGGGGCACGGGTTCAATCCCTGGTCAGGGAACTAAGATCCCCCATGCCGTGGGGTGCGGCCAAAAAAATAGAAAAACTAAAATAAAAATATAAACTGTGGTAGGCAGCTTCTAAGATGGACGCCAATTACCCCTGCTTCCTGGTGTTCATACCTTGTGTGATTCCCCTCCCCTTTGGGGTGGGCTGCAGTTACGACTCCTTTCTAAGGGATAGAAGATGGAAGACATGACGGGGTGTCGCTTCTGTCTCAGGTCCTCTCTCTCATTCTCTTTGGATTGCTCGCTCTGGAGGAAGCCAGCTTTTCTGTGTCTCCAGGCGGACCTGTGGAGAGGACGGTGTGACTGAACTTGGCAGTAGATCTTCTGAGGCCTGCCAATAGCCACGTGACTCTTGCCCAAGTCAAGCCTTGAGATGACTACCAGCTCCTGCCCACAGCTTGATGGCAGCCTTGTGGCTGACCCTGAGCCAGAGGCCCCCAGCTAAGCCACTCCTGGGTTCCTGAGCCACAGAAACTGGGGGATAATAAGTACGTGTTGTTTCCAGCCACTAATGGAATAATTTGTTTTGTAGCCATAGATTCCTAAAACAAACAAACAAATTGCATTGATAAACATAGATAGCGTGCTTCCCGTGTTCACTTTTTGATTTGGAAGATGGGCTTTTGAAGTCATTTCCCCACAAGCCATGCTAATTTAGTTGATCTTTGCTTTCTTTCATTTTTAATGTGAAAACAACAGGGTTTTTTCCTAACATAAAATTATATTATACTATCAAACATGCTTGTGGACCAAAGAGGGAGTATTGGTAACTTTGAGGGGAGAGAAAGAGAGAGAGAGAAAGGCCCAGAGAGAGAAATAATCCTTTCAAATTTCAAAATTTTAAGAACTATTTTGTCACATGACCTTTCACCTGCTGTAATTCCCAGCATATAAAAGTTTCACAGGGTGCCAAACGTGAGTTAACGGATGTTATGGTGCGGGATAAAAATAAAGTTTAATTAATACTTTTAGTGGCAAAGGGATCATGGGATTCAATCCATATGATGGCTTTTGAATTTCTTTTCCCGGCTAAATGAGTCAGTTGAGTTGGTAACTGATTCACTCGAACAGATGTGTCTCAATGTTGCTCTAAGGAAAATGCTCTTATGCCATTCTGGCATGTACTATCACCAAAAAAAGCACTGTGCTTAATTTTAGAACCATGCATAGAAAGAGAACCACGTAAAGGAGGCTCTCCCCAGCTCTCAGCACTCTTCTTTGGAAGAAAAGGAGACTGAAGTTGCTTGTCCACACTAAGATTATTCTTTCCAGATTCATGACTCTAGGGTACCTTTTAACAAAAGACCCACTTTAGTAATCAAAATTATTTTGAAGGGTGAAAATTTTACTCATATTATCATATAGAAATAGTTTTTAACTCTTCTGAAAATTCAACTTTAGTCTTGATTGTACTGTGTACCCTTTGGGAGAATAAAATAAAGAACAGCAAAAACAACAACAAAATTCTCTCTCATGTTTGAAAAACAATCACAATAAAAATGTGTTTGCTAAATAGGCTCTTCTGACTTATGAAACATTCTGTTTAGACAAGGGGAATAAACATCCATACAATGGAGTACTATGCAACTGTTCCTCTATGGAAGTATTAAACAGCTATTAAAAAGCAATAATAGAATTCAAATATCACCACTTTGCACCCCTAAAAACTAAAGGACTTAAACAGTGATCATAAATGACTATTAACACCACAAAAAGAGAAACAACCAGACATTGTATGCCTCCTCATGGAAGCTTATAAAACTGTTATGAATGTAGCAAAATCCAAACTGGGGGAAACTGTATAGTAGAAATGACCTGATTTTCTTCAACAAATTGCAAGGAAAAACAGAGAAAGGGAAAAGGGAAACCAGTAGATCAAAAGATACTAAAGATTTAAATCACCCAGATGTAAAAGTTTTAGAAACAGGTGGTGATGATGGTGGTGCTACATTGTGAATGTTATTATTGCCACTGAACCGTACACTTAAAATTGGTTAAAATCACAACTTTTATGTTATATATATTTTACCACAATAAATTTTTTAAAGGTTCATATCACCAATACAATTATTTGGATGCCTATTGAATATATTGTTAAAAAAGAAATAATTGGGGAAATTTGAACATGATTGGTGATATTCACTTCTATTAAAGAATTATTGTCTGTTTTTTAGATGCAATAATAGTGACTTTTTTATTGTGGTAAGAACATTTAACGCGAAATCTTTCCTCTTAACAATATTTATGTGCACGATACAATATGGTTAAGGCACAATGTTGTGTAGCAGATCTCTAGAACTTAGTCATCTTACCTAAGTTTTTTTTTTTTTTGAGTTCTTATCTCTTAGAGATGTATACTGAAATATGTACAGATAAAATGATATATATTGGATCTGGGATTTGATTTGACCTGACCTACAATCTAATAAATTATCCACTTATTATTTTATGGAGCCTGGCAGAATACTCAAGACCCTTGGGTCAGAGACAAAGAACTTTATCACTCATGACACAATAAGCAGCACAAACATCAGCGTATCTGTGTTGGTTCCCCTTGCTCTCTGTGCCGCCGGGGTAACACAGATGGACGGCTGCACATGCAGTGGGTTGCTTCACAGCTGTGGAACAGCTGTGTTTGGGGAACTCACTAGTCTTATTGCAAACAGTAAGAGCAAGAGCAAAGACCTACTCTTTGTCCAGGGGTGGGAGTGGAGGGTGGAGGGGTGGGGAGGAGATGTTACCTCATTTCTTAAAGTTACTGAGTACACAATCAACCTTGAGAAATGGGCCTGGTAAAAGCAGTCAGGGCCTTGCCATCTTGGTCCATCCAGCAAGATCTGTAGGAACATAAGAGGCCCAAAGAAGAGTATCTCTCCCAACAATATCATGACATGAATTTGCTTCAAAAAATCCATTGAGAAATGAGGGTTTGGTAAGTCAGTGGGAGTATAGTGAAACAAGTTTGGCCCTGAGTCGATACTTGTTGAAGCTGGGTTGTGAGTATATATGAGTATATAAGGTCCACTGTACTATTCACTGTTTTTTTGTATGTTTGAACTTTTCCACAATAAAAGTTTTTTAAAAATCTGTTTACTAAAGAGTTATCTTATACAATATGTATGGATTCCAATATTTTTTAATAAAATAGAATATGCAAAAATACATATTTGTTATTTTTAATTTATGGAATATTTTGTTCTGCCCAATAATACTAAGAATATACTTCAAGCAAATGCCATTCCTCATTATGGTAAATATATACATTGTCACCTCATTACAAATATATGAAAGGTCTGTTTTATAGAGAGTTGTAGTCAATTTACTGTACTTTTCCAGCCTGTCCTCTGCCAAATGAATGTCTCTTCACATAAGCCAACAACATGAGGTCCAAGGTCTTCGATGTATCTGCGAAGAATCCTGAGATGTCATTGTGCAGCTGTGAAAAGTTAATCTCCCCAGGAAAGGTTAAGAGTTCACTTGAACATCATTGGGTGCCATTTTGAAAAAAATCTGAATGCTTTTAGGTTGTGCATATATATTTTTTAAACTAAACTTCTAATGTATTTCACCACTACCACCCTCATTCCCTAAGGAATGGCTCATTCCCTAAGGCGTGGATTTTATTTTGCTAGTTAGAGTGACAAAAGTTTACTGATTGTTTAATTGAATTAGATTATTATTTCTTTCATTTTGCTAAGAAGTTATTCTCATCAAATAAAACAAAAGCAGGGACTTCCCTGGTGGCACAGTGGTTAAGAATCCGCCTGCCAATGCAGGGGACGCGGGTTCGAGCCGTGGTCCGGGAAGATCCCACATGTTACAGAACAACTAAGCCCATGCACCACAACTACTGAGCCTGTGCTCTAGAGCCCGTGAGCCACAACTACTGAGCCTGTGTACCACAGCTGAAGCCCACACGCCTAGAGCCCATGCTCTGCAACAAGAGAAGCCACTGCATGGACCTAAAGTCTGTCATATAAAGTGAAGTCAGAAAGAGAAAAACAAATACCGTATGCTAACACATATATATGGAATCAAAAAAAAAGAGAAAAAGAAAAAATGGTTCTCATGAACCTAGGGGCAGGACAGGAATAAAGACACAGACGTAGAGAATGGACTTGAGAACATGGGGAAGGGTAAGCTGGGACGAACTGAGAGAGTAGCACTGACATACATACACTACCAAATGTAAAATAGATAGCTAGTGGAAAGCAGCTGCATAGCACAGGGAGATCAGCTGGGTGCTTTGTGACCACCTAGAGGGCTGGGATAAGGAGGGTGGGAGGGAGACGCAAGAGAGAGGGGATATGGGGATATGTGTATACATAAAGCTGATTCAGTTTGTTATACAGCGGAAACACAACATTGTAAAGCAATTATGCTCCAATAAAGATGTTAAAAAAAAAAAAAGCCACCGCAATGAGAAGACCATGCACCACAACCAAGAGTAGCCCCCGCTCGCTGCAACTAGAGAAAGCCCGCATGCAGCAACGAAGACCCAATGCAGCCAAAAATAAATAAATACATACATAAATTTATAAAAAACAAAAATAAAACCAAAAGCAAGGATCTCAAATACCTTGTTACTGTAAACAAATTGATCACCTTTTGTCTTAGTTCAGGCTGCTGTAATAAAATACTGTAGACTGGGTGGCCTATAAACAACAGAAGTGTATTTCTCACAGTTCTGGAAGCTGGAAATCCACGATCAGGGTGCCAGCACGGTCAGGTTCTGGCGAGAGTCGTCTTCCAGGTTGCAGACTGCTGACTTCTCGTTGCATCCTCACATGGTAGAACTCAGAAAGCCGGAGCAAACTCTTACGACCCTTCTTAGAAGGGCATTAATCCCATTCTTGAGGGCTCTACTCATGACCTCATCACCTCCCAAAGGCCCTACCTCCTCATACCATCACATTGGGGGTTAGGATTTCAACATGAATTTTGGAGGAACACATTCAGTCTATAACACCTTCACAGGCCCATTTTCTGTTAGTCTTCTCTCAACATTCTTGGGTTCTTTATGTCTAAAAAATTATTCAGCAATCTCAGATGCCCTTCTGTGTCTTTTTGGGGTAGGAGAAATAGCCAAATTTCTGAACTTTTTTTCCCCAGTTCCACTCCTATATAGAGAAGAGCTAATTTCACTTCAAAAAGGATATTTCGCTCCTAATAGGCTGGGCCACGAACTGCCTTGAATCACAGACTAGAAATGCCTTTCAACTGCTCTTTGAACACTGCAAAATGTCCTGTAGAAGCTAGAAATTTCAGTGCTTTCTATATGGGCCAGGTAGATAATTTGCTGAACGCTCAACTTGTTTTTTGACATTTGTGAGACTAATCCAACCAGTTTTGTGAAGGAAGCGCAATATTTGTTGGAGTTATGTCAAATGCAGTGCTGTGTTTTGCCTTGGTAACAGAACTCTGCTGCAGTTTTTTTTTTTACTTTCAAAACAGGTATGATAAGTGTTTATGAAAAGCATTTGTATAATTTAGTAAATAGTGGGAAACAGTTCCCTGATATTTTCAAAACTTCAGTTGCAGACCTCTACTATGGCAACATCTTTTTCATACATTTAGGTCCCCAGACACTGAATAAATAGAAACAGCTTCATTCCAAGCTGCAGAAAGAAATTTTGTCCATGTTAGGTTTTTTTTTATGAGTTAGATGATCAGGTGGTGCACTGTGTTAATGAGATTGGAGTTATTATTGTAGTCTAATAGTTGGTTTAGAATCCTTTAACACTCAGCTTTTCCTAAATTATCATCTTGGCTCTTTGTGCTTTAACACCAGTGGCTACCACTAAAACCACTCATTTAATTGAGTAAGCAAATAAATATTCACAGCACAGGAATCAGAATGAACCATCCAAAATCTGGTTGTATAGGCTGTATATAAGAAAGATATCAACAATTCCAAAGAATAAATCTATAACAGGCAACATTTTTTTTTTTTAAAGAAATTCACGTTCTTTTATTTATTTATTTATTTATTTATGACTGTGTTGAGTCTTCGTTTCTGTGCGAGGGCTTTCTCTAGCTGCGGCAAGTGAGGACCACTCCTCATCGCGGTGCGCGGGCCTCTCCTCTCACTGTCGCGGCCTCTCGTTGCGGAGCACAGGCTCCAGACGCGCAGGCTCAGTAATTGTGGCTCACGGGCCCAGTTGCTCCGTGGCATGTGGGATCTTCCCAGACCAGGGCTCGAACCCGTGTCCCCTGCATTGGCCGGCAGATTCTCAACCACTGCGCCACCAGGGAAGCCCCAGGCAACATTTTTAATACTGGGAGAATATGATAAAAAGTCTTTATTCCAGGCCTGATGACTGCTCCCATGCTAGAGGCATAAAAAAATCATTATTCACCAGCCTTTGTCTA
Source organism: Balaenoptera ricei (assembly GCF_028023285.1). Classification (NCBI taxonomy): domain Eukaryota; kingdom Metazoa; phylum Chordata; class Mammalia; order Artiodactyla; family Balaenopteridae; genus Balaenoptera; species Balaenoptera ricei. The sequence goes on from NC_082642.1 coordinate 64,965,124, forward strand.
CACTCACCAACTCTTTAGGTAAATCATGTACAGAATAGATTCTAAGCATTGCTTCCCTCATAGAGAACTTTCCAAAGTGAATGGTCTGATTAGGTTACTTCTTATAATTACTATCCCTAAAACACTTGCTAATTCATAAATCAGGGCTTTCTTTTAAAATTTAGGATGAAGAATAACAATAAAATGCAAGCATTCTTGTGAAGACTCACTTTTCATGTTTGAAATCTTTAATTTGAAATAATAGTTTTTTCAATTATCTTATTTTAGGGTGGTGTATCAATTAGGATACTCTATGATGCAAATGACAGAAAACCCAATTCAAACTGGCTTAAACTATAAAAAGGAGCTTGTTGGATCTTGTAACTATAAAGTCTAAATGTTCGGCTTCAGGCGAGGCTTATCCAGTGGTTCAAATGATGTCACCAAGGATCCAGTTTCTCTTTGTGCTGCCTTCCTTTGACTCCAATGTTAAGTTCTACAGAAGTGGCTTCTGAGCAGTTCCAGGGCCTCTTCTCCTGATAGTGAAATGCCTCTAGCAGTCAAGACCTAATATTCTCAAATCACAGGATAGAAAGGAAGAGCATGTCTCTTCTAATAGATTCAAACTCCTGGGAGTCACTCAGTTTCATTGATTCCTTTGGCTCCTGTGCCCAATACCTATGAGCTGGATACAGATTGGTTCATCCCTAAAGCCTGAATTTGTACGTATATTTTAGCTCCTTAATTTTGTTTTTCATTTGTAATATCTCATCTCACTCTTTTGGGTATTAGCCCCTTGAAAGCAACTATGGAATCTAAATTTCTTGCACTATTTCAAAGTACCCACAACAATGAATGCTCAACAAATGGAACTGAATTATATGTAGCAGTGATCATAATGATCATTCTTTTATTTATGCACTGTCTCTAGCATCCCAAAGTACTTTGTAAAAAATATGTTAGAGTCACAGGATGACGAATGTTCTCCATTGGGAGTGGGAGGAAAGATAAGTTAGAGTGTTTGTTTATTCCTTGGGTTACTTTCCTGCAAGTCTGCTTTCCTCATAAAGCCCACAGCTCCTGTCAGGCAGCCCTCTCTAGAAACAACAGCTATGGCCCTTCCTAAGTTCTGGATTGTGGGAAACCAGCCCCTCCTCTTGTCATTTCAGGCGGGGGGGAGGATGAAATGGTTTCCTGCTATTGCTAGTTCTTGTTGGTTTCCCTTAACCCCACTCACACCTGTGTAATTGGTCCTTCATTAAACTCTCCTCAATTATCTGGTTTAAGTGTGCCATTTGTGTCCTGCCAGCATCCTGACTTACACACACACACACTATTAGAAAATCAAACTCAAACTGCCTTAAATCATCAATGGAATTTATTGAATCATGCAGCTAAAAAAAAAAAAGATGTCTTGCTTCAAGTCAGTGCAGTGGCTCAAATGATGGCATCAAGGCAATTAGAACTGGAAGAAACTTTATTAATCAGATTGTTATCTTGATTATAATATAATTAAATTTGTGTGCAGGAGGGATGAAAGGAAGGGGTTTTTTTGGTTTTGTTTTGTTTTTTAAGGGTTTTTTGCTCCGTTTTGCACTAAAGAATAAGGAAAATAGTTTACTGGCCCAGTTGTTTCTGAATCCTATGTTAGCACTCTGTAAACATTTGAGATAGATAAATGAGAACTTTCAGAGGCCAAAAGCAAAACTAACTCCACAGAACTATATGCAACCTAAAGGAAAAGTAATTGTTTCATCATTTTTATTTTTGCACATCATTAACTCTTTTATTCACAGTACCTGACACAGTCCTTACAGCGTAGGTTCAGTAAACTGATGGATGATGGAAAGTAGCCACTAGCTCTTTTCTCTCACGTGATGCTGGAGATGGTATAGCAACTGATGCACCTCTCTGTTCCCAAACAATTGCTGGCCATTCCTGCCAATTTCGTATAATGGAGAGACTGCGGAAGACCAAGGGCACTACTAGTAAATGATTTATAGGAACCAAGGACAGCGAAACATACACTAGTTTTAATTTTTTCAAATAAAAAGACTTTCACTCTGTACACAGTATTTCCAATAACACTATAATGTCAAAGTTAAAGAACAAGATAACAAAGTATGCTTAAAAGTTTCCCATTGTTTCAAGCACTTTGTTTTTCCCTGGGAACAATGGACAATTGTGCCTTTAAACTGAAATACTTGTATGAGATTTAACACAGCGGACTTTCTCTCAAAAAAAAAAATTCATCTTTTACGCTTTCTAAGTTAGGAAAAGATTATTTAAATGTTTTTGATTCATTTATTTCTTTTTTAGGTAACCAGTGAGTGTGTCTCTGTTGTTCCATGCTATGCCAATGACAGCAGTTTGTCCCTTATTTAGCATGGACGAGTATAACAATCAAGAGAGTAATGTGACCATGAGAATTAATGCAAAGCACTTGCTGCCCAAGAGGCAGTAGCTAGGGTAAGATAGGGCCATGGGAATACAAGAACAATCCCCTCCTCGTCCATGCTCCCACCCAGCCAGGGCTTCCCGGAAGCCAGACCTTTGGGGGAGGTGAGAGACCACCAAGGACACTTCAACCACAGCCCAGTTGGCTCTCTGAAGAACCCACACAGCATGACTTAGCCAATTTTTTAAATTAAAAATAACTTTTTTCCCTATTCCAAAAGCAATGCATGTTTATTATGCAGAATGTAAACATTTAAGATTAACAACAAAAGAAAGAAGAAGGTGGGAGAGAGTAGCCTTTAATTACCCCTCTTAGGAATGACCATGGTTAACTTTTTGGTGTATACGCAAAGCTCACTCACTCAATGTCTCCCTCTCTCTCTGGGATTTTACTATAAATATCCTTTTGAATATCTTTATACGCCATTAATTTTATTCATCTTTTATTCCTCACAGAACTTAACACAGTCCTGCATGAGGAGGTATTCAATAAAAGGATGAATGGCTGAAAGTCCAAATCAGCTCCTTTTATTCATATGCTGCTGGAGGTTAATCTAGAAACTCCTGCACCACTCTGTTCCCATGTGCCTGCCAAAGGAGGACCAGGTATTGGGACTCATCTGAAACCATCAAGGAATCACAGTATTTGCTAACTCCACTAGAAAACCCCTCCTTAAAAGGAATGCTTCACAAGTGAGAGAGCCCTTAACTTGGAGCTAGAAGATGTAACTTTGAATTACAACTGGTCATTTTATTTCTCACTTTACTTCTTTAAGCCTCCATCTTCTAATCTGTGAAATGAAGGCGTTGACCTATGATGTATAGGAACCCTAGCAGTTACTATCCTATGTTATCTATATGTGTCTGTCTGTCCATCCATCCATCCAACCAAACATACATACATGTTTGTGTGTAGATATTTTTAAAATTTTTTTAGTGAAGAAAGGACCCAGGTGCTAGGCCTTGAGGTGCTAGTATGACAAAATCTGGTTTTGTTTGCCTGTTTTGTAAAAACTGAAAGCCTTATAGGAAACCCAGCCAACATGCTTTTCCATGCCCACAAACACTCTCTGTGGCTAAATTGGGAAAATCAAAAGCATGAAAACCAAAAAGAAAAATAGAAAATAATGAAAGCATCTCTCTACATGTGGCTTTTATTAATTCTCAGATTCTCAGATGATTGTTGTATTCTGTCTGAGGCTCCCTTTCTTGTTTCATAGCTTTACACTCTGTTGTGTCATTTTCAAAATACTCCCTCCCCCCATTTCCAAGGTTACAAGCAGAGAATAGCTCTTCACTGATCTGTGAACAATGAGCTCTGTTTGGTAAGAGAACTTGACAACTGAAGCAAAAGAAATCCTAATATCAAAACAGGTTGAGACAGGAAAATGATTAGTAACTCAAGTGTCTGGGTGGAAAGGGAGTATGAACTATCACCACCTACCCATTCCTTCTCGTCAAGCTCAGAGCCATTTTAAAACCCCATACCAATTCCTGAGAGCATTTAAGAAATGATGTGTTTCCAACACGTTCTGGCTGATGCTGAGGGCTCCTCCCCACATGTGCCTCTTCACTCTGCCTAAGCAGAGGGGATGTTAAGCATGGTGGAGGGGACCAGAGGGAACCATACTTGGAAAACCCTGCTGCTAGAAGTTTGTCCACGCAAGTGCACCGAGGCTTTTGGAACTCACCACCTCCAGAGTGTTTGCTTTTTCCAAATGATCAATCGGAACAAGTTTGTTCATTCCTAATACAGGTGAAATGCACTCAATTCTTGCTCACTTCCTCTAGCTTGGGACATTCTGCCCCTATGCATGTAGCACCACTGTGCTAAGCCTGGCTGGAAGTGTTGTCTTTGATTCCTAGGGTCTAGGCCAGGCCTTGCTGAGCCAGCTATCACTGCTGTGGCCCCCAAATGGGAGGTGTGCTTAACACCTGGGCCCTCCTATCCCTGCCGTGGTGGGGAGCCAGTGCTGCTTCCACCTTGGCTAATAAATGCTGCTCCTCTTCCTCCTTCTTTTGCTTTTGAAGCTTAAATTTTTTAGTTTAAGAAAAGTAGTGCATAGGGTCACATGGCTCAAGAGGGTAAACCATGAAAAACCTCTGTTCCATCCTTCCTCCAGCCACTAACTGCCCTCCTGTAACAAGCAAAAATGTACATCTATTTTTTCACCCTCTTTTTATGCAAATGTTAACATGCTACATTTGAGAGGTTTTTTTTTTTCATGTAACAGAATATTACACTGTTGCCAGCAATGAGCGAGTGCCTGTTATTCCAGCTCTCAACAGCTTTTTTTTTTTTTAAGTTGAAATACAGCTGATTTACAATGTTGTGTTAGTTTCAGGTGTACAGCAAAGTGATTGGGTTTCATATATATATTCTTTTTTAGATATATATTCTTTTTTAGCTTCTTTTCCATTATAGGTTATTACAAGATAATGAGTTTAGTTCCCTGTGCTATACAGTAAGTCCTTGTTGGTAATCCATTTTATATGTAATAGCATGTATATTTTAATCCCAGAGTCCTAATTTATCCATCCCACACACACAGTTATTTTCATTAATACACTAAGCGACTTTTACCAAGGGTCACACTAAAGCCAGAGGTCTGTGTTCTACAGCAGAGGTAAGTGCTACATCAGTGATCTAAAATCTATACCTCCTCTGAAGCTAGCACTCTGTTTGGGTCTGACTTACCAGATCAGGCTCCTTTTTCTCTTATCAGGAGCTCCCATTGCTCTCATGCCCCACATTGTTCCTTCCAAAGCTCTGGTCTCCATGAGGACCACATCCATCACACTTGTTGTATATGCCTTCACAGAGTTCAAGGTCTTTTTCTTGGAAAGATGTTCAGCCCCAGTGCAGATCCATGGATGCAAACAGATTCATAGTGAGAGATGAATCTTCTCTATGATCCTCTCTAGAAAACCATACAAGTTCTTTTCCAGATCAGCCCCAATTAAAAAAAAAAAAAATCATCTCTTCAGATATCACAAAAGGAAGCAGTTCTTGGGGGGGTTGGGGGGGGAATGGAGATTACAGTACCCAAAGGTCATATTAATTCTCATTCACAAACCATTCCTAACTGCTGGTCTCTAGAGAGTCAAGCCAAACTGATAATTTTAAAAGTAAATAAATAGTGGCTGTATCAATTTACATTCCCACCACTAGTGCAAGAGGGTTCCCTTTTCTCCACACACTCTCCAGCATTTATTGTTTGTAGATTTTTTTGATACAGCCACTATGCAGAACAATATGGAGGTTCCTTAAAAACTAAAAATAGAACTACCAGATGATCCAGCAGTTCCACTCCTGGGCATATACCCCGAGAAAACCATAATTCAAAGAGAGACATGTACCACAATGTTCATTGCAGCACTATTTACAATAGCCAGGACATGGAAGCAACCTAAGTGTCCATCAACAGATGAATGGATAAAGAAGATGTGACACATATATACAATGGAATATTACTCAGCCATAAAAAGAAACGAAATTGAGTTATTTGTAGTGAGGTGGATGGACCTAGAGTCTGTCATACGGAGTGAAGCAAGTCAGAAGGAGAAAAACAAATACCGTATGCTAAAACATATATATGGAATCTAAAAAAAAAAAAGGTTCTGAAGAACCTAGGGGCAGGACAGGAATAAAGATGCAGACATAGAGAATGGACTTGAGGATACCGGGAGGGGGAAGGGTAAACTGGGATTGAGAGAGTAGCATTGACATACCTACACTATCAAATATAAAATAGATAGCTAGTGGGAAGCAGCTGCATAGCACAGGGAGATCAGCTCAGTGCTTTGTGCCCACCTAGAGGGTTGGGATAGGGAGGATGGGAGGGAGACGCAAAAGGGAGGGGATATGGGGATATATGTATATGTACAGCTGATTCACTTTGTTATACAGCAGAAACTAACACAACATTGTAAAGCAATTATACTCCAATAAAGATGTTAAAATAAATAAATAATAAATAAATGAATGAATAAACTATTTCTTATAATATTATCCCAATTAATATATGTAGAAGGAATGTTGACAATAGAAAATCAGCATTTAGCAACAGAAATAATTATTTCAGGCAAAGATAATTAATGAGTGCTAAAATGAGTGGGCAAAAGTATGATGAAAAGCAGGATATTTACATAAAGTATCCTCTATTAGATGCTAATTAATTTCAAAGGGAAGACCTGTAACTTGACAGTAGTGAAACCTGGCAGATGCCGTCTTAACTAAGTGATCAAGGTTAGCATCACCAGTGATGGAACACATCAACTATATTCCTCCTGATAGAATGTATTGAGCAGGGCACGATGTCACTTCTGTGACATTCTTGCCAAAAATTCATAACCTGAATATAATCATGAGGAAACATCAGACAAACCTAAATGAGCAACATTTTACAAAATAACTGGCCAATACTCTTCAAAGAGTCAAAGAAAGACAAAGAAAAACTATTGTTTCATTGTCATGAAAGACAAAGAAAAACTGAGGACTGGCCCAGATTAAAGACTAACAAAGCATGAAAACTAAATGCAGTCTAAGATCTGGGATTGAATCCTGAGCAAAAAAAGTAGTAGGACATGACAAAATTTGAAAAGGTCTGCAGATTACTTAGTAGTACTCTGTCAAGTTAATTTCCTGTTTTGAAAATGGTACTGTGGTTACACAAGATGTTAACATTTGTAGAAGCTGGGTGAAGAGTATATGTGAATTCTTCTATTTTTTTCAACTTTCTCATAAGTCTCAAAGTATTTCAAAATGAATAGTTGAAAAAATTAAAAATAAATTCTAAAAAACATGGTTGAGAAAAATTCACTTATAATATTGGTTTGTGGACAGAGTAAAAAATACATATTAATTAAAAGAAATATCTTCACTCTTGAGTTTAAGACTAGACAAGAAAGCTTTTTCTTTGATTAGTCATGTGTAGAATTATTCAGGCATTTCTTAAAATCACACTCTAAACTCTCAGCATATACTTTATTACCAAAAGTTGAAGTTCAGTATAGCAACTGTATGTAAAAGTACTTAGATAATCTTGGTCTGTCCTTGTTACAATATCAATAGACCTCTGCTGGGAACTGTTTTATTATGACAACCGAGCACTAAATTCACTAATCTTCAGGTCAGCAATTCCTGGATGTATAGAAGAAGAAAGTTTTCCATTTGGCAGATGAAAAATCAAGACCCCCAAATCCCTCTCCTTAGGAAGTAGAGCTTAGGAAAAGAGCCTAGTACTTTTTTGCTGTTTGCTCTGAAATATAGCACTTTAAATGCACTGAGTTCATTTCCAGTGGGGGTAGGGGTGACCCTGCATAACTCAGAAGCAACCTGTAGGGGAATAAAAAAAAAGGCAAGTGCAGTCATGGGAAGCAGAAGATTTTACATGTCACATAGGAATATAAAATGTTATAGTTAGTAGTTTCTTATATAGATATACAAAAAAATTGAATAACTACGGGGGGTAGACCCATAATTACCACAGCCTCCACCAGATTATTTAGATAATTACCTAAAAGTTAACATATCTACTCCGTAAGATTTACTGGCCTTTTGTTCTTTTCATTTTGGAGAAATCAGCATTACTGGACCAGTTCTTGAGCACAAGTGGTGTCTGAAAATTTTCTGAGGCCAATATAATGTGAACAAAATATTAATCAATAGTTGATCTAAAAAAGAAATGGAAAATTTTATTCGAGCCAAACTGAGGATTATAACCAAGGAGACAGTCTTTCAGAAAGCTCTGAAGACTGTTCTGCCCATTAGAGATCAAAACACAGTTATATAAGTTTTTGAGACAAAGGGTTATATGTCAAATGACTATTGACAATTTACATAATCCAGATCTAAACATACAAAGCAAGTAGTGGTCATGCTAACTTTTTTTGTTTTTTGTTTTTTTTAAATTTATTTTTGGCTGCATTGGGTCTTCGTTGCTGCACATGGGCTTTCTCTAGTTGTGGTGAGCGGGGGCTACTCTTCGTTGTGGTGCGTGGGCTTCTCATTGTGGTGGCTTCTCTTGTTGCGGAGCACAGGCTCTAGGCGCACAGGCTTCAGTAGTTGTGGCACATGGGCTCAGTAGTTGTGGCTCGTGGGCTCTAGTGCGCAGGCTCAGTAGTTGTGGCGCCTGGGCTTAGTTGCTCCGCGGCATGTGGGATCTTCCCAGACCAGGGCTCGAACCCATGTCCCTGCATTGGCAGGCAGATTCTTAACCACTGTGCCACCAGGGAAGCCCCATGTTCGTCACAAGATTAAGAAGGAATGTTATTTCCTAAGGAGGGCTGGTTAATGCAGATCCACAGTACACACTAAAGGGAAGGTAGGAGGCCCAAACAGGCAAAGAAAAATTTTTATGTTTAAGTTTTTCTTGTCTTGACATAAAATATGAATTTTATTTAATCAACAAGAAGAAAAAATGTTAGGATTTTTCTCCCAATCTGCATGTGAGGTCCAGGTCTAGATGCCCTGGTTTTCTTGGCCCTCCTGACTTCAGGTTCCATGAATTCTGTGCCAATTGAACTTCTGTTCTCACCCTTGCCATCCCTCTCCTCTCTTCCCATCTTCATAGATGTTGGGTTTGAACAGAAAACAAGCTCTAGATATATTAATAACCTATGAGGTTTAGCTTTCTTTCCTTGTCCAAAAGGTTTTAATGTGGGGGATTTTTTGCTTCATCAAACCCTGTATTTTCTCTCAAATTGCTGGGTTGGAGGTAGGTTGAGAAGGTGGATCCTTACACGTCTCTGTTCTCAGGTAAGACTACTATTATACAGGAAACCAAGCACAATGACTGAAAGCTAGAGTCTCTCGTCTTGCACAAGAAGTGCTTCCTGCATCAAATCTAGGGAAGCTTATTAAACCGGTTTTTTCTAATTTCATAGAGGACTATAGAGATAATAGAGGCCATGTATATAATGAAGACTTAACATAATTTTGTCCGTCTTGTAAGTATATTTCTCTCCATTTACGAAAGCTGTAGAGGATAAGGACTATGTCATTGTCATCATTCGTTATTTACTCCATTGACACCCATTCACACTAAGCCAGGCACTGGACTAGATATTGAGAACAGCAGAATAAGACATGGTACCTGCCTTTAAAAGGTTCACAGTCTGGTAGAAAGAAAAACAACAAATTATACTATTTGTTGTTTAAATTGTATTATATATATATTATATATATATATATATATAAATAATTTATATAATTATTTTACATATAAATATATTAAAACTATATTAAATTATATATACTGTAGCACTGATTGTATGAAATGTTGCAGAAACCCAGAAAAAAGGAACAGCTAATTCTACTGAAGAAAGAATTCAGGGAAGGTTTCACTGTGGAAGTGTTAGGTTTCTTGACCCTTGAAGGATCTGCCAAGAGAGAAGGGGAAGAAAAAAATAGGAAACATGTCGGTATGAAAAGGCATTTGGCAGGATGGGGGAGTAGGAGGAGAAGTGTGGTCTCACAGTACCAAAGATGAAGCAGGAAAGGAGTGAACCAGGTGATTCTAAGGAAGAAGATGATGGTTGGATATGGTCAGCTGGCACATGGCAAAGGATAGAAAGCTAAAGTCTTCATTTCTCAGACTCCCTTGCAGCTAGAGTCTGGTTCTAATTCAATGCACTGGTTGTACATCAGAAGGACAAAAGTGATGAGGAAGCCATCCTTCTGCTGCCGGCTGGCTTTCACTTTGCTGGCAAGCAAGGTCATGGAGACACAGGGTTCTTCTACAGCTCCAGTGTTCAGCCTTGATTGTGGGAGTTAAGAGGCAGTTGCAGCAGTGCTGGCAACAACTTCTGATCCTGGCTTCCTGGCAGGTTGATCACAGCTATCTGGTAATTTCTTGAACTCAGCGTTGCTACTGTGGACTCCTCACTCCTCCAAAGTAGAGATTCCCCTGAGTGGTTAGTTCTGCAGGGTCTGACAGGCCCAGGCTTGATCCCGCTCTTGCAAACTTCCAATGATTTTGGAAGCATCTAATCCCCCTAATTAAGTCTTTACAAACAGCAACATTAGTAGTACCATCTTCATTCACACACACGGTACTCATGATTTCCTTATCTTTGCTCTATTAGTTAGGGTTCAGTGCAAAAAAAGAGAAACTAATCTGTGTATTTTAACAAGGACTTAATTAGGGGAATGACAAAACAATTACCATTTCGGTTAAAAAGTCAAAGTGACTTTTAAATATGTTCTTAGTCTAATATTAGCGTACTAAAAATTCATGTATTGTGCTTTTTTCAAAACAAAATATTTACACTCATTTTTCAATAACATACTCGTTGTCTTATTTATGCTGTTTCCTGAGTGGAAGTCTGAAGAATCAACTCAATTTAAAACATTAACTGAAATTTTAAATAAAATTAGCTTTACTGTATTTTATTTTATATTAAACATATCTATATAACATTTTTTTTCTTTGTGATAACAGCATTAAGTAACTGATATTATCAATTAACATATTTTAAAGTGCTTTTACAAAAATAATGCCCCAAAAGGCCTGGGCATTATTTGCTATACTTCCCTACAATTTTTTTCTTTTCAGTTTAGTCACACATATATATTTAACATACAAGATGGACCCAGAGAAAGTGTTATTTAAAACAAAAACCTAAATGTATCAGTTTCCAGTTTGGATAAGTCTGATCAATGGGAATACATTTCTATATACTATTCCATTCCACTTACTGGGATGGTAGATCCCAGGAAACTGACTTTTTCAAGTCCCCACCTAATCACCAGTCCTCAAGCGAGGGGATCCAGATCAGAGAACCCTTTGTTTAGCAGAGCATGGTAATGAGTTTTTATATATTTATGCAGCCCAAGGAATCCAGTAAAGAGCAAAGACCTCAAATTCTCTACTCTATATAGCAAGAAAAATTCTGAGTTTCAGCCCCAAGGAGAAGAAGTGACAGAGTCCAGGGATAAACAGAAGTTTTGCTTTGGCAAAAGAAAGGGAGAGGAGCAATGTGCCTCAATTGGGTGAGAAATAAAAGTCAAGTGACAGGAATGAGATTGCAAATTCATAAGGAAATCAGAGCAAGAAGTGGCCAGGAGAGACTCCCCACTACCACCATCAAAGATATAAATGGGGTGATGAGAAGAGTGCTTGAGCTATTTTTATATAAATATTAAATGGAGGGAGGACCCAGAAACGTGACGTTTGGGTTATATGTGCAAACAGTAGCCATCCTTAATGTTGCTGTACACTCTGGGGAGCAATGGTGCCTGGCGGGTGGTTAACAAGGGAGTGGAGGATGGTCTGGAGCGTAGAGAGGGTAGAGTTGGGGTGGAACGATTAGCAGGCTTTTGCAACAACGTTTCAGGTAGGAAATGATAAAGACCTAATCAAAGCAATGGCAATAGGAATGATGAGGAAGGGAAGAATTCCAAACATCTCAGTTGCAGAGTCAACAGGATTGCTTACTGATTGGCATGGTTGAGATACCTCCAAGGTTTCTAGCATGAGTGATTAAGTGAACAGTGATGCAGTTACCAGAGTTGAAAAATACAGTAAAAGAGACAGGTTTTGTGGGGGGGGGGGGGGAAATGGTGATTTCTAGTTGGACGTTCAGTGGAGATATCCAGAAGACAACTAGAAATAAACATTTATGCAGTATTTTGGAATTAAGCTGTAAACATGAATAAGAATCCCCAGAATGCAGGGAGAAAAGGGAAGAAGGTGAGAATGGAAGCTTGGTGGCCAGGAACATTGAAAAGCTAGGTAAAGAGAGAGGAGCCAAAGAGAGATCAGAAGGAACAACCTGATACCATGAATGCCAAAGGAGGAGAACAAATTAAGTGCATGGTCAATATTGTCAAATCCTTAATAAGATGCTACAATTTCACACGAATTATTAATGGATGGTAGAGGTAGAAACCAAATTGTTGTAGTCTAAGGAGCGAATGTCAGTGAGACGTGGGGAGCGTAAATTAAACCTCTTCTGAAGAAAAAGGTGGTAGGGCAGTAGCTAGAGAGGTAGTTATTTTCCACGAAGGGCTTTCATTCCCCATCATAGTCCTAACCTAGCATTTTGCATCTAGTAGGCACTCAACATCTGTTAAATGCAATAATATTTTCATTTATAAACTAGCTTTCCTATGAAGAGAATCCAGTGTTCTCCAAATAAAACAGTACAAAACAGATCTACCCTCATTTTGAATGGGGAGGACTGAGGGAAATAAACACATTTCATATTCTGTGTTATGTTTTGGGTTAATTGGTAAGAATCATCATTTTCTCTCACCCCTCTCTGACTACACACACCCTGATTGTAGATTATAGAAGGAAAAGGAACCAAATGACTTGCTGATCCTGTCCCCAGACTGCAGAATTGCATAGTCCAAAAATGAACTTTAGCTGTTACTTTATAAAAGACTAGGCATCAAGATGCCACTATTTGCCTTAATTACATATTTAATTGCTATTAGGTTACATATATATGGGAAATGAAGAATTTTTTAAAGATATAATATATGCTCAGCATAACATTAAGTGAAAAAGGCATATTATGCAATATGATCTCAATTAGGGGGAAATATATACACACAAAGTATGAATAAATACTAGAAGAAAATAAACTGTTAACAGGTCTTTGGACGGTAGCGTTAGGAATTTTTATTTCCTTCATCTTCTCTGTAAATTCCCAATTTTCTATTATTTAGAATCTCCATTAAAGTCATGGTAATTTCTATCTAAAAACACTAACTAGCAATTTAAGCCCATTCTCTTTGATCTGGGTAGCTCTAAAATAACAATAGTTATAATAGTAATTCACCAGACTCCAAGTACCCTGCAGTCTTCTTAATTCCAACTTCTTAGAATCTCTCTCCTTATTCATCGTATTAGTTGCTTGTACTTCCCTGAGTTCTCTCTGACTCGGATTCTAAAGGTGCGTTTCGAGAAGCAACGTGGAGAATGGAATGGGGAATCCAAAGTTTGTTTCAGATGAGCCCGACTACCCCCTATATTGTACGGGGAGATAATTTGGCTTAGGTCTCGTCTGTGCCATCTACCAACTGTGGAGCCTTAGATAAATCTGTTCATATCGCTGCACCTCAGCTGTCTCGGCTTTCCCATCTTCAAAATGGGATTAGGAGAATTTACACGTGGGGAATAGATGATGCAGGGCTCACTGGCAAGAAAAGAAGTGCCACAGTTAGAGATGTCTAGAATTCCATAGGTCTCAGGAAATCATCTGTAAAAGGCTCCACCCCAAACCTACTGACTCCGAGGGGCGTGGGGCCCCCGGAATCTGTATTTTAATAGCTTCCCAGGTGATTCAGATGCCCAGTCAGGTTTGAGAACCAAGGACTCTTTCCAGTCCTCCTGTTCTTTGATCCACTTTTCAACTTCCTTCTGGTCCCAGCGATTTCCAGTTCCTGCAACAAAAGGAGCCAAGGAAAGAGGGGAGAGAAAGCGCAGCCAACACCCTCCGAGCCCTCCTCGTACCGGCCTCTCGCCAGCCTCCCCGTTCCGGCGCTAGCCGGTAGGTTACATAACAGCCCCGCGGCCCGCTCTCGCGATATTTCCGCTGCCCCCGCCTACCTCCACGTCAGAGGGAACCGGGCGGAGCGGCCAACATGGCGGAACGCAGGCGACACAAGAAGCGGATTCAGGTAGCAAAGCCGAGCCCTGGGATAGGGGACTCTCGGAAGTGGAAGACGCAGGGAAAGCTCCCGGGAAGGGCGGGCGAAATCGAGGACGAGGTGGGGTGGGGTTCCCCCGCGAGGTCGCCGGTTGCGGGCTGAGTCGTTGTGAGGGGCCTGAGGAAGGGCGGTGTTGGCGACGGCGGAGACTGAGGCGGAGGTGCTGGGGCAGCGGCGGAAGGCGGGAGGAGCGGCCGCCAGCCCAGGGTGGCGGTGGCGGTGGCGGTGGCGGCGGTGGCGGCGGCGGTGGCGTTGCCGGCCTGGGCCTGTGCCTGGAGGTCCGCGTCCTCCGAGCGCAGACACCGACCCTCCCCGGGCTCCTTCCCTCCCTTCTCCACGCCATCCTTTCGCCTTAGCTGTCCCGAAATTAAGGCCGCGATAATTAGGGTAGAAGGAGGCGGAGGACTGACCTAAAGCTGCCCGTTCTTTGTGCGCAGATTGAAGGACCGTAGGAGGGGGGAGTGATCGGGGTTTGGTCAGCTGCCCCAGGGGCCCAGGCGGCGATCTGCGTATCCAGATGTTCGTTTGCGTGCAGCCTCCTTTCTCCTCACAGTTATTAACTTAAGCGTCCAACTGAAGCTTTCCGGCTTTCTTTCAGCGACACAGTGTAAATAAACAAAACTCCCTTGGTACTGCAACGAGCGGGTCCCGCCCAGAAACCTTTCACATGCCGGTGTGTCATCCTCATAACCTACATAGCATCCCTCCCTCATTCCACATGCATGTCATCTGTGTATTTCTTCCTTGCAATTTTCCCCCTGTTGTTCTTGCTCTTTGCCGAGAGGATTAAATATGGGGAACATCTTGGACTCAGGATGTTTTGTTGTCTCCTTATTAGCTCCTGTGCCTAGAAACCTTCGTATGTCGTCATAAATTGATGGCGTGTTGTAAACTGTTAATATACTAATCACAAATTGTTACACTCGTCATTGCCTTTCTGTTCCTTACTATTTCATTGCTTAGATGACTTTCTAATGTTTTTTTCCCCCATTTTTATCACTTAACTGACTGACACCACAGGTGATTTGAGCTATGCAAGTTAAAATTCTCCTGAAAACTTTGAAGTACTAGGGAAAAAAACGATGCCAGTGATCAGTAAATTTGGAATTTTAGAATTAGGCAGAAATAAGAAAGTAGTTTCAAAAAGAGTGCAGAAGGGGACCAGAGACAATTGCCCCCCAAGTTCAGACAGGTCATAAAACCAAGGCTTAAGATTATTATGGAAGAAGTTTCTAATTATACTATTTCTAGTCTTTCAGAATTTAGTGTTATTGGTCAGGTATGGATACAAAATATACTTTTATTAGAATTTGTATTGAAGTTGTCAAATTAGGACTTACTGGACTTATATTTACACACATGGTACATTTTATGGCCTTAAATAAACATTGTTTTTACAGTTTCACCTGTTCTTTAATATTGTTGTAAAGGTGATCCTAATTCACTTTGAGTAGCTGCTCTATTTCAATTGTGATCTCATATTAAGCAGAAAGATAGATTTAAAAACCTGTATAGTAGTGGTAGTGACTGGGAGCTAAAACTTGTGCCTGTTTGTACCCCAGTGTCAATAATTATTGGCCGTGTAACTTTGGTCAAGTTACTTAACTTTTTTCCTCTATTTCCAAATCCATAAGAAGGAATATTTACCTTAAATATCCTCATTGGGTTGTTGTGGAAAAAATAGGTGCGTGGGTGACTTGTTATTAAAGGTTATAAAAGCTATTAAAAGAGTGCTTAGCACATAACTCCTTTTTCCCCTTCCCCAAGGATGAAGGCTTTAGGATAATTTGTTTTGGTTTTTGTTAAGCACTCTGATATGCTGAAGAAAGATTAACAGTTATCTATTCAGTAAATAAACCTTTGAGTTGTGAGTTCCGTAAAGAATGGCTATTTACTTACTGTTGTTTAATTGAGGATTAGATAAGTGTGTGAGGATCTGATTGTTAAAAATCAAGTTGGTATACTGCTAAGTGAAAATAAATAACATTTTTCACCTCCTCCAAGTTCTCTACATAGCTGTGCTATGTAAAATGTGGAGATCTTGGGAGTGCTACCTGGACTACTACTGTGCAGTGTCAACAAATTAATAAAAGTGTACAATATCTTATAAAACTCCTTGGTTTTTTTCCCTCCAGAGAATCAGAAACTCTATAATATTGGCATTACTTTAGACAAAAAGATCAAACGTAATGACCAAGTTCAGAGTTGAAGTTACAGAAAAAATTCTATTGTGAGACTCTGGGCAAAAAGATCTGTAATATTAACTCAGTTTCCTGTTGCTACTTGATGTTTCATGTTTAGAAAAGATTTTTATGTTTAGTAGATTTACTGACCTTGAATTGTAATTTGTATATTGGGGGAAATGATTGATACAAACAAACAAGTTCAGGGTTTTAAAAAGTAGTTAATTTGTATGCTTTTTCTTTTTTTTTTTTTAATTTGTTTTATTTATTTTTGGCTGCGTTGGGTCTTCGTTACTGCGCGCGGGCTTTCTCTAGCGGTGAGCGGGGGCTACTCTTCATTGTGGTGCGCGGGCTTCTCATTGTGGTGGCTTCTCGTTGCGGAGCATGGGCTCTAGGTGTGCAGGCTTCAGTAGTTGTGGCTCACAGGCTCAGTAGTTATGGCACGCGGGCTTAGTTGCTCTGCGGCATGTGGGATCTTCCCGGACCAGGGCTCGAACCATGTCCCCTGCATCGGCAGGCGGATTCTCAACCACTGCGCCACCAGGGAAGCCCTGTATGCTTTTTCTAATGTAGCCTAATTTTAGATTCTGGTATTCCATCAAAGTTGGAAGCAAGAAGACTATTTTGTCACATTTCCTTCTTGGGTTCACTTTACTGGTCACTGAAAACCAAAAGTGAGCTACGTGTTCACTGACGTTATATTGCAAAGTTTTCATGATTGAGATTCTCAAGTGAGAGTGATCTCAATTCAAATTAATAAAACATTTGAAAGTAAATAATTGTAAGTTTTCTAAGAAATGCAATTATGTAAGTTTTTAAGAACATTAAAATCAGTGCTTATAGGTTAACAAAGTGCTGCTTACTAGAAGGGTTAATTGAGAATCCTAATACCATAAAATTTTAGAGTTGAAAACGATTTTCAAATAGTAGGGGTTTTTGGAATCCTTTTGCACAAGTGGCAGCTCTTATGTAAAAGCAGAGGGGTGGGCCCAAAGCCCTATCACCTCAGTACCCCACTACTTCACTACCATTATTCCTCATCCTTAAGCTACTTTTAGGACCTAGATCTAAAAGTATTACTAGGTATAAAACATATTGATCTAAACCATTAACATCATTTTACAGATACACTGAGGTTCAGTGAGGTTATGTGGCTTGACCCAGGGTCACTCATCAAGATAGTAAAACCAGATTTAGACCAAGTCTTCTAATTCCAGTTGAATGTTCATTCCACCGCACCATTGATAAAATAAAAAATAAAAATAAATTGTTTTGACTTACTTTAATCTTGCAATCTTTATATTAAATTGTACAACAAAGACTTAACGAGACTTGTCCCTGCTAAAGAGACTCATCCCATTTAGTATTCTGCTTATGTGTAAGGTATCTAGTTGAGTTTTGGGACATTGAAATGGCTTATTCATTCCTAGAAATTTTAGAATACCTGCATCTCAATTAACTTTGTTGCACCCATCTGTCTCCCTGTCAGTAAAACCCTGACATATTACGAACCAATATGCTTAATTTCAGAAAAGGGAAAGTTTAGGATTATGCGCTCTGACTCTGGGACTTTCTGAAGGAAAGAGATGGAACCCAGGAAGCCAGTCCTAAGTGAAAACTACCCCCAGAGGCTTAATGAAGGGCTTACAATGGCAGGGGGTGGGGGATTTTAGAAGGGCACTGCCCAAGTCAAGATACAGAGACTCTTGTAAAGCTCTGTGAGTAACATACTGTGTGACTTTAAGCAAATGATATATCTAAGATCTCCAGCTTTCAGATTTTAACCTGTTAACCTATTTGCATTTTCACAAATATTTTATACTGTTTGTATAAAGATACAAATTGACAGTTGGTGAACTAATCTTTTTCTTTTGCTCAATTCATTCAACAAACTTATTTATTACCTAAGCTTATTTCTATTGAATATAGCAATTTTTAAAAATTCTAGTTGTTTTTGGGGGTGGGAGGATGGGGAAAAAAAATTCTAAGTCAAAAATTCTGTAAGATTGAAGTCCATGGCTTACTGACTCTTGATCTAATATTTTTTTTCTCAAAAAGATTATCTTAAGTACCAAAAATAATATATAGTTAGAAACGGTAACCCAGTTTCATTGTAGTATTTGAGTGTTGAAGTATTCTAAAATAAAAATAGTATTTGTTAAATAATTTAAAAAGAATGTTCTACCCAAACTTTCAATATTTGTAATTTTGGATTAAGAGTTGCAACACCCGGCATCTTGGTGTTTGGGTTGGCAGTCCAGCCTCAAAACGTACTGGTTCTTTGCTTCCTCACTCTAAGACATTTGAGCTCATTCATTGAGCTACAAAGTTCTCTTCATTCAAGGCTTGATGAGCTGGTTTCTCTTTATTAGTGGGTGATGCTATTCGCAAAAGGCCTTCACTTTTTGTCAGAAGGTTTCTAGAAAAGTTAGGAAAATATTCTGAAGATTTCTTCACATCAAAAGGGAACAAAGAGGGGAGGTACTATAGTCTAATGTATAAACAGGAAGAGGATAAGACTGTTTTAGCCTGCAGCAGGGGAGCAGTGAGAATGAAGATTCCTTGGCAGGCTCTTCTATATTACTAGCTTCCCCAGGTCATATTCTCTTGGTGCTCTTCTGTAGCAATCTTTCTTTCTGGCTTTAAAGCCCCAGCAGATGGCACAAATCCTGTACTGTTAGAGGCAGTCTACAGTATGTATGACTTATATGTGGTATAATGAATATTTCATAATATTTCACAGAGGATAATAGAAACTTTTTAAGGATTTGAACTTGAAGGAGGAGCAAGGAAGAAATCAGTTCTGTTGTACCAATATGTTGATAGAATTCACTACTTTTCTAGTCAGATGTTTAAGGGAAGTTAACTGATACTTTAAGAAAGTATCAATGAATAAGTAACTCTGTGTCTGGTTGGGAGAGATTATCCAAGTCCATGTTTTGTGGGTCTGTTCTCTTCATTCTTGCTTTGTAGTGCCTTTACCAAGGAGGGGAAGGGAATGCAAATAGAATACTTGAGTCTGTTTTTGCAGTTGTGGAAAAGAGTTTGGTGAACTTGAAGTTAATTGTTAAAATGAGATTTTAAGATGTGGATTTATGTATTATCAGATTCCCTATTATATCATAATAGAACTGACTTTTCAGTTTCTTGGGTATTCTAATAGATTTTACGTCTGATGCCTCTTATCAACAATCAGTAGATTAGTACCTGTATGCCTGTGTTCAGTAAGTTGTTTGAGTGTTAGTATGAGTGTAGACTTGTCATGCCTAAAGTTGATGTGATTGTTTTTCCCCCCAGAATCACCTTCCTCCCAAATTTCTGTTAATTGAAAAACTGTCCTTTCAGTTGATCAAATTAGAAATCTAACATCTTTTACTAAGCCATTTCATTCATCTTTTATCATTGAGTCCTATCTGTTCTACATTTGAAATGTTTCAAATGTCAAAATCCTTCCCATTCCTAGTCTAGTATCACATCACATCTTACTTGAATACTAAGTAGTTTCCCTGCCTTGTGCTTTTTTCCCCCAGTTCATTCTACATACAGGCTCCAAAATAGTGTCTAAGTCATTTTTTTTTCTCATTATGTCCTCCTTCTATTCAAAAACTAGTTTCTGTGACTTAAGGAGTAAATTTGAAATTTCTTAGACTGCCTTGAATACTGCTTAGCCCTATTATACATACTTAACCTCACAATTCTTCTTAACTTGTCTCTACTAGAGCCAAATTTTATGCTCTTTTAGCCACAGTATTTTTATGCTATTCATTTAGCTTATCCCAAATTTGTTCATCTTTCAAAATCCAGGTCCCTCTTCCAAGATGTCTTTTCATAGCTATTCTCATCCACATTGATAATCTCACTCCTTTTGTACTCCTAAAATATTTTTTCTACCACTCATTTTGGAAAATAACAGTTGTTGTTTTGGAAGGTTGTAACAGTGTAGGTATCATGCCTTAACAAATTTTTGGTATTAAAGGTAGCACCCGAAGTTATTATAGGGTAAACACTCAGTAAGTATGTATTTGAACAATTTATGTTTATTGAGACTTCTCCCCCACATACCATTTTTAATCAAGCATATCCCAGTAACAAGTTATCAGTTAATTGGATAAATCTTTAAATTGGCAACAGGTGTATCAACTGAGGGAAAAATTGAACATATATGGGTGTGATTATAAAATAGAATTGGTTTCTATAAAGCCAATTATAGTATCTCATTATTTCCAACTATTTATATAGTATTACTTTTTTGGCTGTACGTGAATATATAGGATATTATTTACTAATAGATAAGGCTCCTAGAAATGCAGTGCGTTACACAGACATAATTAAATGCTATCGTTTAACATATACTAACATATATGTTAATAATTTTAGTGTGATTTCAAAAACTGAAATATAGAATTTTTACTTTTTAGTTTGTCAGAAACTATATTTTGTGACTAGGACCCAGATTAAATAATTATGAACATTGTAGATGTTACTGAACTTGGAGTGTTAAATTTTGAATTTACAGTTTTTTAAGATTCTATTTTTTTGTGGTATGTGTTTTTATATATAAAACTAAAGCTTTTTTATTCACATAAATATTTGGTTTTTACTATAGTCTTCATTTGGATTGAATGGTTTGGGCTTTTTTTTTTTCTTTTTAAAAATTTTTATTGTATATTGGAGTATAGTTGATATACAATGTTGTGCAGGCTTTTAATTTTTATTGTCACAAATAGTAACCCACAAATGGGGTAGTACGAGAGTATAAGAATCATGCATTGTTAATTGGCTGTTGGAAGTAGAGAAGTTGGGAAGTGCAAAGAAGGAAATACGAGAAGTAGCTGCCAGGTGACCCAGCAACCACGACACAGATTTTCACTTCATCTCACAAATTACTCCTCTTCAGAATAAAATTAAAGCTGAAACTTTGATTTGTTAGTTGTCCCTTATTTTCAACAAACATAACTGAATGCAAACTAACTTGAAATTTGTGGGAAAACTGACGTAAAGATAGATGATTTAGAGAGTTTATTTTTCCTGTTTTGTGTTATTAGAATGTCTTGCCTAAAACATAACTGTCTTCAGCATTAATTTTTCTCAGCAGACTAGATTCTTGGCAGATGATTCTTTACTATTATTTGGCACTTTATTCATCTTAAGAAATAGACCTTCCTGAAATCATTCACATTTAAATTGTATATTGCTAGAAATATTGCTTGAGTGCTCTATGTACTGTGCTTAAACATGTAATTAAAGATAGTACTTTTATTATGATAGCTTACAGCAATAAGACAACTAAAAGTATATATATAAAAGATATATGCAAACATAGACTGACCTCATTTTCTTCAGTATATGAGTGGGGAGAATAAGTATACAGGAACATAAGTTCAGAATGTAAGGAAATAAAAGCAAGATGGGGAATGATAAACAATGAAGGTGGTAGAAAGTTTGGAGGAGGGAATGGAAAAAAGAAAACAAGGAAGGATTAAAGCAGCCTTTCCAAAACTCTTTGTGCCCTTCCATTAATCAGTTCTTAAATGAGATTGTAATTTATTTGTCTATTGCATTTTTATTTTTGCTTTACCCTGTTCAGAAAGAAAAGAAGAAAGGCAAGGTGAGAAAAGATTCCCTGACAGTATCTAGAATCTGTAACCACAGGGGAAAGGGAAGGGAATACAAATCTTCAGCATCTCTGATAGTAATTTGTATCTGGGACCACACTGGGACAGCTGTCTTTGGTTAATTTGAGAACTCCTCCTGCAATCTGTTGTCCATTGTTCAAGGTA
Source organism: Balaenoptera ricei (assembly GCF_028023285.1). NCBI lineage: Eukaryota > Metazoa > Chordata > Mammalia > Artiodactyla > Balaenopteridae > Balaenoptera > Balaenoptera ricei. The sequence goes on from NC_082642.1 coordinate 64,987,185, forward strand.
CATGGCTTTGGCTGTTATTTAACATTTATTTATGGCACCTGTTTCTACTTACTTTGACATTTGGGCACTCACTATTGACAACCTCTTAAAGTTTTGAATTATTGCCTTACGGCTTTTAAAAAGAGACCAGCTGGGCTTCCCCGGTGGCGCAGTGGTTGAGAATCTGCCTGCCGATGCAGGGGACATGAGTTCGAGCCCTGGTCTGGGAAGATCCCACATGCCGCGGAGCAACTAAGCCCGTGCGCCACGACTACTGAGCCTGCGCGTCTGGAGCCTGTGCTCCGCAACGAGAGGCCACGATAGTGAGAGGCCCGCGCACCGCGATGAAGAGTGGCCCCCACTCGCCGCAACTGGAGAAAGCCCTCGCACAGAAACGAAGACCCAACACAGCCAGAAATAAATAAATAATTTTTTTAAAAAAAGGCTAGAAACAAACAAACAACAACAAAAACAAATAAATCAATAAAAAATTTTTTAAAAAAATAAAAAGAGACCAGGCAAGAGTGAAGGTGAACTGGTACAAAATGATTACCATACTGGAAAAACAACTGAAAATAAATGCCTTGTAGCTGAGGCCAAGAGGCAGACAGGTTTGGGCCCTATCAACTTGTATTTGAAAAACGTGATTTTAAAAATCTCCATTCTGTCTTCTGTATACATTACCAGGTCTGCTCCAGAAAAAGCTTGAAAGAAAGGCCTGTAGTAAACTTAAAAAGATTTTCAGAAGAGATCTGTAAATTATTCTTCAGTGTATCAATGTCATAAGTAAATGATTACGTTAAATTAATATTCTTACTTTGCAGGAAGTTGGTGAACCATCTAAAGAAGAGAAGGCTGTAGCCAAGTTTCTTCGATTCAACTGTCCAACAAAGTCCACCAATATGATGGGTCACCGGGTTGATTATTTTATTGGTAGGATTACATCAATAAAATTATATTTGTGTACATATCTTATGAAGATACCTAATTTGGGGATAGGTAGATATTTTTTAAATGCTCTCCAAGCATGATTGGTGAAGCTAGGTGATGAGCATATGACAATTGATTATCCTCTTCTTTCCTTTTATGATTGAAAATGTCAATAAAAATAAAAGAAAGTGCTTTTTAGTAACGTTTCTTGGAAATTTTTAACATAGGATTTATTTTCATTACTAACATTTATTTTCAGTACTAACACTTATTATTCAGATAGTACATGTACTTAACGATACTCTTTGTAAAACTCTGGCATAGAATTCAGTGTGAAACAAGTGTGTCAGAACCAACTTAGGAGTGTTTGTTCTTCACATAATCGAAACAACTTCATAATAAGCTAATATTATCTGTAATATTGCCCCATAGCTTATAAATCAATAGTTGTTGAGTTTGCCTGTCTGATCAATTAAGGTTGAATTACCATTATTGGGAAGAAATTTATTTATCTTCTCTTCAGTGTTATGATTAATGATTTTGATAGTCCTTAAAAGTTTATAAAAATAGACATGCTGTTTTTTTCACATCTCATATATTTAGCTTCTTCCAGTGATGGTAGCTCGTTTCACAGAGCTTATTCCTCGGTGGGTTACAATAAAGCTTGGTGACAGAATTTCTGTTACTGTGGTAGAGGAAGATTTTTGGTTTGTTTATCCTATATTATGATTATTTGATAAGAGTGTTATTTACATTTATTTTGAATTTTTTAAAGAACATTTTCTCATTTATCTTGCTTTAGTTAATATTTTTGAATGTCATTTATTTCACAGCATTACTTTAAGAAAGATGCTTAATCAGTATGTTTCACAAATTGAGGTTTTGAGGAACTATTTGTCATGATTATGTCAGACTTAAATTTTCTGTTGAACTTGGTTTTATTTTCGGATGCCAGAATGTTGAAATTTGCCTTATAGAATATTGTTTAGATAGACACAAATTCTGCTGTATACTAAATTTAAAATAATAAATTTCTTCTTTAGCTTCAAAAGCAGTGGATTGCCTTTTGGATTCAAAGTGGGCGAAGGCCAAGAAAGGAGAGGAAGCTTTATTTACAACGAGGGAGTCTGTGGTTGACTACTGCAACAGGTAGTTTTTATTTCTTAGTGAAGGATAATATGAATAGTAATTTAAAAATATTCTCCATGGTCCTGAAGCTCCTTCCCTATTTCATAATTAAGCATAGCTCAAGTATAGCTTTTACATGTAATCTGGATTTCTTCAGTACCTCTGGAAATGCATTTATTTGGTGTTAGGCTATCATATTTTTATAACTTTTATTTGTGTTCTGTTACATTTGTACATTTGCCAGGCTGAACTGAAGGATCAGCAATAAAAATCATATACCAGTGCCTGTCGTGAACAAAAAAGTTCTTTCTTTTCTAGAGCAAAAGTTGGGGAATCTTTTCCAAAACTTTGTCAGGGATTCCTAATAGACCTGTTGTCCCTGTTTTGTTTTGTTTTTTCAGTGCCTACTGAGCCATTAGCCAGGCACCCTTCCCTATTTTGTTTGTGATTGCTAATATATTCCTTGTGAAATCAAGGCAGCTGAAACATCTGTCTTTTCTTCATTCCAAGATGAAGTATAGACAGTTCAGTAACATATCCATGTTTTTTATAATAAGTACTTCTCCTTTGGGAAAAACTTTTCATGGTGAATGGTGTACAAAAATCACTTTTCTGGGGAATTCCCTGGTGGTCCAGTGGTTAGGACTCCTCGCTTCCACTGCAGGGAGCACAGGTTCGATCCCTGGTCAGGGAACTAAGATCCCACATGCTGCACGGCGCAGCCAAAAAGAAAATCACTTTTCTCTTGGAAAGAAGTATGCTGGGGTTTTTTTTTTTGTTTTTTTCCTCCTATTTTTCCCTTGGTTTATTTACTACTTAAACATATTTATTAAGATGTTAGTAAATCAAATTTTGTTTTTGTGACACTGAATTTTATAATTGGTGGGAATTTGACATTTTAGATTATTTTATATGCTTAGCAGGGAGATGCACATAGCATTTACTAATATATTGCTTAATGGCATTTAAAGTATCAGCCACATGAGACCCCTCTTAAAAACCACTATTTTACAACCTGGTTTCTAAAGCTGTAAAGTTGAAGAATTATTAACTATTTCTTAAAATTCTTAGCTGCCAGGGACTTGCCTGGCAGTCCAGTGGTTAAGACTCCGCACTTACACTGCCACGGGCCCAGGTTTGATCCCTGGTCAGGAAACTAAGATCCCACAAGCCACACTGCACAGCCAAAAAAAAAATTCTTAGCTGCCGTAAACTAGAGTCACTAATGGACCTTTCAGAAACAATGGAAATTTCATTGTCGGGGCAGGGATTAGCTAACAGTGGTGTAGTCGGTATTTTCCTTTACAGCCACCTGTGTATTAGAACTCCAAAGTGCAAATTTCCCTGCCTGCCTCAAAACAGACTTTATTTTTTATATATATAGTGTAAAAATTAAAAGATGCTATAAATGCAGAAACAGAGAAGTTAAATCACTTACCCAAGGTCATACAGCTAATAAGTGGCTGAGCCAGAATTCTAAATCCAACAGTCTGACTTCATAGTCCATGCTCTTAACCACTGCACTATACTATCTCCTCCAAAATGATGATGCATTTAATGAAGCAAAAATTAAGATGAAGGATTAACCTGTCAATACTATTTGAATATTAAATCTGAGCCCAAGTCTCTGAGGAGAGCAGCCAGTATTAATACACTTCACTTGGCCTTTTAGGAGACTTGATACTTCGTTATATGAAAAGCCAAAAAAACCTGAGTACAGAGGTTGTCCTAGCAATACACTCACTTTCTGTTGTATATGTTATTCCCATTCATATCAAGCTTTTTGTGTCCTTTTTGCATTAAGATAGAGAAGCATAACTACCTAAAGTTTTCAAAGCCACTTCTAATAATAACTATGGTGACCTCATGATGGCCAGCCCTCATGGGTTCCTGCCTGACTACAGGCAAAACCACAAAGGGACACTTGTCCTGTCTCATTTTCTGAAGTGGTCTTGAGGGAGTCTAAGGAAAAACAAAAGAAAACAGGAAACTGTAGGATGTGCCTCTTTATGGCCTATTTCAAGTACAGACTCTTCAACCTTTTATCTAGCATCATCCTAACCCTCCTAGTGACTTTGCATCTCCAACCCCCCAGTCCAGTAGTGTCCTTCTCACTCTCATTCATATACCATACTCATTCTCTCTTCTGGTCTTTCTTTGATAATAACCTGCCACTTTCCGCAAACAGTTCTTGCTCTATCCTGCCTGCCTCTCAATATAAATATCTCTCAAATTCCATCTCAGCCATTTAGTATTCCCCAGATCCTCTAGCCCACATTAATCTAATGTTCTACAGAATTTACAAAGGTAATAGCATACAGTTTAGTCCTTAACTATTTAAATAGGATTGTTGCATGTGTGTTAGTTTTTCTAAATTTCTTGCCCGCTAAATCTGAAGGCAATTGGAGGACTGTTTTATACTTTATTGTAACTCCACAGCAATTAGCACAATGCGGGCATTCACCATTGTCAGATAAGTGAAAGTCCTAAACATATGTCTGGCATTTAATAAACGTTTATTAAACCTGGTAAAAAAAAATGAAGAGGTGAAGAAAAATAATAAGCAATTTAGTAACTTTTTACAAGCTGCTTTTAATCCATTCATTTATTCTAGAAATACTTATCAAATATCTATTATAGGCCAGGCCTCAGGAATACAGAGATAACTGTGACTTGGTTCCTGCCTCCAAAGCACATATTATCATCTGTTAGAGAAGATTTGTGACTACTTACAATACAGTATGTTCTGTAAGAAAGACAGAAATGGGGAAACTTCAAGAATGGCCTCTCAGGGAAAATGTTTTAATCAAATTTTGAAACAGAAATAGGTGATTACCCAGCAAACAATAGGAGAGTGGACATTTGATCCTGGCAGAGGGCACAGAACATACTGAGATAGGAAAGTATGAGTAGTCTGTGAAAATGTCAGAGTTTATGTAGATGATCTGTACTGTACAGTGTGTTTAAAGCTAAATAAATGGAGGCACTGATTTTATTACAATAGTAAATGTCATCTCATTTTTTGAGGCATAGAGTGAATTGAAGTAGACATTCTCTAAGGAACTGTCAAGGAATAAGTGAATGATTCTATTTATTAATGAATGGAATGAGGGTATAATGTAACTATTTATAAAACCAAATGTGTTTGTGTTTTCCATGACTATCAGTATTAAATGAAATTCAGGATTTTGCTACAGCAGTAGTAATGGCTAACATTGAGAACATGCAGGCCAGGCACCGCACTAAACAATCTACATGCTTCTCATTTATACCCCATTTTAGAAATACACTAAAATGAAGTAACTTACCCAATACTACATAGCTCGTTAAGTGGTAGAGGTGATATTTGAACCCATCTACCTGAATGTCAACTTCTCAAGACCAATTTGATTGGTTAATAGTCTTCTTTTCTCTCAAGGGGTTGGGGCAGCTGTACAGGAGGAGTAACAGAAGCAGGTGTTCCTGCTGATTCTGTGCTCTTCTGTATCTGCTGGTCAAGGGAAGGATTTTTTTTCTCTCCTAAAGTTCTGTGGTTTTTTTTTTTTTAATTGTTTATTTCTTTATTAAGAACATTTTTTTTCACTAAAGTAAATTTGAGAAAATTTTGAAAATGATACAGAAGAAAATCCAAATTACTAATAATGTTGCCTCATGGATAATTATATTACCATTTGAGACTATATACTCAAGTATCTGTGTGTGTGCACATGTACTCTTAATATATGGAGAGCTATAATATGAACTGTAGTATGAAATGCTGGTTTTCAATTAACATACAGTGAATAAGATGTATTTTTGTTTTCATATTAACACATTATTGACTGGGGTGGGGGGTTTTGCAGAAACTAATGCCTGTGGTGTTAATACATCTGTGGTCAGTAATGTGTGAAGTTGTAATGAATGATCCTGATAGAAAATCTGGAAATCATCTAAGTGCAAAAATAAAGAGATTAGAATATTTTCATTATAAATTTTTGTAAGAAGTTCTGAAGTAGAGTAAAAATTAAAGATCCCCCTTCATATTCAAATACCCACCACTACTCTTTAAGTCTCACTTTCTACTCATAAGTAGTTAATTATTAAGGGTCTCATTTCAGATTTTTGCTTGTTTACATATATATGTATATGTGTAGCAGATATTAATGGTGGATTCTTTGGGGGCGTTTCAGACAGTGGCATAATTATATATGCTGTATAGATCTTATGAACAAGTAAAAGTCCAAATGAGGAGACCTAGAAGTTAGCTTTGTGGAGATGTTCATAGGGTGGACCTAATTGAGCAGCAGAAAGAAGCCCAGCCAAGCAGGTCAAAACACAGGTGGGCACAAGATAATGATCAGAAATAAGTGGTCTTTAGGCAAGAAGGAGGCATCTAGTTAGCAAGTGGTATGATGTGCTGGAGTAGGCACCAGTGAAGGTATTGAATAGAAAGGTGGATAGTTAACATTAGCAGGCGCAGATGGTGGCAGTGAGACCTAGCTTCTAGTTGTGTTTTGGTAGTTGTACTTTATCAAGTCAGGAATAAAGAAATCAGGAACTCTGAAACTGGAACATAAGATTTGAAAAGATGGCTTTTAGATGACAAAGGTAAGGGTAAACCAGTTTCTTGAGTAGGATTAGAAAAGATTGAGTCAGCCAAGGTTGACTTAATTTGGGGTCAGCTGAGCTTCTAAATTCATCAGATAAAGATGTGAATAAAGTAAGGATATTACTCTTAAGAAGTTTACAGTCTAGTGAAGGAGGCAAACAAGCATGTTATAAATTGTATATGAAACTAAAAGAATAAATGCTGTGGCTAGGATAACAGGAAACAGGAGGAAGGATGGGTGATAGATTTATAATTTTAAACAGGGTAGGCTTAGTAGAGAGGGTAACATTTGAGGGAAGACTTGAAAGAAGTGAGGAAGTAGACCAAAAGGACATGCTTATTTGGGGGAGGAGCATTCTAGGTAAAGGGAATAGCCAGTGGAAAGCCCTGAAGTAGGAATATTAAAACAAAAAAAAACCAAAAAAACCCCTGCTAAATAGAAGAAAGAACAGTTTATTGAGAGAAATTAGTGAAGCAAGGAACACATGGTGTTGTTTTGCTACATATATTGTACAGTTTTCAACTTGATACTGTGAAGAGTTGTTTTCGGAGTCCAGAAATCTCACCTTAACATATTTAATTATTCATTAGTTAATTGGAGATATTTCATTGTAGTGACAGGCTGAATAGTGAAGTACATGGAGAGAAGAAAAATACATCAAGAAGGACAGCTGAAGACACGATTTGGATCAGTCAGATCATGGGCACATTTTTAATCTGCTAACATTTCTTAAACTGTTATATTTATTTTCCCCATATATTTATATACCACTTATGTCTGCTCTTGAATTTGAGACTTAACTTTAAATAGAGTCTTGATTACTCCTAATGAACCTAGAGAAAAACTTAAGGATAATTCCAAACCTATAATCTCATTAAATTATACAGTTAAAAAATGAAAATTAGGTTGACAACTTTCATATAATCAAATTGGCTACACAGGTTTTCAGTTAGATATTTTTGATTGTTCTTCAGTGGGCTTACTAGTTGTAATTTTTCTTGTGAGTTGCCAGTGTATGTCTTCCTTTGCTAATTTTATTCAGGTCTTGATATTTTTGCTTTTTAGTCTGTATCTATATAATGTATAGGGAATGTAATGTCATATCTTTGTTTCCAAAGGCTTTTAAAGAAACAGTTTTTTCATCGGGCACTAAAAGTAATGAAAATGAAGTATGAGAAAGACATAAAAAAAGAAAAAGAGAAAGGAAAAGCTGAAAGTGGAAAAGAAGAAGATAAAAAGAGCAAGAAAGAAAATCTAAAGGATGAAAAGACAAAAAAGGAAAAAGAAAAAAAGAAAGATGGTGAAAAGGAAGAATCCAAAAAGGTGATTTCAACTAAAATTAAGTAAAAATCAAAAAATTATTACTTGCACGTTAGCACTACTGGTGTATCAGCACTTTAAAATATTGTGCAACAACCACTTAAACCGCATTAGGGTTCTTACAAATACCGTGGTTGAGAATTTTGATTTCTGTGTCTCATATAGTGAAACTTTGACTATACGGATGTTACATTGCTTTTTGCTTGTTTGCAAATGTGTTTTCTTCTATTCAACTTGTTTTTTAATAGGAGGAAACTCCTGGAACTCCCAAAAAGAAGGAAACTAAGAAAAAATTCAAGCTGGAGCCACATGATGATCAAGTTTTTCTGGATGGAAATGAGGTGAGAGTATCTAGCTTATAAGTAGAAATCCAATTTTCCATAGGAGTTTTTAGAATTATCTTTGATGCCTTCACTAAGAAAAGAAGTAATTTAGATAAATTTAACCATGTAGATACAAAATCTACTTTTTAAAAGTGAATGTCTCTGAATTTAGATTTATAAAAAATTTTTTAAATCAATCCGAATCGGGTTCAGCTGTCTGTGATAGATAGGAAACATGAAATAACAGTGGCTTAAAACAAAACAGATACTTGTTTCTCTCTCATTAATGAAATCGGAGGGTAAGCAGATACGGCAGCTCCATGGTGGATCTGAACTTTTCTGCCTGTGTGAGGCAGTTAGTAAAGATTACCTCGTGGTGCAAAATGACTGCCAGCCTTATATCTGCATCCAGAGGAGGGAAGGAGAATGAGAGACATGCTTCCTTTTTAAGGATACTTTCCAGGAAGCTGGCGATTTTATTTCTGCATGGATTCCATTGGCCAGAACCTACTCATATGGTCATGCCTACCTGCAGAAAAGTCTTAGAAATATGCTTTTTATACTGGATGGTCATTTGCCCAGTAAAATATAAGATTTCCATTAGAATCAAAGGAAAAAAAGTACAATGGTTAAGGAGGGACACCTACAGATTTCTGCCTCTTATAGTTAGACACACGACTATAAGGGTCTAAAATTTTCAACATTACTTGATGCTTTACTCAAGGAGATCATTTTTATTTATTTAGTGGCTTATTTGTAGGTTGTAGCCTTCCGTGAAGACCACTTAATTTAATCATTTAACCAATACAAAAACATTTACTTATATACTGGCCATTGAGTTGTGAATTTCTTGCTATACCTAATACAAAAGTAGTATAAATAGAAAGCAGTGGTTCCTGGAGCTATGAGCTTGAAAATCTGGGAAGGCTTTTCACAAAACATGTGCACTAGGCTCATTCCAGGCATACTTGCATGAGGATCTCTAGGGTGGAATCTACAGTAAGTGAGTGTGTGTATGGATGTGTGTGTGTGTGTTGTATAATGTATCCCTGGGTGATTCTGATGTGAACCCCTGCTTAAGAACCAATGTAATAGAAGACCACAGGTCTTTCTTAATGTGAAAGCTCAAATACCTTCAGTTAAACATCAAGCATTGGCTATATGCGAAGTCATTTTTATAGGTGTTGGGAATAACATGATAAATAGGATAAAATTATCTTCTTGGAAGCTCTTATAGTCTAGCAAGCATACAAGTGTTTAAACATGGTATGGGCATACCTCATTTTATTGTACTTCTCTTTATTGTGCTTCAGAGATAAAGTTTTTTGTTTGTTTTTTTGTTTTCAGCAAATTGAAGGTTTACAGCAACCCTGCATTAAGTCTATCAACTCTGTTTTTCCAACAGCATTTGATCACTTTGTGTCTGTCCCGTTTTGGTATTTTTCACAATATTTCAAACCCTCCACCAGCAAAAAAATTAAGACTCACCAAAGGCTCAGGTGATGGTTAGCATTTTTTAGCAATAAAGTATTTTTTACTTAGGGTATGTACATTGTTTTCTTAGACATAATGCTATTGCACACTTAATAGACTATAGTATAGTGTAAACATAACTTTTACATGCACTGGGAAACCCAAAAAAAATGCATTATTGCGGTGATCTGGAGCTGAACTGGAAATACCTCTGAGGTACACTGTATATATTATATAGTACAGTATAATATAGTACATGCCTGTACTATATTACAGCATGGTGAGTATTATGATGGGAGAATACCAATTAGGGATAGGTAATTTAATCAAGAGAGGATAAGGAGGGTCTGGAGATTCTGGACACTTGACCTGAGCCTTGAAGGATGACTGGTAGATTGCCAGGTACACTGCAAAGGAGTTATAGGTCTGTTAGACAAAGGAAGCTTTTTCCTGAGCAAAAGCATGGGTGCTTGCATTCCCAAAAAGGCTAAGATTTTATTCTGCAGAAAGAAACAGGCTTTGAAACTTTTAAAGATGGGAAACGTCTTTAAAAACTTGTTACTTTAGAATGCTAAATGGCAGAAGTGATGTCTGTGGATCCGATTTCCAGGATAAATGTGCAGCATTAAAAAAGAGGAATGTTAGAAATAGAAGCAAATCAAAAAGCAGTAACCAAGAGTGCTAGTCAAAATAGAACCAGGAAATGGAAGAGTACTGTTATTTATAGAAACTAAGAGATAAAACTAAGAGTTTTATGGATGATGAACAGAGTTCTGATTATTCTAAATGAAGTAAATTTCTGTTTTATAAAGTAAGCTTTAAAGCAGTGGTTCCCAGCTTTGCGGCTACAGACCCTCCGTGGGGAGCTGGCAATGAAATTATTGCAGGGAGTCATAGAATCTTTATGTTCACTGAGCAAGATCTTTAATAATGGTTCTTTGCTTCTCATCAGTTGGGTGGAATTGAGAGCTGCTGGATCTTAAATAGGGCCTGACTGGAATCTGTCTTAACTGTGCTCTTAGACTGGTTGGTTCTACTCTACTCATGCCAGTATACATCATTACATTAGGGGCAAAAAGGCTGTACAATTGCTGGTCTTTAGGTTGAATAAGTAATGGTTAAGTAATGGTTTGCACACAGGAGTAAACTGTTAAAAGCATGCAGGTACATAGAAATGTACTTAACTGCGTTAGGTAATTTATAGTTTTTAAAATAATTTTCTAACTGAATGGATACCAAAAGAAACACTGCTACTAAAGGAACAGTCTTTGGAATTTGTTTACCTTTAAAAGTAGTTCTTATATGTTAAGAGGTTGGAAGTAACTGTTGTTCTAATGTAACCTTAGAACTTGAACCACTGAGGTTTCTTGATTCTTCTAGGTATTTGTGTGGATCTATGACCCAGTTCACTTTAAAACATTTGTCATGGGATTAATTCTTGGTAAGTACAATCTCTAAAATTTAGAAAGGAATATAAACAATGCAGAAGCCAGAAAGAAAATGTTTAACATAAAATAGTTATTTTTTTAAAGTACATTTTAAATAAAGCCAGAAGATAAATGATAAACTGAGGAGAATATTTGCACTACATCTTTAAGAGATTAACAACCTGCTAGAAAAATGGTAAAGGTAACTCACAGATAAAGAAATACAGTGACCGGACTTCCCTGGTGGCGCAGTGGTTAAGAATCCGCCTGCCAATGCAGGGAACATGGGTTCAAGCCCTGGTCCGGGAAGATCCCACATGCCACGGAGCAACTAAGCCTGTGCGCCACAACTGCTGAGCCTGTGCTCTGGAGCCTGTGAGCCACAACTACTGAGCCCACGCGCCTAGAGCCCATGTTCCACAACAAGAGAAGCCACCGCAATGAGAAGCCCACTCACCACACGAAGAGTAACCCCTGTTCACCATGACCAGAGAAAGCCCGCATGCAGCAACGAAGACCCTACGCAGCCAAAAATAAAATATAAATAAATAAATTTATTTAAAACAAAGAAAGAAATACAGTGACCAATAATTGTGAGTGATACTTAATCACACTCATATTAGATACAAATTAAAGTAACAGTGATTATCAAGAGAATTATAAAGTTTAATAGTACCTACTCTTAGTGAAGGTCCAACACTTAAGAAAAACCAATACTCTCCAATAATTGATGATATGTCCGTTGTTTTATTTTTTATGGAGGGCAGTTTGGCAATATCTTCCAAATTTTAAATGTGTACACACTGACTCAACTATTCTACTTCTAGGAATTTATCTCATGGCTGTTCCTAATACAGTTGCACAAAGTATCTATTCAGAAATATGCATTGACACTTTATTCTAATCCATATCCCTCAGACTATATTTAGGAGGGCCATTAGCAAATATCTTTCAAGTTTTTTTTCTTTTTTTAATTTTTTAATTTAATTTTATTTATTTTTTTATACAGCAGGTTATTAGTCATCAATTTTATACACATCAGTGTATACATGTCAATCCCAATCGCCCAATTCAGCACACCACCATCCCCACCCCACCGCGGCTTTCCCCCCTTGGTATCCATACGTTTGTTCTCTACATCTGTGTCTCTATTTCTGCCCTGCAAACCAGTTCATCTGTACCATTTTTCTAGGTTGAACGTACATGCGTTAATATACGATATTTGTTTTTCTCTTTCTGGCTTACTTCACTCTATATGACAGTCTATAGATCCATCCACGTCTCAACAAATGACTCAATTTCGTTCCTTTTTATGGCTGAGTAATATTCCATTGTATATATGTACCACAACGTCTTTATCCATTCGTCTGTTGATGGGCATTTAGGTTGCTTCCATGACCTGGCTATTGTAAATAGTGCTGCAATGAACATTGGGGTGCATGTGTCTTTTTGAATTACGGTTTTCTCAGGGTATATGCCCAGTAGTGGGATTGCTGGGTCATATGGTAATTCTATTTTTAGTTTTTTAAGGAACCTCCATACTGTTCTGCATAGTGGCTGTATCAATTTACATTCCCAGCCAATGGTGCAAGAGGGTTCCCTTTTCTCCACACCCTCTCCAGCATTTGTTGTTTGTAGATTTTCTGTTGATGCCCATTCTAACTGGTGTGAGGTGATACCTCATTGTAGTTTTGATTAGCATTTCTCTAATAATTAGTGATGTTGAGCAGCTTTTCATATGCTTCTTGGCCATCTGTATGTCTTCTTTGGAGAAATGTCTGTTTAGGTCTTCTGCCTATTTTTGGATTGGGTTGTTTGTTTCTTTAATATTGAGCTGCATGAGCTGTTTATATAGTTTGGAGGTTAATCCTTTGTCCGTTGATTCGTTTGCAAATATTTTCTCCCATTCTGAGGGTTGTCTTTTCATCTTGCTTATGGTTTCCTTTGCTGTGTAAAAGCTTTGAAGTTTCATTAGGTCCCATTTGTTTATTTTTGTTTTTATTTCCATTCCTCTAGGAGATGGATCAAAAAAGATCTTGCTGTGATTTATGTCCAAGAGTGTTCTTCCTGTGTTTTCCTCTAAGAGTTTTATAGTGTCCAGTCTTACATTTAGGTCTCGAATCCATTTTGAGTTTATTTTTGTGTATGGTGTTAGGGAGTGTTCTAATTTCATTCTTTTACATGTAGCTGTCCAGTTTTCCCAGCACCACTTATTGAAGAAACTGTCTTTTCTCCATTGTATATCCTTGCCTCCTTTGTCATAGATTAGTTGACCATAGGTGCGTGGGTTTATCTCTGGGCTTTCTATCTTGTTCCATTGATCTATGTTTCTGTTTTTGTGCCAGTACCATATTGTGTTGATTACTGTAGCTTTGTAGTATAGCCTGAAGTCAGGGAGTCTGATTCCTCCAGCTCCGTTTTTTTCCCTCAAGGCTGCTTTGGCTATTCGGGGTCTTTTGTGTCTCCATACAAATTTTAAGATTTTTTGTTCTAGTTCCATAAAAAATGCCATTGGTAATTTGATAGGGATTGCATTGAATCTGTAGATTGCTTTGGGTCGTATAGTCATTTTCACAATATTGATTCTTCCAATCCAAGAACATGGTATATCTCTCTATCTGTTGGTATCATCTTTAACTTCTTTCATCAGTGTCTTACAGTTTTCTGCATACAGGTCTTTTGTCTCCCTAGGTAGGTTTATTCCTAGGTATTTTATTCTTTTTGTTGCAGTGGTAAATGGGAGTGTTTCCTTAATTTCTCTTTCAGATTTTTCATCATTAGTGTATAGGAATGCAAGAGATTTCTGTGCATTAATTTTATATCCTGCAACTTTACCAAATTCATTGGTTAGCTCTAGTAGTGTTCTGGTGGCATTTTTAGGATCCTCTACGTATAGTATCATGTCATCTGCAAACATCTTTCAAGTTTTAACTGCCTTTACCCTTTGACATAATAGTAACACTTCAAGGAATTTATCCTGTGCTGTAATCACAATTGCACACATGTACATGTACATTGGTATTTGTTGCCCTCTTGTCTATAATAGGATAAAGCTGGAATCAGATCAAGTCCCTCAGTAGGAGTATGGTGAAATAAATTACAGTACAACTGCGTGCCAGAATATCATGCAGCTTTTAAAGAATTAGATAAGACTAATTCTTATTAGTACTCATGGAAAGATATCTAGAATAGATTAAATGAACACTGTAAAAGAGTAAGAGTATTATAAGCTCATTTTTGTAAAAAAAAAAAAAATTCTGTGTAGCTAGTTTTAATTGTATATAGGCAGTCTCTGGGAGTACAAATAAATCATAGTAATTAACCTCTGGGGAATGGACCAAGAATTGGATGAAGACTTCACGTTATACCTTTTGGTTTTTTATTGTTTTTTCTTTACTGTTTTCGGTTTTTGTTTGTTTGTTTTGGGGTTTTTTTGCTTGTTTTGTTACCATAGGTATGTGTTATTCCTGTAAATTTGGTGGGGGGGAGGGGAGGGTATAGGAGTAGAGGGAGGGAATGATTTAACAAATAGAAAAAATAGTTAAACAAGTTTGATCAATATGATCATAGGATCCCATTCAAAATAATAAATCCAATCCTTAGCTTATAAATGAAATAGCTAGAATTTGAATTTGAATCCTGATCTCTTTTGCTGTAAATACCTAAAAACCAGGTCTTTCTTTTGATTGTTCCATGTGGTCCCACTGTACTTAGAAAAAAACTGGAGATGCTTGTATACAGCTTCCCTAACTACCAAAAATGATCTGTATCACAATTTCCTGGTGAGCGTTTCATTTGGTAGATGTCAGAGCTTCACCCCAGAACCAATCTGCAGGGAGGGATCTTTGGAATCATTTTTGGTTATTTCTATTGTTTGGTTGTTGTTTCTTTAAGCTTCCCTATTTGATAGACAGATATCTTATAGTCAAAAATAAGGTTGGGCTTCCCTGGTGGCGCAGTGGTTGAGAATCTGCCTGCTAATGCAGGGGACACGGGTTCGAGCCCTGGTCTGGGAAGATCCCACATGCCGCGGAGCAGCTGGGCCCGTGAGCCACAACTACTGAGCTTGCGCGTCTGGAGCCTGTGCCCCGCGACGGGAGGGGCCGCGATAGTGAAAGGCCCGCGCACCGCAATGAAGAGCGGTCCCCGCACCGCAATGAAGAGCGGCCCCCACTTGCCTCAACTAGAGAAAGCCCTCGCATGAACCGAAGACCCAACACAGCCAAAAATAAAATAAAATAAATAAATAAAGTAGCTATAAAAAAGAAAAGTGCTTTAAAAAAATAAATAAATAAGGTTGACAGCAGCAGCAGTTGATTATTTAAGGAGCTAACAGTCTCACATTTTTAGACAACACTTTTTTCTAATTATATATAATTTATAGTAGAAAAATCCTAGTCTGATTTAAAAATAGTAGTTAAACTATTAGGTTGAACTATGAAATGGTTGATAATCGACCATTTTTTACCTATAAAAATGGCAATTTTATATGTTTCAATATGGTTATGTTTTATTTCTCCCCCTAGGAGTATATTCACTGTTATGGCAGCTAAGCCATTTAAAATTTTAACCTAAAGGTTATGTATGTAACTTTTTCATTTCTTGTTCCAGTGATTGCAGTGATAGCAGCCACCCTCTTCCCTCTTTGGCCAGCAGAAATGAGAGTAGGTGTTTATTACCTCAGCGTGGGTGCAGGCTGTTTTGTAGCCAGCATTCTTCTCCTTGCTGTTGGTAAGTATTGTTATTAGTAAGACTGACCTCAGTAAGAGGTAGATATTGAGCAGTTTGGACTGTAATCTGGAGCTTCAGTAAAGTTTAACAGCGAAATTAATGTAAGTGAATCAAGAAGTATATGGGCCTACTTTTTGGGTCATATCCCAAAACTGACTCAGGCTTGAAGTAGTATATGTGCTTGATTAGATTTGGTCTGTTGTGATGAAAGGATTTAATATGTCTCAGTCTGCAAATAGTTATGCTTTAAGATTTAACTACCACAAGGACTTCAATATTTTTACAGTGGTTGATCATTTATTAGACATAATACTTTCAGTAAACACTTTTTTTTTTACTTAAGACAAATGAAATTTATTTTAAACATTTACATTTTATACAGTAAATGATTGTAAACAATTGATTTGCCATTTTTAGTAAAAATCAGTTTGTACCATGTACCAAGATAAATTCTTGATGGATTAACAGGTTGTAAAATGCTGTTTAAAAATCAACAAGAAAATGTAAATAATGTTATTTTATGTTTCTGGTTGATTGGGGTCTTTCATAGCTAAAAATAACAGTATAAAAATAACCCAATTCAAAAGAGGAAATTCAAAACAATTGATTAATAAATATGTGAAAAATGCTCATCACTAGTTATCAAATGATAAAATTAAGATAATGAGGTATTTTTTGCTTATATAATTAGGAACTTTTTTTTTGTTTTGTTGTTTTGTTTTGTTTGAAATGGAAATAGTGCCAAGGAGGGTTTGACTATAAGGAAATATGCCTAAATATAAATGGTGGTGGTAGTTTTGAATGATTTTAATGTTCTTCTTTACACTTGTCTGTATTTTTTACAATGAACATGTTACTATGAGAAAAAACAAGTATTATTTTGCTTAAAATTCTAGTCTTTGAAGATTTTCCTGTATAGGGTAAACTGGTCTAATTTAGTTTTTCATTTTGGGAAAGAAATAGGAATTTTTTTATGCTTGTCTAAAGCTCTTTAGTGATTTTTTTTTTTTAACGTTATATATAATTCTTTGAACCATCGAGAGTTTATGTTGGTATATGGTACTAAGTTCTGATCGTTTTCCTCAAATGACAAATAAGCTTTTCCACTATGACATATAGGAGTACTTCTTTATAGAAATGTTTTTAAATATCCACATTAATGATTTAATATCTGTTTTTAGAGGACATGATTTGACCAAGATTATCTGAGGAGGGTGTGTGTTATTCTGAGATTCTATGATATATAACGTAATAGATTCTTATGTTTATAAAACATTACTGCTATAGCCCTAAGCAGTTCCCCTCTGCACATCCCTTCACCCTGGACATCAAAGTGTCCTGAGTTGGTGCCACCACCCATGGACCCAGGAATTCATTGAGTATTTTCATTCAATTCATCTTGTTTATGGGCCTCCATTTTTTTCTGGGATCTCTGACTGTGTGTGAAGCCTTTTTCATCCACCTTTCAGTTTTTCCTTCCTCTAGCTTAGTCACCTTGAAAATAGCCCCTGAAGTTTCTGCATGTAACAGCACACTTGTAGGCCAAGAAATAATATCTAAGAGTGTGAAGCAGGTAATTCGTGGTAGTGTACTACCTGCATCAAGAATGAGAAGCCATAAACTTTTATCTGCCGTTAGATATACTAATCAAGTTGGTGTCTTCTGGTTCCCAAATCTCTGAAAATTTAGAAGCGCTTTGAAATTTTTCAGCAAAGGTTTAACTCCACTGAATAGAATTAACCCACTTGGTTATCTTTTATTTAAACCAATATTCACAGTAATTTATGGTTATTATCTTGTTTTGCTTTTTAAAGTATTGTTTCTTCAGTAATGTTTTCTATAATTTTTCATTTTAAGTACACCATGGATTTAAGTAGCATTGTGCATTAAATAGTCTTGTGAATCAAATCAGAAAATAAACCCAACGTTTCGTTGCTTCTCTTAGAAAATGTTGTTTCTCTTGGAAGATTCCAAATATACTTTCAGATGGTTTTGATCTGTACCCCACTTATAAATTGGAGACTTTTTTAATATTATCTCATGAAGTATTATATATTGGTCAAAATTATATTTGGTGCTACTTTGAATAGATATTCTTAGTATTGCCATTTAAAATAAGATCTTTGCCGATTTTCTAAATATGTCACTTTTAGTATAGAAATGGTATGACAATACATATCACAGCAGTCCTCTCCTTTTGCCCCTGATAATCTACTGCCACATAGAGAAAAACTGTAAAAAATGTTAGAATTCTGCTACACCCAGTTTATATATGACATTAGAATTTAGATTTTATTTGCCATTTCGATATTGCTCTTTCTTGGATTTGAGGCAAGATTTCATATTATGAACTGTCTGTCTTACAACCCTTCAAAGCCTATCATAACATCATAATTCTATTTGGAGGGAAAAATATGCAGCCTCCTTAAGAGATGTTCATTATTTATTTTTATCAGTGGGGTTTATTCACTGATTATTCCGTAATTTCAAAGCATATTTGCCTTTTCTGTTTGTACCACAAAAGATACTGATGTATACACACACAGTCTTTCAGAATATTTATGTTCTTTTGTGAAAATAGAAATTACTGCTTTATAAAAGTCAAGGGAGCTATAACCATTTTATTTGTCCAAAGCAATATAATGGAAGAAACATAGATGAGCTTTTCTCAGGTCTTATTTGAAAACAATGATATAATTATCAGTAAAGAAAACAAGAACTAAAATAAAACCAAAAAACCTGTCATAATTGATTAGTGCATAACATTCACATAATCATGACCTTAAAAAAAAAGAAAAAGAAAAACCAGGCAAATCACTCACTCAGCTCTTCTATATGTTTGATAAATAAGAGAAAACTATATGAAATATTGGGGTTTGTGTTTGTGATAGCTCATTACTATAAACTTTAAAATTCTCAATTTCTTCCATTATCTAAACCACAGTTTTGTCATATATTGCTCTAAAAGAGTAACTTCAAACCTATTTGTTGAAGCAATTTGGCTTTCATTAGCATTGTATGTTTCCTAATATTGAGAGAAGGTTGGTCCTCAAAATAAACAGAAATTATATACTTATTTAAGAAACTCATAACTTTTAGTAAAACATTATCTTATTGTTCAAAAGTATTTTTTCTTAGAAGACTTATCCTTTAGGCAGGGTAGGCACATGCCTTGAACTCAGGATACATTTAGGGGCCCGCGGAAATTGTTTCATTTTCATTTCTTTTAAAATCAAAAGTAATAATATATACACATGTATATCATAGTGAACCTGCACAGGATTATATTTGTATTTGTACCAGTATGGTCGGAAAAGCAGCATTTTTAATATTTTTTAATGAAGGAATTGCCTTACAAAGGCAAAAGTGTCTGGGGTCTAGGGAAGTCATGGTGCAGCCCTGCTTTCTCCTTTTTAAGGCTGCTTAAGGTATCCTTCATCCTGCATTTGTTTCCTTTTTTTTCTACCGTGGTCTCATGTGTACTTCAGGGTCCAACTGGCAGCTGTGCTTATTGAACTATAACATACCAAAGTGCATAAATCATAAGTATATCCATGAAACAGCACCCGAATTAAAAAATTATAAAAGCAATTTTTTGAATGGCATTGTAGCATTATGCCCTCAAGTTCAGAGAAGAATGCTCTGTGCCTAGAATACTGTTGATAGCTGCTAAACTAGGATTTAATTGTTTATACTTAAGGTGCATGTAATATGCAAATAATAAAACTCTGAATGTTTTCCCACTTTTTCATTAACAAATATTCCGTGCTTTCTGAGTCAATGCTTGAATTATTCAATTAGAGAAATTTTTCTCCCACAGCTCGTTGCATTCTATTTCTCATCATTTGGCTCATAACTGGAGGAAGGCACCATTTTTGGTTCTTGCCAAATCTGACTGCTGACGTGGGCTTCATTGACTCCTTCAGGCCTCTGTACACACATGAATATAAAGGACCAAAAGCAGACTTAAAGAAAGATGAGAAGTCTGAAACCAAAAAGCAGCAGAAGTCCGACAGTGAGGAAAAGTCAGACAGTGAGAAAAAGGAAGATGAGGAAGGAAAAGTAGGACCAGGAAATCATGGAACAGAAGGCTCAGGTGGAGAACGGCATTCAGACACAGACAGTGACAGGCGAGAAGATGACCGATCCCAACACAGTAGTGGAAATGGGAATGATTTTGAAATGATCACAAAAGAGGAACTGGAACAGCAAACAGATGGGGATTGTGAAGAGGAGGAAGAAGAAGACAATGATGGAGAAACAACTAAATCTTCACATGAAAAATCATAATCTGACTAATGTGGGGACTAAATAAGTGCAAGAGGTTGGATTTTCTAGGTTGGCTGATCATCATAATGTACACATGACATTTGTAGCATTCTTTAAATCCATTTACTGAAGTGGATTTGACATCCAAGCAGTTATATTCAGCCCCTCGTTTCATGTAATACTATTATTGGTACAGTCTAAAGCCATTTGTAAGTTTTATCTATTTGATAATTTTACAGTAAATAGGTCTCATTTATTTTGATAGTTATCAAAGATGCACTTTCCACAGTGACATTTACATTAATGACATTTTTTGATAGTTGTATGGCTTTTTACTGTTAGACTAATCAAAATAACTAAAAGGGATAAAAACAAACACCAACGTTTCAGATTATGCATAGTTATGTAGCCATTTCACAGTTTCTTTAAGGTGAAATGCTTAAATTATTGTTCTTGATAGTTTAGCTTTTAGTGATTATAAAATTATACCAGAAAATTTCCAAGATTCTGAGTTAGCAGGGTTCAAAAGCATTTTGTGGAAACAAGCCAACTAGTAATAATGCAGCAACACTTTTAGTTTAACTACAAATTCTCCTTTTCCAACTTAGGAAATCCAAACTGATTTGTACGACCGAGTCAGAGTAAGGTGGTCATCTCCAACAGAGGAAGCAAGCAGCATTGGTTGGAAGGTGATGGCTCTTCTTCCCATTTTCTTGTCATAAAGTAAAATGTATTCTGTACATAATTTACAAATAAACATTTTATTTTAATTGACTTCTTATTTAGACATTTTCTCAACACTTAAATTTGTAAAATTAAGACCATTTAAGCGTATGTTTTTAGAGAAACGGAAGTTTCAATAACCCAGAAAACATCTGTGATCTTTCTGCAGCAGCTTCAGTTTTGTGCCAACATTCCATGTATTTGAATATGAATTAAAACGATCCTTACTAAATAAGAGCAGACTTAAAGTAGCTGTTTGTATGCCTTAATGTTCATTTTGATTTATCTTAAATCTCTACATTCAGAAATGGGGTGCTGTATTATCAGACCAGGAGGACTGCTATGAAAGATAATTTACTGTTCTAAAATATCAATTTAAAATAAAGAACATAAAAGAAAACATAAGAGAACCATTGGACTCTAATTGCTTTAAACTAGTTTTGCAGTTTGATTTCATGTCTTGCAAACCTTAGTTACAAATCTTTAGGAAAAATCATGTGTTTACCTATGAGCATAATCATTCCTTGGAGTTATACTCTTATAAAATGATAATATTAAATTATTTTCCTTCAGTCGCAGTGAAAGCATTTTGCTTTGTAGTTGAAATAGGTGGTGTGTATAGGTCTTCATTTTTCTTTAGGCAGTTTCCCACCTAAGTGTTAGACTAAAGATGTTAAATTTTCCTAATTGTGAAAAAGTGCACTGTCTGTATACTGACACATTTTGTTATACATGGCTTGTTTGCTTCTTTATAGTATTCCTTGTTAAGTGGACAGAAATGTGGCTATTTGATGTTAATGCAACTCTATCAAGGCTGCAGTCAATCAGTTTAAGTTTCCTCCTAGCAAATGTTCATTGGTTTAAGTGCCTGGGTGTTTTCCCCTCACATTTTCAGAGCTCTTCTGCTTTATTTCCCCAAAAGGGATGCATAATTATAACTTCTGAGCTTCTTAATCACCAGTAGCATTAATACCTGTTTTGGGATATGATAATGGTACCAAAAGTGTCTTTCAGAAATAAAAATGATTTAACCTTTACTGTTGTGATAATGCCCAGGCACTCAATATTTATCCTTAAGCTCTTTATAATATATGTACTATGTCTAACCTTTAAGACATTTGGAGCATGGCAGGAAAGTCAGCTTCTTATCGATATGTGTGGATTCTTAAAGAATGTTAGTACAAATTTTTATAAATATTTGGTGGTCCCTGGGGGAAAATGTCATTCTTACTATGGTTAGAAAGCAAGTTCGAAATTTCAGCTCTTTTACTATTCAAGGTTGTATACTTTAAACAAAAAATCAAAAGACTGCCACTGTTATATTTCTTAGAATAATAGATGGCTGTCTTTGTTGACTAACATTAAATATTCTTATGCCAGAGCATGGAAAATTGTTTACATTAGTCATTGGAATCGTGATTTAAAAAAAAAAACTTCAGGTTTGCTATGCTACTGTAAATAGAAGCATGAAGCTTTTGGATAATTTAGGATTTATTGTGGAGTGGGTATAAATTGACTTAACTAATAAGCAGGATTGAATTAATGAACTGAGTCCAGATAATAATAATAACGCATTTGTGATTGTAAAGTCAATGTATTAAATAGGTTGTTTCTCCTTTTCCCTCCCACTGATTTCTTTAATTTTCAAACTATATGGCCTTCTAGATGACTTTAATTGAAATAATTTGGATTTAGCCAAATACTATCAAAAAGTAATAAATTTCAATATATCACATTAAAATTATGCAGTGGTGATGGGTTTTAATGTTTTCCCCCCTTCTGGTTTTATATTATGAGTACCAATTAGCTGCTAACTATAGAAAAATCATCTTGTGTCTTTTGTAAATTGAATTTTCTTTTTTGAATCTTTATGAGGAATTGGAAAACAATAAGTACAGTTGATCATCATTATTCGTGTAGTTAGGTTCTGTAAAGTCACCACCAACACGGAATTAACAAATACTGAATCATTGCTCCTAGGGGAAATACTGGGGTTATTGTGTGAGCTTCTGGCCACATTTTCACCAACTAATCAATACATAAATTTGTTTTAGGTGTCTTTCTGTTTTGTTGAGTTAACTAACATTGAACTCATGGTCAACAGCACCATAACTTCATGCCCGACCCAAGCTTATCTAACACACGTGCTTTCTCCATGTGGTCTATTACAGCCTTCTAGTACTTAGGAACACTAGACAGCATTTCAGCACTATATTTGAGGGCCATTTTAAACAGTAAAATCACCAGTAAAAAAGCACAAAAATGCAAAAAACAATGCACTAAATAGAGCAAAGGATGCTTGTTTAAGAGAGCTGAACCAAGGACACAGCATGTCAACTTGTCACCCTCAACTGGGAACATATGCATTGGGCAAGTCAAATTTTTCACCTCTCTATGCATGATTGTGAAAGTACCACAAAAGTTTTAAACAACAGGCAAATTTACAAATACAGAATCCACAAATAAGGATCAACTGTACTTAACTGTATTATAAAGCTGTGACATATCTGTCTGATCTACAGAATAGGATTTATTGCTGAATCATGCTCCAGTAT
Organism: Balaenoptera ricei; assembly: GCF_028023285.1. Lineage (NCBI taxonomy): Eukaryota > Metazoa > Chordata > Mammalia > Artiodactyla > Balaenopteridae > Balaenoptera > Balaenoptera ricei. The sequence continues at coordinate 65,010,632 of NC_082642.1, forward strand.
TTCCATAACATTTTAAATATCCATTCTGTCTGAAAGTAAATACTTAGTTCCTAATTGTATGTAGTAGTTTCCTTTTGCTCTTTGTTTTAGCAGTATTTCAGGTCTTTGTCCATTTGTTCAGAAATACCAAACACAACGTGCCAGAATTTTAGGTGTAGCCATGAATTTTAAAAGAAGTTTTGCCCTCTTGGACCATCAGATAGTGTGAAAAGTGCTATGGTAGGGATTTGCCAAATGTGCTGGATATCTCTGCCTCTCCAGTTCCACTCTGCTCTCTGCCCTCAAGAGACTTACGAGTGGACCACGGCAGTGGGCTGCTTCACCTCCTGGCTTCTGGGTGGGTGTGGCTAAGGAGTGTCCTAGCTGGAGATCTGAGGATGGTCAGGGTAACCTCTCTGCTCTCCCACTATGGGCTGCCTCAATAGTCAAAGGTTACCACTTCCTGTAAACTTTTCTTCACTCCTTTCCTTCGAGTTGCCACTTCCTGTTCTCTTCCCTTCTGGCCAAGGGGTGATGTCAGCTCTGCTGATACTAGCCTGGAGCTGTTGAAGCTATTGTGCCTCCTCCTGTGGCTCCCCTACACCCCACATCTTTGTTAGTATCTCCTCAGAGTATCTTAATTTAAGAACCATCTGCTTCCTATTGGGAACCAAGACCAGTAAACCAGAGAAATTCCTAGAGAACAATTCTGATGAAGAGTTTACCTCTTTGATGGGTCCTTGTCCCCAAACATTATTAGACAGTATCTCACAACCTTACAGAGCATGCCCTAAGAGTTTTGTTTTTGTTTTTGTTTTCTGGGGGGATTTTTTTGAATTTTATTTATTTTTTATACAGCAGGTTCTTATTAGTTATCTATTTTATACATATTAGTGTCTATATGTCAATCCCAACCTCCCAATTCATCCCACCACCACCACCCCCGCCCCCCCTTTCCCCCCATTGGTGTCCATACGTTTGTTCTCTACATCTGTGTGTCTATTTCTGCCTTGCAAACTGGTTCATCTGTACCATTTTTCTAGATTCCACATATATGAGTTAATATACGATATTTGTTTTTCTCCTTCTGACTTACTTCACTCTGTATGACAATCTCTAGGTCCATCCACGTCTCTACAAATGACCCAATTTCGTTCCTTTTTATAGCTGAGTAATATTCCATTGTATATATGTACCACATCTTCTTTACCCATTCGTCTGTTGATGGGCATTTAGGTTGTTTCCATGACCTGGCTATTGTAAATAGTGCTGCAGTGAACATTGGGGTGCATGTGTCTTTTTGAATTATGGTTTTCTCTGGGTATATGCCCAGTAGTGGGATTGCTGGGTCATATGGTAATTCTATTTTTAGTTTTTTAAGGAAACTCCATACTGTTTGCCATAGTGGCTGTATCAATTTACTTTCCCACCAACAGTGCAAGAGGGTTCCCTTTTCTCCACATGCTCTCCAGCATTTGTTGTTTGTAGAATTTCTGCCCTAAGAGTTTTGATAACCAAAATCCTATTCTGGTAGATACCTATGCAGATAACCACTCAAAGAAACAAATTTGTCTTCTTTAGCAAGCTCCTAAGCCAATGTCTGCAGCATTTAGTTATAAGTTTTTGAGTAGGTCCAAATGCATTTACTCCACTCTTCTAACCTAGCCCAGAGACCCTCTGAAACTAGAGTAAATCACACATAGGTCTGTAGTTTTGGGATTGTCCAAAAGGCTCGTCATCTCTATTTCAGCATGGCAGTTGAAAGAGTAGAGTGGGCTAAGGTTCTCTGGAGTCAAATCATCACACTTTGGTCTCATCTTGTTTTAAGTGAATACCTAGATCACTTCAACTTTTTGTGCCATGGATCCTTTCTCAGAATAATGTTTTTAAGTGCAGAAAATAAAATGCATAGCATTACAAAACCAATTATGTTGAAGTGTAAGTTATCAAAATATGTACATGTGTGATACAGTAATATATGTTCATTTAATAGCCAGATCTAGCAGAGAGTTTAATAACTGCTATGACATTGAAGTAGCATGAACAATATATTGAGATCTCTGCAACTGGAATGTGATATGAAAAGACCTGATTTCTGTTAGTGACGAAGTCACGTTACTGCCTAAAACAACTCTGGATTGTTGTATGCATTTATAATCAAAGGAAATACTAAATTTCAGTTACAGTCTAGTGAAAAAAAAGTAATTTTTTTCCCATCCAAGTTCACATATCCTCTGAATTCTATCAAATCCCTTAGAGGTCTGTGGACTCCAAGGTAAGACCCCTTTACCTAGCTAATCTGATACACCAATATCAAGTGAGACTACAACATTATATTCAAAGGCCAGTGATGCTTAATTGAGCATAATTTAGTATTTAATGTGATTCACAGCTCATGTCTACTTCATTAACACATATTTAGCAAGTTCCATGGTGGGACAGCCTTCGGGACCAGCCAGATGCTGTGCTGTTGCCATGATCACACCTGTGCACTGCTTCACGTGTAGCAGGATCGTCAGCAACAAGTGGGCGGCCTGCCTGGGGCTGCTGCAAGCCGAGTACACCCAGGAGGACTCCCTGCAGTGCTGTGTGCCGCTGGCCCACACGGACCTGACCGAGAAGCTGCTCAATTATGCACCCCTGCAGAAGTGATGGTTCTGGAGCCCGGTCATGGTTTGCTTAAAATCTCTTCCTTTGGGGAACACTCCTTCCTCTTCTGTAGTCTCCTCATTCCATTCTAGGGTGACTGGCCCCATGGAAGAGCACATGACCCAACCCAGACCAATCCAAGTCCTCTCTTCAGGATCTAGAGTTCTAAGGACCAAGTGGGCCTGGAGGCACCAATGGCTGTGTTTCCTTCAGGTGGACCACGCCTGCCTAGAAATAAAACCAACGTGAAAAAAGCAGAACCAGGAAAGACAAGACATAATGCCATCTTGGAACTCCTAGATCTAGCCCTGCCTGGATTTTTCAGTTACATGAGTGAGTGAATTCCTCATTTTTGCTTAAACTATTTTGTGGGGCTCTGTCCCTTGGAACTGAAAGATGACCGACTTACACGGGATAATAAGTATGAACAGTGACACTGAAGTTCTGTTGGAGGGAATTAACTCAAAGTGGGGAAATGCCACAATCAAATTTGCATCTTAGACTATACTAACCACATGGAAATAGGCTCATGAGGGGCAAGTCTAGAGGGAAGGAGAAGATGTGGCTCTTGGAGCGACCATCAGATTCTCTGAATATTTCTAATAGTTCTTAAATTTACGTGTTCTAACCAAAACTTCCCTCTTGTTTTAAAATAGAGATTATTTTCTTATTACAGAAAACTCAGAAAATACTTAAAAGCAAAAATAAGGAAACAGAAAACCCCCAAATCTACCCTGCAGGGACAACCACTGTTAAAACTTAACGTTTATACTTCTAAACTCTTACCTGTGTAACTGTGAGTTCACTGAGGTGGGAAAATGTATTAAATAAGTGCAAGTACCTTGCACTTAGAATATGCAAAAATTGCTGATCTGGAAAAAGAATATGTGCGAAACTACAGACTTAACATTTTTTCCAGAAGAACAAATCATTGACCAGCTTATGATTTTAAATTGTATTTCTGTTCATCAACTTCAATCTTCAAATTGTGAACTTAATGTTAACCTGAGACTAAGTATATGCCGAATACATGTTACAAAGATTTCACATTAGGATGTGTTTGATGATGAACATAAGAGGGATTTAGATGAGGAAGATTTAATGGTTAACTTACCCATATCTTTACCTCTTACAATTATAGCAGTTTGTACTGCAAAGAAAAAGTAAAGATTACTAACAAACAAATTAGTCTACAACTGAAGAAAATAGCAATGAGTATGTAGAAACTGGTCTGCATTTATTGAATATATAGTCTATACAATATCTGTCAGACTTCACTGCTAGAAAGAGCTATTAGATGCTACATAAGTAAGACAGATCACATCTCCATCCCTGCTCTCTAGTTGCATATACTCTGCAAGGTTTACAAGATTGAAACTCTTATTCTTAATAACTTTGTTCTCACTGTTTAATAGAACCCTCAGAGTTCTCCACTTCTCAAACTCCTATACATTTGCTTCTACCTCATCTTCCAGCCTGCCTCCAATTCAGTCTCTTTCCTAAGGACAGATTGTAAATTTTATTTCTTAAAAACAGCATATGCAAGGACTCTGAAGATGTCTAGTGATTCCCTCAGGCTCCAACCAAAGCGACTTATTAAATAACAGTACTGGAAGGCAGCATGGAATGTTTGTTTTAAAGTTTCCATCAATGCCAAGGCACAATTATAAACAGTTTCCCTATAGCAAGGGGACCAATTCCTGGGAAATAAGCTCAAATTTTCAGCCCCATTGCCTACTCACATTCTTTTTTTTTTTCTGGCCATGCTGCATGGCTTGCGAGATCTTAGTTCCCCTACCAGGCAGTGAAAGTGCTGAGTCCTAACCACTGGACCGCCAGGGAATTCCCCCAACTCACAGTCTTTATTCCACCCTATACAGATTAAGTGGAGTGTGGTGACCAGTAGGGACAGAAGGAATGCCGTTTAGACTCCCAATATAGACCATAGACTGCTTTTCCACGAGGCAATTACAGTTTTCTGTAGCACTCAGGAAGTTGGTCATCTGAAGAATCTTGAAACTGGGAGACCCGATCCACCTTCCCTTCTTTTCTTCGTTCGGCCAACTGAGCCCCTACTATGTACCAAACAAGGAAGATACAACATGAGGAACCTGTAGTCCCTGCCCCCAAGCAGCTCACAGCCCAGGGAAGGAGCATGCAGCAAGCCTCTGCCCATACAAGAACAAACACGGTGCAGAAGGAGATCCATCCTCTACCCTAAGAGCACAGTCTCTGCCACCTGAAAGTTTCCAGCCTTGTGGGGGAAGATAAGGCAAATACAGAGTCAAACCCTGTGTGCCATGGAGACAAAACATTGGTGCTGTGGGGCTTAGATCATGAAGGAAAGACTGGGGAGGCAAAAAAGGAAGACGGTTAGGGTAGCGCTTCTGCAACAAGCAAGGGTTTTACCGCTGCAATCACTCATTCCCTGTGCTTCCTTTTTACCATCAACAGATGTTTTCCAGAATTGGGAATATTGCCCTCCAGGAGTTTACAAATCCAAGTGAAAAATAACCGCAAACTGTTGGAGTAGAAAGGAAAGGAACAAAAGAATAACTCCTTGGGCCTCTGTGATGGAGGCTTCCAGTACACAGCCTTAACATCTGGGACAATGTCAAACAAGCATTCCACTTATTTCTTAAGTATCTTGTGCTTATCATAGTTAAACCTGCTTAAAATAAAATCCACCAGGATGCTCATTTTGTTTACCCTATGCTGCACTACAAAGAGGAAGCAACCCAAGACATTGTTCTGTGCTGCTGAGAACAATTCCATTTCCTTCCTGTTGGCTGATTTTATTTTTCTTGATGCAACATGTAATTAGGGGCATTTTTTTCAAACAGATGTGTACTATAAAATTCAGTCTCTACTGCAGCAACATAAGATCCTCCTGCAGATCAAGGCAGCCAAGAATGGTGCATTTAGAGAAGGGGGTTTGCTTTAATGTTGTGTGTGACCAACTTCCTGTTGCCTTTTAACGTTCTCTTGCTGGAACAGCTCAATTGGATAATTAAGAAATGCACACATGCACAGGAAATCTTTTTAAATAAAATTTTGAAATAAAGTGTAACATACCTAAAGAAAAGTATACAAATCCTAAGTGTATGGCTCAGTGAATTGTCTCAGTGAACACACCCACGTGACATCAGTCAGACCAAGAAGTAGAACACCAGCACCCAGAAACCCCCGTGCCGCCCCCAGCCACCTGACTCTTCCCTTCCCCACCATGCTCACTTCTGCCTGTTTTTAACATCATATAAAATGGAACTATCTTATGTACTCTTTTATGCTGGACTTTTCAACGTTGGGAGATCCATATTGTACGTAGCAACAGTTGCGTCACTTTGCACAGATGATTAGTCACCTCCTGGATGGGAGAGAGAACCACACAGACGAGTGGAGGTTTCCCTCAGACTGGGACTCCAAGTGCTGTGCCATTGCCTCGTCTCTGCAGTCTAACACTGGATGCACAGAGCCACCACTATCCACTGCGGGTGGATTCCTGGCTGGGAGAGCAGTTTCCTGAGAACCCTCTGACCATTAAACCTCAGTCCCTATTAAGAATTCTTCTGTTCCCTTCACTGTGAGTTCAACTAGTATTTGCTGAGCACCCCCCCCCCATGTGTAAATCCCTGTGCTGTGTGAACGCTGCAGGAATAACAATCCCAAGAAGATGCAATGGGAGCAATGAGACAGTACACCAATAACTGTCATTCAAGGGCTCAATCTGATTAGAGGTGATAAGAGAAATACAAGGTACTTTGGGAGTTTTAAAGTCGGAGGAAATCACACTCAGGGATCAGAAAAAGACTTGGCAATGGTGTTCAAGACTTGGAGGCCCAATGAGATCAATAGGATGATCTGTGGAAAGACTCCAGGCCAAGGCTATATGCTGAGTAAAAACAAAAAACAAAGACAAGTAAGGATCACTTTGTGGAGAGTAGTAAGTGACCCAGTTGTCTTAATCATAGGGAATATTGGGAATTGAGGGGTTTTTTTAGAAGTATAGTTGATTTACAATGTTGTGTTAATTACTGCTGTACAGCAAAGTGATTCAGTTATACATATATATACACATTCTTTTTTAATATTCTTTTACATTATGGTTTATTGAATATAGTTCTCTGTGCTATACGGTAGGACCTTGTTGTTTATCAGGAATTGAGTCTTGAAAGCCAGGAGGAAATCATTTTGCAGGAGGCCTTAGATGTCAAGGTAAGGAAGGAATTTATTCCAGTGGCTTTTTCCACTGGCTTCTGCCCTTCAGCCTACAAGGGTGCTCAGACCTCCCTTTTCTAACAACTTCTGTCCACTTTTCCTCTCTCCTAAGTATCTTTATTCCTCCCTTCACTCCTTGTCCTTTTTAAGAATCTTATTCTCCATTTCAGTTTAACCCACTGCCAGCTGGTTTCTATACCGAACATTCTTCCAAAATTACTATTGCTGAGATCTTTGTATGTCTCAGAGTTCTTGGTTGTAAAGAACTGAACCAGCTCTGGCTAGAGGAAGGAGAAATGGGATTTACGGGGAAGGATATTGAGTGGCTCCCAAGATTGAAGAGAAAACTGGAAAAGTACGCTTAGAAAACAGGAAGGAACAAAGAAATATCTGGCAACCTAGAACCCAGCCACCAGAACAGGCTACTCAGGTCTCCATGCCATTGAATCCTCCTATCACACCTCTGCTTGATTGATCTGACTGCCCCAACTCTTTGCATCACTCTTTCAAGGGTCAAGGTCCTGGGTGGGAGCATCCTTCGGGCTGACCTTGGGTCAAGGGTCTGGCCTCTCACCCAGGAGTCAGGGAGGAGAACTATTTACCCTTATCAGCTTTTTAGTGAGAGGCAGAGTTTCCAAAATAGTAAGCTATTTGAATAAGTGCAACCTCTCCCAACTGCTAAGCCAAACAGCCTCTTTTGAGCGTTCATTCCACTTTATCTCTGCATCATTCATCACCATCAGCCACCAGTCCTCCACCTCCCACCTTCTTAAACTTCCCTCTTCCTTCAGCATCCAGGATATGGCTTTTTCCTGGTTCTTCTCTGCTTCTGGCCACTACTCCTCTATCCCCCTCTTCAGTGTTGAGGTTCCCAAAATCCCTTCCTTGTCCTCGCTCCTTATATAGACTCCCTCGGGAAATTACATTTATATCCTTGGCTCCAAATGTGACCCTAAATTTTTTGCTCCAGCCTTGATTCTCATTCTGGGCTTAAGTCCCATAGACACCTCAATATCAGTGTGTCCCAGATGGAACTTCAGGGCTGCACGCCTTACTGGCCTCAAGTCACAATTGGCCCAACTGGAAATCCAGTCATCCACGGTCCCCATATATAGTCAGCCACCAAATTCTGTCCATTCTATTTCAAAAGTGTCTCTTTACTTACTGAAATATTTAAAAGGTCTCTTGACTGCCATTCTGCTTCCTGATTAGCATCGAAGATCTGGACTGCGTTTGACTGCTGGAGCCACAGCCTAGAGAGACAGAAGGGGAAAAGGGAGCCCTACGTGGGAGCTCACCAGCTTCTATACTTCAGGGTCTTCAAGAGCATCTTCTTTTTCTTCTCTCTTTTTAAAGTTTAATTTTGTATTATATTCACCTGGTTCAAAAATCATAAGTTATAAAGGGTATACAAAATCTCTCTCTTAACTTTGCATCTGCCCAGTTTCTCGTCCCACTCCACCCCCTCCCCTATAGATATCCTTCCAGAGTTTCTTTATGCATTTATAATAAAGTATGAATAAAAGTTCTTATTTTCACTCCCTCCCACCCTTTGTTTTTACCCTAAAGGCACACACTATATCCTCTCTTCTGTATCTTACTTTTTGTCACTTAACAAACATGTGCTGGTAAAACTTTCCATATCATTGGAAGTAGAGAGCTGCCTTATTTTTTTAAATTTTTATTTTATATAGGAGTATAGTTGATTTACAATGTTATATTAGCTTCAGGTATACAGCAAAGTGATTCATTTATACATATACATGTATCTATTCTTTTTCAGATTCTTTTCCCATGTAGGTTATTACAGAGTATTGAGCAGAGTTCCCTGTGCTATACAGTAGGTCCTGGTTGGTTATCTATTTTATATACAGTAGTGTGTATGTGTGAATCCCAATCTCCCAATTTATCCCTCCCCCAACCTTTCCCCTTTGGTAACCATAAGTTTGTTTTCTAAGTCTGTGAGTCTGTTTCTGTTTTGTAAATAAGTTCGTTTGTATCAAATTTTTTAGATTCCCCATATAAGTGATATCATATATTTGTCTTTCTCTGTCTGAATTACTTCACTTAGTATGATAATCTCCAGGTCCATCCACGTTGCTACAAATGGCATTATTTCATTCTTTTTAATGGCTAATATTCCATTGTATATTTGTACCACATCTTTATCCATTCATCTGTCAGTGGACATTTAGGTTGTTTCCATGTCTTGGCTACTGTAAACAGTGCTGCAATGAACATTGGGGTGCATGTACCTTTTTTTAAAAAATAAATTTATTTGTTTGTTTGTTTATTTATTTATGGCTGTGTTGGGTCTTCGTTGCTGCAGGTGGGCTTTCTCTAGTTGTGGCAAGCAGGGGCTACTCTTCGTTGCAGTGCGCAGGCTTCTCATTGTGGTGGCTTCTCGTTGCGGAGCACGGGCTCTAGGCACGCGGGCTTCAGTAGTTGCAGCACATGGGCTCAGTAGTTGTGGATCATGGGCTCTAGAGCTCAGGCTCAGGAGTTGTGACGCACAGGCTTCGTTGCTCCGCGGCATGTGGGATCTTCCCAGACCAGGGCTCGAACCCATGCCCCCTGCACTGGGAGACGTTTTCTTAACCACTGCGCCACCAGGAAAGTCCCATGCATGTATCTTTTTGAATTATGGTTTTCTCCGGATATATGCCCAGGAGTGGGATTGCTGGATCATATGATAAGAGAGTTGCCTTATTTTAAGAGTATTTTCCTAACATGCTGGTGTCATAAATGCCTGAAAAGTTTATTATACGTGTCTTTTCATTCAGTCTGGTTGAATTGCCCATCAACCATAATATTTAGGCACTACATTTTTTTAATTGAAGTATAGATGATTTACAATGTTGTGTTAATTTCTGCTCTACAGCAAAGTGATTCAGTTATTTATATATATATATTTTTTTTTTTATATATATATATACACATTCTTTCTTACATTCTTTTCCACTATGCCTTATCACAGGATATTGAATATAGTTTCCTGTACTATACAGTAGGACCTTGTTGTTTATCCATTCTATATATAATAGTTTGCATCTGCTAACCCCAAATTCCCAGTCCATCCCTCCCCCACCCCCCCTTCCCCTTGGCAACCACAAGTCTGTTCTCTGTGTCTGTGAGTCTGTTTCTGTTTCGTAGATAAGTTCATTTGTTAATATTTTAGATTCCACATACAAGTGATATCATATGGTATTTGTCTTTGTCTGACTTACTTCACTTAGTATGACAATCTCTAGGTCCATCCATGTTGCTGCAGAGGGCATCATTTCATTCTTTTTATGGCTGAGTAATGTTTCATTGTATAATATATATGTGCCACATCTTCTTTATCCATTCATCTGTAAATGGACATTTAGGTTGTTTCCATGTCTTGGCTATTGTGAATAGTGCTGCTATGAACATAGGGGTTCATGTATCTTTTGAATTATAGTTTTGTCCAGATATATGCACAGGAGTGGGATCACTGGATCATATTGGCAACTCTATTTTTAGTTTTTTGAGGAACCTCTATACTGTTTTCAATAGTGCCTTTACCAACTTACATTCCCACCAACAAGTAGGAGGGTTACTTTTTCTCCACACCCTCTCCAGCATTTGTTATTTGTAGACTTTTTAATGATGGCCATTCTGACTGGTGTGAGGTGGTACCTCATTGTAATTTTGATTTGCATTTCTCTAATAATTAGTGATATTGAGCATCTTTTCATGTGCCTGTTGGCCATCTGTATGTCATCTTTGGAGAAATGTTTATTTAGGTCTTCTGCCCATTTCCTATTGGGTTGTTTGTTTTTTTATTGTTGAGTTGTATGAGCTATTTGTATATTTTGGAAATTAAGCCCTTGTTGGTTGCATCATTTGCAAATATTTTCTCCCATTCTGTAAATTGTCTTTTCATTTTGTTTATGGTTTCCTTTGCTGTACAAAAGCTTGTAAGTTTGATTAGGTCCCATTTGTTTATTTTTGCTTTTATTTCTATCGCCTTGGGAGACTGACCTAAGAAAACATCGGTATGATTTATGTCAGAGAATGTTTTGCCTATGTTCTCTTCTAGGAGTTTTATGGTGTCATGTCTTATGTTTAAGTCTTTAAGCCATTTTGAGTTTATTTTTGCATATGGTGTGAGGGTGTGTTCTAACCTCATTGATTTACTGCAGCTGTCCAACTTTCCCAGCACCTCTTGCTGAAGAGATGTCTTTTCTCCATTGTATATTCTTTAGGCGCTTCATTTTTTGAGTACAGCAGGTTTGAGAGCAATTTGCTGGAAATATTAACCAGTTCTCATCTTTTCTCTATTCCAAATCAGCTATAAGAATAACTGAAATTTAAACGCACATCAAAGATTATTACTCCACATGAGAAAACAGGATGCTGCCACTTTTCAGAATAAATGCCTGTTGGGGGTAGAGTGGCAAAAGTGTAGAAAAATCTGTTTGGGGGTTAACAGCAGGAAATCAGCAGACCTACAAAACTGATAGTGGTCAGAAACTTGGGAGTTTGGAGGACTGGGATGGAATGGCTGATTCAGGTGTAGCAAAAGGAAAATGTCACCATTGGCTAAAGGCAAATGCAGAGGTGGATCTGGTGTCCTCCAGAAGTGCAGAGCTGAGCTCTAGACATTAACTCTCTCTCACTTCCTAGACTGATGACTTGAAGTGATTGACTTGAAATATAATCAGCAGAAGCAAACTACAAATAGAAGAAATTTTTCTAAATCCGATAAAGAGTACCTACAAAAGTCTGTTACAAACATCACATTTAAAGATGAATTACTGAAAACTTTGCCACTAAGACTGGGAATGAAACAAGAGGGCCTCCTATTCAATATCATACTAGAAGTACCAGCTGATGCAATAAGGAAAGAAAAAGGAATAAAGGGCATAAGAATTGGAAAGAAAGAAATTGTATGACATGATTATATACAAAGAAAATACAAAAGAATTTACAGACAAGCCACTGGAACTAGGAAAGCTACTGGATAAAGGTTAACATAGATTAAAAACTCAATGGAATTTCTATATACAAACAACAAACAAGTAGAAATTGATTTAAATGATACCATTTACAATAGCATCAAAAAATGTAAATTATCTAGGATTAAATCTAACAAAATGTGCTGAAATAACACTTCTCTACACTGAAAACTGAAAATATTAAGATGAACTAAGACATTAAGAAGACACAAATGGATTAATATATAACATGTTCCTGAATTATGACAATATTATAAAGATTTCAGTTCTCCTCAAATTGATTTATGTGTTAAGTTCTAATCGGTATCCCAACAGGGATTTTTTAAATACAAATTGATAGGCTGAGTCTAAAATGTAGATGGAAATATAAGGGCCCAAAATAGCCAAGACATCCTTGAAAAAGATTAATACTCATGTTTATATTCACTTGATTTACAATAAAGATGATACTTTAGTCTGGTGGGGAGTGAATGTGAGTCAATTGGATATCTATATGGAAAAAAATATATTGACCCGCTACATCATGTCATACACAAAAATGAATTCCGGATGACTAAAGGTCTAAATATGAAAAGTAGAATAATAAAGGTTTATGAAGAAAAGAGAGGAGTATATCTTCATGACCTTGGGTATGTAAAAATTTCTTAAACAGGTCACCAAAAGCATGCAGACTATAAAGGGGAAAAAAAATGATAAATTTAACTACAGTAAAAGTAAAAACTTCTGTTTATCAAAAGATACTATTAAGAAGGTAAAAAAATAAGACACAGAGTAAGTGAAGATATATATAGTACTTATATCTGACTTATATCCAGAATATATAAGGAACTCTTATGAATCAGTAAGAAAAAAGCAGATAACCCAAATAAAAAGTAAGCAAAAGATTTGAACAAGCATTTCTCAAGTAAGCATATGAAATGTTTCTCAAATAAACATGTGCAAACATCCTCAATATCAGTAGTCATCAAATTAAAACCACAGTGTGACACCACTACATAACCACTAGAATGGCTAAGATAAAAGACAGAAAATTCAAGTGTTGGTGAAGATGTGAAGCAAATGGAATTTTCATGCCTTGTCAGCAGGAGAATAAATAGATATAATAATTTCAGAAAGCTGTTTGGCAATATCTTCTAAAGCCGAACACATGCCAATTCTATGACATAACCATTCCACTCCTAGGAATATACCAAACAGAAATGCATCAAAAGATGTTTACAAATTCTTTTTTAAGATGAATCCAAGCAGCATTATTTGTGATAGCTAAAAACTGGAACCAATACAAATGTCCATCAACAGTGGATTGGATATACACATTGTGAGATATTCACACAATGGAACACTGTGCAGCAGTGAGAATGAATGAACTAAAACTACAGGCAGCAATATGGATAAATCTCATGAACATAATGGTTGAGCAAAAGAAACCAGACACAAAAGAGTACAGTTCCATTCATATAAGTATCCAAAACAAGCAACACTAAGGTACACTGTTAGAGGTCAGAATAGTGGTACCCTTGATGAGGGGACAGTGACTGAAAGGGTGGGGGGCTCAAGGTCTTCTTTGGTGCTGGTGGTGTTCTGTTTTTCAATCTGTGTGCTGGTTACCCTAGTATAATCAGTTTCTGAAAATTCATTGAGCTGTACATTTATGATATGTGCACTTTTCTATATGTAGATTATACTTCAATAAAAAGTAAAGCAAAAACAAAAATTGTGGAGTGTTAGAGAATATGAGAAAAGAAGTCTTTTTTTTTAATTGAAGTGTAGTTGATTTACAATGTTATGTTAATTTCTGCTGTACAGCAAAGAGATTGAGTTATATATATATATATATATATATATATATATATATATACATTCTATTTTTATATTCTTTTCCATTATGGTTTATCATAGGATGCTGAATATATTTCTCTGTGTTATGCAGTAGGATCTTGTTGTTTATCCGTCTCTAGCTGCATCCATGTTGCTGCAAATGGCATTATTTTGTTCTTTTTTATGTCTGAGTAGTATTCCATTGTATATATGTACCACATCTTCTTTATCCATTCATCTGTTGATGGACATTTAGGTTTTTTCCATGTCTTCGCTATTGTGAATAGTGCTGCAGTGAACATAGGGGTGCACGTATCTGAGAAAAGAAGTCTTTAGTCAAAGGTACTATGGGCTATTTACTTTGATATCTTTTACGTACTTAGAGAAAATTGAGAAAAGAATGGACTGCTCCTTCCTTGAAGGTACTGGGCTCTAGATCATGCATCAGGCACTGGTAGAAGAAGACATATGCCTCCTTATCCTTAAAGATACTCTTGCCTATGGCTTAGACCAGTGTGCTACTCAAAGTGTGGTCTTAGGAGTGGTGCTGGGCTGTGACGGTTTTATTACTAGACCACAAAAACAAAGAAAGCTTGTGCAAGAATGTAGTCAACATACTGCTTACTTCATCAAGAAAGTCTTGATCTGAAAAAAAGTCAGGTACTGAACAATGTGCTTAGTGATACAGTTGATTTATATTCTGTTGCAAACCTCATCTGATTGCAGACCAATAGCAGCAGCAACAAAAAAGCCATAATATTATTTGAAAGTACACTGTGTTAAGTTAAAGATCTATATTGTAAACTTTAGGGCATCCACCAAAAAAAAATTTTAAATGCATGATTAATAAGTCTAGTGAAGATTAAATAAAAACATAATAAATACTCAATTGATTAAATTAAAAGGCAGGGAAAGAAGGGGAAATGAATTAAGAACAGATCAGACAAACAGAAAGCAACTAGAAAGATGGTATGTTTAAGGTTAACACTAAGAGTAAGTGGTCTAAGAACCACCCCCAAGTAAAAGTCAGAGGTTGCCAAATTGGATAAAAATAAAGGTATAGATAGGCTAAAAAGAAAAGGATGGAAAAAGATATACCATGCGAGTGAAAATCAAAAGAAAGCTGTAGTGGCTTTATTATAACAAAGTGGACAACAATAAAGAGGGACATTACATGATGATAGAGGCATTAATTCATCAAGAAAACATAATCCCAAATGTGTGTGCACCTAAGAACACAGTTTCAAAATACAAGAAGCAAAAACTATTAGAACTGATAGGAGAAATAGACTGTTCTACAAACACAATTAGAGACTTTAACACTATTGTCTCAGGACAAGTAGACAGAAAAATCAAAAAGGATATAAAAGTGAATTACACTATCAATCTTTTTGACCTAATTTCCATTTATAGAACATGCTACCCAATCACATCAGAGTACGTATTCTTTTCAAGTGCACATGAAACATTCGCCAAGATACACCATATCCTAGGCCGTAAAAAATGTTTTAAAGAATTGAAATTGTAGGGCTTCCCTGGTGGCGCAGTGGTTGAGAATCTGCCTGCCAATGCAGGGGACACGGGTTCGAGCCCTGGTCTGGGAAGATCCCACATGCCGCGGAGCAACTAGGCCCGTGAGCCACAGCTACTGAGCCTGCGCGTCTGGAGCTCATGCTCCGCAACAAGAGAGGCCGCGATAGTGAGAGGCCCGCGCACCGCGATGAAGAGTGGCCCCCGCTTGCCGCAACTAGAGAAAGCCCTCGCACAGAAACGAAGACCCAACACAGCCAAAAATAAATATAAATCAATAAATTTAAAAAAAAAAAAAAAAAGAATTGAAATTGTACAAAATTTTCTGATCACAACAGTTAAAACATAAATATAAAATAGAAGGTATCTGATCAATCCCCAAATGTTTGGAAATTAAACAACATGCTTCTAAATAACCTATGGGCCTAAGAGGATGTCAAATAGACAATCAGAAAGTATTTTGAATCAAATGAAAATAAAGACAAAACATATGGGAAATTTGGGCATATAGCCAAAGCAGTGCTTAGAGAGAAATTTATAGCACTAAATGTTTACATTAGAAAAAGAGAAGGTTTTCAAATTAAGAACCTAAGCTGCTACCTTAAGAAACTAGAAACAAACAAATAAACTAAGTCCAAAGCAAGCAGAAGGAAACCATAAATAGAAAAAGTGATATCAATGAAAAGGACAGAGCAAAATCAATGAAACCAAAGTTCTCTGAAAATACTTTAAAAGGGTATACCTCTAGCCAAACTCATCAAGAAAAAGAAAAAAGACACAAATTACAAATATGAGAGCCTACAGACATTAAACAGATAGTAATTTTTAAATTGTTTTATATAATAAATTGGATAAATTAGATGAAATGGACAGATTCTTTGAAAGATGCAAATGATCAAAGCCCACTCAAAAAGAAATAGATAGGGAGGAGTCAAGATGGCGGTGTGAGAAGACGTGGAGTTAGCGTCTCCCCACAACTGCCACTGACTGGTGGCGAACTCTGACCACCAAGGATCTCCCCTGAAGCAGGGGAGATCAGGAGATGCAGGTGGGAGGGGCCCTCGGGGAGGAGTGGGAGAGGAATGGAGGGTGATTGCCCCACCCACTCAGCCCGGGGAGCCTGCTGAGCTCCCAAGTTAGTCCCCTGCCCTCCAAGGTGCCCCCTCCCACCCCACCCCCACCCACATTGGTCCTGGGGGCATAGGAGGGAGGCCAGGGAGATCAGGAGAGGCAGGAGGGAGGGGCCCTCCCAGACCCCAGACCCGAGGAGCAGGAGAGGAGGGTGTTTGGCCCACCCACTCGAGCCCATGAAGCCTGCTGGGCTCCCAGGTGAGGTTCCCTGCCCTCTGAGACCAGGGGTGGGGGGCACGCCTGGGCCCCTTCTGTTCCTTGAGCCTAAGCCCCACCCCCACAGCCCCCATGGCCTTTTCCAGCCCTGTGGGTCCTGAGCACTGGCCCAGCCCACTGCCCAAACCTCACCCTTGCTTAGGCCCTGCTCTCCACAGCCAAGGCCTTCCCCCCAACCCCGTTTTTTTTTCCTTCCTCTTTTTTACTACTGTGGCACCAATGTACCTTCCAGTTGTTGATTCATCTATATTTTTATTTTTACATTCTTTCTAACATATCTGTTAGTTTCCTAGTCTAATTTAATTTTTTACTTTGTTTTTTTTGCCACCCCACGTGGCTTGTGGGATCTTGATTTGCAATCCGGGGTCGTGTGGAAGTTCCTGCAGTGGGAGCTCTGAGTCTGAACCACTGGACTAACAGAGAACCTCAGACCCCAGGGAATATTCATTGGAGTGAGGTCTCACAGAGTTCCTCATCTCAGCACCAAGACCCAGCTCTACACAATAGTCTACAAACTCCAGTGTTGGAAGCCTCAGGCCAAACAACCAGTAAAACAGGAACACATTCCCACTCATTAAAAAAAAAAATGAGACAACAAAAAATATGTCACAGATGAAGGAGCAAGGTAAAAACCTACAAGACCAAATAAATGAAGAGGAAATAGGCAATCTTCCTGAAAAAGAATTCAGAGTAATGATAGTAAAGATGATCCAGAATCTCAGAAATAGAATGGAAGCACAGACTGAGGAAATAAAAGAAATGTTTAACAAAGATCTAGAAGAACTAAAGCACAAACAAACAGAAGTGAACAACATAATAACTGAAATGAAAAATACACTAGAAGGAACCAATAACAGAATAACGGAGGCAGAAGAACGAATAAGTGAGCTGGAAGACAAAATGGTGGAAATAACTGCCAAGAAGCAGAATAAAGAAAAAAGAATGAAAAGAAGACAATCTCAGAGACCTCTGGGACAACACTAAATGCACCAACATTTGAATTATAGGGGTCCCGGAAGACAAAGAGAACAAGAAAGGGTCTGAGAAAATATTTGAAGAGATTATGGTGGCAAACTTCCCTAACATGGGAAAGGAAATTGTCACCCAAGTCCAGGAAACACAGAGTCCCATACAGGATAAATCCTAGGAAAAACACACCAAGACACATATTAATCAAACTAACAAAAATTAAATTCAAAGAAAAAATATTAAAAGCAGCAAGGGAAAAACAAAAAATAACATACAAAGGAATCCCCATAAGGTTATCAGCTGATTTTTCAGTGGAAACTCTGCAGGCCAGAAGGCAGTGGCAGTATATACTTAAAGTGATGAAAGAGAAAAAACCTACAACCAAGATTACTCTACCCAGCAAGGATCTCATTCAGATTCAATGGAGAAGACAAAAGCTTTTCAGACAAACAAAAGCTAAGAGAATTCAGCGCCACCAAACCAGCTTTACAACAAATGCTAAAGAAACTTCTCTAAGCGGGGAAACACAAGAGAAGAAAAAGACACAAAAACACAAACCCAAAACAATTAAGAAGATGGTAATAGGAACATACATATCAATAATAACCTTGAATGTAAATGGATTAAATGCCCCAACCAAAAGACACAGACTGGCTGAATGGATACAAAAACAAGACCCATATATATGCTGTCTACAAGAGACCCACTTCAGACCTAGGGACACATACAGACTGAAAGTGAGGGGATGGAAAAAGATATTCCATGCAAATCAAAGAAAGCTGGAGTAGCAATACTCATGTCAGATAAAATAAACTTTAAATTAAAGACTGTTTCAAGAGATAAGGAGGGACACTACATAATGATCAAAGAATCAATTCAAGAAGAAAATATAACAATTATAAATGTTCATGCACCCAACATAGGAGCACCTCAATACATAAGGCAAATGCTAACAACCATGAAAGGAGAAATCGACAGTAACACAATAATAGTAGGGGACTTTAAAACACCCCTCTTACACCAATGGGCAGATCATCCAAACAGAAAATAAATAAGGAAACACAAGCTTTAAATGACACAATAGGTCAGATAGATCTAACTGATATTTATAGAACATTCCACCCAAAAGTGGCAGAATACACTTTCTTCTCAAGTGCACATGGAACATTCTCCAGGATAGATCACATCTTGGGTCACAAATCAAGCCTCTGAAAACTTAAGAAAATTGAAATCATATCAAGCATCTTTTCTGACCACAATGCTATGAGATTGGAAATCAATTACAGGAAAAAAAATGTAAAAAACAAAAATACATGGAGGCTAAACAGTGCACTACTAAATAACCAAGAAATCACTGAAGGAATCAAAGAAGAAATTTAAAAATGCATAGAAACAAATGACAATGAAAATACTATGACCCAAAACCTATGGGACACAGCAAAAGCAGTTCTAAGAGGGAAGTTTATAGCAATTCAATCTCACCTCAAGAAACAAGAAAAATCTCAAATAAACAATCTAACCCAACACTTAAAACAACTAGAGAAAGAAGAACAAAACCCAAAGTCAGTAGAAGGAAAGAAATCATAAAGATCAGAGCAGAAATAAATGAAATAGAAACAAAGAAAACAGTAGCAAAGATCAATAAAACTAAAAGGTGGTTCTTTGAGAAGATAAACAAAATTGATAAACCCTTAGCCAGACTCATCAAGAAAAAAAGGGAGAGGATGCAAATCAATAAAATTAGAAATGAAAGAGGAGAAATCACAACTGACACTGCAGAAATACAAAGGATTATAAGAGACTAGTACAAACAACTATATGACAATAAAATTGACAACCACGAAGAAATGAACAAATTCTTGGAAAGGTACAATTTTCCAAGACTGAACGAGGAAGAATTAGAAAATATAAACAGACCTATCACAAGTAATGAAATTGACACCATATCTTAAAATCTTCCAATAAACAAAAGTCCAGGACTAGATGGCTTCACAGGCGAATTCTATCAAACATTTAGAGAAGAGCTAACACCGATCCTTCTCAAACTCTTCCAAAAAATTGCAGAGAGAGAAACACTCCCAAATTCATTCTACATAGCCACCATCACCCTGATACCAAAACCAGAAAAAGATATCACAAAAAAAATTATAGACCAATATCACTGATGACCATAGATGCAAAAATCCTCAACAAAATACTAGCAAACAGAATCCAGCAGCACATTAAAAGGATCATACACCATGATCAAGTGGGATTTATCCCAGGGATGCAAGCATTCTTCAGTATACACAAATCAATAAATGTGATACACCACATTAACAAATCAAGGAATAAAAACCATATGATCATCTCAATAGATGCAGAAAAAGCTTTTGACAAAATTCAACACCCATTTATGATAAAAACTCTCCAGAAAATGGGCACAGAGGGAACCTACCTCAACATAATAAAGGCCATATATGACAAACCCACAGCAAGCATCATACTCAATGGTGAAAAACTGAAAGCATTTCCACTAGGACCAGGAACAAGGCAAGGGTGTCCACTCTCACTATTCTTATTCAACATAGTTTTGGAAGTCCTAGCCACAGCAATCAGAGAAGAAAAAGAAATGAAAGGAATACAAATTGGAAAAGAAGAAGTAAAACTGTCACTATTTGCCAATGACATGATACTATACATAGAAAATCCTAAAGATGCCACCAGAAAACTACTAGAACTAAACAATGAATTTTGTTAGGTTGCAGGATACAAAATTAATGCACAGAAATCTCTGGCATGCCTAAACACCAACAACGAAAAATCAGAAAAAGAAATTAAGGAAACACTCCCATTTACCACTGCAACAAAAAGAATAAAATACCTAGGAATTAACCTGCCTAAGGAGGCGAAAGAGTTGTACTCAGAAAACTATAAAACACTGATGAAAGAAATCAAAGATGACATAAACAGATGGAGAAATAGACCATGTTCTTGGATTGGAAGAATCAATATTGTGAAAAATGACTACACTACCCAAAGCAATCTACAGATTCAATGCAATCCCTATCAAACTACCAATGGGTTTCTTCACAGAATTAGAACAAAAAATCTTACAATTCATATGGAAACACAGAAGACCATGAATAGCCAAAGCAATCTTGAGAAAGAAAAACAGAGTTGGAGGAATCAGGCTCCCTGACTTCAAACTATACCACAAAGCTACAGTAATCAAGACAATATAGTACTGGCACAAAAACAGAAATATAGATTAATGATACAGGATAGAATGCCCAGAGATAAATCCATGCACATATGGGCACCTAATTTACAACAAAGGAGGCAAGAACATACAATGGAGAAAAGACAGCCTCTTCAATAAGTGGTGCTGGGAAAACTGGACAGCTACATGTAAAAGAATGAAATTAGAACACTACCTAACACCATACACAAAGATAAACTCTAAGTGGATTAAAGACTTAAATGTAAGACCAGACACTATAAAACTTTTAGAGGAAAACATAGGAAAAACACTCTTTGACATAAACCACAGCAAGATCTTTTTTGACCCACCTCCTACAGTAACAGAAATAAAAACAAAGGTAAACAAATGGGATTTAACTAAACTTAAAAGCTTTTGCACAGCAGAGGAAACCATAAACAAGACAAAAAGACAACCCTCAGAATGGGAGAAAATATTTGCAAATGAAACAACAGACAAAGGATTAGTCTCCAAAATATACGAACAGCTCATGGGGTTCAATATCAAAAAAACAAACAATCCAGTTAAAAAATGGGCAGAAGACCTAAATAGACATTTCACCAAGGAAGACATACAGATGGCCAAGAGGCACATGAAAAGATGCTCAACATCACTAATTATTAGAGAAATGCAAATCAAAACTACAATGAGGTATCACCTCACGCCAGTCAGAATGGCCATTATAAAAAAAGCTAGAAACAATAAATGCTGGAAAGGGTGTGGTGAAAAGGGAACCCTCCCATACTCTTGGTGGGAATGTAAATTGATACAACCACTATGGAAAACAGTATGGATGTTCCTTAAAAAACTAAAAATAGAACTACCATATGACCCAGCAATCCCACTCCTGGGCATACACCCTGAGAAAACCATAATTCAAAAAGAGATATCCACCACAATGTTCATTGCAGCACTATTTACAATAGTCAGGACATGGAACCAACCTAAATGTCCATCAAGAGATGAATGGATAAAGAAGATGTGGCACATATATACAATGGAATATTACTCAGCCATAAAAAGAAATGAAATTGAGTTATTTGTAGTGAGGTGGATGGACCTAGAGTCTGTCATACAGAGTGAAGTAAGTCAGAAAGAGAAAAACAAATACCGTATGCTAACACGTATATATGGAATCTAACAACAAAAAAATGGTACTGATGAACCTAGTTGCAGGGCAGGAATAAAGAGGTAGGCACAGAGAATGGACATGATGACATGGGGTGGGAGGGCAAAGCTGGGGCGAAGTGAGAGTAGCATTGACATATATACACTACCGAATGTAAAATAGTTGGCTGGTGGGAAGCAGCAGCATAGCACAGGGAGATCGGCTCGGTCCTTTGCGATGACCTAGATGGGTGGGATAGTGAGGATGGGAGGGAGGCTCAAGAGGGAGGGGATATGGGGACATGTGTATACATATGGCTGATTCACTTTGTTGTGCAAAAGAAACTAAATGGTATTGTGAAGCAATTATACTCCAATAAAGATCTATTTAAAAAAAAGAAGAAATAGATAACCTGAATACTGTTATATCCATTTTTAAAAACTAAATTTGTATTTTAAAACCTTCTCACAAAGAAAATTCCAGGTTCAGATGGTTTCACTGGTAAATTTGAAAATGTTATCTACATAATGATTCCATTTATGTGATATTCTCAAAATGCAAAAGTACAGAAATGGAGAATGGTTTAATGGTTACCAGGAGACAGGGATGGTGGTTGAATATAAAAGGGTAGCACAAGGGAGTTCTTCTGTGGTGATGAAACAGTTTTATATCTTTATTGTGGTGGTGGTTACATGAATCTATGCATAAGATAAAATACATAGAACTATACACACAAACACAAATGAATGTATGTTAAAAATGGTGAAAACGAAACCTTATCTGTATTTTAACAGATACAGATAATTGGTAAATTAACAGAATTGTACCAATGTTACTTTCTTGGATTTGATACTGCTCTACAGGTATACCACTGGGAGAAACTGGAAGAAGAGTACAGGGACTCTATGTATGTTTTTGCAACTTCCCATGAGACTATACTTATTTTAAAATAATTTTTTAAAAAATGAACTGAGCACTAGCGAGCTGTGGAACAACCTCAGGGAGCCAAATATATGTGCAATTGGAATCCCTGAATGGGACTGCAGAGGGAGAACTGAAAGCATTAGAAGAAATAATGACCAAATTTTTCCCAATTTGATGAAAACTTTAAACTTACAGATCCAAAAATTCCAACAAACACCAAGCACAAGAAACATGAAAACACAAATTACACCAAGGTGCATCATAATCAAATTGCTCAAAACCTGGGATAAAGAGAAAATCGTAAATGTAGAAAGAGAAAAAGACACATTGCATACAGAGAAACAAAGATAAAGGTGACATCGGATTTCTCATCAGAAACAATGAAAATGAAGACAAAAACAAAAATAAACAAGTGGAACTATATCAAACTAAAAAGCTTCTGCACAGGAAAGGAAACCATCAATAAAATGAAAAGGCAACCCACCAAATGGGAGAAAATATTTGCAAATAATATATCTAATAAGGGGTTAGTATCCAAAATATACAAAGAACGATTACAACTCAATAGAAAAAATAAATAAATAAATAAACAATCCGATTAAAAATGGGCAGAGAATCGGAATAGCCATTTTTCCAAAGAAGACATACAGATGGCCAACAGGTACATGAAAAGGTGTTCAACATCACCAATCATCAGGGAAATGCAAATCACAACCACAGTGAAAAAAAAAAAAACACAGTGAGAGATCATCTCACACCTGTTGGAATGGCTATTATCAAACAGCATGATGAGTATAGTTAATAACACTGTAATGAATATATGAATGTTGCTAAGTAAGTAGATCTTAAAAGTTCTTATCACAAGAAAAAAAAATGTGGCTACGTATGATGATGGACATTAACTAGACTTATTGTGGTGATCATTTCACAATATATACAAATATCAAATCATTAATTTGTACACCTGAAACTAATGTAATGATCCGTGTCAAATATACCTTAATTAAAAAAAGAAACAATGCTAGTGAAAAGACAGTAGGGCAACATCTTTACAATACTGAAATAAAACACTGTCAACTTAGAATTCTACTACCCCAGTGAAAATATTTTTCAAAAACTAAGACAAAATACACTTTTTCAAACATACAAAAAGTTGAAAGGATTCATTACCAATAAACCCACACTGCAAGAAATGTAAAAGGAAGTTATTATTCACATGGGATGAAAAGATGCCAGATGGAAGTATGGATCTACACAAAGGAATGATGAGCTCCAAAAATGGCAGCAGTTCTCAACGTATGGTCCAGGGGAACTCCTGGTTGTCCCCTTCCAGGAGATCTGCAAAGTCAAATTATTTTCATAATAATGCTAAGTAAGAAGTTATTGCCTTTTCATGCCCATTCTCTCACAGTGTATAGTGGAATTTTCCAGTGTGATTTGGCAACAGAATAAATGCAGAGGCAGATATAAGAACCAAGCTTTCTTCTATTAACCCAGACATTCAAGAGGTTTGTTTAAAATGTAAAATAGTCACTCCTCACAAATTTTTTGTTTTGAAAAATATATTTTTCATGATAACATTTTATGTTAACCTGTAATCTCTTTCATCGTTATTTTTAAATTAATTAATAACTATTTTTTAAATTTTTGTTTTTTAAATTTCTAATGTAGTAAAATACTGACAAATAATCCACAAAAAAAGCTTTTTAGCATCCTCAATAATTGTGAAAAGAGTATTTAAGGACTCTAGAGACCAATAGGTGTGAGAGCTGCTGTTCCAGAGCAGCTTAGCATTTAAAGGCCTTGGACAAACATGACTGAAAATAAAGAGGGTTTGATGACACACAGAATCATGTGGGTTTTAAAAAAAAAAAAAAAAAAGGATGAAGGAAGGGCTTTAGAAATGGAGGCAAACAGAATAGGACCAGAAAATCCAAGCTGGAGATTTACACAAAATGGAGGAGGGTTAAAAGCCCTGAGGAGATTGTCTCTGGGGTGTAAATCATTTACCTGCTCGGCGTGGACCAGTTGCACCCAGCAAACAAAACTGCCAGGCACCTTCAGCAATTAGTTGTTTGAGACACATGTATGAGCGCAGATTGTGGCTGCATTTAATAACAATCCCATTTAAATTGCATCTGGCACAGAGGGACACTGCCCAGGTCCCGGTGGCATCATTATTCACGGCTACCTTTCTGCCATCATCAGTCCTTTTACTTATGAAGAAATTGCAAACTTGCAGAAGGAAGAACGGGGGACTTTGGATTCAGGGAGCCCTGGACTCACAATCCTGTCTAATCCTGCCTTCCTCTAGAAATCGCTGTGTGATCTTAACCATTTCAAGCTTGACCTGCTGAAAGTGTGTGCCTTGGAAGCAGAGCAAAATTCCGTGACTTTGGCCCTGGCTCCAACGCGTGCCTTCTCTGGCTGCAGCTCACTGCTTGAGCCTTATCCTCCAGTGTTTCCAGTAAGTCTCAGAGCCACTCAGACTTTAACAATCACTTCATCTTCTTTTACAAATGAGGGTTCCAACCTTCCATGACCTCCTTAACACTTGCTGCTGTCCACCTGTTGTTACTGCTGTACAGCCATCCTAGCCTGGGTTGGTTTCCATTGTTCGCAGCTAAAACGACTGTGGATAATCTCAAAATGAATTAAATCGTAAATACTTCATGGAAAGCCCTCACTACATAACACTTCATCTTCCAAGTTGAGGGACTACTTTTGACTTGTGTGAGGACAGAGCAGGAAGAAGTCAATACTGTATAACCCTGGAAGGCAAGTAGCATTGGCCGGTGAGCCCATAGGGAACTCTCCACACTTTCGGAATGGATAGTTCCTAAAAATATTTAGGCCCAGCTTCCAAGTGGCAACTCTTGCACAGGCTCTCTCTGGCTCCTGGAGTCCACATACGAATCAGGCCACAAGTTCCAGGGAGTTAAATACATCCCAGGAGCAGACTTCAACCAATGACTCCTGGGAGCAGGTAGATAAATATTCCAGCTCCCTCCTCCCTCAGGCAGGACGGTATTTTTAAAGATCTTATCTCTCATTTTTTTAATCAAGATATAAATTACACATCATAAAACTCATACTTCTTTTAAAATTTTATTTATTTATTTATTTTTGCACGCGTTGGGTCTTTGTTGCTGAGCGCGGGCTTTTCTCTAGTTGCGGCAAGTGGGGGCTACTCTTCGTTGCGGTGTGTGGGCTTCTCATTGCGGTGGCTTCTCTTTTTGCAGAGCTCGGGCTCTAAGCGTGCGGGTTTCAGTAGTTGTGGCATGAAGGCTCAGTAGTTGTGGCTTGCCGTCTTAGTTGCTCTGCGGCATGTGGGATCTTCAGGGACCAGGGCTCTAACCTGTGTCTCCTGCATTGGCAGGCAGATTCTTAACCACTGCGCCACCAGGGAAGTCCCAAAACTCATACTTTAAAGTGTACAATTTAGTAGTTTTTAGTATAATCATACAGTTGTGCAACCATTACTCTTATTTAATTCCAGAACATTTTCATCACTCCAAAAAGAAACTCAGTACCTGGTAGCACTCATTCCTCATCCCATCCTCTCTCCAGCCCCTAGCAATCACTAATCTACTTTTGGTCTCTATGGATTTGTCTTTTGGGGAATTTCATATAAATGGAATCATACAGTATGAAGCCTTTTGCGCCTGGCTTCCTTCACTTAACGTTTTTTCAAGATTCATTCATGTTGAGCACATACTAGTATTTCATTCTTTTTATTGCTCAGTAATATTCCATTTTATGAATATACCACATTATGTTTATCCATTTATCAATTGATGGACATTTGGGTTGTTTTCACTTTTGGCTATTATGAATAATGCTGCTATAAGCATTCGTGTTTTTGTGTGGACATATGTTTTTGATTCTCTTGGGTAAATACCTAGGAGTGGAATGGCTGGGTCATATGATAACTCTGTGTTTAACTTTTTGAGAAACTGGTAAACTGGTTTTCCAAAGCAGCTGCACTAAAAGTTTCACCAGCAATATATGAGGATTCCAATTTCTCTATATCCTAACACTTGTTATTGCCATATTTTTTTAAGAATAAACTTTTTTTAAAATAAATTTTATTTATTTATTTATTTATGGCTGTGTTGGGTCTTCGTTGCTGTATGCAGGCTTTCTCTAGTTGCGGCAAGCAGGGACTACTCTTCGTTGCGATGCACAGGCTTCTCATTGCGGTGGCTTCTCTTGTTGCAGAACACAAGCTCTAGGCACGTGGGCTTCAGGAGTTGTGGCACGCAGGCTCAGTAGTTGTAGCTCATGGGCTCTAGAGTGCAGGCTCAGTAGTTGTGGCACACGGGTTTAGTTGCTCCATGGCATGTGGGATCTTCCCGGACCAGGGATCGAAACTGTGTCCCCTGCATTGGCAGGCAGATTCTTATCCACTGTGCCACCAGGGAAGTCCTTGCCATGTTTTTTATCATTAGCCATCCTAGTGGGTGTGAAGTGGTATCTCATTGCTGTTTTGATTTGCATTTCCTTAATGACTAATGATGTTGCTATGGACTGAATGTTTGTGTTTCCCGGAATCCATATACTGAAGCCTTAGTATGATGGTATTTGGAGGTGGGGACTTTGAGAGGTAATTAGGTCATGAGGGTGGGGTCCCATGATGGGATTAACGTCCTTATTAGAAGAGGAAGAGAGCTAGCCCCCTCTTTCTCCTCCATATGAGATACAAGAAGACAGTCATCTGTAAACCAGGAAGAGGGTCCTCTCCAAGAACCTGATCATGCCGGCACCCTGATCTTGGGCTTCTAGCCTCTAGACCTGTGAAAAATAAATGTCTGTTATTTAAGCCACCCAGTCTATAGTATTCTGTCATAGCAGCTGGAACAGACTAAGACAGATGTTAAACATCTTTTCTTGTACTTTACTGGCCATTTGCATGTATTTTTTGGAGAAATATCTATCCTTGCCCATTTTAAAATTGGGTTGTCCTTTTATTGTTGAGTTGTATCTGGCAGGATAATTTTGGGTTCTACACTGTCTGCAGAGTTCTTTCTCCATTTGGTCACACTGGTAACTTGCCTGATAACACATCCTTTATTGGCACCTTGCCTTCTGTATTAGTCTGCTAGGACTGCCATAATAAAGTTCCACAGACTGGGTGGATTAAACAACAGAAATGTATTGTCTCACAGTTCTGGAGGCTAGAAGTCCAAGATCAAAATGTCAACAGTGTTGGTTCCTTCTGAAGGCTGTAAGAAAAAAAAAAAAATCTGTTCCATCCCTTTAACCTATATTCTGGTGGTTTGCATGAAATCTTTGGTGTTCCTTGGCTTGTAGAAGCATCACCCCAATCTCTGCTTTCATGTTCACATGGTGTTCTACCTGTGTGCATGTCTGTGTCCAAATTTCCCCTTTTGATAAAGACATCAGTTATATTGGATTAGGGCCCACTCTACCTCATATGACCTCATCCTAACTTAACTAATTACGTGTGCAATATCCTGTTCCCAAATAAGGTCGCATTTTGAGGTACGGAGGGGTTAGGACTTCAACATATGAATTTTGGGGAAATACAATTCAACCCATAGCACCTTCCTTGTCTTTCCTACTCTCCAGTTGGTGTTTCCTGAGATCACTGCCCAATGAACTACATACACTGAAGTCCTTATCTCAGGGCTTGCTTCCAAGGGAGCCAAAGACAAGACAGAAAATCAATCAGGGCCTTAGTAGGTTTAAAGGCAAATATCACTCCCAGGTCCAACAGGGTGGAAACTTCCAATGACTCTCCCTTTCAAAGAGGACCAAGGGTTTGGACTGGAAATGTGAACTCATTGCCTACTTTTCCTAAAAACTTAATATAACTTGTTAACCCTGGGGGTGGCAGTCTTTTTCAGTCAAGCTTTTGTAGTTTATTTGGTGACATTTTCAACTCATAAAAATAATTCAAATGATGTAGGTAGATTAGAAGGAAAGGAATTGGGTATGGATGCTGTCTAAAATTCTGGATAAAAATTGGGCACGTCACTGTTCACTTCCCCTAAGGCCCACCACACATGCTTCTGATGAACTGGAGTTTTGGATTTCCCTAAACACACCAAGCTTTCATATATTCTTCTGCCTTTGCCTGGACTGTTTCCTCTGTCCCACCAATGACTCATAAGTTCTCACATTTCACTTAAGTTCCAGTTCAAATGTCACTTCTTATTTTAAGTCACTCCCAACTTAGTCTAACCAGGGTGAATTCCAGGACCTGTGTGGCAGCTATTAGTGCAGATTGGCTGAGGCTGGAGCTCCTGGCACCATCTTGCCAACATATGGAGCCTGAAAATGACGCCAACGTGGAGAGGAGCAGACAAGAGAGATAGAGAGAAGCCAAGTCCTGGGGACATCACTGAATTCCTGGATCAAACTATGCCAGACCCTGCCAATCCTTTGACATTTCAGTGTCATGTGCCAAAGTATTTCACCTTCTTGCTTAACTCAACTTGAGTTGGTTATTGATTTTTTAAAATGAATCCAGAGATTTAAGACTGAATTATCCATGAGATATGACTTCCAAGACATGGGCAGGACAGCTGTGGGGACTCTCAGCCCTCTGCTTCACTTTAGCAGGGGTCCTAGAATGACACAACACCTAACTCCTGTGTCAAGTCTCTTCCGGGTGGAACATTTTGTTAATTAAGTCACATAATTTGGAAGTCCCTTTTATGTTATAACCTCACAAACAATATTACCTACTGTTTTAACCAAGGAATTTGAGGAATCTAACATTTTCACAGTCTCTTGCACTTAGTGGGTATTCAATTAAAATCTCTAGATATGATTTTTCTACTTCTTAGAATATAGAATTGAAGAACTGGAGGAGATTTTAAAGGGACAGAGCCTGCTTCTCTCATTTTACACATGAAGAAACATTTGCACAGACAGGTTAAATGGATTTCCCAAAGGTCATGCTACTAGCTAATGGGGGAGCCAGAGGGATAGTACCCAGATTACGCAACTCCCATTCTAATGCTTTTTTCACTATACTTCTACCCAAAGCATCTAGCACAGTCCTGAGCACATAGGAAGTACCTAATTAATAAGGAAATGACTGATATCCACAGGGCCTGCTGCTCAACTCAGGTGGAGGTCTGAGAGCACCAGCTATGAGACTTCTCCAAAATGACAGGATCAATGTTTGAAGAGCTGCCTAGCTGCAGGATTCCTTAGCGTAGCTGGCCTGAATTAGCCGCCTTAGTGCGGTTTTGGATAGTAGCTCAGATCTCAAGTAAACTGGTTTCTTGTAAGCCAGAGATGATTCCTCCAGGGTTGCTGCCAGCAAAAGCAAGTATCCTGGAGGTGACTTGGGTTGAACCGGTGTTGTCCCAAGCCAGTGTCTTTAATTGCTGCAGAAAATTCAAACAGCTGGGTCTCTCACTCTGAAATAGTAACTTCCTGTCTTTGGGGGAAAAAACACGTAGTCACCTCTAAGACTTTGGATGTTCAGATGGAAGACAAGCTGGCTTACGACATGTCCCACATTGAAGGATTTGTTGTTTTTAAGTCACCCTCTCCTCCAAGCAATAAGAGATCACAACCCTCCTGATCAAACAGTCCTAGCTCACAAAATTACAGCATCCACTTCAGTAACCAAAAGCTCAGAACCAGATTAGACTTCTGACATGACAAATAGCCCCACTACAAAAGCCTTTGTGCTTGGTTTTTGGACCCCCTCTTCCACCCCATTTCTCATTCCAGGGCTAAAATCACAATCATAGTGCAGATAGGGTCTGCTGCAGACTCAATCACCAAAACTACCTGGACCCCAACCCCGGATCCTTCATTTTTGTTCAGGGACTCCCTAAGGTAGCTCACAAATGCTCCCCAGTGGCCACAGTGGTCCTTCTGTGACCCTGACATGCTCCCTGCACCCCTCACCCGTGCTCAGGGACCACCCACGCTCTATACCCATCCCTTCCTTGCTATGCAGCTGTCACCCTTCCTGCCATAGTTCCTGCCGCCGTCGTCGCCCTCCTGATGTCACGTGGTCTTGCCCTGGCTGCCCTTCTGCCTGGCTCCAGCTGTCACTGCTCCACCCCTGGGAGCCTCCTTCTCTCCGGTTCAGTCAGTTGTCACCAACAGACTCTGTTTCATAAGCCATCTCCTTCTTTTTACAGGAAGGGGACACCAGGCACCCGGTAGGTTGGTCTGGAAGGTGAGGTGAGCGGCGCTGGCAGGGACGCATCCAACACTCTCCCTGACACCAGTGTCCACCCAGGTATTGTGTGCATGATGAGTTCCTTGCTCATCAGGTACCCTCAAAAGGCTACCCAGTCACATGAGGATCTTCATCTCTGGTCCACCTTCAGCCCTACTAGCCAGTCATCTATCCATCCATCCATCCATCCATCCATCTGTCCATTGTTCAGTCAATATAAATCGCTGATAAATACAAATGAGACAGGCAATTCCAAGAACTGTGGGTACAGCGAGTACAAGACAGACAAGGCCCCCAGGCCCTTAGAAGCCTATTTTTCAGTGAGGTGAAATAGACAGTAAACAAGCATACAAACAATGATTTTAGAGAGCAATGTGTTCTTGAAGAAATTAAGATTGCACAGAGAGCAGGAGGAGGGCGAGGCCAGTACTTCAGATCAGGCTTCGGGAAGGTCCCTTGGAGGAAGTGACATTTAAATAGACACCTAATCGGGTCCAGTCACGCAAAGATCCTGGGAAATGGCTCCAGACAGGGGACCAGCAGTGCCAAGGCCCGCAGGCAGGAAGGAACTTTGCTCAGAATGCGGCATTGTGAGTGAGGTGAGCGTGGTATGGGTGAGGTGGGAGAGGCCGGCGAAGGGCTCTGTATGCCAGGTGCAGACGAGTCTATGCGCTGGTGGAAAGCCTCACCCTCACCCCAGCAGCTCTGTGGAGAGTGGACTGCGGTCAGGAGGCTGTAGCACAGGAGAGGAGGGTGGTGTGCATTAGGGGACAGCGTGGAGACGGGAAACGGGGCAGATTCAGAATATGTTTTTAATGTAGAGACAACAGGATTGCCTTAGGAACATATTCTAAACAGGTCACAGTTCTGGAGGTCGGAAGTCTGACATGGGCCTTGGGGGCTAAAATCAAGGGGTCAGCAGGGCTGTTTTCTGGAGGTTCTGGGGGAGCATCTGTTTCCTTGCCTTTTCCAGCTTCCAGAGGCTGCCTGTCTCCTCCATCTTCAAAGCCAGTACTCACCTCACTCCAACTTCTGCTTCCGTTGTCACATCTCCTCTGACTCTCTTGCCTCCTTCTTTCCTTTTAAGGACCCTGGTGATTACATGGGGCCCACCCAGATAATCCAAGATAATCTCCCCACCTTGAGATCCTTAACCTTTCACATCTACACAGTCCCTCTTGCTGAATAAGGCAACGTATTCCCAGGTTCTGGGGATTGGGATGTGGACACCTTTGAGGGGGCCATGATTCTGCCTACCACACTGTCCATAGATTTTCTTTTTTTTTTTTCTTGCTGCTTGGTTTATTGTCACCTTTAGCCATTTCTAAAACTTTGGCATTCTTTCAGTTAGTTGTTCAGGCCTTCCTTCCTCCCTTCCTTTATGGGCGAACCATTTTCTGTGCACTTACTACGTGCTAAACAGTCTGCCAGGTACTATGGCGAGAAAACTGTGTATCCAGACTCTACCCTCAGGGAGTTTACAGTCGGCTTTCCTGGAGAGCCATGTTACTGGTCCCATTAAAGCAAGCTGGCCATACAGAAAGGACAATGCAGATGAGACAGGTACTTCAAAAGGCAGTTACTGAATTGTCACCTCTGTTGAGTTTCTCCCATGGGAGTCATTAAAACACTAACTAAGACTCAGGAGGAAACATCAATAAATTCACCAAACATGGAGAGGGCTAACAATGAAGAGTGGAGGCCGAGAGCTGAAGAAGTGACTCTCCCTGAGGGGGCCCCGGTGCTGCCCTAGCTGCTCCCGCGTTCCCCCGAAGCCTCCCTGCCCACCAGCCATCTCCTCTGACCTCGCTCCCCACCTCTCCCGGTGCAGCTTTCTGGAAAACATCTGAGCCCTTTCTTGGCAAATGTTCCCACAAACCAGTCTCAGGAAATGCTCGACAAAACACTCAGCCCCCAAAGAGTTCTTATCTCCTAAAGGTACATACTGAAACATCTACAGATGAAATGATACCAAGTCAGGGATTTGCTTCTGAACAAGCATGTGGGAGGAAGTGGGTGGGTACGGATGAAACAAGCGTGGCCGTGAGTTAATCATTGTTGAAGCTGGGTGACGGGAACATGGGGGTTCACTATAATCTTCTATTTTTTGGCCTGTTTAAAATTTTCCATAATAAAAAAAAGTTAAGAGGTAAAAAGGCTCCACATTTTGCCTTATGTCACTGAAACAAACTTAACTTTTGCATATATTTTGCTGCCTAAATAATTGCCTAGACTTAAAAAATAAATAAATGCAGGCATAGGAACATTTGACAAACATTTTGTACAGTCTCTGAAGTCACAGCAGGGAAGAGAAAGTACTAGATATCTTGCCTGCTGCTCATCTTGAAACAATAATTGTCCCGTCCCCCAGGGAAGAAACACATAAAACTCTGGAACATTATTCTAGTAACTGGATTCAAAGGGCTAAAGATATCATCTGGGAAAAGATAGTGGAACTTGATTAAGAGATCATTGTGGATTCTTTATGATGGAGGTGATGAACTGGCTTGACCTATCTCAGAATTTTCATACACTAATTTCCAGGCAGCATATTAGCATTGTAATCCCTTTGAATCATGAAACTGTACAAGTCTGAGAAAAACAACTGTGATGTGGATAGAATTGTCTTTGGAACGTCTCCACCTGCCTTTTCAGCACTCCCATGAGGCAGTATTATGTAGTGGAAAGACCACAGGCTTTGGACCCAAAAAAGTTGACTTGACTTCCATCTCACTCCTGCTGTGAATTTGGGCAAGTTATATAAGCTCTCCAGACCTCAGTTTCCTCATCTGTACAATGGGCCTAATATCTGCTTTGCAGGGATGCTGGGAGGATTATGGGATATGTGTGTAAAATGCCTCTCTCATCACAGATACTCAGTTAATGGTAGCTTATTGTTTTTATAATTGCATATTCCTCTTTACCCCACTCCACACCTCCCAGTATAGTGCCTAACACGTGGAATGCAGCAAATGTTTGTTGAATTACATTAAACCTTGAGAAGGTAGATGGAGTTAATGGGAGGAAATATTAACACTCTACCAGAATCTTCCCTTTGCAGGCAACTCATCCTCAGGAGAGCTTCTCTACCTAATTGCCCAAAGCAGAAAACAAGGACCCATTCATGATAGCTCCCACTCTCCCTCCCTCACATCTAATCAATCACCAAACTCCATCTATTAGAGTTCTCGATTATCACTAGAATCTATTCACTTCCCTCAAATCCTACTGCTACCACCTTAGTTCAAGACTGTCTTCTTTTTCACCTGGTCTATAGCAAAGTCAGGTCTCCTCACATCTGTTCTTAATCCTTTCTCTTTATTGTAGCTGGAGGGATGTCTTTTTTTTTTTTTTAATTATAGAAAAATTTAAATATTCACAAAAATAGAGTATAATAAACTTCCATATACCCATCACACAGTTTCAACAAATCAATGAATGGCCAATTTCATTTCATATATACCCCACCTACTTTCTCCAATGTTCTTGGGTTATTTGAAGCGAATTCCAGAAGTCATAGCTTTTAGGGAGGATCTTTTCATGCATTCAGAAGGAAATTCTAAATCTTCCAGTGAACTGCCATGATCTGATCCCTGCTGACTCCTCCAAATTCAGATCACAATTTGCTATTCCCCCTCCTCAGACCCAGTCATACTAGCCTCTCTCAGTTCCTCCAGCATTTTATGTTGTCTCCTTATGACCCTGAGGCCTTCAGGCTGGACTGTATTCAGGGCCCAGAAAGTCCATTCTTTATCCTCTTTCACCCTCTTTGCTCAGCTTCAGCTACTCCTGCTCTGCCATCACCCTGCACATCACTTCTCAAGAGGTCCCCACGCTAAGGCTCAGTGCCCCCTTGTCTGCTCTCTCAGTCCCCTGTGCTTCTCCTCCAATTATACATACGTAATTTTGTAAGTGGTCATGCAAAGGTGTCTCCCCTGTTAAAAATGAATTCCGGGCATAAGAGTTGTGTCTGCCTTCTTCCTTAATGAGGCACCTGGCACACGATCCCTTCCTTACAGGAGGCACTCAATAAATATTTGTTGAATGAGGTCCCCAAGAAAAGTAAACACAAAAGCCACATCCACTTCATGTTATAAATTGCTTATAAACCAGTGTCCTAAACATTTTATAACCGTAAGAGCAATGCTTAGACCTTAAATTGTAAGTGTATTTTGTTATATTCAATGTTATGTCTTTCAAAGATTATGAGCTGCATTATGCTAGACACTGAGGGTTCAAACTGAATAATACATGGATCCTACCCTCAGAGAGCCGAGTCTAGTGGAAAAGACAGTCATTTAACTATTTAAAAATTGGTAATTTCTCATGTTTTATATATAGGAACCAGAATATTTAATTAGTTAGACAATTTGTAAAGTGTCAAACAGCTAAGAATAAACAGGAGTTTCCTGTAAAAACAACAGCTACCATTTACTGGGTCCTTCCTTTGGGCCAGGTATGGTATAAAGCATTATTTCACACATGATTTCATTTAATCCTTACAACACCCTTTGAGATATGCCTTATTATTCCCATTTTACAGATTTACCTTAAAAACCACCAAGGCATTAAAAACTTAGGCAACCCTCAGTCACCCAGGATTTGAAACCGGGGAGTCTAACTTCAGAGGGAACACCCCTACACTCTATGCTGGGGCTGAGTGGTGCTGCAGGAAACATACAGTAAAGAACGCTTTCCAATTCATCAGTGCTTTCCACTTGATGTCCTGGTTTCAGAAGCGATGTGGGCACACTTTCATGGGAAAACAGCAGCTGTTGTAAAACCTGTTACTGATAAGGCCAGGTTCCTTATCAGGAACCTGGGCCCAAGGCACTAGCCACTGAATCTGGACTTTGTACCAAAGATTTCCTTTAAAAAATATAAACAGGAAACTTTCAAGTTGTGAAGCTATTGCCTGCCATGAACTTAGTCTGTCTTCTCAGCCAAACTGAAAGCTCTGCATTGCTCCCTTCATTGTACACCGTATCTTGTCTGCTTACCTCCTGCAGATGGTTTCCAACCAAAAGGAAATTTATTACATTTTAAAAGGGAGAAATTGTTAGGGTAAATTGCATGTGTGGACCCTGAACCATGAAAAGAGATTTTGTATTAATTATGCATATTTGGGAATTTGTTTTCAACTTTTTATTAAGGAAAATTTCAGTCATATACCAAAGTAGACCAAATAGTGTAACAACAAACCCCCATGTACCCATCTCCTTGCTTCCACAATGATCAACTCATAGCCAATCTGTTTCATTTATATTGCCATCGACTTCTACCCCCTCCCCTCCCCCACCCCGGTTTTACTTTGAAGCTAACATGTTTGGGGATATTTTGAATGTTGTGTTCTGTTGGTAAAGAATATATGGAATCAATAGAATAAATAACTATGACTTGGTTAGCAAGGTCCCTGGGGACACAGGAACCAGAAAGAATAGGCTGTGTGGTTTGACCACAGAAAAGACAGGAGGACTAGCATGGACTACGGCCGGCATTGGCACAGGCAAGCAAAGCGCCCACATGGGGAAAGTTTTGAGGGAATGTGATGGGTCTGTCCTGTGTCTCGAGCATACTACCTCTGCCTTTTGTTTCCCTCTCAGCAAGTTCTCCGCCAGTATAATTAAATCACTTTTTTGTGCGTCTATGCTGCCCTCCCCCTGCTTGCCTAAACCATAGCTGTAGGAAAGGAAACCCTAGAGCAGCAATGCCCAATCGAAATATAATGTGAGCCACACGTATTAATTTTACATTTTTTTAGTAGCCACCTTATAAAAAGAAGAAACAAATGAAATTAATTTTAATATTATATTTCATTTAACCTAGTGTATATAAAATATTATCATTCCAACAAGGTTATCAATATAAACAATTATTATCCAGATATTTTACATTCTTTCTTTTGTGCTAAGTCTTTGAAATACAATGTGTATTTTATAGTTCCAGCATATCTCAATTTGGACTACTAATATTTTAAGGACTTAATTCATAGTCATAAGTGACTAGTGGCTACTGAATTGGACAGGGCCCAGGGTAGGGGAGTCAGTAGCTACTTTGCAATTTTCTTGAAAATAATGCTACTAAAGATTTCTGGTAAAGTTGAAGTACAGTGTGTAATGCTGGGCTTCTCCAGGAAATATACTGAAATGAACGAGAGAAAACAACAATAAAAGCTTAGACAAGTCCATCTATATAAGCAAGGAAATAACTACAACCTCCAAAACCCAGGCTACCAAGAAATGTGGCTCTTCAGATCTTGAGCAAGATTCTTTTTTTTTTTTTTTTTTTAAGAGTATTAGTCATTTTTAATTTTTATTTATTTATTTATTTATTTATGGCTGTGTTGGGTCTTCGTTTTTCTGTGCGAGGGCTTTCTCTAGTTGTGGCAAGTGGGGGCCACTCTTCATCGCGGTGCGCGGGCCTCTCACTATCGCGGCCTCTCTTGTTGCGGGGCACAGGCTCCAGACGCGCAGGCTCAGTAGTTGTGGCTCACGGGCCCAGTTGCTCCGCAGCATGTGGGATCTTCCCAGACCAGGGCTCGAACCCGTGTCTCTTGCATTGGCAGGCAGACTCTCAACCACTGTGCCGCCAGGGAAGCCCTGCTTGAGCAAGATTCTTGAGCAGAAAGGATGTTAGCAGCTCCTGAGAGGTTCTCCGTTTACCACAAGTATGGTAAAGTGTAGTGGCTTTGAATACTCAAATCCTGGTTCTGTTCTTTACGAGCTGTGTGTCTTGGACAAATTCTTTCATCTCTCTGTGCCTCAAGTTCCTCATCTATAAAATGGGGATCATAAAATTTAGGGTGGTTGTAATGATTAAATGAAGTAATACATGTAAAACACTTAGGACCAGATGCCTCTCCATGTTAACCTCTCCATAATTGTTAACTATTAAAAACAAAAATAAGTAAAGACCTGAAAAAGGTGAAGGATTAAGTCATGTGTTATTTGGAGGAAGAGAGTTCCAAAAAGAGATAGCAAGTGTAAAGGCCCTGAGGCAGAAGTCTACCTGGCATATTAAAACAGAAAAACAAACCACCAAGGAAGCTCCTGATCTGGCTGTAGCAGAGAGGGGAGTATGGAAGGGGATGGTACAGAGAGGTAACGGCAATGGGGGCCGACAGTGTAGCTCTATAGGCCATTGTAAGGACTTTGGTTTTGTGGGTTTTTTTTAACATCTTTATTGGAGTATAATTGCTTTACAGTGGTGTGTTAGTTTCTGCTTTATAACAAAGTGAATCAGTTATACATATACATATGTCCCCATATCTCTTCCCTCTTACATCTCCCTCCCTCCCACACTCCCTATCCCACCCCTCTAGGTGGTCACAAAGCACCGAGCTGATCTCCCTGTGCTATGCGGCTGCTTCCCACTAGCTATCTATTTTATGTTTGGTAGTGTATATATGTCCATGCCACTCTCTCACTTTGTCCCAGCTTACCTTCCCCCTCCCCGTGTCCTCAAGTCCATTCTCTAGTAGGTCTGCATCTTTATTCCCGTCTTGACCCTAGGTTCTTCTGACCATTTTATTTTCTTTCTCTTTGTTTAGATTCCACATATATGTGTTAGCATATGGTATTTGTTTTTCTCTTTCTGATTTACTTCACTCTGTATGACAGACTCTAGGTCCATCCACCTCACTACAAATAACTCAGTTTCATTCCTTTTTATGGCTGAGTAATATTCCATTGTATATATGTGCCACATCTTCTTTATCCATTCATCTGTTGATGGACACTTAGGTTGCTTCCATGTCCTGGTTATTGTAAATAGAGCTGCAATGAACATTTTGCTACATGACTCTTTTTGAATTATGGTTTTCTCAGGGTATATGAAGGACTTTGACTTTGACTCTGAATGAGAGGGAAGCCACTGGAAACTTTTGACCAGAGAGGGACAACATCTGACCTACATTCTAAAATGACTATTCCAGGGAATTCCCTGGCGGTCTGGTGGTTAGGACTCCGCACTTTCACTGCTGTGGGTCAATCCCTGGTCGAGGAACTAAGATCCCGCAAGTCGTGCAGCGCGGCCAAAAAAAAAAAAGACTATTCCAGCTGCTGCGTTGCAGATGGGTTGAAGGAGGACATGGACAAAAACGGGAACCATTCAGGAGGCTATTCCAACAATCCAGTCAAGAGATGGATCGGGGCTTGGACCTGGGGAGCAAGCTGTGAAGTGGGGAGATGTGGTCAGATTACACAAATGCGCAAAAGTGTAGGGTCAAAGATGTTCAAGGCAATGTCATTTGTAACTGAGATAAACTAGAGATAACCTAAATGTCCATTAACAGAAGGCAGGTTAAATAAATTATGGTACTTTTTTTTTTTAACTTAAAAACTTCTGTAGTGATTGAAAGAATGTATTATTTTTAAAATTAAAAGCCAAGGGCTTCCCTGGTGGCGCAGTGGTTAGGAGTCAACCTGCCAATGCAGGGGACACCGGTTCGATCCCAGGTCCAGGAGGATCCCACATGCCGCAGAACAACTGGGCCCATGCACCACAACTACTGAGCCTGCGCTCTGGAGCCCATGAGGCACAACTGCTGAAGCCCGGGCGCCTGGAGCCCGTGCTCCGCAACAAGAGAAGCCACCGCAATGAGAAGCCCAAGCACGGCAACGAAGAGTAGACCCCGCTTGCTGCAACTAGAGAAAGCCCACGCGCAGCAACAAAAGACCCAACGCGGACAAAAATAAATAAATTAAAAAAAAAATTAAAAGCCAAAGTGAATGATAGTAATTTTTAATGTTATTCAATTTCAGCATAAAGGGATAAGTTGTAGTTTCAACAAATGCATATTTTTTGGACCATTAAAACATCTTGCTTGGTAATTAAAAATACAAACCTCAAAGCATTGAAATTAGAGTTTCTTATTTAAAAAAAGAGAGTCAAACAGAAATATGCATATGTACCTGCTAAACTAGTGTACCAGTAATTCCTGGCTGGTCACTACAAAGTCTATGCTTCTATTCTTTTCCTTTTAAAAATTTTTGGTAGAGTGTATATTGTCTAGGAGATGAGGAAACCAGATGCTAGGCAAGGGCTGGTTTTTACTGAAACTTTAAGATTGACTTTGCTATTACAAAGCATCTAAGAGCTGAATAGACAAAAGATTTGTCTAAGGGGTGAAACTGGTAAGTAGATATATGATTCTGAATCTACATATTGGCCAGACATCCATTTGGTGGAGGCTCTAAACTGATCATTTATTAATCACTCACCATATGCCAGGAAGCACTATGCCTTGTATTTTGATGACAATTTCTAATTTTACAATACGTAATCTAATTTTACAAAATTGCCCAAGGTCATTAGCTAAATAAGTGGAAGAGCTGAAACTCATAGATTGTCTCATGCCAAATCCCACCCTCTTTCTGCTATCACACTGTATTAGGTAGGGTTGGCGGATTGATTTTTGAGGCTTTTCTTTGGAAAGAATAGCGTATCCATTAGGATTGCATTCAACTGTTTGCAACAAACCTTAACCGACAGTGCTTTAAACAAGTAAGGGGGGACTTCCCTGGTGGTGCAGTGGTTAAGAATCCACCTGCCAATGCAGGGGACAAGGGCTGGATCCCTGGTCCGGGAAGATCGCACATGCCGCGGAGCAAGTAAGCCTGTGCACCACAACTACTGAAGCCCACACCACACAATTACTGACGCCC
Source organism: Balaenoptera ricei (assembly GCF_028023285.1). NCBI lineage: Eukaryota > Metazoa > Chordata > Mammalia > Artiodactyla > Balaenopteridae > Balaenoptera > Balaenoptera ricei. The sequence continues at coordinate 65,051,241 of NC_082642.1, forward strand.
ATGAGCCTAGAGCCCATGCTCTTCAACAGGAGAAGCCACCGCAATGAGAAGCCCGCGCACCACAACGAAGAGTAGCCCCTGCTCACCACAACTAGAAAAAGCCCAGGCGCAGCAACGAAGACCCAACGCAGCCAAAAATAAATAAAATAAATAAATTTATATTAAAAAAAAAAGTAAGGGGATTATTTTTCTCATGTAATAAGAAGTCTGGAGCTCAGCAGTCTGCAGCAGGTGCTTTTCCTCCTTTTCTCTTGTGCGTCGTCCTGTGGTCATCAAATGGTTGCTCGCCCTCCAAGCTCACAGCAACCTCACAGCCAGAATAAAACAGGAGGAGAAAAGCGGTGGTGACCGCTTCAGGAAAGCAAAAACCTTCTCAGGACTCTCTAAGCAACTAACTTCCCCCTCCACCTCAGCAGTCGAGCCATGTGACTGCCCCGCAAGGACTTCTGGGAAGGTGAGCATTTCAGCCCGGCGCATAGCCTCCTGGAACAAAATCCGAGTTCTCTTCGAAAGGAAGAAGGGGGATTGGATATTGAGGAGACAGTAAGCAGTGTCTGCCCCATGAAAAATATCTGACAGATCAAAGATGTTGGGGAGGAAACAGCTGCCTCAGAAGTACTGCTGGATCAAATGGATTCTAGGGGCTCTGGGCACCACTGTTGATGTGTTGATATTTTGCTGCAAGAGAGGAAGGGAAATGTAGTCTTTGTTCTAAGCAGGCTTGGGCTCAGCTTCAGTTCTATTATTATGGAAGAAGGAGAGAATGGCTATTAGGGAACAAGAAAGGGCTCTTCCACAGTCCCTCCACCAGCCCCTGAAACCGAGTTCCCCTTGGGAAAGAGTCTGGTGTACACAGCCGTATACTCTGGCATCTGTTCTAGACGGGCGGGGGTCTGAGGGCAGTTGTTGACACAGGCTTTGGAACGGAGAGACAGCAGTGGGCACCTGGGGATACTTGAGGCTGCTGAGAACATTTGAAGATAATTCAGCCTCCTGGATTGGCCTGGAAAGAGCCATTAAAAGTGCAGCCTGTCTCCTCAGAGTCACCTCCTCCAGCCCTGTCAGTAGCAAGACACCTCACATTCCTGGTCCTCGTTTTCCTCTTCTTTAAAGGGGAGTAATAACCCTACCATATAGTTTGAAGTGATGCATGTCCAGTTCCTGTTTTATGCTCTACACTCCATAGACGGCAGCTGTTATTATTATTATTTTTTATACAGCAGGTTCTTATTAGTCATCCATTTTATACACGTCAGTGTATACATGTCAGCAGCTGTTATTTTTGATAGGAACATGATCTGGTCCCCACACCCCCTGCTCTAACTCAGTTCACATCCTCTTCTTCTCAGCTATACTGACTCACTTGCTCTTCCTCTGTCAGAACATGCACTCTCTGGCCAGCTTTTGGCTCCTGGCTTTGCTCACAGTGGAATCTTGGCTGAAACACTTCACATCCTGGTGAATCCTGTAGTCCTTCAGGACTCAGCACACATGTCCCCTTCTCCAGAAATTCCTCTCTGACCTCCCCAGGTTGGGTCAAGCGGCTCCTCAAGCCCTCTAGCAGCCCACACTTATTTCTATCACGGTTCAGTTCTTACTGCACCTTTGGGCAGGCTGTTGCTAAGTTCCTTGCAAGACCAGTAAAAGCTTTCTGGGAGGTTAAGAAAGGGCCAGCCCACTCCACTTATTGAACCCTCTTCAGGAAAAGGAGGAGGAGGAAACTGTGCTGGGTTTTTCTTTTCTTCTTTCTTGTTTTTGGCCGCGCCGCTGGGCATGCGGCACTTATTTACCCAACCGGGGATCGAACCCGTGGCCCTTGTAGTGGAAGCGCAGAGTCCTAACCACTGGACTTCCAGGGAGTTCCCTGCGCTATATTTTAAATGTTTAAATGATTGGCAAGTCGTAGGTGCTCAACAAATACCTGTTGAATATAACAAATTAGTAATGTTGACACAAAGAAAGGCAATGCAGTATAAGTGTGCTATTTCCAAATATGCAATTTGCGGATTTTTATTTTAAATGTGAATTCATAGTGCATTACAGGTGGTTGTTTATATCATGTTCTGTCGCCCTATGTATACCCTCATCTGGAGGAAACTTCAATGGCCCCGTGCCCACCCTGCTGAGGAGATGGGAGCTCCTTGGGCAGGGCTGGGGGTGGGAGTATCTGAAGGCCCGGCACGCAAAAGGGGGGGCGGGGGGCTCTCATCTTCCATCCTACACCCTCGGGGCGTCCCCTGTGCTAGCCTCGACTCCGGCCCCTCTCCCGCGCGCCTGGGTGGCGGCCTGGACGCCTCTCGCCGCCCCGCCCGCAGGCGGCGCCCTCCGGCCAGTCTCCCGCTGGGGTCGCGACGGGGCGTGCGCGCTCAAAGGATTGCATCCGCACTTCCTGGTAGCAGCGCGCGGGGCCGCCACGGGGTTGCTGCGGGGTCCCCGGGGCCGTGCTCTCAGCCCCGGCCTGTCCCCGGTCACCTGGGGCCGGGCGCGGCAGGTGCCCGGGCGGCGAGCTCGCCGCGGGTCTGTTTGGGCGCCCAGCGCCGCGGACGCGGAGCGCGAGCCAGGAGCTGGGAGCCGCCGCGCCTCGGGTGAGTTGCGGGGACCCGTGCCTGGCGTCTTGCCGCTGCTTCCCTCCCCACCCGGGGCTCCGGGGGGGAGGAGGCCGATGGCACCGCGCCGCTCCCCGCTTCCCTGGCTGTGCTCTGCGCGTCGGGGAGGGAGAGGAATTTCACTCCCGGGGATTCAGGGGCTGGGGTTCTCTATTACTTCAGAGATCCTGGAGTGGGTGGTGGCCCTGGAGTGAAAGCCGAGGACGCTGCGCTCCGGCTGGGGGGTGATCGTAGCCTTCGCGCCATGGTTCCGTCCCGGGTTTGGACCCGGGGGTGGGGTGCGGGGATGGAACCGGTGGCCTAGGTTGGGTGTATACTCACATCCAGACACTCGCACCCCCTTTCCAGGGGAGAGAGCTATTAAACATTGTAAAACAGGTGATGTTTTAGAAACAGTGTGTGCAACTTTCCTTCCTGGCACACACAGGTGGGCATACAGTCATGGACACACATGCTCGTGTATTCGTTGGGGCGGACTTTGCGTCCCCTCTCTTGGCCCTCGGGCGTTGGGGACGGTGCCCCCGCCTGCGCCGGGCATTGGGATTAAGCCCGAGGGCTTTTCAGGTTGGTTGTTCTCTGAGACCGTGGCGTTCTGGGTGGTTCCTCTGTGCCCAGCCTGGATGGCTCAAAATTCTCTCTAAATAACTTGGGACCGCCCTCCGGAACTTGTTGGCTCAATGAAACTCCTCTTTTCACCTGGGCAGGTGGCCTCGGGAGGTGGCAGCAGGGTCCCCCGCCCCCCGCATTCCGGAGGCGACCGCGAGGACCCGGCTTGCGGAGGAAGGTCCAGCTGGGAGGAAACGCACTTGCTTCGCCCCATTGCTTTGCTTGTGCAAATGACTCGGGTAAGGGCCGGGGCGGGGGCGGGGGGGTCGCTCAAACCCCGGAGATAAATCCACCACAGACCAGAATTGCAAAGGACACTTGAATGAGTGTTTGGATCTCAGAATTGTTCATGGCTTCAAGTCAGATCAATTTCGTTTGTGCTTTTCAGGTTACTTTTAAACTTCTTTAACTATAAAACGACTAACATACACATTTTTTCTTGACAGCCCCTAAGACTGGAGTTTCTTTGTGGTTATCTCTAGAACAGAATTGTTGGGCATTGCAGGTGAGGATCCGCCTGGCTGCTATGAGAATCACAGGGATAGAGGGAACCTGTGGTTTAAAAACTATTTAAGAGACAGAAGGCGGCAATGCTATGTGTAAACCTTGGTTGGGTCCTGATTTGATGAAAATAGTTTTTTTTAAAGTTGTGCCAATAGAGGTAATTTGTACTGGTTGTTTTTTAGTATTAAGAATATTAGTTTTGTTTAGTTACTTTTGGTAACTGTATCATGATTAGGGTTTTTTTTAAACCCTTATCTGTTAGAAATACATTCTAAACTTGAAATACAGGTTGAGGATTTGCTTCAAAATAAGCCAGTTTTGGGGAGGGCTGCTAGTGGAGAAGTGAGGGGGAACAAGGTGAAGGGAGATTGGCCATGAATTGTTAATAGTTGAAGATGGATGAAGGGTATGGGGGTATGGACTGCCTTGTACTCTTGACTCTGCTTTTGTATGTTTGGCATTTTCCTTTCAACGTTAACACCACTTGTGGAGCTTTTTTGCAGAAGGTAGATTTGGAAGGTAACACTAGTGGTTCTAGATTCAAAGCCTTCCACAGATCCTCACTCTTTGTTAGCTGGGTATAAAGGCTGCCTCTGCAGACTCATAACAAGTCTTTTTCTCCCTCCCAGGGGTGCCGCTTTATTTTGTTGCGAAGGCATAGAGTATTTGCTGAGTGTGACAAAGCTGAGAGGATCAAGTTGATGCAGGTGGATGCTGGGTCAGCTTTTTTTTATACAAAGGGTATTAGCGAGCATAGGGGTTGAGTTGTCTCCAAATGGACAGGTTGTGTAAAATGTGTTAGCAATTTTTCTGAACTGCCCAAATCCTTTCTAAGTTATGCTCATCAAAAAACAGAGCTCAGAGTAGTGAACACTCCTGTACACACTTAGGTTTTGTGTACACTTTTGGAAGCACTGTATACATCAATACAAAGTCAACATTATGAAAACGAATCACAAGGTGAGTGGAGCTCTACTTATTACCCGAGAGAGATCTTATCTGTGTGTGTGGCCTGTTTCCTGTCCTTACCTTGTTTGTTTCAGGTATCATGCAGTGTAAATATTTAGCAAAGAACTGGCTCCTGAAATTTCTGTGCATTCTTTTCCAAGAACCCTGCTTTCAAGAGGAGGGACCTGGGAACTTATATCTATACATTCATCCAACTTGCTTATTTTTGCCCCCTCTGGATTTATCTTATAATTCCTACTCATTCTATCATGCCTGATTAGTAATTTGGAAAAGTGATGATCTTATGAGGGAGCTATTAAAGTTCAATAGAGGGAGGAAAGGGAGGCATAGTCCTGAAAGATAAACCCACATTTCTTAGTAGATACCATGGAACTGATTTTAATGCCTCCTTGCTTTTAAGAGAAAACAAGTCAAGTAAATTATATCAGTGATAGCTGAAAGTTGAAGTGTTAGATGAATCCCCTCAGCCTAGACCTTGCCCATGTAGATTCACTAGAATAAAAAAAGTTGTAAAGATGCTTTAAGTCAGATTCAGTTGAGGAAACGCCAAAGCATGTCCTGGTTTCCTCATAGTGCATGGGAAAATGAGAGAACCAACAAAAATCCCCTTACTGTTGGAAAATATCATAGTGAATTCATGATGGTACTTAAGTGAAATTGTTTGGCTTGTGACAGTTTTCTTTGTGTGAATCACAGAAAGATGCAACTGTTAAGTGACTTTATTTTCTACCTCGTTCTCTGAGACAAGAACATGGAGAGAGGAAAGAAACTTGCCAGGCTCTTAAGTGAACAGGCAGTGACCTCATGTTTGCTCTCCTCTGTGAGAGGATGGTAGATTTGGGTGGGCTCTGGAGAGTTGATTGTTAATAGCCATTTTAAGGAATTACCACAGATGTGACACCGTCTTCTCCCACATCATGTTATGGAAGGGTATAAACACGTTAGAAAAGCAAATTACATACTGCTTTGTTGGCCTGGAAATGAGAGGAAAGGGCGTTGGCAATCCAGTCAATAATCCTCTTCTAATTTGTAAGCACTCTGCTCTCATCTACATCACTTCATCCCATCCTGTGGGGTTCAGCAGCAGTGCTGGAGGATTATTTTAGTTTTTAGCAGATGAGAACTTTGAAAATCTAAAGAAGCGAAGGCTTGCCAGGTGGTTTCTTTGGAGATATGGGGGAAGGAAATTTAACATCCATTAAGAGTTCAAGTCAACTTCACACACATGTTTTTAATTCTCACAAAGCTCTCTAAATTGGGTATTTTCAACCCATTTTGTGGATGAAATTGTAGCTAAGAGAGGTTAGTAGTTCACTTGAGGTCTGGCAGCTAGTAAAAATAGAGCCAGGATTCAAATTCAGATCTGTTGGACCTTAGAGTTTACGTTATTTCCAGCCTCTGTGCTGGTCCAAACTCTAGCAGACAGCAGAGCTACCATACCCAAGAGTTCTTTAGTTAGTTTAGGCAAGCTATCTTTTTGCCACCCTCAACTTCCCTGGTTACAAACTGGGGCCATGTGCCACATTCAGCCAACAAGGATGTTTTATCAGGCCAGCGCAGAGTTTGGGAAAATCAAAGACAAAGCTGAGCCAATGTTGACAATTGGGAGATTTCAAATATTCTGCCCCCAAGAATTCCTGAAGGCGGTACTGGAGCAGGCTTCTCTCTAGAGAAGGGTAGTGTACTCCATTTTCCCCTGGTCCCCACCACTCCCTATAGTGGTCCCCATCTTTGAGACAGGGGACCATCGCACTTGCACCATTGTTTCTTACAGTAGGAGGTCTTCCTACGTGTGCATCTCCCCAAAATGGAATAACCCAAGAGAGCTTGAGGGCTCTTGTCCCAAGAAAAAGGGAAAGAGCATATTCCTTTGAGAGAATGAAGACTCTTGTGTTTACTCTGCAGTGATTCTATGACAGAAAATACAAGGTATGTCATCATTTTTCTCACACCCTGTCTGTGTTACTCATTTACATAGAACTTTAGAGCTTACTACCCCTGCAGTACAATAAAAATGGAGTACATGTGTGGGTACGCTGCAGCAGAGAAAAGGAGTGCCTCCCAAACCCCAAACCACTGACTCTTTGTGAGTAGGAAGATGGGTCTTGTGTACCTGGGGGGTTCCCCAGGGTCCTGTAGGGGTGGGCCACCAAGAAACCCTCCGTCTTTAAGCAGCCTTACTTCGGGATCCAGAGGGATCCTGAGCTTGTGCCCTGGCTCTCTGCTCTGAGGGGCCCAGAAGTTACTCCCCTCCCCCTCCTCTGCCCGCCCCTCTCCAGCTGGTGACAGATCTGTCCTACACACCACTGAGGCATGGCCCCGTCGGAAAGCTCCGCAGGCAGGAGGGACTGAGGCGCCCTAGTCCAGCCTTTGAGAGGTTCCTGGGGTGCAAGTCCAAGAGTGGCCTGATTCCTCATCTTGAAACTTTCACTTAAGGGCCGTGGGACAGATGTTCCCGCCTCTGCCTGTCTGTGGAGTTCCGTTGCAGTGGAGGCTGCTGTTTAGGTCTTTGTTTCCTCTCCCCGAGTCCTGAGTCCTCGTGGCTTCTGTGTGGAGGTGTGGGCATGGGTGAGGCGGAGGCGGAGAGGAGGAAGTGCAGATGGAACCTTGCCGTGCGGTTTTGAGGTAACGTCAGGTGTTGTTTTGAGACCTTTGTCACTAGAGCTGTCGGTCTAGGTGTGTGCGTACCCCAGTGTGAGAAGCGACGTGGCACGGGGTGGGGGGCGCTGCAGGCGGGCTGCCTTGTGTGGTTGGAAGAAGGACGCTAGAGGCTGAGGGCTTTCCGAAGGGCCAGGCCGGCGGGATGGTCGGGGCCTTTCTGGGGCGCTCTGGGGCTCAGGGGTGTGGGCGCGCTCTCGGGTAGCTGATGACTACTCCCTGGTCAAACAGGCGGCCCGCAAGGGGACTAGGCTGATGACCGGCCGCGGCAAACACGGGTGAAGCGTGGCGCCCCTGAGCGTGGACCCTCGCCAGGCGGCTGATGTCTTCCTGGTTCTCCCACCACCTCGCTGTGTGACCTTGACCTGTTTTCCTAACCACTCTGCCCTTCAGTTTTCTCCCGTGTCAAATGGAAGTCCTGCTCACACCTACCTCACAGGGCTGCGAGGACGAAGCGGCGCGCGGAGGGCCCGGCGCGGAGTAGGGGTTCCCTGAGCGTTGCTATTGCCGTCGCTGGAGCCCTGCCTTCCTTCGCTTTTGCCTTTATTTGGGGGATCCCCCCCCCGCGAGAATTTTAGAAGGCAGGCTGCAGGGTAGAAACGCTGTCCAGCTCTGACCTGCCTGTTTTCAGAGGCAGCCCGGCCTGCCTCGTGGCCTGAGGAAGCGCCCTCCGTGACGGGTGCCAGCAGGGGCTTTGCTAGAGGCGCAGCTTTGGAACTGATGGCGAGGACGGGCCGGGAACTGGGGCTTGGCCCTGTCGTCTGGGGATTGAAATGCGCGGTGACCCTGGAAGGGAGATGGGTCCCCGGCCTGCCCCTGATGGAGGGGGGGCGGCAGATGGGGCAGATGCCCCTGTCTCGGCGGCAGGGCTCGCGGCCCCTGAGTCCTCTCCGGTGCCGCTTCTGTCGGCTGGGGACGTGCCCTCCTCACAGGCAGGCTGGCAGGAGCTAACAGAAATACGAAGTCCTGACCCAGGCCCCGTGAAGTACGGTGTCCGACCTGCCCTTTAGTGGCGAAATCAAAGACCAGGTACCCCAGGGGGTTTACCTTTAACTTGGAGAAATAAGAGAGGTGCTGTTAACCTGTATTTGCAGAGCATTTTGTACTTTTAACAGGGCTGTCCAATTTGATCTTTGACCAGTGGCGCGGGGTTATTTGTTTGCATCTGTTTCTCTTGCCTTTTGCTCTCTGTCAGGAGAGGTACACAAGTGAACTGAGCTTCAGGCCAGAGGTGAGCCCAGAAGTGGGAACAGAGGAGTGGGCTGTGCGTTCTACTTTAGCAGAGAAGTAACCTGTGTTCGTATTCCTTACGCCCTTAAGGAGTCATGGGGAGTGGTGACATCTGGGGAGGGGAGGGGGGACAGTGAGAGCTGAGGTGTTCTTGGGAAGCTGAAAGCATCCCTGTGTCCAGGGAGGCTGAACAGAGGGGTAGCCCCTCCCCCCCAGAGTCCCCCGCCAGCAGCCGAGGCAGAGGTCGCCCGGCTGACAGCTCCTGCCCAGACCCATTCACGGAGGTGCCAGCGGGGCTCAGGGGGAGGCGGGGCACTGGGCTGGTGGGCTCCCTCCTCCTCCTTCATGGAACTGTTGCCTTCCTCCTCCTTTTTTTTCTCCTCCTCCGCTCCCAGCCAGGTGTTCCACTGAGATGCTGAACTGCCTTCATGGCCCTCGCCACCCCAGCTCACAGCCCACAGAGCTGCTCCCTTCTGACTGTTCTGGACGGGGTTTCCCTCCACAGCCCCTGCCATTTCCCATTGCTGTCCTTGCCTCTGCGGCCTGCTAATCCCGTGTGTCCTGCGGACCAGCAGCAATGGGTGCTTGTTAGAAGTGCAGAAGCTCAGGCCCACCCCAGACACAGTGAATCAGAATCCAGCTTTTAACGAGATCCACGTTCGAGCTTCAGAAGTATTGGTCTGCAAGGCCATGACCTTACCAGTCACAGGTGGCCTGGCATTAATTACCTCTGATCTGTGTATATTCATACATTTTTCGGGTTTACCCAATATGGGAATAATACTCTATGTACCACTGGTTTTCAGCCTCCCAGCCCCTACCGTTAGACTGTCTGAGGATGACAGCTCACTCCTCTCGGTTACACTGATTCTCAGGGTTCAGCAGAATCTCTGGGAGGCATGAGGAATTCCTTTACAGTATCTCTCCCGTGAGAAACCCTGATATGTACAGCTTTTATCTCAATTCTGTCATCTTACATTGTATTGTCAGCATTTTCTCGTTCTTTAATCTTTCTGAAGAGCTTGTCTTTCATGGCTACAGATAGTATCCTTCTTATGACTGTCATAAATCATTTGACTACTTCCTTACTGTGAGGCATTTAAATTGTTCTGATCCTTTTGGGGTGGGAGAGTGTTCTGGAGGCTATTATAAGTATGCTGAAGTGAGCTGCTCAGGCCGTAATTACTTCCTTCAGCTCTGATTATTCCCTTATGATGAATTCCTGGAGTGGAGATACTGGATCAAAAGGCATGAACATTCTAAACACTCTTTAAAATGCAGGAGGAGTATAGGAAGTACCCTGACATATACCCTCCCGGGCACTGGGTAGTGTGGTCTCTAGACAGATTCTCTGGGGAGCAGCAATCACGCCTTGTTCATCATCACACACGTCAAGGCCCAGCTTAGAGCAGATTCTAAGGTGTGACTCCCAGGGGGATTGGGGAGTGAGAGGGAAGTTACCTGAAGGGTGGGTAGCTGCCTGTGATGGTGGCATTTCTTCCTCCTGGCCTGAGTCCTGAGTCCACTGACCAGGCTGCAGCTTCCTTCAGGGTGTGTCTGCATGTTTTAGCTTGCCTTCCAGCGGCAGGCGCAGGCAGGACGGGGAGTTCGTGGAGGCCTGAAATGACAGCCTCACTTACTAGTCCTGAATCTGCTGTTCCTGTCGGGCCCCACACTTGTTTTTGCTCCATAAGTCTGTGACTGTTAGGTTCGTAACACTTTTTCCTCCCAGGAGCAGACCAGGAAACTCATGTTAAATAAACTGTATTCTGAAAGGTACACTCAGATTCTGTCGTGAAGAAAAAGTGAAATATCAACATTGTATTTGTGATTGAGTCACAGTTTGAACTTGGATGCCAGGAATATATTCTTGGCCCTCTATAAATATGTTTGGAGTAAATGAGTGAATGAATATGCACAGAAAGAATGAGTTTGATTATGTTAAATAACATACATATATTAGATATATTTGTGTGTATCACATGACATAATTAAAACATTTTAAACTAAATATTAAATCATTAGCCATTCATTTATATTAAGTATTTGACATGTTATGACTTCCAAATAGACACACACACACACCATACTTTCTGGAAATAAGTGTGATTGATTCAGAGGTTGTCTACAGCAAACAGCAGACTCTTTTATGAATGGAATACAGTATACAATAGGAAAACAAAAGTGGCTTCTTTTGTCAACATGTTTTTGAGATTCATGCATGTTGTATATTTCAGTAGTTTGTTCTTTTTTATTAATAGCTAATATTCCACTCTTTGATTATACCACCATTAACTTGTCCATTCTGCCTGGAAGACCATTTGGGTTGTTTTCAGTCTGGGGCTTTTATGAAGGAAACTGCTTCATAAAACAGTGAACATTCTTTTACAAGTCCTTTTTTAAAAACGCGGTTTTCTTGAGGTGCAATTTACATGCCATAAAATCCACCCATTGTAAGTGTACGATTCTATGATTTTTATAGATTTGTACGCCATCACCACAATCTAATTTTTGAACATTTCTATCATCCCGAAAGGTCCCTCATGCCAGCTTAAGTCCCCACTCCTAAGCCCAGGCAGCCATTGACCTACTTTCTGTCTCTTGCCTTTTCTAGATATTTCCTATAAATGGAATCCTAGAATATGTAGGTTTTTTGTGTCTAGCTTCTTTCACTTAGCATCATATTTTTGAAGTTCATCCATTTGCAGCATGTATCAGTAGCTTGTTCCTTTGTATTGTTGAATAGTTCAGTTTTACAGATGTAACCACATTTCATTTATTTCTTCGCTAGTTGATGGACATTTGAATTGTTTCTGGTTTTTGGCTGTTATAAATAATGTTTCTGTGCACATTCATGTACAGGTGTGTGTGGGCCTATATTTTTATTTCTCTTGGGTAGATTCTAAGGAGTGTAATTACCAGATTATATGGTAAGTTTATGTTTAACTTTTTAAGAAACTGGTAAACTGTTTTCCGAAAGTGGCTGTACAATGTTAGAATCCCACTGACAATGTATGATGGTTTTGACTTCTCCACATTCTTGCCAACACTCAATATTGTTAGTTTTTTTTATTATAGCCATCCTAATGGCTGTATGAGTGTATCTTATTACAGTTTGTGTTTTTCTTGTTTGGTTTTTTTTTTTTTTTGGCCATGCCACTTTCGAGATTAGTTCCCTGATTGGGGATTGAACCCGTGCCCCCTGCAGTGGAAGCTCGGAGTCCTAACCACTGGACCACCAGGGAATTCCCTTATTACAGTTTAAATTTACATTTCCCTAATGACTAATGATGATTAGCACCTTTTCATGTGCTTATTATTATTAGTCATTCATATATCTGCTTTGGTGAAATATCTAGTTAAATCTTTTGCCCATTTTTTTAATTGGGCTGTCACCATCGTCATATGGAGTTTCAAAAAATTGTTAATATTCTTTAAAATATTCAAATAAAAATATTTGAAATAAAATATTCAAATATTTTTTTAAATTCTGAGGCAAGGGCTTTATCAGATATATGACATGCAAATATTTTCTATGAATCTTTGACTTATTTTTTTATTTTCTTAATGGCACCTTTTAAAGAAAAAAGTTTTAAATTTTGATGAAGTCTAAGATATCAATTTCTTTTCTTTTATGGTTTGCACTTCTAATTACATATCTAAGAAATATTTCCTAACTGTGTACAAGCCTTTTTTTTTTTAATACACTTTACCTTTTAGAGCAATTTTAGATTCACAACAAAATTAAGGAGAAGGTACAGTTTCCCAAAGGGATTTCTCATGTATTTCCTGCGTCCACGTATGCATAGCCTCCCCTATTATCAACATCCCCAATCAGTGGTACATTTGTTACAGTTGTTGACCTTACACTGACGCATCATAATCATCCAAAGTCCATAGGTTACATTACAGTTCTCTCTTGGTGGTGTACATTCTGTGGGTTTGGACAAATGTATAGTGACATGTATTCACCATTACAGTAGCATACAGAGTAACACTAAAAATCCTCTGTGCTCCGCCTGTTCATCCCTTCCTCCCCTCTAACCCTTGGCAACTACTCATCTTTTTACTGTCTCCATAGTTTTGCCTTTTTCAGAGTGTCATATAGTTGGATCATACAGTATATAGCTTTTTCAGATTGGCTTCTTTCACCTAGTAAATGCATTTTTTAAGGTTCCTCCATGTCTTTTCATGGCTTGATAGCTTTTTTTTTTTTTTTTTAATGCTAAGTAATCACAGTTTATCCAGTCACTTTCTGAAGGACATCTTGGTTCCTTCCAACTTTTGGCAATTATCAATAAAGCTGTTATAAAGACTTGTGTATAGGGTTTTGTGTGGACGTAAGTCTTAAACTCCTATGGGTAAATACCAAGGAGGGCGATTACTGGATCGTATGATAAGAATATGTTTAATTTTGTAAGAAACCACCAATCTAAACTGTCTTCCCAAGTGGCTGTACCATTTTGTATTTCCACTAGCAGTGAGAGTTCCTCTTGCTCTACATGCTCGCTAGCATATGGTGTTATCATACAGGTCTTTTTGTGGACATGTATTTTAATTTCTCCTGCATAAATACCTAGGAGTGGAAGTACTGGATCATAGGATAGATGTATGTTTAAATGCCAGACTTTTCCAAGGGGTTGTACCATTTTATACTCCTACATCTTTCCCAATACTTGGTATTGGTCTTTTTTTTTTTAATGGTATTTTAGGCTTTATTTATTTATTTATTTTTTGGTGTGGACCTTTTTTTTTTTTGATTTTTAAAAATATTTATTTATTTGGCTGCGCTGGGTCTTAGTTGCGGCACGTGGGATCTTCATTGCAGTGTGCAGGATCTTCGTTGCGGCATGCAGGATCTTTAGTTGCGGCATGCGGGATCTAGTTCCCTGACCAGGGATCGAACCCCGGCCCCCTGCATTGGGAGTGCAGAGTCTTAACTGTTGGACCACCAGGGAAGTCCCAATCATTTGATTTTTATCCTTCATTTTGTTAATGTGGTGTATCGCATTTCTTGATTTGTGGATGTTGAACCATCTTGCATCCATGGAATAAATTCACTTCATCATGGTGTATGATCCTTTTAATGTACTGTTAAATGCAGTTTGCTAAACTTTTTTGAAGATTTTTCCATGTGTGTTCATCAGGGATATTAGGTATAATTTTTTTTTTCTTGTAGTGTCCTTGTCTGGCTTTGGTATCAGGGTCATACTAGCCTTACAAAATGAGTTTGGCAGTATTTTCCCCTCTTCACTTTTTTGCAAGAGTTTAAGAAGGACTGGTATTAATTCTTCTTTTTTTTTTTTTTAACATTGTACATACTTTACATTTATTACTACAGTGATACATTTGATGAACCTATATTGACACATCATTATCACCCAAAGTCCATTATTTATGTTAGTGTACACTCTCGGTGGTGTGCATTCTGTGGCTTTGGACAAATGTATAGTGACATGTATCCACCATTACAGAATCATACAGAGTAATTTCACTGCCCTAAAAATCCTCTGTGCTCTGCCTGTTCGTTCCCCTCCCCCACATCTCCTGGCAACCACTTATCTTTTTTTTTTTTTTTAATCAGTCATCAGTTTTATACACATCAGTGTATACATGTCAGTCCCAATCGCCCAATTCAGCACACCACCATCCCCATCCCACCGCGGTTTTCCCCCCTTGGTGTCCATACGTTTGTTCTCTACATCTGTGTCTCAACTTCTGCCCTGCAAACCGGTTCATCTGTACCAGTTTTTCTAGGTTCCACATACATGCGTTAATATACGATATTTGTTTTTCTCTCTCTGACTTACTTCACTCTGTATGACAGTCTCTAGATCCATCCATGTCTCAACAAATGACTCAGTTTCGTTCCTTTTTATGGCTGAGTAATATTCCATTGTATATATGTACCACAACTTCTTTATCCATTCGTCTGTTGATGGGCATTTATGTTGCTTCCATGTCCTGGCTATTGTAAATAGTGCTGCAATGAACATTGGGGTGCATGTGTCTTTTTGAATTACGGTTTTCTCTGGGTATATGCCCAGTAGTGGGATTGCTGGATCATATGGTAATTCTATTTTTAGTTTTTTAAGGAACCTCCATACTGTTCTCCATAGTGGCTGTATCAATTTACATTTGATGTGGACCATTTTTAAAGTCCTTATTGAATTTGTTACACCATTGCTGCTGCTTTATGTTTTGATTTTTTTGGCCCTGAGGCATGTGGGATCTTAGCTCCCTGACCAGGGATTGAACCTGCACCCCCTGCATTGGAAGGCGAAGTCTTAACCACTGGATTGCCAGGGCAGTCCCGTGGTCTTTTTAATTTTAGCCATCCTGATGGATGTGAAATTGTATGGCTATGTGCTTTTAATTAGCTTTTTCCTGATGACTAATGATGTTGAGCACCTTTTCACATGCTGTTGACCATTTGTTCATTTTCCTTTTGAACTGTCTTTTCAAGTATATTGCCCATTTTTGTTTTGAGTTGTCTTTTTACTATTGATTTGTAGACATTATAGATAAGATAGGTAGGAAGGTAGGAAGGTAGATAAGTAGGTAGATAGATAGATAGATAGTCTGAGCACAAATCATTTGTTAGATATATGTGTAGTGAATATCTTCCCCCAGTGTATCTCTTGCTTTTTCATTTTCTTATAAATAGAAGATTTTAATTTTAATGAGTCTACTTTATAACTTTTTCTTCATGGTTGGTGCTTTTATGTTTTTTTTTTTTTAATAAATTTATTTATTTATTTATATTTATTTTTGGCTGTGTTGGGTCTTTGTTTCTGTGCGAGGGCTTTCTCCAGTTGCAGAGAGCGGGGGCCACTCTTCATCACGGTGCGCGGGCCTCTCACCGTCACGGCCTCTCTCTTTGCGGAGCACAGGCTCCAGCCGCGCAGGCTCAGTAGTTGTGGCTCACGGGCTTAGTCGCTCCGCGGCATGTGGGATCTTCCCAGACCAGGGCTCGAACCCGTGTCCCCTGCATTGGCAGGCAGATTCTTAACCACTACGCCACCAGGGAAGCCTGCTTTTATGTTTTGCTTAATAATTCTCTACCTACCCCCAAGGTTGCAAAGATTTTCTTCTTTGTTATCCTTCTAGATGCTTTAGTCTTAGCTTTTACATTTAGGCCTGTGATCAATCCTGAATTAATTTGTGAGTACGGTGTGAGATGGGATTGAGCTCCTTCTTTTTCATACAGTTATCCATTTACTGCAGCACCATTTATTGAAAAGACTTTCCTTTCCTCCATTGAATTGCCTTGGTACTTTCTTGTAAATCAAGTGGACTGTTGGAACTCTCTACTCTGTTCTATCTGTTTGTCTGTTCTTAAGCTAGTACCACACTATCTTCAGTTCTGTAGTTTATCAGTCTTGAGATCAGGTAGTGTAAGCCCTTCAACTTTGTTCTTTTTCAAAAATTTTCAACTATTCTGGCCCTTTGCATTTTCTTTCTTTTTTTTTAATTAAGTTTTATTGGAGTATAGTTGCTTTACAATGTTGTGTTAGTTTCTGCTGTACAGCAAAGTGAATCTTTTGCATTTTTCGTATACACTTTAGAATCAACTTGTCAGTTTCTACCAAAAAGCCTGGTTGGATTTTGATCAGGACAATATTGAATCTACCAATCTAGAGAGCACTGTCATCTTAACAATATTAATCTTCCATAGACGTGGTATATCTTGCCATTTATTTAGGTCTTTAGTTTCTCTCAGCAGTGTTGTTGTTATCTTCTCAGCAGTGTTTTATAGCTTTTAGCATTGATGATTTGTACATATTTTTTTTAAATTAATTTATTTATTATTTTGCCTGTTCCAGGCCTTAGTTGTGGTGTGTGGACTCTTAGTTGCGGCATGCGGACTCTTAGTTGCGGCATGCAGGCTTCTTAGTTGCAGCATGAATGTGGGATCTAGTTCCCTGACCAGAGATTGAACCCAGGCCCCCTGCGTTGGAAGTGCGGAGTCTTACCCACTGGACCACCAGGGAAGTCCCTGATGATTTGTACACATTTTAAAAGATTTATTCCTATGTATTTTACATTTTAAAGTCTACTGTAAATGGCAATTTTTACATTTTCAAATTTTGTTTTATATATATGCTATATATATATATATATATATATATATATACACACACACATACATATATATATATATATATATATATATATATATATATATGCAATTTAAAAAATTCATCTGCAACCTTACTAAAGTAACTTAGTAACTCCAGTAAGTTTTGGGTAGATGCCTTAGGATTTTCTGTATGTATAAACATCATCTACAAAGAGTTTTACTTTATTCTTTCTAATCTCTATGCCTTTTTTTTTCCTTGCCTTGTTCCTTTAAGGGAAAAGTGGTCAGTTTTTCACAGTTAAGCATGATGATAGCTGTAGATTTTTTAAAAATGTCCTTTATCAGGTTGAGGAAATTTCCCTCGATTCCTACTTTGCTGAGAGGTTTTTATCATGAATGGATGTTGAATTTTGTCAAAAGCTTTTTTCTGCACTTCTCAAGATGATCATATGGTTTGTTTTCCTTTATTCTGTTCATGTGAATGTGTCTCTTTTTCATCTTTTGGCACTTTTTCATCATGCCAAATTAGGGAAAAGACCACCGTTACTACTTCTAACACTCAAACATCTTGGCATGATTCATTGAATGTAGGTTCAGGAGCATGATTTAGACAATTTGAATCTGATAATCTCCATAAAATACTTTATAAACTAAAAAGCACCATATATATTTAGGTAGAATTATTTGACTTAAGAGGCCTACCTGTCCCCCAAAACTTCTCTTAATCTCTGAAACTTCTGCTGTTAGTCTCATGCCTAAAAAAATCAGTATGGGGCTTCCCTGGTGGCGCAGTGGTTGAGAGTCTGCCTGCTAATGCAGGGGACACGGGTTCGAGCCCTGGTCTGGGAAGATCCCACATACTGCAGAGCAGTTAGGCCCGTGAGCCACAATTACTGAGCCTGCGCATCTGGAGCCTGTGCTCCGCAACAAGAGAGGCCGCGACAGTGAGAGGCCCGCACACCGCGATGAAGAGTGACCCCTGCTTGCCACAACTAGAGAAAGCCCTCGCACAGAAACGAAGACCCAACACAGCTATAAATAAAATAAATAAATAATAAATTTTAAAAAATCAGTATGAAAATAACAGAACTGTACACAATGAGATTTTGACCTTAAAAGGTCTTACTTCCTACTTTCTGAGCTTGGGAGACCTAACTTTTGGATATGACAAAGTCCTTCCATTTAAGTGTCCAGTAATATTTCTCAAAAAAAAAATTCTCATAAAAATCTGTATACTCATTGCCTATGTCCCAATTCTTCATTGACCTGAAAATCCTGGGGGACTAAGAAGTCTATGGTCCTTGGTCTAAGCACTGGAGAAATCAGTGACTTAAAAGGAATTTCAGATGATTTGGGGTGGAGCTATCACCCTCCCAGACTTCAGACTATACTACAAAGTTACAGTAATCAAAACAGCACAGTACTGGCACAAAAAACAGACACATAGATTAATGGAACAGACTAGAAAGCCCAGAAATAAACCCACACACCTATGGTCAATTAATCTATGACAAAGTAGTCAAGAATATACAATGGAGAAAAGACAGTCTCTTCAATAAGTGGTGCTGGGAAAACTGGACAGCTACATGTAAAACAATGAGATTAGAATATTTCCTCTCACCATATACAAAAATAAACTTAAAATGGATTAAAGACCTAAATGTAAGACCTGAAACCGTAAAACTCCTAAAAGAGAACATTGGCAGAACATTCTTTGACATAAACTGTAGAAATACTTTTTTTGGATCTGTCTCCTAAGGCAAAGGAATAAAAACAGAAATAAACAAATGGGACCTAATTAAACCTAAAAGCTTTTGCACAGCAAAGGAAACCATCCACAAAACAAAAAGACAACTTACTGAATGGGGGAAAGTATTTGCAAATGATATGGCTGACAAGGGGTTAATATCCAAAATAAAGAGCTCCTACAACTCAATATCCAAAAACAAACAATCAAACCCAATCAAAAATGGGCAGAACACTTGAATAGACATTTTTCCAAAGAAGACATACAGATGGCTCAACATCACTAATTTGTACAGAAATGCAAATCAAAATCACAATGAGATATCACCTCAGACCTGGCAGAATGGCTATTGTCAAAAAGAACACAAATAACAAATGTTGGCGAGGGTGTGGAGAAAAGGGAACCCTTGTACACTTTTGATGGGAATGTAAATTGGTGCAACCACTATGGAGAAAAGTATGGAGGTTCCTCAAAAAAACTAAAAGTAGAGCTACCATATGATCCAGCAGTTCCACTCCTGGGTTTATATCTGAAAAAAAACAAAAACATGAATTCAAAAAGATACATGCAACCCAGTGTTCATAGCAGCACTATTTACAATAGCCAAGATATGGAAGCAACCCAAGTATCCATCAGCAGATGAACGGATAAAGAAGATATTGTATATGTATACAATGGAATATTACTCAGCCATAAAAAAGAATGAAATTCTGCCATTTGCAGCAATGTGGATGGACCTAGTGAAATAAGGTGCTTAGTGAAATAAGTCAGAGAAAGACAAATACTATATGATATGATGTATATGTGGAATCTAAAAAATAAAACAAGCAAATGTATAGACCAAAACAGAAACATTTTCACAGATTAAAAAGCAAACTAGTGGTTACCAGTAGGAAGAGGGAAGGAGGGAGGGGCAAGATAGGGGTATGGGATTAAGAGACACAAACTACTATGTATAAAATAGATAAGCAACAAGGATATATTGATAGCACTGGGAATTATAGCCATTGTCTTGTAATAACTTTTAATGGAGAATAATCTGCAAAAATACTGAATCACTGTGCTATATACCTGAAACCAATATAATATTGTAAATCAACTATACTTCAATAAAAATAATGAAATTATTTAATATAAGGGGATGTGTATGTTATATTTTCTGAATCCTGAGAGAATGGAAAAAACAGGTGGGTGTTTATGGTAGTAGTGTAAGCTGGCATAGGTCTGGGATGCTGTTATCGATGACTTATAGGACAGCTTGACCTTGGTTGATTGGGGAGGCTATCCCATGTTGTGTGAAGTTGAAAAAAGGATCTCCCTTAGGTGATTGGCCTGGTTCACTTTCTCAGCAATGACCAACAGAGCCATAGTTTTAGAAACTATGGACAACTGAACTTGAGCAGTGTCGTCATCTCTCTGATTGTTGAGTCATCCCAGGAGCCATGTTCAGTAGCTTGGGACTGCCAGTGAGGTCTCATTGAGCAGGGGTTTCTGATTGGTACTTTCCAGATCACTGTATGCTTAAACCCCTTCCTTTGCTTGAGAGCAGGACTAAAGTTGATGATAATCATTGAGAACTAGGAAGCAGTCTCTAGTTCAAATGTCCTTTGAAGACTAAACCTCTATAAACATGTTTACTAAGCAGTTGTCCCATATGTATTTGGACATTTCTGGTGGTGGTGCAAACACTAGCTACTAACATGTCCTCCTTTTGAACAATTCCCAATCTGACAACCCTTTAACTATTACTCTTATGAATCCCTTTCCCCTATGTGTTGACTTCTTTAGTTATATTCCTATTTATTGCTATCTTTCTTAAAATTTGGTGGCAAAAGCCATTAATACAAGGTATGGAACTCCTTTCTCCTTATTCTGAACACTGTACTTGTATTAATCTGTGTGTTCCCACCAAAATGATGAAGAGATGAATATATATGTGTGGAATTTGCAATAAATAAGAAGACACAGTCACACTGTGAGGGAGGGATATGTGAAAATATACATCACCAGAATATTAATTTATAAGCGAACCTAGGGCATTGGGTAAAAATTAATGACAGCTGTATGGAAAACCGAATCTCATCAATGTAACCTAATTTTTTCAAGAACATTGTAAGGATCTGGAGGAAACAGGGCACATATATCTTGACTTTCTCATGCTGTTGATTTAATTATGAATAACATAATCAGCAACAACCCAGGGAAACATAGTTTAGCTTATATGATACCACAGTCAGATGGTGGGAAGGTCAGAGACATCAAGGGTATGGTGCTGGTGCAGGATAGCACTTACCAGTTAACCCTTCAGAGGTCACTCTGGGACCCAGTCCCATTAAATAAACTTTATGACTACTGATGTATTGTGTATATATTTGTTTGTGTGCCAGAAATACTGGAAACGGAAGTCAAAATAACCTGGATAAATTAGGTACTTACAAACTGGACAATATCAAATGAAGGCTAATTTTGTAAGCAGGAAGTTCAGATTGGAGAATGATTGGCTTTGTGCCTATTCTGGCAGAACAAGCCCCTGGGCCATGGTGAATCACAAGGTAGTTGAGCCATCAATGACTATAATATGGGTATGTGCAGAGTACCGAATCTCGTACGTAAGTCAGTGCTCTGGCTAAGGATACTTATAGGAGGCTGAGGAGCAGGCAGAAGATACAGTGAAGGCTTACAGTGGATAAAAATTTTGAAATAGAAGCAGGGACATACATGCAGCAAGATGGGAGGGATATGAAAAAGAAGCAATTAGAAGTATTTTGTATTAAGTAGGATAGGTTAAAATGCTGTAAAAATAGGTAAAAAATACAGTGGCTCAAATTCAGTACAAGTTTATTGCTCTCATATAACAGTCCTGGGCGGATATTTCAGGTCATTGGGGGGGCCCTCTATACTCAGGGACCCAGCTGATGGTAGCGCGGCTGCCTTCACCAGGTGTCCTGTAGAGTTGCTCTGGTTGCCCAGTAGGAAGGCGGAACGAGCTTTGCCCAGAAATGGCTACTATCATGTCTGCTCACACCCCATTGGCTAGAAGTCAGTCATGTGACCATAGCTCACTGCAAGAGAGTCTGGGAAATATAGGTCCCCTGTGGGCTTCAGGGAGAGAAGGGAGCACAGATTTTGAAAACCACTAACCGTTTCTGCCATACCTCTAAGAAACAGAAGTTGACAACAGATTTCTCATTAACAATAACATTTAGAATACAAAAGAGTACATACCTTCAACTTAGAATTTAATACTTGTTAAACCATCATTCAAGAATGGTCAGCAGTCCCTATGGAGGAGAATTTGGCAATATCTGACAAAAGTATATAAGTAAGCGTTTACCCTTTGACCTAGCAGTCCCGTTTATAGTAATTATTCCAGAGGAAACACCTCCACAAATCATTTTTCCAGAAAGTACTTAGTAACTTATAAACTTATAACTTATAAACCAGAAACAAGTGATAAGGGTTGGGTGGATATGGGTGGAGGGATAAGGATGGAAACGGGGCTTTTCTGAGTATCTGTTTTTATATATGTAGCTTTGACTTTGAACTAAGTAAATATTTTACATATTCAATTACATAAAATTAAATAAAAATGAAAACAGCAAATCCTGTAATTGAATATACAAAGAACAACTAATAATAAAAAGCAGTACATCAAATTGATTATATAACTATAAAGAAAAAAAAAGAATTCAGGTAACTTTTTAACGTAGTGCTCAGACTCTGTAACTGTAGTAGGATATAGTCTAGGGCAAAAAAGAGTGACAGTTATTTATATGGTTAGTTGTTGGCAATGGTATCAGTGTAGTAACTCAGAAACTATTTAGTATGTATTGTAGTTAGAATAAATCAATCAATATCTTAATGTAACTGGGAACCAGGTTATCACTGTGGGAAAAGGAAATAAAAATAAGGAATGAGATAAGAAAGACTCCTGTGATGTTAGCTTTGAATTGGAGGTTATCAGTATCAACTCTTGATTTAAAAAAAAAAAAAAAAAATTCTAGTCCTGCCCACTAAAAGGGCTTAGACACAAAGATGCTCCAATAACAATGTGCACACCTCTTACCCAGGGTTTGCTTTCTAAATAATGTTTTTTACTAAAAGGAACTAGAGCGCCTTGAAAAAAATGACTCTGGGTCTGCAGAAGTATAAGGTGCCCAAAAGCAAACAAATGCTTAACGACTGGACATGTCAGGAGGACACAGAGTGCCGGGAGGAGGGAGCTCTGACAGGATGAATGCGGGAAAGTTTAAACATTCAAAAGAATGATGATGGCAGTGGATTATAACATATTGAATAAAAACAAATCCATGAATGTATAATATATTTCCAGGGAGGGAAAAATTGCCAGTTTGTAAAAGCACAATAAGTCATAGAATTAGAAAAATCACTGTTTTGCAGTTCCCAGTATGGTGATTGATTCAGGCAATGGATGCTGGAACTATTAGGTCAGACTTTGTTGGGGAACAGCAGAGTCTAACAGTCTCAGGCTATCACCCTAGAGATTACTTATTGATTACAAAAGGGAAAAGGTACCCTACAGTAGAGAAATAGGGCAGACCCCTCCTTCATCAAATGCTCTAACTTCACATGACCAGTAATGAGACAGACTGACACAATGAGATGTATAATCTAGTGTTCTTACGGAAAATGCTTATCTAATACGGAGGAAACAATTAGACAAATACAGGTTGTATAATATTCTATAAGATGATTGGCTTAGAGTCTTCAAAAATGTCAATGTCATAAAGGATCAAAAAGAAAAAAATGGCAGGGAACTGTTCTAAATTAAAAGAGACTGAAATGACATAACAAGTAAATGCAATGTGTTATCCTTGATTGGATCTTGGACTTTTTAAAAAAAGCTATAAAGGATAATATTGGGACAATTGGGGAAATTTTAATATGTACTGTGTATTAGATAGTATTATTATGTTACTAACTAATGTCCTGGGTAAAATAATGGTATTGTAGCTATTTAAGAAAGTGGCTATCTGATCACAAAATAAAAAATCATTGTAGGAAAAGAGGAAAAATATAGGGCTAACCTATATAAGAATAACCTAGGATAACCATTGTTAAAATTTGGTATATTTTCATCCAGTCTACATATATTTAAACAAAATTGAATTGTACCATACATAGTTTTTAATATTGCTTCTTTTTGTTGTATATTATTGACAATTCTCCATTTCATTAAATAGACCTCAAAGACATTATTTTATAAATTTATTTTATTTATTTATTTATTTTTTTAGCTGTGTTGGGTCTTCGTTTCTGTGCGAGGGCTTTCTCTAGTTGCGGCGAGCGGGGGCCACTCTTCATCGCGGTGCGCGGGCCTCTCACTATCGCGGCCTCTCTTGTTGCGGAGCACAGGCTCCAGATGCGCAGGCTCAGTAATTGTGGCTCACGGGCCCAGTTGCTCCGCAGCATGTGGGATCTTCCCAGACCAGGGCTCGAACCCGTGTCCCCTGCATTAGCAGGCAGATTCTCAACCACTGCGCCACCAGGGAAGCCCCCAAAGACATTATTTTAAATGGTTATATAATATCTCTGTATGTTTTCTTTAATTTAAAATATATTTTTTATTAAATGAGATTTATTACCATATTTCATCCATTCGAACATGCCATCAATTGTAAGACATTATTATTTTATGTACCACTAAAAAGAATATCCTGCCAAATTATGATGCAGTGGGGTTTGTTTGTTGTTTGTTTTAAATTCTTATATTTATTGAAAGAGCTCCTTTAGACTTATTAGCCATAGGTTTTTTTTTTTTTTTGGTCATACCTTTTTTGTATATGTCTAATTAGGAAGTTATAAGCAAAATTAATTGGTTAAGGTCTTCCTAGAACTTCTTCGCATTGAGTGTCCAACTTTTCTAAATTACATGTCAATTTAGTCTTCAGTACCTGTGTTTTCCCCCCAGTATCACCACAAAAAGCACTGGATGCTACACCATTTAGTAGTGCTCCACTCTCTTTGAATTTTACACTTTAATTGGATGAATTGTATGATATGTGAATTATATTCCAATAAAGCTGTTTAAAAAAGAAAAAAGTGTTCCATTATTATGTCTGCAAATGCTGATGCTTCCTGATCTTACCAGGTGTCAACAGAGATTGTTTCAAATAGCAACTGGGACTTCTGAAATGGTCTTTAAATGGTAGTTGACCAAAACATTGAGTGACTGTATTTGCCCAGACATGCCACCTGGAATAACCCCTGAGTTCACTCCTGCATGGGCAGTAACAAGCCACAAGCTGGCTAACAGTGATTGTAAGATGCCATCAGCATCCCAACTTAGGAGATATAAAAAATGTTGGGAGAGACTTCCCTGGTGGCAGAGTGGTTAAGAATCCGCCTGCCAATGCAGGGGACACGGGTTCGAGCCCTGGTCCGGGAAGATCCCACATGCCGCGGAGCAACTAAGCCCGTGCACCACAACTACTGAGCCTGCGCTCTGGAGCCCGCGAGCCACAACTACTGAGCCTGCGTGCCACAACTAATGAAGCCCGCACACCTAGAGCCCGTGTTCCACAACGAGAAGCCACCACAGTGAGAAACCCACGCATCACAACGAAGAGTAGCCCCCGCTCACCGCAACTAGAAAAAAAAAAAATGTTGGGGAACAGTGTGCCCTAAAGTAGATGAAATACAGTCTTTTCTTTTAAAATAAAATTTCCTTATTTTCATTAAAAAATATAATTTTAATATTTACCCAAGTAACAAAAATACATTATTCAAAGGATTGTCTAGTTGGGTCACAAGGCTTATTACAGAGGGGAAAAAAAAAAAGCTGTCTCTCTGCCTGCTCCCCACAGGCAACTTCAACTCCTTTAGCTGATAGTATTTACCTCTGTACCTCTGGTAACATGCTTATACCACAGTTTTTAGTTTAAGTCTCACCTGTTGACTTCCTAAAGGGAAGATGATTATTTAGGGCTCTTCTGCCTTGCTGACAAGCCCCACTTCCACCATCACTATACCCATGAACACTTTCCAGATCCCATGCTATCAATATAACTATGTTACAGTTAGGGTTAGATCAGTACACATTCATAATGTTAACGTTATAATGACTGCAAAAACAGCTAACCAATGTTGTATATTATGTTTCCTTTCCTGAACAACTTTTGTTTTCCTTTGAGTGGTCTTTCTTCTTTTTTGTTTCTTTATACTTCACAGTAATTCAACTGCAAACTCTTCCTTATTCTGTAGATCTCTTTAAGTATGCTCGAAGGTATTTGGAATTTTCATCTTCTTGTAGCCACAGGTGCTACTCTAATTTAGATTGTGTGCTCTACACCTGGTGTATCTAATCTTCTCGCACCAAGGGACCCTTCTTCCTCTTTGCTAATGAATCCCCTGTTTCCTGGATCCCATGTCTTTCTCTTTCTTAGTTTATTCCTTCGGTTTGATGAAATATGCCTTCCGTTTGCTTCCTAAGAACTTTGTGTGATGCAGACATTTTTGAGTCTTCACATATCTAAAAATAGCTTTGATTTATATCTACACTTAATTGACTTTGAATTAAAGACTTAATTCCATTAAAGACTTAAAAGCTTTTAAAAGTAAATCAGATACTTAGTTTGTATAGTTGGGAGTTGTACCAATTTGTAGATAACTTTAGTTTTTTTCCTTATTCAGTGTATTTAATTTTTTTGAATAATTAATACATTCACATGGTTAAGAGAATTTTAATAGTAGGAAAAGCGTATTGAAGTCTCCATTCCATCCATGACCCCATCTGCCAAATTCCTGCCCATGTTATCATTGTTTTCTGACTTAAGTGTCCTTCCAGGGTTTCTTTATGCATATATGGAACTATGTTTTTTTTTCTCACCCTTTTTACACAAATGGTGGTATATTCTATGCACTATTCTGTATCTTGCTTTTTTCCTTAATAATGTGTGTCAGAGACATGTCCATGTCAGTATATGGAGAGTTTCTTCCTTTTGAAAAAATAACTGCATAGTATTGCATTGGATAGATGTGTCATAATTTATTTAACTGTTTCCTTATTGTTGAGTATTTAGGTTATTTCCATTCCTTTGTTATTCTGAACAGTGCTTCCATGAATAATCTTATAAACACTTAATTTTTCATGCATGCAAGTGAATCTATAGGATAAACCCTTAGGAGTGGAATTGTTGGCTCAAAGGACATACACACGTATGTTTGCAATTTCAATAGATATTGTTGAATTGCTTTTCAAAGGAGTTTTTCTATACTCCTGCAGTCTCACAGAGAAACTCTCTTGATGAATTTGGGGGTGCGGGTGTTGCCTATCTTTTTAAGAGGCAGACAGTATAGTTTAAGTTTCTGGTTTTCTTTATGAATGATGTTGACCATCTTTTCATATGTTTAATAGCTCATTTTCCTTTTTTGTGAATTGTCTCTTCCAATCCTTTGCTCATTTTACTATTTCACTATTGGACTTTTGACCTTTTCCCTGTTTGATTTCTAAGAGATTATATTTTATAATTTTATTTCCCAGTTCATTTTCTTTTCATTTTGCCTGTGGTTTTTATTGCAGAAAAGTGTTATTATTTGGTTGACGTTAACAATCCCTTAGAGCAAAGGTATCTCTGGCTTCTGGTGTTGCTGAGGAGCCTGACCCCATTCTGATTATACACACACACAAATATCTTTTTACTGAAAAATAAAATACAGATACAGAAAGCCATACACAAAAATATATAGCTTAATGAATTATCATAAGGCAAACACCCTGGTAACTACCACTCAGATAAAGAGCTAGACTTCTGTTCCATGAGCCCCTTCCCCCAAATAACTTGACTCAGAGTAATCCCTTTCTTGCTTTTCTTTTTTTTATAAATTTGTTTATTTATTTATTTATTTATGGCTGCGTTGGGTCCTCGTTTCTGTGCGAGGGCTTTCACTAGTTGCCGCGAGCGGGGGCCACTCTTCATCGCGGTGCGCGGGCCTCTCACTGTTGCGGCCTCTCTTGTTGCGGGGCACAGGCTCCAGACGCGCAGGCTCAGTAGTTGTGGCTCACGGCATGTGAGTTGCTCCGCGGCATGTGGGATCTTCCCAGACCAGGGCTCGAACCCGTGTCCCCTGCATTGGCAGGCAGACTCTCAACCACTGCACCACCAGGGAAGCCCTCTTTTTTTTTTAAAATTTATTTTATCGTAGTTGATTTATAATGTTTTGTTAGTTTCTGCTGTACAGCAAAGTGATTCAGTTAAACACGTATATATTTTTTCATGCTCTTTTCCATTATGGTTTATCACAGGATATTGAATATAGTTCTCTCTGCTATACAGTAGGACCTTGTTGTTTATCCATCTTATATATACTAGTTTGCATCTGCTAACCCCAAACTCCCAATCCATCCCTCCCCCACCCCCCCCTTCCCCTTGGCAACCACAAGTCTGCTCTCTATGTCTGTGAGTCTATTTCTGTTTCATGGATAAGTTCATTTATGGCATATTTTAGATTCCACATATAAGTGATATCTTATGATATTTGTCTTTCTCTTTCTGACTTACTTCACTTAGTATGATAATCTCTAGGTCCATCCATGTTGCTGGAAATAGCATTATTTCATTCTTTTTTACGGCTGAGTAGCCTTTCTTCCATTTTTTAAAAAATTTATTTTATTTAGTTTTAAATTTTTGGCTGTGTTGGGTCTCGATTGCTGCACGTGGGCTTTCTCTAGTTGTGGCGAGTGGGGGCTACTCTTCATTGTGGTGCACAGGCTTGTCATTGCAGTGGCTTCTCTTGTTGTGGAGCATGGGCTCTAGGCGCGTGGGCTTCAGTAGTTGTGGCGCATGGGCTCTAGGCGCGTGGGCTTCAGTAGTTGTGGCGCATGGGCTCAGTAGTTGTGGCACACGGGCTTAGTTGCTCCGTGGCATGTGGGATCTTCCCGGACCAGGGCTTGAACCTGTGTCCCCTGCGTTGGCAGGAGGATTCTTAACCACTGCGCCACCAGGGAAGCCCCCTTTCTTGCATTTCTAAAAAATAGTTTTATCACCCAAGTGTGTGTCCCTGGAGACTTTAGTTTAGTCTTACCGTTTCTCTAAAAAGTATTTGAGATATCTTTCAAGTCTCTCTTTTAATCTATAGATCGCTTCTCCATTCCTTCTATTGAAGAACTGGACCACTTGACCTTTAGGGTTTTCCACTGTGACTTTTGCTGATTGCACACTCATGGTGCAGCTCAGTATGTCCCTCTGTATTTATTTCCTTGTTTAAAAACAGCTGTATTGAAGTATAACTGACATACAGTAAACTGCACATATTTAATGTGTACAGTTTGATGCCTTTTGCCATATGTCTACACCAATGAAAACACCACCAGCATCAGGAGAGTAAACATATTTATCACCCCCAAAGTTCCCTGTGCCCCTTTGTAATTTCTCCCTCCTACCCCTCCCTATCTTCTCAGCAATTGATTATTTGCTTTCTGTCATTCTAAGTGAGTTTGTATTTTCTAAGATTTTATATAAATGGAATCATGCAGCGTGCATTCTGTGTTTTGCCTGGCCTCTCTCACTCAGCATAGTTATTTTGAGACTCATCTGTGTTGTTGCATGTATTGATAGTTCTTCCTTTTTACTGCTGAGTAGTGTTCCGTTGCCTGGATATACCACTCTTTTGTTTATCCATTGACTCGTTGATAGAAATCTGGATTGTTTCCAGTTTTGTGTCCTCTGCCTTTCTTGCAAATTGGCAGCTGGATCCAGAGATTTGATCAGACTCAGGTTCAGCCTATAGGAGGCACAGAATGTCTGGTTACTCTCCTGTTGTGAAGATCAGAGCCATAGGTGCTTAATGCCTACATCTGTTAATTCATGGGTGGAATTCCAGGTCTACAACTTATTTTTCATTTATAAGTTGGAACACTCTTTAAAAAGATGCTTCCCCTCATCTACTACTTGGTTACCAAGTGGTACATCTCATATATGGCAGGGTAAATGCTTTATTTTTTCCTTTAATTTATTGGTTTTCAAGATATCCATTCCATCCCTTAATTCTTTGTATAAAACTTCCTCTTGTTGTTTTCTCTTGGGAAACTGGTTATCTCTTCTCTTTGTTATCACTGTTTTGAAATTTCTGATGTATCTCAGCATGGGTCTGTTTTCTTCCATCAAGGTGGAAGGTTTTCAATCTTGAAAAACCTTCAGTTCTAGAAAATGTTCATCCTCTTCTTCCTTGATGTCTTCCCCTCCAGTTTATTCTCTTTCTGTGACTCCTGTTATTCAGATTTTGCACCTGCTAAATTTGTTCTCTATTTTATTATCCTTTATCTTCTTGTTCTACATTTTCTGGGAAATTTCCTGAACTTTATTTTCTAACTCTTCAGTTCAGCTTATCATTTCTGCCGTCAGACTTTTATTTTCCAAGAGTGATTTCTGTGATTGTTGTTTTAAATAGCCTCCTCTTCTTGTTTCACGGATGCAATACTTTCTCCCTGAAAACAATGAGTTTCTGAATAATGTTTTCTTTTAGCACTGTGTCTCTTTCCTCGAAGTTATCTTTTTTCTGCTTTTGGGTTTGACTTTTCATTGTAGAGATTTTCTTCGAATGTCTGGGGCTCTGTGGATGTCTAGTCATGCATATGAGTAGGGCATCTGGGATGTTTCCTTAGGGAAGACTCAATTTCACTTTCTTTAGATATTTCTTCTTGGGCTGATCCCTCGAGAAGGATTTTTGGATCTTTATCTTTTGTGATAATGGTATTCCTGAAATCCAAGTGGGGATATAAGGCTGGAGAGGTCTCAGATTTTGTTATTATTATTATTTTTTTTTTTTAGAAATTCATGTTCTTTTATTTATTTATTTATTTATGGCTGTGTTGAGTCTTCGTTTCTGCGCGAGGGCTTTCTCCAGCTGCGGCAAGCGGGGGCCACTCTTCATCGCGGTGCGCGGGCCTCTCACTATCGCGGCCTCTCTTGTTGCGGAGCACAGGCTCCAGACGCGCAGGCTCAGCAGTTGTGGCTCACGGGCCCAGTTGCTCCGCGGCATGTGGGATCTTCCCAGACCAGGGCTCGGACCCGCGTCCCCTGCACTGGCAGGCAGACTCTAAACCACTGCGCCACCAGGGAAGCCCTCAGATTTTAATATGTGTAGTTTTACTCAGTCTCCATTTTCAGCACGGTACCCCTTCATCCTCAAATCTTGGCCACACTCTAGAGACTCTCTCTTTTAGCCTTGCCAGAGGAGAAGACCTCCATTCTCATTCCATAGCTGGGGAGAGAGAGTTACCTGTTGCACTGAGTCGCGGAAGGGATCTGGGATCTGTTTATTTCATTTGCAACTAATCCTCTTGTTTTTCGCCCCGTCTTTGCATTCCTTTTCAAAGTTATTTGGACCAACAATTCCTGAGCCTTTTGAGGGCCCTGACGTGTAAATTAGATTGCCACTGTGCTTTCTCCATTGCTGGCATTCTTCAGTCTATTATCAGTATATACAATTCATCTGAAGATTTTATTAAAAATGCAGATTGATTCAGTAGGTCCAAGTTGGAGCCTGAGATTCTGTATTTATAACAAGCTCCTAGGTGATGCTTATGTTCCTGCTCCTGTTTTCTTGGAAAGAAAAGAAGCAGCTTCATTGGAAGTTGTATCATAATTTATGTAGCCAATTTCCTATTGCTGGATATTTAAAGTAATTCCAGGTTTTTACTTTTAAATGCAATATTATGAGATGAACAGCCTTAAAAATAAATTAATAGGGCTTCCGTGGTGGCGCAGTGGTTAAGAATCCTCCTGCCAATGCAGGGGACATGGGTTCAAGCCCTGGTCCGGGAAGATCTGACATGCCGCAGAGCAACTAAGCCCGTGTGCCACAACTACTGAGCCTGCGCTCTAGAGCCCGTGAGCCACAACTACTGAGCCCACGTGCCACAACTACTGAGCCCACGTGCCACAACTACTGAGCCCACGTGCCACAACTACTGAAGCCCACACGCCTAGAGCCCGTGCTCGTCAACAAGAGAAGCCACCCCAGTGAGAAGCCCACAATGAAGAGCGGCCCCCGCTCGCCGCAACTAGAGAAAGCCTGTGCGCAGCAACAAAGACCCAACGTAGCCAAAAATAAATAAATAAATAAATAATATATAAAAATTAATTAATAAAACACACCCATTTCCACGTTCTGTTTGAATTTTGAAAGATGTATATACACTTGTTGAACCACCACCCCAATCCAAATAAAGAACATTTTGGTTTTTTTTTTTTAGAACATTTTCATCTCTACAAAAAGTTCCCTGGTGCCTCTGCCCCATCCTGACCCTGGGTTTCCACTGATTGTTTGTCTGGCCCTACAGATTAGTTCTGCTGTTCTAGAATTCCACATAATTGGAATTATGGAATTCCACACTTTCTTGTGTCAGGATGCTTTTGTTCAGCGTGTTTTTTCAATTTATCCCTGTGTAGCATGTATCCCTGTGTAGCATGTATTCCTTTTTATTGCTGAAAAGTATTCCACCATATGGATATATTAGTTTATTTATCCATTCTCCTGTTGGTGGATATATGGGGTTTGTAGCCATGGTAAATCAAGCTGCCACACATTTGTGTACAAGTCTTTTTGTGGATATATGTCTTCATTTTTCTTGGGTAAATACCTAGGAGTAGGATTACTGGATAAAATGGTAATTGAATGTTAACATTGTAAGAAAGCTCAAAACAGTTTAAGCAATGTCAGGTTGTTCTCCTTCCTTGTCAACACATGTATTATCAGTCTTTTAGATTTTAGCTCTTCTAGTGGGTGTTGCAGCAGTATCTCATTGTGGTTTTCATTTCCCCAACATGTCTCTTCAAATTTTCTGCCCATTTTTCTAATGGGCTAATTGTCTTAGAGTTTTAAGAGTCCATTCATGTTCTGAGACCAAGTCATTGGTAAGATATTTATTGTGAATATCTTCTCCCAGTCTGTAGCTTGCCTTTTCGTTTTCTTAACTGTGCTTTCAAAGAGAAGTAAGTATTTGCTCTTTAACAGAGTCCAGTTTATCAACTTGTGTATGTGCACGAGCACACGTGCACATCCTGAGAAAGTTATGCCCACTATAGTGGGTGCCTAGTGTCCCCCCACAATTCTTGTCTATCTGGAATGTGACTTATTTGGAAATAAGTTTTTGCAGATGTAATGAAGGTAATAACAGAATAGGGTGGGCCCTAAATCCAGTGATTTAGGTTCTTACAAAAAGAGGAGAGGACACACACAGACACACACAAGGGAGAAGGCTGTGTAAAGATGGAGGCAGAGATAAGTGTTATGCTGTCACAAGCCAAGGAATGCCAGGAGCCTCCAGAAGCTGGAAGAAGCAAGGAAGGATGCTCCTCTAGAGCCTTCAAAGGGAGCATGGCTCTGTTGAGACCTTGATTTCAGATTTCTGGCCTCCAGAACTGTGAGAAAATTAATTTCTGTTGTTTTGACTACCCGGTGGTAATTTGTTATGGCAGCCCTAGGGAACTAATATATCTAGCTAGGACCACAACGATTTTCTCCTGTTTTCTTCTAAAAATTTCAGTTTCACTTTTACATTTAGCCTTATGATCCATTTTGAGTTTACTTTGTGTATGGTGTGAGGTAAGGGTTAAGGTTAATTTTTCCCATATGGATATATGGTTTCCAGCACCATTTTTAGAAAAGACTATCCTTTACCCCATTAATTACCTTGTAATTTTGTTGAGAATCAATTGACCATAAATATGTGGGTCTACTTCTGGATTCTCTTCTGTTCAATTGATTTATAGGACTATCCTTATGCTAATACCCCCTCTTTATTTCTATACCTTTATAGCAAGTCTTAAAATCAGGTAGTGTAAGTTCACCAAATTTGTTGTTCTTAAAAATTATTTTGGCTCTGCTAGGTCCTTTACATTTCCATATGAATTGTATAATCAGCTTGCCAATTTCTACAAAAAAACTGGCTGAGTCTTACAATCCATCATATATGTCTCCATGGATTTAGATCTTCTTTAATTTCTGTTTTATTAAATATTTTGTTTATTTATTTGTAAGTGTAAAGGATTTTTTTAAATTGTATAAAACAGGCAAAATTATTTAGGTCAATACATTTTAAAGGAATTTCATGTGTTCTGATTCCTTCCACTGCCAGTCACTTAGTTCCTCCAAGGTTTGAGTCATAATCTTCAAGATAAGATAGCCCTTTCAAAAAGAACTTTTGCTCAGTCCACAGTTGTCATGTCAGTCAGTCCACAGTTCTTCTAGGTCAGCTTCTTTGATCTCCCATAGAATATGGACACACTTTAAATAAATTCCCCACCTGTAATCTTTGGGATCCAATTTTCTCAAGCAATTTACTTTAGGACCATGTTTAGGGTCAGAGGAGATGGATCTGACTGGTTCTGAATTTTAGACACCCTCTAAACATGCATTAAGATGAAATCAGATTACTCCTAAGCTATCACACCCTAGAACAGTACGTATCATTGGGCTATGCCAGTACCTTTTTTTTTTTTTAACATCTTTATTGGAGTATAATTGCTTTACAATGGTATGTTAGTTTCTGCTGTATAACAAAGTGAATCAGCTATACATATACGTATATCCCCATTTCTCCTCCCTCTTGCCTCTCCCTCCCACCCTCCCTATCCCACCCCTCTAGGTGGACACAAAGCACCGAGCTGATCTCCCTGTGCCATGCGGCTGCTTCCCACTAGCTATCTATTTTACATTTAGTAGTGTATATATGTCCATGCCACTCTCACTTTGTCCCAGCCTACCCTTCCCCCTCCCCGTGTCCTCAAGTCCATTCTCTACCTCTGTGTCTTTATTCCTGTCCTGCCCCTAGTTCTTCAGAACATTTTTTTTTTTTTTTAGATTCCATATATATATGTGTTAGCGTACGGTATTTGTTTTTCTCTTTCTGACTTACTTCACTCTGTATGACAGACTCTGGGTCCATCTACCTCACTACAAATAACTCAATTTTGTTTCTTTTTATGGCTGAGTAATATTCCATTGTATGTATGTGCCACATCTTCCTTATCCATTCATCTGTTGATGGACACTTAGGTTGCTTCCATGTCCTGGCTATTGTAAATAGTGCTGCAATGAACGTTGTGGTACATGACTCTTTCTGAATTATGGTTTTCTCAGGGTATATGCCTGGTAGTGGGATTGCTGGGTCATATGGTAATTCTATTTTTAGTTTTTTAAGGAACCTCCATACTGTTCTCCATAGTGGCTGTGTCAATTTACATTCCCACCAACAGTGCAGGAGGGTTCCCTTTTCTCCACACCCTCTCCAGCATTTATTGTTTGTAGATTTTTTGACGATGGCCATTCTGACTGGTGTGAGGTGATACCTCACTGTAGTTTTGATTTGCATTTCTCTAATGATTAGTGATGTTGAGCAT
The DNA here is from genome assembly GCF_028023285.1 of Balaenoptera ricei. Classification (NCBI taxonomy): domain Eukaryota; kingdom Metazoa; phylum Chordata; class Mammalia; order Artiodactyla; family Balaenopteridae; genus Balaenoptera; species Balaenoptera ricei. The sequence continues at coordinate 65,086,008 of NC_082642.1, forward strand.
CCTTTCATGTGTTTGTTGGCAATCTGTATATCTTCTTTGGAGAAATGTCTATTTAGGTCTTCTGCCCATTTTTGGATTGGGTTGTTTGTTTTTTTGATATTGAGCTGCATGAGCTGCTTGTATATTTTAGAGATTAATCCTTTGTCAGTTGCTTCATTTGCAAATATTTTCTCCCATTCTGAGGGTTGTCTTTTCATCTTGTTTATGGTTTCCTTTGCTGTGCAAAAGTTTTAAGTTTCATTAGGCCCCATTTGTTTATTTTTATTTTTATTTCCATTTCTGTAGGAGGTGGGTCAAAAAGGATCTTGCTGTGATTTATGTCATAGAGTGTTCTGCCTGTGTATTCCTCTAAGAGTTTTATAGTGTCTGGCCTTACATTTAGGTCTTTAATCCATTTTGAGTTTATTTTTGTGTATGGTGTTAGGGAGTGTTCCAATTTCATTCTTTTACATGTAGTTGTCCAGTTTTCCCAGCACCACTTATTGAAGAGACTGTCTTTTCTCCATTGTATATTCTTGCCTCCTTTATCAAAGATAAGGTGACCATAGGTGCGTGGGTTTATCTCTGGGCTTTCTATCCTGTTCCATTGATCTATATTTCTGTTGTTGTGCCAGTACCATACTGTCTTGATTACTATAGCTTTGTAATATAGTCTGAAGTCAGGGAGCCTGATTCCTCCGGCTATGTTTTTCTTTCTTAAGATTGCTTTGGCTATTCAGGGTCTTTTGTGTTTCCATACAAATTGTGAAATTTTTTGTTCTAGTTCTGGGAAAAATGCCATTGGTAGTTTGATAGGGATTGCATTGAATCTGTAGATTGCTCTGGGTAGTATAGTCATTTTCACAATGTTGATTCTTCCAATCCAAGAACATGGTATATCTCTCTATCTGTTTGTATCATCTTTAATTTCTTTCACCAGTGTCTTATAGTTTTCTGCATACAGGTCTTTTGTCTCCTTAGGTAGGTTTATTCCTAGGTATTTTATTCTTTTTGTTGCAGTGGTAAATGGGAGTGTTTCCTTTATGCCAGTACCTTTTTAAAGTCCAGACACTGTGTTCTCAAGATACAAGCCTTAAAAAAGAAGCCATCCTTGTTTCATGTCAACATTAAAATTAGAGTACTAAATCAGTATAGCTGATAATTTCCCTCATATTTTATGCTTTTAAATTATCAATTTTATAGTCCTGGAAGCAACCTTTATGTGTATAAATACCCCATCACTTGAACCTGTTTTAGGTATCATGTTCCTTCTTCTGTATCAAAACTCACACTGAAGAATGAGTTCTGGGTTGCAAAGGAGGATTTATTTTTGCATCTGTCTGTAAGTCTTTGTCCACAAATTACACAAAAGCAACACAAGTGCCATTTCTGCAATGTTTAAAATATTCAGAATACTGTGCTTGCCTGTGCTTTGTCAAATTTATCCCTAAATGTTCCATATTTTTGATGTTATGGCAAATGTTATTTCATTTCCAATTATTTATCACTGGTATATAGAAATACAACTTTTAAAAAACTAACCCGCAGCCTTGCTAAATTCACTTGTTACCTTTTGTAGCTCTTGTTGCAGACTTTCTAAGTACATGATCATGTCACCCATGATTAAAGACAGCTTTACTTCTTTCTTTCCAGTCTACATGCCTTTTATTTCTTGTTAATTACTTACCGCACTGGCTAGGACGTCTAATAAAATGTTGATGAGGGTTGGAGGGTGGACATCCTTGCATTGTTCCTGATCTTGGGAGGAAAAAGCCCACTCTTTCAGCATTTAAGGTTAGATGTGGGTTTTTCGTAGATGCTTTTTATCTGGTTGGGAAGTTCCCTTCTATTATTTGTTTTCATGAGAGTTATTATCATGTTGGATTTTGTTAAATGCTTTTTCTACATCTATTAGATGATCATATAGTTTTTCTCCTTTATTCTGTTAACACGATGAATTACGTCGATTTTCTAATGTTAAACCAAGATTGCATAAACTGTGATGTATTAGGTTATATTATTATTTTCATATATGAATGAATTTAATTTTTTCGTTAAGGATTTTTGCCTCTATATTCTTGAGGGATGATGCTTTGTAATTTAGTTTTCTTGAAATGTCTTTGGTTTTGTTATAAGGGTAATTCTGGTCTTGTAAACTGAGTTGGAATGTGTTTCTCTCTTCTGTTCTCTTTAAGCTTGGTATTTCTTCCTTAAATGTTTGGCAAAATACATCAGTGAAGACATCTGAGCCTAGAATTTTCTTTGTGGGAAGGTTTTTAAGTACAAAATCAATTTCTTTAATAGAGATTTTTAGGGATCTTTTTGTTTGAGTTTTGGTAGTTCATGTCTTTCCAGAAATTTGTGTGTCATCCTAGTTGTCTCATTTATTGGAATAAAATTCTTTTTAAAAAATATTTATTTGTTTATTTTTGGCTGCATTGGGTCTTTGTTGCTGTGGGCGGGCTTTCTCTAGTTGGAGCGAGCAGGGGCTACTCTTCGTTGGGGTGTGCGGGCTTCTCATTGCAGTGGCTTCTCTTGTTGCAGAGCATGGGCTGTAACAGGCACACAGGCTTCAGTAGTTGTGGCTCGCAGGCTCTAGAGTGCAGGCTTAGTTGCTTCACGGCATGTGGGATCTTCCCGGACCAGGGCTCGAACCCATGTCCCCTGCATTGGCAGGTGGATTCTTAACCACTGCACCACCAGGGAAGTCCCGGAATAAAATTATTCTTAATAGTCCCCTATTATCTTTTTAATGTTTATAGGATCTGTGCTGAGGTCCTCTCTCTCCTAATTTTGCTAAGGTCTTTCTCAGTTTGGTTGGAGGTTTACAATTTTATTGGTTTTTAGAAAGAACCAGCTTTTGGTTCATTGTTTTTTTGTTATTTTTGTTTTTAAAATTTCATTGTTTTCTGTTCTTTATTATATCCTTCCTTTAGTTTACTTTGGGGTTTAATTTACTCTTATTTTTCTTTTTTTTTTTTTTTGGCCACACCATGCAGCTTGTGGGATCTTAGTTCCCTGACAGGTATTGAACCCGAGCCCTCAGCAGTGAAAGCGTGGAGTCCTAACCACTGGACTATGAGGGAATTCCCTTACTCTTCTTTTTCTTAAGGTGGAAATTTAGGTCACTGAATCAAGACCTTATTTTCCAATACAGGCAAATATAAGAATCTCAGAACGATACAGTGCAAAAGCAATTAATGTAGTGGAAATTAAAACTGAATTTTGATTTTGCTGGTTTTCTTATATTTGCCTTCCTGCTTTTCAAAGTTCTTTTTTCTACTGTAGATTTATAAATTCTGATAATATAAATAATACATGCTAATTCTTAAAGAAATGTTAAGGGTACAGAGAATTATAAGGAATTTTATGTGTCAGGATAGGCCATAACATATAATCACAAAATCCTTCCAGCTTGATACAACAAACTTCATTTCTTGCTTACACTGTGCATCCATTCTGAATCACCTGGGGCTTTGCTCCACTGCCCCACACAGTCACTCAAGGACCCAGATTGACAGAGGCCCCACTGTCTTGAGCTATACTATCTGGAACACATCCTGTTTATTCCCTGTGGCAGGGGAAGAGAACACTGAAGGGGCTCTCATCTGATCCTTTGGGTGCCAATAATCTACACAGTCACTCTTATTTGGAAAGCTCTTTCACATACATAAATTGGATCCCTTTCTACATTTCCAGTTGTGAGTTGAGCCATAATTGTGGCTTACTGAAGAGCTTTGAAATCAAACCTGAGGTTGAACTTCAAGTTTCAACACTTAGCAGTCACACATCTAAGGAAATGAGCTTGTTAACCCCCGAGCATTTCCTCGTGCAAAAAAATAATATCTACCCTTCATGATTGTTGTAAGGATTAGATAAAAGGTATGTAAAAATCCCTGGACAAGGCTCAATACATTATTTCTCCCAGAGGCTTTCTTCACTTGTGAGGCTCAGCAAATCCAGCTACAGTGCGAATCCCGTTTTCTGTATAATAGTAGACCAGAACGTTAATTAACTGTGCTCATCTTCCCATCCTATTGTTTAATGCAGATGGTTTTGTTAGGAAACTTTTCTGTGATTGCATAACACAACTATTTGATTGTAATTATGCTATGAAGTTATACACCTCTTTTTTACTCTCAAACTCTCATGAATGTACAGTGGATTTTCCAAAAGCTACATGTGTGATATCACAGCTGATTTTATAGATGAGAATCCAGCTGTCTGCCGTTGAGCCAGATACTAAAGTAATTTGCAAAATGTGAAACAGTGGCACTCTGCTCACTCAATTGTTTTGTTTGGGAAAACACAGTAATTTTTCACTTTAAAAAATGTTACTTACGTTAACATGCAACAAGTGTCAAAAGGTCCTGAAATGAAAGTTTGAGAGCTGCTAGTTTAGACTCTGAACCTGTGGGTGAAAACTGCAATGTAAGCAGTATTTCCTTAAACAGATACCATGTTATCTGCACCCATATCTCAGGGTCTTTGGTGACTTTTAATCTTTTTCCTTTTGCTGGAAAAAAGAAGTTACTTGTCGTAATCCTACAAATAGTTGACAGTTTCTCTAAGCAGAGATCTGGAGGCAGTTACACTGAACTCCAGTTATTTAGGTGGCTATTAATGACAGTTATTTTATTTTCTATCTTTCACACAGAGCTTATTCACATGGCATTTTGGTATGCCACGAACCAAAAGTGAGATAATTAAAGGCAGTAAAACTGAAGTAAAATAGGAAGATCAGCCAAGAAAGACCTACTGGAGAAAGCAGAGTAAGTATGGTGTGTTGTTAAGAATTAATTGGGTTATAAGTGGAAAAGCAGAGACTGGGTCAGTGAAAAGAAGTCATGGTTTGTTTCCCTCAGGCCCTACTAATACTTCTAAACTGGCCAGATCACACAGCAAGCCCAAAGATGCCTTGAAAAGGACTTGCACATTTTCTTAAATTGTATGTGAAGCATGACTTGATTCATAAGTAGTTTAAAACATCGTGCAGGAAAAGGATATCTTCATAAATCTTTGCATCCCTGTAGTTAATGTGAACATTTTTCAAGGGAAAATTGGGGGATGGGTAGCCCATCAAAGGCTTTTTGTCTTCTATGGGGAGGTTTTTTTAAAGAACAAAATAATGGAATTTTGAATACTTTCAGTGGTCTATGGAGTAAGTAGGGTTTAACATTTTCATCTAAGAAAGTTTTCATTGGTTTCCATGATTATGGTGTTCAGGAACCATTGTAAAATGACCAAAACCTCATTTTCCAACACACATTTTTCCATACAGTCCCTTTGACTGCTTTTTATTGCCTCAAGTTGCATATCTCCCCTAGGCCTTATCTTTCTTGTCTCTGAAGTTTCTTCCAGCTTTATGATTCTCTTACATATTCCATTTCAGATTTGTTGTCTTCTTTCTCCCCATCTTCTTCTGAAGAGGTCCTTGGTTAGTGCCTCGGTGGCTGTGGCTGACCCCCCGCCCCCGCCCCACTTCCTTGGCCCCTAGGAGACACTCAGGGTTGCTTCCCTCCTGCAGGGACAGGCCTGCTGTCCTGGCCTTCCAATCAGCTCCCCTTGGAGAGTCAGTGGTGAAATGGAAACTGAGGAAACATCCCTTGGATGTCGCCTACTTAAGTACGATTCCTTAGCTTTAATTTTGGATAGGACTGTAAAGGGTACAGTCATTTTATACTGATAATTCTTTCTTTTATCCTAAACATGCTTTTTAATAAGTGGGTCTTTATAAATATGAACCCACATCGTTTCCCTTCCCCACCCCCATTCTGAACCAACATTTGCTATTTAAAACTAAGTCTGTTTTTTTTTGTTGGCACAAGGAGGACTTCATATGGTCTTACCATTCCACCCAGGTTTCCTTATCCAAGGCCAGTAGTGTTTGTCAAGGTGGCAGCCATGATTCTGTGCCCCTGTATATCAAATCTGGAATGGAACTTTTTCTGAGAGGGTAAAGTTAAACTATATAGTATATTTGAGTATAGGAAAAAAAGTGAGCGTACAAAAGAACTTGTTTCATTTGTTCTTTTATAACCTATAGTTATGAAAATAGGTATTGGATGATTTTTTATAACTGTCTTTACATATACATGTGTGTAAATAGATGCATTATTTGTGTGTCTTAATAACTTAGTTAATGACAAGGTAGATTGATGGCCATGAGAATATGTTAAAGAAAAAATTATTTATGATCCTTGTTAAAGAACAATGAGGCAGAGTTTATTCAAGATGACTGCAATAGGTGTGGGGACCACAATAATGGGATTTTGCAGTTGGGGTCGGGGGGGTATAGAGACTGGACTCAACTCCAAGTACAACAAGGAAAAGGGGGGAATTTATACCCAAGGAAGAAGGTGGGGGTCAGGTCAGTGAATGGACTGTTACCAAGGAAACATCAGGGGTTAAGAGGGGATTCTGGTGAAACTGACCTACCAGAATTCTTGCTGAAGGCAGGTCAAGGTGATTAGACATCACCTAAACTAAAGGATGATGGGGATGAGGAACGTGGTCAGATATTGAGAGTGAGAGATTCTGCCTAAACCGACTTAGCAATATTCTTGCTAAAACTGGACAATGAAAAGACAAATACAGAAGCTCAAAAGTTGGCCTAGTTGAAGATAGCTGAATTCTCTTCTCAACTAGGAGAGACTCTTTGTCAACTGAGGGTTCATTCTGTCAACAGAACGGGTGGCCCTCTCCCTCTCTTTTCTTTACCCTCAGACAGTATCCTACTTCCTTGAAATTAATCATCAGTTATCTGTAGGCAAATTGTTTTCTTACTTTTCAGACTTGATACTCCCTTTTTTTCTGTAAAGTTTTAGAAAATCAGAAAAACCTCTAATACTACCATATTAATAACTTGATATGTATCTTTTCAGTCTTTTTCTATACATGTATAATATCTGTAAAAAATTAGATGACATGTTGCTGCATAATTTTTTATCCTGCATTTCACTTAACATACTGTGGAAATTTATCATGGTATTTTTTTTTTTTTAACATGTAACAAAATCACAAGGCATAACAACATTTAACAAGTATAGAAAAGGTAGAGTGAAAACTAAGTCTTCCTACCCCGAGAAACATTTTTTTTTTTTGAATATTTATTTTTGGCTGTGTTGGGTCTTCGTTTCTGTGCGAGGGCTTTCTCTAGTTGCAGCAAGCAGGGGCCACTCTTCATTGAGGTGCGCGGGCCTCTCACTATCGCGGTCTCTCTTGTTGCGGAGCACAGGCTCCAGACGTGCAGGCTCAGTAGTTGTGGCACACGGGCCTACTTGCTCCGCGGCATGTGAGATCCTCCCAGACCAGGGCTCGAACCCGTGTCCCCTGCATTGGCAGGCAGATTCTCAACCACTGCACCACCAGGGAAGCCCCCTGAGAAACATTTTTAACGGCTGCATAATAGTACATCAGTACATCGTACGGATGTATCACTTTTAATGCATCCCTAATTGTTGACATTCATGGGTAGGTTTTGTTATTGTTTGGGTTTTGTTTTGCTGTTATAAACACTGGTTGAACAGTCTTGCAGAAACAACTTTGGGTCAACTGTGTGTGTGTGTTTTTTTTAAGGATAAATTTGTGTGGGGTTTTTTTTTTTTTAGGCTAAATTTCTTGAATTTCCTTCCTTTTCTTCCATCCTTTCCTGAGTTCTTCCTCTTTGAACTTTCCCTTTCATCATCTTTTTCCTGCTTTGAATGCATTTATCACTCAAGCTCAGCTCCTGTTCCTTTGCCCTTACCTAGCAATTCTTAACGTTCTCAGGTAACCCTACTCCTTCCCTATATTCTTTCATCTCTCCGGGTGCCACACCTGATGAATCTTTCTTTTTCCTTAACCAATATTTTCATGATTTTCAGCTGAGCCATCTGTTTTATATCTTTGAGCTTCAGAGATTTATTTGAATGATGATCCTGCAGCTAAAAAGCTTTGAAACCAGCTATACTAAAGGGGCCTCATAAGCATTATCTAAATTTCATGGACAGAAAGACAAAAACGGGTAATGTTGTCTGGTGTCAGAGTGGGACTGAGTCAACAGCTATCAGTGGATTGTTCTGAGTATTCCTATCAGGCTGCTATTTGAAGCCTATATATATATATATATATATATATATATATATATATATATATATATATATATATATATATATATATATATATATATATATAATATATATATATATATATATAATATATATATATATATATATAAATTTTTGTATTTTCTTGGAATGTATTTTATTTTTAGAAGTCAAACTTGCTAATGTTTTTTTTCCAAAGGAGAAAATTCAAACCATCACTGTGATATCTTATTCACAACATAGTTAATAGTAGAATGATCTCATGATTATGTCATGACTTAATGCAGGAACCTTCCAGTTTTTTGGAAAGAAGGATCTCAGTTTTTATTTCCAGGGAACTATTCTCTTTCTAGGAGTGTAAGGGAGTGAAAATCAGGTATCCTAGAGCCTCTTTCTAGAGCTACACAGAGTTTCTATGCCTTTTTTCTGAATTATTCCCAGTTCTTCAGTTATAAAATTGGATGACATAAAACATGGATTGTTTTTATAGTAGATGTATTTCTAAGAGTGTTTCAGTCATTTTTTAAAATTTTTATTGGAGTATATAGTTGCTTTATAATGTTGTGTTAGTTTCTGCCGTACAGCAAAGTGAATCAGTTATATGAAGCCTATATTTTGGCTCTGGTAGATGTGTTTTTTCTACCTTTTTTCAACAAGTTATTAATGTAGAAGTTAGTAATTTATATAAAACAGTTTGGTTATAGATCTGAGAGTTCTGGACCATCTGGGTCTCAAAGAATGATGAGAGTATACACATTAATTCTTCTTGATCATATTCTGTATTCTATAAGTATGAGAAATATGTTTATTTGGGGAAATGATTGGATTAAAATAGATTTTTGAGATAAGGTGCTTGCTTTGTAAAGTTTTAAAACAGTGATAGCATCAAGATAACATCAAGGTTTTCTTTTCACTTTTCTTTGCAGGGATGGAAAATAAAGTGAAGCACTGTTTTACTATAGCAGCAGGCCTTTGAAACTGAACTGAAAAAAAAATGACTGCTCTTACTTCAGAGAACTGCTCTTTTCAGTACCAGCTACATCAAACAAATCAGCCCCTAGATGGTAACTGTCTGTTATTCTTGATTACAGTTGGGAAAATATTATTAAATATCCTCACACTAGGAATGAGAAGAAAAAACACCCATCAAAATTTTATGGAATATTTTTGCATTTCACTAGCATTTACTGATCTTCTACTTTTGGTGAATATTTCCATTATATCCTATTTCAGGGATTTTGTACTTTTAGGCATTAGGTTTACTAAATACCACATCTGCCTATTTACTCAAATTATTTCTTTTACTTACGGCTTTTTGCATTATCCAGTTTTTCTGACAGCTTGTATAGATTATTACCTGAATTTCTCTAAAGCCACCAAGCTTCCATTTAAGTGTCAAAAAGTATTTTATTTCTTTGCAGTTATTTTAATTTGGATTTCAGTCCTTACTTATGTTTTGGGAGATCCAGCTATCTACCAAAGCCTGAAGGCACAGAATGTTTATTCTTATCATCAGTGTCCTTTCTACATTAGCATTCAGAGTTACTGGCTGTCATTTTCCATGGTGATGATTTTATTTATGGCTTTTATAACTTCTTGGTCAGAAGTTATTACCTTGGTACAGGCTGTTAGGATAACTTCCTATATGAATGAGACTATCCTGTATTTTCCCTTTTCATCCCACTCTAGTTATACTGTGAGCTCTAAAAAAACACTCTTGCCCAAGTTGATAGTCTGTTTTCTTGGTACCTGGTTACCATTTGTACTACTTCAAATAATTATCCTTTTACTTAAAGTACAGATTCCGGCGTACATCGAGATGAACATTCCATGGTTGTACTTTGTCAATAGTTTTCTCATTGCTACAGTTTTTTGGTTTAATTGTCACAAACTTAATTTTAGAAACGTGGCATTACCTGCGGATCCATTTGTCAACTGGAAATGCTGCTTCATTCCACTTACAATTCATAATCTTGAGCAAATCGAAAAGCCTATATCAGTAATAATTTGTTGACGTGTTGCCATATTAAAACTAAAACTAACAGCTACAAGAATTACAATTTTACAAATGGGAAAGAATGATGACTTGGGACATCTAAAGAATGAACTGAACTGAAAGCTCTCGCCCGCATCCCAAACTTTCATACCTTTTCAGAATGTGTCTTTTTGGGATGGTGATATTATTTATTAGGTTTTTTTTTTTTTTAACAAAATATTTCCAATAAGAAATATTTATACCTGTTGACCATACTGATATTTGTGTTACCCAGAAAACTACTGGATACAAACTGTTAGGTAAATCTGTGATTCACTGCCAACTTTTCAGATTTAAATAAACATTTTATTACACTTAGAGCAAGAAAATCAAGATTGTTTTCTTTAAATAATTTGGTGTAAATATTCTTTAACATAAGGGGAAAGATGATTAGTGCAATTTCAATTTAGCTAATTTTAGGACTTCCCTGGTGGTGCAGTGGTTAAGAATCCGCCTGCCAATTGCAGGGGACATGGGTTTGAGCCCTGGTCCGGGAAGATCCCACGTGCCGCGGAGCAACTAAGCCCGCGCGCCACAACTACCGAGCCTGCGCTCTAGAGCCCGCGAGCCACAACTACTGAAGCCCGCGCACCTTAGAGCCCGTGGGCTGCAACTACTGCAGCCTGTGCACTCTAGGGCCCGCGGGCCGCAACTACTGAGCCCACGTGAGGCAGCTACTGAAGCCTGCGCGCCTAAAGCCCGTGCTCCGCAGCAAGAGAAGCCACCGCAATGAGAAGCCCGCGCACCGCAACGAAGAGTAGCTCCTGCTTGCCGCAGCTAGAGAGAAAGCCCGCGTGCCGCAACGAAGACCCAATGCAGCCAATAAATAAATAAATAAATAAATAAATAAATAAATTTTTTTTAAAAAATAAAGTGATTAAAATGGTAAATGAAAAAAAAAAAATCAGCTAATTAAAAAAAAAAAATCTCTGTTCTTAGTGCAAATAATATTCCTAAAAGAAAAGTTTTGGTTGCTCACCTTACAGAACTGGGAGTGGTGACTAGGTCTCTTCCCTGACATAACAGATCCATCATCTTCAGTTGTAACTTATCTCATACATTTGCATGAGACCCCGTAATCACACTGGCGACATACCACGTGTGAAGGTAGGGTTTCTCACCCTCAGCACTGCTGACGTTGTCTGTTGTTGGATAACCCTTCGTTGGGGGAGCCGTGCTGTGCGCTGCAGCATGTATGGCAGCATCTCTGCCTTCTGTCCACTAGGTGCCAGCAGAACCTCCTTTCCCAGTCACTACAATCACAATGTCTCCAGAGACTGCCATACTCCCCTCAGTGGGCAAAACTGTTCCCGGTTGAGAACTACTGGAGTGAAGCAATCTAAACGGCAGAAAAATCTGAAAAATCTGAAATCAATCACTCTGTGAGTTAAGCTACACAGATACCGTCTAATTTGTCAATGTATAAACCTGCTCAACTTCTCTATGTTACTTTCCTTCTGAATGTATTGGCTTTCTAATTGGCCATATGTGGAACTGAGATACTTAAGAATATATTTTACTTAATTAGTAAAGACTTATCCTCTCTGCAGATTTTAAATCTGGATAATGTATAACTATTTCAAGCCCCTCTAAGCTGTTTGTTTACTTAGAAGATGCCCCATGCCTCACAAGCTTAAAGGAAAAAAAGAAATTATTCAGTTGACCAGCCAAATGGAAGAGGCTTTTATTTGTAAAGAAATGAACTTACAACTGGTCTACAATATATTATTGTAATATAAACAATATAAATAAATGATCCTGTAGGCCCACTAACCTTCCATCCAGACCCACATGAAGCAATGTTACAACAATATTCTATGTGAAAATGTGCAGGTAACAAAGGTGCAATTACAAGCAAGTTTAAGCAGCAGAGTATAAGGTGCTTTAATTTAACAGTTAATGTTGCCATCAACAAACATTTGAAATGTTCAATTTTACTTCACTGAATACAGACACAACAAATATGAAAATCTAAAATTCATACACATGCTACTGTTAATATGAAAGTGCTTTCTCTTTTTTAAAAAAATACACCAAATGGACAATCTTTTTACATAGATCATGGTGTGCTCTTATAATGCAAAATTAACTTCATTGTCAGGTTATACATTTTAAAACTGTAGCTACAGACACCAAGCTAGGAACGCTAATGCTAAGAGTGCTAAAACTATCTCATTCCCTGCAAGGAGGACTCTAGTACAATATCCAACATAAAGAATACGTCTATATATAATCTTAACATTTGTTTTTTGTAAAGATAAAAAAATGTTTTCTTTCCCCTTGGTGATGCTTTGTTCATCCTGGTTGGGTCAGTGTTTGAGGTTTTAATAATATTTAAGTCCTATTTAATTAGAACAATGGGAGGAAGCAAAAGGAGGAATTAAAAAATCAGTTAACCATGTGCATAAGGCATCAAAAATAAAAATTTTAAAAAGTTTATCACAATTTGCCTTTGTTAAGTCGACAGCAAAAAATGTTTTCAACAAGCCAGCAGACAAGAAGCACTAATTCAACAAAGAGGCTTGAAATGCCTGACACCACTGTCAGTATCCATCCTGCACGCTGCTGCCTACAGCTCCAACCTGCACCACAAGCTGACCCCTTACTTTGAGGATAGTTTTTTGGAGCTTACTTTGACTTTTTTTTCCTATGGAAAAAACAGAAAGACCAAGCTTTTGAATGAGGTGATTGGGAATCTAGTTAAACGTCTTAGAAATTAGATGTCCAAAATTATACCATCTTTGCACACTCCCACTGAGTTTTAAAAAATTTAGAATACACATACAAAAAGTATTTATGTAACAGATATTTTAACAGCAAAAATATTTGGAAAACTATGTGAGTTAAAATATTTTAAAAGTTTTAACCAGTACCATGGAAAAATTTTTTTAAACCCAGACTATCTGGTCACTTGGATGTTAGTGTTCCTGTTTACAAACACTTTATTATAGATTCTAGTCTAACACGTATTTGGACATTTTCCTGCTTTGAAAAGCTGTAACTATGATACATAAAAGATCTTTTTAATTTATTTTCATTTTGTATCTTTATGGAGAATGTTAGTATCAAGTGATATTAATATGTAAAGTGTCAATAGGAAATCACAATGTAATTCACAGAATCCTCCGGTGGTAAGGGACCTTCTTCCCAATTAATCAATTCTCCCATTCTATATTTACTCCCCAAATACTTGTAAATTCAAGCTCCAAGCACAAAACTGTTTCAGTGCTTACCAGTTCTGCATTTTAAAGGAAACCCTTTTACTATGCAATATATGAGTACTTTCCAGAAAGTAGATATTTGTGGTAATAGTAAAATTTTATGTAATCTTTCTTGCTTTAAAAAGACAAAAACAAAATAAAAACCAAACCTGTTCAGCAAGCTCTTCTGAGATTTTTCAGTTTTCAAAAGTTACTGCACTGTCAATACTGGGTGTAGTTCAAAATGTATAGTAAATCAGCACCAGCTTCTTTGTATTGTTCTGTCACACACCCTGCATATAGCAACACCTCTGGAATAGATTCAAGTGTCAAAATAATTCTGAGAAATATGGGCTGTCACAACAGTTTCAAAATGTAAATACCTAATATTAGGTACCTTTAATTTTGTAACCTAATCAGTAATATGGATTAGTATGCAAAGTGTGTTATAGGAATTATGATGTGATTCACTCAGATCCCTTAGATATCACCTAGCCTAATCCTTTACCCAATGCATAAAAATTCCCTCTCAGTTCCAACTTTACATTCAGTACATTAAGTAATAATAATTACATCCATGTTTATTCAAGCCACAATCAAAAATGGGGGGAAGAGAGGATTTTGTTTACTTAATACTAGTTCCTTAAGTATACCACACACTGCACAGTCAATGTTCAAATGGTTTGCTAAATGAACGGATAAATGAATGAACGACAATGTTCAGATGTGTTCACATGTTCAGTGGTTCAGCAAGAAGCGTTTAGAAAAACGTCCTCATTTGCTCATCTGTGTGAATTTTCTACCTTAATCCTTAGGAGAACAAAGACTGTGGGTGACCCAGGAAACGGATGCTTAATAAATAATTATCTTTTAGCAAAAGCTCTTAACTGTGAAATGAACCATTAAGAAAGGAAATTAAGAGAATTAAGATAAAAGAGAATTAGGTAGGAGCAACTTTAAAAAATACCCCATTATGTGGCCTAGAATTGTAGTTTTATATAGCTTAAAGATGATTTTAAACAAAATCAACATTTTGAGTAGTACAGGCTCCATGCTATATATTCAGAAGAGGAAAACAGCTTAAAAGCTAAGTAATGGCCCAAGGTGTCACACAGCTAATTCACCAACTAGAAGTAAAACCCCAGTCTCCCAGCCAGTGTTTTATCTTCATTTATCATGTTAATTTAATGATTATGTGCATCTATTATTTACTTTGAAGTAATTATTTAGTACTACCTAAAACAAAATTATGGCTTTAACATAAGCATTCTAAAAGATTTTAAGCAATGGATACATCTGGTTTGCTTGAGGCAAGACTAAAAAAGTTCCTTTTTCTAGCATATGTTGATGTTCATTTCACTACCATTCCCCACCGCTCTTATAAACCCCAACTTTTTCACCTCCATCAGTTAAAGCTCCACAAAATCAAGGATTTAACACTGATAACAGTCCCTAAAGTATAACTTTTAAGTCAATAAGATGGCTACTATCCATCCTTAAGATTAGTGGAGTGAATTTAAATAGGTGGTCTAAAAGGACTTACTTTTATTACTCTTACATTTAAAACTATACCATGTTAGCATAATAGTGCTTTAAATTTATATATATTTCTTTTTTCCAAATTAAAATTCATTTATTATTTCTTTTAAACAATACATTTTAAGACCTTTGCACAGGTTTTCTTTTTCTATGGATTCATACTGACGCCACCAATATCACTGAGAGCAACTGTACTTTTCAAAGGCAGTAGAAAAAAATACTTTTTAAATGTACCTCTTCTCTAATGTCGGAGGTTGAAATTGTCACCTTTAAGTAAAATTAAATGTTCACAAGCTATACAAAGGGAAAAAAAAGAAACATTTGTGGAAAACATTTCCCAAAGCTCCCATGAACATGGCACTTCAGAGGTGTGCGTTCATGTGGTAGAGCAGAATGGGAGAGTTTTCATTAGAGAAGCTGAGCTTCGGATCTGAGAAGGAGGGCACGTCTCCCTCTCATGTACTTGTACTAAAGTGAAAGTTCAGGAAAAGCCAGACGTTTTGCTCTGGAATATGATGGTAAAAATTATATTTGTGTTAGTGCTTTACAACTTCCAAAAAAGCACCTTTACCATAGTATTATTTTAAAGTAGATTAAATAAGCTCTGAAAAATAATATGTAAAACTTTATAATTTTTAAAAATTTAGGAAACTTTTTCCAAAGAAGATAATATAATTTTCAACACTTTTTTTATTGAAGAAATGGCTTATATTAGTGCTATGAGGGAAACTATATAATGATACATTTTATGAACTTCTAACAAAACAGGAATATCTTCCCAAAGAATTTTTTTAAGATGTACAGCTTATAATAGGTTGAAATTAAATCTTAATAAGATTGCATATTTACTTTCCCTAATATTGTATTTGTGCTTATTTAATTGAATCACAATTGTTAAGATGAAATCAAATGCTCTAGACAGATTCAGAAAATACCAATATTGATGAATGTAGATTAAACAGTTCATTTCATGACCCACACTACTGTGCATCAAAGAAATAGAGGTAGGCTTGTGTTTACTGAAATCCACGCTAATAAACAGAACCCTATAGCTCTCAGTCATCCAACTCTTAGACTGAGACACAACCTAACAAAACACTATCTTAAAAATCTTAAAAATGCCTTTCTTTGTAACAATCCACAAGGTTGATTCAACTGTAGTATCTGACAATGGATACTCTCTCTCCTCTATATAATTCTGATAACTCAATTATAACAATATAATTCTGATAACTCAATTATAACAATTAACCTTTGAGTTCTTGACAAATATTCTCCAACTATAATAACTGTCACCTTTTTCAGAAGTCAAAAATCACCAATTTATGTATCATTGGAACTATTAATATGCTCCTAAGGGCAGAATCTCTTGATAAAGAGAGTAAAAGAATGAGTTTGATTACAGGTAAATCTTGACATAAAGAAAACTATACTCTGTTTATTGCTATAACTGGGACCCAACCATTACAATTTATTATTCTGAACTACTGATGGCCATATCTATACTACACAACCTCACTCAGTTAACCATATTACCCTCTTGGGTCTGGAATGCTTTTCCCCATTTGTCTCCTCCTCCACTTCCCTGTCCTTTCCCCTAGAAAACCTTCCCCAAGGCCCCGTTATAGTTACATGTCCTGCAAAGGAAACAGGCTGAGCAAACATTGTACATAAATGGCCAGTTTCCACTGCCCAGAGGGTTTACGAAGACATGACTGTTAGGTATTAGAAATTCCTGCCCCAGTTACCTCCCTAAAATTAACCCTACTACAAAGTCCTCTGTAGGGATTTTCAGGCAAAGGTCTCTCTAAGAAGAAAGTTTTCACACAGTTTCCTTGGGGCTTGAGGAGGTAAGGGGAGTGAGGCTCTTTCATCCTATTAGGCAGTAATGCTCAATGCCCATTGCCCAGAGGCAGCATGAGTTCCTGCCATTCACTAAGGGTGAGGATCTTCAAACCACAAAATATAACCAGGCTGTTCTGGTTGAAAATATATCTTTGAAATGTTTTAACAGTGTGTCCAGCCAGGGATTTCTTCCACTCGATATGGCTATGAGGATAGCATCATTCCCATGTATGTGCAATAGTTTATTCTTTCCAAGATTGTTTACACACATGCAAGCACAGCCTAAGACTATACTCAATCTATATATTGCCTCCTTACCATACTTGTGCCATGGTGCTACCAAAACCCTGCAAATGCAAATAATGGGACTTTATAACATTTAATTGAACAAGCCAGTGATATGGGGCACTCGGACAGATTTCAGTCCAAGACTGGTATTTGAATAAATGTCTGACTATAATATTACACTGGATATGGGAAGATAAGCTATGTCAAAAATTAAAATAAAGTGGGCTACCTACAAAAAATAATTTCTATTTAGAACTAGGTAAAACATGAATATTAACTTCAAAAGTGCAGAAATTTGTTCAGCGCTGAAGTGGGATAAACTAACAAAGTGCCAGGTCTCTTGTCTGCTTCTCCACCATTCTCAAGCTCCTTCACTAATATTTCTTTCCTTCTAGTCCACATTCTCTATTCTGAGGGGACGGCCCTTAAACTGGGACTTTAAAAAATGTCTGTTTAGAGGATGCGCCAGCAAATTTAAAAGTACCATCATGGAAAAATTACCAGCCACTTAAAAAGTGCCAGGTTGTGGGACAGCACTCTTACACGGATTATATATCACAGCTGCACAGCTGTGTCAGACACATGCCTACACAAGGCTTGATGAAAATGCACATCATGTAAGAAACAACTTTTATAAACCAGCTCTCTGTGTACTTTCTTAGGAACACGTGGCTTAAAGCAAATAAAATTTCAAACTTGTAGGGATTTTCTTCCTCAACGGGAAAAGAGTGCATCAGTATAAAGAAGTCAGAAAATGCAAACTTAGGTAGCAAAAGTAAGAAGAACTTCCCATGTACTCTTTCTGCTTGTCATTCCCTCTCCTCAATCAAAATCCTAAAACAACTAGTAATATGAAGGAAAACAAAAATGACAGCACTCTCCCCACCTATTTCATACTAAAACTGTGCTTTAAGCTCAGGAGAGAGGTGGACACCCAGTGTTATCATCTATATCCATTATACATAACTGAAATTTTGAAATTCAGATAGTTAAATCACCCAGAAAGAAACAGCTGCATCAATGGGAAAACTACTAGTTAAAAGCCAATGAGCCATTTCTAAATAAAATAACTTGAAAAAAGCAAGTATATTTTCTGGGTATGTTTTGAGTAGGGACAGCAGAAGATCTGGACTATTCTTAAGATTATTATAAGATTTAGGATTATAAGGTGCTCTCCAATGGAAACCCCTCTTGTAAGCTTTCTGGGATACTTAACACAGCGCTACGCACAGGGGCTTTCAGTAAGTACATAACGACTGATATCAGAAGAGGGACCACAGTTCCAAGTTAATACCTTAAAGGCTATATATAGATAATATAGTTATGGGAGGTAATCATTATTGCCAGGGGAGTCTATCCATCCCCAAAGAATCAATTCTGTATGAATTGTTTGTGGATCATCTGTGACAAAGTTTTAATTCCAGGGGAGATTTTCCATTGTGCCCTTCAGCCCTCATACAGTGGACCATCTCCTACTAATGCTTAACCTATACTTGTGTTCTGAAATTACAAGATGAGGGGAAAAGTCAAAGCATATGACAACTCTGTCATAATGATTTACTGCTAATAAATGAAAATTAACTGTAGAGTACCTACCTTTCCTTGAAACTGTAATCCAATAATTAAAAATGTGATATACAGAAATATGTGACATAGACTACAAGCTATTGTAGGTCTGGAACATGAGCCTTACACTGTATTACATATTCTAATCCTACACGTAACTATCAGTAAATGTCTTTTTTTTAAAACATTACTACACAAAGAATCCCACAAAGCATACATTCAAACAAGAGGCATCTAAAGGTTAAAAAAATTACCCGCTGTATTTTTGTATAAAAATAATCAACATTCTCTAATGTACACAAAGCCAAAAGATAAATATCTGTGATGTCTTTAATGACATCTTTAGTCTTCTACTAGCGTAACACAATCTTTTTTAAAAGATCAGTGACAATGACTGAAACCCATGGACTCTTCCTCACTTACTGAACTTCTGCCAAATATCTGTGTATGTTCCTTCAATTATTAAAACATTTCCACTGTATGGTAAAGATAAGATAAAAAAAAGATTAAAACCTTTTTGATGTCCAGGACTATAAAGTTCACAGGCCTGCCACAATTTTTAGTGCCATAATTCTAACAGAACACTAACTGTTCAATGAAAGGTTTTGCTTTAAAATTTTTTCCCCTAAAACATGTACATACAAAATTAGATCCAATTATCCAAGAGAGATCAGTTGGATAACTGCTTTGCAGGAAGCATACAAGGATTTAGTCAAGGAAAAAGGAATGTGCATTCTAGCTAGATCCAGCTTGTTCAACACTAGAAAAATCCAAAGACCAACCACATAGCCACTACAAAGTATTGCCCTGCCAGCAAAGGCTGTGTACTGGTTCATAAGGCATAATCATATTATGCCTTCATCAGTGCAGAGAGATATGAAAGATAATTGTTATTATGACTCAATACTGAGAGTCAAAATTCTAAGTATGCTAGTCCTCATTTTACAGGCCGATTTCCCCCCTTTTTCTAGAATGCATAAAACTGGGAAAAATACTCTAGCAGAACATTAATGCTATCTGAAATACTTCCATTGTACAATGTATTCCTTGTTACATCCCTTTTTAAATTTTTTTTCTCAAAATATCCCTCTGGGTGAAAAAGAGCAATATTTATCACTCCTACGTTATGGTTTCTCACCCTTGGCACTACTGACATTTTGGACCAGATAGCTCTTCGTTGTAGACGGCTGTCCTGTGCGTTGTAGGATATTTAGCGACATCCCTGTCCACATGTCAGCTACCAATAGCAACCCACCCCCCCCAACCCCTAAGCTATGACAACCAAAATGTCCCTTGACATTTTCAAATGTCCCCTGGGGAACAAAACTGGCCTCTGTTGAGAACCACTGCTCTAAAAGAACAAAAACTAAGAGGAAAACTAACTTCCTCAGTCACACCAAATTCTTGGTCAAGTTTGGAATAGAAACCAAATCTTCTAACGTCTAGATCAGTATTATTCATGCTAGAATGCAATCCTTTTTATAAACAAAGCAATTGCCTGAAAGATATGTTTTTTAAAACATACAGTGATATCTCACTGCATACAATTCTGGTCACTGGACTCCAAAATTATTCCTAAATCACTCCTAAATTATATCTCTCACAACAACCCATAGAAAAATTATAGGGTAGAAAAATGTATAAGAAAACCGAATCAAAAGAGGAGAAATGTAAATCATTAAATTACTCTCAAAAGATTTTTTATATTAATGATAAACATCACCTTTAAAAAAATTATCTAGTAAAACACTTTGAAAAATATCATGGCCCTCTATAACAAGTCTTTCAATGTTGTGTGTAACCTGTAAAATTAATTCACCAATGTTAGCTAATTATGAAAATGTATCAATATAATGAATTATTATATCTGTAGAAGAAATGTCAGCCTTAATGCAGAGATCCCAATGTGCTTGGCTATCCATCACAATAAGTGATAATATTGTAGGCCAACTTGAGCCTTTACCTTACAAGTTTGTTTAAGAATAAAACTGCTGTTATCTCAAAGCCTCATGATCCCATTAAGATTCCTTCAGAGAGTTGATGCGTGCACAGATCTTTAGGGCCGGGCCTAGCTTGATATTCATTGCACTCATAAGATGGTCTTCTTTTAGCAAGAGAAGAGCCTGTCCATCAATCTCCTGTGCTCTGAACTCATCTGCGATATCCTGGCAGCCTAGAATTTGATCAGAGGAAGGATGTTAGAATTAATACACAACAATCAGAGGTTACTCCTAACAGTCACAATTATGCTCTCCCTGGGTCTGAGTATCTGAAATACAGGCTGAGAAACAAATGAAATTTATTGATGGTAGTCTTGGGTTCACTCTTGAAGAAGAGAGTATTTCCTGACATTCTAAAATGTAAGAATTCGAAATCCAGGTAAAGCAATTTACTTGGAATTCTTGTTCTAAAAATAATATTGCAGAAATAATTATAAGTCAGGTAAAATGTACAGACTGTTCAGTCCAGATATAACCTTCATGAAAAGGACAATGCTGTCACCTGAAAGCATGCCACACATACAGCAAGTTTGGATTAACTAGTCATTATACCTCAAGAACTTTACTTTGTATAACATATCCTTCACATACAGGTACAAAAGAATAAGATATAATGTTCTGCCATTTAAATAATAATTTAGAAATATTTTCTCAAGTACCACTTTCATTATCATTTGTACCTTCATTCTGATTTACAACCTTCAATGTGCCAGGCACATCCAAAACATTTTTATTATTCACTCAGGACAGAAACAATCCATCAAAATTATAGTATCAATCTATTGCTGAAATGTATTACAATGATCAACTTGTACTTTCAACTTCAAATCTTAATATCACTGGACTAATCTCCACTTCTGGTAAGAAAACATAAATTCTCATTGAAATTTTGAGCTTGCTGGCTAATCTCTTGACAAATAACCAATATTTTACCTCTCTGTGTAAACCAAGTGCTTTAGAGCAAGTAACAACGTGAGCGCTCTACTTGAACCTCAAACGTTTCTATTATCTACCAAATTTTGCACAGCCAGGCTAATAAACTTCCCCACTAAGGGTAAAGAAACCAGCAGGGAAGGTAATGAATTAAGGAACCATGAGAGGAGACAATGCAAAAATGTGGAAGCTTCCTTATAAAAGACAAAATTATAAAAGTGAATTTAAGAATAAAAACTAACAGCTTAAAGTCTTTCTTTTCTATTCAAATTAGCATTCTAAGGGAGAACACAAAGAAAAAGATAATGGAAATGGTTACATTATACCTTTGGATACAATTTTGCTGGAATGATTATTCTTTCTACCACAAATGTATCATCCTCTTGTTTATATAAGAGGATGCCACCCTCTTATATAATGTCATCCCTATAACCCCAGCACCAAGCACAAAACATTGTAGGTGCTAAATACACATATTTTTGGATAAGTGAAGGACTGACTGAATGGATAATGAACAAAAACAGAATCTGCTAAAAAGGAGCTGTCTGTAAGAGTAACACAAACTTTTTTTTCTGTATTCAGCTGTGTGGCCAGCTTTTCTCTTGGTTATTTCTTTTCCATCTTCTCTGTTGGTTGTATCCTTCCTGTTTCCTATATAGCAATCAGCTTTACAATTTCTCTATTTTAATAATTTCTCAGATTTTTAAAAACTGACATTTCAAAAGTACCCTATGCAAAATTTTTATGCTTTTGGCCACTTACCATATAAAAGAAACTATATAGTTAAAATGGGATTACTCACCATAGAAAAGCCCCTTTTCTTTTCCCAGAGGTAGCTCTCAAAACTGGGCAGACAAAACTGACTAATCTTGCATCTAGTTGTGACTTCATCCTTCTTTTTATGAAAGAACTAAATGTTCTTCTCTCTTCAGTCTTACTTACAAGAACACAGGAAAGAAAAGAAGAGAGAGAAAGATAGCGTAGGACTTACTTAGATTCAGAAAACAGAAGCAATGAGAAGTAATGAGGACCGTAAGAGCTACATTTGGGAATAGAAACAAGGAGTTCTCCATGAAGAAATTCATAGCATGTGCTTGTTCCTTGGTATTATCAGAGCGCTCTTCAAATGTCTTCTTGTAGACAGACGGTAAATGTATTAGCAAAATAATAAAGAACAAAAAGTTGGGAAAGAGCATGATCAAACAGGAATGAATTATCTTCAGAATTTTAGGTCACAACTTTCTTAAGCCAACCACAAAAAGGGTATTTATACCATACATTAGTATAGAAATGAAAAAATAAAGTGACTTAAAGAAGAAAAATGGAAAAAAAAAAGGCAGAAGCAAATATGCTTTCCTGAAACATATTAGAGAAAGATGAATTTTTTTAAAAAACCTAGATGCTCAAGGTATACTGAGCTATAGTTCTATGAATTTCTGACATATTTAGAATCTACTTCTGTACAACAGCTGGCACCCCAGGAACATTACAGAACATATCCCAACTGCAGCAACCAGTCGGCTCAGCTGGCTTTACCTCACCACAAGCAGCCACCAGAATGGGCATGGACCTCTGCACACGGACATGGGTCCCAAATGAACCTTACAAATGTCCAGTCACTTTTCCAGCTAAACCTAAAACAAAAACACCCCACCCCAAAAACTAACATCAGTAAGGATGATGAAAAGATATTACCTGCACTCAATACTACAGAATAAAAAGTCTCAATATCAGTATTATGAAAACCAGTAAACAGTCATATGTTTTTAGACAATACCTACTTTATATGCCTACAGGGAAACCAAATGTACTGCAGATTCACAGATCAACAAATAAAGACTAAAGTGATCTTTGCAAAAGGCAGTTCACTATATCAAGGAAGAGTTAAAGAAGATAACTGCAGTAAACTGAGAATAAAAAGAACCATTCCTATAGAGAACTTTTTAATGTATAAAAATTTAGAAGAAAATAATTTTTCACTCTGGTAACAGCTCTGA
Source organism: Balaenoptera ricei (assembly GCF_028023285.1). Taxonomy (NCBI): domain Eukaryota; kingdom Metazoa; phylum Chordata; class Mammalia; order Artiodactyla; family Balaenopteridae; genus Balaenoptera; species Balaenoptera ricei. Next base: position 65,109,477 of record NC_082642.1, read on the forward strand.
GACTGGTCTGCATACCAGCTCTAACATGGTCCCACCAAGATGGTTCACAAGATGACATTACACAATGAGAAGAGAAAACTTTAGGAATAAATATAGGTGCCCTGATGAAAGAGGGAAACCTAGCCTCAACTGGAAAGAAACAAAATACAAGAGATTACAAAATTTACAAGTTTGTTCACTCCATGAGAAAAGCTCAGGGGGAAAAAAAAAAAAATCCAGCCCTAAATGAGCTGAAAGCGGCTCAAAAGGAAGTTTACAAAGGCCAGAGGAACATAGAGAAATAAAGATTTTCTGGCTGAGATTTACCTTAAGCTACAGGCATTATTCAGAGAAAAACTTTGAGAAAGAAGATGTTAACTGATCACACAGATAAGCCTGTTATTTAGCCTGTCAAAGCAGTTTAGAAATACTCCCATTTAATCAGGTAAAAGAAAAGCAGAGTTGTATTCAGCAAACTCTTAAACAGTACCAAGCAATTCTAAATTATAAAGCAGTCTGCTTTAAATATAACGTTCTCTAAACAATTAGCAACAAAATTAAGTGTCCTGATGAACTCAATAAGACAAGCATCTCAAGTTATAAGAAATAATTTTTTTCAATTCAAATGAAGCAAGAGTAAGACAAAGGAGTTAGCCTTTGTTCTAATAAAGCAGCCAAGAGTAGTCTCGTGGCAAATGGATGCTGGGGAAAATTAGAAAACTAGCCCTAAAAAAAAAAAGCATATGAAGTCATAGAAGAATCAGCAGTATCTATTATTTGTTAATTATTTGGCCAACTATTTTCCTCCTCCCCAAAGGAAAAGAAATATTTTCCACCAAATGAGAAATCAGGCTAACAGCTCATGTACCCCATTTGGAAGACTGAGACTACGTCTGAAGATGACAGAATCAAAGTCCAGCCTCAGGGATTAGTGTCAATTCCAATGCTAATTCTCAAGATATCTAGACTGGTATAAAACTTAAAATTTTTTGCACTAAGTATTAAAACCACACCCAGTGAAGACTCACCATTCTCTAAAATGTCAGCTTTTTAAAGCAGATTCTAAACCCACACGGTCAGCACTTAAATCACACCTAAGTTTTCCTAGGTGCATACTTAAAAATCTTCCCATGAAAAATGTATCCCTTCTTTAAACAATTTCATCTTTCTTTAAAAGTGACCATACCTTGTTTAAAAAAAAAGAAAAACTTATTTAACATTTCTAAAACAAGCTATTGAAAAAATAATTTAATAAAATTTCAGAGTTCTGTACATATATCTTCCTCAACTTACATCCTGATAAACCCATCATAAGTTGAAAACATCAAGTCGAAAATGCATTTAATACACCTAACCTTCTGAACGTCGTAGTTTAGCCTAGCCTACCTTAAACGTCCTCAGAACACTTACATTAGCCTACTGTAAGTTGGGTAAAATTTTCTAACACAAAGCCTATTTTATAATAAAGTGTTAAATGTCTCATGTAATTTATTGAATACTGTGCTGAAAGTGAAAACCAGAGTTGCATGGGTGCAGAATGGTTCTATCAGCTGTTTACCCTCGTGACAGCGTGGCTGACTGGGAGCTGCCCTACCCAACCTGAGGAGAGAGTGCTGTGCTTCATATCACCAGCAAAAGATCAAAATTCAAAACTGAAGCACAGTTTCTATTGCATGTGTATTGTTTCTGTACCACCATAAAATCGAAAGTTCACTAAGTCGACCCATCACAAGTCAGGATTTTTTTAAAAAGCAGAATACTTCTGAATATACTTTCTTCACTCATACAACACTATTTATTTATTTTAATTTTTATTATTATTATTATTTTTTGTATTTTGGCCGCACCACACGACATGTGGGATGGTTCCCCAACCAGGGACTGAACCTGGGCCTCTGCAGTGAAAGCGATGAATCCTAATGTCTAGGTCACCAGGGAACTCCCAACACTTTAGCTGTAAGTTTGCTTCTGAGACAGTGGTCACCTTCATAGAAAGATTAATTAGCAAAAATGGCTGGATTAATTTTAATAAGTCTGTAGACAAGTTCAAAGGGGATGTATTTTTCTGGAAAGCTTGTGTCAAGAGAAATGATAGATTCACCGAAAAACCAAAATGGAACAAATATTTTTAAAACCTTATTTTCTATATTTATAAGGTCAAAGTGAATGATAAAGGTTTGCTGATTAAAAAAATATATATTGTCTTAACATATATAGCAGTGTGGGTCTCATGATGAGCAAAGGTGCAGCTATCTTCAGTAGCCAGCCCCTTAGAGAAAGTGGAAATAAAAGATTATTGCTGTAGTAAAGAAAAAAGATAAAGAACATAATGACTTAAGCTGATGGAAAGAGTACCAAATGAGAGAGCAGAAAACATAAATAAGAAAGTAACCCTCAATACTGGAATGGAATATCATAACTGAATTTCAGTTGTCTACTTAGTTTCATAAGTATTCTTGATGTCTATTTACTGCAAAGAATCAAAGAATGCAGCCTCCTTTAAAAGAAACAGCTTGTTTTTGTTTAAAGAAGCCAAAATTTTATATTCTAAAAGGTGCTGATTAGCTTTCAAAAAAGTAAAAAAAAAAAATTATAGTCTCTCTTACTTCATTTAAAAAAGGTTAAATTAGGAAATAAGGAGGAAATAGAATAGAAAACTGGAAGCGCAGAAGGGAAGAAGTGTCTGACTCAATCTCTCTACTGACCTCTCGAGAGAAATCAGACTGAAGAGAAGAGAGCACCTTTAATCTCTTCACCGGCTGAGGTGTCACAGCAGAAGCAGGACTAGTCAGTTTTTATCGACTTGGGGGGTATGAGAAAATACCCAGTTGTGCTGAGGGAATAAGCAAGAGGAGACAGATCACATTTCAATACCAAATGCCATATAATGAGTACATATACATAGAACTTGTCTAACCCTTTTGTGCAATAGGTGTGGATGGATCTAACGTCATTCCTCTGTGTGTGCACAAGACAAATATTAAGGCTAAAGTGGTCAATCACATACCAGGCAAAGAATGGATGAAGGCCCAGACGTCATCAACTGTCCATACAGATGGCTCCGTTTGTGCAACTGGTAGCAAGTCACTGTTCTCAGGCATTTTCCTCATTCTCACATCCCGAAGCTCACGCTCTCTTTCCCGCTCACTCTGCCTGCGCAGGCGTGTTGTCATAGCAGACGGCACAGAATCTTCATGAGAAGCCAAGTCTTCTTCTGCAGATGGATAAGTAATTGGAAGCTGGAAAATGTAGTACAGGTAAAATACAGCATTGCACTTTCCTTGTATTTCTGAAAAGGGTATTGTACATTGAATCAAAGTTTCTACAGACCTGCCTAAGGATATGTTCTCTTGCTGCCCCATCAGGGCCACTTGGACGACGGCCACGATGCCCAAGACTTTGATTATCAGGCTTACGATTCCAACGACTAAGTGCAAATTTTTTAGAACAGCTAACATTGTACCTAAGAAATTCAAGTAAGAAAAAAATTAAATGATGTATGGGACACTCCATTTAGTAATTAATTATGACCTTAAAGTGCAGCTGTGAATCAGTAAGTGCCATTTATTTCATTATGGTCTGTAATACCTCAGAAAGTAAACCATAGTGTTCAATAGATTTAATTATGCTAACAGTAAAAAAAAAAAAAAAAAAGTGGCCTCGTTTTACATCATAATATAGCTCTCAATAGAATACTGGACACCTATAACAAGGTATTGATATTTTCTCCTAATAACAGCATGATAGAAACTCTCTGCAAAATACAGAGGATAACTCATTTTTCCAGCTGCAAAATAATTCAAGGTTCCAGGAGAAAAGAAATTATGAATTAATTATTTAAACGTTCAAATTGTTATTTTTCCAGGTAATCATTTCTGAAGAGAGATTAATAAAAAGAGGTTAATATAGTAGAGAGGGGGAAATCTCAAATGGCTAGCAAAATATTTTTCAAATATAACTAAAATCAAGGAATGAAAAGGTAAAGTTGAGATTTCAAAGTTCCACAAGGAATTCATGGCTCTCAGGAATTCAGGAAATTCAAATATATATAATTCTTTAAAATTGGCTGAAAGATTATTTTTATTTTATCAAAATAGACTGTCTAATATTTTTAAATATACATTTTTAACATATATATATTTAAAATATGGAACACTTTATGTATTTGCCTATCATCTTTGTGCAGGGGCCATGCTTATCTTCTCTGTAGCATTCCAATTTTAGAATATGTGCTGTCGAAGTGAACACTCTAAAATTTTTTAATGTAGACCTTTATAAAGCATGATGACAGCTTAAAAGAGTCCTATGCCATTTACTGAGTTCCAACACCCTAGAACAGGGGCTGGCAAACTTCCTCTATAAAGGGCCAGATATTAAATATTTTAGGCTTTGTAAGCCACACAAGTTTCTGGCACAACTACTCAACTCTGCAACTGTAACATGAAAGCAGCCATAGACAATAATGAATGAGCATGGGGGCTTCCCTGGTGGCGCAGTGGTTGAGAATCCGCCTGCCAATGCAGGAGACACAGGTTTGAGCCCTGGTCTGGGAAGATCCCACATGCCACAGAGCAACTAGGCCCGTGCGCCACAACTACTGAGCCTGTGCTCTAGAGCCTGCATGCCACAATTACTGAGCCTGCGCGCCACAACTACTGAAGCCTGCACGCCTATAGCCTGTGCTCTGCAGCAAAGAGAAGCCACCACAATGAGAAGCCCACGCACCACAATGAGAAGCCCGCGCACCGCAATGAAAAGCAGTCCCCGCTCTCGCAACTAGAGGAAGCCCGTGAGCAGCAACAAAGACCCAACGCAGCCAAAAATAAATAAATTAAATTTTTTTAAAAAAATGAATGAGTATGGATGTGTTCCAATAAAACTTTAATAACATTTAAATTTGAATTTTATGTAATTTTCAGGTGTCACAAAATGTTATTCTTTTGATTCTTTTTCAACCACCTAAAAATTTAAATACTATTCTTAGTTCAGGGACCATACAAAAATAGGCTCCAAAAAGGACTCAGCCTGGGCATAGTTTGCCAACCCCTTCCCTAGAAAGAAGAGTGAAAAGAGATGATCTAAGACAAATGTCTGAAAAGCTACACAAAGGCTAAGAAAAATATACACAGTTCCTCTTTTTTTACACATAAAACTGCCACTGTAATTTCTTATTTTCAAAACTCTTTTGCTTTAAGATGATTTTTCAGGGAAATGACAAGAATTTCCTCACCTATGTTTTATGAAAATATCAGGAGGTAGAAGTAAGGAGTACTATGAGAGTGAAAAGGCTATTTTTCCACTAAAAATATAAAAAAGAAAAGTGTCCTGATGGTCACTTCATTTTACCCTAAGACAATTCAACAAGCTCCTCCCGTGTTCATTATGCTCATCTGTGGGCTCAGCTCTAAAGGTTTCTGACTTCCATTCACATCAACTGACAAAACTTCTTTCCTAGCTGACTACAGAACAGAGAAGAGAGACTAACTTTACACTTGCTATTTAGTCCCTAAATATTTAGATATCTAAGACAGATCCCTAGGCAGACATGTAAACAGCAGTTCTCAGGTGAGACCTACTTTATCCTCTCCTCCTTGCTCTTCTCTCGTCTGCATTTTCCTACATTAGGACCCCTAAACCTCTAAAGAGCTTCGCCTAAAGGTATAATAACAGGACAACTGAGCAATCACCTCTGGGAGAAGAGTGATCGTAGTGTGTTAAATGTCCTGAAATATTTCTAAATAGTCAAGAAGTTTAAAATATTCTGAAAGGCAATCCTTCTCCCTCAGTTTTTAATCCCTTAGAATCAGAGAGCCAATATTCTTTCTTGTGGTACATGCAAACTGGAAAAACTCCTAAATTAAAACAGGAGTTACATAATTTGATTAGGACTATCAATAACATGAAAGAATATCTGAATAACAGATTGACAATTGAAAAACCAATAACCCATTTTTAGAGGAAAATACTTCTACTAGTTATTTAACTTAAGTTTTACTAAGTATATTTTAGGGGCACCATACTAAATAATGTATTCAAGCAAGAAATTCCCTGGATGTATCTTTAAGATCTTAAATTCTTTGAGAGAATAATAACTTTTGGAATAGAAAACAAATTTCAAAATAATCAACCTGTGCATACACTTCACTTTTAGTGGGAAATACCTATAATTAGGATTTATAATCAGAATTAGAGGGGTGTTCTTTAATGTAAACTAAACTTGCGACTAGATCAATGAAGATACTAAAAATTTTTTTGATAGTAATACTATTCACCTATAATATTACTATTGAAAAGACAGGTTTAGAAGACAGGCCATTTTGTTGTCAGATAATATAACAATGTGGGGAACTTATGCTATAGCTGTCCCACTTAGAAACCTAAAATAAATAGGATATGGTTAAAAGAAATGAAACATTTTAAAATGTAACAAAGTAAATCCAGGTTATTTCAATATTGATAAAACAAATATTGTTTTGACACCTTAAGGACTAGTAGTCTATTCACAGGAGGGGTTCTCCTAAGCATATTCTTACCACCAGAAGATTGCCACTTCAATATCAGATTATGCTGTATGTGTTATGAATATGCAGTTTTCACGGAGCAAATGTTAACAGCTAAATAGCAAAGTAGCTCCAAATAATGCCTATTTGATATCACTCCTCTGTAATATCTAGTTTTGACTAATGGCAAACTCTACAAGTTTTTTGGTTTTGTTACAGCAGTTGTTGGCTTGTGCTCTAGGAAATTCAAGAGAACAGAAATACCTTTTGGCACACGACATAGTGCAGAATCGTTTTGACCGCAGAAATTCATTAGCATACCCCATCTTTCCACAGAATTCACACTTGAGCAACTCACTGTCCATTTCTTCTAATGCCTCTAAAAGAAGAAAACAAAGAAAAAACTTCCAAAAATTTAATCGTGGCAAATTTTCTTTTAGCTTCTACTTTGGTTGGACGCTGCTAGTGTTCAGACCCTCCAGGAAACAGAAGGAACGGTCTTTTAACTTCTCAATCCATAGCCACTTCGGCAAGGCAAAGCCCCACAAAACAACCACTTCCACCAATTCCCTCTTGCTCCTGCATAAAAATATTTTATGGAGTTTTCTCTATATAAATAAGCAATACATTTTTAAAGGTTCATTTTGCTAAGAATCCAACCTACCTAAAATGTGCAAAATAAAACAAAGTCACTACCTTTCAAAAAGCATCATGTAGTATATGAATGTTGATACACTGTGCTATGTACAATATATACAGCAAAGAACACACTTCTAACTGGAGAAAATGAGGATGAATCCAAAATGAAGGTAAAATTTTGATGTCTGATTTCAGAAGAGCATTTAAAACAGTTAACACTCTCAAAGATCTGCAATGTACAACAGAATATATAAAGATGTATTTATCTAATTATAAAACAGTCCCTTTTAGTTTTAGCATATTAAAACAAAGTAATTTACATTTACCTTCAAAATCACCATTGGTTTTGTAACTTCTAACCTCTGCTCCTTTTTGTCAGGGTGCTTCTCTGTTAAATGAGAATGTCCTTCCCTCCACCTCTATATCCATAACTTTCAAGTCATACCACAGGACCCAAAGAAACTTCCCACCTAAATCCTCAAGTATTCAGCAGCAGCAGTCACCTGTAAGTAAGCAACTTAATCTTCAGGACCCACAGTTTTCTCATCTGTAAAATGGAGTTTAAAATACCTTTCCCAAAGAATTGCAGTGAAGATTACATGAACGCCCAATAGGTAGCAGGCATAAAAAAGTGACAGTTCCATTTCCTATTTTCCACATAAGAACTAAGAGTACTAAGACCTGTAATAAGTGCTTAAGAAATACTTCAATGAAAACTGTTAAATTCTTAAATCCACCATATTTTGCCATTTTCATGCATCATCATAATTCCTGTGCCAAGTCATATAAAACATACAAAAAAAGAACTCCACTAACTAAAGCCTTTAGCTATGAGCTCCATATGTGCTTTTCTATGCTATTCATTTAAGCAAGACTTGTTAAGATGAAGAAAGGGGCTCTGAAATGTAGACACGGATGACATGGACTCAGTACATTGAAGCATCACCTTATCCCAGCGTTACTGGAGAAGCAAACAGCAAAGTGCTAAATTAAGTGAAGGCAGCAAGAACTAAAAAACACACTGTGAAATATTTGAAGTTCCAAGGGACATCCAAATACACTGTCATGACCAATCAAATCATAAACTAGCAAGTGATCATCTCAAGGAAATTCTCAAGACTGTCTTAATAAACAAAACTCATCTATTAAGTAGCAATGAGGAACAAAGAGTCTCAAAGCAAGTAAAGTAAAAACTGCTCCTTCCAATGAAGGCTTTCACACAGTTGTGCCCCTCAACACATCCCTGGGACCTAGTGTCATACTTCCAGGAGTATTGTTTTTATGCTGTCATGCTTGTAACCAGATCTGACCTTGAAAAGCCTGCACTGGAGACAGAACCTCTCATTCGACCACCACTGCCACCAATCCAGCCCCAAAGAGCCCATCTGTCAACTTGTTCCGTTTCGACTATACTGAAAGCTTTATTTCAAAAGTTTGTATTAATTAACATAATAATATGCAACACTTGATAATAGGTTAGAATACCTTATGAAGGAGAAGGAAATGTTTTTGCTGGTGAGAGAGGGGAGATCCCAAACAGGTATGGTCTAAGGGTTAACAACCTGACAAAAATAGAACATCAGTTTTATTTCTCATAAAGAAGAGAGGAATATTAACAGATTCAAAAAAGTCCAGTTCTAATATTTGGTCAAAATTTCAACAAACCTGGTAATGTTACCAAGGCTACTTTTTCACATTTGTAAATAAAAAATTACAGAGCCAAATAAGTTTAAAAAACTATTGCTTTAGCTAATAAAGGTGGGATTCTATGGCAGAGACGGCTGGCAATTCCCTCATATCCATTCTTCACTTTTCTCCCACAGTAACAAAATCCTAATTTTTAGCTAGGAATATGGCCACTGAGAATAAAAAGTACAGTTTCTGCCCCATGTGTGGCCAATTTCTGACCAAATTCCAGGTGGTGCCCTTTCTCCCATCTTACAGTTAGTACGTGATCATGAAGATCAGCTACCTTGGAAATGTGAGCAGCATCCTAGGGATGGCAGAGCCGCTGAGAGCTTAGTTGCCCAACACCATGGGGCCCTGCGCTGCTCACCTTTAGACTATGTCAGAGAAAATGAAACTTTTTTATTTCATCAGGTATTATTCTGGGTCTCTAATGGAGTGGCCAAACACATATCCTAACTAATAGAGATCCCCAATTTTTTTTGCGCAAGGAGGAGTTACTTTTCAATTTCCCTGAAGACTTGAGATCATGTGACGATCAGCGGCAAAGAGAGGCGAGGAGATAGAAACCATGATCAGTGTGATGATTTACCAGGGAAGACATAAGATATTCTGGTAAATCACATTTTGGTTGGAGATTCTGGTTACAGAACCAGTCCAAATAGAGACATAGTTTATCCTTTAAAAAAAGAATAATCCTTACATTGTTTTTCATACTGAATTAAACTGTATATACTACTACAACCAAAGCCACTAAATAAGTGACCTCACCATTTCACCCTGTAATACTTCCCATAAACACCAAAGTATACAGTAACAGAAACACTTTATAAAATTACCTTGGGAAATTATGAAGTGTTTTAAAATTTGACACATTTTCAGTAAATATATCTCCACTATGAAATAGATTAATCTTTCTTTCTTTTTTTTTTAACTGAATATAGTTAACATAAAACAGCGTGTAAATTTAAGGTGTAAAATACATTAACTTGATACATTTGTATATTATAATATGACTGCCTTTGTAGCAATATTGAGCACTTCTATCACATTACATTTTTATCCTTTCATTTTAGTCACTGGGATAATTAAGTTTAAGTCTCTTAGCAAGGTTGATGACTATAGTACAATATTGTTGTCTATACTCATTATACCATGCATTAGATCTCTACGGCTTATTTATTATTCATTGCGTAGATTAATCATCTTTAATCTCCCTTTTCCTTACTCTGGTATCTTGTCCTTTAAAACCACCCTTTGCCTTGTCTTCCTTCCTCTTCCCACCATGACTACAGGTATCAATAACATGCCAAACCTCTACACTGCACCTACATGTGACCAGCAGAGTTTCCAAAAACACTCTTTTTCGTGTCACCTGCCTAAAAAATCTTCAGTAACCATCCTCTTGACAGCAAGATAACTCCTAACTCCATAGTCGAATATCAAAGTATGCTAGACTCTGACTGCCTTACTACCTACCCACTACTTCTCTAACCCAACTGTCTACTCTTCACTGCCCCCTCCTGAAGTTACCTAGCACTTGCACATCTTTTGTGCATTTATTCATGGTATGCTAACCTGAAAGGTTATTCCTGTTATCTTAAATCTATGCTTTACCAGCCAAGACCCAGGTCAAATCCCATCTCTACAGAAAACTCACCAAACTGGCAATAATCTCACCCAGTTTTAAAGTGCCAAGTTCTTACTGTCTATAATAATTCATTTAATACCTACCATATGTTGCTCCTTAGTTATCTTTCTGTTGTGGAGATTGCTACTTCCTACTAGATCAAAAGCTCCTCTAGGTTCTAGCATAGTCCAGCATATGTTTTAATTGTATTATATTATAAACCATGAGCATCACAAAATATGCTGTGAAGCTTCCTAAGCAGTTTTCTATTTTTCTCCAGTACGTGCACACAAGAGAGCACATTACATATGCTTATTAGCCTAGAAAACTTTTGTTTATACACTTCTTATTCTTATAGATACAGACAAGAAAAAAAAAAAACCCTGCACATTCATCTTTACTACTCTTTATCTCAAATGAAAAATTTTCTCAGGTAAATAGTATGCATAACTAAAAGCAAGTATTTAGGAATTAAATGAAATTAAATTCATAACAACAAAAGGCAAAATGTAGACACTGTTTGGATCCTGATTTGAACAAAATAACTATAAAAGAACATTTATACAATTTAAGCAATTATACAATTGAGGAAATCTGAATATGGACCAGGTACTAGATGACACCAAAGAGTTATTAATGTTGTTTTGTGTGACACAGCATTAAAATGTACACTTTTTATAGATGCACACTGAAGCATGTACTAGCAAAATACAATAAGAACCATGATCTTTTTTTAAACAGAGGAATAAAGGGAGAAAAGGGAAAGAGAAAAAGCAACAGAGAAAGAGAGAAGGGGGGAATGCAGGGAGAAAAATCAAAAGGGATGGATGAAGCTGGTGTGGCAAAATAATGTTTAAAATTGGGTAATGTTGCGTCTGGGTGAGTCGGGATTCATTATACAGTTCTCTCTAATTGTATGTATGTTTGAAAATTTTCATGTTTAACATTCTTTTAAATTAAAAAAAAATCAAATTGAACTCAACATAAGTTAGCAGTAAAAAAATTTTATACTACTATCATACTCCTTGCTATTCAAATAAGAAGTAAAACAGTGATAAATACATTGCAACAGTTCATAAATTACCACAATGACAGAGGTGCCTTCCTCTTAAGAATTAGGAAAACTGCGAGCCAAGTCAGTATCTGTTTTGCTTACCAGCATGCTATTTTACTTAATTTTAGCAAAGTACAGGCACATAATATATGCTAAATAAATATTTACAAAATGAATAAAATGAATAAATTAATTTTAGATGACATATATTAATATATTAAATATATTAATATATTGAGGATAATTACTTAGACACAGATGTTAATTAATTCACTATTATAGAGCTCTGACTATATTAAATGCTATTTAATTAAACTGAACGGTACCAACTGCAGATCCATGATCAGAATCAATAAAAAGTAAAATATATCATTTTTGCATTTATTTGTGTTTGTTTTCCTAAAGTCACTTTGCATTACCACTTAGACTTTTATGGAATATTCACTATTAGAATAAGGTCTATAAAAAAAATTCTTTGACACTGAGATTTAGTGATATTTTCCTCCATGAACAAATTTAATCGCCTTTTGATTGAAGACTACGTGTCCTTAACACAACTGTAATACCCACCTGATATCAAACATCTGAATACATAAAGTCTAAAACCAAACAACCCAGAAGCTCTAAATTTTTAAGCAAAATAGTCATTTACTTAAGTCTGCTTAAGAAAGAGAATTGGTTGTTTTGATCCTAAAATTCTGAATTAGTTTCATATATAATGGAACTTTTCCCAACCACACTCCTTCAAATGTCAAACTGATAGTATACAAATTAACACCAATCTTGCTATTTTAATTATATGACCATTAAGAGTCTGATTAGCTTTCCCACTATTTTAGTCAAATAATGCATTATATGAGAAAAAAAGTAAATACTTCCAAGTGAAAATCTGTGTGGAATAAATACCCATGTCTTGTTTCAAACAATAAAAGTCAAAGTTAAAGGGTATCTTAAAGAAAAATCCACAAACCTTCAGCAATCATGTCTTCCATCTCTGTGTCAGATGAATTATCTGCATGCTTTGCATTATTCTGTAGCTCTGGCTGAACACACACAGAATTTATCACCTGATTATCCAAAATAGGCCTTTTTTTCACAGGCTGTTCAATCAGCAGAGATGAACGACTCACCTTTAAAAGACAGACAGAACAAAATAAAATAATCTTTTAAAAGATTTTCAGAAACAACTTAGTTTAAAAATCTCTTGAAACGAATGGTACCTGTGATAATTTACTTGTACGACTGATCAGATCCATTCATTAAGGGCTTTATTCCTTGAGAAAAGGTTAGGCAACCTGAACATAAATGCTTTATACTGCAGTTCATGAGCAGTATGGATGCTTCAAAGTCTCAGTCAAATGGAACCAAGGGTCCTAGTTTAGGCAGGTAGGCTAAAAAGTTTTTTAAAAAATCAGCAATAAATTTTGATGAGCCAGTACCTTCAATATATTTTTTTCCTGCAATAACCTTTAAGATTTATTTTTCATGCACAAAGCTGTTTATTTGTAGGATTATCTCCTCAGGATAGATCACTATCATATGCATTTTAAAGATAAGGGAAGTGGACTTCCCTAGAGGCACAGTGGTTAAGAATCCGCCTGCCAATGCAGGGGACATGGGTTCAAGCCCTGGTCCAGGAAGATCCCACATGCCGCAGAGCAACTAAGCCCACGTACCACAACTACAGAGCCTGCGCTCTAGAGCCCGCAAGCCACAACTACTGAGCCCACGTGCCACAACTACTGAAGCCTGTGCACCGAGAGCCTGGGCTCCGCAACAAGAGAAGCCACCGCAATAAGAAGCCCACGCACCACAAAGAAGAAGAGCCCCTGCTCGCCGCAAACAGAGAAAGCCCGCACGCAGCAATGAACATCCAACGCAACCAAAAATCAATAAATAAATACATACATACATACATAAAAAAAAATAAAGATAAGGGAACTAACATTCAAAGTATGCAGGTGGAGGAGGAGACCTTCAAGATCGCAGAGGAGTAAGATGTGGAGATCACCTTCCTCCCCACAAATACATCAGAAATACATCTACATGTGGAACAACTCCTACAGAACACCTACTGAATGCTGGCAGAAGACCTCAGATTTCCCAAAAGGCAAGAAACTCCCCACGTACCTGGGTAGGGCAAAAGAAAAAAGGAAAAACAAAGACAAAAGAAGAGGGACAGGACCTGCACCTCCGGGAGGGAGCTGTGAAGGAGGAAAAGTTTCCACACACTAACACAGAAATAGGGGCAAAGGGCAAAGCGGAGAGATTCCCGCACAGAGGACTGCTGCCGACCAGCACTCACCAGCCCAAGAGGCTTGTCTGCTCACCCACCGAGGCGGGTAGGGGCTGGGAGCTGAGGCTCGGGCTTCGGAGGTCAGATCCCAGGGAGAGAACTGGGGTTGGCTGCGTGAACACAGCCTGAAGGGAGTTAGTGCACCACAGCTAGCCGGGAGGGAGTCCGGGGAAAACTCTAGACGTGCCTAAGAGGCAAGAGACCATTGTTTCGGGGTGCACGAGGAGAGGGGATTCAGAGCACTACCTAAACGAGCTCCAGAGACGGGCGCGAGCCGCAGCTATAAGGATGGACACCAGAGACGGGCATGACACACTAAGGCTGCTGCTGCCGCCACCAAGAAGCCTGTGTGCGAGCACAGGTCACTATTCACACCTCCCCTCCCGGGAGCCTGCGCAGCCCGCCACTGCCAGGGTCCCGTGATCCAGGGTCAACTTCCCTGGGAGAATGCATGGTGCGCCTCAGGTTGGTGCAACGTCACGCCGGTCTCTGCTGCCCGCAGGCTCGCCCCGCATTCCGTACCCCTCCCTCCCCCGGGCCCGAGTCAGCCAGAGCCCCCAGATCAGCTGCTCCTCTAACTCCGTCCTGTCTGAGCGGGAACAGACGCCCTCAGGTAACCTACACGCAGAGGCAGGGCCAAATCCAAAGCTGAACCCCAGGAGGTATGCGAACAAAGAAGAGAAAGGGAAATTTCTCCCAGCAGCCTCAGGAGCAGCGGATAGAATCTCCACAATCAACTTGATGTACCTGCATCTGTGGAATACCTGAATAGACAACGAATCATTCCAAAATTGAGGCAGTGGACTTTGGGAGCAGCTGTAGACTTGGGGTTTGCTTTCTGCATCTAATTTGTTCCTGGTTTTATGTTTATCTTAGTTTAGTATTCAGAGTTTATTACCATTGGTACATTTGTTTATTGATTTGGCTGCTCGCTTCCTTTTATTTTGAATACATATAGATATATGTATTTTTTTCCTTCTTCTCTTTTTGGGAGTGTGTATGTGTATGCTTCTTTGTGTGATTTTGTCTGTATAGCTTTGCTTTTAACATTTGTCCTAGAGCTCTGTCTGTCCGTTATTTGCTTTCTTTTTTTTCTTTAGTATAGTTTTTAGTGCTTGTTATCATTGGTGGATTTGTTTTTTGGTTTCGTTGCTCTCTTCTTTCTTTCTATTACTTTTTAATATTTTTTATTTTTAATAATTTTAAAAATTTTTTATTTTAATAACTTTATTTTATTTTATTTATTCTTTCTTTCTTTATTTTTTTCTCCCTTTTCTCCTCAGCCATGCGGCTGACAGGGTCTTGGAGCTCTGGCTGGGGGTCAGGCCTGTGCCTCTGAGGTGGGAGAGTTGAGTTCAGGACATTGGTCCACCAGAGACCTCCCGGCTCCACATAATATCACACAGTGAAAGCTCTCCCAGAGATCTCCATCTCAACGCTAAGATGCAGCTCAACTCAACAACCAGCAAGCTACAGTGCTGGACGCCCTATGCCAAACAATTACCAAGACAGGAACACAACCCTACCCATTAGCAGAGAGGCTGCCTAAAATCATAATAAGGTCACAGACACCCCAAAACACATCACTGGATGCAGTCCTGCTGACCAGAAAGACAATATCCAGCCTCATCTACCAGAACACAGGCACCAGTCCTCTCCATCAGGAAGCCTACACAACCCACTAAACCAACCATAGCCACTGAGGGCAGACACCAAAAAAACGGGAACTATGAACACGGAGCCTGTGAAAAGGAGACCCCAAACACAGTAAGTTAAGCAAAATGAGAAGACAGAGAAACACACAGCAGATGAAGGAGCAAGGTAAAAACCCAACAGACCAAAAAAATGAAGAGGAAATAGGCAATCTACCTGAAAAAGAATTCAGAGTAGTGATAGTAAAGATGATCCAAAATCTTGGAAACAGAATGGAGAAAATACAAGAAACGTTTAAAAAGGACCCAGAAGAACTAAAGAGCAAACAAACAATGATGAACAACACAATAAATGAAATTAAAAATTCTCTAGAAGGAATCAATGGCAGAATAACTGAGGCAGAAGAACGGATAACTGACCTGGAAGATAAAACAGCGGAAATAACTATTGCAGAGCAGAATAAAGAAAAAAGAATGAAAAGAATTGAGGACAGTCTTAGAGACCTCTGGGACAACATTAAATGCATCAACATTCGAATTATAGGGGGACCCAGAAGAAGAAGAGAAAAAGAAAGGGACTGAGAAAATATTTTATGAGATTATAGTTGAAAACTTCCCTAATAAGGGAAAGGAAATAGTCAATCAAGTCCAGGAAGTGCAGAGAGTCCCATACAGGATAAATCCAAGGAGAAACACGCCAAGACACATATTAATCAAACTATCAAAAATTAAATACAAAGAAAAAATATTAAAAGCAGCAAGGGAAAAACAACAAATAACATACAAGGGAATCCCCATAAGATTAACAGCTGATCTTTCAGCAGAAACACTGACAGCCAGAAGGGAGTGGCAGGACATATTTAAAGCGATGAAAGGGAAAAACCTACAACCAAGATTACTCTATCCAGCAAGGATCTCATTCAGATTCGACGGAGAAATTAAAACCTTTACAGACAAGCAAAAGCTAAGAGAATTCAGCAGGAAACACAAGACAAGGAAAAGACCTACAATAACAAACCCAAAACAATTAAGAAAATGGTAATAGGAACATACATATCGGTAACTGCCTTAAATGTAAATGGATTAAATGCTCCAACCAAAAGACATAGACTGGCTGAATGGATACAAAAACAAGACCCATATATATGCTGTCTACAAGAGAGCCACATCAGACCTAGGGACACATACAGACTGAAAGTGAGGGGATGGAAAAAGATATTCCATGCAAATGGAAATCAAAAGAAAGCTGGAGTAGCAATTCTCGTATCAGATAAAACAGACGTTAAAATAAAGACTATTACAAGAGACAAAGAAGGACACTACATAATGATCAAGGGATCAATCCAAGAAGAAGATATAACAATTGTAAATATTTATGAACCCAACATAGGAGCACCTCAATACAGAAGGCAAATGCTAACAGCCATAAAAGGGGAAATCAACAGTAACACAATCATAGTAGGGGACTTTAACATTCCACTTTCACCAATGGACAGATCATCCAAAATGAAAATGAATGTAAGGAAACACAAGCTTTAAATGATACATCAAACAAGATGGACTTAATTGATATTTATAGGACATTCCATCCAAAAACAACAGAATACACTTTCTTCTCAAGTGCTCATGGAACATTCTCCAGGATAGATCATATCCTGGGCCACAAACCAAGCCTTGGTAAATTTAAGAAAATTGAAATCATACCAAGTACCTTTTCTGACCACAACGCTATGAGACTCGATGTCAATTACAGGAAAAAATCTGTAAAAAATACAAACACATGGAGGCTAAACCATACACTACTAAATAACCAAGAGATCATTGAAGAAATCAAAGTGAAAATCAAAAAATACCTAGAAACAAATGACAATGAAAACACAACGACCCAAAACCTATGGGATGCAGCAAAAGCAGTTCTAAGAGGGAAGTTTATAGCAATACAATCCTACCTCAAGAAACAAGAAAAATCTCAAATAAACAATCTAACCTTAAACCTAAAGGAACTAGAGAAAGAAGAACAAACAAAACCCAAAGTTAACAGAAGGAAAGGGGGCTTCCCTGGTGGCGCAGTGGTTGAGAATCTGCCTGCCAATGCAGGGGACACGGGTTTGAGCCCTGGTCTGGGAAGATACCACATGCTGCGGAGCAACTGGGCCCATGAGCCACAATTACTGAGCCTGCGCATCTGGAGCCTGTGCTCCGCAACAAGAGAGGCCGCGATAGTGAGAGGCCCGCACACCGCGATGAAGAGTGGCCCCCACTTGCCACAACTAGAGAAAGCCCTCACAGAGAAACGAAGACCCAACACAGCCATAAATTAAATTAAAAAAAAAAAAATGAAGGAAAAAAATCAGGAAGATCAGATCAGAAATATGAATGAAAAAGAAATGAAGGAAACAATAGCAAAGGTCAATAAAACTAAAAGCTGGTTCTTGAGAAGATAAACGAAATTGATAAACCATTAGCCAGACTCATCAAGAAAAAAAGGGAGAAGACTCAAATCAATATAATTGAAATGAAATGAAAAAGGAGAAGTAACAAATGATACTGCAGAAATACAAAGGATCATGAGAGATTACTACAAACAACTATATGCCAAGAACATGGACAACCTGCAAGAAATGGACAAATTCTTAAAAAGCACAACCTTCTGAGACTGAACCAGGAAGAAATAGAAAATATAAACAGACCTATCACAAGCACTGAAATTGAGACTGTGATTAAAAATCTTCCAACAAACAAAACCCCAGGACCAGATGGCTTCACAGGCGAATTCTAACAAACATTTAGGGAAGAGCTAACACCTATCCTTCTCAAACTCTTCCAATATATAGCAGAGGGAGGAACACTCCCAAACTCATTCTATGAGGCCACCATCACCCTGATACCAAAACCAGACAAAGATGTCACAAAGAAAGAAAACTACAGGACAATATCACTGATGAACACAGATGCAAAAATCCTCAACAAAATACTAGCAAACAGAATCCAACAGCACATTAAAAGGATCATACACCATGATCAAGTGGGGTTTATCCCAGGAATGCAAAGATTCTTCAATATACGCAAATCAATCAATGTGATACACCATATTAACAAATTGAAGGAGAAAAACCATATGATCATCTCAATAGATGCAGAAAAAGCTTTCTACAAAATTCAACACCTGTTTATGATAAAAGCCATCCAGAAAGTAGGCATAGAGGGAACTTACCTCAACATAATAAAGGCCATATATGACAAACCCACAGCCAACATTGTCCTCAGTGGGGAAAAACTGAAACCATTTCCTCTACGATCAGGAACAAGACAAGGTTGTCCACTCAAACCACTATTATTCAACATAGTTTTGGAAGTGTTAGCCAAAGGAATCAGAGAAGAAAAAGAAATAAAAGGAATCCAAATCGGAAAAGAAGTAAAGCTGTCACTGTTTGCAGATGACATGATACTGTACAAAGAGAATCGAAAAGATGCTACCAGAAAACTACTAGAGCTAATCAATGAATTTGGTAAAGTAGCAGGATACAAAATTAATGCACAGAAATCGCTTGCATTCCTATACACTAATGATGAAAAATCTGAAAGAGAAATTAAGGAAACACTCTCATTTACCATTGCAAGAAAAAGAATAAAATACCCAGGAATAAACCCACCTAAGGAGACAAAAGACCTGTATGCAGAAAACTATAAGACACTGATGAAAGAAATTAAAGATGATACAAACAGATAGAGAGATATACCATGTTCTTGGATGGGAAGAATCAACAATGTGAAAATGACTATACTACCCAAAGCAATCTACAGATTCAATGCAATCCCTATCAAAGTACCAATGGCATTTTTCCCAGAACTAGAACAAAAAATTTCACAATTGGTATGGAAACACAAAAGACCCCGAATAGCCAAAGCAATCTTGAGAAACAAAAACGGAGCTGGAGGAATCAGGCACCTGGACTTCAGACTATACTACAAAGCTACAGTAATCAAGACAGTATGGTACTGGCACAACAACAGAAATATAGATCAATGGAACAGGATAGAAAGCCCAGAGATAAACCCACGTACATATGGTCACCTTATTTTTGATAAAGGAGACAAGAATATACAATGGAGAAAAGACAGCCTCTTCAATAAGTGGTGCTGGGAAAACTGGACAGCTACATGTAAAAGAATGAAATTAGAACACTCCCTAACAGCATACAGAAAAATAAACTCAAAATGGATTAAAGACCTAAATGTAAGGTCAGACACTATAAAACTCTTAGAGGGGCTTCCCTGGTGGCGCAGTGGTTAAGAATCCGCCTGCCAATGCAGAGGACACGGGTTCGAGCCCTGGTCTGGGAAGATCCCACATGCCGCGGAGCAACTAGGCCCGTGAGCCACAACTACTGAGCCTGCGCGTCTGGAGCCTGTGCTCCGCAACAAGAGAGGCCGCAATAGTGAGAGGCCCGCGCACCGCAATGAAGAGCAGCCCCCACTTGCAGCAACTAGAGAAAGCCCTCGCATAGAAACGGAGACCCAACACAGCCAAAAATAAATAAATAAATTAAAAAAAAAAAAAAAAAAACTCTTAGAGGAAAACATAGGCAGAACACTCTATGACATAAAGTACAGAAAGATCCTTTTTGACCCACCTCCTAGAGAAATGGAAATAAAAACAAAAATAAACAAATGGGACCTAATGAAACTTCAAAGCTTTTGCACAGCAAAGGAAACCATAAACAAGACGAAAGACAACCCTCAGAATGGGAGAAAATATGTGCAAATGAAGCAACTGACAAAGGATTAATCTCCAAAATTTATAAGCAGCTCATGCAGCTCAATATCAACAAAACAAACAACCCAATCCAAAAATGGGCAGAAGACCTAAATAGACATTTCTCCAAAGAAGATATACAGATTGCCAACAAACACATGAAAGAATGCTCAACATCATTAATCATTAGAGAAATGCAAATCAAAACTACAATGAGGTATCACCTCACACGAGTCAGAATGGCCATCATCAAAAAATCTACAAACGATAAATGCTGGAGAGGGTGTGGAGAAAAGGGAACCCTCTTGCACTGTTGGTGGGAATGTAAATTGATACAGCCACTATGGAGAACAGTATGGAGGTTCCTTTAAAAACTAAATATAGAACTACCATACGACCCAGCAATCCCACTACTGGGCGTATACCCCGAGAAAACCATAATTCAAAGAGTCATGTACCACCATGTTCACTACAGCTGTATTTACAATAGCCAGGACATGGAAGCAACCTAAGTGTCCATCGACAGATGAATGGATAAAGAAGATGTGGCACATATATACAATGGAATATTACTCAGCCATAAAAAGAAACGAAATTGAGTTATTTGTAGGGAGGTGGATGGACCTAGAGTCTGTCATACAGAGTGAAGTAAGTCAGAAAGAGAAAAATAACGTATGCTAACACATATATATGGAATCTAAAAAAAAAAAAAAAAATGGTTCTGAAGAACCTAGGGGCAGGATAGGAATAAAGACGCAGATGTAGAGAACGGACTTGAGGACACGGAGAGGGTGAAAGGTAATCTGGGACGAAGTGAGAGAGTAGCATGGACTTATATACACTACAAAATGTAAAACAGATAGCTAGTGGGAAGCAGCCACATAGCACAGGGAGATCAGCTTGGTGCTCTGTGACCACCTAGAGGGGTGGGATAGGGAGGGTGGGAGCAGATGCAAGAGGGAGGAGATATGGGGATATATGTATATGTATAGCTGATTCACTTTGTTATAAAGCAGAAACTAACACACCATCGTAAAGCAATTATACTCCAATAAAGATGTTAAAAAAATAAAATAAAACAAAGGAATGCCTATCCAAAAAAAAACAAAGTATGCAGGTGATTTCTTTACAAAAGCAGAATCAGGAACTCAAGTCTCCTGACTCCTAGTTCAGCAACCTATTATAATCAAAAAAAGAAAAAATGGAAAACTCACTGCTGAAAAAACTGTAATATTCAGTGCTGCTAAGAGTATACACTTCTGGTATATGAATAAATTTAAATAATCTTCCAGAAAATAATTTGGCAATATATATCAAGAGTCTTATGAATACATACATTGAATACATATGTAATGTGATCCAATACCTATACTTCTAGGAATTTATGCTAAAGAAATTATTTAAAATGTGGATTTCAAATGTGGATAATTTACATACAAAGATATTCCTTTCAGGGCTATCTGAACAGCAAAAAAATGGAAACTTGAATGTCCAACAACACAGTTGTCCCTCAGTACTTGCAGGGGATTGGTTCTAAGACTCCAGAGGATACAAATTCTGCAGATGCTCAAGTCCCTTATGTAAAATGGAGTATTATTTGCATATAACCTATGCACATTCTCCCATGTACTTTTTTTTTTTTTTGGCCACACCACATGGCATACGGGATCTTAGTTCGCCAACCAGGGATCGAACCCAATGCATTGGGAGCACGGAGTCTTAACCACTGGACCGCCAGGGAAGTCCCATCCCATATACTTTAAATCATCTCTAGATTACTTATAATATTGAATACAATGTAAATGCGAAGTAAATAGTTGCCCGTGCATGGCAAATTCAAGTTTTGCTTTTTGGAACTTTGTAGATTTTTTTTTTTTTTTTATTCTTGATCTATGATTGGGTTGACTCCCTGATGTGAAACCTGTGGATATGGGGGGCCAACTGTAATGGAAGGATTACATAAATTACAGTTGTCCAGGAAGTGAAATATTATGTAATCTTTCAAAATGTTTCCTAAGTACTATTAATCAAACGAGAAAATAAATGCTCAAGATATACTAAGTGAAAGAAGCTGAACTGTATACATAATAATAACCTTGATCATATGAAAAAATATATATATTAAAATATACTCTGTGGTATTACTGAGGATTATTTGTTCTCTACATTTTCCAAATTTTCCATTAAAAAAATAATACATATTGCTTTTGTAATTTGAAAAAAGAAGTTGTAACTGTCACTAGTAATAATTGATAATCATAGCTATGGCCATTAAGTGCCAGGCACTACACAGAACAATTTATGTACATTTAGTCCTCACAATAACCCTAAGAGCAAAGTATCATCTCCATTTGCTGGATGAACAAATGAATTTCAAAAAGGCTGAATGACTTGACAAAGGTTACACAGTCTATATGTGGCAGAGCCAGGATCCAATCACTGAGGAACAGGGAGAAAAAAACCCGTTCCTCCACTCGCTATATATCAGAGATTCTTAGATCCAAGCTTAATATACACACAGTAAACTGAAAGCAAAGGCAACTGATTAGACAGTCAACTATCACAGTGCAATCACAATGCACTACTTGTGAATCTGAAAAATCAGATAGTTCAAAGTCCTTCAAAACACATAATTTTGTTTTCCTGTCTTTGATTTGGGCTTTGATTTTGGCCACTTGTCTTGGTATATTTTCTAAGGGAAAATGTTCATCTCTAGATATTAGTATGTAATGTAGCTAGTGTAGCTGTAATGTACAGCTAGTCTCAAATCACAATACTTTTAGTGACAGATATAGCACCTCAATTTTGAGGTGAACATTTTGAAGCATTTTTGAAATCTGATTGAAGGCTGAGATTTAAGAATAATGAAAAAATCTATTTGCTAATTTTAAAGCATCAACTGGGTAACATCAGAAGTATTAGATCACTGGGAAGTTATTATTTTCTGTATTCAAGTTAAAGTTCACAAAGTATCACATTATACAAGAAACACCATTAAAAAGAAACTAGTGCACCTTAGGTATCATTTCAATCCCCTTAAAAAAAAAATAGAAAGTTTATTTCATTGGAGTAAACATATAATTGCCTTCTTTAAAAATTATAAAACTGATATCCTTATATCCTGAAATTTTTCTTCTTAGTTTATACATTTAAATAGCTAGCATAAAATCCTAGAAGTATATCTGGTAATATATAAAGGATATATATAAAGACATTCTAGATAAAAGATTAACAACTTTTGAGATAAAATTACAAGCTTTTTATTAGATAACAACAGATTATACATTTTAAGATAATGCTACATGAATAATTGTAAAAATACAAATTTGCTTGCTACTTACAGGAAATGGCTCCAATCCCTCCTGAATCACAAAGCCTTCAATAACATGGGTCAAGATCTGTGGCTTAACAATAGCCTGTGGAGGTTTGTTTTCTACACTGGGTATGCTACTAGGCATAGATGTACTATTACTC
The DNA here is from genome assembly GCF_028023285.1 of Balaenoptera ricei. Classification (NCBI taxonomy): domain Eukaryota; kingdom Metazoa; phylum Chordata; class Mammalia; order Artiodactyla; family Balaenopteridae; genus Balaenoptera; species Balaenoptera ricei. The sequence goes on from NC_082642.1 coordinate 65,133,143, forward strand.
CTTGTGGTAGCAGCTGGAAGTAAGAGTGGAGGTGGAGGAACAGACACATGTGAAGGATCTGATGGAGATTTAATTACTGAAGCACTGACTGATGCCACAACAGGTAATTCTACTTGCTCTGTGGAACAAAAAAAAAAAAAAAAAGTCATTTTTTTAATCTTTAGCATTCTGCCCAGGCAAATATGAAAGAAAATTCAAGAATAAATATTAGTAACAATAATAGTTAATATCTGGTGCTTTAAAAAGACATTCTAAGACCTTTATATTTATTATCTCATTTAATCTCCACAATAACCTTATGAGATACATACTACTATTCCCACTTACAGACGAAGGGGGTGACTTGCTCAAAGTTGTCATTCCAACTTTGGTTACAAAGAACTGTCCCATAAGACATGAAAATGTTTTAGAATGTCAATTTAAGAATAATTACTAAAAAAATTTTTTTAAATTTTAAGCTATACAGATATTAAATTCCCTATGTTTCTGTTTATATATTCCAAATGATATGCGGGGGGGCGGGGAAGTACTCTGAAACACACTTAAGAAAAAAAGAATCATGAAATCCACAGAATAAGTAGAAATTCTGATGAATTATACAGGGCATTATTTCAAGCTAATCCACTTCCACACACAAATGTTCTTTGTTGTTGTTGTTATCTTTAACAACTCTTCATTGACACTGTACATGTCAATTTGGGGGAACACTGTATACCAGGCAACTGCAAAATGTTGGGCTGGATCACTGTGATTCCTCCCCTTCAAACTCTGAGGACCACAATAAGACAGACCCACAGCCTACAATGGAGACTTTACCTCCCCATTAGGTAGCAATAAACCTTTACTAAGCTGTACCAAAGTGGAGAGACGGAACCAGCTGACAGCTAGGAATACCAGTGGGTACAAGATGTCTGAGAAAAATAACAAAAAAAGAACGTGTGGTAAAGATAATACTACTACTTACTGAGCACTTTTGTGCCACGTACTGTATAAATGTCTTACATGTTATAACACATTTAGTCCTCAAAACTAGCCTATGGGTAGGTACTGTTATTATCTCCATTTTATAGATGTGGAAACCAAAACACAGAAAGATAAAGCAACTTGCCTAGAGGTGCACAGCTAATAAGCAGTGGAGCTGGGATACTAACCCAGGCAGTCAGGTTCTGGGTTCCGGAGACAATGCTTTTTTCATTGCTACGGTAACTCCTCTCCACCATCAGTATGAAAAGGATTGATATCACTATCAAAAATGCTCAAAATATAGCCCAATTAGGTAGAGAAGAAAGAAAAGAAATCCCTATCGAATAAAAATTTCAGCTAACAAAATAGTGTAGTGATAATCAGTATAGTGCCAGAAATGGAAAAGCTAACAGTTCAGACATAGTAACTGTGACATAATTAATAACACTATGTAGCTTATCACAGCAAGATTACAGCCATAAATTAACCTAGTTCCACCAAATAATCCACCAGGATAAACTGTACTGGAAAACCTATTTAAAGTCACACAATCCCTCATTACAAACTACAAAAGAAGTCAGCAGAGGACTTCCCTGGTGGCGCAGTGGTTAAGAATCTGCCTGCCAATTCAGGGGACACGGGTTCGATCCCTGGTCCGGGAAGATCCCACATGCCGCAGAGCATGTGCGTCACAACTACTGAGCCTGTGAGCCACAACTACTGAGACTGCGTTCCACAACTACTGAAGCCTGCCCGCCTAGAGCCCATGCTCCGCAACAAGAGAAGCCACTGCAATGAGAAGCCCGTGCACAGCACAAAGAGTAGTCCCCGCTCGCCGCAACTAGAGAAAGCCCGTGCAGCAACGAAGACCCAACGCAGCCCAAAAAAAAAAAAAAAAAAGAAAAAGTCAGCAGGAAATACTGGTTTGCTGATTTCCAGGAACAAATACACAATTGTACACATGCATTACCAGACTGAAGAACTCCATAAAAATCCTACCCCACATACCCAATTTTCACATATACTCCTAGGGGAAAAGGATAAAAGATATAATTCTGAACAGGGACTAAAAAGCAATTTTTCTGTTGGAAGGAAAATATAAATCTATGGAGAACTGAAAAATAAGATAAATTTTAATATCCCGTATAGATTTATAAATACTTTGTTACTTTAGAAATATAAAGCCGCATTAAGTATATTGTGGTTTATTCAGAAAATACTGCTTAGTATATGTTCTAACTAATTTTTGGATCATACATACAAATAGATCTAAATTTTGTTGAAAACAAAGTTGTAAGTTACTGACCTCTTAAAAAAGTTAATAGCTATGACTTGCCAGTTTATAATCAGCTGTTAAAATCAAAAACACAAGAAACATTGACATATTATAGCAGAACAAAAACACAATTATTGGGGACTTCCCTGGTGGCGCAGTGGTTAAGAATCCGCCTGCCAATGCAGGGGACATGGGTTCGATCCGATCTGGGAAGATCCCACATGCCGCCGAGCAACTAAGCCCGTGTGCCACAACTACTGAGCCTGCACTCTAGAGCCCGTGAGCCACAACTACTGAGCCCACGTGCCACAATTACTGAAGACCACGTGCCTAGAGCCCGTGCTCCGCAACAAGAGAAGACACCGCAATGAGAAGCCCGCGCACCGCAACAAAGAGCAGCCCCCGCTCGCCACAACTAGAGAAAGCCCGCGCACAGCAACGAAGACCCAATGCAGCCAAAATTTAATTAATTAGGTTAAAAAAAAACAAAAAAAACACAATTACTACACTCTCTAGATTTAAGACAACTGTGAGAGAGAAACCCCAAGTTTCTTTGCCACAAGAAACTTCTTCTTTGTGGCAATAAGACTTTGCCACAGGTTACTCTGCCTATTCAGTCTCATTTTCTGAGCAAGATATATGAGCTTTTTCTACTCTTTTTTATGGATGCTTTTTTAAGAATTCTCATAGATTTATGAAGACTAAATCCTCGGTGGAAACAAGTCCCTCTATTTTTATAGGTTAGTTTATTACATGATTTGATGAGCAACCTGTGCTTGCTTTTCCCCCCTCATATACTACAGAAACTAGTTAAGTATGAAGTAAATTAAAGGAAGATTCAAAAATCTACATTGTACTTAGACAATTTAGCCAGAGGGATGGATATGCCTGCCAGGATCTCAGACTACATTCCTGAGGAAATAATGTGAAAATATTCTTGAGTTTCAGTATTTCAAAAATGTTTAAATTTTCTTGAGTATCATTAGTAATGCTTATTAGGTAATTAAATCACAGTCACAATGCAAGGTTAGTATCCAATTAAACACATATTTCTGCCTTTAAATCAAAACTCCAAGAAATCTGGAGCAACATAAATCCATTTTCAGTGTACACAAACTACAAAGATTTAATACTACAGTTAGATTTTCTTAAATCTATCTTTTGAGGTATTATTTTGAATAAGCAAAGACAATAATATTGAACTTGTCTTAAATATTTTATAGAATTTTACTAAATGTTTTCTATTTTTCAGGAGGGGGAAGAAGTTGGAGGAAAATTGTTCTTCCCTCTCCATGCTTTCCAGAGATTCACATTGGTAGTAAGGGATAAAAGCTAGAAAGAAGAGAAGGGATAGAAATGTGGCATGCTGAAGAAAAGAGAGGACAAGGGCTGCTTTGGTAGCAAAGTCAGTGCCCCATTACAATCTGTTTCCATGCCTGTTATAGTGGTTCTTCTTAACTGAAAGTGATCATGAAAGCCATGAGATATTCAATAGAACAAAATACTTACAACAAAGCCTGAACCAAGATTAGTATTATCTGGATAAGCGGTCAGTAAACTTTCTATAAAGGACATATGGTCTCTGCAATGACTCATCTTTGCTGCAGTAATGCAAAAGTAGCCATAGATAATATCTGAACAAATGAACGTGGCTGTGTTGCACAGAACTTTATTCATGGACAATGAAATTTGAATTTCACATAATCTTCACATGACATGAAACATTACTCTTCTTTTGATTTTTTTTTCAAACATTTAAAAATTTTAAAACCATACTTAGCTCATGGGCCATATAAAAACATGCAGCAGGAAGGATCTGAAGCATGAGCTATCATTTGCCAGCCCCTGATCTAAATAAAATACTAAAAAAAAAAAAAAACCCTAACACGGAATATATCTTTTTTAGGACTTAGACACCGGGCTATAGATTATAATGTTTTAGTAAAATATCTAGGATTCACAGTCACTTTGATATTATGAGGAGGAGTATAGAGAAGATTTACTTGAACTCGTAAGTAGTTCTGAAGTAGTGAATAAGAATTTGAATGCTTAAGCTCAAGAATTTTTTAATCCACGTCCTTAGTAAGAATTAGTGAGGCTTAATTTAAGTACTGTCTGGGAAAGAACACTTTTTTTTTTTTTTTTTTTTTTTTTTACAGGTTTTTTTTTAAAACTTTGGGTTTATTTTATTTATTTATTTATGGCTGTGTTGGGTCTTCGTTTCTGTGCGAGGGCCCTCTCCAGCTGCGGCGAGCGGGGGCCACTCTTCATCGCGGTGCGCGGGCCTCTCACTATCGCGGCCTCTCTTGTTGCGGAGCACAGGCTCCAGACGCGCAGGCTCAGTAATTGTGGCTCACGGGCCTAGTTGCTCCGCGGCATGTGGGATCTTCCCAGACCAGGGCTCGAACCCGTGTCCCCTGCATTGGCAGGCAGATTCTCAACCACTGCGCCACCAGGGAAGCCCCGGAAAGAACACTTTTAAAAGCATTTACTCAGTCTGGATCACAAGCAATTATGACGAATGTCAGATATGACTTCAAATGCTTTGTGATTTTTGGAAAGTATAATTGAAATCTTCTGATAGAACTTTGATTTATTCTAGTTTTTAAGCTAGAAATAGCTTGACACATAAATCTGAATGGTCACATGAAACACATCTGTACAAACTACTAAAAATTCAAAGGCTGAAATACGTTTTTGATTTGGGTAGTTCCTCAACAACTGTTCTAATTATTCCTCATCAAAAAACAAAAAATCTTGGGACTTCCCTGGTGGCGCAGTGGTTAAGAATCCGCCTGCCAATTCAGGGGACACGGGTTCGAGCCCTGGTCCAGGAAGATCCCACATGCCGCGGAGCAACTAGGCCCGTGAGCCACAATTACTGAGCCTGTGCTGTAGAGCCCACGAGCCACAACTACTGAGCCTGCGTGCCACAACTACTGAAGCTTGCGTGCCTAGAGCCCGTGCTCTGCAACAAGAGAAGCCACCGCGATGAGAAGCCCACGCACCGCAAAGAGTAGCCCCCGCTCGTCGCAACTAGAGGAAGCCCGCGCACCGCAATGAAGACCCAATGCAGCCATAAATTAATTAATTTTTTTAAAAAAAGTCTTGAATTCTAATCTATGTTTTGCTGCAATTAATTACACAGAAAATTAGTTTAATACCACCTCTAGTGAAAAAAAACTTTTTCCGTTACTAACATTTCTCTAATAGAAAATTTCCCCAAATCCAGGCATTTCCTCACCTAACAAAGGATGCTCAGAAGTCAAATCTTCTCCTCTCCCCACAGTTATAGCTGCTGGAGACAACGTGGGTGGTGGTGGAGTTCTATCCATTCGGACACATTCTTCTGACTCCTCTGGCATTTCTTCTTCACATACATCTTCTACTTGATAAACCTGCAACGACAAACCACGCTGCCTAAAAATGTTTCTAAAATACATTTCCTAAGGTGTTCTTAATTTAATTAACAAAATAAATTCCGAGTGTTTTAAAAATTAAAAGGCAAAATGACTATTTGACAGATTGAAAGGAAAACTTTAAAATCATTCAAATGAAGTTTTTCATAATCCTTGATGATTCATAATACTTGATGATATTTCACTGAAAGCAAGTTGTGGATCAGTACCTAGGCTATAAATCACTAAGGTTTCCCAAAGGTGATAGTCAAGTCAGTACACATTTTTAATTTTGTTAATTTTTTTAAATGTTTTGATTTTACACACTCAAACAACTATTTGGGGAATTTACTATAGTTTCTGTTAACTTCCATTGTCATAAATCAAAATAGATACTAATATTTTTCACAAGCATGTTAAGTAAATCTCCAAAATGACACATATTATATAAGGAAATGCACTGTTTAAAGGACTACATCCCAGGTTCTTCTTTATTATATTTATGTGAATTAAAGATTAAATTTTGAAAAGCTATGTCTGAGTACCCACAAAAAAGGTATGTGATTACATGTTTAATCTTCTGATCTACTCAAGAATCTAATGAATTTTTATAAGCTAGTATCAGTTAAACAGAAAACATCTGTCCTTGAAATAACACACACACACCCCCCATCTTAAGCCATTTCACATATTACTTTTAGTTCTCTCATATTGTTCCATACTTATAGAAGAAAGTTGTTACATCTTTAACTATCCAATGGTAAAGATAATACTTAAGAAGAAAACATGGACTCAAAAGTACTCTGAGAAAGAACTTAAAAAAGTCTAACCTATTATTGATTTTTTATTAAACTTAAGGCTGAATTTTCAAAGTCCACTTGTAGAGACTGACACAGGTATTTTAATTTGTCATCGTTTTTTATTTAACCATTATTTTTGAAAGATGACAGGTCACTAAAAACAAAGCCACAAAGCAATTTACCGCCCTTCTTAATAAAAAGCTTATTACTTACATTTATAAAAGTTGTGAGTTTTTAAGATAACTTACCCAAACTGATTAATATTTCTAATAAGTATCAAAACAAAGAATGTTTCTTCAACATTCACAAAAGCTTTTAAATGATCTAATATTGCATATATTTTTAATCAAACTATTGAAAAAGTTTGATTTGAAATTAAATATAAAAACAATCAATATTTCTGAAACCAGCATAAACAATGTGTGATAAAAAGGACTATGATGTTTTACCTACAAAGGCATATCTAACAACAGCAATAGAATTTAAAAACCAAAACAAACAAAAAAGACCCCTAATTTTTCCAAGACTCTATTAAGAATAAAATAGCTTTCCTTTTTTTTAAATTAAAAAATCCCTTTGTTACTGATAATTTTATATCAAATATAATATCCAGAGCTGTGATTTGAATCAGCTACTAAGTAGGCAACATTTTTAAAAGTTATTTGCTCACGACCCTGCATCTGGAAACCTGTTTCACTAAGAGAGAGTCCTTGCCTCATGTCTGGATCCTCAGGAGTGAAAGCAGTCGTTCATTACTGTACAGTGCAACAATGACAGCTGCTAGTATCTGTTCATGATAAATTTTTAAATGATGATAATGTCCAATACAGGGAAAGTCATCCAAAAAAATGTCCTGGGGGTTAAAGGAAAAACAAAAAAAAACTTCTAGTGAGGGGCACCTGCTGTAGTAGTGATTACCTTAATTTGGCAGAGTAGTGGGGATGTTGATTCAGAGGTAATTAGACAAGTAATGGTTTTATCAACCAGCTCAACTGTATCTATGCAGCATTCCTTTATTAGATATTACTTTTCTTCCAAAAATCATCTTTTCATAAAATGCTGAAATTCTCTCTTTAATATTAATGCTGTCACAAGTTTTTCAAACACCTACTACAGTACCTTTTAAGGAATCAAAGATCATGCATGATCATGCATAGTATTCTGATTTTTAAAATATAATGAAAGAGTTTTAAAGGATTAAAAGAGGCAAACACAAATAACGTATTCTGAAATAATCCAACAAAGAATACTGTAAAATATTTTTCGTTCTTTACAGGTAAGCCTAACTATACATACTTTCTTCCACATCTCCCACGTAAAGGCAAAATAAGTTAAGGAATAAAAGAAGTAGGTAAAAGCAGATCTGTCACAGACATCTGGCACAATCAGCATAAGAAAAAAATCTAAGTGCGACAACTAAAAGACTGAATAAAGCAAAGAAGTGAAGGTTTTGCTCACAAGATCGTTTGGAAACTGTACATCACAATTTCTCTTTAGTTCATAACTATGACTATTCTAAAACTAACACTGGCTGCCAAACTTACCTCAATAAAAAGTACATTAGTCCCATCTGTCTCCTTTCCCTAAATAAACTGTGGAAAACATTTATTAGTTCTAAATTATCTACACTTAACCATATCTTGCTTATCATACCTAAATGTCAATGAAAAATCTTTTAAAAAAACATACTGATTTTACTTTGAAAATTCACTTATCTTTGAAAATTTCACATCTCTTAGAAGTAAACCTCTCTCTACCTTTGAATATTTGAAACAACCAGGAAATTGTGAACGAATGTGTAATTCACGAAGAAATGTGATGGTTAAAAAAACAGATTTGATAAAGGTAATAAAAGAAAAATACAGCAATTTAATAAATAGGTTATGGTACTCAACGAAAGGTAAAAGATAAGAACGATAACATGGAAACATCTGTAGCAAATATGACCATACAAGTGATAGTAGAGAAAGTTATTCTTCGCATGAAAAAAAAAATTCCAAAAATTAGGTAACGTAAATTTTAAAAAACCCAAAATTAATAGAGGGCAGAAAATAATTAGATCCTAGATATTTTTAGCTTTAATTCAAGTGTTGCTATGTTTTTGATATTTCTATCCCAAACATGTTCCTCCAAGGTCTGCCCTAACAAAAATAATTAGAAAAATATAAGGCATATAGAGAAATTTTATTTTTTTACTTGTTAAAAACCAATTCACTGAACTAGAAAGTGAGAATGTAAATTCAAATTAAATTTGATTTCTTTGAAGGTACTGTACACTTTTAAGCCTGTGTTTTTATATTACAATATCCATTGTAAACTCTTCAAAAATCCATTAAAAGAAAATATAGAGACACAATAATCGAAATACAAACTTATTTCTAGATGCCCATTGTTGTCTTTGTCAAGTTCTGTTCTTAATAAAAGTGAGTAGGAAGTGGAATTCAATCTCTTCATGCCTATCAAGATCAGTCAGAATGACAAGAATAAAGAATCTATAAATTTGCATCCTGAGAACCAAAATGTTTCCCATTAAGGAACAGACTTTGAAACTCCTTTCCTTTCTGAGTTTATGGTTACTAGCCTTTAAGTGATAAAATCTCTTTAGTGAGGTTTGATATAAAACCTCCTTTGGGGGGCGGTGGTGGTGGTGGGATGAATTGGGAGATTGAGATTGACATGTATACACTAATATGTATAAAATAGATAACTAATAAGAACCCGCTGTATAAAAATAAATAAAATAAAATTCAAAAAAAGTAAAAATAAAAAAAAAAAACCTCTTTTGAGAATACTGTTTTCCTCAGTTATAAATTAATTATGAATTTGATCATTCTAACATTTAGAGACCTTATTTCAATTTTTATTATAAATTATTTTATAAATTTTAAAAGACCTTTATAGAATGTTTAAAAGAAAAACATTTTTCAGGATAATTTTCCTCTGTAGGCAATATGTACCATTTCTAGAGGTTTATTTTGATAAATTTCTCCACAATCTCAGATATTCAAAACTTTTACTCCTCCCAGTGGATTATTTCATCCTCAGTATTCAACTCATCCACTGAGATTTTCTTAGCTTTTTAAATGAGAAATATTTTAAGTATATATTCTCCCTTAGTAGAAATTTAAAAATCAGAAGTTTAATAATTCTAAAAGATGGCCTACAGTTAATGTTTTTTTTGCAAAGTTGGATTCTTTCCTAGAATAACTGGTTCTTCCAATGTTTTAATTACAAAATACAAGTTTACCAAAAAAGTACATCATACAAGCATACCTCCACCTTGAAGCAAAAGCCCCATAAAGGCCTAGTACTTCAGAATGCATACAACCAAAAAGGTTAGCTAGATAAACCATACGTTTAAGAACATACAAGCCAACAGAAGGGATCTATGAAGGATAATCACCTTAAGAGAAAAAACTTTGTGCAGATGACACTGGTTCAAATGCATTCCCTTGGGGAAAAAAAATCAACTCTGTAAAGATAGCAGATGGATTTGTTTAAATAGTAATAAAATTAACGAGGGACTTTAATAACCATCACAAATTATCAAGCATGCAACCATACTACAACAAAAGGCATTTTTTTTTTTTTTTGCCCATACAGCATGTATGTCAGACACTGACAGACGGAAATTTCAAGCTTTTTAAATTCATTGGCATGTAGATCTAATGATATAACATAGCGTGGGAGAAAACTGTTTTTACTTTCAGTTCGGCAAGAAAGTCAAAGAGCTTCCAAGGGCTTACCACTGGTGGATCAACGGATGCTGGTGGTTGTACTTGTAGGTTTACCGCAACAGTCTGTGGAGGAGGAAGAGTCTGAAATGGCAACTGGACCAAAGCTTCTGCAGCTGGAAGCTCCTCTTCTGACACCAAAGCATTCTGCACCAAAACCTGGCCCTGGGACAGAATTTCAGGCTGCACTTGTAAAGACTGCATAGACTGCAAGGGCAGTGGTGGAATCTGAGCTGGAGGAGATGTCGACATCTGCGGAGGGGTTGCAATTGGGATTGGAGAGGACTGCAGGGTTGAATATTGCTGGTGTGATGCTGGAGACACAATCTGCTGACCTGGGGACACCAAGGCGGACTGCTGAACTGGGCCAATGTGTACAACAGGGGAAGCTGGAAGTGGAAGATGGGATGGAAGATTCAGCTGTGCTGTAGGTTGCACCTGATTAGCAGTGGACTGCTGCAAGTTTGACCCTGGCTGGAGAGCTGATGACACAAGTGGGTGTGGCTGAATAAGTGCTTGTGGATGAATAATTATAGTAGGAGACTGACTTGGTGAATGAGGTGGTGGAGGAGACACCACTACAGACTGCTGTGCTGACTGTGACTGGCTAGGAGACACTGTTAAAGGAGGGGGATGACTCTGAATTGGGGAACAATGCTGTGACTGGGCACTACTGGGAGCTGGAGGCAGGCCGTGGTTTTGGAGTGGTAAACAGTGCTGGGATGGCGGTGGGTCTTGAGTTGGACTTTGAAGTGTGATTGGCTGAATTTGCTGTTGCTGCTGTTGTAGCATCAGCTGATGGTGGGAAACTTTGGGAGGTGGTGAATGAAGAGGAATCTGCTGATGTTTTATTAGAGGATGAGGCTGAATTGGAGGATATGAAGCTGTGAGAGAAAAAAATGACAATTAGTATTTATTTCAAAAATAATCACATAAATTTTAAAATAAATCTAAATGAGGAACGTTTTTGCATCAGAAGGTCATAATCATCAGAAATCTATTACAAGTCTTCCCAACAAGAATGGCTCAAAAATGTAGTAACAACTTTTCCTTGGAAAACTACATAATTTCATAAAACAAACTGTACTGTGTTAAGTTCCGAAAGAAAACTGCCTAAAACAATTGATTCATAAATCTGAATTTACACATGATTTATTCTTATTAAATTTTATATGTCACCAGAATATTTCCATTAACTTTTAACAAAGTTTATCCACTTGAATTCCTTCTCTGGGAAGAAGAGGAGTGTAACTGAACAAGTGTAATATAAATAAAGATAACTTCAAAATCATAAAATAAAGGTCTCATCCTTTCTAATCCATGTCTAAACATTCTTCCAACTAACAGTCAATGTAATTACCTATGAAGCTTCCCAAATAAGTTCCCCAATTTGAACCGAGATGAATAGTTGGTACTATTTGACCCAGGAAAATATTTTGTATAAAAAGTTAATTCAGTTAAGCAAAACACATGTGTAAATCCTACAGCATGGTTAAATAATCACAGTAACTAAGAAATGAAATTTCAGGGGCCATTGCAAATCCAGGAGAGCAATAGTTTTGCTTGCAGAAAAAATGACGCAATCAGCCATGCTGTCTAGACAAATGATCTTGTTTTACTTCTCTCTCCCACATACACTAAAAAAAACCTACAGTAATCTATAATACCAGTTTTCTCCACAAGGGAGCCACTCATAACAGGAAATATATATGTAAGAATTAGCAAAATCAAGTAGTAAGTAGTTTCCACATCATTATGCCTCTTCTGCACACTGACTGGTGCATATGTTCACACAGAGGGAGATGCTGGTGAAATCCTCTCTATCTAAATAAGAATGGAAACTGGGTTCACTAGAAGATAAACTGAAAAGATTACTTAATATTAATATCATGTAACATTATCACATTTAAAATATACCTAAAGACAGGCACAAATTTTTTCTTAATCTCAGACTGTAATGCCTTGTATCTATTTTTACATTCAACCATTATTTGTGACAAAGACCTTATAAAAAATTCTAACAACTTTTTTTCAACCTTTCTGTATTTGGTTGGTTATTATTTGAAATTCCGGAGATTCTTTAAGGAAATTAACATCTGATTAACATCTCAAGAAAGAAGCATTTAGAAGGTGCAACAACAACAAAAAAAAATTAAAAAAAAAAAAAAGGTGCAACAAATACCCACGAATTGTTAAAAACAAAATGGAAATTAGATCTAAAATTTCATCTAACAAAGTAATTTTCATATAACTAGACTAGCATTTCAAACTAAGACCAAAAATTTTATGTCAGCCCTTTATAAATGTGTTAATAAAGACTCTATTATAGAGTATTCAAAAAAATCTTGGACTTCTTCTATAGAGTACCTTTCCACCAAGGGGCTTAAGATGCTTTCACATCTCTCTCCTTTGTACTCACAAAATGCCTGTTGAGTAGGTACCCTTTTACAGATAAGGAAACAGAAGTTTAGCAAAGGCCCATTTTAATTCAATTTTTAAGTTATAATTAAAATTTACCATATTCTTGAAGTACAATGGAGATTATATTCATGGGAATAAAAAGTCTTTCTGTGCTCTAGCAAGTAAGCAATCTTTGCCTTCTAGAGCTGGTAATTCAATACAGTAATAGTTATCCTTTCACCTAAATAAAATTTTTCTTTGATCAGAAATCAAAATGAGTCTATATATTTTATATTAGTCCATAAGTCCAACTGACAAGCACATATACTACAGAATAACTGTAAGGATATCTTAAGCAATACTTCCGTATAAGAAAAGTCCTGGTGTTCTGGAGAATCATACGACGTGTGTTCATTTCTCTGATTTTAATAAACACTTTAGTATGGTCAGGGTGGCCTTATAACATGAGAATTAATGATTGGCATCATCTCTCACATATGCAGCAGAACCTTTTATCATTGCAAATAATTAAATATATTATTGTAAATTATTAAATATATTATTTCATTCAGTAGTTACTACAACCCCATGCGGTACATAGGGTACTATACTAATCCAGTATATTTCAAGTGAAGAAACTTTCAGTAGTGAAGTGACTTGCCTAAAATCACCTGGCTATTAAGGGGCAGTGCTGGGTATAAAAGAATCCACAGTCTTAGCTGAGTCTAGGTTCCTATTATGGTCTGAATGTTTGTGTCCCCCAAAATTCATGTTGAAGCCCTAACCCTTAATGTGACTGTGTTTGGTAAGGGGGACTCTAAGGAAGTAATTATGGTTAAATGAGGTCAAAAGGATGAGGACCTGACCCAACAGGATGAGACAGAAAAGAACTTGAATCCTCTCTTCTTGCACTCAGATGAAAGACTGTATGAAGACAAACAAGAAGGCAGCCATCTGCAAGCCTGAAAGAGAGCGCTCACCAAAAACCAAACACTGTCAGCTCTTGATCTTGAGCTTTCCAGCCTCCAGAACTGTGAGAAGATAAGTTTAAGCCAGCGGTCCCCAACCATTTTGGCACCAGGGGCCAGTTTCACGGAAGACAATTTTTCCAGGGACGGGGAGGGGGGCAGATATGGTGGTTCAGGCCGTAACGTGAGCAATGAGGAATGGGGAGCGGGAGATGAAGCTTCACTACTCACTCGCCTGCCGCTCACCTCCTGCTGTGTGGCCCGATTTCTAACAGGCCGAGGACCGCTACTGGTCCGTGGCCCAGGGGTTGGGGACCCCTGGTTTAAGCTATCTAGTCCATGGTATTTTTTTATGATAGCCTAAGCAGACTAATTAGGCTTTTCACTACATACTGGATTAACGTCTGCAAAAAAAGATGCATATTTTTTCTAACTAATTTCATAAAAGCTCTAAAGACTGAGCTCTAATATAGTTCATGATAATTTCCAGACATTTGGTTAAAGTTTGCCTTTATTTTATATATTAAAAATAGGATTAATAAATGTCAAGTGGGAATTCCACCCTCAAGAAGAAATGATGAAGAAAACTAAATGAGGTTAGCACCTTGGAAAAACATGTAAGGAAATAATAACCATGTCTGTTATATGTCTATTATAATAATTACTAGACTATACTATGTTAGAATACAAGCACATTTTTTAATACTTGAAAGTGACCTGCAGGAGCAAGCATTTTTCTAATTGAAGAAAAGGACAAATTACCAATTCAAGAATCTCAAAAAAAAAAAAAGAAAAATCTTAGCTTCAGACTAACTCCATACCAACAAGAGCAGAAAAACTAAAAGGGTAGAAAAATTATAACTGCTGCCTTGCCAGAAGATACAAATTGCTTTGAATAACTGCATTTTTAAGTTAAAATTGAATTTTTAAGTTTGGAAGCTGCAAAGGTTTATGTGGCTTAGGGTGTTCCATTTGGTTTTATTTCTAAAAAGTAACACCACAGAAAACTGGAGTTTGGTTAATACACATAAGCTCTAAATCTAGAATTGCAATTGTCTGAGAGTCTTAGATGGTTTTAGCTTACTGTTCTCCTCCATACTTACATAAAATATTGGCCATCAGAAGAAGGCAACTAGAAAGATATTATCACACTATCAATGAAAAGGGGAAGAATAAGTGTTAACTTAGAACCAGATATTGTGAGTTCAGGGGGAATGAAAATCCAAAAGCATATCTCTTTGCTTGAACTAACCCTGAAAGAGGTTCTACCTTTCTCTTTGAAAGTAAATTAACCTACCCTCCATTATAATCTATCAAAACTGTAGAAATCACTATAAATTGTCCCCTGAGCAGTCATTCCAAGCACAGTGGGTCACTGCCTCTCCACACGATCTCCTTCCACCAACACTGGCCAGGGAATTCCCTGGCGTTCCAGTGGTTAGGACTCCGTGCTTTCACTGCCGAGGGCACGGGTTCAACCTCTGGTTGGGTAACTAAGATCCCACAAGCCATGGAGCGCAGCCAAACAGAAAACAAAACAAGAAAAAAAACACTGACCAGAGGCTGGTTTGAGGCTAAGAATACTCTGGACAACACAGTACAAAAATCCTGTTATCGTGCCATATAGATAGCAGGACCTTGCACACAGATGTTTATAAAAAAGAATTCACACCTAACCATACTATGAGTGGATTTATTATTTATACATTCTAACAAACCCTTCACTTATCTAAGATTCAGACTGAAGAATTCTAAGCAGTGACACCTAGTTAGTACAAATGGAAAAAACTGTGCTATAACTTCCAAAATTCAAATGGAAAAAAAAAATCAACTATTAATCCAACAAATATTTACTATTGTCCACCTATTATAGATATAAGTACATATAAGGCACAACTTGGTGCTGTCAAGATAAAAGAATGAAAAGGTTAATCTGAAAAAGGATTAAAAGATTTAATAAATGTAAAGTACCTGACACGTAGGTGCTTGATATTAGTTCCCTACCCTCAAAGAGCTTACTTACTGTCTAATAGAAAAGTTAAGATCAATAAGTATATAAATAACTATAAAAGAAAAAGTACCACAAAGAAATATAAAAATACTATACAAGGGACTTCCCTGGTGGTCCAGTGGCTAAGACTCCATACTCCCAATGCAGGGGGCCCAGGTTTGATCCCTGGTCAGGGAACTAGATCCCACATGACACAACTAAGAGTTCGCATGCCATACCTAAAGATCCCACATGCCGCAACTAAAAGATCCCCGCATGCTGCAACTAAGACCCAGTGCAGACAATTAAATAAATATTTTTTTAAAAAATGCTATACAAGTTCAGAGGGATGAGAGATTTCTAACTAGGGGAATCAAACAATTCCAAGATCTTGAGATTGCGTGATATAGAGAATGTTGGCAATATCAGCACAGAGGAAACATAAAAAGAGAAAAGGCAACCTTCAGCAGTGTAAAATGAATCTTTAAAAAGTAATGCAAAAAAAAGAAAAAAAAGTAATGCATAATTATAAAAGGATAGAAAGAAGATGCTTACCTGATGAGGCTGGATCAAAGGAAGATTTTTTTTTTTTAATGTAACATATGTGAGGTATCTAGCCCAGTGCATCTCACACAAACACACACAGACACACACACACACTTTCAATAAACAATAGTTAAACTGGTATAAAAACATATATAGATATATTAAGAATAGGAGAGATCTAAGTATGCTTAAGAAGCAAAAGAAAGGATCCAGCATGAGGGAGACAAAAGATGCTATAATAACTATGAAAGAAGGTCAGGAGCCAGTAAAAAAAGATGCAATCAACGACACAAGGAAATAGTGCTAACTTTAAAGAAGAAAGCAGATAATTCCTTATCCTATTAGAAGTGAAGAAAGCTCAACACTGAGAAATTCTGAGATGAACAGAAGACATGGTAAGGAAACTCAGTCTGCACGGCCCCAGAATTTCCAGCATGGGAACCATGAAGCGACATTATCTGTAGATGGCAGAGGGAGCACACATGGGATTCAAAGGCTGATGAAAATGAAAACGACTTAGTTGATTCCCTGACATTTGCCTCTCAGAGATGAAATCAAAGATGGAAAAAAAGCAACATGGTGAGGTAAATAATTATGCATAATCCTTATTTTTGGAAACTGATAAATTCCTCCCACTAATGACAATGTTAAAGAAAAATATATACTTGCTTTTTTTAAAAAGCTTTTAATTTTGTTCCACTAAAGCACATTAAACAAACCACAGGCAAATTTTTTAAAGCTATCTACATAACAGAAGACCAGCACATGATGAAGATGTTAATCAAATGTCAACTGACCCAAAAAATCTATTTTATTATTATAATTTGTTTTAGTTGTTGGGCTCTTTTGATTTCTCTTTTTTCAAGCTACACTACTGTTCTTTTGTTAACTTATAAAATTCACACTTTAAAATGTTTTAAAAGTATTCTCGTTCAAGTAATGGACATCTTTTGTTTTGCTCTGCCTGCTAAGAAAATGAATAATGCAACTATTTTCAACAAAAGCTTTATCCCACCTGGTGCTATTAACTGGTGAATACTTGATGTCCGGGTGACAGCTGTGCTTCGTGATTCCAGACTTGGACTTTCTCCTTTCTTATTACTTTCTGGAGAAGGATCTCGTTGGCTGATTTTAGAACTGGTCACTGTTGTTTTGTTATGACAAATTGTCAATGACTGAGTTTGACTAGTACTTTTTGGCGGACCATTTTGTGAGCTAGATAATACACCCAACTTCTGGCTGCGTAATGTTAAATTCTGAACCTAAGAACCACATAACAAAAAATAAGGATGAAACAGATGGTATTAATTGATGTGGTAATCATTACCATTATAACAACAATGACAGCACATTTATATTATGCTCTTTATATTATGCATAAAGCTCCAAGCACTTGAAACAACTAATTAACCCTGAAGGCAAGGGGAGCTATTATTCTAAGTAATCATATCTTAAACATTAAGTGGCAATTTTTTAAAAAAGACATTAAGGAAAAGAAACATTAAGAACTAAATGAAAATAGAATATTTATATATATATTGCAAATGAACTATCAATATGAGGAAATTACTCTGCAACATACTGCATTTTAAAGTTACCAGGTCAGAGACAGTCAAAAGGAAGGAGAAAGAGGAAGAGCATTCCAGGCAAAGAGGAAAACTTGAGCAAAGCCACAGTGGTGGGAGAGCCCAGGGTGTGGAGGGAAGAATGAGCAATTCCTTCTACTTCACTCTGAGTTCTCCATGACAGGATTGTGAAACATCTTAAGGCTACAAGTCCCTCATAAACTTGTGAGAAATTACTACACACAATTAGGACAGTGTGGATACAATATTGCTATCTTAATAAAGATCAGAAAGATAACAAAAAAAGAAAGTTAATAGGTCAATAGAGATTATAAGGGAACACTAATCTTCTAAGTAAGAAAACAAATTCATGAAATCACCTACCCCATTGTGATACTTCTGAAAAGCATTTCCTATTAACTAATTTTAAAGAGTTAGTGAGATTTTGTTGTGGTGGTTATGAAACACTCATTTGCCTTTGAGAACTAGATCTCATGAACTAAAGACATCGTGCATGGCCTTGAAATGGTTTACGTGATGACTCCTACCTACACCGGGGCTATTCTAAACACACTGCCAGTCCGGATGATGGCAAGGATTATCCCAATTACTCTCACCTGAGGTCTATAACATTTTCAAACAGCAAGGCAGAAAATGCCTCTCCAATAGCTTCCTAACCTTTTGCCTCAGAAATGAATGCACCTAATACATTTATGGTAGCACTGGCACTGGGAGGGAAACTGAAGTAAAAGAGATTCTAAAGTAACAAATATATTGCTGCTTTATGAATGTTCTTCAGTTTCATGTGTGTTCTGTCTCTACAACTGTATCATTAACTGATGCTCTACACCTTCTCTTTCCAAGTGCCAATGCAGTGTTCAGCCAATAGCAGATGCTAAATAAATGTTTACTTCAGGGCAGTTGAAGTTTTAATCAGTTCTATTCTAAGCTACTGAAAGAATTTTCTAAGTGAGACCATATGGAGCATCTTCTCTGATTTTTGTCAAATATTTCACAGCATTGTAAATGGACTAATTACTGCTGTATTACTGAAATTTAATGAAAAAATAAAATATGCTGAAATCCAGATTTCTCAGCTTGCCACTCAAAGCCCTCCACAGTCTAGGCCCAAACTGCTTTGAGCCCCTTTTTCCACTATTCTATTTCACAATCCGCATTCTCTAGCCAAACTGTTCTGCTCACCCTTCTCCAAACATACCTTGCACTGCCTTCATTTAGAGCCCTTGCTCAAATTCCTCTTTCCTCAACGCTGTCTCCTGAAGCCCAACACAGTGCTCAAGACCAGTAAAATTCCTACCCATTCTCCCAAAGAAACCTCTCGAAGTCTCTGGTTAGAAATAATTTCTCCTCCCCTCTATGCTCTTCCCATAGAATTTGGATCACAGTGGCCTATACCAATGACAAACATCTCGCTTGTTTTAGAATTACTGATGTCTGTGTCTGTGTAATACTGAGACTCCGACTGGCAGGCTCTCATCTCTGACGTTCACTTTTGTACTCCCCGCAATTCCGGCTGCAGACATAACAGAAACTACACAAGTCTGAGGTATTCTCCTATATCTGATTCTGAAAAATGTATTGCATGGATTTTGTTGCTCTTGTTGTTGTTAAGTATCTTGTTCTATTTATGGTTTTCTTAAGCTAACATTAAAATCTGTTCATGTTTTACCAAAAGAAATCTCAACAAATGTCTAGCAGAGGAATATTAAAATCTCTCAGGAAGCAACGGAAAAACAGCAAGAAATTTAACATCTGCCATAAATAATGTATAAGGTGGACCACAGAATGATGGTAATCAAGGTCTGAACTATAACCTGAAAAACAAAAGCTTTCCTTCAAAGGAAAAGCATATTCAAAGTAAATGAAGATCTGACACAGTGAACCCTTAAGCTGTAGCAGTCCATTTCTATAGAATAATATACTTTTTTCTTCTAATTTTCCTTTTGTTTTCTGGAATTCTGAAAGAAAACGTATGTATGTGCATATTATATACTATATGTTATTTATATGAATAGATAAATTTTAGAATATGGCTTTACTATCTATGGTCATCTTGGCTTAAATATTTACAATAAATTTCAAACATGTAAACTGTACTCCTAAAGCATATACAGAGCTAACTGAGCTGTTAATAGATCACATATTCAGATTTCCTTGACAGAACTTCACTTTTAAAAAGAACCCATCCTTTCTAAGATAAAGAATATTATGGCATTTAATGCCCAACTTTCATTTCATCTGAACTTTTCCTATGATCAGTTTGTGGAAACTTTCTGACTTTTGAAAACGTCTAGAATTCCCACAAAGTATTTTTGCTAATTTCACACCTTACATTTTTATAGTGGATTACCCAAATACTCTCACTTCAGTTTTTTAATTTGGATCTAACAAATAATGTGTGAATTATCGTAGGATCTCTTCTTTGTAGATAAGGAAGTTAAGAGTTCATGTCACACTGCCGGCAGTAGAACTGTTTCTAGCTTTTAAATCTAAAAGGCTGTTTTCTCCTCAATTCTTACAGAATTGCCCAGAGAGCCTTGGTAAGATTTTTTACTTTTCTATAACATACTTTTAGTCTTATGATATCTTTCTGAAAGTCACATTTTTTTTTTCATGATAAGGAGAAGAGATGGAGCATTTAAAATGGTAAGGGTAAGATATTCCAAATTTCTCATTTTTTTACAGTATGCTATAAATTTTAAAACTGAGGAAAAATTAACTGTTATACTGACTTTTGTCAGTTAAAGAGTATTAAAATAAAACTTCAAATTTGGTATTTCTCAATTACAAACAAATTAAATGTTTTAAAAACTGCAAATATATGTTTAAAAATTAACAAAGTAGAGCACAAATTTTTCAAAACTAACGGCCCTGAACTTGAGGAAAGTTACCACTGGAATATTCAAAATATTAGCATCACCTACCACTGTCAGCCTCATTCACTGCCACTTCTAAAGCACAGCAAAGAAAAACGTTAGTAGAGAAGTTCCTAAAGGTCAATCCATCCCTCTAGTTCCTCAATCTATCCTTGAATTGAGTCAGATTATTAGAGAGCCACATACCTATACACATCAAACTGGACCCCAAAGAGCTAATTCTATAAATTACTTTGACTATGAGAACCCACAAAACAGACTGTGCTCTAGAGAGTTTGTTAGTTGTATTTTCCTAATAACTGGTTTATTTTACCTTGGAAACTGCAAATCCTTTAAATGGTTGAGTTTCTCTCTTCACCATTAGCTATGTGAAAGCCAAGAACCAAATTCATGACTCATCTTTAGACAGTGCATAACAAAAACAGTAATTAGTAGCATGTGATATCTTACGTGCCAGGCACTATGCTGAGTGCTTTATTTATGATTACTGTCTCATTTATTCCTTGTAACAACTCTGAGCTATTACTTCCAGTTCACAGTGAAGAAACTGAGGCTTAGCATAAGTAATAACAACAGCTAACATCTAGTGAGTGCCAACTAGGTAACAGACACTGTTCTGTTTTTCATTTATTAACCTATTTAATCCTCATTACAACCCTACGAAGCATTACATTTATTTTATTTTATATTGTTGAAACTGAGGTTTAAGGATATACAATGAGAAGGTGGTAGAACATGTATCTGAATCCAGAGAACCTGGCTCCAGAGTCCAAACTTATAAACACCACGCTATACTAGGACCTATCCAAAATCAATCAACTGGCAAGTGACAAAGCAACTGTTGCTGAAGTCAGAATATAAACCCAGGTCTTCCTATTCTCCCCTTTGCAGAAAAAGTACTAATGAGTACCTACAATATTCTAGACACTAAACATATATTACTCACTCTTCAACTTACCCTGCAAGTATGTATGACTATTAGAGATGTTTGGTAACTTATCTAAAGTCATACAACTAATAAATGACTGCAGTGGGAGTTGAACTTAAGCCCATGCAGGACTTCATACATGTAATTTCAATGGCAACCGCACTCCTAGCTCCATGCCACTTTACCATTCTGGAAGTTGACAGGTTTTATAAAACCAAACCAAAAGAAACCAAACCAAAACAAAACAAAACAAACAGGAAGATAATTACTTCAACAAATTCATTCCACAAAGAGACACTTAAAGTTTAGAGCTGAAAAAACCTTAAAGTTAACAAAGGTCTCATTTTGTAAGTATGGAAACTGAAGTCCAAATAAGTTAAGGAACTATAGAGGGTCACAGAGCACATTATGAGAAACCGGAGTTTAATTGGTCACCATCTTTATATGCTGATATATGAAAACTGGACTTTGTTATTAAATAAAATAGAGATTCTATGAAAAATACCAAAGAATATTATTGCTATCTCATTTTTTACTTTTTACCAGATGATTGAGATTATTAAATTAAAAATTCGAAGCCAAGGATGACCTTGAGATATACCAATTTCTGCCATATGCAATCCAAAACATTATCTATGGAAAAATATCAAAATGGTATCATACAATGTAAAAAGTCTACTCAACTGTTTTAATTTAAAATTTACTCAATTTCATTCATTTTTATTAACTTTACTGAGGTGTGACTTACAAACAATAAAATGAATGAACCAGTTCAATAAGTTTTGACATTATGTATATACCATGTTACCACCACCCCAATCAAGATATAGAACATTTCCATCACTCATGCCCCTTCCCAGTCAATCTCCCCCACCTTCTGCCCCAGGTAGCACAAATCCATTTTTTTTCACTATAGATTAGTTCTGCCTGTTCAGAAATTTCATATAAATAGAGTCGCAGAGTATTGCACTCTGTGATGTCTGGCATCTTTTACTAATTATAATGTTTCTGAGATGTACAGTAGTTTGTTCCTTTTTATTTCTGAGTAATATTCCACAATATGTTTATCCATTCACCAGTTAAAAGACAGTGGTTACTTCCAGTTTGGGGCTATTCTGAATAGAGCTGCTACGAACATTCATTTAAACATCTTCATGTGGATATATGTTTTCAAATCTCTCAGGGTAAACATCTAGAAGTGGAATTCCTGGGTCACATGTTAAGCATATGTTTAACTTTATAAGAAAACTGTTTTTCAAAGTGGTTGTACTCTTTTACAATTTCACCAGCAACATATGATAGTATGGTTCCTCCACATTCTCGCCAACAGGTGGCGTTTTCAGTCTCCTTCATTTCAGACATTCTAGTGAGTGTGTAGTGATATTCATTGTGGTTTTGATTTATATTTCTAGGAAGATTAATCATGTTGAGCATTTTTTCATGTGCTTATTGGCCTTCTGCATATCTTTTGTGAAGTGTTCAAATCTTCTGCCCATTTTTTATTCATGATCTTATTACTGAGTTGTAAACCCACTTTACATATTCTGAATACAAGTCCTTTGTCAGATATATGTATTGTGACCATTTTCCCTCAGTCTGTGGCTTTGCCTCTTTGTTTTTGTAGCAATGTCTTTCGAAGAACAGTTTTTAAATTTTGATAAAGTCCAATTTATCATTATTTTCTTTTACAGTTAATGCTTTTTGTGTCCTATCTGAGAAAGCTTTGCCTACCCTGGAGTTGTGGAGATATCCCCTATGTTTTCTTCTAGAGGTTTTATAGTTCTGTCTTTTGCCTGTAGGTCTACATTACTTCTGGTTTATTTTTGTGAATGGTGTAAGGAGAAAGTTAAAGTTCATTTTTTCCATGGTACCAAACAAAGTATAAACAAAAAACTGAGTAACATTCTGCTCAATTTTTTAAGTTTAAAGTTTACCCAGCTCATTTTTAAACTTAAAAACCACCTTGACGCGGTTATTACCTAACTGCTTACAAAGGAATCTAAAGAAAAGAATACATCTCACATAATAAATCTGCTTTACAATGAAACTAAACATACAATGTCATAGCAAAACGCATTAACTTTCACTAACGTCAAATAACCTAAATATCCGTGTTTAATGGCATTATAATTTCTATAAAACCAAAAAATTTTCTTGAAGTTCTCACTGGATTAAATGTTGATCTGAAATGTGTGACAACGAGCACTGAAACCATCAGTAACTTAAACACAAATGCACGTTTACCTTTAACCTGAAGACCCAGACCTTAAGTACCACATTATGAAGCTAGACAAGCTCACCTGAGTAGCTGCAGACTGACAGGAAGATGACGATGACGACGAGACAACAGGAATGTCAGACTGTACAGCAGCCACAGTGGTAGCGGGTGTGAAAATCAGCTGTACAGACAGAAAAACCAAAAAAATACCCTAAGACAAAAGAACATGCCCCACACACAATGTATAGCAGGCAAGAGAGACTGAAATTTGTGACAGAAAGACAATGCAGTTTAGGATTGTCTCCTAAGCAAAAGGTTTTACATGACAAGGAGAACTTCTTGATAATAGAGAACTCAAAAGGAAAAAAAAAAAACCAGAAACATTTTTGAAACAGCTCATGATTCTGATGAGTAGAAAATAAATCAGTGCTCAAAAAAGAAAATGTATTTTGGCAGTATGAAATCCTCATACCAAATTTTTCCCCGAATAAGCTATTAAACTTTTCCTAGCTCAAAACTATTGTGGCAGGATTCCTAAAATGGAAGTTAGAATATGCAACCATAGTCACTGCTCTTGAACGCAAACTAAATTTCAGTGAGAAACATGAAAAGAAACACCAAAAAGTCTTTTCAGTCCTCTTTACCCCAAAGGATAACTATGCCACATGCTACGTTACAATATTTCACTCAGCTACACAGGATCTGTGTAGTACAAACCTAGGTTGCTCTTGATTTTAAAACTATTTGTAAAGAAATATTCATTCTAAGTGTAAATGCCACAACATGTTAAAAGTCAACAACAAAGCAGCCTGCAAAAAAACTTCACATCAAAAAAAAAAAAAAGAAAAGAAAAAGAAAGGAAAGACATACTTGATTTATTTAATTATCACCATCTCTTTTCAAATTTTTTTTCAATACTGAAACAGAATGCCATTAATTAAAAAAGGCAATACAATCCACTCAGAGATTATCCAATCCAATTTAGTAAATTATGACTGTTGTTTCAAAGAACCTGTGAATACTCTATCTCAAAATTGCATCAAGTTATACAGTTCCTCAAAAGCCATTTCTGTTTAAATTAAAATTACCAATTAAAGGATCATTTAAACTTCAGTTCTTTACATACTAAATTTAAGTGAATTAAATAACAGGTATAACTTTCACAAGAAGGTAATTTACAGTACAAACAGCTAAAAGCACTATACCTAAAAAGATGTTCTATCTAGCGCGAACCATATGAAACTGCCAGTTTTAGAGGTCAAAAACGGTCCAGTAGCAACCATTTCAAATGGTTCTCCCTAATTCTGAAGCATATTATTGATTAAATAAGATCTCATGGGGAAAAAACCCAGAAATATGGTAATGTCTATTGAACAGTCTGTAAATAAAAAGAGGGTCATATTATTGTTTCCTGTTAGAAATATGATGGAAACTTTCTTTGCAATTTTAGTGGAGAACTGGGGATCCAGATATATATTCAGTTCACTGGATAAAAAAGAATATAAATAAATACATATCAGGGACAAAGTTCTTCTCTAGCTACCTGTAAAGACATCAAATAAAGTAAATGTCAACCAATTTTTACATTCCTTAAAGAAGGCTCAACAAGTAAATTAGGAAATCAGTAGATACTCAAACACACAATAGCCAAATTAACATTCCTGTATTAACAAAAGATCAAAGTGAGCATAGGAACACAAATCACCTTGCAGATTTTAAGATGGGAATAACCAAAGCTAAGACTCATCTGGTAAATTAACACGAACTCCAATCCAGATTTCAGAAGATCCCACAATATAAATTCTAATTTATAGTTAACCAAGTTTTTTATGTTTCTAACAATTTCATCAATCTAAGATGTCAAAGATATACGGTGATTTTATGTATCACTATAAGCACCAACTACAACCGTAAGATGCCATCAATATAAAATGCATCTCAGTTTCAGAGATGTTAAAATATGAAAAAGGGTTTGAAATCAAAGAAATTTGATATTAAAAATTAATCACTCCTATGTTACAGAATCTGTTAGCTCCCTAATGCTGCTAATTACTATCTGATACACCAAGAAGGCCTACCAATTAAAGGTAGAATTTTTCATGACATAAATGTATAAGAGCTAGGCACATACACAAAAATTTTGTCAAACATTTCTTAAATATTAAAAATGCCTCCTATTGCATCAAATCAAGAAACATTTTGATCTCTCTCAAGTCTTTAAACACTGAAAAAATCTGGTAGCTCATATCTTACCATTTGAGCTCGGAGATACATTTGAGCTTGGCTTGCCGTTAGGGTAGGGGAGGTACTCCCTAGTAACATAGTCTGTTGGGTAATACTGCCACTGGTAGAACTGGAAGCCTGGGAACGGCTTATTAACTGTGCAGGTGTAGGAGAAGTAGAGAGGTTGATCTAAGGAAGAAAACATATCAGGTCATAGGCTTCCATTTCTTGCTTCCATGTCACTGAATTTCACCAAGCTGCAGTTAGGCAATCAATGGTATATATTGTGGCTGAGGAACCTAAGAGAGGGCTTCATCTTTGACAGACCCATCACTTCTGTAGGCGATTATTTGCACATATGCAAACAATAGCATGTACTGGTTAGTAATTAGGACAATTTTTAAGGACATCCTCGTTGTGTTTCATAAGATTCCAACATCTTAAAATATCATTTCTACTACCTCCCAAAAATTAGGGCTATTGTTCCATTATTTTAATATTCTATGTAGTGACTTAAAACATCTGAATCAACAGTCTACATTATTTTGTCATTTTTCTGTCACATTTGGAGGCATTTCTGAAATGAACAAAAGTTAAAACACAGATAATCCATTCACATGTATAAAAACATACACGTAACATATAACTAGTATAACATTCTCCTTCAAAAGCTCTCAGAAAAGAAGAAAATAGAATTGTTACTTGCCGAACAGACGGAAAACTCCTGAATATTGGTTACAAGATTAAATTATAAACACTAAAGCTGCTGTTAAAGAATAAACTAGTGCATGGTCTATCTCTAGGATATATAAGAGACTGGTAACTGGTTGTACCTGTGAAGGCAAACTGGGTGGGAACAGGACAAAGGGACACATGTAGACTACCACATGCATGTATTATCCATTATAAAAATAAATAATATTTTTAACGAGAGTAACATAATCCAACCTCAAATCCTTTTTATGGACAATGCAGAGAATAAAATTAAGAAATAGGTTATTAAACTTCTGATTCAAGGAACAAGACAGACTGAACTAATACATCCATGTGCCCAAATGCACTCACTGAAATGCAAGATCAGCATGAAAAATTATAAAAATATATAACTGAACTCAAAAAAGGGGAAGGGAGAGGGAATTCCCAGGCACCGGAAAGGAAGAAACTCAAAGATGTAAGCTCCAGCTGACACCAAGGCAATCTAGGGAGATATTGGCCCACAGAGATAGAAGACCTGATTTTGAGCCTATTTCAGGGGGGACCTAGAAGTAAAACCTGTTTTGAGCCAAGATCCTCAAAAGGGCTCCTCAATATGTGAAAAGGAGCTGGAAAAGCTCCACCCATGCGTCCTGAGAAGCAGCAAGAAAGCTTGCTATCTGCCCTGCCCCAGGTGGAAGGAGAGAGGCTCTTATGAGAATCAAAACTCCAGGCTTGCGCCGTACAAGGGTACAGAATCCATATTCACACTACCTGCACAGTTCCATAATCTATCCCAAAACATTAGCATTTGTACCAGTCCAGGACATCTGTTAAACTGAACAAGTGACTGGAGGAGGCTGAGTGAAGGCCTCCTGAGTCTATAATTATTTAAAAATAAAAAGTTAAAAAAACTGCATAGTGGGTACACAAGTTGGTTAACTAATTCTCTATATTTATCTGTATCTTTTAAGTATTTCTTAATTTTAATAAAATACTTAAATCTGTAATTCAGTGCATAAATACAATTAATAAAATATAAAAAATTATTCTGCAATCTGGCTTTTATTCTAGCACACCACTAAAATCCCATTAGCAAAAATCACTAATACCCTCTGACACATTTAGTGGATTCTTTTTAGACCATTCCCTCTCGATCTTCTTTACCAGCTCTTCTTTCTAGCCCACCCCCAAACTGTTCATCCTTTGTCCTCAACACTTTTCCTTTTCAATTCCTAGATTATCACACCTACTCCCACAGTTTCAAACAATTCAATCCTGAATAGTCTCAATCCTTGATGACAAACCCTTACTCTCCAGGTCCAAATACTTACAGAACACATCTTTCTGGATGTCTCTTACCAACTCAAACTCAACATGTTCAAACACCAAACTCATTATCATTTCTTCTTTTTATTTTATTTTATTTTATGTATTTATTTTTGGCTGTGTTGGGTCTTCATGGCTGCATGCAGGCTTTCTCTAGTTGCAGCGAGCGGGGGCTACTCTTTGTTGCGGTGCACCGGCTTTTCATTGCGGTGGCTTCTCTTGTTGTGGAGCATGGGCTAGGCACGTGGGCTTCATTAGTTGTGGTGCACGGGCTCAGTAGTTGTGGCTTGCAGGCTCTAGAGTGCAGGCTCAGCAGTTGTGGCGCACGGGCTTAGTTGCTCCACGGCATGTGGGATCTTCCCAGACCAGGGCTCAAACCCGTGTCCCCTGCATTGGCAGGCGGATTCTTAACCACTGCGCCACCAGGGAAGCCCTCCCTATCGTTCTTTCTTAAACCAGCTTCTCCTCAAATGGCCACTGGCATCTTCTAAAAATCCCCCAAGACAGACTAATCTGGAAGTCATCCTAACGCCTCCCTCTCATATAACTCATACACAAAATCAGTCACATGTCTTACTGTTTCTACACCTTTATCTTCCTCAATTTCATTTTGATTTTGACTCACGTAGTTTGAGATGCTGAGCCCATAGCACTTCCAGCTACATTGCTTTAACAGCTGCAAACTGATCTCTCTGCTGGGAATATTGTCTCCTCTGACTTGCCGGATAATCTTTCCCTGATTTTAATTAATAAATATTAATTAGCCATTTAAAAATCTTCTAGATAACATTCAAACTCCCCTAACTACCTCTGCAGTATCATCTCCTTCCACTCCTCCATACTACCCTTCACATTAGCCATAGGAAGCTATGTGCAGTGTCATCATGTCTCAGGCCTCTATGGCTCCGGTAACAACTCTGAACTGAACTGAGCGTCACCTACCCCCATACCCCACCTCTTCCCCCTCTATGTAGTGTACAACTCTCTCTCAAAAATCACCTGCTAAGCTTTTTCAGGCATCCCAACCCCACAGTAGAACTGACTACTCCTCTTTTGCCTGTTATCTTCCATAATTTCCATATACTTCTAGCATATACCTCTGTCTCACTCATCTAAACAATAATTTCTTTAAGGGTGGGGACCATGTGTTATTTATCTTCATATAACCAATATCTATGAGAGTGCCTTCACTCAATACGTTTATTAACTTAATGAATGCCATGTTATTTTAAGGCATACTTCATACTTTAAATGTAATATATAAGCCTATCACAAAGAGTGAGCGTGTGTGTGTGTATAACAGTGAGAACAGAAAACAATTCTGGTATAGCCCCTAACAAAGCAGAGTAAAAATGCAGATAGTGTGGTGATACTCGTTCAACTCTACTTTTTATGTGCTATATAATAAATTATTAATAAGCACCCCCCAAACATATTCTTTTTCCGCACCAGTCCACAAACGGATATTTTGGATAAAGCCTTGCTCCAAAGATTAAATCACTTAGCAGGGTAAAATTGGACCAGGTTTTCTGACTCATATTTTGGCATGCAGGGTGCTTTCCTATACCATGAGAGCTTGTTAATTTGGGTTACTCTACAGTAATAATGCCTTGGCAGTTTTTCCAGTCAGTGATTCTTAAAAATAAAGGGGGGGGAAGAAAGAAAGAAAGAAAGAAAGATACTCTAGTAAAGGATAGGCCACACACTCTTTAAACAAAAACATACAAGTCTTTTTAAAAACTGACTGGCTGATAGCCAAGTGCCTGAGAGTGCTGTGTAAGGAATAAGGAAGTAGAACAAAAATTACAAACAGAATGCTTTTTTTTTCTTAAAAAGGAAGTAAGAAAACTAAATAGTAGCCTCCTAGCCACCTGCATTTCACTTTGTCTAAGTTGTGAGATCAAAGAACAAATATCATGTTTATTTTTAAGTTTCAAATGGCAAGTACCATTTCAGACAGTGTCTACTAACGAATGCCAAACCCACGAGGGCAAGGCAATCAGTAGCCAACTCTGCAAGAAGTCCCTTCCTTTCCACAACTGATATGTCTCTCCTCTATTTTCCGCTTTGCTCTGCTGACCTGAACCAGATGCCCTCAACTGTTTGCATTATCTTCTCTGTCAATCCCATCTCAACATGCGTAATTCCCTTTCATTTTAAAGCCTTGGCCAATCCTGTCGTCTCACACCTCAAGCCCCACACTCCATAAAGGAACTTACTCCTTTAGCCCTATTACCGGAAGCTCTCTCCCTACTGACACTAAGAGTCACCAAAGAAAACCACATCTGTCAAGAAAAGCCATTTAACTCTCAACCACTCCTTAGTGCCCCCACTAGGAGGTTACACAGGGTCTCTGGCCCAGAGTACTCCCTAAAACCAAAGCCCATTTGAGACCCACTGCTGCCATTTGACTGATCAGAATCAATCAGGTATATCTACAGAGAGACATGGTACACAGACATTAAAAGGCTGATTGTATCTGTATTCAATGGCATGAAAATATCTTTATGACCCACTGCTGAGTGAAAAAACTGTAGAATAACATGTAGAATATAATCCACTTATACAATTACATACAAATATCTGCGTGTATGTATATATACATTCCACACATGTGAAAAACATGTTGAGAGAAAGATGTCTGCACTGTATACACACACAATAATGCATACTCATAAATTTGTATCTGATTAGATTTGATATAGAAATATATACATACACACACACACCTGGAAGAACAGTCACCAAAATGCTAAAGGTGAATAATGCCTACTAGGGGTAAAATTTGGGAATGATTTATATTTTCTTTTTCAAAGTTTTTGTCTTTTCTATGTAGGTATTAACTTTAGAATCAGAGAGGAAATGATATTTTCCTTTTTTTATATTTACTTCAGTAAATTGTTTTGTTTTTATCACATTAAAGCAGCATATAAATTTTCTTACCTCATTATTCAGTGGGAATTTATGTAATTCAAATATCTGGAAGTATAAAATATTATATAGAAATTTCAAATAATAATATCTAACCATGAAGGATGTCCTTTTTAAGAGACCACATATTTTTAACAATGAAATGAAATAAAATGCCAACTTATTTATTACAGAAAATCATTATTTCTACTTTCTGCAATACAAGCTGTAAAAACAACAGCAAAACAATCAAACAGAAAACAACTTCACAACCTCCCAATTGTGTTCAGATATTGACACCCTAAAAAGAAAAGGTGCAATGCAGAAACAATTAAAATATTGGAAATAACTGTCCAGCAACAAAGATAGTTATATAAGACAAACTGCAGTCACACTGTGCACAGTAGCTCAAGTGAGTGAGATAGAAAGCTCTGAAGACACACCGTTAAGTGTAAAAACAAAATGCAGAATACCTATGTGTGTTTATAGTGTGTTAAAAAAAAATTGTGTATTAAACACATAGGCATACATTTCTTTATACTATGTATGTCCTTAATGCACAGGTAAAGATCTGAAGGGATATTCAGCAAACTGAGAAGACAGAAGGACTGAAGGGGAAAGGAGGCTGAAGGTGACAACACTTTTTTACTTTATCTGTACTATGGGAATATTTTATAAGAATGCAGTAAAACTGCTCATGACCAGAGAAATACGCAGGCTACAGTTTTATTTTAAACTGCTATTAAGCTTTGAAATAGGTTTCTAACAATCCTTGAAAACAATGAGTTTTAAAACTTAAAATACATCCTAATATTAATAATAGAGGATAAGTACCTTGGTTTTAAGCAAGTAATTTTCCCTCAGATAAATTCATAATGAATTCATTTGATATGTAGTTGATCTGATTTAGACATTTTTAGAGAAAACTGATCATTTATAAGGTTCTTGATCTAAAAACAATCTCATTGACCTAATAAGTATACTCTTAGGAAATTTTTTTTAAAGAGAATTACTAGATATAAAGATACATAACATTCAATGCAGGTTTACTTATAATAGCAAAAAAAGGGAAAAATTAAAAGTGCCAGCAAGAGGAAAACAGGTTTTTTTTAAAAGGTAGAATATTATGTAGCCATTAAAAATCATGTTTATAAAACAATAAATACTGAAGATAATGGTCTGAGCACACCCATTTGCTTCCCCCTCCTACTAAAACTCACTGAAATAGCAGTTAATACAATAACAAAAAAGACTGGGAGAAACAAACATACAAATTTAGACTGTGGGACATTCCATAAGATAAGTGACCTGAGCTCTTTAAAAAAAAAAGGGTGGGGGGGAGATCTTTTTATATTAAAGGAAAATAGGACATCCACATGCAATGTGTGATCCTTAATTAAATCCTGGGAAAAGGTATTTTGGAGACTACTGAGGGAATCCAAATATGGGGCATATATTAGATATTGTGTTCATATTAAATTTCTTAGGTGTGACATGCTACTGTGGTGATATAAGACAATCTCCCTCTTGGATAACACATGCTAAGTACTTGGGACTGAAGTGTCACGATGCCTTCAACTTATAAAAATAAAAGGTCAGAAAAGCAGTGTAAATAGAGAGGAACTTAACAATTGTTATAGATAGCTACATGAAGGGTACACAAGGGTCAATGCTTACTCTTTCCATTTTTCTGTGGGTTTAAATGTTTTTTCCAAAAAAACTTGGGGGAGTAAAAGAACAACATTAAACAAAAAGAAAACACGCATACAGCAAAGAGAGAGAGATAAGGGTACCATCTGCATTTCTGTAAGACCTAAAGATGAGATCATACTGAAGGAGAAAACAGAGAAGGAAGCTCTCTGTAGTCCAGAATACAGGAAGAAACAGACCAGAGTGGATTTAGTTAGACTCAGAATTTAGAGGTATGAAAGCAGAAGTAAGAAGTGGGGCTAAAAATTGAAGGATTAGCTACAGGTCTGTCTAGAAAACAGACTCACCAGTCATAACCCCACCCCTCTCCCACACAGAACCGGTATCGAGACCTAGAAAGAAAGGACACTTCTCTTTAAAAGTCTAAAAACTGCCAAGGAAAAGCTAGGCTTCTAGAGTGGGTACTGGTACCTTGAAGTAAAACCCTCCTTATTCCGAAACTGCTGGCTCACCAGCCTAACGGCCAGCTTCTAACCTGCACACCTTCAATTCTAAACCTGCCAAAGATATATCCTTACCACTGTCATCACCACTACTATTCCCACATGCAAATACAGAAATCTTAATCAGCCTTTCCACTAAGGAAAGAGGTCTGCTAGGGAACAACCTATCTTCAAAGCAATGGAAGAAACCCATGTTGATTAATTTATGTAATCATTTACTCTTAAATATAAGCAGAAAACCAAGCATTTTAAGGGAAAACTCCTTTCTCTTATAAGAGGAAAACCAGCAGCATGAAAAAAAAGACCAAGATAGTTTCTAAGGAACATAAATTATTTAGGAAACAGAAAAAAAAGTTTTAAAATCTGATAAGTATCACAACAGAGATCTAAAATATTTCAGCCATAACAGAAAAATAGGATTCCAAGGGAAAAGAATAAGAAAATTCTCTTAGAAATTGGAAATACAAAGGCTGAACTAAAATTTTCTTTTAAATGTAAAAAGAAAGGGTTAAAAAAAAAGGGCAAGGAAATATGTCACAACAGAATAAAAAGATAAAGACAGAAAATGAGTAAAAAGCTAAAAGAAGTAAAGGATCAGTCCAGAAAGACCAATATCCAACTAAGGAGCTCCAGAAAAAGAGAACAGAGAAGAATAGAAGGAAATAAATTTTTGTTAAAACTTTTTTAGTTTCATACACATGAACACTAAGTTTCACACTAAGAGAGTCCAAAAAGTGTCCTGAGCTCAATGACATCTAGAGAGCCTCATGAAACTCCAGAAAAGCTAAAGAAAACAGGCAAACCTAAAAGACTGAAGAGAAAAAGTACCAATTAGTGATAATAAGACAAAATCAGCCTTTTCTTTGGTAATACTAAAATTTTGAAAACAATGGTTTCAAGTTTCCTAAGAAAAATCATTTTCAATATAGAATTTACATACAAATAATCATTAAAAAGATATGGGGAAGGAATTTTTAGGCCTACATAGATTCCAAATTTATTTTCCACGTACCCTTTACAAGCAAGTTATTAGACGATAACTCCAGTAAAACAAAACTCCTATCACAGTGTCCTTTGACTATTTGCATGTCTGTAGACTATATCCACTGTACTCTAAGACCTTTGTTCACTTTGGATTCTTGACACCTAACACCAAGCCTGGCACCAAGGAGGCATTCAATAAGGAAATATTGGCACAGATTATCCTCAGGAGTGTGGGAGACTAGCACAGAATCCCATTCAGGAATCCTTGAAACTAAGCTCTGCTATTTCAGGATCACGAGCTCAGGATGAGTCCTCTTCTCTGCAAACGCCACGTATTTTTAAAAGCTCAGCTTAAGTCCCGTACAAAAAGCCTTCTTCAACTACTCCAATCCCCAAAGATCTCTTTTCTGTTAACTCCCATGGAATTTATCACTTGATTATATACTGTTATGTTGGTCACTGTTTGATATGTCTAGGCACAGTTCTTCAAATGTCTATTACTGTCTCTGAGGGAAGGGACTTTGACTCATGTGTACCCCCAGGGCAACTAGCACAGTGTGGGACAATAGGTAAACCTGATTAACTGGCTGCCTGCTCGTAACTAACAACAAATGAATCTCATCACTGAGGTCAGGACTTAGACTCTCTTCTATAATGCAATTTCAGGCAATCAGAATATATCCTAAAATGATTCTTTGCACTGAAGATAAACCACTTTCGGTACCAAGATAACCAAGAATTAAAATTAATACGATGTATTACATATTCTAGTTGATGATTATAATTAAATTTCATCTTTCAACAAATATTTATTACACACCTACTATGTGATAGGCTAAGTCCCTGACAGAATCTTAGATTAACATCTAAACCACTGGTTCTCAAATTTTTTTTTAATAGAACCCTTTCTTCACACACCGTGTTATTCAGAACTCCCAGATTCAAACAGATCACAGAACTGTTCTGTCTAAAGTTTAAGGTAAGGGGGCTTCCCTGGTGGCACAGTGCTTAAGAATCCACCTGCCAATGCAGGGGACATGGGTTCCATCCCTGGTCCGGGAAGATCCCACATGCCGCGGAGCAGCTAAGCCCGTGCGCCACAACCACTGAAGCCCGCGCGCCCTAGAGCCCGTGCTCCACAACAAGAGAAGCCACCGCAATGAGAAGCCCAAGCACTGCAACGAAGAGTAGCCCCCGCTCGCCGCAACTAGAGAAAGCCCAAGCGCAGCAACGAAGACCCAATGCAGCCAATAATAAAAAATTTTTTAAATAAATAAATAAAGTTTAAGGTAAGGCTCAGAGCCCTATCCATCTTAGTCTGCTCAGGCTGCCGTAACAAGGTGCCACAGACTGGGTAGCTCAAACAACAGAAATTTATTTCCCACAGTTCTAGAGGCTAGGAAGTCCAGGACCAAGGTGCCAGCCAATTCAGTCTCTGGTGCAAGCTCTCTGCTGGCTTGCAGATGGCCACCTTCTCACCTCTCAGCAGATAGAGGGAGATCTCTGGTGTCTCTCCTCTGATAAAGCCACCAGGTCTACTGGATCAGAGCCCCACACTTAGGACCTCTTTTAACCTTAACCACCTCCTTAAAGGCCCTGTTTCTAATACATGTGCGGGTTTAAGGCTTCAACATATGAATTTGGGAGGGATGCAATTTAGTGCATAGCACCATCTATTGAACCTTCTCCTTGATCTAGACCCAGGGACATATGGATGAAAAGACTAAAAACCATCTAATTAGACAACTTAATTTTACATAAAAGAAAACTGGGGTGTAAGGAGGTTAAATGACTTGCCCTAAGTCACACCACCAGTCAGTCACAGAACTAAGACTAGAAGCCAGGTAGGTCCCTTATGTCCTCCTTTCTACCAAACTTCCTCTCATAATATTCTACAATTGGTAGTAAAGTCACCATGTACTTTTTTGACTTGAATTGTCAGTGAGATGCACAAGACATCACTGATCACCAGACCTGCCACATGAACTCCAAACTCATATACCCAACGTCTACTCTACATCTATAGGTGGGTGTCTAACATACATCATGTTGAAAACCAAACTCCTGATTTTCTTCTCCAACACCTGCTTTAGCAGATTCTTCCAGGTGTTCAGGCCAAAATACTACAGTTATCGGTGACTCTACCTTCCCTCATATCTTTTATTCAATCCCTCAGCACATACTGTTAGGTCTATTTTCAAAACATCCTCATTTCTGGTTTTTTTTGGCCACACCGTGAGGCATGTGGGAATCTTAGTTTCCCAGCCAGCGATCGAACCCATGCCCCCTGCATTGGGAGCGCAGAGTCTTAACCACTGGACCGCCAGGGAAGTCCCCAAACATCCAAATTTCTATAATAAAATATTGGAGAAAAAAAAATTCAGAATCTGGCTAACCACTTCTTACCACATCTACTGTCACCATCAGGGTCCAAGCCCCCAATATCTCTCTCTTGGATTACAGGAACCACTTAACTGGTCTCCCTGCTTCTATCACTGCCCCCTAGAACTTACTCTCAACATTATAGCTAAGTTAAACCCTGTGTGAGATCATGTCACATCCCTACTAAAACAGCTTTCCAGTAGCTTCCCAACTCATGCAGAGTAAAGCCCAAGGGTTTAATAATCTCCTCGTGATTAGATTACAGTTACCTCTCTAAAGTCATCTCTAAACATACTCCCACTCTCTCATTCCACTCTAGCCACACTACCCTCCTTTCTGTTCCTTAGGCATGTTTGCCTCCCTCACCCTCCTTCAAATGCCATTTTTATTAGCAATGCTTTCCCTTACCACCCTAATTAAAAGAGCAAATTCCCTCATCCCATTCCCCTTCCTTGCTTTATTTTTCTCTATAGAACTTACCACCATCTGACATATTATATACTAGTTTACCTACTATCTATCTATCCCTAGCTCCATAAAGACAAGAGATTTTATCTGCTGTGTTGCTGTATTCCCAGCACCTAGAACGGTGTTTAAATGCTCAATAAATATTTGTTGAATAAATGAGTGAATGTATGAATGAATAAAGTCATAAAACTAACTGGGCTTCAAAAGCTCATCCTGGGACTTTCCTGGTGGTCCAGCGTTTAAGACTCTGCACTCCCAAGCAGCGGGAACGGGTTCAATCCCTGGTGGGGGAACTAAGTTCCCACATGCCGTGGCCCAAAAAAAAAAAAAAAGAAAGCAAGCTCATTTTGTCTGGCACCAGAGCCAGAAAGCAGCCTATCAAAAATAAGGTTTTTCCTTCTTGACAGAATAGTACAGTGAATGAAAGTCAAAACATCTGGGATTAATGTAGATTCTAGGGCCAAAAAACAACAAAGAAAGGGAAAGGGAATGAGATACAAACAGCCCTTGAGTCATTTATAGACTTATGACTGCAATTTCTAGCCACATAATCCTTTCCAGCTGAAAATGCCCAAAGACTCAGAAGAGAAAGATATAGAATGATCGTTTACATTAAAACAAACAAATAAAATTAACCATAGGCCTATCTATTTACATTTATGTATAGAAATGTACAGTGATAAGATAGGAAAGCCTCACATAAAACTCTGTCAGGGCAAAAGGGACTACAGAAATGGGATGTCACTTTTCCTCTATATTGTCTGTACTGTCAGTATCTTAGACAACAAGAGTATATTCACGTTTTATTTAGACAAAATGAAGCTCTTCAACCTACTTCCTCAAAGATAACCACTGATTAAGTTTGTTGTGTATTACAGATTTTCTTCCTACATAACCAGACAGATATATAGACATCAATTTTAAAAAATAAGTTAAATGATAGGAATTCTGTTTCCAGGAAAGTGGAATAGACGTGCTTTTCCCGACTCCTCCCCCTAAGTATAACTAAAAATCCCGAATGTTACATATAAAATAAACGTAAGAGGATCCTAAAAGGTGGAGAAAAGCAGACTCCAGGGCCCAGTGAATGATGTGGTTGCAAGCTCCCTGGGTTTCCTTTTTAAATCTCATATAACCCAAACATAAAGGTGAACAAGTCAGTAACCCAGAAACAGCAATGGGTACAGACCAAAAGAAAAAGCTCCAATGGGCTGCTCTTTCTAGCCAAGGATCAGAAAAGGGACAGCCTAGCAACACAGAAAACTTTTAGGCAATAATTGCTCTACTCCAGCCAAACGCCACAGAAAACACTATGGCCCCATCCACATCAGCAAAGGCCTAGGCTTCTACCCTTGCCAGGCTGTAATGAGGCACCCCGATCCCACAAATCCTTCCAACAGGTTAGTGTCAGAGAAGGCCAGGTAGAGAGCCAAGACTTTCATAACAGCCAAGCAGTAAAAGACCACGAACAACAACCCACCCCATCCCTGTAGTATCAGTGGGGACCACGTGGGGAGCAGTAACGCAGCATTCCTATCCCTCCTAGCCAGAGATACCTCAGTAGAGGCCTAGTGAGCCAGAATTCATGCTCACTCAGCAATCACAAGGAGCATCCCTCAGGTATCAATGGAAACCAAATGGGGAACCTGGACTTCTACCCCCAAATGGCAGTAAGGAGGTGGCAAACGCTCTCTTTCAGAAGCCAGCCAAAACAGAAAATTTAAATGAGATTCACAGTCTCATAACATAATACTCAATATGTCCAGGTTTCAATCAAAAATCACTCATTGTACCAAGAACCAGAAAGACCTCAAGCTGAATGAAAAAGACAATCCATAAATAGATGCCAACACCAAGATGAAAGAAGTATTTTAATTATCTGACAAAGATTTTAAAGCAGTAGTCATAAAAATGCTTTGAACAAGCAATTATGAGCCCACTTGAAACAAATGAAAAGATACACTCTCAGCAAAAGAAACAAGATACAAAGAAAAACCAAATGGCAATTTTAGAACTGAAAAACAGAATAACCTATTAAATAAGTTAAACGAGATGATATATTCTTGCTTTTTTCACCTAATAACTAATGAAAACCTCAGTCTCTTTATATACACACACATAACATTTTTAAGCAGCTATAGTATTCCACTGTATGAATTAACTATCTTTTAACTAATCCTCAATTAGTGAACATTTGTATTGTTTATAATTTTCCACCATTACAAACCATGCATACTTGCATAATTATCTATGTCATAATTATCTCTCATATTTAGTCAATGACATCACTAAAAATTAGAGTGCTATGTGAAAAGGCACGCATAGTTTAAATTTTCATACACACTGTCAAATAACCCTCCAGAAAAGTTGTACCAATTATTATACATTCCCACCAATAGTGTATGAGTGTACCATACTTGCCAACAACTGTTACTGTCTCAATGTTTTTCCCTGTTTTCTAATTTGACAAGTGAAAATAGAACATTATTGCTGTTTTTACATACATTTCTTTATTACTAATATGGTTAATTTATTTTCATGTGTTTAAAAGCCAAAAGTAGTCTTTCTTTTGAAAATTACCAATGCAGGTCTTTTGTGTATTCTCATTGTTTATCTTACTAATATAACAGAGCCCTTGGTATTTCACAAATATAAGCTGGGTGACATATATGGTGCAAATATATTTTCAACCATTTTGCTGGTTTTTAACTTTGTTGATTTTTTTTTGCGTAAGAGTTTTTAACTGGTTTAGATTTCATTTTAGCAAATCAAATTTAACTAAATCTTAGTCCCACTAAATTGAAGTACAAAGACATCAACCTAAAGACTCAGTCCCAACTAGTTTTAGAGACAATCAATCATACACACACACACACACACACACAACAAAAACAAAAAAAACCCACCTCTCTCACTACTGGTAAGAGTCTAGAATTAGCCTTTCTGTTCTCATGACAGTAAAGAAGAGGATGCTGGCACCACTACTTATCTATACATTCAATTAACAATGGTCTCCTCTACATACACAGTTTCCCCAGGTGTATGATTGGACTTTTTACTTCGTTTTTTAAAATACAGTATTCCATTTCCCCATTGGCATTCCACTCCTACTCTGAACCCCAACCTATCTGGCTGGTGACTTGACAACCTACCTTGTAGCCCTCTTATCTACTGGAGGCTGGACCCTTCCCTCATGTCATTCACTGTTATCGGAAACCTATTTCAAAATAACCAAAACTCTGAAAACCAGCAGACTGCCACCTGACGGCTCATTATTATCACTACCTAGAGATTTCTGCTACCATGCTCTGCCCCTCTTTTGGAGACTGACCTAAATTTACTAAGCTACCTTGAGTATCATAATTTGGACTGCAAGCCCACTCACTTGATCTACTGCTCAGCTGGGATAGAAAACAAAACAAATGCTATGTATTATTCCCTTGTTTTTTCTAGACATCTATTCTCCCTACTTCTTTTCCCCCACCAGCCAGTCACAGGTTCTGGCATTCTTCATCATACAAGGCTACCTGGTTTATGACAAGTAGCACTAGCAATTTCATAAAAAATAAGCACAATCACTGGAACTGTGATTGTAAAAGTCACATACATAAAATCATAATGAAACAAAAATGGTTTAAAAGGATACCTTTTAATAATGTGAAGGGAAAAAAATTCAGACCACATATCTCTACACATATATACCCTAATGCCATTCCAGTACTTCATAGAATAAAGAATTTATAATTTTTTTAGCCAGTTTACCAGTCCTTTCCATAACTACCAACGTATTAGTTAACGATATTATCTGACATCAATATCCGAAACTATAGCATTAATGCTTAGGGCTAAATTACATTACTTAAATTTTTCATTTTCTTCAGTCTAACATTTTCAAGTCGTTAAGTAATTTCTTTCTTAACTAATTTTACTCACATTCCAGGACACTTCCATGCTAAAATGTAATTTTTTAATTAAAAATATCAGCTCAATAGCCCAAAAATAACTGTACGCTCATCATACATGTACTTAGTAAAGATCACAACCTTAGCTAAAGAAATACAGCACAAGTTCATCTTCAATTCCTCAGCAATCTATAAACTATACTCCATTGGAGTCAATTTTACACAGCTTCAAAGTATTACCATCCTGGATCAGGAAAAAACAGCTAAAGAGGATGTTATTAGGTTAACTCAACGGTTCTCAACAAGGGGCAATTTGGCCCCTCAGGAAACATCTGGCAGTACCTGCAGACATTTTTGGCTGTCACACTGGGGAAAGGAGGAGGGCATAGCCTACTGGTATCTAAGCTAGGCATGCTGCTTAATGTCCTATAACGGACAGGATAGCCCCCTACAAGAATTATCTGGTCCATAATGTCTATAGTGATGAGGCTGAGAAATATGGGACAACTGATGAAATCTGTATATGAACGTCACTGTATCAATGCTAAATTTCCTGAATTCGATCCACTTCATGTGGCTTCATAAAAGAATGACTTTGTTCCTAGGAAGTACATATCAAAGTTAGTTAGGAGTAAAGGAACATGTCTCAACTTACCCACAAATGGTTCAGAAAAAGGTAACTGTATATATGTAGATAGAAAGAATGCATGATAAAGCAATGAGCCAAAATGCTAACAACTGGTGAATCTGAGTAAAGGGTAGACAGAAATTTATTTTATTTTTCTTGCAATTTGAAATTATATCAAAATAAAAAGTTAAACAAGTATTACCACACCTGTAAATTTCTTTTAACTGGGATGCTCTGCACAATTTCCCAGTATATATGTGCAATATAACAAATCACCTTTCTTTTACTCCTTCCTCAAAATAAATAACACTATCTTGAATGGATACTTGTAAATTTGACCCACATAACTCAAGTAAGCATATACTGAAAAGTAAAATTTCTAAAACGTGAATTGCACAGAAAGAGCTAGAAACATTTAGATGTCTACCAAGGACATGACATACTTTAGTATATCACAGTAAAAGTATGACTTAATTCCCTGAATTATCTATTTCATGCTTTCAATGCACACTGAAAACTGCAATCATTCAGAATCACAGAAGATGTGAACACAGTCAGTGGGAAAACATACATAAGAAATAATACAAAAACTTTTTTAAGACTCAGATTTTCAGAAGTTTGACATTAGTTCCAAATTCTTGAAATGTACCATTCTTGTTTCTAGACACTTGTTATTTCAATAATATTCAACAGATAAACAGTAACAGTTTTGTAAATATTAACAGTTCACTTCTGGAAAGCAATAATTTAAAATTTTAAAACCAGGAAAAAATTTCGGGCACTTACAGATGTCTGGGACATACTTGACTGCTGTGTGACACTTCCTGTGGGGGATGTAGGTGGTCTTCCACTGGACAAACTTGCCTAAAATAATAAAATCTTTACAATATGTCTATAAAAGCCTGAAGTTAAAAACTTTCTGGTACCAGGATACCATAAAACCACAATAAAAGTCAAAACATCTATTTTACAGTTATTTTACAGTCAACATGGATTAAGCTTTAGCCAAACAGATTAAAAAAACAAAAGAAAACACTGAACAGTGAAAACAGAAGACCCAAAGGCTAATCTTATTTTAATAGCCGCAGTCATTGTCAGTTTTACTCTACAGGTCTCAGTTTTCTTTGAAGTGAAATCACTACTCCAATGTTATGAAAAAGAAATTGGAGCTATATCAAGTACCAGTGGGTTTCGGTTTCCTTACTCGTATCATGTACACGACGTTATTTAAAATTACACTACCGAGAAGAAGTAACAGCTGGGGATGTGTTTATAACAGAAATAAACCTTTTTTCAGGTTCAGTCAACTGAGATTCTCCTCCGGTGAGGATATTTAAGATTAAATCTCACATATAGTTTTATTTAAATAAACAGTGCAATAATAATGAAGATCTTTTTAAAAACATAAGCATTTAATCATAAAATCATCCTGTTAGCAGCAGGAATCATATGAGTGGATTTTAGAAAAGTGCACATACATATTTTTATACAGAACATTCCTGGAGGGATACATATTAAACTGTTAGTGGCCACCTCTGAAGAGTGGAAAATAGCAGGGGATGTGGAAAAGGAATACCTCTATACTTTAGCTCTTATGGTCAATTTTATACTGTTTGTTTTTTTTTTAATGCGTGTAAATTACTTATGTAATTTAAAAAACCTTTTTTGTTAAAATGTAGGTAAGATTCATGTAACCCTAACTATTCACTGCTGTACCTAAAATTTTACACACAAAGCCGTGACATTAGTATAGCATTTCTGCAATGTAGATAAAAAGCAGAGGGACAAAAGTTAGCAATAGAGTAACACATAAAACACATTCATTTGTTTTTAAACTAACCTCAATTTGGCAGCCTATTATATTTCCTTAAGAAAAAATAATCACAGGACACCTGAAAACTCTAAAATAATACCCAACATATTCATTTTCAGGAATTAGCTGCAGGTCATGTCAACTTTGGCCTCATAAGTTCTTAATTCATT
The DNA here is from genome assembly GCF_028023285.1 of Balaenoptera ricei. Classification (NCBI taxonomy): domain Eukaryota; kingdom Metazoa; phylum Chordata; class Mammalia; order Artiodactyla; family Balaenopteridae; genus Balaenoptera; species Balaenoptera ricei. The sequence goes on from NC_082642.1 coordinate 65,176,481, forward strand.
TCTGTCTCACCTGAACAGCAGCAAGGCTCTGAAGCTGGGAGCTGCTTAAGTGCTGCTGCTGGAGAGCTGCCGTGTGCAGCATTAAGTGCTGTTGCTGGGCGGCATACATTTGCTGTAGATACTGAGCAGCTGAGCTGGGAGGGCGGTGCAATGCCTGTTGAATTACCTGTGATAAGTCAATTGAACCAATGTCAAACCATAAACTTAACCATAAAATAAAGTATTAAAAAAGCAGCAGTTTAAAATTTCACTACTTTAAGAGAATGGACTTGAGGACACGGGGAGGGGGAAGGGTAAGCTGGACGAAGTAAGCTGGGACAAAGTGAGAGAGTGGCATGGACATATATACACTACCAAATGTAAAAGATAGCTAGTGGGAAGCAGCCGCATAGCACAGGGAGATCAGGCATAGCACAGGGAGATCAGCTCGGTGCTTTGTGACCACCCAGAGCGGTGGGATAGGGAGGGTGGGAGGGAGACATAAGAGGGAGGGGATATGGGGATATATGTATACGTATAGCTGATGCACTTTGTTACACAGCAGCAACTAACACAACATTGTGAAGCAATTATACTCCAATAAAGACGTTAAAAAATAAACTAGGGCTTCCCTGGTGGTGCAGTGGTTGGGAGTCTGCCTGCTAATGCAGGGGACACGGGTTCGGGCCCTGGTCTGGGAGGATCCCACATGCCGCGGAGCGGCTAGGCCCGTGAGCCACAACTACTGAGCCTGTGCGTCTGGAGCCTGTGCTCTGCAACAAGAGAGGCTGCGATAGTGAGAGGCCCGTGCACCGCGATGAAGAGTGACCCCTACTCGCCACAACTAGAGAGAGCCCTCACACAGAAACGAAGACCCAACATAGCAATCAATCAATCAATCAATAAAAAAATAAATAAATCTTTAAAAAAAAATAAAATAAAATAAAATAAAATTTCACTACTTTAATATTCAGTGTCATCAAACTTATTAACATAGTTCTCTCCTAGTTACATGTCACTAGGATTCACTAATCTGTACAAATTAAAGTTACCCAGTAGAGGCAATTCACAAAAGGAAAAAGTGCTAAGTAAGCATTTGAAAAGATCTTCAATCTCACTAGTAGTCAAAACTTACAAATTAAGACACTATTTTCCAACTTTCCAATGGATAAAGATTTAAAAGAATACTACTACTACTGGAGAAACAGATACTCTCATACACTGTTAGTAAGAATGTAAATTGGTATAACCATTTTGGATAAAACTTGGTAGAACTTGCAGCTTGCGTAGAGAGGATATGTATATCCTGCAAGCATTACGAATATCAATGTAGATCAGTGCCATCCAATACAGCAGCCACGAGCCACAAGTATCTACTGAGCACTTACAAGGTGGCTAGTGCAACTAAGGAACTAAGTTTTTAATTTTACTGAATTCTAATTATAATTTAAATATAAAATAGCCACATGCAGCTAGTAGCTATTGAACAGAGCAGATATATCTATTAACAAAAAAATTCCCAAATATATCATTAGGTGAAAAAGCAGGTTACTAAATAGTGTATAGAGTAAGATACCATTTATATTAAAATATTTTAAAGAATATTCAGGAAAACATTAAAAGACTACTGACGGGTAGCTAGATTAGAAGTGACTTGTACCTTCTCATTTGTATTTTTCTTTAAATGTCTGAAAATACTTAGCTTCATTATATTAATAACCACTTAAAATTATAAAGCTATATTTTAAGAAAATTACTAAATAATCACTTTTTTAAATGTTTTTTAAATGTCAGATTCAACTGTTTCAAAACAGAATAAAACTGTTCTTACTAAAAAAAAAAATTCCTGAAAAAGTGTTAATGACTGTGACTATAAGTAAAATGAAAACTATGAACCTGAACTTCATAAATCGATAAATGTAGAAAAGCAAGTATTCTAATAGGAGGAAAATCCTTTATCTGTCCAAATGGTAAGTCAGACTATACCAGTACTCTGCAAACACATCCTAAAGTCACATCATGCCCATGATGACTCTGAAACAGCACCCGAAATCTCAGCATCAAACCAGAGTTTTCAAAGAGCTAAGGGAGTAGTAGAGCCATAATCCTACAGCTTGAGCTTCTGAGTCAGGACACCTTTACCACGAAGCTATGAATCTCTTTATCCAAATTCCAAGAAAGCATATTTCCTTGTGTTTTTTACCTTCATGTGTTCATATCTCAATTCCCCAACAAAAGACTGCTATACCTACTGCAGACTCCTGTCACAAAACCAATGTAGGCTTTTGACAACTAGTTGCAGGGGACTGTAGATCTGCATTGTGATTTAGAATCACAACAATATGTCTTTTTCGTCAGGTAAATCTATATATGTTCTTTTAATTCCATAACAAAATTCTAAAATCAAACGAAATAAAAAATGAATAACCTATTTGGCACATATTTCTGTCAGAGTATAGTAATTTTTTTCTATTGTCAGCACAGTCTTTCATTACGATTCAATACTGTACTCATGGGAGAGAGACTCTTTAAATGCAAGCTAAAGATACAGCACAATATTCTTATTTTGTTCCTCTAAAGGAGCAAGGAGGGGGAAGAGGATTCTCAGGACTGAAAAAGAAAGCTGAAAGGTATTAAAGAACTACTTAGGTAGTTCAATAAATATTGATTTGATTACATTTTAAGAGAAGCAATTCTATGATCTCGTAAGAATTAGAGTTAGTGCTATTTGTGAGATATATCTACACATCTTCAATAACACTTTTTTTATTAACACATCCAGCTTAGGTAAAGCTAGAGAACAAAATGGCATTTAAAATGTCACATCATCTGTATGCTCAAGCTCTAGATACTCTTCCCTATATCCCTTGCCTCAGAGAAAGGTGAAAAACATTAAAAACACACTCTCCATCCCAGTTTGAATTTTTACTGAACTGACTGGGTCTCCAACAATTCTGATTCTACTCCACAGTAACTTCAGAATCCTAAGCCACAGAACAGCTAAATAGCCAGTATACTGGGATCTCCACTCTAGAAAAATGTATCAGGGAGATGAATGACTACATCATAAACAGGTAAGTTTTTTTCAGGGCGGAGTGCAATTATGCAGATTTGAGAGAGAAAACAGGTATAATGGAAAAAATAAGAACTCATGGAATGGTTAAGGGCACAACTCAACATCAGTCTTTTTTTTTTTTTTTTTTTGGTTGCATTGGGTCTTAGCCGTGGCATGCAGGATCTTCCCTGCAGCATGCGGACCTCTTAGTCGCAGCATGCATGTGGGATCTAGTTCCCTGACCAAAGGTCGAACCTGGGCCCCCTGCATTGGGAGCACGGGGTCTTACCCACTGGACACCAGCGAAGTCCCAAGGGCACAACTCTAAAGCTAGAGTACCAACTAGTTATGTGAGTTTAGGAAAGTTATTTAGCCAATTTACAACATCAGTTTTCCCATCTGTTAAATGGAGAAAATCCATGTAAAGAATTTATCAAATGCTTGGCACACAGCAAATGTTCAATATATATTAGCTATTATTGTTTACTGAGTATATATAATGTGCCCCACACAATTCTAGATGCTTCCTTTAATCCTCATAACTAACTAAGCAGGTGGTCTCATCCTCATTTTTCAGTTTCCTGAGGCTCAAGGAGATTATGCCTCTCACCCAAGGCTACATATCTACTAATGAGAAAGAAAATGGAATTCAAAGAGCACATCAGATTGCAATGCCCATGCCCTTTTCATGCTATACCATATTGCCTCAACCTCCATTACTATAAAGGTTAACCAGGTAAGCTTTATTTTCCCAACTAAGTGACGAGCCTAAGACTTTTCCCAATTAAATATTCCCTTCCTCCTCTGCCCCTTAGAGCTCTTGAATGGATCCTCCTGTTTAGGGTTCTTAGGCCACTTGGGTTTAAAATAAACCTCTTAACATATCTACAGAGTTGAATAGATCTGAATAGATCCTAAGTCCATATTTTGGGTTCAAATGTAAAATAACCAGAAAAACCTAGAGCCATTCTTCATGTTGGGGCTCTTGGTTGAGTTTCTCAACGTTGTAGCAGTACCTAGAGACCTTCCAATTATAATTTTCCCAACATATTGTTTTATAAGCTACACGCTGATAAATGTAGGCCTTCTCAATAGAATGATTATTAAATAACTCTGTTGGTTGTTCCAAACGTGAACAATTCTAACTGTACTCATTTAGAGGGTGTCATGTAACTCATTTGAGGACATGAAACAATAGATTCATCTGGCTTAAGCAAAAACTAATGGCATCCTCAGTCTTAGCCTACGCATCATGGTAACTGAAATACCTGTACAGCATGTCGGTCTGAGCCACTATAGACAGAGATCTGTGGTTGCTGCATTCGAGAGGAGGAAGTGGTGATGGTGGTCGTGGTAGTGCTACTGGCTGTTGTCGATACCGAAGATGTTCCAGGGTTTGGTTCACTATCCATAGCTGTATTGTGGTCCTTAAACCTAGCAGATAACACAAAGGATTTATATTGGCAAAAGCGTTATCTTATGGCGTTTAAAGAATAATTATTCCAAGAAATAATCAGCAACAGTCTAAGTTTCTAAGAAGGCCCTCACTAAATACAGAGAGCACACAGTCACCATAAACACGTGCCAGGGAAAAATACTTCAAAAATATATAGCATATTTAACAGTTCATACCTACTAAACTTGAATTCAAATGACTCAGGATATGTAACTCAGATAAAGCCTGGCCTAAAGTTTACCTTTTTATTGTTGAAGGAAGATGAGTGTTTTGAAACCAAAACAGGTGATGACGGAATACTTAACTACCCAGGAAAATTAAAACTGAAGCAATATCAGAGTATTAAAATATTTCTTTATATTCTTTTGACCATACTAATTACAAATTAAAGTCATTCGCATCTAGACATTAAAATAGGATGCCTACGGACTTGTGTTAGCTTAGTTTAGTAGTTTAGCTTAGTTTAGTCAATTAGCTTAGTTTTTGGTTACCATATATACTTTATTTAAAAATAAGCTCTCTTAGAAAATAATTTAAAAAATAATTTATTAACTCACACTGCTTTCCCTCTAATTATTCTACAACATTGTCCTCACTACATGTAATAACTGAGTACTACTCATAAGCAGATTACTCTGACTGGGTAAATAAGAGAAGCAGCTGAAAACAATTTCCCCACTTCCTTACAAAAATCTCTTTTTCACAAATAATAGCTCCAAATTTTGAAAACAGCATAATTATGTCACTTTCCTCATGTACAGACAGTAAAGTGCAGTTTTGTACCACACTGATTCTTTTCCCTCCAATATTACAAACTCATTTCACTGCTGTGGTACAAAATTCCACTAAATACGGAATCTGTATTTTAACAAATTCAAACAACATATTAAGTCAATTCTGAGGGGCTTAATATTGTTAGAAACGAGAACTACAGTATTTTTTTGAAGGGTCAGAAATGCACCACAATGGTGAAAAGCACACTTGAGAATATACTACTGGCTTTATCTGCTTTTCTTATCTGTCTTGTCTTCTGAGAGACAAAACCTGACCCACCTCATAGGAGCAGCATTGACAAGAATGTAACAAGAACACTTTCTACTTCACGAAAAGACAAAGGAATTTGGCACTAACTGTGTATGCACGCACTATTCCCATATGGTGTCCTTTTATGTACAAATTTTCTTTGTTCTTTATATCATGTATGTAAATAGTATTTATGTGCTCTTTCAGGAATCAAATGGTTAAAAAAATCCCGATTTAATAAAAGGAAAAGTGAAAGGAAAAAAGTGGGGGGGGTGGAGCTGACTCTTACTAATTATTTTGATTAGTAAATGACACATCTTTATGCTTCGCTGGGGCTTCTTTTGGGGGGGGAGGGCGGTTTGTAGTTTTGCAAACTGCCTTCCAATCATCAAATCACAGCATCATATGGTAACTGTTCAACAGCATACAGATATAGCGGTACATAAACTTTTTACCAAATTACTACCTGTCATAGCACTTCTGAACCACGTACCAAAGAAATGCAAAAAGCCAGCTTAAATTCTGGTCCTTTTACAGTGCTATTCTGCTCAGCCATGTGCCCAACCTCAAACCCTACGGTAAGCAGTTCAGTAACTAACTAAATATGGTCACAGAGAATCCAAATGCGAGGCACACGTCTAAACATCGGTGGGTAGAACCGGCCAAACCACTGAACTGCATTTGGAGACCTGGCACAAAAGAACAATTTTGGTAACTCCGCCGTCTACGCACAGTTTTGCCTGCAAAATACAAACGGCAGTTCTGCTGCACCAGCGGCCTACCCAGGAAACACTAAGTTTGAGTCGCTAACTGAGCATACCATCACACCGCCACACAAGAATGTGGCCCTCTAGGGCGGCATCAACACTGCAGCCAGAGACCCTAAGGAAAGGAAGATCTCTCCTTGCAGGGTGTTTTCAGCCTCGTCAGACTCGCAACAGCCCCCGCCGCTGCAAGGCCGGCGCTGCGACACCTCCTCCAAGCCTCCCGGGGGAGGGCGGTGAGCAGCCCCACGTCTCGCGTTCTCCCACTGAGAAGCAGTGGGGTGGCGCCGGGCGGGGTGGGGGGGAGGGGAAGGAGGCGAGCGCGAAGGAGGCCTGGCAGTGCCCGCCCAGCCCTACCCAGCCTCCGCGGGCCCCCGGCGCGGCAGCCGTCACAAGGCTGCCCGCGGGGCCCACTTGCAGGGATGACAGCGCCTGAGGGGCCCACTCGGGCTCATCTTCCGGAAGATTCCTACGGTCGGGGTCCGAGGGACGACCCTGCGCACAGGGCCCCGCAGATCCGGGGCCAGACGGCGGAAGGGGCGCTCCCGCCTGGAGGTAACTGGACCCTTAACAGTTCTCCTCCGTCTCCCCACAAGGGCCAAGCGGGCTCCTCCACGATAAGAAAACTCTCACGTCCCCCTTTCCCCGCACTGCCCGCGAAAGAGCCCTGAGCTCAAGGGGACGTGTCGCTGCCCCCCACTCGCCCCCCGGTTACGACATTAGTCACCAGCAAGTAACTCACTCCGCTTCCGCCATCTTCTCTCCTCCATCACTACCATGGGCTGCGCATGCGCCCCCCGGCGGCGGCGGCGAGAGAGGGGGCGGGGTCGGCTAGCCTCGGGCCCCCGAGGTCACGTGGGGTCCTCGTCTTCCAATCCCCCCCTCCCAGTTCAAGCCTTGCTTGCTGTGGAAAGTGACCAGTTTTCCAATTTAGATACCAGTATCTCACCTCCCCCCGCGCTCGCTTTCTCTTGCCTAGGGTCTTCTTCCTCTTGGGGAGGGGGTTTGTAACCAAGATATGAAAAGTTCTGATTAGACTGTTAAAATTTTTAAAAACATCTAAAATATATCAAAGCCTATGTGAACTGCAAAGAGTGAGATGGAAGAGAATACCACGAGGATTGGATGCTGAGGTGTCAGGGTGAAAGGAAATGCCATGGTAGCTGCAGGGTTTGTTACCTGGGGCGCATGGCAGTTTGGGGATGGAATCAGCAATTCCTCTCTTGGGCTCAAAGATAGTGTTTTGGATCCCCATAAGGTGGACGGTTAAGGAATCATCATGATTACCCTATGAATATCATTCATGTGTTTGACATGAATTTACTGAGTGGTTAGTGGAGATTGCAAACTTGCATACCGCAGGGAAGAAGCAGGAATGGCCACCAGTTTGCTAATGTAATTTACTATATTCTACGCATATGGCAACTAATCTGAAGCAGGATGAGACAAACATGCAAATTTGAGTGGAACAAGTGCCTGTCTTCCAACAAATCTTAATCTGGAGAGTGAAGTGGGTTTTACAGAGATAGCCACACATTCTAAGTGATCTGACACAGATCCATCAAGTGCTTTGGCAACTTTAAGTTCAAGGAATAATAAATCTACTGTCCTTCACCAAAAACAGCATACTGATCACAAACAGTGCCTTCTTTTTCCACTTTTTAAGATGGTGGAGTCGCATTTCAAGAACTGAGAAATGAATTAGTGATATAAATTCATCGCAAAGTGTAATATGGTCTAATGAAAAGTATACTTAATCTTATAAATCCTGTGATCAGGATGTCCCTAGGGAAGGGAAGAGACCACTTCCTACGTAAGGGAAATTGTCCTTTACTACTTCTCCCTGTATGATAACATTGTTTCTTTACCTTATTTTCTTATCTAAAGCAGTGCCCTTCCTCCTACTCCTAGGAGAACTCACTGAGAAAGTCCCCTTTGAAAAGTCCCTGTAGATGCTTGAAAATAAGATATTACTACTTTTTCTTTCTTTTCTGACTTGCTCATATGATGCCATTGTCATTTAACTCTCAAGAATCAACTGTTGGGACTTCCTTGCTGGTCCAGTGGTTAAGAGTCCACTCTTCCAATGCAAGGGGTGTGGGTTCGATCCCTGGTGGGGGAACTAAGATCCTGCATGCTGCGTGGCCAAAAAAAAAAAAAAAATCAACTGTCTATCGGTATTGCTGACATTTTTGTTTAGTAAAACAAAACTGAAGAAAGCAGTTTTACACCTAAACATGAAAAATGCATAATCCAAAGGAATGTTTGGAATACATGGGCCAAAATTGTGCCTTTTCATTCCTCTTTCCTTTGAACATCTAAGGCCTATATCTATATTGTCATCTCATGGAGATTGGCTTTAAAAGTCAGAATATATATTAGGTAAAATCAGGCCAGTACTGCTTTTTATTTATTTATTTATTTATTTTATTTTATTTTATTTTTTTTATTAATCTTCTTCTTGAACCCATATCTTCAGCTATTGTGGCCTTTTATTTATTTATTTATTTTGATTTATTTATTTATTTATTTTGATTTATTTATTTATTTATTTATTTTCGGCTGCGTCGGGTCTTCGTTTCTGTGCGAGGGCTTTCCCCAGCTGCGGCAAGCGGGGGCCACTCTTCATCGCGGTGCGCGGGCCTCTCATTATCGCGGCCTCTCTTGTTGCGGAGCACAGGCTCCAGACGCGCAGGCTCAGTAGTTGTGGCTCACGGGCCTAGTCGCTCCGCGGCATGTGGGATCTTCCCAGACCAGGGCTCGAACCCGCGTCCCCTGCATTGGCAGGCAGACTCGCAACCACCGCGCCACCAGGGAAGCCCCTGCTTTTTATTTATTTTATTTTATTTTATTTTTTATTTTTTATTTTTTTTTTGGCAGCGGCTTGCAGGAGCTTAGTTCCCGGACCAGGGATGGAACCCAGCCCCGGCAGTGAGAGTGCGAAGTCCTCACCGCTGGACCTCCAGAGAATCCCCAGTACTGCTTTTTAGAAACATTTCAAAACCCAATATTTATTATAACAACAACTAGCATTTGTATAGCCTTTTACTAAAAGCAGAGGATTTCCACAAACTCATTTGATCATCACAACAATCCTAGTTATCATTTTCATTTAGCACAGAAATATAATGAGGCTCGGGCTTCCCTGGTGGCGCAGTTGTTGGGAATCCGCCTGCCAATGCAGGGGACATGGGTTCAAGCCCTGGTCTGGGAAGATCCCACATGCCTCAGAGCAACTAAGACCGTGCGCCACAACTACTGAGCCTGCGCTCTAGAGCCCGCGAGCCACAACTACTGAGCCCGCGTGCTGCAACTACTGAAGCCCACGTGCCTAGAGCCCGTGCTCCGCAGCAAGAGAAGCCACCACAATGATAAGCCCGCGCACCGCAATGAAGAGTAACCGCCGCTCGCTGCAATTAGAGAAAGCCCGTGCGCAGCAACGAAGACCCAACGCAGCCAAAAATAAATAAATAAATAAAATAAATTTCTTTTAAAAAAAAGAAATATAATGAGGCTCAAGGTGATTAAATGCCTGTGGTGACTCTGCTAGACTGTACCAGAAATGGGGTTCTAACTTAAGCTTTCCATGGCCAAAATCAAGTTTTCGTCCCTGCATCATTCAGCAAGCCACTGTGTGAAGTGTTGGTGGAGACAAAGTATGATAAAGGACTACCCTCAAGAAATTTATCATCACTTATCTGATGAAACAGAGGAAGGTGTTTTACCTCTTTGTGATTTCCTAATGAAGAGATTTATGTGTCATGCTAACAGGCTGAACTTCTTTCTGAAGTTTCCAGGAAACGTTGCTTTGGAGAAGTGCCAGCATCGTATATGATTTTAGAAAAATCCCTCTAGCAAGGATGGATTGGAGGGAAGTGAAACTGGAGACAGGGAAACTAGTTGGGAAACTGTATTAATCCTTAGAGAAATGGTAAAAGGCTCCAGGAATGAAAAAGAGGGATAGATTAAAATTTTTGTTCCTTTGTTGCACTAGTCACACTTCAAGTGCTCAATAGCCGTATGTGGCTAGTGGCAACTATATTGTACAGTGTAGATATAGAACATTTCTATCATTACAGAAAGTTCTATTGGACAGTGCTCATCTGAACGCTAGATCAGGGATTGGCAAACTACTATTTCTGTCTTAGTCAGTTTGGGCGCCTATGACAGAGGCCATGGACTGGGCAGCTTAAGCAAACATTTATTTCTCACAGTTCTGGAGGCTGGGAAGTCCAGGGTCACGGTGCAGGCAGATTCAGTGTCCAGTGAGGGCCCTCTTCCTGATTTGCAGACAGCCACCTTCTCACTGTATCCTCACATGGTGGAGAGAGAAGACAGTATAGCAGGAATGGGGACCATGGGTATTTGGGCCACTCCTTCATGTAACTCACTTGTGCCTTCAAGACCTGCTCAGCCCTATCATGTATAGTCCACTTCCATTTGATGGTGGAATGCTGCTATGCCCACCCAACTTTACCGTCTGGTAAACCAGATGACACTCAGTTCACAATGAGCAGCTTGCATGGTAACTTGGTGACCCATAGTTAAGCATTCAGTCTCTACTAAGGTCCAGTAGCAGGCCAAGAGCTGTTTCTCAAAAGGAGAGTAGTTATCTGCAGAGGGTGATAGGGCTTTGTTCCAAAATCCTGAGGACATGTGCTGTGATTTCCCTATAGGGCCCTGTTGAAGGCTCCAAACAGCATTCCTATCTGCCGCTACCACTTGGGATGGAGTAACACATCCAAATGAGGAATAGGTTGCCTCCAAAATCCAAAGAGGCCCTCTAGGTGTTAGACTTCTTTTTTTGTTTGTAGGAGGGGCCAGATGCAACAATTTATCCTTCACCTTAGAAGGGATATTTCAACATGCCCCGCACCTCTGGACCTCCTAGAAATTTCACTGACATGGAAGAAAAATGTCACTGAATTTTTGTCAGCTTTATTTCCCACCTTCTGACACACAAATATCTTACCAATAAGTTGAGTAGTTGCTACTTTTTGCACACTACGTCCGATCAGCATAATGTCATCAATGTAATGGACCAGTGGACCAGTGTGATATGATGTGAAAGAAAAAAGTGATCAAAATTCTTGCAAACTAATTATGACATAGGGCTGCAGGGTTGATTTAGCCCTGATGTAGGATTGTGAAGGTGTATTGCTGGCCTTGCCAGCTGAAAACAAACTGCTTCTGGTGGTCTTTACTAACAGGTATCAAGAAAAAAGCATTTGTCAGATCAATAGTTGCGTACTAGGTACCAGGGGATATATTAATTTGCCCAAACTATAAAAACCACACCTGGTACAGCAGCTGCAATTGAAGTCACCAACTGGTCAAGCTTAGAGTAATCCACTGTCATTCTCCAAAATCTGTCTGCCTTCTGCACAGGCCAACAGGCAAGTTGAATGGGGATGTGGTGGCACTAATCTCTGCAATCCCTCCAGGAATACGATATTGCTTTTGGTTTACTATTTTCCTAGGTAGAGGCAGTTCTACTGGCTTCCACTTGACCTTTACCACCATACTAGTCCTCACTCTACAGATCAGGGAACCAATGTGGGGATTCTGCCAGGTGCTCAGTGTATCTATTCTTTTTTTTTTTTGGGGGGGCTGTGTCAGGTCTTAGTTGCGGCATGTGGGACCTTTCGTTGCAGTGTGCAGGTTTCTCTCTAGTTGTGGCGCGTGGGCTCCAGGACGCACGGGCTCTGTGTTTGCGGCACGCGGGCTTAGTTGCCCTGCGGCATGTGGGATCTTAGTTCCCCCACCAAGGATCTAACCTGTGTCCCCTGCATTGGAAGGCGGATTCTTTACCACTGGACCACCAGGGAAATCCCTCAGTGTATCTATTCTAATTCCTCATTCCAGGACTAGGGAAATAACCATAGTATGGGTTTGGGGGACCCACTGGGCCCACTGTGAGACAAACTTGGGATAAAACTCCTTCAATCACCTGACTTCCATAAGCCCCTTTTGTAACTGGTAGACCACAGTGATGTTTGATCTCCTGGAATTAATGTCAGTTCACAGCCAGCATCCAGTAGTCCCCAAATGGTCTGATTATTTCTTTTTCCCCAGTGCACAGTTACCCTGCTAAAAGGTTGTAGGTCCCTTTGGTGAAGTCTGGAGAAAGATTCACTGTATAAACTTTGGCTGGTGTACCAGTGTCATTTCTGTCGGGGATGTAGCTTCTTCTTTATTTAAGGGGTACTGAGGTCTGTAAACCAGCTCAAGTCTGGGAATTGATTGAAGGGATATGACTCTCTTTTTATGATTCAGGTTAGACTTTTGTTTACTTGACCTAGAACTTTTCTACTGATACTGTTCAAGTAAGAATTTAGTAGGTTTCCTATCTGTTTCACTTCTAGGAGTACCATGATCAACTAGCCAATGACATAGATCTGCACAAGTCAGACTATTCTGATTGCTGCTTTGACTCTGCTGTCCACCAGTGCTGCCACTTGGTCCCTGCAACCCTAGGATCCAATTACTCCTATTGCATTTAGGTTCCCCAATTCAGTGGCTACTGTATTTCCCACTGTTAAGGTCTGGCCTACAGAGAAGAGCGATCACAGAGCCCTTCATGGATGCTGGAGCTCCCCTCACAAACTGCTATGGAGTGAGTATTTGTGTCCCCCCAGCCTTCAAATGTTGAAGCCCTAATCCCCAATGTGATGGTATTTGGAAACTTTGGGAGGTAATTAGGTCATCAGAGTTGAACCTTTATAAATGGGATTAGTGCTCTTAGAAGATGAAAGATGAGAGAGATGATCTCTCTCTACCATGTGAGGATACAGCAACAAGGTGGCCATTGTCTGCAAACTGGGAAGAAGTTTCTCACCAGACACCACATTTGCCAGCACCTTGATCCTGGACTTCTCACTCTCTAGAACTGTAAGAAATAATTGTTTGTTGTTTAAACCACCCAGTCTGTGGTATTTATTATAGCAGCCCAAACTGACTAACACAAGCCCACAGGCCAAATCCAGCCTGCCACTTGTTTTTATACAGCCCTCAAGCTAAGAATGGTTTCTACATTTTCTAATGATTGAAAAAATTATCTAAGGAAGAATATTTTGTGACGAGTGAGAATTACGTGAAATTTGTATTTCAGTGTCCATAAATTAGGTCTTATTGGAACACAGCAATACTCACTCGTTTATGTATTATCTACAGCTGCTTTTGTGCTTCAAGCAGAGTTGACACTGTAATGGTCCACTTGACAGAAAAAGTATGCTGACCTGTGTTCTAAGCTACTGATCACCTCATGCTGGACACTTGCAGGGTAGTTAATATAGTACATACACTGTCCTACACCCCAACTAGACTTAATTGCTGTCCTAATATCCTATATGGTGAGACAGAAGGTCAAGTGACCCAGATTTGAATACTGGTAAAGTACTGACCCTCCTTGGGAAACTGCTTCATGTTTTAGTTTTTTGTGTTGTTTTATTTTTTATTCATTTATTTGGTTGTGCTGGGTCTTAGTTGCTTTTTTTTTTTTGAGGTCTTAGTTTTATAATGTGAAAAAAAGAGGGACAACACCTTACAAGATTGTTGTACAGCCTTAAAAAACCAAATGTAAAGTCTAAAAAAGTTCTCTTTTTTCTTTTTTTAACTTTTTATCAATGTCTTCCTTCACCTGAATTTGTTCAATAAATGTTACTGAGTATGCCTAATACTCAATAGGTTTTAAATGCTTGTTGAGGGAATGAATGCTTGAATATTTGGATGCATGAGGACTAAAATTCTAGTATATCCTGTAGGTTGGAATGACGCAATGTATGGACTTGCTTTCTCTTTTCCTTGAAAGTAATACAGTATACTAAAACCAAATACTTTTAGTAAAGCAAATAGTACTGAAACTGAAAAGACAGTCTAGTCCTGCCACCTCTCATCTACTCTTACAATAATCAGTATGTTAATCATATGCTTATCAATCTTATCTTCCCTTGTATACCTGTGATTGGCACTGTTACTAGTCGGCTATGTTTCCCCAGGTGCTGAAGAGCAGAAACTGGGAGCTTTAAAGCTTAAAGGGACATTGACGTCATGTGACCCATGCTGAGGAAGAATCCATGGCAAAAGCAGAATCTGAACTCTGATCTCCTAACCTCCTATCCATCCAGTCCGGAGTTTTTTGCCTTGTGCCATGAAGCCTTACTTCAAGCATGTAGGTACTTGATAAACACTTGAAGCTGCTATGGACTTTCATTTCCATTCTGCTTTTTGCTTAATGTTTACTTAGCATTGTGGCAGCCTGGAAGAGTTGTGCTACGTAGAGCTGTAGAAACAGACAAACTTAGATGTGAATCCTGACTTTGCCATTCTCTAGCTGTGTGACCTCTTGCAATGCTATCAGCTCCACCTTCAAAATATAACCTCATCATAACTGAATCACTTTGCTGTACACCTGAAACCAACACAACACTGTAAATCAACTGTTTTCAAGAAAAATTTAGATATATATACAAATAAAACCTCATCTCTGGCCACACTACCATGAACACGCATGAAATTATCAATTATCAGGTTATAAACTACATATTTTGTTTACTTCTACATTCCTAGTTCTTTAACATTAAGTGCTCAGTAATTATGCATTGAATAAATGAAGTTTATTTAACTGCTCTAATCCCCAGTTTGCTAATCTGAAAAATGGGGAGAGTATTAACCACACTTATTGTACAAGTTGAAAAAAGATGAAATAATGTATCTAAACAGTAGAGCGTAATAAACGCTCACTAAGCATAGCTGTAATTTTGCCACAAATTATTATGCTTAAAGTAAAGGAAAACAATCCTCCTATTGTATTTCCAAAAGTTATGCAATTTTTATGAGGCCGTCCTTACTTGTTTCTTTTTAAGATTTATTTTTTATTTATTTATTTATTTAATTTATTTTTGGCTGCTTTGGGTCTTAGTTGCGGCACACGGGATCTTTGTTGTGGTGCGTGGGCTTCTCTCTAGTTGTGGTGTACGGGTTTTTCTCTTCTCTAGTTGTGGTACGTGGGCTCCAGGGCACATGGGCTCTGTAGTTGTGGCATGAGGGTTCCAGAGCGCATGGGCTCTGTAGTTTGTGGCACGGCGGGCTCTCTAGTTGAGGCGCGTGAGCTCAGTAGTTGTGGCACGGGGGCTTAGTTGCCCTGAGGCATGTGGGATCTTAGTTCCCTGACCAGGGATCAAACCCACGTCTCCTGCATTGTAAGGCAGATTCTTTACCACTGGACCACCAGGGAAGTCCCCCTTACTTTTAAAAGTTAGTTAGCAGATACATTTTTTAACGTGCATATGCTGTATTTTAAAATATTTAGTGTCGGTATCTGAGAATAGATTTTTGCCTGTGTGCTCCTAATGTATTAAAATAAACAGTGTCATATCAGTTTCATATTAAATCTTAATTGTAATGTTCTATTTATGGTAGATAAGTCTCTCTTAATTACATAAAATGCCAGAGACAACAGGAGGCAGAACAAAATACATTATAGGGAACAAGCAAAGCTAGTGAACAGGAATGATAAGTTAGCGAAGTTGGGGAAAAGTTATGTGACAAAAGCATACAATGATATAGAACTTAATCTTAATATTTACCTCTAGCAAATCCTAAATACAGAATTGTCCAAAAATCTAAGTAATGCAGAAATATATATGAAATAGGAAGTGAAAGTCCACTACAATCCACGTCCAAAAATAATCATTAACAGCTTACTTTATATTCTTTTTGATTTTCTATGTACTAACATACAAATAAGTATATGTATCTCTTTATCAAAAATGGTATTGGAGGGCTTCCCTGGTGACGCAGTGGTTGAGAATCTGCCTGCCAATGCAGGGGACACGGGTTCGAGCCCTGGTCTGGGAGGATCCCACATGCCGCGGAGCAACTGGGCCCGTGATCCACAACTACTGAGCCTGCGCACCTGGAGCCTGTGCGCCGCACCAAGAGAGGCCACGATAGTGAGAGGCCTGCGCACCGCGATGAAGAGTGGCCCCCGCTTGCCGCAACTAGAGGAAGCCCGTGCGCAGCAACGAAGACCCAACACAGCCATAAATAAATAAATAAATAAATAAATTTTTTTTAAAAAAAAGAAAAAAGCCTCTTATTCTAACTTTTTAAAAAAAAAAATGGTATTGGACTATATATACTCTTTTGTAACCTTTTTCACTTAATAGTATATCCTTCCATGTCAGTGTATGTGGTTTTCTTCCAGTTCCTTAAAGATGCCACTTTGCTTACCTCATGGCCTTCCATACAATCCTGGAATATTCTTTCCCATACTTTGCAAATCTAGTTCCTTGTTTCCCTTTAATTCTCTGCATAAATGTCATTTCTTTAGATAGGTTTTTCCAGGTCAATTTATAGAGTTCTCCCCACCATTATTCTCTATCACTGCACAATATTTATTTCCCTTGGAGCAGGTACCACAGTTTGTAATTGTGAGTTTGTTCACTTATTTTCTTGCCTATTTTTTCTCTCTAAACTGTGAATCTCACAAGGACAGGGAATAAACCTGTTTTCTTCATTACTGTATATTCAGTGCCTTGCACAGTGCCAGACACCATAGTAAGCTCTAAATAAATGTGTTGAAATAAATAAGTGTGTAAGTAACACACTGAAAAAAGGGTATTTTTTCTTTCACTTCCTGTCCATGATGGATAGAGCACTGCTTTCTTTTTTTCTTCAGTTCTTTACTTATTCTCAGTTAAGAAACAATACTGTACAGTTGACCTTTGAACATCATGAGTTTGAACTGTGCAGGTCCACTTTTACATGGATTTTTTTTCAATAAATGCATACTACAGTACTTACAGGATACGTGATTGGTTGAATCTGTTGTGGTTGTGGAACTGTGGATACAGAAGGTCAACTGTAAAGTTATACACAGATTTTTGACAGCACAGAGGTTAGTGCCCCTAACTTCCTACACTGTTCAACTGTACTTATCTTGATTCACACCTGGGATTTGTTTTAATCAGGTATGGTAAGGTGACAGACACAAGGACAACTGCTTTTGAAATAAGAGTTTATTATATACAGTTCCCAAAAAAAGGGAGCATGCCACACCATGCAGGGCCACATGGGGAAGCACCAGGGTCAGTCTGGAGGCAGAAGGAGTGAAAGAAAAAGCATGGCCCAGAGCCTTTATTGTAGTTTCTGCAGAAAGGAATGGATGAGGCAGCATACGAAGGTTTAAGTAAATTTGGGATTGGATAGTTTGAATATTTTTAGCAGGCTCTGGTCTATAGGGGTGGTCTCTAGTTGTCCAGTACCTGGCCCTGGGTGGAGAGGGGTGATTTAGAGCAGGGGAAATACTGGCTTGGCGTATGAGAATTAAATAAAGGAGGAAGCTGGGGATATGGGCTTTAGATTGGTTGGTTTGGATATGAAAGGCACATTCACAGAGGAAGCCATTTGCTACCTCTAGGATAATTTTTAGAGATAAAAGCCCTGCGAGTGGCAGCCTCTCCTCTGTCGGTAAGGCCACCAATATATCAAAGTATCACAAAATATACAAAATAAAAAGCATGATTAATACATTTCCAACCTAATTTAGGTATTATGAATGCTCATTCCCCAGTTAAATTTTTCAGATGAAAGATATAAACCACATCTGTGTATATAAATCTTTGTCTCGTTTAATGCAGGCAGATGGGCAGGGCCTGAAATTTGGAGTTAAGAACCTGAGTTTAAGCACTGATCCTTCCCATTTCCAGCTGGGTGCTCTTAGCCAATCCACTTAACCTCTCTGAACAGCAAGTTCATCATAACTAAAGCAGGGATAACAGTAATATTTACCAGAAATGTGATTGTATTTGTCAAAATGTTTTGTAACTACAGTGCACCATGTACATGTTTAAAGTTTTACTGCAATATACTGCAGGGACTTTTTCTCAGAATAAGAATTTAGAAGGTTTTTTTGTTGTTGTTGTAATTATAGAAATGTTCAAGGGCAAGACTGGAGGGGGAACACTAAAAATTGATTCAGGAAAAGAATAATAATTCACTGTCTAGTTACATAGTGCAATTTTGGATTAAAGGGTACTTTCCATCAATGGACTTCAAAAAGCTTTGAAACGTTTATTTATTTTCATAAGATTTTGAAGTCAGTTAGGTTAAAGTTGTCGTCATTTACTCTCTGAAAGGGAAATAAATACACAGCAAGTTACATAACCTGCTTGAGTCCAAATTAGAACCAAGGCTTTCAATTTTGCCACATAGTGCTCAGACTGGAGCTGCACTGCTCCCCACAATAAGCAAGCACCTTCTTTTGCTGGAATCATCTAAGGTTTGGTTTTATCAAAATGTTTGCTGGATCAAGCAATTTAAAAAAAATTAGAAAATCTGTCATCAAATAATCATTAGCAATTCATTACCAGCAAATAAGCCTCATCAAGTGCCTCTAAGATGTAGGCATTGGTTTTACTTAATGAAGTGAAGAATCTGTGTCCTCTCCTGAGGTCCTAAAATTTTTGTCTCTTCTGGGCCATTCTTCCCTCTGCTCTCATCTAAAGAACCAATGTTTTCACATTTCTCTTCTCCCTAAAATTTCAGGTGATTTAGGACTAAATCCAAAGCTCCTTCTGTGGCTTACAGAGTCTTTATTTTCTGACTCTAAAACACCTTCCTCTGCTTCCAACTGCCTTTATACTTAAGCCTCATTAAATTTCTCATCAGTCAGACAAAAGCTAGGCCTTTTCACTGCCCTGCCTTTACACCCAACTTTAATTCACCTAAAATAGCACTAAGGGGAGGCTGAGAGGAGAAAGAGAAGGCTACACTTGTTAAATACAGTTGTCGCTCGGTATCCACCGCGAATTGGTTCCAGGACCCCCTAGGATACTAAAATCCATGGGTTCTCACTTCTTTTCTATAAAACGGCGTAGTATTTCCATATAACCTATGTGCATTCTTCTGTATACTTTAAATCATCTCCAGATTACTTATAATACCTAATGCAATGTAAATGCTATGTAAATGTTTGTAAATACAGTGTAAATGCTATGAAATAGTTGCCAGAGCATGGCAAATTCAAATTTTGCTTTTTGAAACTTTCTGAAATTTTTTTAAAAAATATTTTCGATCTACAGTTGGTTGAATCTGTGGATGCGGAACCCGAGGATATGGAGGGCCAACTGTCCTTTCTGAGTGCTCTACATACAGTATCCTATCTAATTTGCACAGCAAACCCATGAAGCAGGTATCATTATCCTCCATTTTGCTGATGAGGATACTCACTTTAGTGAGATTAAGTAACCTGTCCAAGGTCATACTGCTAGTAAGTGGCAGGATTAGCTTTGGAACTGAAGTCCACCTGCAAAATACATGCTCTGGCCTCTTCCATATGCTGACCCTCTCCACCCACTATTGTCATCTGGCATTATTCTTTGGATTCTCCTCAACCTTTTCATCCTTTGGGCTTCACAGCCTCACCCAGATGGAGTTAGTGCTCTCATAGTACTCTGTTTATACTCCTCTAACAATACTTACTGGGTATTTACTTTTAATTGAGATATAATTCACATAAAATTCATCTGTTTAAAGCATATAACTCAGTGTATATTCACAATGTCATGTAACCATCACTATTATCTAATTCCAGAATATTTTCATCACCCCAGAAGAAACTCCAAGACCTTTAAGCAATCACTCCCCATTCCCCCTTTCCTGAAACCTCTGGCAACCACTAATCTGCTTTCTGTGTCTATAGATTTGTCTATTATGGACATTTAATATGAATGGAATTATACAATATGTAGCCTTTTGTGTCTGGCTTCTTTTGCTTAGCTTAATGTTTTCAAGGTTTATCCACATTGTCATGTGTTTCGGGACTTCATTCCTTTTTACGGATGAATACTATTTCATTTTAGGGATATACCACATTTTGTTTATCCATTCTTCAATTAATGGACATTTGGTTTGATTTCACTTTGTAGTTACTGTGAATAATGCTTACATGAACATTTGTGTACTGGTTTTTGTACAGACATATGTTTTTAATTCTCTTGGTTATATAACTAGGAAAGGAATTGCTGAGTCATATGGTAACTCAGTGTTTAACATCTTGAGAAACTGTCAAACTGTTTTCCGAAGTAGCTGCACTTCTTCACATGCCCACCTGCAATGTATGAGGGTTCCAATTTCTGCACATCCTCGCCAACACTTGTTATCATCTGTCTTTTGATTATAGTCAACCTAGTAGGTATGAAGTGACTGAGCTGCATTTCCCTTATGACTAATAATGAATATTTTTCATGCTTTTATGGCCATTTGTATGTCTTCTTTGGAGAAATGTCTGTTCAAATTCTTTGCCCACAAAGAGAAATTATTTGCCTTTTGTAGTTGTAAGAGTTACTTATATATCTGAATACTAGTCCCTTATCAGACATATGATTTGCAAATGTTTTCTCCCATTCTGTGAGAAGACTTTTCTTTCTTGATTGTGTCCTTTGAAATACAAAATACCAACATTTTAAATTTTGATGAATTTCAGTTTATCTTTTTCTTTTGTTATTTGTGCTTTTGGTGGCAATCTAAGAATCCATTGTCTAATCTAAGGTCACAAAGATTTCCTGCTGTGTTTTTTCTAAGAGTGTTATAATTTTAGCTCTTACACTTAAATCTTTGATCCATCTTGAGCTAATTTTTGTAAATGGTTTAGGGAGAAGTCCAACTTCATTCTTCTGTATATGGATACTCAATTGTTCCAGCATCATTTGTTAAAACAAATTAACTCCCCCCCAAAAAAAGACCTATTATTTCCCCCACTGAATTGTCTTGGCCCTTTACATTGACACATGTCTGCTAGTGTGAGCTCCTTGAGGGCAAGGTTTTTTATATTCCTACTTGCATGTCTAGCATGGGACTATGATGTAGTAAACCCTCAGAAAACGTGTTCAATAAATGAAAAGCTGATTTGAGAATCCTAGTGTCAACCTACACGTACCAAGTGCCATAGACTTTGCTAGATGCTGGGGAGGTTTTATACATGAACTCACAGTCTAGTAAAGTTTTCAAACCAAAAGTTTCCAAGGGGTCCTAGAATCTTACAATCCTACACTGGAATGGGTCTTGGAGGTCGCGATTCCAGTAAGGAAAAGCAGACCTGACAAGGCTAAATAGCAGCCTGTGGCCTATCTCAGGTTAATTTGCCAGAGATCCCAGGTCTCTTTGAAATTACATTATGACTTTACAACTTAACAAAAGATTTTTTTTCAGTTAGGCCTCCATAAAGCATTTTTTCAGTTAGGCAGGCCTTGAGAAAGTCCTCTCCAGATGAAAGACAGCTGCTTCTGTTTCATATCACTCTTATCTTCTGAGATAACTGCTATCAGAGATTAAAAAAATTTTTTTCTCCACCCTAGCTGGACATAATGACTCCTTTCTCTGAACTTCTATAGCTCTTACTTGCTCTTCCACAAAATTAGCAATTTGTTTTGTACTGCCCTAGTGCTTTGGATTTTTATGTAATCTTGAATTATTTATCACGGGTTTATGTGTGAACTTCCTAAGTAGACTGCCCCAACTAGACTCAGGGGCAAAAGTTGCATTTTACATTTACTGTATGAAATATAGGGCTTTGTGCCTAGTGGACATGCAACAGATATTTCTTGACATTATTTGTGTTTTTATAGAATTCATTTTTAAAATAAGAAGCTATTAGGCTTAAGTTTCATTCTGTTTTTCCCTAGAGGCTCAGGGTGAGAGGCTCAAAGGGAGAAGTACCTTCTCTCCTTTGGACAATTGCTAGTGACCCTCTACTTGCTTTCCTAGAGGAATGGAGACACCAGAGAACTAATAATTAGTACATGTACATATTTAAATATTTCTTAATATTACTATTAAAGGTTTTAAAATTCTATGAAAAGGATAAAAGAGATTGGCAGAATTCCCCCCAGAACCCAGTAAATTAAACTAACTCTCAAGGAAACTCTGAGTTGTAGTTTTTAAATTACTGAGTCAGAAAGTAGAGAAACAGGGACTTCCCTGGCGGTCCAGTGGTTAAGACCCCATGCTTCCACTGCAGGGGGCACAGTTTCGATCCTTGGTCGGTGGAACTAAGGTCCCGCATGGCTTGTGGCGTGGCAAAAAAAAAAAAAAAGTAGAGAAAAGACATCCTGTTTCTCTTCTTATCTCAAGCTTGCTTTCTAGTTTTGAGGTGGAAGAAGGAGATGGAATAATCTAGCCTCATATTGAAAAGTGTCCTGCAGAACATAACCAGAATCTTTGGAACTGTTTAACTAAGGTAAAATAGAAAAGGTGGCTGAATGGAAGAGTGAGTATATCGTGACATGATACTCAGTACACTGTCATGCACCTATGGGAACACAGTGAACCTGTTAATGGATTATGATAAGAACAGATTATGTGTGGATTAAAGCGATTCTCTAATAGCAATGAATCCCCACAGCATTTTAGCATGTGGTTAGATCATGGAAAACAAACAAAAAACAAATCAAAACTAAGAATTTTGTGAAGTTAATTTTTTTTTCCTCATCTGCCAGAAATCACTCAGTCCTTGTTTCAAATTCATGGTATTTTAAAATTATGCTAAATAATGGAAAACATTGGAACAATGATAAAGTCACTGTCATTTCAGTTCTTTGGACTTCATTTGTAAAATGAGGCGTAGGTTTTTTGTTCTTCAAACTGTCATTGGGGGACCAGCAGCATCAGACCTTTTAAATCAGATTATGCATTTTAACAAAATCCCTGCCTAATGTGTATGCTTATCAAAGTTTGGGAAGTCTGACCTGGATGATACAAAGTAACGTCCAGCTAGTAAATTCAACCATTCTGTGATTCTAGTTGAATGAGTCCACCCTAGGTAAAAGGAGAGTCACTTTCTTAGGAGTTGTGTTTGACTTGAGTAAACAGATTGCTCAGCAAGTTGAACTAATTTTTCAGGTCATAGCTTTAACAAAGCAAACAGAAAATGAAGACTTGTTCTGCTTATCTGGTGTTGTCAGCTTCCTTCCCATGACAATAAGATTAATTTTAGTATTTAAGTGGACATAAACCAACAGAAAATTATTTCAATATTAAATTAAATAATTTAATATTTGTCGAATACCAACAATTTTCTAAGTGCCAAAAAGAACTTAGAAGGTAAGATTCCTGCTCTTGAGGCACCTAATAATGGTCACTTTGCTTTAAAAGTCTCCGTGTCTGGAGTCCTTATTAATTTAATCATAGGCTGATTCATAATTTGTTATTTTCCAGAATGGGAAGCCATACCAATTCAGTAGAATATCTCATGCCTAAGTCGCAGGGTGATAAGCACGGTATACAGGTGAACTAACAGGCAGCTGTATCTCTGGAGTGCTGTTCCCCTTGACATTGTACATGTGATTAAGCAGCCAAAAATCATTACGGACTCTAAGCTCTGCTTTTCCCCCTTGATTTCTCTGTGGCCCAAAACAGGATGTGGTTTAATTCAAGGTCAGCAGAAATTCAATCTGAAAAGATTTGAGTCCAGTAGGAAGTAGGTGGAGGTGGTAGAAAATGAGCTAGTCCTCTGTGAGAGGGGTGAAGACGGGTTGGCAACCTTGTGTGGGAGAGGAGTGTACTCCAGAGGCTGTGAGAGAGAACTAGGTTATTATTATTTTTTTTAATATTTATTTATTTATCTTGGCTGCGCTGGGTCTTAGTTGCGGGCTAAGAAGCACGGCATGCGGGTTTCTGAGTTGCAGCACGTGGACTCTAAGTTGCGGCATGCATGCGGGATCTAGTTCCCCCACAAGGGATCGAAACCGCGCCCCCGGCATCGGGAGCGTGGAGTCTTACACACTGGACACCAGGGAAGTCCCCGAGAACTAGGTTATTGAAGGAGGCCAGTGCTGGGGTGGGCGAGCTGCTGGAGTGGGGAGAATTTATTAGGTAAGGTTTACATTTTCAATTGGATATGCCATCCTCAAGAACAGGTTTGCCTTTTCAAATCGTAGGGTAGCTTACATTTAATGGTTGACTGCTGTTAGGGACAGCATACTTGGTGCGCCAACATCATCAAACAAATGATACTTCTAAAAGAAGTTTGTGTGTTTTGATGGAGGCTTTTTCAACCTGACATTTTACGAGTCAACTTTGTGCCTTTCAGTTAAGCCAGACACAAGTGGGTTCTTCTGGTCCCTAAAGAAGATGAGGTAGCACTCGGGAGCTGTTGCAATTATTCTTTGTCACTTACTGGCGCATAGTTTCCCATTTTGCATGTTTTCTCTTTATTGGTACATGTCCTGACATCCTATCTGGATTGTAACTTTCTTGAAAAGAAGGGGAGAGCATAATGCCTGCACCAACTAACCCCATAGGAGTTAGTTATGTTGAGGTTTCTCAGACATCTTTGGCTATTCAGTGACTTTCATTAAGTAAATGTCTTATATTATTTTATTTATTTATTTTGCTGACTCTTCGGCTTAATGGAACTCTCCACTGATAGTTCATTAAAACAAAGACATTTTATATCAAAGGCAAAATAAGTTAAGGCTCAAACTGCTGTATGTCATTATCTGTACTGTGGGAGTGAGACTGGGGAACCACAATGGAAATGAGTGTATGTGGCTGGAGTGAAGGGAGTACCCAGAGAAAGCTGGCGATGTCAATGGGGCAGTGAGAGGGCACAGGAGAAAGAAGGGAGAAAGGGAGTCATGGGGGTATTGTTTGCTATCTATGCTAGCTCAGTAAGGTTAATTAACAGAATAAAAACTAAACTCTTACTAACAGCTGTGAGGACTCCAATCAGGAGTCTGGGTCACAACTTTTGCTCTTGAAGGTTAAGTAAAACAATTAATGTAATACTATTAGGACATGATTACACAGGACATGTGTCTACTATTTATTATCTCATTCCATTCACCAAGCAGTTTATTTCTTTGCTCCACATTGGGACAAGCACTCTGATAATGACAAAATGAGAGAATGTTGGCCAAAAATATTTTAAATCCCTTAAGCTGGTGGATTTGAGCCTTAATTAATTTTTTTTCTTTTCAAGTCATCACAGTGAGCCAAAAGTAAGTATAATTTAGCTCAGAGCCCAATATTTATCTCTACAGGTCACAGAGTCCCTCCAAATGATCAGGACTTGCAGTTGAAACACTTTTCTCTCTTTTTAGTGACATGATCAAATGCTTAATGAAACCACAGAAGAATGCTAGGTGAAGGGAGGCAGGCTTACCCAAAGTTGAAGGTACTAGTAAGCACCATTTTAAGTACAACACAAAGAAAATGGGCTGTGGGAGGCTTTTTCACAGTGTTTACCATTGACTTCCCATTTTGTATCATGTGATTCTCAGTTGAGAAACAGGCATCAAAGATCCAGCAGCACGATTTATTAGACGGCATAAAGAACATGAAAAACAAATTTTCATATTTGATCTTGGCTGCAGGACACACTGGTGAGGCTAGTTAAGATTGAATATAAAGGCCTACCTATTCTGATTAGACATTTTCTTGTTAGAGCAGCTCAATCTGTAGAAAGGAAGCCAGATTTTCCTAAAGATATGATTAATGCGATGCCAGGTTCCTTTTAACAATTTTTTTTTTATGTTAATATAAATGTTTCAGACATTACATGAAATTTATAAAAATCTTATATGTTCTGGTATAATGTTATAAGTAATAATCCTAGTTATTACTTTAAAATGTATATCTCAGAAATAACTAATTTTCTTGTCAACTGCATTATTATGAACTGTCATCAAATCTTTAACCGTGGTCATTTTTAAGTCTTTTGTCATTTACAGACAGTTCTGGGTGTACTCTGATGATTTTGCAAATATGTTCCTATAAAAGGGTTTCATCTTCAAGAAATACATGGAAAAGACTCTGACAAGTACAGGTTTCTGGTAACGGACTGTACTGCTGAACTGAATGAATAAGCATTTTCAGAACTCTAATGAAAAACTGATGAACTCATAAAAGTGCTAACAAAAGATCAAGATGAAAAAAAAAAATTAATTACATGGGACTGAGTGAACTGATGAGGATGAGTATAATTTTTGTGACTTTCTGTCTGAATTAAAAAAAAAAAAAATTCCACAAGGACTCAGAGGCAAAGAATATACAAATCAATTTTCACTGCAAAGTAAAGGAGCTGTTACAGTGGAGGATTACTGGACTGAATGTCAATACTATGACATAGTATGAGTGTGTTTCATGTTTGGTAATTGCAATCATTGTTGCTTTTGTTGTGGTCATCCATGTACAATGCTTGGTGTCAGTCGATTTATCTCTTGTAAAAATAAAATACAGTGTGTGTGTGTGAAAAAAAAAAAAAAAAAAAAAAAAAAAAAAAAAAAGACTTTATTTTATTTTTTTTATTAACCCATTAACTTTAATTAATTAATTAATTAATTAATTTTATTTTTGGCTGTGTTGGGTCTTCGTTTTTTCTGTGCGAGGGCTTTCTCTAGTTGTGGCAAGCGGGGGCCACTCTTCATCGCGGTGCACGGGCCTCTCACTGTCGCGGCCTCTCTTGTTGCGGAGCACAGGCTCCAGACGCGCAGGCTCAGTAATTGTGGCTCACGGGCCCAGTTGCTCCGCGGCATGTGGGATCTTCCCAGACCAGGGCTCGAACCCGTGTCCCCTGCATTAGCAGGCAGATTCTCAACCACTGCGCCACCAGGGAAGCCCCGCCAGGTTCCTTTTAAACCCTTTCACAGAGTCCTGTTTTCTTTAAAGAGATGGCTCAATAGTTTCTCATATTTTGTTACTAAAAATGACAATTTCTGTGCCCTGATTATCCTATATGCTTAACTGTCTGTGCCTTGTATCTATTTTATTTATTTATATATATTTTTTTAAATTTTATTTATTTTATTTTTTGCTGTGTTGGGTCTTTGTTGCTGCACGCACGCTTTTCTCTAGTTGTGGCGAGTGGGGACTACTCTTCATTGCGGTGTGCAGGCTTCTCATTGCAGTGGTTTCTCTTGTTGCAGAGCATGGGCTCTAGGCGCGTGGGCTTCAGTAGTTGTGGCACGTGGGCTCAGTAGTTGTGGCTCGCAGGCTCTAGAGTGCACGCTCAGTAGTTGTGGGGCATGGGCTTATTTGCTCTGCAGCATGTGGGATCTTCCCCGGCCAGGGCTCGAACCCGTGTCCCCTGCGTTGGCAGGCGGATTCTTAACCACTGCACCACCAGGGAAGCCCCTGTATTTTTTTTTTTTTTTTTTTTTTAATATCCCTGTGTCTATCTAGTACATTCTACCCCCTCAGCCTGTCTCAGCTATATATATATATTTTTTAATTTTATTGATTTATTTATGGCTGTGTTGGGTCTTCGTTTCTGTGCGAGGGCCCTCTGTAGCTGCGGCGAGCGGGGGCCACTCTTCATCGCGGTGCGCGGGCCCCTCACCATCGCGGCCTCTCCCGTTGCGGAGCACAGGCTCCAGACGCGCAGGCTCAGTAGTTGTGGCGCACGGGCCTAGTTGCTCCGCGGTATGTGGGATTCTCCCAGACCAGGGCTCGAACCCGTGTCCCCTGCATTGGCAGGCAGACTCCCAACCACTGCACCACCGGGGAAGCCCACCCCTGTATCTATTTTAATTGCATCACACTAACTTTAAAAATTAATGTCAGAGCACTTCCGGAATGGAAACATGAGGAGCTCCCTGTATACTCTCCCCAATGAAACAACCATAACTGGTGAAAATTATAAATAAAAAACGACAATTGGATGAGACTGTGGAACAATTTTATGCCCCAGGGCACTGTCAGAAACACTGGAGCAATCAGTTGCCAATTAGTGGAGGCTAACAGCTGGGAGCTATATCCATAAAGGCAAACCAGCCAAAAGCTTGATAGGGAGATGAGGAAAAGAGACAGTCAAAGAGAACCTGACTAAAACCACTGTCATCCCCCAGGGGAGGGACAAGGAGTCAGGGTGACGGTGTGCATGCCAAAGCTGCACCTTCTGAGGAGAGACATTAGAGGCTGCACACTGTGGAGGAAACAAGAGCCTATTGACCAAGTTTGGCCAACTCACAAATAAACAAGCAAACAACAACAATGACAACCAGACCTAGAGCCAGTTTGGATAGGTCTTCAGAGTTGCTACCATGGAAATGTACAGTTTGCAACAAAAAAACTTACGAGACATACAAAGAAACAGGCAATGGGACCCATACACACAGAAACTGTCTTTGAGAGGACCCATATGTTGGACTTAGCACACAAAGACTTCAAAGCAGCTGTTATAAACATGTCTAAAGAACTAAAGGAAACCACGCTTATGAGTGTAGATTCAAAATTCCTCAACAAAATATTAACAAACCAAATCTAGCAACGTATAAAAAGGATTATATGTCATAACCAAGAGGGATTTTTCCCGGGAATGCAAGACTGGCTTACATCTAAAAGTTAATGTAACATATCACACCAATAGAATAAAGCACAAAACCACATGATAATCTCGATAGACACAGAAAAGGCACTAAACAAAATCCAACACCCTTCATAATAAAAATAGGCAATAAACTAGGAATAGAATGGAACTTCCTCAACCTGATAAAGGGCATCTACAAAAAAACTAAAGCAATAATCACATTTAATGGTGAAAGACTGAAAACTATCCACATAAGACCGAGAACAATACAAGAATGTTAACATAGTCCTCTTTATTCAACATAATACTAGAAGTTCTATCTAATGCAATCAGGCAAGAAAAATAAAAGACATCCAGATTGGAAAGGAAGATGTAAATCGATCTGTATCCTAAAATGGCATCATCTTGCACATAGGAAAGTCTAAGGAATCCACCGAGGCACTATTAGAACTAATGAGTTCAGCAAGCTTGTAGGATTCAAGATATATACAAAATCAGTTGTATTTCTATACACTAGCAATGAGTAATAAAAAATTAAATTAGGATGGGAATGTAAATCGGCACAGCCACTATGGAAAACAGTCGATGTTAACAATGTTTTAACGATGTTAAAAAATGCCGATGCATGGATAGTTGGATGGGTTGACTGATTGGCTAAATATTCATTGTGCACCTGTTCCATACAATGGCAATATACAAGGGCCAAGATATGGGGGGCGGCGAAGGAAGAAACGTCAATCTTCCATCATTACTTCTAGTTGAGTTTCTTCGTTTATTACATTCATTATTACATTTGTTACATATATTATACTAAATTCTGGGCAGGTAACCAAATTCTTCTTTCCAGAAGAGGTACTGTATGATTGAGATGATTTATGCAATTGGAAGAATTCACCAAAGTCTAGATTGTGACGAACCCCAATCATTTCCAGTGTCCTCAGGTGCCCACGGTGGATTCAGGACTTCTACGCCGACGGCTCCCGGGGCACAAGTTGGAGACAGACGGTCAGCGAGAAGGCGGGACGCTCTACACGTAAAGAACCTCAAGTCCCAGAATCCCATGGGGACTCCAAGTCCCAGAAACCCGCCCGGCAAATCTACTCCGAGTCCCTAGCCATCTGACCGCGGACGCGACCAAGATAGGAAACTGGGGTGAGATGCCGCAGAATTTGTCCCCCACCATTTTCTTTGTAGGGAGGGGCTTTTTACAGAACTGTAGTTATCTCAGTCTTCACATTCTCTCAGTTACAGCCCACAAAAGGCCCCGTGCCGGCAAGTTTGTTGTGATGTTCAACATCCCCTCTCCTCTCTCCCCTTTTCCTTGCCCCCGTAAGAATGGTTCAGCCGGGCATCTTGAGTTGGATCGATGGTTGCACCCGCCCTCCCCCGGAATGTGGGCCTTTGGAGCGAGTGAGGTGGGAGGGGCGGAGGCGGGAGGCGTGCTGGGCCCCGGCGGCAGCAGAAGCAGTGTCGGCCGCTGGCTGTGGGGGGAGCCGTGCGGTTCCGGCTGCCCCGGCGAGGCGACCTCTGGGCCCGCGCCGCGGGCGTGGAGGACAGGTAGGCGAGCGGGCAGCCGCGGCTCCGGGAGAAACTCGGGCTGCGGAGTCCCCTACGGCGCCCGGTGCGCCGCTCGCACCCTCGGCCTCCAGCGTTGAGGCGGGGGAGGAAGGAGATGCCGACCCAGAGAGACAGCAGTACCATGTCTCACCCGATCGCAGGCGGCGGCGGCAGCGGGGACCATTCTCACCAGGTCCGGGTGAAAGCCTACTACCGCGGGTGAGTGTGTGGGGTGGGGTGGTGGTGAGAGGGAAGGGGAGAGGCCAGCTGGACTTGGCCTGGAGCGGGGGCGGGTGTGGGGCTGGAGATGTGGAAGGGATGGGCTGGGCGGGCAAAGTCGGGGGACTCGGGATGGGTGACCGAGTGGTCGGGGAAGGAGCACGGGGCACTGGATTGCGGCACCCCCAAGGTGTGGCGCAGGGCGCCCTGGAATCGCGCGGCTGAGGGTCCTGAGCAGGGTCCGAGGGAGGATCCTTGGAGTAAGTAGGTCCACCTGGTGGGTCAGAGAGACTCGCCTACCAAGAGATTTACAAGAGCTTTACGTCTTTAAGTCTGGATGTATTGGGGGTTGAGAGTTGATTCTGAGTGATGCCTTAGTTAACTAAGTTTACCATGGGTTTAAAAGACAGGATTGCTTCAGTTTGTTGACCCTTTTGATTACCGGCAGGCCTAAAGCCTCTGGTTCTCTAAGTCAGTTTTGTCTTTATCACATAGAAGAGTTCGCGACGTGTATCTGGACTGTGGTCAGGTTGCCAGTATATTAGACATAGGAGTTATTATTTGAGTTAAGTTGATGCGTTTTCAGGGATATGCATTAGGTACTTATGTCTCGCCAAGGTTAGGTTGTATATGTGTAAATTAAAATTTGTGAACGCTTCTTTGTCAGTGTTGCTTCAAGGACTGTCCGATAGGGTGAGATATTGCAAGAAGAGAAGAGGATGAGCATAGGCACAGTTTTAAAATCTGTGATCTTTATTCATATTATTACCTAAGTTGTAACTATTGTGGTTACCAGAAATAATCCAGCCCTAAAATCAGTGTATTAAATCATATTCCGTAGTATGACTGTGGATTGAAATTTCTTTGAGGTAACTATATTTGGGAGCATTAGAAAGTTGAACTGTTAGTGTGAGCATAAAGGTTTGAAACTAAGGGTTAACAGAACACCCAACCGCTGTGGCCTGTCTTACTGCTTGTTCAAGCAGAAGTAAATTGCTTTAAAAAACTCAAGCACTAGGAGGTTTGAAACTGCAGTACATACTTTTACATTCCTTAGAGGATCAGTGAAGATAGCAAACTTTCAAAATGCCTCTCTTGTTTTGATTTCAAAGAAAATATAAGCCTCTAAATGTCTTACTGATTTGATGTAAGGACTTCCTAGTTTGTTTGCTGCCGTGAAGCCTCTGACATCTCTCTTTTCATTAGCTTGACTGTATTCAGGAGTAGTTTAGAGGAGTTATTTTGGACAGTAACAGTGTTTTTGCTTAAATTGATCAGGGAAGTCTTGATTTTCAAACAATAGCTACACACTTTGCACTGTGGGAAAAAAAAACTTTGCTTCCTTTACCTTACCTTTAATTTGACAGATGAGATATTTCACTTTAGAATGTGTTCCATTTTATAGTTGATGGTCTGTGAGTTGTTAGGTACAGAGAATGAAATATAGTACATTTTCTTTTTTTTAAATAGTGTCTGATTATTGACAGTTTAAAAAACTAGATTAAAAAGTAAATATATGCACATGGTAGGAAAGTACAGTTGTTCAGAAGTATAAAATAAAAAGTGTTCTCCATTCAGTCCTCCCAACCTTCAGAGGCAATTACTATTGATAGTTTATTTCTTGTTCTTCTGGAGGTTGCCTTTATTACTTTAAAAGTTATTCTTCCGTTTCGTGATTTAGCAACTTTACATGGTATCTATTGATTCTTTCCTCTGAAAGATGCGAAATTGGATGCACACTACATTTTGCTTCCTCGGTCCTTGATGCCTGCCAAGTTTTGATTGTTACAGTATAATTTTTAGTTCTCTGGTTTACCTTTCTGACTTTAAATAATATAAATTTTTGACTTATTAAATTTAGGTAGTTTCCAATGATTCCAACTATGAAACACGAAGAAACTAGTGCTTCTTCCTTTTTTCCTATTTTTATTAGTTTGACAACTGTAAATAGGCCTAGTTAGTAAATTAAAGTCATTGTAAGCTTCTCCTTTGGAAAGAAATCAAAGTCTTTAGAATGTAGGGATCATATAATATTTTCTGGGTTTATTGCTCCAATTATTATTATTTTTTTTTAAAAGAGGATAAGGACAGCTTCCCTGGTGGCGCAGTGGTTAAGAATCTGCCTGCCAATGCAGGGGACACGGGTTCCAGCCCTGGTCCGGGAAGATCCCACATGCCACGGAGCAACTAAGCCCGTGCGCCACAACTACTGAGTCTGCGCTCTAGAGCCTGCGAGCCACAACTACTGAGCGTGCGTGCCACAACTACTGAGCCCGCATGCCACAACTACTGAAGCCCGCACGCCTAGAGCCTGTGCTCCGCAGCAAGAGAAACCACTGCAATGAGAAGCCCGCGCACCGCAACGACGAGTAGCCCCCGCTCGCGACAACTAGAGAAAGCCCGCACGCAGCAACGAAGACCCAATGCAGCCAAACATAAATAAATAAAATAAAAAGTTCCCTGTAAAAAATAAATACATTTTGGGCTTCCCTGGTAGCGCAGTGGTTGAGAATCTGCCTGCCAATGCAGGGGACACGGGTTCGAGCCCTGGTCTGGGAAGATCCCACATGCCGTGGAGTAACTATGCCCGTGAGCCACAACTACTGAGCCTGCGCGTCTGGAGCCTGTGCTCTGCAACGAGAGAGGCCGAGACGGTGAGAGGCCCGTGCACCGCGATGAAGAGTGGCCCCCGCTTGCCACAACTAGAGAAAGCCCTCGCACAGAAACGAAGACCCAACACAGCCAAAAATAAATTAATTAATTAATTAATTAACTAAAAAAAAAAAATACATTTAAAAAAATAAATAAAAGAGCATAAGGACTTATAACCTTTTTACTGCTTGACTAAAACGTCTCCAAGACATTCAAGTTAACATTTTCTTTGCTTGTTTTTAAAAACCTATGAATTTTGCTAAGTAATGAGTCAACCCCTTGCCCTTTAGTGCTTTTATTCAATGAAAACTTTCTAATAGTGCCTTCATTCCAAGCCTCATTTAAAGACAACATCAGCACTCTAAATTGTACCAATTTCTGTCCTCTGAAATTAGATCTGTTAAGATTTTATGTTTATTAACAATAGTCTAAGCTGATGGTTATGGTATTACATAGTCAGCTGCTCATTACTACAAATGAAACTAAAATGAGTCACCAATGAGGATAGTTAATAAACAGGTTGGCTAAGTAGAACACCTGCTTGATTTTAAAGTAGAAAATTCTTCCCTTACTATCAAGAAATGTAAGGACAATCTGCGTTTGAAAAAGTTTCTTTTCCTTCAGATCATCTGAACGGCCGTTATCAATTTTCCCCTGTCTCCTTCTAACAATATTTCTTTCCAGTGAATCTTGAAATCTCAGAATAGCCAGAATATTTTAGTGAATGAATTGCTGTCTCCTTTCAATGATGTGTTTAGTGTTCTCATGCTGTTAAATTTGTTCTTAGTGCAACTGTGATATCTCCCTAGATATAACAGATATTTAATTAGCCTTTTTCTAATTTTTATTCAGGAGATTAATAGCCCTGAGAATCTGATTTTATTGGAGACCACCTAAGAGTGCCTGTCTCCTGGCCTGTACTCCTCTTTCCTCACCACAGGAGCTTGTCAATGAGTGGCCTGCCTTCCTTCAATCATTACCTTGTGGTGTTAGTTTGGAGGAGGAGAAACAGGTTTTGTGGGTTAGTGGTAGACTGCCATTGTGTGTGCTATCGTTCTATAAAGTTACTTGATATTACAGGGTAAAATTTAACAAGGAAATGTCTGGATTACTCATTTCTTTACGTTATAAATGTAAGAGAAATTTTGCAAAAAGCTTGTAAAAAAGCTTTTTAAACCAGTGCTGTTGAGCAGTTATGAATCCAGAGGATTCTTTCTGTGAACATCTACAAATAAAAAGGGATGAACTTGCGTATTTGGAAAGTATAGCTGGTTCAGTGATGAAGTATGCAGGATTTTTCTCACTGTGAACAAGTCTTGGCAAGACTTGTTTTTAAAAGTATTGCAAAATAATTTTACTGATATACTTTAGCAATGGTTCTAAGGAAATAAAAACGATATATTAAGTTGAAAGTTGGGGGAATGTGAGTCATTGGTCATGGAGCTTCTGGCATGTCACCTAACCATAGGGCAGCAGATTCGTAGCTTCACCAGAGAGAAAGAAGGGACATGGTGGCCTGGTGCCAAAACCAAAACAACCCTCTCAGAAATTTGGATTAGATAATGTGGAGATAAATTGCTTGTTAGCAGTGAGGACTGAAGCTGAAGAGTTTCGGGAGAGGCTGGTGAGGCCAGGATCACCCATGTGCAAACTGAAGTGCTGAGGAAACAGAGGAGAAAAGAGCAGCTCTCTACAGAAAAAAATTTCCTGGATAGCTTTCTAATACAGCTCCCAAACCTCTTATTAAAGTAACTTGAGTGTTTGTTTTTTTTATGGTTGAAATGAGCCTAATTAAAACACGATTTTAAACGTTCCAGTCTTGTTTAGGATTTCACATTTTACCGAAGTGTGTTTAAACTCAGTTTAATAAATATTGTTGAACAACTACTATAAGCCAGGCACATGGTACTGGGGTGGGCACAGAGGATGTAGAGTTGATAATACAAGGCTCTGCCCTTGAGGAACCAAGAGACTTGTGGGAGGAAAGACTTTAAAAAGTTAATAAAGGGATGTGTGTGTGTGTGTCTGTGTGTGTGTCTGTGTGTGTGTAAGGTATGTGCTAGGATGGCTATTGGGGAGAAGTTTGGGGTGAGGGAAGCCCTCCAAGAGGATGAAATGTTGTTTGATGCTTTTAAAGGATAAGTAGGTTTGCCTGGTGGATTATGATGTTGGGTGGGAGGTCATTCCAGGCATTGCACAGCTGCATGATATGTTTGGAGAATTAAGATCAGTTTAGTCGTTGGTCCCATAGTCATTCCTCATTAGGACATAAAGTGTGAAGTGGGCACTGATGAGAAGTGAGCTAATAAGAAGGTTCACAAGCACTAGATCATGAAGACTCTCGAATATCATACTTTGAGCTTCAGACTTTTTCTCGTTGGTGAAGGTTTTAAGTAAGAGGGATGCACGATTTAGATTTTTATTTTAGAAAGATCATTCTTGGAACCAGTATAGTAGACGAACTAGCAATGGATGAGACTAATCTGGAGGCTTTGGAAGTAGTCCAAGTGAGAGATTCTGAGGAGTTGGAAAAGAGGATATGGATTCAATGGTGATTTTAGGGGGTAGAGTCAATATGAATTAGAGAATGATTGCCTGTGGAGAAGAGAGAGGGTCTGAGTCAGACATGGATTCTCATTTGGAGAGACTAGGGAATAGAAAAGAAAGAGATTTATTAGAGAGGGTAATTAATTACCTGGAACAAGTAATCAAATTTTGAATTCAGGGTGCTTTGGGAGCATCCAGGCGGAAATGTCCAGAATTAACTGAACAACTGTTTTTTGTGTGCCTGCTCTGTGAACCCAGCCCTCTGCGTGACAGCTAACCTATGTAGGAGCATGGCTGAGAACGACGACAGGAACAAAAATGCCACCAATGGCCACATTCAGATCACAAAGACAAGGCACTAAAGCTAAATTTTAAAAATACAGACATATATCAAGTAGCCTCTCACCCCGTCTTCGTAGGGGTAGCCATCATTAACAGTTGGGGATATTCTACATCATATCAATATATCTGTAAGTGTAGGTGTGTGTATACACACAGACACACCCTTTTATTTTTCCAATAAATGGGTTCATATTTCTATACATGTTTCTTTAACTTGAGTTTTTTCATTCCTGGTCATTTTTCCATGTCAGGATAGACAGATGAATAGGTAGATACAATACAGATAGAGCAATCCACCTCTTTCTTTATAATTGGTACATAGTGTTCCATAGTATTGTTATACCATAATTCATTTAATCTTTTTTTCTGATTGATGAACTTTCATTAAATCGCTTTGTCAAATCATGTCGAAGGCGCATCCTTATAGTTAATATGTATTCTTGCAAACATGGTCAAAGATATGCCTGCTTTAAAACTTGATATTATCCTCCAAAAATGTGTCAGTTGACATTCCCCACAACAGTGTACAAATGAAGCACTTTCCTTATGCTCCCATTGCATGTTATTGGTCTTTTAAATTTTTGCAAATACAATTGGCAAAAAATGCTAACTTTTTTTTTTTTAACAATATTGAGAGGTAGATATCATTATCTCCATTTTACGGATGATAACTTCGAGGCTTAGTAAAGCATAATACAAAGCTGAGTCTTACCCTTCAGAGAAATTTCCCTTCACCCTTTTACTGTATTGATGGGGCTTTTTAAGATTACTTTTTTTCTTTATTGTCAAATTCATATTTCACAGTTATTCTTTTCAAGTCAATTTTCTATCTCCTTGATTTTTAAAAAATGCAAGTTTCATTATGGTTTTCTTATAATTAACAATTCATTTGAGGGGGGATACTTTGAGATTGTATGAGTATTTCCTCAAAATCTTTGACCCAGTGGGTTTTACCATCCATGGATAATCCTGCCTACAAAACTTTTTTTTTTTCTGATTGTACTATATTTAATTTAGGAGAGAAGCTTATGTTGAGATAGCAGAAGGACTGAATATGGTTCTTTTTCAGGTTTATTTTTAAAAGCAATTAGTCCTAAGGAAAAACTTTAGATTCTATATTTTAGAACATAGGAATATAATGAATGCTTAAAACTGTTTGCTGAAGCAAAGTTAAGAATGCTTTTTTTTTTTAAATTCAGCTAAAACTATATCTAAATTTGCCATTTTGGGCATCTTTGTGGTGAAGCAGACTGTATTCTGTTGAAGACCAGTGGTAAGCTAATTTATGCCAACACTGAAGTTAAAACCAGGAAAAAAAAGAATCTTCCATGCATGATTTGTTTTGTACCTTTAGAAGTAATATTTTTATTTTGCAGCTTATTTTTAGCTTTGATACTATAATAAGGATTTGGTGATTGTGGGGTATATGAACATGGTGCTTTCCAATTACTTGGAGAGTTATTTATAAAATACTCCCTTAAATGTTTTAGTTCCTGGAACTTAAGGAGTGGCAGTTGATAAATCATGACTCCTTCATTGAGTCTCTTTAGGATGTATGTACTTAACGATTTTTAAAGGATTACACAGATGTTTTAAAAATATTTGTATTTTCTGATAAATATTTTACAGCTCTTGAAAAATAAGGTTTCTGAAGATTCCCTATTGTTTGCAGATATGCTTAGGTATGTGTTAATTTTAACTACGTGTGGACCTTAATAAGGAAGTCATATTTTGATGACATCTGATCATACTAATTTTTTCTCCTTGCATTCAAAAAAGATAATGTCACGCTTGTTCTTTGCCAGGGAAATTAAGTGGGAGCCTTTTCTTCTATTCTGATTTAATTCTAAAATATACTCTCCCAATCCTCACCCCCTCATACTAGTAACCTTGAGGATATTTTGAAAGAAAAATTGCTTTAAGGTAAGCAGGTTCCCTTTTAATGTCACTAGAAGAAGGAACTATTTTCTTATTATTTTAAAATATAAATTTTAAAAATAATTAAAACAGGGACTTCCCTGGTGGTCCAGTGGTTAAGACTTTGCCTTCCATTGCAGGGGGTGTGGGTTCGATCCCTGGTCAGGGAGCTAAGATCCCACATGCCTCGCGGCCAAAAAACCAAAACACAAAACAGAAGCAAGGACTTCCCTGGTGGCGCAGTGGTTAAGAATCCACCTGCCAATGCAGGGGACACGGGTTCGAGCCCTGGTCCAGAAAGATCCCACATGTCGCGGAGCAACTAAGCCTGTGTGCCACAACTACTGAGCCTGCGCTCTAGAGCCCGCAAGCCACAACTACTGAGCCCATGCACCACAACTACTGAAGCCCGCGCGCCTAGAGCCCGTGCTCTGCAACAAGAGAAGCCACCTCAATGAGAAGCCCACACACCGCAACGAAGAGTAGCCCCCGCTTGCTGCACCTAGAGATAGCCTGCCCCCAGCATTGAAGACCCAACACAGACAAAAAGAAAAAAAAAAAAAAAAAGAAACCAGAAGCAATATTGTAACAAATTCAATAGACTTTAAAAATGATCCACATCGGGGCTTCCCTGGTGGCGCAGTGGTTGGGAGTCCGCCTGCCAATGCAGTGGACACGGGTTCGCGCCCTGGTCCGGGAAGATCCCACATGCCGCGCAGCGGCTGGGCCCGTGAGCCACATACTACTGAGCCTGCGCGTCTGGAGCCCGTGCTCCGCAACGGGAGAGGCCACGACAGTGAGAGGCCCGTGCACGGTGATGAAGAGTGGCCCCCGCTTGCCGCAACTGGAGAAAGCCCTCGCACAGAAGCGAAGACCCAACACAGCCAAAAATAAAATAAAAAAAAACAAAAAACAAAAAACTGCCCAGTAGTGTGAAATAATTCTGTAAAAAAATTAAAAAAAAAAAAATGATCCACATCAAAAAAAACCTTAAAAAAAAAATTTTTATTTATTTATAACAGTCATTTAAAATTTGTTTTATATCTTATTTATAATTATCATAAAATCATACCTTTACATGGTAGAAAAATTAATAATATTCTATGCCATTCAGAAAGGTCTAAGTATTGGTTTGGCCAAAAAGTTCGTTCAGGTTTTTCCGTAACATCTTAAAAACCCAAACGAACTTTTTGGCCAACCCAATACAAAGTACATCTTCTTTCCATCTCTAGTCTCTCCTTAATGCCCTGTTCCACCACCCAGAGTTAACTACTATTAAAATTTTGCTTTCTTTTATTATATCTGTTGATCAGTATGGAAGATGAGGAATTTAGCACTTCTTCATTGCCTCCTCTCCTGACTATTTTTAGTTTTTCTTGTGGTTACATTTATAACTTAAATAATATACCCCCTCCCTCTTTTCTTTTTTATTTATAATTGTGGTAAAAAAAATTAATTGACCATCTTAACCATTTTTAAGTGTACAGTTGAGCAGTGTTAACTATATTCACATTGTTATGTGACCAATCTCCAGAACTTTTTCATTTTGCAAAACTGAAACTACATACTAACAACTCTCCCATTCTCCTCCAAACCCCAACCCCTGGCAACTACTATTCTATTTTCTGTTTCTATGAATTTGACTACTCTAGATATTTCATATAAATGGAGTCATACAGTGTTTGTGTTTTTGTGGCTGGCTTATTTCATTTAACATAATGTCTTCAAGCTTCATTCATATTGTAGCATGTGTCAGAATTTCCTTTCTTTTTAATGCTGAGTAATATTTCTTTGTATTTATATCACATTTAGTTTATGTATTCATCTGTCAGTGGACCCTTGGGTTGCCTCCACCTTTTGGCTATTGCGAATAATGCTGCTATGAATGTGGGTGTACCAATATCTTTTGGATTCCCTGCTTTCAGTTCTTTTGGATATATATACCCAGAAGTGGAATTGCTGGATCATATGGAAATTCTATTTTTAATTTTTTGAGGAGCATCCATACTGTTTTCTATAGCTGCTGCACCATTTTACATTCCCACCAACAGAGCACAAGGTGCTAATTTCTCCACATCTTTGATTATACTTGTTGTTCTGTTTTTTTTCATAGTAGCCATCCTAATGGATGTAAGGTGACATTTCATTATGTTTTTTTTTTATTGGCGTATAGTTGATTTACAATGTTGTGTTAATTTCTGCTGTATCATTATAGTTTTGATTTACATTTCTCTAATAATTAGTGATAATGAACATCTTTTTTTTTTTAACATCTTTATTGGAGTATAATTGCTTTACAATGGTGTGTTAGTTTCTGCTTTATAACAAAGTGAATCCGTTATACATATACATATATCCCCATATCTCTTCCCTCTTGCGTCTCCCTGAACATCTTTTTCCTAAGCTTGTTGGCCATTTGTATATCCTCTTTGGAGAAGTGTCTGTTCAAGTCCTTTGACTATTTTTAAGTTCAGGTTATTTGTTTTTTTCTTGTTCCCTGCTTTTACATTTAATTATTAGTTTTAGATATATTGACTCTCCACTAAGAAAGAGACATTTTTGAATTTACACTTCCTTTTGCTTTCTCTACATCTTGATTTTTCTTGGTAATTTTTATATTGTAAAGGTTTATAACATTATTCTGTTCTTTAACTCATATTTTTTAAAGTAATTTTAAAAAGCATTTATAATGAATTCTTATGTAAGTGTGATGCACTTGAAAAGCTAAGAAGTGTGCTTAGATGCTTAGAGAAGAAAAAGTAATCTTGTGTCAATAAAACTTCTTTTAAGGGTTCCTGTTAACTTTAATTTTGGGGGCTGGTATGTTTTCTCCATAAATTTTATCCCATCTGTTTTCAATCATCTAGGATTTTCTCATACTTTTTGGTCTGCTGCTGGTGCCTTTTTCGTGTTCTAAGACTTTGATAAACTTGTCATTTCAGTTTTCTGTCATTTCATTGGGCCCTTAGGATGAAAGGTTATAGATGTTTGTTCCCTCCACCATATTAGACCAGAAGCATCTGCTTTTGTTTTGTTTTGTTTTGTTTTGTTTTTCTGTGTGTTGTTTTTAGAAGGTTGGATTATTTTTATCTAATAAGGGTCCACTTCTATTTAAAGTATTATATGAATACATAATGTTTTAAAATTTATTGAACACATTTAGAGTATGCTATATGCTAGGTACTATTTTAAGTATTATAAACATGAATTCACTTAATCCATTAAATCCTTATAATATCATAGGAGATAATATTATTCTCATTTTATAGATGAGGAAATTGAACTAACAGAGAAGTTAAATAACTCACCTAAGGTTATACGGCTGGTAAGTGATAGAACCTGGATTCAAACCCAAGCATACTGGCTTTAGCTCTCATGGTCTTAACCATTATACTATGGCTGCCTCGTATATGTCATTCCTCCATTGTGGAATGCTTTTTATTTTACATTTCCTCATGCTTTTTTTGGAGACCAACATATGACACCTCCATTCACTCAGCATATATTAATTGAACATCCACTCTGAGCCAGACGCTTCTTCAGATATTGGTGATACAGCAATGAGCAAAACAAAATGCCTGCTCTCATGGATTTTATGTTTAGTTGGGGGAGACAGACTGTAAAATATGTATAATTTATATATGCTGGCAACATATTTTCTCTGAAGAATAAAAAAAATTAACTAGCTTCATACACTAAAGTAGACTCATTTAATCTCAGAAACAAGGGTTACAGTTTTTATTAGCCAAACTCTTTTTTTTTTAAATTAATTAATTTATTATTATTTTTTGGCTGCGTTGGGCCTTCGTTGCTGCGCACGGGCTTTCTGTAGTTGTGGCGAGCAGGGGCTACCCTTTGTTGTGGTGGCTTCTCTTGTTGCGGAGCCTGCGTTCTAAGCACGTGGGTTTCAGTAGTTGTGGCTCACGGGCTCAGTAGTTGTGGTGCACGGGCTCAGTTGCTCCGTGGCACGTAGGATCTTCCCGGACCAAGAATCGAACCCGTGTCCTCTGCA
The DNA here is from genome assembly GCF_028023285.1 of Balaenoptera ricei. NCBI lineage: Eukaryota > Metazoa > Chordata > Mammalia > Artiodactyla > Balaenopteridae > Balaenoptera > Balaenoptera ricei. Next base: position 65,218,313 of record NC_082642.1, read on the forward strand.
TTGGTAGGCGGATTCTTATCCACTGCACCACCAGGAAAATCCCTAGCCAAACTCTTAAAAGTGAAATTGACTGACTGTATCCATTGTGCTTTTGTCACAAAATAACATCTAATGATAGCTGTGCGTTGGGTGGATGCTGCTGTGGGAGGTGGTGTTGCAGATTAGCATGCAGGTGGTTTTTCAGGAGTGCTTTTGGGGTTGACAGCTATGGAAGAGAAGGGGAGAAGCAAGCTTAGGTAGGAAAAAATCAAGATGCCCTGAAGTCTCTACAGAAATCTTAGTTGACCCTCCAGGGAGTTCTGAAGATGAGTTGACACATCAGAGCTTTCCTGAGTCACGTCTGGGACCTTTATACCCCCATATTGAATTGGCTGTTGGTTGTGGGCTGACCAGGAAGGGGATTTGACTATAGGCGAGCAGTCACATCTCTGAAGGAAGCTGAAGACTGGGGATGTCTACTGGTAGCACTCCCGGTAGCTGGGATGACAAATGCTCCATTGCTAATGGGGGATTCTGGAGGTGGGGTGGAGAGCGGGAAGGTCAGATCACAGCATGCACCATGAGTGTCATTAGGAGATGTGGATTTGAATTCGCTTTCTGTTTCCTAACTGTGAGACTCTGGCAAATATTCCCCTGTGCTATGCTTTTTAAATCTGTAAAACAGGATTAGTAGGTCTAGCTTGACAGTTATTATGAAAATCATATAAGATGTTTGTTCAAACACCTGAAACATGCTAAATATTCTATACATGTTTATAGGCTAAGGAAACATAAACAGTGATACTTCTTTGTCAAGAGTGCACTTTTTAGAAGTTGGGTTTCTCCTGGAAAATACTACTTCTACATTCAGTTAAGAAATATTTGAGTCCCTATTATGTAAATAGTTATGTGAATATATTAAAAAGTCAAGAATTTTTATCTTCCAGCTGTTTATAATCTAGCTAAGGATGTGTGTATATAACTAGTTGAATAACAAAAATTGGAACATAAGATACATGTTGGACAGGTTTAGAAGTATAGACCATTAGGCTTATGTGGTTGAAAAAGTTTTAATGGAAGTTGATATTGAAGAAAAAAGTTGATGTTGAAGAAAGAAGGTTGATGTTAAAGAAAGATCCCCACCTCCCTCCTTAAACTGAGGACAGGTCAGGATTAATACTTGGATCATCAAGGTCTTATGTGTGGTGGTTTGAGTAAACAGATGTCCATAATAGAGAGTTTGTGTCAGGAATGGTGTGATCACATTGAGAATAGAAATTGGAACAAGCTTAACAAGAGTCTTAAATACCACAGAGAGAGTTGGAATTACAGATTTAGGAGACCCTTACGTAGAGATAATAGTTAAAACATTGAATGTGAATTAGGTTTCAGAAAGAGAGAGACAATGAATATGAGAGAGATTGTGAAGAACGTCTTGTGATTGGAGACAGAGGAGACTTAATAAGTGTTCAGAATAGTAGAAAGGGAGCCAGGGAAGCAGACTGTTATGAAAGCTAAGGCAAGAGGGTTCCAAGAGGCAGGGGCAGAAAACCATGCAATGCTTAGAAAGAGAATGATTATCAAGAAAACGCCATTCAGTTTCTATGTGTGGCTCTCCGCTTACCTTCTATAAAGCCCCTAAAGACTGCAGTTTTAACTTTTTTGCAGATGTCTAAAATTTTTAATACCTTATTTCTTACTCTGTGTTCTACGTTCCAACTACACATGTGTGCTTGCACAGTCCCTAACACAGTGTCATTTCCTTCCTTTCTTCAACAAATATTTATCGAATACGCATTCTGTGCTAGACACCACGTTGGCCACTAGGAATATAATGAACAAAATTCCTACTTTAGTCAAGCTTACATTCTAGCTGGGGTAGATGGTAGACTATAAACATTGGTTTATCTGTCCAGTGATAGAAGAGGTAGGTCAGCGGGGCAGCTAGGGCCATTCACACAGGGCCTTGTAGACCCTGCTAGAGACTTTGGATTTCCCTTTACTTTGGGGAAAGGCATTTGGAGAGTTTAAAACAAAGGAAAGACATGAACTACATTAATTTTGTAAAACCCTTATGACAGAGGTCACTATATGTGTGTTACATTAAGAGTCATTCAGTCTGTTTGACTTACCTTTGAAAGGATGACTGTGGCTGGCTACAACATGGAGATTAGATCACAGGTAACCTTCTTATGGCTCCCTGGAGCAAAACCCAGGCTTCTGTTCTAAAACATTTTGTTATGTTTTTAAGTCTCGTTGTGAGTAGCTGCTAGGTGGATTTATTTAAGTACTATGACTTATCCAACAGTAATATAAAAATAAACACACATTTATGTCAATTCCTTCATTTTTTTTGGTGTCTACCTTAAAATATGAATCCTATTTTAAAACCAATTTTGGCAAATGAGTTGTTAATCTGGGTGATGAATCCGTGGAAGTCAGGGCTGAGAAAGAGGACATGACAGACCTTTGTCAAATTTTTGAAGGGCCATCTCTTGGATGAAGGTAGACTTTTGGGGGAGGAGAGATCTGGGTCTAGAGATTGAAAGAGATTTCAGTTAAGTATAATGCAGAGTTTGTCAGTAATAGAGCTGTTTGTCTATGGAGTGGAATGCCTCACAAAAGAGTGAGCTTCTGATAACTAACATTAAAGCAAAAGTGGAACTACTATCTGTTAAAGCAGTTAGGGTGGGCTTCCTGAATAAGGAGGGGAGATTGAATTAAGGTTTCTCACAAAATCACTATTTTTACCTTTAAGCATTATTCAATATTGGTATTTTGTTTTTTACAGAGATAGTTTACTGGAAGCGACACAGGGTGGTGCACACACAAAATAACTGAAGTCCATCAAATTGTCAGGCATTCAGTAAAATGTAGAGCATTATTAGTCTTAGTCATTGTCTAACTTAAAACTCCTTTTCTTTTTCAGGGATATCATGATAACACATTTTGAACCTTCAATCTCCTTTGAGGGCCTTTGTAATGAGGTTCGAGACATGTGTTCTTTCGACACCGAACAGCTTTTCACCATGAAATGGATAGATGAAGAAGGTGAGTGAATAAAGAGATGGCTGCCTGTGTGAGCATTTGATTTAAGATACCATTTTGTAATTTTTTTTAACAATAAAGCTATATTTAATTTCAATCAATCAAAATGTTGTAGCTTTTAGAATCTATTGCTCAAGACTGCACGTAAGCAACTTAAATGCAAATTATATTGGTAGCGCTTAAGGGAAGCAGACTGTGTACTTTTTTTTTTTTTTGCTCTCCTTCTATTTGATATTTTTTTATTAGTTATCTATTTTATACATATTAGTGTATATATGTCAATCCCAATCTCCCATTTCATCCCCCCCCACCCGCTTTCCCCCCCTGGTGTCCATACGTTTGTTCTCTACATCTGTGTCTCTATTTCTGCCCTGCAAACCAGTTCATCTGTACCATTTTTCTAGATTCCACATATATGCGTTAATATATGATATTTGTTTTTCTCTTTCTGACTTACTTCACTCTGTATGACAGTCTCTAGGTCCATCCACGTCTCTACAAATGACCCAATTTCATTCCTTTTTATGGCTGAGTAATATTCCATTGTATATATGTACCACATCTTCTTTATCCATTCGTCTGTTGATGGGCATTTAGGTTGCTTCCATGACCTGGCTATTGTAAATAGTGCTGCAGTGAACATTGTGGTACATGTATCTTCTTGAATTATGGTTTTCTCTGGGTATATACCCAGTAGTGGGATTGCTGGGTCATATGGTAATTCTATTTTTAGTTTTTTAAGGAACCTGCATACTGTTCTCCATAGTGGCTGTATCAATTTACATTCCCACCAACAGTGCAAGTGGATTCCCTTTTCTCCACATCCTCTCCAGCATTTGTTGTTTGTAGATTTTCTGATGATGGCCATTCTGACTGGTGTGAGGTGATACCTCATAGTAATTTTCATTTGCATTTCTCTAATAATTAGTGATGTTGAGCAGCTTTTCATGTGCCTCTTGGCCATCTGTATGTCTTCTTTGGAGAAATGTCTATTTAGGTCTTCTGCCCATTTTTGGATTGGGTTGCTTGTTTTTTTAATATTGAGCTGCATGAGCTGTATATATATTTTGGAGATGAATCCGTTGTCCACTGATTCATTTGCTGATGTTTTCTCCCATTCTGAGGGTTGTCTTTTCATCTTGTTTATAGTTTCCTTTGCTGTGCAAAGCTTTCAAATTTCATTAGGTCCCATTTGTTTATTTTTGTTTTTATTTCCATTACTCTAGGAGGTGGGTCAAAAAAGATCTTGCTGTGATTTATGTCAAAGAGTGTTCTTCCTATGTTTTCCTCTAAGAGTTTTATAGTGTCCAGTCTTACATTCAGGTCTTTAATCTATTTGAGTTCATTTTAGTGTATGCTGTTAGGGAGTGTTCTAATTTCATTCTTTTAAATGTAACTGCCCAGTGTTCCCAGCACCACTTATTGAACAGACTGTCTTTTCTCCATTGTATATCCTTGCCTTCTTTGTTGTAGATTAGTTGACCATAAATGCATGGGTTTATTTCTGGGTTTTCTATCCTGTTCCATTGATCTATATTTCTGTTTTTGTGCCAGTACCATATTGTGTTGATTACTGTAGCTTTGTAGTATAGTCTGAAGTCAGGGAGTCTGATTCCTCCAGCTCTGTTTTTTTCCCTCAAGATTACGTTGGGTATTCAGGGTCTTTTGTGTCTCCATACAAATTTTAAGATTTTTTGTTCTAGTTCTGTAAAAAATGCCACTGGTAATTTGATAGGGATTGCATTGAATCTGTAGATTGCTTTGGGTAGTATAGTCATTTTCACAATGTTGATTCTTCCAATCCAAGAACATGGTATATCTCTCCACCTGTTTGTGTCATCTTTGATTTCTTTCATCAGTGTCTTATAGTTTTCTGAGTACAGGTCTTTTACCTCCTTAGGTAGGTTTATTCCTAGGTATTTTATTCTTTTTGTTGCAATGGTGAATGGGATTGTTTCCTTAATTTCTCTTTCTGATCTTTCATTGTTGGTGTATAGGAATGCAAGAGATTTCTGTGCGTTAATTTTATATCATGCACCTTTACCAAATTCATTGATTAGCTCTAGTAGTTTTCTGGTGGCATCTTTAGGATTATCTATGTATAGTATCATGTCTTCTGCAAACAGTGACAGTTTTACTTCTTTTCCAGTTTGGATTCTTTTTATTTCTTTTTCTTCTCTGATTGCCGTGGCTAGGACTTCCAGAACTCTGTTGAATAATAGTGGCAAGAGTGGATATCCTTGTCTTGTTTCTGATCTTAGAGGAAATGCTTTCAGTTTTTCACTATTGAGAGTGATGTTTGCTGTGGGTTTGTCATATATGGCCTTTATTATGTTGAGGTAGGTTCCCTCTGTGCCCACTTTCTGGAGGGCTTTTATCATAAATGGGTGTTGAATTTTGTCAAAAGCTTTTGATTTAAGGTACCATTTTGTCTTTTTAAAATTAATTAATTAATTTATTTTTGGCTGCATTGGGTCTTCGTTGCTGCACGTTGACTTTCTCTAGTTGTGGTGAGCGGGGGCTACACTTTGTTGTGGTGTGCAGGCTTCTCATTGCAGTGGCTTCTCTTGTTGCGGAGCACAGGCTGTAGGCACGCGGGCTTCAGTAGTTGTGCTACGTGGGCTCAGTACTTGTGGCTCGCGGGCTTTAGAGCGCAGGCTCAGTAGTTGTGGCGCACGGGCTCGGTTGCTCCATGGCATGTGGGATCTTCCAGATTAGGGCTCGAACCCGTGCCCCCTGCATTGGCAGGCGGATTCTCAACCACTGTGCCACCAGGGAAGCCCTGTTTTTAAAACGTAATGAAAGTCCTAATTAACTTAAGGAGGGAAAGGTATGTTAGAAATTTGATGCCATTCTTATTTTCCTTCAACTATTTGAGTATCAAAGAGTACAACTTTGTTTTGCCCTTTTTACCCTTAAATATAGTGAAATTAATGTGACTTTTTCCCAGCAATAAGGTAAACATCTCATTAAATAGTGTTACATTTTAGTTTAATTTTGAATATATGTTGCCTTATATTTTAAGACATTACTTTCAATAATTTGACAGTACTTTACAGAAAATATTCTTTAAAGAAAATGTTTTAAAAAAAGTGTAAAAGTGATTGTGACAACCATTATTTCAAAGGTGGTGGCAAAAACTTGATTCAGAAAACATTTATTGAATATGTGTGTGTTGAGGATAGATACTTTCTATTCTCAAACTCCACAGGGAGATGGACATGTGAAAAACAAAAGTGACAGTTGAACCTGAATGCATAAGGGCCTCAGAATACAAAAGAAACAGCATCTGCATATGCCTGAAATATTTGCAAAGTTTGAACTAAACGTATAACAGAGTAAAAGTTTTCGAAGTGGAGTAGGTGAGGGGAGAACCAGAAAGAGAATAATATATAAGAAGGCACAGAGGTATGAAGAACATGGTGTGTGTGGGAAGAGCAGTAATTCACTAAATTGAAAGTATGGGGAGGCCTCCTTCTGGCAGTCCCATATTGAACCGGAGTTGGAAGAGGTGAGTCTGGTCTCAGAATGGAGATAAAACCACCACCAGGTCACTCCCAGCCTGCTGCCACCAGGAGGAGGGCCATTATCCAAAGGAACCAGTGCTGTTGAGAAAACTGCTTATTGGAGGTCTGAGCTTTGAAACTACAGATGATAGTTTAAGAGAACATTTTGAGAAATGGGGCACACTTACAGTTTGTGCAGTGATGAGAGACCCCCAAACAAAACGTCCCAGGACCTCTAGTTTTGTGACTTACTCTAGCATTGAAGAGGTGGATGCAGCAGTGAGTGCAGGACCGCCCCAAGGTTGATGGGTGTTTAGTGGAACCAAAGAGAGCTGTTTCTAGAGAGGATTCTGTAAAGCCTGCTGCCCTTCCGAAAGTGAAGAAACTTTTTGTTGGTGGTATTAAAGAAGATACAGAAGAATATGAGAGTCTACTTTGAAAAGTATGGCAAGATTGAAACCATAGAAGTTGGTCTTTCAACCATGGAAGACAGGCAGAGTGGAGAAAAGAGAGGATTTGCTTTTGTAGCTTTTGATGATCATGATACAGTTGATAAAATTGTTGTTCAGAAATACCACACTATTAACGGGCATAATTGTGAAGTGAAAGGCCCTTTTTAAACAAGAAATGCAGTCTGCAGATCGCAAAGAGGTCGTGGAGGTGGATCTGGCAGCTTTGTGGGTTGTGGTGGGAACTTTGGAGGTGGTGTAGGGTTTTTGTATTTAACCTGTTAACCAGAAGCCGTGGGAGCCTAGTTACGCTAATGCTGCTTTTTAAGAGACAACTTTTCCCAAAAAGTAATTAAAATATTAATCAGTTACTATTCGGATGGGATGCTGATTATTCATAAGGGCTATTATTGCTGCCCCAAAAGGGCTTGTTAAAAATTGAGATTTGATGTTAATTCACTTTTTTTAAAAATGACTTTTGAGGGACAGGTGCTTAAAATAAAACTAGTTTCTAATTTTTTTTTTAATTAATTAATTTTAAAAGTTAAGGATGGGGAGTGGTAAGGAACTTGGGCTAGATCCTTCCTACTCAAAGTGTAGTCTGTAGTACTTAATAGAAAAGGGGGCTCTCTGGCCCCATCACAGACTACTGAATCAGAATCTACATTTTAACAGGATCTACAGGTGAGTTGCATGAGTATTAAAGTTTGAGAAGCATAGGACTAGATCCCAGAAGGCTTTGCAGACCACATTAGACTTTATTTTACATGATGGAATGTCATTGAAGTGTAGTTGAAAGATGCCTAAATATACTAGTTTTGTATAATGGTTTTCTATTAATTGTAATACCAATGGAATTTCATTTTAAGGAATGTCATTTTAATATTTAGCTCAATATTTGGGGCTGGCCATTTCTGTGTTCCGTGATATGAAGAGCCCTGAAAAGATATTATTCCAGCTTCAAGCTATGAAGCCCATTTTCATGTTTTAAGGCCATTTTTAAAAGTTTCTCTAAAGTAATCCATGTTTACTGTTTGGGAAAAAAAAGAGATGATCATGAAATTTAAAAAGAAGTCTTCTCTTTGCCCTTTATCTTCTCTCTTGCCTCACCAATCCTAGTCCTAAGGGAGGAAACCACAGCTTAGTATATATCCTTCTAGATATATTCTATGCATATAAAAATATTTCTTGTTTCTATACATCACTTATAAGCACACTTTATTTCACACACACAAAAAATGTATACGAACCATTAAGCAGTACTTTCCTTTTATATTATGTATTGGATGTTTTTTCATTTCAGTGTGCATCAATTTACATCGTTACCTTTTTTTTAAACACTGCATAATATTCCATATTGTAGATATTTCATGATTTATTTACTCTTTTATTGACAGACATTTGGACTGTTTCCAGTTTTTGGCTATTATAAGTAGTATATAATGAACATTTTTATATGTAATTTTGTGCTGTTGTATGGGACTCTCTCTGTAGCAAATGTGCAGAATATGCACATTGTAGATTTTGGTAGATAGTGACAGTTTGCTCTCTAAGAAAGTTAAAACAATTTATGGCACAACTACATTGAATGAGAGCATCCCTTCACTCTTGCCTTCACCAGCCTCAGATTTTTTGAAAATCTAGCTAGCTAGATTTGTATTTTAAATTTTGTACTACTTAAGAGTAAGCTGAGTTTTCTCATCTATTCATCTACTTTTTGACCTTCTCTATCTAAAGGTTTGTTTAAATATTGTTAATTATAAATGGTGTGGATATTTCACAGTATGTCGTCAGCCTGAAAATGAGACTATATAATTTAGCACCGTGCATAGAATATAGTTAGCATAGGGAGTTGCCTGGCGGTCTAGTGGTTAGGACTCGGAACTTTCACTGCGGTGGCCCGGGTGCAGTCCCTGGTAGGGGAACTGGGATCCTGCAAGCCACACAGCGAGCCCAAAAAAAAAAAAAAAGAGAAAGAAGAAAGAATATAGTTAGCATCAATCAACTGGTTCTTACCCGAGCCAGTGTTATTTTTATTTTAATCCTGTCCTGATAATTTCATGGCATTTATTTTCCACTTAGGGTCTTTTCATTCAGTGGTTTTCAAACTGTAGTACACATAGGAATCACTAGATAATGCTTTTTTTTTTCAGAAGTTTATTTATTTTATTTATTTATTTTGGCCGCACTGCGCGGCTTGTGGGATCTTAGTTCCCTGACCAGGGATTGAACCCGGGCCCTCGGCAGTGAAAGCGCAGAGTCCTAACCACTGGACCACTGGGGAATTCCCTAGATAATGTGTTTTATTAAAAGAAATTGGTTTAGAGACAGTCCATTTAACATTTTTATAGTACATTTATACTTTGTATTGTCTTTGCCTGGAGAGTTCTGTTCCCAGACTGCCTCATGGTTGTCTCTTTCTTGTCATTCAGGTCTTAATTCAAATGTCATGTCCTCCAAGAAGCCTCTTAACCCCTATTCACTTTGTATCTTATTTGTATGGTAGAATGTAAGCTCCAGGACAGCAGAGATCCTGTCTTTTCCATGGAGTTCCAGTGCCTAGAGCAGTACTCAGTAGTAGCATGCTCAAAAAATATTTGTGAATTGGTAGCAAGCCTTTCCACAGTTACTTTTATGTCAGTTATTGGAGATTTAAGCATTAGGAGTTGTAGTTTATTCTGTTTTTTCTTAACCTAATAGTGTATTTTAATTAACAGATTCACATAGTAAGTTAAATTAATTCTCTGATGAAACAGCCTTATCCTTTTATAGTGTAACTCATAGTTCTTTATCTCTAAATAGCTATTAAGTGTCCTAATTTTCTGGGGAAACTATAAAACTGTAGCCTTTGCCTCATTCAAGTAAAGGTTAAACTTTTCATTAAGGTCTGTTGATTCCCATGTGATCCTTTTTACACTGGTGAATTCTGATACCAGTCTTTTCTTAATTTTAGGCTTACAGAGCCAGTAGTAATTATTTTTGAGCTCCTTGCAATTATTTTTCAGTTGTAATTTTTCATCTTTATTTTTAGCCATGTAGGCATTGGGGCATGCTTATATGGAGAAGAAATTTCCTCTAGGATCAGTGGAAGACAGGACTATAATTTGATTTCTCTGTTTATGAGAAACATTGTTCTAGAAGCTAAACATTTAATTGTGGGATTTTATATCAGAGCAAATAAAGATCATACTTCATTTCTTTACACAGATTTATGACAACCATTCTTTTTCTTTGTGTTCAAAACTAGTTTTACTGATTTGTTTTGATGTGCATGTGGAAAAACTGGTTTGCTTAATCTAACTAAACATTTTAGAATGAATAGTATTTTGTAACAATCATATCCTCGTTCTCATATGCAGTGAGAGTGTGGGGCAGGGCATGGTAAATGTGAGTTTTTAGTTCCCTACATAAGTGTGAATGTTTTTCCTTAAGGATGTGCTTTAAAAATATTACATCTAATATTGAGTATTTTCTAAATTTCTAATTCTATAATTTCTAATTTATTCAGGGTCTGAATACCCGGTTTAAACTTAACTGTGTCACTTCTCTTTTACTAGACACTAGTAATTTCTGTCACTAGCCTTTGGGTATTTTGTTTCTTGTTAAAGTTTTTATTGAGAATAATGCATGCTTTTTAACAAAAATATTGATTTATTTGAAGGAAAAAGTCTTCAGACCCCCAGAAATAGCTGCTATGAACGAATTTATGGTATCTCTTTCTGTGAATATACAACAGAAGGGATAGGGTAACAATTTTTTTCTGTCTTACAAATAGACTAATATTATACAAGCTGTTATTTAACCTGCTTTTTCCCTTACCATCTTGTAGATAGCTTGTCATATCCGTGGTTTTTTTTTTTTTTTTTTGGCCATACCATGCGGCTTGTGGGATCTTAGTTCCCTGACCAGGGATTGAACCCAGGCCCTCAGCAGTGAGAGCGTGGAGTCCTAACCACTGGACCACCAGGATATTCCCCATATCAGTGCATGTAGATTTATCTCGTTCCTCTTAAAGGCTATGTAGTATTATATAACAATGTTGTACCATAACTTATTTAACTAATCCCCTTTTGATGGATATTTGGATAGTTTGCAGTTTGTCAAAAATACTGGTGCAGGGAATATCTTTGTGCATGTATTTTGGGGACACTTGTACTATATTATTTGTAAATTCCCTGAAATGGAATGTGTCCTTGATGATAGGTGGTACCAAATTGACCTCCAAAAATATTGTACCCCTTGTTATACTTTTGCCAATAGCATTTGTGAATTCCTTTTTTTTTTTTACACCCTGTAAAGGACTATGTGAGGGAAACAGTTGAAAATATAGGTGACTTGCAGAGTGGGAGAGGGTATTATTTGGATATAGTTCTTTAATTCATGTCCTGTTGACTCTAGTAGGTGAGTTTCATGGAAATTTCAAATGAGTATAAACTTTCTTTGCCATAAAGAGCATGGAGTGTTTCTGGATTCTGGGAGGTTAAGCTTCTTCCTGACTTGCATTATAAAATCTGATTTGATCATGGGGGGAAAAATAGAGTGCCAAGATGCAACAAAACCATACTTAGGATGGCAAGAAACATATTTCTCTGATGTGATGTTTTCCAAACATCTTCAGTCTGGTGTAATTTTAGCTGGTATGTTAAGAACTAAAATAGTAAATCATTCTTCATACTTGTTTTTAATCCCCAGCACTATGCACTGATAGCGGTAATCATGTCAGAAAGAAACAGTGAGGGAGAACTTTTTGACTGAATGTATATTCAGTGTAACTTCAGTTATTTAGATAGCAGTATCGTGGCTCCAAACCTGAAAATTCAAAAATGAAAATCAACATCAATAAGAAAGAAAATCCGAGCACCTCTGAGCAGATCTTGTTTTGTAACTGGTATTTTCCTTCTGTTTGGAGAACTTCCTTTAACATTTCTGCAGTGGAGGTTTGCTGGTAATGAATTCTTTTCGCTTTTCCGTATCTTTACTTCTCCTCTGAAAATAGCTTTATTGAGATATAATTAACGTACAATAAACTGTACATATTGTAAGTATACTATTTGATGAAGTTTGACACCCAGGAAGCCATCACCACAAGCAAGGTAGAGAACATACCTATGACCCCTGAATATTTCCTTCTGCTTTGCAATTCCTCACTCCTGCTCCTCCGTTCCGGGCAACTACTGATCTGCTTTCTGTCCCTATAGATTAGTTTGCATTTTTGGTCTGGCTTCTTTCACTCAGCATAATTATTGATACATGTTTTGTGTGTATCAGTAGTTCTTTTTTTTTTTTTTTTTTTTTTTTGCTGAGTGGTATTCCATCATGTGGATGTACCACAATTTGTTTATCTGTTCATCTGTTGATGGACATTGAGTTTGTTTCTAGTTTTGGGCTATTATAAATAAAGGTGCTGTGGCAATCACATACAAGTCTTTGTATGAATATATATTTCCTTTTCTCTTGGGTAAATACTTAGAGGTGGAATGGCTAGATCATATGGTAGGTATATATGCTTTTTTTTTTTAGTGAAACAGGAAAAGAAAAATTTGAGATGAGATATGGGGTACTGCAGTCCAGGCATGTTCTCAGGCAGATGGTTTTTAGAAAGGAGTTTATATGGAAGTTGAGGTGATGGATACCTTTAAAAAACTGTCTATGCCTGGTAGTCCCTGGAAAGTCTTTCTGTACTCCCAGCGGGTAGAGGACCCCACGAGAAGATAGCTAACTTTGAGAAGTCCCCAAGCACTTCTCTTAGCTCTGGCCTCTGCCCCAGCTCCATGCCCCAGACATTCTGCCTAGTAAATTCTGGCTGCTATCATTTATATACCAGGCTGTGGTGATGCCTGAAAGGCAAAAGGATCAGACTGGGGCCCACCTGGGAGAAACCCCTTGCAGTGGTGGGGTGGGGATGTGTTGAGAGGTGAAGCAAGAGAGACCATAGGAGTCCAGCAGGGCACCAGGGCTCTCAGACATGCTCTCAAGCATGCTCTGGTCTCTGCGAAGTTCTGTCCTTCTTGCTGGCAACCCCATCTCCAGCTGCATTGTCTTCCTTCCCTCTGTAAGAGCCAACTACTACCATAGAATAAGTTTATAGTCTAAGCTGTCTTCGCACTCCTATCCCTCCACCCCCAAGCAACCACTAATCTGTCACCTTTTTATATGTATACATGACAAAGTATAGTGTTTTTATGTACTTTTATTTATTTTATTTTAGTTTTTTGGCCATGCTCTGCGGGTTGAGGGATTTTACTTCCCTGACCAGGGATTGAACCCCGGGCCCACTGCAGTGAAAGCGCTGAGTCCTAACCACTGGACCGCTAGGGAATTCCTTTTATGTGCTTTTAAATTTATATCAGTGGCATTATTCAGCACATATTTTGAAACTTCCCTTTTTTTTTTTTTTTTTTAACTGGGCCTTATGTCTTGAGGTTTATTCATGTAGATGGAGAACTAGTATATTCCTTTTTTAAAATTCTTTTTAAAAAAATTGTCGTAAACTATACATAACACAAAATTTTACCATTTTAACCTTTTTTTAAAAAAAATATTTATTTATTTATTTGCTGTGTGCGGTCTTAGTTGCGGCAGACAGGCTCCACAGTTGCGGCTCATGGGCTCCTTAGTTGTGGCACGTGGGCTTCTTAGTTGCAGCATGCGAGCTCTTAGTTGTGGCATGCATGCGGGATCTAGTTCCCCAACAAGGGATCGAACCCAGGCCCCCTGCACTGGGAGCGTGGAATCTTATCCACTACGCACCCAGGGAAGTCCCCATTTTAACCTTTTTAAAGTGTACAATTCAGTGACATGTAAGCACATTCAGAATGTCATGCAACCATCCTCACTACCCATTTCCAGAACTTTTTATCATCTCAAACAAAAACTCTGTACCCATCAAACAATAACTCCCCTCCTCCAGCTCCTCCAGCTCCATTCCCACTCCTCCAGCTCCTGGTAACCTCACTTACACTTTCTCTCTCTATGAATTTGCCTTTCTGTCTCTATGAATTTGTCTATGAATTTGCCTCTAGGTCACCTTTGTTTTTTTGCTTTTTTTTTTGGTTTGTTTTTTGGTTTTGGTTTTGGTTTTTTTTGGCCACACCACACAGCTTGTGGGATCTTAGTTCCCCAACCAGGGATTGAACCCAGGCCCAGGGCAATGAGAGCGTGGAGTCCTAACCACTGGACTGCCAGGGAATTCCTGAGGTCATCTTTGTTTTTGAAAGATAATTTTGCTGGGTAAATAATTATAGGTTGATAATTTTTTTTCATTCAGTACACTGTTTTGTACTGCATTGTTTCTGATGCAGAATCTGCTGTCATCTTTACCTTTGTTTCTCTTATGTAATGTGTCTCTTTGGCTGCTTTTAAGATTTTTCTCTTTGTCACTGGATAAAGCAATTTGATAATCATGGACCTTAGTTCAGTTTTCTTCATGTTTCTTGTCTTGAGATTTGTTGATCTACTTGGATCCATGGGTTTATAGTTTTCATCAAATTTGGAAAAATTTTGGCCATTATCTCTTCAAATACTGTTTTCTGTCACCAGATTCCTCTTTCAGGGACTCCAGTTACATGTATATTAGGCTTCTCAAACTTGTCATAAAGCTCACTAACTCTCTGTTCTTTTATTTTTTTCCTTTTTCAGTCTTTTCCTCTGCATTTCATTGTGTATAGTTTTATAGCTATGTTTTCAAGTTCACTAATCTTTTCTCCTGCAATGTCTAATCCACCATGATTCCCTCTAGAGCATTTTTCACTTCAGAAATTGTAGCATTATTTCTAGACATTAAATCTGGGTCTTTTAAAATATCTTCCATGTTTACTTAACATGCTCAATACCCATAGCTTCTGAACATATTGGATATAATTATAACTCTTTTAATGTCCATGTTTACAAGTTCTTATATTGGTGTCAGTTTGGGGTCAGTTTCCATTGATTGATCTTTCTCCTGTTATGGGTCATATTTTCCTGCTTCTTCACATGCCTGCTTATAGTTTATTGGATTCTGGACATTTTGACTTTTGCCTTATTGGATGTTGAATATATTTGTATTTGTATAGATATTTTTGAGCTTTGTTCTGGGATGCTCAAAAATAGTAACTTAAATAACCATTTAAGTTACTTGGAAACAGTTGATCCTTCATTGCTTGATTTCCAATATCTGGAACCTTTTTTTTTTCATTTATTTTGTCTAGTTTTTCTGTTGTTTTAGGAGGAGGGTTAAATCCAGTTCCTGTTAGTTTATCTTCTCCAGAAGTGGAAGTTGAGGATGGGCAGCTTGATAGAATAGCACATGCTTCTGTAACCACTGATTTCCACCTCCCAGAAAAAGGAAGCAAGAAGCCAGAAGTCTATTACTATCTGTTATGGGGCCTAATATTGAAAGGATGACCACCTAAATACCATATTATTCTTGGAAAATTTTTGCAAATCTACATTTTAAGCAATGCAACCCTTTAGGGAGTGCTGTGACTTTCAGAAGTGGCATACAGTGTCTTGAACCCAGTATTCAGAGGCAGGATGGCAGTAGGAAGGTCTTGGTGGGAGCAGAGAGTGAATCTATAAATCTGTGGCAGGCTCAAAGATCAGGAAGATCTATCATCTATCTATCATCTATCAGGAAGGTGCTGTCTCAGGCAAATATTAAACGTTGCCAACTTTGGTTTCAGGCTGTGTTGATTCTTTCAAATGTGGGGCACTGAATTCAGCCATATGCTAAATTACCTAATATAACTAGTGTTATATATGTGTGTCATGTTCAGCACCTTGTGAAGTTATCTCATAAATAATTGGATCTTGCATATTTACCAAATGCTTTGAGGTCCACCGCTCTAATTTCTTTGTTTTTATAGGTGAAAAGAAAAGGTAAAAGCATTGAAAAAAGAGCAGGCCTGCTGGTTAATATACAGATTTCATTACCTTTAAATTCGTTGAACTGAGCAGATCTCATTCTGGGTGTATGCCTTTTTTAGGATATGAATTTGGACTTTAGTAATTGAGTGGGCTTTGAAACATAGCTTTCTGTCTCATTTTTGTTTCATGATGACTCTACATGGAATGTTCTGCTTCTGAGTTATGTGTCCTGCTTTATCAGGCATTAAGCAGTTGGCCTGAAAAGGTAATACCTGAACCAAAGACATTCAGTCCAATAAAAACAAAACAGATTTGAGTATATGCAATGTCAGTGATTAACTTTACTTCCACACTTCCTTGTGGTTTTTCAAAAGCATCAATCTCTAGGTACATACTGAAAGCAGATACTTGACCTAGCTTAGGTTTCAACCAACAGCAAGCAGATGCTGGCCTGGCAAAAAGACAATATCTAGCAAAAGAGAAAAATTCATTTTTTAAAATATGGTTATTATGATACCTTTAACACTGGTTAATTCCACTCATGGCTTTTAATCAAAGTGCAATATTAAAAGCCACACCTGTAATGAACCAAGCATACTATGAGTCACTTTAAATATATGATCTTTAGTTTTGCCATTATCTTTGCAATGTAGGTAATATAGCCCTTGTTTTAACATAGGAGAAAATTGTGATGGGATCTGGAGCCTGGGAAAGAACCTGTATGTAAAGTACTGCAGGACACCTCTTTGGGAGATTTTTGATGCTCCTTTTTAAAGTCCTGACTCAGGCATTTCCTAAGAGCGTAATTTATTTTATATGACATTTATCTAGATGATATACAGCTTGTAATGTCTGGCTGATTTTTCCTTTGCTCCAGGAGCATGTAACCATCTAATTAGGTTGATATGAGTTGAGAATACAACATTTTTCTCCAACACACAACTCCTTAAAGGCTTTTCTAGACCTTTGATATCTTGTATATGCCAGTTAAGAATTTAATATTAAGTTAAGTTTTAAAGTTATAAAGAAAACTTCAAAAACTGCATCGATAATCCTATCATCCTGATGCAGAATTGTGTTTATTTTTCATAGAGACTTGTAATCTTTTCAATGATCTTTTCTTAATTTAGTTGTTCATTTTATATGTATTTTGAATGTGTTGTTTTGTGTTTATTTCTGAAGTTCCTTTTTTGTTTTTCTGTTTTATTTATTTATTTATTTAGGCTGTGCCGGGTCTTAGTTGTGGCATGAGGGATCTTTAGTTGTGGCATGCAGACTTCTTTTTTTTTTCTTAAAGATTTATTTATTATCTATTTTTGGCTGCGTCAGGTCTTAGTTGCAGCATGCGGGATCTTCCGTTGCGGTGCACAGGCTCTTCATTGTGGTGCGTGGGCTTCTCTCTAGTTGTGGCATGCAGGTTTTCTCTCTCTAGTTGTGGCGCATGAGCTCCAGGATGCATGGGCTCTGTAGTTTGTGGCACATGGGCTCTAGTTGAGGCGTGCGAGCTCAGTAGTTGTGGCATGCAGGCTTAGTTGCCCCGCGGCATGTGGGATCTTAGTTCCCTGACCAGGGATCGGACCCGCGTCCCCTGCATTATAAGGCAGATTCTTTACCAGTGGACCACCAGGGAAGTCCCATGCGGACTTCTTAGTTGTGGCATGCGGACTTCTTAGTTGCAGCATGTGGACTCTTAGTTGTGGCATGTGGGCTTCTTAGTTGCGGCATGCATGCGGGATCTAGTTCCCTGACCAGGAATTGAACCAGGACCCCCTGCATTGGGAGTACTGAGTCTTACCACTGGACCACAGGGAAGTCCCTGAAGTTCCTTTTTGTTAAGATACTCCCAGTCCATTACAGATAGCATTTACTCAATTTTTGTCTCATCTCTTCTTTTTTCTGCAAGTAAGGAAATCAGGGGCCATCTTAAAGAAGTGGTTTACCTGAGGTTGCTCAGAAAGTGAGGTCGTTAAGGTTTGGGTTTTTTTAATTCATACTACTGCAGTAAAATCATCCTAACTGCAGAAGCCACTTGAACTGTGGAAGTCATAATTTGCTGGGTGTTGAATTTGGTTCTATCTTATAAGTTTTTTTGGAAATTTTTGTAGAAATAGGCCATTAGGACATTGAAAGCAGCTAGTGAGTCTAGAGAAAATTGGATTTAGTGTTTAAATTTTTTAAAAATCAAGATGCTTATAAGGCATTCATTGATATCATTCATGTGTGAGATATATATATATATAGAGAGAGAGAGAGAGAGAGAAAGAGACAGAGAGAGAGAGAGAAAGATATAATATTTCTCATTGTTTAGAAAACAATCTGAGGTGAGCTTAAATGTATTTGCCAGCATGGACTCAGGTCCCTCATCTGGAAAATTAGAAATGAAACATTCATTATATTTCAGATTCATTCTGTTCCTAGAATTCTTTGACTGTTTCATTCTTTGGAATTAATTTAGTCAACTGGCTTGTTTTTCTTTTTTTTTTAAGCTGGCTTATTTTTCTAAGTGGAAGAGTAATTTGCACACTTATTGAAATGTGAAATTTTCATTATTCTTTTTTATGTTGCTTTTCTATTTTTAAACTTTGGCCTGCACTTAAATATACTTCTATAGAAGTGAAAGTTATTCTTTAAAACCTATGTCAAAAAATAGAGTGTAATTATGTGACTTACACTTTCATGTGTGTGGCAAATTGGGAGAAATTTGCATAACTGAGAAAGTGAGTCTGTATAAAAGAATTGCTTTATTTCTTTGAGGCAAGTTAAAACAGGCTTTGCTTTTGGGCTGGAATATTATTTTGTTATCGAACTCACTTTTATAAAAATGCTGCACTAAATATTCTTAAATAGCTTTATTGAGATATAATTTATCATTTAAAGTGTACAATTCAGTGGTTTTTAGTATATTTGTGCAGAGAGTGTACAGCCATCACCAGAATCAATTTTACAACATTTTCATCGCTCAAAAAAGAAACCCCATGCTCATTAGCAGTTACTCTCTATTTCCCCCAAACTCCTTCCCCCACTGTCCCCAGACCTAGGTAACCACTTATCTAGTTCTTGTTTCTATAGATTTGCCTAATCTAGACATGATATATAAAGTATTAATACTTAATCCTTTTTTAATGGTTAATAGTCCATTGTATGGATACCACATTTTATTTATCCATTCATCAATTGATAGACATTTGGGTTGTTTTCCACTTTGTGGCTATTATGAGTAACGTTTCTATGAACATTTGGTTACAACTTTTTGTGTGGACATATGTTTTCATATCTCTTGGATATATATCTAGGACTGGAATTGCTGGGTCATATGGTAACAAATGTTCAACTTTTTGAGGAGCTACCAGACTGTTTTTCAAAGCAGCAACACCATTTTACATTCCCACTAACAGTGTTTGAGGATTCCAGTTTCTCTGCATCCTCACCAACACCTGTTATTATCAGTGTACTGAGTGTTGATCTAAAAATGGTATATCTGGGACTTCCCCGGTGGCGCAGTGGATAAGACTCTGCGTTCCCAGTGCAGGGGGCCTGGGTTCAATCCCAGGTCAGGGAACTAGATCCCACATGCATGCCTCAACTAAGAGTTCACATGCCGCAACTAAGAGTTCATGTGCTGCAACTAAGGAACCCATATGCCACAACTAAGGAGCCCTGGAGCTGCAACTAAGGAGCCTGCCTGCCGCAACTAAGACCCGGTGCAACCAAATAAATATTAAATAAATAAATAAATAAAAATGCTATATCTATGCAATCTGGTTGAATCATATTGACCTATTTTTCAACTAGTCTCTTAAGATATCAACAACACTAAGACAAATATAAAGTTAGTGTATGAGAGAACGAATAGCTTTCCTTTATAAAGGTAATACTCAGTCAGAAAGTATATTGGAAGAAAAGATTTCATCCATGTAATAACATAAATTTTTTTTTCAAATCTAGGAATAAACTTTAAAGAAATGCATAGAAACCATGTAAAGAAAACTTAAAAAAAAACCCACATAAGTATACATATAGCTGATTCACTTTGTTGTACAGCAGAAACTAACACAATGTTGTAAAGCAATTATAATCCAGTAAAGATGTTAAAAAACCCAAAAACAATTGGGTGCCATAAATAAAACCTGAATAATGGGTTAGGGAGAAGGAACATATAAAAAGTAAACTCCCTATAGATCAATCTGTAAAGAGCACAGTTCCCCCCAAAAATTCTAATAGGGTTTTTTAAAAACTGGCAATTTCATCTGGAAAAATAAATGCTCAAGAATAAATGGGGGGACTTCCCTGGTGGTGCAGTGGTTAAAGAGTCCGCCTACCAATGCAGGGGACACGGGTTCAATCCCTGGTCCTGGAAGATCCCACATGTCGCGGAGCAACTAAGCCATCTGCCACAATTACTGAGCCTGCGCTGTACAGCGTGTGACCCACAACTACTGAGCCTGCGTGCCACAACTACTGAAGTCCGCACGCCTAGAACCCATGATCCGCAACAAGAGAAGCCACAGCAATGAGAAGCCCGCACACCACAACGAAGAGTAGCCCCCGCTCGCCGCAACTAGAGAAAGCCTGCACAGCAACGAAGACCCAATGCAGCCAAAAATAAATTAATTAATTAATTTTAAAAAAAGAATAAATGGGAAAATTCTGAAAAAGGAAATGTAAAGACGGAAGACTTTTCCTAATTCTTTATATTGAAAAACATCATAATCACAGATATAGAAGTAATAACTGAGAGAAAATATTCGCAACATTTACAAAGGATTGCTTATCTCTAATATAAGATAATTAAGCCAAAAAGAAATAGATGAAGAATCTACTTAAAAAGGTGGAAATAGCTAATTCATAAATGACAAAAATGCTCAAGGATCACTAATAATTAAAGAAACAAAGATTTTAAAATAAGACATCAGTTTTCACCTATCAGATTAGAAAATAGTTAAAATTTAATCAGTACCTGTAGGGGTTAGGAAAAACACACTGTTGGTTGAGTGTGTATGTCATAACCTTTTTGGAGTTACTATCCAAATTTTGAAATAATTGTAAAAATTTTAAATGGGCACGCTTTGAGCCAGTCATTTCTATTTCTATGAAATTATCATGAGAAATTATTCAAGCACAAATATTTCAGTTCAAGAATATTTACTATATTATTCACTAATAAATAAGGACTGAAGTACTGATACATGCTACAACTTAGATGAACCTTGAAAACATTCTAAGCAAAAAAAAATCTAGACATAAAAGACCACATATTGTGTGATTCCATTTATATGAAATGTCCAGAAAAGGCAAATCTGTAGAGACTGAAAATAATCAGTGGTTGCCTAGGTCTGACAGTGGAAGGAGAGGTTGGGGGGAAATGGGGAGTGACTGCTAATTGGAAGGGGTTTTTTTGAGGAGGGGTTATGAAAATGTTCTAAAATTGATTATGGTGGTAGTTGCACAGCTCTGTGAATATACTAACAACCACTGAACTGTACACTTCAAATGGGTAAATTGAATGCTGTGTGAATTGTATCTCAATAAAGCTGTTATTAAAAATTAGTAGATTATATCTAGCATTTTTTAAAAAATGTGAAACATTACCCCCTCAAGTAAAGCTTTTCAGAAGAGGTGGCATTTGTCCTGGGTCTTGTAAGATACACAGGATTTCAAGATTCAACTTGAAAGGTGGCAGGAAGGTGTTTGTAACATAACAAATCACCTCAAAGCCTAGTGGCTTTAAAAAAACCCCACCCTTTTATTTTATAGTCTTTTTACACTTCTGTGAGTTGATTGGCTCTGCTGGTCTCACTTGAGGTCTCTCATGCAGTAGCCATTGGATGGCAGCTGGGTCTGAAGTCACGTGGAGGCTCACCTGGGATGCTAGCATAGTAGGTTCTCTTTCTCTCTCTGTGTAGTCTCGGGGCTTTTGCTCTCAGAGGCAGCTGAACTTCTTACATGGTGACTTAGGGCTCCCCAAAGCACAAAAAGCAAAAGATGCCAGATGTTTATAAGGTGGAAACCTAGAACTGGCACAGCACCACTTTGTGGCTTTTTATTAGTTAATATAGTGATAGAGCCAGTCCAACCATCACCATCATCCATCTCCAGAACTTTCTCATCTTCCGAAACTGAAACTCTTTACCCATTAATTTTACCCTATAAAGTTACTCTTTACCCAATAAATCCTCATTCTCCTCTCTCCCCCAGCAAATGGCAACCACCATTCTACCTTGTTTCTGTGAATTTTACTACTCTAGGTACCTTATTGAAGTAGAGTCATACAATATTTGTCCTTTAGTAACTGGCTTGTTTCACTTACCATAATGTCTTCTAGGTTCCTTCATGTTGTATCATGTGTCAAAATTTGCTTCCTCTTTTTTTTTTTCTATTTTATATATACTAGTGTGTATCCGTTAATCTCAAACTCCTAATGTATCCCTCACCCATCCCTTCCCCTTTGGTAACCATAAGATTGTTTTCTTTTTTTTTTTTTTTTTGGCTGCGTTGGGTCTTCATTGCCACGCACGCTTTCCTTAGTTGCGGCGAGCAGGGGCTGCTCATCGTTGCTATGCGGGGGCTTCTCATTTTGGTGGCTTCTCTTGTTGCAGAACGTGGGCTCCAGGCGTGCAGGCTTCAGTAGTTGTGGCGCATGGGCTTGGTTGCTTTGCGGCATGTGGCATCCTCCGGACCAGGGGTCGAACCCATGTCCTCTGCATTGGCAGGTGGATTCTTAACCACTGCGCCACCAGGAAAGCCCCGTAAGATTGTTTTCTATGTCTGTGAGTCTATCTCTGTTTTGTAAATAAGTTCATTTGTATCATTTTTTTAGATTCCATAAATAAGTGATATCATATGATATTTGTCTTTCTCTGTCTGACTTCACTTAGTGTGATAACCTCTAGGTCCATCTATGTTGCTGCAAATGACATTATTTCATTCTTTTTTATGGCTGAGTAATATTCCTTTGTATATACATATACCACATCTTCTTTATCCATTCTTCTGTCGATGGACACATAGGTTGCTTCCATATCTTGGGTGTTGTAAATAGTGCTGCAGTGAGCACTGGGGTGCATACATCTTTTTGAATTAGAGTTTTCATCTTTTCTAGATATATGCCCAAGAGTGGGATTGCTAGATCATATGATGACTCTATTTTTAGTTTTTTGAGGAACCTCCATACTGTTTTCCATAGTGGTTGCACCAATTTACATTCCTACCAACAGTGTAGGAGGGTTCCCCTTTCTCCACACCCTCTCCAGCATTTATTGTTTGTAGACTTTTTCATGATGGCCATTTTGACTGGTGTGAGGTGATACCTCATTGTAGTTTTGATTTGCACTTCTCTGATAATTAGCAATGCTGAGCATCTTTTCATGCGCCTGTTGGCCAGCAGTATGTCTTCTTTGGAGAAACATCTGTTTAGGTCTTCTGCCCACTTTTTTTTAAATACATAAATTAATTAATTAATTAATTTATTTATTTATTTATTTATTTATTTTTGGCTGTGTTGGGTCTTCGTTGCTGCGTGCGGGCTTTCTCTAGTTGCAGCAAGTGGAGCCTACTCTTTGTGGTGCGCAGGCGTCTCATTGGGGTGGCTTCTCTTATTGCTGAGCGTGGGCTCTAGGCGTGTGGGCTTCAGTAGGTGTGGCACGCAGGCTCAGTAGTTGTGGCCCATGGGGTCTAGAGTGCAGACTCAGTAGTTGTGGCGCACGGGCTTAGTTGCTCTGCGGCATGTGGGATCTTCCCAGACCAGGGCTTGCACCCGTGTCCCCTGCATTGGCAGATGGATTGTTAACACTGCGCCACCAAGGAAGTCCCTTCTGCCCATTTTTTGATTGGGTTATTTGTTTTTTTGATATTGAGTTGTATGAGCTGTTTATATGCAACTTCATTTTTAAGACTAAATAATACTTCTTTTGTATGTACAGTCATCCCTTGGTGTCCACAGGAGATTGGTTCTAGAGCCTCCCAGGGATACCAAAATCTGGTTATGCTCAAATCCCTTAAATAAAATGGTGTAGTATTTGCACGTAACCTACGCACATTCTTCCATATCCTTTAAATCATCTATAGATTACCTATAATACCTAATGTATTGTAAATGCTATGCAAATAGTTGCCAGTGCATGGCAAATTCTAGTTTTAGTTTTTTTTGAACTTTCTGGAATTTTTTTTTCAAATATTTTTGATCCAAGGTTGATTGACTCCACAGATTCAGAACCTATAGATATGGAAGGCCAACTGTATATACCACATTTTGTTTATCCATTCATCTGTTGTTGGACACTTGGGTTGCTTCTACCTTTTGGCTGTTGTGAATAGTGCTGCTTTGAACATGGGTGTACAAATATCTGTTGGAGTCTCTGCTTTTAGTTCTTTGGAAGTATACCCAGAAGTAGAATTGCTGGATTATATGGTAATTATATGTTTTATTTTTTGAGGTTGCTACATCATTGTACATTCCCACCATCAATGCACAAGGGTTCCAGTTTCTCCACACCCTTTCCAACACTTGTTATTGTCTGGACTGTTTGTGTGTGTTTTACAAAACCTTATTGGTTTGAAGTGGTATCTCATTGATTTGCATTTTCCTAATGATTAGTGGTGTTGAACCTCTTTTCATGTGCTTATTGGCTATTTGTATATCTTCTTTGGAGAAATATCCTTTGCTCATGTATTTATTTTTGTCATTGTAGAGTTGTAGGAGTTCTTTATATATTTTGAGTATTAATCCCTTATCAGATGTATAATTTGCAAATATTTCCTCCAATAGGTTGTCTTTTCACTGTGCTGATAGTGTCCTTTTACACACAAAAGTTTTTAGTTTTGATGTTGACCAATGTATTATTTTTTTTCTTACTTGTGCTTTCGGTGTCACATCCAAGAAATTGTTGCCAAACCCAGTGTCATGAAGCTTTCTCCCTGTGTTTTCCCCCAATAGTTTTGTAGTTTTAGCTCTTGCATTTAGGTCTTTGATCCATTTTGATTTAATTTTTATTTATTATATAAGATAAAGGTTCAACTTTATTCTTTTGTATATGGTTATGTTTGGATATTTTATAGTGAATTTTTGTTAGTTTATATAGGTTTATAATGGTATTATGATTATATTAAGGAGTTTTTATCTAGCGTTATAGGGATTTGCTCAGAATGACATGGTGGAGGAGGATAAGTGAGTGAGTCCACAGGTGAAACAGGATTTTGTAATATGTTTGAAAATTTCCAAAATAAAAAGTTAAAAGAAGAGTTGGGGACTTCCCTGGCGGCACAGTGGATAAGCTTCCGCCTGCCAATGCAGGGGACACAAGTTCGATCCCTGGTCCAGGAGATCCCACATGCTGCAGGGCAACTAAGCCTGTGCTCCACAACTACTGAGCCTGCACTCTAGAGCCCGTGTGCCATAACTACTGAGCCTGCGCTCCATGACTACTGAAGCCCGTGTGCCTAGAGCCCATGCTCCACAGTGAGAGAAGCCACCGCAAGGAGAAGTCCACACACCACAACAAAGAGTAGCCCCTGCTCACCGCAACTAGAGAAAGCCCGCTCAGCAACTGAAGACCCAACGCAGCCAAAAATAAATAAAATTTAAAAAAAAAAAAAGAGTTGGTAGATCTTTAAAAAAAAGAGTTGGTAGACCAGGGGAATGGTGTTTAGAAACCCAGACACAAAGTTTCTGTAAATAGTCAGTGGATAACTTTGTTCGATGGTATAGCGAGGTCAACCAGAGTAAAGACAAAACATGCCATTGATTTCAGCAGCTGCTTCCATGACGTTAGATACAGCAGTTTTAATAGTGTTTGGACTAAAACCTGATAGCAAAATTTTGAGAAATGCTTGGAAGATAGGAACATGGAGAAAGCAGGGTGGGTTCACTCTTGATAGGAAGAAAAGCTATTTCTAATAAATCTAAAAGATTATAAATCTATGATTTAAAAAATACAAAAGAAAAGTATGAAATCAAATTTCAAAGGCCCTGTCCCTTTTTCTTCCGTTTCTTCTCACTCACCCCCTCGTTTCAGTCTGTAGTTTACTCTTGAGACTTGTGGCTACAGAATGAATGGCACCCTGGGCAGGAGAGAGGTTAGTGAGAGGGAGACTCAAACATGCCTTTGCCTGAGAAGAGCTAGTGGAAGGAAAGAAAAAATGAAGATGGAACTGGGGAGGACTAGTGGAATAACGCCCAGAGAAGATAAAGGGAAGGAGAGACTCAGTGTCCAAGTTGGAGAAAAGAACAGAGGCACTCATTTCTTTGAGTCAACAGGAAAGGAAATGACTTCACTTTTCTCTCTGAAGTAGTAGACCGAGTTCCCTGCTGAGAGTGATTGAAGTTTGGATAGGGTTGATGGCATCTCTTGGTGTAACCAGTAACCACAAGAATGAGCAAAAGAATGTCAGCGTTGAGGATGCAGCTCAGGCCCAACTATGTTCAAAATGACTTTTTCATTGAGGAATGCCATTGTACAGGGGGACGTGCCATCTCATTGATTTCCAAGGATGACTCAGTTCACTGGCTGGTTGACTAAGGAAGATGTTTCTTCCTTGTCCTCTCTGTGTGTAAGGTTTTTTTTTTTTTAATTAATTAATTAATTAATTTTGGCTGCACTGGGTCTTCGTTGCTGTGCGTGGAACTTTCTCTAGTTGTGGCAAGCGGGGGCTACTCTTCGTTGCGTTGCGTGGGCTTCTCATTGCAGTGGCTTCTCTTGTTGCGTGCAGAGCACAGGCTCTAGGCACACAGGCTTCAGTAGTTGTGGCACGCGGGCTCAGTAGTTGTGGCTCGCGGGCTCTAGAGCGCAGTCTCAGTAGTTGTGGCGCACAGGCTTAGTTGCTCCGAGGCATGTGGGATCTTCCCAGACCAGGGCTCGAACCCGTGTCCCCTGCATTGGCAGGCAGATTCTTAACCACTGCGCCACCAGGGAAGCCCTCTGTGTGTAAGTTTACTAAATTAGGCATTTACATTTAAAAGCAATCAAGTAGGACTGCTCTTTAGTCCAGAGTACTTTAGTAGCTATGCTTGTTTTCTGTGAGCCTCTTGAGCAGGCTCTCTGGTGAAGGAAAAATTTGACAAAATGATTAAATAGAGACCTACTCTGATCATATTGTGGTGATTAAACCACTTTCACTTCCTCTTTTGAAGAAACAGGTAACAGAAAACTTATCCCTGGCCGTTAATCATGTTGCAGTGACAATCAAAAAAAAGAAAGAAAGAAAAAGAAACCCAGACACAGAGTTTCTATAAATAGTCAGTGGATAACTTTGTTATAACTTTTTTTTGCATTGACAATCTAAAATGTGGTCAGGGTAGATTCTGTTTGCTATATTTTGAATGTAAACATCATCAAGAATTAAATGGTTTTATACATTTAAAGTTTGGTATCTGTGAACCAACCAAACCAAAATGTAATATTTTGTAGAAATAGGAGTGGAAGTTATGTTACCTACTTCAGAGAATAGAATTGTCTAAATAAATATCTCAAGTTTAGTCCTTGTCAAATATTTCTCTGTAAGTATGAAATTGTTTTTCCTCAAGATTTTATGTAGTAGAAATTGTTTACTGGTCACATGTAGAGGATTTTAAAAGTGAGCTTTACGTTTCCTTTTTATATTTTTTAGGAGACCCATGTACAGTATCGTCTCAGTTGGAGTTAGAAGAAGCCTTTAGGCTTTATGAGCTAAACAAGGATTCTGAACTCTTGATTCATGGTAAAGGAGTAGTCATTTCCTACTCTTCTAGAACTATACTTCTTTAAAAACATAACCCTGTATCCTTAACCATTTAAAAACATGGTCCTCATGTCATTTTCTTGATCTGTATCCCTCATTTCTATGTAATTGTCCTTGTTCAGTAGTATCTCAAATGCTAGAGAAGACAAAATCGATCAGCTTCTTATAATCTTAGGAAATTTCTTATTTGTGTATGCCTTCTTGGGTATTAAACTGTGATCATCTCAGTGTTTTACAGCCAAGTTTTAGCATAGAATTTAAGAATTGAGAGCCCAGTAGAACCTAAGTCATCCCCTTGCAGTTTTGTAATGTACGCAAATGATGATTTCCAAAGGTAAGATATCTTAAATGTCCTTTCTTTTGTTTAAGGGTTAACTGTGAAACTATTTATGTAGTAATCATAGACATTAGTGTGTTAAAGGTCAGCAAGCCTGAGAGGTGGGTAGTTGTATAGAAGGAGAGACCTAAACTCAGCCATCATGTAACTGGTACATTGTAAACCTGGGCTGTAAATCTAGGTATTCTCTTTCCAAATCTGTGTTCTCCTCATTCTGCCATGCTACCCCTCAAATTTTTTAGGTCACGTAGAATCCACTTAATATGCTTAATATAATTGCAATACATTGGCAATATTTCACATAACATTTTTGGGAGCCTTAGGAGACTAGACCTAGGGAACTCTTTACAACTTGAAACAAATATAAATCTCCCCTCAATATAATGACTTATTTCAATACCTTGTTATTATTCCTTTGTACTTTCCTTTACAGTGTGATTTTTTTTTTAAAATAGTTTGATTTTTGTCTCCCTGCAGAATTTGACATAGTGACTCCCATGGGATTCATACTCTAATTTGTTGAGATCCTGGAAGAATGTTAGAAGTCTTCCTTTGGTCATCTCTGTCTAGAATAAAACTACAGTGAATGTTTAAAGAAATTATTTGTTTTAAGCTTTATTGCTTTTTATGCTATATCAGAGATCTGTTTTCAGAAGTTAGCTTATATTTCAACTTTTAAAAATATTCCAGGAACTGTGTTTCCCATACTCTGTGCTCAAAACCATGTTCTTTTTTGTACATCACAGACTACAAAGAGTTGACTAGATGTTCATAAATGTACGATTTCATTATATTCTATCTCTTTATAAAGATGTTTTGAATTAGCATTTTTATAAATCTATAGTTCCTAAGACAAAACTTACATTTTTGGATTTGGGTACTGTTTTTAATGTTAATTTATTCCTAAGTTTAGTATACATCTTTAAAAAACTATAGTGGCTTATGTTTATATTTGTATACACTTTGTAATTTTAATTCTTCATCGTAGCAAATTTGTCACTACAATGAGGATTTAAGGAAATAGTTAATGATTTCTCTAATGACCAAAAAAAAAAATCAATTAGTGATGTAATAGGGATTGGAATGAGTAATTTGAGCTTCTAATGCATTGTTTATGGACGTTTGCTTTCATAAGAATTTCTTTTATTATAGCCTTGGTAAAATGGGTCCCTTCCAAAAATAGTACTGACCATAGGTTAAGTATCTTGTGTCAAGAGAGGGTCGGGTTTAAATTTAGATCAATTTATGTGATATTTGAATTTAAAATTCTGTGTAATTTGTATGTTTTAAATATGCTGTATTAATTTTAGTTTGTTGTTTTTCAGTATTCCCTTGTGTACCAGAACGTCCTGGAATGCCCTGTCCAGGAGAAGATAGTGAGTGTTTATATACTTCATACCTTTGAATAGAGTTATTTATGATACAGTGGCACAAGAGAAATCAGAAATAGAACTTTTAATTCATTTGATTTCTTTTCCATTCTTCAGTCTAATTTAGAGTATATTAGTAAACTGCCTAAAGTCTCTACTTTTCCCAAATCGAGATGAGGCAGTTTTAATTGTTTTTAATTTTTAAAAAACATATATTTATTTATTTGGTTGTGCTGGGTCTTAGTTGCAGCAGGCAGGCTCCTTAGTTGCGTCTCACCGGCTACTTAGTTGTGGCATGCAAACTCTTAGTTGCGGCATGCATGTGGGATCTGGTTCCCTGACCAGGGATTGAACCCGAGCCCCCTGCATCGGGAATGCAGAGTCTTAACCACTGTGCCACCAGGGAAGTCCCCAAATGAGGCAGTTTTTAATTACAACTTACTGACATAATTGTCTATTGTGCATTTGAAAGGAAAATTAAGTTGATTTTAAGTCCTTTCCTGTTTGTTTTTTTTTTAAATTAATTTTATTTATTTTTGGCTGCGTTGGGTCTTTGTTGCTGCGCTCAGGCTTTTCTCTAGTTGCAGCGAGGGGGGGCTACTCTTTGTTGTAGTGCGTGGGCTTCTCATTGCGGTGGCTTCTCTTGTTGCAGAGCATGGGCTCTAGGCGCATGGGCTTCAGTAGTTGTGGCACGTGGGCTCAATATTTGTGGCTCACGGGCTCTAGAGCACAGGTTCAGTAGTTGTGGCGCACGGGCTTAGTTGCTCCACGGTATGTGGGATCTTCCTGGACCAGGGATCGAACCCGTGTCCCCTGTATTGGCAGACGGATTCTTAACCACTGCACCACCAGAGAAGTCCCCATTTCCTGTTTTTTAATTTTGGAACTTTTCAAACCTATGAAGAAGTTGAAAAAACATAGAAACATTGAAAACAAAGATACCCATATATCTTTACCAAGATTCACCAATTATTAACATTTTCTATGTTTGCTTTATCTCTGTATCTGTGCACACACATGCATACATGTATATACATAACAAACACTTGTTTTATTTTTATTTATTTTTTTGTGTACCCTTTGAGAGTAAGCTGACATGACACTTCACCTGTGAATACTTTAGCATGCATCCTTAAGAATTGTTATGAAACTTTCTTTTGAATGTCTAAGCTAGTGGTTAACATTAATAAGATGAATTGAAAGAGGCAACTATTTGGTCTGATGGAATTTGAAAAAGTTTATCTGTATATATTTATATATATAAATACATATGTGTATATGTATATATATTTGATATATACCATATATATACCAAATTTGAATTTGATGTATGGTATAATTTATAGGTTGTAGATATTAGGCAACTCATTTTTATTTGTGGTTTCTGCACATATCCATGACTTTAGAAGGAATAGTAGTAAATGTTTTGCTTTGTATTAAGTGAAATAGCTCTAAACTTTTAATTCTGTAACTCTTCATGCAACTTGGTGAAAAGGAAAAATTAAAGAACTGGGTGTTTGTATATAGAGTTGAATGAGGGCTATGTGCTTTAGAGGAAGGTGGGGAAACATAAGGAGTGGGTAGGCCTCTGAAGCAATAGTGAAAAATTTAGGTTTGGATTCAACTAGGAGTATTTCATTGGGTTTCCAGTGGCAGATGGATTACAGCCAGTGCGGGCTGCCTTCACAGAGGTGTTGGAGAAGCAGCTCTCCTTTGTCCAGGCCAGAGTTTTCAAAGACTTGCCATTATAGCGAATCTTGGTTGCAGAGTCCGATCTGCAAATCTATTATGGGTCTGTAGCACACTTCCCAGATAAAATGTCTTTTCCTGCCTTTTCACTGTATTTCATGCCCACTTTCCCACTTTAAAATTTGCTGGTGGGGAGTTTTACACACTCCTCTCCTCTCCTCTAGTTTAGTAATAATTAATATTACTAAACTAGAGCATGGAGGAAAATTGATAACCATTAAAGTGATCTCTTGGCTCTTTTAATTCCTAGGCAACATTAACATGTTTAAATTTAAGATATATCAAGTTGTAGTTCATGAAAGTTTCTGAAATAAGATGTTCTTTTAGGTTAAGATATTAACAAACTTTCTGCTTTGGTTGCTCCTAACAGAATAAATAATTAAAAATAAAAGCATATATATTTCAGGTTCTGTATTATGCTATCTCAGGATTTCTAATTCAGAGTATTTCACCTGTTTCTTTCTATCTTAATTTTAAATAGTAGACCCAGTGCTACATTTGCTTTAAAATGAGTTTAGAGGGAATTCCCTGGTGGTCCAGTGGTTAGGACTCTGTGCTTCCACTGCAGGGGGCATGGGTTCGATCCCTGGTCAGGGAGCTAAGATCCCGCAAGCCACGCGGCACAGCCAAAAAAATAAAATGAGTTTAGAAACCTAATGGAATTTCCACAGTGATTACTATTACTGTGGGATGACTAATAGACAATCTATATAATAGTGATTGACTTACCCAAAATTACACCGGTGGACTTGATTTGATCTCATGAAACCTCTTTGTTTAGGGAGTGTATTTAGAATAGTTAAAGATATAAAAAAATATAAAAACCATTGCATAAAAGGTTGTTGCAAAGAGAATATTCTTGTGGTTACAAAATGTCCCTTATACGGTATTTACAAAAATGTACCTTTACAAAGAAGAAAACTAGCCATCACTGCCTTTAACAGAGTGATTGAACACGTAGTGGGAGTCAACAATCTCACATTTGTATATTTCTTGAGGAGATGCAGTAAGAAATATACATCACCTGTGTATTATTTTTGCCAAATTATTTAATACTTTTTATCTGGGAATCCTTTTTTTTATCTGGGAAGTGTGTTACAAATCCATAATAGATTTGAGTCTAATGAGGAAACAGACAAATCCAGAATGTTGGTCATGATATAAGACATCTTCCTAGACTCTTTCAACATCATGAAAAGCAAACAACAACAAATAAGATAGAGTGAATGTTTTAGCATACATTAAAGAGACAAAAAATGTATAGTAATGAAATTTAGTGCCTGAATCTTGATTGGATCCTGGAGAGAAAAAGAAAACTATGAAAGACACTTTTCAAGCAAATAGGGAAATTAGCAGATGAAGTGTATATTAGGTGATATTTAATTAATGTTAATTTTCTAAGACACAATAATGGTATTGTGGTTAAATAGAATTAGGGGGAGTGTCCTTAATCTCAGGCAATGGTTACTTAGGTATTTAAGGGTGAAGTGTTATGATGTCTGCAATTTATTTGTAAATGATTCAGAAAAAAAAGTGTATGTGTAAATAGAGAAGAAAGCAAATGTGGCAAAATTATAGTAATAGATAAATGTAGGTGAAGGATGGAGATGTTTATTGTTCTATTCTTTCAACTTTTCTGTGGGCTTAAAATTTTTTCAAAATTAAAAGTTAGGGGTCAATTAAAAAACAGAAAAGCCTAGTCTCTTGATGACTGTTTTATTTTTTCACTTTCAGATTTTTATCAATATGTATTTTTTTCCTGAAATGAATATCATGAAAAAAATCACAGACAATTATAAAATGACTTTATATTCACACTTGCTCTTTTTTTTTCTTCTTTTTTTTTTTAAACTTTTAATCTCTCTTCAGAATCCATCTATCGCCGAGGTGCTCGCCGCTGGAGAAAGCTTTATTGTGCAAATGGCCACACTTTTCAAGCCAAACGTTTCAACAGGGTAAACCTTAGTTTGCTGAATATTGATAATTTGAGAAATCTGGGTTTTTCCTCTCTACTGTTATTCCTTTCTAAAGGAGTAAGTAGGGTGACCTAAAATTCCCAGTTTGCCTGGGATAGTACATCTGTTATCTTCAGGTAATTTTTAATATCATCTCCTTTGACTCATAAAAATGTTCCAGCTTGGATGATTAGTTATATGGTTACCCTAGCTGTAAGAAAGTTGGATGTTTTTTAATATAATTCAAGACAGCCAGAAAATAAGCAAGGTTTATTTTGCAAACCATTTACTGTTGTAAATTTTTTTTAGTTTTCCCTGTTTTAGAAAATGATAATTGCAGACATTTATCTAGCTTTTAGTATGTACCAGGCACTTTGCTGAATGCTTGCCGTATAGTGACTCATTTAATCCCTGCCACAACCTTGTGAGAGAGGTACTATATATTTCCATTTTATAGATGAAGAAACTGAGGTGCAGGATGGTTAGATAACTTGCCCAAGATGACACGGCTAGTAAGTGGCAGAGCCAAGGTTTGAGATCAGTCTGTCTCCAGAAGTCCATGTTTTTAACTACTCTTGATAACTACAGTTATCCATTTCCATTCTAAAACTCGTGCTGTGTTCTCAATTCATTAATGTAATAGAAGCCACCGCCCGAGGTTTCCAAATTCCTGTTCCCAGTAGCACTGATATTTAAAAAGCTTTGAAGTGAGAAGTCACTTTAGGTGTTGCTCTTTAAGAGAGCAGTGGTGACCTAAATGGGAAGGAAATCCGAAAAAGAGAGGATATGTGTATATGCATAGCTGATTCATTTTGCTGTACAGTAGAAACTAACACAACATTGTAAAGCAACTATACTCCAATAAAAATTAATTAAAAAAAAAAGAGCAGGGCTTCGGTTTGACCTCTGAACAGACTGATAGGTTTATGTTTGCTTGGGAGTCCTTGCACAGCTTTTTCTGCCACGTGTTTTTCAAGTTTAATTCACTTTTCCTATTGTCCTTACTCTGAACTTAATTAGGTGAAGACTGAAAATTCGTGGACTTAGGAAACAACATGGTTGCAAATTTCAGTCTCTTTAAAACAAGCTCTCCTTTCTGTTTATTTTCCCATGACCATCATAGCTTTGGAAAAGTTATGTATGGTGAAGGGAATTGAGTTAGAGAAGAAAGCCACTTACTTTCACTATTTCATGAGCAAACTGTTGGGAAATGATTATGACCTTTTTTTTGTTAATAAAATACTGTTGAATTACTTTCTCCAGCGTGCTCATTGTGCCATCTGCACTGACCGAATATGGGGGCTTGGACGTCAGGGATATAAGTGCATCAACTGCAAACTCCTGGTTCATAAGAAGTGCCACAAACTTGTAACAATTGAATGTGGGCGGCATTCTTTGCCACCGGTAAGACACTGTTGTCTAATTTTTTTTTATAGAGCATTTTTGATAACACTGCTAGAACAGAAGGCTAAAATAGGGGGGTGTTAAGGAATCACAGCTCAACAGTGTTGTTACAGAATGTGGGTAGGAATACTTTAGGAGTCCAGTTAACATGTGAATTTTGGAATTGTTATTACAAATTTGTTTGTAGGACATGGTTAACTTCTTTGTTTGACCTGCTACAAAATGATTTGGTCTAAATTAGGAAAATGTAAGGAGAACCATTTAAAAGATATTTTTCTCTTCTTTAAGCTAAACTCTTTAGTTTATAGCTCCCATTATTCTAGCATCTATACTAGGCAGAGATCAGGTGAGAAGAGTCAGTCATGTTTGCTATGTAAAGTGTGAGATTACTGGTGAGTTTTTGCATTTAAAATTTTTATTTTTCACTTTCTATTTTAAATATGAAATTAAAACAAGTTCATTATAGAAAAAATAGAGAATAAAAATGAATAAAGAAAAATTAAACAAAAACCCCCATGAAATCTACCATCTAAAGCTAATTGTCATTTAGTGTATATTCTTCCAGAAGTATGCAAATTTATATGCATAAACATTTAAAATTTTTCTATAAAGTATAATGAACTTCCATATACCAGTCATCCAGCTCCAACAGTTATCACCTCACGACCAATCTCGTTTCATCTATACCCCACCCATTTAACCTGCCCTCATCCTATATTGTTTTGAAACAAGTTCCAGACGTATTTCAGTATGTACCTCTAAAAGATAAGGAATGTTTTTTTAAAACTAGCTAAAAAATAAATTCCTTATATCAAATATCCATCCAGGCAATGTTTAAAATTTCAGTTGTCACATAAATGTTGTAATTTTGTTTTCATAATTTTCATTGTGATGAATCAGGATCTAAATGAAGTTCATATTTGCAATTGATTGATCATATTTACAGTTGATTGATATGTCTTAGATATTTTTAAGTTTACTGATTCTTCATCTCTCTCTCTTTTTTCCCTTACAATTTAATTATAGAAGAAACTGTGTTGTCATTTAAAGTGATTCAGAATTTTTCTCTTTGCTTCTCCATGGTTATGTTTAAAATGTTCCCCTGTCCTCTTTATTTTCTGTATATTATAGTTGAATGTAGAGGTCTGATTAGATTCTGGTTTTTGTTTTTTTGTGGGTTGTTTTGAGACTATTTCATAGAAGGTGGTGTGTTTATCTATCAGAAGGCATACAATGTTTGGTTATGTCTCGTTCTTTTACATACTTTTTAACAAAAGTGAGGTCGTATGTGTACTATTTTCTAACCCATTTTTCTCACTGAACAATAGATTTTGGTCATCTTTCTATATCTATATCTTCATCATTTTTAGCAAAGTATTTCATATGTCTATACCATAATCTATTTAATCTGTTCCCCATGATTGAACATTTTAGTTGTTTTCTAAATTTTCCTATGAGGAAAATTATAATGAATTTCCTGGTAAATAAATCTTTTTATTTCCTTAAGGATTCAGAAGTAGAATTACTGGTTTAAAGGATATGTGTTTTTAAAAAGATCTGGGTTCGTCTTTCTAAGTTATCTTTTAGAATGATTATACCATGTTTATTCGTAGTAACTTCTTTGGACATTGTGGAAGTAGGTTATTACTGGTGGCTTGTTGGTAGTAGAATTATTTAGCCAGTTCATGTAAGTTTACAAATGGGTTTATAGTTAGGGAGGTAAAAAGCCAATTTTAAGGAACAGCAAAAGGCAAAAAATTGTGAACATAATTTATCCAGGTTACTGTTGATATTCTTGAGTATTCTTAGGCAATGGAATGACTTGTGTGAGTTCATAAATGTAGAAGGAAAGAGGGCAGTGTTAGTGATTATATTGATATTTTAGGATGGTGCTAAACACCTTGAAAAACCCATGAGCTTATTTTTAAGGCAGCCTTAAAAGTATAACTCTATAACTAATGCTGCTTCTCAGGTTTACTCTTTCTTGCTGGTATTCATTAAACTTTGATCCAAAATTAATGAATAAGTAAGATTTTGGTTTGAATTAGCATTATTCCTGAGGTTATTGGCAGTTAGTTTCTTGGAGGTATTTCTTTTCCTTTTTTGGGTCACTGACCCCTTTGAGAATCTTCAGAAAAATGGGAAACCCATAAAATTTTACATATAATTTCAAGAAGTTTATAGACATCTTGAAGTCTATTTCTGGACATCAGCTAAGTAACTCTATACTAAGACTCCTTTTGCCAAAGACTTAAAGTGAGTATGTGGAGCTCAAAGGAAGGATAGGTGGTATAGAGGAGAAATAAATCAGAGTATATAGGAGTTTAATTTGATTTCTAATTGATAGTCTGAAATTAGTTTTGTGTTTTTTCTGTGATCTGTAAAATGTGATAACATTATGTCATTCGTAGGAATGTTGTATGGTTTCACATATAATAAAATTTAAAATAAATTATATATAGTAATGTAATTCTCACTTACTAAGTTATATTCTTTCAAATTTAAATTTTAATATGCTGTGTCTCATCGAAACGATGTTGTTTCTGGATTTATAGAGGTATTGGGATTTAAAAAGATTGCACTAAGTTACTGTATCTTTGGAAATGATTTGTAGGAACCAATGATGCCCATGGACCAGTCATCCATGCACTCAGACCATGCACAGACAGGTAAGAATGACACTGGCACAAACCATTGCTCATTAACAAAGTGTCATTTAAAGACTTCTTTATGTGAATCTTATACGTAAATTTAAAGACATTTATATTCTTCCCAAATAAAAGCTAGGTAACCATATTTTGTTAACATCAGTTGCAGTATTTAACATATGTTTGGCATTTTAAAAAGACAACTATGTAAACTACAACAAATGGCTATTTTCTTTAATTCAGATAAATTTCTTTTGAGACCCCTTTATATTCAGCAAACCTACTTTTTTTCAATAATGAAAATATATACTGATTTTGTGGACCGTATTGACTATATTCAAGTGACCTGTTTTTATTAAAAACTCTATTATGAGATGAAGAAATGATAAAGATACAGAGATGCTGTATAGACAATTCAAAAAAGATCGTGTGAGTTCAAATGTCTAAAAAAAAACCAAATGTCTAGTAGATACAAAACCTTAAATATGTCTCTGGGAAATTTGGAGAGCAATTAAATGGGACAGAGCAGCCTGATCTGGGATGAATCAAGAAAAAGAAAACAAGGGAGTTTTTCTGGAAGGAGAGAATGTAGTATCTTGTTCATGGAAGAAGCTGGTTGTATGAAATGTAGGCCTTTTTTTTTTTTTTTTTTTGACCCAAGTAGCTTTAAGGAATAGAAGCCTGGAGTCCAATCGAGTCCAAACTAGAGACCCTCTATCTCTATGCCTCAGTCATACTAATATAATTAAATAGGGTTTATAGAGTCACCCTTTTGGAAGGAATTGATTAATTTGTAAAGAAGAGAAATATTTTTTTAAATAGCAAAAGTATTTGTTAAAATCAGTACTTGGCTATTGATTGGTTCCTCCTCTCTTTACCATCATTAAAGATTAGAATTTAACTGGTATTTATGTATAATTTGTTATTAGTAGGACAGATACTCAATTTTAAATGATGAACACTTATTCAGAAATAAAAACTAAGAAAAATCAAATCAAGAGAAAATTTTAAGTGTAACTCAGTTAATGTATACTATGTTTTTCTCTTTTTTTTTTTTAATGTTTGGGATTGGTTTTTTAGTAATTCCATATAATCCTTCAAGTCATGAGAGTTTGGACCAAGTTGGTGAAGAAAAGGAGGTAAGATAATTAATTAGTCTTATGGTACATTATGTCATCAACTTTTTAATGTGACAGTTTAAAAATATGACAAATTGACTTGCTTCAATTTTAGATCATAATTTTGTAGGGATGATTTTTAGTGATTCTAGAGTTTTATTCTGAGTTAATTCAATAATTAAATTGCTAAAATCATTTAAATTAAGAAATAATCTGGCGGGATAACTTATATTCATTTTAAGATAGCATAATCTAAAAATTATAATGTATTTAAGAATGGCATTTAGAATACTTGGTAGTATTGTTTAAAATATAGATCCTTCCATTTTATGGGCTAATTGTTTATTTAAAATATAAATGATTAAGCATCTTAACTGCCCATTTTTTTCTGACTATTAAACATTTTATCAGCTTTTAAAACAGTTTAATTAAAACGATAACCAATTTTTTGAAGAAAGCTTATAGTAAAAAAGATTTATCATGCCTCACACCTTCCACTCTCACTTTGACTTCTGAGAGGCAACCCCTTTTAATCATTTCTAGTTGTGTCCACAATGTTTATACCTCTCTTTTTCAATTTTTCAACTTTATATATTTCTAACCATGAAAGGTTTAAACTAGTATACTACCCCCCCTCCCCTGGCCTTTTCTCTTCTCTTTCCAATGTTTGATAGGTGTATTATATTTTACTCTGGGTAACCTTTTTATTACGGAAAATTTCAAACATCAATAAAAGTAAACAGAATACTATTCCAAGCTCCTGTGTCCATTACCCAGTTAAAACAATTGTCCGTACATGTTTTGTCTACCAGCTTCCCTCACTCCTGTACTGTTTTGAAGCACATCTGTTGGTTACCTATTTAATCTCCTATCTCAGTTTCTTATTCCATCGATTTAGTCAATACCTTGACTCTCCTTTACCCATCCTTTCTCTTTCTTCCAGCTTTCCTCTTTTAGCTACATACTTACTTTTATGCTGCCAAGGTTATTAACATTCATAATCTGTCCTGCAAGTGTAACCACATCTTTCATATTTTGTTCATTGGTTGACAATGAGTCATCCAAAGGAGGAAATTCTTAATAATAAGGAACAAATTCTCTGTTCTTCTGGCACCATGAGTTGGTAAAGTTTCCTTTTGTTTGATCCTTGATGTTATTTTATAGCTCTTTGTTCTTTTTTGGAATTTCTCGTTGCCTTAAATATTATTTATTGGTTTGGTTGTTTACCAAAGACTCATTTGGTTTTATTTTCAAGACTTTTAATACATTTAAAAATTGAAGAATAATATACAGCAAAGTGCACAAATCATGAGTATATATCTGGGTCAATTTTCACAGAGTGGACACTACATAATGACCACCCAGATGAATAAGTAGGACCTACTACACATCCCAGGGGCCCACCTTGTGCCTTCTCCCAGTCACTGACATTCCCTCCTCCCTTCAAGTAACCACAGTCTTAACACCACAGATCAGTTCTGCTCTTTTCCCCAAGCTTTTTATAAATGGAGTCACACAGTATCTTTTGTGTCTGGCTTCTTTTGTTCAGTATTGTGTTTGTGAGGTTCAGCCATGTTTTATATAGCAGTATATCATTTATTTTCACTGTTGTTTCAATTTATCTATTCTGTTGACTTCCCCCCCTGGATTGGGATTATTATGATATGCTGCTATGAACATTCTTGTAAATGTAGTTTGGTGCACATATTTAAGCATTTCTGTTAGGTACATAACTAGGAGTGGAATTCCTGAGTCTTGTGTACATTAGTAAATAATGCCAAGCAGTTTCCCAAAGTACTTGTAGCAATTTATACTTTCACCAACAATGTGTGAGAGTTTGATTTGCTCCACATCCTTATCAACACGTTGTATAGTGTGTCTTTTAAATTTTAGCCAACCTGTTGAATGTTGTAGTTTTTATGTGCATTTCCCTGCTGCATACCTTTTCATGTATTTATTGAACATTTGGATATAATTTTTAGTTAAGTGTCTGTTTATATCTCTTTAAAAAAAGTGAGTGGTCTGCTTTGTTGTAACGATTTGTAGGAGTTTTTGGTATGTTCTCAACATTAAGCTTTTATCAGTTATATATTGCAAATAGATTCTGCCACTCAATAGCTTGTATTTTCACTCCGTTAATGGTATCATTGATGAACAGATGTTCTTGATTTTTTTCTTTTTAACATCTTTATTGGAGTAAAATTGCTTTACAATGTTGTGTTAGTTTCTGCTGTGTAACAAAGTGATTCAGCTATATGCATACATATGTCCCTATATCCCCTCCCTCTTGAGCCTCCCTCCCACCCTCTCTATCCCACCCCTCTAGGTGGTCACAAAGCACCGGGCTGATCTCCCTGTGCTATGCAGCTGCTTCCCACTAGCTATCTGTTTTACATTTGGTAGTGTCTATATGTCAATGCCACTCTCTCACTTCGTCCCAGCTTACCCTTCCCCCTCCCCATGTCCTCAAGTCCATTCTCTACGTCTGCGTCTTTATTCCTGTCCTGCCCCTAGGTTCATCAGAACCATTTTTTTTTAGATTCCATATATATGTGTTAGCATATGGTATTTGTTTTTCTCTTTCTGACTTACTTTACTCTGTATGACAGACTCTAGGTCCATCCGCCTCACTACAAATAACTCAATTTCATTTCTTTTTATGGCTGAGTAATATTCCATTGTATATATGTGCCACATCTTCTTTATCCATTCATCTGTCGATGGACACTTAGGTTGCATCCATGACCTGGCTATTGTAAATAGTGCTGCAATGAACATTGTGGAACATGACTCTTTTTGAATTATGGTTTTCTCAGGGTATATGCCCAGTAGTGGGATTGCTGGGTCATATGGTAGTTCTATTTTTAGTTTTTTAAGGAACCTCCACACTGTTCTCCATAGTGGCTGTATCAGTTTACATTCCCACCAGCAGTGCAAGCAGGTTCCCTTTCTCCACATCCTCTCCAACATTTATTGTTTGTAGATTTTTTGATGATGGCCATTCTGACTGGTGTGAGGTGATACCTCATTGTAGTTTTTATTTGCATTTCTCTAATGATTAGTGATGTTGAGCATCCTTTCATGTGTTTGTTGGCAATCTGTATATCTTCTTTGGAGAAATGTCTGTTTAAGTCTTCTGCCCATTTTTGGATTGGGTTGTTTGTTTTTTTGATATTGAGCTGCATGAGCTGCTTGTATATTTTGGAGATTAATCCTTTGTCAGTTGCTTCGTTTGCAAATATTTTCTCCCATTCTGAGGGCTGTCTACATGTGTCTGTTCTTTTTTGGGTAGAGATTTTGGGGCCTGTTTAAGAAATCTCTGTCTTTTCCAAGATTATTGAAGACATTGAAAAGACTATACTTTCCTCCATTATTCTGCAGAGGTATCTTTTCATCAATTATATGCCCATTACATGGTCTATTTCTGGATTCTTTTTTATTTTCCATCATTTATTTATTCTTATCCTGATATCATGCTGTCATTATTATTATAGGTTTATAATAAGTCTTTTATATCTAGTAAAGTTCTACTTTGTTCTGGGAATTATCTTGGCTACTCTTATTAGCTTTTTGAATTTCCATGTAAATTTTAGAATTAGCTCACTAGTTTCCATAGAATCAAGGAAATAAACCAAACCTGTTGATCAATTTCAGGAAAAGTGATATCTACAATATTAAGTCCTCGGTCATGACTTGTTCTTCCATTGACTTAGGTCTTCTTTCATTTCTGTCAGTGTTTGATAGTTTTCAAAGTTCTTGCACTAGAGGTATTGGAGGTAAATGGTATTCTTTTAAAATTTAATTGTCTGTTTAATATTGTTATATGGAAACAAGGTTTTTTCCCTAAATTGCCTTGTATCCTGAGACCTTGCTAAATTCACTTATTAATTCTAATAGCTATCTAAAGATACTCTTAGATTTTCTACATATATGATCATCTTATCTTGAATAACAGTTTCATTTCTTCCTTTTCCAATCTTATAGATTTTATTCAGTTTTCTTACCTTATTGAGTTAGCAAGGACCTCTATAAATGGCCAAAATGATGTTGAAAAGAAGTGACAATCAGATATTATTGTCTTGTTCTGCATCTCAGAGGGAAATCTTCCAATATCTTATCATTAAGTTTGATGCTTGCTATAGGTTTTTATTCTGTAGATACCCGTATCAGAATGAGGGAGTTTGTCTCTATTCCTAGTTTGCTAAGATTTTTGTTTTCATCTTGAAAAGATGTTGAATTTTATCAACAACATTTTATGGCATTTGTGGAGTTGATCATGTGTAAATTTCAGTAAATTTCTTTCTTTTTTTTTTTTTAAAATAAATTTATTTATTTATTTATTTTGGCCGTGTTGGGTCTTTGTTGCTGCATGCGGGCTTTCTCTGGTTGCAGCAGGCGGGGGCTACTCTTCGTTGCTGTGTGCGAGCTTCTCATTGCAGTGGCTTCTCTTATTGCAGAGCATGGGCTCTAGGTGCGCGGGCTTCAGTCAGTAGTTGTGGTGCACGGCCTTAGTTGCTCCGCAGCATGTGGGATCTTCCCCGACCAGGGCTCGAACCTGTATCTCCTGCATTGGCAGGTGGATTCTTAACCACTGCGCCACCAGGGAAGCCCAATTTCAGTAAATTTCAAATGTCAAGCCTGTTTTTCATTTCTGGAATAAACTCCCTGTGTCATGATGTATAATTCTCTTTGTATATTGGTAGATCTGATTCGCCAATATTTATTTTAGATTTTTGAAAAAATTATTAACAAGAATCATTGACCTGTAATTTTCCCTTTTTGTATTGCATTGTGAAGTTTTGGTATCAAAATAATACTGGGCTCATAAAATGATTTTGGAATTTTTCCTATTCCCAAGGAGAATTCTTATAAGATTGACATTATTTCTTTCTTACATTTTTGGAAGAATTCACCAGAAAAGCACTCTGGGCCTGGAGGGCTTTTTTGGTTTGTTTTTTTTGTTTGTTTGTTTCGTGGGAAGGATTTCATTCTAGGTTCTATTTCTGAATAGATCTAGGGCAATTTAACTTCTCTGTTTCCTCTTGTGTTATTCCTTGGAATTTGTCTAACCTAAATTTTCAAATTTATTGACACAAAGTTGTTAATTGCTGAGAGTATGAAATGATATCCTTTTTTACTCCTGATAAAAAGTTACTGTGCGTTCCCTTTTTCTTCATCAGTTTTGCCAAGGAGATGTCAATTTATTAGTCTTTTTGAAGAACTAACTTTTGGCTCTTCTTTGTTGAATGCTTATATCCTATTCTATTGCATTGATTTCTCTTCTCATTATTTCCTTATGCTTTTTTGTCATTCACT
Organism: Balaenoptera ricei; assembly: GCF_028023285.1. Classification (NCBI taxonomy): domain Eukaryota; kingdom Metazoa; phylum Chordata; class Mammalia; order Artiodactyla; family Balaenopteridae; genus Balaenoptera; species Balaenoptera ricei. Next base: position 65,261,751 of record NC_082642.1, read on the forward strand.
GTTTTTTGTTTTTTTTTTTGTTTATTTACTTATTTATGGCTGTGTTGGGTCTTCGTTTCTGTGCAAGGGCTTTCTCTAGTTGTGGCAAGCGGGGGCCACTCTTCATCGCGGTGCACGGGCCTCTCATTATCGCGGCCTCTCTTGTTGCGGAGCACAGGCTCCAGACGCGCAGGCTCAGTAATTGTGGCTCACGGGCCTAGCCGCTCCGTGGCATGTGGGATCTTCCCAGACCAGGGCTCGAACCCGCGTCCCCTGCATTAGCAGGCAGATTCTCAACCACTGCGCCACCAGGGAAGCCATCATTCACTGTTTTTAATACATTCTTTTTTTAATATTTTTTTTCCATTATGGTTTATCACAGGGTATTGAATATAGTTCCCTGTGCTATACATTAGGGCCTTGTTGTTTATCCATTCTAAATGTAATAGTTTGCATCTGCTAATCCCAAATTCCCAGTCCATCCCTCCCTCACCCCCCCTCCCACCCCCAGCAAACACAAATCGGTTCTCTATGTCTATGAGTCTGTTTCTGTTTTGTAGATAGGTTCATTTATGCCATATTTTAGATTCCACATATAAGTGATATCATATGGAATTTGTCTTTCGCTTTCTGACTTACTTAGTATGATAATCTCTAGTTGCATCCATGTTGCTGCAAATGGCATTATTTCATTCTCTTTTTTTTTTATGGCTGGGTAGTATTCTATGGTATATATGTACCACATCTTCTTTATTCGTTCACCTGTTGATGGACATTTAGGTTGTTTCCATGTTTTGGCTATTGTGAACAGTGCTGCTATGAACATAGTGGTGCATGTATCTTTTTGAATTATAGTTTTGTCCAGTTTTGTCTTTTTGAATTATAGGTTTGGTATATTCCTAGGAGTGGGACTGCTGGATTATATGGTAATTCTATTTTTAGTTTTCTGAGGAACTTCCATACAGTTTTCCTAGTGGCTGTACCAACTTACATTCCCACCAACAGTGTAGGACAGTTCCATTTTCTCCACACCCTCTCCAGCATTTGTTGTTTGTAGACTTTTTAATGATGGCCATTCTGACTGGTGTGAGGTGGTATTTCATTGTGGTTTTGAATTGCATTTCTCTAATAATTAGTGATGTTGAGCATCTTTTCATTTGCCTACTGGCCATCTGTGTCATTCACTTTTAAATATATCTTAATCTGTATTATGATTTCTTCTTTGATCCATGTATTATTTTAAAGTATTGATATACTAATTAATTTTCAAATATGTGGGAATTTTTTTTTTATTGTATTGAATAGATTAATTCTGCTGCAGGTCAGAGAATGTATTCTATTCTGTGTGATTTCAGTCTTTTGAACTTTTTTGAAACTTGCTTGAAGACCAAGCACACAGGCATTGGTGAATGTTCCATATGTATTTTTGAATATAATATATTCTGTAGTTGTTGGGTGCAGTATTCTATACAGATCAATTAAGTCAAGAGTAGTAACAGTGTTATTCAGTCTTCTGTTACCTCACTGACTGCATGTTCTTTCCCTACAAACAGGTTTCATTTAGAATTTACCTGTCCCTTTTAGTTTTGTTAGTTTTTGCTTTACATATTTTGAGGCTATGTTATTGAGTACATGTAGATTTAGAATCATAATATCTTACATTGGATTAATGCTTTTTCATAAAGAAATACCCCTCTCTATTTGTAGTAATGCTTCCTTGCCTAAAGTCCTTATGTTAAGTAATTGCTGTGTAACAAATTACCTTAAAATTTAGTGGCTTAAAACAACAAAATTTATTATGTCATAATTTCTGTTGGTCAGGAATCCAGGTTCTTGTCTCAGAGTCCCTTAGAGGCTGCAATCATTGTGCTGACAAAGACTGCTGTCGTCTCAAGGCTCAACTGAGGAAGAAACTGCTTCCATACTTACTCACCTCATTGTTGGCAGGATTCAGTTCCTTGCCATGTGGCCTCTCCATAGGGCAGCTCACAGCAAGGTAGTTTGCTTCATCAGAGCAAGCAAGCAATAAGATCCAGAGATTGAATGCCAGCAAAACAGACCTCACAGTCTTTTGTAACCTAGTCTCAGAAGTGCCATCCCTTCATTTTTGCCATATTTTTTTCATCAGAAGCAAATCATTAGGTCCAGCCTATACTCGAGGGGATTACACAAAGGCATGAATACTAGGAGGTGGGGATCACTGGGGTCCTCGTAGAAGTCAGCCTACCACAGTTGGCTACAGCTACTTTGTCTCATGTTACTTTAGCTACAGCTCTCTTTTGGTTAGTGATTACATGGTATATAGTTTCTTACCCTTTTACTTTGAACCTTTCTGTACACATATATACCTTATTAACATCATAGAATTGGACTTCCCCTGTGGTTTGATAGTCCTTAGCTGTAGTATTTAGTGTGTTCTAATATTTATGTATTGTTACATTTAATGTAAGTATATTTAAACTAACAACTTATTTGTATTTAAATCTACCAATTTACTATGTTTTCTGTATCATCTATTTATGTTACTTTTCTAGCCTTCTTTGGGTTATTTATTTATTTTTTCTCACCTCTTTTAGCTTGTTTCACATTCTTTTGCTTTTTTATTACTGGTTGTTCTAGAGATTGCATCTTATACCCTTAACTTATTTAAATTCAATACAAATTATTAATAATACTTTTTACCATTTTCCAGGATATGCAAGGACCTTAGAACACTTTAAATTCGCTCATGCTCCCTTCCTGTCTTTACTGATATTTTTGTCATATTTTAAAATTCTGTATGTGTGTGTTAGTGTTTTTAAACAGTCAATCCTTATTTAGGTTTATCCACATTTTATTTTTTGTTCTGCTTTTGTTCCTGTGTGTCTGCCTTCCATATGAGATCATCTTTCTTCTTCTTGAAGAACTCAATATTTCCTTGAGTGAGAACCAACTAGTGACGGATTTCCTTAGTTTTTGTTTGTCTGAAAATGTATTTATTTCATTTTCATTTTGAAGGCTATTTTTACAGGCTATAGGATTGTAGATCAGCAAGGGGGGGAGGGGGTAGGCCATTTAAAAGGTGACATTCCACTGTTTTCTGGCTTCTGTCATTTCATTCAGCCTTATTATTGTTTATGTGAAGGAACTGTGCTTTCATTCCATTTGATTCTCTTTTATAGCTTCCAGTTAACCATATTTAAAGTCTATACATTGCTTTATCTTTTTACCATTTTCTGCTTTCTTAACCTGCCCTAATCTGGTTTCTTTCACTCCTTTTTATTTATTCTTGTTACCAAGTCAGATTATTATTTCTAAATTTTCTTTTGGATAATCATCCTCCTTCAGTTTTCGTAATACTTTTTTTTTTCCTGTTTTGTGCTTACTAGTTTATCTTTCTGAAAATTTGCTCCTTGCTTTTGCTGATACTCTTCACTTCAGAAAATTCATACTTAATTCTCATGGGTATATCTGTTGGTTGTATGCTGGGAATTTTGCAGGCATCTACTAAAAGATTATCTTTAGTCTTCTCTGTAAATTTCCAGAAGCCTAAGTTTCTACTTGTGAATGAATTACAGGGCTGACTTTGTCATTCCACAGGAGTCTTGGTATTGTGTAGAAAAGAATGTTTTACATTAGCTGAACTGCCTCATGCTTGTTTTCTGCCTGTAGCTTAACTCAGATTTCATACATTAAGCTTCTGGCAGACTCTTTCATCTTGATGTCCCATTGTAACTTCTAACTTCAGTATGAAAAATCGAGCTCATTATCTCATCAACTCTGTCAGTCGTACCGTGTGCTCACACTTTATTTTTCTATCAGTGGCACCTCCAGTCTCCCAGTCACCAAAGTTAGTGTCATTTTTTTATTCATGTGTCTCCACTGCCTCCATACCCCAAAGTTATCAGATTCTAAGACATCCTTTAATGTTTCTCAGATTTCAACTCCTTCTCCTTTCCTAACACCACCCCTCTGACCTCAACTCATGAATTCATCCTACCTCTTGAGTAGTTAGATTATATCATTTGGAATGATGTAAAAAACTAATTAAGAACTTAAATCAGAAAATATTTAAAAATCTTATAGGTATAACTAGGTGTTAGAAGTATATTGTGTTATGCAAAATACTTCAGGTATAACTGTTTGCTATAAATGTTCTCAACAGGCAATGAACACCAGGGAAAGTGGCAAAGCTTCATCCAGTTTAGGTCTTCAGGATTTTGATTTGCTACGGGTAATAGGAAGAGGAAGTTATGCCAAAGTACTATTGGTGCGATTAAAAAAAACAGATCGTATTTATGCAATGAAAGTTGTGAAAAAAGAGCTTGTCAATGATGATGAGGTAAGCACAATGATGTTTTATTACCTCTAAACTGTTAAGTTGGCTTAAGTGTACTATTTCAGAAAAAGACCTCAATGTTTATGCCTTATTATTTCAGCCTACTTTTCTAAATACATGCTTCAAACAGATTATTTAAGGTATATTTAAAGTTATCTGATGGGGACTTCCCTGGTGGTGCAGTGGTTAAGAATCCGCCTGCCAGTGCAGGGGACATGGGTTCGATCCCTGGTCTGAGAAGATCCCATATCCCGCGGAGCAACTAAGCCCATGCACCACAACTACTGAGCCTGCACTCTAGAGCCTGTGAGCCACAACTACATACAGATGTAACAGTTGTAAATAACCTCAAGAGCATAGATAACGGTTACATGTAATAAAATAATTAGTTTTGAGTATTTATCACACTTATTTTCAATATAACTAATTGTAAGTTTGTAGAAGTGTTAATAATGGTTGTTTCAGAGAGGAAAACATAGGAAGAACACGCTTTGACATAAATCACAGCAAGATCTTTTTTGATCCACCTCCTAGAGTAATGGAAATCAAAACAAAAATAAACAAATGGGACCTAATGAAACTTAAAAGCTTTTGCACAGCAAAGGAAACTATAAACAAGACGAAAAGTCAACCCTCAGAATGGGAGAAAATATTTGCAAACGAAGCAACTGACAAGGGATTAATCTCCAAAATATATATACAGCTCATGTAGCTCAATATTAAAAAAACAAGCAACTAATCCAAAAATGGGCAGAAGACCTAAATAGACATTTCTCCAAAGAAGACATACAAATGGCCAAGAGGCACATGAAAAGCTCCTCAACATCACTAATTATTAGAGAAATGCAAATCAAAACTACAATAAGATATCACCTCACACCAGTTAGAATGGGCATCATCAGAAAATCTACAAACAACAAATGCTGGAGAGGATGTGGAGAAAAGGGAATCCTCTTACACTGTTGGTGGGAATGTAAATTGACACAGCCACTATGGAGAACAGTATGGAGGTTCCTTAAAAAACTAAAAATAGAATTACCATATGACCCAGCAATCCCACTCCTGGCCATATATCCGGACAAAACTGTAATTCATAAAGATACATGCACCCCTATATTCATAGCAGCACTATTCACAATAGCCAAGACATGGAAACAACCTAACTGTCCATCAACAGATGAATGGATAAGGAAGATGTAGTACATATATACAATGGACTATTACTGAGCCACAACTACTGAGCCCACACGCCACAACTCCTGAAGCCTGCGTGCCTAGAGCCCGTGCTCCGCAACAAGAGAAGCCACGACAATGAGAAGCCCGTGCACCACAACGAAGAGTAGCCCCTGCTCACCACAACTCTAGAAAGCCTGCGTGCAGCAATGAAGACCCAACACAGCCAGATAAATAAATAAATAAAGTTATCTGATGATTATTAGATTTTTTAAAAATAAAAATCAAACCATATTATTATCAAGGTCAAGTATTTGAGCTTTGTAAAATTTTCTAGACTGTTGCATAATATCGAAAGATTTACTGGCAGTATTTTCTCTTTGTATATAAATTACTATTTCATGATTATCAATGCTTTTGATATTTAGCCTAGTTAGTTAATAACTGCATTTATGGTAATAGAATTACTAAGAACAAATTTATCATAGTTTTGATGATATCATTTCAGTTTGACATAGATTTCTTTTGTATTTTAAAATAGGATATTGACTGGGTACAGACAGAGAAGCATGTTTTTGAGCAGGCATCTAATCACCCTTTTCTTGTTGGGCTGCATTCTTGCTTCCAGACAGAAAGCAGGTAAGATTGAAAGATAATGGAATGATACCTGGGTGTTACACATTTTGGTATATTACACAATAAGAACCCTTTCTACAGTAATTCCTAAAGTGGAAGTCACATGGAGACAGACACAACAGTACTATGCTTGTAATTTCCTGCTACTCATACTCCAACCAGTGATATCAATTTGACATTGGATCAGCATTAGGAAATTACCTGCTTTAGGCGAAAAAAAAAAAAAAAAATAGCCAGGTCATAATTATGGCAGTAGAATCCCACCTTTTAAATATCACCAAGATTCTAGTTTTAGGACTTAAATGTTCCTAGAGTTTGATTAGGGGGATAGATTCTAACTTCTTTTGCCTTAAGTGACAGTTGAAAATGACTTACACATTGCACATTCTAAAATTGGGGTGGGAGTGAGAGCTCTGGATTGCAAATGGTACTATTGGCTTGGCCACAAAGTTCATTCGGGTTTTTTATAAGATCTTATGGAAAAACCCAAACGAACTTTTTGGCCAACCCAATACTTTAGAATAGAAGTAGCAGGTTACAAATTATCTTTCTGATTTACTTTCTTGTACCTTCTGTGATTAAACAGCTTTCTACCCCAATCACCCTTTGTTTCCACCAAATTCCTGGAATTTTTGTTAAGGGTGAATCATGTAGAATGCTCTCTATGCTGTGACTGGTCTCTATAGTTTTAAAATGCAAAGTTACACCACCTTATTTTGGATCTTGGTTTCGTGTGTTCTCTCCTGTTTTTTAGATTGTTCTTTGTCATAGAGTATGTTAATGGAGGAGATCTAATGTTTCATATGCAGCGACAAAGAAAACTTCCTGAAGAACATGCCAGGTAAGTTTTTTGTTTATTGTTTGCTTGTGTTGAAGTTTGGCGGGAGAAGCTATGGGACTTTTTATATGCCAGTGATTGAAAACAGTAGATAAATCATTTATTTTGATACGAGCTAATTCTTTATAAGTCATGTAAAGGCTAAGCTAAAAGTTAAATTATATTATAATGTGATATATATTACATATATAATAATATAATTATAAGCAATTGAGAAGTACAAACAATGTTAAAGTGGATACCTTTAGTCTACGAAACTCAATTATTTTCAAATATTTTATCTATTCAGTATCAGCCACTAAAATAATTAATGAAATTATAAACACTTATTAATCTTATCAAGTTTGCAGTGATCACTGACAGTTTTTCATTAGAAGATTATTGTTCATATATACTTGAGAGTAATAAAACAATTCCTCTTAACCTATTATGTAATCGACTGTTCTTCCATAATTATAATTTCTTAATTGTTCTGCCTTTGGCTTTCCCCCCTCTGATCCCATCATTTATTTGTTTAGTGCCCTTAATTTGATATTCTTATACAGGATTGTAAATTGTTGGAGGACATAGGTGGGGAAGGATCATGGCCTTGGATAAGAAGTTTAATACATGAGTGCCATGTTTTGTTTTGTTTTTTACACATAATTAGCAGTAATTCTCCCCTTTTGCACTTCACAAGAGTAATGCCAAAATGAAGCATGTGAGTTTGTATATGTATGTAACAAAGATTAGAGATTCATTTTAAAAGAAAACTTATTTAGTGGAAATCTTGCAATTCATTGATATTTCTTGTCAAAAAGAGATAATAGCTTTCAATTTTATAAGAAGGTATAAAGTATATTAATCTGTCTCGGGGCCAAACTGCTGTTGTTGTTGTTGTTTAATTTACTGTATGTTCATTATTTATTTAGGCTTTAGCAAATGGTCACCCTTCATGGCAAAGCCACAGATGATATTTTGAATTGTGAATATAGCTGGTATTTGTTCCTTGTTTGTTCAGCTTGACCTGGGGAAAATAGTCTTGTTTTTATTGTATTAAAGTGCCTGTTCTGGTTTCATATCATCTTTGCTTTTCTAGGAACCAGAGTATAGGATAAGAGCTCAAGTTCCCTATTCCTAGAATTAAGTATCTGGAAGGTGTGTATTATGTACCTCCAAACATGATCATGATAACATTCACCAAAGCAGCCAAAAACCAGCTAGGGCGTTTCATTTTCATTATTCAGGTCAAAAATTCTGCTTACCACCAATGAGTTGGTGGCAGTTTTGAAAAGTTCTTTCTGTTGTAGAATAATTTCTTTTAATTCCTTTTCTAGAATTTTGGTATGGATTTTATGGTTTGAGTGGTCAACTTTCAGTATTCTTTCTATTTTAGACCAATCAGTGGTTCTTAGCATTTTGGGAGGTCACTGATCCCTTAGAGAAGTGATGAAAGCTATGGAAACTCTGTAGAAGGTGTCTCTGTACATACAACTTTGCGTCCAATTGTAGGAGTGTGGACTTTCTGAAGTCCATCCAAGGGCCCAGGTTAAGAACCCCTGCTTGAGACTTTCAAATTAAACCTTATGAAAAGCATGGGTTTAATTTAGACTGGAACTTTATAATTGTGTTTAGGGCTCAGCTATCTTAAAGTGGCACTTCAGTTTGTGTTTTGGTTTTGTTCCTAAAAACATTGAGAGAAAAAAATCTTTTGCCATGATTTTGATGTTCTGGTTTGCAGATGGGAGTAGGATTTAAATACCTTTCTGTAGGCACTTACCACAGTTTAAAAATTTGAATCAAATGAGTAATTTTTCATTTTATTTTAGATTTTACTCTGCAGAAATCAGTCTAGCATTAAATTATCTTCATGAACGGGGGATAATTTATAGAGATTTGAAATTGGACAACGTGTTGCTGGACTCTGAAGGACACATTAAACTCACTGACTATGGCATGTGTAAGGTGAGGGGAAATTTCTAGTTATTCAGAAGATCTCAGCAGCTCAGGAAATTGTTTCAGTCAAATTACATTTAATGATGGGGAAATAAGTGCTACTTTGTGCTAGAATTCCAAAAAGTATCCTAAACAAAGACAAATGTACTGATTTCCTAGCCATTTACAAAATTCCATATTTTCTGTGAGCGTTATATGTGCTATAAGAGTTAAGTTCTTTTTATTGTCTGTAATTTTTTGTCTTGAAAGTTGTGACACTATTGAAGAAAATTTGGAGGTAAAAACTGTCTACAAACCCACAACTTTAAAACAACTGCTTGCATATCACCTTCCAGTTTTTGTCATTTAATTGTGACTCTTAATGATGCACTCAAGATTTTCCTAGGAAATCTAACATTTTCTATATATATTTAAATTTAAATATCTGACATAAAATTCAGTAAAGCAAAATAAGAATTTTAGTTACTCTCAGGACATGTCCTTTATTTCTTGGTGTTTTATTCTTTTTGTAACAATGTTTCATTTACGGGTCCAATCTTTTTCCAGGAAATATGTAGGGGGCTACTCTCCTTGTCAAAATAGCTGGGACCAAATTATCTTCACACAGTGAATTCGGCAACAAACATGTGAATGTGTTAATTGCCTTTCCCCATTCACCTGAGGGAAGTGCCTCCAGAGCCTGGTTCTTTTTATTGAAAGAAATTTGGGCATCCTGTTTTGCCTGGAAGATATTATTAGAGAAAAATCACTTGATCTTTTTGTTACTCTTAATGAAAAATAATAGTGGTTTGTTATATATTCCCATTCTTTCCAGAGATCCTCAATCAAGTTAATCATGATCTTTGATAAATCTGAGAGGTTTTATTCAGTAGTTCTTTAAATTGGTTGTCTTGCTTACCTCCTTTTCTGCCTCCTCCAGGAGCTATTTGGTGTTATTAGTAGGAAATGACACCAGGATTGGAACTTGTGTTCAGAGACTTAACCAACAGTACTTTGTCTCTTTTCCAACTAACATATTTACGCCTGATGTTAAACCTTATGGGAAATAAATCCCCTGGAAATTTGAATGTTCTTATCTTATGACTTAACATCAGTATTTAAACTTACCTAATGTCTGACCTTAGGCATATATTGGATAAATTTCTGTTCCTTATAATTATTCTTTGGTAAATATAAATCATTCAAATTTTTTTTCATAGTTTCTCCAGAAATATTTTCTTTAGGTTTAATTAATTTAATTTCTTCAGTTTCTCACTAGATACTTTTATATAAAGAATGCAGGGACTTCCCTGGTGGTCCAGCGGTTAAGACTCTGCTCTCTCCCAGTGGAGGGCGTCCGGGTTTGATCCCTGGTCAGGGAACTAGGTCCCGCATGCCACAACTGAAGATCACGTACTCGGCAATGAAGATCCTGCGTCGCCTAAATAAATAAATATTAAAAAAAAAAAAAAAAGAGGGATTTCCCTGGCGTTCCAGTGGTTAAGACTTCGCCTTCCAATGCAGGGGGTGCAGGTTTGATCCCTGATCGGGGAGCTAAGGTCCCACATGCCTTGTGGCCAAAATACCAAAACATAAAACAGAAGCAATATTGTAACAAATTCAATAAAGACTTTTAAAAATGTATTAAAAAGTTTAAAAAGAATGCAGAGAATAGTAATGACTGGAGGCATATGAAAACTGCAATTAACATCTTCAGAGTTATGTTTGGAATATTTTATGAACATTGTTTTTTTTTATTGACTGAAAAACCAGCTATTTTGTGAATTGATGTGCCTTTAACTATTTTTTATCAGCAGGGGGTGTTATAATAATATCTATGTTATGCTGTAAATAATTTAGCTGATATGTTCAGATATCCAGTCAAAAGGTGAATGATTTAGTATAGTTCTTTTACAAGTTAACAGACTGCATCCCTTGCCTCTGAGTCTTACCCTGAAAGTGCATGTCACTCACCATGAGACTGTATGTCAAGCCATTGCCCATAATACAAAACAACTTAAATCACATTCATATTTCTTTGTACAGGCATATCTCGTTTTACTGTGCTTCACAGATATTGCGTTTTCTACAAGTTGATGTTTTGTGGCAACCCTGTGTTGTCAGATGATGGTTAGCATTTTTTTTTAATATTTATTTATTTATTATTTTTTTATTTTTGGCTGCATTGAGTCCCAGAATCTTTTGCTGCAGTGCGCAGGCTTCTCTCTAGTTGTGGCGCATGGGCTCCAGAGCATGCGGGCTCAGTAGTTGCAGTGTGCAGGCTTAGTTGCCCTGCGGCATATGGGATCTTAGTTCCCTGACCAGGGATCGAACCCGCATCCCCTGCGTTGGAAGGCAGATTCTTAACCACTGGAGCACCAGGGGAAGTCCTTGTTAGCATTTTTTAGCAATAAAGTTTTTTTTTAATTTTTATTGAAATATAGTTGATTTACAATGTTGTGTTTCAAGTATTTTTTATTTAAGGTATTCACTTTGTTTTTTAGACATAATGCTTTTGCACACTTAATAGATTACAGTGTACTGTAAACATAATTTTTATATGCACTGGGAAACCAAAAATATTCATGTGACTCAATTTATTGTGATGTCATAAATGGGGGTCTGAAAGCAAACTACAGTATCTCCATGTATGCCTGTATACAAAAATAACATATATATCCCTGTTAGAGATCTTTAAAAAATCCCTGGAGTCACAACATATATTACTAAATAATTCTTCTAGATGTTTGTGTTAGTGTTATATATAATAGTGTAAAATTTGAAGACAAATACATACATCATGCCCAGAATATCTCTGTAGGAACACATAAGAACCTCATGACAGTGGTTGTCCCTAGGGAGCTGGAACTGGATGCGTCAGGGACCAGAATGGGAGGAAGGCTTGATTTTTAGTGTATATCTTCCCCCCCAACCTTTTTGTTTGGATTTTCATACCATGTAATTTAACAATAGGGTAATGGTTAGATTCTAGGTACATATGTTGAATTGGATTTGTAGTTATTAATAATAGGAAGTCTGTAATTACATGGGAAATTACATAGCTATAAAGTAAAAGCAGATGCTTAGTTGTATATTTAATATTATTCAGCTTGTATTTAGACTATCTTTTTATTATTTTTAGTTTTAATTGAGGTATGGTTGATTTATAGTATTATATAAGTTTCAGATGTACAACATAGTGATTTATGGTTTTTAAAGATTGTAGTCCATTTATAGTTATTATAAAATTGGACTATATTCCCTGTGCTGTACAATATACCCTTGTGGCTTATTTATTTTATACATAGTAGTTTGTGCCTCTTAATCTCCTACCTCTATTTTGTCCCTTCCTTCTCCCTCTCCCCACTGGTAGCCACTAGTTTATATCTGTGAGTCTGTTTTTGTTGTTGTTACTATATTCACTTGTTTGTTTTATTTTTTAAATTCCACATATAAGTGATAGCATACAGTATTTGTCTTTCTCTGTCTGACTTATTTCAATAGCATAATAACCCTCCAAGTCTATCTATGTTGTTGTTAATGGCAAAATCTCATTTGTTTTTGTGGCTGAGTAGTATTCCAGTAGTATTTTGTCAGTGGTTTCCTTTGCTGTGCAAAAACTTTTAAGTTTAATTAGGTCCCATTTGTTTATTTTTGCTTTTGTTTCCTTTGCCTTAGAAGATAGATCAAAAAATATATATATTGGTACAATATATGTCAAAGAGTATTCTGCCTATGTTTTCTTTTAGGAGTTTTGTGGTTTCTGGTCTTATATTTAGGTCTTCAATCCATTTTGAGTTTATTTTTGTATATGGTGTGCGAAAATATTCTAATTTCATTCTTTTACATGTAGCTGTCCTGTTTTTCCAGCACCACTAATTGAAGAGACTGTCTTTTCTCCATTGTATACTCTTGCTTCCTTTGTCATAGACTAATTAACCACAAGTGAATGGGTTTATTTCTGGACTCTCTATTTCTGTTCCATTGATCTATGTGTCTGTTTTTGTGCCAGTACCACACTGTTTTCATTACTATAGCTTTGTAGTATAGTCTGAAGTCAGGGAGCTTGATTCCTCCAACTCTTTTCTTTCTCAAGATTGTTTTGGCTCTTTCTTATTTAATTGCCTGTGGCCCAAGAATGGTCTGAATGATATTAGTCCTTTAAAATATATTGAGGTTTCTTTTATGCCTTAGTATTTGGTCAGTATCCCAAATGTACTTTAGAAAGGGTATGTAATCTCTATTTTGCATTCAAGGAGTCTCTCCCTCCTTTTCCGTTTCTCCACACATACACGTAGATATATATATTCTATATGTGTGTAAACTATACATATTTTTAACTCTAGCTTTTGTCCAAATCTTTCTCTGCTTACTAATTTTTTTGTTGGTATGACCTACCATTTTTTGATATAGATGTGTTAAAATTACCTGTCATGATTGGGGATTGTACTATCAGTCCAGGCTGCTATAACAAGGTACTACAGATTAGGTGGCTTAAGCAACAAACACTTATTTCTCATGGTTCTGGAGATTGGGAAGTCCAAGATGAAGGTGCTGGCAGATTTGGTGTCTGAAGGCACCCCTCCTGGTTTGCAGAAGGGTAAAGGCATTCTTCGTGGTTTGCAGATGGCTGTCTTCCCGTTGTATCCTCAAATGGTGGGGAGAGAGAAAAGGGATAGCTCTCTTTCTCTTCTTATAAGAACATGAATCCCATCATGGGGCTCAAACCTCATGATCTAATTACCTCCCCAAAGGCCCCCCCCTCCCAATGCTATCACATTAGGGCTTCAGCATAAGAATATTAGGGGCATGTAAACATTCAGACAATAGCAGGGATTGTGAAGTCCTCTTAATAATTTTGTCCATTTTTACTAGTTGTATTTTGAGGCTGTGTTGTTAGCTACATACCAGTTTGTTTTAACTTCTTGGTGATTGTTCCATTTGTTATTGCGTAGTTTCTCTATTTATACATATTAGTGTGTTTTACCTTAATTTCCTCCATCCTGTAGCTATTAAAATACAAAACCAAAAAACGTGTGCCTTAGGAGAAATGACCAGAAGGGAAACATCTTAATGCCAGCAGTGGTTGTGTTAGGAGGTGGGATTTAAAGAGCTTCTTTTCTTCATAAAATATGATTCCTTTTACTCATGTAATTTAAGTTTTTCTATTACAATTTTACTTGAGTATAAATTATTTTAAGTGCCATTTTTATCTTAATTGAACTGACTCTTTACCTACATCTAATGAGGACAGGTTTTTTTTAAGGTATTTAGTAGCAACCCATGATTTTAATAATAAAGGCAACTGTGCTAGTGATATTTTATTTAAGCTCAATATATTACCTATAGATGCTGACCTTATATGATAGATGAAATAAAAGAGGTGAATTTGAAACAGATTTTGCATCTTATTATTTTTTTTCTTTTTTTTTAATAAAAGGAAGGATTACGGCCAGGAGATACAACCAGCACTTTCTGTGGTACTCCTAATTACATTGCTCCTGAAATTTTAAGAGGAGAAGATTATGGTAATAAATTGGTGGTATTTTGGCTATGTGCTAGAAGGGTGGTTAAATGTGGTACCAATTGCATTATAGTACACTATAGTATTTCAATACTGAGCTTATTAACATAAACTTTCTTGATCTTCTTAAAACCTACATAAAACCCCCAAATCCTGAAATCAGAGACGGTGGGACCTTGGCAGTATTTGGGGGTGCAAATTTGAATAATATTTTATTAGTAGCAAGCACTTAAGAGTACTAGGCACTATTCTAAGCAGTTTGCATATGTTAACTAAGTTAATCCTCTTAATAATCCTATGAGGTAAGCACTGTTAATTCACATTTTACAAACAAGGAAACTGATGTACAGAAAGGTTAAATAACTTGCCCAAGGTCATGTAGCTAGAAACTGGCAGAGTTGGGATTTAATCAGCCATGTGACTCCAGAGTCATAAACCTCTGGAAGATTGTTCAGATTTCCTGGGGTATTTCCCCCAGGAATCTGAAAGATGGAGGAAAGATTGCCTGCTTGTCACGAACCAGAGGATATGTTTATCTTAAGAAAACATTTGACCCTTTGGGTTCTGGCCCTTTGATTCCAGCAGTTGTAAAGGAGGATGGGTATTTCTGATAGCTGCTCATAATATGGTTCCAAAGACCTTCAACATCTTTAATCAGCTAGCAGAAAATCACGTTTCAGATCAAGGAAGGTTATTCTCAAATACAATTTCATTATATCCTCAAAACAAAATATTAGATACAGTCTATGAGTCTGAAATTATAGACATAATTGGGAAACGAACCTTATGTTCCATTTTCAATATTTTATTTTTAAAGTTATCTTTTAGGCACCTCCCCTTTTTGATAAGTGAAATATTCCTATAATCCTCGATGCCTACCATGATAGTTGTAATGCATTTCGAGTTTACTTTTTCATTATGTTTATTTTTTTTGTTATGTAATAAAATGAATCTCAAATTACTGACTTTTTAGAATGCAGGATGGATAATTTGTTGCTTTAAAATTTCTTTTTGAAGGTTTCAGCGTCGACTGGTGGGCTCTTGGAGTACTAATGTTTGAGATGATGGCAGGAAGGTCTCCATTTGATATTGTTGGGAGCTCCGATAACCCTGATCAAAACACAGAGGATTATCTTTTTCAAGGTAATTTGCAGTGTTTTACAGAGATTCACTGTGAATAATCTATTCTAGAGCATGAATGAGGATGGCTCAAGTTATTACTCTGAGTAAGAAAGAGGAGAATAATCTGGACAATATAGTCCTTAACACGTGAGGCTTTGAGTTCGTTTTTGTTGTGGTTGTTGTTTTGATCTATCCTTCCTACCTCTTAGTCTGTTCACATTTGCCAGCTACCTTCTCATACTCAAAAACGTAACAAAGAGGTTCCTTCAGATTGTACATCACAGAGATTGGAGGAAAGAATTGTGTAGCTGGAGAGGACTGTCTTTTCACCTGGACCATGAGGCTGAATGCATAAGTCCAAGAGCAATATGAGGAAAAAGTAGAGTACCAAGAAGATAAGAGGGATCAAAAGATGAAGAAAAAAGCCCCACAATCGGAAATACAAAGAATTGAACAGAACGGAAACAAGCAGACAAGCACAAGGACCCCTCCCCCACCAACACACAGTCCAAAGAAGTGTGAAGACTGCCATAAAATTCTACATTTCATAATTAAGGCCGTCACAGGAAATGAATGGATATTTCATGTAATAGGAAATCCAGCTGGCTGTGGAATATATGGAAAGACGTTCAACCTCACTACTAATTAGGGGTATGCACATTAAAACATTAATGAGCTACCATTTTATACCTACACATTTGGCAAAAATTTTAAAGTCTGATAATACTAGTGCTGGTGAGGATATGGAGCAACTGGAACTCTGGTGGCAGGAGTGAAAATGGACACAACAGCTTTGGAAAATAATTCGGCAACGTCTAATAAAATCGAATATAGTAATATGTGCCACACATT
This sequence comes from Balaenoptera ricei, assembly GCF_028023285.1. Taxonomy (NCBI): domain Eukaryota; kingdom Metazoa; phylum Chordata; class Mammalia; order Artiodactyla; family Balaenopteridae; genus Balaenoptera; species Balaenoptera ricei. The sequence goes on from NC_082642.1 coordinate 65,278,107, forward strand.
TTACAGATACTAACTCATTTAAACCTCATAACACCCCGATGAATCAGGTATTATTTTTATTCCAATTTTACAGATGAGGAAACTAAGGTAAGGTAGTCAAAGAATAAAACATATGCATATAATGATAAAAACTGTTCAGAGTAGATAGAGGCTGTCTCTGAGAAGGAAGGAGAGGAATGGGACTGGGAAAGTACACAAGACGCTTAGGTAGTGTATGTAATGTCTTTGGTTTTTTCTGCTAGAATGCCTTAAATACCTCATAATAAAAATATAAAGATTAAAGCCCTGTAAAAGTTAAATATAATGCCGTAAATTTTATCTTTCTAGTTATTTTGGAAAAACAAATTCGCATACCACGTTCTTTGTCTGTAAAAGCTGCAAGTGTCCTGAAGAGCTTCCTCAACAAGGTATAAATTGTGTATAAAATCTTTAGTGATTTATCTCTATACAAATGAAGCTGGTAAGGAGAGGTTCAGGCAACGTAAAATTCCAAAACATCAGAGTATGTAATTTTTCAGTTAGATCTGGAACTTGTCTCTTCAGCAAAGAGTAGGTTGACAGAATTAGATCCTGAGGTGAGTTGTTCTTTCCATTTTGCCAATATAATTTACCCCCAGCTTTATATTACATATGGTGTTTTTAATGTAAGTGAAAAATACCATGTACTCAGGGAAAAATTGCATCCTGGGGATAGCCTTAATTGTACTTGCAGCTCTGTTTTTCAGTTTTCTTTAGATTATTATTCATAGAATGTCTTAACTTATTGAGCACTTAGTGCAGTAGTGTTCCCTACAAATTCTTATATCACAACCCTATAATTAGATAATATTCAGAAGAAATGAAATGCTACCATTGGCGCTTTAAAAAATCTGAACATCTGAAAATTCTGTCGTTGTTTGTTGCAGTTGGTAGGCTAGAAGAGTTTTAGGATCTATCTAAGATTACGATTCTGAACTATCTTTACTCATAACACTTCTAACACCAAATATGTAGGTTTCTTCCACACCAACCAATTTTCCAATTCTTACGTTAAAATCTTATTTTAAATAAATGGTAGGGTAGAAAGTAGGTTGATGTGCATTTATTTATTTATTTATTTAAAGAGCCCTCTCTCTAACACCAATCTACTACTTCTTCATTTTTTTTTTTAATAAATTTTATTTATTTTTTAATTTTTGGCTGTGTTGGGTCTTCATTGCTGCATGGGCTTTTCCCTGGTTGCCGCAAATGGGGGCTACTCTTTGTTGTGGTGTGTGGGCTTCTCATTGTGGTGGCTTCTCTTGTTGCAGAGCACGGGCTCTAGGTGTGCGGGCTTCAGTAGTTGTGGCACGCGGGCTCAGTAGTTGTGGCACGCAGGCTCTAGAGTGCAGGCTCAGTAGTTGTGGTGCACGGGCTTAGTTGCTCCGCGGCATGTGGGATCTTCCCAGACCAGGGCTCAAACCTGTGTCCCCTGCATTGGCAGGCAGATTCTTAACCACTGCACCACCAGGGAAGCCCTGCATTTATTTTCTAAGATAAACAGATAAGATAATGATGAATTTTAATAAAATAAGAAATTCAAGCTTGTTTTAAATGAGTATTTTATGTGAGGAAAGATTTAAACTGGAAACCTAAGTGAAAAGTGAAGGTGAGAAGTGTCAGTATGCAAAACAAAATGCCTTTTACTGCAAAGAAAAATGGGAACATGTTCTCATTCATGATAATTTTATAAGTTGCAGGCCCCTTCTCAGTCCAGTGATTCAGATAATGGTTGTATCGTTGCGCTATACACAGATTATGGTTGTTGTAATTGGGCACAGGTCTTTTAAATTGAGCTAAAACCAAACTTGTTAAGTTTGGGGGTTTGCATATTTTGACTATCGCTCTAACCCATGTCAAAGAAAAAGCTGGATGTTGCCCAGTTGATTCTGCTGCTCTTTTTCCTCCCATTTTTCTTTAGCAAGGTGTGGCCACATCTCTCCAATTGAATTACAAGGATAGCTGGAGAGAGCCATGAGGAAATCTTACTTGTCACAAGCTTCAGATACTCATTTGAGTATCTAGTGTTGCACTTTCTAGAAAAGAAAGGTAGACCATTCTGAGTTCAGACATAAAGGGATCATATAATAGACACAAAACACAGGTCACAAAGATGATTTATTCTAAAGCAGGATATTCACCCAGTTCTTGAAACATTTCTTTCCACCATAGGACCCAAAGGAACGATTGGGTTGTCATCCTCAAACAGGATTTGCTGATATTCAGGGACACCCATTCTTCCGAAATGTTGATTGGGATATGGTATGTAAATTGGACTGTTTTATATATTAGGTTTCATTATTTTCTTGGGCCAAAATTTATTAACTTAAAAGAATATTGAAAAACTAGTATATCACAGCTTAAATAATTTAAAACCACTCTCTTCAGTGCTTTTAAAAAAGCTTTTGAAACAGTAAAAGATTAGAACATTAATTTAATGGAGCAGGTTGTAATATTATTGAGGCCTGCATCAATGTTCAGATTTGTAAATTATTTCCATCATTGTGAATATTGTAGACCAATGCCTAGGGACTCATTTTCATAAGACTGGGAAATATCTGAGGACAGAGGAGAAATGTAGAGGTGGAATATTTCTAAGAATGCAGGCTTGAGCTGTCATCCACTATGTCTTTTCTAGATGGAGCAAAAGCAGGTGGTACCTCCCTTTAAACCAAATATTTCTGGGGAATTTGGTTTGGACAACTTTGATTCTCAGTTTACTAATGAACCTGTCCAGCTCACTCCAGATGATGAGTAAGTAATTCTGTAGACTGAAATATTTTTCAAGTTCTTTGAAAGTCCCATTTTTAATGGCTACACAGTGTTTCATTATCAGATTATGCTGTATTTTATCTAATCATTCAGTTATGGGATGTTTGAATTATACAATTATAAAAACGGTAATTGTCATTTTCTTCTTTGCTTTACGTGTATTATCTCTAATTCTCACAACAACCTTGTAAACTTAGTTGTCATCATCTTCGTTTTACAGATGAGGAAACCGAGGCTCAGAGAGGTTAAGCAAAGTTATGCAGCTATCAGGTGGCAGAGCCAGGATTCAAACCCAAGTCTGACTAAGGCCTGTGCTCTTTCCACTCCACTGCGCTGTTTCCCATTCTGATGATGACCATCTTTGTCTGAGTTCCTGAGTATCACCTTAAGATAGAGCCCTAGACAGGGAATTAGGTCAAAGGGTGCGAAATTTTTAAAGCTCTTGATATGTATTGCCAAATTACTTTTTAAAAAGATTACATCAACATATCAAGTCCAGGCAGCAGTGATCTGACATACTCTTTGTGTTTATGTTGTATCTTTTAAAGTTTAGAATAACTTGGGGATATTTGATCCTTCACCTGTCATTACAGATTCATTCTCTCATCTCATAAAGCCCTTTCTGCTTGGCAGTCATTTTACTTTTACATCTTGTTAGTTCTTATCACGTTCCTCACCGCAGCTGTTCTAAACTATCTCTACATTTTAGAAGCCTACCCCTGCCTTCATCACTCTAAATGGATTAACCTTGCCTTGAGTTGACTGCCAGGATTGCGACCTCTCTGCTGTGAGCTTGCTCCCTTTCCAGCTGTCACCAGACCACCTTGCATCTCAGAATTGCTCTCTAACTCTTCCCAAACTTTTGCTTCTTCCCAGTTCTTGGAAGGCAAGGGGTCCTCTCCCCTTTTCCTCCAGGGTTCATTTTGTCAGTTATCTCCACTACTCTACCTTCCTTAACTTCTCTTTTCCAGCTTCTTTCCCTCTACTTATAAACATGTTCAACTATCCTAATTTTTTCCACTTCTTTGAACCACCACATTTTTTTCTCATTTTCCTTTCATCTTCGAGCTTTTTCACAAATAGTTAATAGATGCTTATGGTAAAAGAAAAATAAATAAGCACTATCTCTATTAACTTCCTTCAGAGTAGTCAACATTGATTATCTTACACTTTCTTGCTGCCAACGCTTTAACCTCTTACAATTTAACCTGCTTTTTCACCTGTTGAAGGTTGAATTGACTTCTTAATTTCTAAATTTTAAAGCATTTTTTGAACTGCCCCCATCTCCTCCGATGTCAGTAAAGCGTCTGGCACTCATGGCCTGCTTTAGTTGGCACTACCTACCCTCATTCTGCGTCATCTCTTTAACCACTTGTCATCTTATTTTCCCTGTCCCCTTGAGACTAGGATGCGCCGTGGTTCTATTCATGACTGCCTTCTCTTTGCTATATGCAGTTGGTACCTTGGAGATTTCAGCCAACCCCATAGCATGGATACCAGCTATTAAATGACTCCCAGCTAAATTGGCAAACAATTCTTGAGCAAAAGGCACTATGCTAAGCACATTCAAAGACGATCAAGGCATAGGCCAATCTCTTAGAAAGCTTACTGGCTACTAGAGGAGGGAGAGGTGTACCCAAATCATTATTTCTGGCAGCATTGTGTATTAGAAAGAGCACTGGATTGAACCAAAAGATAGGAATTTGAATCCTGACACCACCTCTTACCAGCTGGGTACCCTGGGTGTGAATTGCATAACTTCTCTGAGCCTGTGTCTTCTCGTATTGCCTACCTCCCAAGGTGCTGTGAAGAATAAATGAGCGGTGGTTTCTAAAGCTCCTAGCCCCTGCCCTGATATCTCTCCTGAGCTGCATTTCCCTCTACTAGTTTAAACATCTCTCCTAGTTTGTCAGATACGCACCTCAAACCTATGAAGTCTAAATTGTTCTCACTCGGGTCCTTGTTTTTATTTACCCTTTTCTGCTTGTTGTACCACCATGCAGTCCTGCATTCGGATTCAAGAGCTGAGTCAGTGGTTGTTGACTCTAACTTTTCCTTTCCAAACTACATAATACCTTCAGCAGCCAAGGCCTCGTCTCTTTTTGCTTTACTTCATCACTTGTGTCGTTTCCATTCCCACTGCCATAAGCCCAGCTCAGGTCTCTCAGATCATACGTAGACTATCATGCCATCCTAACTGACTCCTTCTTTACTTTGCAGCCTATTCGGTGCACTCAGGAAGTACCACTCCAGTTCTTTAACTCCTTTCATCAGAAACCTTCAGTAACTCCTACATTGCCTAGCAGAAAAAGTCTATCCCCTCGGTTAGTAATTAAGGCCTCCCGCCATCTGCTTCAGCCTGACTTTCTAGCCATATCTCTCACTATACTCTAACACAAACGCTGCGTTCTCATCAGGCTCAGTTACTCACCATTCCCTGATAACATGCTGTTAACATTTCCTCTCTATTCCTCCTTCCTTTTCACCTATTGAAATCTTCCCCATCTTTCAGAGCTACCTCAGATGTAACCAGACCTTTGATGGATCAAGGTGGACCTACTTAGTGTAAACGTCACTGGCTTCTTTGAGCTAGCCATTACCTTCCAACATCCTCTGCCACTTAACACCCTTCTATTCCTGTGCTCCAACTCTAATAAATTACTGGCATTCCCCAGACCTACCATAATCTTTCATAATTCCATTCAGTAAGTGTTTGTGGAATGATGCTGCCTTTCTTGATTTCTCCAAGTAGAAGTCACCTTTTCCTTTAGAACTGTGGTTAGAGTAGAGCTTAGCTTGTTGTGTAGGAAACTTAGCAGGTACTGCTTTCTGTTATGTGAAGTACCTACCTTCCTTCTCTTCTTGAAGGAAGAGACTATGTCCTGTGTAACGTGGTGCTCTGCAGTATGGTACGAACATTTAAGTAGTAAAATATTTGATGGAAATACTCTTGTGAATTAAACTAGGAGCCCAGTGTAGCAGAATGCCAACCTCTCTGCTCCCTGTGACCCACTGCCTCCCTGGGGTGACCCTTCCTCACTCCAGGTCTTTCAGTGTTCTTCTTCCTGTTGTCTTTTCATTTTGGTTAACTTCTTCTGGGCCTTCTCTTCACCATCTTCCATCTGGCTGTTGGGGTGACTACTAAATTGCACACTAATACAGACCTGGATGTTACATTATGAATGTCGTTCAGGTCAAAAGTTAAGATTACCTAGAATTATGACAATTTGTACCTTTTTTATTCCCAGGCTTCAGTTTTGGACTACTTTTTGGTTCTAAACTTGCTCGTGGGATTATTAGTCTTTTTTGATTTTCAACATTCCTGATTCTTCTAGAAAATGTTTTGGGGTTAATCTAAAAACTTGTAGATTTCCCCCCCGTAACTTATATAAATTAGCCTTATTTTTAATTTTTTAATCTTATTTTTCCATTTAAGTAAAAAATCAAAGAAATCTTGATGATGAAAATTATTTTTCTTTCAACAGTGACATTGTGAGGAAGATCGATCAGTCTGAATTTGAAGGTTTTGAGTACATTAATCCTCTTTTGATGTCTGCAGAAGAATGTGTCTGATCCTCCTTTCTCAACTATGCATTTTGCTTGTGTTGCCATTTAGTGCATGGATAAACTTGTTACCAGCCTGGATACAAAGAACCATTTTATATTTTTCACCTGCAAAAAAAGCACTCAGTATATTCTATTGTTGGCTGTAAGAGTCAATTATTACATCTAAGTTTAACTATGGAAAAAAAATGAAACTAGTTTGCAGACAATCATGTCAAAATTTAGTTATACTGGTAATCCAGCAACCTACTGATGAATAATAAAGTTGTCTTTTTTGTTTAAAGGAAGTACTGACTAAAAAGAGTATCTGTTGCATTAAGGCACATGGTGGGATTACATCCTAAGCCTCCCCTGATTTTTGTCATACTCATGAAGTCATTTAAGTGTCTAATTTTGGAATAAAAGAGTAATGCAAAATACAACTTGTTATATTACCTATTACTTTCTGAGTTCTGTGTGTTTAAAAATTCAGCTGTAAATTTTATCATTGCCTTAGCAAATTAAATTATTGATTTTTAAGGCAGCAATTATAAATTGGTAATAAAAGATGTTGCGTGCTTAGAATGAGGGAATACAGATTCTCCTTGAGGAAGAAAATAGGCACATTTTATTAAGAATCAGATTCCAAATCGTTAGCTGTTTTTGAAAAACTGATTCAAGTGATTTCTTTAGTATGTTAAGGGGTTAGTGTCTGAGCTTGTCCCTGTAGCGGGGACTTTAACTGGAGTGTTAATAAATGTAGTTCAAAGAACCCAGGATGCAGTTAAATGGAACACTTCTCAGTATATAAAGAGGAAAAAATAGAAACTTAAAATAGATACAGAAAAGTGCAATGGTAATATTTATTTCTTATTGGACAGTAAATCTCACAGTCGCTTTTTGTGATTTGACTTAAATAATAAGGAAGCACTCACTTGCTACCAAATGTAAAAGCATTCCATTATCCAGTGGACACAGAATGTATACTATTTTTTCCTTATAATTCAGTATACAGGAAAATAATTTATCTTCCAAATAGTGTCTGAACCATGCTTGTTTCTTCCCCAAACCACATTATCCATACTTTCAGATCCTGTTTGTGGAGTCTTCAATGAAACTCAAGAAACAATAATAAACATGAATAAATCTTCAGGATATGCACATACACTCACATTCATCACAGTTCCAGCTCCTTAAGTGAGTTTTTGTTAAGTAGGTAACACATGTAATCAGAGTAGAATACATTTCAGGGGCAGAGTTCTTCAGATTATTTTTTATTAATATTAGTGTTTAACAATTTATTATTTAAAGTGGTACCAATGATAGCATCCTTCTGTTGTTTATTTTAAATTTTTTTTTATGAAAAGGGACTTAAAAAATAACCATGATCGTTTAAATTACTTGTAATTGTCCAATGTTAGTAAAATGTAACTTTTAGGAAAGCTATCTAGCCTTAAATTTAGAACAATTTAGAATATGTAGGCATTTAATAAATTATCTCTTTTTGGGGGGCACGGGGATGCTGCATTTCATTTGAAATGTAATTTTTCCAAAGTTTCTGGCCATGTACTCTCTTTTCTTTGAATAGCTATGTCTGAAAGCAATGAAAACCTCCAAGGAAGTGTTTATATAATTTACATGTTTATTTAAGAGGTATGTATGTTTCTCTTAAGACCTGAAACTTGTTTTAAAACAAAAAGCAATATTCACTTCAAATCATAAATTTATAGAAATTTTTGACATATCAGAAATATGTTTATCATCTTGCTTTTAAGTGGTACTGTTTCCCTTAGGGCATTCGTTCTCAAGTTTTAGAATGTGGAATAATCACGCAGTCAGTGTGTTTAATATGCACATTACTGGGCCTGCCTTAGAGTTCTGTTGGGTCTTTGGACCTCATTTTGAGAAACATTTTTTTGAGTTTTTCTTTTAGTTTGTCCTTAGTTACATATTAGAGAGAGTATTCATGATAAAACATTTTGAGAAGGGGGGGACAGTTACTATCTTATCTACAATTTTAAATGAGTTTTGAGTAAATGACTTCTTCAAGTTAGATATCTTCTAAAAAAAAAATCCATCAGTTTTCTATCAATGTTACAAATGATGAAACATTTTTCTGTGATGAGGTTTTAACCATTATTCAGGGTGGCCCTTTTTTTTTAATATTTTTTTAAAAAAAAACTAATATTTACTGTGTATATTTTATACAGAATTGAATTACAAATATGTTTTAAAGTGTATTCTGGTTTTTGTAGTCCTTATGTGCCATGCCAATTCTTTTTATATTACATAGAAGTTGTTTCAGATTACTCACCAGGGGACTAAGGCAATTGACAGAATGGTTGGAATTTTGGTATTCTAAGAAAAAATTTATTTTGTATAAGCATGTATGTGGTCAGATCATTTTACGTGTATGCAGCCTGAAATGCATATCAGGTATTATGCTTGTTTAGTACCTGTACATTTACTTTTAAATTTTGTTTTGTTTTGATTTTTGTCATGTAGAATACTGCCTTGGTATAATGTGATCTGTATTTGTGTACCTTTTTTTTACTTTCAAATCTTTAAATAAAATGTTTAATACTCATCAAGATTGGAACATGTTTAATATGTAGCATACCAGAGTTTTGTGAAAGAACAAAGGCGTATCAAAATTTGTTCAAGAAGAGAAATGAAAATTTTAGAGTTTGGAATTTTGCTGTACTTAAAGCAGCATTGGTAGTTCTGATGCCATATTGTAGACATCTACTCATAAAATATAGTTCAGTGTTGTTTTTTTTTAAACAACTCATCAGCTCTTTAATTAATTTATTTACTTATTTTTGGCTGTGTTGGGTCTTCATTTCTGTGCGAGGGCTTTCTCTAGTTGTGGTGAGCGGGGGCCACTCTTCATCGCGATGCGCGGGCCTCTCACTATTGCGGCCTCTCTTGTTGCAGAGTGCAGGCTCAGTAGTTGTGGCTCACGGGCCTAGCCGCTCCGCGGCATGTGGGATCTTCCCAGATCAGGGCTCGAACCCGTGTCCCCTGCATTAGCAGGCAGATTCTCAACCACTGCGCCACCAGGGAAGCCCCTGTTCAGTGTATTTTTAAACTCACCCCTCTATATCTCTTATGTTGGAAAACAAATTAGTAAAAAATCAGCTGAAGAGAGAGCATTTTAACTAGTTTTAAAACTGAACCAAATTTAAACAGATTCAGAACAGTATGTTCTACAGTGATCTATTTTAGAGTTCCAGAACTTCTCCTTTCTCAATTGTAGCTAGTGTCCATATATAAACAAGCAGGAGCCTGGTATCCCACACTTAACAAACCTCTTTACCATTACTTAAGCCTTTCCTTTCCAAGGAGAACGAAATCTTAAGTGCTTTTATTTTTTCTTAATTGACTTGTCAGAGAGCTAGAGTCTGTATATTAAAACCACCAAAGACTGATCTCCTATGTCTTCTCTATTATTTTATCCTAATATCCCCTGTACCAAATCATAAATTTGGTTGTTTTCTTTGTGTTAATAAAATCCCGAAACAGAATCCAAAGAGGAGTTTGAAGCTTTTGGGAAATTTTGCATTCAATAGGGCAACCAGTTTCTCCCTGAGAGATAAAGTCAATCTCCAATCTTTAAAATCCAACAGGTTCGTTTCTGGATAACACCCAACAGCAAGTCATTTGGTATATATGATGGTCTCCCTTCATGGATTTACCATCCTCTCCACTAGGACTTAAGGAAGCAGTTAAGACCCAGATAGTCTGAGTAGTTTGTATCTAAAGTTTATTGTCCCAGAATGTTCATCGTGCTAAATAAGGCTAATAAAAAGACAGAATCTCTGCCCTTAATATTCAAGATAGAGAACAGACATACTCAGAAAGATGATTGTCTCCACAGGAAATAGTCCAGTGATAAGAGCCAAATAAATGCAGAAAAATATATGTTATGTGGCCATGTTAGGTTACAGGTTTACCAGTGAAACTTGTATGAATTTTACTTGATATTCATATATAATTGATCCATGCTATACTTTTTTTTAGATTTATGGTAGATTGCAAAAAGCTTTAAGAATTCATATATACATAATAAAATCTTAGATATTTCTCTCTATATACACACACAGACATACACACACAACATATACTATACTAGATATACTATATATAAGATTAATACATAAGATTGTTTTTGGCTTTTCTGCTCAGAAATATGAATTGGAATTTACATGGACATGGGAGAGAAAATTATCAGATGCTCCTGCTTAGATTAGATTTTGTACAGTTCATCTCTGAAATTTATAATTAAGAGGAACCCAGCTCAGAATTTGAGAGTGATTTTTGGCTTGAAATGTGGCAGTGCAGTTCACCTTTATGTAGCAATTTGTGCCTTACTGGCATTAACACTGTATTTTTACTCCAATTTCTATTTTCAACATTTTTACTGAAGAAAATGTAATTACAATTCTTCTAAGGATTAAGTGGCTGTTTTGTGTGATCTTTTACAGGCTATCTGAAAGTTAAACTCCATTCCAGATGTGTTCACTAGACTTGAGAGAGCTTTAGCTCAAGTTTTTATTGACAACAGGTCAGAAGCAAATTCTCATTGTGTAAGAAAGGACCCTTTGCGGGTAGAGGCGGGGCTCTTTTACCAGAAAAATTTTTTTCAAGCAAATTTTTTTCTAAGGTAAATTTCTAAGTAAAAATTTCTAGAAGTAGTGCCACGTAACCAAATTTAAACCTTCCATGATGTAAACTGTCTGCAACGTGGGTGGTTATACTTCGTGACTTTTTACGTTATTCATAGTATATTTAGGGGAAAATATCATGTAAAGATAGTTAAGTACAGAAACCTAATTCTAACTCACATTTTATGGTCTTTTACCAGAAAAATATTTTTCAAGTAAAATTTTTTTCTAAGGTAAATTTCTAAGTAAAATTTTTTTCTAGGCACTCTTGATTTTTATTTAAAAGTTAGATTTTTAAATTTAAAGATCATGAAAGTATGTGCACTTGTGCATCATTTGAAAGTTTACTCAATTTGAAACAATATTTTGATGAAGAAATCTGAATCTATGTTAATGAGGATACTTTGCTACATTATTATTCCCTTCTTTAAGTTTAAATTTTTATTTCATACGTTTATTGAAGGCTATGTAATGTGTCTAGTACTATGCTGATCCTACAGGATTTGGAAAAGTTTTATTGTAAGGAGTTTTTTTATGATACAAGGAATAAATTCATTCCAGAAAAGTTGGCTTAGGTTTAAAAGAAAAAAAGTCAGTGTGTATGTTATCCTTTGAGGTAGGGGATATTTCCTATGATTAAAATAAAAATTAACATTCTCCCCCAAGTAGTGAGGTCTGAAAAATGTGAAAATGGGAGATAGAAGCATATATGGTTCTGTCTCCGAATGGTGATTCCATCCACTTCCTCACCACCAGGGGCCAGTCTCTTGCTGTAATGAAGGTCAGAGTTACCAGCACTTTCGCCCTCCGGAGAAGGCAGTATATTCTCTACAAGCCGGTTACCAAGAGGTTCCAGGATCTCATCAGTGCTTATCATGTGTGTTTTGAATTTACAGTTATCTGGGAGTCTGGCAAATTGTCATAGAACTGCTTTGCCTTCGTTAACTCTTCAGGGTGTTAGACCTTCCATATTCTTTCAACACAAATTAGGACCTACTATGTGCCGGGCACTGGGGATGTATCAAGCAAGAGTCTAGTCATGTCATATTTCATGCAGTCTGGGCAGTTTTCCATCTGTGAAGGATACCTTTAGCTGAAAATAAAACCAGGGCAGATTTTGGTCATTTAAATATAGAAGAATTCAATTAAAACAAAATGCAAGAAATTGCCCACATTCTTTAGTTGTGGAAATTTCTATATCAATTATTGCATGGCATCACAGGTTTAACCCATGAATGTTTGTAGACCCTCAGAGTATCCATTAAAAACATGATTTCAGGAAAGTTTTGACTATGTTGCTGTTTCACAAACACTAAACATTTTTGTATTGGAAGTAAATAGTTGAAAGAATCAGTTTGCCAAGGAAAGACATTTTCCTGCTAATTCCGTTGAACATTAATTTCCAGCGTGCTTCAGTTCCAGGCAGTTATTTACTTCATTGCCCAAAATAACTCTACAGTGTGCTGTGCGTTGCACTAAACAACCTCACACCTTCTCCTTCACAGGTTTTTCATCAACAACTTTTTTAGATTTGTTGTGTTATTCTTTTTTAATTTTAATTAATTAATTAATTAATTTTTGGCTGCATTGGGTCTTCGTTGCTGCGCGTGGGCTTTTCTCTAGTTGCAGCGAGCGGGGGCTACTCTTCGTTGTGGTGCAGGGGCTTCTCATTGCGGTGGCTTCTCTTGTGGAGCATGGGCTCTAGAAGCGTGGGCTTCAGTAGTTGTGGCTCGTGGGCTCTAGAGCGCAGGCTCAGTAGTTGTGGCGCACGGGCTTAGTTGCTCCGCGGCATGTGGGATCTTCCCGGGCCAGCACTCGAACCTCTGTCCCCTGTATTGGCAGGCGGATTCTTAACCACTGTGCCACCAGGGAAGCCTGATTTGTTGTGTTATTGACACCATTTTATAATCTGCACATTGTAACTTGATAGTAAGAGCAACTAGGAAGTATGAAATCTGTCCACTTACAAAGTATTCTTAAAAGTATAAGAATTCCTTTTTGCGAGCCTGCTTCTTTTTTGTTATATTCACTAGTTTGTTGTACTTTTTAGATTCCAAATACAAGTGATATCATGCAGTGTAATGTGAACAAACTAGTGGTTACCGGTGGGAAGAGGGAAGGGGGAAGGGGCAATATCAAGGTAGGAGATTAAGAGATACAAACTATTAGGTACAAAATAAGCTACAAGGATATATTGTACAACGTGGGGAATATAGCCAATATTTTATAATAACTATAAGTAGACTATAACCTTTAAAAATTGTGAATCACTATATTGTACATCTATAACTTATATTGTACAACTATACTTCAATAAAGATTTTAAAACATTTTACCAAAAAATGGGGAATAGGTAAATATATTTTTACAAATTTCTATAGTGATAGAAATAAAGGAAAGAGGAAAAAAATTCCTTTTTGTATTTCAAAATAGAGGTGAAAGATTGTACTTATGATGAGTCCTCGCGATTTTTATTTCTATCTGATTTTCAGTGATGCCAAAGGAAGTTAAGTTTCCCAAAGAAAGTTGCTCCTCACTGTTGGGTCCACCCAAATAGAAATAGTATTTATGGATTTTAATAGCTGACATGGGCCAGGCATGTGCTAAACGTTTCACGGACGTCTCATTTAATCCTAACAATCCCGTGACTGTCTCCCATCCCAGAGCTACTGAACTGAAGTCTGTGTAGGCAGGACCTGAGACTAGCACCTCAGGTGGTCTCAAGTTAAATTCAGAGAATTGAATCCACTAGCCTTATTAATAGGTACTATTATCACCATTCAACTGGTGGGGAAAAAATGGAGTTTAAGGGAGGTTAAGTAACTTGCTCAATCAAGGTCCATATGATTCCAGTGCCTGTTGCCTCTCAAGACAGTTACATAACATTTGCTCCAAATTCTGTGTCCTGAGAAATTACACACAGCTAATTCACGCCCTGTTCTTCAAACTCTCTCTGGCTAACTCCTTGATGGCCATCTCTGTGGGTCTGGCCCCTTCTCTGCAGCCCTCCGTGTTGGCTCAACCCTGCCAGCCTTTTCCAGCGATGCTGTGCTCCATCTTTCCATGTTCTGAGCCTCCCACTTCATAGATACATGAAGGACACTTTCTTGACTGGTCCAGGACTCCTTTCAAGCACTCAGAACTGTGTGGTAGCCCATCAGAAACTGTTCCTACATCCAACATTTGGTGTGAGCCTGCCCGGTGAAATAATCCTGTGGCTGGCCTCGCCCAAACACTACTTCCTCAGATCAAGACGTCCAGGATGCTGCTGATTTCTGGGAAACCAGGGTACCCCCTGAAACACACACACACACCTCTAATCCACTAGGTGACTGCGAAGGTTTGTTCTTTTGGACATCTTGGAGTTAGTTATACCCATATGCTTGTTATTTGTGGTGATGCTTCAAGATGTGACTCCAGCAAGATAGCCTGCCCTGTACTCTCATGCCCATTCTTCTCTGTTCTTGCCCTTCCCAAACTCAACCTTCCTTCTTCCTTTCCCTCCTAGCTGTTCTCTGTGCCCACTGGGACCCTCCTTCCTGGATAAATTGACATCAAGGTTCTCAGCCCATTCGTTGCACTCTCCTTCCCCTTCTGAGTGAGAACGTTGCTTTTCCTGCCGCCCTCTCAAGTGGCGGCTGCTCTTTCTAATGGTTCCCAGGATTCAGCCTTCTCCTGCTCCCTTAAAGCTACTGCATACTATCACTCCTCCACCTTTGTGTAAAAACCCTGCTTCTTCAGGCTCTGTGCTATGTGGCCCAGCCCCTTTACCATACAACACCCTCCGGTTCATCCCATTTCATTTGAGGAAGATGTGGTACCTGGCTCACTGCTCTACCCTAAGGCCAGCCATCTGTAGCAACCAGTGTCTCAATGGACCAGGGATCCAACATCCAATCAAACACCAAATCCCATCCTTTCTTTCTTTTTTTTTTTTTTCTAACTTTTTTTTTTTTTTTTTTGGCTGTGTTGGGTCTTTGTTGCTGTGTACGGGCTTTCTCTAGTTGCGCCAAGTGGGGTCTACTCTTCGTTGCGGTGTGCAGGCTTCTCATTGTGGTGGCTTCTCTTGTTGCAGAGCACGGGCTCTAGGCACGCGGGCTCAGTAGTTGTGGCTCGCGGGCTCAGTAGTTGTGGCTCGCCGGCTCAGTAGTTGTGGCACATGGGCTTAGCTGCTCCACGGCATGTGGGATCTTCCCGGACCAGGGCTCGAACCCGTGTCCCCTGCACTGGCAGGCGGATTCTTAACCACTGCGCCACCAGGGAGGACCCATCCTTTCTTTCTTATCAGTCTTTTTCCTACCACACGTGCTTCCACCTAAGGATCTTAACACATGCTGTCCCAGTGCCTCCTCTCCTTTTGCCCTTTCTCAGGTGGGCACCTTATATCCTTCAGGCATGTGTCTCTTCCCCCAAGAGGACAACCTAGGGCCACCTTACTTAGCCCCCTCCACTGTTCTCTCTCATTGCACTTTGTTTTCTTGATAGCATCCCTCACAATGTGTAATTATATGATGCTGATTTGTTTTACCATCATCTGTCACCTCCACCAATCTGTATGTTCCATGAGGGCAGGGGTCACATCAATTTCATTTACTATTGCAGTCCCAGCACCTAGAACAATGCTTGGCACATAGACCCTCCAGAAACATTTATTAAATGAATAAATAAATGAGTGAATGAACAAACGTTAGCCCTGTACTTTGGAAAGAGAGAGCTCCCACTGGCTTGTGGTTTCACCATGAATAGAGGTTGGCAGGGAAACTTTCATTGATCCAGCAGAGTTGGGACTAAGGAACCAGTATTTTTTATAGACCACACAGATCATTTTTATGCTTTAATAAAGTCTGGAAAACAGAACCAAGGAAGGGCCTTCACCCACACACTAAATGCTGACCTAGGCTAGAGAACTTCTTGCTATAGTCGGGAAGGTGAGTCATTCTGGGCTTTTGTGGGATTCCCCAACACTGATGTAAACAGAAGCATTTAGAGAAGGCCCTCAATTACTCAGGTAATAAATGGAAATCAAGGGAAAAGGGACTCCTGAAAGATTGTAGAGACTGAAAAGTGTAGACTAATTTTAGTTTGTAATAAGTTTTCTGTTTCGTATGAGGAATTTTGGAGAGGAGAATTTCAGTTTATAGATTTCCTTTGTTGCCTTAACCAGGTGAATAATCCTATTGAAACTCCTCAGTGGCAGCATGTTTCATACTCTGAAGATGATTTCTAGAGGTAAACAGGACATATTATCTCTTCTCTTTGGCCACAGAGGAACTTCAGTTCTTCTCAGGAGAGAAGAAATGATGACCCAGAGAAGTTTTTTTTCCCAGCGCAATGATTCCCCAAAGCTGTGGCTTTTGTCTCTTCGTTGAGCTCCCTGGATGTATCTCAGGTGCTTGCCCTGGGCCAGGGGAGCAGAGGATCTAGTTCAGAAGCTCTTCCAAGTCAGTGTTCACAGAGCCAGAAGAATACTCAATTAGTTCTGTACTCCAGGCTCCTTGTGATGGGATTTCTTGGGGGATGAGGATGAAAAGAGAGACTGCACCTCTCGTTTAGAATCCTATCCCTAGAAGCTCACACAACTACAGGGTCTCAACCACAGGCCGTGAGAGTCCTCACATGGGTGTCCTCTAAAGATAGCAGAGAATGTCCCACCTGGAATCCCCTTTCCTCTCCCCACCCTCCCCCATCCACCTCCTTTACCACAGAGTAACCCACGCCCATCTCTGCTGCTAAGATGGGTAGGGGAAACACAGGGGTTAGAGGAGAGGAGGGAAGAACTGCAATTGCCTTGCTTCTGTTTTCTGTTTGTTTGTTGATTTGGTTTTAATTTGATCACTTCTAAATTTCTTTAAAAAAATCAGACATCTTGTATTGTGAGGATTAATATCCTATGGCTACTTCTCCAGGTCTAGGTTTAAGATTCATACTCTCCCTGCCAGCACGATTCTTGGGCCTTTGGGGCTTAGAAGAGTATCTGTCTCCTTTTAAAACCTGGAGTAACCTTACAAAGTTCCCTTCTATGAATGCTGACTTGACAGAAAGCATGTCTGACTGACAGATAGCATGTCTGACTTCCCCTTCCCAATTTCCTATCTCTTTCACTCTCTGACATCAGGCAAAGAGATGTTATAAATGATGGTGGACTGTACTGAACTACTGCTTTTGGTATTGTAGGTTGGGCAGGGGTAGGAGTGAGGATCTAAGTGCCATTTCTAACACCACCTATATGGGAAAAGACCTTCCATGTTCCCAACAAAGAACAGACAAACTAGTGGGCCTAGTATTACCATGGAAACAGTCCCTCCGTGTATGTGTGGGTGGTCATACACATAACACACATAAAGGCAGTGCCCTGGGGCATTCTCTCTATGACAGTCATTTTGGGACCTTGGGGAATCCCTGGCCTCACTGAGTATTACTTAGGGTAAGCTACACTGCTCTAACAAATAGACCCGTAAGGTGATGGAAGTTCATTTCTTCCTCTCCTAACAGTCTGGGGCAGATGCTCTGGGTCTGGAGCTGGGAAGATGCGGCTGTTTCCCATTGACACGCAGGGCACCCGGTCTCAGGTGCCTTAGGGAAGGAAAGAGCTAGGAGGCACACTCGTGGGAGGTGTTACAGCCCTGGTTTGGAAGTGACTTGCCTCACGTAGGCTCACATGGCTTTGGCCAGAACTCAGTCCTATGGCCTTTGCTAAAGCAAGGGAGGCTGAGGAATGTCAGCCAGCTGTGCACCCAGGAAGAAGAGGTGGATAGATTTAGAAGGCCTGCCAGCTGTCTTCTCTGTGCTGAGACTGAGTTCCAGGCTGAACTGCCTCAGATGAGAGACCCTGAACTGACCCTTGGAGGGGCATCAGCATATGATTCAGACTGAGAAGGAAGGGGTGGGAAGTCCTGCATTGATACTCAGAGGGCCACCAGCACAGCCCTGTTTCTGGTGGCTGCAGCTGCTGTGTCCCACTTTGACTTCCTGCTTCAATCCCTGGCGCAGCTGGACTTCCACCTCCTTCCTTTGCTCTCCTCCTGGGCCTGCTCCCAGTCAGTGTGGCCTGAGGCTCACAGTCTCTCCTTGGCTTTGGCACATTCGGTCTCCTCTTTTGTTTCCCTCACCTCCTCCAGACCCGCCTCCTGGCTGACTGCTGGTTTGAGAAGCTGTGCCTTTCACACTTGAAGACACTCAGCTTTTTCTCCCCCCAAACTCCAGACTGCATCTGTGTTAGGCACCTTCTCCTGCCTGGAGCTCCCTTGCTGGAAATCATCTGTGACCCAGGCAGTTCAGAAGACGTATAGACATTAAAAAAAAAACTCAGTAAGAATCCTTCACTTGTCACTTAGCAGATGTCAACAGCTTTGCAATGGTGGAGTTTTTTATGTAGGTGATCTGCCACCTCCTTCCCCATCTAAGTTGGAAACCCTTGGTTTATATTTAATGAATTTCTTGTTATGTCCTAAGTATTGTGGCACATATATACTTTGTTTACTCCACAGCACTTAGCATATACTAAGCACTCACTAAATACTATTAATACTAGCTTTTCCTTCATCCATTTATTATTTTAAGGGAAATTCTTATTATAGTGCAGAGTTAGATGATTTAAAACATTGCTCAGCCCTCAAAATAAGTATTACAAATGAAGGAATCATAGAAAAGGCTGAACATATAGCTCTACTGAGGAAGAGTATATTAAAAAACTAAAGAGAAAGGTCATTTAAAGACTAGAAAGAAGTAAAGCTAGATATTTACTATACCATTCTGAAGTGTGCTTTGTCATTGTACTTATAGTGTGGTCTAGCTGTGTTTTTAACAACATTATAACTACATTTTGAAATGAGGACCTGTTTTGATAAAAATATGGAAGCTATAAAGAGAAATATCATGTATGCAGCCTAAAAGTTGGCTTGACCAAGAAATTCTTCAGAGATTCATTTACATCGTTTGGTTCAGCGGACCTGGAGAAGGAGTTGTAAGTTATGGAAAGGTAGTCCAGATCTGAAAAGGGAGGTCTGTTACGTCAGAAACAAATTCTTCTTTATAGAATCCAACTCATTTGAAATGAGGGAGAAAACTGATGGATGGTTTAAAAGGAAATGTTTGACTGAAGCCTGCCTGCTGTACCCATAGCTACCTGCCCACCAGAACGTGATTCCCTGGTGACAGCTGCACTAATTATAGAAAACAAGTTGAGTGGAAGAAGATGAATTATGTAAATTTATAATCACTGAGGATCCTGTTGGAGCCTTTAGGAATTTTGATTAATAAAAATAAACCTAGGATTTTCTTACATTGAAAAGCAATTAAAAGACGAAGGATAATTTGCTATAGTCTTAGAATAGCAAAGAAACAACATTTATTAACATGTTTTTATTTCTTACTGCTTATTCATTGTATTACATATAATTACACATCATTGCATGTGTATCATTTATTACTGTAAATTACTTGCTGGTAACAGCCATTTTGTGGATTGGAGAGGAAGTATAAAGTGTGTTTTAGGCTGCATGTTTATATTTTTATTTTTTGTTTATGAAAAATAATGAAAGGTACCAAAAAAAGTCATGTTTTTCATAAACCAATGCTATTAAAAGAGAAGACTGCAACTTTCTCTGCTCCATTTCAACCAGTTCTCTTATTCTAAAATATAAACCTAGCTTAAAAGCTGAGGATTAGAAAACAATCAAGAATGGTAAGCCACTCAATCTTCTAAAAGAAAACATTTTTGTTTGTGTTCATAGATGAGCCATTGAAACTTATACCTTAATAAAGATGCTTAACATTGTTCTTTACACATTTAGAAATTTGATAAACTCAGGCTTAGTGAATATGTTAACAAAAGTAAGTGAAACTGGTATTTAAAAATTTTTATTAGTGAAATATTACTCAACACAATTTAATATGCTGTAATTTTATTTTATTTATTTATTTATTTTTGGCTGTGTTGGGTCTTTGTTGCTGTGTGCGGGCTTTCTCTAGTTGTGGCGATCAGGGGCTTCTCTTGTTGCAGAGCACAGGCTCTAGGTGCACGGGCTTCAGTAGTTGCAGCACGTGGGCTCAGTAGTTGCGGCACACGGGCGCTAGAGTACATGGGCTTCAGTAGTTATGGCACACAGGCTCAGTAGTTGTGGTGCAGGCTCTAGAGCACAGGCTCAGTAGTTGTGGCGCACGGGCTTAGTTGCTCCGTGGCATGTGGGATCTTCCCAGACCAGGGATCGAACCTGTGTCCCCTGCATTGGCAGGCGGATTCTTAACCACTGCACCACCAGGGAAGCCCCAATAGGCTGTAATTTTAAATGACTCTTTTTTCCTACTCAGACACATTGGAAATGCTGCTAAATTGTTTCAGTCACCAACTCACTGAACAACAACAAAAGACATTACTTGCTACATATCAGGAAGGTGAAGGGCCTACCACTAAGGCAGCACAATTCACAGGAAAGGTTCTGTTCTCACTCCCCATCATCATAGCACTTTGACTAAGCGGGGAAAACACCATTACATCAGGATCAGAAAACCGTGCGAATGCAAAATGCTCTATGTTTATTGCCACTCTTAATTCCCAAGTATGTATATTTTAATAATCTACAGTTCAGGGGAGAATACCCAAGTCTTTTCCCAAAGGCAGATCTCTCACGATTTGTGCTACACTGAAAACCTCTGTACAGACAAAGCACAGCTCAAGGATACCCAAGTGTTCATATTTAGCACTGACACAGCGCTTTCATGTGTAACATGCTTTACAAACATTGACTAAATAAGAGGAACAACACCCCTGCAAGGTATTTAGCAGGATGCAAAAATGAAAATTTACAAGAAAGACAGCCAGGATGCATAAATCATGAAGTGTTAAATCAACATGACCTGGAAACCAGCAAGACTCCCTCCCCCTTTCTTGCCACCACGGTCTTTTAGATTTTATGCCAGGTGATGGTGGCGGTGGGGTGACGTCTGGGTGGGAGGGCTGTGATAAAATTCCAAGTATCACATTTGCAAAGGGAATTGTTCTACTAGCTCAGAGAAGGGGCTTCAAGAATATAATCCATTTAGAAGCACCCAAGAGAATAGGAAATCAATACAGTATTTAATTAATCTACTGCAGATTGACTTCACATAAAGGAAACCCAACCAGGGAAGTATCATGCTAGGAAATCTGACAGTGCACAGTTGGAGAGTCTAAGAGGGCAGCAAAATGGCCTGGGGTATAATCTGCATTTTTCATTCTTTCAGGAGGTGTGGGAGGGCATCGTGACTGTCCTGGGGTCTGACTGCAGACTTCCCTCCCCTGTTCTATGAAAGCAGTCTCAACAGGTAACAGCATTACACAGTGGTGAGTGGAATAAGTTCAGTAGCTTTTAGAGGACAGAATGGACTGTCATTCAGTTTAGGGCTTTGGATGAAGAAGACTGGGATTCTAACTAGTGCTGTAACCCGAGTCTCTGTTTCTTATTTATTTATTTATTTGGCCGACCGGCATGTGGGATCTCAGTTCCCGGACCAGGGATCAAACCCGCGTCCCCGGCAGTGGAAGCGGGGAGTCTTAAACACTGAATTCCTCTTCGTCTTTATATGGTTTAATAATCTCTTTCAAAGAGGTGCTGGAAAATGAAATGAAATGGACGTGAAAGTGCTTAAGAGCAAGAGTAGATGCTCAATGAAGTGTAGTCCTCTTCTCCTTACTGTCTTTGGTGAACTGCAGCTATGAGGCAGGTACAGTTCTGTCTCAACCTCAGGAGGTCTGCCATCAGTGGAAGCAGTTATAGAGTCAGGACCCATCTCAGATGCCCTCTAGGACCACCGAGGGCCCGTGTTTAACATGAACCACATGTGTTACCGAGCACCTGCAATGTGGCTAGTCCAAGAGATGAGCTCTCACTGTAGACTACAAGCCAGATTTCGAAGACTTAGTAAAAGAAAAGAATGTAAAATATTCTATTCATAATTTTAATATTTATTACATGTTGAAATGAGAATATTTTGGACATATTGGGTGAAATAAAATATATGAAAATTAACTCTACCTCTTTTCACTTTTAAAAATTGTGGCTGAGGAAAACAGTTACAGGGATGGAACCCACGCTTCCACTGCCAGGGAAGTCCCTTCACATTACGTTTCTATTAGGCAGTATTGTCTTGGACTTGGAACATAGCTCTCAAATATCTTAGATCACGTACTTCATCGGTGAAAAAAATTTTTGAAAATGCATCCCCAAATATATAAATTTTTAATTTATAAGTATACTTTATAAACATTAGAGACATACAAAAGCAGAAAACAAACAGATGGATAGAAGTCTTGGTATCTTCTTCTCACACCCTGATGATCACAAGTATACCCCTAGGGTGTGCACAGGCCCTTTGGAAATTGCTACCTTAGAAAGGGCTCTTGATGAGGCAAAGGACTCCCACACTCCTTCAGGGAGTAGGGGAAATGAGTGATTATAATTGGAGAGAAACAAAATTACAATGAAATTGTAACAATACACAGATTGCACAAGTACAACCAAAGTAAAATATTATAAATGTAACAACATGAGTAAGAAAAAAATGCAAACAGTAGGCTCCCCTCAGTTGCGGCTGCAGAATTGTTGAGTGGGGGGTGGCCAAGTGAGAGGCCGTGAGATCTAGCCAGAAGCTCCCTCTATGTAGATCTTTACAGAAGATTGGAAGATGTCAACTGTCTGAATCAAAGTTATGGAGGAGGGACTAAGGCATACCCTAGGCGCTGCTTGGTAGCTTCTTCTCTCACCACTCTCATACGGAAAAGAGGGGCAGATCCTGGGTTTTAAAAATTCACTAGGAAGGGGGGAAAGGAAAGTGCCAGGGAGGAAAGGAGTGGAGAAGGAGCCGGTGCCTATGTTTTCGGGTCCTATGAGCAGAGGTGTGGAGGTGTGGAGTCCCACTCCATGTAGGACCCCACAAAGTGACAAGATCTTTCTGATGAGAAGCGTTGGGAGATGCTAAGATTTGAGGGCAGCAGAGAAAGACTCCTGTGCCCAAGTTTGGCCCAAGAACCAAAGAGATTATGGGCTTGGGTGAGGCATGAGGCCTTATGTGTGCTAGAGACCAGAGGACCTGCCCCATATATTCTACAATACATGAGACCATCTGGGACTCCTGGATGACCTTAGGGATGGGAAGAAGCCCAAATCATGACTGAGATTAATTTCCTGGCAGCAGAATTATTTGAATTAGAGATACATAGAAATGTGACACATTTTTAATGACAAATATCATAATTATTAAATGTACATAGTTACATAGTTTAAAATGTGAAAGAGTATATGTATACCTGATTCACTTTGCTGTACACCTGAAACTAACACATTATAAATCAACTACCCTCCAATAAAAAAATTTTTAAAAATGTGAAATAGAAATGAAAAGTCCCTTGTCCTACCTCCACACTCCAGATTCCCACTTCCTGGGAAGAGCCACCTTCAACTTTTTTAGCTATTTCTTCTCATGCTTACCTCCATAATTCTAAATAAGGTATTCTTACTATTTCTGAAGTTTTTGAGTTTATATATTGCCTAAGAACTTCTCACTATAGAAGATGAAGGTTCATACACACACACACACACACACACACACTTTGCCTCCCCTCTGTCCTCTCAATATAGTTATATCACAATTTTGTAATTTTGGTTATTAATAGAGTATTTACATTACTATGACTATGCCAATTTTATTCACAGCAGAGCCAGGTAATGTATTGTAATTTCCTTTCTTGAAAAATTTTTGTTTTTTCTAAAGTTAATAAGTACCTTAAAATTTTTTTTGGTTTTTTATGAACCTATGAACCACTCATTCATTCTCGAATTTTCTCACTACACAGTAAGGCTCTCTCAATGTGTTCAAACATTAGGAAGTGTGTCATTTTTCTGTCATTTCTCACTTTCCTGTATTAATCTGGACTGGAACATACTTGTCATCCTGGGGCTTCCTTTCACCATCAGTCTCACATTTCCCTTTGCCCTCATTTCTTGAATTTTTGTTGTTGTTGTTGTTCTTGTAGGTTTATGCTTACTTTATTCATTTACTTCACTTAAAAAAATTTTTTTTAATTTTTTGGCTGCATTGGGTCTTCGTTGCTGTGTGCGAACTTTCTCTAGTTGTGGCGAGCAGGGGCTACACTTCGTTGCGTTGCGTGGGCTTCTCATTTGCGGTGGCTTCTCTTGTTGCGGAGCACGGGCTCTAGGCGCGCAGGCTTCAGTAGTTGTGGCACGTGGGCTCAGTAGTTGTGGCACACAGGCTTAGTTGCTCCGTGGCATGTGGGATCTTCCCGGACCAGGGCTCGAACCCGTGTCCCCTGCATTAGCAGGCAGATTCTTAACCACTGCGCCACCTGGGAAGTCCCCATTTACTTTACTTTTTATGAGGGTTCAAGAAGATGCAGATGTTATTTTTTTTCAGGAGTGCTGCTTATCAGGTAGTAGTAGGAATGTGACATTTTCCAGTCTCAGTCTTGTAGCGTAAACGTCATAGCAGCCTCACAGAAACAGCAGCACCTGCAAACCAAGTCCATGCATTGGGGCAGCACCAGTGACACACTGAAGAGAAGCTCCTTCTCCAGCTGGAGCTGACTCCAACCATCTGCATGACAGACTGCAGAGTCAAGTGTAGAGCCCTCTTAAACTCTAGTAACTCACTAATTGGGGCTCCAAAAACCACATTGTATAACTCATAGCATCATTCTGTAAGTTCTGGAAAGTAGCTCTTAGTCATATGGGAAAATAAATGCTTCAATGACTGTGGGTCATTTATCTCTCAGAACCAAAACAGCTCCTATGGCCAAAAGTGGGACACTTTGAGCAAAACTAAAGTGTAATGCATTGAGATACCTAAAATGTGCTAAAATCCATGAGTTCATAAGGACACAAGAAATTAAAACCCAAAAGACTCCTTGGTCATCTTTCGAGGATGCTCATTATTCTGACAACTGGTAAATAAAAGGAAAGAATCAAACATCCTGCCTTTCCTGAAAAAAAAAACCCAAAAAACTGTACTTCAGGTTAACAAATAGATGACAACGGAGAGCTCTTCTTTAAAAAAAACAACAAAAAACTCCAGCTAATAAATGAGGAAGGAGTAAATAAGTGCAACCCCTATTGAAATCATGGATCCAGGCAATGATCATCAATGGTTACTGAAACCATTTGCTGAAAACTGATGGGGAACTTTATCTATCTATCTATCGATCGATCGATCGATCTATTTATGCCACATTGTGCGTCATGCAGGATCTTAGTTCCCTGATCAGGGATCGAACCCGTGCCCCCTGCAGTGGAAGCGCAGAGTCCTAACCACTGGACCGGCAGGGAATTCCCCGATGGAGAACTTTGTAATAGATGGATCAGGCTGACAATATCTGGAAACACTGATCAATCTTAATTTACAAAAAAGAGAGACAAGGAGACAGTATGTGCCTCATGTGATGTAAACGGGAAGTACACAGCACTGCCAATAATATATTCTTGCCAACAAATTACACACAATCTGATTGTCTCTAGATTTTACTACCACTGTAACAGAAAACAGAGGGAGCAGGAAGATGATAAATTGACATTATAAGGAGGCAGTCAACAAAATCATCAAAAATCAGAATATAGGAAACTCCTATAGGACAAATGACACAGTTTCTTCCACAAATAAATGGCAAGGAAAAAGGAGTACCTGTGGATTAAGAGACTCAAGGAACCCATACCAAGCATGGTATGTGGCTCTTGTTTCAAACATACCAACCATAAAAACAATCAAACAAGCAAAACTTTATGAGACAACCAGGGACATGTGAACCCTGACTGGATATTTGATGATATTAAGGGATCATTGTTAATCGTTTAAGGTATGACTCTGGTATTGTGATTATTTTTTTAAAACTTCTTGTCATTTAGAGATACACACCAATGTCAAGAGAGTCTCCTATTGCCTGCCTTCCTTGTCCCACAAACTCTTATCCCATCGGGTTGGTTCTCTTGACAACAGTCAGAAAGGCTAGTGTAGATGCCCAGGCCCTCTCTGGCTTGTCACAGAGCTTGCTCTGTGTGAGCCCTTGGCGTCAGCCGAGGTCTTCAAAGAAGAGCCAAGGGAGATGGCCACTGTGAGTGGTAGTAATTGCTGAGTAATTGTAATTGCTCAGTAATTGCTGAGAATGTGTTGTGGGACCAGCACTAAGGAGTGGTGAGGGCTGTGGTAAATTGGAGAGCACACTCTCTATCTGAAGACATTCAAATGCAATGCTAGAAGGAGGGAGGGAGGGAGAGAGAGAGAGAGAGAGAGAGAGGATGAACCAACACCGGAGGCCAAAGAGCGTGGATCCAGGCTCTAATCTTTAGCCAAATTAGTGATCCCTGCAGCAGACCTAAACCTATACTTGAGCTGAATCTAGACTTTTTTGGAAGTACACCTCTTGGCCATATCCATCTCTTTGACAGTCAGTACAGAACTCTATTGCCTCCTCACAGTGGATTAGAGTATGTTATGCTTATCAAACTGACAAAGCAAGAACTGGTAGGAAATGTGCTAGCAGGAAAAAGGCAGTCCCTTGAGGAACCTGTCTGTGTTGATTTAATGATAAGAATCTGTGCACCAAGGGTGTCAGCCAGACAGGAAATCCATCCTGGTGGAGAGTCAGAAGTGCCCCAGTTGGACTGACAGGCTGTGGCCACATTGATTGGCTCCAAAGGGCATGTTATACACACAGGCAAAGGGCGTATCTAGACTTTGCGGTCAGGTCACCAGAGACTTTCCTGGGGCACTGAAAGGGAGTATAGGGAAAGGGATTGAGGGCCCTAAGAAAGAGGCAGGAAATCTACTTCTTCTTTTCTCCCTGTGATCGACTGATTTTTATTCAATTTAAAAATAATTCTGAGATTCTTCCTAAATACTAGAGAAATATCAGAATGCGGTAGAAATTATTTATTAAAAAATGGAATTTTTTTGGTGTGTTTCAGGATCTTGCTGAAAGGATTATTCATTTATTTGGTGGGTTAGCAGGAAGGCTGACTGTATCAACTGCTGCACTGTCAAGAACAAACACTTCTTGAGAATACAATGAAAAGGAACCATACCAAACGCTGTGGTGGATATAGGCATGAGTAAGACACAGTTCCTGCCCTGCCAGATCTTACGCTACAGTTGAAAATCTGAGATCATAAAATTACACTAAAAAAAAAAAAAAAAAATTACACTATAAGACATAATGTGGTAAATGTAAATGACTATGAAATTAGGAAAGGCAGAGATGGACATGCAAAGCTTCACAAAATATATGGGGACTGAAAGCTTTGAAGGGTGGCCTGAATTTCAGTAGGTGTTAAAGGGAGAGAGAGCTTTAATCCCATCTAATTCTGTCATGGTATACTAGATGTTGCCAGCGCCTGAATGTCTGCATTCCCTCCAAAGAAACTGCCTTGCCCAAAGGCTCTTGCAGGCAGTCGTGCTTTAATGCCCGCAGCCCACTATTCTAGCAGGTTAGGCAAGAGGTGGTTTCCTGACCCAGGACTGTCACTCCCAGGTGTGACCCGACTAGTACAGCCTGGCTTAGAAGGACATTCTGAGCCCATGAGAGTCTTCTTTTTGATAATTTAAACGTAGAAACATGAAAGAGCTCAAGTGAAAGGATGCCGTGTGTAAGTCAAAGTTATGAAGGAAAGAAGGTGGTACCAGGCTCCCTTGGAGCCGAGGGCTTTCTGGTTCCAATAACAGGTCTCCTTATAGTCCTCCACCTCTAAATGACTTGAAGTAAATGGAATGGAAAACTGTTCCTTAACCAAATTATCTGATTAAAATCTATGGGCAAGATGAATGGAAATAGTAACAGGGTTTTTTTTTTCTCTCTTAGCTCTGAGACTGTCTTGGTACAAATACCCTGAAAGTCATCTTAGTAATTATAAGGTGGACATTGACCTTACATTTGTATGCAAGAGGATTTGACAAATGGCATGTTACCCAGAACTTCCGGTTTCTCTTTGTTTTACCTCCAACTTCTTTCCCACCCTCCTTCATTTCTTGTCTCATGGATGAAATGAGAGCAATGAGAAAGTAAAGGGGGGAAATAAAATCAAATCAAGTGTAGAGTGAACACAGAACTGTAGCTGGATGCAGTCTAGAAATTTGCTTCTGAGCTTCTAAGGACCTGGGGGTGTCATGGTTAATAACAACATTTTTAGTATTTGCGAGATAGAAGCAAAACAGTTGAGGCTCAACAGAAGTTTCTCTCATGGGTCCTCATAAAGGGAATACGCATTCTCAACCAACAGATGACAGGTGGCTCTTAGAAAAATCCTGCAAAGGAGGGGAACTCTCCTTGTTTTAAGTATGAACATTTCGGATGGTTGATTTGATCCAAGGAAAAAAAATCTAAGGGGGAGAAAACATAACATGCCTAAGAAGAGTGGATGGCCTTCCAGTCCTCTAGGTAATCTTTGATGAACAGCATTCCTCACAACTGTGTTTTGATAAGAATTAAAGGGCAGAGAGGTTATATCCTGAAGGGAAGAAATTGGATACAGCTGATGACACCAGATGCCTATTTCTGACATTTTGATATGTGGACAATCAACGGCGCAGGTGTCATAGTAGGCATCATTTTCTGGAAGCAAGGGGCCAAACTTGGAGAGGAGAAACCAGAAGATCTTCCAGTTTAGGTAGAAGTCTCAATTGAATGTCTGAACAGGTGTGGGGGCTGCTGGTGGGGACATAGAGGCCTGTGGGAGACTGGACTGATTTCCTTTTTGGCCGACCATGATCTCTGCAGTGTATACTTTATGGAGGGCCTTAGGAGTCTACATCAGTGTGGATGATTGTTTACAACTAAATAATTCGGTAACATTTATTGGCAAGTTGTTCTCCATTTTCTTACAATTATGCTAATGCAATATCTTATCTATTTTTAAATGTGTAAAACATACTGAATACTTGGCACTTGTCCATCCAGGAGAAAGTGACTAAAGCACATGAGAAAAATATTATAGAGAGCTTTTTTGACATGCTGATTTATTTAAAAATCAACAAAGTGGCTAATGGAACTTTGGGGTAGTAATTTCACATTTATATTAAGCTTTAATGAGCCCATGTGGTTTCTTTAAAATCTATATTATCTGTGTAAAGAAAACCTATTCATTAGAAATCCAGTCCCTGATTCTGGTAACAGAGCCAATATTCATATCCCACAGAGGCCAATTCTAGTGAGCTTTAACATTCAAGATATTTAACTTTATGAATATAAGACTTTATTATCAACACGTTTCCCATGCTGTCAGTTGAAATAATATGTTGACCACCTACTGTAACTAATTTAACTAGTAAATGATTGCGATATTAACAGATAAAACAATAGAGTTGTTAATATTTTTCTTAGGAAAATAACTTTTATACTTATATTAGGCATATTTGCAAATAATCATTTTACTGCCTGAAGTTTTAATATATAACTTTATAATTTATTTATAAAGAAAAATGTATATGTCAATTCCAATTGGCTAATTCTATATTTTTCTGTTAAATTGTACAAGGAGAAAGTCTAATTGGCCTAATTAATTAGTATGAACTCCTCTGGGCTGGGCTTTTTGGGTCAGGCTAAGTCTAGGTTGTTGGCCAGCCTATGGTTCAGATCCCCACTCCTGACCCACTCAGTGATCACCCTTTGTTCAAGGAAAAGTCTAAGCCCACAGCAAGGGATTGTGAGCAGGGTAGGTTCTGGCATAAGAGGATGGAGGAGTTGCAGGCATCATGATTGATGTATTTCACATTAGAATTTTCCAGTCTTTCTGCATCGTTAACAACAGTGATACACGACCTTGATATACATCTTTTTGCATTTGTCCACTAAATTTGTCAGGATGAATTTCCAGAAGAGTAACTGTCAAGGGTCAAACGGTATAAAAAATTTTAATTTTGCTACCTATCTTGCTAAATTTTTACCATTATATTTCTCTCGGTCTCTTAATATTTCACTTACTAAACACCAAGAATATAATACTCCCTCTTTTCATGTGTGTAAACATGTAAGTAAGAAAAGTTTCGCTTCTGTAATCAGCTCACAAACATGGTTGAGTCTCACAACCTTGTTCTCTTCCTTTTTTTTTTTTTTTTCTGTGAAACTGCTTATGAAAGATTTTTAATGTTATTTTGGGAAATATTCCTATCTCTAGAATGTTTTTTTACTTCAAGAGAAGGTTAGGGTGGCTTGACTGCTGCTAGTGAGGCTACAATCCAAGAAAGAGGAAAAGATAAAATTCCAGGTGCTCTTTTTTTCACTTCATTTTGCAAATTTTGTAGAAGATTAATTTCAAAAACCCCAAACTGCTCTCAGGGTGGCGGAAGAGCTGACAAAGTTTGGAAAGTCGGGCCTGGCTGTTCTCTCAGGAAAGTTTGCATTTGCACTCTGCCCTGCCTGCCTGAGTGGCTGGTATGAGTGATCCTGCTTCCATGGGTGTTCCTAGTCACACTTCAGGGAGGAGAATTCTTCCCCGTGCTTTTCTTTATACTTCCTTTGGTGTAGAGCTTCTCAAATTGAGAGGGCAGAGAAGCACCTGGGAATTTATGCAAACTGCAGATTCCTGTGCTCCAACCCCTGAGATTTTCTAACTTGGTAGTTCTGGGGCCCAAGGATCTATATGTTTAACAAGTTCCTCAGATAACTGGCACAGGTGCTTGATAAACCGCACTTTGAGAAAAATTGCTTCAGGGACTTAATGGGTACTTTTGGGGTGAGAGGAAATGAAAATTAAGTTTTCTATTTAGGGACTTCCCTGGTGGTGCAGTGGTTAAGAATCCGCCTGCCAATACAGGGGACATGGGTTTGAGCCCTGGTCTGGGAAGATCCCACATGCCACAGAGCAACTAAGCCCGTGCGCCACAACTACTGAGTCTGTGCTCTAGAGCCCACGAGCCACAACTACTGAGTCCACGTGCCACAACTACTGAAGCCTGCGAGCTTAGAGCCTGTGCTCCGCAACAACAGAAGTCACAACAATAAGAAGCCCGGGCACTGTAATGAAGAGTAGCCTCCGCTCAACTAGAGAAAGCCCTTGTGCAGCAACAAAGACCCAAAGCAGCCAAAAATTAATTAATTAATTAATAATAAAAAAAAAAGATAACTGATGCATAAAAAAATGTTTTCTGTTTAAAAAAATTTGTTCTATAAAAAAATTGGTTATTCTACTCTTTGTTTTGGTAAGTCAGTTCTGGGTTCAACAACTCTCTTAAAGAGAATATTGAAATCTGTCTCCCCAGTACTTCACAAACAAGAATGCTATTGGCTCTTGCTTTTTCCTACTATCCATCCTGTTTAATTGACTTATGTGTTCACAGTCTTCCATTCCTAAATCCTCTGGTTCTCCTGTTCTTTTTGGACCATGCCAGAATCCATTGAGGAGCTCCACAGTTTCTCCTGATCCTACTTTAGGAATTAGTATTTTGAAGACTAGTCCCTTGGACAGGTCAGGGAGTATGTGGGGAGGTCATTTGGCTGTCTGCCAGGACAGGACCAGGCTGATGTTATCTGGGTTAATTAGAACCTGGCTCTTCGCCTTGACGGTTCAGATACTTGATTTTGTCAACAAACAGGACTGGACCTGGTCTGTGAGCAGGTTCACTTCAACCAAACTCACAGCACCTGGTGCACGTGACCAGCCTGCCACGCATTTGTTTACAGTCAGAAAGGAACTGGAACATGTCCACCATTCAAGTGCTGTGGGAAGTCCAATCACAATCAGAAGTTTGCTTCCTGGGTAAGAAATCAGAATAAGGGAGGTTCAATACATAATTTGCTTTCTGATACCTTGAGGCTGATGCATTCATTGCCACAACTGAGATAGCCTTGCTAATCTTGCTGACCAGATAGCCTTCTGAGGGATACATTTATTTTGTAGATTTGTTCATGCTACCAGTTAAATTTTACTCTGACCAGAGAACTATCTTTTCTCTTCAAAGTGACTTTGCCTCTCTCTGCTTCCCTCCTTTCTTTCTTTTTGTTTATTTTACAGGTAGTTCTTATTATCCTTTATCCCTTTTAATATCCTTTCCCCAAGTTATTGTGTGGAGTAGGAGGTAGAAATGCAGTTTACAATTACTGGGTCAGGCACTTCATAGTTGTGCCCTAGTGTTTCTGCACTGCTCCCAGTTTTCTTTTGATTCTTGACACTGCAAGCCAACTTTACTATTTGTATCTTGTTACAGAAGAAAACCTATTTTCAATGATTAGAGAGCTGTGCTGTTCAATATGGTAGCCACTAGCCACATATGGTGGCTATTTAGATATATTTTAAACAAAATTTGGGGAACTCCCTGGCAGTCCAGTGGTTAGGACTCTGTGCTTTCACTGCCGAGGGCACAGGCTCAATCCCTGGTTGGGGAACAAAGATCCCGCAAGTCTCATGGCGTGGCCAAAAAAAATTTGGTTTCTTAGTTGTACCAGACACATTGCAAGTGTTCAACATGTAGGTAGTGTTCCCTACTGGGCAGCACAGATACAGAACATGCCCATCATTGCAGAAAGTTCTATTGAACAGCACTGGTCCACAGACTCCTACATTTAAAAGAAGTGAGAAGATCCTTAAATATCTCATATGCCAAAGGCAAGAAAAAATGATTAAAAACAATTTTAGTTTTTTTTTTTTGGTTGAGGACTCTATTGCTAATGAGATTTGGCAGTTTATAACTAAGTCCAGTGATACATAAAATTGAAGTGTGTGGGTCTTTCTGCCACTATCCCATCCTTCCACTTCTTTTTCAGGCTCTCTTGTTTGAAAGTAACAGAAACGCACTCTGACTAGCTAAAGCAAAAAAAGGGGATTCAGTTCAAAGCTGCAGGATCATCCAAGGACAGGAGTACAGCTCAGCCTGGAACCAAACTGGAACCTAAGACTTAGGTCTTATCAGCACTCTATCTGCTCCTCTCTGCACCTGCCTCATTTTGGTTTCTCTCTGCAGACCAGCTTACACTGCTTTTCTACTCCATGATACAGCAAGTATGACCACCAATAGCTCCCGAGATTATATTACCTCCATTCACTATGTCAGCTAGGCTGAGGCTAGACTCTTTCAGTGCTCTTTCCAGTCATCTCTGGGAAGGTGTTCATTGGCTTAGCTCAGCTCAGGTGACTATTCCTGGTCCAATGCTTGTGATTGGGGGCAAGGTCAACCATAGCTGCATGAAGCCTCACTGCCATTACCATGTGGTTTAGAGAGTGCGACAGGAGCCAGGAAAAGACACAGCCAGGAAAAGACACAGAGCTTGGCAGCCAACCCCATGGGAGGCCACGGCAATTCTCACTGTATCATTTGGTGGCCCAGGACTCCCCTCTTTAGTCATTTACCTGAACTATACCCTCCCTGAACTATTTCCCTCCCTGAACTGTACCATGAATACACTCTATTTCTACATCCTCCTCTAAGCAAAGTTTCTTTATCTTGTGTACCATTATAATAGGATTCTGCTAGAAGGCCAATTATTCTGATATTGACAGCAAACGGTAGCAAAGATTCAGATAAACCTAGAATATCAGTTTTCTCATCTGATAAATGAGGATTATTTTGTCTGGCTTAAGGTATTGTTTTGAGGTTTAGAGTGTAATAATAATAATATTAATAATAATAATCCTATTCCCTTCAAAGTAATACATTTTCAGTTTAACCTGGATATTAATGGAAATAAAATATCTTATGGGAATTTCAAACACTGTGTCAGAAAGGCAGTGGGGGAGATAAAAACTTTAGTGAACCTGAGGTCATATAATGTAAACTTTAATTCTATTTTTTTACATCCAGATT
Organism: Balaenoptera ricei; assembly: GCF_028023285.1. NCBI lineage: Eukaryota > Metazoa > Chordata > Mammalia > Artiodactyla > Balaenopteridae > Balaenoptera > Balaenoptera ricei. The sequence goes on from NC_082642.1 coordinate 65,311,877, forward strand.
GATCCTGCATAGAACTCAGATTTGAAAATCAAGTATAATCTTTTTCATAATCTGAGGGGAAGGATTTACCTAGCTGTGTGATCTTGAGCACAACACTGCGCCAGTTTCCTCATCTATAAAATGGGTTAATAATAGCCACTACCTCACTGGCTTGTGAAGATTAAATGAGTTATCATATGTAAAATATAATAGAACAGAGCCTAGCAATAGTAAACACTATGTAAATGTTAACACTGATTATTATGCTTTAACACATTGTTTCTTAAACTGTAGGTTGGGATGCATTAGTAGCCAATTAAAATACAAAGAAACAGATCAGAGCAGAATAAAATATTAGAGAGCACTGCACATGGTACAGGTATTATTGTGGGTTGTGATAAATTTGCCATAATAATTGGTACAATGTTACCTACTCTGTAAGTTTCAATACTTGCTCTTTTTTGGCTAATTTGAATCAGTTCTTAAAGCTCATTTGAATGAATACCAAGCAGAGTGAGAAAATGAAGAATGGAAACTCCACTGATTGGGGGTCAGATGCATTTTGTTCTAACCCCTGTTCTGCCACTGATCAGCAAAGTGGTTTGACACATGACCTGAACTCGACACCGCTTTTATTAAAAAGGGAATTTCTTGTATGTATCTCAAAGGAAAGTGTGAAGCACTGTGAGTTCCTTATAGTACAGCACTACATATGAATTAGACAACACCTCTCAACTTGTCGGTTTTGAATTATAGCTTGGCAACATCATAGGGCTAATTATGACTCCTATTTTTTTTTTTTTTTTTTTTGGTTTGGAAAAAAAACACACGAAGTTCTCTGATTTGCAATAAATTAAACTTTGCCAAATTCTCTAAACACTCATGAAATTCCCAGAAGTGACAACGAAATACACTTAATATGTCTGTTACATTGATTTTAGAGTTTATTGCAATTTAAGCCTGAAAATTCAAACATTTCTAACATCACCTTTTTCTATTTTACCCTTTCCTTTTCGCTTTCTTTCTCTTACTTCCATTCCAATTCCATAGGGCCCAAGTTAAAACCTGAAGAAAAGGGCTTCCCTGCTGGTGCAGTGGTTAAGAAACTGCCTGCCAATGCAGGGGACACGGGTTCGAGCCCTGATCCGGGAAGATCCCACAAGCCGTGGAGCCACTAAGCTCATGCGCCATAACTACTGAGCCGGCACTCGAGAGCCCGCGAGCCGTAACTACTGAGCCCGTGCGCCTAGAGGCCATACTCCGCAACATGAGAAGCCACTGAATGAGAAGCCACTGAATGAGAAGCCTGCGCACCGCAACGAAGAGAGTAGCCCCTGCTCGCCACAACTAGAGAAAGCCCGTGCGCAGCAACGAAGACTCAATGCAGCCAAAATAAGTAAAATTAAAAAAAAAAAACCAAAACCTGAAGAAAAGAATTGCTATGTGACATTATTCAGGAAGAGGAGGTGAATAGTTTTTAAAACATCTGGTTCTCATCTTATTTAAAGCATGAAAATGAGAATTGGAATCTTGTAGATCTAGTATTGATTTGGCAGCTAAGAGAAGAATGGAGCCCCAGAAGGAAGTCTAGTCAATGAGGGGAAGGAACTTTGCTCTGGCAGGGACAGTAGCATTAAACTAACATGGGGAGTAAAGTGCCCAGGGAAGAGGATTGGTAGGAAAAAGATGAAAGTGCTCTGAGAAAGTTAAGGGTCATCATCATCACCATCATCATCATCATCATAATTCTGACAAGTAGAAATAAATGAAAAGCTACAGAAAAAAATGAGATGGAAAAGGAAATAGTTGAGATTCTTTTGTGAAATTGAAGGAACTTGTAGCATCTGACTTGCTGCTTTAAAATATTTCACACTAGTTTTTTTGTTGTTGTGGATCAAGGAAGGGGGAGAAGAGGCACTAGAATCATCAAGCTACAACTAGTTTCACTTGAAAAAGAACAGAAGGTAAGGGAGGGGATATATGCATATGTATGGCTGATTCATTCTGCAGTGCAGTAGAAGCTAACACAATATTGTAAAGCAACTATACTCCAATAAAAATTAAATTAAAAAAATGAATTGATTAATTTAAAATTAATTAATTTAAACTAATTTTAAAAAATTCAAACAACAACAAAAAAGAAACCAACTACTAATATGCACAACAAATGGGATGAATCTTAAGGGCATTATACTGAAAGATAAAAGCCAATTTCAAAGGTCACATATGTATAATTCCATTTATATAACCTTCTTGAAATAGGATTATAAAGATGGAAACAGTGGTTTCAAGGGTATAGGGATGGGGAGTGAGGATATGGAATGATGGGTATGACTCTAAAAGGGTAGCACGGGGGATATCTTTGTGATGATGTAATCATTCTGTATCTTGATTTTGGTGGTGGTTACACAAGTCTACACACGTGGTAAAATGCCACAGAAGTATGTACGCATATTGTGCCAATGTCAGTTTCTGAATAAGTGCAGGTACGTCTAAAGAACTACCTAGACTACCTGGAATGCAACACAGAACAACAGAAAGTAGAAAATATGAAAAGAGATTACCAAACATGGAGGACAGAGTGAGGAGATTTAATATTATCTAATTAGTGTTACAGAAGGAGAAATGGGGGAGAGGCAAAACCAGAAGAGATCATATCTGGGCAGTCTCTTGGTGGTCTAGTGGTTAGGATTCGGCACTTTCATTGCCGTGGCCCGGGTTCAGTCCCTGTCGGAGAACTGAGATCCTGCAAGCCATGCAATGTGGCCAAAATAAAATAATTAAAAAAATTTTTTTTAAAAGAGGGAAGAGTAGAAGGTATAAACGAAAACACAAGCCTGTTGGTACGCTCAATAAACATTTATTTGACTTTTCTTCCCCATACTTCATAAAAATAAAATGAATTTACATTGAATTTTGCACTTCACCCTTTTCACTTCCATGTTCTTCATAATTAATATCAGTAGGTCATTATCAATAGATTAGTAAATGAAGACAAGAAGAAAGCATTTGCTTCAAACCATTTATCAGGTCAGAGGGCAGAGCTGGTCTTCAAATTTATAACCTCTAAATTCTTGGTTTCTATTATTACCAGACATCCATAACTACTGAAAAAGAAGTTCTAGACCACCTAGTACCAGATAGTTTGCATTTTCTGTGCTGTTTAATGGAAGATGAGACAATAGGTAGTGCCCCCTTACCCCCAATCATTTGGAATTTTAACGTGCACACAGGCACACACTCTCACTGTGGCCTTGCTCAGCACCTGCTGGCAGCCAAGATGGTAAGGTAGGAGGCCATGTAAAACCAGTTTAATAGCTATTTACTAACTGATAAACTGACTTTTCAACACTGATGAAGACCATCAGTATGTGGGGATTACAATATTCATTACCTCACCGTGATTATTTTTTCTAAGGCCTGTATTCTCTGTGTCCATTCAATTCTGTTTCTCAGATAAAGAACCATTATCATTTGTTTCAGTGCTTTTTGTTTTATGTTATACAGTCAATTTTACCGATAATTTCCAAACATCCTTAAGTAGGCCTGCAAAAATGGCGGTTAGTGTGTGCCTTCCCATCTGCCTCAGATCTATGTAAATGTACCCTGCTTAGTTTCACTTGAGTTCAAACCTGTACTGTTGAGGCAAGGGCAAAGTGAACTTTAATCTGGTACTTTCTGGTAATTTCGTACTTTGATGAATAGTGAAAAAAAAAATATTCTCAAAGCTTGATTGGTTCTAGTCACATTTGCCTGTCACTATTTCTCAAACCATTGTACATAAAGTCACCAGCACAAAAGATCCTTCACTAAAAAAACATATTCCAGGGGAAAGCAAATCAAAAGAACAGGGGAGAGGATAATGTGTTTGATTTCTCAAAAGTCTATTTACTGTCCAATTGATTTTGGCCCTTAGGCCTTTGGATGTGCTAGCAAGTAATTATTTTTATGGTTGATAAAATGAGTACTGAATATTTATCATTAATTGCAGTTTGAAATCACTTTAAAAAAATCTGTCATTTTGGTTTCTAAAAACTGTTTCTTCTGGCTAGACACGAACCAAGTGCCGAGAGTTGACCAGACGCCAAGGCTCAGGACTGTCCAGTCTTCCACATCAGACCTTCAGCCGGGCCTTCTGACTATTCTTGAGGTTAGAAAATCTATCCCCCAGTCTCGCAGATGCTGTTCTCCCCCAACTGGCTCTACAGAGAACATCATTATCTTTGCTGAGCTTCTGTCTCTATGGCAATAACAGATGGGAAGTGCTGCGGAATTATTCATTCTGGAAAGGAGGCAGTCAAGAAGGAGGGGAAGGTGGGGGTGGGAGAAGGGGGCACGACCCGGGAGCACGGCGATGGTGGTGTAAAGAACGGAACTTGTGTGTGGAGGGAATGAGAGGCTCGTGAGCCTTTGGTAGGCCCGTTGGGAGGAAAAGAAGAAAAAAAATCTATGAGCACAGGGGTATTCCCTCCCGGTCGGCTGGCTCCAAATGTGGACCCCATACGAGTGACCTCGAAGCAGTAAAACCAGGAGAAATAGGACGAAAACTGACAAAAGGAAAAAAAAAAAGGAGGGGGACAAAGCTCGAGTCTTCTGAATTCGGTGCACTGAGACCTGGGGATCAGTCTCCTGATTTTGCGGTGGGGCGGGAAAAAGGGTTTTTTCTTGATGTTTCGAAATATGACGGAGCAGCTCGGCAGAGTTCAATATGCTAACTGGCCACCGCGAAACACAGGCCAAGGACAACACTGTCCGGCCCCGAGGGTCACAGCCGAAAGCTCTTCAGTCGTCGCTTTCCTTGTCTCATCTCCTGATCGCTTCCAAAACAAAACCCCAAAGCCCTCAGGAAACATTGTAGAAACATGTAATTTCTAGCTCCCTTTTGGAACCGAGAGAGCAGTCTGGTGAGGGGGTGGGAGGAGGGAGTCTGAGAAGCAGAGACAAAAATGTTTTCTCTCTGTTTTGCCGGAACTTCGGCCAGCCCTCCGGCCCGGCCCGATGGCGCAGAAGGTCAGCCCCAGCAAGGCGCCTGGGCGGAGGCCGCCCGGGCAAGGCGGGGGCCGCCGGTGAGGGGCGGAGCACAGCGCCAGCAGCTGGCGGCGCGGCCCTCGGGCGGGGGGCCCCGCGGGGGCGGGGGGCAGCCCCAGCGCGCAGGGCCCAAACTGGTGGGGGGGAGGCTGGGCGGCCGCCGCTCGGCTGCCTCTGGGGCGGGGCGGCCCAGCTGCGCCCCGCGGGGGGAGGGTCGCCCGTGCCTGACCTCGGGCGGCGGCGCTCGGCCGGGCGGGCCCTGCCTCCGCCCTGCCGGCTGCTGGGGTCGCGCACAGTGCACCGCGCGTCCGCCCTGCCCCCTCTTTCCGTGTCGCGCGGCGGCCGAGCGACCAGGGCGCCCCCGGGTCTGGCCCGTCTCCACCGAGCAGCGGGTGGGGCGGGGGCGGGGCGGTGGCGGCCCCAGACAGCCGGCTGGGCGACTCGAGGAAGGAAGGAGGGAGGGCGGCGGTGGGGGTGGGGCGGGGAGGGAACATCCTGTCTGCGCCGGGTGCACCGCAGACAGCGCCGCGCGCCAGCCGCCCAGACGGCGCGCGGGGCTGGGGAAGCCGGGTGCGCGCCTGGGGGGAGGGGCGCGCGCGCCAGACGACGGGCCGGGGGAGCCCTCGGGAGCCACAATAGGCCAGACGGCGCGCGCGTCCCCGAGGGGCTAGGAGCCGCGAGGCGGCGGCCGGCCCGCGGGCGCGGTGCTGCTGCTGGCCCCGTTCCCCTACCCCCCGCCCCTCCGCCCTCGCTCTGCCCCGGGCGGCCGGAGACGGCGGCGGCGTCTGCGGGAAGCCGTGTGTCTCCGCAGTGACGTGGGCGGGCCGAGGACTCGGTGACGTCAGAGGACTGTGTGTAGCGATGTGTGTGGGGTTCGGAGCAGCGCCGGCACAGCCGAGGGGAGCGGGCGAGCGGCGGCGGTGGCGGCGGCGGGCACAGGTGCGGCCTCGGCTCGCTGGGGGGACGCGGCGGGAGGCAAGGGGCGCGCGGCCCCCTGGGCGCCCGACGGCAGCGCCGGGGGTAGTGGGGAGTTAACAAAGCTCGTCGGGCTTCCTGGGGCGCGGAGGCCGGAGTCGGGGGTGCGGATGCGCGGGTCACGGGTGGGGTCGGAGCCCGGGGGGGGGGCGGCGCGGGGCGGGTGTCTCACGGCGTATCTTGTCTCGCTGATGCCGGGTGGTGGGCAGGGGCAGGGCGCTGCACTTGACCGGAGCCGTCGGGACCCGGGAGACCTGGGCGCCCGTCCCCACCCCCCCTGGACCCCCGCCCCCCCGCCGCCTGTCTGCGCTGCGCGGGGATGCCCCGGGCTCGACCCGGTTGGTCGGCGCCCAGCGGCTGGGGGATCCCGGCAGGACTCCCCAGCCGCCCCTCTCTCTTCTGGCCCCGGGCGGGCGAGGGAGGTGCAGCCTTAGGGGTGCTGAGGGTAACGCCGAGAACTTCCCGGGGAGAGGGTGCACGGGGGATTTCCAGTCTTCCCAGCGGCCCACTCAGCGGGGTGGTGTGGGGAGGGCACTGGGGGTGTTCCGAGACCGCGGGGGGGGCTCCTTTTCCTCCACTTCCCACGACCCTCTGGCACGCCCCGAGGCGTCCCGGGTCTTCCTCCCCACCCCCCCGCCGCCTCCTCGGGTTTGAGATGGGTGGGTGGCTTAGCGTGGGCCGAGGATTTCAGGGTTTGGGGCTCCCCCATTCTAGGTCTTGCCTCCTCCCCTCTTCCTTGGCCAGCGTTGGCTGAGGTGTTTCTGTGGTGGGCGAAATCAGTACGTTGGCTAGTGGCCTTGGTCCTTAACCCTTTGGGTCTGTTTTAAGGTAAATTGCTCGCAGTTTGGGAGGCAAAAATTTCGATTTATTGGATTCCTTTTGGAATTTCTCTCAAGAAGGAAGTGGAAGAAGAATCTTTTCTTTTTTTCCCTCTTCCTCCATTTGCATTCTTTGTGAGGTCTGTCTGCCTTGTGCTTTTTGTCCCGGATTAGTCTTGTTCAAGGATGGAGATTCCCAGGAGTGGAGTCTGTAGCTTTTGGCTTCCATTAAGCAAATTCTCTAACCCTTTAAAGGGAAAGTTAATTTTTGCCTACAGTCATTCCAGAAAAGTAGCCTACACTGACTAGATGAATTGTGCACTTAAGAGTGTAACTTACATATGGTAGGTATGTTAACTAGTATCTGATATTTTTGGATAAAACTGGTGGGTTTTTTTTTTTTAATTGAGAGATGAAGTAATAGGTGATTTTAGCTAAAATGGCATAACTGAGAAAACCTTTAGTATTGAGTTTTGGGTGAGATGATCTCTTTAAGGTTCTTCTTGTTCTGAGTAGGAGTAGCCCTCTCCGTTTTGAGGGATATTATTGCAACCTTTACCCATTCTCCCAATTGCTTTCCTATTTAAATGAAGGTACTTCTAGTTAACTGGTATTAGATTTAAAGGAATCACTCAAGTGTCACCTTTGGTAAAGTGAACTCAGTTTAAGATTAAGAAACTATTTTCAAACTGACCCTTTGGGCTCTGGAGCAAATTCAAATGTAACTCTCCCCCAACCCCCTTCTCTTCCAGATTAATTAAAAGAAGAATGAACAGTAATCCTGAAGATAACTGGGCAGTTCTTCTTTAGGTTTCATTTTTAATTGTAGAAGTTCAAGTGGCGTCAGAGGCTCTTCTTAACTGGTGTGAGGATTTATACAAGCCTTCATTTTGTCCACACAGACCAACAGATCATCATTTTTAGAGAAGATACTTTTTTCCCTCCTTTCTTGGTGTCCTTGGTGCCAAATACTAAATTTGGGTGCATAATTTTGACTCAACTAATTGCATAAACTTTTTGCGTGTTGTGCTTAAAACCAAACCAAACTGTTGCGTTGAACTTGGACATCTTGAATTGAGAGAACTGGTAACTTTATTTTAATACGTATATCTGAAGAACTTAAGAAAACAAAGGCTTCCTCGGAGGTGTGCCTCTTAAAATTATTTTCTGTGTTATTAGACAATAAGAAATTTTATAGCACTTGCAGTGAAATTATACTTAAGAGTATAAGCAGAACCAAAACAAAGTTGCAAAATCTATTGAGTAGTTTAGGGAGATCTCTCTTTGGAAATTTAAATTTTCTGTGACAGTAAGTTACCATAAGTATTGGTATACATTGTGTTTCTCTCTTCAAATAAGCAACTAGATAACAATGCAAATCTCAGACTTACTTATTTAACACAATAGTTTTTAGCAATGGAAAACCTACAGACAAATTTTTCCTTGGTTCAGGGCTCAAATAAAAAACTGAACGGGATGGGAGATGATGGCAGCCCTCCAGTGAAAAAAATGATGACAGACATTCATGCAAATGGAAAAATGATGATAAACAAGATGCCAACAGTAAAGAAGGAACACTTGGACGACTATGAAGCGCCAATGGAAACTGATGAAGAGCACGTCAAGAGAACCTGTGCCTCTGTGCCTGAACCTTTACATTTAAATCCCAGTTTGAAACACACTTTGGCACAATTCCATTTAAGTAGCCAGAGCTCTCTGGGTGGACCAGCAGCATTTTCCGCTCGGTATTCCCAAGAAAGCATGTCACCTACTGTATTTTTGCCTCTTCCATCTCCTCAGGTTCTTCCTGGTCCACTGCTCATCCCTTCTGATAGCTCCACAGAACTCACCCAGACTGTGTTGGAAGGGGAGTCTATTTCTTGTTTTCAGGTTGGAGGAGAAAAGAGACTCTGTTTGCCCCAAGTCCTAAATTCTGTTCTCCGAGAATTTTCACTCCAACAAATAAATACAGTATGTGATGAATTGTACATCTATTGTTCAAGGTGTACATCAGACCAGCTTCATATCTTAAAGGTCCTGGGAATACTTCCATTCAATGCCCCGTCCTGTGGGCTGATCACATTAACTGATGCACAAAGACTGTGTAATGCTTTATTGCGGCCACGCACTTTTCCTCAAAATGGTAGTATACTTCCTGCTAAAAGCTCATTGGCCCAGTTGAAGGAAACTGGCAGTGCCTTTGAAGTGGAACATGAATGCTTAGGCAAATGTCAGGGTTTATTTGCACCCCAATTTTATGTTCAGCCAGATGCCCCGTGTATTCAGTGTCTGGAGTGCTGTGGAATGTTTGCGCCCCAGACATTTGTGATGCATTCTCACAGATCACCCGACAAAAGGACTTGTCACTGGGGCTTTGAATCAGCCAAATGGCATTGCTATCTTCACGTGAACCAAAAATACTTAGGGACACCTGAAGAAAAGAAACTGAAGGTAATTTTAGAAGAAATGAAGGAGAAATTTAGCATGAGAAATGGGAAGAGGACTCAATCCAAGGCAAGTTTTTTTTTTTTTTTAATAGCAATTTTGAATAACGGTAATGGTTTACTTTGAAATTAAAAGTCTATTTAGAATATAACTGTTAAGAAACTATTACTGCTCATGCAACAACAGCAAAAACTCATCTAAATAATATGTTATGTTTGTATTACACGTTTTAGGCTATAAAGTGCTTTCCTGTATGTGTTCTCATTTGATCTTCCAAACAACCTAGTGAGAGAAGTGGGATTATTCCCATTTTACAGATAAAGAGAATGAGGCTCAGAGAGATCAAGTGGCTTTCCCAAGATTATATAGCCAGGGAGTGGAGGATTTGGGGCTTCTTTCTCAAGCCATGTCCTCGTTTTCACACATCTTGCTTTTTGATGACTAAATCAGTTGTTTTCCTAGGACTCAAGATAATTTACACTTTGGTGTTATCTCTATTTGCAAATGATACAATAGCTAGCCAAAACAACTCTGGTGGTGGGCTCCAAACAGCTTTTTTCAAAGGTATATTTAGGATTTCTGACATTGTTTCTGTAATTGAATATTCAGACTTGATCAGTACTGGAGACAAATGCAAAAGACAGATCTATCTGAAGACTTCGTGATTCTAGCCGCTAAGAATTTTTTTTAAAGAGAGGAATAATTTAAAAAAATTATGACAGAACAAAGATTATTTTATTTTTTATTTTATTGTTTAACTTTTTAAAAAATTTATTTAATTTATTTATTTTTGGCTGCATTGGGTCTTCATTGCTGCACGCAGGCTTTCTCTAGTTGCAGCGAGCCGGGGCTACTCTTCCTTGTGGTGCGCGGGCTTCTCATTGCGGTGGCTTCTCTTGTTGCGGAGCATGGGCTCTAGGTGCCTGGGCTTCAGTAGTTGTGGTGCGCAGGCTCAGTAGTTGCGGTTCATGGGCTCTAGAACGCAGGCTCAGTAGTTGTGGTGCACGGGCTTAGCTGCTCCGCGGCATGTGGGATCTTCCCGGACCAGGGCTCGAATCTGTATCCCTGCATTGGCAGGCGGATTCTTAACCACTGCACCACCAGGGAAGCCCAAGATTATTTTAGATTAAATAAATATTAATATAAAAACGTCTCAGCAAAGAGATTTTAAACTTATTATTTTCCCACTGCATTATCTGGTAGGCTAAACTAGTTCATTCTAAGAGTTTGAATGGCTGGCTAATAGATAAGATTTAGGCTGTTAAATATTCAGTTTGTTGATCTGGTTTTTAAATATTTTCCTACTTGATTAAAATCAGTATAATAGCTAACACTAAGTGTTTAAAACGTGGCAAGCATTGAACAGTTTTACACGTATAATTTTATTTGATTGGTACCACAAAAGATTGGCCGTGTTTCATCTTAAGAATCTAATTTTTCCACTATTAATCAGCTTTTATTCCTTGAAATATCTCTGCCCTTTCTACTTCACAGAAGTATTAAATGGCTGAAGTTTATTTACAGCAAGATTAGAGCTTGGGTAAGAAACTAAGGTTTGGTGGCCTGTGCTTTAAACCTTTCAGGTTTTGGGGGAAATTTAGTTACAGTGTAGTTTTAAGACAGTGATTTGCTTCTGAAGCCCAATGAAGATAATTTCAGACTTGAATTCAGGGTAGTTTGCTACTTGCTGATTCCAAAGGGTCAGTACTTCTTGGAAATTCCTTGCCTGTGGCTACTAGATAAGTTTATATTGTTTAACTGATTTTAAAACAGAATTGACTTCAAGCCAGTTCTCACATTGTTGGACATGCTTACAGCTGGCCTGGTCCCATGCTGAAAATTGTGTTTAGAATTGTCTGTATTCTCAAAATGTGGAATGCCCCTTTTGATATTTATGATATCTTGCCCTAACCTAACTAGGACTCTTACATGTCCATAGGTGGCCACATTATTTGCCAGATATTCTTGGTCCAATCTTGATTGCTCTGACATAAGCATTTTTGGGATAAATTACTTTGCCTAATATTCCTGCTCTGTGTTTGTGAGAAAAAATATCTGAGAACCATGATAAAGGTTAAAAAAAAAAAGATGATGAATTTACTTAACTGAAACTGAATGTGCTAGGGTTTGGTTAAAATTGAAACTGTCCTTCATCAGGATGTAGTCATTTATTGTCTCAGAATTTATTAATTTGAATTCAGTTTTTATTTGGGGAAGCTGTGAGATTTTTTTTCCCCATCTTTTTACTATGTTATGTTTTGCAGTATTTGCTACAGTTTCTGGTGTATTCTGTTATTTTTTCCAATTTTACGTGAATTTTTAAGCAATTTAAGGGAATTTGAAAATTTCCAGTAATCAGACCTTTAAGAAAGAAGTTTTGGGGGAGTTCATGTGTAGTAATACATGCTGCCACTTCACATTTTGAAAATTTACTCCTCAAAACTTGGTGAAGTAATTCTCTTTTGAAGTTGAGATGAGAAACCGGTGGGTTCAGATGGGTCACATGCTTCTGGTTGTATAACTGGTAAGTGGTAGAATCAGGAGTTGAATGCAGGTCTTCTGACTTGAAGTCTGGTAATTTTCACTACTTTTCCCATAAGCAAACTCAGTAGCAGAAACTGAATTTTGAGAAACATTAACTTTTCTTATCAACTTACCTTAGTATAATGGTTCTTAAGCTCTCTATTAACTTGTATGTAGACTAAGGTATTTTACTGGGAAGGGGGCAAGGAGATAGTCCTTGGCTGGGGAACATTTTTCATTATCTTCTGTGAGTCACTGAATTGGTTGCCCAACAAACCAAACACATCCAGAGGAAGCTCATTAAAAAAAGCCAAAACAGGCTTTTTTTTAAAAAAAATTAAAGCATATACTAAATATATTAACCTCTTATCTAAAGGTCCTTATGTTTAGTGTGAACACTAATGTAATTGGGTATGTTTAGTTAATGTAGTCAGAGTAGTTTTTTGGATTTTAAAAAACCCCTCAAACTCAGTAGGCAATTGTTTGAAACGTAGCAACTGTTAAATTATTTCTAAGGATGGAAATTATATTAGTGATGGTCACCAAACTATTTGCATAACTAAAAACTATTTACTTTGCATAGTTAGGAGCTATATTTAGATGGGAGAAATAAGTGGTAGAAGGTCAGTGTTCTAAGTGAAGAGCTGACTATTCTTTGCAGACACCGGAGGTATAGTATTTTGAACTCTTTCTCACTCAGGTCACCACAAGAAATAATACTTGATTTTTAGATCTGCCTAGGTTGCTTTGCAAAATGGTGTTATCAAAACTGTCTCTTCATATCATTTGAGTTTTTTATGTTTTTATTAGAAAAATGATTGCATTTTATAGTGCACAAATATATGGAAGAATATCATATTATTGATTCTTTTCCATATCTCCAGTGGGTATTATTTATTTGATCTAATTCTGATTTTGTTGAATCTTAGTTTCTATCTGTGGAAAAAAGGTTTGCCAAGCAAACTGATCATTTGTAAGTAAAATTTGAAGGGTGATGTTTCCTTGAGATTATTTTCAAGCACATTAGAAAAACCTATTTGTAGTCAACTGATAAGATCATTATAGGTGATTCTTTGCTGTTACAGCATGTGGCTGACAGTCTCCAGTTCACTAAGTAAAGATGGTTTATGCCTTTATAATTTTTTAGGAGTTAAAATTTAGATTTCTAACGTTTAGACTTGACTACTGTTAGGTAAGTAAAATAATATAGTTTTTACTTTGCTTAGGGAAAAAACCCTATGGATTATCTGTGATGCAAATAGATTACCTAAAGATATCAACTTAAAAGCTTTCCTCTTAAAGCCTATTAAACATTTCACTTTTTTTAGTTTTGCATTTTTCTTACAGTTCATTTCTGCGAGGTCATTGGCAATAATGATAATCCTACAAAAAATTTCTCCCCTCTTGTAAGCTATTATACTTTTGTTTAGGAAGTGTGTTTCTTAGTACAAACCTAAGTGAGGTAAAGAAATACACTAGAGAGGATGGGTAACTACAAAGAGTAGTGTTGGGACAAAATGTGTACCAGTAATAATTGTGATAGATTTGATGGTAATTTGTTACATCAGAGGCAGAGTTTGCATTTTATGATTAGCATAAATTTTTATTAAGTGGCGATAAGGTCAGAATCAAATGAAGTATTTGTGCTCATATAAGGGACGAGTATGAATATTTTTGTCTAACTTTCTAAAATTAACAACTGTCTTAATGAGTTTTGAGGCTTTTTTCCTGTTTTCCCAGAATTTAGTTTACTGCTTGGCAGGTCAAAGTTACTCAGTGAAAAAGAAAAAAAATTTTAAACTGAATAAATTTTTGGGAGACAATGCTCCATTGTATTTTAGAATATTGGGGATTTTTTTGGAAAAATTATGGTTTAACCCTTAATAAACTTATATAATTTGCAAATAAACTGTTGAATAAGACAACTGATCAAATGAGAGAATGGATGTAAAAGTATTTTGGAAGTTAAGAGTCTAGAAATATCAGATGGTACTTCAAACTATTATTGAAATATTTACTAATATGTATTTCAGGATTTTTCCTTTCCCCAAACATTTTCTTGATTTATCTGAAGATATTTCTAAGTAAGATAACTGAGTGTTGGACTCAGCTGTATCTCACTTTTAGTTGTTTGTACACAGTAATTATACTAGTTGGATATTTGTTTATTTATCAAAATGAAGTATGCAAGAAGAAGGTACAAAACAAGTTTGTTATAAAATATGTTATAAGAAGGAAATTTCAGTGAAATCTTTAGAATGGCTTTGGGAATAGTGCCCCCTTATGGTTTAGGAAATATAGAGTCTGTATTCATTTTATCATTAAAAAATGGTAGAACATTTAAAAATGTTCGTGTTTAAAAAAAGGCTTCTGATAAAAAGCTTTATCCTTTTGGTCGGAGAAATGGGAAAAGAATTAAGAAACTTCAAGGAAGAAAAGAAAAAGGATAGGCCTGAATCAGTACATAGTTAGCCAGTAGTGTTCTCAAACCTATGCATATGTTATAATTTATACCACTTGGAGAACAAGGAAGAAAGCAAGAATTGGATTAATTTCAATGCCTTTAGAATTCTGGGAGTAGAGAGTGTGGAGCCAGAACTCAATTTGTTGAAGTAAAGAGGTAGAACTAGTTTGGGAATCGTTTTGGTAATGGCTTGAACCTTTATTTTGTCCATGCATAAAATTTGGTCTGTTGAGGTTTCATATACGTTACATATACATTAAAATAATGTAAGGATTTTATTTGACTAAAAAGGCATAAAGAATATATAATTTAAGGTGTGGTTTGGTTCCATCACTAAATAAAATATTACAGCACCATGCTAGACAGAAAGAGAAATGAATAGGAAAGATTTAAAGTTAGTTTAAAACTCATTTTGATTCCTAGACTTAGAAATGGGTCACAGAAATATGTATGTAAAGACTAGTTGGAGGCTCCCTAGGGCAGGAATTCATCTTGTAGTTTCTAAACCTAGAATGTGATGGATGCTTAACAAAAGTTTGGATACAACTGAAATGAAGAGTCTTAGTAGCCCTAGAAAGCTACCAGTGATTTTTAAGGAGGAAAAGAGTTTAGTTTTAAAGCAAAGCAGCATTTTGTTTTTATTTGTGGTATTGAATTTATTTTGAGATTTCTAATAGCCTTAAAAGTGCATATTTTGTTTCTCTTATGGGGACAAGGAATACAAAAGTTAAACTTACTAAAGACCATTTTGGTACATAATACTACAGCTTTTATTCCATTTTGAAAAATTTTTTTGGTGTGATTATGAAAGCAATATAGGCCCATTAGAGTAAATCCTAAAAAAAGTACAAAGAAGAAAACAGAATTTCCTCATAATTTCACCATGGAGTGATAACCACCATTGGAATTTATTCCTTTACGTACATAATGCTTTGTAAATCTGTGCAAAAGCATCTGTAGAGTGCACATGTTATTAATTTAAGACCTAATTGTTGAAATAATACATTAGGACAAACTTTAGGACATGTACTTAGAGCAGTGTTTATCAAATTGCAATTTGTCACCCATGCAGCCTTTCTCATCTGGGGTTCTATGAGAGGAGAATTAAGCCATAGAAAGGATGGTATATAGTACCTTTCTAAGTCCTTTGGAGAGAAGTTAATTTAATGCATACCATGGAAGCTTTGCAGAGTTTGGGCTTAATTTTCTTGAGAACCTCAGTTGAGAAGGGTGAGGGGGATATCAAAGAAGTCAATTTACTGGGTCACCAGCATTTTAAAAATACATGAAATAGAATAAAAGTTTAAAAAATGCAATATATTGCACATAGTAAAATTAATTTACATTTTGATATTGTCAATTTACATTACTTGAAGGCCAAAATAATCTGAGATAATTTTTAAAAAGCATCTATGCTGAAATGGGATAGAAAAGCAAAGCCTTACATGTATATAGATTAAAGCTTTTCTTTAAAATTAATTTATTTTTGGCTGCGTTGGGTCTTTGTTGCTGGGTGCAGGCTTTCTCTAGTTGCGGTGAGCGGGGGCTACTCTTCGTTGCGGTGCGTGGGCTTCTCATTGTGGTGGCTTCTCTTGTTGCGGAGCACAGGCTCTAGGCACACAGGCTTCAGGAGTTGTGGCATGCAGTCTCAGTAGTTGTGGCACGCAGGCTCAGTAGTTGTGGCGCACGGGCTTAGTTGCTCCGTAGCACATGGGATCCTCCCGGACCAGGGCTTGAACCCGTGTGTCCTGCGTTGGCAGGCGGATTCTTAACCACTGCACCACCAGGGAAGCCCTATAAAACTTTTTATAACAGATATTTTAGTGAAAAGATGTATATGACATGGAAATTTTCAAATAATTGCAATATTAAGTGGATTGGACACCATAGAATTCCAGTGTAAAGAAATTATTTTTAAAGTCCCAGAAATTATTTTTAAAGTCCCAGAAATTAACAGGATTTTTATCAGTTTGTTCTGTTTCCTTTAAGTTTTTTTTTTAAATAAATTTATTTATTTTATTTATTTATTTTTGGCTTCATTGGGTCTTCGTTGCTGCACATGGGCTTTCTCTAATTGCGGCAAATTCGAGGTGTGCAGGCTTCTCATTGCGGTGGCTTGTCCTTGCGGAGCATGGGCTCTAGGCATGCGGGCTTCAGTAGTTGTGGCACGCGGGCTCAGTAGTTGTGGCTCGTGGGCTCTAGAGTGCAGACTCAGTAGTTGTGGCGCATGGGCTTAGTTGATCTGCGGCATGTGGGATCTTCCTGGACCAGGGTTCGAACCCTTGTCCCCTGCATTGGCAGGCGGATTCTTAACCACTGCGCCACCAGGGAAGCCTTGTTTCCTTTAAGTTTAAGGGAGGAATATCGTCCTACTGACTTTTACATGGCTTTGTTTCCATGAAGGATTTAAGAAGAGAGTTGCACATTATAAGAATGTGAGCCTTTGCTTTTCCTGTGAGAGTTTTTAAGCACCTTAAACCTAAAGTTGGCTTTGTGAGGTAGATATGATTCTGCAGTGTGGAGGAGCAACAGACATTGTTGTGATTTCTGCAGATCCATCTTTGATAAGTTAGTGGAAGTGCTTAGACCATATTGTTCTGGTTTTGCATTAGGTTGATTAATTCTAATAATTCCAATGAAACGAGGCACAAAACTAAGCCTTAAAATCTCATAAGTAGCTATTTGCTACCTTGTAACACTATTCCTGTTTCAGTTGCTGAAACACTCATTCACAACCTGTTGGAAGTATTGAGGAAACCTGATCCTATTCTGAGAGATTCAGTTTCTTTCAGTAGGAGTTGTTGGCAGCTGTCTGGTAGGGTGTCTTTTGTGTCCTTCTGAAATCATTTATGGACCACTTGAATGTCTTAGTATTATACACAGTAAAAGGAACCTGGCAGGTATATTGGCTTTATAGCTAAGGAGTTGTTGCTTAACTATGTGTTTGGTCATGTGTTTACTAAGGTTGCTAACGATTTATGTTTGGCTTGTACAAAGTAATGTGTATTTAATATGCATTATATTTTACTTTTTATGTAAGCACATCATTATAGGAGATAGACTATGAAATTTATCAGTCTACTTCATATGCTTACTGGCTTATAAATACCAAAATGTAAAAATTAATCTTTGTCTTTCTAAATTCTATTTTAAAAAATATTTTAAAAAGATTTAATTCTGATTTTTTGAGGGGAATTTTTGAAATCCCATCAATACTTTGAGATATTGTCTTGATTTCTTTCGTTCATCAATGTTTGTCATTAGTCCTTAAAGATCATAATATTAATCTGACACTGTAATTAGAAACTAAAGTGCCACCCAAAATCAAAGTTTATTATTGAAGATAAATCTGGGAATTTTAAAGCATTTTGATTTTTGTTTTTTGGGGGTTTTTTTAGTGCAAATTGGAATGTTAGTATACAAAGGGTGCTGAGTGGGTGGAATTGCTTTTGTAACTAGAAAGTGGTGACAAATGCTTATTGGTCTTTTTGTAAATGAAATTAAGTTCTCTAAACTATTTGTCATTGTGAGGCTAATAAGCATGGTACCAAAATACAATGATTCTTTATTAGGAAACCTGATTATTAAAGGGTCATGTGTACATAACACAGTAAGCTGAAATTTAGAGAAACTTGCATAAAACATTTCCTAATTTTTACTTAAAGTTAACTTCTGTACATTTTGGGCTTATTTAAATTTTGCTTTCATAGACGTTATTTGTTGTTTTACGACTTAGAGAAAGAACTTTTGGAATGAAATCATATGTCTGAAATTTTTCTTATATGTTTCAGATGAGGATGCCATCTGTTCATTTTGTGGTAGATAATTATGGGGAAGTTGGGCAATAGAAGTATTTTAAAATCTTAAGGCTCTAACTTAAGCTACTAAGTGATCTACTTCTCTTCTTTGCCAAGTAATGTAATGTATTCTATTTTAATGTTTAAGTACACGAAGGGAATTAAGTTATTCTCATATTGAAAGGTAAAAGAAAAGGCAATAGATGTGCGTATCTTGTTGTCTCATTTTTATTCCTGATCAGTAGTAGCATTATTGCTGTGCCATTTAATTATATTGTTATTTTTTTGAAGACCTAATTTGTATGTTGCCACAAATGCAGAATAGATGAGAAAATCTGGCATGCCCCTGAATGTTCTGTTGTATAATATGTGCTTTTCGTAATTGTTTTTAACATGCAGTTAGGATAATTTGTTATAAATGTGTTTATGGCTTACCACAGCATATTAGGTAAAATTAACTCCCAGCATTTTATCATGGTTAGTGTTGTGCATTTCCCCATCATTTATATTATTTAATTTGTAGATCTGATCTCTAAAAATACAACCCAGAGACTGTTGGTACTTCATTGAACAGAAGGGTGTTAAATGTGAAAGAGACTATCTTGTGAGTTTCGTGGTAGCAGATTAACCTTAAAAAAGGCCACCCTGGGAATTAATGAGCTACACTGTCATTCAGAATTCATTCAGCAAGTATTTATTGAGTCCCTACTACATGCCAGGCATGGTGCTAGGTACTGAAAATACAAAAGTGATTAAGACAGTACTTGACCTCAAGCTGCTGTTTAAGCAGAGGCCGAATAGCCACTCATCAGGGATTTTGTATAGGGAGTTCAGACATTACCTAGAGGACTGCACTAAGCGATCTTTAAGGAAGGTTTTTTTTAATAACCCCTCCTCTATGACTCTCTTCATGTGTTGGTGCAAGAATAGGAAACAAAATAAAGGTCAGAAACTGGAGAGGAATGGATGTTTAAATAGAAAGAATGTGCTAGCAATTATTTAAGGTGGCATTTGAAGTTTAGAGACATCATAGAAACAAAGCTATACTGAGTTTGGATCATGAATAAAGGTAAAACTTATACAAATCAAGCTGTAGAGTTTTAAAATGAACTTGATCAAAATTGAATCAAAAAAAAAAAAATTGAATCAGATTTGAAGTCAAGATCTCTGGCTGAAGAAGTTTAGAATTTGTTATTCTGAAGATTTGACATTCCAGTTATCTGTAATAGGGAAAACTTTAAAATATATAAATCAATTTTAGTAATTGTAATTAAAAAAATCTGGAAACAGTTGATTTCTTGGGCAGTACATCCAGAATTGTCTCAGATATAAAACTGATTTAAAGTGGAGCTTTCCATATTTTCTAAATAATGAGTTTAACAAATAACTTCTAAAAATGAAATTCTCGTTTAATTTGAGCCAATCTTATATTTCATCGATTTGTTAGAGTGAGCTTATCCCTGCTCATTAACACCTCTTTTATCACAGTGTTGGGGTGAAAAATGTTCTGCCTAAGTGAGTTTTCTAGATGATGAAACTACTCTTCTCAGCACTGTGTCTTTTTAAAAACTTTAACCTTTTTTTAAATGAATTCTAAAATGTCTTAAATAGTTTTCAGTCTTTCTAAATGGTATGTGTATGGTATGTATATATGTATATGGTATACTAATAAATATAAGTATAAATATCGACTATAACTATGTCATGTTGACTCAAGACTTCTTAAACATCAGTTACTCTGTTGTGATAAGGGTAGGGAACAACTGAGATGTATTAAATTATTTGCCCTGGCCTATGTGTGATAAAGCCCTCAGATTGTCTTGCTTTTCGAATCAGTTTTTGTGTTTGTGTCTTGTAATTCTCGTCTCTCCTTAGGCTGTCAGCTGGCACCTGGTATCTATCATTTAGTATTTCTGTTGCCAGCAGTCAGTTCCCTTTCTAATTTATGGTAGAACTAAGCTATAGGCTGAGAAACTGTGTAAACAAATGATTGATTTATTTTATAAATAAGCAGTTGATTTTGCCCCAGATTCTGAACTTTAGAATACTTGATCAGGATTGTGAGGTTTTGAAACAAATTCTACTCTTATAGAGTCTAGAGGCCCTCACTGAATACTCACCTCTTAAATCCTTTCGAAATGCTGCTCTTTTCGCTATAATCTTGTGCTCTTGTTAGTCTTTCAAATTCCTTGCCCAGTAATTCTTAACAAAACATTGATCTCCTACCAATATGTGTGTGTGTGTCGGGGGAGGGGAGACAAAATATAAAACAAACCAAATGAGGAAGTTAGTAACCACAGGTTATTTATTCTTTTCTATCTCAGTTTCTGAACCTCAGTTTTCTGAGCTGTAAAATGGAGATAATTATACCTACTTAATGAGGTATTCATTAGAACTAAGCAGGATATAAAGTTCTTATGATGAACTTTGAGGTAGCCAGTTATCTTCTTCTCTTACTTTATTTACAGGTAGAGTTCATCCTTCAGGGCTAAAAAGAGCTTTTCATATTTATGAGAAAATGTGGTTTACTGATAAGTGTTAGCAGACACAGTGGTTTTAAAGTTTGGCAAAATATTGCTGTAGAATGTTATCTAATATAATATGCTAAGAAATACTATAGGGATGGGGGGGTATATTCTAGGTAATTGTAACAGCGAGAAGAATCAGAACTTACCAGTGCTGCACATTTGCAGAGTACTATTATTTAAAATGGATTTTTAAAATAGATTCCATAAGTATGATATTTGATGAAATCATTCTGGTAGTCCATGTTAACATACATGCTAAAACTGTTCTTGTGATGGGACAGTTCATGTCTCTTTTGGTTTTAAGTGACTAGACATGGTACTTTAAGGAAAGACTGCCTTATTAGAAGATGATTCTTAAATAACATAATTCTTTACTAGTCAGTGTTCTCCGGAGGCAGCCTATGGCTCTGTCAAGTAGATACATAAAATTACCCATCACATCCTCCTTCAATAAACTTTTTCCATTCCACATTTTTCTACAGATAGATACACCACCAGGAATGGAATTACAGTCATGGTATCCAGTTATAAAGCAGGAAGGTGACCATGTTTCTCAGACACATTCATTTCTACACCCCAGGTGAGTGGATATGGGCTCATTCATTCATTCATTCAACATCTATACATCAGGTACTATTCTAGGCCCTGGGAATTCATTTTATAGTTTTAGGGTTTTTTTGCTAATCAATGAAATGAATTATAAATAGTGTTGAGTATTTGAATTAACCTTTCCTGTGTGTTTCTATGTGTTTTTTTTCCCCTAGAAACAGGTCATTTCTTTTTTTCCCTAAAGTGAAAAAAATGGAAGTTTTCTTTTTATTGCCTTACTTCCCTTCAAGAAGTAAACCAACTCTTCAAGAGTGTGGTGTGCAACTTTGATATTTTAAAACGAAACTTTTTTGAAACTTAGAGGATTTCATAGTAGCCACACCCCTCAAAATCAATTTTCTATTTTCAATAAAAATGCACCTTAGATTACAGTTTTTATTTATAAAACCTAGATTTTTATCTGCTACTGTACATATTTATCTCCCCAAGCACAGTGATAAAGAATCTCGATCTTACTTACATTTATATAGTTCCTTCTATTCCTATTACATTTGAAGTAAGTTTTTGGGCAGTAATAAACCTGTCAGTTTTCTTAGCAGAATACTGAGTTTTCATTCTCAGAATTCATGTGATTGGTAAAGAGGAACTATATAGGTGTCCTGCACAAGGAAAATGTGATACGAGACAAGATTATTTAGAGTTCAGAAGATGAAGTGTTAGGTCAGTTAAATGGTTGCATCTTTTGGCTAAAGGTTAAGCAGATTA
Source organism: Balaenoptera ricei (assembly GCF_028023285.1). NCBI lineage: Eukaryota > Metazoa > Chordata > Mammalia > Artiodactyla > Balaenopteridae > Balaenoptera > Balaenoptera ricei. The sequence goes on from NC_082642.1 coordinate 65,333,748, forward strand.
TAGTTAATCATATGGCACTTAAATATCTAGCTCAAATTTTGTTCCATGAGTCTCTCAGATAATCTCCTGAACAATTTTATATGAGCTTTGAGTAAAATTGGTAGTTATCCCTTTGATCTTAGTTTTGCACAATTTATTATTGCTGTTTTATCAAATAAGTAAGAAATGCTAAAGTGTTTTCAGAAGATTGCTCTGTGGGGTTTGATCCAAGGAGGACTGCCCAGTAGCTGGGCAGCGTTCAGAATGCTGGTTCTCTCCCTGAGAAGGGAGGAGGGCCCTGGGAGCTCTTTGTTGGGGCTGTGATGAGTCAGGGCATAGCCTTGCAGTGTGGGACTGAATCAGTCTCACCACAATAAAGAACAAGGATTCCTTGGTTTGGAGGGGTGGCAGACAAGGAAATAGTCCTCCAGAGTAGTGTATAGTCTGTTTTCTTTCGGCATAAACCTTACCTACTCAGGGCTGTTGAACTGCTCTGTAAAGTACTTCATGGTTTTAGTTCTCATGTGGTTTTGAGGGAAGGAGAAGAGACTGATTTTCCAGTATCTTTTTAAGTGCTTAGAAACTACTTTTTGTAAAATAACAAAAATAACCTCATAATTTTGCTCTTTCTGCCTCAACTACTTACTTTTTCAAGAATTCCTTTCTATGACCCTTATTTTCTGAGTTGTTCTGTTATCTGGTTTGATTAAAAAAAATTGTTTAACCATAGAAATTGATGTAATATATTTTGCTTTTTACCTAAATGTAATATGTATCTTCTTTTGCCATTCTTTGTTTTCAGCTACTACTTATACATGTGTGATAAAGTGGTTGCCCCAAATGTGTCCCTTACTTCGGCTGTATCCCAGCCTAAAGAGGTCACAAAGACAGAGGCAAGTAGATCTATACCAAGACACTCAGAGAAGCCTCACAGTAGTGGGAAACATCAAAAAATAGTGTCTTATCCAGATGTTTCACTGGAGGAACAGGAGAAAATAGATCTGAAAACAAGTAGAGAATTATATAACCGCTTAGGTAAGTATTCAGAAATTATCTTTTTAAAATCAAATATCTAATAAACATATTCAGCATTTTCAAAGAGGATTTCTATTTAAGAGAATTTTCCAGATAATGGAAGCTTTTATCTTAAAAAAAAAAATACCACCTTTCAAAACTCTTGAGTGACTACTTAGACCCTCAGTTGTTCTGCTTATCTAGAATGGTGATAGATATAGAGGCTAATGAGCTAGAAAATAGACTACATGGCTGCATATTGCAAGTGACTTTTGTCTAATTATTTTTTCTTCTTCCTGCCTTTTCTTTACTGTCAGATTTCTTAAAAGGTCCTTATTTTTCTTTCTAATTTGCTGTGAACTGAGAAACCTTTTAACTAATAATGTGAAAAGTATATGATAATCTATAAAAATATTGAATCAACTTTGTTATACACCTGAAACTAATACAATATTGTAAATCAACTATACTTTAATTAAAAAAAAAAGTGTATGTAAGAGTAGTTAGGTATAGGACTCAGAGACACTTAGTCATGGAATAAGCAAGGTCTGAAAACTCATAGCTGTGGAAGCCAGGCAGATGGCATAAATGCAGAATGCTGACTGGACATTAAAAAAAACTGCATAGTTACAGTGCCTTTTAAAATACCGTGGACCAGACAAGACATGTCTACTCACATGCTGCCTGTGTTACCCTCTCCATAGATGCAGAGCTTTGCTGACAGCTTAGGCAAGTGCGACAGTTCTTCTCAGCTTTCTCAGAGCAGTCTAAGAGTCCTCTAGTTATCTGTTTTCATAGATAATTGAGATTCTTCAGGAGTTTTTGTACTGTAATTTTGAGATTTTTAAAACTCAGTTTTCCTTGGATTTAAATATGGCAAACAATAATTAGTAATGTATTAATTAATACCATTATACCATGTTTGCATTATATTTCCCAAATTATTTAATTCTAGAGACTTTAAGAAAATTGTTGAGATGTAATTCATATTCCTTAAAATTTACCCTTTTAGAGTATATGATTCAGTGGCTTTTAGTAAATTCACAAAGTTGTGCAATGATTACAACTATTTAATTTTAGAACATTTCATCACCCTAAAAAGGAACCCTGTAATCCAGTAGAAGTTACTCTTCATTCTTCCCTTTCACCAGGCTCTGTCAGCCATCAATCTATTTTCTGTTTTTATGGATTTGCCTATTCTGGACATTTCATATAAAAGGGATCCTACAACATATGGCCTTTTGTTGTCCAGCTTCTTCCACCAAGGATATTTTCTGAGTCCATATTATAGCATGTATTAGTACTTCTTCCCTTTTTATGGCTTAATAACATTTTATTATATGGATGGATAATACCCCATTTTGTTTATTCATTCACCTGTTGATGGACATTTGGATGTGTCCACTTTTTGGCTATTATGACTAATGCTGTTATGAACACTTATGCACAAGTTTTAATGTGAACGTATGTTTTCATTTCACTTGGCTATATATTTTGGAGTGGAATTGCTGGGTCAAATGGTAACTCTGTGTTTAATATCTTGAGGGACTGCCAAACTTTTCAAAGCAGCTGCACCATTTTCATTTCCAGCAGCGGCTTTTGAGGACTCCGATTTCTGCACATCTTTGCCAACACTTGTTATTGTTTGTCTTTTGATTATAGCCATCCTAGCGGTTGTGAAATGATATCTCATAGTTTTGATTTGCAATTCTCCAATGACTAATGATACTGAGTATCTTTTCATGTTTTTATTGGACATTGCAAATCTTTGGAGAAGTGCCTGTTGCGATCCTTTGCCTATTTTTAAATTGGGTTGTCTCTTTACAACTGAATTGTAAGAGTTCTTTATACATTATGGTACTATACCCTTATCAGATATAGAATTTGCCATTCTGTCAGTTGTCTTTTTACTTTCTTGGTAGTGTCCTTTGAAACACAAATTTTAAATTCTGATGAAGTCCAATTTATTGTTTCTTTCATTGCTTACTTTAGGTGTCATGTCTAAGAAACCATTGCCTAATCCAGTTAAGAGTTTTAGCTCTTACATTTAAGTCCATGATCCATTTTGAGTTAATTTTTATATAAGGTGTGAAGTTCAACCTCATTCTTTGTATATGGATACAGTTGTCCCAACACTGTTGAAAAGAATACTCTTTCCTGATTGAATTGTTTTGGCACCCTTGTTGAAAACCAGTTGCCCATAAAAGTATGGGTTTGTTTCTGGACTCAGTCTTTATGCCAGTACTACACACAATTTTGATTTCTGTAGCTTTGTAATAAGCTTTGAAATTGGGGATTGTGAGTCCTCCAACTTTGTTATTCTTTTTCAAGATTGTTTTGGCTATTTTGGTTTCCTTTTATTTCCATATGAATTTTAGAATCAGCTTGTCAATTTCTGCCACAAAGCCAGTTGAAGTTTTGATAGGGGTTGCATTGAAAAAGTAGATCATTTTGGGGAGTATTATCATTTATTGTAGTCCATTTGGGCTGCTGTAACAAAAATAACATAGACTGGGTGGCTTATACCACAAACATTTACTTTTCAACGTTCTAGAGGCTGGGAAATCCAACATCAAGGCACTAGCAGATTTGGTCTGGCAAGGGCTTGCTTCCTGGTTCATAGATGGCCATCTTCTCACTGTGTAGTCAAATGGTGGGAGAGCTCTCTGGAGTCTCTTTTATAAGGGCATAAATCCCATCAATGGGGGCTCTACCCTTATGACCTAATTACCTCCTGAAAGCCCCATTTCCTAATACCATTGCATTGGGGGGCTAGGATTTCAACATATGAATTTTGGAGGTCACTGACATTCAGATCATGATATCATCTTAACAATATTAAGTCTTCCAATCCATAAACATGGGATGGCTTTCCATTTATTTAGGCCTTTTATTTCTTTCAATAATGTTTTGTAGTTTTCATTTTACAAGTTTTATACTATTTTGTGAAGTTTATCCCTAAGTATCTTATTATTTTTTATTTCATTTGTAAATGAAATTGTTTTCTTAATTTCATTTATGGATTGTTCCAGTGACTTTTTAACAGAGTGATATTCATACTTTGTTACTTCATTTTTGCCTTTCAAAGATCCATCAGTCTCGAATAATTCTACAAGCAAAAAGAAACCTGAACCTACCACTTGCAACTTAGCCAGAGACACAAGCAAGGCGGGAATTGACTGTGATGCTTCAGCTTCGTCTCCACTTCTCGTCAAGGATGTCATTTGTGAGGATGATAAGGGAAAAATCATGGAAGAAGTAATGAGAACTTATGTAAAACAACAGGAAAAACTGAACTCAATTTTGCAGAAGAAGCAACAACTTCAGATGGTAAAATTGTTATCTAAATGATAGTCCATTGTGAAAAGATACTTTTGCATATTCTTAAGGAAAGTCAAGATGAGATGCTGTTAAATGTATTTAAGATTATTCAGTTGTACATTTATAAGAAAGATTAATATACTTTAAAATTTTTAGAGAAGATAGTTTTCAAGATAATTACTTATGTATAGAATTGATATGACAGCTGAATTTTAGATATGTTCTGTGCTGTTTTTTCCTGAATTGAAAATTCTAATGTGATGGAAATAAAGTAAAAATTATATTGTGATTCTTTAAATTACAGGAAGTTGAAATGTTGAGTAGTTCAAAAGCTATGAAGGAACTCACTGAAGAACAGCAGAATTTACAGAAAGAGCTTGAATCTTTGCAGAATGAACATGCTCAAAGAATGGAAGAATTTTATGTTGAACAGAAAGACTTAGAGAAAAAATTAGAGCAGGTAATGAAGCAAAAATGTACCTGTGACTCAAATTTAGAAAAAGATAAAGAGGCTGAATATGCAGCACAGGTAAGAATTACACAGTTTGTATAGTGTTGCCCTTTCAGCGTGGAAATTGAAGCCATTATTTTAATTTCATTAAAGAAATTACTTTATGTTAAGCTCGTTTCATTTAGACTAGATTTCAGAATAGACAGTTCTGTTAAACACAACTTTATATCATCCAAGATGATTTTTTGACCTTGATTGCTTTATTACTTTAAACTTATCAGGTTTCTGTAGTTTAGTTGTCCAAATTGCTAATCTCTAGCTATCTGAATATCAGAGGTTATGTTATTTTAATGTAGTATATGGGCTTTCAAATCAACGAATTAACAAACATGAACTGTTGCCCACTATGTTCACAGCACTCGGGCAAAAATGAATAGTAGCTCACAACTTGGGGAAGATGAACAAATAACTCTTAACCTGAGCCAGCTGTGATGAGAGGTATACTGAAGTGTAGGGCATAATGAAAGTGTTCTAGGTGTTCAGTTCTCTTGACCTTTTGTTTCACCTTCATTTTAAGGTCATGTCAAAGTCTGATTAATAGTATTAGATATTCAAGAGATGCATGCATTAAATAGTTCATTTTTGTAATAAGTAATTTGAAAGGAGGTCTTTGCCATGATGTGAGGAGTAAGTGGAAAAACAAAACTGAATGAAAACTGACACAGTCTTCTAAATCACACAGCTGGCAGAACTGAGACAGAGATTGGACCATGCCGAGGCTGATAGGCAAGAACTCCAGGATGAACTCAGACAGGAACGGGAGGCAAGACAGAAGTTAGAGATGATGATAAAAGAGCTAAAGCTGCAAATTTTGAAATCATCGAAGACTGCTAAAGAATAGAAACCTTTGAAGAGATTCATCTGTGTGTTCCCAACAGGGTTTATTTTTGTTTGTTTGCTTTGGTAATTGAATTATGAACAATTTATCTGCATGAAAATAACTAGGCATTGTATCCATTTGTAGATCAGAGAAAGTGAAGAGATTATATATTAGTATATAAATTTTTACATTTTCCAAATGAATGAAAATGTATGTTTCTTTGTACTTTTTTTTCAACCAGCTTAGTAACAGTACTTTACGGTTTCAACTATTAGATAATCTGCCTATATTTCTAATGCAATTTAACAGTTGCATACTTTTTAAAAGCTGCATTGTGTGATAGAAAATAGTTTTGATCAATTTTGTTATCCATATTTTAGATTCAATTTTAGATACAATGGTGGCTTCATATTTCATATATAGAGCTACTCAAGGAGTTGAATCTCCATTTTTTTTCATGAACACAATCTCCTTTCTAAGTTAATATAGTATACTCATTATTATAATCAAAATTTGCTTTTATTTTGTTCATATTGTGGAATGAATTTCCACCAGTTCTCTTCTATTTAATATCTCCTAAGAGACATTTTGTCAATAGAGGAATTTCATTGATGAGGTTATAGCACACCCCACGGGGAAGGATAACATGCTTTCTTATACACTGCTGCTAAACATAAGAAGCGGTTATAATTAGATTTTCTGTTTAAATGTGGTTATATTTAGAAAAAAATTTTTATGCAGCAACTTTAGAAGAGGGAATAAAATGAAATAATTTTTGAACTTTTGTTTATGTTGTTAATAGTGTTGTGAAAATATTAATGTACTTGAGAAAAATTGATACCATTGATGTACATCAGTTTCCATACAATCCATAATCCTCCTGTACAGTTTTTATATGTAGTTGTGGGTCTTACTGAAATTTATATAATGGATTTGTTTTCCTTAATGGATTTGTTTTCCTTTAAATTGTAAAATATTAAACACTTTGAAGGTTATTTTGGACTTTTGTATGTTTAAATGTTAAGTCTTACCAAAATGTGCACGAATGGACCATTTTCAGTTACTATTTAATATCAAAATCAGGAATTTACAGTCAACTGGTAGTGTATGATAGGTTAATATAGGGAAGTTTAGTTATCTGCTACTAAAAGGTTTTTAGATGATTTTTAGAAGACAGGAATTCCATAGTTTGGGGGAGGGACAACTTCTTCTGCACTTTTCTCTTTTTTTTTTGCACAGAAAATCCTGTCATTCTTTAATGGCAAATTTCATATTAGTTAATTCTTGGCTTAAAAGATACTAGGTAAAATTCTTAGTACGCATTTTTTAAAGAAAGTTTCCTGAAGCTACCATTAATCAACATTATTATCCCATGAATTTTATGTTTATGTTCTCGTGTAAGGTACTGTATGAAATTAACTTGAGAGCTAAGTTTATTTTTTAAATATATCAGCTAAGGTTAAGGTTATTTACTATTCCCATCTTAGACGATAGATACTTGGTATAGAACTTCAAAAATAAGTAGGTTATCATTTAACCAGTTATTTTCATATTTTGCTTAATGGTACTTATATATCCTAAAAGAATTTTTGTACTTCCCAAAGTATAGTTTCTTTACTAGAGTATGGTCTAAATGTGTATTTTCTATTTTCCATTTAACTTTTACTATATTAAACCTGCAATTAATTTGTTGATTCTTGTTCCTCCTTAAGGAGGAATGCATGTTAAAGTGACATACAGGAACAAATATTAAAAATGACATACCCTCCTAATACCTTTTCTTTATCTGGAGAAAGAAAAATCACAAATACATTTTATGATACTGTTTCATTTTAGTTGTGTGTTAGTTGTGTCACAGCTAAGCTTTTTGGGAGGTATAATTCAGGCCCCTATAATTTCATTTATTTTTCTAATTCACTCAAAATCTACTTATGTTACTTAGTTAAATGGTAAGCTTACTTAAGTTTCAACTCAAAACTTCTAAAACAAATTGCCTAATCTTTGAAATATGTTATTTAAAAGTTCTAAGCAATGCTTAATCACCTTTAAATTATCATAAACTCTTAATTTAGAGTTGAGTAAAGAGCTATTTTTTCTAGTTCTTCACATAAGGGAAACTTGCCACATGAAATTGTATAGTTTTCATTTTCCAGAAGATACACTGATGTGCCATCAGTTTCTGTCTAACTTCTTTGAAAATGTTTTTTTAGTCACTTGTAAATAGTATGCCTATTATAGTTAAAAGTAATTTCAAGTTAAACTGTACAACATAGCTTGAAAATATAGAGACTCTGTAATACTCTACAAGTGGCCTCTGCTAAAAATATCCATATAATTATTCTTCTATTTTTGCATGCTCATTTTGTGTGTTGGTTGCTAGCTTAAAGTTTGTTTCAGTGTTAGTTTTTGTGTGCCAATTCATCAGGCAAGCGGATTTTCCCGCAGATGTCATAATATTTTTCTTTTTAGGAAAAATATAAAAATATTTACTTTAAAAAGCTGCGTTAAAGGAACGGCCTATCAAAAGTGCTAGAGCATCTTTAAAAGGAAGAAAAGATAGAATGTTAGTTTACTGTGTGATGAGTAATGTTTAATTTGGGTGATGATAGTTTCTATACTCTAAACTTTGAGAAAACGGTACCAAATCTATAGTAAATGTAAAACCTGCTGTCATTGAGGAAGCTCTAAACAACCCTGATTTCACAAATACAACTTGTAACACTAGGAAAGGCTTTGACCAACAACATAAGTTTGGCTTGTGCTTTAGTTTTGTAAAGCATATTCTTTTGCGTGAATTTCTGTGTCCAGGAGAGTCAGGATGTTTTATGGTTCTTGAACTAATTTTATAACATATTTAATATATTACCAGTTGAGCTATAAAATCATTTGTACATATTGAATTGAAAACCAGTTACTAGAGTAGGTATAATAGACTGAGTACAATGATACTTGCAGGTTATCCATATATTTTAGAAGACATGACAGAACAACCATTTTATTTGCACATCTATGGCTTCTGTTTGAAGGAAAGTAAAATGATAAAGAAACTTGAGTAATATGAAACATGCTCAAGGTTATTTCCCTAAAAGTAATAGGAAAGCTGGTGCTGAAGGTTTTTTATCAGTATCTAAAATTTTCTTCTCAATGACTTATGTTTTGATTGCTTAGGGAAGAATCCTCATTTTTATTTGCTCTTACGCATTTAATCTGCACGACAGGATATTAAAAATTAATAGAATGAAAAGATGTGCTCATACTGTACATCTGTTTCTGTGCTTGAAACTACTTGTTAGTTTTTATTGAGCTGCCAGCAATAAGGGACACATTACTGCTGTATTATACATCGTGGGGTTGAATAACTTAAACAGCTTAAAATTTTTTTCTAGTGTAAGACACTTAAGGATTTCCATTATTGGAAGAAATTCGTATGGGTATTCTATATTGCATCTTGTTTAAAAGGACAGTCTCTTTTTTTTCTTTCGTAAAATCTTTCCATTTTAATTGGCTTCTAAACTATAATGCATAATGCAATTTGGAGCCTGTTGTTTAGTGATAGAATTAAATGTCTTATATAGTGCTACTGTGTTTGAATTAAATTGAACAAATGTAAGAACCAACATTTTAAAAATTAAGCCCAGAAAACAAAATAGTGTATTAAGTTAGTTGAATGTAAGAGAAATTCGTAAGATTTTTTTTTTCTTCAATATAAATACCTCACTTGAAAATAAAGCACAGCATACTTAAAGTAGTTCTAGTAAAAAAAAAAAAAATCCTACTAAAAGAATTGCTAAATCTTGAACAACTCTTGGGGAATTATAGTTTGGGAGAAATAAAATATACTTGCTTTTAACCATTCTGTTAGAAGTATTTATTTGTCCTGATAATTTTAAGCCAACACAGTAGTCTTAAATTATTTCTGAAGTTCTAATCTGTGAAGGCAGTAAATGAAAGATCTGTTATGCAACTGTTGAAACAAATTGTTGACTACATTGACCATAATTCAATTTAAAATCTTGCCAATGATGTACAGTTTTATGGTTAAAATTGCTGTGGTTGGTTGTATTACATGACACACAAAACTGTCCTCTACCTCACGTGAAATAAATATTTTATATGGTTTTACTATAAAACAAGACTCATCTATCTGGTCACTTAGTTTACAAATTTTGAATTATATTTATTGAAACATGACATACTGTGCTCTTAGCTTATACCTCAACTGTATTTTGTGCTGTTCTCCATTTTCATGCCTTGTAAATAACTTGTATAGATTGTGGATTAAATTCCAAATAAAAACTTTTAATGCCAATGAAATTGATTCAAGCTTTCTTCGTATCCTGTGTGAGTTCAGTGTTCTTGTTTCTTAAGATTGACATTTTCTCCTTTTGTTTCTTTAAAGTCTATTCATTACACAGCAAATAACTAACTTGAGAAACTTTTTAAATTGTAAAATGTGAAATTTTATGTAATATTTTATGTGATGAACATAGCATTTTGTGATTATTCTCTTTCAAGATACTTGGACTCTTGCTTTAACATCTTTTCCTCACCTCCACTTCTGGTATTAGTTATCAATTACTGCATAACAAACTATTCTGAAGTCTAGCAGCTTAAAACAACGTATCTCACACAGTATCTGAGGGTCAGAAATCCAAGAGCAGTTTAGTTGAATGTGATGGCTCAGGAGCTCTTAGAAAGGTGCTTTAATGATGTTACCTGTGGCTGAAGTCTAATGAGAGCTTGACAGCTGTTGGATCTGCTTCCCAGCTCACTCAGGGCTATTGACAGGCGGTCAGTTCCTCACTGTATGGACCTGTTCATGGAGCTCTTCACAGCATGGTGGATGGCTTCCCCCAAATGAGTGATCCAAAGGAGAGAGTGATGCCACAATTTGTTTGATGACCTGGACTCTAAGTCATATACTGTTACTTTTGCCTTGTACTATTTGTTAGAAGTCAGTCACTAGGTCCAGCCCATACTCAGTCGGAGGAGATTATACAAGGGAATGAATCCCAGGAGGCAGGGATTATCGGGGGATATCTTAGAGTCTGGTTACCGTATCCTTCAAACTTTTTGTGTGTGTGGCAAAATGTACATATAAAGTTTACCATGTTAACCATTTAAGGTGTGTGTATAATTCAGTGGCATTAAGTACATTCACAATGTTGTGTAATTATCACCACTATATCCAGAACTTTTTCACTATCCCAAACAGAAGCTCTGTGCCTATTAAACAATAACTTCCTATTCCCCCTCCCTCCCTCCAGCCTTTGGTATCCTCTATTCTACTTCCTATCTCTATGAATTTGCCTATTCTAGGTACCTCATATAAGTGGAATCAAAATATTTGTCCTTTTGTGTCTGATTTAGCATTATGTTTCAATTAGCATAATGTTTTCAAGGTACATCCATGTTGTAGCATGTATCAATTTCATCCCTTTTTATGGCTGAGTAATATGCCATTGTGTATGTATACAACTGGAGAAATGTCTATCCAAGTTCTTTGCCCATTTTTAAATTGGGTTGTTTGTTTTTTGTTGTTGAGTGGTAGGACTTCTTTATATGTTCTAGATATTAATCCCTTATCAGATATATGATTTGCAGATATTTTCTCCCATTCTTTAGGTTGTCTTTTCACTCTTAATAATGTCTTTTGATACACAAAAGTTTTAAGTTTGGTCAAGTCCAGCTTTTCTATTTTTTCTTTTGTTGTCTGTACTTTTAGTGTTATATCCAAGAAATCATTGCCAAATCCAATCTCATGAAGCTTTCCCCCTGTATTTTCTTCTACGAGTTTTATAGTTTTAGCTCTTACTGGAATTGTTTTCTTAGTTTCCATTTCAGATTGTTCATTGCCAGTGTGTAGAAAATGCAGTTGATTTTTGGTGTTGATTTTGTATCCTGGGACTTCGCTAAATTTATTAGCTCTAACAGTTTTTGTGTGTGGAATCTTTAGGGTTTTCTGTGTATAAGATCACATCACTTGTGAATAGAGATAATTTTACTTCTTCCTTTCCAATTTGGATGCTTTTGTTTCTTTTTCTTGCCTAATTGCTCTAGCTAGAACCTCCAATGCTACACTAAATAGAAGTGGTTAAAGCAGGCGTCCTTGTTTTGTTCTCAGAGGGAAAGCTTTCAGTCTTTCATCTTTGAGTATGATATTAGCTGTGGTTTTTTCATATATGACCTATTTATTATGTTGAAGAAGGTCCCTTTTATACCTAGTTTACTGAGTGTTTTTGTTTTTTTTATCATGAAAGGGTGTTGAATTTTGTCAAATGCCTTTTCTGTATCAGTTGAGATGATAATGTAGGTTTTTTTTTCCTTCATTTTATTGCTGTGATATATTACATTGCTTGGTTTTAAGTTGAAATTCCTTTTGCATTCCAAGAATAAATCTCACTTGCTCATGGTGTATAATCCTTTTCATATGCTGTTATTTATTTATTTGAAATAATTTGACATATAACATTCTATAAATTTAAGGTGTACATGTTCATTTCATACATTTATATACAGTCTAATATGCTGAATTTGATTTGCTAGGGTTTTGTTGAGGATGTTTGCAGCAATATTCATCAGGGATACTGGTCTGTAGTTTTTTGTTTGTTTTGTTTTTTGTTTTTTGTTATTTTGTAGTGTCTTTGTTGTTGTTATTAGGTTAGTCCTGCTTCATAGAATGAGCTAGAAAGTGTTCTTTCTTGCTTTGATTGTTTTGGAAGAGTTTGAGAAGGATCGGTGTTAACTCTTATTTCAATATTTGGTAGAATTCACCAATGAAGCCATCTGGTCCTGGGCTTTGCTCTGTTGGGAGGTTTTTGATTGCTGATTTAATCTCCTTACTAGTTACAGGTTTACCTATTTCCTATTTCTTCATGAGTTGCTTTTCATAGATAGTGTATTTCTTGGAATTTGTCAATTTCATCTAGGTTATCTAATTTGATGGCATACAATTGTTCACAGTATTCTCAAAATCCTTTTTATTTCTGTAAAATAGGTAAAAATGTTCCTATTTTCACTTCTGATTTTAGGAATTTGAGTCTTTTTTCCCCCTTATTCAATCTAGCTAAGGATTTGTTAATGTTTTTGATCTTTTCAAAGAACCAACTTTTGATTTTTATCAATTTTCTCCTTGTTTTTATATTCTTTATTTATTTCCACTCTAATCTATATTATTTCCTTCTACTAGTTTTGAGTTTATTTTGCTCTTCTTTTTCTAGTTCCTCAAAGTTTACAGCTTGCTTATTGATTTGAGATCTTTTTTAATGGATGCCTTTAAAGCTATAAATTTCCATCTTAGAAAATAAAAAGTAGTTACAAACCAAAACTGCAATAATTCTGGCTTTTATATTTGCCCATGTATTCACCTTTACTGGAGATCTTTATTTCTTCTTACTTCTTCAAGTTATTGTCTAGTGTCCTTTTGTTTCAATCTAAAGGATTCCTTTTAACATTTCTTGTAGGGCTGGTCTAGCGGTAGTCAGCTTTTGTTTATCTGGGAATGTCTTAATTTCTCCCTCATTTTGGAAGGACAGATTTGCCAGATATAAATTTCTTGGCTGAAAGATTTTTCTTTTGGCATTTTACATCATTCCACTGACTTCTAGTGTCCAAGGTTTCTTCTGAGTAGTCAGCTAGTAAATCTTATTGAGGATTCCTTATTTGTGATGTCACTTTTCTCTTGCTGCTTTCAAGATTCTCTCTTTGACTTTGTCTCTCAACAGTTTGATTATAATGTGTCAGTTTATCTTATGTGCAATACATTAAGCTTCTTAGATTTGTAGATTTAAGCATTTCATCATATCTGCAAGGTTTTCAGACATTATTTCTTCAAATAATCTCTTTGCCCCTTTCTTTCTTCTTCTAGGACAGCCCCATAATGCTTCAGAATGTTTGCCTTATTTTTATAATTTCTATCTCTTTATTGATATTTTGTTCATAAAATGTTTTCCTGACTTCTTTAGCTCTTTGTCCAGATTTTCCTTTAGCTCTTTGAGCATATTTAATACAGTTGTTTTGAAGTTTTTGTCTAGCAAGTCCAATGTCTGTGCTTTTTCAACGGTGGTTTCTATCAATTTGTTCTTTGGATGGATTATATTTTTCACTTTTTTTGTATGCCTTGTGATTTTTTTGTTGTTGAAAGTTGAGCATCTGACAATTATAATGCAGTAACTCTGGAAATCAGATTTTCCTTCTTCCCCAGGGTTTGCTTTTTTTTTTATTTTAATTATTACTGCTGTAGGCTGTGGTAGTCCACATGCTTTGAGATTTTTCCACACTATTTTGCAAAGACTATTCCTTATTGTGTGTGGTCATGGAAGTGTCTGTTCCTTTAGCTCATGTTCAGCTAATGTTTTGACAGATTTCCTTGAATGTCAGGAGTTAAAAAAGAAGACAACAACAAAAACTCACAAAAAATTTTAAAAAGAAGCAGAAAAACAAAAAATCCAACTACTTCTCACAGTCTCTGCATCTTGGCTCTATGTTAAAACACTCCTTCAAATACTCCAGTAGGCTTTCTCTGATCCTAGGAATCAGCCCAAAGTGAAAACTTAAGGCCTTTTCAGACCTTCCTGGGTATGCAGCTTGCCTGGGCATGGGTGTAGCTTTTTAAATTCCCCCTATAGACAGCTGCTTTTGAATGTCCTAATTTCCCAAAGAATCTCATCCTAACTTATCCTCCAGTTCTTAGACAATCTATTGGTTGTTTACACCTGTAATCTTTTTTTTTTTTCTTCTATTTTTTTGGCCATGTGGCACACGGGATCTTAGTTCCCTGACCAGGGATGAACCCACGCTCCCTGCAACGGAAGCACATTGTCTTAACCACTGGACCGCCAGGAAAGTTCCTATACCTGTAATCTTTTGTCCCAGGCATCTGTGAGTCTGTAGTCCACCTTGCATCTTTTACAAGCAGTGCCCACTGATTTTTCCAAGTTCCAAGTTAGGCAAATTGAAGATGAGAGTCTTGTGTCGGTAGTTCAAGTATCCTCCAGAGATGTCAGAATAGATGTACATGATGCTTTTCAAATAAAGTCTGCTCTGTTCTCTTGTTCAAGGGAGGGAACTGGGAACTGGGCTGCTGCTGCTTCAAGATCAAGACTGCTGCTGCACTGGGGTGGGAAGGCGAAAGGGTGAATAAAATTGCCCCCAAACTTTTCTATCATTTTGAAGATGGCTTTTTCTTGATTGGGTATTTGTTTGGTTGCTATAAACCTTTGACTATTTTCCAGAGCACCAACAAAGTTGGTCCTGACATTTTCTCCTTCTCTCTCTCTCTTTTTGGATGTTTCTGTGGAAGAATGAGAGCTTGGAGTTTCCTAGTTCATCATTTGTCTTACCACTCTTATTTAGCCCCAGTCTTTTTATAACCTGATCTTGCAAGTGATATACCATCACTTCTGTCATGTGCTATTGTTCATTCAGACTCACCCTGGAACAGTGTGGGAGGAACTACACAAGAGTGTGAATACCAGGAGGTGGGGATCACTGGGAGTCATCTTAGAGGTTGCTTACCACAGCATAGGACGAGAACTTTCCTCTAAAGTGATGTTGGTTGAAACCACAGCGTTTATTTTATTTATTTTTTCCCTTTTTTTTTGGCCATGCAGCTTGTGGGATCTTAGTTCCCCAACCAGGGATCGAACCCGGGACCCAGCAGTGAAAACTCAAGAGTCCTAAACACTGAACCGATAGGGAATTCCCTACCACAGCGTTTTAGACATTAAGCTAGAACTTTAGTTTGGAAAGCATTAAGAGAAGGTGTTTAGCTCAGATGACAATGATTACCGTTTGCCCTGGCCTGACACTGATACTCTACTAGATATTGGACTTAGGGGAGTGAGTCAGGCACAGCTTCTGCCTTTGAGGAACTCCCAGACAGCTGAACAGATAATGTGAAAGCAGCATGACTCAGTCCTATACAGAGGGATAGGGGAACATGGGGAGCAGACTTCGCTCACTCTGGAGGGTGAGGGATGTTCCTGTTCCAAATGACACCTGGATGGAACTTAGATGTGAGCTGTGGCTGTGCTGGAAGGCATTCTAGGTAGAAGGATCTGCATGAGGATAGGTTGGAGGCTAGTAATGAATGCAATAGTATTCTTGCTGAGAAAACAATCCACATGGTTAAATTAGAAACTAGACAGCATAGTATGGGTAATTTATGTTTTGATAAAAGCGTGCACAAGGTCTTATGGGACCCTTCAGAACTTCATAGGAAGAGGTAGGAAAGTCCTGTCGTAGGAGGTTCTTGGGCTAATTTTGGGTGACTGCAAAGTAGCTGGGTGGAGAGGTCACTTCTTGCAGAATGAAGGTGTAAAGCATAGGGGACCAGAAAGTGTGGTGTTCCGCTACGAGGAACGTCCAAGGAGTTCATTATGATTGGTGTGGACATGGCGTGGGGTAGGGAGCTGCACAGTGGAGGGGATTTCACTTAATTGAAATGTAAGGGTTGTTGAGGGGTTTGTGTCATAAAGGGCCTGTGTGAGCCTATATCCTAAAGGGCTTGAACTACGTTCTGAAGGTAAAGAGGACTGCTGGTGAGGTAGTCACATAATCATCAGGAGGGTCACATAGTATATAGGGACTTGAGTACTCTTCGTAGACCCTTATAATAATGAATATTTAAAATTTTAAAAAATATTTTATTTATTTATTTTTTGGCTCTGCTGTGTGGCTTGTGGGATCTTAGTTCCCAGACCAGGGATTGAACCCGTGCCCCACTGCAGTGGAAGCGTGGAGTCCTAATCACTGGACCACCAGGGAATTCCCCCAAAATATTTTAAATTAAAAAATTAAACATTTTTTTTCTCATCATAAAATCAACTCATGTTCATTATGGAAAATTGGAAAATGCCTAAAGAACAAAAGAGAGTAAACCCCCTCAATCTCACTACTCCAAGGAACGCTTGTTAATATTTCAGTGTATATTTTCCAAATATATTTATTTATATTTAAAAACTAGTCTCCAACTGTACAGATATTTTGAAATAAAATTTAGCAATTTCCATTTTGAAATTAATATTTTATAACATTATCATCTAGTTCTTAGTTGAACACTTAATTGAAATGTAAATTGAAAAAGTTAATTGAACACTTTCATAATAATTATTTTATTTTTTGTAGGTAACTAATACTGAATTTTATTTTATTTTTTTAAATTTTATTGAAGTATAGTTTATTTACAGTGTTGTGTTAGTTTCTGCTGTACAGCAAAGTGACTCAGTTAATACATATATATATTCTTTTTCATATTCTTTTCCATTATGGTTTATCACAGGATATTGAATATAGTTCCCTGTGCCATACAGTAGGACCTTGTTGTTAATTCATCCCATATATACTAGTTTGCATCTGCTAATCCCAAACTTCCAATCCGTTCCTCTCTTAATACCCTCCCCCTTGGCAACCACAAGTCCGTTCTCTATGTCTGAGAGTCTGTTTCTCTTTTGTAGACAGGTTCAGTTGTGTTGTATTTTAGATTCCACGTATAAGTGATATCATCATCATAATTTTTTAGATAGACTTTTAGAAGCTGGATCAAAGAATATACATATTTTATTCTATTTGATATATACTGCTGAATTACTTTTGAAAAGGGGTTTATCAGTTGTTTTATTGGTATTTGGTGATGTTCATTCTTTGTGTTAGTTATTTTTATTGAATCACTTTTATATAGCATTAATGAGAGCCTGTGAGAGCCCCCCAGTGGCCAAGCTAATTTCTGCAAAAATATTATCAGTGGATTAAAAAGGAATTGTATCTAGTTGTTAAATCTTAATGGCAAAAAGAGGGGAGTGGCTAGAAATATCTTAGCTGTTTTAAAGGCCTTATCCTATAGTTAGAGAAGAGGTGCAATTTGCTTTCCTTTCGAATTCTTGTTCATCAGACTGAAATATTTTGAATTTCACTGCTGTGTAATATGAAGGTTAAGATTATGTTAATTTCAGGGCTTCCCTGGTAGTGCAGTGGTTAAGAATCTGCCTGCCAAGCAGGGGAAACGGGTTTGAGCACCGGTCTGGGAAGATCCCACATGTCGTGGAGCAACTACTTAGCGCCACGACTACTAAGCCTGTGATCTAGAGCCTGTGAGCCGCAACTACTGAACCTGAGTGCCACAACTACTGAAGCCCATGCCCTTAGAGCCTGTGCTCCACAACAAGAGAAGCCACCGCAATGAGAAGCCCGCGCACCTCAATGAAGAGCGGCCCCCCCTCTGCAACTAGAGAAAAGCCCATGCGCAGCAATGAAGACCCAACGCAGTGAAAAATAAAACAGATAATAAAAAAATTAAAAAAAAAGATTATGTAATTTCAAACGGGTTTAATATCAACTGATTTTTTTTGGTGTTAAAGTTAATATTTATTGAGTACTTGCTATGTGTTAGTGCTCCAAGCATTTTACATATAGCAATGCATTTAATTCTCATGGCTATTATGAAATAATTACTATTTTAAATACCATTTTACTGGTAGGAAATAGAATATTAGTTTCTAAACAGAGTTACTTATCAAAAAGCTTAAATAACTCGCCCAAGGCCATACAGCTAGTAAGTAATGGAGCCAAGGTTCCAACCAGGGCCCTTAACCTCCCTGCTCTAATGTCTCCCTGGGACTTTGGTGGCCAAGAATGTTCCCATTCAGAATAATTTCATAAAATAGGATCTTTATTTATGTAAGAAACAAACAACAAAAACTATTAGTATGATTGAGACATAAGCTTCTCTTCTAGCCATTTTTAAAATTGGAACAGTATAGTATTGATAACATAATCTATGACTTTATATTATATATTGAATGACTAATGACACATGATAGTTTTGATCACTTTATAGTTCTTACATTTTCAGTAAAAGACAAAGTTTGACAAATTGCTCTGTACTTTGTTGCCTTAGGTAGCTAAATGCAAACACCTGCTCTTAATTTCTAAGCAAATTTAATAGTGTGGCTTTCTAGTTAATTTTCTTATTTTCCTTTTCCATACTTCCATACTTTATTACTATTATATTTTAGTAAATGTGATCCCCAGTTAGAGCTAAAACTAAGGACTTTTACTGCTCTTCAGGAAGTATGATCTCATTGGTTGAATTAGACATGATTTCATCCAATGTATTCTGAAACTTCTGGTAGAGAAGCAGATAAATAGAATTGGCTGTTAGAAAGCAGAAGAGAGAAAACATTTTGGAAAGGACTCAAACCTTATACCCCAGGTACAAGCTTTTCATTATTTTGCTTTATCTCCAAGTGGACAAAGGGGAAATTTGGAATAAAATGGCTTCTGAAGGAACAGTATTTTAATTGCACCACGAAGGCCAAGAAATGGGACCCTGAAAAGGCAAATTTTTCCTTAGTTGAATTTGAAATTCTAGATGGAAGTAATTTGTGAAGGTGCTGCTCTTCTCTTGATGGAGAAACCTTGACTGAGGCCAGCATCTCTCAGTAATCAAGAGATTTACCTGCTTGAGACCTGAGTAGCACACACCCCCTCCTCCTACTGGAGAGAGCTCCACTTTAGGTCTTCACTCGGCCTCTTGCCCACTCCCTAGACCAGTTAGATTTCTTCTGTGCTGTCTTCAGATTCCCATCTGTCATGGACTGCATATTTGTGTCCTACCAAAATTCATATCTTGAAACCTAATCTCCAATGTGATGATGTTTGGAGTTGGGGGTCTTTGGGAGGTGATTAAGTCATGAGGATGGAGCCTTCATTAATGGGATTAGTGCCCTTATAAAAAGAGACCCCAGAGAACTCCCTTGTGCCTTCCACCATGAGAGGACACAGTGAGAAGACTGCTATGGGTGAACCAGGAGGAGGACTCTCAGCAGACACGAATCTGCTAGTTGGTGCCCTGATCTTGGATTTATATAAGTTTCATGTGTATGACATCATATTTCTATTTCTGTATACCCTACAGCATGCTCCCCACCAAAAATTTAGTTTCTATCCATCACCATAGAGTTGATTTCCTTTACCCATTTTGCCTTCCTTCTGCCTCTTCCCCTCTGATAATCACTACTCTATTCTCTGTATCTACATGTTTGTTTTTGTTTGGTTTGTTCATTTATTTTGTTTATTATATTCTACATATGAAGGAAATAATACAGTATTTGTCTCTCTGTCTGATGTATTTCACTTAGCATAATACCCTCAAGGTCCATTCATATTGTCACAAATGGCAAGATGTCATCTTCCTTTATGGTTGAGTAGTATTTCACTGTATATATACCACATCTTTATCCATTCACCTGCTGATGGACACTTAGGTTGTTTCCATATCTTAGATATTGTAAATGGCATTTCATTTTTTAAAGCCTATGTCTGATACATTATTTTACACTATGAATTGGTACTACAATGTTTCTAAAAATGTGTGTGTATGTGAAATTTTTGCATTACCAAATAGCGAAATCCACCAGAGAAATTTCTCCTTTTAAAAAGGGGTCTTATTAAAAGTATTTTTAAATGAATAATCTCACTTAAGTAATTTCATATATGTCCTATGTTTTCATGTTTGGTTTCCTAAAGAGATACATTTTAATATATGAGGAAAGCTTTCACAAATAAGTGTACATTCCACTTGGATCTAATGATCACACATTTGGAATTTGCGGTTAATCATGTTTCCCTACGAGTCATAGGCTCCTTTACACAGAAAATGTTTTTACCAGCTATGCAATGATAAAAGACAACCACTAGTAGGCGCTGCGAGCCCACTCCTTTGGCCCAAGCTTTGCTTTCAATGTGGGCTTTTGATGCTTGTCAACAAATACATTTGCCAGTACGATATGCATTTGTACTCTAACTGAATCACACTTAGTTTGATTAACTACTTTTAGGTATAAATGGTAGAAGAACAGTTAACCAGGCTGCTTCCTTTGTTCAGTACACATCTGGGGTTTAGGGCACTGACCATCTCTCTAATCCTCCCCTTTAAATATCTTCGAATAAGTTGAGGAACTTATGCTCAGACCACAGGAAAGACTCTTCTTACATTTTTCATAATGGAAAGAATATTGGACTTAGGGTCAGAAGACCTGGAATCAGATTTCACGTATACTTTACCAGTTCTGTTACATACTATAGAAACGTGAAGAGACGGCATGGCAAAATTTTCTGGGAGAAAATTAACTGGAAAAACCTCCGTCTGGGAAATCTGGGGATCCATTGTTCTCACTTATCTGGGGTGACTGGATCCTGAGAGACTGCTTCTCACAACTGAAAGGGTACCTGGGACTGTGGTAGACCTGGAATGTCAGTTTATTAAGTTATGCTACATAGGAAGTCAGATTCTAATGAAGAGGAGGGCTTGGGGAGTAGAGTCACAGCCAAAGAATGCTGATGATTTTAGGAAAAGTCCCTTGGCTAAAATAGCTTGAGGGACTTCCCCACTTTACAGAGAGCCTTGCCAAAGGGACCACATCCTCGGATTCTGTGGCCACCATACCATTTCCATCTCCTGTGGATAATAGAGGATTCTCACGGCCTCTCTCTGCCTCTTGGCTCCCAGTTCTCTATTCTTCCATGGCTGCCCAACTTTCTTTTCAAGGGACACACTCTCTCTTTATTTATGGCTAATTCGTTCAAATAGGTTATATTTTGCTGGCCTCCCTTGAGTGGCCTCTTGTACATCTGTGCTGTGATCATTTAAACATTCATTTTAGGATTTTTTCTCCAATTAATAGATAACGATAGCAATAACCTAATTATTTTAGTTTTAGTCTTTATCAAAGGCAACTCATACTTCCAATCGATCAATATTGCCTGTGAATAATACTAAAAGTAGCTAACATTCATGAGCGCCCATCAGTGCCGGGCACTGTGCTATGTACTTCGTAAAAGTTATCTCACTTAATCCTCGCAATAACTGTATCGGGGTATCTGCTAGTCTCACTTTATAGATGAAAAACCTGAGGGTTGCATAGGATAAGGGACAGCCCAAGTAATAAAGTTGGAATATGAACTCAGGAAGTTAATTCCAAGATCTTAACTTCACAACTCCTTCTACCAGTTAGAGCCTGAGTTCTGAAATCTGCCTTTACAGATGTTTCTGTGTGTCTGTGAGACCTGTGGGTGATCTGGGCATTGTTGAATTATGATTGGTTGAATTTTTATTGTTAGAATGTCAAATGCTCATGGAGTCGCAAGAGTGCAGATTTTATAACTTCTTTTTTAATGAATTAATGTTGCTTGGGTTTTATGTTTTACTTCTTACAAAAGCTCTTTTTTATGTTATAAGGAATATCTGAAAACATCCAGGTCAATAGACCCTGGTGATGAAATGCCCCAAACACAATGACTCACTCAAAAAGGGGACATATTCCTATAATATAGTATTTCTTACAAATCAAACTTGTATGATTTCACGGAGAACACATAAGAGTGCAAAAGCAAGGGTTCTGAATTGTATATAAATATATGTGTATGTATATATATATATATAAAATCATATTATATATATCATATATAATAGCAGCCCAGGTTCCCTGAGGCCTTACTTTGTACCAGACATTGTTTAAAGCTCTGTATGTATATTAACTCACATAATCATCAAGAAACCAATGAGTTAGGCACTATTTTAACCCTCATTTTACAAATGAGAAAACTGAGGCCCAGAGAAGTGAGGTAACTTGAATCCACAGCTAGTAAATGGTGGAGACAGGATTCGAGGCCTGGCAGCCTGCATTGTTACCCACTGTGCTCTCCTGGGTGATTATTGCAGCTTTTTACTTGACACTCTCTCATCTCTTACAGAGCCTTTTCTGTCTGTGCAGTTGATTTCTTTGGGGTCTCCTTGAGGCAAGTCTTCTCTAGAAGACATGGTGATTTGCCCAGCAGAGATATGGGAAAGCTTAGTACCTGTGACTTATGATCTATATCTTAGAGTGTTGAGTAGGAAGTTTTGTGCTCGCTGAAATCCTTCTCATCTTTAAATCTCATAATTGTTGATAGAGGGATATAATAAGCCAAATGTACCAAAGGGAGTTAAAACTGTTTAATGTAAATATAGCCCAAGGACGACTTCTCTACATCATAGAAAAGTACATATAATAGGTCTTACTTGAATGCATGGAGAGAAGGTGGCTTGATGATGGTGATGATGGTGATGGTGATGATGGTGATGATGATGAGACAGCTTACACTTGCAGAGCACTCACTCTAGGCTAGGCAGTGTTCTCAGTGGAGTGCAGATACTAACTTATCTACAGTGAGCAGGAGCTGTCAGCCTAGCTTTTAATGTCAAAAATGAGACACTTGAGCCCTTTAGGAATTTTCAGAAAGTGACAATCGGGACAGGTTCCCAGGAATGGTTAGTGAGGTGGGTTGCGATGGGCTCATGCAGGCTACCCCTTCCTTGTTATGTGAACTTGGGCAACTTAACCTCTCTCATGCTGTTTCTTCATGAGTATTATGTGTAAACAATCGTTCCTACCATAAAGGGTTGCTAAGAGAATTAAATGAGATAATTTATAAAGTATAAACGCATGCACATGGTACATGACAGCTGCATAAATGTGAGTTGCTATTGTTGTTGTTACCATTACTCTGGCCATGGCCACCTCTGATGATTTTTGACCACGGGCAAAGGACCATTTTCTTTCTACCAGTAACTATGGTATGCTGAATGCTTCAAGTCTGTTTCTTAGGGCAATTCTCAGCTCATCAGTTACCATCCTGGGCTGACAATGGAATATTACTCAGCCATAAAAAGAAACGAAATTGAGTTATTCGTAGTGAGGTGGATGGATCTAGAGTCTGTCATACAGAGTGAAGTAAGTCCAAAAGAGAAAAACAAATACCGTATGCTAACACATATATATGGAATCAAAAAAAAGGTACTGATGAACCTAATGGCAGGGCAGGAATAAAGACACAGACATAGAGAATGGACTTGGTGGTGGGGGAAGCTGGGGTGAAGTGAGAGTAGCATCGATATCTATATATATCTATATATATCTATATATATAGCTAGTGGGAAGCAGCAGCATAGCACAGGGAGATGAGCTCCGTGCTTTGGGAAACCTAGAGGGGTGGGATAGGGAGGGTGGAGGGAGGCTCCAGAGGGAGAGGATATGGGGATATATGTATGCATATGGCTGATTCACTTTGTTGTACAACAGAAACTAACACAGTACTGTGAAGCAGTTATACTCCAATAATTTGTATTTAAAAACAAAAACAAACCAAAAAAACCCAATCCTGGGCCAAGGAGGAAAACTGTACTGGGCGCTCCTGGGAGTACCACGGTCCTTGCTCTCAGCTGGGAAGGAGTAGGGAGAAGCTGAGGAGGGATGGAGCGAAGCGGAGACCCAGAGATAGGATGAGAGAGGGGCAGCAAGAAGAGAGAGAATTCGCAGCAAAATAGAACTCGCGCCTGACGCGGGCCCTCTTGTCGCTGTCCATTACTTGGAACTGGATCGAATTATTTTATTTCCAAATTGTATTATTTCCAACACTAACCGTGCGACGCTCGCCGGCGGGGCGGCGGGATCACCCCCTCCCTAACTCTGCTTCCCTCCACATCCCACTCCTGACCCCGCCCGCCGATTGGCCTGCTGGACCCGGGGCCGTCGCGGATTGGAGCTCGCCGGCCGGGACTGCGGGGTTTAAAGAGGGGGGCGGGGGCGCGCTGCCCAGCCGCGCTGCTGTCCTCGCCGCGCGCCCGTCGTGCAGCTGCGCTCGCTGCGTCTCGTGGCTTCCCGCCTCCTCCAGCATCCCGCATCTCGCCGTCGCAGGCCAGCGGCTCGCCAGCGCGGGAGAAGGAGGACCGGGGCAGGCGCCGTCCAGCCCGGGCGCGGGCACAGCTAGTGAGGGGCGAGGCGCAGGGACTCCAGGACGGCCACGATGGTGGCCACATGCCTGCAGGTAGTGGGTTTCGTCACGAGCTTCGTGGGTTGGATCGGCATCATCGTCACCACGTCCACCAATGACTGGGTGGTGACCTGCGGCTACACTATCCCCACCTGCCGCAAGCTGGACGAGCTGGGCTCCAAGGGGCTGTGGGCCGACTGCGTCCTGGCCACGGGGCTGTACCACTGCAAGCCCCTGGTGGACATCCTCATCCTGCCGGGTAAGGCCCCTGCCTTGCAAGTGGCTGTCCTAAATAAACCCTTTCCTTCCGGTTGGACGGGGGAGGGGAGCATTAGGCAGCGTTCACAGAATCATAGGGGGGCTTGAAGACTTTGGGGCATCTTTTGACACCTTCAGTCCTACTTTGTTGAGGAGGAATTAGGTAGCCCTGAACTTAACCTCTCTCAGCCTCAGTTTTCTTATCTGGAATTTGGGATGACAGTGGTGGCCACTGGCCGAGTCACCCTGAGAAGGTAATGAACGGAGACATAGACACATAGTTGGAACTCCGTGCATGTTAATTACCGTAGCCTCACCCGCCGCGTGCTCCCACTGTGGGTGGATCAGAAGTACTTCATCCCCCGGCCTCCTCCTGCAGGTGCCCTGCTTTCCCTGTTACAATCCACCCGCAGAGGCGAGGAGGAAAGAGAGAAACAAAAGCATTCCAGCTATCCGAACAGGCGCAGGCTGAGTTTCCCAGTCCTTGTGGGACGGCCCAGGTGTCCTGGCCAAGTTAGGGCCCTCCTACCTGCGCTCAGTCGGTTCCCACAGGCCCCGGGGCCCGTTGCATTTCCCCCACCCCTTGCCCCCGCAATGGAGGGCGTCGGTCCTCGGGCCTGCCGAGACTCCCCTCCCAGTCTCTGCACCCTGGGATCGGAGAGGGAAGAACGGGCGCCCCTGGGAGGGCCCACTCACCTTGGGAAAAGGCGCACCTCCGCGGGTCGCCCCCTCCCCTATGGCTGTGCCTCAGAGTGGGGAGGGGAGGAAAGAGTTGCGTAGTTTCCACCTTCCCCGACGCCAGCCGGTGCCGAATCTTAACTTGCTGCCCCGTTGAAAAATTCTGGGCAAGTTTCAGTTCAAATTTAAACCTCGAGCCAGTTGGATGATTGGCAAGGTCTCCGGAGCCCCTTCAGGATTTCTGCTCGGAATCTTGGCTTATCCCGGCCCAGGCCTAAGCACGACTGTCTCGCTAGCCTTTGAGGATGGTGCGCCTTTAAAGGCCTATCCCGGTTTCCTTAACAAGTGGAGTAACTGGGCGGTCGGCCGGCTGGAGTAACTGGCCCCCGAGGCCGCCAGTCTGGGAGACTTTGGCTTTGGCCTTCTCCTGGATGAGCCTTTCTCTCCCGAAGACTGCCCCTCTTTAAGCCTCACCTCAAGTGCTTCCTATTTCCAGGTCCTTGTAGTCGGAATCTCTCCGCCCTTCCTCCTTGCAACCCTGGTATTTGACCCCTATCCCCGTCAGTGAACGTTTCGACTTTTCTGTTCATTGTTTGTGAGTCAAGTTCTCCTACCACATTTTAAATTCCTCAAAGATATAGATAGCATCCTACCCTCTTTGCATCTTCCCCTGCACCTGGCACTGCCCCTGACACACAGCAGGTACGCACAGTGCGTGCCAGTCCTGCCCTCCATTTTGGACTTGCAGAATGACAGAGGTCTGGGGAACCCAGATGTGGACCCACCTTTAGTTAAAGCTGCCGTTGGTAGACCTGGGTCAGACTCTGGGATCCAGTGCTCACCATCCGAGTGATTTGGGACAAGTTCCTAGCCTCTATGAACCCCAGTTGTCTTCTTTTAAAAATTAAAATGAAACCAACCCCCTATCTTTCAGAGTTGTTTTGGGGATTAAATGAGATGAGAAATGTAAGCCTCCTTAGATGTAGTAGAGGCTCCATAAATGGTAGCTCTATTTTTTATTAAAAGCCGGGCATGGTATTTTTAAGAATCTGACTTGAAGCATAAAATTACTCTCTGCTTCCTTTCTCCTGAAATTAAGTTTGCTGAGCATCCAGTGACAAGTGGTTTATTTTTAGAGAACATAGACCATCCTACAGAGGGAGTACATTTTAGGGAGGGCCTAATCCTTCCTGTGGTCCCCTCCCTCACACTGTAGGTGGGGACAGGGACAGACCTCAGTCTCCATCTTTAGATTCTCAAATGTGGCCTTGGCACCTAGCATGTTCACAGACTGTGCCATGAATTTCAGAATCCGGGTGGCTAGCTGACTCTCCTTTATGCCAGCCCTGGTTCTCTGACCAGTCGCAGGGGCTTAGTGCTGAGGTCAGAGGTCTTGCCTCAGACCTCCTGTGGCTCCTTTCTGGGGGTCTTCAAGTCAACAGATACTTGATTGATTGATTACCCTTAATTCAGAAGAAACTGAGTTGGGCAATTGTTGGGAGCGTGCCCCTTGTGGAGTCTGAATTCTGGCAAAACGCATCTTGTTAAGAGGCAATCTTGCAGTTGGGTCTTGGTGCACAGGTAGGCTGGCCGGATTTGGTGTGAGGGTCCTGGCACATGAGGCAGAAGCTGGGGCTTGTTTCTGGGTTTGCCATTAACTCTGCTTCCCCCAGGCCACTAGCTCTACTTTCCTCTGAGTCAAGAGGGAGAGTTACAACTCCCCCACGCCCTTTTTTTTGAAGGAGGGAGAGTGTTTTAGTGAGAAACGATACATTTAAGTGTGTCATATTCTCCCAGCACCTTGTCAGATTTATTTTACATAAATATTGCACATATTATAATCTGTTTCTTAATAAAGTAGTTACCTGGCATTTTATTTGACAGTATAAAGTTCAGGTAGCTTTGCTCCACTCTCATTCTTCAACTCGTTAATTCCTTCATTCATAATTGTATGTTTACATCATCTGTTGTGGGCACTGTGTTAACTCCATGAAGACCAAGGCAGGTGTCTGCCTTCTGGGAATCCCTGGGGCTGGAGAGATGCCTTTATGGAAAATGGACCATTGTGGAAGCATGCCCAGGGCACAGTCGGGGAGGCAGGAGATGGCACCTGACCATCTATAGGGGACAGGATTCATGAGCAAGCAGCATCTGGGGAGATATCAAGAGAGGAAGCCTGAGTCTTAGCTTAGTCTAGAGGGCCACATGCTGTTTATACACAATGTGAATTAAAAGCACATGGTTAAGGGACAAAATCACCTAGTACACCTGGAGATAAAAGTACTGCCTTGACACAGAGTAATATTAGGAATACCAGTAATAATAGCTGACCCTTTTTGGAGTACTTAGCATGTGCTAGGCACTGTTCTGAGCACTTCATGAATTAACGAATTTAATCTCAGTTGAATTCCATTGGAGAGATGTAGGTACTATTATTATTTTTACTCTATAGGTGAGGAAAGTGTCGAGACACTTGCCCAAGGTCACACAGGTAGAGCATATCAACAGCAGGCTGGGATCAACACAGACCATCACAGGAGACTTCTTCGAAGATTTGAATTTTAATCTGAATTTTTTCACAAGGTGATGTAACAGTGTAATTGTACTCTTGGCCTCTTCATCTCGGAAGCTTGGATGAGTGGTCTAAACCAGGGATCCCCATCCAGTCTCTCCAGCCCCCAACCTTCCTTTTTTTGTCACTGAGTCACTTTAAAAGTTGAACCTGCAAAGTGATCTTGGACAACGTTTAACACATTATAAGTCCTGGAGTGGGGCAAGAGGGAGGAAGGCAGATGGTGCTGAATTCCCGTGAGGCAGGATTGAGGATCCAAGGGGACCCGTGGCCTAACCCACCCTGTCTGCGCTCTTGTTCCCAGGCTACGTGCAGGCCTGCCGAGCCCTGATGATCGCTGCCTCAGTCCTGGGTCTGCCGGCCATTCTCCTGCTGCTGACGGTCCTCCCCTGCATCCGAATGGGCCAAGAGCCTGGCGTGGCCAAGTACAGGCGGGCCCAGCTGGCTGGCGTCATACTCATTCTGCTGGGTAAGACAGCTTTCCGTAGAGCACCCCAACTCCCAGCGAACCTGAAGAATCTCGGGTCTTGCTGCTGCTTCATCGAGTTCAAGAGACGAGTGCGAGGAAGGCATGTGAATCCACTGGGGGAAAAGCCCCCCACAATGTGTTTCCCTTTATGTTTCTTGGGCGGTTGATGCAGAGGGATAAGTAATGTCTGTGGGAGTCACTGAACATAAAAGTAAGTTAAGGGACTTCCCTGGCGGTCCAGTGGTTAGGGCTCTGTGCGTCCACCGCAGGGGGTGCAGGTTCGATCCCTGGTCCGGGAACTGAGATCCCACAGGCTGTTTGGCGCCGCCAAGGAAAAAAAAAGTTAAAAAAAACCAAACAAAAAGGATTTTGAGGGTATACCTAAGAGAGAGAACAGAAGGCAGAAGAGAGTTACAGGGCAGCTCTCCACTCAGGCTTCACGATGGAATACCTTTTTGGAAACACCTGTGTCCAGGTCCCACTGCAGGTCCATTGAGTCAGAATTTCTGGGCATCAGACCAGGCAAATATATTTTTTGAAAGCTTCCCAGGTGACTCTTGAGGGCAACCAGGATTGGGAACTTCAGTTACCCTATAAAGAAAGACCAGAGACAGAGGAGGGCAAGATAAAAGTAAGACGCTGAGGGTGGTAGATCACTAGGTGATGATTCCATCTTTTATTCAGTAAGCATCCACTGAGCACCTGCTGAGTGCCAGGAACTATGGTAGGCACTGGGGATATTGGAAAAAAAGGAGGTAGTCTCTGCTTTGAGTGTACGTGGACATCTTGATATAGTGTGGTACGTGCTCACCTAAAAAAGGTACACAGGCTGTGCACACACATAGGAAGGCACCTGATCCAGACTGGAGGAGTTTTCCAGAGCAGAGGACCCTAGCGATGAATTTTGAGAGTTGGATAGAAGGTGGTCAGGTCATGGATCGGAGAGAGGGACAGCTCAGGCCAAGGACACGACATGTGCTTGTTCAGTGTTCCTGATTACACCTGCACCCGGGGGTCTTGATTTAACAACCTAGGGAGGGTCCTTCTAGCTCTACTCTCTGACATGCATTTTAAGAACAGCAGCTCTTGTTGCCAAGTGCCCTGACACATTGTGAGGAGATATTGGTTTGGATATGAGTTAGGTATAAATCATGTTCTCGTGGGACAGGAAATTCCCATCCCCAAACTGGTATCAGACCATGTGTTTGAGGGGGAAAGGTAAGGAGCCAAGGTTCTGTGTGGATCAGTGCCACTTAGTGATGGTCACACACAGTGACACCGGTGAGGTGAGGAGACATGAGACATAGGGGTAAGGTTTCCCTTGATTGCAAAGGGATGGAGGTTTTTAGAGGCTTGTGAAGCCACGGAGAATTCAGAGGAGGGGCTTGCGTGTGTGTGTGTGTGTGTGTGTGTGTGTGTGTTAATAGGAGTGAAATTACCTCTGTAATTTCCAGAGAAGAATTACCTCTGAAATTACCTCTGAAATTTCTCTGTAATTTCCAGAGAAGAATTTGGGCATGGACATTTTGGTTCCAGCCACAAAGAATTTGTGTGGGAGTGCCACACGGAACACACAATCAACATCCTGCGCTTCATCCAACTCACAGGGTCCTTCCTTGTAGTGCTTTTCGGTGGTCAGATCTTTGTATCTGAACTCCCTTTCCAGTAGGTAGACAAAAGCTCTACAAGTAAACTGGTTTGCAGAATCCAGGTGAAACCCTTCTCATCCTAGATATTTGCGGTTGTTTGTAACTTTCCTCACATTCTTACAGAAGCCCCAGAAGGCTTTCTCTTTAGCTCTGAGGATGCCAAAACCAAAGGATGGGTCCGTTGTGTTGAGTGTTCATCTTTAGAAATCCTAGCCTTCCATATGAGAGGCACAGAATATCCACAAGTAAGAGAATACATGAGAAAACCCCAAACCCAAACCCTGTAGAAAATAAAGATATAAAAGCAAAGCCACAGAGACAAATTGGTATTTAAAACCCCCCTGAAAACAACTTAATTGTCCAGTTGAATATAATGATTATTAGAAAATAACAACCAGTTGTTTGAAATTTCCTAGACGAATTAAATACTGTTTTTTTCCCATCTTTTTCAAGTGGGTTGGTGGATGCAGACAGAATCATAGAGGGGAGAGTGAGAGGGGTGGGCAGGTATGGGTGTGAGCTCCTCAGCCCTTGTTTGCTGCCCAGAGGGAGACGATGGAGGCGGCATTGAGTGATCTGACACCCCTTCCCCCAGGGAGGCTGCCCCTTTCTGGCCACTCGCTGTAAGCATGGGATGAGGGCACTGCTCCTTGCCCTCTTGTAGCCTTGCATCTCCAGCGGTACTTGTGTCCTCTTTGATTGCTCCTGTCCGGATTTTTTTCTCAGTGGGTCTCGGCTTGCCTTTGGGTTGGATGTTGTTTAGACTGGAACAAGCTCGCTTGCTTGCTCGCTCTGGAAATGTAAAGCTCATTGTCTCAAGTGTGGCACCTGCTGGCCTCCCCTAGGGGTCTTCTCGGCAGGGAGCCCGAGTGCCTTGTGTCCCCTGCTGGGCAGTGGGTGGGAGGAGCAGGAGAGAGTGAAGCCTCCCTTTGTGTGGCTCAGGATGGGCTTCTGTCCCAGGGGTCACCAAAGGTGCTCCAGTTGAGGTGTGGTCCCCGACCAATGGGGACCAGGCACACTGGGGTGTGGGAGCCTGGGAACCGGAAACAGTGTCATCAGTTCTTCCTGACTCTGAAAACCTTTGATTATTTTTCAGAAAGCTTAAAAAAAATTATGTCTGTGGTACAACAGCTTATCTTCTCAGGAGTCTGAGTTCAGTGTTGTGAGGATTTGGTTCCTGCTGTAGGGGAAGGAATGGGAGCCTGATGCTGCTGACTTCTTAAGCCAGAGGAGTAGTTCAAGCAGCAGCAGGCTGCTCAGATCCAGGATGGAGCGGAGGCAAATCTAATTCTAATCAGTGGCTTTTCAAGAGCCCCTGCTGAGGTGGGAGATATCTATGCCCTGAGATGCTTCATCTTATCATGTGGAGTCAGACCAACTGTACTAAATCTTGGACCTACTGCTTTCTAGCTGTGTGAATGGGGCCAGTTACTTAATGTCTCTGAGGCTTTATATAAAATGGGGACAATACTGCCTACTTCTGAGGTTGGTAACAATAGTGAAATGATGTATGCAAGTTATTTAGCGTGCATGGTGTCTGGCGCCTAGTAGGTGCTCAACAACTGGTTGCTATTTTATAGCTGTTGTTGTTTAGAGGAAATAGAGAGCTAACCTAGAAGGCAACTGGGTATTCCTTCCATCACATCTAATTTCTGCAGGGTCATCTCCACACGTGGAACTGGTAAGGAGAGATGACGAACTGTTCCTGAAAACACCAGGTCACATCCTGGTCTAATGGAAATGTTTTCTTTGCTTTCTTTGTAAAAACCAGAGTGTAGGGATCAATAGTTTGAGTTTTTGACTTATTCCATTATGAAAAGTCATGATAAGCTACCCAACTGAAAACGCTCAAGCTTAGTTCTGATTCAGTCTAATTCTCATCTCACTATAAATTACAAAGTACTTGATTTGGGTGTTTCTTGGGGAGATGGGGTAGGGAATGGAAGGAAAGGAAATGTGTTTTCCTTCCTAAGTGGAATCCTTCGTCTTCTCTCCTCCTTTTAAAAAGTATGGCCTCAGGAATCCTGTTTGTATTGGGAAAAAGTTTTCAACTTGGAACTTATAGGCTAATAATGAAAGTGCCGTAAAATAAAGGGTATATGCAAATGTGGGAAAAATTGAGCTTGTCACACGCAGAGAATCGGATGTCCTAGGGGGACTGGGAATCCTTGGGTGTGAAATAAACAGTGATGCCCTTAATCCCGGAGTATTGAGATAATAGAAAAAGTCTTCTTTCAAACTCATTAACTTTACACAAATTTCCTAATCTAAATCAAATTTCATGTGAGTAGAAGAAAGGATGTAGCATCTTAGTATGGTTGTGGCTTAAAATGACCTTATTAGTAAAATTGGAGGAATTAAGTGCTTTATGAGGTCTTTACTGTCTCTAACTTCAGTGTTTTTTAAAAAATTAACAAATAACCATGAAGCTGGCTTTTAAAAAAGATTGTAGGAAAAAAAGAGATAACGATGTGTGGAATAGAAATAAAGGGAAAAAAAGTGCTGAAAGCAGGCCAGGAAAATAATGTACTCAAATATTCCATTGACTTGATGATTGTTGTAAATATTAGATCTTCATCAAAGTCATTGCATACAGGCCTGTGTCCTTTGGCAGCTGTTTTCTTAAGTCAAAATTTAGACAGTGACAAATGAAAAAAAGAAAGAGAAAAAATTTTCTGGTTTCAAATTATAAGGAAACAACAAATACATATGACTCCAACCAACAGCTGGTTAGAAATCTGATTACTTGTTGTCTTGAGTTAACTGGCTTCTTTGTGAAAAGCTAAAGTGAATCGCTAGTTAGATTGTATGACATAATAGCATCAATTGCGGAAGATGGCGTTCGGTGCATTGTAAAATGTTAAATGGAGGGGGATTTTTTTTTTTTTTTTAAACATCTTTATTGAAGTATAATTGCTTCACAATGGTGTGTTAGTTTCTGCTTTATAACAAAGTGAATCAGCTATACATATACATATATCCCCATATCTCCTCCCTCCCGCATCTCCCTCCCTCCCACCCTCCCCATCCCACCCCCCCAGGCGGTCACAAAGCACCGAGCTGATATCCCTGTGCTATGTGGCTGCTTCCCACTAGCTATCTATTTTACATTTGGTAGTGTATATATGTCCATGACACTCTCACACCCTGTCACATCTCAACTCTCCCCCTCCCCATATCCTCAAGTCCATTCTTTAGTAGGTCTGTGTCTTTATTCCCATCTTGCCACTAGGTTCTTCATGACCTTTTTTTTCCCCTTAGATTCCATATATATGTGTTAGCATACTGTATTTGTTTTTCTCTTTCTGACTTACTTCACTCTGTATGACAGACTCTAACTCCATCCACCTCATTACAAATACCTAATGGAGGGGGATTTTAAGAAAAGGTGTTGTGGAAAATTTGAAACATACACAAAAGTAGAGGCTAGTGTAATGAACCCCTGTGAATCCAAACTCATTCCCAATAATGATCAACTCACACTCAATCTGCTTCGTCTCTATACGTCTACTTTTCTCCCAGTCCGCAGATTTTTTTGAAGCAAATCTCAGATATCAGATCAAGGAAGATTTTTTCCAGTATTACTAATGTAAGTCAGAGTAATTTAAGTTATTTTAATGAAAATATTGCTTTGTGCTGGAAATGATACCTTTAAAAGTTCTTTCAGTGCTTAGTACTGAAAGTGACAAAGCCTGAAAACAGAGGTGTTCATTGGAGGAAGGAAGAAATGTCAGGGTCTGCTGCTCTTCCGTCTTTCTGGGTTCTTTGTCTGTCTGTCCTTCTCTCGCTCTCTCTCTAAGTTGTTACCTCCAAAGCCAAACACACCTGTACCAATTTTATTTAACTTCATCACATTTATTTAACTCCATGTATTACCCTGTGTCATCTAATCCCTAAATAGATGAAAAGCTACACTTACATTTCATTGCTCTTAAACTGCCTTCCCAAATATATTCTGTGTTTGGCTACATCAAGATCATTGCTAACTTTTAATAAGGGTATTTCCTATCAACTAAAGAACTGATTATATTTAAACTATTTGAAATTTATCAAAAAGAGCAAACAATTTTATTCTATGAAGAGCAAGGAATTCTGCTTGTGAGAGGACCAAGTCCAGATGAATCTATATCTACCCAGTGAAGCTTTCTTCTCCCCTTCTCCTTCTTTTGTTTTTCCAGATGACGATATCCCTAATTTTCACATTCTACTCCCCCACAAGTGGCAGAATTTTTTTCTTCTTGTGCAGTTAACTGTTGCATGTTCTGAAGGTAGAAGAGGAGAAACAAATTGAAAAATCTAAGTGTTAAAATTCCCCCTGTCCTATTTTTAGAGACTTAATTTAAAACTAAATTCTGATGACATAAAAAGAAATGAATATTCCCTTTATCTTCCTTCAATGTTCTTTACCTTATGGGTAACTGTGACTTTTTAAGAAAAACATTTTCTTTATTTTCCCCAAGTATGGAGAGAATCATTACAAACTCTTTGTATGTGTGTGTGTTTGTGTCTGCGAATAAAAATAATTCTAGCAGGCCTCCTATGTCTTTAAGAAAGCCCCAAATTACTGCCAGTTCCATTAATATGTCACATCTTTTAGTTGAGTATGATATGACTTGCATTTTTAACTTTACTGATTAAAACTAGTAAATCAGTAAATCCCCTTTCCCTTCAAACCATGCTGAAATTGAGTAAACTCCTTTTTTAGTTTTTAAACATTCTTCATTGTGAGTTCAGTTGAAGGTCACTGTTCCCAGTGAACCTCTCATTCCCTTTATGTTGTGTGGCAGTCTGTCATCTTCTAGTGGTTTTTGATGTGGTTCATCTTTGAGAGCCACAGGAATTCCACCCAGAGTTCAATTATCTACTGGGAAATAAAGATCCTGCTGGTGCTCATTTGCCTTGTTTTGCATGGATTGTAAAAGAAGGAAATCTTTAATGAGGCAAATCATGAGCTTGTAGCTTTGAGTGTGTTAAAGTCACATTAAAGTTTTATAATTTTGGAAGTCAGTTTTGGTGTAGATGAGGTGGAGAATAGACTGGAAATGAATCTACCTCTCATCTATCCATCTGTCTGTCCATCCACCCACCCATTCACTCACCCAGTCCTATAAGTTCAATGTTGACATTTTTATGATTTTTCCTTTTTCTAGTGAACTATATAGGAATAAAATCTAACAAAATCTCTAGAACATTCAAAATCAAGACTGATAATTACTTTTGAATAGCAAGCCTGATTCTTTCCCTACGTGAAAATAACCTAGCTTTATTACTTTGCTTAGGAAAAGGGAAAGAATTCAGTGAAATTAGAGGCAACTTTTAAATCTTATTCTATAAAATCTAAACCAACCTGCAAGTTAAGTGAGGTTTAAATGAAATGTGGAGAATGCTTTTGTTTGTGTGTGTGTGTGTGTGTGTGGTATATATAAATACAAAGTAATTGAAAAACGTAAAACTTAATTTGAACCATAACCTGTTTTGAATCCAGTTAATAGTTTATAGGAAAGATCAATTGGATTCAACCAAATCAACTGGGAATCAAATCTTTTTTTTTTTCCCTATGGAATTCGGCTTTTCCCTCCTCACTTTTCCCTCTAATCAAGCTTGGGTGTTTGGAAGCCCTTGCTAGGTTGCTGGTTTTGCCCATATCAGAACGAATGCCCCTTTTTGGCATCTAGGGGTGTGTAGCTGGATTGTGTCTTGATATGAAGAATCTAGAGGAATTCTTTCTGGCTCAAACACTCTAGAAAAAGCTTGTGCCCCTTTCATGATAGAGAAAAGGCGTTTCTCTGTGCCTCACTGAGAGTATAACTATGACAATAGCCAAGCAGTTCTCCAAGAGTGCCAGATTTGGAATCTGTGGCCAGAGGAAGAGAAAGAAAAAAAATGTATCTTAAGTATTCAAAGCCCTGCGTTGGAAAGGGAAGGTTCCATCAACCAGATCAACTAGTGTTCTTGAGAATACTCTATTCACAGAAGGAAAATACATCTTCTTATGGTATCTCGTATAAAAATATTACAGAAGCTGGCATGATGGTGCTTTACTCTTTAAGTGAAGCTATTAACATGTGGATAGATTTTAGCTTCTTAGATAATCTATCAACATATAAACTGCTTAAATATATGAATAGTTCACAGTTAATGGAATGAATTTAGGCTGTTAGAAAGCCAGTTGGAGCAATTCAAAGCCCCCAAATTAACTTTCTTACTTCTGACTTCCACTTGGGATCTATACTTTTTTAGGACAGGAATCACATCTCTTTATATATATCTATACACACCTTGTGGGGATGGGCTTAGTGTGTTGTCAACAAAACCCTATGTTACAAGCTACACAAGTGCAATGAGATAGTCTAAAAGGTCTTTCAAAATGGGTAAGACTTAAATCTTTTCTTCAGTTTAGAACTAATGTACAGGGCTGTTAGATTTGAGTGCTATGTTAAAGAAAAATTACATTTTTTTCTCTGTGGGCATAGAAGTAAGTTAGAAAATTACTCAGTATGAGCAGAAATCAGAAAAAAGCTTGCTGGGTTGAAAGTGACAAGGGTACCCCAGGTAGCAAACAGTGCAATGCCCTGCCATGAATTTATCAAAGGCTTTATGACTAACAATTAGAAACCTTATTATTATTATTATTACTTTTTGGTCTGTCAACTTTAATGTGCCATCCCAACCTACATCTTTAACTAAAATTTCTGTCCTGCTGTAGCTGTGAGAGATCAGATGATACCAAAAGAAGAATAGAGTTACTTTGTCTAGAGCGTTGTTGTGTAGTACATTAGCCACTAGCTACATGTGTTCATTTAAATTTAGATTAATTAAAATTCAAAATTTGGTTTTCAGTCTCACTAGCCTCATAAGAAATGTTCAATAGCCCATGTAGCTTGTAGCTACCCTATTTGACAGTGCTAGTGTAGAGGTTTAAAATGTTTTTTCAAGTCTTTATAGGCTCCTGCCTGCCCTGTTTTTTTCTATGCTTGGGAGGAGGGGAAGAACTAAATGATGTAGAGGCAATTTCTTTTTTTTTTTTTCTTTTGAGGCTATTTCTTATGATGATGATATTTGCTGTGATGGGTCACAACCCTTGAATAGGTAACTTCTTTTACTCTGAGAACTGTTCATGTGTGTATGGAGATTTTGTGATTGTGAGCAGCATAATACAAACTCAGACTCTTAGCCGATACTCCACTGATGTCTGGCAGTACTCACCACAGCAAGAGAACTTCCATAGCTTCTTCCGGTCTTTGTACTATGAATTGACCAAATTGAAAGAATAGAGTGGAAATTGGAGTGGGCACTGTCTTGTTTCTCATTTTCGAATAGCTCAGGTCATCCAGTCATTCAACTGGTATGCACTGAGCACATACTCTGTGCTTTGTACTGAGCTAAACTCTGACTTTACAAACATAAGGCATGGGCCCTGCCTTCAAGGAACTCAGAACTTGGAATGGGAAGTAAACATGTAAAGAGATAATTATAATGCAATTAGGTAAGTGTAAGAGTAGAAGTATAACTATAGGTATATAAAGTCAAGATATATAAATAAATACAAATACATATTTTTTGGGGCTTAAATGATTTATTTCTAGGTTTTTACATCAGAGTTCTTTTGTCTCCGCCACCTGTTGAAAAAATAAGGACCTAGCAGTTTGGTACAAGCTTTTGATCAGCTTATTCCATGGAGTCAAACCTTTAGGTTCAGATTGCCCCTGCGGGAGCAGAGCTGAGTGTATTGAGGTTTTGGAGTTGGTTGGAAGCCAGAGGGGTGGGCATGTGGAGTGAAGGGCAACCTGCCCGCTGCTGGTGTGTGATGGGGATGCCCAGTCACAGCCCTCTCCGTGTCTCCCCAGCTCTCTGTGCCATTGTCGCCACCATCTGGTTTCCTGTGTGCGCCCACCGTGAGACCACCATCGTGAGCTTTGGCTACTCCCTGTACGCGGGCTGGATCGGTGCTGTGCTGTG
This sequence comes from Balaenoptera ricei, assembly GCF_028023285.1. Taxonomy (NCBI): domain Eukaryota; kingdom Metazoa; phylum Chordata; class Mammalia; order Artiodactyla; family Balaenopteridae; genus Balaenoptera; species Balaenoptera ricei. The sequence continues at coordinate 65,371,788 of NC_082642.1, forward strand.
CCTTGTGGGTGGCTGTGTCATCATCTGCTGCGCCGGAGATGCCCAGTCGTTCGGTGAAAACCGTTTCTACTACTCTTCGGGCTCCAGTTCCCCCACTCATGCCAAGAGCGCCCATGTATAAGAGAGCCACCAGCCTGCCCATGGAGGTGCTATAGATGCTGGGCCCATGGCCCTAGGTTTGCTTGCCACAGTGAGGGGGTGGGAAGCCCACTCCTCTGCCAGGCTCCAAAGCCAAAGGTCTAGAAAAGCATCCTGTCTGGCATTTTGTAGTCTTAACACCCCCTCTCCTTTTGTTGCCTTAAAAGAAATCTTTAGCTCAGATGCCACACACTTTTTCCATGGTTTTGCCCACTATTAGCTCTTTTCTGGGGCATTCCTTTGTCATATATATATATATACATATATATATATATATATATATATATATATATATATATGTATATATGAAAAAAATTTCCCTCTCTCTTTAACTTTTAAATATCTTGCAAACATTGCTGAGTTGGGTGTGGGGAGAGAAATAAAAGACACTTTCAAACTGTTACAGATGACAATGGGAGCCTCATAAAGATGCCTCTCTGTTCCCTCCCTCCTCTCTCAGCTCCAAGGTCACTTAGTTATAACCAATAGAAAAAGATAGAGTTGGGAACATGGGGTGGGGAAGGGAGGGGAATTGTGGAACTTTCCCTCCATGGGAAAGTTTCCCTTTTGTAAGTTGAGGGCAAGGGGTGGAGATATTTTTTAGTTTGTGATTTTACATTTATCTGTACATACTTTTTCAAGATTGCTCATTTTTATAACCATGGTTTTCCTGAAATTCTCAATTCATCAGTATGAAGGAAATGAACCAAATAGACTTTAATGATACCATAAGTAACAGTACAAGTGAGTATAACGCTAACTGACATTCCACAAAACGTTTTTGATTTCCAGGTTTGTATGATGTAGTTTTGAATCCTACACTTGCATGTGCTTCAATTTAACACATTTTAGAAGCTTTTCCCCATTTCTCTCTATTTTCATTCTGTTAGCTGCCTTGAAGCGATATTGTTTAACATAAATTGTACTGTTGAATTTGGCTTTATGGGTGCAAACACTGATGGTGTATCAGTATCTGAGACCCCAAACTCTCCAAACATTAATGGTGCATTTTGTTCTTTAAATGAAATCTGTGCAATAAAATAACGGACTGTCTGCAAAACTGGCCTTTAATATTCTGTTGTATCCAGAGGTATCATCCATCAATTGAAAAATTTTTCATTAATCTCTACTAGTAATTTATAGGGAATCTGGTCAGGGGTTCAAGAACAAGTCATTCTGCCCTGCCATGAATAATTGAAAAGTTATATTTTATTCACGGTATCGTGGTGGTAATGTGTGGTAGTAAAAATGTAACCTAGATGCTCTCTAGGCCTCTTAAGTGCGGATGTTATGGCTTCTTTAAGTCATATATAAATAGGCAGCCATCAGATATCAAGTGCCAAGTATCACACAGTCAAACTCCTTTATCTACGTTGAGTGCTTAGTGAAGGAATTGACTAGGTATAAAAGGAACTATAAAACAATCCCATTTTATTGGATCTTTAGGTCAGAATATCTAAATGCATTTCGTTCAAACATATGCATGTATATGTTTGGTAATTTTGAACAAAGACAAATACATTGAATTGATTTATGTGTGTTTTCTATACCAGAAACTCTGTCAAGTTACAAGTCTGCTCTAAAAAAACAGATTATAGTCTATTTTGGCCGTATTTTTCCAAAAATACTAATTTCATTAGCTGATAGTATAATGATTGGCAAACATTTCCTCTTCGGAAATATCCACTTGGGCTAGTCATTTTTGTAGAGATCTGTGTACATCAGGAGATTATGACCTGGTGGAAACTATTTCTAAATTACTTATGGAGAAAAGATAATCTTCTTGTTGGCCAAAATATTTGCTTAATAATGATACAGTCTTGTAAGGACACAAGTGGTGTGATTATTTTGGAGGACGCTCCCTACCTCATGAAAACTTGCCAGGGAGTAATGATTGGGAACATGGATAGAGCAGGAGGCTCTCAGGGGGCGTGGACAAGGAAGGCCCTAGGTCCCCACAACCGTCCCCCTCCTCACAACCACTGGCTTGAATCAGAAGTGTCCTCTTATGGATGCATACGCCCACTCACCCACCTCCCTCCCTGAGGCTGCTGCTTGCTTTCTCTCGTGAGGGGGTATGCTTTAGGAGCCCCACTTTTCCCTACAGCAGGAGAAGAGATACCCCAGTCTCTCCAAGGTGATCGTTGCCCTCCTGGTTAGGGAATCCCATATTGTAGGTCATAACTCCAGTGTTGGGTTTTATTATCAGTGTGAAGGAAGGAGGGAGGAGTAGCTGTTCCTCCAGAACAACACTGTCCAGTAGAGATGTAATATGAGCCACGTGTGTAATTTAAAATTTTCTAGGGGCCACATTAAAAAGCTAAAAGTAAACAAGCAAAATTAATTTTAATATATTCTATTTTAATCCAATGCATCAAAAATATTATCATTTCATTATGTAATCCATTATTATTATTATTATTATTATTATTATTATTATTTTTGGCTGTGCCACACGGCTGGTGGGATCTTAGCTCCCCGACAAGGGATTGAACCCAGGCCCTTGGCAGTATGAGAGCACGGAGTCCTAACTACTGGACCGCCAGGGAATTCCCTGTAATCAATTATTTTTTTTATTTTTATTTTTATTTTTTTAAATTTATTTATTTTATTTATTTATTTTTGGCTGCGTTCGGTCTTCGTTGCTGCACGCGGGCTTTCTCTAGTTGCAGCCAGTGGGGGCTACTCTTCATTGCGGTGCGTGGGCTTCTCACTGTGGTGGCCTCTCTTGTTGCAGAGCATGGGTTCTAGGCTCGTGGGCTTCAGTAGTTGTGGCACTCGGGCTCAGTAGTTGTGGCTCGTGGGCTCTAGAGCGCAGGCTCAGTAGTTGTGGTGCACGGGCTTAGTTGCTCTGCGGCACGTGGGATCTTCCCGGACCAGGGCTCGAACCTGCGTCCCCTGCGTTGAGGTGGACTCTCAACCACTGTGCCACCAGGGAAGCCCCCTGTAATCAATTATTAATGGGATATTTTATGCTCTTCTTTTTGCATTAAGTCTTTGGATTCCAGCGTGGCTTTTACACTTACAGCACCTCTCCATTTGTCCTGGCCACACGGCAGGTGCTCGGTGGCCATGGCCACATATGGCTAATGGCTGTCGGACTGGACAGTACAGCTACAGAGCAGCAGGTTCTCCCTTAGCAACCAAAGGGGATTCAGTCTTGATGATTTTAGCTGCCTTCATTAGAGCTCCGTTAGAACCTGGCACATATAGTAACCGTCACTCAGGGGAAGACAATGACCCCTGGTCACAGGTAAAATGGCAGACCCAAAGAGCTCTACCTGAATAACAGGGAAAAGCGAAGCCCTGCTCCTGAGACCTGTCTGTGCCAGGAACTTCACACGCTCAATCCTCCCCACAGTCCCTGCTGTATAGATGAGGAAAAGAACGTGTAGAGAGTTTAGGTTATTTGTCAAGGTCAGATCGCCCCTGTAGAGAACTAAAATTGGATTCAAGTCTAGCTCTAAAGCCCTTGTTCTCCAAGATAAGGATCGCTACAGGAAGTCAGGTAAATTGCAGATTCACCTTGGACACCGACTCAATAGATATGGGTTGTTTTCCAAGAAGCTGCATTTTTATTGTGCATCCCCAGTGATTCTGAAGCGGTGGTTCCCACGCCACACTTTGATAAACAGTGAAGGGAAGGACCTCTTCCTCATGCCTTTTTGTAGTGCAGCTAATCCCTTCCTTCATCCCTCTTAGATGGTCCTCGGAGGCAAGATTACTCTAACAGTTATATGCAGCTTCCCTCCAACTCTTTGGCCTATTCTGAAGGGACCACATGCAGGGGACCTTTGGTTTGAAATGAACCAGTTCTGCTCACGCTTTCCAAGAATTTGATAGAAACCACATTAGAGAAAGAATGTTTCAAGGAAATCTCTGAATCTACAGATGCTAGTTACAGTGACAGAAAAAAAAAAAGAGAGAGAGAGAGAAGATTGTCTACTTTAAGAATACAAGTTACATATTTGTGCTGAACTGGTAGTTAGGGATAACAATAGAACAAGGTTTGGTTGTATCTTGCCCTGTAGTTTTTTTTTTTTTTTTTTTTTTTCAAATCTGCGTTTCAGTGTTTCTCTATACAATGTACACAATGTGAACTGCAACATCTTAAATGTTTGGCAGGACATTCATGCTCATGACCTCACATGCTGGGAGGACAGGGAGGCCACTGTGGGGCTGGCTTTGGGCAGAGGCAGCATCAGTGCTGCCATTGAGACGTCCCCACAAAAGAGTGTGTGACAGCCAGATGTGCAGCTTAAAGGAGACTAAACCAGAATTGTGGGGGGAACATTGGCACATGCTGCTTATGGCTTGAATAGCAGCTCTTGAGGAATCTATATTTCTTTACCTCACGCAGAATCTCAGAGCTCAGGCTTTGTGGCCCTGGGGCTGGGGGAGGGCGTGGAGATGGAGGGACTTGTCACTGCTCCATGCCGCATTGTTGAAATGAAAAACATGGAAACCGTAAGCCATTTCTAGAGGATTGTAGAAGGTAAGAATTGCTTATGCTTTATATTAAAATTACCTTCCAAATGGCAAAGAGCACCTAGTTGTCACAGTCTGGGGCTTTCTTTAACTAAAATGTTATTATGTCAAGTTACATTCAACTTTGCTTTTCAAACTGTGATGTTCATACCTATCACCTAGGGGTCTGGTTAAAATGCAGCTTCTGATTCAGCAGGTCTGGGGTGGGGCCTGGGACTCTGCATATCTAACCAGCTCTCAGGGGATGCTGATTCTGTTGGTCTAGACTCATACCTGGAGTCGTATACACTCATTAAAGAAAATTTGAACACTGTAGAAAAAGACAAGTCACAAGCTCTTAGAACTTTAGTCATCCTAAAATGGATTTTAAGAGCATCTGTTAAAAGTATTTATTTATTCATTAATTGATTGATTTGTTAATTAATTAAGCAAACATTTGATGAGCACTTGTTATGTGCCAGCCATGCATTAGCCACCAGGTATGAAAAAGAATCTCAAAGTCAATCCCAGCCCTCAGTTAACTCACAGCCTAGTGGTGTAGTCAGGAACGTCATGAATCATGATGCCGTTGGCTTCTTAACATTGCCATCTTTAATCTACTTTGGAAAGTTACACCCTGACTGAGAGGAGAAAATAAAATACCAGCAGAAGCACATTAGTGCACAGATTAAAGATAAGAGTTTACAGAATATTTGATATATGAGGCATATTGACTAGATCTTCTCCCAACTTTGCACCTTTTTTATGGGTGTTGAAAGTCAGCCAATCCCCAAACTCCTTAAACTCTGTTGATTTAATTATGCACAGAAGAGTGAGGAATGGGCAGAGAAGGCCTTCTCCAGGTTTCTCCACCGTGTCCTGCTGAGACCTTCCACAGAGGAGCATGCTGTTTTTTAGGGGTGGAATTTAGTTGAAGGTGTCAATCTTTTCTTGTTTGAATGTAAAACTTGTTTGATATAAAAACTTCCTCTCCAGGTGTCAGAGCTCAGCTTTTATTACGATAGGTGCAACAAGAACAGTGAAGTCAGTTGCCACTGACTTGTCGTAGAAGGCTCGGCCAGATATGGTGAGCAAAATGGAAACTTGAAGCAGTGACCCCCATGCTGGGAATTGTAGATGGTCCATGGGTGCTGAACTGTTCCCAAGAAAAATATGAAGAATAATATTTCTTTTCTTAGCTGACTAAAAAACAAACAATAAAAATAAAAATCTAGGCATTCACTGAGTGACTAATACAGGCACACGCTCTTACCAAGTCATTTCATGAAATCCATTCTACACATGGTAAAAGTTTAGCAATTCACAGTCTTGGCCTATTAGATGGTTCTTCTTCACAAAGCCCTCAGGGACGCTGGCTCCTTCCAACTCACCACTTCGCTAGCCCCAGGGGGTGACTCTTGAACTCATGGTGCAAGATGGCAGCATCTACATTGCAGGTGGAGAAAGGATCAAAGAAAAGGGCCAAAGGCTCATGCCCACCATCTCCTAAGATAGTTCCCTGAATCTGCTGCAGGAATCTGCTTGCAGTAAGTCACATGGCCACATGTAGCTGCAAGAGAGGCTGGGAAGTATGGTCTTTATCAAGATTGGCTACATAATCTGCAGTGCCCAGGATAGAATGAAAATATGTAGCTCCTTTTACAAAAAGCAGGGAAAAAGTGTGGTTAAAAATACTTAAAACATAAAGCTTTTTCCTTTTTTTGTGGTCTCTCTCTTGACTTGTCATGGTGGATTTTTTTTTTTTTTTTTTGCTATTTAATGTTCTAAGTAAAGAAAAATTAAAATTTTAAATTACAAGCCTGAATTTTACCATTCTTCTTTCTGTTGTGCAACGTCTGTTTTAAATGCAAATAAAAGAACAGTTCACTTTTACATGGAAACACTAAAATTCCACAATTTCTATTTGGTAGCATGTACACATATTAGTATTTCTTATTAGGACGGTGGAAACATTGCACAAAAGTAACTAATTTTTTATTTTACTTCTTGATATGCACACATTCTGCCAGCACGCTCTACCTTCAGCTTACTGATGAGTAAGGAAGGATTGAAATGAATAGGACCTATAAGTTGCCCTATCTTTCCCTTTCCTTCTATGTCATCATTTTCAGTGTAAAGTGGTTGGTGAATACAGGGAATTAATACAAAGATAGTGTTCCTTGGTCATTCATGTTTCTTAGAATTCCATCGTCTTCTTTCTCTATTTGAAGAAAGTTGTGGTTTGAATGGTAAGTGTGGCCTCTGGGGACTGTCCGTGTACCTGTTTACCTAGTTTTAGTCTGTTCAGGCTGCTATAACAAAATACCACAGACCGGAAGCTTATAAACAACAGAAATTTATTTCTCACAGTTCTGGGAAGTCCAAGATCAAGACACCAGCATGGTCACCTAATGAGGACCCTCTTCCTGCTTCATAGCTGGCACCCTCTCCCTGTGTCCTCACATGGTAGAAGGGGTGAGGGTGCTCTGTGGGGCCTCCTTTATAAAATCACTAATCCCATTCATGAGGGCTCCACTCTCATGACCTAAGTACCTCCCAAAGGCCCCACCTCCTAATACCATCATTTGTGGGTGTTGGGATTTCAACATATGAATTTTGAGAGGATACAAACATTCAAACCATGGCACTCAGTCATAGGCATAACAAACACATACTTACTCTGAACTTGCTTTGAGTCCTGCTGAACTCCCATACATCGTGGATCCATCAGAAATCTGTGCTCGTGGGAATCACGAACACAGATAAGGTGGCAAGAAGTGATGGACACATGCATTGCACATATTTTCTCAGCTCACATGCATGCTCTATGACCCCATTAGACTTCACTTACAAAATACAAGTCCCATTAGACTTCACTTACAAAACACAAGTTCAATGATAAAATTATTAAGAATCCGAGATGCCAACAGCAGAGAATTAAGCCAGGGTTTAATGGTCCTTCTGCTTGTGGGGCTTGTGAGACTATACAGGTGGCATGTCCGTGAAGCTGGACCTGGCCTTTATTCTATCTGCCTGTGTGCCTGGTTAATTGTTTAAGTCTGTAAGAAGAAAAGAGTGGATTTTGAGGGAAACTTGTAGCCTATGTCATACCTTCTGACATTCTATGAAGAGGGCATCTGTTTTAGTCAGTTCTGACTGCTATAACAAAATACCATAGATTGGGTGGCTTAAACAGTCAACATTTATTTCTCATGGTTCTGGAGGCTGGGAAGTCCAAGATCAAGGTGTCGGCAGATCTGGTGTCTGGGGAGGACTCTCTTCCTGGTTTGCAGACAGCTGCTTTCTTATTGTGTCCTCACTTGGTGGGGAGAGAGAGAGGGAGAGAGAGAGAGAGGGCTCTAGTCTTTCTTCTTCTTACAAGGACCCAAATTCCATCACAGGGGCTCCCACCCTCATGACCTCATCTAAACTTATTACTTCCTAAAAGGCCCACCTCCAAATGTCATCACATTGAGGATTAGGGCTTCAGCATATGAATTTTGGGGAGCACACAAGCATTCAGTCCATTCAGCCATCAGTATCATCCCTTTTATCTATGTGAAGAAACTGGGGCTCAGGGAGGTGAAGTAATGAGTCTAGGCCACAAGCTAGTAAGTATCAAGGTCAAGATTTGAACCCATCTCTTCCAATGCTAAGGCCAGTTCTCATACTGCTACAGCATACTTGGAATTTATGAAATGAAACTAAATTATGTTTAACAAAATACAGTAGAATAAAAATGTCAGAAGTATGCCTCTTTCTCATAGGCTATTAAAGATAAGCATAAATTTTACTTGAAATATCGATAGTAACATAAGAGTGCACCATACATGTATTTGTTCATTTAATTCTTACAACAATTTCATGAGTTAATGGCTACCGTATACCCATTTTACAGATGAGAAAACAGAGGCATGGAGAGGTTAAGTAGATTGCCTAAGGTTCCACAGCCTTGCAAGCCTGACTGTAAAGCCTGAAGTATTGACCACTGCTCTAGCTTTCAAGTGGAATTTATTCCTTAAGAAAGGGGAATGGGACTTCCCTGGCAGTGCAGTGGTTAAGAATCTGCCTGCCACTGTGGGGGACACAGGTTCGAGCCCCGGTCCAAGAAGATCCCACATGCCACAGAGCAACTAAGCCATGCGCCACAACTACTGAAGCCTGCGTGCCTAGAGGCCATGCTCTGCAACAAGAGAAGCCACTGCAATGAGAAGCCCATGCACCGCAATGAAGAGTAGCCCCCACTCGCCGCAGCTAGAGAAAGCCCGCGTGCAGCAACGAAAACCCAGTGCAGCCAAAAACAAATAAAAATAAGTAAATTAAAAAAAAAAAAAGAAAGGGGAATGAATTACTACAGAAAGCCATTTAATGAAAGGACAGATTCAAATTAGCTTAAGATTCTTTAACATAAATATTCTCCCAATTGAAAATGTTAGTTTAGGGGTAGGTTTAAATTCTGGACCTGTTAGTCTTCAAAACAAATGTTCTTAGAAATAGATCATTTATCTGTGGTCACCTGGAAAGTGGAGGAAGCTCAAACTTCTCTATAGTATAAGGGTTAGTGAATATTTATATCTCTGAAAGAGGAAATGTAGACTCATATTCTCCGCAAACAGATTTTCAGGAAATAAGGGGAATTAGCTATTGAAGGGAGTATAGTCTCTTGTAGGCTTTGAAGTTCCAATGAATGACAGAGATTATAATCTGTATGTAAAAAACAAAGTCACAGGGGAGCACCTTTTGCTAGGCATGGGCCACTGTGATCACTACTTGTTAGCAACTCCAGTGTTGGGGGGTGATAAACAGAGTTCAGACTGTGGGTTTTGTTTGCAAACAAATGCCAAGATGAGTCAGTACATGCTGTTTTTAGCAGAGATCATTGGGCTGGAAAACCCTAAAAATATCAATCATTCAATAAGGCCTCCTTAGGAAAATAATGCTATGATTTTTGCACAGAGCCTCTTTGAAGTTAACCAATTTTGGCTTAAAATTTGAAAATAAAATAAAAAAAGAGCACTGTTGGTCAGGAGGTCTTTCTGAGCTACTTTCAATTCCAAAAGGCCCCTTGAAGGGAAGTAGGGCCTTGATTTTGCTTAAAAAGTATATTTGGCTTCAGGATGGGAAAGAGAGAGCAAGAGTTCTGATTTCTTAGTCACGTACTTTCCTCCCCAGCCCAAGGAGGGTGGGCAGTGCCAAGACCTGGGAGGCTATCAAAGACACCCTCTGTGTAATAGGATCTGGAATTTATTTCTGATGTCATGGTAAGAACAAAAGAACTTTGCTCTGTGTCAGGCCAGAGTAGCCGCAGTGCTTTTCATGGACAGAGGAGTGGGATTCATGTTCTCCTTGAGGTCCATCTCCAGAGCATGGAGTTTTCCCCGAACAAACTTAATTTTCATTTAACAACCCTTTAGAGAGTTATTCTCTCAGAATGCATCTGAACCCTCCTTGAACCCATTTATGCTTGAGTTAGCACTGTCACTTGGAGTTAACAAGTTCCATATGTTTACCACCCATGGTGAAAGTAGTTATTCCTTTTATTTGTCCTCAAATTGTCTCCAGTAAGCTGGTTGCTTTTGTCTCAACAAGAGTTCATTTGGTTGCCACTAAGTTTGCTCACCTCCTTTCATAGGTCAATAAGCTGATCTCAGCAACTGAGCAGCTTTTGAGATGCAGCTTTGGGGAGGAAGAGTGGGTAAATATTCTGTAGCGATAGAAGATCTGGGCACAGCAATAAGTGAATTAGCTTCAAATGCAGACATCTTCTAATCTGTTAAATGGAAGCAAAACTCCACAGAGTTTAAGAAAAGAAAACAAAGCATGTTTGAATCTCATTTTCGAAGCACTATATTGCTATATAATGATAAGTGATAAAAATGCCTCTTATTTCCCTCTGGGAATTTTCTGGAAACAGACTTTCATTATATTCATGAATTCAAATTAGTGTGCTCTGAGGACAGATACTAGAATGTGTCTTTGTTTGGTCAAGTGAATTTATTTAATGATGAGATCTTGAGAGTTTGTCAGAAAATGCCACTAAACTTCAATATTTAATTCCTCTCTGATACATTTTCTTAGCTGAATATACGGTTTCACATTCTTATCTTTTACACAGTGCTGTAGTTTACATTCTAATCTTTTACTCAGTGCTATAGTTTAAATTCTAGGACACCAAAATTTTTAGAGAGGATTTCTCTCCTCTTGATTATTACAAAGTAAACAGACCATGGCCTACCTAAAAGTATTTCCCCCCCTATTTTATGTTTTTTTCACATTCTATGCACAGGCTCCGTGGGCACTTTTTATGTCTCTGCTATTAAATCTTATAAGAAGATTTGCACTCTGCAAACTTTTATGAACTATCTCTTCTGTCTCTAGATATACCTATGTATGTTGATTTACTTATCTCTATAGATGAACAACTGTATTAATGTATTATGCACAGCACAAAATGTACAAAAAGTTGAAAGAATGGGAAAAATGAAACATTTTAATTTTATTTCACATTATTAATTTATTAATGATACGAACTCTTTTTCTTTTTACTAGTAATAATATTTTAATGAGAGCCATGAGTTTGAACCTACTTCATTATTTAATACTGGGATAAAAATATTCAGAAGTCTGATTCTTAGTTCAGTTAATTATACTACTTGGTTTTCATAGCTGCTTTGGCTGAAAAAAGATACTTCATATGAATACATAGAACCATATAGAAGAAGTACATCATTGACTGCCTTCCTCAATCATTATACTCTCATGTCAACCTCCTCCACAAATTTTGCAAAGATTTGTATTAAAATTCGGCAGTTCTCCATCTTCCTTGATGCCTTTCAGTTGTTTTTTCAAACTAATCAGGTAGGTTGCATGTTTTTATTTCTAAAAAATTGTTTGAAAACCCATAGAGACTCTCTGTAAAATTTCTTAATCAGATTTTAAAATTAAAACTTTTCTATATGTACAGTAGACCTGTTTTTATATTTGATACATATTATTTTCAGTAAGAAAATCACATACATGTCCAAACATCTTTTTTCAAAATGATCTCTCCATTGCACTAATTTCCTTCAAAAAACAATTGCTTTCTCATGAATTGTATAAGATCATAGATTAACAATGTTTATTTTGTTTTAAATCCTTGTCAGATAGCAAACTTTTGTACTTTTTAGCTTCACTGTTTTTGCTGCAAAGGCTGTTTTATGGTTTCTTTGCAGGAGTCTTTTTAGATGACTAGCTCTTTCTGTGAGGTTAGTTTGGTAAAAACAGATAATGCAATCTATAAATCCACTTAAATAGGTATTTGTATTATACAAACTATCATAACTTGAATGAAATAGTGAGGGTGGTGCTGTCTACCCTCCATCATTGAAGAGGGTCCTCTGGCCTCAGGAGCTCTTGAAGACCCAGATGATCATTAGACCCTCAGAGGAATGGTCTGATGAATATGTGGCTCAATAGATCCATAATAAGCTCCATAATACAATACAATACAAATCAAATTATGCATTGTACTTAACACTGAAAATATTATTATAACAATGTTAATATATCTTAATCGACATATTATATTAATACTTTAATATATACTATAATCAGTACATTATACTATATATTAATATTATATAATATTATACTGAATATAAGGCTTAATTTTGTTCTTAATTTTTAGATTAAAAATATTTTAGAAAAATAGTTCTAATATTATATTTTTCGTATTTTTTGGAGGCTTCTGATCTATAGCAGGAGAGAGACATATAAACAAATAACTGTATTCAACATGTAAATGAAAAAATAAAAATGCTATGGGATCATGTGGTCGGGACGGAGAGGGTAGGGCAGAGGTTAAATTCCAGAAACTCAGAGAGGAGATACATTTGAGAGGAACTTGAAGGATGAATGGGAGACTGCTGAGTGGACAAGGGGGTAAATGACATTCAAGAAGACACAGGAAGACAGGAGAGTGTGCCCAGGAAACCCCGAGGAGTCTTCTGTGGTCCGAATATCGGACCTCGGGGAGAGTTAGACACGCGACTGGAGAGATGGACGGGGTTCAGGCAGTGAAGGGCTTCGTTCTGTGGCAAGTGGGAGCCACTGGAGATTTGAAGTAGAGGAATGACCTCAGTGAAGGATGTATTTCATTTATAAATCATGAACAGTATGCACATTTTGAAAATAATTACACTTTTGGCAGATGTGGGTGAAATTCTGTTCAATCTAATTTAACAAATAATTATTGACCATATTCTGTGTGACAGGCAGTATCCCCAAGGCAACACAAAGGTATAATGGTGCATATTTTACTTGGTAGAAGGATTAAACTGAACATTTACAACTAAATACACACATATCTGCATTTATCCTTTAGCTTTGTGATGTCTCTTTGATACCCTTGACATTCGGAACAAATTAACACTGGTATTTAATACTTAACAATACATATGTGAGCCAAGTATCCAAGCTTATGAACTCCACTTGAGTATGGATTCCGTCTGCTGAAGGAATATAAGCATCCTACATTTACATGTGCCAATGTAGAGAGAGAAATCTGTCTACGGTATGGCTTTGAGATTCTATTATTTGTGTCGTTGGTTGGGAAGACTTGCCAAGGTGCCTTGTTGGTTTGCCATTTAGGATGTGGCAAATATTTGAAAAGGCCCTTATGTCATAAGGAATAAACATTAATTACATTGTATCTTTGAAAATAAAAATAAAACGTATTTTGAAGAACATTTGCAAAGAACAGAAAATCATAAAGAAGAAAATGCAAAACCACCCCAGTCAGACTTCTCAGAGGTAACAATGGTTAATACTTTATATAATCTCCTAAATATTTTTTATATGCATATATAAAATATATACATTTTCAAAACGAAAGACATTGTATGTAACCTTTGCATCTTACTTTAAAAATTTAATATAATTTGTGAATATTTTCATGTCATGAAACATTCTTTGAAGACATTTTTATATGACTGTGCAGTACTGAGTTCTAAAGTTACACTATAATTTATTTAAACAACTTCCAGTTTGGGACATTAGGTTGATTCCAATTTTTTGGTATTTTTTCCCGTAATTACAGAGGTATTCTTTGGCATAGATCTTTGACCATATCTCTGATTATCTATTTTCGTAGGATCAATTTCTGAAAAGATCTGAAATCTGTCAGAGAGGTGAACTGTTGAATATTTAAACAAAGTGATTGAAATTGTTCTTTACTTTGGCAAAATCATAGGGAGGGCCTCTGGATGATGAGAGAATACTTCTATTCATCCATTCCTTCAACAAGTATTCATTGAATGCCTCCTCATCCCAGGCTCTGCACTAGGTGCCAAGGTGCAGCAGGAAGCAAGAAAGATGTGTTCATTGCACTCATGGCAGTGATCTGGAAAGTTAGAAATCACGGGTCAACTTCTTGTTTACAGATAAGGAAACAGGGGAAGCAGCTTGCCCAGTTTTACCTAGCTGGCTGTGGAGAGACAGGATTGGAATACAGGTTTCTCTCTTGCAGTTCAAGCCTCTTTGCCCCCCACCAGCCATCTCTCCCCTCAGTGTGATCTTGAGGGCATCAGATCAGGGCTGGTTTATGGTGTCTTCTGTATTTAGATCTAACTCCTGGCAAGGTTGTCAAGTGAATGGGGCCATGTGTGTCTTTGGGGCCCTGGCCTCCCCCTTCTGTGCCATTTCCCCTCCTGGAGTCCCCTAATCCTTTCTCAGGCATCCAGAGACCTCATAATCTTTTCTCATGACTTGTGAAAACCTGCTTTCTGGGACGGAACTGATATCAGTCACTCATATGTCAATGTGGATGAATTGAGACACTGTGTTTCTTCTTGCAAGGGGCGTTAACTGTGAAGGCATCTGAAGATCTCTTTCTTATTGAGGAATGCCAGACCTTGTTTCCAGGGGAGGCATTTTGGGTATCAGGGAGCACAGAGGGTCCTCCGCTGGTCCTCAAAGCTCACAGCGCACCTTCCCGCACACCATTTCCACCATAGCTGCTTAGCCCAATCTCCTCTTCCTTAAGTACAAGGTCAACGCGGCTGGGCAAGAAAGCTGAGGACATTGTATCCACATCTTGAACTTATTTCCAGCATATTAAAGGGGCTGCTTCGAACACAGAGCTTCAGAGAACAGGGAAACCCATTGCTAGGAAACTCCCTTCCCCCTCCCCACCTGCCCTGTGAGGAGTGTCTCCTCTAGGAAAGAAATTCAATTACAGTCTTCCAGTCACCAGAACTGAATTTGGATGGACTATTTCCTCTTTGGATTCTGTTCCAAATTGTATTCCTGTTGCTGGGTTTGAAGTTCATTAGTGTCACAAATCATCTGTATTTCCCTTCTCTGGAGGAAAGCCTGCCACAGGGCTTATCCTGTCCAGTTAATTGACTTCCAGAGGGCTCATCCCTTCCTGAAAGCACCCTAAATGGCTCTGATGGGTAAGCATCAGGCTTACACATATATGAAATAAAAGCTTGGAGAATTCAAACTTCTAGGTCATAGAAATGCGGGTGTGAGTTTTTTTTCTCTCTGAGCATCATAGCTTAGAGTTTTTCTTGACTTGATTGAGGCCAATATGAGAATGCAAGGAACTTATCCTCAGGTAGACGCATGTGGGCTAAGGAGAGGAAGGGAACTTGACACAGAAAATACTCTCATTGCCAGTCAGTGAACTGCTAATAGTTGGAAATAACATGTGCAAAAGCTGTCAATTTAATGTTTGTCAACTTAATGTTTGGTATATAGGGATTTCTTAAATTTCTAATGGGGTATTTAATTTTTAAAATGGTTTTGAGTTACAGACTAAGGAGAAGATGCCTCTAAAACAGCTTCAGTACTCTGAATAACCTTTTAATTTTTTTTCAATTTTTGGAATTATGGTAAAATATACATAACATAAAATTTACTGTACTAGCCATTTTTAGGAGTACAGTTCAGTGGTATTAAGTACATTCATATTGTTGTGCAAATATCAACCCCATCCTCTCCCAAACTCAAACAGAACCTCTATATCCATTAAACAATAAGTTTGCACTCTCCCCTCCCCCAGCCCCTGGCAACCTCCATTCTTCTTACTGTCTCTATGATTTTGACTACTCTAGGTACCTCATATAAGTGGAGTCATATAGTATTTGTCTCTTTGTGACTGGCTTATTTCACTTAGCATAATGTCCTCCATGTTGCAGCATGTGTCAGAATTGTATTCCTTTTTAAGGCTGAATAATATTCTACAGTATGTAGAGACCACATTTTCTTTATTCATTCATTCATTGATGGACATTTGGGTTTCCTTCATGTTTTAGCCATGGTGAGTAATGCTGCTATGAACAAATACCTTCGAGAATCTACTTTCATTATTTTTGGATATATGCCTAGAAGTGGAATTGTTGGATCATATGGTAGTTCTATCTTTAATACTTTGGGGAATTGCCAAGCTGTTTTCCACAGCAGCTGCATCATTTTACTTTCTCACTAACAGTGCACAAGTGTTCCTTTTCCCCACATAGTCGCCAGTAGTTGTTATTAAATAACATTTCAACTTTAAGACCCATGTAATGAGGTTGTATTTTGGTATATCAACTCAATTATTTTTGATCCTGATAATCCCTAGTTCCAGGTTGCCCTGTGACTCTTCTTGGATACTATTTGTAAACAGGCAAATGGGCAACCCTCCCACCAGTAAGAGTAAATTACAAGGCTTATTGCCCCCAGGAAGGAGGATAATATGTAGGGGAATCCTTGGCAGATGGAAAAAAGAGTGGAAAGCCAGCCCCTGATGGTCTTGCTGGATGGTGGAGAGAGGAGGAGAAATAGAGGTAAGACGGAGAGGGACAAATACCTGTGCAGGCTTTCCCCGCTCTGTGTGCAGGGGTGTGATAGGAGTGAGAACACCTGAAAACATCAGAAGGGTTATGGTATATTTAGCTGGAAAGGATATAAGCCATGGTGTGCTTATAAATGTTTAATAGCTCTCTGGAAAAAAACCAAAAAAACAAAAACCAATCCTGATTTTGCAGCATGTGCCAATTTGCAGAGTGTAAATACTTCCACCGTGGCTGATTTCAGTCTATCAATGTGAACTCATTGAACATGGAGCTGGGAAGAAATGTGTAATAGCATATCATTATATAGTAATTCCCCCATACAGATGTAACAGTTGTAAATAACCTCAAGAGCATAGATAATGGTTACATGTAATAAAATAATTAGTTTTGAGTATTTATCACATTTATTTTTAATATAACTTATTGTAAGTTTGTAGAAGTTAAGTGTTAATAATGGTTGTTTCAGAGAGGAAAACATAGGAAGAACACTCTTTGACATAAATCACAGCAAGATCTTTTTTGATCCACCTCCTAGAGGAATGGAAATAAAAACAAAAATAACAAATGGGACCTAATGAAACTTAAAAGCTTTTGCACAGCAAAGGAAACTACAAACAAGATGAAAAGACAACCTGTAGAATGGGAGAAAATATTTGCAAACGAATCAACAGACAAAGGATTAACCTCCAAAATATATAAACAGCTCATGCAGCTCAATATTAAAAAAGCAAACAACCCAATCCAAAAATGGGCAGAAGACCTAAATAGACATTTCTCCAAAGTAGACATACAGATGGCCAAGAGGCACATGAAAAGCTGCTCAACATCACTAATTATTAGAGAAATGCAAATCAAAACTACAATGAGGTATCACCTCAAACCAGTTAGAATGGGCATCATCAGAAAGTCTACAAACAACAAATACTGGAGAGGGTGTGGAGAAAAGGGAACCCTCTTGCACTGTTGGTGGGAATGTAAATTGATACAGCCCCTATGGAGAACAGTATGGAGGTTTCTTAAAAAACTAAAGATAGAATTACCATACGACCCAGCAATCCCACTACTGGGCATATACCCAGAGAAAACCATAATTCAAAAAGACACATGCACCCCAGTGTTCATTGCAGCACTATTTACAATAGCCAGGACATGGAAGCAACCTAAATGTCCATCAACAGGTGAATGGATAAAGAAGATGTGGCACATATATATACAATGGAATATTACTCAGTCATATGAAGGAATGAAATTGAGTCATTTGTAGAGACCTGGATGGATCTAGAGACTGTCATACAGAGTGAAGTAAGTCAGAAAGAGAAAAACAAATATCGTATATTAATGCATATATGTGGAACCTAGAAAAATGGTACAGATGAACCGGTTTGCAGGGCAGAAATAGAGACACAGATGTAGAGAACAAACGTATGGACACCAAGGGGGAAAGCGCAGGGGGGCGGGGGTGGTGGTGGTGGGATGAATTGGGAGATTGGGATTGACATATATACACTAATATGTATAAAATGGATAACTAATAAGAACCTGCTGTATAAAAAAATAAATAAAATAAAATTCAAAAAAAATAATAATGGTTGTTTCAGGAACTGACTCACAAAACTCACGGAAAGTTCATCATTCTCATGTGCAGGCTGCTGCACACCACTGGCTGTAAGCCTCCATGAACACAGCCCAGAAATGATGGTGCATCATTAGTGAAGGGAGTGGCTGCTACTTGAGCCCCAGGTGGTGCTCCTGGTTCCCCAGGCCCAGAGGGTATGTGGGGTGGGATGCAGTGGGTTCTAATGTGGAAATGCTGAGGCCTCAGTGGACCAGCAAAGGCCTGGAGTCCGTATGAAGAGGCATCAATGTGCAGAAACTTTTCTGGAGTTAAATGCATGTGGGCTAAGGAGAAGAAAGGCCTATGGACTTTGGAAATGAATGTCATCATGAAACCCCCATGGCCAGTCGTTCTTCAGTGGTCATCTGTCCAGGGAGCCGTCCCGGTAACCATTCTTCAGCAGTGTCCATTAAGGGTCCAGAACACCCTAGTTCTCGTCTGCACCCCAACTCCCCCCTCTTTGGAGATCTCATAGGCTCTGTTCCCAGATGCCATTTTGGAGAGAAGCAAGGGGGAGGAAGGGAGGGGATCCAGAAGATGGAGAATTTATCCCAAAGAGACTAGATCATCTAAAAAGAGGCCAAACTGGAAGGCAACTGTGATTCCATAAATTAATATGTTTAAAGTTCGTTTTTCTCTCCCCTGCCATCCAGGGGGGTGAACGTTTGCAAGGGAGATTAAGGAGTTGTAGGATAAAGACATGGCAGGTTCTTCGCATCTCACGTAGTGTGGGCAATATGTGACCCTGATACGCCCCTCTACCTTTTCTCCAGGTGTCACTACCTGTGCCATCAAAAAGTAAAATAAATGAATGCTACTGTCATTAATTGGGTTTGAGACTATAGGCAGGTAATGTTCCTGCAATTTGTCCAAAAAATGAAGGAGGACAATGACTCGAATGTTCCGTGGTGCTGAGGGTGGAGTGGTGTGTGGCTGTGACTGGGAGCTGGAACTGGGAATGGGGTAACTCATGAGGCACCATAGTGAGCAGGGTCCCAGGGAGAGCCCTGTACCTTGTTGGAGGAAAATGGTGAGAGGGAGACGGAATCACGTCACGTTCTCCCAAGAGTCTGCTAAAGCGGAATTTTAGTTTCTTCACAGAAGTAAAGTGAACTTTATAAGGTAGGATGGCACTTGCTTCAAATTTAAATTTTAATAGTCGATTAGCTGTCATTTTTAAAATATTTTTATTCTGAAAACGAATTTTCCACAATAATGCAATTAGTTCCAAAAAATGAGCTCATTTATCTGGCTTTTCTACAAAGGACAGTTGAAACATTTAAGGCAAGATTCACTTATTCATCTCCATTTTAGGATGGAAAGAAAGTAGCAGACTTCAGATACTGGTTAAGGTAACAAAATATGGGAAAGCTCCTTTTTCTTTTCTTTTTTCTATTGGTCATCTCCTGTGTAAGAGCTTTACATTATTATGGATATTTTATAGTAAGACACTTGTTTCTGACTCTCTTTATAAACCCATTTTTAAATTTAAAGGCACACAATAAAGCTTTATGCATTTATTAAAATATACACATTTTGGTAAATTTAGAATTTTCCCTTAGTGTCTTAATAAATCAATATATTGTCAACATCACAGTCATTTAAAAATAAAACACACTTCATAACATAGCTGCATATTATTTCTTTCTTCATGACACTACACACCCCATTGTACAGTGCACCAATGGGAATTAGGAACCACAAAACAAACGTTAACAAATACAGCAAGTTCATACCAGAAAAAAAAAAAAAAAAAAAGCAGAGAACAACACCAGAAGTTACCATCTGCAAAAAAGCAAGTTGTAGCTCTCAAGGACCAAACAAAAATGAAACACGTTAGTAAAATTTACAAGCTGTATTTATAACTTTGGATATGAATTAAACAGTAACGTTTCTTTTCCACAGTGAGAAAAGCTAGAATGTGAGTCCTGGTTAGATGGTGTGCCTATATGGGATGAGGACTATAGCTGCTCTTTAAAAGACCTGCAGCCCCTTCTATCAGCCCAGATGGTTGAGGTATTTATGCGCCATCGTAGCATTAACTGTGTTTTCGCTTTGGAAGGTGGGTGTTTATGATTTCCAGGGTAGAGTCTAGCCTCTGGAAGCGTGAGTGAATGAGACAAAGTACCTGCAACTGCCACGACCAATTAGTAGTAGATGTACAAGGAGCGGCCTTCTCAGAATGAACATAGTCCTTCATAGTCTTCACTTCCTGGGAAATTCACATGACGCACAATTCCCGTTAGTCAATGCCACCAATGTCAATGTCAGGAAAACGGGAAAAAAAAGCACAGAGGGAGTCCCTAATGACAAAATCCAGGCTGCCCCTGTTTCCTAGTTCTAATATCAAGCCATTTTCTTTCCTTATTGTATCAGAATGCACTAAACGTTCTCATAGAATAAGAAATTACAGCTACCTGCCTTCAGAAGACTTCAAGCCCAAAGCTGTCTTTGCGAAGGCCCTATGTGAATTTTGTAACTCCATGCACGTAGCATACTGTTTAATGATTTCTAACACTATTTTAGCTGATGCTACAGAATATATGTTCACTTTTGACGGTCTTCAAAACTTCCACTAATCCCCTTTGGGCTTTAAGTCCTAAAAAACGAAAACATTTTCTTAGAGAAGTAGTGATGGCACAAGGCAAGTGCCTAGGTATTTCAGAACGACGAGTGAGTTACTCAAGCCGGGCAAGAAGAGGAAAGCCTTTAAGAAACGAAGTTGCTCCTGAGGGGGGAAAAATTACAAGAGCCTCTCCTCAAAAGTCTTAGAGACAATAAAAGTAGACACAGGACTAACAAATTTGTACACGAAAGGGGCTTTCTGCTACCCATCACCGTTCCAGTTGAGAAATACAAACTCCTTTGGGGAACCAGCATCCAACTTTCCGCTTGCGGCGGCACCTGCGGGTTGGGATGCCGTCCTGCGCTTGCGCGTTGGGATGCTGTCCTGCGCTTGCGCGTCGTTTCCTTACACATTATTGGCTCTTTCACGGCGGCGCCACCACTGGTTACCCGTTGGCGCCTCTCTTTGCCAGTAGGCAAAGGGGTCCTCAGCGTGCGGGAGGTGCATGCATATGGGAGAAACTGAGTCTCCGTGGAAATTTGAGATAGAAAAACCTTCCTGGACAAGTCTTGTTCTAAACGCCATGGAGTGCGAATGCCACGAATTTGGAGGGCGGCGAATTTGCTCCGCCCTTTCCTCTAGCATAAGAAGTTAAGCTGGTCTTCGGAGTGCGCACTAGCCCGAGGGCTTAAATCCCAGCGTGGACTGTTAACTGCCGCCAGGACTCGGTGAGTTGACCCCAGCTGTGGCTTCAGACACATTCTGACATCTCCACCCAACAAGACATTCTAATCTGAGACACAGAATTAGTAAACGTGTGGGTGACCCTCAGTGGGCTTCCACTGACATCTCGGCCCTGCTAAAATCTAGTGGGAAAGGGGACAGCAATTTCCTCTAGTCTTTTAGACAGATTCTCAAACTCATGTAGCTTCTCTTCATAATGCGGAGAAGAGGTGACCCCTTGTAAAGTAGATTTAAAAGTGGGATGTAAAGGAGTTCAAGCTCATCAACTCTTTTCAGAATGGGGGAAAGACATTTCTTTGAAGGAGTTTGTGCTTTGTTTCCCCAATATTAGTAGGTTTATATCCTGACCAACCCACAGGTTCTAGAGAAAGATGGATCATTAAATTCAACAACCTTTCCCCCCCTGTTTATTAAAGAGGCTCATCATGACCATTATGTTGACATTTGATTAGCTATTAGTTTGTTACTAAGAAGTAGAACTGGATTCTTGACCTAATTCTATCATTCCTTTCCTTTCACAAAGTGGCTTTACACTCAAGTTGAGTAAAATCTTGAGCTGCGGTTTTACTGTTCAGGTTAGATAGATACAAAATGTTGTTAGGTTTGGTTGTTTAAATTTACTGTTGAAAATTTTAAAGTGGCTGGGAATAACTTTGTGTTGTCTGTCCACATGTTAAATGACTATACTTCTCCTAAGTTGATGAAATCAGACAGGATTTCAAAGGAAGAATCATACATTGTTTTAAGTATGGATATTTTCCCCCTTTAGGTATGTTAAATCAACTTGGGAGTGTGTGTGTAATTTATTAGCTCCTTGCTAGGCAGATGAAGCCACTGCCCCAGCTTCTTAAAGTCCAGCCTTCCCTGATTCATACTTTCATCATTTCCTCACCCAAGGAGAGCCAGCCAGCTCAGTTCAACATTCACGTCTATCTGTGCGTGAGCCCTGACTTGCCTTCTCAGCATAATTTCCTATAGTTCTAAATACAAATCATGTGCTCCTGTCAAACTAGCTACTTGCTTTCCCTTGAAGGAGGCACAGTAGAAATTATTAGTCAGGAGACAGCTGTTAGCCACAGTCTACACCTTACTCACGCTGATCCTGCATCTGGCAGGCATCTCCCTCATTTCTACCTGGCAAAATTCTCCCCATCCCACAAGGCTCAACACAAGGGCTGCATTCTCTATGATCTTTCCAATGGAGGGAGGTCTCTTCGATATTTGAACCCCTACAGCACATAATAAGCTCTCCACAAAAAATTGTTGAATAAATGATATTTCCTTTTCCTTTCATTCATCCATCCACCCATCCATCTGACCATCAGATATTTATTGAACATCCACTATATGCCAGGCACATGTAGTTGGTAAAATCTAGCTCTGAAGCTTATCTGTGGGTTTCAGTGATCTGTGGTATTGCAATTCTCTGCCCTCATGGGGAAGGATTTATTCTTATCATCCAGGAATACTTCTTGTTGTTATTACCAACAATTCCATTATTTCCTAAGTTGCCTCCTCATTGGCAGATCTAGCAATGCATGTCAAGGTTCTGCATTTGTGCACTAAATACACGTCTAGCCTTGTCTTATCCTTTCTACTTCTATTTTTATTTGCCTCAGTTCCTCGCTTAATCTTTTTGTACTATATGTATTTTTATAGCCACCTGAAATCCTCTTGAAATGAAGCAGAGTGCTAATAAAGAGCATACAATTAAAAAAAATCAGGTAATTGCCTCCAAATCATAAATCCACATGATGAAATCTCACTGAAAGAGCTCTTGCTACAGAGGATTCAGTAAAATATAGGTCTTTCTTGGACTCTGTTCAAGGGGCTAAGTTTCTGAGGTAATTATAGGGTGATCTTACTTATAACGTGGTCCCACAAATATGGTCTTAAGAAAATTAATTAGGAAACGCTACTATAATCATTCTAGTGGCTAATGGTATTTGAAAACTGCATTGTGAAATCTAGGACTGTTGCACAGAGGCTGGGAAGCATGAGGGAAAAACATGTCTATTTATCTTGAAAAACTTTTTCTATCATATTGACTAATTTTTTTTAAAAGCCAAGGTCACTGGTGAAATGACTGATCAACTTTAGAGCAATAACGAGAGCAAAGCTTAAAAAAATATACAGATGCTACTGGTGAGAAATGACTCCTGAAATGAGAGTGATTGAGAGAAGGCCTTCCAGAAATCAGTACCAACGGGGTTTACCAAAGCATGCCTTCTCTCTTCTCATGCTGCAGAAACTGCATACGTCTGCCACCAGACAATGGTTACGCTAATACCTACACCTTACTAGTAAAAGGAAGCTCTTTCACTCACGTTAAGATTTTGTTATTTTTGCATTCATATTTCTCTTTGAACACTTTTAAGGAATACAGCCCCATCCCATCTGTCTGGATGTGTCTCAAGTTTAACAGATCATATTTAAACTAGGCAGATTTGTTGAGTCCTAAGACCAGTTCGAAACTTTGTCTTCACAAAAATTACTGATAGCGAATTTAATCCCCAAGGGTGTATTTCACACACCAGGCACTGTATCTTTATGGTTAATCTTAGGCGAGAGAAAAATGGCATTGCCAAGCATTGCATTAAGAGGAAAAAATGACCTCAGGAAACCAGAGCTCTAAACACTTAATATAGAGGAATGAAAAAGAAGATCTGGAAACAGTAATTATTCGAATTTAAATGGCATACATTGGCTATGGGTGGGATATGCAGTTTATTTAAAAAACTAGTTTCAGTTGATCTTTTAAAAAATATTATGTTAAAGCCCAGGGTATCAACCAAGAGGACTTGTCAGGTTCGGTTGTTTTATCTACATTTATCAGGCTCTGGTGCTCCCCGTTCCCTGGGCTGTGAGCCTCCAAGGACAGATGTTACATTTCTTTTTATTCGCATTGCTTAAGACTCGGTACATTCTTGATCAGTGTTAGTTTTGCATAAAAATGTGCTTTTGCCTCCTGTTTATAATCCTGAAACATGCCAAGGTGGCACAAACCTCAACCTTTAAGAAAGAATAGACTTAAACATTAGTTGATGTTCTGGAAAACTTTTGGCATAACTCTAGATCCAGGAGACAGAGAGAGCAAAGAATTTGCTATTGCGCCTCCCTTTCAGGAAATTCTCACAAAGATTTTAGCTTGATCCAAATTGTGCCTTCACATACATGCGTGCACATCTCAAGGCAGTGTTGTAATCCCTGTAACCCAGGACTAGAATGCATAGACCATGTGTTTTTTTCTTGTTGCAAATGTTCTCTTCCAGCTTCTTTCTGAAAAAATACCTTTAAGAGCCCCTCTATGGCCCAGATTTAGACCTTACCAGATTTTTCTCTGGCTTCAGTGAAACTACTTTGGGAAATAAAAGGACAAATACGCATCTAAAAGTGAGCTACTCCAGAGGAATAAGGTTCAGAAGTGAAATGTGATCTCGTGGAATGCAGTTACTAAGTAGCTGTGCTTCAGTATTTTTGTTTTCAGAGCAGCACCCACCAATCAAGTGGTTGCATATCTCAGAAAACTACAGAATTTATAGTTTTAGAAATCTGAAGTAGAGTTTGCAATGTGATCTCAGTGGCTGGGTCACTTCTCCTTGTAAAGCTTTTTTATCTGATCATAAAACAAACAGCCTACTTCTTCAAGGCATATTAGTGCCATGAAATCATGCTCCTACTTTGCCCTCTTTCATCATATCAGCAGGAGCTTAGAGTCTGGTATAAGAGAAGGCATGACAGAGAGTTAATTTTTGCCAATGCCCTTCTGGCCTTCACTGCAAGAGATGGTTATTCAGTTGTTGTTGTTTTTTTTTTTCTGGCCATTTAAGTAGAGCTTTGATGGTGCTTCTCACCATATTATTGGGTCTGCATGACTGCTTTATGGTGAGTCTGAAATCTTTGGGGTCATGGTCTCAGAGTCCCTGACCTTTGCTGTGTCCTAAAGTTCTAGTTGGGAGACTGTGAGAACCTTGGCGAAGAACAAGAGGCATGCATCCCCATGAATTTGTTTTTGTGAGATTTCAGGACAAAATGTGGCTTGCTGAGGGAGTGCCACTTGCCGCCTGGCCTCAGGGAGCAGCTCTCAGCCCAGCATGCTGAGAACAGAGCTTTGCCCTTGTGGTCTCAGGTGGTTGAAATGCTGCCTTGTGCCCACCCCTGCCTGCTTTGGCACATCTCCAGGAGGAGCTGCAGCCTCAGTGTGGTCCAAGAAGTTTACTCCCTGCTTCTTGGGGCCTTAGTAAGAAGCGAAAAGATTCAACCAGCAAAGCAAAGGCCTGGGAAACGTTTGCTGCAATCAGCTCTGATGGTTGCACCTAGGATAGAACTTCTTGTAGCTTCTTGTTTAGTTTTTTTGTTTTTTGTTTTTGTTTTTTACAAGGGGACCAGCTATGGGACCTGGGTTAAGCCCTTGGACAGAACTATCCTGAAGAGCAGAACTGGCAGATGACAGGCTATGACTGGGGACTGACTTTGGGGAAGCCTGGGTTTTTGAAATGAGAGCCAAAGACGTTTCCACCTTCTAGCCCACAGGTTAAGTTACTGAAAATAAATCACCGTCATTTCTACACATTTCTTGTGTGTTTGCTCCTACTCTGGAGAGTAATCTAACTCATCATTGGCAATCAGGGCCTCTGAGTTCTGTTTGTGTTTGCTTTTGCTCTTCGCCTTGCTACTCGTCTGGGTGTTTGCCTGTGCATCTGACATCTGTTGGTAATAGAAGCCTTTGTCTTCGGCAGGCCCGCCCCAGTTCTCCTGGCTCTCGCCCTCTGTGGCATAGGAGAAACCTTCTTCCACTGAGAAGGGGTCGTCCACGTCGTAACGCTGGTACGTGCTTTGGTGCAGGGCTTCTTCTCGGGCGCTGATTTCCAGGGTGCTGTTCCAGATGCCGTACCCAAAATAAATGAGCATACCTGTAGGTGAGGGGGGGGGGGAAGCACAGGTGGGATAAAAGCAGTTGCTTTAGGATCCACGGGTCAGGCAGGGAGCTCACTCTCAATTGTGAAAGCAGAGCTGGTGCTGGATGTGTTTTCTTTGGTCTACACAGTGTATTGAAAAGACTCGAATTAGATGCCATTTAAAAATTGGGAGATCTTGCATTAAGCAACCCATATTTACAGCTTCCCCTAAAAAAGTCAGAAGGACTGACAACACTGTACCCACATTCTGATATGGAGACGTTTGGCTGGAGGTGAGAACTGGCTGCCTCTTTAGTTAGGATAGGGGCTCTTGAGGTCACCTCAGTCCCCCCTCCCCTGTTGACATCTAGCTCACTGTACTCAAGTAGGTGCTAGCCAGGAATTTGCATTTTCTACTCTGGATTAAATAGTTACGGATCACCAGCAGTGTATTCCCAACCTTCTCATAGCATCTTATTATCCCATACCTGCACTTAGGGACTCCATCTTTTATTTCACCACGTAGCAACATGCATATATGATCCTACGATTTACTTTGCCATTTTTCACTCACCAAAGTCATAATACATTACTGCCACTCAGCTGTCCACTTTCCTTTGTGGACTCTCACAGTGTCTAGTGCATGCCACTGTTTCGGCCCTTAGAATATCTGTTGTGTGCTTATCTGCCCAGGGTGGTTCTATTTTATAGACTCTGCAGAAAACTGGCACTTAATGTTTGTTGAAGGAATGAATGAGAACTCCTGATAAGCATGCAGTGTCCAGTGCATCTTCTCATTCCAAGCCAAGGAAAGAAACCTGCCTTCCTAGTTAACACGTAGCATTAATATGGGCTAATGTTTCATTTCTATTAGAATTTTTAAGAAAAGATATATGAAAATAGTTTGAGAGGCCCCATTTTCTACCTTGAAAAGCCCACGAAGGCTCAGGGCCTGGAACGCTGAGAACCATAGCCTTGGAGGCCATGGGGCGTGATGGTTAAGAGTGTGAGGTCTGGGTTCAAATCATGCCTCCGTCACTATTAGCTGTGTAACCCTGGACCAGTTACTGAGCCTCTTTGTGCCTCAGCTTTCTCTTCTATGAAACCATGAGAGTATTGTACCTATACCTTGGGGTTGCTGTGAGGAGGAAACGAGATAAGCAGTGGTTCTCAACCCTGGCTGCACCTGGAGGGTCACCTGGGGAGTTTTTGCACAATCCTGATACCTGAGCCTCACCCTCTAGAGATTCTGATTTAATTGGTCTGCAGTGTGACCCAAGCATAGGTGTTTTTTAAGCTTCACAGGTGATTCCAGTGGTCAGCCAAGGCTGAGAACCCCTGAGATCAGGAACATTAAAGCTCCTGATGTGGGAATTCCCTGGCGGTCCAGTGGTTAGGACTCTGTACTTTCACTGTCACGGGCCCGGGTTCGATCCCTGGTCAGGGAACTAAGATCCCACAAACTGCGTGGGGCGTGGCCAGAAAAAAAAACAAACAAAAAAACAACTCCTGATGCGCACGCTTCGCTGCCAACTTTGGCCATTTTGTGGCCTGGCCGCTGGGGGCCCCTCACTTATGCACCCTCCTTCCAGGCCCCAACGCCCTCTTCTCAGTGGCACTAGTCTCGTTGACTTTGCTAACCCTGTGGGCATCTGCTGGGCTGTTTGCTTAGAACCACAAGGTGAAGCCTGCTTTCCGCTCTGGTGCTTGAGGTATCCTGCTTCCTTTTGAATTTGCAGTGTGTCTTTTTAAGCTTAGATTTCTCTCCCCCCCCCATCCCCCAGTGAAATCAACTTTACAGGAGCCAAAGTAAACAGAGATTTATAGTCCTAATTGGTAATAAATCCTGGAGTTAATCATTTGCAGATGTAGCTATTCTCAAATAGCGACTTCATTTTTCCTGAGCATGGATCTTTACTCTTTCTTGTCTGGGGGTGGGTGTGGCCGTGGGGGATAGTTATTATCCTCGTGTAGAACAAGGCACCAAACTGAGGCCTCTTTTAAAAGGGCCAGCATGCTGCTGCTTGGAGAATGCCTCTGTTGGAAGCATGTTTGTTTCAGGAGACTGAGTTTATCGTCAGGCACACACCTCCTTATGCCCAATTTTTCTTTCTTGCTATCTTTTCTCTTAGACATACAGGCAGGTGCCAAAGCTGCCTTCTCCTTCGGCTTGGTATCTATTACATCAATTCTTTCCTCTTTGATCCCCTTCTCGGATCCTATTTATAAGCATGTTATTTCCCTACTAAACTTACTACCATTTTTTCTTTCCCCCTTTGCCCCTAGCTTCTCTCTTCTGTACTATACGGGTCATCATTCGAGCACTGGTTTGACATCTATTCTGACAAACCTTCCCCTGTCCCCACCAAGTATTGGGGTGTCAGGTAGATCGGTTTATGGGAATTCTCTGGGAGCCTTGGTGTGATTACTCATAGAATCAGATATTTAGAGCTGGAAAAGAGTCTATGTCATTTACCTATTTGAATACCTTAATTTTACAGATGAAGAAATGGAGGCTGGGAACGACTAAGTCACTTGCCTGGGTCTGTGAGGGACAGCAGCAGCATTCCATGAGGGTAGAGAGAAGGCTCTAGCTTATTCAGCCCTTCACACCCCCTCCCCTGCTGCGTTATAGACTGTGCCTAGTGCAAAAATATTCAGTACAAGGTTAGGTTCTATCTGGGGAGTGGCTGGGCCTGGAAGGAACACGAGTATGGATGTGTGTGTGTGTGTGTGTGTGTGTGTGTTAGTACGCAAATGTGTCGTCTGTGATTACTTTGGGAAAGCAATCCATGGAAACCTACCACATAAATATTTATGGGCCTTCTAATGTTTGTTCTGAGCCCCCTACAGTTTCAAAGGTGTGTCACTCTGTCTTCAAAAATACATTTCAAATATGAGTGCTGTGAACCAAGAATCGACTGTGTGCATCGGCCTGACAGCATGAATAGCTGACTTGGGCAAATGCGTTCTCCTAGGGCTTGGCGTTCTGTCTGCCTTTTTCCTTCTCCCTGGCCCTTGAATCAGTTCAGGAAAAGTGGTGTGAGGCAGAGAAGGACTGGAGAAAAGGAAGAATGGAGGGGGACAAAGGAACAGAGGGGAACAAATGAGCGGGGGTGGAGAGAAGAGAGAAACATGTATTACCATCTGTCACACATAAACAAGGGCTTTGTGTTGGAGGAGTAAACAGAGCTGCTAAAAGCCTCCTGTGTAGAAGCAGGGTGTTTTGTTTCTGCTCCTTTTTTCAGTTGGCTTAGAGAACGAAGCATGAGGTCGTTTCTGAAAAATCTGTGGGGAGCTTCTGGGAATCCTGAATCATCTGAACAAAACTTCACACAACCCCTCTGGGTGCTGAGGTCCTACAGTGATGCATCCTTTATGTCACACCTTTCTCCCAAGGAACGCAAAATGTTCTACAAATGTTGTCTTGTTTAGACTCCTCCTGGCCTGTTTCAGAATGGGGTGTGTGTGTGTGTGTGTGTGTAGGTTAAGGTTATGTGCGTTTCACAGACAGGAAACTGCGGCACAGGACGAAGTACAGGACTTTGCACAGCTACACAGTCGGTGTTTAGATAGTGTTCGGACTGTGGATCCTTCCGGGTCCTCCATGTCCTAATCCAGGCTGCTTCCAATTGTTATTTCTCCCACCTACCAGGGGTGGCTGGGAGGTATAGACTGATTGGAAACAATTTTGCTGAACTTTACTTTTGAAGAATTTAAAACATAAAGAAGTGGAGAGAATAGTATAAAAAAGCCTATGTGTTCATCGCTAGCCCGCTCCCTCCCGACACCCACTCCCCTACCACTTTCTCTTTAGATTATTTTGAAACAAATCCCTTTCATCCTGTTTCATCTGTAAATGTTTCAGTATGTATCTGTAAAATAGACTCCTTTAAAAACCTTAACTTAGTATCATTGTCACATCTAAAAACTGATAATAATTCCTTAATATCGAGCTTCCCTGGTGGTGCAGTGGTTGAGAATCCGCCTGCCAATTCAGGGGACATGGGGCCCTGGTCCGGGAAGATCCCATATGCCGCGGAGCAACTAAGCCCGTGCGCCACAACTACTGAGCCTGTGCTCTAGAGCCCGCGGGCCACAGCTACTGAAGCCCTCACGCCACAACTACTGAAGCCCGTGTGCCTAGAGCCCATGCTCCGCAACAAGAGAAGCCACCGCAATGAGAAGCCCGCGCACCGCAGCAAAGAGTAGCCCCCGCTCGCCACAACTAAAAAGAAAGCCCGTGTGCAGCAACAAAGACCCAGTGCAGCCAAAAATACATAAAGAAATAAATTTATAAAAAAAAAAAGAAATTTATTTAAAAAATTCCTTAATATCCTCTGATATCTAGCAGCATTAAAATTTCCCCAAATTATTATGTTTGGATAAACTCTTCACTTTTTGAAGCTATATACTTATTGCAGTGATGCTGTCATTGCTTGAAATAGTTTTTGGGTCCTGTCATTTAGGTTGTCACTGGGATTGGGTTTACTCTTTTGTAAACCCTTACAGATGGCAAAGTTTTATCTTTTGAAAGTAGATTTGCTTTTAGCATAAGCCAGAAGTCATTTGGAACCAAGCCTCAAGAATAAGATGGCTGATTGATAAATAATATTACTTATTCTATTTGGGTACTTAGTTCTCCAGTTCCATAAAAACTTAGATCCACTGCTTTGTAGTTATACATCTGATATCTGAATGAATGAAAGGCAGGTGTGATGTTAAAAATCAGAAGGGAATCAGCTCTTGTGTTGCAGCAGGGTCTTGGAGGCCCCCCTGCTGGGCTGGAGTTATTGTTTTAGTTGCTGGATCGTGGAGGGGAGGAAGCACGCAAGGCATTGACTAGTTAGCAGCCGGCACAGACGTGTTGCAATATTTTAACAGCAGACACGGCTGTACTGGGCACCCAGTAATGGCAGTGAGTCCCGTGAGAGGCTGTTTGCGCTGAAGGGACGTATTCAAAGGGAGGCTCTGGCTTCTTTTCCGGACAGAAGTTCCCGGGTGGGGAATATGCCTGCCATATTGTCTTCATCTTGTCTAGCCTGAGAGGTTCGGGCTAGACAAGATGAAGAATCATGCCTTCAGCAATTGAACGGGCTTTCTTTATGTAACAGAATACCTTGTGATCAGAAGGCCCTTTATACAAACACACTACCTCGTCCATCATCCCAGAGAAGTTAAGAAGTGTGCAATATGCAGGGATTGAAATGGCACCAGAACTCACATCTCTTGAGTCTAAATGGAGGGCTGCTCCCATCCTACCCAGGGGCTTCCAGAGAGCTTTTCGGGACGCCAAGTTGCCTTCACGAGTTCAGGGCACCTCAGTGTCAGCTGGCGAAACACCTACTTACTCCACTTGTCTCGGTCCATCCTGTGCAAATTAAGCAAATGACCACAAACCTACAAGTGAGAGGGGGAGGGGTAGGGGGTCCTCTGAATCATATGGGAGAAATGCCGAACAAAAACTCAATGCTGAAAAGAGCCTGGGTGACCTGGGTCTAGGCAGATTTCTAATCCTGCAGGAACAAGCTCAGGTTATGAAGAAGGTCCCTGACCTCTGGAGTCCCCCAGGAGCTTCCTGTCCTCTGAACATGGCTCCACGCTCAGGGCCAAAAGAGGTGGGCCACTGACCTCAGGCTGGGTGGAGCAGCCTCTTCCTGGGGCACGATTTCCAGCAGGAAGCTCTGCCCGCTGAAGATAACGATGCGCTTTGTTATGCCCGGAGGCTTTTTTATTTTTACTACTCTGGGATCAGCTTTCCAAAACAGACACTTGCCAATGCAGAAATGAAGATGGTAATGAGAAGGTGGCCTCCCATCCAGCACAATCCCCACCAGCTCCCACTCTGCTGGTTATTTTTTAAATACTCACAAGCCCTGTTGATTGAAATAACAGTAAGTTTTGTTTAATATGGTGTGGCCAGGAAGAGCAGGCTCAGGATGGAATGGGGACCCGGGGAGCTTCTCTTCTGGCCCTGCAGCTGATCTAACATAAAGTCGCATTCTTTATGCCTCAGTTTCCCACCTGCAAAATGGAGCTGGAGACCCTCATGTTATTTGTTGAGTATAATGGCTGTGAGACAGAATGCAATCTTGTTTAAAGACGTATTAAGAAGTCCAGTAATCCAAGCCTGCAGTTCCACCTCTAACTCAACAGAACCCCAAGGGAAATATGTCTGTGTGTCCACTGAAAACATGTACAAGAATGTTCGTAGCAACTCTGCTCCTAACAGCCCTGACTGGAAACATGCTAAATATCCATGGACACCAGGATGGATAAATACATTGTGGTATATCAACACAGTGGAATGCTAGACAGCAAGGAGAATGAACTAAATGAACTAAAACTACAAGCACAGGTCGGATGAATCTCACAAATGTAATGCTGAGGGAAAGAAGCCCATCACACACTCTTTCACAGTGCTGTCTGTTAAGGGTGCACGGCACACACCCGCTCCAGGGCCTTCCACTGCCATGGTCTCCTCTCCCTTCATTCTCAGCCAGGTGTCTCCCTGTGTAGCCCAGCACCTCTGCCAGCAGGCAGCCTCAGCTGCTGAACGATTCACCTCCTCCCTCCCTCCCTCTTGGAATCACCCTGGCCCTGTGGCCATCCTCACTCTGGCCTCCATGATTTTTGTTGCTCTTCTGAGCATGATTTTGATGTTGAAGCTGCCAGTTGTTTTCTTGTTTCCTACAAGGAGAATTTCAAACTTATTTATGGACATATCATCAGGAATTTGTTTATCTTGGTGCCCTCTCAGGTCGAATTCATGGCCCCCTTCTCTCCCTCCTCTTCCGTTCATCACAGTGGCTGCTTTGGGTCAGTTTCCAATAGGATTTCGGATGAGAGCTCAGGCAAAGACCGTAAAGTATGCCTTCTCTTTGGGATAGTGATGGTTTAGTACAGGATTTATGAGGTCCATTGCCCAAATCACAAGTCCTATCTGTTCTCTAAAGCTATAGACGGTAATTTGTTTTCCTCAGAGGGACTGAAAAAATTCCAGGTGAAAACTTGACAGACTCCAAAGTAAGGGCGCCCACAGCTGGTCTAACAGATGATTCATTTACAGTAAAGGCCCACAGGGACCAGTAGACCTGACACATGCCTGGAAAATACCATTGTATAGTGTTCTTACTGGTCCCTCCTAGTTTCATATTCCCTGCCCAACCCCTGAGGTATTCCTTTACAAAACTGCATCATCGAAGAGAAAAGGTAGATGAAGGCCGCTTTGTGTTCATTTTGTTGGGGATTATTAAACATTTGCTATTTGTGTTATTTCTCTTGTCAAAAGGAAGATAAACAAGTGCTGGGTGTCTAGTTAGGACCGTGCCTCGTTTCTCGCTGTGAATTGTGCTCTTCTCAAGGTCAAAAGCTTAGCAAAACATTGTCACAAAAATGCTGTAATTAAGATTCATTTAGAGAAATTTGGATAAAAAAATGTGTTTAAGAAGATTATCAACTTATGACTCAGCCTAACCATGTAAATCTTTTTAAAAAGTAGCAGAAGTTTCTTAAGCTCCATTTAGAAATCTCTCTACTATTCTCCCCAGGAAACTTATATTATGAATAGAGAGATTAAGAAGAATAATCTGGCATTTTGGAGGCTCAGATGTTTAGAGATGGGATATTTATTCTACAAGATAGTTAAAAAATTTACAAGCCAATTTGGGGTTGTGGGATGGATATACTTTATATATCCAAAAATAGGGAGTTTTGTAATTAAATTATCTGCCCTTCTTATTCTTCTCTCTAGATCAGTGGCTCTCAAATTTGAGCATGCATCAGAATTACCTGGGGGGCTTGTTAAAATCTAAATTGCCCTCAGAGATTCTGATTCTGTCTGTAGGTCTGGGATGGGCTCTGAAATTGCATTTCTAACTAGTTTCCACATAATATTGATGCTGCTGGTCTGGGACCACACTTTGAGAACCACTGTTCTAGATCATCGTAAACCTGGCTGCACATTAAAATTACCTAAGAGAGCTTTAAAAATACCCAATAGTTGGCCATACCAGACCAATTGAATCAGAACATCTCTGTGAGGGGATCCTGGTCATAGAATGTTTCAGAAGCAACTCTCACGATTCTGTTGTGTAGTCAAGGTTGAGAATCTTTGTTCTAGGTGAAACTTACTTATATTCCAGCCTTCAAAGATCATGATACCAAAGCAGTTAATAGCTAGCAGTTGGGTGCTTCTTAAACTGCAGGCTTCATTGCCCTCTGTCTGGCCAGCCCAAGCTGCAGGGTGGCATCCTCACATGCCAAGGAGTATCAGTTTCTGGAGCTAGTTTGAAGTTTGTGCTATCAGCAAGATTACAAAAGGTTCTCTGGGAGTTTTCTTCTGCCTCATAACTGGGAAGGCAGCCTGAGTCAGAACAGGTTCATGTTGTACTTTGGCATGTGATAGCTAGTCTGGGAGACAATGAGTCATTCTAGCTTTTTAAAAGAAAGGCAGCAAAACAATATTTCTTACTGCTTTCTCTGATATTTTCTTATTTAAGCCCCAAACAGCAACTAGGTCAAGGCTAAAAGAATTATCTGCATTTTTACAGATGAGAAAACTGAGGCCCAAAGGAGTTAAGTGAACTTCCCAAGGTCACAAGGAAGTGGCAGAGCTGTGATTGAACTTGGGGCTGTCTGACTCCAAAGGCAATATATGCAAATCAATCAATGTGATACACCATATTAACAAATTGAAGAATAAAAACCATAAGATCATCTCAATAGATGCAGAACAAGGTTTCGACAAAATTCAACACCCATTTACGATAAAAACTCTCCAGAAAGTGGGCATAGAGGGAACCTACCTCAACATAATATAGGCCACGTATGACGAACCCACAGCAAACATTATTCTCAATGGTGAAAAACTGAAAGCATTTCCTCTAAAATCAGGAACAAGACTAGGCTATCCACTCTCGCCACTATTATTCAACATAGTTTTGGAAGTCCTAGCCACGGCAATCACAGAAGAAAAAGAAATAAAAGGAATCCAGACTGGCGAAGAAGAAGTAAAACTGTCACTGTTTGTAGATGACATTATACTATATATAGAAAATCCTAAAGATGCCACCAGAAAACCACTAGAGCTAATCAATGAACTTAATAAACTCACAGGACACAAAATTAATACACAGAAATCTCTTGCACTCCTATACATTGAAAATGAAAATTCAGAAAGAGAAATTAAGGAAACAATCCCATTTACCACTGCAACAAAAGAATAAAATACCTAGGAATAAACCTACCTAAGGAGGCAAAAGACCTGTATGCAAAAAACTATGATACTGATGAAAGAAATCAAAGATGACACAAACAGATGGAGAGATATACCATGTTCTTGGATTGGAAGAATCAACATTGTGAAAATGACTATACTACCCAAAGCAATCTACAGATTCAATGCAATTGCTATCAAATTACCAACAGCATTTTTCACAGAACTAGAACAAAAAATTTTACAATTTGTATGGAAACACAGAAGACCTCGAATAGCAAAAGCAATCTTCAGAAAAAAAAAAGAAAAAAAACAGAGCTGGAGGAATCAGGCTCCCTGATTTCAGGCTCTACTACAGGGCTACAGTAATCAAGACAGTATGGTACTGGCACAAAGCAGAAATATAGATCAGTGGAACAAGCTAGAAAGCCCAGAGATAAACCCACACACATATGGTTACCTTATCTTTGACAAAGGAGGCAAGAATATACAATGGAGCAAAGACAGCCTCTTCAATAAGTGGAGCTGGGAAAACGGGACAGCTACATGTAAAAGAATGAAATTGAACACTTCCTAACACCATACACAAAAATAAACTCAAAATGGATTAAAGACCTAAATGTAAGGCCAGACACTATAAAACTCT
The DNA here is from genome assembly GCF_028023285.1 of Balaenoptera ricei. Lineage (NCBI taxonomy): Eukaryota > Metazoa > Chordata > Mammalia > Artiodactyla > Balaenopteridae > Balaenoptera > Balaenoptera ricei. The sequence goes on from NC_082642.1 coordinate 65,407,901, forward strand.
TAGAGGAAAACATAGGCAGAACACTCTTTGACATAAATCGCAGCAAGATCTTTTTTGACCCACCTCCTAGAGTAATGGGAATAAAATCAAAAATAAACAAATGGGACCTAATGAAATTTAAAAGCTTTTGCACAGCAATGGAAACCATAAACGAGACGAAAAGACAACCCTCAGAATGGGACAAAATATTTGCAAATGAAGCAATGGACAAAGGATTAATCTCCAAAATATACAAGCAGCTCATGAAGCTCAATATCAAAAAAACAAACAACCCAATCCAAAAATGGGCAGAAGACCTAAATAGACACTTCTCCAAAGAAGACATATAGATTGCCAACAAACACATGAAAAGATGCTCAACATCGCTAATTAATAGAGAAATGCAAATCAAAACTACAATGAGATATCACCTCACACCAGTCAGAAAGGCCATCATCACACAATCTACAAACAACAAATGCTGGAGAGGGTGTGGAGAAAAGGGAACCCTCTTGCACCGCTGGTGGGAATGTAAATTGATACAGCCACTATGGAAAACAGTATGGAGGTTCCTTAAAAAACTAAAAATGGAACTACCATATGATCCAGCAATCCCACTACTGGGCATATACCCTGAGAAAAACATAATTCAAAAAGATACATGTACCACAATGTTCACTGCAGCACTATTTACAATTTCCAGGACATGGAGGCAACCTAAATGTCCATCGACAGATGAATGGATAAAGAAGATGTGGCACATATATACAATGGAATATTACTCAGCCATAAAAAGAAACGAAATGGAGGTATTTGTAGTGAGGTGGATGGACCTAGAGTCTGTCATACAGAGTGAAGTAAGTCAGAAAGAGAAAAACAAATACAGTATGCTAACACATATATACGGAATCTAAGGAAAAAAAAAAAGGTCATGAAGAACCTAGTGGCAAGACGGGAATAAAGACACAGACCTACTAGAGAATGGACTTGAGGATATGGGGAGGGGGAGGTGTAAGATGTGACAGGGTGAGAGAGTGGCATGGACATATATACACTACCACATGTAAAATAGATAGCTAGTGGGAAGCAGCCGCATAGCACAGGGAGAGCAGCTCTGTGCTTTGTGACCACCTAGAGGGGTGGGATAGGGAGGGTGGGAGGGAGGGAGACGCAAGAGGGAAGAGATATGGGAACATATGTATATGTATAACTGATTCACTTTGTTATAAAGCAGAAACTAACACACCATTGTAAAGCAATTATACTCCAATAAAGATGTTAAAAAAAAGGTTGTGGCACATATATACAATGGAATATTACTCAGCCATAAAAAGGAACGAAATTGGGTCATTTATAGAGATGTGGGTGGACCTAGAGACTGTCACACAGAGTGAAGTAAGAAGGAAAAACAAGTATGGTATATTAATGCATATATGTGGAATCTGAAAAAATTGGTATAGACGATCTTATTTACAAAGCAGAAATAGAGACACATGTAGAGAGCAAACATGGATACCAAGGGGGAAAGGGGGAGGTGGGATGAATTGGAAAATTGGTGTTGACATATATACACTATTGATACTATGTATAAAATAGATAACTAATGAACCTACTGTATAGCACAGGGAACTCTACTCAATGCTCTGTGGTGACCTAAATGGGAAGGAAATCCAAAAAAGAGGGGATATATGTATACATATAGCTGATTCACTTTGCTGTACAGTAGAAACTAATACAACATTGTAAAGCAACTATGCTCTAATAAAAATTAAAACAAAAACAAAAACTGTAAACCAATTACATATATGAATTTAGATATGCTAACATTAAAAAAAAATTCAAATAAAATCTAGCTTTGTATCAAAAAAACAAAAAAACAAAACCATAGGCAGTGGGTTCCTGCCACCTCATCACTTTTGCAAAATTCCTCTGGTTCTCCAGAAACATAGATATTATGCACTGACTACATAATTTGTAGGTCCCAGTGCAAAATGAAACCATGGAGCCTCTTGTTAAAAAATTGTTAAGAATTCAAGAAGACAGCAGCAGAGCATTAAGCCAAGTGCAGAGCCCTGTGTGACTGCACAGATCATCCACCCATGGGGCCAGCCCTGATGTTATGTGTTAATCTGCAGAGACTACATATCAAACATTCTGAGCAAATAAGAAGGTCTGTTCAGAGGCACCCTGGTGGGGAGGTAGGAGCCCCAGATCTGAGCATGGAGATTCTGGATTCCAGTAATAGCTCTATGAATAACTTCCTGTTATTCCTGTTGACCTTGAGCATGTTATTTAACCTCTTGGAGGTTCAGTTTACTTATCTGTAAGGTTGAGAGAGGGCGAAGTGGGGAAGTGGTGGGCCATGTCAGTGTTTCTCAAACTTTATTTATATGTTATTTATATTCATATACTACATTTTTAGTATAGTGGTTATGATCATGGACTCTGGACCCACACACCTGAGTTCTAATTTGGCTTTGCTGTATTCTACCTGTGTGACCTCAGTCAAGTGCCACAGTTTCCTCATCTGTGAAATGCAGGTGGTTGTGCAGATTAAATAAGTTAACATAAGTAAAGTCCTTGGAATGATGGCTAATATGTGGCAAGAGCTATATAAGTGTTAATTATTACTTTGAATCATATGGCACATGTACTAGTACTAGTTTTTTCTTCAATTTGACTCTTTAAAAAACTTTTATTGCGGTATAATTGCTTTACAAGGTTGTGTTAGTTTCTGTTGTACAACAAATGAATCAGCTATAAGTATACATACATCCCCATATCCCCTCCCTCATGAGCCCCCCTAACATCCTCCCTATCCCACTCCTCTAGATCGTCACAAAGCATCGAGCTGATCGCCCTGTGCTATGCAGCAGCTTCCTACTAGCCATCCATTTTACATTTGGTAGTGTATATATGTCACTGCTACTCTCTCACTTCGTCCCAGCTTCCCCTTCCCCGCCTGTGTCCTCAAGTCTGTTCTCTATGCCTGCGTCTTTATTCCTGCCCTGCCACTAGGTTCATCAGTACCGTTTTTTTTAGATTACATATATGTGCGTTAGCACACGGTACTTGTTTTTCTCTTTCTGACTTACTTCACTCTGTATGATAGACTCTAGGTCCATCCACCTCATTACAAATAACTCAATTTTGTTCTTTTTTATGGCTGAGTAATATTCCATTGTATATATGTGCCACATCTTCTTTACCATTCATCTGTCGATGGACATTTAGGTTGCTTCTATGTCCTGGAAATTGTAAATAGTGCTGCAGTGAACATTGTGGTACATGTATCTTTTTGAATTATAGTTGTCTCAGGGTATATGCCCAGTAGTGGGATTGCTGGATCATATGGTAGTTCCATTTTTAGTTTTTTAAGGAACCTCCATACTGTTTTCCATAGTGGCTGTATCAATTTACATTCCCACCAGCGGTGCAAGAGGGTTCCCTTTTCTCCACACCCTCTCCAGCATTTGTTGTTTGTAGATTTTGTGATGATGGCCATCCTGACCAGTGTGAGGTGATACCTCACTGTGGTTTTGATTTGCATTTCTCTAGTGATTAGTGATGTTGAGCATCCTTTCATGTGTTTGTTGGCAATCTGTGTGTCTTCCTTGGAGAAATGTCTATTTAGGTCTTCCGCCCATTTTGGGATTGGGTTGTTTGTTTTTTTGATATTGAGCTTCATGAGCTGCTTGTATATTTTGGAGATTAATCCTTTGTCCATTGCTTCATTTGCAAATATTTTGTCCCATTCTGAGGGCTGTCTTTTCGTCTCATTTATGGTTTCCTTTGCTGTGCAAAAGCTTTTAAATTTCATTAGGTCCCATTTGTTTATTTTTGATTTTATTCCCATTACTCTAGGAGGTGGGTCAAAAAAGATCTTGCTGCAATTTATGTCAAAGAGTGTTCTGCCTATGTTTTCCTCTAAGAGTTTTATAGTGTCTGGCCTTACATTTAGGCCTTTAATCCATTTTGAGTTTATTTTTGTGTATGGTGTTAAGAAGTGTTCAATTTCATTCTTTTACATGTAGCTGTCCAGTTTCCACAGCTCCACTTATTGAAGAGGCTGTCTTTGCTCCGTTGTATATTCTTGCCTCCTTTGTCAAAGATAAGGTAACCATATGTGTGTGGGTTTATCTCTGGGCTTTCTAGCTTGTTCCACTGATCTATATTTCTGTTTTTGTGCCAGTACCATACTGTCTTGATTACTGTAGCCTTGTAGTAGAGTCTGAAGTCAGAGAGTCTGATTCCTCCAGCTCCATTTTTTTCCCCTCAAGATTGCTTTTGCTATTCGAAGTCTTTTGTGTTTCCATACAAATTGTAAAATTTTTTGGTCTAGTTCTGTGAAAAATGCCGTTGGTAATTTGATAGCAATTGCATTGAATCTGTAGATTGCTTTGGGTAGTATAGTCATTTTCACAATGTTGATTCTTCCAATCCAAGAACATGGTATATCTTTCCATCTGTTTGTATCATCTTTGATTTTCTTCGTAAGTGTCTTATCGTTTTCTGCATACAGGTCTTTTGCCTCCTTAGGTTGGTTTATTCCTAGATATTTTATTCTTTTTGTTGCAGTGGTAAATGGGAGTGTTTCCTTGATTTCTCTTTCTGAGTTTTCATTGTTAGTGTATAGGAATGCAAGAGATTTCTGTGCATTAATTTTGTATCCTGCTACTTTACCAAATTCACTGATTAGCTCTAGTAGTTTTCTGGTGGCATCTTTAGGATTATATATAGAGAGTATCATGTCATCTCCAAACAGTGACAGTTTTACTTCTTCTTTTCCAATTTGGATTCGTTTTATTTCTTTTTCTTCTCTGATTGCCATGGCTAAAACTTCCAAACTATGTTGAATAATAGTGGTGAGAGTGGGCACCTTTGTCTTGTTCCTGATCTTAGAGGAAATACTTTCAGTTTTTTACCATTGAGAATGATGTTGGCTGTGGGTTTGTCATATATGGAGTTTATTATGTTGAGGTAGGTTTCCTCTATACCCTCTTTCTGGAGAGTTTTTTTCTTAAATGTGTGTTGAATTTTGTCAAAAGCTTGTTCTGCATCTATTGAGACTATCATATCGTTTTTATTCTTCAGTTTGTTAATGTGGTGTGTCACATTGATTGATTTGCATATATTGAAGAATCCTTGCATTCCTGGGATAAACCCCACTTGATCATGGTGTATGATCCTTTTAATGTGCTGTTGGATTCTGTTTGCTAGTATTTGTTGAGGATTTTTTCATCTATGTTCATCAGTGATATTGGCCTGTAATTTTCTTTTTTTTGTGACATCCTCGTCTGGTTTTGGTATCAAGGTGATGGTGGCTTCGTAGGATGAGTTTGGGAGTGTTCTTCCCTCTGCTATATTTTGGAAGAGTTTGAGAAGGATAGGTGTTAGCTCTTTTCTAAAAGTTTGATAGAAATCACCTGTGAAGACATCTGGCCCTGGGCTTTTGTTTGTTGGAAGATTTTTAATCACAGTTTCAGTTTCAGTGCTTGTGATTGGTCTGTTCATGTTTTCTATTTCCTCCTGGTTCAGTCTTGGAAGGTTGTAGTTTTCTAAGAATTTGTCCATTTCTTCCAGGTTGTCCATTTTATTGGCATATAGTTGCTTGTAGTAGTCTCTCATGACCCTTTGTATTTCTGTGGTGTCACTTGTTACTTTTCCTTTTTCATTTCTATTTCTGTTGCTTTGAGTCTTCTCCCTTTTTTTCCTGATGAGTCTGGAAAAATGTTTTATCAATTTTGTTTATCTTCTCAAAGAATCAGCTTTTAGTTTTATTGATGTTTGCTATTGTTTCCTTCATTTCTTTTTCATTTATTTCTGATCTGATCTTTATGATTTCTTTCCTTCTGCTGACTTTGGGGTTTTTTGTTCTTTCTCTAATTGCTTTAGGTGTCAGGTTAGGTTGTTTATTTGAGATTTTTCTTGTTTGTTGAGGTAGGGTTGTATTGCTATAAACTTCCCTCTTAGAACTGCTTTTGCTGCATCCCATAGGTTTTGGGTCGTCGTGTTTTCATTGTCATTTGTTTCTCGGTATTTTTTGATTTCCTCTGTGATTTCCTCAGTGATCCCTTGGTTGTTTAGTAGCGTATTGTTTAGCCTCCATGTGTTTGTAGTTTTTACAGTTTTTTTTCCTGTAATTGATATGTAGTCTCATAGTGTTGTGGTTGGAAAAGATGCTTGATACAATTTCAATTTTCTTAAATTTACTGAGGCTTGATTTGTGACCCAAGGTGTGATCTATCCTGGAGAATGTTCCGTGTGCACTTGAGAAGAAAGTGTATTCTGTTGTTTTTGGATGGAATGTCCTATAAATATCAATTAAGTCCATCTGATCTAATGTGTCATTTAAAGCTTGTGTTTTCTTATTTATTTTCTGTTTGGATGATCTGTCCATTGGTGTAAGTGGAGTGTTAAAGGCACCCACTATTATTGTGTTACTGTTGATTTCCCTGTTTATGGCTGTTAGCATTTGCCTTACGTATTGAGGTGCTCCTGTGTTGGGTGAATAGATATTTACAATTGTTATATCCTCTTGGATTGATCCCTTGATCATTATATAGTGTCCTTCCTTGTCTCTTGTAATAGTCTTTATTTTAAAGTGTATTTTATCTGATGAGTATTGCTACTCCAGCTTTCTTTTGATTTCCATTTGCATGGAATATCTTTCTCCATCCCCTCACTTTCAGTCTGTATGTGTCCCTAGGTCTGAAGTGGGTCTCTTGTAGACAACATATATATGGGTCTTGTTTTTCTATCCATTCAGCCAGTCTGTGTCTTTTGGTTGGGGCATTTAATCCATTTACATTTGAGGAAATTATTGATATGTATGTTCCTATTACCGTTTTCTTAACTGTTTTGGATTTGTTTTTGTAAGTCTTTTCCTCCTCTTGCGTTTCCTGCCTAGAGAAGTTCCTTTAGCATTTTTTGTAAAGCTGGTTTGGTGGTGCTGAATTCTCTTAACTTTTGCTTGTCTGTAAAACTTTTGATTTCTCCATCAAATCTGAATGAGATCCTTGCTGGGTAGACTAATCTTGGTTGTAGGTTTTTCCCTTTCATCAGTTTAAATATATCTTGCCACTCCCTTCTGGCCTGTAGAGTTTCTGCTGAAAGATCAGCTGTTAACCTTATGGGGATTTCCTTGTATGTTATTTGTTGCTTTTCCCTTGCTGCTTTTAATATTTTTTCATTGTGTTTAATTTCTGTTAGTTTGATTAATATGTGTCTCGGCATGTTTCTTCTTGGGTTTATCCTGTATGGGACTCTCTGCACGTCTTGGACTTGATTGACTGTTTCCTTTCCCATGTTGGGGAAGTTTTCAACTATAATCTCTTCAAATATTTTCTCAGACCCTTTCTTTTTTCTTCTTCTTCTGGTATGCCTATAATTCGTTGTTGGTATGCTTAATATTGTCCCAGAGGTCTCTGAGACTGTCCTCAATTCTTTTCATTCTTTTTTCTTTATTCTGCTCCCTGGCAGTTATTTCCACCTTTCTATCTTCCAGCTCACTTATCCACTCTTCTGCCTCAGTTATTTCGGTATTTTTTATTTAATTAAAAAAATTAAATAAAGTATTTTTAATTTCAGTTATTGTGTTGTTCATTAATGTTTGTTGGCTCTTTAGTCTTTCTAGGTCCTTGTTAAATGTTTCTTGTATTTTCTCTATTCTATTTCCAAGATTTTCGGTCATCTTTACTATCATTACTCTGAATTCTTTTTCAGGTAGTTTGCCTATTTCCTCTTCATTTATTTGGTCTTGTGGGTTTTTATCTTGCTCCTTTGCCTGTAAGATATTTCTCTGTCTTCTCACTTTGTCTAATTTACAGTATTTGAGGTCTCCTTTCCCTCGGCTGCAGGGTCGTAGTTCCTCTTGCTTCTGTTCTCTGCCCCCGGTGGTGGGGTTGGTCCAGTGCCGTGTGTAGGCTTCCTGATGGGAGGGACTGGTGCCTGCTTTCTGGTGGGTGAAGCTGAGTATTTTCCCTCTGATGAGAAAGGCCATGTCATGTGGTATGTTTTGGGGTGTCTGTGAGCTTAGTATCACTTTAGGTAGTCTGTGTGCTGATGCGTGGGTTTTTGTTCTTGTCTTGTTTGTTGTTTAGTGTGAGGTGTCCAGCATTGGGAGCTGCTGGCAGTTGGGTGGAGCTGGGTCTTGGATTCAGAAAGAGGCCTCCAGGAGAGCTCTTGGTGATTAATCTTCCCTGGGGCCAGGAATTCTCTAGTGGTCCAGCATCCTGGGCTCAGTGCTCCCACTCCAGAGCCTCAGGCTCGACTTCTGTTTGAGGGACCATGACCCCACAAGTCGCTCGTCCCAGCAATAAGGGAGATTAAGGAAAAAAAAAAACAAAACTAACAAAACCCCAGACAAATGGTAAAAAGTAAAATCATACAAACAGAAACAGAAACAAGGAAACATGCACACACAGAAAAGAAACAAAAGCAGAACAAAATAAATCAAATAGCAAGAGAACAACCAGACAAACAAAAGAACCCAAGAAGAAAATCAAACAATTAAGAAGAAAGCTGACAAAAACCCAAAACCAAAAAACAAAACCAAAGCAGAGTGCCAACTGAAGAATGAAGCAAAGAAACAAAGCAAACCAACAAAAATGATATTTAAAAAAAAGAAAAGAAAAACAGAAAGGGGAAAGAAGACAGAAGAGCAAAAAGGCAACATAGAAACAAATATTTAAAAAAATAGAAAATATATTAAAGAAAAAAAAGACAAACAAAACCCCAGAGAAATGGTAAAAACAAAATCAAACATAAACAGAAACAAGGAAACACACATATAAAAGGAACAAAAACAGAGCCAAATAAAACAAAAAGCCAGAGAACAACCAGACAAATAGAAGAATTCAAAAATGAAATCAAACAATTAGGATTAAAAGTAACAAAAACACATAACCTAAAAACAAAACCAAAGCAGTGTGCCAACTGAAGAATAAAGCAAGGAAACAACAAACTGATAAAAATGATTAAAAAGATAATAATAATAAACTAAAATAAAAAGGGAAAAAACACAGGACAACAGAAAAGCAAAGTAGCAATAGAAATATATATATATAAAAGAAAAATATATTAAAGAAAAAGAGGAAGAAAAAAATAAGGGAAAAGAACACAGAACAACAGAAAAGCAAAGTATAAATAGAAATGTATAAAAAAAATTAAAAAAGTTATAAAACAGAGATCCCAAAAGACTAAATAAACAAAACAAAAAAACCCCTTAAAACAACAAGAAACAAACAAAAAAAGAAAGAAAAAGAAACCAAAAAAAAAAAAAAGCTAGAACCAACAACAGAATGAATCAAAACATAATAAAGTCAATAGTAATAATTATGTTTCCGTGGGATGTCTGCTGTAAGTGTCCTTGCACACGCCGTGAGCCACAGCCCCCCCTCTGCCTCCCGGCTGGTCTCTGGACCTGCTGTGGGCACTGTGGGGACCACTCAGGCTCTGATCTGGCCCAGTTCCTGTGTGTGCTGCCCACAACGTCCACAGCTGCCAGAGCTAGACCGTTTTCATTTGTGGGAACACTCAGTGTCTACTCAGATATTCCATAGACGCAGGGTCTACCTAACTGATTGTGGGGATTTAATCTGCAGCTTGTACAGCTGGTGGAAAGATTTTCCATCTTCTTCCTTAGTCACCCCATCCCTGGGGTTCAGTTTTGGTTTTATCCCCAGCTCTGTACGTGGTCCACCTACAGGAGTCTTGTCCTGAGTCTGCCTTGGAGCTCTTGGGTCTGCCCCTGTGAGGACCGGGCGCAGAGGTGGTATGACTGCTTGGATCATGGGAGCCCCAGGTGCACCAAATGCGCAGCGAAGCTGGCGGCCACGGGTGCAAGAGCCCTAATGAGGGCCTTTTCTGCTGCCTGGCATAAGGCACATGAGGGCCAGCCCTGAGGGGGCTTTTTTTATTGCCCAGCAGCCAGCGCACAAGAGCCAGCCCTGAGTGGGCTTCTTTTTTTTTTTTTTTTTTTTTAAATAAATTTCTTTATTTATTTGTTTATTTTTTGGCTGTGTTGGGTCTTCGTGCTGTGCTCAGGCTTTCTCTAGTTGTGGCGAGCAGGGGCCACTCTTCGTTGTGATGCACAGGCTTCTCATTGTGGCGGCTTCTCTTGTTGCGGAGCGTGGGCTCCAGGTGCGTGCTCTTCAGTAGTTGTGGCTGGCGGACTCTAGAGCGCAGGCTCAGTAGCTGTGGTGCACAGGTCCAGCTGGTACGTGGCACATGGGATTTTCCAGGACCAGGGCTCGAACCCGTGTCCCCCGCACCATCAGACGGACTCCCAACACTGCGCCACCAGGGAAGCCCCCTGGGCTTCTTTTATTGTCACTGGCAGGTGCCGGTGTGTAGGTAGAGAGAGGCTACAGTAGTGGCTCCTCCCCCTGCGTGTGACTGAGCAATAGTACCCTGCTTCCATGGCCGTCCGGTCTTCCTCCCTAGGCATTCCCTGCTGCAGATTTCCTCCCTCCCGTCCCCTCAGTCCGTCTCCCCACAGCCAACAGCAGTTCTCGCTCTGAGCCTGTTCTCCAGTCCCCACGCACCAGCTCCCAGCCCCTTTGCACACCTGTGAATACATGTCCCAGGCCCAGGCACGTATGGCCACAGTACGGACTGTCTGTGTATTTCTCACTCTGTCCTGTCTGCCACAGACTGGCCGCTTCACCCTCTTCTGACAGCCTCTAATGCTTCCCTTCTGTCCCAGTCTATTTCCCTGTCAGAGAGGGGGTTTCCCCGAATTCAGGGCTCTCTCCTCTGCTTCAGCTTCCCCTCCCTGGGGTGCAGGTCCTGTCCCGCTTCCTCTCCTCCTCCTTCTCCCTTCTTTTTTTCCATCCTACCCAGTTATGCAGGGATCTTTATAGTCCTTTCCAGTGTCCAAGGTCTTCTGCTAGTTTTCAGCTGGTGTTCTGTGAGAATTGTTGCTTCTACAGATGTATTCCTGATGCATCCGTGGAGAGAGATGAACTCCACGTCCACCTACTCTCTGCCATCTTGAATCTCCTTGACTCACTTTTAAAATTTAAAAATAATCACCAGATTCATCTGAATGTATATATTTTTCTAGTATTTGTGAAAGTGAATAATAATCATATAATATTTTAAAAAGTTCATTCATATACTCTCTAAAATCAGTCCAAATATTAACAATGGAATGGTCACCACACTGTGGGTAACACTGTACTAGATGTTGGAGGCTTCTTCTAGCTTAAATAGTCCAGGAAAAGATGAATAAATTCATGTGTATTTGTGTCTGTGCCTTCATTCATTTGACAAATACATGACTGTAATATTTCTACCCACTTCATTCATTTCTGCCCATAATAACATCTTTCCATTGGTTAGCTTCTTGTTCCAGTGGAAAAATGTTTAAACAGAAAAGAGAGATTGTGAATAAATCATATAAATGCTTAGAACTTTGATGAGTCGGTGGGGTCCTCTCAAGAGATCCCTTAAAGTCTAACAAAGGATGAGGCTTAGGGTAGTGAAAAATTGGTACAAAATGCTTACAGGAAGGCATAGGATGGCCTTCAGATGTGAGGAGTCTTCTGGGAGACATATGTTCTTTCCTTTGAATACTGTGTTTCCCCCCCACTTCCTTCTACCTAAATCCTATCTTATAGGCCCAGTTCAAATTCTACCTCCTTAAAGTCCTTTCCAGCTATTCTGACTGGAAGTTTCCTTTTTTTCATCTGAAGAGTGCTTTACAATCATAGAAAAGTATTTATTAAGCACGAACTATGTTCCGGCACAGAGGTCACCGGGTTGAACACCCATATCCCTGACCTCAAGGAGTGGATGGGCTACAACTCAATGACTCTCTATGCTGCCTTGCCCAGGCTGGTTGATTCACACATATTTGTCTTGCCTCCCTTAAGGCTGAGTTACTTATTCTTTACTTTTCTATTCCTTAAAGCACCTAAGGACTCTCCTTAGCTAAATATTTGTTGCCAGAGACCCCAGGGTTACCAAGTTGTATAGGAAATATGAAAATAATAACTAAGGAACTTTAAAATTAGTCTTCACTTAAACATCCGTCTCAAGTTATCACAAGCACCAATCCCCAGCAATTTCATAAACATCAGTGATGGTCATATAGGATAAACATGTAATGTGAATATAATATAAATTGATCCCAAAGGAAAACTAGAAATCTTGGGAATGATACAGGACTTCCTGAAGGCAGTGAAAGTGAGTTTAGAGAGAGCAATAGTAATTCACTCAAAGCTGTGGATGTTGATGACCCAACAGAGTCCTATCAGTTATCAATAGAAGAAGAGAAAAGCAACAAGGATGATGGTATGATGGGTACTTCCCAAGAGAATGACTGGAATATCAAAGGATGAAGAAAGATCTTGGGAAAAAATGAAAAACTTGAATATTTTGCAAAGTCAACAAAAAGTGAGGGCTGTTAAATGGTGCCATGATACAGTTTTGTCAAAAAACTGTGCCTAAAACCCCATCCTTAATTCATAGTTTGCTCATTTAAAAAAATATGGCATGACTGCTATTTTAATTTTGTTGAACGTAAGATAAATAAAATTTTTCATAGTTTTTAGTTTTTAAGAGTTCCAGCCAGCCTTTCCCACCCTCATTTTTATATGTTATTTTTGTCCTTTTTAAAAATGTGGATTCATTTTAAGTGGACTTTCTATGATACTAATTATCCACAAGAAGAACATCCAGTAATAGTATTCAATGAAGTGAAGGATTGATCAGTATCATTCTTCAAGACTAACAACCAAGACCATAACAGGCAGAAAGGGCACAATTGGCTGTTTTGACTCTAAAGCAGGAAGTAGGGATCCACAGAACCAGCCAGATTTCTCTCGGAATAGTGATGCCCAGTCCAGCTAGGAGGTAATTTTGAGATAAGCCTGATCAAGGCCTTAGAAGGGAACTCTCAAGGCTTCAAAGGAAGTTGCTTACCCACAAAGCACCAGACCGCAAACCGGATCCACGTGATGGTGGAGAGCTTCAGCATGAGATAGATGTTCACCAGCATGGCAAAGGCAGGCACAAAGGGGAGACAGGGAGCCATATAGGGCAGCTTCTTGGGGTTCTCTGGCTGCTGCAGGATCACAAACACCAGGATGCTGATCAGCAGCACCATGAGAATGACCAGAAGGACGGCCCACCAGCTCTGCTCTGAGATGTAGTCGGAACCGAAGATGATGAAGGAGCAGAAGATGAACATGAGGACGAAGAGCAGGAGCACGCAGATGGTCGCCGTGTGCCCTGTCGCTGCTGTGGGCCGGTCCATCTTGCCTGGAAGGCCCAGCCGGATCCTCATGGTGTAGTAACGGGGCCCAATCAGCTTCTTTAACTTGATGAGATAAATGTTTTCAGTTTCATCGGCTTCTATGCCTGTGGTCACGTCCACGGTGCCGTAGTTTGGGTGGTTGACGTTGTAGGTTGACTTGTCTGATTTCCCTATGAGCATCTCATTGTCTCCCAAGGATGGTAAGTTCTTAGCCCCACATGTGTTGCTGGCTGGGCCGGAAAACTCTTCCCCTTCACTCACGGGAGAGCAAACTTCCTTCTCACACTCAGCCAGAATGCCCTCCTTCTTCTTTGTGTGCTCCTGAGACAAAAACTTGACAAACCCGTCAATGTCACTTTCTGGTTGGTATCGAAGGAGCAAGACGCAGACAGAGACCAAGGTGTAGGCGAGGAGGGTGCCGATGGACATCATCTCAATCAGATCTCTCAGGCTGACTAATAGGGAGAGGAGAGCCGCCAGGAACCCTGACACGATGCAGGCCACCACTGGGGTCTCCGTGTAGGAGCTCACGTGAGCCAGGAACCTGAAGGGAGGGGCAAGCAGAGGGTTCACGGTGAGCTACACGTGGGGATTGATTCAACATGGTTTAACACCTCCTGGTCCTGCTTCTCCAGCTTACTTCTGGATTCACTGCTTTAAATACAGCTGCTATTCCTACCCCAGGATTCGGTTCCCGGAATATAATTTAAACAGAATTTACTTTAATTCCTTGAGTTTGAGCCAAACTTCTTTATTAAAATTCCTACTTCATTATGTGATGTGATGGGTTGATTGAATCTAGGGGGTTCTCAGAAATCTAAATTGAGCATAGGTTTTGCTATGAAGAAGGGATACTTGGCGAAGTCATACATCCGCTTGGGGGTCCTCTACACCTGTCTGACCCAACGTGTGGTCCGTGGATCAACAGCATCAGCATCACCTTGGAACTTGTTAGAAATATGTATTCTCAGGCTTTACCTGAGACCTACCATGTCAGGCTGTCTGGGAGCGGGGCCCATCAAACTCTACGCTTTAGAAAACCTCCAGAGGATTCTGATTTATGCCAAAGCTTGAGAAGCGCTTGCTCTACAACAGAAGTACAGGGATTTGGTTGGCAAAATAGTACAGTCATTGAGAACATGTGCTCCTGGATGAAGGCTAAATCCGGCCACTTACTAACTGGAGAAGATAGAGAAGACCAACACGGGTGACTGAATGGCACCCTTCTTTAGCAGTTCCTGGAGGCTTAGGTAGGTTCCCGCCCTCCTCCTCTTTCATTCTGGCACTCCCTCCTCCCTCCTCTTCCATTCCTCCCTTATTTCCATGATTCAAACAAGACTATAAACTGTGCTCGGAGCCCCAGCATCTTTCCTCTTGGTTTTCTTTGATAGCTGAAAAACCTTTTGAATGTGTGAAGTTGTCACACCTCCACTATGGTCAGCCCTTTCTTTTCTTTTTTTTTTTTTTTTTAACATCTTTATTGAGGTATAATTGCTTTACAATGGTGTGTTAGTTTCTGCTTTATAACAAAGTGAATCAGCTATACATATACATATATCCGCATATCCCCTCCCTCTTGCATCTCCCTCCCACCCTCCCTATCCCACCACTCTAGGTGGTCACAAAGCTCGAGCTGATCTCCCTGTGCTATGCGGCTGCGGGGAGAGGGAAGGGTAAGCTGGGACGAAGTGAGAGAGTGGCATGGACATATATACACTACCAAATATAAAATAGATAGCTAGTCAGTCTTTTCTTGATCTTTCCAGCTCCCCCAAGGTCACAGCGCAGTGGTGACCTCAGGGGGTATGCGGAGGAAACGGTGCAGAATGTGACAGCCTATGGCAGAGATAAAGTCCCTGAGCTGGATCCCTCTGCACTCCTGAGAGCTCCTTGGAGGTTTACTCCTTGTTTTGTGCGCTTGAAGAATGCCTTCCCTGCAAGGTCTTCACACAGTACACACTAGGAACCAAGAGATGGGGCCACATCCCCTTGTACCATGGGCAGATAGGCTACTTCATGGTCAGCTTAGGGGGCTGGAAGTGTCAGTATATTGGTGTGGTTAAAAGTCTGGTTGTCGGGGTCAGACAGTCCTGGGTTCAAATCCTGACCCCGCCACCCAGCAGCTGGGGGATTTGGGGCAAGTTTTTTTTTTTTTAACCTCTCTGAGTATATTCATCTAGTATACTCTTCTGTAAAATAGAGTTATTGTGCTGACTAAATGGGATACCATATACCTGGGATACACAAATGTTCAATAAATGGTAGCAATTGTTGCTACTGTTATTAAGCTCTGTTCAGACGGTCTTATCCTCTTTTTAATTGTAACTGTGAACTTTTTCAGCTTCAGAGGGGTAGTCGTCAGGCCTCAATGTGAGGGCAAGCCTCAGATGCCCCTGGGATGGGTTCTTCCTTCTGGAGGCCACCCAATGTAGCATTTTGGCACTCATCATCTTTATACAATGTCAAATAAGAGGGGAGGGGGCCATTGGGGGGACATATTAGTTTGTTGCTAGATTGAGGGACCCAGAATCAAATGGAGGGGCTGTTTTAGGACCTAAACTAATTTCCCTCAAACCCTTTGCCAAGATATATGACAAGTTCCATTGTCTATGTGACAGGTACTCACATCAAAATTACAGTCAGGCTGACAGTGGGTGACAGTCTCCCTGGGCAGGCATGGAAGGATAGAATAAATGCCACTGAGCATACCCCTTACCTGAAAAGGAGCCCATCGCCAGCCATGGCATAAATGACCCTCGGCATTGGGAAGAGGGAGCCCAGCAAGCTGACTGTCAGTCCTGCAACTGACCCGATGGCCACTATGAATTTTGCAGCATAGAACCCACGAGCCACAAACATCTCCATGAGCGGGGATTCCGTGTCAATTGCGTAATATGGCACCATCAGAGTTAAGATCATGCTCACCTGTTAAAACAAGAGGAAACATGGCTGGAGGTAGAGGGGTCTGTCTGAAGCATAGATGGAGGTCCCATAGGAGAGGAAAGAGGCCTGGTCCTGCATGGGAGCTTGGATCTGCCACTTCTTGGCACGTGCCTTTACTTTAGACCAGTTATTTGGCCTTTGGAACGCTTGGTCTCAGTATTTTCTCCCCACATGTGAATTCAGTGGACTAGACCAAATCATTTGTAATATCTCTCTGTGACCCTTTTGTATCTGAGGGATAAGTCTGCAGGTATTTCAGCTCCATGAAAGCAGAGCTACACTGATAGTTCAATGAAGGGCAGATATTATCCGATGGAAGGAGCTGCAGCCAAAGTCACTAGAGCCAGGGCCTGGCAGTGACCATGAGCACCATGTCCGCATGGACAAGAGTCTCATTTCTTTTATACTTTCAGGGTCCTACAGGATCTTAACTGTACTAGATCTTACCCTAAAGACCAGAGATCAAAACTCTAAAGATAAATGCGTAGGAGATCCACAACCGATTAACTGACGGGACTCATGTTTCCATTTCCTCTCTGTAGCTCAGTCCCAGGAACCAGGCAGGCCAAGAAATAAATTATGGCATCAGGATGGAATCCAGTGCTACTGTGGGCTATAAGACCACTATGGCTTTGCTTAACCAGGACCTATTTCTCCTCACACGTCATAGATCTGCTGTAACATCCCTCCCGTCATAATTGGCCCCAGGTGATGGAGCTGCCAGTCATAAGACCAGGTGCCCCCTGGCCTGTGAAGGCCAATCCTGGCATCAGTGAGGGAGTCCAGAGCCTGAAAAGGAGAGAGTGGTTCATTTCTAGATCACCTCTTTGCCTATTTCTCAGGAGCCAAGATCCTCCAGTGAAGCCGTGCGCCACTAGGGAGGACAGCAGGATGAATGACCACAGCCCAGCAATTTGACTGTTTTCCTGGTGGTAGAAAGGCAGCCTGCTGGCCAACACAAGACCAAACAACCCCGGAGGCATGGTTAGGGCCCACGCATTCTAAAAGGGAATCTTTCCCAGCAACATCGGGGTAGACCTGAGGAGAGAGGGATAGATTCTTACAGCAACTCTCGGAGTGTCTCCTGCCCACATTAGATTAGGATGGGCAAAAGTTGGTAGATGTGTAGACATATTCTGTAGTCTATAAAGCACTGTTCTAAGGAAGGAGCTGTGATTATTAACTTTACTGTGTGTGCTACAATGGCTGACTCCTGGGGGAGGGGAGGTGTGAGGGAGGAGTAGGAGGGGGAATGCAGAGCAGAGTGTCTCCGCTGCTACCCCTGCCTGCTTCCCCCACCCCCAGCTGTTCCTGAACATTCTGTCTGCAGGGATCATCAGGGTTGGATAAGATGAAGCCAGTTGCATGTGTGTGCATGGGGCAGCGGCGGTGGGGGTGGTGGTGATAATTGACCCATCCGTAAAGATTTGGGTGGGCAAACCACATCCAGTGCTGCTCTCATGTTTTCCTTTGGCTTCCAGGACAATCCTGTTTTGCAGCTTGCCTTAATGATCCCTTGGCCTGGTTTCTTCAGGTTGTTGCTAAAGGTGTTTTTCCCGTGTTTTTGGTCGGGGTTGTTAGGAGGTTCTTGTCGCACGCCGTGGCAGCAGGAGCGGCAGGGCTGACAGGGTGCACCCCGGCTGCTGGCTCCTTCTATGATAATTGTGGTGACTGAAATGAGTGGGACCCCCAGGACTTGGGGCGACTTGTATAAGCACACATCTGTCAGCTTACCAGCTGGTCCTCTCCGCTGCCAGGGGCTGAGGGGGATGTTGCATGTGGCTGAACTATTTCTGTGATAGAAATTCTGGGATGGGAGCTGAGACATGACACATCAGAAGTGTGAGGAGTGTCTGAGGGGCGTGATCCTCAGGAGACAGCCTGAAGGCTCCATTCTAAGGACTTTCCTTGGCAGGGAAACCTGAAGGGGCGAACTTGAGCCAGCGTAAAAAGAGGGAGCAACAGCAGAAAGAAATTACATCTCCTCCCACTCGGCACCCCCCACCCCCGAGAGTTAAGGGAGAAGCATTTCTAGAGGACGATGAATTCTCTTTCCCCACCCTGGGAGAGTCTTGCCTCTTTGCTGCCACAAAGCTCCCAGAAGACAGAAGAGCATTGAGAAGGGTGCGCAGAGGCCCACAGTGCCTCTGCTTGCACACCCGCCCGTTACTGCCAGCCTGGGATCTGAGCTCCTTGGACGGCAGCCCACTCCCTGCACACTCTCCCCTGGGCAGCAGCGGACACCAAGAGCCTGTGCATAGGACGGAGCAGGGATGCGGGCCATGGCTGAAGTGAGGACCTGGGGCTTCTCCCGTCTCCAGTTTGGAGCCCTGATTTTCTCCTTGTCATTGGTGGGTGGGGTGAGCTTGAGCCAGTGTAAAAAGAGGGAGCAACACGAAACATATGCGTACAAACACCGAGAAGGCACAAGTAAAGGATTACTTCCTGACAGAAGGAAACCCAGTCCCAGAGCCACATTATAAGGTCAAATATGAAAAGGCCACGAGGAGGGTCACACAAGCATTTGGTACTTACGGATACATATGCTGTCAGGCAGATGACCAGGGAGGCAGTGATAGCATAAGGGATGGATGTGTTGGGATTCTTGGCTTCCTCTCCGGTGGTGGCGATGATGTCAAAGCCAATGAACGCATAGAAACATGTGGCTGCTCCTTGCAGCACCTATAGGGATGAAGACATTTATCAGACTCAGAGTGTCAGGGCAGCACCAGGGCCTGACGTGGTCCCCAGAATTGCCTGGTGCCCGGCAAACAGTACTGAGTGGTAGAAGGAGTAACATGGTGGAACTTGTGCTAAACGCTTGAGTTCTGATCTCTACTTTCTAGCTGTGTGACACTGGGAAATTCCCCCATGTGTAAAATGAAGATAAGAGGAATTAGATCCAAATAAAAACTAGGTCATTCAGCACATTCAAATAATTTTTGGAAGTAAGTGGGGTTATAAATAAATCAATAAGTTGGCTATCCCTATGTCTTGGGAAACTCATTAACTTCTCTGTGCTTTGTTTTCATTCAGTGGTTCTCAGTCACAACCAGGGTCTGTATGACTGCCCTTAGGGAGATGTTTGGAAATGTAGGGAGGTACTTGTGACCACCACAGAGACATGGGGTGGGCGCTTCTGGCATTTAGTGTCGGGGGCTCAGATGCTTTTGAACAAATTGTCCTGCCCAAATTACCATTAGTGACCCTGGTAGATCATTTCCAGGGCATCTTCCAGATGTGAAATGATATAAAAGATTTTCAGATCTTCAAATCGTGTAGTGTCTTTCATGGGAAGACAGGGAGAGACAATTTGATTTTAGTGTTCCTTTTGGGGGCTTGAGTGGCCTTGTTGGGCTACAAGGCAGGGGAAGGATGAGGAGTGAGGCAGTGTGAAGCTGAGGAGATGGTATCCAGTGACATCTGCTGGATGTCTGTCTGACAAGAGCCTATGTGATCCCAAGGGTGGTTGTGACTTGATGAGTCAAGCAGTGAAAATCTTCCATTGAGGAGCGTGTGACTTTCTTCCGAAGAATCTATCGAAGTTTAAATTATGTTTTCCCACCTTAGCATTCTCATTATCAGCTGAAAGTAAGAAATGTGCCTCTTTGAATGCTTGGGGGTGTCCCATTTGGGGAAGATGAAAGAGATTTTTCTGGGCTTTTTTGTATGGGGTGAGGGGATTTGGCAACCTGCAAGCTCTAGCCAGGGGTCCAGGAGTGAGGCTCATTGTGGACTGACCATTTTTTCCTTTTCTCCATATTCGGTTTTAAATGATGAAATTCTAAACACGTGCCAAGCAGACACCTGTCCCTAAATTTTCACTCTTACCTTTCCTACTGACTTCTCAATAGGTAAAAGGCAAAATACTGAGAACTGGAACCTACAAGGAACATCACAAAATGGAAGATCATCTCAAACTTTCAAAAGCAACCTTTGCTCATCTGTAAAATGAGTTGGTCTCTTCTACAGTCTCTCCTGTCAGGACTTTAATGCTTCAGTTCTCTAACTGGAAGTTCTTATTCTGGGGTTCATGCAATTCGTGGGAGAGGGTCTGAGAATTTTGCAGAGAAAAAAATACATCTTTCTTTTCACTACCCTTCAACTGAATGTTATCATTTCTTTCAATTATGAGTGTAGGTGACTAACAGTACCTGTGACTTTGTCACCAATAGCAATCAGCTATTTTCCCATCGTATTAGTTGTTGCAGAGATCTTGAAATACCACTTGTGCTCATTGTGACGTCCAATTTATGTCAGTTATTAGACATAGATATTAATATTTAAAGCACTAATAACAAAGCACATTGTTATATCACAATTTAAAAATATTTTTATAACTATATTTCAATATACAATTGACCCTTGAACAACATGGGGGTTAGGGGTGCCGACCACAGCACAGCTGAAAATTTGAGTATAACTTATACTGGCCCTCTGTGTCTGTGGTTCCCCCATGTACTCGGTTCCTTCATATCTGTGGTTCTGTATCTGCAGATTCAACCAACCACTGACCGGTGTAGTACTGTAGTATTTACTTTTGAAAAAAAATCCACCTAAGTGGAACTGCTTGGTTCAAACTCGTGTTGTTCAGAGGTTAACTGTAAATGATTTCTTTCGAACTCCTATGTAATTAGGTTATTCATTTATAAACACAATTTATACATAGTATAAACATAATTCAGAAGGAGTCCATCGGCTTCACCAGACTGCCAAGGAGTCCACTGCACACAAAGAAATCTAAGAACTCCTGATCTATTCTAATAGAAAGAACTTCTCAAACAAGCAGTTGTCACCAGGGGGATACTTTCTGGGAGAGGAGATAACTCCCAATTTCACACCAGCAAAGTCCTCCATTTGAGGATGTGGAAAGTGTCTTTGGCATCCAGACAAGGAGGTCAAACAGATCTCACCTCATCATACGTGGAGGTTCACAGGTTTGGAAACGTGCTTGTTTTCATTTGTCTAAAAAATGTCTCTGGTGTTCAGGGATGAATGATTGCTGGGACTGTAGGCTCACTAAGCTGCTCCAATCAAGGAAAGCCTTGCTTTAAGACAGCTTCCAGAAAACAGTCCTGTCTTCTCTTCCTTTAACATCTTTTTTCCCGTACACACACACACACACACACACACACACACACACACACACACACACACACCCTCTTGTAAATCATACAGTGACCTTTTCTGACAATCAGTCTGAAGATGCATTGCTCCCGATTAGGATGTCCCAGGGCTACAGTGCCATGCCCACTTGGTGTGATCAGTGCTGGATGGAAAGGTCATAGATACTATAAGAGCTCCCTGCTGAGGGTAGGTGGGTAGGAAGGTCCTAAATAAGAACTATAGGGCCAATCTACCCTGGAAAAAGGTGAGAAGTCTGTAAACCGTACCATATGAAGATTAACTGAGGACCAGGGGATGTTTAACTGAAAAAGAAGACTCAGTGGAAGATACCTCCAGACAGAATTGGAGGGACACCTTCCAATTTTGAAGTCTCCAGAGGGAATCACAGAGCCATGCAAATGGGTGGCATAGGACTTGGTTAGGAGTGCAGATTCTGTAGACTGTCAGACCTAGGTTGGTTCTGCCATGTACTAGCTTGGTGACCTAGAACAAGTTCCTAACCCCTTGGGGTCTCATTTTCTTTATCATTTAAATGGAAATAAAAATCGTGTTTAGCTCGTTGGATTGTTCCAGGGATTAAATGAGATAATACGGTCAACCACAGTCATAGAATACAATACGTACTTCATAAATATTCCTCTTATCAGTAGTATTTTATTACTATTATAAGTTTTTCTAGAACAGATGAAACCAAGGGCACAAATTCCTCCTCCTCTTCCTCGTCCTCCTTATTTTTCTTTTAGAACTTGACACATTTTATTAACTGCTCCCATGAACCAGGAACTGTGCTTGGTGATGTGGATGCAGTTATGTGCAAAAAGTACTCTGAGTACTCTTGACTTCCTGGTGCTTGGAGTCTAGAGGACACTGCACGACCCGAAATGCTACCTTGACTGTGGTAACAAACTGAACAAGATTAATAAATATCTATATTATTTGTAAAACAAGGATGCTACTATTTCCCAGATGAATGAAAGAATGGATGGCAATTACTGATAATGATTAGATACCAGAAAATTAACTATGATCAAGTTGGGAAGAGAGAGAATAAGTTTGCAAAGAGAATGTCTGTTAGCCTGAACTTGCACGTGTAGAACTAGAAAGAAATTATGGTTGAAGAAAGACTAAACAGATCAAAGGTAGGACATCTGGAGGTTCGACTGTGATAGGCAGGACACGGAATTTAATTCAGATGGTTCAAATGAATGATTTCAATGAAGGCACTGTAGGGGTCAAGGCTGGGAAGAAGTGAGGAAGAAATACCCTGGCCTTGTTCTCTTCTCACCTTCTGATGATATCACCTATTGGCTAAACCCAACAGGGAGCAACCAGCAGGGGGTCTTCTGGAGCACAGAACAGAGCATGAGGGGGTAGAGAACGGATCTGGGGACTGTGGGCAAGTGGGGAAAAATCAGCGCACCTGCCAAGATCAAACAGACTCTGACCTAACAAGATATAAATTAAATAAACAGATTATGTAAGAAAAGATAATACAATTAGCAAATAGGGTCACCTTTGTACCTGAGTTAGTTTGAATGAGTTTTTCTTCCTTGTAAGCAAATAATCTCTGGTAAATACAAAAGAACTACGAAATGAAACTGTGTATGGATGTGTCTCTACCCAAATACCCACTAAAACTGCTTTCCACTTCACTCTACCCAGATCTCAGATCCGGCCTCTTGTATTTACGATTAGGATACACTTCCATGCATGAAAGAATGTGTGTGGTACCTAGGGGTGAGCATCTGTGAATTAAATTGATGGGTGAAGTGTGTGTGTGTGTGTGTGTGTGTGTGTGTGTGTTTCTGGGTTCATCTGTACTTTATCCTAACTTTCCTTTAATGTTTTATATAAATAAAAAAAACCAGTATTGATTTTTATTTGATGACATTAATGGAAATTGCTTTCCAAAGTCCACCTGGTGTAGCTGCTCAGCCAGGCGATCCAGATGGCTCCTTCCCTCTACAGAGGTTTGTGGGGAAACAGCACGTGCCTCAGTTGCTGGCGGGCCGCTGCTTAATTAGTTGACACAAGAATGTCATTGCTGGCCTGCTACTCAGCGTCTGGGATCCCTAAAAGCTGGCCCTTGTGCCTTGTTGATATTTGAGAGGCATTAGGATGAGGCAGCTCTCTGTATTCTGCCTTGGCGTGTCTGCCACATGTGCCTAGGAGATCATTAGGCACATTTTTATAATTCACTCTCAAGGTCACAAGACAAAACTCCAGCTTTAACAGCATTTCCTACCACCCTCATGCTCCAGATCTATTAGCAGCCTGTCCACAGCGACAGTGGAATGTGCTAATAGGTTCCAACAAGTGGATTCAAATGTGGAGACATGGGAAACAGGTTTTCCTTTGTTTGGAGGCTGTCAGCATTCCCCACAAATACTTGCTCTGAACCATTTTCCTGGGAGCTATTTGT
This sequence comes from Balaenoptera ricei, assembly GCF_028023285.1. Classification (NCBI taxonomy): domain Eukaryota; kingdom Metazoa; phylum Chordata; class Mammalia; order Artiodactyla; family Balaenopteridae; genus Balaenoptera; species Balaenoptera ricei. Next base: position 65,431,636 of record NC_082642.1, read on the forward strand.
GCTGGTAGAGTGTCTTATTTGGTTAAAGAGAAACCATAAGATAGCATCGAGAACAAATAACATATAGCGAATACGCATGCAACAATGTTCGAGGGCTGAGGAATTGCAGATGGAAGCAGGGGTTCAGCTGAGGGCCAGCAGTTACTTGATATAGGGAAAAAAATGTTTGTTGTTCTTAAGCTCTTCAAGACCAAAGAAGCATTTGACCCAGAACCTGTAAGTGAGTAAACCATTCCTTATGCTATTTTCTTTGGAAGGAAGTGGTTGGAGCAGGGAAAGAGTAGGCTTCTCAGGGGTCCATGGCCGGAGGATGGATTGCTCTTTAACTCTTTCAGAGTCCTTGAAAACTGTGTTTCAAGTCATGTAGTGGTATCCTTACAAACTGCTCTGTCCACAGTGGTTTCCTCCCTCCCGTCCTACCGAAAGGGATCGAAGAAGAAAGTGGACTCAAACTCTGCACTTGTCCCCTCGTCACGGGTGGGGGTCAGAGTTTCCGTAAGGAGTGAAGAAGCTCATGAAGCTGCCAAGTAGGCAACTCGAGTTTGTTGACAACTGTCAGATGACAGAGTAGGGAGTGTGTTTATTCACTTGGTGGATGACATGCTCATGAGAAGGTGTCAGATCTTAAAAAACAGCATCCATATTCAAAGTGGCCTTGCTGGACTGGAAAAGCGACCTGAAACCAAAGTCGAGAAAGAACAGGTCTAGGCAGTCGGCTGTAGAGGAAATGTACAAGGCAGAAAGCCAGGGCCAGGCGGATAGCAGGGAGGATGCGTCAGCAGCATCTTCACACTGGGCTGTCCTTTGTGCTCAGTGATGTTTTTAGGCACAGCCACTAGGACATATATTTTAATTAATTAATTAATTTATTTATGGCTGTGTTGGGTCTTCGTTTCTGTGCGAGGGCTTTCTCTAGTTGTGGCGAGCGGGGGCCACTCTTCATCACGGTGTGCGGGCCTCTCACTATCGCGGCCTCTCTTGTTGCGGAGCACGGGCTCCAGACGCGCAGGCTCAGTAGTTGTGGCTCACGGGCCTAGTTGCTCCGCGGCATGTGGGATCCTCCCAGACCAGGGCTCGAACACGTGTCCCCTGCATTAGCAGGCAGATTCTCAACCACTGTGCCACCAGGGAAGCCCTAGGACATATATTTGAATTTCTTGCAGGGAATATGGATTTGCAGCGAAAAATCCAAAATGCCAGCCAAGCTTTTTTGGTGACCAATGACAAGCCTACTCCAGGTAGCAGGTTTGGGTTGGAGTGAGGTCAGTGGCCAAAGGTGCCAAAAAAGACAGTTGGTTCGATGCGTGCAAACCTGGACGTAATGGAGTAAATAAGGGCTTTGGCTCATCTAGGACTGGGATTGAATTTCAACTCTATTACAGTCTAGATCTGTGATCTTAACTTTTCTAAACTTCAGTTATTTCGATATAAACGTGGAGATCATTGTCCTTATCTTGCAAGGCTGTGGTCAAGAGTAAATGAAAAGTGTATGTGAAAGAGTATGTCATAAGGAAAAAATCGTTAGGGATGGCATCCTTCCTTTCTTTTTTATGCCTGATTTCCAATTTTCTTTTCTTGCTGTAGAAGCTAGTGAGAACTGGGATTGGGTAAATGGGAAGCCCCTAAACCTGGCTTGATTAGCTCCTTCCGTGATGAGGCAGCTCCTGACTGAGGAAGGATGTGGAGCCCCTGAGCAGGGAGAGGAGACCCCGCAAAGAGAATAAAGACCCCGGAACAAAGCACAAAAGGAAGAGCTAAAAGACTGGTTCATCTTCTTCAGCATGGGCAAAGGGTATCTACACAGAGGATATTGACTATTTCCAGTCTTCACATGGGGCCTAGACTACAGTGTGTGCCATTTAGATAAGTTATTAGGAAGATTTTGAAAATTAAACATGATCTGAGTAATTAAGAAGAGTTTTCAAATTGCTTTGATATGATGTCTTAGTAAAAATGCACATTTGGCCTGGGCTGGCTTAACTATACCCCCATCTTAATGCTCCTTCTAGCTCCAAGACCCCAAGACTTTGTGAAGGCTTAAAGGAAATGAAAATGTAACATGTCAGATTAATTACATTCTTACTTTTTTTTTAAAGAAGGCTCAGAAGGGAGGGGTCATCATACATAAGGTACTCAGTGTAGTGGAAGGGACGTTGGAGCCACACACCTGGGTGGGAATTTCAGTCCTGGCACCGACTAGCTAAGTGACTTCAGGCAAGTTACCCAGCTTCTCTGAGCCTTGAATTCTCCATTTGTAAGTTGGGGATAGCAGCACCTGCTTTAAAGTTTTGTTATAAGCGTGAGATAATATTCCTAGAGCTGAATGCTGGGCACCCAGCAGGTAGTGGGTAAATTCTAGCTGCTTCCTCCTGTCATGATCGCTGTTGCTAACCACACAGTGTGCACATAAAGACATCTGAGATTTTATTCTTTTTTTGCAAACATTTGGTTGTCATTAGTTTTACCACTTGATAGGTGAGAAAACCTGAAAGCACAGAAGTTAACTGTTGGCCAAAGTCTCGTAGTAGGTCCATGACCCAGTAATTTCTTACATTGTTAAGAAAATGGTGAGAACATTTTCATGTGCTATGATGAAAATGCAGTTGAGTTCTGGGAAAACATTCTTTCTTTTTCATTATTATAATTTGTTGTTTTCTTATTTGATAGGAAGGGAATGATTTGTATCATAAGAAAATATAGACTTGGGAATTCACAATGGGGTTAACAGTGTTTCTTTGTCTCTTCTTCTGGTTTTAACCAGTTTTAGGATTTATTCACTTCAGGGGAGAGGGATGAACTCTGCAGAATTCTTACTGATAAGCAGAAGACTAGAAATCTTGGCTTAAATTGCTTCCTTGCTTGTTTCTCTGCATTGAACAGCGTGGCATGGTTTAGAATACACAGAAGTTATTTTGAGTGTTCTCCAAGAGCTATTTCTGGTCCCTGGACCTCTTGGAGGAAAACCAGTGTAAGCAAAAATTACAAAAGCAAAACGGGTGGAATCCTGGACTTGCTTCTGTCACTGATTCTGGGTGGGTGTGCCTCTCCCAGCCTCAGTTTATTTACCTGTTAAGTGAGGGGATGGGACCAGGTGACCTCTGTGATCCCTTCTAACTCAAAATTCTCTGATTTATATTCTACTATTTGAAAAAAAGAAGAATGAGCTGGTGAATTTTACCAGTAAATCCATAAAGTAAGCATTTTTAGTCGTGCTAGAGAAAGAATCCAGGTGCAACTTAGAACTAGTACTTCTCAGTATAAAGAATTTGCCACTCGGACCTTCCCATCTTTCTTTAGCATAAACCACACCATCAGATCACAGGGATGAGATCTGAAAATGTCCTTTTGGTCCAGCGCACTCTCTTGCCAACCCCCAGACCACACCAGGTGGGCTTCTCTGCTCTCAGACCCAGCAGGGCTCTCCACCTTGGGTCAAATGTTGGGATTAGATTTGAAAACTGTTCTTTTCTTGTTCCATACCCAGGCAACACTCCTGCTTTCCTCACCCGCCCACTCTCCCGGCCTCCTTTACTGCCTTGCGTATTTACGGACTGTCTGAATAGACTGTAGAGAGATTCTGTAGGACTGAGCTGCTCATGTACAGGCTGTGGAGTCAGACAGTCCTGGCTTTGGGTCCTGACTTGGGCACTTACACTGTGTGCTTAATAGCAAGCCATTTGACCTCTCTGAGTGTGAGTTTTTTTCATCTGTAAGACCAGAATGTAAATATCCTCCTTGCAAGGTTATTAGGAAGGTTAAATGAGATACTATATGCAGAGCACTTAGCGTAATATTAGGTATATTGCAAGTGACCAAAACTTCAAGTCTATTATTGTTTTCCACATAAAATAGGATCTCAAATGTTTGTGAAACAAATAAATAAAAAAGAACCACTTCTTCAGAACATTCCAATTAAATTCAGATAAAAGGTGATGAAAAGAGTGCCATGAAGGTTATGAGACAAGCAGCATCTTCTTGAAAGTATGTCTCAGACTGTCACAGGGTGGAAGGCAGAGCGTGCAACAGGTACACTGGGATTTAGGAATGAACTCACCCCTGACCAGCCGTGGGGCAAGAACTGGCCCTCAGCCCAGTATTTCCCGTTGATGAAGAAGCAGCCTGCAATCATGATGAACACCCACACTGCCAGGTTCAGCACATTGAGTACGTTGTTGAAGCCCACGGAATTCTTCACCCCCAGTGCGACAACGATGGTGACGATGACTGCGATCACCAAAGCCAGAAGGTCCGGGTATGATTGTTTTCCTTTCCCTAGAGTGGAAAGACATGAGCTAATATTGTCCAGGGAGAAGAACTCCCAGGCCTACCCCGGTGCATCTGCGCTCAGCTCAGAGAAAGGGGGTCAGTTTGTTACGGAGGGAGAAGGAACTGTGTGTGTGTGTGTGTGTGTGTGTGTGTGTGTGTGTGTGTGCGCCTCCACTGTGGTCCACAGGTGTCTGTTTGCAAATGGGAAGGTTTTGGTGTATAGGTGAGGTGGCCTAATATCCTGGACCAAAAATTGGGACACATGATATGACAATTACAGCAGTGCCTGTGGAACCATTGCACGGAACATCCAAAATCAGGACTGTCCCAGGACATTCAGATGTATACATGGATCTGACATGTTATTTGCACTGCTTTATCTTCATTGTTGTTTAGTTTATAGTCCATAAATTTCTCTTTGTTAGCAAATTTAGAAATACGTGTCTTTGAAAATTATTGGAAGAAGGGTGTTCTTTCCATTTGAGTGAATGTGGTTGCGGAGAAGATGGCCGGGGAACATGCCCCGCCTTTTTGGTCTTGTCTGTTGGCCAGTGGACTCCTGCCCTCTATAGAATGGAGACGGCACTGCCTCAGCAGTCATGCTCCTGGATTTCAGCTGAACTCTTGCCTGTAACCAGCTGTGTGGCCTTGGGCAAGTGCCTCCTTTCTCCGGACCTCATCTGTAAAGTGAAAGGGCGGGCTACCTGATTTTGGAGGACACTTTCAGACCTAAAATTCTATGAAATCATTATACTGAGAAAATGTGGTCTTCATATTTGTTATCTTCTCATGGTATCTAGGTGCTCAGCATTTTGGTCAGTTCTTCTGAGATAGGGGCACCAAAGTCAAATGACTTGCATGCAGCCACTGAATTAGTTCCTGGAAGTTCTGGGGCAAGACCCCAAAGCTTCCTCAACTGCTGTTTAGCTTCCCTTGAATGTAAAGGGATAGTCAGACATCAGGATGGAAAGTGGGTGGTTAGTGAGGCTCAGAGCCTGAAGTCTCAAGGTATTTGTTACATGAGCTTCTGACTATTTAGTATTCACTCATTTCGGTTACTCATCCATTCTGTTTCTTTTAGAAATATATTTTCTTATTTAAAAATTAATGCATGCTTATTTATGAAAAATTTAAAAAATGTTCTAAGGAAACCACTGGAGAAGTTCCTTATAGTTCTTTTTCCTGTATTAGTTTTATTTTTATATAGTTACTAACATGATGCATGTCCAATTTGTATCCTTTGTCATACAACATCGCATCAAAAACATATTCCATGCTATTACAGCAGTCTTCCTGGTCTTCCTTTTAATTGCTAGCTATATAATATGCTGCCCTAGTTTATGTAATCACTGTAGAATATTTAAGCTGTTTCTAATTTTTTGTTATTATAAATAAGGCTGTGATGAACATCTTTTCATATAAAGCTTTTATGGAAACTAGAATAATTTCCTTAGGCTAGATTCAGAGGGGAATTACTTGGCAAAAGAAGATGTATTAAGGCCCTGGATACATTTTGCCAAATTGCATCCTGAAAGAGGAACCCATTTATTTGGCTCAGCAAGTTTGCATGTTGGGGTTAGAGTCTGTGGCAGTCTCACCCAGGCCGTTGAGGGTCCCCACGCTGTCTGCCATCCGACGGCTGACCGTGTGGTTGGCCAGTGAGTCAAACATGCTGCTCAGAGCGCTGGCGCCGGCCGCGGTGCCAATCAGGTACTCCAGGATCAGGTTCCAGCCGATGAAGAATGCCACAAACTCCCCGACGGTGACATAGCTGTAGGTGTAGGCCGACCCCGTGGTCTTGGGGACGCGGACTCCAAACTCTGCATAGCAGACACCTGCATGGGACACACACATGGATGATGGATTTCAGGAGATGAGCTAAACTTCTGGTGGTTAACCATCTTGGGTAGAAAATACTGGAAATCTCTGGGATCTTAGAACAAATGGGCAAAGTTTTATATAAATGAATCAATCCGAAGTTCTAATGTGTTCCAGCTTCACTTCTGGAAAACTTTTTAACCTGCGTGAATGCCAGAACTAATTCTAAGGAACTATTAGAAGCTGATCTTCTTCATTAGGAAAACTCCCGGTTATCATATGTGTCTCTGTCATTGTTCCTTAGGTGTCAGATATCCTGAGTGAGCATGGATCTAACTCATTATGACCCCACAATTGATGGCACCAGGGTTAGATTATGCTAGCATTCTTCTCTTTCATTTTTACCTGTTACAAAAGGTGTTCCTCATTTGAGAGTGATACCTCAAGCAACCCTCGAAAATCCTGTACTATACTGGCGTGTGGGTGGGTAATAACAATGCAAATATAAATAAATGACTAGTTATTAACTAGGAAATTTAGCACATACAAAAGATAATTTAATGAACACTTTTAGAGTGCCTACTGTGTGCTTGGGAGGGTGCTAAGTGCTGGGACTAAAAAAAGACAAGTGAGGCAGGGCCCTGCCTTCAAGGGGAGCTATACCAGGAAATCAGCTCACATCGTAGGCTGTATAAGCTCAATAATGCAGAGACGTACAGGAACAAGGAGAGCAGAGATACGACATGTGCCTCAGCTGGTTTTGAGGTATACGGAGGAATTAATTACACTCAGAAGGTGGAACATGAGGCAAAGACATGGTGGGGAGAGAGAGTATGAAGCTTCGGGTGGAGTGGGTTGTGCCTGGGGGTGCTGGGAGGATCTGAGGCTGGAGAGGCAAGCAGAAGCCATGTGTTTTCCAAAGTGGGTCAGGGCCCCCTTCCACCAGAGTCATCTGTTGAACTGTAGTTTCAGGAGATGGAGACCAGGAATCTGCATTTTAACAAGCTCCCCACTTATATTTGAGAAACACTGGTATATTGCCTCATTTTTTTGTTTTATAGAATTAGAGATCAAATTAGAAAGAGACAGGGAATACACCAAACTTCTGGAAGTTGGGAGAATATTCTACATTGTACTAGGAACTCTGGATTTGGGGCCAGTGGGTGGGGTACCAAGTGGAAGGACAGACATAAGACAGCTTGGAGGAAACACACCAGGAGTGGGATATAGGAGGAGGTAGAAGGGAACTCAAAGTAAGCTTTACTTTCAGTCCCAGTTTTGTTAAGAGCCAACCTTGAGGTTCTCTCATCACAAATCACGGAAAAATTGTTCACTCTTTTGGGACTAAAGAGAACAAGTTTCTTCTCCTTTTGAAGGGAGTAAAATCAATGCAAGGAAGCAAAAACAGAGATGTCAAAAGCGTGGACACAATGAATGATTAAATGTGATGCACTGTCTCTTTTCCTTCCACTCAGTGGCATCAGTGTCAGGGCGTCCGTGTGGAAGGAGAACTGGACCAGCTGGGCTGCCCTCTTGTCTCAACTCTACCTTGAACCTGTGTACCCCTATATGTTGTTTCCTTCCTTGTAAAGTAAAGGAATTAGGCTGGGATGCTCTCTTAAGTGTCTTTCTACTCTGACAATCGAAGATTCTATTGTTATATGGAATTTTGCTACAAAATATATTGAACATAATTTTCTTTTACATTAGTTACTGTATTGTCCTGTGTTATGGAGATGCTCTCAAGGCTAGCAAAGCTGTTTGTCCCTACCTTGAATGGCCTAGGCTGCTATTTATTTTGAGTTCCTATGTCATCCCCCTTCCCTCCACTTTGTAAAATAGTTTTCATCCACTTCCTGGAGGTCAGCCTCTCAGTTGTTTCTTCTTGTTGCTGTCGCAAGGCTTACATGGAGCAGTCGGACCTCCTCCTATTCTAAATTGCTGCTTCCAACACCTGATGTTTAAATTGTTAGGGTGAGTCTAAAATTAAGAGGAAGTGGTGTCAGAAGGAAGGCCCGAGGAACTCTATAAGGAAAGTATAGAGTGTGTAAGTGCTGAATGTGAGACCTGGTGATATTTTCTTGGATGCTTGGTGGACTTGTGTAACTTATGTGTTCTTTTCTCCTGAAGGGAGTTGAGTTTGCACATAGAGTAGGTTTCTTTTTAAGTGCAGTATAAGAAAGGGCTTAGGAGGTAACTAACTTATTCTCTGCAGTGCAGGATCCACATCTTTACCCAATAATTTATTTTTATGTTTATTTATTTATTTTTTTCTTATTAGTCTCATCCATTTTATACACATCAGTGTGTACATGTCAATCCCAATCTCCCAATTCATCATACCCCCACCCCCACCCCCTGCCGCTTTCCCCCCTTGGTGTCCATACGTTTGTTCTCTACATCTGTGTCTCAATTTCTGCCATGCAAACCGGTTCATCTGTACCTTTTTCTAGCTTCCACATATATGCGTTAATATATGATATTTGTTTTTCTCTTTCTGACTTACTTCACTCTGTATGACAGTCTCTAGTCTCCATCCACGTCTCTACAAATGACCCAATTTTGTTCCTTTTTATGGCTGAGTAATATTCCATTGTGTATATGTACCACAACTTCTTTATCCATTCATCTGTCGATGGGCATTTAGGTTGCTTCCATGACCTGGCTATTGTAAATAGTGCTGCAGTGAACATTGGGGTGCATGTGTCTTTTTGAATTATAGTTTTCTCTGGGTATATGCCCAGTAGTGGGATTGCTGGGTCATATGATAATTCTATTTTTAGTTCTTTAAGGAACCTCCATACTGTTCCCCATAGTGGCTGTATCAATTTACATTCCCACCAACAGTGCAAGAGGGTTCCCTTTTCTCCACACCCTCTCCAGCATTTGTTGTTTGTAGATTTTCTGATGATGCCCATTCTCACTGGTGTGAGGTGATACCTCATTGTAGTTTTGATTTGCATTTCTCTAATAATTAGTGATGTTAAGCAGCTTTTCATGTGCTTCTTGGCCATCTGTATGTCTTCTTTGGAGAAATGTCTATTTAGGTCTTCTGCCCATTTGTGGATTGGGTTGTTTGCTTTTTTAATATTGAGCTGCATGAGCTGTTTATATATTTTGGAGATTAATCCTTTGTCCGTTGATTCATTTGCAAATATTTTCTCCCATTCTTAGGGTTGTCTTTTCGTCTTGTTTGTAGTTTCCTTTGCTGGGCAAAAGCTTTGAAGTTTCATTAGGTCCCATTTGTTTATTTTTGTTTTTATTTCCGTTACTCTAGGAGGTAGATCAAAAAAGAGCTTGCTGTGATTTATGTCAAAGAGTGTTCTGCCTATGTTTTCCTCTAAGAGTTTTATAGTGCCCAGTCTTACATTTAGGTCTCTAATCCATTTTGAGTTTATTTTTGTGTATGGTGTTAGGGAGGGTTCTAATTTCAGTCTTTTACATGAAGCTGTCCAGTTTTCCCGGCACCACTTATTGAAGAGACTGTCTTTTCTCCATTGTATATTCCTTGCCTCCTTTGTCATAGATTAGTTGACCGTAGGTGCATGGGTTTATCTCTGGGCTTTCTATCTTGTTCCATTGATCTATATTTCTGTTTTTGTGCCAGTACCATATTGTCTTGATTACTGTAGATTTGTAGTATAGTCTGAAGTCAGGGAGTCTGATTCCTCCCGCTCCGTTATTTTCCCTCAAGACTGCTTTGGCTATTCGGGGTCTTTTGTGTCTCCATACAAATTTTAAGATTTTTTGTTCTAGTTCCATAAAAAATGCCATTGGTAATTTGATAGGGATTGCATTGAATCTGTAGATTGCTTTAGGTAGTATAGTCATTTTCACAATATTGATTTTTCCAATCCAAGAACATGGTATATCTCTCCATCTGTTGGTATCGTCTTTGATTTCTTTCATCAGTGTCTTATAGTTTTCTGCATACAGGTCTTTTGTCTCCCTAGGTAGGTTTATTCCTAGGTATTTTATTCTTTTTGTTGCAGTGGTAAATGGGAGTGTTTCCTTGATTTCTCTTTCTGAGTTTTCATTGTTAGTATATAGGAATGCAAGTGATTTCTGTGCATTAATTTTGTATCCTGCAACTTTACCACATTCATTGATTAGCTCTAGTAGTTTTCTGGTGGCATCTTTAGGATTCTCTATGTATAGTATCATGTGATCTGCAAACAGTGACAGTTTTACTTCTTCTTTTCCAATTTGTATTCCTTTTATTTCTTTTTCTTCTCTGATTGCTGTGGCTAGGACTTCCAAAACTATGTTGAATAATATTGGTGAGAGTGGACATCCTTGTCTTATTCCTGATCTTAGAGGAAATGCTTTCAGTTTTTCACCATTGAGAATGATGTTTGCTGTGGGTTTGTCATATATGGCCTTTATTATGTTGAGGTAGGTTCCCTCTACACCCACTTTCTGGAGAGTTTTTATCATAAATGGGTGTTGAATTTTGTCAAAAGCTTTTTCTGCATCTATTGAGATGATCATATGGTTTTTATTCTTCAATTTGTTAATATGATGTATCACATTGATCGATTTGCATATATTGAAGAATCCTTGCATCCCTGGGATAAATCCCACTTGATCGTAGTGTATGATTCTTTTAATGTGTTATTGGATTCTGTTTGCTAGTATTTTGTTGAGGATTTTTGCATCTATATTCATCAGTGATATTGGTCTGTAATTTTCTTTTTTTGTAGTATCTTTGTCTGGTTTTGGTATCAGGGTGATGGTGGCCTCATAGAATGAGTTTGGGAGTGTTCCTTCCTCTGCAATTTTTTGGAAGAGTTTGAGAAGGATGGGTGTTAGCTCTTCACTAAATGTTTGATAGAATTCACCTGTGAAACCATCTGGTCCTGGACTTTTGTTTGTTGGAAGATTTTTAATCACAGTTTCAATTTCATTACTTGTGATTGGTCTGTTCATATTTTCTATTTCTTCCTGGTTCAGTCTTGGAAGTTTGTGCTTTTCTAAGAATTTGTCCATTTCTTCCAGGTTGTCCATTTTATTGGCATAGAGTTGCTTGTAGTAGTCTCTTAGGATGCTTTGTATTTCTGCGGTGTCTGTTGTAACTTCTCCTTTTTCATCTCTAATTTTATTGATTTGAGTCCTCTCCCTCTTTTTCTTGATGAGTCTGGCTAATGGCTTATCAATTTTGTTTATCTTCTCAAAGAACCAGCTTTTAGTTTTATTGATCTTTGCTATTGTTTTATTTCTATTTCATTTATTTCTGCTCTGATCCTTATGATTTCTTTCCTTCTGCTAACTTTGGGTTTTGTTTGTTCTTCTTTCTCTAGTTCCTTTAGGTGTAAGTTTAGATTGTTTATTTGAGATTTTTCTTGTTTCTTGAGGTAGGCTTGTATAGCTATAAACTTCCCTCTTAGAACTGCTTTTGCTGCATCTCATAGGTTTTGGATCATCGTGTTTTCATTGTCATTTGTCTCTAGATATTTTTTGATTTCTTCTTTGATTTCTTCAGTGATCTCTTGGTTATTTAGTAACGTATTGTTTAGCCTCCATGTGTTTGTGTTTTTTACGTTTTTTTCCCTGTAATTGATTTCTAATCTCATAGCATTGTGGTCAGAAAAGATGCTTGATATGACTTCAATTTTCTTAAATTTACTGAGGCTTGACTTGTGACCCAAGATGTGATCTCTCCTGGAGAATGTTCCATGTGCACTTGAGAAGAAAGTGTAATCTGCTGGTTTTGGATGGAATGTCCTATAAATAGCTATTAAATCTATCTGGTCTATTGTGTCATTTAAAGCTTGTGTTTCCTTATTAATTTTCTCTCTGGATGATCTTCATTGGTGTAAGTGAGGTGTTAAAGTCCCCCACTATTATTGTGTTACTGTCGATTTCCTCTTTTATAGATGTTAGCAGTTGCCTTATGTATTGAGGTGCTCCTATGTTGGGTGCATATATATTTATAATTGTTATATCTTCTTCTTGGATTGATCCCTTGATCATTACATAGTGTCCTTCCTTGTCTCTTGTAACATTCTTTATTTGAAAGTCTGTTTTATCTGATATGAGTATTGCTACTCCAGCTTTCTTTTGAGTTCCGTTTGCATGGAATATCTTTTTCCATTCCTTCACTTTCAGTCTGTATGTGTCCCTAGGTCTGAAGTGGGTCTCTTGTAGACAGCATATATATGGGTCTTGTTTTTGTATGCATTCAGCAAGCCTGTGTCTTTTGGTTGGAGCATTTAATCCATTCACGTTTAAGGTAATTATTGATATGTATGTTCCTATTACCATTTTCTTAATTTTTGGGGATTTGTTTTTGTAGGTCTTTTTCTTCTCTTGTGTTTCCCACTTAGAGAAGTTCCTTTAGCATTTGTTGTAGAGCTGGTTTGGTGGTGCTGAATTCTTTTAGCTTTTGCTTGTCTGTAAAGCTTTTGATTTCTCCATTGAATCTGAAAGAGATCCTTGCTGGATAGAGTAATCTTGGTTATAGGTTTTTCCCTTTCATCAGTTTAAGCATATCATGCCACTCCCTTCTGGCTTGTAGAGTTTCTGGTGAGAAATCAGCTGTTAACCTTATGGAAGTTCCCTTGTATGTTATTTGTCATTTTTCCCTTGCTGCTTTCAATAATTTTTCTTTGTCTTTAATTTTTGCCGATTTGATTACTATGTGTCTCGGCCTGTTTCTCCTTGGGTTTATCCTATATGGGACTCTTTGTGCTTCCTGGACTTGGGTGGCTATTTCCTTTCCCATGTTGGGGAAGTTTTCGACTATAATGTTTTCAAATATTTTCTCGGGTCCTTTCTCTCTCTCTTCTCCTTCTGGGACCCCTATAATGGGAATGTTGTTGCGTTTAATGTTGTCTCAGAGGTCTCTTAGGCTGTCTTCATTTCTTTTCATTCTTTTTTCTTTATTCTGTTCTGCAGCAGTGAATTCCACCATTCTGTCTTCCAGGTCACTTATCCGTTCTTCTGCCTGAGTTATTCTGCTATTGATTCCTTCTAGTGTATTTTTCATTTCAGTTATTGTATTGTTCATCTCTGTTTGTTTGTTCTTTAATTCTTCTAGATCTTTGTTAAAGATTTCTTGCATCTTCTCAATCTTTGCCTCCATTCTTATTCTGAGGTCCTGGATCATCTTCACTATCATTATTCTGAATTCTTTTTCTGGAAGATTGCCTATCTCCATTTCATTTAGTTCTTTTTCTGGGGTTTTATCTTGTTCCTTCATCTGGTACATAGCCCTCTGCCTTTTCATCTTGTCTGTCTTTCTGTGAATGTGGTTTTTGTTCCACAGACTGCAGGATTGTAGTTCTTCTTGCTTCTGCTGTCTGCCCTCTGGTGGATGGGGCTATCTAAGAGGCTTGTGCAAGTTTCCTGATGGGAGGGACTTGTGGTGGGTGGAGCTGGCTGTTGCTCTGGCGGGCAGAGCTCAGTAAAACTTTAATCCGCTTGTCTGCTGATTGGTGGGGCTGGGTTCCCTCCCTGTTGATTGTTTGGCCTGAGGCGAACCAACACTGGAGCCTACCCGGGCTCTTTGGTGGGGCTAATGGTGGACTCTGGGAGGGCTCACACCAAGGAGTACTTCCCAGAACTTCTGCTGCCAGTGTTCTTGTCCCTTGGTGAGCCACAGCTGCCCCCTGCCTCTGCAGGAGACCCTCCAACACTAGCAGGTAGGTCTGGTTCAGTCTCCTATGGGGTCACTGCTTCTTCCCCTGGGTCCCGATATGCACACTACTTTGTGTGTGCCCTCCAGGAGTGGAGTCTCTGTTTCCCCCAGTCCTGCCGAAGTCCCGCAATCAAATCCCGCTAGCCTTCAAAGTCTGATTCTCTAGGAATTCCTTCTTCTGTTGCCAGGCCCCCAGCTTGGGAAGCCTGACGTGTGGCTCAGAACCTTCACTCCAGTGGGTGGACTTCTGTGGTATAAGTGTTCTCCAGTTTGTGAGTCACCCACCCAGCGGTTATGGGATTTGATTTTATTTTGATAGCGCCCCTCCTACTGTCTCATTGTGGCTTCTCCTTTGTCTTTGCATGTGGAGTATCTTTTCTGGTGAGTTCCAGTGTCTTCCTGTCGATGATTGTTCAGCAGTTAGTTGTGATTCTGGTGCTCTCGAAAGAGGGAGTGAGAGCATGGTCTTCTACTCTGCCATCTTGAACCAATCTCTATATACCCAATAATTCTTATATTCTGTGAGCTTCTTCTCTCCATCCTTATATACCACCTGATAATGTACAAGGCTTATAAGTAGAATTTGTCCAAGGAATGCTTTTGAAATGGGCATCCGTTTGATTGCAAATTTAATTTGGAGAGCCAATATTGTGAAGTTTGGGTAGTCAAATGTTCTCTCCTTAATATTTGATATGACAAATTAAATTAAAAAACACCCAATTCACCATCAGAACCCACTGACCAAGGGTAATTAGCAAAGAGCCAAGTCTTCTTTAGGTCTTGTGAAGGGACCTGCCCCTTGATCTCCTGGATTGGAGTAAGAGGCCCTGTGCTGTGCACGGTGCAGGAACATATAGAATCTTAGTCACTCATTTCCCCAAACCTGCTTCGATCCTGATGACTGGAGTCTGGGGAGAACAGTGGGACAATCAATTAGCCACTAACCATGTAGGACGATTTCTGCTACCATAAATCATTCTTTGGGACACATTCTCATTTTGAACACATTGTGAGGGATTTTATTTTTGAAGCCTTCTGATTTATTTGTATGCAGGAATCCAAGCTTTTAGTGGACACTAGAAAGTTTCCAGCTTGGCAGTGAAGCTCAGTGGTCAGGAGTGAGTGATTTCAACCCCAAGTATCCTGGAAAAAAACTGGAAAATGTTGTTAGTCATTCATCGTTTGTTTCAACTATCTCATGTGTAAGAGAGACACATTCAAGGGTACCTTTCTAATTTCAATGAGAAATAAAAACCACGGAAAGGGAAGCCTTGTTTTTCATCCTAGATTATGTGGTAACCGAGTGTCCAAAGGCAAGTTACTTACCTCACATGGGTAAAACGAGGGTGCCAACTAGATGAGCTTCAGGCTACTTTCTCATGCTATTGTTCTTTGATTTTACAGCTAGAAGCAACTCTTTTTTTTTAAATTTTTTTTTAATTTTTATTTTTTTTTAAACATCTTTATTGAAGTATAATTGCCTTACAATGGTGTGTTAGCTTCTGCTTTATAACAAAGTGAATCAGTTATACATATACAATATGTTCCCATTTCTCTTCCCTCTTGCATCTCCCTCCCTCCCACCCTCCCCATCCCACCCCTCTAGGTGGTCACAAAGCACCGAGCTGATCTCCCTGTGCTATGCGGCTGCTTCCCACTAGCTATCTATTTTACATTTGGTAGTGTATATATGTCCATGACACTCTCTTACCCTGTCACATCTCACCCCACCCCCTCCCCATATCCTCAAGTCCATTCTCTAGTAGGTCTGTGTCTTTATTCCCGTCTTGCCACTAGGTTCTTCATGGCCTTTTTTTTTTTTCCTTAGATTCCGTATATATGTGTTAGCATACTGTATTTGTTTTTCTCTTTCTGACTTACTTCACTCTGTATGACAGACTCTAACTCCATCCACCTCATTACAAATACCTCCATTTCATTTCTTTTTATGGCTGAGTAATATTCCATTGTATATATGTGCCACATCTTCTTTATCCATTCATCTGTCGATGGACATTTAGGTTGCTTCCATGTCCTGGCTATTGTAAATAGAGCTGCAATGAACATTTTGGTACATGACTCTTTTTGACCTATGGTTTTCTCAGGGTGTATGCCCAGTAGTGGGATTGCTGGGTCGTATGGTAGTTCTATTTGTAGTTTTTTAAGGAACCTCCATACTGTTCTCCATAGTGGCTGTATCAATTTACATTCCCACCAACAGTGCAAGAGTGTTCCCTTTCCTCCACACCCTCTCCAGCATTTATTGTTTCTAGATTTTTTGATGATGGCCATTCTGACTGGTGTGAGATGATATCTCATTGTAGTTTTGATTTGCATTTCTCTAATGATTAATGATGTTGAGCATTCTTTCATGTGTCTGTAGGCCATCTGTATATCTTCTTTGGAGAAATGTCTATTTAGGTCTTCTGCCCATTTTTGGATTGGGTTGTTCGTTTTTTTGTTATTGAGCTGCATGAGCTGCTTGTAAATCTTGGAGATTAATCCTTTGTCAGTTGCTTCATTTGCAAATATTTTCTCCCATTCTGATGGTTGTCTTTTGGTCTTGTTTATGGTTTCCTTTGCTGTGCAAAAGCTTTTAAGTTTCATTAGGTCCCATTTGTTTATTTGTGTTCTTATTTCCATTTCTCTGGGAGCTGGGTCAAAAAGAATCTTGCTGTGATGTATGTCATAGAGTGTTCTGCCTATGTTTTCCTCTAAGAGTTTGATAGTGTCTGCCCTTACACTTAGGTCTTTAATCCATTTTGAGTTTATTTTTGTGCATGGTGTCAGGGAGTGTTCTAATTTCATACTTTTACATGTACCTGTCCAATTTTCCCAGCACCACTTATTGAAGAGGCTGTCTTTGCTCCACTGTATATGCTTGCCTCCTTTATCAAAGATAAGGTGACCATATGTGTGTGGGTTTATCTCTGGGCTTTCTATCCTGTTCCATTGATCTATATTTCTGTTTTTGTGCCAGTACCAAACTGTCTTGATTACTGAAGCTTTGTAATATAGTCTGAAGTCAGGGAGCCTGATTCCCCCAGCTCCATTTTTCGTTCTCAAGATTGCTTTGGCTATTCGGGGTCTCTTGTGTTTCCATACAAATTGTGAAATTTTTTGCTCTAGTTCTGTGAAAAATGCCAGTGGTAGTTTGATAGGGATTGCATTGAATCTGTAGATTGCTTTGGGTAGTAGAGTCATTTTCACAATGTTGATTCTTCCAATCCAGGAACATGGTATATCTCTCCATCTATTTGTATCATCTTTAATTTCTTTCATCAGTGTCTTATAATTTTCTGCATACAGGTCTTTTGTCTCCTTAGGTAGGTTTATTCCTAGATATTTTATTCTTTTTGTTGCAATGGTAAACGGGAGTGTTTTCTTAATTTCACTTTCAGATTTTTCGTCATTAGTGTATAGAAATGCAAGAGATTTCTGTGCATTAATTTTGTATCCTGCTACTTTACCAAATTCATTGATTAGCTCTAGGAGTTTTCTGGTAGCATCTTTAGGATTCTCTATGTATAGTATCATGTCATCTGCAAACACTGACAGCTTTACTTCTTTTCCGATTTGGATTCCTTTTATTTCTTTGTCTTCTCTGATTGCTGTGGCTAACACTTCCAAAACTATGTTGAATAATAGTGGTGAGAGTGGACATCCTTGTCTTCTTCCTGATCTTAGAGGAAATGCTTTCAGTTTTTTACCGTTGAGAACGACATTGGCTGTGGGTTTGTCATATATGGCCTTTATTATGTTGAGGAAAGTTCCCTCTATGCCTACTTTCTGCAGGGCTTTTATCATAAATGGGTGTTGAATTTTGTCGAAAGCTTTCTCTGCATCTATTGAGATGATCATATGGTTTTTCTCCTTCAATTTGTTAATATGGTGTATCACATTGATTGATTTGCGTATATTGAAGAATCCTTGCATTCCTGGGATAAACCCCACTTGATCATGGTGTATGATCCTTTTAATGTGCTGTTGGATTCTGTTTGCTAGTATTTTGTTGAGGATTTTTGCATCTATGTTCATCAGTGATATTGGCCTGTAGTTTTCTTTCTTTGTGACATCTTTGTCTGGTTTTGGTATCAGGGTGATGGTGGCCTCGTAGAATGAGTTTGGGAGTGTTCCTCCCTCTGCAATATTTTGGAAGAGTTTGAGAAGGATAGGTGTTAGCTCTTCTCTAAATGTTTGATAGAATTCACCTGTGAAGCCATCTGGTCCTGGGCTTTTGTTTGTTGGAAGGTTTTTAATCACAGTTTCAATTTCAGTGCTTGTGATTGGTCTGTTCATATTTTCTATTTCTTCCTGGTTCAGTCTCGGCAGTTTGTGCATTTCTAAGAATCTGTCCATTTCTTCCAGGTTGTCCATTTTATTGGCGTAGAGTTGCTTGTAGTAATCTCTCATTATCTTTTGTATTTCTGCAGTGTCAGTGGTTACCTCTCCTTTTTCATTTCTAATTCTATTGATTTGAGTCTTCTCCCTTTTTCTCTTGATGAGTCTGGCTAATGGTTTATCAATTTTGTTTATCTTCTCAAAGAACCAGCTTTTAGTTTCATTGATTTTTGCTATTGTTTCCTTCATTTCTTTTTCATTTATTTCTGACCTGATCTTTATAATTTCTTTCCTTCTGCTAGCTTTGGGGTTTTTTTGTTCTTCTTTCTCTAATTGCTTTAGGTGCAAGGTTAGGTTGTTTATTCGAGATGTTTCCTGTTTCTTGAGGTAGGCTTGTATTGCTATAAACTTCCCTCTTAACACTGCTTTTGCTGCGTCCCATAGGTTTTGGGTCGTCGTATCTCCATTGTCATTTGTTTCTAGGTATTTTTTGATTTCCCCTTTGATTTCTTCAGTGATCACTTCGTTATTAAGTAGTGTATTGTGTAGTCTCCATGTGTTTGTATTTTTTACAGATCTTTTCCTGTAATTGATATCTAGTCTTATAGCGTTGTGGTCGGAAAAGATACTTGATACGATTTCAATTTTCTTAAATTTACCAAGGCTTGATTTGTGACCCAAGATATGATCTATCCTGGAGAATGTTCCATGAGCACTTGAGAAAAATGTGTATTCTGTTGTTTTTGGGTGGAATGTCCTATAAATACCAATTAAGTCCATCTTGTTTAATGTATCATTTAAAGCTTGTGTTTCCTTATTTATTTTCATTTTGGATGATCTGTCCATTGGTGAAAGTGGGGTGTTAAAGTCCCCTACTATGATTGTGTTGCTCTCGATTTCCCCTTTTATGGCTGTTAGTATTTGCCTTATGTATTGAGGTGCTCCTATGTTGGGTGCATAAATATTTACAATTGTTATGCCTTCCTCTTGGATCGATCCCTTGATCATTATATAGTGTCCTTCTTTGTCTCTTGTAATAGTCTTTATTTTAAAGTCTATTTTGTCTGATATGAGAATTGCTACTCCAGCTTTCTTTTGATTTCCATTTGCATGGAATATCTTTTTCCATCCCCTCACTTTCAGTCTGTATGTGTCTCTAGGTCTGAAGTGGGTCTCTTGTAGACAGCATATATATGGGTCTTGTTTTTGTATCCATTCAGCCAGCCTGTGTCTTTTGGTGGGAGCATTTAATCCATTTACATTCAAGGTAATTATCGATATGTATGTTCCTATTACCATTTTCTTAAATGTTTTGGGTTTGTTATTGTAGGTGTTTTCCTTCTCTTGTGTTTCTTGCCTAGAGAAGTTCCTTTAGCATTTGTTGTAAAGCTGGTTTGGTGGTGCTGAACTCTCTCAGCTTTTGCTTGTCTGTAAAGGTTTTAATTTCTCCATCCCATCTGAATGAGATCCTTGCTGGGTAGAGTAATCTTGGTTGTAGGTTTTTCTCCTTCATCACTTTAAGTATATCCTGCCACTCCCTTCTGGCTTGCAGAGTTTCTGCTGAAAGATCAGATGTTAACCTTATGGGGATTCCCTTGTGTGTTATTTGTTGTTTTTCCCTTGCTGCTTTTAATATGTTTTCTTTATACTTAATTTTTGACAGTTTGATTAATATGTGTCTTGGCGTGTTTCTCCTTGGGTTTATCCTGTATGGGACTCTCTGTGCTTCCAGGACTTGATTAACTATTTCCTTTCCCATATTAGGGAAGTTTTCAACTATAATCTCTTCAAATATTTTCTCAGTCCCTTTCTTTTTCTCTTCTTCTTCTGGGACCCCTATAATTCGAATGTTGGTGCGTTTAATGTTGTCCCAGAGGTCTCTGAGACTGTCCTCAGTTCTTTTCATTCTTTTTTCTTTATCCTGCTCTGCAGTAGTTATTTCCACCATTTTATCTTCCAGGTCACTTATCCTTTCTTCTGCCTCAGTTATTCTGCTATTGATCCCATCTAGAGTATTTTTAATTTCATTTATTGTGTTTTTCATTATTGCTTGGTTCCTCTTTAGTTCTTCTACGTCCTTGTTAAATGTTTCTTGCATTTTGTCTATTCTATTTCCAAGATTTTGGATCATCCTTACTATCATTATTCTGAATTCTTTTTCAGGTAGACTACCTATTTCCTCTTCATTTGTTAAGTCTAGTGTGTTTTGACCCTGCTCCTTCATCTGCTGTGTGTTTTTCTGTCGTCTCATTTTGCTTATCTTACTGTGTTTGGGGTCTCCTTATCACAGGTTGCAGGTTCGTAGTTCCCGTTGTTTTTGGTATCTGTCCCCAATGGCTAAGGTTGGTTCAGTGGGTTGTGTAGGCTTCCTGGTGGAGGGAACTAGTGCCTGAGCTCTGGTGGATGAGGCTGGATCTTGTCTTTCTGGTGGGCACGTCCACGTCTGGTGGTGTATTTTGGGGTGTCTGTGGCCTTATTATGATTTTAGGCAGCCTCTCTGCTAATGGATGGGGCTGTGTTCCTGTCTTGCTAGTTGTTTGGCATAGGGTGTTCAGCACTGTAGCTTGCTGGTCATTGAGTGATGCTGGGTCTTGATGTTGAGATGGAGATCTCTGAGAGATTTTTGCCCTTTGGTATTACGTGGAGCTGGGAGGTCTCTTGTGGACCAGTGTCCTGAAGTCGGCTCTCCCACCTCCGAGGTACGGCCCTGATGCCTGGCTGAAGCACCAAGAGCCTTTCGTCCACACGGCTCAGAGTAAAAGGGAGAAAAAATAGAAAGAAAGAAAGAAAGAAAGAAAGAAAGAAAGAAAGAAAGAAAGAGGCTATAATATAGTGAAGTAAAATAAAGCTATTATAAAGCAAAGCTATACAGACAAAATCTCCCCCAGAAGCATATACATATGCACTCACAAAAAAAAAGGAAAAGGGGAAAAATTAATATATCCTGCTCCCAAAGTCCACCTCCTGAATTTGGGATGATTCGTTGTCTATTCAGGTATTCAACAGATGCAGGCACATCAAGTTGTTTGTGGAGTTTTAATCCGCTTCTTCTGAGGCTGCTGGGAGAGATTTCCCCTCCTCGTCTCTGTTCGCACAGCTCCTGGGGATCAGCTTTGGATTTGGACCCGCCTCTGCGTGTAGGTCGCCTGAGGGCGTCTGTTCCCCGCCCAGATAGGACGGGGTTAAAGGAGCAGCTGCTTCGGGGGCTCTGGCTCACCCAGGCCGCGGGGAGGGAGGGGTACGGAGGAGGCGGGGCGAGCCTGCGGCGGCAGAGGCCGGCGTGACGTTGCAGCAGCCTGAGGCGCGCAGTGCGTTCTCCCGGGGAAGTTGTCCCTGGATCACGGGACGCTGGCAGCGATGGGCTCCACGGGCTCCCGGGAGGGGTGGTGTGGAGAGTGACCTGTGCTCGCACACAGGCTTTTTGGAGGTGGCAGCAGCAGCCCCAGCGTCTCACGCCCGTCTCTGGGGTCCGCGCTGATAGCCGCGGCTCGCGCCCATCTGTGTAGCTTGTTTAGGCAGCGCTCTGAATCCCCTCTCCTTGCACGCCGCGAAACAAAGAGGCAAGAAAAAGTCTCCTGCCAAGAGGCAAGAAAAAGTCTCCTACCTCTTCGGCAGCTGCAGACTTTTTCCCGGACTCCCTCCCGGCCAGCTGTGGTGCGCCAACCCCTTCAGGCTGTGTTCACGCCGCCAACCACAGTCCTCTCCCTGCGATCCGACCGAAGCCCGAGCCTCCGCTCCCAGCCCCGCCCGCCCCGGCGGGTGAGCAGACAAGCCTCTCGGGCTGGTGAGCGCTGCTCGGCGCCGAGCCTCTGTGCGGGAACCTCTCCGTTTTTCCCTCTGCGCCCCTGTTGCTGTGGGATCCGCGCTGTTAGCCGCGGCTCGCGCCCATCTCTGAAGTTCGTTTAGGCGGCGCTCTGAATCCCCTCTCCTCGCGCACCAGGAAACAGGGAAGAAAAAGTCTCTTGCCTGTTTGGCAGCTGCAGACTTTTTCCCGGACTCCCTCCCGGCCAGCTGTGGTGCGCTAACCCCTTCAGGCTGTGTTCACGCCGCCAACCCCAGTCCTGTCCCTGCGATCCGACTGAAGCTGAGCCTCAGCTCCCATACCCGCCCGCCCCGGCGGGGGAGTAGACAAGCCACTCGGGCTGGTGAGTGCTGCTCGGCACTGATCCTCCGTGTGGGAACCTCTCCGCTTTGCCCTCCGCACCCCTGTGGCTGCGCTCTCCTCCGTGGCTCCGAAGCTTCCCCCCTCCGCCACCCGCAGTCTCCGCCCGCGAAGGGGCTTCCTAGTGCGTGGAAATCTTTCCTCCTTCACAGCTCCCTCCCACTGGTGCAGGTGCTGTCCCTATTCTTTTGTCTCTGTTATTTCTTTTTTCTTTTGCCCTACCCAAGTACAGGGGGAGTTTCTTGCCTTTTGGGAGGTCTGACGTCTTCTGCCAGCGTTCAGTGGGTGTTCTGTAGGAGCAGTTCCACGTGTAGATGTATTTCTGCTGTATCTGTGGGAAGGAAGGTGATCTCCGCGTCTTACTCTTCCGCCATCTTCTCTCCTCCCCCCTAGAAGCAACTCTTAATCATTTGGGTCAATGGGGGAAACCCTGTAGGAAATACTGCAAGCCAGTAGTCTCGGGAAAGGTAGTACTGCCTCCTAGGGGAAATTTTGGAAATCTGTGAGGGTGTCTGTGGTTCACATGATTATTGTGGGCACTCATGGCATTAAATGGGTGGGAGCCTGGGCTGTTAGACATTCTGCAGTGTGTGGGACTGTCCCACCGAATGAGGCATTGTCTTGTGTCTTACATGATTCCGAAGGTCCCAGTGGACATTCATGTAAGAGAAAAACTGTTTATGATTTCTGAGCTTGAATCTATCTTCATTTTACATATTAACACAAAGCGTTTTTTTGGTATGGTTTTATATACATTGAATTTTCCTGGGATGTAACAACTGGGTAGATTGAGGGACAGTTGTAATTTGTTTTGTCTCAAAATTTACCAGGAGTTGCTCATCATTTGGGAAAACCACATCAGCAGCAGCTCAAGACTCATGGTCTTTGAGCAGCAAACAGCACACCTGTGTGAAGGTACATTTGTAGCAGTTGCATTCATAGTGGTTCTACAAATGACGGCAGGCAACTGACGACTCTCTTATGTTCCCTAATGTACTTATGCCCCAGCATTCACATGCTGATATATTATTTTTATCAGAAATCACTTTTCTTTCATTTATCTTCTATACAAAGGGCATGGTGATTTTTTTAAAAAAAGTTAGTGTTTAGGAAGGTAACATTATCTCTACTTTGCTTTGCAGAATGGTAGAAAAAGAATTGCAGTGTATTTATTATCTAAAGTTGATTTGGTGTACTAGGATGGAGAATCACTATTCTAAATGTGAGAGAAGTTTATAAACAATCTCTACTCAATTTAGTAAGGCATTTCAAAAATTTCTTGCCCCAGAGTTACCTTCCCAATCATATTTGCCTTATGCTATTATCAAAGTGACTTTGCATTCCTTGGCTATTCATCAAGTGGTTGGAGAGGGAGAGGCATATTGATTCCAAAAGTATAACCGTGTAGCTGGAGAAAATCAATAGAGAGTACAATGTCGGGGTGCCAGATGGCCATCAACGAGCGACAGCGTGCTGCAGAGAACATGACGGAAGTTTTCCCATTAGAGTTGTTCAGAAATGGCAAGTCCTCGAGCAGTATGGAGGATTCATTTCTGCAGGACTAGAGAGAATAGGAATGGTTCCTCATAGCCTGTAACTCTGATATCCTTTTCGGTTATCTACCTTTTAAGTATATTGTAAACATACCTCTGTTCTCATTTTGTTATCCCTAGTATTCTGTTTTATTTCCATACCTAGAACTATTTTTGGTTAAATTGAGTAATTCCCAGCCTGAAGAGCAGTCAAACTTAGGATTTACACATTGAAAAGTGGGTTGGGACAAGATACCAGAAGATTCCATATTTGAAACATTCTCTATCAATCCCTTTGTGAGTACCCCAAATATTGTGTGATTTGACGTTCAGAAGAGTTTGGTTCCTTTCAGTGTGAATTTCTTTTTAACTCCGAGAGTCTATGGTCCTATCATATATAGGTATAATAGGCCAGGCTTCGGTTAGATACTCCCAGGGAGCCTACAAACAACATTGAACTTTCTAAACTTGTACCTAAGACAGCGCTGCCCAAGAGTTAAGATGATCTCTGCAAGTTCCTCCCCGTCTAATGTCATCCTGTCATTCACAGCCTGCCCACCCTGGTTCTCTAGTACCCTCTCAGGACCAGGAAGCAAAGATTCTCCACCCTAAGAGGGTGTAAAGGAGAGAGATCCCACTGGCGGTAGGTGAAAGGTAGAGAAGGGTTTCTCCACTCGAGAAATACGTTTCCCTCTTCCTTCCACCAAAGAAAGCCATCAGACAAATAAGTACTTTTTAAAAGTGTACTTGTGGAAGCAACCTAAGTGTCCATCTACAGATGAATGGTTAAAGATGTGGCACATATATACAATGGAATATTACTCAGCCATAAAAAGAAACGAAATTGAGTTATTTGTAGCGAGGTGGATGGACCTAGAGTCTGTCATACAGAGTGAAGTAAGTCAGAAAGAGAAAAACAAATACCATATGCTAACCCATATACATGGAATCTAAAAAAAAAAAAAAAGGTCATGAAGAACCTAGGGGCAAGACGGGAATAAAGACACAGACCTACTAGAGAATGGACTTGAGCATACAGGGAGGGGGAAGGGTAAGCTGGGGCAAAGTGAGAGAGTGGCATGGATATATATACACTACCAAATGTAAAACCGATAGCTAGTGGGAAGCAGCCGCATAGCACAGGGAGATCAGCTCGGTGCTTTGTGACTACCTAGAGGGATGGGATAGGGAGGGTGGGAGGGAGACGCAAGAGAGAAGAGATATGGGAACATATGTATATGTATAACTGATTCACTTTGTTATAAAGCAGAAACTAACCAAAGGAAAAAAAAAAGTGTAATTGGGCCTGGGAAGATTAAATCTAGTGGTTATTTACACCTGAACACCAATTACTCTACTCAGATAAAGAGAGGTTTTCCCATTACCATGTAGTTTAACATATTGACTAATTCCCTAACCTACTTATCAGCGAATTTACTGATTTCCTGAATAACTTCGGACTTCCTAACTTCCTTCCTTTAGTGCCTACTAAATCAGGCACTGTGGTGAGTATCAGAGACTTAAACGGAAAATAAGGCAGGTCTCCTGACTTTGAAGCGTCTATATTCTAATCGGGAAAGAGCTTAATAACCGGAAGATTCCACGCGGCTGGTACGTAACGCTGTAGGGTATTTATGAGGTGCTCTGGGAGCCCCGTGGGGTGAGTATGGCTCTGAGGGAGCATGGTTCTCTGGTTGGCGGGGAAGTGGGGAAACGAAGCGGGGAGGCTTTTGAGTTGCATCTTGAAGGGTGAGCTGGGCTTTCCCAGGCAGAACAAAATGGGAAAGGGGGGGGGTCTCAGGCAGATGAAAGGGCACAGCTGGAATGACATATAGACTGCTTTGGGGATTGAAGATGATGAGTCTGCAGAGGTGGACCGGGATCGAGTGTTGAGGGAGCGGGACCTGGTTAATAGGTTGGGGGAATCTAGCAGAAAAGGACCGGACGGTTCATCTACTATAGTCGTACAGCTTTCTCTTGGTTGTCAAACCCACTCTGCCCACAAAGTCTTATTTGAGAGCTTAATACATAAATAAGTGAAAGCAGGGTGCTCTGTCTGAGGAGACAGTAGGAGACCTGAGGCTGGTCTGCCCGGGATCTCCCGCATCCCACGCCTCCCCAGAGCTTTTGACTATCCTCTGAGGACCCACAGGCTGTACTGAGCGCGGGGTGGGGAGGGGTATCAGCTGCTCATCTGGGTGGTTTTCTTACTTGATAGAGGATGCAACCGAGCCCCAGACCTGAAGCTGCATATTCAGGTAATGACAGAGCAGGGGCTAGAATGGAAGTCTCCTGATACCCAGTTCTAGGAGCTTTCCAATTCATTCATTCATTTATCTGAAACATTTATAAGGTGCCATCTTGATGCATCTATGTTAGATTTTAGGGACTGAAAGGTGAATAGGAAGAATACAGTTCCTTTTCTGTGGGTCTTATAGTCTAGTGGCGAGGACAGACCAGAAAAGCAACAATTATAAGAAAACAAGAAAGGAGATATTAGTTGCAGGGAGTGGGGGAAAGTGCATGGGCTGCTTTAAAGAACTGCAACCCTGAGTTCTGAAGTGAGGTGTTCAGCCAGCCAGAAGGACTATCCATAGAGAAAAGGGCATCAGGAGGTATGAGAAGGAGTGGAGAGGAGCGTCCAAGAAAACGATTAGCCAGCTCTGCAGTTTCATTCAGGCCTCTGGGATCAGTCCCAGCCTGTGTGTTGCTCAGAGGAGGCTGCCTGGGGTGACCGGCCACAGGTCACAGATAACAGGCCCGATTGGTTGTTTTGAACATGTTGTATCTGTCAGCGATTCCTTGTCCATGAAGTCAATTCCTCCTGAGTGCCAATTATCCTCTGTCTCCTAGACTCAGGAAGGAATCAGCCGTTGGATGACACCAGTGCAACTCACCACTTAGACCCAAACATGTCTTTAAGGAAGTCCTCACCAAAGACAGCATTTTGCTGAGATCGTTGTTACCCATTTCCTACTCATTTTCTTAGTCTTCTTAAAATATCTCTGTTCCATTAATAAATTCACAGCAGGGCTATACATGTTGTGTATACTGATATGGTTGCTAGTACTGCTAGTAGGTTGGGAGTGGGGTATAAGGAGAAATCACAGGACCCTAGAGAGAAAGAGAGTGTGAATTCTCTTGGAAACATTTGTGTTCTCTGCAGCACTGAATTCCAGATGCTGGTAATGAAGTATCCCCATCATCACTGTCCCCCTTGAGAAGCACGTTGCTGGATTCTGAGAAACATCTATTCAGCCCCCTGCGACCCTGCACCAATGTCCTCTTCCCAATGCTCTTGATCAGCCAAGAAAATTGTGGGTTTCTTTTTCAGGGAGTAATCCATCAGGCTCTCTCTCCCTCCCACTTCGACTGTCTCTTCTACCTGAGTAACCTTGGTCACTCCATCACCTGTCAGTGAAGCCCAGGCAATTTTTACAAATGCATCTGGAAGAAAAGCAGTTTGTCTGGGAACGCCATAATTTTTCTGCCAAAGCAGGTCCCAGGTGGACAGTAAGAGCCTGTGTTTAGGGAATGGGTGGCATCTTCAATCAGGGGGTGTGTGACACTGTTACTTACTGAACCTGACAGGCCTCCAATTAAAGTTGGGTAGGAAGCAGAGAACTGGAAAGTTCCCCAACCTGCTGCACCAATATATCAACATATAAACAGGAAGGAAAGAAGCTGTCCTCATAGTCAGAGAAGTGACCCCCAAAATAGGTCAAGGAAGTTTATTAATTTACTTATGAAATAAGACCAGACTATCTGTTTACTCTCTTGTCTAGATCTCCCCTTTGAAAATATTTTAGAGGTTATTGGAAGGTACAGTTTTCATAACATGATGAATTCCAGTATTATATTGTCTGGTCATGCTATTGTTAATATCATCATCAGTGTACATTAATTTTGTTGCTTTATCAATGATAATGAAGATGGTAATAATAATAATAAAGATCATATGGTTGCTTTCAACTGAAGAATTACAGGGTTAGCTGTTCCTGAGTCCATCTTCTGGCCCAGATTGGTCCCTCTTCATTGCTGAGGTGGCAGGTGGGCTAGAACTGCCCTTTTTTCTGCTCATAACATTTTTATGTAGGTGACCTTGGGTTAACATCAAAGAGAGCCTTGCAGGGGAAAAGATGTTAAAAAAGGGAAAGACACATGTGTTGGGGCATCTACCTATGGTAGGCCCGTTGTACACGGCTCCTCATCTGATGCTCAGGTAAGCTGCGAGGGAATGTTGGGGCCTCCATCAGCAGCCCCTCTTCGCTTTAGGAGAAGCCGTGAGGTGTCATAGAAGACACACAGCCTCTGGAGAGAGACCCAGAGAGTGCTTATAACAATTAAATGAGATAATGCACACAGATTACTTTGCCCAGTGCATCGCACACAGTAAGTGCTTGATAAATGGCAACTAGAATTATTACTAACTGTGGCTTTGAGCAAGTCACCCAATTCACTGACCCTTAGTTTCTCCATCTGGAAACTGGCGATGGCGATGCCTGCTGTGCAGGTTGTCATGGGCCGGCACTCCTCCAGCGGGAGCTGTGGCGGTTATTACAGTTGAGGAAAAGGATATCAGAGAGCTTTACTTAGCAGTAGCTTCTGGAGTGTCTGTGCAGGAGCCTTTGCCTCGTGGATGGGATAAAAGAGATTAGAAACAAGTATTGTTGGCTGAAGGTTTTAGAGACTCAGCATTGGCAGAGAAGTCATCTAGAATCTAGACCAAGCCCTATGTGTGCTTGATTCACTTCTAAATCAAAACCTGGAAAAATTTCTTTCTAGGTTCTTAATCTTTAATCTAGAAACATCTGTTCTTTTCCACAAATCCTGTTAGAAATTGTGAGGGTGAAGAGAAAGTTCCCATTTTCTTGTTGAACCTTTCTTTATGAGACCTACTGCCCCTCGTCCAGGTGACTCTGATGACTGAGCCAAAAAGGCTTTGTGCAGAAAGGCAAGGAGGGCAGGCACTGAAGTGACAGCCAGTCAAAGATTTTCCAGCTCATCTCTCCAGGAGTAGGCAGCGCCCCCATTTCTGAAGCAGAGGAAAGTCGCGCTGACAGAGATGACAGTCCTAAGAAGCTTCTGTGAGGGGACCAGGCCATCACTCCCTTGCCCTGAGAATTTAGTGGGCAGGACTAAAAGAGAGTGCTAAGAGAACACACTTGAGCCCTTGTGTGGCCTCCTCAGCCCATTTGACAATCACGTGGGACCAGGTTCCACTGGGACAGGCTGCGTTCTTGGCAGATGCCCAGGAGGGTGAGACCCAGAGAATCTCTCGTGGGCGTGGATCTGCTCTCAGTGGAGGACCTTCCCAGAGACATGAGAAACCCCTCCTAAAAGGGGTGCCATCTTGACTTTTTTCCAAAATGGGCCAACATGCAGAGAGGGAGGACCAGAGACTCAGGATTCAGGAAGTTGTTAGAGAGAATCTTCTGGGTGTGGGGATTTGGTTTCAGCTCCTAATTCTTTCTATTATAGTTCTCCTCCCTCCTGGGATACAAACACGTACCACTTTCACCTCCTTCCCTCTCATTCGCCCTTTCTACTCTCCAGCTCACAAACTCTAGAAGAGTTTGGCCTTCTGTAGGGCATAAGTATGAAGTTCGTATTCTAAGGAGTGAGTGTTGCTGCCTCCTGGTCCATGAGGATGGAAGGATGGTGTGCATGGTAAACAGTACTGGGGCACAGCTGACCAGGATCTGGGGTAACTGTTCTTCCTAGATTCTCACCTAGATGGTCCTAATGGATTGCTTCCAACTGGACAGCCCCTACCAATGCAATAGCAGTGGTGGGATTTTAGCTGACTTTTCTACAAGACAACTCCAGTGAATGGAACAGTGAATCCCTTGGATATGTTGGTGGCTTCTGGACAGAGGCATGCCCTCCAGGGAAAACACTGAGTGCTCTTGACCTGATTTATTGTGTCGAGTGCTCTCATAATTAAAACATGCTTAGAAGTGTTTGCAAAAGAGCAGGCATTTGTATCTATGTTTTATGCATAAGAGAAATTCATTGCATTGTTTATTTTCTTTACAAAGCCTCAGAGATTATAAACTGGGGTACTTGTAAATAAAGTCTCAAGATAAATAACCAAGGACTATTATTGAATTTATTACAGAATAGGAAATTCCTGAAGAGTTGATAGGATATAAAGATATATTTATGTGTGTATGTGTATACCTACATATTTATGTAAATGTATACATATATTTATATGTTTTCAACTACTTTGCAAGGGACTTTGAGGGCCAGGTCTATGTAAATGGCCAGTGGTGAAGTAGAGTATGAAATGTTTGTGATGCATGCTAGCAAATCATTGCTTTTCACACACATACAGCTACCCATGGACACTCAATAAAGCACAGGCACAGACTGTGTCTAGGATGAATGCATTTCTTGGGTTGTTAAATCAAAGTTTCACTTTACTGCTTGCTGTTCTGTCTTCTCCATGCCAGCTCTACCCTTTGTATTACGGTGTTTGTCTATGCTGTACCCCAGAAATTGGCAGCTCCAATCCACAGGCTGTCAACTGGAAAGGCCGTTTATCAGCGTCCCTGCAGCTTGGGACGCCAATGCTTACACCTTCTTCAGTTCCATGTGTAAGAATAGGTTCTTCCTTCAGTTTCACTCCTCCTCCTCTGCCTACATTTTTCTTTCTCCATTATTGCTTTTGATTTCTCCATCTCCATCTGATTGTAGCCATTTAACAAAGTTCTGCCCTTTGTTCTTTTCTCTTCATACCCCCTTTGCTTTGGTGATCTCACCCCCTTGCCAGGGCTGGTGGAATTTTCCGGGGCGGGGGCAGTGGCCTCCCTGATTCACTCGGCTGGCCATGGGCCCTTAGCACCAGCCTCTGTGACCTGGCAGTGTGAGGAGGGGCACCGAGTGGGGCAGGGTGTTCAGAGCTGCTGGCCGGCACATGCAGAGCTCCTGAGCTGCTGTGGCCAGCCAGTTAGACTCTGCACGTAGTCTGCCTTTCCCCAGAGCCCCAAGGGCAGGAGCTGGTGCTAGGCATAACTCCTCTATGAGTTTCCATGAGCGCTCCTGTCTCAGGTGGTTATCCTTGCTTGTTGTGCCTGACTCACCTCTAGCCCCTGTTTCAGTGCACAGAATGGAGGCTGCTTAACTATCACTTGTTCAGAGAGAGAGAGAGTACTTTGCACTGGTACCCTGTTTAATTTCCATGGGGCACTTACCACAATTTGTAATTCTCTTATGTACTTATTTACTTGTTTCTTGAGGCACAGCTTTTCTGTATGTTTTGCAGCACAGCTTGTTTGAAGGGGACTGTCCCGCTAGAGATGAGAGTTCCTCTTGGGCAAATGCCTTCAGAAACAAAAGTATGCTTTTTGTCCAAGGTTTATCTGGAGAAAGAGTGAGTAGGAGGTGGGTCTGAGTCTTTTACTAGGTGAGCACTGAGGGGCTTCAGAATCTGAACCAAGGCCTGCTCATTTGCACTGAGAACGAACCTAGCCTTGTTAGGTTCGAGATCTGGCCAGCAGTAGTTGCAGTAGTGATAAAAATAAGAGCAAACATTACTAAACATTTACTGTGTGCCCAGCTCTACTGAGCACTTTACATACTCGATCTTAATCTCACAAGATAGTAATGATGCTGAGGCTATCATTATTCCATTTACAGAGAATGAGTCCAGGATCTAGACAGGTTCTCAGGACTTCCCGATATTTTCCACTTGACAGAATATTTTCCATTTACAGAGAATGAGTCCAGGATCTAGACAGGTTCTCAGGACTTCCCGATATTTTCCACTTGACAGAATATTTTCCATTTACAGAGAATGAGTCCAGGATCTAGACAGGTTCTCAGGACTTCCCGATATTTTCCACTTGACAGAATACACCTAGAAAATGACGTTTGTACGGATGTGGGAAGGAGGTCACGTGTAAAGGGAAGAGGCTGTTCCCAGGTAGTGGGGAGTAGCCTCTGGCCTGTGCCACCTCTTGCTGCCCTGAGGGCTGAGGGAGCAGTACCTTGGCACACCTATAATTTTTGGCAACCTGCTTGGGAAGCTCTAGGTTAAGTACATTTTTCAAGTTGCACAAGTAGTAAATGGCCGAGCAGGGCTTGAAGTGAGGTAGGTCAGCTCTGGGACTAATTGCTCTGATACTACCTGGTGCTCCTCTGCTACGTGGTGTTGGGATGTGTGTGTGGGGAGTTGAGGCATTGGACCTTTCTTTACAAATCTTTCCGCTCCCTGAGTTCTCTTTTTCACCCTAACTCATACAGGCAATCTAATCTGAACTCTTCATTGTGCATAGGAGGAAATTGAGGTCAAGAGACGTGAATGACTTGCTCCAGGGTCCTGAGCTGCTGAGGGACAGAGCTGGAACTAGATCCCAAGTGTCCTGACTTCTGACCCAGGCCCTTTGTCTCTTCCAGCGCTCATGACTATTTCACGTGTGCCTGTCTTGTTTCTTTGCATCCATCGATGCCAAGCCCTTTGTCTCGGAGTTCTTTCCTGTCTTCTGCGGTGCCCTGCCATGCTGAGCCCAGAGCCGGTGGCCAGTCCCTCTCACAGCCGTGCTGGGGGCTCTCGGTATGCACTGTCCACCCCAGCAAGTGCTGGAGAAGATGTAAAAGAAGCCCAGTTTCTCCTGGGTTTGCTGGAGGAAACTCATTTTCACAATCAGCAATTTGAGAAACTTGCATATTTCTATTAAACTGCGCTCACCTTTTCTGAACTGGTAACTGACATCCTTCCTACAGGGCTGTCAATCCAGCCCCACATAGAAGAGCTACATGCACTTCACAACACCCTTCTCACTGCTGACAGGTGACAGAAAGCTGCTGAGCTTAGAAGTCATTTTCATGACCTGGGTTACAGAAGTTTTGAGCTAGAAAAGTGCTCTCCTAATCAATGGAATAGAATGAGCTACAGGCTCTTTTGAAACCCTAACAAGAATGAGGGTTTCCTTGATTCATTCGATTCTCTCTGGCCAGTTTTTAAATTTTTTGAGGGGGTGTGTCTGCATGGAGCAACATGGGGGGAACAGTCTCTGGAGCAGGCAGAATCGAATTGAGACTTGCCTTTTGCCGCTGACTGCTTCGTTGCCCCGGACAAGTCACCCATCCCCCACAAGCCTCAGTTTTGTCATCTGCAAAATGAATCTGACAATGGTACTTATTTTGTAGGATTTGTTGAGAGGACTGTGCAGCTGGTGTTCAGCTAGTGCCAGGCATGTTATCAGTGCTCAGTGGCCTAGCTATTATGATTGGGCATACTACAGGAAAGCTACTATCACCTACCAGGGAGGCTGAGAGGATTAAATGAGGTAGTATATGCATGGTGCCCAGGGCACAGAATTTGCCTAATGATAATAAAAACAATAGTAATAATAATAGTAATGACTAACATTTATTGAGTGTTTACTAACTTATGTCTTGGAGACTTTACAAACATCAGGGGCAGCTGCCATCATTATTAAGATTTCAACCTACAGCTGTGTATTTGGACAATATTTTGGAGAGCTAGTTTTCAAGAAGCTTGAAGACTGCCCTGAATTTGTTCATCTTTGCATTTCCTCTCTACCCTCTCACCCACTTTGCATTTCTGCCTCTCCCGCCCCCCAGTGTGGTTAAGAGCAGTTCTCAGATATGTTTGGGGGAACAAATAAATGCAAGTTTGTGGAATGAATGAGTGATCTTTGGTCATTGAAAATAGGTTGCAGAAGGGCCAGCCCTTCTGGTGGTCACCTCTCAGGTCTGGCTTCAATTTGGGGAGGGGAAAATGGTCTGTTCTGAAAAACAAAACAAAGAAACTCACCAGACTATCTAAATAGATCCTAAATCTTTAGCGATCTTCCTCGGCATGAAAATCCAACCTGAGATGAACACTGGAACGAGGAGACTCTGCTTAAACTTTGCGAAGGTCTGCAGAACAAGCCCAGGGAGGCAGTTGGGAGCCTCGTCTGTGGGAAAGAGCTCTGTACCCCTTACCACCTCTCCAGGGATTCAGTTACCAGGGCTCACCTAATGATGGTTGAGAAGATGCTAAAGAGCAAGTGAGGATGGCAGGAAATACAAATGATCAACCCCAGTGCTGAACAATAAACTTAGAGTGCCAAGAAACATACTGCTCGGTGTGAGGGTCCTTTGCTGCCTTTTAGACCGTTTCATCCATTGCAATTTATTAATCCCCATCAAATGAGAAAGAGTGTTTTGCTTTAAAGATCTCAGAGTCAGCTTGCTGAAATGGAGGACCGTGCATTTTGGAGTCCTGCAATCTTAGATTTGAGTTCTGGCTCTGCCAGTAAATATCTGCCTGCTTCTCAGGAAGTTACTTTAACCTCTGACCTCCTGGCTTCTCATCTGAGGGCAGAACTAAAATCACCCCTCCTTCCACTGGCTTGATGGGGATGGAGAGGAGGCGCTACACGAGAGCACTGTATGCAGTGTTCTGAACACAAAGATTAGTTTACTGTACCTCGTGGTGTTCTGTGGCGGGGCTCTTTTCTAGACTTTTCTGCTTCTGCCTTCACTTTCTTTCACCAGGATGGTATTGTAAATCCATTATTCAAATGACATTTTCTCAAAAAATTCTCATTTATTATGTGCCTTTTCTCAGCTAGAAAGAGCATCTATCCTTCTCCCTCACCCTCCCTCATCCAGCCATGCCCAGATCCTCTTCTCCGTCCCAGGCTTCCTGTCCGCCCCCACTTCAGGGCCTAGAGCCTCGTAGTCTCTTGCCTGTTCTGTACAATATGCACACTGCCAGATTCCCCACCTCTGTTCTCTCCCCACTGTGTTACCAAAAGACAGATCTGGTCACGCCACTGAACTTCTCAACGACTACAGAATGATCTCTAACCTTCCTGCCCTGGCCCCCAAATCCCTCCTTCTAGAACTCACTTTGTTTAAATGAATGATCCTGGTGGACCATTTTGGTTAGGGGATGATAGTCTTTGGAGAATGGCCAGGATGAACTTGGAGGGTGATAGAAAGATATGTAGACTGCTCTGGATAAGATACGAACAAGAGTTTTAGGGCTTGACGGTGAGCAGGTGAGGGAGTAGAAGGTCAGTTTAAAGGAGGAAGGCTGCCCATCAGTGGGGCTGGAGGCTGAAGTCAAGAAGAACAGAGGGTTTATGGACATTCTCTAAACTCAGGGAGAATTGGAGTAGCCTATATTCCATCGTAAGCTTGATGTCTGCTGGGATGAACTGCATTATATCGCCTATCTCAGGCCCAAACTTTCCATAAAGTTCACTGCACATACAGCTTTACCTGCTTTGCTTTAACAGCTTTGCTGTTACTTGGAGGACGGGAGGGGCTGGGTATCATCTAGTTGGATGATGAAGTGAAGAAAAGGGCAGAAGCCGATGAAACATGGAGTGGAGACAGAGACTCTACGGAAGCAGAGATTCAGAGCTGGAGGAACTAGGAGGAAGTAAGCTTCACAACTCTCTAGGTTTATTGAGGGAAACTCTAGATTTTCTGATTGTACATTACTGGGAATCAGAACAAATTTTACTTAAATGTTTCAGAACCACTTGACCTCAGCAAACTGGAGGGCTTAGGGGCTATGCATCGATTATACATGTGGCAGTGACAGCTAGTTTTCCTTTTCTTTCCCACCAATAGAACCCCTATAATACTTGGGTTGGCAATGTACCCAGTCAGAAGACTACATTTCTCAATCTCACTTGCTGTATCTTAAGTGTTCAGGTTTTAAGCAATATAAATGGAAGTTATAGGAAAGGATTTATGAGAAAGCTTCTTTAAAAAGGGGCAGAAAGGTGGGAAATGACCTGCCTCAACTTCCTGTTTCTTTCCTGCCTTCCAAAACTCAGACAAGTTGACTGGAGCTTCAGCAGCCATCGTGGATCTTGCAGTCACCTTGAGGATGGAAGCCAGGTATCCAGAGGGTAGAGCAGAAAGGTCAAGGGGCCCGATTACCTATGACTGCAGAGCTACAGTAGCAGCCTCCTTCCAGACTTCTTTTATACAAGAGAGAAGTGAAATTATCTTTCCTTTTTAGTTTTCTGCTGTATCAATTGAACCTAATCCTAGTCTGCTAATACAGTAGCAGAATAGCAGAGTGATTCATGAGAGGGCTCTGGAGTCAGACTGCTTTCACTCTATTCCTTGCTCTGTCACCTCTTAAACAAGAGCCTTAAACCAATTACCAAAGGTTTCAGAAGCCTCCTTTTTCTCATCTGTAATATGAGGAAAATAACACCACTTACACATGGGGTTGTTGTGAAGATTGAGTAAAATAATGTGTAAAGCAATTAGAACTCTTTAGGTACACAGTAAGTGCTCAGTAAATGGTAGCTGCTGCTATCATTATTATTATCATTACTATTATTGCCATAATTACTTATCAGGTTTAGCATTCATCTCCATTAATGGAGATGATGGGTCCTTTAAGGTAGAGACAATTTCTTATTTATTTTTGGTATTGCTCCAGGACTGGCATATGGTAGGTACTCAATGCAGCTTTCCCAAACCATATCTTATTAGATTTTTGCTACTATTTCTCATGAGCAGATGATAAAAATTACTGGTATTGTGTACTGGGCAGGGGACTGATACTATGCATGCTTACTGTCATTTAATCCTTACCAAAACCACCTGAGAAATGGGCTGAAAGGGTAGTTGTAGACAGTGCAAGAGCTTAGGAGTCATTCAGAC
Organism: Balaenoptera ricei; assembly: GCF_028023285.1. Taxonomy (NCBI): domain Eukaryota; kingdom Metazoa; phylum Chordata; class Mammalia; order Artiodactyla; family Balaenopteridae; genus Balaenoptera; species Balaenoptera ricei. Next base: position 65,468,051 of record NC_082642.1, read on the forward strand.
CTACACTCTGTTTGAGGTTCAATTTTATTAATATTAAAAGAACTGGAAATAAACAAGTTTTATTTCTCAACTCACGTTCCGTTCATAGGAGCCTCTTGGGGCAGATTACTTTTAATAGCCAGGTGTCGCTGACACGGAGGCTTTGCTTTGTGTTTCATCCCAAGCCAGTGAACTAGAGAACCTCTATAAACTACCCTCCTTCCATCCCTCATCTTGCAACAAAGCTGTCAGTGGGAACCAGGAAGAAAAACTATTTCCCCTATCTGGTTTATACAGTCTGGTATATACAAAAGAGTTTTAAGGTTTGGCATGGGCACGGGGTCTGGCTGTGGGCTGCTGAGCTATTCAAGAGTAGATAAGACCTTTTGGACAAGGGTAAAGGTTACAGCACAGGCTGCTTCCTCTGATAAATTTCCCTCCACCTGTGATAGGGCTGTGGCAGTTGTGGTGTTGGGGCAGGAACGGTAGGAGGAGCCTGGGAAGTTTTCTTTTTTTAAAAAAATTTTATTTATTTTTGACTGCGTTGGGTCTTTGTTGCTGCACACAGGCTCTTCTCTATTTGTGGCAAGCGGGGGCTACTCTTAGTTGCGGTACGAGGGCTTCTCATTGCGGTGGCTTCTCTTGTTGCGGTGCATGGGCTCAAGGTGCGTGGGCTTCAGTAGTTGTGGCTCACGGGCTCTAGAGCACAGAGCCCAGTTTTTGTGGTGCATGGGGCTTAGTTGCTTCGCGGAATGTGGGATCTTCCCGGACCAGGGATTGAACCCGTGTTCCTTGCATTGGTAGGCGGATTCTTAACCATTGCGCCACCAGGGAAGTCCCTGGGAAGTTTTTGTAACTTTGGGTCTTGTCAAATTATAGAGAAAGTGGCTCCCTCTCTTAGATTTGTTTCATGTTATAAGCTGGTTTGCATCTCATGGGAGATGATGCCACAAGGGCAAAAGTCTCTGAAGAATCTGCTGGCCAAATAGTTCCTGTTTCCTCTTCTTGTAGGTCATGGCTATTCCAGAAGTAGGTCCTGGTTCCTATAGTGGAGTAGTTTTTAACCCTGGCTGCATATTAGAATTCCCCGGGGAATTTTTAAAAAATGCCAGTTCCTGGGCTGTACCCCAGTCCAGCTGAATTAGAATCTCTAGGGCGTAGAACCTGAACATCGGTATTTTAAAAAAGAAATAAACAGAAATTATAAGAAAATTTTAAAATGAGTCACAAACTGAGAGAAAATATTTGCAAAACCATATATCTAATAAAGAACTTGTATCCAAAATATATAAAGAAGTCTTAAAAGTTAATAAGAAAATGAAGACTCCAATTAAATAATGAGAAAAATATTTGAACACTTTACCAAAGAATATATTTGCATAGCAAATAAATACGTAAAAAGATGCTCAAAATATTCATAATTAGGGAAATGCAAATTGCAACCGTACTGAAATATCACTATACACCTTCTAAAATGGCAAACAAACAAATAAAACAACCACAAAAAAACACACCTGACAATTCTTCGTGCTGGCAAGGAACAGAGCAACTGGAACTCTCATGTATAGCTGGTGAGAATCAAAAATAATATAGCCACTTCGGGAAAAGCTCTGGCAGTTTATTATAAAGTTAAACATATACTTGCCACAAAACCCAGCAAGTCCACTCCTAGGTATTTACTCAAGAGAAATGACAACTTGTGTTCACACAAAAACCTGTACACATATTTATAATGGCTTAATTCATAATGGTCCCAGACTGGATCAACCCAGTTGTCCTTCAACTAGTAAATGAATAAACTGTGGGGGGCTTCCCTGGTGGTGCAGTGGTTAATAATCTACCTGCCAACGCAGGGGACACAGGTTTGATCCCTGGTCTGGGAAGATCCCACATGCCGCGGAGCAACTAAGCCTGTGCGCCACAACTACTGAGCCCGCGCGCCACAACTACTGAAGCCGGCATGCCTAGAGCCCCTGCTCTGCAACAAGAGAAGCGACCGCAATGAGAAGCCCACGCACTGCAACAAAGCGTAGCCGCTGCTCACCGCAACTAGAAAAAGCCTGTGCGCAGCAACGAAGACCCAACAGAACCAAAAAATAAAAATAAAAAATAAAACAAATTAAAAAGAAAAAAAAACAAACTGTGGAATATCCATACAGTGGGATACTACTTAGAAATACAGTGTAACGTCTCACTGATAACATGTAACACGAATGAATCTTAGATGCATCATACTAAGTGAAAGAAACTAAACTCAAAAGGTTACATACTGAATGAGTCCATTTATATAACATTCTGGAAAAGGCAAAAATATAGAGACAGAAGACGTCTCTGGTTGCCAGGGATTGGGGGTGGCAGGAGGGGAAAATCACAAAGAGGTAACATGAAGGAATTATTTGGGGGGTGATGGAACTCTTCTGTATCTTGATTGTACTAGAGGTTACACAATTGTATGTATTGGTCAAAACTCATAGAATTGTATATTTAAAAGGGTCAGTTTTACTGTATGTACTTATAACTCACTAAAGCTGAGCCTCCCTCCCCCAATCCATTATTCAGAAGCAAATTCCCCAAGTAATTTAAATTCATAGTCAGGGTTGAGAGATATTGCTGGCGTAATAAATTCAAATCTAGCTTCTGTTATTTAAACTTCAGTTTCCTCATATGTAAAACTGGAGATAATAAAACCTACTTTGAAGAGATATTATGAGTTTTAAATGGGATGACGTATGGCAAGCTCCTAATATAGGGTTTCGCACAAAATAATAATAACCACTTAATAGGTGCTACGTGCCAGGTGTTGTATGGGCATTTTACAGATACCTCATTTAGTCTTTACAACAGCTCTATGAAGTAGGTATTATTGTCACCACTTTCAGGTTGGAGAAACTGAGGCTCAGAGAAGTTATGGAACTTGCTCAGGGTCTCACAGCTGGTCAGTGGCTGAGCCAGGTTCCAAGTCTAAACTTATCGTTACTGATTACTTTACCACTCTGAAATCTTAATTTCAAGCATCCTACTCTTCAACTTCACTTCTATCTTCTAGTTCACTTTCTCAGTGTTTTTACTTCAGTGATTTCCTGACCTCATTGAGAACACCAGTCTTCATCGATCCTACCACTTCTCATAAATCACCACTACCTTCATGTTCTCACTTCCCTTCTCATCCAACCTAAGTTGTGTGGTCCAGCAGTATTTCCTCTTCCTTTTCTAGTATTCCTAGCCCCATTGCTTCTTTCCCCCTCTCTCTCTGCCTGGGAAAAGCTAAATCTAGTCAATCCCAACTTTTTCTTTATTCTACTCTTGCAACCAAGCAGCAGTTATTGCTGGAGATAGGTGCAGACATGGAGAAGCAGTGGGAAGTTGGGTCCAGAGAGAAGCTATACGGAGATGATGGTGTGGGAGTGGAAAGAAGAGGGTGGAGGGGGACTTTCCTTGGTTTAATGACAAAGGGTCATAGAGTGAGAGGCCTGGTTGAAGATACCTGATATAAAACTGCTAACTTTGGCACAGTTATTTTGGTCCTGTCCCTGGCTGGGGGCTCTAGGAGGATTCTGGCTGGCCTCAGCTGGGAGATGTCAGTTACAAAGTGTAGAGAAGTGTTATGGGTGAGCCCATGTGCAGAGAGGGGCACCCCTACTGGGACAGAAGCAGGGCTTTCTTTTGGTACCTGGTGCCGTGGTGAAGGCACCAATTACTGGCCAGTACCAGGGCCTTCGGTGGAGCTGGTTCAGTGATGTGCTGGTAAATGTTTAACAACTCACTCTCTGAAAACAAACAGCAAACAAACAAACGAACTCTGATTTACAGCATTTGCAAACTTCTGTGGTGTAAATACTCCCTCCATAGCCCCAGTCTAGGTTACACAGCGCCCATGAGCACGATGTCAGGGGGACAGGCTCCCAGAATGTGACTGGGCCTTGTTCTAATTTCTAAATGTAATGAAGCACCTTGAAGGATAAGATGTGGGTGATTCATTTGTGGGAATTGTCATGGTTTGGGGGACTGGGCCTTAATAGGATGGGATCTAGAGGGAATTGTGCAGTCTGCATTGACCAGGCAGGACTCTGAACCGTCTGCCCTACGCCCTCTGTAGGACTCCCTGGTTACATGCCTGTCTTTTGTCTTACCACTGCTATTCTGTTCTATGTGCTAACATTTTTAGATTTATAAATTTATGGTGAGTAAGAATCTGGCACCTTCCCCCAAATACTTTCCTTGCCAAACAAGTTTGAAAATGATTGCAATCAGGTTAATATTAATAGAATTTCAAGCATCCACCGAATTTATTCATGTGAATAATTTATTTTCATCTATAAGGAAAAAATCCTCTATTCTGCAGGAATCTCAATTATTAGGATATTCATGCATATTAGAGAATGACTTCAGGAAAAGATAGTGGTAAGACCAACAAGGATATAAGCCATGACAGGAGATAAATAAAATCGGTTCTGGAAGTATTTTCCTCATCACATTAAAACGATGTCAGATATAAACGAGTGCACTTTCTGGTTACGTATCCCTAGTCTGTGCATCCCACATGGATGAAGACTGTTTAGTCTGGATGTACGATACTAATGTAGAACTCTTCTTGTGATGGTGTGCATTAGTACACAGGACTCCCAATGTAAGTTGGCATCTTTACTTCTCCAGAAACATTTGAAGAGGCCACAACATTCACTGCCAAGACATGAGTTGACCCACGTGATCTGCCAATCCCAAACCCAGCAAAGCCTCATGCTTTTGCAGTATAACCATCAAGAAGCAGGAAGTTTTCCTTTTCTTTCTTTTTCAAGGTGTCCATTGACCCATCCCCAGCATCTGGGAAGATACTGTGGATTCCAACTCAAGAGAAGAGGAGGAAAGAGGAAAAGGAAATAGAGCTATTTCACAAACTATTATCACCATGTAAGTCCTGGTACTTCATTAAAAAAAACAAACAAACGAGTTTTATGATTCTTTCTCAAGGAGAGAGAAGGGACTAGCTGAGCTACTTCTGCAGAATATCAGTCTGTTGAAGTGCTGTGGCAGACGGTGCTTTGTGATTCTCACAATGGCTTTATTTCCTAACTTGGTTTCCTCCTGCTTGGAGATCACAATGCCAGTTTGAGGCTCATCAAATCCCAATCATATCAGATTTACTGACTTGTCATTTTGCTACTCTGCCTATCCAGTATTTATTATTTATATCCTGGCTATATCCACCCCCCACGAAAGGACTGACCTATCTTCTCGTGAAAGGGAGACAGAATAAAAATAGAGCCATTAGGACATGACAGGGAATGAGAAGTTGGGCAATGGCTAGGCACCAGAATATTTATTTGGATCGAAAAACCAAAGAAAAAGGAAGCCACTACAATGGGCCAAAACCTAGCGCTGAACTCCCTGGTAGTCAAGGCAAAAAGGGAGCATGATGACCACTTGGCTCGTCTCACCACTAAATACTCTAGGAGGGTGGGACGAACAGTAACAGGCCTGCAGGCACGCTCTCCACAGGCCTGCGCCTGCACGGGACGCTTACCTGACAATATGGATGCAACGGCTGCGATGATGAAGGACACAATGACGCCGGGTCCTGCCATCTCCTTGGCCACCAGGCCAGACACCACGTACATCCCAGTGCCCACGCAGCTGCCGACTCCGAGCGAGATGAGGTCCACGGTGGTGAGCACCTGGGCTAGCTTGGTGCCATGTGCCGCGGCGGCCCCAGTTCCCTCCAGCATGGACTCCACCGGTTTGGTGCGCAGGATCCTGGAGTGCACGGCGTACCAAGCAGCCCCCCACTGCACTCGCCGGGGGTCCAGGGAGGCGAGGAAGCCACTCATCCTGGGCGAGACGGCTTGTGGTGAAGGTCAACTGATGGCAGAGGGCTGCAGAGGCCTTAGTGGATGCTTCTGGAACTCATCTAGTGACCAGGGCTGTCCCTTTTAGGAAAGGTCGAGAGGGACCCACGGCAGCCTTCTGCTGGGAATGAATGTCTGCAGGAAAAACACAAGAAAAAGGAAGATGAGACCAAGTGGGAAACAAACCATGGCTTGAAGGCACGGATGGAGGTCAGTGTACCGAACTGGTAGAACTGACCTAACCTGTGTATTTATAATGCAGGAGGGTTGCATGTCCCCCTTTGTCTTGCCTCCAGTCCTAAATGACAGTCCGTAGTTTGCACCGTGTGGCATAGTCGTTACGAAGAGGGTGGTCTGAGTCAGGGCTCTGCTACTTACGGTTCTGGGACCTTAGGAACGTTACTTCATGTCTCTGTGCTTCAGTTTCTACTGCATAGTGGGGATAATCAAGCCTCCTGCCTTGTGTCGATGTGAGAATTAAATTAGTGTTTGTCTAAAAAGAGCTTAAGACAATGCCTGGCCTGTGGGAAATGCTCTTCTGTCAAACTCTTAAGTGCTTCTTACCTGGCTCTGCCGAGACTTGGTCTGTGATTCTTGGGCATAATCTCTGGGGACACAAATCCTCATTTGTGAGGATTTGTGAGATCTATGACTCTCAAGAGGGGCAGTGCCACCCCAAGGGATTGTCTTGGAACTTTGTTCTCAAATGAAATGAAGATGTTTTGAGAATTTTTTTGCTCTCAGAGGTTGGGTAGGGGGAGTGTTCATGGCATTTGGTTGGTGGGCCCCAGAGATCTTAAACGTGTGGGATGGTGTCGTACCATTTTCAGATATCAGACATTCTTTTTTTTTTTTTAATTAATTAATTTTATTTTTGTCTGCGTTGGGTCTTCGTTGCTGCGCGCAGTCTTTTCTCCGGCTGTGGTGAGCAGGGGCTACTTTTCATTGTGGTGCATGGGCTTCTCACTGCAGTGGCTTCTCTTGTTGCAGAGCACGGGCTCTACGCACGCAGGCTTCAGTAGTTGTGGCCACGGGCTTAGTTGTTCTGCGGCATGTGGGATCTTCCCGGACCAGGGATCGAACCCGTGTCCCCTGCATTGGCAGGCAGATTCTTAACCACTGTGCCACCAGGGAAGCCCTGGACATTCTTGTAGGTGAAAATTCTGGTTATGATGATCTGAACCTAAAACCTAACTCTGTTTTACATATAAGCACATGAGATTATTTTGGATGGTTTTTTTTTTTTTTTTTTAAAGGTAGATTCCTATTTTTTTTTTTTAATTTTATTTATTTATTTATTTACTTATGGCTGTGTTGGGTCTTCGTTTCTGTGCAAGGGCTTTCTCCAGTTGCGGCAAGCGGGGGCCACTCTTCATCGCGGTGCGCGGGCCTCTCACTATCGCGGCCTCTCTTGTTGCGGAGCACAGGCTCCAGACGCGCAGGCTCAGCAATTGTGGCTCACGGGCCTAGTTGCTCCGTGGCATGTGGGATCTTCCCGGACCAGGGCTCGAACCCATGTCCCCTGCATTGGCAGGCAGATTCTCAACCGCTGCGCCACCAGGGAAGCCCTTGGATGGTTTTAATAGACAAGTACCTTGACTTTTCCAGGAAGACAATTATAGAATAAATTGAAGGAAGATTGTAAATTCTTTAGTTTTGAACTTAAGTGGAGTTCATCACTGTTTTAGAAAACCAAGACAGCCTTTCAGTGCAACCCATGGTGCTGCATCACCCATTCAGCACACCTGTAACAGCCTGCCATTTGAAACTGGCACGTTTACAGTACTTTTTCATATAGTGCAAGCATCTCATGATGACAGCTGTACTTGCCTGAGTGTTTAAATACTGAAATGTGTTATATACAGGCAGGTTACCCATGAATTTTGCTTTAGGATATTAAAGAGGGGTGTATCAAAACATGTATTACAAAAAAGAGGTGCTAGGTCTGATAGACTTGAGAATTATTGTACTAGATGATTTCTAAAGTTTTGTCAAGTTAGAAAATGCCAAGATTGTATGAAGTTACTTTCTTTGTAAGCCAGAAGCTTCATAAAATTCTATAAAGAATTTTTAAAGTACATCTGGAACATTGATTCCAAGTACTGTGCTGATAAGCCTAGGACATTTACATTTACAGCAAGTTCCAGCCCGTGTAATCTACCTATATTATTAATTAACACTACTTAGCACTTAATGTAACACTTGTCCACTTCTAAAAGCTTTGTAGATAAAACCTAATTAGAAGAATCAGGTGAAATGTAGCAGTTTGGTTCACAGGGGTTGGGTGATGGACCTACTGCTTTAATTTCCTCCTAAATTTGACAGTGTTGCTTCATGCTGTGTGTTAATTCTTGACATCTTAGATATCAGTACATTTAGATAGTGCCACTGTATATACCAGAGTCATTCAAAAGCCTAGAGTGCCAGCATTTTTTTTTTAAGATTTCCAGATTTGTGAGAAAATGTATACCAGGAAGGCTGCAAGAACAACTGCTCAACTTGAGCTCTTGAGCTCTTGTGGGGAAATCAGTGTACATATCTATTTAATTTCAACCCAGCCAACATGTACTGAACATCCGTTATGTGCCAGGCATGATGTTAGGCTCAGGGATGCAAAGACACGGTCCCTGCTCTCGTGGAGTTTCCAGTCTAGAACTGGAGATGATGGTCACCCAAATCACAATGCAAGGGAGAAGGTTTTTTTTTTTTTTCTGAAAACCTTGTCTTTTCTTATTTTTCATATTACAAATGTATGTAGCATGGCCATTGCAGAAAAATCAGGCAGTATCAACAATAACATTCAGTGAAGATAGATAAGACAATTCAACACACAGATAGAAAAATAAAACCAGATCATTCTAGAGAGGGATAAGGGGTATGTTGTGGAGTCCCCCCAAAATTTATATGTTGAAGCTCTGATCCTCAGTACCTCAGAACGTGAGGTTGTTTGGAAATAGAGTCGTTGCAGATGTACTGAATAATTAATTAAGATGAAGTCACATTGCAGTAGGATGGGGCCCTAACCCAATACAACTGGTGTCCTTATAAAAAGAGGAAATTTGGACACAGAGCCACACACACAGGGAGAACGAGCTGTGAAGATGAAGGCAGAGATCAGGGTGATGCATCTGCAAGCTAGGGAACACCAAGAATTGCCAGCAAACCACCAGAAGCTAGGAAAGAGCCCTGGAACAGATCCTTCCTCACAGCTCTCAGAAGGAACCAACCCTGCTGACACCTTGATTGCAGACTTCCAGCCTCCAGAACTCCAGACAATAAATTTCTGTTATTTAAGCCTTGCAGTTTGTGATACTTTGTTATAGCAGCCCTAGCAAATGAATACAGGCTATAAAGGAAGTCAAGCAGGGTGATGAAAGGGCGAGAGGGTCTCTGTGGTCACAGCATTGGCTCCTGAGTGACGGGAAGCAGCCAGTCATGCCAGGTGTCAGGGGAGAGTGTCTCGCAGAGCTGGGCCAGCGGGGAGACGGGGTGGCCTGCTCTGGGAACTGAGTGACACTGGGACAGTGTGACGAGGAGGATTCAGGTACCACGTGAGAGCTTTACATGAGTCAACTAGTTAAATCTGCATTTACAGATGAGGCAGAGAAGACCGGGGAGGTCCACTAACTTCTCCAAAGTCATGGAGCCCATAAGGGCAGAGCTGGGCCTTGGCTCCACTTGCCAAGCTGTTATTCCACGCTTTCCTGCCTGAGGGGCACAGGGTCAGACTGCTGAGGGTCTCTCAAGCCAAGACAAGGGGTTCGTGTTTACTCTAAGAGCCATGAGAAGCCATGGGAGGGTTTTATTCAGGTGGGCAACATGATACGATTTACATTTTTAAAAGCTCATTGTAGCTGCTGCGCAGTTAACTGAAGACTCACGCCCGATGATGCGTCAGTGCCAGGACAGATGTATCGGTACAGAGGGGAGTGAGGTGCGGACCTGCTGCTGAGGGCGGCCATGGTTCTCCAACTTGGCTGCACAGGGGAATTACCTGGGGGTCTTTCAGGAACAATGGTGCCTGGCCTCAGCCCCAGAAATCCCAATTTAATTGGTCTGAGGTGTGGCATAGATGTAGGGATTCCTTAGATCCTTAGAGCTCCCCGGGTGATTCTAGCACAGCAGGGTTAGTTAGGGTCCACTGCCCTGTGAGTAGTGACTAAAGTGCTGGTGTAGAAAACCAGATACTGCCTGGGATGGTTAATTTTACTTGTCAGCCTGACCGGGCTAAGTGATGCCAAGTAGCTGGTAAAACATTATTTCTGGGTGTGTCTGCGAGAGTGTCTCTGGAAGAGATTAGCATCTGAATCGGTGGACTGAGTAGAGAAGATCCCCTCATCTGCATGGGTGGGCTTCATCTGATCCGCTGGGGGCCTGAATAGAACAAAAAGGCAGAGGAAGAGCGAATTCACTCATTCTGCTTGAGCTGAGATACCCATCTTCTCCTCTCCTCGGACACTGGTGCTCCTGGTTCTTGAGCTTTCAGACTCAAACCGGGACTCACACCACCTGCCCCTCCCGATTTTCAGGCCTTCCGACTCAGACTGAATGACACCGCCAGCTTTCCTGGCTCTCCAGGTTGCAGACAGCTGGTCATGGGACTTCTTCGCCTCCATAACATGTGAGCCGATTCCTCATGTAAGAAATCCCCTCATATGTATCTGTATAAATCCTATTGGTTCTCTTTCTCTGGAGAACCCTGACTGACCCATGGCGGTTTTCCACGTGGGGTCCCAAGGCCGACAGGTACTTCCTGTTTCTCTTCCTGGGCAGGAAACTGGGCCCTTCAGCAGCAAGTCTTCTGCAGGCGGTGACTGTGGATCTGGAGATACCCTTTGGGATATTTGTCCTGATCAGCCCTTCCTCAGAAACTGTCACAGAGACACTGAGAAAAGAACCAGGCTGGTTAGGGACGTGACAGTTTCAATTTGGTAGATAACTAGAAATCATGGTGAAAACATAGAGAATCAACTAGAATAAAGGTTGGAGGTGGTAGAATTCCTTCCTGGCTCCATTCCCTCCATGTAATTCCTCTGAGTGATTGCTTTATTGGTGCAAACAGGGGCTTGGGGCATTTCCTTTCTTGGTTGGAAATTTACTGGAGAGAACAAAATGTACAAAAGAAAACATGCTTCTAAGTGACTATTGACAATATCCATATTCATTACCCCCAGATTATGTTAATCAAAGAGAGTTTTGGAAGCTTATTGCTGTTGTCTTTCCAAGATGAGCAATAAATGTGTGTTGTGCTTTCTCTAGCACTTTAATTTAAGTTTCTCAAAATATTTCACAGCTATCGCTAAGGAAGGCTTGCAGGGCCCCTGGGAGAAGGGAGTCATCATTGTGGTGTCTGGCGGCATGCTTGAGGGTTCAGTGGGCTCCAAGTATAATGACAGTAAGAGCAGGTTTGTGTGAGGATGAAAATAATTATGGCTTGGAAGTTCACCGACTAGGTAGGATTGTTGAATTAGGTTGGAGCCGGCGTTTGGAGGTGAAGAGAGGAAGGAAACGAAGGTTAATGAAACAGCCTCGAATCATTCCTGCCTGATTTTGCAAATACACTAAGGGATTACAAAAATCCCTTCCTGACATTTCCCACGAGCTGGTGTCCAGCCTTTGCTGGAACATCTGGAGCAGCAGGAACGTTGGCTGGTGGGAGCTGCCCCTTCACGTGGTTGAACAGTTAGGATTGCAACAAAATTCTTCTCATCGATGTCCCCAGGCAAAAGGAGGTTGCAGTTGAAAGTGCCAGGTTTGGTGAGCCCCTCCAGGTGACTGCAGGATCTGAAGGAGCCTTCTGAGGCCCCGCCCCCAACTCCTGTACCCTGGGTCGTGTGCTAGCCCTCCTCCCCCCCCAGCCCCGCTGCTTCTCCTCTGGGCTGAGCTCCTGGCTCCTGGTTAAGAACCTACTTCAGGAGCCAGGTCCCCCGGGTTCAAAGTCTGGCTCTGCACTTACTCGCTAAGAGCCTCTCCATGCTTCAGTTTTGCCATCTATAAAATGGGATAATAAGGGCACTAACTGGCTCGCAGGGCTGGTTAGGAGCGAAGAAGTTAGTGTGTGTGGAGCTTTCAGCACAGTGTCTGGCATACCTGACTGCCAGGAAGCGGCAGCCTGCCGGCCTCACCCTCCTCTGGCCGACGACCAGGTCTTTTCGTCCCTGACTGCGGTCACCCCCTCCCACCTCCCTAGGCAGCTCTCGGAGGGCCCCCGGCCTACTGCCCAGCCCTTACCCAGGGCTCTTCTCTGCGGAAGCTCCCCAGGATTCTATGGCTGCAGACTGTACCCCCTGGAATTTCACCCCTAGGTGTTCATGCTTGCCTTTTTCATGCTTTTAGGGAAGGGCTTTCCCCTCTCCCGTGTTTTGTTATCTAAAGGGGTGTCCCCAGCCGATCTGCTCGGACCTTTGGATGTTATATCTGCTCTCATTCCTTTACACCCTTGACTTTTCTGCCCAAAATGCACACACACAAAGGTGGCTAGGGCATGGTGGATTCACCTACAGTCACCACCCTATCCCTGAAAGCACGACCTCCTTCTGACTTTCTTGCTTGTGGCTTACTGTGGCTCACTCAGCCAGAGTCTTTGATGGCAGATTCTCTGCTGAGGTCCTGGCTTCTGTTGCTCTTCTGTTTCTTCCAAACTTGCCAGTTATGGCTCTAAGTTCGTATCCCAACTGCAGAGTCACTTGCCTGTCAGTCACTATGATTTCACACGGGGTGGCCAGATACAGGTCGGATATATGTGAATCCCAGGGTCTGCGGCGTCCGAACAGAACACGCTAGTAAGTTGAATTGAGATCTGTGTCCTGGTAAATTTCTCCTGTTGTCCCCAGTTTTGTTCTCTGTATCTGTACTGATTAAGGTTAATCTGTTTATAGGAAAGTCTTCAAGTTTTTGAAGGCAACTAACATATCTCTTGGAGTCTTGTCTTCCCCAGACTAAACGTCTTCAATTTCTTCAGTGATCAGCAGTGTCTCACATGGTATGGCTTCTAGATCAATCACATTCTGATTTGTACTTCTTGGGCAGGCTGCAGTTTATCATGGTGACATTTTTGGACCATAACAGAGTGGTAAGGGAGATGTTTTTGATCAGTCTGGCCCTGTGTGTGTGTGTGTGTGTGTGTGTGTGTGTGTGCACGCATGAACCTCCTAAATCATACAATGCTGGTGCCTGACAAATTCACTCAGATGTACAACTGGCTTTAAAACCAGGGTTCCTGATTTTCAGATTGCCAATCTTCCCAGTTACGTCTTTGCTAAGTGTTTGATTGATCAAGTCCACTTGAGGTATTTCTTGATCACCTACCACGTTACTTATCAGTGTGCTAGCCCATTTACATTGTATGTGAGATCTCAGACACAGCTGGCTTTGTTTTGCTTGGAATGTTTTTTAAAGGAGAGTTTGAATCTATGACAACTGAATAGCTATGCAAAAGAGGTGGTATCATTTCGGCTTCCTTTACAAAGCTTGCTATTTCTTTTCCTGTTTCTAAAAAGTTATTGACTGCATTAATCAGCTTTTGCTGCAGTAAGAAGCAATCCTAAATTTCAATATGTTAAAACAATGACATCTATCTTTTTTCTGATATATATTTTAAAATATATATTTATTTTTTAAATTGATTTACAACGTTGTGTTAGTTTCAGGTGTACAGCAAAGTGATTCAGTTTTATATATATGTCACTTTCTCCTCCAACACCCAGGCAGGGAGGATATCCCCACCTGACATCATCTTCCCCTCCTTCCTCCCCCTGACCTCACGCCAGTGCTCTTCCTACTGCTTCATATTTAAGAAGGTGGACAGAGCTGCCTACCTTTTCTTTGTATGATATCACAGTCATGCCAGGCTTGGGATGATCCCCGAAGGATAACGAGGCATTCACCTAGTTGTCTATGTGGTAATGTTCCTTTAAAGGAGCTGAGGGTGTTTAATGTTCCTCAAAACTTTTCCTGTCGACTTGGCTTCAGTGGAAATTTCTTCATCCTAATTTGGAGAAGCAAGAGTCTTGCAGGAGTCTAATAAACACTTTTCATTGTTAACCAGCTGGCTTCCTCAGCGTCGCTCAGGAAAATCCTTAAGTAGATAACATCCCTGCAGCTTCTCTCCCTGGATATGCTAAATAGAGTTGCCCGTATGAGAAGCTCCCTCACAAATCCATAACTGCAATTTGGATAGCTTTGTGCCTTTGGGTTTGGAGCCCATATTTGAAACTCCTTTTGTGTTCCCTATTCACTGTGTCTTAACCCATACCCAGGCCTCTTTGTACTTTGATTCAGTTATTCTGGAGATTCTTGTCTCTGAGATTCATTCCAGTGCCCCCCAAAGGAAATTCCTACTATTCTAAAGAGTCTGCATTTTAAGTCAGATAATTTCAAGCAGATCCTTCAAATTTTGATAACGGCCGTTTGTATGTGATACAACAATAAACAGACAAGTGGACAGAATCTTAATTTTATCGATGTAGGTTATTATACACGCCTCATGAACTTTCGGTTCTCAGCAAAGCCTGACGCCACATACCCAACCCCTCTCTGCTCCGGGTTTGTACTGTTTTCAATACACATCATCTTCTTTAATGGGTTCAGAGCACCTACTAAATGTCTGGCATCGTGTGTGCAAGATGCAGAGACAGAAAGAGGAAGAAGATGCCCCCCTTGTTCTCGGAGCTCCCAGGCTGGCCAGGAAGACAGGCATGATGATGAAGTAAACACTGACTACCAAGATTTTACTTCTTAGCCTTTGCTTCTTGCTTCTTTCCCTCCCCAAAGCTATCCATATTTTCATGTTCTTTTGGCACTCAGCTCATATCCCATCTGTCATTAAATGTATGTTAACCACTTGGGACTCCTCTTCTCTGATTTCCCCCAACTCAGCATATGTTAAGTTGTGTCTTGCCACAGATTGTTATACACCTGAAGGCTTGGATCTCTTTAAAGCCCCCCAGATGGTTTTGTCTTGGAAAGAAAATAAAATCCAAGTTCCTTACAATGGCCTACAGGGCCGTAAGTGACCTGGTGTCTACTTCCTCTCAGAGTTCATTGCCTGCCACCCTCCCTTTTGGTCCACTGACCTCCTCTCCGTTCTTGAAACACACTAAATTCTCTGTTGCTTCAGGGCCTTTGCACTTATTTCCCCTACCTGGAATCTCCTATCTCAGGTCTTTGCACAGCTTTCTTTTTCTCCTGATTCCGGTCTTAGCTGAAATGTCACCTCTGCAGAGAGAAGCCCTCCAGGATCATCTGGGCTAAAAGTAGCCCTGGTCTTTCAGACTCTTTCTCTCAAGTTCTGTTGTCTATCTATCTATCTCTCTATCTGTCTGTCATCTACTTATGTATTTATCCATCCATTTATTTTTGAGTAATTTATCCCTACTTGACATTTATTTAGTTATGTTTTCATTGTCTGTATCCTTTCTCTAGACTGTAAACTCCTTGAAGGTATGGATTTGTCTGTCTCGTTCTTTCTTGAATCCCCAGGGACCATAGCAGGGACTGGCAAACAGTAGGTAATCAACAGTTGTTTGTAGAATGAAGATTTTTCCACAGCTAAAAAGAATATTTGGCATAAAATATTTCTTTATAAAAGATATAATTTACAATAGGAGTTTGTAATAATCCGTGTTCTCTTGAGACATTTATTACAGTGTGAGACGACTTCCTTTGTTGAGTACCCTTTGTGCATAACATCAAAGAACACAAAACCTCAGAAATCATTTAATTCAAGTCTCAGATTTTACAAATGATTAAACTCATTGACTGCCTTCACAAATCCCTTTGGAAAACCAAATTATCTATATTACCTAGTTATAAATAAGTAACATTTCTGTGTTTTTGATCCTTTAATATTAATTAAGTCAAGGGAAGACTGAATTAAAAATCCACAATATTATAATATTAAAATATTTAACATTAAAACATTTACGTCTAGTTAAGGTTAGAGTTGTACATTTTGATATAGATGGTTCATGTACAATAGCTCCTTGGAGACTTCAAACAGTCTTTTACCCAATCAGAGCAGTAAATATCTCATACATTATAGAGTATGCACCATAGAAGAGAAGGTACAATTTTTAGTTTGCTTCATTGCTTTTTTTTTTTTTCCTTCATCTGGGAGGAAAATAGTTGAGAACTTTGACAGCCTGGAATTTAATATGTTTTTGAAAAATGGAGATCACTTTGCCCTATGGGTATACTGTTCATTTCTAGCTTCTGAGTCTACTTGGAAGATAGCACCCACTCAGGGTTCGTGGATCTGCAGGCCCTTGGGGTATACTCTGGATCCACAGCCCAGAGAACTCCTCTCTGGAGGCAGGTTTCTTTCCTGACTATCAGCATGTCTGTTCATTAGGAAATCTGAAAACTGGGAGAGCACATTTCAATGCCAACAGCACTTAACTCACAGAGGAATGCCAGATTCCATTTGGGGACTTGTAAATGAATTTCCAACCTACAAGCTATTTGACTTAAAAGTGCTTGCTTCCAAGCTGTTGAGTTAAAATTTTTGTAAACTGCAAGTTCTTAAATTCAAATGTATTCCTCATAGAGCACATTAAATAGCAACTGTTAATGCAAATACAAATATTCAGTAATATGGATCAAAGAAATGGGTCAAAGAAATGATACTTCAGTACACTGATGGTGGGAGTGTGAGCTGACATAAATGTTTTTGGAAAATAAATCTATCATGTGAAAATAATCAGGTGCAAAAGAAGTTCTGTTTTTTTTTTTCAAGGGCCACTGCAATATCATTTATAGTGGTAAAAATTGGAAACAATCTAAATGCCAAAAATTGGGACAGAGTTAAATGGATTATGAGGTATTCAAAGAATAAAATTTTAAGCATCCAATAAAATATTGTTCTAAAATAATATTTAATGACATAACAAATTACTCAGAATATATTAATTTAAAACAACTATAACAATAATAAAGGATATAAACTGTACAGTGTATGATTTAATTTCATTCTCTTCTGAAGGCAGAGTGCTAAAATGTTAAAAGGAGGAATCAGTAGGTGGTAGAATTAAGAATGATTTCTATTTTCATCTTTTCTGTGGTCAGCATGTATCTTTTTTTTAATCAGGGAAAAATGTTTAATTGAAAATCAGAACAGCCTGCTCCTGTTCCTGGCAATGAAGATATATCCTCGGTTTTTGTATTTATGTCTCCATGCATCTCCATTATGGGGAACTGTTTTAGGATCTGTTTCCCTCATGGAATTAGATTAGCCAATATTATCATTATCACTCTTCACTTTGGAGATAGAATTTTCAGAGAATTTCCAAGGAGAGCTCTGACTTGGTTACAGAATCAGCCTTACACAGCAGATTGGAATCACCAGGAGCCTGGAGTCAGGATTCTCCCAGTTGCTACACAAAGCTCAGGCCAATACAGGAAGATAGAATCTGCCCCCGAAGCAAATACCTCAGCCCTATGACCCTGGCTTCTCTTAGATTGGTTTTCTTTCTTTCCGGGTTGACTATCCCCCACCCCCCAAAGGCAGCTAATTCTGATAATTTCTTGGACTGTTCTAAGAATTCGAATTATTCTCGATAGTTTCATCTTACAAAACAAACACAGGGAGATCAGCTCTGTGCTTTGTGACCACCTAGAGGGGTGGGATAGGGAGGGTGGGAGGGAGGGAGATGCAAGAGGGAAGAGATATGGGAACACATGTATATGTATAACTGATTCACTTTGTTATAAAGCAGAAACTAACACACCATTGTAAAGCAATTATACTCCAATAAAGATGTTAAAAAACAAACAAACAAACAAAAACCCAAAAAACAAACAAACAAGTAAAAACACCCCTCCTCCCCCAAACTGCCGTGCCCTCTTTAGATATTGCCACACTTTAGCTATTGTCCTCCAGGCTGTCTCCGCTTCTTCATATCTTGTCAGTCGTTGGCCTTCTCTGTTCTGCCTTCTGTATCTTCCCTGCCACCAAAACTGCATTGCTGAAGTAATCAGTGGCTTCTGTGTTGCTAAATCCAATGGACATATTCTAGCCCTCATCTCCCTCCCTTGGCCTGTCAGAGGCATTCAACACTGTTGTTCACATCCTCCTTCTCAAACACTCTTATTTCATCTTATAGCAGTGAGAGCCATGGGTTGAGTGTAGTGTAGTGTGCAAGCTTGATGATGACCTCCTATTAGGAATAAGCTATTGTGATTTTCTTCTTCTTCTTTAGTGTGATGGGATTTTAAAAGGAAGAATGCATCCTCTAGAAGATCCTCACTGCTGGTACATTTTTAGTCCTTAATATGGGGTCTACTATTAAATGGAATCATAGGATGATATTTACAAGTAACCATGTATTGGTCAGTGTGAGTCAACATCAAGAAACCATTATGCCATGATGCTGGAATGTCTTGGCTGAAAGAGTGATTTAGAAGGGGAAAAGACACCCTTTCATTCAACATGAAAAAGAAATGGGAGAATCTACTTAACAAATATAAACAAGAATAAAAATATTCCTTGAGGTAGAGGATTAGATGGTTTACAAACTTTCAGGTCCATCTGGACTATTGGTCATCCGTGCACCTTGACCTGTACTTGGAACTGATGTGTCTGAGACTGTTGCCTTCTCTGAGATCTGAAGCTTGGTAGAAGGTGTAAAGTCCCTTTTCCAAGCTAGGCTGGTGGACCTGCTGCCCTGGAGCCTTTGACCTCCTCCCTTTCCCCGGAAGACGCCAGCCCAGATGTGACCTACTCTTCTCTGTCTACTCCAGAAGAGAAGGCCATGGTGTCTGGTGTTCAGAACCAGCCCCAGAAGACCCATTTCAGTATATTCTGCATCAATGAGATACATAAAGAAGTACAGTCTCTCTAGCACCAAGCGGGGTAGGGTGGGTCAAACTCTGTGTCATATTTTGACAACTGATGAGTATCCCAACAAATGAGCCTCTCTGTTCAGAGCCCAGTATTGAGAACACTTAATTGGTCTCACCTGTCATAGGCAAGGGCTGAGAGTGTAATTTCTTCCTGTCTGTGGTTTGGGTCTGACTAAGGACCCCATTCTATTTAGTTAGTGAAAATCTCCAAGTAAAAAGGGATGAACTCCCTTTGGGACACATAAAAAGATTAAAACAGCCCCCTTGTTATTTTGAACTCTGGATTTCATTCTGTTGCAAATGGATATAGGGTAAAATAGACAAAAAAGAGAGTCGTTTATTGTGAGGCTAAAAACGGGGAGGTTACATGGTTATATGTCTAAAATGCAAGTCATAGTGCTTAAAAAAGAGGGTCTTCCCTCTCTGCCTTTTCTGTTCATCGCACGTCAGGTAGAAATATTTGCCCATCTCCTTCTATGTGCCAGATGCTGCCCATATCCTATCTTGGGTAACAATTCACTTATAGAATAGCACCACTTATATGATGCTTACTATGTACCAGGCACAATTGTAACTGATTTATATATATATTATTCTTACAACAGCCCTGTGAGGGAGATTCATTTTTTTAACCATCTCTAAATGAAAGATGAGGAAACTGAGGTACAGAACAGTTAAGGCATTTATTCAAAGTGACACAGCTACCAAGTGGCAGATATGGGATTTGAACCCAGGATTTGTATCTCCAGAGCAGTGGCCCATCTAGAGCAGCAATGTCCAGCAGAGTCCTGTGGTGATGAAGTGTTCTTTGTGATGTCCGATATGGTAGTTATAACCTCACGTGGCTATTGGGCGCTTGAAATGTGGCTAGTGCAGCTGAAGAACTGAATTTAAAATTTTATTTAATTTTAATGATTTAAATTTAGATAGCCACATGTGGTTAGTGGCTATTATACTGGAAAACATAGGTGTAGAGTCTGTGTTTAATAACTTCCAAAAAACATCAGAAAGGTGGTGGTATCCTTTCCAGAAGAGGACAGTGAGTGTCAGTAAAGCTGAGGATTTATCCAAGGTTCTGAAGCTGGAACGTGGAAGAGCCAGGCTGCCAGCCTCTAAAACCACGTGCTGTGGTCACCAGAGATACACCCCCGCCTCTGACCCCCATCCACTCTCCTGGCTCTTCATCTCTTTCCAAACCGGATCAGAAAGCCTATCTTTCTTCCTTCACCCTTATCAAAGAGTCTCTTTTTCCCTTCCTTCATTATTAATGCCGTAACAGTAGAACAGCACTTTGAGACAGAACATCATGCTACATGTTTGGGGGATGTGGCATGGCCCTGTAGAGTTTCATTGACTAAACTGGAACAGCTTGGTAATAAGTAGTGTACTCATTCTTAACATTCTTAAGGGCTTACCTCAAACTATTATTTTGTTGTCTCTTTCTTCTTGATTATTCCTCCTTTCAACCCACCCTAATTCTTTTACCATTGGTAACAAAATATGTGCCCCCAAATCAAAACAGCCTTTGGTTAAAAGTACTAAAGTTATATCTACCTCCAGCTTTGTTCTTTAATTTGAACTCCTCACCCACCAAGAAAAACATCCCAAAACAAAACAGAACAAAAACTTCTTTCGGGCTTCCCTGGTGGCGCAGTGGTTAAGAATCTGCCTGCTAATGCAGGGGACACAGGTTCGAGCCCTGGTCTGGGAAGATCCCACATGCGGCGGAGCAACTAGGCCCGTGAGCCACAACTACTGAGCTTGCACGTCTGGAGACTGTGCTCCGCAACAAGAGAGGCCGCGATAGTGAGAGGCCCACGCACCGCGATGAAGAGTGGCCCACACTTGCCTCAACTAGAGAAAGCCCTCGCACAGAAACGAAGACCCAACACAGCCATAAATAAATAAATAAATAAATAAATAAATAAATAAAATTAAAAAAAAAAAAAAGAAGCTTCTTTCGATTAGGTTCCCATTGCTAACAGTATTATTAAAGAAAAGATAGACAATCATGTATGGTTTGGGAGACTGTCATGTGTCTAAAGCATAGTTTTGAATAAACCAACTTTATGTTAACCCATGGTGAGCCAAGCACCGTGTCTTGTACCCAGTAACCTCTCAATAACTATTAACATTTCATTGATTTGCCTTCCTCTATGTTACTTTAGTGACTTAGAACTTATGCGAATAGGAAACCCCACTTTAACTATTGGGCATGAACAGACAAAACAGAACTCTATTCAACAAAGAAAGCCCAAATTCAAATACTAGTGTACCCAGGCTTCAAGCACCCAGGCAATCCTTTCTGGCACCAGAAGAGAAGAAACGCTGTGACTTCTTCAGATAACAGTCTGCCCATCTGATCACAAAATGCTATCACTGTCTTATCTGGAGACAAGACTCATCCAACTCCCAGACAGGAGGCAGAATCTAATGTTTCCTGGTAGGGAGGAGCAAGCCAGTATTTCCAATGACCTGGAAAGTAGGAGTTCGTTGGAAAGCAGCTTGAGAAGAGACTGAGGAGGACTCTTTTAGGACATTGAAGAACGGGGAGGAAGGGCATCTGTGTTTGAGTCTCCTTGATGCTTCCTGTTCCCCAGTGACATACCCTGGACTCGGTGGATCTCAAATGATGACTGAGTTATGCAACTACAGCCAACCTGATGGTACTTAAAAATTCAGAGCAATGACGTCAATTAGTGTTCTCATTTCCACTGACTTCTTTAGAGGGAACAAATTCACGTGGTAGTACAAATAGAGAAGGAGAAAGGGATAAGGCATTTTATAACTTCTCAAGATATGAAATCTAGCATTGTACTTTTAAACAGAAGCTTTTTCTATTCCCAGTCAGACCTCCAAGCCACCTCCTGGAGCAATTCCACTGTCAACCCATGCTGTTTCCTGGTGTGTCCACCAATAAAGCAATCAGAGGGGGGCCCCTCACACTGATACTCAGCTGGCTCTAGAAGGTGATTTGGTTCAGCCTTTTACTTGTCAAATCATTTTTTTCTGCCTAAAGGCTGGACTTGGACTAGTATTGTTGGTGAGAGCTGTAGCACCGTGAATAATACCACATGCAGGTGGATGATACACAGATCTCCTTGGTCTTTCATGTTAGACCCCCAGACATTCTCAGCCTTAGAATCTTTTAGAACAATTTGAGTCACCTGGGGAGCTTCAAAAACTAACAATAGGGGCTTCCCTGGTGGCGCGGTGGTTGAGAATCTGCCTGCCAATGCAGGGGACACGGGTTCGAGCCCTGGTCTGGGAAGATCCCACATGCCGCGGAGCAACTGGGCCCGTGAGCCACAACTACTGAGCCTGCGCGTCTGGAGCCTGTGCTTCGCAACAGGAGAGGCCGCGATAGTGAGAGGCCCGCACATCGTGATGAAGAGTGGCTCCCGCTTGCCGCAACTAGAGAAATCCCTTGCGCAGAAACGAAGACCCAACACAGCCAAAAATAAAAATAATAAATAAAATAATAAATAAATTTAAAAAAAAAGAACTAACAATAGCCAGTTCCACTCCCAAGAGATTTATATTTAATTGGTCTGAGTTGGGAACCTGGCATCAGTGATACGGGGGGATCCCTGGTGATTCCAGTGCACTAAGACCCTGGATGGAGCAACCAGCAACCTCAGGACATCAGAACCCTGTCCTGTTCCTCCTTCTCCTCCTCACTATCTCCTGCGGTGACTCAACAAGCCAGAGAGAGTCAGTTCCACTTTCTGAATTGGAGGGTTTTGTTTTCTTTTATGAACGTGATAATATTTTCCATCTCCCGTAAACAAAACAATATATACCTATTATAAATAATTTCAATTTAGAGAGATCTAAAAAGGAAAGTTAAAACTACTACTATTTCTTTTTAACCACACACACATGCATACACACATATGTATATATTTTTACAAAATTGAGACACTATTTTATGATCTTTCACTTAGTGTATTAGAGATATCAAGACCGTTAATGTAGATGTACTTCATTTTAAAGAGCTGCAAAGATTTGCTCATTTTATGTATACAGACATTCCCCAACCTACGATGGTTTGACTTATGATGGTGTGAAAGCGATACACATTTAGTAGAAATCATACTTCAACTTTTGAATTTTGATCTTTTCCTGGGTTAGCGGTATGTGGTACAATACTGTCTCTTGATGCTGGGCAGTGGCAGTCAGCCGCTGTGTAAACAACTGATACACTTACAACCATTCTGAACCCACACAACCATTCTATTTTTCACTTTTAGTACAGTACTCAATAAATTACATGAGATATTCAACACTTTATTACAAAATAGGCTTTGTGTTAGATTATTTTGCCCAACTGTAGGCTAATATAAGGGTTCTGAGCACATTTTTTTTTTTTTTTGGCTGCATTGGGTCTTCGTTGCTGCACGCGGGCTTTCCCTAGTTGTGGTGAGCGGGGGCTCCTCTTCGTTGAGGTGCGCGGGCTTCTCACTGCAGTGGCTCCTCTTGTTGCAGAGCATGGGCTCTAGGCGCGCGGGCTTCAGTAGTTGTGGCATGTGGGCTCAGTAGTTGTGGCTCGCGGGCTCTAGAGCGCAGGCTCAGTAGTTGTGGCGCACAGGCTTAGTTGCTCTGCGGCATGTGGGACCTTCCGGGAGCAGGGCACGAACCCGTGTTCCCTGCACTGGCAGGCGGATTCTTAACCACTGTGCCACCAGGGAAGTCCGGTGTTCTGAGCACATTTAAGCTACACCAGGCTAAGCTGTGATTTTTGGTAGGTTAGGTGTATTAAATGCATTTTTGACTTATGATGGGTTTCTTGGGATGTAATTCCATCATAGAGGAACATCTATATTCAACAATTAGTTTAATCTTCTTTTAATAGAAATTGAAGCTCTTCTCATTATTTTCCTCTCATAAGCAATGCCACAGTGGACGTATATTTTGCAGACATTTCCGTATAATCCTTTGCCCTAAGTTCCTAAAAGTGGAGTTGCCAAGTTAATTAGGTATGCATCTTTTACATTCTGGTGCCTTTGCCAGATTGTCCTTTCAAAAGATTGTGGCACTTTACACACTCCTCAGTGTCATATGCCTGTACCCACTTCCTGCCAGTATTAACAGCTTCTGAAATTGGCAGTTCCCATAAAATAAAAATTTGCATCAGTAAAACTTGATTCAGGCTGCATTTACAGAGGGTCTAATGTGTCCTGGGTGCTAACAATACCAAGATATATAAGCCAGAGTTCTTGCCTTCTCCTACCCAGTGCTCCTGGGTACATACATGTATGTAAATATCACCTGGGCATCTTGTTAAAATGCAGTTTCTGCCTCGGTAAGTCTGAGATGGTGCCCGAGATTCTGCGTTTCTAAGAAGCTTCCAGAAAATGCCTCTGTCTGTGCAGTTGGTCTGCACCTAGCAGCAAGACTCAATCCCACCTCTGGGCCTTTGCAGTAGCTGTTCTATTTACCTGCTTTGATCCTCCCCACTCTTTGCTGAGGTCAGTTGTTCCCACATCTGGCTGCACATGAGAAATCACCCAGGAAACTCAAAAAACCAAAAGCACAAACAGAGCTCCTCAGGCTTTTCCACATCTCTGGGAGTGGGGTCTAAGAATCCGTATTTTAAACAAAATCACAGACCAGACTCTTGAAACTTCTGGTTAAGTTGCTCCTACTGACCCCCAGCCCTCACCTGAGCATCATTTCTGATCTGTGAATGAGTTTGGTCCTATCCCCCTCCTCTATAAGCTGTTATAGCACGCCACACTTCTCCTTTTGAACACTCCATGGAATAAATGAATTAATTGTGTCATTATTCATTAGAGTTTGTCCCTTTTAGTCTCTGAGTTCCATGAAGGCAGAGCTGTGTCTGTCTTGGGCACTGTAGTGTCCCCAGCACCAAGCCAGAACTTCTGGCAACACAGGAATGGATACATGAGTTGACATTCCTTGCAAAACCCTTTGTAAATATTTTCACATTCAATTGTCATAAGTCTGTAAGGCAGGAAGTAAGGCATTAATATCCCTAAACTAAAAATGAAAAAAAGAGGTTTAGAGACATAAAGTGACTTGTTAATGATGACACAGCTTAGGTCCAGATTTGGACATTGGCTTTCTGTCCCTTCTCTGCCTCTCCAGGCTGTTCCTCTACAGGTTTTATACTCAGCCAGAGCTGAGGAAATTGGTTTAAATGTCCCCAATGTAACACTTATTTAGGATCTCAGAAATTAAGAATACTAACAGTTATCCCCACCTGACATCCTACAGAGAGGCACGTGGCTTGAACAGTGACATGAAGATTGCATCCTTTGAGAATAAACAATGGTGCCTGTGGTCACTTCCACACTATACTTTAAAACATGAGCAGGGGAGAAAGCATATGTAGATCAATCAGGAAAAATCACCTTACCCCAAACCCACGGAGGCATGGGGAGTCTGAATGAGGGCAAAGATAGAAAAGCAATTTAAGCTCTTTACAGGAAATCTTCTAATTTCAGGGGCAGAGGCCTAATGGGTGAAGGCTTCAATGAAGAAAAGAGGAAGATCTTGGGCTATAATTAAATGATGGTTGTGACTGGGTATGTGTGTAATGAGGGGTTGATTTGAAAATAGGTCAAGGTCCTCAATTCTATTAGCCTCAGTGCCAGCTTCTTTATAGCACACATTACATTATTAATGTGATGGGGAGTCACACCCACTCCTATACTGACATGAAATTCATAGGTAATATAATTAACCCACAGACATTATTTAAGAAAAATCAATATAATGCCCTCGTAGTATGAAGAACTAGAAGGCAATTAATTTATAATAAAAATGCTCTTCAAACTGTAAATGCTCAAGCACAACATAATGAAGTACTCAAACTTGCATCTATGCCCAGGGTGATCTCAACAGCCACAAGTAACAAAGTTGCGGGCTATTGGTGATCCAAATACTACCGATGAGGGTTTGTGAGTGAAGTGATTTTCTGAAAACTTCCAAATTAAACCTAATACCACTTGCCCTTGATTTGTATGTTAGTTGCCTTTCTGAAAAATTCAGCACATATAAATTTTTAAAATTGAGGTATAACTCACCTGTCATAAAATTCATTTTTAAAATGTATGATTCAGTGGTTTTTAGTTGCATACCCATCACAGTTGTCTAATTTCAGAACATTTTATTACCCCCAAAAGAAACCCATACCCATGAGCAGTAACTCCTCATTGCCTCTTCCCCCAACTCCTGGAAACCACGAATCTACCTTCTGTCTCTATGGATTTGCCTTTTTCAAGTATTTCATATAAATGCAATAATATATGTGGACTTCTGTGTCATAAATTTCACTTATAATGTTTTCAGAGTTCATCCATGTTGTATCATGTATCAGAACTTCATTTATTTTTGTGGTTGAATAATAGTCCATGGTATGGATATACCACATTTTGTTTATCCACTCATTGGTTGATGCCATTTTGGTTGTTTACACTTTTTGGCTATTAGGAATAATGTTGCTGTGAACATTTGTGCACAAATTTTTGTCTGGACATATGCTTTCAAGTCTGTTGGGTATATACTAGGAGTGGAATTGCTGGGTCATATGGCAACTCTATGTTTAACATTTTAAGGAACCGCCAGACTGTGTTCCAAGGCAGCAGCAGCATTCTACTTTCCCACCAGCACACAGGAAGTTTCCAGTTTCTCCACATCTTCATCAGTACTTGTTATCGTCCATCTTTTTTACTACCACCATCCTAGAGAGTATAAATTGATATTTCATTGTGGTTTTGATTTGCATTTCCTTAATAACTAATGAACATCTTTTCATGTGCTTATTATCTGTTTGCATATCTCCTTTAGAGAAATGTCTACTCAAATCCTTTGTCCATTTTAAAATTGAATATTTGTCTTTTTATTATTGAGACCTAAGAGTTCTTTATATATTCTGAATACTAGATCTTTATCAGGTATATAATTTGCAAATATTTCCTCCTATCCTGTGGACTGTCTTTTTACTTTCTTGATGGTATCATTTACAATGCAAAAGTTTTTGGGTTTGATGTAGTCTAATTTATCTGTTTTTTTCTTTTATTGCTTATGCTTTTGGTGTCATGTCTAAGAAACTATTGCCTAATCCAAGGTCATGAACATTTATGCTTATGTTTTTGTCTAAGACTTTTGTAGTTTCAACTCTTGCATTTAGGTCTTTGATCCATTCTGAGTTAATTTTTGTGTATGGTTTGAGGTAAGATACTTTTGTATACGGATATCCAGCTGCCCCGGCACCATTTGTTGAAAAGACTATACTTTCCTCATTGAGTTGTCTTGATACCCTTGTCAAAATCATTTGCCCATAAATGTAAGGGTTTAATTCTGGGCTCTCAATTCTGTTCCATTGATCTGTATGCCTGTCTTTATGGCATATATAAAATTTATGCATAGTATTTGCATGTAAAATGGTATTATGTTCTGGGCTCAGACAATTGTCAACAGGTTTTTCACCTGTATGTTTGTCCAGTGGGGCATTTGAAAGTCACATGAGAGGCAGGGCAGTTCTTCCTTCTGTGAGACTATGCTGCCCATTGCAGTACATCTAGCATTATTAGCCCCTGCCAACTGCATGCCAGTGTGCCCTCCAATCATTTTGACAGTTAAAATGTCTCATAAATTTCTAGAGTATCCTTCAGGAAGCAATATTCCCACTGAGAACCACTCCTCTAAAGGCACCTTCTGTACCTTCAGCCTTTTTCCTTCTCTGCCTCTCCAGCCCATCTCCCACATGGCTAAAATATGAGTCTTTCCAGGTTATTCCTTGCTCAAAAGCCTTTAATAGCTCCTTATGCTCTGTGAAATGAAGTTCAAGCCTTCCAGCATTGCTCATCAGCTCGATTACCCTCCAGATCCCTGTCCTGCACGCCACCTGGCCTACGGAACTGGCCCTGCCACTACCCGCTGCCCCTCCGTTGCACACACTGACAGCTCTTAGGAAATCACATTCATTTTCCAGAACCAGCTCCGTCAGCTCCTCTGGAAGCCTTGTGGGTCCCCTCTCCAGCTGGCGGTGCCCTTCCTTGAGTTCCCAAGGAACATGCTTGGACTTTGGGCTTTGTTCATCTTGGCATCTCTGCTCCACTTCAATCCAAAGCACACTGCCTGGTACACTGTTGGGATCAGTGAATTTTGTTGCAAGAGTGAATCCTCAGTACTCCCCTAAGTTCTTTTTTTTTTTTTTTAACGTCTTTATTGGAGTATAATTGCTTTACAATGGTGTGTTAGTTTCTGCTTTATAACAACATGAATCAGTTATACATATACATATGTCCCCATATCTCCTCCCTCTTGTGTCTCCCTCCCACCCTCCCTATCCCACCCCTCTAGGTGGTCACAAAGCACCGAGCTGATCTCCCTGTGCTATGCGGCTGCTTCCCACTAGCTATCTCTTTTACATTTGGTAGTGTATATATGTCCATGCCACTCTCTCACTTTGTCCCAGCTTACCCTTCCCCCTCCCTGTATCCTCAAGTCCATTCTCTAGTAGGTCTGTGTCTTTATTCCCATCTTGCCCCTAGGTTCTTCATGACCTTTTTTTTTTTTTTTTTTGACTTACTTCACTCTGTATGACAGACTCTAGGTCCATCCACGTCACTACAAATAACTCAATTTCATTTCTTTTTATGGCTGAGTAATATTCCATTGTATATATGTGCCACATCTTCTTTATCCATTCATCTGTTGATGGATGCTTAGGTTGCTTCCATGTCCTGGCTATTGTAAATAGAGCTGCAATGAACATTTTGGTACATGACTCTTTTTGAATTATGGTTTTCTCAGGGTACTCCCCTAAGTTCTTATTCCTCAGGAAACTAACTGCTCTGTTTCTCCTGAGGCATTGATTAGCTTTGCAGCTCATAAAGATTTATTATCACTTATTTATATAACACATATACCTTTATTTGAGAAGATAGACAGGGGTCTATATGTGTAATTCAAGAGAGTAAGAAAAGGAAGCTTCCAGATAAAAATATCAACTTCATCATCATCATCATCAACAACAACAACAATAGAAAGTCTTCCAAATGCTAGAAATTCTATGATGGGGCAAAGCCTTTTTGTTCCATTAGGAAAGAGGCAGTTTAATACCCAAATGCCCCATGTGAGATATTCCAGGAAAGTGGAAATGTCTGATGGAAAATAATTAGAGGCTATGGAGAGATGAGGAAGCTCTGGGGACCTAAAAGCAGCCAGAGTTCAGGGAACAGTTGGAAGAATAAGTTTGTCTGAAGTGGCAGCTGCTGTGTTTAAATTACTTATTTGCAAACATTGGCACTAGAGTCAACCCTGGACACCAATTCTCCTGCTACTGCTCTGATGCCCAAGCCACTGATAAAATTTTTTTTTTTTTGCATGGTTTGACATTTTTAAATGATTTTTTTCATTCCAAAATTAATACACACTAGTTGGAAAAATCTTAAGAAATATGGTTAAGTAAAAAGAAACAACATCCATCACCATGAATTCCACTGCCTACAGATGGCACTGTGAATATTCTGGTGCACATGCTTCCAGTAACTTTCCCTCCGGTGTTTTTAACCCCTCCGTGGTGTGACTTTGATAGCCAGTCATTGGGGAAAACTGCAGATTTCAGAGCTAAAAAAGAAAAAAAAAAAGAGGACAAGAGCAAGAAGAGGGTAAACAAGACATGGTGAGGAGTTTGCCAACTCTTCTCCTCTGTCCAAGGACTGTGCTTGGCATGGCTAGGAGTAATTAGAGTATTGATTGTATTACATGTTGCACTGCACAGCTGTGACGTCAGTAACACAATTCAGAATGACCAGAACGAAATTAACCATGAGTCAGATGGCAGCTCCTGGCTTTTTAAGCTAAGGAGAAATGATTTTTGTCAGGGTTTATTGATTCGATATTTTCTCTTCTATGCCTATGTTTCATTTATTTAGTACGAAGTCCAAAGGGCCATGTTGAAACCGCATTTTAACTGACGTTCAGCATTTTCCTCTCCACAAACGGGCAGCACTAATCCTGTGCAATGTCTCTGGCACAGCTCCCCTCCTTCCCACAGTCCTCATGCACTTCAGCCTTCATGAGCTACGGCTGCCCTAACCACTTCTGACAGCCGACTGGCTTCTGCTTTCAATTCCTTCCTCTCTATCCTCTGCCCCATGGCAGATGCTGCTCCTAAAGCCCAGCCCTAGTTATTACCTTTTTGCTCAGAAACCTTTAACAGGGTCCTGATGCTAAAGGAATGAAGTTCAGGCCCTTAGCAGGTTATTTGCCCAAGTCTGCCTTTCCAGCCTACTCTTGTGTTACTCTCAGATGGCTCCAGTGGAAAGTAATCTTGGAAGAGGTTGCCAAGCACTTTGAAAAAATATTGCTTGTTTAGCTAATTATGAAAGTAATACCTGCTCATTGTAGACAATTTTGAGAATGTAAGGAATAAAGAGGAAAATAATAATTGCCCATATCCCACTGCCTAGAATTAGCCACTGTTAACATTTTGGTGCAAAATGTTCCTAATTATGCTCTAACTGTACATACAATATAGGATTCTGCTGTTTTCACCTCTTATTATGTTATGGACATTTGCTCAGATCATTAAATAGTCTTATAAAATATGATTTGAATGGTTATTCAGTGTTTCATGATATAGTTGTGCCATAATTAACGTAATCATTCATCTATTGTTGGTACTGTTAGGCATTTAGGTTTCTATCAAGTTTTTACTATTATAAATAATACAAAGTGAACTTGCTTGCATATACATTTTTGACCACATTTTTTATATTTGCTTAGAAGAGATTCCTAGAGGATGGCTACTTATAACCCTTCTGCCTATTATTTTAATAATTGGCATATTTGTTTTATCTCCTTTACTAACATGTGTCTACCCTGTGCGAGCTGGCACAAAGTTCTGCCCGAAGTGGGTGTACTGTAACTGTTGGTTGAATTAAAAGACAGTTCACCTCCCTGGATCTCAGTTTCTTCATCTGTAAAATGGAAGCATTGAATTATATTACCTTTTTTTTTTAAAATTTTATGTGTGTATTTATTTATTTATTTATGGCTGTGTTGGGTCTTCGTTTCTGTGCGAGGGCTTTCTCTAATTGCGGCAAGCGGGGGCCACTCCTCATCGCGGTGCGCGGGCCTCTCACTATCGCGGTGGCTTCTCTTGTTGTGGAGCACAGGCTCCAGACGCGCAGGCTCAGTAATTGTGGCTCACGGGCCTAGTTGCTCCGCGGCATGTGGGATCTTCCCAGACCAGGGCTCGAACCCGTGTCCTCTGCATTGACAGGCAGACTCCCAACCACTGCGCCACCAGGGAAGCCCCTATATTACCTTTTAAGGCATGCCATTCGAAAGTTTTTGTATCTTTCAACAACTAACTTTAGCTAACAACATATATTTAAGATATGATATTCATAAATAGTTGGGATCACAGCCCATTTCTCACATAGATAACTAATGTCCCATGGGGCTCAGAACGGCCTGCAGCCTGTATAAGGACTGGGGTTAGATGCCGGGAGGCAGTATGCCAAGTTGGGAAGTCTGCAGGATTGCATTCCCTTAGTTCTGGCTACCATTGCTCCTCTGTGTGACCTCGGGCAAAGTACCTTTGCCTCTCTGGATTTCAGATCTTCTTTTGTAAACACTATTAATCATGCCTACTTGGATGTGAGGACTAAAAGGGATAATATATGTAGGGCTCCTTGTAGTGGTGGGTTTTAATTGTCATGCTATTTTTGTAACGCACATTTCAGTGAATCACTTAGTGCCCTGGATGATGCCACACAAGTTTGATATAACAGGGTTGCTCTTCAAGGAAGGTATTAATCCTCTTTTTCAACACCAGCACAGTAAATGGTGAGTCACCACATGGGAAAAAATAGTCAAAATGGCTGGATTAACACATATTTTATATTTATAGTAGAAAAGTGCACACTTTGGAATGAAACATTTCTGTGTTAAAAGTTTCTCTCTACCCCATACTAGTGCATGGTCTTGGGCAAGTTACTCCAGCCCCCGCAGGCTGTGCAAACTGGGGATAATCACAGCACCTACGTTACAGGGTTGTTGTGAGCAATTCTATAAAATGATGTACGTGAAGTGCTTAGTACAGTCCAGGCACATTGGAAGTACTAAAGAAACAAACCCAAACAAACCCACAAACCAAACCTTTTATGATTTATCATATCATGGCTTCAGGCCAGGAAGTTTTCAATCAGCCTTAATTTGTCACTGTTCCTGAGTTATGTAATTCCATATTGATTTTAAGAACAGTGCCTCTGGAGTTGCCTAATTTTGTTACCTAGAGAAGTTCAATCCTATTTATCAATCTCTAACCAAGCGCCGATTCTGTGTCAGACTCCGTGCTGGGTGCTGAGGCCGGAAATGAAGCGGTAGGACCCCTTTGAGCCTGTGTAGTGGAAGTGGCATTGGGTTGGGAGACCTAGATGGGAAGGAAGTAGTAAGACCTAGAGGATAAGAGTGGAGATCTGGCATCTGACTACCTCCATTCAAATCCCAGCTCTGTCACTGATCAACTGTGTGACCTTGTAACTTGAGCTCTCCATATCTCGGTTTGAGTTTTTCCTTTTGTAAGATGGGGGTAATAATAGCATCTTCCCTAAAAGTGCTATTGTAGGGATTAGATGAGATGCTCCATGGAACTTGCTTAGAAAATGCAGGACTTACAGTAAGCATCAGTAAATGCTGTTTAATTACTATCTGTTGAGAGACAAGAGTGAATTCTGAATTCTAGTTCTCTCTTTCCCACTGAATAGTTTTGTAATCTTGGGTAATATTCATGTCTTTGAATCAAAAGGGAAGGAAGGGGGTTAGTGTGTTGGCTGGGCTGATTGGTCCTGACAGCCTAGGGGGAATTGGGTTGTACTACACCATGGGGGCAAGAAGGATAAGTCTGGAATACAGGGAGGAGCTCCCCTAGGGCATCTCATACTACCTTGTCCTGTGTTCAAGTCACCGGGAAACTGCACCAACCCAATTCAGGCAGAACTGCTGGGAACCTTGGTATTCTCAATTTAGAAAATAAAAAAGCAGGGTGGGAGGGATTAACTACTTACATTCCCTTTCAGATTTACAATTCTCAAGTTCTAAATCCCCATTCTACTTCTAACTTGCTGTGTTTTGTACACTGAGGTATCTGGGCAAATAGCCAGTTTTATTTTCAGATCACCATGGTAGATATGAGTAGGTCAGTAATAAGACTGTGTGGCTGAAATTCAAATAGGGAACACACCCACTTGGAATGAAAAATGTCAAATGACAGAGTTAAACATGATGTTTTTCCTATAATGTCATTCTCAATGGAGAATTACAAAGTTGGATTTCAATGACTGGGCTTTTTCACTGGCTGTAAATATAAGGTTATAGTATAAGAATGGCTTGTTTAAGCTTCTCCTTACACCTAAGCAGAAGGGGTGGCAATTCCTTCCTTTTATAATAGTGCTTAGTCCTGATATACATAGTTCTCCCTGTGTGTGGCCCTGTTCAGCTAAAGGATGTGAGCTGTTGATTTTCTTTCTTTCTTTCTTTTTTTTTTTTTTTTTTTTATTGGGGTATAGTTGTTTTACAATGCTGTTAGTTTCTACTGTACAGCAAAGTGAACTAGAGTTCCCTGTGCTATACAGCATGTTCTCATTAGGTATCTGTTTTATACATATTAGTATATATATGTCAATCCCAATCTCCCAATTCATCCCACTCCCCCTTTCCCCCCTTGGTGTCCCTATGTTTGTTCTCTATGTCTGTGTCTCTATTTCTGCCCTGCAAACAGGTTCATCTGTACCATTTTTCTAGATTCCACATATATGCATTAATATGTGATATTTGTTTTTCTCTTTCTGACTTACTTCATTCTGTATGACAGTCTCTAGGTCCATCCACATCTCTACAAATGACCCAATTTTATTCCTTTTTATGGCTGAGTAATATTCCATTGTATATATGTACCACATCTTCTTTATCCATTCATCTGTCAATGAGCATTTGGGTTGCTTCCATGACCTGGCTATTGTAAATAGTGCTGCAGTGAACATTGGGGCGCATGTGTTTTTTTGAATTACGGTTTTCTCTGGGGAACTGTTGATTTTCATGCTAGTAACTGCCTGGCTAAATGACGGTCCTGGGAGGTTTATATAGGAGTCTAATTGCATGAAAGTCTGTTTTGTAAAAACCACAAGTGACATACAGTGCTTTCTAAACTTGTACCTCACAAAATTACTAATTAATGTGTTCCTACCAATGCTAGTATTAATGCTGATAAAGGGCCTGTTTAAACAGAACATTTGATTTCAAAGGGTTGTTTTAATTTTTAAATTTGTTCAGGGGGAGAAGATAGAATGTAATTCTTTTCTCTTTTAGAAAGGTGGAATGTCATTAATTCAAATTGATTTCTTAAGTGATTGTAAGATTCTCTTCTGGGTACCAGAAAACATCTATTTCTCTCAATCAGTAGAAATACAGTAGAACTGTATTTCTGATTTCAGCAATACAATGTTACTCCTTTTTTCTTAAAAACTTTGTTACTATAAAATTGATAACTATCATTGTAAAAAATTTAGAAAGTAGGAAGAAGATTATAGTCTACCACCTTAACATGCCTACCATTATACCAGTTTAAAAATTGTTTTCATGTAAGGGGCATAGCATTCACAGAGTAATTTTTTGTTCCTTCCTTTTCTCTAGCAAAAAAATTTTCACCCCTGAACACTCATTAGGTTGCTTGATTCAAGAATGGGATATTGATTAATCCCTGTTCTAGCTGAATGCCACAGATTTTTTAAAAAAATTACTAATTCTAATACCTGGGTTATAAAACAAGCAAATAGATTCAACTGACACATGCGGAGTTTCTCCCCCCGCTCCCCCTCCCCTCTTGAATTTGGGAGGCCAGACTATGGTTGGCTTCATTAGGTGAGATTCCAGTCTCACACAGTGTGTAATTAACAACCAAATCGAACTGAACCCTTTCAGTCCACTGGCATTTCAGAGGTGAGAAGGACCAGCTCAGTCTCTGCCAACTTTCTGGCCAGGCTGAGTCATCCACTGGGACCAGGAACTTCCTTCCATGACAGAGCACCTGTGGCTGTAGCTGCTGGGATCTCCAGTCTCTGAAGAAACAAACACGGATCGGACTGGGCTGGTCAAGGTGTGCGAGAGCTCTGCCTGGGGTACCTGATGGTCTCATCCCTCATCTGTCTCTGTAGGACTGTGACCTCCAAAATTCCACTCTCTCTTTTTTAAAAAATTATTTTCTCTTGGGACTTGAGAATTCTTTTCTATGACAATTTTTTTTTTTTTTTTTTTTTTTTGGCCGCGCTGTGGGGCATGCAGGATCTTATTTCTCCGACCAGGGATCGAACCTGTACCCCCTGCATTGGAAGTGCAGAGTCCTAACTACTGGACCACCAGGGAATTCCCCCTCCACTCTCTTTCATGAATTGTTAGGAAGACTTTTCTCGAATCCCCCAACCTCAGTGAGGCCATCTTGCTGCTCTGATATGGGACTAGGCACAGTGCCTCAAATTTTAAAACAAAACATAAAAAAATTTAAATTATGAAATATTTCAGACATACGTAAAAGTATAGAAAGCAATATGATAGCCACTCCTATTTAACAGATTTTACCAATTTTGCTATAGATCTCTCTTTCTGAAAATAAATAAAAGGTACCAGTTAATAGCTAAGACTCTCCTATTTCATCTCTTCCCTCTTTCTCCATAGAGGTAACTACTATCCTGGAGATAGTACACATCATTCCCATGGATGTTTTAAACATTTTTTTTAACCACGTAAGTTGTATTCTTATAGATTATTGTGTTGTCTGTGTTTGAAATGTTTAAAAATCGTATCAACTGGCTTTTTCACTTAAATTTTTAATTTTGAGGTTGATCTGTCTCTAGGTCTAGGTAATCTATTTTCACTCAGGTGTAATATCTTACTGTACAAATCTACTAATTTATTTACTCATTCTCCTAATGCTGGCAGTTTGGTTGCTTCTCTTTTTTCACGAATGCAAAACATGCTGCAGGGAACATCCTTTCAGTGTGTGTCTCCTTCCGTGTGTGGTTGGGTTGCTGGGTATAAAGTGGGGGGACCTTTAACTTTACTAGATACTAGCGAGCCGCCAAATTGCTCTCTGAAATGGTTGCAGAAGTTGGTACTTCCATCAGAAACGTGCAAGACTTCTTGTTTCTGCACATCCTCACCAACACCTAGTGTTATCAGGCTTTAAAATTGTTGCTTATATGATAGGTTTGAAAAGCCTTCAGTGGGTTTAATGTGTTCAGCATTTCTCTGATTATTCAATTTGTTAAGTAGGTCTTTTCATGGTTTTTGTTTGTTTGTTTGTTTTACCGCATGGGTTTCCTTTTCTGTGAATTGCTTGTTCCTGATCATTGCCCATTTTCTACTGTGCTGTTGTTTCTTTTCTTATACATCTGTAGGAATTTTAAAATACATGTGATTTGTACTAATTCTTTGATAGTTAAATGCATTGACTGTAGGTCTGTGGCTTTCCTTTCTTTTCTTTTTTGTTAAATGTTCATTTTATCATGGTGTCAAGGAGACTTACAGCTCTTGCACTTCTTTTGCTGACAGAATCCTCAATTAAACAGAGATTTTTCTTTCCAATGAAGCATGGTTTTCAGAATCTAAAATGGAAGGTGCTAAAATATCATGGCAACTGTAGACCTCCTTTGATGCTTCTCTCCACCTCTGATAGCTAACGTAAAATTTGCTTCAAAAGAGAATTTAGTTGGAATAATGCTTTCAGTCTCCCAATTCTTGTGAAAATACTGAGGAGAGAAATTTTACCCCAAAAAAAGGAGCTATGGGGATTGGGTTTTCTTTATCCAGTACTGCTGTGCTCCTCAAAAATTTTTTGGTTAAAACAACTTCTATGTTAAAAAACCGAAAGAAGTCAACTAACTGGGAGATGAGCCTCTTCCCTGAGAAACAAAACAAGCATTGCCTCTCCACAGAGCCCCTCATAATCTACACATGATGGACCAAAGTTTTGGTTTATGGAAAACAATACCAAGAGCAGGGAGTGGCCTAGCATTTGCAGCTCTTCTCCATAACAGAAGGAAATCCTGAGCATAGCTGTATGGTGTTTTTAATTTCCAGTGAAATATTATATTCAGTTAATCTGTTTGACTTATTTTATTTCACCTACACATTGATATTGCCTGAGTCACATATATAACCACTTTCACCATGTGTCTAGAACAGTACATAACAGAAAAGACACACACACATACATGTACACATTTAACTGTGTAGTGTTGACCTGTAAAAAACAGTACCAGCCAGTTCCCTAAACTTTTTTTTTTTATTCTTACACTTATAAGAAAGAAATGAGCTATGAGAGCTAGTGTTCTTTTCTATCTTAACATTCACTCTGCATTCTAATATGTCATATGTAGCTCATAATGCTATAATGACTCTGTGACTTGTCTTTTTTTAAATAGTGTCTTTTGTACAGAAGTCTTTAATGATAATGTAGTCAGTTTATCAGTATTTTCCCTTATGATCTGCTTTGTGTGTGTGTGTGTGTGTGTGTGTGTGTGTGTGTGATTTATGTAAGAAATCTTTCCTTACTCTGATACAATAAAGATTTTATTTTATATGTTTATCTAAACATTATTTTTCAAAACAAATAATTTTTTATGGAAGTATTGTTGATTTACTATGTGACATCCAAAATTTTTTAATAGCTTTTCACATTTGGGAATTTTATGTATTTGATAACTTTTGCTTTATATATTTTGAAGTTATATTGTTAGGGGTATACAGGTTCAGAATTATTATATATTCCTGATAAGTTTTTCCTTTTATGATTATGTTACTATCATTTTTGTTTATATTTTATACTAAAATTATTTTGTATGATACTAACAGAGCTATAACATCCTCTTTTGGTTAGTATTTGAAAAATATTGATTATATTTTTCTATCCCTTAATGTTAGACCTTTCTATGTCTTTAGTTTTTCAAGTATATCCCTTAAATAAAATATTAAAAATCCACCCTAGAACCTTAAAGTTACTCATTTAATATGTTGATATTTTTGGATTACTGGAATATTTAGATTTATTTCCCCTATATTATTTTGTCTTATGTATTTACCATGTCTTTTTTTTTTTTGCTCTCCACTTTACCCCTTTTTTAATCAAGTGAATAAAAAATACATTTTCCTTTTTATTCATTTGATTGTATACCATCTATTATTTTTGTTAGTTACCCTTAATTTATTGACCTAAAATATGAAGCTAGTCAATATCTTTCCCTACTTTCTGCATGAAACAAGTGCCTTTAACTCCTTTTGCTCATATTAATTTCCTTCACTCTTCAGTGTGATTGTTGGCTACTATTATATTCCTACCCTGTTTCTAAGTCTGCACTGCCTTGGCCATTATCCTTTATTTTTGTTTATTTATTTATTTTTGACAGGGAGGTGCTTCTTTAGGTTTACCCACAAGTTTCCAATTTCTTTCTTTGCTCATTATTCCTCTGGTCTCAATATTCTTCCTCTAGAAGAATATTCCTTTTTAAAATAATCAATTAATTTTATTTTTGGCTGCGTTGGGTCTTCATTGCTGCACGCAGGCTTTCTCTAGTTGCGGTGAGCGGGGGCTACTCTTGGTTGTGGTGCGCAGGTTTCTCATTGCGGTGGCTTCTCTTGTTGCAGAGCATGGGCTCTAGGCACACGAGCTTCAGTAGTTGTGGCTCATGGGCTCTAGAGCACAGGCTCAGTAGTTGTGGCACATGGGCTTAGTCGCTCCATGGCATGTGGGGTCTTCCCAGACCTGGGCTCGAACCCGTGTCCCCTGCATTGGCAGGCAGATTCTTAACCACTGCACCACCAGGGAAGCCATAGAAGAATATTCTTTAGTTGTTCTTTTATTGAAGGTCTCTGAGTGATTAAGTATCCTAATATTTGTTGGAAAATGTCTTTATTTCAGCCTTACTCTAAAAGTGTATAGAATACTAATTGACAGTTATTTTCCCTCAGCATTTTGAACATATTATTCTGCTGTCTTCTGGTCTCTATTGTTGCTATTGAAAAGTATGCTTAGATTCCACTGTTGTTCTTTTCTAGGTAATCTTTTTATGCTTGCTGTGTACATTTAGGATTTTTTTGTCTTGTCTTTGGCATTCTGAAGTTTATTACATGTATCTAGGTATGACGTTATTTTTATTTGCCCTGCTCAGAACTGGTGGCTATCCTTATACCTGAGAATTCATATCTTTATGAAATTCTGGAAAATTCCGAGGCATTACATTTTCAAACATTGTTGCCTACACATATATTTTTTTTTTTCTGATTTCTCTTTCTGAAATGCCTACTTGATAAATGCTTGGCCTTCTCATTTCATTCTTCTCATCTCTAATGGTGTTTTCATATATCCAGCTCTTTTATCTTTCTCTACTGCATCCTGTGCAGTTGCCTAAAATCTTTCAATTCACCGATTCTCTCTCTAGCTATGTGTTATCTCTTCCTTAAGCTTTAAATTTCAGTGACCGTATTTTCACTTCTAAAAATTCAATTGGTTCTTTTTCAAATTCATTTATTTTTTTTCTCATGACATCTTGTTCTTTCTTTGTGGTCCCCTCCCCACTTTCTTTTGGTTTTTAAATTATTTTAAACACATTTATTTCAGTCTCCTTCAGATTTTCTATTATCTTAGGTTCTTGGGATAACCTCCAATTATTTGTGTTTCCTCATTCTAACTCATGGGGGAGTATTTCTTTATCTGTTTTTAGATTTTTGATTGTGAGCAAACTTCAGTGGAGCTTGTTTTATCTAGGATATTCTGTCCGGCCTGGGTTGTGGGAGTATCCTTCCAGAGTTGTTTTGCATTTTTCTTCTGCCAGGTGCCTCATGGGTATTTGTGGCCCAAATTTTATGTTAAATTCCCAGCCTTGGGATTCTCATACTGAGTGAGCAGTGTGAACCTGGACTCCATCCTTGTGTGGAAAGGCTGAGGTTTTGATTTCTCAGGCAAGACATTTTTGTTCTCTATTCAGAACTCTGGGCAGAGACAAGCTCCCTTGATGATCATTGATGCAGTGGGTAGGATTTTTCTTGTCTCTCCTTTCACGGAGAATGAGGTACTTTGAAGGTCCTAGATCTGTGTGTAGGGGTCTCAGTTTCAAGTCCCCTCTTCCAGAGGGCCTAAATCTACAGTCCTTCCTGCATGTGCCTTCAAAGCCAAGTCCTTAAGCGTTAGTGCCCTGTCCTGGGTCTTATAACCCTTCTTCCTCTCAGTCTCCCATTTTTTTCTTCTGACTCACCTCTTCATTCTCTGAGCCTTAATTGATGCTAATATTACTTCTGGTAATACATCTTGTGGCCTCAAGTCCCTTCACAGTCCAGGCCCCCTAGCTGTCAGCTCCCTGAGGACATGACCTATGTTTTAGTCTTTTTCAGGGTTAATATACAACCTAGCAAACTTCTTGCCACAAATATTTGTTAACTGATTCACAAACTTCCCAGTGTGAGAAGTTGCTATGTCTGCACCTTCACACAAAATATATAAGCTGTTTTCCACTTAAACTGATATAGTTGGGGGTGCCCCAAGCCTCAGATCTTATTGGGGTATTGTGGACAGAGCCCTGGACTGAGTCAGAAGTCTAGGGTATTAGACTAATCTGTTGTAGAAAACGTGTGTGTCTTTAGACAAGTCATTCTACCTTTCTGAACCTCAGTTTCTTTGTCTACAAAATGAAGATAGTATATTCGCTCTGTGTACCCTGCAGGGTTGTGAAGAGGATTAAATAAGAAATGCCACGTGGAAAAGTGACATAAACTTTAAAAGGCTATCCACAGTGTGTTGTTGATAATATATTGTTGTTTGTGGGTCAGGACATGGTAAACCACAGAGGCAGTAATAGGATTTCCTGATTCCTCCTGGGAAATATTGTTTATGCTGGCATTGTTTATGCTGGCTGTCTGGTTGCCGGCCTTGCTACAAGAAATATTGTTTTTGCTTGTCAAACTCTCTTTAATTGTTAACATGTTGACCAAAGGAGCCCTACTAATATTCTAGATGGCTTAGATGAAGCTTCATTTTTGGTTGTTTAACTCAAAGAATTGCACCATATATCATCCTCTCTTCTAGCAACATCCTTCCAGTTTTTTTAAAAGTCAGTGCAATATTTACTGCCATGATGCCTTTCTAAGCAGAAAAATGGGGCTCCGTCACATCTTACCTCCACTTTCCATTCTCCTTCCCTCACCCCGCTGCATAGATTCATACCTGTGGGGCTCCTGTCATACAAAATGTACTCTCACATCAGTTCAGCAAATACTGGTTCCTAATGGTTGTGTGTAAAGCAAAGTTTTGCAAACAGGATATCTTATTTTCACATTAAATAACACACGTTCCCACTTTGGTTTTGATCTGCATTCAGTCAGCATTGGATTTAGTATCTATCACTCCATCAAGTTCAGTCTCTGACAGACTGTAAATATACACTATTTAGGAATCCTGGTGATTCCTTTTATTAAATGAAGACTCCTTGCTGGTAAATAACCCCAGCCCTACCTACCATTAACATGTTCTCATAATGGGTTTTCACATAAGAGGTACGTGTAGGTTGTAATATGGATCTTTTACCCTGTTTCATTTTTGAGTCACTATCCCTTTTAACACATGGGTGACAAAAAACGGAGCACAGATCCTCTCTCCAATGACATCAGAATGCCATGGAGTGGAATGCTAGTGGAATAAACAGCGCTGAATGTTACCTAGGCTGGCCCTGACCAGTGGGTAATCACAGTCATATAAATTATAGGTTCTCTTTGGAGAACGGAATGATTTTCTGAGTCATTTCCAGAGCCTCTGAAGTGGCACTTCCTGTTGTTAGAGATCTATTGTGCTGAGATAAGATTTTAGCTGCTGGCTCCTGTGAAAGAGACATGCAGGGACTAGAAAGCACACTCCCAGGTGCTGGAGCTGGAAGAAATAATTGGATCCGAAACTCAGTTCATAGACAAGGAAAGTGTAACCTAAAAGATGTGCCCAGGGTCACACTGCTGGTTACAGGCAGTAGTCCCAGGACCCAGGAGGTCTGTCTCCAGTTCACTGACTTTGGTTTTATTTCATCAAGTTTAAGTTTTAGCAGTTTATCCTTTTGCAGAAGTAATGGACTATAGTCTTTGAAGTCAGACAGATTTGTGTTAGAGTCTCTGCCTCACCTGTTAAAGTTTATAGTCTTTCTGAGCCTTGGTTTCTTTTTCTTTTCTTTTCTTTCTTTTTTTTTTGCCGCACTGTTCGGCATGCGGGATCTTAGTTCCCCGACTAGGGACCGGACCCGTGCCCCCTGCATTGGGAGTGCAGAGTCTTAACCACTGGACCGCCAGGGAAGTCCCTGAGCCTTGATTTCTTTATCTAAAAAATGCACATAGAAATGCCTACCTTATAGGATTATTGTGCTAATTCATGTTAATGTATTCAATATATGAAGTGCCTGGTATGTACTAGATTAAAATACAGATATTATTGTTATTACTCTAGGAGACAGGGCTGGACCAACTGCCTCCTCTAATTCTATTAGTAACTTATATTTCCCATAGAACTTTTTTGGCAACTAAATCTTTCCTTATCTCTCCAGCTTTGGGCCCTATGTAGATCCACATAGGCCTTTCTTGGGTATCAAGTTTTTATTTTTAAAATGTTTCTAGCCACCCAATAATCTGGTTCTCATTGCAGAATCCTGGGTTGTTAGGAGGAACTCTCTAGTCTCCTTAGCCTATGAGGAGCAGGAGAAATAGACTCTCACTTCCTATACCATACTGGTTCTCTTTCTTTTGAGATAACGAAGTTGCCCTTGGAATATTAACCAGACTGGTATAGGAAGTGAGACACCGAAGTAGTGGGTTGGAAGCCCTGGGCTGGGGGTGGCAGTGGGGTAGAGGAGCAAAATAGGGGAGACCCTAGCTGAGCTCAGCTTCAGCTGAGATGAGCAAGACAAGGAGCTGATGCCTCTCAAATGCAATAATAGCTCAAGGGACTAAAAGACAAGTGACTAATTCAGTGTCCGGTCCTTTCCTTGGAAGTGAGGCCTCCATGGCCCTGCTGACTGGCTGGATTTGAGGAAGCCAAGCTTAAACAGAGGCAGTTGCAGATAGGAGGCTGGACTGTGTGTGTACATGTGCATGTTCATATTAATTATTGTCGATCTAAACTACAGCAAGACTTGTAAAAAACTCCTCTCTATTACTTTTCCTAGGGTAAAGGGGGTGACAACCATCACCTTGCTTGGCTTGCAGGCAGTGAGGGAGAGAGTTGCCTAGAACATCTGGAAGCCTGCAGCTTGGCAGAGAAAGCAGTGATAAAAAAAAAAATAAGTCAGAAGGGAGGGTGAGTTCGACTTCCTCTTCTTGCTGGTGCTGGGCTGAGGGTCACCAGCAAAATGATGTGGAAAAGAGCTGGCTGGTTAGGCCCTGGCTTCTCCTTGTCTTGTCAATAAACAGATGATCTTAGTTTCTTGTCTTATTGAAACAGCCCCTTCCCTGCTGCCACCAGAAAATGAAGAAACAAATGGAACAGGGGAAAAATACTCTATCAGAAAAATAGTGGAAAAATACAAGAAACGGAGGGAGAAAAAATAAACAGAGGAAATCAAGCCCTTTGGAGCTTTGGCATTTTGTACAGTGGTCCACGCTGGAATTGAATTGAATTGAATATGGTCTGTGAAATGCATCTTTAATAACACGCTGCTGGTGTTATAAATTTTCAAGCTGGAAAGAACCATGATAATCATCCATGGTAGCCTTTCTGTCTTACAGATGAGGCATCTCAGGCCCAGAAAAGCAAAGAGACCTGTGCTAGGTGAGGCACATACAGCTGGAGAGAGGCAGACTTGAAACCACCGCCCCTGCTTCACTTCCTCATGGTGCCTCCTCGGCACCATTTTGGTTCCAGGCAGGCAAAGCTTATCTGGTGTTCCCCCTCTTTGTACTTCTGCCTGTCCCCACCAACCCTTTCACCACAAGTGTAGAGGGGCTCCTGTCAGCTGAGAGAAAGGGGGGCCACAAGTCAGGTGTGACGCCTGGGAGAGAGGGCGCTATCTCCCCCCAGTCCTGTGGGAGCTGTGCTCATCTCAGGATCCAGGCGACATGGTTCCTCACCAGCCAAGAAATAGCAACAACGACCCCTGATTCTACAGCTATGAAATGCTCTTTTTCTTGTACGTTTTTCCCAGTTTAATCTCCTGACTTGACTTTTCTATTTCCACCCTCTCTCTGTCTCACTCATCTATCCCACTCACTGTTGCCAGAACCTTCTGTCACTCTTCTGGTCACAACTTCACCGTACGAAAACCTTGGGGGACTCCCACTGTGTGTGACTTAAAGCCTAATCTTAGCTCAGCATTCAAGGTCCGGGACAGATGAGTTTTACTAATCTTATAGCCATCGAGTTTATAATGAAACACTTCTCCAAAAAACTCCAAGCAGCTGAGCAACAAACAAATTCTGGTGAGGACCACCTTATAGTTCACTAAAAAAAAAAACAACAAAAAGCTAACCCTGAAGCCTTTGCTTTAACATTTAAAGCAAAGTTAAAATGGATCACTCTTAGTGATGTGATGCAGTCAAGCCATAAGTTACCTTTTAACATTCCACTCACAAACTGGTATTACCTTACTTTTTGACTAGAAACTGGCCCTGCAGACACACTAAGCTGTGAGATTAGGCTGGCAAATTTACTTCATTTTCTTTTTTTTTCTTACATTAATTAATTAATTAATATTTATTTTTTGGCTGCATTGGGTCTTCGTTGCTGCGTGCGGGCTTTCTCTAGTTGCAGAGAGGGGGGCCTACTCTTCGTTGCAGTGCATGGGCTTCTCATTGTGGTGGTTTCTCTTGTTGCGAAGCACGGGCTCTAGGCGTGTGGGCTTCAGTAGTTGTGGC
Organism: Balaenoptera ricei; assembly: GCF_028023285.1. Lineage (NCBI taxonomy): Eukaryota > Metazoa > Chordata > Mammalia > Artiodactyla > Balaenopteridae > Balaenoptera > Balaenoptera ricei. The sequence goes on from NC_082642.1 coordinate 65,512,624, forward strand.
ATGCGGGCTCAGTAGTTGTGGCGCACAGGCTTAGTTGCTCCGCGGCATGTGGGATCGTCCCAGACCGGGGCTTGAACCCGTGTCCCCCTGCATTGGCACATGGATTCTTAACCACTGCGCCACCAGGGAAGTCCAAATTTACTTCATTTTCTAATGACTGTGATTCCCCCTTGATTTTTGAGTTTGTGTTTGTTTTGTTTTGGTCATGTGCTGGGAAAGGCTTGATGTCCCTTGTCTTAAGAGGAGAAAATTACCTTAAAAGTCCAAATAGTTTCCTGTATATAAATTAGGCTTCTAGGCTTAGTGAATTGGGGATCATTAGTTAATGGCTTCATGACGATGCCTTTTGCAAGTGACTTCTGAAAACTGGGGGCAAATTGAGTGATTCAGAACTGAGAAAGAGCCATCTGCTTATTTGTGTGAGATATACCTCTTACTCTCAAGCCTGGGACACTGGTAAAGACTTTGACTGGGGGAAGGGAAATGCATCTCACTTCTCACTGCCCAGCAAATGCCCCCGTGCCTCCGACCCCAACTTTTCCTTTGAAGGGAAAGTACTTTAGGAAGAATGCGATTTCCTTCCCCTCCATTTTCTTGGTTGACTTAAGTTTCTTTTTTACTCTCTCATTCAACATTTTCTTAATATCCTCTAGTCCATCAGCAAGATTAACCTTTAGAATTTTCTTAAACTGAACAACAAAATGGCCTTTCAAATTACTTCCCTTTCTTTCAAATCCCCCATCCTGTTTTGCTTAATAAATATCCCTTTTGCCATCAGTTCTCCCATTACAGCTTATTAGTCTTCCTGTACTATGTTCTTGTTTTGGGGTAATCACATAATCTCAGCCTTCACTGAAAGAAATGAGTTCCTGTAGGCAAATGAAAATGCACTTCGAAGTTCTACAGTATTAATTTCTTTTACGTCTAGAGATGTATTGTGCATCGCTGACCGTTTAGGACAAATTTGTCTTCAGAAACCATTCACAGGAACCTTGAGGATCCAGGCCATTGTTTTTGTAAGTAGTAACTTGCATTACATTGGTCAGTTGGGCCTGTAGTTCTGTTTAGTTGACAGTTACATGAGAAGAATTCAAATCACTTTGCTGATTAAGAAACGAACCCAAAACAATCAATCCTGAATGCAATCCTCCACATACCCTAGGCACTTGGGACTTAGTATTGTTTTAATTTTAGCAACAGTAGTCTGAACAGGGGTTCCTATTTTTATTAACAGCTCCTAGTCTGTGTTTTTCTCCTTTGTAGCTTCAGTTTTTAGTATATTTTGTTGGATGAGTGAATAACTAAATGAATAAAGAGCCACTGTTTTTCTCTTTCTTAGATGGAGTGACTGAGGCCTAGAAAAGGTATGACTTGCCCAAGGTTCCACACGAAGTCTTTGGACCTCTGGGTCTAATCCTCTCATAAGGCCATGAAGGTACAGCTGCAAAGTCAGTCTTATCATCCATGCACTCATGTAAGATATATTAGGATTAGTCTCTTTCAGAGAGAATTTTAAAATTGTGGATGAGTAATACGAATGGGGAAGATTTTGGTGTCAGAGGGCACAGTGTTTGAATCTGGCTATGAGACCTTGGGCAAGTCATTTAAATTCAATAATTCTCATATGTAGAATTGGGATAATAATACCTATATCATAGGATTAAATGAGTAAATGTGAGCTGTTATTACTATTATCGGAAGTATTATGATGTAGCCATGTAATTATCCTTGACTTTAAGAAGAACGCTCAGTAACTTGCCATATTGGAATCACATGTATAAAGAGAGAACCTCACAAAGCTCAACTGACAGGTTCTCCCCAGATTCCTAATGTACTGTGTTGGCACCATAGTATTTATTTACAACTGTAGTTTGGAATAGTCTTGGGGGCAGAAAAGAAGAACACAGGCTAGTCATGAAGACAGTATTGAGATAGAGAAGTCTTGTTTCTATTTTGACATTAAGTTCTATGGTGGCATGTTTTAGTCGTCTATATTAGGAATTTATTTCTGGCACGACAGTCTATACTCATTCAGATATTGTCTTCCTCTGTGTTCTGATGCTGGAATAGAAAGTGTGTCAAGGGGCTTCCCTGGTGGCGCAGTGGTTGAGAATCTGCCTGCCAATGCAGGGGACAGGGGTTCGAGCCCTGGTCTGGGAAGATCCCACATGCCGCGGAGCAACTAAGCCCGTGAGCCACAACTACTGAGCCTGCGCATCTGGAGCCTCTGCTCCGCAACGGGAGAGGCCGCGGCAGTGAGAGGCCCGCGCACCGCGATGAAGAGTGGCCCCCACTCGCCGCAACTGGAGAAAGCCCTCGCACAGAAACGAAGACCCAACACAATCAAAAATAAAAAAATAAATAAAAAATTAAAAAAAAAAAAAAAAGAAAGTGTGTCAAAAGTCTGTGTGACTAGGAAAGAACTTAAGATGAATCCCTTAAGATGATGAATAGTTTGTGCCTGCTTGGAACTAGGATAACTAGTCTGCTCAAGAGGAGAATAAGAATAGTTAAAATGGTTTGTTTGACCTCTGTCAGAGGTAACAATGGTGTCTGATTTTTAAAAAAAACATTTTGAAAGTTGATTCCTTTGGCATTTTGTGGATGAGTCATAGTCACCCCATGAATGTTTTCTGTGTTGAGAGTGACTAATGAATACAGTTTCAAATGTCAGGGTCCACACATGAAGATTACTGACAAGGATAAACCAGATCTGGTGCTCTCAGAGCAAGGTCAGATCATGGCACCCTCTGGAGAGGAATAAACAGAATCAGCACAAAGTACAAGAGTTTTGCCCCTTACAGAAATAACCCAACCACTAGTATGGCTTATTCATGACTGGTGGTTAAACTGGGGCACCTACCAGAACTCCCTAAAGAAGACTAGCCTGTAACAAATATAAGATAGACTATGAGTTAGGAAGTTATAACGTGTATGAAATAATATCCTAACAGAAGATGGGGGATGCATGGCAACTAGATAAAGTCTCTACCTTCTGCTGAAATAATTTCCCAAAGTTTCTCTAGCACTAGGGAAAGGGGAAACAAGACCCTTTATTTGAAGGGCCCAACATTCCAGTAACCTGAAAGGTGTTCTTGAGTGGAATTTGGAAGAATTCTCTAGTCCTTGTTGCAGCCTGGATGGCAAGTTTCATGAGACTGCCTGTCCAACTCCATAGATCCTGATGTGCTCGCAAGTCATCTCATTCGGTTTTTTTGCTATCCTAATACCAGGATGGGAATGACCTGGGTAACACTCACAAGCATCTTGCATTGCAAGTGACTATATTGGCATCTAGTTAACACATCAGCCTCTTGGGATTTGGGAATTATGGCTTGATTCTTCAGAGCTAGAAGACTTTTGATAGAACTGATAAAATCAAGTTTCTATACGTAATAAGACTGGTCAGACTGTGAGACAGTCATGACCCTATGAAACCCTACATGAGAAGCCAGTTCTTAGATTTCTTCCCTCATTCTCTTTTCAACACAATTTTTACTGAAACACCACCTGTTTTTGTCTTTAAATGATTTCTCAGAATGAATTTATATAGAAAATATGAGTTTCATTGATTTTCTAAAAAAGAAAAACCCTATCATTGTAAGCCTTGTGTACATTAAATTAAATGTACCGTGCTGATCAATTCGGGCAAAACACCTTGCCCCTGAAGCAGAAATGGTTTGGGAGTTCTCTTTTTTTACTTTCTTACTCTTTTTTAACCAATCTTGCGTAAATCTATCCATTTACCCAATTATCTGGTCTCTGGGATTATGAATCTAATAACCTGCCATTTACAATGAATTTGGGATGAACTTTGCTCCATTATCAAATGATGGGAGCCATGGACCCTGCCCTCTTTTTTCTTGGGCACACTGTTTTCTGTGGTGATCTCTACCTTAATGGCATTAATCATTTATAGCCTCTAGACTAGAAAGTGTCCTCCCTCCATAACCAGCTTCTTAATATGATAGATGGATCAATACAATGTGGGTGATAATAAGTTGTGGGTATTCTAAACAAGGTCCTGGAATGAGCATCTGAGCACAGTGCAGTCAGTCATTTCCATCCATCCTTATGGGGGTGGTCAGCGAATGGGGGGTGTGGAGAGTGGGAAGATGCTCTGTTACCTACTGTTGGAAAGCAGCGGCTTGGTGTGGAGGGAAAAGCCTGGGACTGGGAGCCAGAGAATCTAGTCTGTTCACAGTGTTGCTTTTAGCTGTGCAACCTTGAGCAAGTGGCTTCACCTCTCTGGCTCTCAGAGAGAGAGTTTCATCTCTTGTAAATTGAGTGGATTGGTTTAGATGATCTCTGTTGGATGTATATGGGATGACAGGTGGCCAGAGAAAGGCAAGTGGGAAATAAGCAATCTCAGAACCTAAATACGCACAGACTAACTTGACTATGAGGTGAAATTTAAGACCATAAGCCTGGATAAATTATTAGGAGTGTGCAGATGGGTGAAAAATTTAACCCTGCTACAAGGAGGGATGGTGCTCTGGAGCCTGAAATCCTACCTCTGACATGCTCTGTGTGCAGGCAACTTCATCTTTCTGAAGGCTCCCTCATCTAGAAAATAGGCTGTGATCATTTATATGCAAGCATGAACAGCATATTATTTACAGAATCACCAGAGATTACGATGCCTTCTGTTCAGACTGTGCCTCTATAATCTCTGGCAGTTTGAAACGAAGAGGCGGGGAGGGTGTGTGAGGCGGGGGAAGAATGCCATGCCCATGTGTTGGGCATGCTGCTTGTCTGCGTTTCTGAAGAGAATATTCTCATGTAGAAGCAGCCCAGGATCTGATCTTTCACTTGGCTGTTATGAAGGAACCATATCTTAATAGTGAGCTATGGAAAACTTGGAGCTTCATAAATACTTAATAATCACATTGTGTGTTACATTGGATTATGCTCCAATGATGAATAAAATTCCTGAAGGCAGTACAGAGCAGGGCAAAATGTTATGAACTAAGAGGATAGACTAGGCTCTAGTCTTTATCCTGTCTCCTGTCACTAATTTGCTGGCTGACCTTGAGCAAGTCACTTAATGTCTCTGGGTTTTAATTACTTCAACTGTAAAACATGGGGAAAGGAGAAGGCTGGCTGGGATGATTTCTGAGGTTCCTTCCAGCTGTGAGATTAGACTTCATGATTCTGATATCTGCCATGAACCAGCCCTGAATTCAATGATATTCCCAAAATATTCATAAAAACCCTGTTCAAAGGATAAACTCCAGGCTGAATAAATAAATCCACTCAGCTGTATTAAAGTTTCTTCAGAGTCTTTCCATTATGACCTTTCACCATTCTTAGCCAGGTCTCTACTTAACCACATCAGTCTGCACATATATCATTTTCATTCATACTTCTAGAATTTGCTGACGCTATTCCCATTTCTACAATAGCCTTTCCTCTCATTTATCCACATGAGAAAATATTATATATCATTCAAAGTATGGTTCAATTGTAATTTCTCTATGGAAGTGAATCGTTCCCTTGTCTCTTTTTGGAGGCTCCTTCATAACATGTTATAGCATATGTCACATTGCATAGATAATTAGTGGAGTTTACATGTCTGACTGCTGGAGTGTTGGTGACTTGAGGGCAGGGATTGTGCCAGTGCTTAGCTAGATCCATGCTTCTCATAAAGTAAGAGCATAACCCAGTGTTTCTCCAGTGAACTGCAAAGGTGGTGTTTTTCAGAATTGTATTCGCTAATTTTGGGTCCTCAAATGCCAACCTTTAGTCTGGGCCTTGCAATATGGGCATATTACCCTACTGGGACTTCTTGTACCTGCAGAAGTTGGAAGGGGCTTCTTATATAAACTTCTGAGGGCCAGTTTGAAAACCACTGATTTCTAACCTTATATTTTACTTCTCGATAAAATTACTGGAATCCCAGTAATGCTTCTGAGCTGTTGTAGACTTCACATGAGTATGGCTGAATTTCACCTGGGGAAGGATACCAAAAGTAAATTCTCTCTGTATCAGTTGGGGAACTAGGAAGCATGAACAGCATCTCACCTTGAGCACTATTTCTCAGTGGAAGAGGAGTGCTATGGGCATTTCAGGTAGGATTCTTTTTTATTTTGCGGGGTTGTCCTGTCTAGTGCAGGATATTCAGCATTCCTGATCCCAGCGCACCAAAGCCAGTAGTAACACCCACCCCCAGTGTATGTAACAATAAAAATAATACCCTTGGGCTTCCCTGGTGGCGCAGTGGTTGAGAGTCTGCCTGCCAATGCAGGGGACACGGGTTCGAGCCCTGGTCTGGGAAGATCCCACATGCCGTGGAGCAACTGGGCCCGTGAGCCACAACTACTGAGCCTGCACGTCTGGAGCCTGTGCTCCGCAACAATAGAGGCCACAATAGTGAGAGGCCCACGCACCGTGATGAAGAGTGGCCCCCGCTTGCCGCAACTAGAGAAAGCCCTAGCACAGAAAGGAAGACCCAACATAGCAATCAATCAATCAATCAATCAAGCTTTAAAACAAACAAACAAACAAACAAAAATACCCTTTAGTGGGATAGCACCTGAGTTTGAGAACCATTGATTTTAGAAGAAACCAGGAGGCCTCCCATATTGTAAATGCCATTTTCTAGACATGCAAGCTTAGATCTATGATCTTCTTAACCCTAAAGACTTTGATTTAGCCGTCAACTCTAGTTCAGGACTGGATATCAGCAACTTGAGAGTTATTTTTGACTGAGAAGAACTGAAAGGATGAAAAATCTGTTCCTTTCTTTCGTAAAGACTTTATGGTTTATAAGGAGTTTTAAAAAGTGCTATCTCATTGGCCCTTCTTGTAATATGAGGAGCAGATTTAGTGCACGTTAAAATCCACAGTGAGATAGATAGATAACTGTGATATATTCTGTTTGACTAATTTGGTAAGGTAGGGTTAATGAGAAGAAAATGAATTTCACACATGATTTTGAAAATTTTAGTCTTACTTTTGACCGAAGCCCACCACCAGGAAATGGCACTCTGGAAACTCTCCATCTCTGCCTTAAAAGCTGTCTAGATTGTCACTCTGAGTAAAAAACCTGGAGGCAAATCCAGAAAACTCTAGTGAACAGTGAAGATGTGGTAGGCTGACATTTGTAGCCATAGAAGGTGCTGAATCCTACACCAACATTCATTCATTTCTGGCAACGCAGGCAATTCATACATTCTGGGGAAAGCAGCATCGCGCAAAGCCCAACATTCAGTACTGAACCACTGAAACAATTGATCAACTTGAAAAAGGACAAGAGCCATCTTGCAGAAGGACAGTGCAGATCCCTATATAGTTTAATCAGAACCAGAGACCTGAAGTTCTATTTACCCTCTTGATTGCTCTTCTAGCCAGAAAATGTAGGTAAAGTAAAAATTCCCCAGAGAAGGGGCTTGTGTGTTAAGTGGCCTAAAAATGATGCACATCAGTTATCTGAGAGACCAATTATTTGGTTTTCAAAGACGCAGTGTCGCATGGTGCTTAAAAGCACAAACTTGTTAGCTGGATGAATTTGGGCAGGTTATTTAACTACTTGGGGATCCAGTTTTCTCATCTGTAAAAAGGGGATAATGACATTACCAACATTTAGGGTCAGCGTAAGTGCAAATAAGTATTAGCTATCATGATCATCATCATTGTTATTATCGTCGTTACTTTGTGAAGTACCAGCATGAAATGTCAGAGCTTCCAATAAATAATGATGTAAAAATAAGACTCTTCATTTATTTTTGATTATTTGGGCTGAATGAGGTAGTATATTCAAGTCTTTGGCCTCATTTCATAGAACCATAGAATGTTATAGCTTGAAGGACCTGAAACACTATTTAATTCAAATTTCTTGGTTTAGAGATGAAGATGATGAAGGTAAGAGGAGTTAAATCCTTGCTCAAATTCTTGCAACAAAGATTCTGAAGTTTTGAATGCTTTTCTTCTGGTTCATAGTTCTACCCATGAAATTTCTACCTATTGATTTTCCTTGACTAGTAGTTCACCTGGGGGTGCAAGGAAAATAATCTGAAATCCAAATACCTTCACTTTCCTACTCTTAGCAGCTCTGGTAAAAGTTTGGTGGCTAAGCTCATTGATAAAAAAAAAATTTTTTCATGACTCATGAAAAGATGCATGATGTTAAAAGATGCAAAGAGCAGTGGATTGAGAGAGAAGGCTCAAGTCTTGATTCCGCCTCTGCTATTAACTTGGGTGACCATTCTCAGCCTCGATTTCTCTGTTTGCAAAATAAGACAGTTGGGCTGTGTGATTGTTACAAAATATTGGCACAATAATATATTGTATAAATATTTTCTCTAATGAACAATCAAGTCTTTACAATTATGAGAAACATTTTGTCATCAGAATGTTCAAACACCTGGATGCAATTGTTTTTTAATTTGCTAATTATTTGAAAAACAAACAAAGGGAAAAAAACAATTTAAAAAATAAACAGGCCATGGAAACCAGCTTGCTCATTTGTAGGACAGTTTATTGGGTTGGAATATTTTGCCTTTGGCAAATGAGAATCAGTTAATTCCAGGTATTTGCTTATTGACTTGCTAGCATAGAATGATCTATTTTTCTTTCACTTTTGTCAGTAATCACCAGTTAAAACTTTTAAAGGGAGGCCCAATTATTCCTGGAAAAGGATAATATTCTATGACCTGCCAGACTGTGATGTCATCAGCTCTCCTCTGATCAATATATGTGTTTTCATTTTAAGCTAAGCTCCCTCTGAATTTAGTAATAAGAGTAATTGCCTGCAACAATCTTGAAGGCCAATCAAATACTTTCTCAAGGAAATAAATATCTCTTTAAGGTAAAAGTGAAAAATAGCATACAATTCCATTTAAGCATTAAGTTTCTGAAATTGCTTCATCATAGTGAAATGCAAGGCCTTTGGGCTGATGTGTCCCATGTTCCCTGGAAGAGGACAGCAAGGCACAGTTCTCAGTAGCAGTCTGTCTTGGCCATGACTACCTGTGCCCCTAGAGGGGCTAGGAGGGTGGTTGTCAGGGTAAGATTTGATGTTCTGTGTTTGTCTCCTGTTTTATTTGCTGAAGGAAAATGCCGCAGGGAATACTCATTTCTTGGCTAGATGAGGGTATGGCATGAACAGACCTGGAACAATGGTCTGAATTCAACAAATATTTACTGAGCACCCATGTGCCAGGCTATAGGAGTTGCAACACCTGTGACCACAGCATTTCTGTGCTAATACAGGACACTCCTCAATTACTTTATTGATTAAGTGAATGATTGTATACTACCAGCGTGAGTTTCAAAGCTACATTGTCAGTTCTATTTACTTCTTGGGATGTAAAATCAGTTAAATCCCTCAAGCTAAAAACAGTGAAAATTAAACTCTTTTCAGTTCCGAGGTAAAATATTTTCTCCCTTGCGAAATCCAAGCCCTTTCAAGAGATACACGGTTCCCATGAAATGAATAAGCCATGGTTCCTCCCAAAATGATATTTATAATTAAAGCCAGCATGATCTGCTAGAGACCAGAGTTGACAATCTCCCTAAGTTCCCCTTTAGTGATAAAATTACATATGCAACAACTGGCTGAGAGTGGCATGCTTGACCAGCATCAGGCTAAGAGTATATCTCAGCTATTTCTCTGGCAGAGTATCTTACAAGTTACCATTCCTTTGTTAAGACTTTGTTAAGATCTATTTATCTATCTATCTTAAGACAAATATATACATATATCATATATAAGATATATATATATATCAAGTTTATATAAACTTGAATTTTGAATAAGAACCGCTAGGTTATTTCTAAGTTGGAATTCAGGAAACCAGTAAGACAGTAAAATGGAACGTTTTACTTTACTTTATGGTAAAATGGAATCTATGTGAAGCAAACTCCAGAGGTCACCAGCTCCTTCAGTGAGACGTGTCCTCCTTGCTAGCCTTATTGTCTTGAGCATCTTTGGGCTTTGGGGGATGTCCTAGGCACAAGTAGCTTTTTCTCCTCTCATGGCAAATGTTTCAAAACAGAGTCCCAAATCTTTATTCCTAGTTTGACGTTCTCAGTTGCTGTGAGGATGATTTTAGCACTTTCCAAAGCTACATTGTCCAATAGAACTCTCTGCAGTTTTCTGTATCTGCGCTGTCCAATAAGGCCGTCATTAGCCACATACGGTTTTACTGAGCACTTGAAATATGGCTATTGTAATTAAGGAACTGAATTTTTAATGTGTAAATTTTAACTAACTAAAATGTAAACAACTTCATGTGGCTAACGACTACCATATTGGATAGAGTGGTTCTAGACAGTGTAAGATTATGGTTCATGGGGCCGAGCAACCCAGCAACAGCACCCTTGCAGGATTGCCCAGTGAGGGTATAATAGAAGTTATGCATTTAATTATGAGTTATGCCTTAATTGCTTCTATAGGGGGTTTGAAGCAGAATGTCAGTAATAGCACTAGGAAGACATAAAGGGATCTCTAAGTAAAGGATAACAAATGGGAGGAATATGTTGTGATAAATATTAAGAGATAAAAGAGCAGAACAGTGCCATTTGAATTGAATTTGAATTTGAATTTCTAAATTCTACATATTGGAGCAGGCTAGAACTATCCAGTTCAATATAAAAATTACATTTTGCCAGTGTGATTACTAGGGCTATAAAAATCCAATTAATGAAGGTGAGATTTTACTGTGGGCTGAAAGAGAAGCAAGCAAAAATGAATAGAGTATCAGGTCCAGTGTACGTTAGAGTAGACTAGAACTCTAGGACCATCTCTAATGAAATTATCTACTTGACTGAATTGTGAAAATTCGATGAAATGATTTATGAAAGGACTTAGCATAGTGGCTAGCATTTGATAGATATCAGCACTTACGATGATCAGTTATTTCTGCCTAGATCTTTTTGAGGCCTCTTCCAAGTACCTTTGAGAACATAGGAAGATGCTAAGGGTAACTGATTTAGGCAAAATTATTTGTTGAGAGTAGATCATAGAAGAGGAAATATAGACAACATAAAGGCAAGCAAAGAAATGCCACACCATCTTCCGCATTTGCAATTTGTTGCTATAGGGAGAACAGTTACTGAGGAAGGTGGGTCAGGTATCTCAGTTATGTTGGGTCAGACAACACTGGAATAGTGAGACCGAAGGGGAAAGAATAGGAAGAAAAAGTAGGAATGAGGACTGCTTGTATTTTAAGTGTTTATAATTGCTGAGTATAGTTCACTCATGCTGATGTTCTTGTCAAAGATAAAGAAGGCATGGAAGAATATTTGAGGCACCATGGGGGTAGTGGAAAGGGCACTGGCCTTGGAGTCAGGTCAACTGGATTCCAATCCTAACCTTTCAGTTTTCTGACTTAGACTAATAACCATCTTGTGGTCCCCAAATTCTCCTTTTTGTAAAACAATGATGCTTAATGATTTTGAAGATTATTCCAGCCCTCTAACTCAAGGGTGTAATTCTAAATATGAAAGCACAAGTGGGCTCTAATCCTCCAGATTCCCCGAAGCCCTGCTGTTCTTTCAGGAAAACCTGCTGTTTTAGTCCTCTAATGTGTTTCTGTTATCCTGAAGCTCAAGTTGTGTGAACAGTGGTGTCTCAAGCAGCATGCACAAAAGCAGTTGGTATGGTGGGAGTGAGTGACAGTGGGTGGGTGAACAGATTAAAGAGGAAAGGGTTGGAAGAGAGAGTAGTGTGTGTGAAAAAAAAAAAAAGCAGGCCCTCTACTTTTGACAGACTCTTGCTATATTCTCCAGTAACAGCTATCCAAAGCCAAATGCCAAAATGAAGGCATGAAAATAGCTTGCACTTCAGAGTTAAGCAGACTTGAATTTGAATCCAAGCTCTGGATTTGAGATACGTAACTTCAGTTTTCTTAACTTTGTGAAACTTATGGTTAGCAGCTATTGTAAAGCGTAAATGAGATAATATGATTCAGCAGGTAGTAGGTTTTTAGTAAATATTCTTTTATCGTGGCCTCCCTAAATTGGCTTAGTTCCTTCCTCATCTAGCCCATAATGTAGAAGACTCATCAAAGAAACACACCGGGCTGCTTAGAGACCTATATCTAGAGGATGTAAATAACGTGTGGTGGGGAGAGAAGGGTGCTGAAGAGAGAAAAAACTTTGGCCAGGAATAGAAAGCCCGGTCTCTCCATTGATGAAGCCTCTTCCTTCGTGCTACCTCACAGTTCTCTGGTTCTTGAAAGCCACGGAAGTGTTTACCAGAACAGCAACCCTAACTGTGTTTCCAACGCTTTACCAACAGGAAGATTCACAGCGCAGGCAGAGAAAACAGAACGAGGCGCCACATTCTTTCCCATTCGAAGACCACAAAGCTGGATCCTGGAGTGACACCCGCTCCTTGCTCCTCTACCCAGGAGTGGGGAAAATCTCCTTCCAAGCGGGGTCCGGGGGAAGGCAGAGAACCAGGGAATGCATAGCACCTTTACCCATCTCTCTAGGTCGCTTGCTCCACCTGACCCCCTTTACGTGGTTCTAACGCAGTTTCTGCTTTGGAGAAATGTTGGCAAGCGGTGAGCCGCCAGTCCCCTGGCACGATTATCTCCCTGCCTCGGAGAACTTTCAGCACCGCGGACAGCGCCCCTCCCCGCCATCCTCTCTGTGGTCCAGGCTCCTGACTGGTGCTATCCTGCCGCTTGGCGTTCTCCCGGACCCCTTCCTGGAGGGGACTCTGGTCGGGGTGGGTGGGTGGGGGGAGAGGAGGTGGGTTATCATTCTGTGTGTCTTGGTCAACTCTGGCCAGTGACCGGCCCCGCCACTTCGGTGAGAATCCCTCCCAAGAGCCGGTTCCTTTGCGCCTCTCAGTTCAAGACCTCAGTGAACCGAGTCTGGCACAGGTGGTGGGGTGGGGAGCGCCAGGAGCCGGCGAGAGCTCTACTGTTCCAGCATTCCCGCATCTTTCCTCCGCCTTCACTTCGCTTCTAGTCATTTGGCGACTTCTATCTTATTGTTCAATCACAAAGCAAAATACCTGTGTGTGGGGGGTTGGGCGGGGGAGGGAGGGGGTGACTCAAGAGCGAGAAGGAGGTTGGGGGCTGCGTCCCGCAAGGCCACACTGCCCTACTCTGGCCCTCTGGATTCCTAGGACACTGATGTGCTTTGGCATGGGGGAAGAGAGGAGTCTTAGGTGCAGGTGAGAATCCTCTCCCCAGGGTTGCCCCCTCTGGCCAGGGAGCTTCCCTGGACACTTCACCCATCACGTCCTCCTCGTCGCCCCTGGCGTGTCACCGCTCTCTGGGGACAGATGCTCCTGAGAGCGCACTGGCCTGGTCAGGTCACCGGGCTCAGCTAGAGTCCCTTTGAAGAGTTTGCTCTCTGGTAAAAGGGCAGACGTTGTCTGTCCCTGCTCTCCCCTCGGGCTTCGGCCGGAAAAGCGTCTCTTCCTCTCCGTGGGCTCTTTCCGAGGCCGAGAACCGAGCTGTGCGAGCCCGGTGTGTGCAAGGCATGGGGGGACAGGACGAGCCCGGCGTCGGTGGAGACTCGGTGGAGACCCGGGGGGGCCCGGACGCAGCTCGCGGCTCCCTCCTAAGCCTCTGTCTCCCGCCGTGCCGGAGCTGCATTCGTCCCAGCCCCGCCTGGTAGCCCTGCGAGTTGGAGCCCGGCGTCCCCCTACCCCGGATGCTGTCCAGGCCACATTCTGGGCCAGAGCCGGAGAGACCCCGACTCGCCTCCTTCCTTCTTACAGGAGACCCCTTCCCCGAGGGCGCGCCTCAGCCTCCGCGCCATGTTCCTGCTTCCCCCCTCCCGGCGGCTCCGGCTCCCTGGTTCATTCAACCAGAGGCAATCATTCCCATGCGCGGGGGTCCAGCTGGGATGCAGAGGGCACGGAGGCGGACAGACCGCGGCGAAGGGGGACGTTCACTCACCGGAGGGCTGGAGGCGATGACCTGGCTGCCGGGGCTGATGGCTGGCGGTCCGCACTTACAGCGCCCGGCCCTGCCTCCTGCGATGCTGGGTGGTGGCGCCAAAGGAAGGCAGCAGGCAGCCGCCGCTGCGGAACAGCTCCCCAGTTATGCAGATTGCCCCGTCTACCCCGCACCCTCCCCGCGGCCTGTCAGTCCTCCCTCCAGCTAGCTGGTCTCCGCCCTCCTGGAGTCACGTGGGCTGCCCAACCCCTTACGTTATTGAGCCGAAGCCTCTCACCAGACGCCCCCCACCCCCACCCCAAACACACACACGCACACGCACACGCGCGCTTTCTCTCTGTCAGCTCCTGCCTGGCCTACTGAGCCTCCAGGTGCCGCTTCCAGTATCTCGGGCTATATGAGGCCGAGGGGCAAGAGATGCAAGCAGCTCTCTGTCCGGGGAAAGGGCCAGGCAGGACTCTGCAGTGTCGGTGTGTTGCGGATGCACAGACTCTGCCAGAAGCTCCACCTCTGCTGGACTTGGCATTGGACAAAGCTGGCTACCCAGACCCGCTTCCTGCCCTCTGAAAGCTTCCCCGCTTCTTCACGGAGCCCTTGCTGCTCTTAAACTTCTTCCACCTCCCTTAGCATTACTGAAAAGAAAGGATGGGAGAGATTGATTTCCCCTCCCCCCCTCCTAAAAAAGACAAGACCTTCCTCCTTGTCCAAAGCTCAAGTAGGCCAAGTTTATCTTTGGATTCTCAACATCTTATGAGTAGAAAGATCGAGGATTTGAGATTTGAAGACTGACCAGGAATTTCGGTCTATGTGACCTTGGGGGTATCTAACTTCTACTAACCTTTCTTCTCTCATCTGTGAAATGACCTCCTCACAGAACTATTATGAGAATTTAAAAATGATAATATTCTTAAAATTGCCTATCTCAGGGCTAGACACATATTTAGAACTCAATAAATGAGAGTCCTTCCCCTGTCTCTGTTAAAAGATAAATTTCGGAAAACAAGGAGATTGTGATTTGTGCCAGTAGAAAGGAAGTATCTTTTGTAAACTTAGAAGGGAGTATCTGTGCATTCAGGCTAGACAGATAACGTCTGAGTGGGGACAAGATATACACGGGGCTTGTATTTTTTCATTGGCTCTGTTAGGATGAGAACTGTGTTATGTCTCAAAAGGATGAGGACTAGATGGTACAAACCCAGGCATGTTTGGCCTCATCAGAGAATGAATTGTTTAACATGCATTGGATAGACTGATTTAGATGGAAAGTACCTACATGAATTCTTGCATCTTTGGTCCAAGCCCTCAAAATACATGGGATCTAATGAGCTGTAACTCTCCATCCTTGGAAACAAATTCACTGGGCTTCTGTTTGAGAAGAATACTGGCTGTCTGACACTTCCCTCCTAGGATGGAGCAGTTCAAGTGTACCTTTAGGTTGTGGGTTCTAGCTCAGAGGACCTGGGTTCTCCCCAGAAAAATGACTAATCAGTGCCAGGACAGTCTGGGAAAGTCCACCTAGCTTAAGCTTATTACTGCCTTGGACCAGCATCCAGGTCTGAAGTCTTGAGACATTCCCATAATTTGAGCTTATGAGAGTTCTGCAGGGTATGTCAGATCTCCTGGGATATCCAAGAAGCTATGAAACATTTCAGGACAGGCATAGAGTTAAAGAATCAGAAGTTTGGAGCCTTAATGCAGTCTCTGCCAGTTGCTTATTGTATGATCTTTGGCAAGTCACTCAAGCTCTCAGAGTCTCAGCTTTACAATGGGAATAGAACGTCTGTCTGCCTTCTCCATGAGCTTGTTGTAATGTTCAAGTGGGATAAAGTATGAGAAGCCATACCGTGAAAGGTAAAGAGCGAATAAATGCAAGCTATTAACATTATAGACTGAAGAAAACCCTGAATTTATTCTAGTCCAGATGCATTACAGTCATGAAGAGATAGGAAGTTGGGATTTGTCATGGCATGGGCAGTTACTAAAGTGTCAGTGTTTTTCTGTAAGTCTGTGTGTGTGCATGTAATTCAAGGGGTGTGGTGTTTCAAGCACTGTATTTTCGTTTTCGCTGTCTTCTTTGATGGATTTCTGGATTAAATCTCATTTTTTTCCTGGCTTTTCATTATTAGAACAACACCAGCCACAATCACAGTGGTTATGAGTATTTAATATCTGAGATAAGTTTGTGCCTGTATTTCAGGACAGAGGGTTTACACTTTTCTGACTTTCACAGGTAAAACTGATTTGGGTTAGAAATTCAAAATGGGTTTGATTTCAAAGTAAAAAATATTCAGCATCCAGGAGCAATTTCTGGTTAATCATCAGCACCTTGAATGGTGGTAAGAGTCTCCAGTCCACTGCCAATAAACCCAGTGAAATCTTCACACAAACCAGGAACTCCTGAGGAGCTCTCCCACCTGGAAGCAGATTCTAGCCCACTTTCCTGGTTTACTTCCTTTTAATATTCTTCAGAAAGTGTCAGTTTGGACCTCTTTATATTTAGGGACACCAAAAGACCAGAAGGTGCCAACTCATGCTCCTATGCATATCATTAAAAACAAATTGTCCAAGGTTGGTAAAATGCTACCTCTGACTCCTACCTACCTCTGTGTTGTCATGAGGAAACATGAGAAATGGAAGAATAAGCATGAAATAATTTAATTTTGCCTCAAAAAAATTGTGCCTTTATGAGCAGTTACTTGGAGGAGCATAAATTTCAGAAAAATTTGAACAGTTTCACCAGAAGTTGCTCTGGGACTCTGAATAATTTTTTCAAACCAGTTTTCAATGTCCAAGTCACCTTTCCCAGCACAGGGCAGAAAAAGGAGCTTAGGGGACAGATCTTGCGTAGATTGCAATAGAAAGTTACACCTTAACAACGATTTCTTGATAAGGTTTCCCTTGGGTCCTAATCCTTTACTTAAAAGCGCTTATCTTTTGCCTGTTGACTGCTGCCTTTATGAGACACTGCAGACACTTTCCAGCTGTAGACAGAGCATTACTGAACCAATGAATAGAAATGCAGTAGATAAAAATGTAGTGGAGCATTTAGAGCCACACACAGCAGGAACAATTAATGCATATCTCAGTTCCAGGGTTGAGCAATGATACTGCAGAGTGACTGCTAATTAGGTCTTGAAAGTACACATCCTAGTTTTCTTTTTCCAACAATTGGAATGTGGCACTTTTGATTCATTTATTCAGTGTATTCTAGACACATGAGATACGGCCATGAACAACACAGAAATGGTTCCTGCTCTCCTTGAGCTTACAGTCTAGTGGAGAGAGACCCTAATGGATCAGACCTAGTGGATCAGACCCTAATCAAGTAAACAGAAAAGTGGAGATAAGTACCATGATGAAAACAAAATAGAGCGATATAACAAGGAGCGAAGGGCGCCACTTTAGTTGAGTGGTAGAGAACTGACAAAAGCAAATGCAGGGGCCTAGACACACAAGTTGTTACTTTCCAAGGAAGGGGCAGTGCCCTCTTACCCAAGGCTTTTTGCCAAAAGTCTACATTATTAGCAGGGTAATCATAAAATCCTTCATGATTGACCCACATGGATGGATTATGGTTAGGCCACCAGGAGATTGGCCAGACGCCTTAACGACCATTACCTGTTTTTGTCTCATGATTCATGATGACGAATACCTGATGCTTTCTTCTAGAAGGATCCCAAGCTCATCAATGCCCCTGACTTTTGCCTCTAAGCAGATTCAGAAGCTGAGAAACCAAAAACACCACTGTGACAGCCTGGCCAGAGGCTGGTCAAGAGCCCTCTAAGTGGAGAGGTTGCTTCTGGGCAGCAAAAGGAGAAGAAAAGACAGAACCAGAACCCAGTATATCACAGGCACACAATAAAGATATAGTAAATAAATAACCTGCTGCTAGAATTCTAACAATTGGACTGGGAATTTATAGGCAAATTATCTATGAGTAATTATCCTCTGGGTATTTAAATTCCAAGAGGAAGAAGGGGGATGCTGACCTGAGCATGTTCTTTTCATTCCTCCCAAATTTACGGAGAGATACAGCAACTCTCCTCACCCCGACACCCTGCGGCACGAGTAAAGTTCCTTAATGATGAAGCTGTGGAAAGAGGTCAGGAGTGTCAAACCAGTGGAGTTCCCTGACATGAAAGGAAACACTAAAGCAAACACTTCTTCCCAATTATTATACATTTTCTTTAAATACACTCACTTTTCCACTTAATTTATTTTAAAGATGTTGCTAGCACTACTTTAAATAGAAAGCTGGCATCAGTTGCCATATAGACAAGATAATCATTTAAATAAGAACAGTGAAAATAAAACACTGCTCCTATGGTCAAGCTAAATACTATTGCCTGCCCAGGAACCTGAGGCTTGCTTTCTCTTTATGAAAAGAAGAAAATTAGGGGACTTCCCTGGTGGCTCAGTGGATAAGACTCCGCACTCCCAGTGCAGGGTCCCGGGTTCGATCCCTGGTCAGGGAGCTATATCCCACATGCATGCTGCAACTAAGGAGCCCACGTGCTGCAATTAAGACCCGGTGTAACCAAATAAATAAATAACTGAATATTTTTTAAAAAAGAAGAAAAAATTAACAACTGTTAAAGAGGTGTTAAAGATATATTCGCATCAAACTGAGACTGTCTCCATGAAGGAATCAGAAACGTTGAAAGCCAAGTGGAAAAGGATAACTTTTTCACTGTGTGACTATAGGTCATTTAGTGCTGAATCCTAGTACTATTTAAATCAGTATTTCTCCCAGTTTTAACGTGCATAGGAATCATATGGGGATCTTGTTAAATATGCAGAATTGGATTCAGTAGGTCTGGGGTGGGACCCAGGGAGTTGCATTTCTAACACAATCTCAGTGATGCTGGTGCTGCCGGTTCTTGGATCACCTGTTGAGTAGCAAGGATCCAAAGTACCAGTGATGGTATGTGTCCCACACTTTGAGATAGGCCAACTCTTATTTTATAGATGAGAAAAGTGAGGACTTGGGGGTTGTAAATAACGTAAAGTTATTTAGGTTCTCTTCCAAAAGATCTGTGTGGTCACTGACTTGCTGCTAGGGCCCTCAAAAACCGTTTTTCAAGGGGCTATGACATGAAAGTCAAGGTTCGGACTGCTGTGTTCTACAGGTTATTCTATGATAAGAGACACACCCGAACTCTCAGTAGCTTAAAATAACAATACTTATTGTTCACATTATGTCTCCACTGTGGATGACTGTGGGTTCTGCTCCGTGTAAATCACTTTATACCATGTTATGATGCCCCATCTCAACATGATACTTCAGAGTTGACCTTGGCAGGCAGGACCAAAGCTGGAGGACCTTGTACCATCAACTAAATGCTCTGGCTTGGAAGTGATGCATGTCACTATTGCCCACAACTCATTGGCCAGAACATGGCACCACTCAACGGTAGTTACAAGCAGGGAGTGGAGAAGAAGAATACTTCCATCTTCCTGGAATAAGAGTAGAATCAGTTACAGTGAACACTAAAAATCTCTACCAAATAAATAGTTTTTCTGTCACTAACAATCCTTGATTCTGTTATCTCAGTCTTTTCTCTCTTCTCAGGATCTCCCATATCCACTGTTCCCAGGCCATGGGGCCACTGTTAGCCCACCTCCTCCCCGCCCCCTAGTCCTTCTGTATCATACAGAAGGAAAAGGCAGTATAATGGCAGAGGGAATGCAGGATGCCAGGAAACTTTGGTGATAGCAGGGGCATCAAAAGAGATAGGCCAAGTCAGGGAAAGTGGCCATGGTGACTGGGAGAGAGAGAGGAGTAGAGAAAAAGAGGACCAAGGGAAAGAAGGTGAAACAACCATTTCTTTAGGGCCTACTAAATGTTAGGCCCTGTATTAGGATATTTACATGATTTTGTCCTCATAACATTCAGGTTGTTATTGGCCTGTTTTACACTCAAGGAAACAGAGGCTCAGAGGGCTTATATAACTTGTCAAGATCAACACAGAGGGTAAACTAGGATTGATGCCAGACTGTATGCCTAGAATCTCCCAGGAAGTCTAAGAAAGTCACTCTCACAAAGCAAGGCAGGACTGGTCCTGAAGAATGGACTACCTGTTCACACTGACATTGGAATTCCTTGGTTGTAGTAGGCACGTGCACACAAACAGCTGAGACATCCTGATTCCATAGTGGCTACTACGTGGGGTTATACAGTACGCCTGGGAGACCAAGCTTCTGAAGCCCTTGAGGGGAGGATGTAATAGTTAAGGTCAGTGTGGGTGTTGGGAAGTCTTGCTCTGGAGCCTGAGAAGGATGGGGGCTAGAATTGTCCCATGTACCGTTCAGATCAAGGTAGGAAGGAGCAGGGACTCTGGAGTCAGACAGACCTAGGTTTGTATCCAAACTCAACCGCTTATTAGTGATGTGGTATTTGGCAAATCATTCAAGTTCTCTGAGACTTGGTATTCCAACCTGTAAAAGGGGGTAATAATGCCTAACTGCAGAGTTGTGGTGAAGACTGGAAATAACATACATAAAGTGGCCACCA
This sequence comes from Balaenoptera ricei, assembly GCF_028023285.1. NCBI lineage: Eukaryota > Metazoa > Chordata > Mammalia > Artiodactyla > Balaenopteridae > Balaenoptera > Balaenoptera ricei. The sequence goes on from NC_082642.1 coordinate 65,533,003, forward strand.
CATGTAGTTGCTCAATGTCAATGTCTAGTCTTAGTGTTATTAGCGATAAGAAGATCCCTCTACCTACCTGAGTGAGTTCAGCCATGGTAGGTTCCTGTTCTGAGCCTCCATTTGTTCTTCAGAAACATGAGGGAATGGGAACAGATTTCCTCTAAGAGCTCTTCCAGAGACTCAAGTCAATGCACCAGGAGTCATGGGGTTCTCCTGGGGACAGCTGGGGAACGGGCCCGCTGAGCAGCCGTACCCAATGCAGCACTGAGAAGGGGAACAGCTTATGCTGAATGAAGAGTCCCTGGGTCCACCGGCAGGGTTCCCAAGCCCCAGACAGTAGCAGACTTCATTTTGTTGCCATTGCCACCAACCAATGACCCACTACAACAGTAGGTAATGTAGGGATGACTATGGGTCCAGGGGTGGTCTTTTTAGCCACGCTTGCGCATAGGAAAGGCCACGTTGCTAACAGAAGCAGTGCCTGCCAAGGCAGCAGCTATAGCAGCAGCTTTGAATACAAAACAAAAATGTCAATAAGCACCAGAGGGAATTGGAGGGAGAGGAATGGCGCTCACACTAATGGGATTGTTAGCTCACTCCAGTCTCAACCGCTCATGCTATTGCCACCAAGTGGAGAATGGATTATACTGGTAGTGTATAATCAATTATGTCCACAGCAGATTCCCTTCATGAGATGGGCAGGCAAATCACTACCCTCTGAGTAAGCATCCGTCATGTAAAACGGTGATTATTTTATTGTCAGTCTTTTAAAGATACGTATTCACCTGCTGTGTATAAGCTTTCTCCTGTTTAATTCAATGACTTTTAGAAAATGAGAATATTTCATTCCATTTACTTATTTCTTAAAGCTCTTAAGAAGACCAAAGACTCTATAAAGCATTCCAATACATTAGATGAAGGTGATAAGACAATTTAGAAACAGGAATGAAGCTCCAGTTTCTGTCTCTTCCCAGTGTCAGCTGGGGAAGGCTTAAGCCCTCAACCACAGATGTCTGTTTTCAGAATCCCAGGGGGGGAGAGTTCGCTGGCTCCCGCCTCCCCCTCCTTCCACAAAATGTTGTTGTGTTTAATTATCCTTGCAATAAGGTTTTTGTCTCATTGTCCATGTCAGGTACCAGGAGGGCCTTTAAGATGATTCAAGGCAAGAATCAGTATATGTCCTGCTTGGAAGATTCAGTCATCCCAGTTCCTGCAGCCCTCTGTCTTCAGATTGGCCACTCACTCTGGCCCTGGCTGTTGGGTCTGTGTGCAGCTTGGTCTGGGACACCTTCTCCATGTGGTTTGGAGCAACTACCAGTGAACTTCCAGATCTTGAAACATGGCTCGGCCTCTTGGATCTAGTCCTGAACCAGACACGAGCTCACTGCTTTCTAGGTTCTGACCCTACAGGCCCCACTTTTAATTATCTAGCCAAGCCCTGTGTTACTGCAGAGGATATACACTGTATTGTTTTCTTAATCTGATCTCTGTTTATATATCCGTGTTCAATAGAGGCTTGGGCATCTGTTAAAATGGTGACCAAACAGGAGGCACTGATGTAATGTCTAAAAACACTGTTGTGAGAAATAAGGATGGCTCCCTTTATTCTTACCCTGTCCTGATGAGTAACTGCATAGGTTTGCTTCATTCATGAGGTCTGTTTCCAGTCTTGAGCTTTTCTTTCTGTTCTCTGGGCTCTCCATCTTCTGATGTGGAGATATGGTGATGCGGATGATGACGGCTGTGCAGTAACAGTGCTGATACCTTCCCACCTGCTCCCTGCACCTCAAGCCCCCTACCCTGGCTGAATCAGCTGCTGCTCTTCTCACTACGGTTAGTCTAGGAGACATTTGTACCAATTAACATATCATCAGAAGAACTACTTTAAGCTATAATGGGAAATGAGGCAAACTTAATCCCGTCTCACAATAGCTTAAAGACTTTAATTGTTTTGTCCAGAATAGATGCTGACAATGGCTGGTTTAAAAAGCAAGTGCCCATCTCCTTTGAATTCTCTAAGTGGCTTTAACATCCCTGGTTCTTTACTAAATGAACTCTGCATAAAACTTGTGCCATCTCACACATGCCAATGCTTTTGGCTGGTTAGGAATCGTCATAAAACAAGAGAAAAAGTGTCAGTGTGAAGGAGAGCAACAAGAGAATGTTTGCCCTATTCAGGAAGGTGATGTGACCTCTGGCTTTGAGAAAGGTCTGTGTCTAGCCAAGGGAATAGCATGAAATCTTTCAAGAATTAGGCTTTCTTCCATGTCAGGTAAGTGAATTACAAGATAAAGAAATCTCCAGTTGTACATATTGTGTTTATGTGGCGGGGGGCATAAAATAACCTTAGTGATGTGAGATGTGGGAATGATTGCTATGCCCTGACGCCTCCCGTGATGGGACTTAGGTGGGTTTAGGAGAGATGTTGGAGGAACTGTTTATTTGAACTAAATGGGGAAGGTGCAAGTAAAAAAGCATCTTTTTTTGCGGGGCCGGGGGGTGGGGGAGCAGTGATTTCAGCCTGATCAAGAAGGCCAGATGTTTAAAAATTAAAATTATAATGGCTAACATTTATTGAGTGCTGACTAGATAGGGTTCAAGGAGGTCATAGATATCAGTCATTTGTTGACTAAGTCAAATAAACTCCGAATAACCAAATTAGTGGTAGAATCTGATGTGTGAGTTTTCAAGGAGAACTTCAGAATAGCTGCCCTGAGGAGAATTTATTAAACGAACATCAAATAAATATTTCCCAAGAGCTGACTATGTGCATGGTGACCAAGCTGGGCCTTTGTGATAAAGGAAAAGAGGAAAAACAGAACTGCCTAAAACTGAGTTGCTGAGTAGAACTGAGAGATTTTTTTTGGATGTAGACCCTGCTTAAAACTGAGTTGCTGAGTAGAACTGTAGAGATTTTTTTTGGATGGTGTATGTGTATGAATACTAGGCAGAGGTGAGGGGAAGTTGGCGTCCAGCAGTTTGGCTAGCTTGCTGTGATCTGACATTGAGTGGGCAATAAGGAGAATGTGGCTGTGACGTGGCCTTTTCAGTCTTCCCTGTGAATGACTTTCTAAATGAAAAGGTAGGGACTTCAGGCACAGCTGGGTCCAGGTGCTGAGAGAACATCACGAGGTGTCTGTCATCATCTGTCAGTTCTGTTTGTATCTGAGCTAGCTTCATCCTCAGCCAAACTCTCTCCCCAAGGGTGGCAAATGGCCACCAGTGGCCCCAGACTCACTTTTTTTTTTAAAGTCTTTACTCAGTGTGTTACAATATTGCTTCTGTTTTATGTTTTGGTTTTTTGGCCGCAAGGCATGTGGGATCTTAGCTCCCCGACAAGGGATCGAATCCACACCCCCTGCATTGGAAGCGCGGAGTCTTAACCACTGGACTGCCAGGGAAGTCCCCCCAGACTCACTTTTTTACCAGGTTAACAACCCCAGTAGAAGGAGAGTATCTCTTTTCTAATAGTTCCCGCACAAGTCCCAGGGCTGACTCTCACTGGACTGACTGAGGTCATTTACTCATTTATTAATTAATTACTAAGTTCAGGGAAATGGAAGGTGATAATTGACTGGTCTATGCCCTGTGGTCACCATAGTTCTGGGAGGTGAGGTTAGTACCACATAAGCCACATGGACTGGGGGTGGGGATAAGACACTGTTATTAGGAGAAAAATAGATTCTAGGCAGGTGAAAACAGTGGAGCATTTCCCAAAATTTATTGCTCAAAGAATCCTTTTTTCTTGAAGTTACTATTCAGTAGAACATACTTGGGGAAATGCAGTCTTCAGTGATCAGATCCCTAAATATGTCTCATAATATTCACGGTCTTGTGCCTAGAAATTTTTATCTGACCCCATTAACGTTGTTTTTAAATAAAGATGAAAAATGCATTGCCTAATTTTTTATACCCTTAAGAACTGCCATATTGACCATGATAATAGTGATTAAATTTGTTCTTAAAAGTACCTCTTTGCATTTGTTCAGTGCTGTACACCTTATCAAGTTTTTCCCCCAACATACTATCTCATTAGCTCCGAGATGCTATCAACAGTAGTTAATTACTCAATGACCTCAGCTACCAGACATCAGTCTTCTTGTCATTAATTGTCAAAATATCATACCTGATTCCCAGCTCCCTTTAGCTCCACCTGTCACCTTGCTGGACTCAAAAACTCTTAATGAAGGTGTTAAATGTGCTAATTAACTTTGCCTTGGTGAAAATATCTTTTATTTTAGTGCCATAAGAAACTAGCAGAGGAAAGGGCTGCTTGAAGGAAGAAGACTGGCAAATTGCTTCCAGCTGTCAATCTGAAAAGTGACAGAAGGCAATGGTCTAGGCTCCAAGTTATTTATGTTCAAAAGCGTTGGAGTTGGGATGGCTTAGTTGGAGCTGCCACTGAGCACTGGGTACTTCATTTTTACCCAAGAATGTATAAATGTATGCATGTATGTATCAGTCAGGATGCATTTGGTTGCAAGTAAAGGAAAGCCCACCTCAAACTGACTTGAAAATAAAGGAAATTTATGGCTCTTATAACTCTATGTCTGCCTTAGATCCTTTTTAGGACAAGGATGGACAGATAGCTCAATTGATCTATCATATTGTATGTATGGTTCAAGAGTTCAAGATTTGTTTGATTCAGTGGCTTAACACAGTCATCAGAAAGGGCTTCTTTTCATGGTGTCAAAATGGCTGCAATGGCTCCAGGCTCCACCTCTGCATCATATGCTATCCAGAAGGAGAGAGCAAGCCTTTCTTTCCTGTGAGCCCTTTCATATGACCCCTTCTGATCAAAAGCTTTAACCAGATGTTTGGATTATGCCAATTAATATTCTACCCCTGAAGCCAGACTTGAAATTATTTTCCCCTCAGTTATATGGGGGAATTGGGTGGTTACCAAGGAAGGGGAGCTGGATATGGGGGAGGCAACTTCAACAAAGCCCATTAGAGTAGGAATATATTATTGTATTCCCTCTCACTCCCTCTCTACCTCTCTCTCCTTTGAAATATTATCTATTTATCCTCATTCTACAAAGGATTTCAGTCAGATGTGGATCATCTATAGGAGGAGTTTGGGGATAACAGAGCACTGGATTTGGAATTCAGTAATGCCATACACTATCTCTATGACCTCGGGCAAGTCCCTATATCTCATATCTAAAATTCAACCTCTCTCATTGGATAAATGAGAATAATATTTACCCTATTCACCTCACAAGGTTGTTGTGATCAAAGAAAAGATCATGAATTTAGTAGCATTTTCTAATTTACAATTCAAATGTAAATTATTACTATTTTTCTCATGGGTGGCATCATATAATGAGGAATAGAGATTTCAGAGCAATCACTCAGAGAAGCAGATTTGCTTCGGAAAATGTTCTGTCCCAAACCTCCGGTTGCAGAAAAAAGCAGCAGCAGTGGCTTTTAGATATATGATGCTGAGCACAGAAAACAATGACTTTGGAATAGCTGGAGAAAGACCAGATGGATGCCTCTGTGATCAAAGGAGTTATTTTTAGAAACATGTTCAGTTTCCTAGGACAGTGTCATGGGGGGAGAAATTATGCTCTGCAGTATAAAGTACTGTACTACTATTCCCCTTGGAATATCCAGAGGTAAAAAACACGGGTTTTGGAACAGACAGACACCAAATTATCATGTAACCTTGAGCCAATCATTAACCTTTTTGATCTTCAGCTTTCTCATATGACAAAGGAGATAATAACACTGACCTTATAGTATCTGGGGGATGGTTATACAAGTTGGTGACATACAGTGCCAAATAGTGCCTGGCACATAGTAGCTGCTTACTAAATAATAACAACTCAGGCTGCCTGCAGTAATCAGTAAATGTATAAGTGGATAATAACAGGAGGACCTTATCTCTGAAGCTTTCTTCCTAAGCCTCAGAAGTCCATAAGCGTTTTGAATAGAATTCTTTATATTCTTATTCCTAGGAAAAATGACTTAGAGCTGATGCTAAAATATTTAAAGCCAGACAGTGATTTGTGAACTGCTTAAAGTGTCTTAGCATGGTTGGCTCTGTGTTTCCAGGTCAGTTTCTATTACCAGAGTGATTTGGATATAAAATACAAACAGGTAGCCATCCATTTAGTTATCAATATGTCAATTTATAGACTTGTCACCTTTTGAAAAGTTTATAGGGTTTCTTTTTTTTAATTTTAATTTTAATTAATTAATTTATTTAACATCTTTATTGGAATATAATTGCTTTACAATGGTGTGTTAGTTTCTGCTTTATAACAAAGTGAATCTGTTATACATATACTTATGTCCCCGTATCTCCTCCCTCTTGCATCTCCCTCCCATCCTCCCTATCCCACCCCTGTAGGTGGTCACAAAGCACCAAGCTGATCTCCCTGTGCTATGAGGCTGCTTCCCACTAGCTATCTATTTTACATTTGGTAGTGTATATATGTCAATGCCACTCTCTCACTTCGTCCCAGCTTCCCCTTCACCCTCCCTGTGTCCTCAAGTCCATTCTCTCTACATATGTGTCTTTATTCCTGTCCTGCACCTAGGTTCCTCTGAACCATGTTTTTTTTTTTTTTTTAGATTCCACATATATGTGTTAGCATACGGTATTTGTTTGTCTCTTTCTGACTTACTTCACTTTGTATAACAGTCTCTAGGTCCATCCACCTCACTACAAATAGTTCAACTTCATTTCTTTTTATGGCTGAGTAATATTCCATTGTATATATGTACCACATCTTCTTTATCCATTCATCTGTCGATGAACACTTAGGTTGCTTCCATGTCCTGGCTATTGTAAATAGAGCTGCAAAGAACATTGTGGTACATGACTCTTTTTGAATTATGGTTTTCTCAGGGTATTTGCCCAGTAGTGGGATTGCTGGGTCATATGGTAGTTCTATTTTTAGTTTTTTAAGGAACCTCCATACTGTTCTCCATAGTGGCTGTATCAGTTTACATTCCCACCAACAGTGCAAGAGGGTTCCCTTTTCTCCACACCCTCTCCAGCATTTATTGTTAGTAGATTTTTTGATGATGACCATTCTGACTGGTGTGAGGTGATACCTCCTTGTAGTTTTGATGTGCATTTCTCTAATGATTAGTGATGTTGAGCATCCTTTCATGTGTTTGTTGCCAATCTGTATATCTTCTTTGGAGAAATGTCTATTTAGGTCTTCTGCCCATTTTTCGATTAGGTTATTTGTTTTTTTGATACTGAGCTGCATGAGTTGCTTGTAAATTTTGGAGATTAATCCTTTGTCCGTTGCTTCATCTGCAAATATTTTCTCCCATTCTGAGGGTTGTCTTTTCTCTCGTTTATGGTTTCCTTTGCTGTGCAAAAGCTTTTAAATTTCATTAGGTACCATTTGTTTATTTTTTATTTTATTTCCATTACTCTAGGTGGTGGGTCAAAAAAGATCTTGCTGTGATTTATGTCAAAGAATGTTCTGTCTATGTTTTCCTCTAAGAGTTTTATAGTGTCTGGCCTTACATTTAGGTCTTTAATCCATTTTGAGTTTATTTTTGTGTATGGTGTTAGGAAGTGTTCTAATTTCCTTCTTTTACATGTAGCTGTCCAGTTTTCCCATCACCACTTATTTAAGAGGCTGTCTTTTCTACACTGTACATTCTTGCCTCCTTTATCAAAGAAAAGGTGACCATATGTGTGTGGGTTTATCTCTGAGCTTTCTCTATCCTGTTCCATTGATCTATATTTCTGTTTTTGTGCCAGTACCATACTATCTTGATTATTGTAGCTTTGTAGTATAGCCTGAAGTCTGGGAGCCTGATTCCTCCAGCTCCGTTTTTCTTTCTCAAGATTGCTTTGGCTATTCGGGGTCTTTTGTGTTTCCATACAAATTGTGAAATTTTTTGTCCTAGTTCTGTGAAAAATGCCATTGGTAGTTTGATAGGGATTGCATTGAATCTGTAGATTGCTTTGGGTAGTATAGTCATTTTCACAATGTTGATTCTTCCAATCCAAGAACATGCTATATCTCTCCATCTGTTTGTATCATCTTTCGTTTCTTTCATCAGTGTCTTATAGTTTTCTGCATAGACGTCTTTTGTCTCCTTAGGTAGGTTTATTCCTAGGTATTTTATTCTTTTTGTTGCAATGGTAAATGGGAGTGTTTCCTTAATTTCTCTTTCTGATTTTTCATCATTAGTGTATAGGAATGCAAGAGATTTCTGTGCATTAATTTTGTATCCTGCTACTTTACCAAATTCATTGATTAGCTCTAGTAGTTTTTTGGTAGCCTCTTTAGGATTTCCTATGTATAGTATCAAGTCATCTGCAAACAGTGACAGTTTTACTTCTTCTTTTCCGATTTGGATTCCTTTTATTTCTTTTTCTTCTTTGATTGCTGTGGCTAAAACTTCCAAAACTATATTGATTAATAGTGGTGAGAGTGAGCAACCTTGTCTTATTCCAGATCTTAGAGGAAATGCTTTCAGTTTTTCACCATTGAGAATGATGTTGGCTGTGGGTTTGTCATATATGACCTTTATTATGTTGAGGTAGTTTCCCTATATGCCTACTTTCTGGAGAGTTTTTATCATAAGTCGGTGTTGAATTTTGTCAAAAGGTTTTTCTGCATCTATTGAGATGATCATATGGCTTTTATCCTTCAATTTGTTAATATGGTGTATCACATTGATTGATTTCCGTATATTGAAGAATCCTTGCATTCCTGGGATAAACCCCACTTGATCATGGTGTATGATCCTTTTAATGTGCTGTTGGATTCTGTTTGCTAGTATTTTGTTGAGGATTTTTGCATCTATGTTCATTAGTGATATTGGCTTGTAGTTTTCTTCTTTTGTGACATCTTTGTCTGGTTTTGGTATCAGGGAGATGGTGGCCTCGTAGAATGAGTTTGAGAGTGTTCCTCCCTGTGCTATATTTTGGAAAGTTTGAAAAGGATAGGTGTTAGCTCTTCTCTAAATGTTTGGTAGAATTCGCCTGTGAAGCCATCTGGTCCTGGGCTTTTGTTTGTTGGAAGATTTTTAATCACAGTTTCAATTTCAGTGCTTGTGATTGTTCTGTTTGTATTTTCTATTTCTTCCTGGTTCAGGCTTGGAAGGTTGTGCTTTTCTAAGAATTTGTCCATTTCTTCCAGGTTGTCCATTTTTTTGGCATATAGTTGCTTGTAGCAATCTGTCATGATCCTTTGTATTTCTGCAGTGTCAGTCGTTACTTCTCCTTTTTCATTTCTAATTCTGTTGATTAGAGTCTTCTCCCTTTCTTTCTTGGTGTGTCTGGCTAATGGTTTATCAATTTTGTTTACCTTCTCAAAGAACAAGCTTTTAGTTTTATTGATCTTTGGTATTGTTTTCTTCATTTCTTTTTCATTTATTTCTGATCTGATCTTTATGATTTCTTTCCTTCTGCTAACTTTGGGGTTTTTTTGTTCCTCTTTCTCTATTTGCTTTAGGTGTAAGGTTAGGTTGTTTATTTGAGATTTTTCTTGTTTCTTGAGATAGGATTGTATTGCTATAAACTTCCCTGTTAGAACTGCTTTTGCTGCATCCCATAGATTTTGGGTCATCGTGTTTTCATTGTCATTTGTTTTTAGGTATTTTTTGATTTCTTCAGTGATTTCGTGGTTACTTAATAGTGTATTGTTTAGCCTCCATGTTTTTGTATTTTTTACAGTCTTTTTCCTGTAAATGATATCTAGTCTCATAGTATTGTGATCGGAAAAGATACTTGATACAATTTCAATTTTCTTAAATTTATCAAGGCTTGATTTGTGGCCCAAGATATGTTTTATCCTGGAGAATGTTCCATGAGCAATTGAGAAGAAAGTGTACTCTGTTGTTTTTGGATGGAATGTCCTATAAATATCAGTTAAGTCCATCCTGTTTAATGTGCCCTTTAACGCTTGTGTTTCCTTATTTATTTTCATTTTGGATGATCTGTCCATTGGTGGAAGTGGGGTGTTAAAGTCTCCTAATATGATTGTGTTACTGTCGATTTCCCCTTTTATGGCTGTTAGCATTTGCCTTATGTATTGAGGTGCTCCTATGTTGGGTGCATATATATTTACTATTGCTATATCTTCTTTTTGGATTGATCCCTTGACCATTATGTAGTGTCCTTCTTTGTCTCTTGTAATAGTCTTTATTTTAAAGTCTACTTTGTCTTATATGAGAATTGCTTCTCCTGCTTTCTTTTGATTTCCATTTGCATGGAATATCTTTTTCCATCCCCTCACTTTCAGTCTGTATGTGTCCCTAGGTCTGAAGTGGGTCTCTTGTGGACAGCATATATACGGGTCCTGTTTTTGTATCCATTCAGCCAGTCTATGTCTTTTGGTTGGAGCATTTAATCCATTTACATTTAAGGTAATTATCGATATGTATGTTCCTATTACCATTTTCTTAATAGTTTTGGGTTTGTTTTCGTAGGTCTTTTCTTTGTGGTTCCTACCTAGAGAAGTTCCTTTAGCCTTTGTTGTAAAGCTGGTTTGGTGGTGCTGAATTCTCTTAACTTTTGCTTGTCTGTAAAGGTTTTAATCGCTCTGTCGAATCTGAATGAGATCCTTGCTGGGTCGAGTAATCTTGGTTGTAGGTTTTTCCCTTTCATCACTTTAAATATGTCCTGCCACTCCCTTCTGGCTGTCAGAGTTTCTGCTGAAAGATCAGCTGTTAACCTTATGGGGATTCCCTTGTATGTTATCTGTTGTTTTCACCTTGCTGCTTTTAATATTTTTTCTTTGTATTTAATTTTTTTTTAAACTCGTTGATGGATGTTATTTTGTTTTCGATTTTTAATTTTATTTATTTATTTATTTATTTATTTATGGCTGAGTTGGGTCTTCGTTTCTGTGCGAGGGCTTTCTCTAGTTGTGGCAAGCGGCGGCCACTCTTCATCGTGGTGCGCGGGTCTCTCACTATCGTGGCCTCTCTTGTTGTGGAGCACAGGCTCCAGACGGGCAGGCTCAGTAATTGTGGCTCACAGGCCTAGTTGCTCTGCGGCATGTGGGATCTTCCCAGACCGGGGCTCGAACCCGTGTCCCCTGCCTTGGCAGGCAGATTCTCAACCACTGCACCACCAGGGAAGCCCCTCATTTTAGTTTTAATTTGTATTTTCCTCATGATTAATGAGATTGAGCTCCTTTTCATTTCATTGACAATTCGGATAACTTCTTAAATTGTTTCTTCAACTCTCTTGCCCACTTTTCTACTGAGTTGTTTATCTTTTTTTTTATTGATTTATGGGAATTCTTTATAAACTTTCATTGCATGAATTACAAATATCTTTTTCTGCTCTGTGGCTTGCTTTTTTCATTCTCTTAATGGCATCTCTTGATGAATAGAATTTCTTGACTTTAATCCAATTTTTCAATCATTTCCTTTGTTATTAGTGCTTTTTTTGTGTCTGTCTATCTTTCTCTATGCCTAATATGAAAATATTAGTCTATATTATCTTCATTAAATTTTAATGTTTTACCTTCTTCAGATAGATCCTCAATCAATTTGGCATTGATTTCTGTGTAAGGTGAAGTAGAGGTCATTTCATTTTTTAAAACATTCACATAAATAATTGACTCAACATTGAAAAGATTGTCCTTTCTCACTACTCTGCATTGCCACCTGTGTTATACTTCAAGCGTCTATGTGTGTAGGTCTGTTTCTGGACTGTTATATTTCACTGATCTATTTATCCCCACATCAATACTACACTCTATTAAAAACCATATCTTCATATGTCTTGAATTTATTTAAGTACTTCCTTTTTAAATTATTTAATATTTTTGCCCATTCTTGACCCTTTGCACTTTTTAATTAATTTTGGAATCAACTTGCTTAAATATCTCTTAAATATTGAGATCAATATTGAGATCAATTGATCTGTTAAATATTGAGATCAGTTTTGGGGAGGATCAATTGATTTACAACATGGAGTATTCTAATCCACAACACGCTAGAGCCTTCCATTTATTTAGATATTCTTTTATTTATCTCGGTAATTTTTTAGAGTTTTTGGTAGAGGTCTTGTGTATCTTTTATTAAATTTATTCCTAAGCAATTGAGATATTTTCTACTTTTTTTGCTTATATATAGAAATGCTACTGGTTTTTCTTTTTAATATTGACTTGGTATCCAGTAACTTTGCTAAATTAAATTATTAATTCTAAAAGTTTATCTTTGGTGCCTGTGGATTGTCTACACTACCGTGTCATTTACAAATAATGATAATTTCATTTTATTTATTTGTTTGTTTATTTATTCATTCATTCATTCATTTATGTATTGCACTGGCTATGACTTCCAGTACAATGTTTAATAGGAGGGATGGTAGCAAACATTCTTGTTCTATTTCTAACCTCAGAATTTGAAATCTCTGCCTACTTTTTATATTTACCTTTATATTCAGATATTCAATCCACACGAAGCATTTTTTAAAATATAGTTAAGAGGTAGGAATTCCACTCAGTTTGTTCTACATATTGATATTTTTTTCCAATACCGTATTATAAATAATACATTCATTTGTTGTTGATTTGGCTTGTCACTTTGATTATATACCAGATAAGTAATGATGGTCACTTATATCAGTATGGGAGTGATAGATTTGGTGAGACATGGCCAGAATCTGGGTATTTTTTGAAAGACCTTTTTTCTAATTTAAATGTTAATACAGCCCATGAATACAGAAAAGAGTGCACATACTCTGGATGTGTTATGAGAGTGATGAAGGTTTCTGATTGTTTGTTTAGCTTAAGAGTATATAATTCTTGGGCTTCCCTGGTGGCGCAGTGGTTGAGAATCTGCCTGCCAATGCAGGGGACACGGGTTCGAGCCCTGGTCTGGGAAGATCCCACGTGCCGCGGAGCAACTAGGCCCGTGAGCCACAATTACTGAGCCTGCGCGTCTGGAGCCTGTGCTCCGCAACAAGAGAGGCCGCGATAGTGAGAGGCCCGCGCATCGCGATGAAGAGTGGCCCCCGCTTGCCGCAACTGGAGAAAGCCCTCGCACAGAAACGAAGACCCAACACAGCCATAAATAAATAAATAAATAAATAAATTTAAAATAAATGTGAAAAAAAAAAAAAAAAAAAGAGTATATAATTCTTGCCATAGATAGTCTTTATAAGGAAGGGCAGCAGTTTGCTATAAATCTGCTTGACACCAAGGGTCAAGGCAATAATGAATAACCTCTTGACACTATCATATGAAGTTGTTTATGTGGCATCTGGCCTGTTGGCAAAGAAAGGCAGAGGAAATGTATATCTATGCATGCAGGTAGCTCCAAAAGGAAGTTAAATAAGTTCTTTTCCTAAAAGCTTTTTTTAAAAACTCATAAATAGGTGTTGGACTTCAGTGAATGCCTTTTATGCACCTACTGAGATATTTGTGTGGGTTTTCACTTGTAGTGCTATAATGTGGTATAAATTGTTATATTTAATATGCTATTCAATTCAGTTAGCTAAGGTAGTAGATGCCGTGTGTGCCCTGGTCATATCCACTTGGGATAAACCATTTCTGTGCATGCTGAGCCCACTACCAGTATCTGTGATTCTTGGCCTGAGAGTTTTCTCTAGTCACTGGAACCTCTTCTGTCTGTGTGCAGGTCAGGCTGCAAGTACCAGAGAATGAACACTTCTTCCATCCCAGGGGCAGCCCTCAGCCAATAACTGATGAAATTGAGAGGATAAAGGACCTAGTTTCCGTGCCCCTTGGGAAGGATAAAACTGAGACATGTGTTCTACATTGGCTCCCAGTCTAACCTAATGGATTAAACACAAGTTGCTCATAATGATAACCTAATTGAAAATGCACTTGTTTCCTTCTTTCATTCTCTTACTTCACTCACTGGTGTTTCCTAGAGTCACCTTCCAAATAAATCATTGCCCATCAATCTTAGGGTCTGTTTCTGGGGTATCCCAAAATAAGATAGCTAACATTTTTTTTTTTTGCATTTTGTATCTATGTTCAAAAGTAAAATCAGTCTGAAATTTTTTAATCTTATGTTTCCCTTTTCCAATTTTATTATGAAGATTACACAATCCTAATAACATTAGTTTGATAGCTTTACTTTTTTTTCTTCTTAAACAATTTATATTAGAGAGTGATTATTCTACAAAGTTCGATAAAACTCACACAAAACCATATGGGTGTGATGCTTCTTGGGGAGGAAAGATGTAGCTTTGATTGCAATTATAATGTCTTTAATAGCAATTGGTTTATACAAATTTTCTATTTCTTTTTGTGTAAATTTTGCCATATTTCATACATTGCAAGAAAGTTATTCATTTTAACTAGGATTTCAAATATATTGGTTTATAGTTATTCATCACAGTCATGTAAGTTGTATGGTGGAGCTGGCTCCTACTAGTTCATGAGAGTTGATGATTGTTAAATTTTCAGTAACTTTATGAGCGGTTAATGTCACATTGGTAACTGGTCACAATTGGAAATTGGCCATGGTGGGAGTATTTACACCATGGAAATTGGCAAACACTACATATAAGGAATTTTTTTTCTTGGTGAACTGGTTGTTATACTTACCAGCACACCACTGGTTACTCTGATACTTCACTGGTCCCTCCTCCTCCATCTCCTTTATTGATTTCTCCTCTTTTCCTTGACTCTTAACATTTCAATGTCCCATTAGACAATCCTTGGTCCCATTTTCGTCTCTGTCTTCACTGACTGCTCCTGGTGATCTCATCTAGTCTCATCTAGTCTCAGGGTTTTAAAACCTACCCATATTCCCATGAGTCCCAGATTTCTACCTCCAGCTTGGACCTTTCTCCTAAATGCCAGACTCACATGGCCAGTTGTCAACTCAGCATCTCTTCCTTGATGTCCAATAGACAGCTCAGATTTAACATGATCAAAACTGACTTCCTGATGTACTCCCTCAAGCCTGCTCCCCTGGCAATCTTCCCCACCTCAATTGTTGGCAACTCCATATTCCAGTTACTCAGGCAGAAAGTCTTATAGTCGGGCTTCCCTGGTGGTACAGTGGTTGAGAATCTGCCTGCCAATGCAGGGGACACGGGTTCGAGCCCTGGTCTGGGAGGATCCCACAAGCCGCGGAGCAACTAGGCCCATGAGTCACAATTACTGAGCCTGCACGTCTGGAGCCTGTGCTCCGCAACAAGAGAGGCCGCAATAGTGAGAAGCCCGCGCACCGCGATGAGGAGTGGCCCCTGCTTGCCGCAACTAGAGAAAGCCCTCGCACAGAAACGAAGACCCAACACAGCCATAAATAAATAAATAAATAAATAAAATTTTAAAAAAAGAAAAAAAGAAAGAAGGTCTTGTAGTCATTCACGATTTCTGTCTTTCTCTCATACCCTACATACACTCTATTAGAAAATCATATTAGCTGTACATTAAAATATAAACAAATCTGGCAATTTCTCACTCTTCTACCCTAAGTTCCCACTATCTCTTAACTGAATTATTGCCATAGCCTCCTAATGGGTTTCCTCCTCACACCCACCCTTGCCCTCCTTAGAATCCGTTATCAAATCCTTCAAGTAGCCAGAATGATCCTTTTTTTTTTTTTTTTTTTTGGCCACAATGCACCGCTTGTGGGATCTTAGTTCCCTTGCCAGGGATTGAACCCTGGCCCCCTGCCGTGGAAGCGCAGAGTACTGACCACTGGACCGCCAGGGAATTCCCCAGAATGATCTTTTTTTTAAGCATCAGATCATGTTACTCCTCTGCTCAAAACTTTCTGATGACTCCCAGTTTCACTCAGAATACAAGCCAGAGTCCATCTGATGGGCCTCACCTTTATTTCTCTGACCACATCTCCTACTAGATTTCCCTCCCCTCAAAGTCTACTCCAGGGCTTCCCTGGTGGCGCAGTGGTTGAGAACCTGCCTACTAATGCAGGAGACACGGGTTCGAGCCCTGGTCTGGGAAGATCCCACATGCCGCGGAGCAACTAGGCCCGTGAGCCACAATTACTGAGCCTGCGCGTCTGGAGCCCGTGCTCCGCAACAAGAGAGGTCGCAACAGTGAGAGGCCCGCGCACCGCGATGAAGAGTGGCCCCCGCTTGCCGCAACTAGAGAAAGCCCTCGCACAGAAACGAAGACCCAACACAGCCAAAAATAAATAAATAAATATTTAAAAAAAAAAAAAAAAAAAAAAAAAGTCTACTCCAGTCACATTGATCTTTTCACGGATCTTCAAAAAACCAAACAAAAAAACCCCCCAAAACCTCAAAACCAAAAGAACAACACAGGCAAACTCCTGCCTCAGAGCCTCTGTCTGGTAGATTCTTCCCCCAGATCACTGCACAGCCTACTTCCTCATTTGATTCAAAAACCATATATTATATGATCGCTGTTTATTATGTCTCTCTGAGCCCTACAAGGGTAAGAAGTTTTCTATTTGTTCACTGATATATCCCCACAGTGAGGCAGAAGATTGCCTGACACACTGTGATGCTCAGTACGTATCTGCTGAATGAATGTATCAGCTCAGTCACAGAAGATGTGGCCTTGCTCTTCTTGTTAAGTAAGATTCAGGGCTCTGCCTCGTCTCCCCAGGATAGTCTCAGGTAATGGGACACACCAGTTTGTGCTTTCATATCACACCTTCTGGGAGCAGCTCCCATGCTGCCCTTTGAGTGAAGGAAGCACACCTAGTTTTCTCAGGAAATTACAGTGGGAACCACTCCACCCCTTCTTTACCATATCTGTAAGTGTGAAATCCTGCTTGGAATGAGAAGAAACTTTACCCTTCTCTGGCTGAGAGCCCCACTCTCTTTTGTGATCCCCCAAATTGGGATTGAGGTTGGAAGGCAGATTTAAAGTTTGGTTAGATTTTACCTCTGCTTACCAGCGTATGTTCCCTGAATTAATGCCCTTTCTTTAAAGGGCATTAACTCCACCCCTGAAATTAGACAGTTAGTCGTTAATCAGTTAAAGGCAAACAGTTAATGACTCAGAAATGGGTTTAGCAATTTATTGAGGAGATTCAACTCAGTGGAGTACAACAGTTTTCTTTTTTCCAATTACCTCTTTAAACTATGCTCTGATAAGTCCTCCCTTTCCTGTCTTTTAGCAGTATCTTCAGCTGATCCCATAACTTTCTTGTCACTCTTGCTAATTAAAAGTCCAGTTCAGTTTCAAAGTCTGTTAAAGCTCATCCTCTCCCCTGCCTGCAGCATAGGTCTGAGCAATGACCTCTGGATTTGGGAAGCAGAAAAGTGGAGATGAACACATCCTGCCCTCTCTTCCTCTAGGTCTCCATCCTCTTGGGCAGTAGGGGGCTGGAAGGAGAGATGGTGCAGTCAGGGGTCATCGTACAAAACTGGCCACATGTGTGTGGCAGGGAAATATCCCTGGACAAGCCCTGTTTTGATATGGTTTTGTTTGATGCTAGAGGCCTCTGCTGATGGAGTGGTTTTGCACAGATACCATTCAAGGTTTTTTTGAGGGTGGCATCAAGTTTTGTCTGATTCCCTCCCCTCTCCACCCTTGGTACTAAGAATCCCTCAGTGAAAGACAATTGGGTCTCTTTTTGGTCTGGCAAGTGGTCCAGGTCTCCACCCTCCTCTCCTGATGGGGTATCACCTCACCTGGCCTGGTGGCTGCCTTGACAACCCTATAACTCATCCCTCCTGCTATAGCATCTGTGCTCTCTGCATGATGTCATCAAAACCACTGAGGTATGTTCCACACCCTCTGAGAGTTCTGGGGGCTTGGACTGAGGCTGTCTCAACTATCATTTCCTTACATGGCATAATACATTATAGTTCCTTCTCATTCTAATGACCCTTCTTTAGAAATAGGCAGACAAGAAGGAAACACCAGTCTCTAGATTCAGGAGCATTTCCTCTCCCCATCAGTGACTGCATGTCAGGATATCCTAAGAATTCTGTCATCACACTCTGACCCTTCCTGGAAGGCAATGTTAGAGCAGGATTTAGATGCCATTGCTCAGCAAGCACCCATCCAGGGATGAGGTGATAGGCACCGCTTCTCGTGAGCACCTCCAATCTCTACAAAAGGTTCCCTTGGAGCCTTCTCTACATCATGTGGCACTAGGTGATGTGTGGTTGTGGGTAGGTGTCCGCTCCAATTTGCGTTCCCCTTCCACAGTAGAGAGAAGTCTCTGGGAAAGAGCTGCCCAACCAGGAACTATAATTCTCAGCCCCCTTTGTGTCTAGTTCTGCCCATGTGACTTGCTATCACCAACGGAATGTGAGCAGAAGTGATAGGACACTGCCGGGCTGAAGCATTTAAGAAGTAGACATGCCCCCTCCAGGCACTCTTTCCACCTCCAGTGGTTGGTTGCAGATGATGAGGGCTCAGGAAATGATGGCGAAGCCACAAGATGGGGGAAGCCAGAATCCCTGAATCACTTATAGATGAAAGCTCTCTGCTGAACAAGAACATCTGCTTTGAACTGTTATGTGAGAAATAAACTATTGTGTTTGAGCTACTATGTAGAGTTTGGGCTCATTGGTTATGGCAGCTAATGTTACACTAACTATTGCATATGAGAAGGAAGCTCCTGTCCTCTCCCCTGGTCAAGGGAGAAAGAAGCCTTTCACAATGAACACTGAACTCCCTACATGAGACACATCACACTGTCTTTCCCAACTTCCAATCTTCTTATATAAACTGGAGGCTGGAGTGAAGCTGGGGAGTAAGGGGGGATGTTTTGTTGGCTCTTATTTTGCTACGGACGCAATGTGTGGTCCAACTATGGCTGTATTAGAAAGTAAAGCTATCTGGTTACCAATTCTAGGGCAATAGAAAATGTTCCATTCAGCATGTTGTGACAGGAATCTTTGAAAATATGAAAATGTGTTCGTGGACCCCTCATTATCATCATCACACAGCCTTGAAAGAGCCAGAAGCCCCAGACTGGTAACAGACATGGACCCCCTGCTTTTGTTTATTGTTGCCTCTGTTCCCTGTCACTGGCCTGTTAATGTTGAGACTTCACGGAGGTGCAGCTGTGGTGACCCCAATGGCTGAAGAAAATGTCTTATGGTTTGATGCCTGGAGGAACTATTCATGGGATATTAGTCAGGCCTGGCTTTGGTGACAGTGGCTACATGACTCCACAAAATGCCTCCTCTACTGCCTGCTCCTGAGCTGCAGTGTGGTTGGTCCTGGGACCATCAGAATGTGGTTACTTGGTGCCAAGATATCAGTGGGGTTACAGGAGGTACAGTCAGCTGGCAAGAGGTAGCAATACCGACAGGTGGATGGTGAGTATCAGAGAGGCTCTGGGGAAGGCAAAAATGAATGCCTGGCACGTGGGAGAACTGTGGCATTGTTTAATTTGTATAAGAAGACGGGACCATAAGAAATCCCAGGCTGGAGGTGAGAAGGAGGACTCTGGTTTGCAGAAGGTGGGGACCAGTGTGCTAGCAAGGCAGGCTTTAGGAGAAACTGGTGCAGCGTAGGGAATCAAGATGGGGCCTCAGGCACTGGAACCTATAGGAAACACAGGAAAAATGTGCATGGAACTCTTTTTAAGGTTGCCTTGGTACTGAGTCACCGAGTATCTATTACAGGGTTATGTAATCTTTTCTGGTGAAAGAGATGAATCGTCCCAGAGCCTGGCCAAAGTTTGAATCTACAGCTAAAGATTAAGTGGTCCAATCAGATGATATCACTCATATGTGGAATCTAATTTTTAAAAAATGATACAAATAAACTTATTTACAAGACAGAAACAGACTTACAGATATAGAAAACAAACTTATGGTTACCAAAAGGGAAACGTGGGTGGGGAAGGATAAATCAGGAGCTTGGGGTGAACATACATGCACGGACCTACTGTCTAGCACAGGGAACTCTACTCAGTATTCCGTGATTACCTATGTGAGAAAAGAATCTTAAAAGGAATGAATATATGTATATGTATAACTGAATCACTTTGCTGTACACCTGAAACTAACACAATGTTGTAAATCAACTATACTCCAATAAAATTAAAAAAAAAAAAACATTAAGTGGTCCAAGAGGACCATAGGTGCAGGGACATAAGTGTTCAGGCAGATCAACATCTTCTGGTGTCTAAAATTTCCACCATTAGAGTTAAGACTTTAGGTTAAAATAGAATGTAAGGCCATTATTAAAATGCAGTTATTTCCCAAGAGAAGTAATTAACATTGGCACATCTGCATATTAGAGTATCACCTCACAGTAATTTGCCAAAGGACACACAATTCATAAGTAGCCGTGGTAAGTTGTATTATTGTTGAAGATATTTGCTGTCCCTCCTTGGGGATGGGTTAAACCTCCCTCCCCTGTTGGTGTTGGACTTGGCCATATGACTAGTTTGGTCAGTAAAGTATGAATGGAAGTGATGAGAGCAGAAACTTTAAAAGCCAGCATAGGATTTCACGGTATCTTCTCTTTCTTCCGTGAGATCAGTTTCCCAGATAGAGGCTGCTCCTTTAACCTGGGTCTTGAGATGAAGATAACATGAAACAGAGCTGCAGCTGACCCATAATTGATATGTAGACTGAGTGAGAAATAAACCTTTGCTGCTGCAGCCACCAAGATTCTGGATTTGTTTGTTACTACAGCATAATTGAGCCTAAGCTGATTAATACAGTGACTGAAACAGGATTCGAACCCAGGCCTGTCTGACTCCAAGGCCCATGCCCTTTCCTTCATAGCATGCTACCCCTCGTGCCCGTCCCTCACCAGCAGAAAGGACACAGAGGCTTAACCACCTGTCTGTGCAGCTGGCAGCCTCTCCTCCTCCTCCCCCCTCCCACCTCCTTCCGCAAATGCCTAGTGGAAGCTTGAGAAAGTTTCAGGAGAGCACAGCCACCCCCAGAGGAGCCCCCCCCTAGATGGGAATATAGTGCTACCACAGAGCAGATCTGATTCCCCAGTTTCCTGTCAGCCTCCTCCTTCTTGGAAACACTAAAGCAGGGAATGGAAGAACAGCGAAGACGGCGAGGAGTTCCGTGCTGCCCAAGCACGTTCCAGATGCTTCCTCTAGCTTGGAGTTGGTGCGATCTGGTAGATGGGCACTGGCTGGAGTGATGGGCCAGCATTCCATTCCCAGCTTCCTCCCGCCTCTGGAGTAACTGGGAAATCCGTCATCCCAGATTGGATGTGGGCACTTCCCTGTCGGGAGGGGAATGGGCCGAGTGCCTTTCATTCAAAACAGATAGGTGTTCTAATGAAAATCAGGCTGAGCCTTCAGGCAGAATGGAATTTTGCTGCTTAGACTGACAGATTAAGTCAGGTCAGCAGGGAGAAATAAACAGACAGACAAACTAATCTACGCGAAGAGCTCAGCTAATCCAAAAAGGGGTCTGATGTTGCTGCTTTTTATTTTTCAAACACCTATGACATCTTTCCTCCAGAGATTTAAACTAAGAAAATGGAGTTGGCAACCCCTCTCTTTGTTTGAATTTTCCCCTCGGATTCTGTGTTGCAGGGAAGAACCAGCCTGGGTCCATGGCCTGGAGAATTGTCCTGAAGAGTCACCTGCCCTGGCGTCTGTCACAGGGACCAGGAGTCAAGGAGCAGCTGAGGCTGCCTGGGCAGAGAGTAGGGCAGACCGAGTCTGCCGTTAGCCTGTGACCACGGAAAGGAGATCTGTGTAGTCAACCCACAGGACACCAGCCATCATTTGTTTTGCTTTTAAACTGTGTTTGAGCCACTGTGTAATCTGCCCCAGGTGATGGATCATTTTGAGGAACTGATTGGCACTTGTGTTTCTTGGGTCTCTTTTTGTGTTCCTGGAATTCAGAGCAGCAAAAATATCATTTTGCTCTGTTTCACGATGTATCCTTTTTTTTTTTTTATAAATTTATTTATTTATTTATTTTTGGCTGCGTGGGGTCTTCATTGCTGCGCGTGGGCTTTCTCTAGTTGCGGCGAGCAGGGGCTACTCTTTGTTGCGTTGCGTGGGCTTCTCATTGTGGTGGTTTCTCTTGTTGCGGAGCACGGGCTCTAAGCACGCAGGCTTCAGTATTTGTGGCACACAGGCTTAGTTGCTCCGTGGTGTGTGGGATCTTCCCGGACCAGAGCTCGAACTCGTGACCCCTGCATTGGCAGGCGGATTCTTAACCACTGTACCACCAGGGAAGTCCATGATACATCCTTTTGATATGCCTACAAAAGAGGCATTTTGTAGAAAACCTAAGGGTCAACACTGATATATAACTGATTTACAAAAAGCAAGAAGATAACAAAACTCCCATTGTTCCACAATATGTATATTTGCTCCTGCTGTATTTACCAGTGAGGCTTTCCCTCATTATAAGTCACATTTGAGGGAAGAAAAGCATCTTCTTGGTTCTAGTGTTCTCAAGATATGTGATGGCTATAATGGACTGGCCAGTTGACCAGCTCCAATGAACTTGGCTTTTGATTCAGTTCTCCATTTTGTTTAGTTCTGCACTGTAGTTAATAGCCAGCATTTGAAGAGGGCTTCACTGCTCCTATAATGCTTTTACATGCATTGCCTAATCAAACCCTCACAATATCTGCAGGGTAAGTTGAGCAGAATATCATTAGAAGCCCCTGTATATAGTGGGTCATATAATGGTTTCACCATTAAATAGTGTGGATCTAGAAAGTTAGGGACCAAGTTGCCTTGGTATGGCTCTGGATCATGTGCTCTTTTACTTCTAAAAAAGGTGCACAAAATGAGACAAAAATGAGGAAAGAAAGAAGAGGAGGAGAAATTGGCTAAGAGGAAGCAAAGAAAGAAGATGGGTCAGAGTGCTAAAGTAACAGTTGAGCATTTAACCAACTGGAAGCCCCCGTTGGCTGGACTGAGCACTCCATCACCAGGCAGACTTGGTGGTTCCCTTCTCTGATCTATCAGGAGCCCTGAAATGGCACCTCGTGGGGGCATTTCCTTCAGTATTTACTGCCTGAATTGATTAACAGGGATGATTTATAATGCTTACACCTATGGAGGAATTCTTATATTTTTATGTATATGAGACCCACTTGCCTGTTCTTGTCATAAAATAACTGGTAACAAGTAAAGCGTTCCAACAATCTAATTTTCTCTTGCTTGGATAATTTCAAATAGCACGAGGGTAGTATCTTTCCACTAAATTGATTGAGTTAGCGAGTTGCTCCAGTAATGTGCCTGCCATACAATAATTTAGTGAACTAATTGTTTCCCCAAACTCAGTGTGGGCAGACCCTTGCCCTGCGCACAGAGCCTGTGGCAAAGACTGGCTGTTGCTCTCCTCCTCGTGTGCCCTGATTTTCATTCTCTTAAATAAGAGATTGTGTCTGGGAATCTCTCAAAAATTGCCCTAACTCTTAGCTTTTATAGTGTCATTCACTTTGATATTTAATTGTTCTCTGCCTTTAACATTGTTTCAAGCATATAGGGCCTAGCTCACGGACTCAGTTGCAAACTCCTCGAGGACAGTGCTGTGGACTGAATTATGTCCCCCCCAAACCCTTGTGCTGAAGCCTTGAAAATGTCACTGTATTTGGAAAGAGGGCCTTTAAAAGAAGTAATAAAATGAAAATGAGGCTGTTAGGGTGCCCTAATCCAAGCTGTGTCCTTATAAAAAGAGGAGATTAGCTCACATGAGGACACACAGGGATGAACACACACAGAGAAAAAGACCCTGTGAGGACATGACAAGAAGGCAGCCATCTGCAAGCCAAAGAGAGAGGCCTCAGGAGGAACCAAACCCGCCGGCACCTCAGTCTTCCAGACTCCAGAACTGTGAGAGAAACCTGTTGGTTAAGCCACCCAGCTGGTGGTATTTTGTTATGGCAGCCCAAGCAGACTAATACGGACAGTGACATCTTGTATTTCTCTGATGCGCCTCTGCCCCATTGTGCCTCACAAAATGCTCAGCACACGATTTAGATGGCACTTAATAATACCACTTGCATTTATTTCAATTTTAATTTTTTATGTATTTAAGGAAATCTATTCATGAAATATTTAACATAGTTTATTTCATATGCAGTTCTTTGGGTCTGTTGGCCGTCAGCTCTCTATCTTCATTAACGAAGACTAAGTCATCTGTTTGAATAGATAGTAATGTGTCCGTGGTAAATATTTTAAACAGTGTGAAAGACTATATAGTGAAAGGTAAACCTCATTCACACCTCAGTCCCTTGTTCTCTTTCCTGGAGGCAGCCATCATTACCAGCGTGGGATCTGTCTATCTTTCCAGATACCTTTGCTTAAAAACGTCTGTGTGTGTGAGACACACATATTTATATTATAGATATATAACATATATATTTATGCAAATATGTGCTTTATGAAACTGTCTTTCTATAGATGTAAATATATGTCCTCCTCTCCGATTTTCTTTTCCGTTTTATTTTGTTTTTAACAAATGATAGCATAATGTACATGTTTCTACTTTTTAAAGAGAATAAATTTAACAGTGTGTCTTGGGAGTGGTTCCACATAGGACATACAAATACCATCTCATTCTTTGTAGCTTATTTCGTTGCAGTTATTTTAAATGCATCGTCCTCTCTGCTTCCTCCTTAATTAACCCACATACTTTCACACAGATAGCCACATGGAGCACATAGGAAATATAACTTTTAAAGAGGCTTATTCTTGCTGCTGTTTCCTGATAGGAATACTTGAATGAAGGATTTAATCAGGCACTAAAGCCGTGGGCATTAAATAGGGCACAATTTTTAGGCAGTCCAAGTAAGTAGGAATAGTCACAGCGAGACTTTCTCAGACAAACCTCATGTGTTTCTAGTCAGTACAGTAACTGCAGGTACACACCAGCAATCATATTTATAGCCCATGTTCCCTCTGACTTTATTATGCAATTAATATTGCACCAAGAAATAATAATAATTTTTAAAAGAATCATACATAAGTTCACTATGCTGGAAAACCAAGGTGTTTTTCCCTGTTCCCTACTAGTACCTGTTCATTTGTATACATAGTTTGATAGTTTTAATTACAAACCAGAGCAATTATGCATTCTGCTTTGTCTCTTAAAGTGAGTCATAAACAGTGCCATTTGTTACTCTAGTGCTATTTGTTTACATAATAATGATTTTACATGGTTGCAGTTGATGTATTGTGTCCTCTAATTAAAAAACGGACAACTGTGTTATCTGAGCTATAATTAAGTAAACCTTACAAGAAAATCAATCTGACACATATTAATGATATACATAAATGTTATGAGCCACAATGTAATTGACTCTAAAATGGAGAGCAGCGCACATAAATTATAATAATTATTTTCTATACCCTTTGAAATCAGAACTTTTTAGGGGAGAAGCTATAGAAAAGGAAACTGTTCAGATGCCCTACTGAAAAAGGAACAGACCTTTCTATTCCTTTAAGAGTTGGTTTCAGGAAATGAGGCTGCATTTTTTGTCCCTTTCCTGCAGCTGGACCTCTACTTGCACAGAGGTGGAGGGAGCAAATTTGTGTGTCTCAAATCAGATTAGGTTAATTAGATTGATTTCCTAACAACTAGCCATCAAGTATGAATAACTAATGGTCTTCTTTAATTCATTAACTTAATTCACAAATATTTATTGAGCACCTAACATATGCTGGACGTGAAATACATAGGAAAGAAGATAACCTCTGCTCCCTTAGCATTTACAATCCAGGCAAGGTGTAGAACCATAATCAAATAAATAATAAAGTAACTACAAGTTTTAATAAATGCTAAGAAAGAAAGAAAGAGGACACAATCACAGGTGGAAATGAAAGTGGGGCATCCTATAGATAGGTGATCAGAGAAGGCCTCTCTGAGTAAGTCATATCGATGCTGAAACTTGGAGAAGAAAGCGTCAGCCACACAAAGAGTAGGGGAAAGAGGGAACAGTGGGGCAAAGGCTCTAAGGCGTGATCAAAGCTGGCAGGCTCACTACTGCCAGTGAGAGTGCAGCGTGCTGAGCAAAAGGAAGTAGGGCCCTGGGTGAGGTGGAGAGGAGGGCAGGGGTCCCATGGTGCACGGCCAGGACACCATGGTAAGAACCTAGATATCATTATAAATACAATGGGAAGCCAGATGAAAGTTTTAAGCAGGTGCATAGAATAATACAAACCATGTTTTAAGAAGAACGTTTGGCTCCTGTGTGGAAAATAGATTGAAGGGGGCGGGGAAGAGTGGCAGTCGAGTGAGTAATTAGGAGGTGGTTGGTATCGCCCCCATGAGAGATGACAGTGGCTGGAACCTCAGTGCTGGCAGTGGCAATGGAGACTGATGGACGGCTGGATCTCCATCAGAGAGAGAGCTGACAGCTGAAATGGCTATGAAGGATGAGGGAAAGGGAAGATGTCAATAATGACTCTGGGGAAAGCCCCAAATTTAGAAGTGGAAGGCAGGAAATCAAGAGTTCTCTTTGGATCTTCAACTTGGAGATGCTTTATGAAGCATCCAGGTGGAGTTGTCAGCTAGGTGCTTAGATACATGAGTCTAAGATCAATTTGGGAGTCGTCAGCAGCCTGATGATATTTGAAGCCTGAAGCCTGGATGAGGCTCTGAAGGAAAGTGTGTAGTTGGGGAAGAGAAGGGGGCCCAGGACTGAACCTGTAACCTTCCCAAAGATGCCCAGTCATGACCAGAAGTAAATCCCCACGTGGTGGGACCTCAAGCTCTCTGGGGATTCATTAGGTAGTCGTTATTAACTGCCCCCTCCGTGTCTGGGAAATTGTCCTGGGACATTTTTTCCTTTCAGATCTCTTAGTTTCTTTCCTGCCTATCTCTCTTAACTCTGGTATCTTCTGAACCCTGGGAACCCTCCTATGAGAAAAAGAGAAGGCGAGTGCTGGTGAGGTTTCTCATGCTCAGTGACCGTGTGGGCTGTCACCTTAAGCACTTGGACCCTGGAAGCTCTGCACAGCTGTCAGAGTATTTTGCCATTTGTCTCTCTGTTTTCATGGGTGTAAGCAACTGTTGTGGCTCTTCCCTGAGAGCCAGAACCCCACAGGCTATTACCTCTGCAGCTACCAGTAGCTTGTGGGTCAGCACTTCACAGCTTAGATGCCCCATAGTGAGACCGTTAAGAGCCAGAGGGACCTTTGAAAACATAAAGCCCAAGCCTCCTATTTTACAAATGAAGGAACTGATTCACCCACTGCTCCCCATGAAATGAAAGATATTTCAGGTTTCATTTCACCAACAACTAATAACTTCTCTGATCAAGTGAACCCATCAGCCTTCATTCAGTCCAAGAGATGACTTCACTGTGGCTCCTAAGAAAAGACCAATCCAATGTTTAAAACCTCTCTCATTGGAAAAAGAAGTTGAGAGTATTTCCAGGCCTGAAACATGGATATGCTAAGAAATACCCGACTCGTGCTGCACTTTACCCCAGCCTGAAGAAATGAGGTAGATTCTGTTATCCAGGATCATCTTCAGTTTGAGACACTGCATCTGCAGAGGCTCAGAGTATACTGTACTATAAGTGACCATAAAAAAAGGCGAGAGGTTCTATAAATTAGAAAGATGGGTTTTGCGTTGGCCTAAGGAAACCCAAAGCCTACATAAAAGGCATTGTCTCCACAAGCAAGGTGAATAACAATAGGCTGACATGTATTAAATAATTGATAAAACTTCCCTCTTCCATAAAGACTTCTGTAAAAACAACAACCAGAGGATGTAATGAATTCAGTGGGAAAAGACACTGTTTAATCTTTTCTGAGAAGTGTCTGTTGAGAAAAACACGCATTATTTTCTGATTCTGTCTCTTCTCCACCTGATGTTTTACACCTGATTTATGTGAAGAAGTGTCTCAATGCCTGTTCGTGATTTCAGTGAGTTGAGGCACATACTTTTCCTTCTAGGATGTCAAGATTCATAGATTTTGGGGGACAGCAAGAGCTTTAGAAATAATTCAGTGCATCTCTCTTACTTTCCAAAGACAAAACGAGAGAGGTAAGAGGCTTGGTCAAAATGACACAGTGATTAGAGAGCTAGGCCTACCATCTAGAACTCATGGTGGACAGCCCTACTTTTCCCATTGTTTGAATTCAAACTAGTAGAGAACTGCTTGACATGAGTAAGGTTTTATTTTCTTTGTTAACTATTCATTTTATACGAGTTTGACTTTTCATTCTATTAAAAAATTGGGGGGACATAGGAAAAAGAAAAACTACTATGCATGTAATCACTGTTAGCATTTTAATGTATCGCTTCCCAATGCATTTTTTCCCTTCTGTATATTTTAAAATAACTGTTATTTAGTGTGTACATAATTTTCAATTTTTCAGTTAATATATTGGAAAAATTTCTAATGAATGCAGAATATTCAGGCAAATGGATATACCATAATTCACTGAATGTTTCTGTGGTTGTTGGGCATTTAGGATGATGTCAGTTTTTTGCTACTGCATATAACAATATTTTTATATGATACATAAAATTCTTATGGCATATAACTTTCTTGATAGATTATATCCTTAATATGGAACTCCAGAAATAGAATTAAAGAGCCATGGTTAAAGTCATCCTGATTCACTATTGCTTTACAACATTGTGTCATCATAAAAAATATTTGCTAATTTTCTTATTGAAAATGGCACTTGTTTGGGCTCTCACTTCTTTTACGGCTGCTGAGTCCTCCTCTGGACTTCTTTACCCATCCTACCTTAAGCATTTTAGCTTCTTAACTGCTTATGTTTCCCTGAGCAAAACAGCCTGCTCCATAGATTTCGTTTTCAGGTCTCTCTCGACAAAATAGGAATCCCTTGAGGATAAGGTCTGTGTTTTATTTACCTATAGGTTCCCTGGATTTTGTGTAGTGCGTGGCACACAGTGGGTGCTCAGTAAATATTTATTTAACAAATGGATGAATGAATGAATCAGTAAATGAGGCTGAACATTGCCCCCCCCCCCCCGCCATGTTTGTTCAGTAGCTGTGATTTCTGAATACATTGTTTGGTTGTGTCCTTTGTCCATTTACTTATAAGTGTCAGATTTTTATTGATTTTTACTAGTGTTTGAATATGAGAACTCTTTGCCTGTCACACTTGGGCTAATATTTTTTTTCCAGCAAATATGGTTTGCTTCATATTTTCAAGCAGAGAGAAGTCGGGCTAATAAATGTGTCATCTCCTGCTGCATTTTGCCCACTTAAAAGGAGTTCAGAAGGGAGGGGGATGAAGAGAGAGAGAGGGGGAGGAAGAGAGAGAGAGGGGAAAAAGAGAGAGAGAGGGAGGGGGGAGAGAAAAGAGAAGAGAAGAGAATTCTAAGGCAATGAGTTCTGAATTCTGAGAAAAGTCAATTTGGTAGTCTATTTAGGCAGATTTCATGGGTTGTTGATGTGAAAAGAGTGACTGTGTCGACCACATTTCAGGCCCTCTGAAGCTGAAAAGGTCAACCAGCCCCTGCCTGCAGTGAAAAACAAATTCTGCTTGTCCATGCAGAGAGGTAGGTTTCAATTAAAAGACACAGAGATATTCCATTTGTAAATGAGAAGTGAAAACACTCATTACTAATCCTTAAATCGTTGGTGAATCAGCACTTTCCATAGGAAACAAACCCGTACTACCCTGTTTACATTGAAAGGAGAAAAAAGACTCCACTTGCTTTTTTTTCCCCTTTGTCGTTAGTTATGCTTCTCGTGGTTTTGTTTTTTTTTTTAAGCATAGTGAAAATTGTATCATCACATTGTCCCTCTGGGTCTGTTGCTGGATTTGCAAACTTTAATATTTTTCTGGTTAATATTTTATAAAGCAGACAAACTCACAAAATGCAAGCTGTCAAGAGCCTTCAGGATAACATCAGTCCCCTCTAATCAAAGTGAAAGCTTAAGCCACATGGATGGAAATAAAGAGAAACAAATTCCAATTTCCCAAGATTGTTGGATCTGTTCTTTGGAAGAGGAGATTTCTGATTCACAGGCAAGAGAAACAAACAAAACCCAAAAACAAGTAGCAACAATAAAAACTCATCTCCCGTACTAGAAAAAATCTTCTTGAGGTTAGGGATCCATTATAGACATGTCAGTGTGTCCTCAGAACCTGGTGCGACGCCTAGGAGATGGCTCTGAACACTTGTTTGAAAGATGAATAAATGATTGGGGTGGCCCTGCCTTGGATGGTGGATCCCTCCTGTGTGTACCCCCAGACCCACTCTCCATCCTCTACCTGCTTCTCCGCCTGGGAGGCTGCCCCACACAGCCTGCATCAATGGACTCCCTTCGCCTGTGGCTTTCCAGGTGAGTTCAGCCAATGTGGAGTCCCAGAAGGAGTTTGGAGGGCTGGAGCAGAGTGAGGTTGGGGTATTTATTTCCTGGGCATCCTCCATGCAAGATTGTCTTTGACCAGCTGCTCTCCAGAGGTCACAGCACCTGTCAGGTGACCCTCTCGCCTGATCCAGGTTCCAGTGGCCCCCTGACCCTCATCCTTTCAGCCTAGGAGTTCTGTGCTGTCCCTTGTGGTTCCTTCCCTACACTCTGCCCATACCTTAGTGGATGCCCCTTTACTAAACTCTCTTTGAAGTATCCTAATTTGAATGTGCCAACTATTTCCTGTTGGAACATGACTGATATGGAAGGTTATGGGGTGTGTGCATGTTGGTTTCGTGGCTGTACCCTAAAATTCAGCCTGCCATCTGCTCACCCAGCTATGTGCCCTGGAGAAAGAGGTGCCTTTTCCTAATGCTCATACTGGAGAGTGTGGACTAGTGCCACCTTGGGCTGAGTGTATGTATATGAGCCTCAACTTATTAGAGAAGAAAATCTGCTGATAGATCTGTTTTCTCTGTCGCCTCTCCCTCCCACCCCCCTTCTCCTGTGAGTTGCAGCTTTGTCTGCAGCCTGAGTGAGTCATCTCTCTGCAGCTGCAGCCACAAAAGCAGTAACATGGTTGGGGGCAGGGGAGGTCCCATTGCTCTCCAAGTGTTGACTGCTTTGGCTGTTTCTGCAGAAGCAGAAAGGCCACACAAACCAATAACACCTCTGGTTGTTTAGTGTTTTGTGGGCAAAACAGCCTCGGGTGGCTGTTTTCCCCTGTTCCTGCAGTTGTATTTTCCTGCAGACTTACCCTCTCTCAACTCCTCCTCCCCCTTGCATCATGCAAGGCCGGCAGAACCTGTTCTTATCATTCCCATCTTAGCAGATGTAAAGGACAAAGGATACCTCAGTGCCTTGAAATGATCTGCCCTCTCCTCACACCCCCTCCCTTGTGGGACGTGAGGCCCATTCCCATGGGGGTGATGGGGGTACTTAGACTTCCAGCCCCTTTATTGTTCAAGTTTCCTTGCCAGTCATCGCTGATGATTTTAACTACTTCACAACTTCTGCCTCAGAGCCTGAATGCTCCCAAGTGAGGGTACTGTGAACTGCATGTTAGAAATGGGATGTGTCACTCCATTCAATTTGTCTGTCTCCAGTGACCGAGGGTGTGCTGGCTGAGGGGAGTGAAGGAGGCATTCATTTCTCCTCATCCACACAAAGGAAGTGACGGTTACCTGGGTTACTAGACTGGGCTAAGGCCCCTAAATCCGACTCGACTGTTCGTTTCAGATATTGCTTTCTATTTTTCCCTTCCCTGTGCATTTTGAAGCTCATCTGACCCTCTGACTATTCAGCTCCTTGTACAGCACCGCCTTCTCCCTATAATGCTAGTGTCGAGCTGATTTTAGATCAGAATCCAACAGATCCTTTCAGCAGCACTCAAAGAGATGAACTCTCTAGCTGCAGATTGTTCTTGCTGCTGAAAGAGACTGGCAAGATTTCACCAGCAATAATTAATTTCAAAGAAATTTTCCATCTCCAGGCCTTTGCATCTCACTAATTATTTTCAAGGTAAATTGGATTTGCTTTGCAGTATCTTCCCACCCCACCTTGCAATAAGCAATTTAACGTGAAATTGCTGACCTGTACTTGCTCAGTCCAGCCATGGATTCCTAATCCTTTTACAATTTAGAGTTATATCGTCTTAGAGCTGCAACTGAGTTTTCCGCCAGCATGATGATCACTTTCTTTATTTTTACCTGTAACAAGCAGCAGTATTACTGAAGCTCACAGGAAAGCTTCAGTTAGTCACTGAAAATTACAGAATATCAATCGTCAACATCTATGCTGTCGGCGGGTGGCAGCGTATTAGAAAAATGAAGTAGGTCATTTGGGGGAAATATTTCAGTGAAATCCATCAACCTGGGTGATGTGCTGAATCTTAAACCAGAAAGAAAGAAAGCCAAACCAAACAAAAAATGGTTGTTTTTCCCTTTGAAGGAACAGATAGCAACAACTTTAAATGCTAAATTACGTCATCCCAAGCCCTGGTGGGTGCCCCTCAGAGACTGTTGTCTGAACTGCCAGTCAGATCACTTGGTTTTCTGCCCTCTGTGCTTCCTTCCTTTCCCAGCTTTCATTCAAATGTTCTGCAGTGATTAATAGAGAGTAGTCAGCCTTTTATTTCACAAGACTTCCCTGTAATATTAGAACAGTATTGGAGTTATTGACAAATCATTCTGCATAATGGCTTAATATTGTTACACCTATATGGCAGCCAGTGATAGGCAGAATCTCTAGACTTTTGACTTATTCCTGTTTGGCCTCAAATCAGGTCATTTCTCCTTCAAAGTTTGCCAGGTGCTTTAGAAACCGGTTCCCCTGGAGGACCCTTGACCTTGTGTGTGAAGAAACAGGTTCCATCTAAGGAAAGAGTGTGCACAGGGAGTCGGGAGGACGGTGGATGAAGAGCCCACGGCTCAGCAGGAAAGGAGCTGTGCACGTCCAGGAGCGCCCCGACCCCGAGATGGAGCCCAGACCTCTGAGAAGGGTTCACCAGGGTGGGGCCGACGCTGCCGGGAAGGAGGAGTAGACCCCCAGTGGTTCCCAACCAGGGCAGCTTTGGCCCCCTGAGGACATTTGCCAATGTCTGGAGACGTTTTGATTGGCACAACTGAGGGGCAGGTGTTTTGCTCTAAGTGTGAGA
Organism: Balaenoptera ricei; assembly: GCF_028023285.1. Classification (NCBI taxonomy): domain Eukaryota; kingdom Metazoa; phylum Chordata; class Mammalia; order Artiodactyla; family Balaenopteridae; genus Balaenoptera; species Balaenoptera ricei. The sequence goes on from NC_082642.1 coordinate 65,565,832, forward strand.
GGGGAACCTTTGGGAAGTTTCGAGTAAAACACGTGGGTTGGAGGAGCGCCGTCTGTGGCTGAGATTCTGCTGGCCGAGAAACGGTTGACGTCAGTCATTCTGAGCCCTGGCTGCACATCGGGGTCACCTGGACCCCTCCACGCACAGGTTCCCCCCAAGACCAACAAAAATCAGGGTCTTTGGGGGGTGAAGTCATCAATATTTTATAAAAGCTCACCAGGTGATGCTAATGTATTGCCAGAGTTGAGGGCCTCTGGATTAGGTGAACTCAGTGGCAAAAATGAATAATCTTTGTAGAAACAGGGTTAGAAGGAATGCAGCCGTTTCTTCGTGGGGTGAGAAGGTTGCTGCTTTTGAGCTATTAGTTGAGGAGGACTTGGACATAGAGAATTGGGCGCAGTGGAGGGAGGCATGTTCCTGCTGATGAGGCAGCAGGCTGAGCCCTGAGGCCTGGCGTGGGCCCCCCGCACAGCAGTGCTGCAGAGCCCGGGCTGGGGCAGGGCTCCCCCTGGGAAGCCGGGCTTCTGTCTGGGCTTTCCTCAGTGTCAGAGTTCCCTCTGTCTGCTGTTGTTGCCTTGATTGTTCCGCTTGCACCTACCTCCTGCTTTGTCCCTGGTTTGCTCCCTGACTTCAGCCTCCTGATAGGGGGCTGGCTTTGATTCTCTGCTCCCTCTTGACCTCCTCCTTTAAACCTCCCGGCCTACAGCACCCTCCCAGTAAGCATTCCCAGCCTGTACTGAGATCTCCTGGTTCCAGCTTCTAGGTCGGAGTCCTCAGGCCCTGTTTACAATTAGGAGGCAACTAATACCTTCTTTGGGGTCCACTGGTTAGTAGACTTTTAGTGATGTACAGTTTGTGATTATATGCCTGTACATATTCACACACACACACACACACACACACACACACACACACACACACACACACGCACCTGTTTTTCCTGGCTTTATAACCATGAATGACAATTACTAGGACCAGGTGCCATCAATCAGTTCTCTTTCTCATACCCATGCCAGATCACATTTCCATGACTGATGATTATGACTGTCCTAGTAGCCAGTAGTAATTGCCAGGCAAGATGAAACCCTGGCTTAAAAATGCCATGTCTTGCTTCAGACAGCAGCCTGTTGTGGACACGTGCTGGAAGAGTGGTCTACCAGGAATGGAGAAACCTCCTAGCCACAGTCTGAGGGGCAGATGTCAACTTTACAACCATAAGAAAATGGGAAATTTCCCTTGACACATAGAGTTTCAAGTAAGTTCATCACTAAGGAGTTTAGACATCATTCTGTAATTCACATAGGAAGCCATCACAGGTTTTTGGCAGGTAAGTGACAAGACTAGAGCTGTCCTTTAGAGAGACTAATCTTGTAACTACATGTAGGGTGAGTGGGGGTGGGGTGGGGAGATCACACATCAGATAAGGTAGGAGGTGCACAGACTCGAAGGGGCTTGAGGATATATGGTCCCAGATAGCTTCTGTTCTTGGGCAAGGCAAGTTGTGGGACTGAGAAAAGGAGTTGACATCCCCAAAGGCTCTGAACCCTGCCTTCTTCACACAGGTCCAACACCCACAAACATCGGGAGAAGATTCCCTAGAGACCAGACAGGTCACCACATAACATATGCAGTTAGAGCAGCAGTTTACATGGAAAAGGAATTCATTACCATCTAATTTGCCTGGCCCACTGTTTGTGCACATGGCCAAGAGTCCAGGGCAAAGCTCCTTAGCTGATAGCTGGCGATGCTTTCCCACTTGCTCTGGGAGAACTTGAGTCCAAGATCAGGGTTGCTTTACTAAACCATAACCACTCAAGCCAATCAATGGCAACAAGGGAAGAGGCCAGGGCATTTCTTACCCTCTATCCTCCAGCCCCAGGCTCCCACTCTGTGAAGATGTCCAGACTTGGCCAGACATCTGTGTGCAAATTATATTTATTTATGAGGCTGAATATATACTTCAACTAAAGTTGAAATATATATTAAGTATCAAGTATCTTGGTATGAAAAGGAAATATTTTTACTGCAGATATATAAAGATTCTGAAATCCAATAACAATCCATGGAATGTACTCATTATAATCAAAGCCATTCGTAATGAAGGGAAACAAAATAAATAAACACAAGTCTGTCCAATGTTCAGCCTCAGGAGTAACTTCATTGCTATTACTGACGGACACCATTGTCATGTTGCAGCCAAAAGTAGCAGATGTCTGCAGAGAGAAATAAGGGACTTGGAGATGCAGCGTTGACAAGCTGGCATCTCATCTCCGTGCTCAATTAGATCTGGGCCTTCTCTTCCTAAAGAGCTTAGGTCTTGGCTTGGCTTCAGAAAAGACAACTATCAACAAGCTGGCCGCTGGTAGATAGTGGGGGCCAGCTATCACCTGACCTTAGTGTAGTGAATCTAGTTTCTTCATGTCTTCAGAAGAAAGTCTTTAGTTTTATTGAGTGAAATGTGGAAATGTTTGGCTATCAGCTGGATGCCAAAACCTACGGAAAACAAACATCGCTTGGAGCAACATGGTGGCCCAAGCCAGATCGACTGTGGGCCACATCCAAGCAGTGGGTCTGAACCAGAGAGAATTTTGAAGATTTCCTGGGGGAAGTGGCTGAGCCTAGATCACATGGGTGGTCTATGGTGTCAGAGAGGCTCAGCCTTACAGAGTCTTCCTAGAAATAGTCTGGTCTCTAGAGTTGCACCACAGCACAAGGAGCCTAACAATGCCAGTCCACTCTCCCAGGACCGGTATTGGACCAAGTACTGACAATTTACGGCTCAAATGAAGCTCGAAAAATCATGGGGTAAGAATGGGCTTTGTTGTAGGATGGGGTAAAACCTAGAATGTGGGGATGTTATTGGGGTGATGGAGTTAGTTTCACGGTTAAGACCACCCTGTGTCATGCTTGAAAGTTGCTAGGTGTCATTCTCTCCACTTATTTCACAATCACTCTGCATCATATTACCAGCAAATGCTTCCTGCTCCTTTCCACATTTATTCATGTATGAAATTTTTCCAATGACCCTTTTTATTAGAAAAAAAATATTACAATCAGAAGAAGGTATAATAGCCACAGAGATGACACCTGGATCTGCATTCCCTGCTCATGGCCCTGTGATGGAGCCCCCTTCTCTCCTTCCCGCCCTGCTGTGACAGAGGAAATGCACCTTCCCGAGACCTATGAGACAGCGTTGGGGAGGGCTGTGTGAGCTTCCCCTCTCAGACCACCTGGTCCACCTTCTAGAGGCCCACACCTGTGCTGAGAGCCCACCCCAGCCTGCTCTCAGCAGCTGCAGCACTAACCCGGAGTGGAAGGGTCTGGGAGACCACAACTCCCTCTGTGCCCAGCTGGCTCGGCCCAGGCGCTTTGCCCCCGAGGACTCGTCCACTGAAGGATCACTGTGTCACGTCTGCACTTGTTATCGGTTGTTAGTCTGATGGGATTTCCTGCATCAGACTCACAACTTCTTTGCTGCCTCTTCCCCGCTTTCTGATGCTACACTGACCAAGGCAGGCCATTTGGAACTCTGGTGTTGTTTCCCCGCCGCAGTGAGGGATTTTGTTGCCACCAGTAAGGCCAGCGCCTCAGGTCCTGCGGCTCCGTGCTGGCTGGTGGGAGCGAGGCTGCAGCGGGACTTGAGGGCAGCCGCACAGCGCCTCCAGGGCTACCCTGGGACCCCTCGGCCTCAGCACTCAGACGCGGCTTTGAGTGCAAAGCAGGGACTGGGCCGTGGGAGGGCAGAGGTCTCTCCGAAGTTCTCACCGTGTTTGTGTTAGCTTGCCTAAACAGAAGCAGAAAGTTGCTTCTGTACTTTACAAATGAGACAAAGAAGACCGAACAAAACAGCAAGGATCCCAAAGGGCGAGTGGAGGGCAGGCATTGGGACCCGTGCTTTAGCTTTTCGGGAACTGTAACTTCACTGCCCATCGCGAGAGAGGGTCTGTCTCGCCCACGCCTTTTCCCTTCTGCCCCGAGGAGGTCAGAGCTGAGGAGGGAGACTACTTAAATGGTGCCCTGACAGAGCAGCTCTCTTCCTGTAGGGCAGGTTGAGAAGACGGAAGAGTGAATGGCTGACTCGGCGGGAGCCCCTGCCCAGGGCGAGGCCGGCCCCGGTCACTGCCTTCAGAAGATTCTGCCAGAACCCTGGTGCAGAAACAAGGGCCTTCAGGAGGCTGGAGAGATTGAGGCACAGCCCCTTGGAGAGGCCGTGGTGCTGCTGGGGCCCGCACAGCCCGGGGGAGGGTGCCGTCGCGCTGACAGCGTCTGTGCTGTGGGATTAGAGTTGAGGCGGGTTGATCCCAGGGAACGTGGGTGGAGCGGTGTCTTGGGCTGGACACGGTCTGGAGTGTTTGGTGACCCTTTCTCACAGGCTCGTTGTTGCCACTTAGCAGACGAGCCCTGGCAACAGCGACTGCTGAACTCCAGCCACGTCCAGGCGGTGAGGGGCACCGGCTCAGGTCCTCCATCAGCTCTCGCAGGGCTTCTGCTCACCCCGTCCTCCGCCTCCCACTCTCCTCCCTGCCTCCCTTTCCCTCTCCCCCTTGTCTTCTCCCTCCCCCTAATTCCATTCGGTTCCCCCCCAACTCCCCCGCCCCGACCCCGTCTTCAAATTCTTTTCCTCCTCTTCTGAATTGACCACTTTTCTCTTTCTAGACTTCAAGTTTTGGAAAACGTTTATTTACGTGTAGGTCAAGACTAAGGAGGCCTGGGCTTCCCTGGTGGCGCAGTGGTTGAGAATCCGCCTGCCAATGCAGGGGATGCGGGTTCGAGCCCTGGTCTGGGAGGATCCCACATGCCGCGGAGCAACTAGGTCCGTGCACCACAACTACTGAAGCTCGCGTGCCTAGAGCCCACGAGCCACAACTGCTGAGCCCGTGTGCCACAACTACTGAAGCCCGCACGCCTAGAGCCCATGCTCCGCAACAAGAGAAGCCACCGCAATGAGAAGCCTGCGCACCACAACGAAGAGTAGCCCCCGCTCGCTGCAACTACAGAAAGCCCGTGCAGCAACAAGGACCCAATGCAGCCAAAAATAAATAAATAAAATAAATAAATTAAAAAAAATTTTTTTTAAATAGTCAAAAAATAAGAAGGAGACCTGAAGACATACAGATGGCCAATAGACGTGTGAAAAGATGCTCAGCACGACTAACCATCAGGGAAATGCAAATCAAAACCACAATGAGATACCACCTCACACCTGTCAGAATGACTATTAGCAAAAAGACCACAAAAAGCAAGTGTTGGCTAGGCTATGGAGAAAAAGGAACCCTTGTGTGCTTTTGGTAAGATTGTAAATTGGTGCAGCCACTATGGAAAACAGTGTAGGGGTTCCTCAAAAAATTAAAAATGGAATGACATCCAACAATACGATCCAGCAATTTCACTTCTGAGTATTTACCTGAAGAAAACAAAAACACTAATTCAAAAAGATATATGCACCCCTACGTTCATTGCAGCATTATTTACAGTAGCCATGATATGGAAGCAACTTAAGTGCCCATCAATAGGCAAATGGATAAAGAAGATGTGAGATATATAGAAAAAAAGAACTATTAGCCGTAAAAAATGGAATCTTGCCATCGGTGACAGCATGGATGGACCTAGAGGGCATTATGCTAAGTGAAATAAGTCAGACAAAGACAAATACTGTATGTTTTCACTATATGTGGAATCTAAAAAAATAAAACAGACCAAACAAAATGAAAACAGACTCATAGATACAGAGAACAAACTGGTGGTTACCAGACTGGGGGGCGGGGGGTGCAGATGAGGAAGGTAGGTGAAATAGGTGAAGGGGATTAATAGGTACAAACCTCCAGTTACATAATAAATAAGCAATGGGGATGTAATATACAACATAAGAAATATGGTCAGTAATAACTTTATTGTAATAACTTTATATGAGGACAGATGGTTATGAGACCTATCATTTCATAATGTATGCAAATATCAAATCATTATGTAGTACACCTGAAACCAACATGATATTGGAAGTCAACTATATTTCAAACAAACAAAAAAAGAAACACTTGGGAAAGACACAGGAACTGTATTACAGAGATCCCTAGCTACACCTTACCAATTTTTTAAAAGCTCATATATTGAAAAATTTCCGATATATACGAAAGTAGACAGAATAGTATAATGCACCCCCATGTACCCATCACTCAGCTTCAACAGCTGTCAACTCATGGTCAATGTTGCTCATATCCACCCCTGCCCCCTCCCGGAGCTTTGATTGAAACAAATCTCACACATCACATTATTTCACAGCTTTCAGAGTTGACTTTTCTTGATGACTAAAAATTATCTTTCACTTTTCAGAGGTCAGGAAATACAAATGAAGAAAGCAAAATGAAAACTTTAGGTAAAATTATTACTGTTATTAAGATAAATTATATAAACTTGTTATAACCCACCCCCAAGGCTCCCACACCCCAAAGAAAAGAATAAGGGGGCCTTGGTCCTAGGAGCAGCTCTGCCATTTAGCCAGCTGTATCACCTTGGATAAGCTACTGGCCTCCAGTCTGCCACGTGGCCTGAATATTTATTTAAGTTTTAAAATATGTAATAATGTGGTTCAAAAACTTTTAAACTTTACAGCAAAAATCCTGCCTCTCATCTTTTCTGTGAGGCGTGCTGCAATGAATAACCTTGCTTGTACATCCTTGTGCCTGTGTGTGAGCAGATCTGTGATAATAAAGTCCGTGAAGTGGAATTTCTGGGTCAGACAGAAAGAGAGCAGACAAACACATCCTAATTAGACATGTGACCTCGGAGAAGGCACTTGATATTTCTGAGCCTGTTTTTTTTTTTTTAATTTGTAAAATAGGAGGGTTAGCCTATGTGGCTTGCAGGTCCTTTCCACCTTTGGAGTTCCTGGCATTCAGAACCTCCCACCTGGGTGGAGTTTGACAAGGAAGACTGTGGTGGCCCTTGTAATCTGCCCACAGACACAGTGTCCCTGGGTCTAGGCCACCACAGCCAGCTGGGAGCCAAAATTCATTCTGTGCACAGCCAGCAGAACAGAACTTGAAGAGACAAATCCAAGGGTCAGGCCTGACCTCATTTGTCCCCAAGTGGCATATCTCTTCTGTTTTGACGTCTTTAAAGGTAGCTGCTTTGGTAGGCTTTCTGGAAATCAGACGGGGCATGGAGTTATTTTGCCTCAGTTAACAGAATTGAGGGAAATGAAAGGGATAAATATACTTCAGATGAACAGAGTGAAGTATTAGCCAGAATACTGGAGGATAGGAGGACATTAATGAGATATTTAGCAGAAGATTATTCAACAAGGCAATCAAGCAACCAATGCATATTTTGTTGGCACACTGACTGCAGACAAGCCTGTCTGATGCTTTGCCCTCACTGAATACTGAAATTGTGTGCTTGCTAGCCTAAGCCTTAGGACAGCCACAGCCAAGGTACGGGCCTTCTGCATGTGCCCTGATGCTCACTGTTATCACCAATCAGATTTGAGAATCAGACAGTGTTTGACCTGCCAGATGTCCTAGGGTCACACAAGCAAGCCTCTTGCTTCTGCACACGGAGATGAGGAGATGGAAAGCAGAAATGGGGAAGTGCACGAGGGCTGTGGTAACTGAAAGGGAAAGGGCCCTGGAAGCAGACCCAGGCATTCGATGGTGTGGTGAGTGGGTCGGGCAGTGGAACATCCGTTACGGCAGGTAGAGCAAGGCCTACAGAAGGCACTGCAACAGATGGTCATTCCCCAATAGCACAGCCAGTGTGCTCGAGGCACCTAGGGGTGCATAGAAAGTGGAGTGGTGGAGCTCCACCTGGGGTGCAGGTGGAGCTTGGAGATTCAGGCAAAAGACTTTAGGAACCTCTGATAAAGGGAGGATGATTAACGGGGGCTCCAACCTTAGAAGGCTTGTGTGTCCCTGGGCAGGCTGTTGAGATGCAGACTTAGGCTCAAGGGCAGGAACAAGGCAAGACCCCAGATTCCAAGACTAAGGCAGGCCATGGGGACAGGGCAGAAGCGCAGGTGTCAGAATTGGGACCCTAGCAAGAGTGATTTGATTTGAGCAGTAGCTCCTTGCATCACTCTGTCTGGGCTCATGATTAGCTCTGGAGACTTGTAGAAGTAAACTTGCAGATGGGAACACTCCAGTCCAGAGTGGGGAGCAGGGAACCAGGAACCAGGTGGTTCTGATGACTTCTTAAACGAATTCCCTTCAAATCCTTCTCTCCTCCCTCTGCAGACTCACCACTGCCCTTGTTCAGACTCTCATGTCCCTCTTAGGACTAATGCAATAACTGGTGACACCTTCCCCATCATTTCATCCCTCAACCTGTTCTCTACTTGGCATCCAGGTCTGACCATGTCCCTCCTCTGCCTAAAACACTCAATGGCTCCTCATGCCCACCTCCAAGTGGCATATGAGGACTTAGTGATGGTCTCTCCCTCTTTTGCAGCCTCACTTCGAGCACTTTTGTGCTCCAGGAATACTAAACACGCCATTTCTAGCCTCTGAACTTGTGTTCACATCATTGCCTTTGCTTGGAACTCCCCCTTACGTCTTATTTACCTGGATGACTATTTTCAAAACTCCATTTGGCTTTACCTCCTTCAGAAAGGTTCCCTCTTTCCCAGGAGTGGTCTTGTCCCATAATCCCTCCATCTCAAGGGTTCTCAACTTCGGCGGTGTGTCCAAATGGAGATTTTTTTGGAAACTACTGATAGCCCCATTCCAGACCTATTAAATTAGTAGGTCCGTTCAATGCATGCTGATCCTTTTAACTAAGGTCGTAATGTCTGCATCTTATTTCCCAGTGGTTCAGAAAAAAGTATGTATGTGTGTGTATATCTATCTATCTATCTATCTATCTATCTATCTATCTATCTATCTACTATATATTTATCTATCTTTTATCTATCATAATTAAATACCTATCTAAATATTGATACTTATATAAATGTTTATTGTGCAGTTATTCTACCTTCTTGGTGTTTGAAATTTTTCAAAATAAAAACTTGAGGAAAAATTATTGTTCCATCCAGATTGGCTGGACCTTCTGTCTTTTCACAAGTTCCTGAGTGGTGCAGCTGCCCAGAGCTGGTGAGGGCCGTGGCATTCATCACTTACCACATTATTTGACAGTCTCTTTGTTGTGACTCTGACTCCCCTAGAAGACAACCAGATCTTTGAGATTCTGTCTTTCAGAACTTTGCATCCCCCTGTCCTCCAGCCTTAGCAAGTGCCTGGTATGTAGCGGGTATTTAATATGTGTTAGTTGAGTGTAACCGAAAAGAAGTTATATCCAAGGCAGATAGGTGATTATAATATTTATTATTCATTCATTCAATGGTTCTTTCATCATTTATTGGGTACTTACTATTTCATGCATGTCTGAACCACAATGGGTCATATAATGATCTCAACACCATTGATATTTTGAGCAGATAATACTTTGTTGTGGCGGGCTGTTCTGTGCATTGTAGGATGTTTAGCAGCAACCTTGACCTTTACCCACTGGGTGCCAGTAGCACCCTTCCCCCCGCCCCCACCAAGTTATGACAATCAAAAATGCCTCTAGTCATTTCCAGATGTCCTCTGGGGGGCCAAAATCACCTCCTGTTGAGAAGCACTAATCTTCAAGACAACTTGCCTTTAAGAAACTTGAAGTGTAATGAAGGAAGGGACATATGCATGCAATGAAAGACAAGGTGTGTGAGGGACTGTGGTGTATCACAGGGTGCCATGGAGCACAGGAAGAGGAAAAAATTCCATTTGGGGAAACACTGTATGAAAGAACTGGGTCTGAATTTTAATGGTCTTACAGACGGGAAGCTCCTTCTGTGTAATTTCCTTTCTTAAGCTTCTGCCACCTTACACGTCTACCGTCTACGGTCACCCATGTCATCTTCTGGCCCTCGTTACAATCCTGTAAGGTAGACAGAGTAGCTATTAACTCTATTTTATAGGTAAAGAAACTGAATTTAAGCTAGTTTGGATAACTTGAGAGGCAATAACATGGTCCACAGCACAGACCCTGGAACCTGCCTGCCTGGGTTTGAACTGTAGTTCCACCACTTTCCATCCACGAGCTCTGGGCTTGTTTCTTAACCTCTTCACGCCTCAGCATCTTCATGTGGAAAATGGAACTCATAATAGCTCCCATCTCACAAGACTGTTGCGAGACACCGACAAGTGTCAAATGCTTAGAGTGGTGCCTGAACTATTAAATATATTATAGAAGTATTTGCTACTATTTATTGTCATCAAGGCCATGCAGCAACTTGATGACCAGTGTGAAATAATAATCTGGATCTGCGATCTCTTGGTCCCGTGTTCTCTCCATCTCAAAGTCTTCTTGCTATTTGAGGAAGAAGAATCATTTATGGCTCAACCAGCACTGCTGGGAAAAACAGACCCCCTGACAACCATTCTGTATTTAAACTTCACTGTCCAATAGAAATACCATCCCAACCACATATGTAATGGTAGATTTTCTAGTAGCCACATTAAAAAAAGTAAAAAGAAACAGGTGGAATTAATTTTGATAATATATTTTATTTAGCTCAATATATCCAAAGTATTAGCATTTCAATATGTAATTAATACAAAATTATTAAAGAGATATTTACACTATTTTTTCATACTAAGTCTTGGAAGTCCAGGGGGTACTCATACAGCACATCTAACTTGGACTAGCCACATTTCAAGTGCTCCATAGCCGCATATGGCTTGTGGCTACCGTACTGGACAGTACAGGTATTCTCAACACAGCAAAAGGCATTGTTTTTGGTGGCTGGACACTCATATTATTTCAGACTATGTCCTGGAGATGGCAAATCAGAGCACATAGTGAGAGTCTTCCTGAGTTTTATTTGCAGGACGCTGAATCCTCTCCTTGCTTGTTCCTATCCCAACTTCATCGAAATAAGCCAATTATATATTTTTAAAACTATGTACTCAGTAATTAACCTTTTCACTTTTGATTTAACTTGAGTACAGCTTTCAATAAATCATGCCAAGACAATGCCAGACGCTACCCTTCAAGCAACTCCAAAGTGCGTACAACCTTAGAAGCCCCGAGCTCCCAACCAGATGAAACCCCTCTGTGACCAGGCCGCCTCGCCTTTTCTTCCCAGGACAAACCCAGGACCACTTGCCCTGACTCTGGTGAAGGTGGCCTCATATCGCCTCCCAGTAACTCTTGAGCAAAATGCCATTACCCCTCTTCTGCCATCCCCAGATATGGGAATGGAACGGAGGCTGAGAACAATTAGTGACCTGACCTGTCTGAGGCCAGGCAGCAATTTGTTACCAGCAGTGGAACACAAGCTCTCAGACCCCTGGGTGGCCTCTTTAAAATGCTCTACAGTGCAAGCATTGCATGATCCCAGCATTTTTATAAGAGCAGTGTTCAGGATGATAATAAATACATTCTCAGCATGCTTAGTGCTTTACTCAATTGATTTGATCTTCACAGCAGCCCTCTGAGGCTGTTGCTCTTATTAGCCCCACTTTACAGATGAGGAGACTGAGGCACGGAGAGTTATATGGCTTTCCTAAGGTCAGAGAGGTAAGAGGCAGAGTCAAATCCAGACAGAACCCAAGCTGCCCACCACACCATGGTGCCCCTTTTGACTGGGGTTGGCCTCCTAGCATCTTCTTCTCAGTAGGGAATGTAGGCTCTTGCTCTGTCCTCAGCACCTACACGGCAGCATGACACTGACCAGGTGCTCAGTAAATATCCATTGACTGACTGTCACCTGTTTGCTGCTGGTGATGTCCAACCTTAGCTTGAGACCACATGGAAGCAGATGGTTGCTCCACTTGATGCCTTTTGTCCTGTACTTGAACTGACTTTGACTTCATGCCTTGTCTCCTGGATTGCACTTGACTTTTGTCTGTGGCCTCTCCGTAACTCAGGCTTAAGACAGACCTAATCTTGGCACGAGCACCACTGAGTCCCATTTTCCCACCTGCTGAATGAGGACTCTGGGCCAGCTGATCTTGAAGGAGTACCAGGCTTCCCACCCCTTCACTCCTGGCAGGTTGGGATTGGCAGGTGGAGGAGTTGGGAGGTGGGGATAGGGTAGAGGCTGATGTGCCAGGATTTCTGAGAGCAAGAGAACATGCCCTGAGCCAGCCTTCATGGTTGGTTGCAGGGAGGAGAGCCTGGCACCAGCTACCCATCCACAGACCTTCAAAACCCAGCCTGGGTGTAGCAGGTTCTCATTTTCCTTCTTCTTCCTACCCCAGGCCCTAACTCAGGTCTGCCTGACTCCAGGGTGCATTTTATTTCCACACTGGCTGATGGCTGCAGGCCTGTCCTGAAAGAAACCGTCCTGTGCTCTCTTTCCACTCACCCACAAACACCTCTGAATGACTGCATCTGAATCACTCCTGATTTTTCTGCATCTGAATCCCAGGCATAAAGACCACTAAGGGCTTCCTTGAATGGGAGAGTGTCAGAGGTGCAGCCTCAGGAGGGCCCTGGGGAGTGCAGGAGGTCCCTTGTTGTCTGGGAACCTGCAGCCTGGTGGCTTCACCTCTTCCCCTGTGCAGGCTCAGGCCCCCGTCCCAGGAGGTATGCAAGCCCTTATGGACCAGGTCTGGGACCTTCACGCTCATGTATCCTGCTCCTGGTGGAGGGGTTCCTGGGAGAGGACACCTTGAACTTTGTGGGGAGAAGCTGGAGAGCTGGGCCATGAGTAGGGGTGGGATACAGGGCCAGCTAAACTAGGACTCAGGTTTTCCCCTTGAGTTTGATATCCTTTGATTCTCAAATGGGGACGTTTCCATGATACCACAAGGCAATGTTTGACCAATTGTCTCTCTCTCTCTCTCTGTCTCACACCCACCCACCCCACACCAGGCTTCAGATCTGAGGTCCTCAGGAATATTATTCAGCCATAAAAAAGAAGGGGTGACAACATAGGTGGACCCTGAGGGCCCTACGCTAAATGAGTTAAGTCAGACAGAGAAGGACAAATCCTGCATGGTATCACTTATACGTAAGCTCTAAGAAAAATAATGAAGAAAGAAAATGAAGTCAAAGTCATAGAAACAGAGAGTAGAAAAGTGGTTGCCAGGGGCTGGAGGAATTAGGCAGAGGTTGGTAAAAGGGTACAAACTTTCAACTAGAAGTGAAACCAAACAGGACCCTCCCAGGTACAGAAGCCCCTCTGTATCCCCTGTTTCTTGTTTGTAGAAAAAAAAGGCTTTAGTCTCCGTGGCCTTCCCTGAGTTCCAAAGAGCAGGCTCAAGCAGTTAATAGGACAAGAGAGTCACAGGACTGCTAGTGCCTCCTGAAGGGGGATAGATAACAATCTCATGCATGTCCTTGAGCTGTTCTGTAGAAACTAAGACCCCCACCAGGTGGAAGATGGTGACTACATGCTGGCCACAAGCATACAGACCCCAGACTGGTTGGAATCAGAAGGTTGAGATTCCAGAAACATCACCCTTATTTCCTCACCACAAACCAATCGGAAGAAAGTCACGGACCCTGCAGCCCTCACCCCAAATTTTGCCTATAAAACTCTTCCCCGAATACCCCTGTCAAGTTCAGGTCTTTTGAGCACGAGCCACCCATTCTCCTTGCCTGACCCTTGCAATAAAGCTTTCTGTGCTCCAAATTCTGTTGGTTTGCTTGTTTGGCCTCACTGTGCATCAGAAACATGAACTTGGGTTCAACAACATAAGATGAATGAGATCTGAGGATCTAAAGTAAAACATGATGATAGTTGATTACACTGTGTTGTATAATCAAAATTTGTTAAGACAGTAGAACTTAAATGTTCTAACCAAAAAAATAAATATATGATGAATGGTGATGAATGTGTTACTTAACTGGATGGTGGGAATCGTTTCACAATGTATATGTACATTAAATCACCACAATGTACACTTTAGATATCTTACAATTTTATTTGTCAGTTATACCTCAATAAGCTGGAAGAAAAAGGGCAGGAGGGCAAACCTCTCAGAGGATTTGATGTCACACTTCCAAACTTGATTAAACAAAGCCATCTGGAAACTCTCTTTCTCCCAGAGGCTGTTATTCTTTAACTCCCTCAAAAGCAGGGGTTAGTGGTGCTAAATGCAGAATGACATTTAGCCAACTGAGTAATAACAGCCCTGAGGGTCAAAGGCTTTGATGGAAAAGCTAACTTTTATCCCAAGCATTAGCAGACTGGATGTGGTTTGTGAAACCTTTGGAGCTTTAAATTGTCCGGTGCTCTCCATCCCTTCCAGGGGCAGCCTGGTCAATCAGGACACAGATCTCAGACAGGTCTCTAACCTCACCACCACCTGACAGCTCAATCTTCCAAAGGGCCTCAGTGCTTTCATTCTCTGCCCACAGAGACAACTAAAATCCGGAGACTCCTGGATGAAGGAGATGTAGCACAAGTCACTCTAACAGGTTGTGAAAGTGGTGAGCTGGAGATGGAGTCTGGGTGAGGACCATCCACCACCGATGGGGAGGCATGGGCTGGGCTCCTGGAGAAAGTAACGCGGAGCCGAGTCTGGAAGGGCGAGTAGGAGTCAGCTGGGGCATCCCTAGCATAGCGGACAGCCAAGCGTGCGGATGTGGTCCGCGTTAACTGGAGGGTCAGGCAGGACACACTTGCGGCCCCAGGAAGAAGCCATTCATGGAAAGCCTTGTGTGCTGTGATAGGGAGCTTGAACTTCATCCTGCAGGTAGTGAAGCACCAGCAGAGCTTTAACTAAGGCAGTAATGTGGACAAGTAATAGTAATAGCTGTACTTATTGAATGAATACTTTTTATATGTCAGGCATTGTCCTAAGTACTTTGCATGTGATTAAGTCACTAAATCCTTAAAACCTACAGGGCACATATTAATATTATTCCCATTTCACAGCTGAGGACACTGAGGCATAAGGTGCCCCCACAGTCACAAACCTCCTAAATTATACAGCTGGGATTTGAACCTAGGAAGTTTGGTTCCTGGGCCCACTCTCTTAGCCACTCTGCTATTACTTACAATTTTATAGTCATTTCTCTTCAAAAGGTATTTTAGGTGATTTATAATAAAACTACATATAGAGAGAGTAAGCAAATTAAAAATAAAATTCAAAATGAAGGAGAGAACAGAAACATGGCAAAGCAAGGAGAAGTTGATAGCAAGAATCCAGGATGGATAATCACAGAACTTGAGCCCTAGCCTCCACCTGAGCTTTCTGACAAGAAAAGTGCAAAATGTGTCAGGAATCAACAACCCTCTTACTTTTTGCCGGGTAAGGGGGAACATACACATTTATCTGGAGAGACTCGGCTTCCTTGTACGGAATTCTGGAAGGAAATTTGTTGTCTAATCCCTGATATTAAGTTCGATATAAGATACCAAGTGTATTAGTTTCTAGGACTGCTGTAACAAATTCCTGCAAATTTGTGGCTTAAAACAACAGAAATTAATTTTCTTACAGTTCAGGAGGCTAGAGGTCCAAAATCAAGGTGGAAGCAGGATTGGTTCCTCCTGGAGGGTTTGAGGGAGAATCCGTGCCTCTCTCCTGATGTCTGCTGGCTGCAGGCAAGCCTTGGAGTTCCTTGACTTGTAGATGCATCACTCAAATCTCTGCTTCTGTCTTCACGTGGCACTCTCCCTGTGTGTCTCTCATCCCTGTGACTTTGCATGGTCTTCCCCTCTGTGTCTTGAAACTACCTCTCCATTCTCTCATAAGGACATCAGTCATTGGATTAACGGCCCACCCTAAATCCAGGATGATCTTGTCTCAATATCTTAATTACATCTGCCAAGACAGTATTTCCAAGTAAGGTCACATTCACAGGTATCAGGGTTTGGATTCAGACATGGCATTTGGGGGAGCCACTATTCAATTCACTACACAAAGCATTCAACAGCAATTCTGCAAAATAATTAGAAGTATTTTTTTAATGCCTGTCTCTCACAGTGGTAAAAAGGCAAGGATAGTGTTTTGATTGCAATTCAGCCCACTTGAGATAGGTAGCTTCATTTAATTGGGCCACCAAGGGGCTTATGTGTCCTCCTGAAAGTGTTTCTGAATAGAATGTCTCGTGAGCTACGTGTCTCTGGTGGAGAGAACTTCACCGTAGGTGAACTCAGTTCATAAAACAGGTCTCTCAGTAGGAAGGAGAGTTTTTGGCCAGGGCCTGTTTGTGGGAGGCTGCTCGATCAGTAAAGAAGTTCCTAAGTAGGGGCACATGTGAGAATCACCAGGGAGATTTTGCAAAATGCACATGCCCCAGTTGCACCCAAAGCAAATGAAGCAGAACCTCTGACGTCTATTGTCCTTTCTCTTGTATGGGCTTTTTAATGGGAATTACCATCTGGGATGGAGTGGTTGGGACAGACTATTCTAGGCTCCCGCTTGTTTCCTTCCAGTCTAATGACATGGGGAGGGGGAGAGGGGGCACGTGTGCTAGGTGCTTTACATACTTTATTTGTTGTTCTGTTAAAATATGCATAACATAAAATTCACCATTTTCAGTGTACAGTTCAGTAACATTTAAAACATTCACCGTCTTGTCCAACCATCACCACTATCTAGTTCCAGAACGTTTCCATCATCCCAAAAGGAAACCCAGTACTCATTTAGGAGCCACTGCCCATCCCTCCCTACTCCCAGGCCTTGGCAACCACTGATCTGCTTTCCATCTCTGGATTTACCTATTCTGGTCACTTTATATAAATGGAATCACTCAATATGTAGCCTTTTGTGCTGACTTCTTCATCTCATGTGTTTTCATCCATGTTGTAGCATGTATCAGTGCTTTCGTCCTTTTTATGGCTGACTAATATTCCATTGTAATGGATATACTACATTGTGTTTATCCATTTATCACTTGATGGACGTTTGGATTCTTTGCACCTATTGGCAACTGTAAATAATGTTGTTATGAAGATTTGTTCACAGGTTTTTGTTTGAACACTTTCTTTTCAATTCTTTTTAGATACTTTTAAAAGTAGATTTACTAATATCTTATTTTACAGATGAAGAAATTAGGTGATGGAAATCATATTTGTTGAAGTCATCTAGCTAGTAAGTCACAGAGCTGGAATACAATTGCTGGTTTCTGTCTCCAGATTCTGGGATCTTTTCACTGTACGGTGAGCTATTTCTGAGAAGTCAGACCTGACTTGTCCCCTGTGGTAACCTAGGAGTTACACTTTCTTACTTTCTGTTCTCAACTTTGGATACTCTTTTTCAGGCATCCAAGACATGTTATGTCTGACACGAGCTTGTTCTTTCTTTGACGTCCCAGAAGAGCAGCCAGGATTTGAGTTTATGAAAGGAGGAGATTTGTGTGAAAAGCTACTTGAACACTTTATTATAAAGGATTACCCAAAGTATAGTGATTCTTTTAAAATGTGTAAATATACACCGTGAACTGACGGCATGATAAATAGTTCCTCTGTCATCATGATAAATGTACCTTATCCTCCTAGAATCAACTCTTTATTATGCTTATCGGTATGGATGTAGGATTTATAGGTGTTCACTTTCATAATCAGTCAAACATTAATGACAAAAGAAGACATTGGAGTTACTGTCATCTTGAGACTTGAGGAAAATGATGGTGAATGATGAAAAAAGGAAGAAAATGTGAAGCCTCTCAAGACAGAGCCAGTGAGATAGGATCTTTGAGATGCCTAGCAGTTACTGGAAGCAAAGGGAGAAAGCAGGGTCCCTGCTGAAGAGTGATGAGGGTCAGCAATTTTGGGGGCCAAGGCTAGAGTAATCCATGATGCTTTGGGCTTGAACTGTGGGAGCTGGAGCTTGTGTTTTGGTGTCCTGCCAGGAGGAAAATTCCCAGGTGGATTGGGGGAAGTTGTGTTTAGATTCCTGCCAGAAAAGCGCCATCATTCTCAAGGGCCAGATAGCCACTTGGGGCTTAAGAGAGGTGGGTCTGAATAAGCCAGACTTGGTTGTTATGCTTTGCCAAGCACTTTTTCCAGTTTATATACTGCTGCAGAAAAAAATCATCCTAAAACCATGCTTTAAAACAAAAATATGTATTATTTCTCATAGTTTCTGTGGGTCAGGAACTGGGGGACAACCCAGCTGGGTGCTTCCGGCTCAGGGTCTCTTATGCAGTTATGGTGAGTCACTTCTAGCTGGAGCTGGAATCAGGAGCAGGTGAGGGCTGGCCAGCACCTCTTTCTCTTCAGGTCATCTCAGGGCTTTTCTGCAGGGTCTCTCCACATGGACTAGCTTGGACTTCCCCACAGCATGGAAGCTTTGGGCTTCTGACATGGCTGCTCAGTGTCCCAGGTTGAGTATTTCAAGAGAGAGAGACCTGGTGGAAGCTGTACTACTTTCTATGACCTAGGCTCGGAAGGTCACAAAGCATCGGATTCACCACATTCCAGTAGTCGAGGCAGTCAACAGGCTTGCTTCTGTTCAAGCAGAGGGCACCTAGACTCCATCTCTTGGTGGGCAAGTGGCAAGGTTCTAGAAGAGTATGTGGGACTGAAAAGATGATTGCAGCCATTTTTGGAAAATGCAATCTGTAACTAAGCACCGTTTTTTCTGGTAATTTATGCAGTTTGTTACTCTCTCTTACTTCTTCTAGATTCTCTACGTGATAAGAATGATGATAGGAGGGTCTTCTCGTGCCCTCTCCTCTCATTGTGAGGAGAAGGCAGGAGAAGACCCAAGTGTAAACCCTGGTCATGAGGCTGTAGAGTCAGAATGTTTATTCACACATTTATTCTTTTTTTTTTTTTTAATAGGCTATATTTTTTAGAGCAGTTTTAGATTCACAATAAGATTGGGCAGAAAATACAGAGAGTTCTCATATACCCCCTTGCCCACTCACATGTATAACATCCCTCATCAACATCCCCCACCAGAGTGGTACATCTTTTGTAATCAATGACTCTACATTAACACATCATTATCACCCAAAGTCCATAGTTTACATTAGGGTTCACTCTTGGTGTTGTACCTTCTATGGCTTTGAACAAACGTATAATGACATATATCCACCATTATAGTATCATAGAAATAGTTTCACTGCCCTAAAAATCCTCTGTGTTCTACCTGTTCATCCCATACTTCTCCTCAACCCCTGGCAATGACTGATCCTTTTTACTCTCTAAATAGTTTTGTCTTTTCCAGAATGTCCTGTATTATGTCATACAGTATGTAGCCTTTTTCAGATTTGCTCCTTTCACTTCATAATACGCATTTAAGGTTACCCCATGTCTTTTCATGGCTTGATAGTTTATTTCTTTCTAGTGCTGAATAACATTCTATTATCTGAATGTACCACAGCCTATTCATCCATTCACCCACTGAAGGACATCTTGGTTGTTTCCAAGTTTTGATGATTATGAATAAAACTGCTATAAATATCCACATGCAGGTTTTTGTGTGGACCTAAAATTTCCACTACTTCAGGTAAATAAAGACATAAATTGATGAATCATATGGTAAGAGTATTTTTAGTTTTGTAAAAAACTGCCAAACTGTCTTCCAAAGTGGCTGTACAATTTTGCATTTCCACCAGCAATGAATGAGAGTTCCTGTTGCTCTACATCCTCACCAACATTTGGTGCTGTCAGTGTTCTAGATTTCAGCCATTCTAATAGGTGTGTAGTGGGTTCATTCATTCTTTCAGCAGATATTTACTCAGTGTCTACTATGTGCCAGATAATATCATCAGCACTTAGACCACATCAGTGATCAAAATACAGACATAGATCTCCACTCTCAAGTGGCTTCCATTCTAGTAGAACACGTATCAAGCGTACTCTATGTGCCAGTTTCTCTTGTAAGCACACCGCATATGTGATCTCATTTAATCCTCACAGCAACTCTATGAAGTAGGTACCATTTTTATACCATTTTACTCTGGCACAGAAAGGATGAGTAATGTGCCCAAGGTCACACAACCAGCAGGAGGTAGAGTCACAGTGTGTATCCAGGTGTCCAGCTCCGGAGTCTCTATGCTGTGCTGCCTCTAGATCTGGAAGGGATCTTGGAATTCAGTTAGTTCATCCTTATTCCACAAATGTGGACTCACAGGTTCCAGATAGTCAGGTGACTTGCCCAAGATCAAAGAACTGGTTAATATCAAAACTGGGGGGCTTCCCTGGTGGCGCAGTGGTTGAGAATCTGCCTGCCAATGCAGGGGACACGGGTTCGAGCCCTGGTCTGGGAAGATCCCACATGCCGTTCAGCAACTAGGTCCGTGAGCCACAATTACTGAGCCTGCGCGTCTGGAGCCTGTGCTCCGCAACAAGAGAGGCCGCGATAGTGAGAGGCCCGCGCACCGCGATGAAGAGTGGCCCCCGCTTGCCGCAACTAGAGAAAGCCCTCGCACAGAAACGAAGACCCAACACAGCCATAAATAAATAAATAAATAAATAAACCCAAAGTTTAAAAAAAAAAAGAAAAACATTGGTGTCTGGGTCCCAGCCCCAGAGATTTTGAAAAAAAAAACAAAAAACTGGGACTGAAATCTTATCTTCTAGAACATGACTCTTTTCACTGTACCCTTAGATTATTTGGGCAAAGAATTCTGTGAAGGATGAGGACTTACCTATATCCTCCTTCCACCCCTCCTCCCGCCCCCCCACACCCCGCTTGAATGGTATTTCTTTCAATACTCACTACTATTTTTTCTATATTGTCTACTCGTCTGTAGTCCTTGTTCTGTCCTCCACGAGTGGGTAGAAGATGCCCTGCTCAAGTTCCCAAATGGTGTTTTTCAGCCTAGAATAGCTCCTTCTCGTCTGAAGGCGCATTTTTCTTCCTCCTGATCATCCATGGGATAAATGCTGTATGTGGGTCTCTGGGACCATCATCACCCTTGCCAGTTTTGGCCTCTCCTTTCCTCAGCCATCCGTGAGCCCACTATTCCCCATGGCAGTGCCACCACGGTGTGCCTACCCAGCGTTGGTAAAGAGAAAGAACACAGGGATTAGTTGTTCCTTCTCAAGCAGCCATCTCTGTTCATGAGGGGCCATGGAGGGAGGCACGACAAGGACGGTGCTCTGTGCATCTCTCGTTTTCCGTCAGAGCCATCTTAGTCACCAGTGGCCTCTCAACCGCAAGGAACCTGCTGGGCCTAGGGAGCAGAGTGGAGCACGAATGTCCCATCACGGGGGACCAGACAGCAGAGCTGTAGAATTCCAGCTGGAAGTTAGAGTTTGGCAGGCATCCTTCTCAGATTTTCCAGAACAGTTCCAATTTCATGCAACATAATTATTTTTAATAAAGATGGCTCCTTACATAAATAACTAAATGTAATTTAATTTCTGTGCCTTTTAGAGGAGTTTTCATTTAAATAAATCCTCTAATCAGAAAAACAAAAGCCTTTCTCAGTGCCAAGTTACGTATTCAGACTTTGGAAATATAGTCCCCTTATTTGTGGATCATCTTGACTAGAAAGGTGTCAAAGAGGAAGTTGGCTGGGCTCAGATCAGAGAGTGAGGGAGTTGGAATCACATGCCTCCCCTGACTAAAGGAGGGCCATCATGTATGAGTGTACAGGTTGTGCATTGTACAAGGCTGCCATATATAAGGATTCTCTACTCACATTGTAGACGTCATTGATGTGTATGTTTATTACAACAATTTCATGACGGGTGGGCAGATTTTATTCTAGTATAATCAGTATACAATATTAAGACAATTTCAAACAGAATGAAGCAACATGTTTTAAGGGAAGGGTACCTGTTCTAATTTGCACAGTCATGTCCTATAGACCACAGGTGATCTAGACTAAATGTCCAGTCCCACACAAGTCACGGCCCTGGGATAGAGAAGCCAGGATTCAGAGCAATAAAAAGAAGGTGGAACAGCTGACTGTGGGACCTAACACATCATTCACACATCATTTCAGTGCTTCTCAAACTTGGCTGAACATTAGAATTTCTTGGGGAGACTTAGAAAATATTGGTGTCAGGGTTCTACCCCTAGAGATTCTGATCTAGTTGGTCTGGAATGCAGTCTGGGCTTTGGGATAATTGCAGGTTCTTCATGTAACTCTAATGATCTGCCACGGTTGAAAGCATTGCATTATTTTTCAGATGGGTGACAGATGAATAAATAAATGGATGGATTAGCGGATGACTGCATGGATGAGGTGCATAGATGGATGAATAAATGAATGAACCAGGAATTGGTCATAGAGTTCATGGCTCAATATGGTTGTCATGACGTGGCATCTGCTTAGGTCTCCAGACACATTCTCTTTGATCATGCCCCAACTACTGCCATCCATGCTCCAGCCATACTGAATTTCAATCAGTTCTAATGTGGCGACTCTTTTGCAACTCTGGGCCCTTATCTTCCCTGTTCTCCTTAATTAGAATGCATTTCCTGTTTCTGTTTGCCTACTAGCTCCTACTCACATTTCAGGCCTCTACTTAAAGATAATTTTATCCTAGACTCCTCTTAACCCTGGGTCAGATGCCTGCCCTCTGTGTTCCCACGACCTTTTGTCCTTCTGCATCAGAGAATTTATCACCTGGAATTGCCAGCTGGGCTCAGAGGGGGAGAAATGGGAAAAGCCAACGGTTCATTTCTCCTGGCCCCATGCTGTGTGGCCTCAGCCCGATTCAAGCATTTGAAGACAAGTACTTACTTGGACAAAATCTGCCCATCATCCTCTGAGGGCTTAATAAAGAATGTGATGCCTTTGGATGACGCCTCCTCCTCTCTCCCTGCCCTGCAGTTGTCATTTAAATCTGCCATGTGTCAACCTATAGAGTGAGAGTGGCTTTCTCTATGTCCATACAATACTAATCAGGATGAGAGAATCTTGACAGTAAGAGCCAGAAGGGACCTTAGGAATACTTGCATCAGATTCTGCATTGTAAAGATGAGCAAGTGGCTATTTCACAGGCAATGACTTGCCCAGGGTCACACGGTGAACTAGTGATAGAACTAGGGCTCAAACCCAATTTCCTGGCTCCAAGCCCAGCTGCCCCCCACATTCAAGTAATCTTTGGAAATTTTCCCCAAACTCTAGAGTTTGGCCTCTTCTCCCGTATCCTTCCAGCGCTGAGGCAATCGTACGTGAGAGGAGCCCTGCATTAAAGTCAATACGAGGATGTGGTGGGAGCAGTTGGCAGGTACTGTCTTTATGGGCATAGTTACCCTCTGAGCAGCTCTTAAAGATAAGACATGCCCATGAGGGTGTGGTCAATACTTTATAATAACTTTAAATGGAGTATAATCTATAAAAATATTGAATCACTACGTTGTACACCTGAAACTAACATAATAGTGTAAATCCACTATACCTCAAAGAAAAAAAGTTGAGTTTTGCATAAAATAGGAAGATTTGGCGACACTGGCCCTCATTCTTTTGAAGCATCCATAGCAGGGGGGAGAGCAGTGGCTGCCCCTCGAGACAGGGCCCCAGCTCCCCTACGCCCGCTTGATGTGGTCCCACTTGGTTGATTTTTGATTTTGTTGCTTGTGCTTTAGGTAGGATATCCAAAAACTCATTACCAAAACCTTTGTCCAGGAGCTTTATTTCCCTGTTTTCTTCTAGGAGTTTCATGGTTTCAGGTATAGACCCCCTTTAAATCATTAGAAAGTAATACCTGCACATGGTACAAAATTCAAAAGGTCAGAGTAAAAGTAAACCTTTCCGATGCATCGCTGAAGCCTCTTAGCTTCCCTTACTGCCTCTGTTACCAGTTTCTTGTGTATCCTTCCAGAGAGATCTTATAAATATATTAAATATATGCATATAAATAAATATATGAATACTTCTTATACAACATTCACACTGTTCTGTAGCTTCTTTTTTCACTTAATATACCTTGGAGATTTTCCACATCAGAAAGAGTGACCTCTCTTTTAATGGTTGCACAATATTCTATAGGAGGATGTGCCATAAATTGACTTAACCAGTCTACTATCAATGAACATTGAGTTTGCTTCCATGCTCTTGCTATTTTTAACACTACTGAGATGAATACAATGTATATGCACATTTTGCAGGCATGCATGTATCTGTAGGATAAATCCCAGGACACGGGATTGTCGTGTCATGGGATATGTACAGTTACATTTTGATAGACATTGCCAAACCACCCTCCAAAGAAGTATAATTCAAACTAAAACAGACTTATTAAAGCTCTACTGCAAACCTAACCCATCTATTTTCCTATGACAGAGATGTACTAAGTGCTCAGGGTCCTTTTTTTTTCTCTGCCCTTATTCATTCATGCCTGCCATACCAATCTTGAAATGGAAATAGTTACAACTTCCAGAGTTGTTTTGAGGGTTTCTTTAGAGAGCTTGGCACTGCTTCATCCTTTTTCCCCTTCAGAAGGTTTCCGAGAGAATCTTCTTTGGTCATCCATAACAGGCAAACGCCTGGCCCTGACTGCAGCAGCAAGGTGCTCGCGCCACAGAACGACTCCCGTGGTAAGTCAACATGTTCTTGAGCATATATCGCTCTAAACTAAAGGTTCTCCTAACACCTTTGCTTGAATGTTTTAGACTGTTAAACACTAATCAATGAAGAATTTCATTTAGGTGAAAGAAAAAGACGAAAGCCGTCATTCTTTGGAGTAAAAATATTGACTTATCACCAGTGAAGTGGAAAATGACTTGTTTCTTAGCCTCAAGGTAATCAAAGAGCAAATGCCATCGTAAATTGAAAAACAGCTCTTTGGATGGTCTTATATTATGATTGCAATGACTCCTGATCTCTTCCTTGTCATCTACCGTGCCACCCTGTTTTTTTTTATCCTTCAGATTAACTTTCTTTGTTCTCCACGTAGAGGCAGAGACTATTACCAATGGCATTCCAATCGACTTTCTTTTGCAAATTCTCCTCTGGGTTACTTCTCAATGTCTCCCACAAATAGAAGAAGTACGGTCAGGCAAGGGCAGGGGACACGGGCCCAGCAGCCAGTCTGGGGCACTAGCTGTCAGTATCTGGACTGAAGTTCTGTGAGAGGTTTGAGAGCTTCCCTTGGGATTTCGCCTCCTCTGGCCTGAGGGTAGGTGATCAACGGAGAGGATTCCAGAGAGCTCAGTCCACACTGGGGGTGGAGGGGAGCTGAATACCTTCAGATTCATATGCAAAAGACCTCTCTGCAAAGGAAAAGACTAGTAATTGGGATGAATAAGTATTATAATTCTACAGTTTAAAATCTTTCTTAAGTATTTTTTAGTCTTGATACAAATTACTGCCTGGGATTGTGTTTTTTAAACAGTGGAATAGTTTAGGTATTTAAGTTCCAGCCCTCACAGTAAGCTATTTTTATATTGATTTTTATCTTTGCCAAAGTGGTGTTAATAGCAAGCAAGGGAAGAGAGAGTGTATTGTAGACCCACCAACACTGCATTAAGTCCAGTTCACCATTATTGTGTCTACAGTTGCAGCACAGATTTGCCCAAAGCTGCTGAAAAAATGCCCAGGGATGTCTTCCCCCTGAATGATGTCTCAATGGCAGGACAGTTTGGGAAAAGTTGGCCTAAAACTAAAAACCTCTTCCTAGGCGTGGGTGGGAGGAGGCAGTTGCTGTCAGAGCAGCGATTCTTGACCTTGGCTTCACCCTGGAATCATGTGGGACCTTTCAAACTCCTGATGCCTAGACTGCACCCCAGCCTAGACCAAGGAGTCAGGATCCCCAGTGGGGATGGTTCTGGTGGGAGAAGGGGGGCAGACCTGGGTGAGAACTTCTGCGTTAGGGAGTAAAGACGCCATTTTGGAATGTCTCCATTTCCCCCTTGCTCTGAGCTTAGTGGGCAAGAGGAGAATGGGAGAAGTGAACAAGAGGATGGACTGGGGCCTTTAAACCACCTTGGAGAATAAACACCCCACCCCTGGAAGCACGGGCGCTCCACTCCCCCTAGTGGCAGTTGAGAGAGGGAGCTGGAAGCTGGACATGGGGGTTCCTGTCCCGGTTGGGTGCATCCAAGTAGGCTGAGAGTCTTCTCCCGGCTTCCTTTGTATAAAATACATATAAATGGATGAGGATATGCTTATATATTTGTATACTTATTTAAATAGGATTTACTTGTTTTTTTTTATTATTTATAATAATGCTATAAATAATGTAAATATATACACAGGTGTCAGCCACGAAGAGCTCTAGCATATTCTGGGTTTAGAACAGGCAGGGGACGGTAAGGCCAAGCAGTGACCCCAGATGCTTTTCCCTGGGTCTCAGAGCGGATCCCAAATGGAATGGTAGGGCCTGATGCCTTATTCTGAACATGTGGGCTGGATGGATTGGTGGGCACACCTGTTTCCCCAGCCCTTCAACATAAGCACACACACACTCCTCCAGTTGCAGCAGACCAAAGATATGCCTGTTCCTTCCTAAAATTTCAGCATTGGACTGGGTCATTTTCCCCATACAGCCCCCAACACTGACCCTTTTGCATCTTTCTCCTCACATTTAAAGCCAACCACATACATTCTGACATATGTACAGAAGCCACGATATTCTTTATCCCCACTTAGATA
This sequence comes from Balaenoptera ricei, assembly GCF_028023285.1. Classification (NCBI taxonomy): domain Eukaryota; kingdom Metazoa; phylum Chordata; class Mammalia; order Artiodactyla; family Balaenopteridae; genus Balaenoptera; species Balaenoptera ricei. Next base: position 65,592,271 of record NC_082642.1, read on the forward strand.
ACATTTCCTGCCCCAGGACAGGGTGTGGGAGTATAGGGATAATGATTTTTATCCTGAGACTGCTGTGCTCAGCCCACCTTCTGCTTATTAAATTGGGCTTCTGTCCCCTTTACATACTGCAGAGCAGAGGTGAGGGGGCAATAAGCCATGAACACCATGTCTAGGGACCTCAGGGAGAGCGTCACAGAGACTGGCCCTTGTGCTTTCCCACTCAGGTGCACACAGGGCCCAGGGCAAGATACCAGTGGACACCCAACGCCATATGTCTAAATACTTAAAAGTTTTATGTCAAGATAAGAGACTGATAAATGAATATATTCCATCCTCCTACTCTCACAAATATATCTTTAGAAAGACCTGGGAGGCCAAGCTCAACTGTAGAATTCTTGTATTCCTCAGAGCTCCTCCCCAGAACATGATGACATGAAACAGGCAGCCCCAGGCTCCCAATACCTGATGACAGCCTATCCACCTGCCTTTCCCTCCCCTGGCTCCATCCTATCCCACAGGAACCCCCTGCATGTAGGCACACTGGCTTCCCTGCCCAAGGTCTGTCCACACTACCTTGCCAACAGCCAGAGCCTAAATGGTAACACAGCCCACCCTTTAGAAAATGGAGCCACGGGAGACAAGACTGAGGCCGGTCTTTCTGGGCAATAAAAGCTTTTGCTGATGTTAGCCACTTCTGACCTTAATGCAGCTCCTCGACAAGGATTTCCTGGCAAGATCTAAAGGAGGAGAGCCTTCACTTGGAAGCCAAGAGCTCTGGATCCCGAAGTTTACTCACTGGTCAGAGCCAGTTCAGCTGACCTCACCTTATCAGGCATGCAGTTATAGAGAGGACTGCATGACTCATCTCTTGGTCTTCTTGAAATGGTTTATTGCCAAGGTTGTTTACACATGCCTTGTATCAATCAGCATAGGCTAAGTTGTGCTGCAGTAAAAAACAACCCCCAAGCCTCAGTGACTTAACACAAGTTTAGATCTTACTAGGATGACCATACATTTTGAATTGTGCCTGTTGACCCTTTCACTCTCAAAATTGTTCAGTTTGGAATCCTAGTCCTCAATCACACTACATGTCTAAAGCAAGTCAGAAGAAGGTTTAGCCCACTGTAAATGCTCAGAGACTCAAGCTGGAAGAGGCATCATCCTGACACATCCTTTCATCATCATTTCAGCAATGGGAAGGGACCGAGGCAAATTGCACATTGACTTGTAAAGCCACCACTCACAAATCATTGGCTGAAGATGATCACGTGACCACATCAAATCTCAAAGGGGAGGTGAAATGCAATACCTGAATTTGTGAATAGCACTAATGACTACACTGATTAAGATCAAAGGTTTTATTCAGCATTCAGAAACCATCAATAAAGGTGAAGTTTATAAATGCTTCATCTGATTTTGTTGTAAATGTTTAATTAAATAGATCTTGACTAGCCTAATCTAATAAACCATGCTTCCTACTCCTCAAACAATCACAAGACATTGGGAAAAGAAGGTGCTCTGGGATACTCCATCTATTTGTGGCCTTAAGTTTGGTTCTACTCTTCTCTGCCATATCTTACTCCTGATCCCACCTTGTATTCAAACCCCTCCACTATAGTTCTACTATAGTTATAGTAGTATAGTTCTACTACTCCTTAACCCATTTTTGCCTTCCCCTAATCCTTAAGAGTAGCAAGCTGTCTCATCTGTGACCTCTCTCTCTGGCCATGACTCTGCAGGCAGAAACATTTCTTCAAATTTATCTCAGCCCCTGACACCCCTGTCCTTCAACTTTCAGATTTTTCTCAATGCAGTATGATGATTTATATAAACCATTCTATAAAATGTGTTTTAATAAACAAAAAGTAGGTCACTAATAAAGCAAATGCTATCAAAGTTTATGCAGAAAAGGAATGCAGTATTCAGATGCCACAAAGTATAAGTCCTGTTGCTGCGCTCTGCTTAAATGTATTGATAGTTGGACCCCACATTTAAAAGGGGCCCTGGAGACAATCAGGAGGGGAATGTCTAAGATAAGAAAAGTATAGGAAGTGTGGAATGTGACTATGAAGGAGACTGGTAAGGTACGTGAAGATTACGGTGCAGACCCCATAGGAGTTACCATGACCCCCGTCACTAAATATCTGAAATGCCCAACTGAGTGTGGCACTGGTATCAGCACCCTGAGTATGATACTGGTATTGATACTCTGAGTATGATATTGGTATTGATACTCTGAGTGTGGTACTGATATTGATGGTATCCAGGGTGGTGCCACCACTACTATGATTACTACTTCTACTTATTACGATTGTTGTTCTTTCTTTGGAAGGATTCTTCTGATTTCATTCAGTTGGCTCATTGTCCAAAGCATAAAAATAAATGAATCTTTAAAGGACACTGGAAATTTTCCTTTATTGCTAATTTCGGAAGCTGATGATGAATGGCTTTTGCAGAAAATTAGTATGAGCTGTTCATTAAAAACACATCATGAGACATGCACCTTGCCTGGCAAAGAACCATAATCTGACCCACAGAATTCGATTTCCAAAACCTTATGGAAGATTGTACAGCATTAGAGAGAAACTCCTTATCTAAATCATTTATGACCTCCAACAACTATGTTAATTTATGGTTACATCCTTTCACAGTTGCTAGGCATGACCGTCTTAGACATACACTCAGAAGCTTGGAAATCAGCCAAAACAGTTAGGCAGTGGATGCTGTTATGAACACAGACATATATTTTTCTTAGTAGAGTTGTCATTTCCTACTATGGTTTAAATGCCAAATGTGTAAATAAAAGGACAACAGGGTGACAGAAAAAGGGATATCCTATAGTGAAAGACCTTTCTAGAGAATAATAAGCAATCTGACATTCCTTGGTCTCCTAAACTTGGAAGTCTGTCACTTTGTTGCTTAGAATTCTAGCGACTATGGATTTATGTAAAATTTAAATGTGTTATTGGGGATGAACAAAAATCCATAAATAAGAAAATAAAAATCTCTACTTTGCACCTTAGTCATCCCCCTACCCAGTCAGTCCTTTTTATCAAGCCTCGTACTTGGAAGCAAAATGAGATTGCTCCATCTGCTTTCTCAGTCCCCCGAAGGTAATGTTATCAATAAGTGAAATAGAGAACCAGAAATAGAAAATAGGGAGAAATCACGGACCTGAAAAGTCCCTACCATTGGATAGTTAAAAGATTTGCCTATAGCGTAACACAGCTGATCGTCTAAGTCAATCAAATACCCATTCTCTTTATCTTCTGTCTTTCTCTTGAAACTTTCTTATCTTTCAAATCACTTATCATTTTGAAAGAATCTGGGTAGAGAGGGGAATCTGGATACAAGACTCTATGAGAAAAACAGAAAAGCCAGATAACCAAGAGAAGGCTTAAAGTGAGTATAGGAGGCAAAGCATTTACCACGGTGAATAGGGTGGCTGTGAGGTTTCCTCTGGAGCTTCTGTGCTCTTACATGGATCTGCTTCCTCATCTTGATGGTTTGATCAGAGGGGGGAACATGAATCAAGAAGGATCAGTGAGACTTCCCCAGCTCTTTCAGACTTGGAATCAAGAAAGAACACAAATAGGGACTTCCCTGGTGGCGCAGTGGTTAAGAATCCGCCTGCCAATGCAGGGGACACGGGTATGATCCCTGGTCCAGGAAGATCCCATATGTCATGGAGCAACCAAGCCCGTGCGCCACAACTACCAAGCCCACGTGCCACGACTACTGAAGTCCGTGCACCTAGAGCCCATGCTCCGCAACAAGAGAAGCCACCACAATGAGAAGCCCATGCACCGCAATGAAAAGTAGCCCCTCCTCTCACCGCAACTAGAGAAAGCCCGCACACAGCAATGAAGACCCAACACAGCCAAAAATAAATAAATAATAAATAAATAAATAAATTTATAAAAAAAGAGAAAGGAAGAACACAAATAGTCTCTCTCTAATAGCTGAATTCTATTGAATACTCTGCTAGAGAAGCAAGGATGGTAGACAGAGAAAGAGGAGAAGAAAGATGCAGTTGCTTGAGATGGAGAAAGAGTTCCTGGCAGCATTCAAGTCCCTGGTTCCAGTTGACTTGGAGACTCCATTGCCCTTTTCAATACTTGGATTTTCCATAATATAGCACCAATAAAATCCATTTTCACTTCAAGGCTAGTTCAAGTTCATCCTTGTAACCAAGAGTATTAATGAAGACAGTCACCAAATCCTGTTGAAACTCTGCAATACTGGGTCACATGTTCCTGCTTTTCCATTTCATCTACAGGATGATATGTCCCTGGGTGCAGAATGGCACTTTGCTTATCTTTATTCCCCTTCCAACCTAGCACAATGCTTGGTACAAAGGAAGCACCAGGAAAGCTTGCATTGAGATGATTTCCTGCAGCACACCCCAGTGGCCCATCTGTGTTTCTTCAGCACTCTGATTCAGAGATTACCTATGTGTGTCCTATACCAGTGATATGTAGCAGAGGCTTGATTAGGATATAGAAGCAAGTGTGTGGCCTAAGAGGCTGGGCTTGATTTTGGCTCTACCATCAAACAGCTTTCCATCATCACATTTGATCCACATTTCTTACCACTCCTTGTCCATGTTAAAAGGATGAGGCTATTTCTTCTCAATCTGCTCCGTGCCTCTCTCCAACGGATTGTTTTCTTTTTTTGAATTTTATCTTATTTTATTTTTTTATACAGCAGGTTCTTATTAGTTATCTATTTTATACAGATTAGTGCATATATGTCAATCCCAGTCTCCCAATTCATCCTACCACCACAACTGCCCTCTCCCACCCCCAGCTTTCCCCCCTTGGTGTCCATACGAGCAACAGATTGTTTTCTTAGATGAAACAGTGAAAATAATTTTCAACACGGAACAACAGCCTAACATGTCCTCTCAGCATGCACCTTGTGAAGAAGACAGAAAATGTGGGGAAAACAGGAAGAGCAGAATGACACAGGAAGGGTGGGCTCTTGGAAAAACTGTCAGAAAGACATACATCTTATACCAAGGTCTTCTGTCAGCCCCCTGCCTTCTGTTGGCCAGAGTTCGGCCTTTTCGCTTCTCTGCCACTCCCTCCTCTTCTGTTTCATTCCAGGGCATTCAAGCCCAGTGATTTGTTTTGGAAATGCTATCATTTCTTAGCTTAGCTTTTATCTCAGTTGGGTGCCTTTCCTGTCTCACTGCTTTCCTTTCAAGGAGGCAGAACCAACATTTGACTCTGGGAGTTTTATTCAACACACCCCTGTGGTTAGATGAAGCTAAAGAAACTTTGATTAACAAGCCTACCCAGGTTCTGGGATGGCCTCGGGTGTGTTTCTGCCACCCTCTGAAGCCGGAAAGAGAGATGAAGTGAATGGAGCTTCTGTTTGGAATACTGGCCTTGTAAATAAACCCCGGCAGGGTGGAGCCCGAGGATGATCTGCTCGTGTCTGTGTGGAGAAACCTCCACCATCATCAAAATTGTTACAGATGGTGACACTGGAGTCGTGACTAGAGTTCCAAGATTTCCGTGCTGCCCAGGCCAGTTTCTGCTGATGCAAAGTTGGCCTTCCCAGGCAATGCAGAATTCCTCACTGGGATTCTGGGGACTTCACAGATGAGGAGGGACCAAAAGGGAAGTCAGGCATACAGAGATGATCCCACCTCTAGATGGAAAGAAGTTCCTACAAATGACTGGCAAAGAGCTGTGGGAAATATTGATAATCATCTTTGTCATCACCCTAAAATTTTATATTTGAGTAGTGTTTTCAAAATAGTTTTTAGATAGTATGAAGAGGTAAGTTTTAAAAATATATATATTTTTTAAAATTTATTTTTACAGATTACTTTCATAATTATTAATCCACTTGTTCTTCCAAAACCTTGAGGGCTAGAACTCTTCAGAGAGGGGGAGACCATGATATAGTGGCATTGCTAATCTATAAGTGCCTTAGAAGCCTGAGGTCATCAGCCCAGGCTCACTGCAGATGGAAAGGGGAGAATCTAAGAGCTAAAACGTATAAACTAAAGCATCATAAGAATTGGAAGAAAATACGAGAAACTAATTTCAGCATCGTGGTGGGAAAGAAGGACAAATTTTGCTTATCAAGTCACAAAATCCCAGAAGCCCTGTGGAGAAGATTAACAGACTGGGCTATATGAAGAGTTTAAAAAAAAAAAAAAGTTGGTTTATTCTCTTATCTTTCATTATGAGGGTTTCATCAGGTGTCTGGGGATCCTTGCCCATCTGCTTATGAACATGAATAGAGGGAAGAGCTGATTGGAAACTGAGTGTGTGCCTAGGGCTTCTTGACACTGAACTTCCCTGTTGAGTGAACTGAGTGGGCCATTTACTGAGGCATTCCTGAAGTCCATATATTAATTTCCTTTTTCTGCTGTAAATCAGCACACATTTAGTGGCTTCAAACACCACAAATTTATTATCTTACAGTTCTGGAGGCCAGATTCCTAAATAAGTCTCACTGGGCTAAAATGAAGATGTCAGGATGTCAGATGTTGTGTTCCTTTCTGAAGACACTAGGGGAGAATTTGTTTTCTTATCATTTCCAGCTTCTAGAGGCTGTCTGCATTCCCGGCTCCTGACCTCCTTCCGTTTTCAAAGCCAGCAATGACCTGTTGTGCCTTTCTCATATTTCATTACTCGGATCCCTTCTGCCTCCTTCTTCCACATTTAAAGACCCTTGTGATTACACTGGCTCCACCCAGATAATCTAGAATAATCTCTCTTTTAAAGTCAGTTGAAGAGCAAACTTAATTTCCCTTTGCTACATAACACAGCCACAGATTCCAGAGATTAGATTGTAAACGTCTTTGGGAAGGCCTTTATTCTGCCTATTACAAGTGTCTGTACACTCATATGCATGTACATGCACAGTAAAAGGCTGGAAGGGCATATATCTAACTATACAGCAAATTAAAATACAGTGGTTGCTTCTGAAGAGGGAATGGGAGTTGGGTGAGAAATAAGGGAGAACTGTCATGTTTTGCCTCATGATTCTCACATTTATTTTGGAGTAACAAACCTGAACTTAAAGATTTATAAGCATAATCATAAAATATTATTGAATTTTAATTTATTTATATTTTTCATTTGAACATAATGTATAATATTATGGTAGAGTAAGAAATATATATTTTGGTGTTCATCCTGGACTCTTGGCCAGAGTTTCTAAAATCCTTATAATTTCCTAAGGGGTAAGAGTAATAGGAGGGGCTTCCCCTTCCCCGGTGGCGCAGTGGTTAAGAATCCGCCTGCCAATTCAGGGGACACGGGTTCGATTCCTGGTCCGGGAAGATCCCACATGCCGCGGAGTAACTAAGCCCGTGTGCCACAACTACTGAGCCTGCGTGCCGCAACTAATGAAGCCCGCACGCCTAGAGCCCGTGCACCACAAGAAAGAGTAGCCCTCGTTTGCCGCAGCTAGAGAAAGCCTGCGCCCAGCAATGAAGACCCAACACACCCAAAAATAATAAATAAATAAATTAATTAATTAAATAAAATAAAATTAAAAACAAACACAGACTCTTTAAAAAAAAAAAAGGAGTAATAGGAGCATCTTTTGTTAAAATATTTGGTTTTTGTTCCCAGTTCTGAAATAGCTCCAGGTCAATAAAAGTGAAAGGAACGTCTTTTGTTATTCACGATAAGACCCCTTCAACCACACCTGAATTAATGTTAATGAGGTGGTTGTTGGAAAGCCCCCCCCCACCCCCCCACCCGCCCCCGGGAATACCAACAGTGTGATTAGAGGGTTGGAACTTTCTGCCCCACTCCGTAACCTCTGGAGCAGGGAAAGGCTGCAGGCTGAGTTAATCACTAATGGCCAATGATTTAATCAAGCATGCCTACTTAATAAAGCCTGCATAAACACCCTAACAACGAAGTTTGCAGAGCTTCTGGGTTGGTGAACAAGAACAAGTCCACGTACTGGGCGGATGATGTGTCTCACACTCCACGGGGACAGAAGGTCCAATGCTCGGGACTCTTCCAGACCTTGCCCTGTGTATCTCTTCATCTGGCTGTTTGTTTTCATCCTTTAATAAATCGGTAATAGTAGGTAAATTTCCCCTGGGTTCTGTGAGCTGTTCTAGCCAATTATTGAACCTGAGAGGCGGGGGTCATGGGAATTCCCAATTTATAGCTGGTCGGTCAGAAGTACAGATGACAACCCAGGACTTGCAATGGCATCTGAAGTGCAGAAGCACTCCTGTGGGATTGAGCCCTTACCTTGTAGGGTCTGGGCTAACTTCAGGTAGTTAGTGTCAGAAGTGAGTTAAATGCAGGACTCTGACTTTGCTGAGAATTGGAGAGTTGCAGAAAAACCCACACAGTGAATGTTAGAAGTGTCATGAGGGTAGAGGAGACAGTTTTATTCTAATGTACAGTCTCAGTTTTAATATAAAATCTCAGTCTGTAGTAAGCAATACTATACTTAATGGGTTCAGTGGTAGAATTATTGAGAGGTCAGTGTAAAACTGTGGATAAAAACAGAGGTATAAGCATTCTGTTAACAAAATCTGCCCATTTGTTTTGTTAATTGTGACTATAGAAGTATATAAAGAACTGTCTTATCTGCCTCTGGGAAGTACACTTGTGTCAGATGGAATGAAAGGTGTGTGTGGTGTGAGATCAATGCTGAAGTTTACAGAAAGTTGACACATTTCCTGTTACATTCTTGTACCTTGATTATAGGTTGTTAGCTATCTCAACAGGTGCTTCTATGTCACTAGTCTTCGGGAATTTCACTCCTTTTCATTTCTGACACACCTCCTTCTTCTGTCTTCTTTGTCTTCATGGCCTTTCCTTTTTTCAACTGTTCTTATACTCCTTGAATCATTTAGACTTTTGATTAAATAAATACTCTAAAATACATGAAAGTATTTGCATAAATATACCCTCACAGATGCATATAATTATTAGAAATGCTTTTATGCCTTACTTTTAAAATAAATGACACCAGCTTAAAGTTACACTTAAAGAAATTCTAAGCTTACTTTAAAAAATTAGCTGCTTGAACACATACAATTCTTCTAAGGGTGACCCACCTCACATATATCAAGGTAAACACTTGTAAATTAACAGCAATGGTTTTTTGAGAATCACAGGATGCTTGAACATTCATCGGTTACAGTGAGTATGTGAAAAATCACACCAGGCTCTGCATAACTCTTTTAAAGCAAGAATATATGTGAGGTTTTTTTTTTGTTTTTGTCTTTAATGAGAGAGAGAGAGAGAGACTGAGATTCTCATGTAGAGAAGAACTGGTGTTTGGAATGGATCGGTGGGTGGTAGAAGCATAGCAGAGTGGCTGCCTGCCACCTAGCAGATCAAAAAGAGGGGAGTGAAGGTGTTGGCTAACTCAGTTTGTGGAGGATGGTTTCTCCGTGTGGCCCTTGGCAGCCATCCAGAGGGGACACTGAGGTAGACCTGCAGCAGGAATAGAAAGGGTGTTACTCAGGGCTGAGAAGTCAGAGAAAAGTGTCCTGCAGGGAGTTTTCATTTCTGCTGAAGTAGAGAGAGAGAGGAGAGAGATTCTCCCATTTCCAGAAGAGTCCAACAGCAGAAGCAGTAGCTTCCAAGGCCCGGTCTGCAGGGGCAGGGAGGGGCATGTTGGCAACCCTAATAAGTGGTAACAGTTATGACCACAGCAGAATCCTCAAACTCTCTTGCCTTCATGGCCCAAACTGCCCACTGGTGTACCCAACCTTTGGTCCATTCATTCTGTACATATCTCATCCAATCTGCTTATTTACAAGAATGGCATATGGCATACTCTTTGACAGTCTTTGTCTTTTCACTCTATTGTTTTCTATTTTTAGGTTGTCTTCTCCTTCAGGGATGAACCTGTGTTTTTATAACTTCTTATGTATATGAAACACAGACCAAGCACAAAAGCTCTTTAATGGTGAGGATTAGAACTTGAGAAAGGGGGAGACTTCACATTCACACTCATTTGGATAAATCTCAGAGAACTGAAATATTTGAAACAAGATAGTGGGTGGAAAGGTTTTTGTTGTTCTTGTTGTCTTGCCATTTTCCAATAAAGCGCAAGTCTTTTTTGTATCCAGTATCCTTCAGTAATTTATTTTAATTAAATAAATAAAAGAAGATAAGTCAATATATCTGGAAAAGATATTAAAAAATCTAGTAAAATTCCAATTAGAGATACTAAATTGAACCTATGTATTTAATTCCATTTTTTTCCAAAATTCCCACTGAAACATCAGTAAGATGATTTTTTTTAAAGCATAAACTCTCAAGGAAAAGAAGACTATAGCAACCAAATTTTGGAAGCTGAGAAATTAAAGGAATGAGTGACAGAGTGACAGTTGACTTTAGCAGACCAGAGAAAGTGGAATCCTGAGCTTGGCAGAAGGAAAAGGAGAAGGAAAAAAAAAAAATACCTAGCAGACCCCTCAAAGGGCTCAGGATTTGATGGCACCAAGACCTCTAGAAGTGCAGTATGTGTGTGATCAAAGACAACAAGATTGACGAAAAGTGCATGAAAGAAGCAGTTGGATCCTGAGTTCCTTTCCTGAAATCCAAATGACTGGTATGTGTCTCTCCTTTATCTTGGATGAAGACTGGAGATTTAGTCTCTGGATATTGTAACCGAGGGTCTCTGGCCTGGGGGACTTGATACTGACTACTGTAGTTATTACTGCTGTATAATTACTCCCACCTCCCACGCCCTCCCCCCCCCCCAAAAAAAAACCTTAGTAGGATAGAACAACTATTTTATCATGCTCATAGATTCTGTGAGAGTCAATTAATTCAGACAGCGCACGACAGGGACAACTGGTTTCTGCCCCACATGTCTTGGATGGTTAGGTGCTGGGATCATCAGCTGAAGTGTCTCCACTCAACATGTCTGGCAGTTGATGCTGTGGGCCTCAGCTGGGCTCAGCTGGCCAGAGCCAACTGAGCTCCCAGTGTGGTCTCTGTGCCTGGGCTTGTTTGGGCTCCCTCACAGCATGGCGGCTGGATTCTTAAAGCAAGTATCCATGAGAGAAGAGAGGCGTATATGGCTTTCTTGTCATCTAATCCCTTCAAGATATGGTATTCCAAAAGATGAATCCAACTTATGATTTTGACGATCTGCTCATATCTCAGAACCACCAAAAAATTCACAGCTCATCCTCAGTGTTGGGGGATTATATTTTCATCAGAGGCTACGTTGGCTCTGATTCTAACTCTGACAATAAAACCCACAGAAGCCCCCACTTGACTTCCAAAATCATTTTTGCAGAGACCTTTGTTCATGTCAACTGCCTTCAATGGGAGTGGTTTTCCTTCAACGCTTTAAGTTCAATCTTTAAGATGTTTTGGTCACTATGAGTTTGACATATTATTATTCAGATAAGCATTTGTTGAATACTTTTTGTCATTTTTTATTTAGGTTGCCAATCCATCACTTGAGAGTCTGCTAATCCCAACTCACTTACAAAGTGTTCCTGAAATTTGGATATCCTGATTTAAGGACACTTGAGGTATCTTAGTTTTAGTCAGAAGTCTACATAGCAGGCAAGTGAACTGAGAAAGAAACCCCGCTTTTTCTATCCAGCCATAATCTTATAAAATACAATATTATTAAAAAATATATAAGTACGTTAAAGAACAGTATATTTAAACATGCTATTCTTACAGAGCAAGATTTTTAAAAATAAACACCTATGTATATTTGTAGCATCTTATTAGTAAGCCTCATTGATTGTGGTTGCTAAAATTTCCTATATCTTTCTGTAGACAAAACCCTGGCATTCTTCTATCCCCTATTTGATTTGCCATTGAAGTTTCTCAGCTTATTTGAAGCCTAGCTCTGCAATGGAATAACATGATTGTTCTTAGAGCAATCCATATTTGCTGTCTGTCCGGGTCGTGTTGCCATTCATTAAACTGACAAAGAACTGTGAGTAGAATACGAAAAACACGGCATCACTCCTCTTCTTCTCCTTGGAGGGGTGCCTCTCTTTTCCTTCCACAGAGCAAAACCAGAAAAAGTAACACTGTGGTCACACTATAGTCACACAGCCGTGTAAAAACATTTTTCAATCAGAAAAAAAAAAAAACTGTTTTCTGAGAAAATCTCACTCCTCCCCTAAATTCATAAACAACTCCACCTTAGAGCCTGAGGTGATGCTTCCAGCAGCTCCCATGATTTGTAAATCAGTTTCCCTCCTTACCAAAAAAATTATAAACAGCTGTCAGTTTCAAAGCATGAAATATTTTAAGCTTGATTTCTATTTATTTTTAATTTTTATTTTAAGAACTTTATGAGTTTTTTTTTTTTTTTTTTTTTTTTTAAAGCACTTTGAATCTCACCATCCTCTGTAGTTCCTCTGAGTGCTGAGTTCTGCCTGGTTGATGAGACTTCCTTCTGGCTTCTACCTCTGCCCCACCGGGCCTCATCTCAGCTGCTGGTCCCTCTCTCCTCTCACATTCCCATTCTGCCACAGGTTGCAGGACGCCTTCTGGATCTTTTCTCCCAAGTCTATTTCTGTCTCCAGCACCACAAGAGTCGGCTTCCTCCTTTGGACAGGGCCATGGTGGAACCCAAAAGAGCGAACATGCCACATCTCTTAGTTCTCTGAGTTGGAATCAGCTGAGAGCATCTCCTCAGGCCCTCAGCTCATCATCCCATTACGAGAAAAAACAGACTCAGTGGATACACCTCTGAAAGGGAGAATGAGAGGAAACGAAGACTTTCTACTTGATCGAATCCAGCTTGGGGGTGGTGACAGGCAAGGAGGTAGCGATGAGCACCAACGGTTAGGAGGATACCAATGGGCCAAGTCTGGAAACCCAAGGGGATGAGCTTCCATTTAATGTGGACAAACAGTTTCAAATCCAGACTGCACTGGGGGGAGATTTGACGATGCCATTGGCAATCCTGCTGCTGCCACTTCCTGAGATGTCCTCAGGGACACAGAATACAGGGTCCAGGAGACTCCCAGATTGAAATCAGAATCTCAGCCAGGTTTTACAGCTTTAGCAGGAAGAATGCAAATATTAAGACACACCACTTGCACCTCACTCAGGAGCCAAACTAGAATTAGGAAAAGTAACTTCTTATTCTCTGTGCCAGGATCACTGCTCGCACAGTAATGGAGATTAATTGGCCAGGGGCAGACTGTGAGCGAGCAAATTTTTCCAAACTGATTGAGGTGCTTCTCCTCTGAATTCTAGAACTTCCCTGTGCCTGACTCTGCCATAGCCCTCACCGCTCTCCCCTCTACTTGTCTGCTGCTTGCCTTTCTTCCCCACTTGGCCATGACCTCTGAGATGGCAGGTACCATATTAAGCTCATCTTAACCCAGTGCCTATACAGTGCCTGGTCCAAGACAGGCACTCTGTACATGTTTGTTAAATGAAAGCTTCGACGGGTGAAAATGAAAGAGGGTGAGGAAAATAATGTTTTAATCTAAATTTTGATTAGGCAGGTATCTTTGCTACATATGGAGTCATTGCTTTCTTTTGCTTTTTTCTTTTTTTTTCCAATTTAGAGTCACTGCTTTTAAAAAATATCTCCCTGTTCAAGTCAAGGGAAGATTCTCCTTCATTCAGAAAGCCTGTTCCAGGAATCTAGTAAGCCTAACCATGGAGCTATTTGTCTTCTGCAGGACATGTGTAAGACAGGCCTCATTTATAAGGGCTGACCCCATTCATGGAATCAGGTGGCCTGAGGAAGAAGAAAGCGTATCGGGAGCCAGCCAGGTGAGAAGATCATTGTATAATGTATCCGGAAACTGTGGCATTAAATCTAGACAGGTGAGTGTCAGACTGACAGTCTGTCCAAGGTTTGTGTGCTTTTCGCCCTCTCTAGACTGTCAGCTTCACGGGGCAGGGATCGAGTCTTCTCTGCATTCCCAGCACCTGGGACAGTGTAAGCAGAAACTTGCAACAGTAATAACTGCAATAGTCAGTATCAAATATCTGAAGATATTTCATGTTTTGGAGGCAGACTAGGAATGGAAATGGGAAGGCTTATATACGAGAAGAGTAAGGAGGTAGGGTTCTTTCCCAGATGACCCGTGGCAGTGAGGGGAGAGGGAGGAAAATGACTTTTGTTGAGAACTAACTGTATGCCAGACATTGCAGAAGGTGATTGCTTCCAAAATTTCTGAGACTTGATTTGTCCCAGATTAACAATGTTTCTGGTGTTTGAGTATTTTAACTCCAAAGAGCAAAATAATAGAAAAATAATTTTCCAGGTGTGGTTAAAAAAAAATGAACAAATTTTGAAAGAATTATGTTTTTAAAACTCTTTTATATAACTACATCTTGCAAATCAATTGAAAAATGCAGTACATTATCCATCATTACTATGCATTACTTTGCATAGACTAAAAACATCTGGATGTATCTGAAAAGGAAAACAAAATGGCACGTTATGTAAAACCCTAAGTCTCTAGGCACATAAACACATATACAAAAAATAATACATTCTATTTAGTATTTCTCATAATGAAAAATCAGAATTTGTAATACTCATTCATCCCCTTAAAACTGGTGATATATACACAAAGAAGACATTTCCAAAGGATAAAACGTTTATATATATATGTAGACATTTTATTCTTTGGAAAAGCTTGCTGATCTAGGGCAAATTCCCTCATCCTCGGGAGCTGGCATAATTGCATCTGCAGAATCAAAGGAGAGCATGACGCAGTGGCTCCTCTGAGAAGATTTTTGGTGCCATCTGTTTCCTCTAGCAGAGCTCTTTCCAAACTCCCCTCCCAGCTCGTGCATCTGGACCGTCTCCATGAAGTCTAGGAGGTTTTCACAATGTCACAAGCTTGGGAGGAGCCATTCTGGCCCATCCATCAGAGTTTCTTCCCCTCTGTCCATGAGCCGTGGTGACATCACCTTTCAGCCTGAGAAGCCAGGGATGACAGCATCACACCGTTCCTCTCGGGAAGGCTGCTCTGCTAAGACTCCCCAATAGATGCCCCTCTATCTTGTCTTACCAATCCTCACAGAAACCACCATTTTGCAGGTGACACAACTGACTCTCAAAGGGGTATAAACACTGTTAATTTGCCCGTAAGCACACATCCAGGGACTGGAATCAGGAGAGTTAGAACTTGAACCAAAGCCTGTCGGACTCCAAGAACTATACCCTCCTTACCGCACCGCTCTGGGAGACTTGTTGAAGAGAACAACATGATATTAGGGGGATCACTGAGCAATGGGTACAGCTTTTGATCCACAAATTTGAGTACAGAAGAAATGTCCCTGCTTCATTTGTCTGTAACTCAATAGAATTTGTAGGACAAGATACCATTCTGCCAGACATAGAATTCCTAGTCAATCCAGGTTCCCTGTCTCCTGACTTCTTTGGTTCCCCCCAAGCTCTGGGAGGACTTTGGGGTGGGAGGGGAGGCATCTGGTTCTTAGTTGTCATCTGCTAGCACTGGGACACAGTAAGCCGGGCACCCTGCCCTCAGGTCATGTCCAGCATTCCTCAATCTCATAACAAACACCTTTCATGCCTAACAATTTTCTCTGCTGCTTTCATGCCCCTCTTGGGCACATGATACTCATCCAGCAGGCACTCCGGGGATTGCATGGGACCATTCTCCACTTCTGGACCATGGGACCATTCTCCACTTCTGGGGCTAGGGGACTCTGTGAGGCTCTCTGAGGTCCTGTCTGCCTAGACATACCAAGTTTAGGAATTTCTTCTCGGGTATTGCTTCCTCCCAGGTTATCTTCCTGGATAGCAGGCCACAGGTCTCCTCTGCTCTCCGATCCCACCTTCTGCTCGTACACCAGACTAAGCTCCTTACGGGCAGGACTTATGTCGAATGCACCTTTGTATTCTAGTGCTTCTCATCAAGACTGGCAGACTAAAAGACCCTCTGCAAATGCTTGTTGAACTAATGATTGTCATCTTCCTAGATGTGAAGCCCTACCTACTTTCTCCTGCTGTGTATGGCCTGTTTACATAGCTTATCCAATATTCACTAGGTATATAATAGGATGGAAAACATGGATTTTAGACCATGAATGTCCTCTTTTATGCACATCACAACTTAAAGCAACAGCCGCATTCCAGGAATACAGCTGCAGTGTTCCCGAGGGGTAGATTCTAGCAGACGCTGTTGGCATCTCACCCATACGCCCTCACCCCGCAACTTCAGTGCGTGGCAGCGGACTTCCAACTGCCAACACTTCTATTCCTTTGCTGAGGGCTCTCCCTGCCTGCAAAAGCCATGTTGCTTACCTGTGCCACAGGAAGTGCCAGGGTATTAACGCCTTCCAGCAGGGGCTTTCAGTTAGTGGCTAACAGGAGTTGGTGAATAAATACCCTGGATCCCCCGTGCCTAGGGTGGGATATCTCAGAGGCATGTTTACACTGCTTCCAAATGGTTGTCTCCAGGGCCTAAGTTCCAGTTACCCACAGTGGTAACTGGCTCAATCGGCATTCCTTTTTTTTTTTTTTTTTAAATTCTGGGGGTGAGGTCCAGCGCTCTGTGTTTTTTTGTTGTTTTTTTTTAATTAATTAATTAATTAATTTATTTTTATTTATGGCTGTGTTGGGTCTTTGTTTCTGTGCGAGGGCTTTCTCTAGTTGCGGCGAGTGGGGGCCACTCTTCATCGCACACTTGTCCGGCTGAGCTCCTCTCCCCACTCCACCTCCTTGGGCTGCATCCCTGCCACCAACAAAGGAGTGATCACATGTCTATCATTTATTGTATGCCGACTACGTGCCACACACCATCCTAGCTGTTTTAGAAACATCATTTATAATATTTCTGATTACCTTCTAGGAAAATATCACAATCTCTATTTTTTCAAATATGGAAAGTAAGAATCAGGATGATGTAAGCAACCAGCCTATAATCACTCAACAGAATTCAAACTCTAGTATTTCTGCTGCTTAGAAAATCAGGGCTAGGGACAGAAAAATGACCTTTCCCATGTGATGCGGAAGTGATTACCAAATGCCAGAAAAAGACCAGGGAATGTGTAACTGCAGGAACTTAGGAAGACAGTTTGTCTAATCCAAGCTGGGCTAGCTCCTGGTGTGGCTCCTGGTTCTCATCTGGCTTCCTTTAAGTTTATATTGAACTGACTGTAGACTTGCCACTGAATGTGGCACAAAGTGTTGGTCTTTTCCTACAGTTGAGCCAGTTCTCAGGGCAGCAAACAGTCACCAAACAGGAATTCCAGCAGAGAGGCGTGCATCTAGCCATGTGCCATGGCCATCTGCCTCTCTGCAAGGATGTTCTTCCTGGCTCTAGAGAGGTGCAGCAAGTTGGCTGAGTTGGTTCCTTACTGGCTGTTGAGAGCAGATTGTGTACATCTCCTCCCAGCTCTGTTCAATGATGTCCCGAGGGTAGCTTAAAAGCTGCCATGGTGTGGGTATTTGCACTGCGGAAATCAGTAAACACCGCAGATTTCCCTGCAGAGGGTTTTTATCCTGGAGATCCAGTTGATTACTGGGCGTCTCCCTGAAGGACCAAGGCTGTCCAGTAGACTGTGCCGTCTGTTCTGCTGCGGCAAAGACAAGGTGGTAAAACAGTGGGTAATGTCAGCTGTGTCTTCAAACCTATTGGGGTTTTAGGGAGCCAGTAAGTACACTCCTTTTCCCTGACCCAGTTTGGAAGCAATTGGGATATACAGAACGGTCAGACAGATGAAGTCCAATGTGTCACTCTTTTTATTTATTTATTTATTTATTTATTTATTTATTTATTTATTTATTTATTTATGGCTGCGTTGGGTCTTCGTTTCTGTGCGAGGGCTTTCTCTAGTTGTGGCGAGCGGGGACTACTCTTCGTTGTGGTGTGTGGGCTTCTCACTGCGGTGGCTCCTCTTGTTGCGGAGCACAGGCTCTAGGCATGCGGGCTTCAGTAGTTGTGGCGCACAAGCTTAGTTGCTCCGCGGCATGTGGGATCTTCCCGGACCAGGGCTCGAACCCGTGTCCCCTGCATTGGCAGGCGGATTCTTAACCACTGTGCCACCAGGGAAGTCCGACAGGGTTTTTTTTTAAAGTGCATATCCCCTCAGTTCTCATTTAGAAAATGTGGAAATATTCTGCCCTTATCAATTTTCTGGTATCCTGCCTGCTAGAGCAGTCTAGACCAGAGAAGCTTTGAACTGTGTGAATGGGCTGTTTCCAGACTTAGCTCCTAGCTCTATTTCCATTATTCTGAAACGGTCCAAGAACTGGCTATCCCTTTGGAACAATGAAAGGAATATAACTATTTCCATAGACCTTGAGTTTAGTGTGCAGGATAATTCCTAGTTAGTTATTCTTGATGTGTTTTTATATACTCATGTCTCTTAGTGCATTATTATTCAGAATACTTACTAGGTGGTAAAAAAATCAATGATAACTTGATGTTTGGGACATGAATTTGAATCCTTTGGAATTTCTCTAGTGCAAGTTGGGTCATGATCTCAGCCTCCTTCCACTGGCTTTGTGATTCTCCTTCTGTCATAAAAATGATCTATAATCTCTTCCAGGTCTTATTATATTTGGACTGTAATTTCTAAAGCTTTGGATTTTGATTAAAACCAAAATGAGAATACACTTTAGATTTTATGGTTAGAGCCTTCCCAATTGATGATATTAGATTGTTAATACCTCCAGAAGATTTTCTTATTTTATTGAACATAAGCCTGGACTTTACACTGAAACTCAGTATTTGCCTGTTCATCTATCCAACAACTGCTTATTGAATGCCCATGATGTGCCAGGCTCTGCACTGGGCACCAAGGATTAATGTACACCCAAGAAGTAGAATGAAGAGAAAAACATGTTGGAAAATCATCACAATTTAGTAAGTATTATAATGGTGGGTTACTAGAAATGGTGGAGGGATGGAAGAGTTATGTAAGATATGTAAGACTGAAGCACTTGAGTTAAACTTGAAGAATGAAGAGGAATTTTTCAAGAGGACAAATAGGGGAGTGGAAGGCTTAGAGAACAAGGCATTTGGTGGAACAAAGCAGTATTGTTGGAGTGCAAAGGGCAAGGGAATCAGCGGGTGAGGCTTAGACTGGGCCACATGCTGTTAGAACTGCTTTATATTGATTATCTTGCATAATTTTGACAACCTCTGAGGGTGGTGTTATTAGTCCCATTTAATAGATGAGGAAACTGAGGCTTAGGGGGGTTACATAACTTGCTCAAGATTACTGACTTAGTAGTTGTTAGAGCTGAGATCTGACCCATTTGCAGAAGTGACATTATTAATCACTGTGCAAATCTGCCTCCCCCACGTTTATCTTCATAGTCAAGCTCATAGACAAACTTTTTCGGTTTTTGGTCTCATCAAGTACCCGCCAATGTCCGTTTTATAATCAAGTTATTTTTATCTACAAGAGCAGCAAAGGTAGCTGGTGTGTGGAATGCAGCTATTTTACATCATCACTCCCTGACTAAGAGGAATGCAGATCAAACCCCTTTCCTCTAAACACAACAATCGCCATATGGCAAAGGAATTTCAAATCTGAGGCTCGGTAATTATCAGATAGTCAAATTGTAGCTCCACCAAAACTGGGACATACCCTTACAGTAGCTTTAGCAGGGTTTGAGCTGTTAAGGGAGTTTTGGAGAAAACTGTTTGAAATTAGAAGGTTGAGTGTGTTTATGAAAAAGCATGAGGAAAAACAGGTGCCTTTAGCACTTTCACCACTCTGCTTCCAGTGAATCTCTTCATTCTCCTAATACTCTAGCCTGTGCATGAAGAGCCAGCCCGGCAGGATGGAAATGCCAGTGAACCTGCAGTCTAAGATCTTAAGTTCTGTCACTTATGTCACTGTGGGATATTGGGCAAGAAACGTTCTCTTCTTCACGTCTTTGCCTACATAGAAGAGTGGTTGAAAGTGCAGGTTCTGGGGCCAGACTTCCAGAACTCAAATCCTACACTGCCATTCCCAACTGCGTGCCCTTGTCAAGACACTGAATGGCTTGTGCATCGGTTTTCACACCTGTAATTCAGAGGTAGTAATAGTACCTACCCCATGGGGTTCTTGGGAAGAGTAACTGAGATAATTCGTAGGAGGTGCTTAGAGTGGTGTCTGATGAGGAAGGAACACAATAAATGTCAGCTTTCATTCCAGTTGTTTTCTTCTAGTTCTGGGCCTCCCTGCTCTGTTCAAGGCTAAGTGCTCCTTCCTGGAGAAAATCCTTCTTTCTCTTTAAATTTTTTTTCCATTTAAGGAAAGCCAGAGTGAACTTCCGTGTATTCTAGGAGACTTGCACACACTGCATCAACTCCAGCCTTGGCATGGCATGTGGGACACTTGGTGTCCTTTGTTTGCTGCAGCTCCCCAAGACCAAAAAGAATCCATTTTGTTCCAGAAAAACAATGGTGACCTTATTTCCTGTTGGTTCTGCGGAGAGAATTATTGTCTCTTTGCCATAACCTAACATTATAATCTTTGCATAATGGAAAAACAAATATCAATGAACTTTTTATTTGTTTCTCTTAATGAGGGAAAACCTACTATTTTCGGTTGACAGATTCTACTGGAAATAAATCATATTGCTATGGAAACCATGCCCAATAACCACTGAAATGTGGTTGCTATCTATGTTCTTTAATTGTACATGCTCGAAGCACTATATTTTAGCACATATTTGACTTTTGATTCTGTTTCCATAGTGTTAGACTAGAGCCCAGCTTCTGACTGCTTCCCTGTTCAGTCTTTTAGGATTCCTTGCTATCTTTGGGATGTTGAATCATGTGGTGGAAACCACAAAAATCTTGTGATTAGTTCTGGCTATGCTACTTCTGTCCAGGTGTCCTGGAGCAGGTTTTCTAATCTTTCTAATCCAAAAAAATTATAAATTCTCTAGACGATAAAAAACAAAGATAATATCTTGTAAGGCTTGGGTGAAGATTAAATAAGGTGATACATGCATAGCTATTTAGTACATTTTATATAAAGGTAAAAGAGTTTTGCTTTCAGAAAAGCTACCCACTGCATAAACAACATACCCCCCAAAATTTCAGCATTCTTATTTTTTCCTTAGAGTTTGGTTATGAGATGTAAGAAGATGTAGGGGATAAATGCAGACCTACTAGGATAAGAATCCCCATACTACTCGCTACCTATGTAATCTTGGGCAGGTTACATGACCTCTCTAAGCTTCTTCATCTTTAAAATGAAAATAATAATATTTATATCCAGGGTTACTGAATAGATTAGAAAAAATTACCTGTCGAACACAGTTCTTGGCAGGTAGAAAGCACTTAAAAATGGTATTCACTGCTGGAAATAATGATGCTGTGCCCAAGCCGACACCATTAAACAAATTCCAAACTGCTCAGCAATTTGGAACTTGCTCTGCTAAAGGGAATATCATTTGTCAACACCTGAAAATTCTCATCCACTCTTAAAGAGCATTCATTTAGAGATAACAACTACTCATGTATTCTGCAACAGACATTTATTGAGCATCTACTAAGTGCATAGAAAGATGAATAGAAAGACAAGGTTCTTGCCCCTCATAGGGTCATAACTTATGGGTGTAAAATAAGCATGCATACCAGTAACTGCAATGTCAGTGATAACTCACTGATAAACACTCACATAACAAGTAACTCTGGTGAACATTATAGTAACATGACCAAGAATGCAGAGCTAAATTCTTCAAGCAGAATTTCTTGCCTAAGAGTCCATGAAAACTCAGAACAAGAGAAACAGATGCCGAGACTCATCAATACTAAGACCCAGCAGTGATATATCTGTCCCTGCAAAGCTTTGGAGAGCCTCTGGCTGACCCTAAGGTTGAAGAGCAAATGGGGAGAAAGAGACAGAGAGAGAGAGAGAGTGTGTGTTATTATACAGAATGCTTCTGGACCTTATTCATTTATTCATTCTGGTAATTATCGTCTGTACTAGTATAGTCACCAAGACATTTGATTTGCATAGAAGTTGAAAATATATGGTCTCCTTGGTCTAGAACTGACCTTTGTTAGAGAGAAGAAATAGGTCTAAATTGAAACAGACCAACCAGTAACTCAAGCAAGGAATGTTAAATCAGAGTCAAGAAAGAAAGGCATCTCATTTTCTGTTTTGGGGCCTGTTCATCTTGGCTTATTTAGTAAATTAATTGTACATTAATTGTAAAGCATGTAAATAGCACCCTGGCCATGGATGAAATGTGATAAATTTTAATAAAACTTCTGAAGCAGTAGCAAAAACTACACATGTGCTGTTGTGCACAAACATGCACATGCTTCCATGCGTACACACACACACACACACACACACACACACACACACAACTAGACCCTGGATTAGAATGCTCTTCATGACCTACTGAATTATTTGCCTCAGACCAGTGGGGTGAAATGGCTATTTTGTTTCCTTCCTTTTCCTTCCCTCCCCACCCCTTCCCTTCCCTTTGTTTCTTTTTTCTTTTCTCCACCCTCTTCCTCTCTTCTTTTTTTATTTCTTTTCTGCCCCTGATTTTAATGATGATGGGATGCCAGTGCAAGGGCAAATCAATCATTTAGAACTGGTAAGTCTCTCAGACTGCTAAGCCAGGAGTCTGAGGGAACAACACATGCCTCTGGGTGGATGGTGGGTCTGAATCTTGCCTCAGACTTCCTTTGTGGGAGGCAGCTGAGCATTTATTGAACCTCTCTAAGGTGAAATGCCTTGAGGAGTGAGACGATGCAGTAAAGAGTCAAAAATGCACTCCAGAGGGTTTCCCTGGTGGCGCAGTGGTTGAGAGTCTGCCTGCCAATGCAGGGGACACGGGTTCTAGCCCTGGTCTGGGAAGATCCCACAGGCCGCGGAGCAACTAGGCCCGTGAGCCACAGTTGCTGAGCCTGCGTGTCTGGAGCCTGTGCTCCGCAACA
Organism: Balaenoptera ricei; assembly: GCF_028023285.1. Classification (NCBI taxonomy): domain Eukaryota; kingdom Metazoa; phylum Chordata; class Mammalia; order Artiodactyla; family Balaenopteridae; genus Balaenoptera; species Balaenoptera ricei. Next base: position 65,615,105 of record NC_082642.1, read on the forward strand.
AGAGAGGCTGCGATAGTGAGAGGCCCGCGCACAGCGATGAAGAGTGGCCCCCGCTTGCCACAACTAGAGAAAGCCCTCGCACAGAAATGAAGACCCAACACAGCCAAAAATAAATAAATAAATAAATTAAAAAAAAAAAAAAGCACTCCAGAGAGGACATGTGGAGTCAGATTTCAAATAATGCTCTTCTTCATAAGGAAATTGAACAAGAATGAACTTTTCCCCTGAGTAAAGTGAATGTGGAGTCCTAGGAGCTCAAAAGAGAATCTGTTGAGTGAATAAACTGACCAATGAGGAAAAAAGAAAAAAGGTTTATGAAAGTAAAATATGGAGAATGAGAGGAAAAGATTACTTGAGGTTCCAAAATACCCCATTTCTGCTTACTATATATATATATATATATATATATATATATATATATACATATATATATCAAATGGAATATATATATATATCAAATGGAATATTACTCAGCCATAAGAAAGAATGAAATTTTGCCATTTGAAATAACATGGATGGACCTGGAGGGCATTATGCTTAGTAAAATAAATCAGACGGAGAAAGACAAATACTGTATGTTATCACTTACATGTGGAATCTAAAAAATAAAACAAATGAATGAATATAACAAAACAGAAACAGACTCACAGATACAGAGAATGAACTAGTGGTTACCAGTGGGGAGAGGGAAGGGGGAGAGGGAAGGTAGGGGTAGGGGATTAAAAAGTACAAACTACTCTGTATAAAATATATAAGCTACAAGGATATATTGTACAGCACAGGGAACATAGCCAATATTTTATAATAATTTTTTTTTTTTTGGCTGCGTTGGGTCTTTAGTTGTGGCATGCGGGGTCTTCATTGAGGCATGCGGGATCTTTCATTGCGGCACAGCCTCTTCGTTGTGGCGCGCGGGCTTCTCTCTAGTTGCAGTGCCCAGGCTTCTCTCTTATTGTGGTGTGAGGGTTTTTCTCTCTCTAGCTGTGGCGTGCAGGCACCAGAGAGCGTGGGCTCTGTAGTTTTGCAGCACACAGGCTCTCTGGTTGAGGTGCGCGGGCTTAGCTGCCCCACGGCATGTGGGATCTTAGTTCCCTGACCAGGGATTGAACCCGCGTTGCCTGCATTGGAAGGCGGATTCTTTACCACTGGACCACCAGGGAAGTCCTTATAATAACTTTAAATGGAGTATAATCTATAAAAATTTTGAATCAGTATGTCGTACACCTGAAACTAATGTAATTTTATAAATCAATTATACTTCAAACTTTTTTTTCAAAAAAGAAAAAGAAGCACAGCCCAAGAAACAAAGTACCAGAGGAATAAGAAAAGCAAGAAGAGAAAGAAGCAGCGATGGAGGCTATCTGCAAAAGCCCAACTCACTCCAATCCAGCCTAGAGTTGGGATTCAATGTAATACATTCCTCAATTTCCCATTATTTATCAGATTTTTACAAGGAAATAAAGATACATTTTAGCTGGTTCTTTATAACTCTTTTCTTGTCAATGGATTCAGTGGTCTTTCTTTTTAAAGCATCTTTTAAAAATCTGTAGAGATTGAGTTTATAGCCAATTATAATGCCTAGGGCAATTAAAATAATCAAAACATTTCCATATTTGCATTTCACAATAGCCACAAAGGCACTGTACAGATCACATTTAATTTTCAGCAAATTGTCTTAGGCAGTGATTCTCTGGCTTATGAATTTTGGGAAATGGTAATTTCTCTTAATGTGTGGCATATTTACTATAGTTAAAAGCATATATATTTTGTTCTCAGTTTAAGTTTCCAAAAGCACTATCTGTATTATGTTGATGCTACATTTAATGTATGCAACACATTTATAATTAAACCTATGTACACTCTGTATATAAAACTCTGCATTTTAATATAATTATATATATAATATATATGCAGCTGAATATAAGGGGGAAGGGAGATACCCCATTGAACAATACCATGGTCCAGGCACTGAGCTAGGTATTTTATATTTATTACTTTAGTTTTCACAAAAGTCATGAGAGGTAAATTTACCTTTTACAACAATTTTGGTTGTTTCCTTGATTTCTGGAAAATTGTTGCCAGACCTTTTAGAAGCCATTTCTAAGGGGCGGAAAGCTTGTCAGATCTTAAAGTTGGTACCATCTTTTGCAGCTGCCCCCACTGGCCAGGAAGGAAGTAAACTGAGGCCAATGGAAATGTCTCTGAGTTACTGTAATGATTTACTTAATTCTGAGCAGGAATAAAGTGGAACCAATTTCCTAGAGAAAGAAGGAGCAATATATCATTATCAACTCGTTCCAATCACCTATTTCTTTATAATTAGATATATTCAAGTACGTGTTTGCTTAGGCTTTAAAAAGGTCTGCTTTTCCTAACTTATTTAGGCATCCTTTACACAGGGACACATAACAATCAAATGTGTGCTAAGTGTGACTGGAATAGCAGGTGGTAAGAGGGACAGTCAAGCATATGTAGGAGTATAATACACATTTCTTACCTTCAGGAAACTTTAGTAAGGTTGGGAATAGACCCTCACAGAGGAAAACAGCTATTAATTCAAGGCAGCCTTTGATATGGTATATGAAGGCTTAAAGCAATAAATAAAACGTGTGAGTATATAGACGAAGGGAATGAGATCAGGCAGGGTCCTGACAGGAAGCAGATGTCAGATTCAAACTGGAAATTTGAGGAGACTTAAATTTTTTCAAAAGGCTCTTTACAAAGGTGAGTGTTGGCTGGAGGAAAACCGCAGAGAGAGTTCAGTATTTGGAGAGTAAAGGAGCCAGTCCATGGCACGCACTTCCTGGGGCAGGGAGCGGGGTGGAGAGGGTGGAAAGTAGATCTGGAGGGGCAAACAAGACACTGACCTTGAGAGAACTGCCCTGTGCTGGAATGTCTTGGCAAAGACCGTGAGGAGGAAAAGATGGACCTCAGCTTTGAAAGAATGGAAGTAGAACATATAGGTGAAAGAGGAGGGATGAGGGCACTGCATTCAGAGTGAACACAGGACATAAAGGTTCAGATTTAGGAAAATGCATACTCTGGAGTGACAAGAGGCAGAGGAGTGGAACATAGATTACAAAATAGTTTGGGGCCAAATTATGAAGGCCTTGAATGCCAAACCAGGGAGTCTGCCCCTGGTCCTGAGAACAACAGCCAGCGAACACTTTAAAATCAGTAATGAAGCTGGCATCTTAGAAAAAGTAATCGGCATCAATGAGAAAACTGGTTTGCAAGGAAAAGGCACGAGTGGCAGGATGTTCAGCTCGGATATAATAACTTGATATGAGGTAATGGAGGGCAGTGGGACTGAAAAGGGGAAGAAACAGGGGACATAGTGAAGGAAGACATGGTCCTCTTAAAGGCAAGGCCGAAAACCTGCTTCTGAGATGTTCTTTCCTCCCAAATGGTAATCCTGATTGAAATGTACCATGAGTGAGCCAGGACAAATGTCCCATGTGAGCTGACACAGTGCCCCTCAGGTTGTACTCTCACCAATATAGGGCTGGCTGGGGTGTGGGAAAGGCTTGACCTGGATGGAGAAGATGTGGTTTGAATCACTGCTCTGTCAGGTATAAGTTAAATGTCCTTCAGCAGATCACCTGGACCCTCTGAGCCTCCGACTCACATCCTCAAAATGACACATTACTATGTATTGCCTAGGGCAGTTGCGGGAATTCATTCAGTGAGATTTGTGGATTGCAGAGAACCACAAGGGGTTGTGGATTATATGTGGATGGGGTTACCGTTATGCCTCTGAAGACCTTGTCTTTCTGGGCAGGGCGGGTGGAGAGGATGCAGGCTCTTCCTAAAACGTTAAATTAAGCCCCCATTCTCTTTCTTACCAAAGCTGCTGTGTGATCAGATTTGATTGATTACTGTAAGCCTCAGCCTCCCAAACATCCCTCCACTGCTGGGTAAAGCAGTACATTTTATCTGATAAGGTGAATTTTTAAAAAAAAAAATCCTAGTTTATTTTCATTCTCCCAGCCCATGACTGCAAAATGTTTTTTCTCTTGCTTCCCTGAGTTTGTACTAATGCTAGTTTTGGCTGAAGATTATTTCCCCAGTGCCTGGTACTTTTTTGGCCTGAGTATATAGCAACATGCCAAGATACAGATTAAAGCAGTGAGTCCATTTAAATAAAATGGATGTGAAATTTGGTTGTTTTCACATCTTTGAGGTTTGTATGCAAATGCCTCTATGAATTTCCCAATGAAAATATTGCTTCCGATTTTAGGCAATTTTTACAAATAATTTATTTTCTTCCCTTCAGAGAGTGTCTACAGATCTGATAATAGCTATAAAATAACACGACCACATTGAGATGTAGACGTTAAGTAGCTGTCTAGTCTCACTCACCAGCTAAAGCTCCAAACCATTAAGTCCAAATTTATGCTTTCACAAATTACAAATGACCTCCTGCCATGGAATTCTATGGTTGGCTTTGAATAATTGAAGCCATTACTTTAATACCTCTAAGGCCAGGGGTCCCCTTTAGTTGATCTCAATGGCTTGGCAATAATTTGGGCAGGGGGAAATGAAGAAAGTTGTAGTTTATAGTAGAAAATCTGAATCTTGTTGCTCCGATTTTTCTGTATTCCTTAACGACTGAACTTTCATTCAACACTTATTTATAAACATAAATGAAGCCCCTGCTAAACTCATAGCGCTGTGCTGGATGCTGGGGGAGAAAGGCAAAGATCTACGAGACATGCCTCCTCTCCTCTAAGGGCTTACTGGGGACGTTAGACCCACGTAGTACTGATGAGTGATTGTCCTCTGTCTCACCTCGGTCACGTACCCCATGCCCATACCCTAGACCTGGCCATTCCGTGTATCCTACTTTCAGACCTGCCGACCACCTTCTCAGGCCACCTTCTCTAACACTCCGACTCCAGCGATTCTTCAGTCTCACCAGGTTGAGTCCATCCCTGTCACTGCCTCTCCTCCCTCTAAGGTCTGTGCTTTCCCCGCTCCTACTCCGCTTACATTCCATGGCCCATCATTAACCATTGCTCACTGGTATCCATTGTCCTTATTCCCATTCCTTTAAAGTCGCTTTTCCTTCTTGGCATCTGCCTGGTAAAACCAAGCTTGAATTCAACTCCCCTCCTACTCTTCACCTGTAACCAGTGGCTGATTGTGGCTGGAGAGAATCTCCACAACCCAGTGACAAGTCTCATTTTATATTCATGCCTCCCAACCTCAGTGGGTCTGTAGAGCTGCTGGCGACCTTTCTACATTGCCATTGTCCATTCATTTCTCTACTTCCTTAGATCACTATTTCACATGTTCTCTTCCTTCTTCAGACCTCCAGCATCTCCTCCATTCTTTTACCTCTTTCTATTTCACTGGAGGGAAAAAAATAGAAGCTCTCAGAAGAGAACTTCCCTATTCTGCCAACTCCCACTTCTCGCAACTAACTGTATCTGTACATAAATGCCCTGCTTTCCCTCTTGTTGTTCAGCATGATCTAGTTGGGTTCCTATCTAAAGCCAAACCCTCCACTGTGTACTTGATCAAATCCCTTCTTATCTGTCCACAAACATTTCCAGTAATTATCTCTTCTCTTTCCTGATCAACAGTATTTCTTTTTCTATTGGATCATTCCCAGTAGCATACAAACATGCTGAATTACCACTCATTTTACAAAAACAAAACAACATCTGCATTGACCCCACTTTCCCCTCCAGCTACGGGTCTCCTTTACAGCAAATCTCCTTGGATGAGCCTTCTAGACCCAGTACTTCCCATTCCACTTTCTCAATAGTCTTTCCTAAATACACTTCAGTCAGGCTTTCATTCTCAAAATTGCTTCCAGCACTGTTCTTATCAAGATTTTCAGCGACCTCGCCCTTCCCACAAGCAATGGCTTATTCTCAGTCTTCACCTTATTCATCTTATTGGCAGCATTTTACAGTGGATCACTTCCTCCTTTTTCAATACTCCCATCACTTGGCTTCCGGCATCACTCTCAGTTCTGTCCCTGGTTGCTCCTTCTCTGTCTCCTTTCCTTGTTCCTTCTCATTTTTCCCAAACCCTGAACACTCTTTCAGTGAGTTCCAGTCTCACAGCTTTAAAGTTTGTTTATATGATTTTGACTCCCTAATTTGCATTTCAAGCTTAGATGTCTCCCTCTAACTCTAGACTCACATATCCATCTGCCTAATGCGTCTCTACTTGGGTACTGAATAGATAACTCCAAACTCAACTGATGCCAGAATGAATGTGAATCTCCCTCTACCCAGAATCTACTCCTCCCAATCTTCCCCTTCCTCCCAGTTGTGCAGACCAAAGAACTTGGGGTCATTCCTGACTCCTTTCTTTCTCTCCCATCACATAATCAATCTACCAGAAAAACTTTTTATTCCTTCTTCAAAATATATCCAGACTCTACTTTTCACCACCTCCATTATTATCATCTTGTCTAAGCCACCATTGTCTCTCACCTCTTACTGCAAAAGCCCCTTTAACTTTCTTCCCTTCTCTCCTTATACCTCTGAAATCTATTTTCAACACAGCATATGGAGTGAGCCTTTTAAAAATATAAGTAAAATAATGTAACTTCTTTGCTCAAAAACACTCTCATGGGTTCCCAACTCACCCAGACTAAAAATCAAAGTCCTTCCCATCACCCACAAGAGCCTACCTTCCTGACCTCTTCTCCCACCCACTCTCCCTGGCTTACTCTGCTCAGCCACACTAGTGTCCTTCCTAGAACATGCCAAGCTTTCTCCTGCCTCAGGGCCTTTGCACTGGCTAGACCCTTTACCCCGAAATGTCATCCTGCTGGTTCCTCATGGCTCACTCCCTCTACTCCAGTATCGTCTCGGAGAGGCCTTTCTTGACCATCTGATAAATAGTATCCTTCCCACTCTGGTATTCCGCTTTCTTCTTGTCCTATTTTATTTTTCTTCATAGCACTTATCATTATTTGACTTACCAAATATTTATTTATTTGTTTATTAATTATCCCACTCCTCCTACTATAATGTAAGCTCAGTGAGAGCAAGACTTCGTTCACAGCTGTATTTCCAGCACCTACAACACTGCCTGGTACAGAGTAGGTACTCCAGTAATATTTGTTGAATAAATGAATGAATGAATTCAAAAAATGAACATCCATGGCCTTTACTGCTGTTTCAGAGAAGGTAGAGTATCACACACTGAAGTCAGAGAATGCCCTGATGAAACGGTAAATCCAGACACTGAGGGATGGGTAGAATTTTGATAGGGTTAGGAAAAAGCATTCAGGTGAGAAGCAGGTAAAAACTAAAAGTTGAAGAAAGAAAACTTCAACAACATTTATTGAGCATCTACTACATAGGCCAAGTACTTTACATTCATTATCTCACATCATTCTCATGATCACTGCAGCAGAGAGCTATTATTATATCCATTTTATAAATGAGGAAATTTTGTTTCAGGTATTTTATTTTATATTTTATTTATTTATTTATTTGGTTGTGCAGGGTCTTAGTTGCAGCAGGCAGGCTTAGATGCGGCACATGTGCTCCTTAGTTGCGGCCAGTGGGCTCATCAGTTGCAGCTCACAGGCTCCTTAGTTGTGGCATGTGAACTCTTAGTTGCGGCACGCATGTGGGATCTAGTTTCCTGACCAGGGATCGAACCCGGGCCCCCTGCATTGGGAGCATGGAGTCTTAACCACTGCGCCACCAGGGAAGTCCCTGTTTCAGGTATTTTTAAAAGTAGTTTTCTCCAGAACCTATAACTAGTAAGTTGCAAGCCATTCTTGCAATTGAGGTTTAACTGAATCCAGAGTCCATTCTCTTTCTCATTTCTTTATCATCATCACTATTATTAGTTATTCAAACTCCTCCCCTCTCCACCTATCATGCTCCTTTCCACACTACATGATGAAAGACGACCCTTGTTGGTATTCAATTAAATGATAGATAAGAAATAGATGTACCAACAAATATATTCTCAAATCCTTTTTAATAACCTACTGAAAGTTAAACCTCTTTTACACTGGTGGCAGCACACACTTTCAGTGTTTTGGCCAGCATTACCAAGCCATTTCTCTGGTGCTCATCTCAGCATGAAACGTCAGTCCATTTATTTCTTTGCTGTGGCTGAATGGAATATTCCATCATTGGAAAGTAAAGCTTCAAGTTTAAATTTGAAATCTTTATTCCTATCTGGCAAATTGGCGCTATCCTGAACAATTTGGAAGGAAGGGATGTGTTTGCTGCCATCAGCTGCAAAGTGTTGGATGCTCACGGTGCAATTTATCAGATTTACTTAGATTCCAGGTGACTGATCCAGTGGCTACAAAGAGTGAGTATTAAGCTGATTGTTATTCTATCCTCCCCCACCCCCATGTCTCTGGTATGGAAAAAGCAATTGAATCTGAATAGAGTCAGGAATTAAAACATGTTTTTTTTCACCCCTGAAATTCATGGGATGCCAGGCAGGGGAGAAAGGAAAAATTTTGTCTTTTCCAAAACCTATTGCTTTCAGAATAAAGTTAAAAAAAAAATTGTTGGTTAGTTTTGCTGTGGCAAAACACGACCCCAAAATTTCCGTTACAACAGCAAAGCAACGGTTTATTTCTTACTTATGTTACATGTTACTCATGGGTCATTGTGGGGTCAACTGTGGTTCTGCTCCATGGGTCATCGTCATTCCAGAACTCAGCTGAAGAAGCAGGTCCTGTATGGGGTAAGCCATTCTGGTGCAGAGAGAAAAAAGCAAGAGAGCTGTTGGAAACAAAGAATGGTTCTTAAGGCTTCTACTCAAACATGGCATATGTGGTCTACATGTCAAGGCCAAGCAAGTCACATGACCAAGCCCAATGTTAATGGGGCAGAAATGTATACCCCTCCTACTGGATGCACTGAAAATCCCATGGCAGTGAATGGAGATGTGTACTTCTCTTGCAGGAAGGAAGCGTGGAGAGCTGGGAACCAAAATAAAATATACCACATATTCCTTATCCTAGCATTCAAAACCCATAGGAAAGCCAGCTTCGTGTCCCTCCACATCCCTTCTTTTGTCTGTGCTCTGGTTTCTTGTTCCCTAGACACCACACTCTCACACTTCCATGTCTGTTTCCTTAGCTGGAAATGTAATTCCCTCCATTTTCTGCCAACTGAAGTTGCTCTCGGCCTTTAAGGTCCAGCTCAGATTTCATCTACTCTATAAAGCCTCTCTCAATTCCCCAGTTGAAATCAAACACTTCTGTCTTGGAGCTAGTAAGGCAGACTGTTTGTACATCTCTCCAGCACTAATTTTAATCTTCCTTGGTAAGTCTGGGTAAAAAGCTCCTGGAGGGCAGAACCCAGGAATTCTCTTACGTTGGCATTCCTCTCCAGCTTCTTTGGGGTCAGAGTCTTGACCTTAATAGATGCTTAATAAATTCCATTGAATGACTAAAAACCTACATATTCACCATCAAACTTATCCATAATGTGAAATTTATGTCTTTTCTACAGGAGGCATATGTAGGCAAACCACATAGAGGAATCTTCTGGGAACTTTCCTCAGTCAGAAACACGGAGATGATTCTGTTGGTTCCACAATCTAGACTCTACCAGTTGTGTGTGTGTGTGTGTGTGTGTGTCTGATGATTCCTACCTTCCCACCAATAAACCACTGTGGGCACCATGTTTTCACAGCAACATTACTTCCCTTGCCAATTATTGCTACATTGAGAAGTGGTATTTCTTTTCCTGCCTTTTCACTGCAGTATTATCTTCTCACCTTTGGCATTCTGCATGATGCACTTGTACATGGCCGCTCAATAGGAGGGGTGGCAGGGAAAGGATGGCCCACAGGAGAGGTGCTGTGGATGCAATGGAAAGAGAAGAGGCTTACAGCCAGAGAAGCTGTGTCACAGCTGTCTCCACTCCTTACTACCTTTGTGGCCTTGGGCAAGTCACTTGACTCTACTGTCCCTTCAATTTTCTTATTTATTTAAAAAAAAAAACATAAAGAGACAATTAGAAAGATAGGAAAGGATGTGAGGATATTGTATTACACTAATGTGTGAACAGAGCCCGGTATCATTTTGGCATGTTTTGTGCTTAAAAGTCAAAGGATCTTGGTTCCTAGCCAACTTCTTCAGCCTCATCCCATCTGTTTACCCTTGGCCTTAATAAATTCATGAGTTTTCAAACTTGATGATTCTCATCCTGTCTCGTGTGGACATGGTAGTGAAAACTCAAGGCTAATAACCCTACATTTCTAGTTTCTAGGGAGAAAGCCAGACTTTACTGGGAATTTGGAAAGGGAGTTATAGGCTCCTGACCCTCCAGGTCACTTCTGTGACAGCTGCCCACTCCACTTGATGGTCAGAATATGAAATGGTCATCATCAGAGAACTGGACTCTCACTTTCAAACATGCTCTTTTCATCTTTCTACTCAATAAATGTTCTGGATTTTATGAAAGAACTGGACATTCCTTTGAATAGGTAGATGTTGTATGTAAAACTTTGTTCTTCTGTCCTGAGTATGGGCAGAAGACATTGGTTTTATCAGATTTCAGAGGAGTCTAGAGCTATCCATTTTCAACGATTCTCTCTCTTTTTCCTCATAGTAATTGTGTTAGGGCTCTCCAGAGAAAAATATAGAGAAAGAACCAATAGGATATATGTGCACGTGCGTGTGTGTATGTATGTCTGTGTATTCATTCCACATCCTGTTGGTTCTCTCTCTATGTATGTTATAGATAGATGGATAGATAGATAGATAGATAGATAGATAGTTAGATAGATGATAGATAGATATAGAGAGAGAGGGATAGAGAGATTTATTTTAAGGAACTGGCTCACACAATTATGGAGGCTTGGTGAGTCCAAAATCTGATGGGTTAGGCTGGCAGGCTGGAGACTCAGGGAAGAGTTGCAGTTCAAGTCCAAAGGCAGTCTGCTGGCAGAATTCCTTTTTGTTTAGGGGAAGTTAGTCTTTGTTCTGTTAAGTTCTTCAACTGATTGGATGAAGCCCACCCCCATTATGGAAAGTAATTTGCTTTACTGAAAGTCCATCAAACATTAATCTCACCCAAAAGCACAGAAACATCCAGAATAACATTTGATCAAATATCTATGCACCATGGCCTCACCAAGATGACATACAAATTAATCATCACAATAATGTAAAACAGCAAACAGCCCACTGACATGAGAAGTAGAGTCACAGAAACTAAGAACAAAAAGGAACCTTTGAGAACATCTAGTCTGCCCTCTCTCATCTTGCAGATAAGAAAACCAAGGCTCAGAGATGACACACCTCTTTAGCCAGAAAGCTAGAACTGGATCTCAGGTCCCTGACTCTTTCTGTGACTGCCAAATTCAGTTATTGGCTGTTTAATTCAACATGAGATACAATTTAATGTCCTTCCATGAAAATCAGACAGGGTCAAGTTTAGATGTGGATTATGTGTGGGACAACTGCAAAGCAAATTGCAGTTAGACCCGTTTCCTTCTTAGCACAATGTAAAAAAATGTAATTTGAGAAATAACAACAAAAGGGGATTGAGCTTGTTAGGAGCTGAGTTTTTGTATACTATTGAAGCTAAATTATTACTAATTCAACCTAGATTTTTACAAATTTAAGATGTTAATTGTAATCTGCTTTTTCTGAAGTAGCCGAAGTCATCCATGGAAGAAGCCAGTGAGTAAATTCCCTGAGCTGGAAGGATTGGTCTAAATGTGTAAGAAAAAATTTATGCTTCAGTGAAAACTATGCCTTGTCTAAAGCACATGCTTCTGGTTGTCTGATTCTGATTCCATGGGAGCTATTTTAATCTGAAAATTGTAGATAACTGATAGCAACGCAAACCAATTCTTTTTATAAACATGCGAATGAATTCAGTGCAGGGGAAGGACAACCCTTCCTCTACTCCAAGAAAACGGCAGTTTTGCCTCCATTTGCACAGTTATTTCAACATTCCTTTACTCTGTATAAATCTGAGGGTATAAATCTGTGCTTGCTTGACTCTTCTTTAATCTAGTTATAACGTCTGCCTGGTTCTCGCAATTAATGAATCAAACAAAATCTTTAACATGTGTTCATTTTATAGCTCTATGAGAGTCATGACTTTGCCTTTTTCTGAAAATTATGCTTTAATGAATGTCATGTCTTTCCCAGCACATAAAAAGAATGGTCTGCTGAATTAAAATCGACCCTCTGTGCTGCATCCATTCAGCTCTATTCTGCTCTAAATCTTCACATTAAAAAAAAAAAAAAAAAGTTCAATTACAGGGTTTGCTGCATTCAAATCTGGGGGAAAAAATCGAAGTGGAAATAGAGACTCTGACAGCAAAAGAAAATAGATTGGACAAGAGATGGAAAAACACATGGATTTCTTAACCACTTAGCAGAGTATCTGAGAAATGAGGCTGAGATGAGAGAAGGCGGAAAATAGGATAAATAATGGCTCAAAGCGATTGCCTCTGAGACCCGCCCAAATCATCAGTTATCCCTCTAATGAGCTGTTTTATTCCACACCCACCCTCCACGTAAACTTCTAAAATGGGTTATTAGAAAGCATACTGGGCTCCGTTCATCTCGGGAACATTTTAGCCTGCAGAGTCTGGGCTCTACCCCTCCTAGGAAACAGCCATGGAGGACATCAAGAAGTTCTTAAGGCGAGTTCTTAGAAGAGGACAGAATAGTGGGGATCTCTTTGTCTTCCTCTGCTCCCTCTGTAACCTGGATCTGCCAAAGCTTTACACGCGTGTTGAGGCAGGAAAGGGAGGCAAGGGGATGTGCAGGACACACTTCACAAGCTAAACCCAGGACCCCTAACTCTGCCTTGCCCAGAAGGTTCGAGCTGCTTCCACACGGCCTCTGCTAATAGTTTGCCTGTTGTGTTTGTCCCCGCCAAGTCACTCTGTGCTCCAGCTTCTCGATGGCCTCGCTGGATGTCTGTTGCCATGGCTACTACTTTTCCAAAGGATGCCTCCACCATCAGCTTCATTATCTGTTTGGCATTTCTTGAAGGTCCTGCTGCTCATTCCTTCCAGACAGTAGTTTTCATTTGATCCCAGAGGATGCCCGACTCCTTAACTCCTCCACCATCTTCTCTGATGGGAAAATCTCCTGGGGATTTTACCTTACCTTATCCTATCTTACCTTTGCTATTCTCTCCCCTACGGCCACATCAATAGTCCAGATCCTCGTCATCTCTTCTCTGGTGTATGCAACAACCTTCTAAGGATTGTATTAGGTTGGGGAAACAAATAAACCCCAAAGTTCTAATGGCTTAACACAGTACAAATGTATTCCTTGTTACCAGGTTGACAGTAACAACAGTTATATCCCCGACACAATCTTTCAGAGACACTGAGTGATGAAGGCTCGTCTCTGCTCAATATGTGGCTTCCAAGGGTTCTGTGGGCAGTGACACTCCAGTCAGTCGGCAAAGGGAAGGAGAATGGAAAATTGTGCATGAGAGTCCTTTCTGAGCCAGACCTGGAAATGGCACACTTGCTGTCTGCTCATCCCAGCAAAATAAACACAGTCACATGGCCACACCTATCTGCAATAGAATCTGAGAAACATAGATAGACCAAGCATGTGTCCAAAGAAGGGAGGGTGGGTTAGGGGTCACCGGTGGTCTCCAGCCTCCAGTCTTGTTCCCTTCCAGTCCTTTGTACCGGCCCCTGTTTAGAGGTCGAACATGCAGAGTCTCCCAGCCAGTGAGTGGTAGAGCCAGCGCCCAGCCAGGGTCTGGCTGACTCCAAAGTCCATGTGCTTCCCTCACATCTTCAGTCTCCTGTAGTAGCTTTCCGCATCCAATCTTCACCTCTTCATTGTTCTCTCCTCCTGAAATCTGACCACATTCTCCAGAGTGAGGAGGAGTTTTGGTAGAAGGAATAATCCATTCTTCCTTTTTTTTTAAAAAAAAATAATTTTAATTAATTAATTAATTTATTTTTATTTTTGGCTGTGTTGGGTCTTCGTTTCTGTGCGAGGGCTTTCTCTAGTTGCGGCAAGCGGGGGCCACTCTTCATCGCGGTGCGCGGGCCTCTCACTATCGCAGCCTCTCTTGTTGTGGCGGAGCACAGGCTCCAGACGCGCAGGCTCAGTAGTTGTGGCTCACGGGCCCAGGTGCTCCGCGGCATGTGGGATCTTCCCAGACCAGGGCTCGAACCCGTGTCCCCTGCATTGGCAGGCAGACTCTCAACCACTGCACCACCAGGGAAGCTCCCATTCTTCTTTTTTAACCCAACTTAAGCCTGAGTGTTAGTGTGAAAATCTTTTCTCTTTCCCACATCTTCTCAGCTGCTCCACTTTGTCTCCTCCACAATGTTCTCAGCTTTGCAAAGCCCCAAGCTGTTACTGACTGCAGGAGGCAAAGGTTAGCCCTACCTCTGATAGAAACACCTCCTTATCACCTGCCCCGCCAAGGTCCCAGGCCTCTCCCTCCTGCATTATTGCTTGTCTCACTTATTTCCTGGTCTCTACTCTATTGGTCACAGCGAGGAATAAGGCCTGTCTAGCGTTCACGTGGGAGAGGAAGTAGACTCCACCTCTTGATGGGAGGAGCAGCAAAGAATTTGTGGCCGTCTTTAATGAGCCACAAGTACAGTAAAAATGAATGATAACGAACATTTGCATAGTGCTTGGGAATTATGATATTTTTACATTGTCTCATTTGAAAAAGTTAGATTTGGGGACTTCCCCGGTGGTCCAGTGGTTAAGAATCTGCCTTCCAATGCAAGGGATGCAGGTTCGATCCCTGGTCAGGGAACTAAGATCCCACATGCCGCGGGGCAACTTGGCCTGCACACCACCACTAGAGAGAAGCCTGTGCGCTGCAACGAAAGATGCCACGTGCCACAACTAAGACCCAACGCAGCCAAAAATAAATAAATAAATAAATAAATAAATAAATAAATAAATTTTTTTTAAAAAAAAAAAGAAAGAAAATGTTAGACTTTATTTTTACTCCCATTTTTCCAAATGGAAAAAAACCCCATGGCATAGTGGAGTTAAGTGACTTGCCCAATATCACTTGTCTAGGAAGTGACAAAACGGGCTTATATTAGGTCTCCCAGCTTTTATCTTGTGCTTTTCCCTCAACTTCTCACTGCCTAGGTCTAGCCCTAAAGGAACATGGAAAGAATTTCTTCTGTTTTCCATTTGCATTTATTTTGGCGACCCCACCTTCTAGAGAGGTTGAAGAGCTATGAAAAACAGACCACGGAGACAAATGAAATGAAACATGTATTTATGACCCTAAGTTGTGAATTCTAGGCTGCACCAAAACTGTGCTGAATAAGATAAGAAGCAAAGCCCCAAGAAAGCTATTAACCATGGTGTGGTATGAACATGGTTTTCCTTTATCACAGAAATGATTACAGACATTTAAAGGTGGAGCTGGGTGAGGTTTCCCTTGAGCGGATGACTGGCAAGGTTAGGTACAAGTGTACACGTATGAGTATGTTATTCTGAAATAGCATCTTAGTGCCCAGGATGGGACCATGCCAACCACTTTAGCTGACAGTGAGAAAAGAAAGAAGAAGTAAAGGAGGAGGGACAAGAAGGAGGCAGGAAGAGATGGTGGAGCCGCTTAGAGAAGCCCAGGTCTCATCTAGCTACCCAAGCACTCTGCCATCCCCGCAGCCCCAGCAAGGGCAGAGCTCTGCCAGGGGCTTCCCGGGACATCCTGGGGCAGGTTGCTCTGAAGAAGAGGGGCCAGCAGAGGGGCAAGTGGGAGCTGAGATCCTGCCTGCACTCCACTTTCCAACTAGGCACTGTGAACAGACTATGCCTACTCAGGATGGGGAAGAGTTTCCCGTTTTACCCAAAGGCACAATTCTTTCCCCATGTCATGTACACAGAGGAGGTGCCTTTGTCTAATCTGGCCCAAAGGCACCTTATGCCCCAGCAGCCAATGAGCTGCTTACTGCAAAGTAGGCTTCGATTTCATAAATTAAAAAGCCACACTCGTGTTGCCCTTTCAAAAACCTGTCATTCCTGACCTCGACTCTCACGCGGAACCTATAGTCAGTGGTCTCGCAGCATGGAAACCTGCCCAGACTTGTGTGGGGTTTTTCCACTGGCTGTTCCACAGGCCATTTGGACAGGTCACTCAGCTTCTCCTCCTGCTGTTCCTGTCTTTGAAATGAGGGAGGTGGACCAGGTGACCTTGGTGTCTTTTCCTGGTTATAACATGCTATGGCTCATAATTCTGTGAATGACAGTAAGTCAGGGAGTAGGTCAGACTGGAAAGTCCAGTCTGGGCTTCTCTCTGGGTAGCTTTTTAAATTTTCTTCTCTCTGGCCATTTTGTTGTCCTGCCTTGCACTTGTAATCAGAGGACTACAGGTATCCAGAGAAAAAAGATTTCAGCTTGAGATAAGATAAAGACTAGCAAATACAAGCAAACATTAGGTCTCTTCCTCTACCTCAGTGCACTTTCCTATCCCCAAACACACATATACGTGTATGTACACACACATACACACAGGTGCCCGCATGCACACACACAGATGTGCACACATACACATGCTGAGCTTAGGACAGACCTTCCCTCATTTCAAAGCATAAACAATAAGATACAGTTTCCCAGATGTAATCATTTAATGCACTCTAAATTTCTTTCTTTAAAACACAGAAGCAACTGAAGTGCAGAGAATCCATGCCCCGGACATTTCTATTTACATGTCTTCATATACAATTTTTGAAGGAAGTAGTTCATATTAATAAATGAGTTGGTTTGCCTTCCCAGCTCTCTCCTCACGGTAAGTGCTATCAAAAACCTCATAAATCATTCCACACCACCCAGACTCATCTGTGTAACATAAAGGGAGCCCCACTCCACTCTGAAGCTTTCTATTTATCTCCCATACACTTCATGCATTTCCATTATTTATATTTTCCCATAAAGCAAATGATTCCTCAGTGACCCGAGGCAGGCAGATAGATGCTTTATTCCTTGTGCTGATAGATTATAAGGAGTGGGAGAGAGAAGAGTGGAGGTGGAGAGGCAGGTGGAGAAAGGCAGACTTGTTGGCTTATGAAATGCATGAAAATGGGGGAGAGGGAAATTTGGGGGCAGGGAGAACAAAGGGGTTGATCAATATTGATTTAACACTTATTCAGCACTGTGTACACCTTTGCCCACCTGAACGTCCCGCAGGCACCTGGAAATCAGTAAGTCCCAGGTTGAACTCATTCTCCACTGCTACACTGACACGCCCTGTCTGTCCCCCACACTGTGAATGGCACCCCCATCCATCCAGAGGTTGCATGTATTATCTCATTCCATCCTCACTTCCTTCCATGAAATAAAATTATCACTCCTAGTTGACAGACAAGGAAACTGAGGCTCAGAGAGGCCAAGTGTGACAGTCTGCTAGGGCTTCCATAACAAAATACCATGGATTGGGTGATTTAATAGATAGAATAATAAATAGATGGAAATTTATTTTCTCACAGTTCTGGAGGCTGGAAATCCAAGACCAACGTGCCAGCAGTGTTGGTTCCTCCTAAGGCCACTCTCCTTGGCTTGCCGATGGCTGCCTTCTCCCTGTGTCCTCACATGGCCTTTTCTGTGTGCATCTGAATCCCTAGTGTCTCTTCCTCTTCTTGTAGGGACACCAGTCTTATTGGATTAGGACCTACCCATGTGACCTCATTTAACCTTAATTACTATTTTAAAGGCCCTATCTCCAAATACTGTCATATTCTAAGGTACTGGGGGTTAGGACTTCAACATATGAATTCAGTCTATAACACCAAGGGACCCACTCAACACAACAAGGATCCATGCTTGGGTCCTTTCGCTCCAATTCCGAAGCATCTTTATCTGCTTTCATTTATTAACTCTGCAGAATAG
Organism: Balaenoptera ricei; assembly: GCF_028023285.1. Lineage (NCBI taxonomy): Eukaryota > Metazoa > Chordata > Mammalia > Artiodactyla > Balaenopteridae > Balaenoptera > Balaenoptera ricei. Next base: position 65,632,923 of record NC_082642.1, read on the forward strand.
ATGGTAGGTGGTAAATTGAGGATGGAGGGAATTCCAGGCCTCAGGGGGTTCAGTGTGATAAGCATGTCATACCCAGGTCGAGGATAGTGGTAATTCATCCACGTGGCCATGGAAATTTATTAAATGCCTATTACTTAAAAGTCCAGGCCCTTTTTCTAGGCATAGATGATGTAAAACTGAGCAAAAACAAACCACGTCTTGGCACATTTACAGTTCAGTATTTACTCAAAGTATTAAATTTACAAATAAATGAAAAAGGTACAATAAAAAAATTACCACTGTGGTGAGGATGTGGAGTAGAAGCAGAGGCCAGCGGTGTCGTGGGAGTGTAGCCGAGGGGCAAACCTGGTCCAGGAGGCCGTAGTGGATGCTGTGATGCCCCCCGCCTCCCTCTGCCTGACGGGTGACTCATTCCCCAGCTACTGGTATTGGTGTTGCCGGCCCTCTGCTGAGTCCTTCTGCAGGAATTGCCTTCCGTCAAAGAAAGTCTCCTCATCCAAGGTGCACCCTCCCACCTCCAATGACTGATCCCTGTTGGAAGGAAGGGGTTGTTAGTCATAAAGATCTGGCCTCCCCTCCTGACCTCCTTATGCTCAAGATGGACAGCTCTGAAAGGCCATCCCAGCTCCAGGGTGACCTTGGAATCAGCTGAGCTCTGGATTACAAATGCATTGCAGTTCAACTTCTCCCTCTGCCCAGTCTCCTTCTGTCTTTTCCCCCCCGCAGGTGCTGATCCCAAAGATACTCCCAGTGAACTTGTTTAATGCAAATCTTCATTTCAGATTCTGTTTTCCTGAAAAAACAGAATTTGCTTGCAAGGGCTGCCACAACAAACAAACTAGGGCTGGGTGGCTTAAACAACAGAAATATATTGTCTCACAGTTGCAGTGGCTAGAAGTCTGAGATCAAAGTGTCAGCAGGGTTGGTTTCTTCTGAGCGCCAAGGGCCTCTCTCCCTGGCTCACAGATGGCTTATCTTCTCCTTATGTCTTTCTATATTGTCTTCTCTCTGTGTGTCTCTGTCCAAATTTCCCCGTTTGATAAGGACACCAATCATATTGGATTAGGGCCCAACCTAGAGACTTCATTTGAACTTGATTACCTTTGTAAAGAACTTATCTCTAAATTAGGTCACATTCTGAGGTACTGGGGACTAGGACTTCAACATATGAATTTGGGGGCCACAATTCAACCCAAACCCAAAAGACTACCTAACCCAAAAGACTTTGGTGGGGGGGGATAGCACTTGAAGCACTTGAAGAATGACACTGATTAGGTGAAAATAAGGCAGCATTGATTTGGAGCAATAAGACAAGGATGGTGAGAGAGGAGTTCCAGGTAGAAGGAACATTATACACAAAGAGTGGGAGTGGGAAGGAATAGGACACAGCCCAGTACAGTTCATGGGGAGGAACGTGAGGTGGCTAGGATAGGTCCTGACCATTCATGCACAAGCCATTCACAGACCAGCCCAGCAGGGCTGATTGCCAGGATAATATCCAACAGAGAGTCCTGGGGCTTGCCAAACAATGATGTTTCTTGCAGAAGGTAGATTCGTTTATAGTTTGGCTGGGCTGGAAGAAGTTAGCCTTAGGTTGAAGCCAAAACATACCAAAGTGAGTTTTGAACTCTAAGAATGAGTAGAGCTAGGCAGGGGTGAGGCTCAGTCATGAGGAGACAGAGTGCAGAGCAATACTTAGAGGAGGAGCTGGACAAAACAGGACAGTTTACAACTAAGGCTGAGAACACCGAGGTCCCCTACCCACCACAGCCCTGACGGAGGGCATGAGAGGAGGAGAGGGAGAGAAGAGGAATAAAGCTGTGTTTCCCCTCCTTCACAGTCTTGCCCTCTCCTGGTACCCACAGAAAGATGCACTGACTCCAGAATAGGGACTTTTAACCATTAGGTAATATGGAATAAACTGTCAGAAGAGGCTGAACCAAAACTACCCAAATAAGAACATCACTAAGAGAGCGGCTGGGTCTTAGCTTCATTTTATTCTGAGATTTTGGCACACAACATTGTCTCGCACATGGTAGGAATATGAGGAATACTTGAGTCTTTGTCCCTTTGGTTTTCTAAGAGGACATCCCAAGGACACCAAGAGTTTCCAGGTGAATCCTATGAGTCTATCCCCAGCCTTGGAGACCTTCCTCTGGAAAGGGGGAGATTATTGCAATTCACTCCATTTTCAAATCTTTTCAATGCTGATTTTGTTTTTGTTGTATTATTAGTGCCTGAGGGTTTTTAATAAGGAGACTGAGATTAGACGATGCACAGATCTTGGAATTTGATAGCTCTTCTCCAAGAAGGAAATCAAATTCTTTCTAAAAAATATCTAAAATACATGGTTTAATTACACAAAGGAGGGCAGGCTCCATAGGAAGATGTGGTTATTTTTAGAGCACGTGTTTTGAATTTTATTATTTTGGTCCTATTTTCCTGGCTAAGTCACATTTTAAGCTTTCCCTGTTTTCGGTCTCTAAACCTTAGACTTCTTGTGTCTTCGAGGAGGTTTGCTTAGAAGAGCACCCAGAATGCAAATCTTCCCATCATTAAACTGCTACACTATTTATCAAACCTACGGTTTGGTGGGTTTTGTATTGAGTGGCATTATAACATCAAGAAATTGTCAGGCAAGCTGTATCATTCACTCCCAAAGTGGCAGCTCTGAGTAAATGAATTATAAAGAAATAGCTGGGGGCCATTTAGAGTGATTTTTTTTTTTTTGCCTCTCCTCTAAAAGGTGGCTTTAGACAACTTTAGTAGGAAAGCAGAGAGAGAGGTGAGGCCTGGAGTTCTCCTGGGGGAGAAAAAGTCTAGTGAAGTAGGAGTTGCTGAGAGCTCAGAGAAAGTAGCAGAGATGAGTGAAAGACACATTTAACACCTGCCACCTAAGGTGCAGGTGGCCATAACATGGGACAGATTGACCAGAACTGAGGACACGGATTGAGGAAGAGGAATGCTGGCTAATTTTTGACTGGATGTTAGACATTGACAATTTCACCTTTTTGAGTGCTGGATATTTTGGGGTACCTGTAAGCATTCATGAGATTTGTTCCAGTACACAATTAAGTTACCTAGACACAGTTTGATCCTTCAGAGTTTTGATTTTAAGGTATTCTAGGTGGAACCAGAGCAGCATTTATTGTAGAACTAATTTTGTTCCTCTCATGAGGCAAAGAACTTTTCAATACTCTATCTGATGTGGATTATGAGGTTTTCCATTCTAGCTGGTGGGATCAGAAACTATTCGCTGCTCTGCGTGAACCCCGGCTATGTTCTCCATAATCCTTTTGGTTGGTTCATTTACTAGCCCCACATAGTTTCATGTGTCAATCAGTATGAAGCTGAAGACACAAGGGGGGGCCTTCTGTAGACGTCTGAAGTTCTCTGTGTATGCAGCTTTCTCCTCTCTGCCACTCTTTCCCGAGAACTCCAGCTGCCTTGTCTACCCCAGATTCCCCACTTCATCTTCTTCACTCAGAGGGGCCACTGGGCCACCTGTGTTCCCCTTGCCAGTGCCCCAGCTTGGACATTCTCTGCAAGCAGGAACTGGGACAACCATAACACTCACTGTCTTTCTTTGCTGATGTCCAGGTTCATTCATTGTCCTGGTTGTTTCTTATATTCTGTCTAGTTTTTTTTGGTTTTTTTGCAGATGGGAAGGGTAAAACCTGTCTTTATTATTCCAACTTTGGCTGGAGTGGAAGTTCGCTTGCTTTTATGAGCAAGTCCAGAACCACACACAGAGCCAGTTTAGATCATCCTGTCTTGATAAAACTTCTTTATTCACAGCAGATTTCACTCTCTTGACATTGCCTCATTTTTCTGTTTAGTAAATAATGGACAAATAGTAGTCCACAGGACCTCTGCTGATTATCTTTTCTGTTAATTGTGAAACCTTTCCTGAAAAGACCAGGGCTAGGCAGTAGCTTTAAGTAATAAAACAGAGATTAAAGTGTATTTAGTTAGACACATCTGGCTTTCATTACTGTCTCTGCCACTGTCTCTACCAGAGATACAGCAAGAGTGAGGGATGACATGTTAAGAGATTTTCGATTTATACTATGCATACCTCCACATTCTATTACAAGGAGGATGCATTTTTTTGTAATTTAAAAAAATAGTTTAAAATAACAAAATACACAATAAAAGATATCTGATCCATAGGGCCATCAGAAATATTAATTGAAATAATATGCGTGATCAATAAAGTGGAGCTATTATTTAGCCCATCATTCCACTGTTCCAAGTACAGAGCAATCATATTCTAAATAGCCAGTTCAATTCTACAGATAATAAAAGTATGTCTTCTATAAAAGATTCAATTTGCTTTCTTTCCCTCTGAAAAGCCCTGGGAGTATTCCTTAGGGCCCAGTGGGGTTTTGCAAGAACAGTTTGGAATTCTGTAAATGCGTATGGACATTGCTGTACAGATTTCCACTGAATGACCTTTGATTAGGCAAACCTCAAAAATGCTGGTGAAGGGAGACTTTAGGCCAATTTTAAAATGGATAGAGGCTTGGATTCATGAAAGTAACTAGCTGAGGAGAGAGGAGGGAGGGAGGATCTAAAGCCTATTTAGAAAGAAAAGAAAATCAACTTGTGATTCACATTTACTGCATGCAATTAATCTTGAACTAATCACTACCTCTCATTCTTTGAATTCCTGGGTCATCCCTCACTCAGTTTTCTTGTCCATCTCAACTCCTGTCCTACTCTTTCAACAGGTATTACAAATGTATGGCACAATTATTACTTTTCCCTCCTCCTATGGACAAATATTGCTGCTCTATCATGGTACTCGTTCTATCTGACCCTAAAAATGGCCTCAGAATTCTTCTGGACACGGTAGTCCCGGCAGCCAGAATATTCAATCGTGTTTGGCATAAAACTTGAAAACTCGTTACCACCCTATGAAGCTTTTAATGTTCATTTAGGACATTCATCCAATCACTTAGCCCTGCAGTTCCGAGACCTCCTTATTTTAATGACCTCTTCTTTTCCACTTCCGCCACCAACACTCACCCTAGAAACTGCTATGAGCTGAAACAGATGTCTTAATGGCCTTCCAAGTGACCACAATCTTCAATCTTTCCAAAGCTCTCATGACTCCACTTTTTCTGCCCTTATTCTTTGACCATGGCACTTCCATTTTATCCAGAAGTTTCTTTCCTGGCTTTTCTTTCCAACCCTGAACCCCATGGCGAGAGTCTAAACCACTCTTTGCCAGCATCTTCAAATTCCCTGCCACCACCCATTCCCCCTGTGTCTTGCTACACCCATCTAGCAAAATATGGTACCTGATTAGTGCTGCAGTTTTCTTTTTCCTTCTCCAAGAAGCTGAGTGCTAGTGGAGAAAATCCTACAACCACACAAATTCGTGCAACAGCAGACTCAGAGCTTAAAACCTCAGCCAGGCTCTCAGTGTCGCCCTTCACTTTGATCAGCTCCTTCCTCCATTGCCTTCAATGGCTCTTTCAAATTTTCTCCATTTTCTTTAAGACTTTCTCAATCTCTCAATGCCTAGAAAATAATCTTGTCTGTTCCGTTATTGAGAAAAACAAGGAAACAGTATTTTTCTGACCCCTTCAGTTTTCTGAACTTACCTGCAAATATTATCTAGAGTAATGCCTGCCCTTACCAACAATATGCAGACCATGATAAATGGCACTGTCCCATATACATGTACTCCTATTATTCTCAAAGTATTGTGTTTGCCAGAGAATCCCCAAAGCCTTGCTGATTGAATCTGCCCAAATTCTTACTACCAACTCCAGCTGGACCTGGATGGTTACCCACAGCCCTGGGATTCGGCTAGGGCAGTTCCAACTCTCTCAGGTCCCAAGGCTACTTTAGCATCTCCTTCTGAGCAGAAGGGGGGCCTCTGATTCTCAGCTGATTCTCTTTGATCCTCTCCTTTCCATTTCCCTAGAGCTTTTCCTTTACGCCCATCACTGAGGAAGTAACCCCCTCCCAGTGACAGCCAATCCTGCCACCTATGGTTCATGGTCCTAGACGTCATCCATCAATTATCTTCCTTTCCTTGTGTCTTCTTATTGAAGTCTCTCACAGACTTAAAAATAAAATGGAATAAAAATTTAAACTTTCTACCCAATTAAGCTACTTCATCATACCCCTTCTCTTCATCAGAAAACTTTTTGCAAGTCTTTACTATTGGCCTCCATTTTCTTAAAATCTTTTTTTTTTTCCCAACCCTTAGGAATGGGGCCACTGCCCCACATTTTTTCTGAAACTCTTTCTTGAAACTTAACAGTAAATAACCCACAAAGCCAAGAGTCTCTCTCTGCTATGATCCACCTAAACCCCACACTGAAATATCTGTAAGTTTTTATCTTCCTTTTTTAAAAAAAAAAACAAGTTTTTTTCAACTCTTAAATAGCATATGCATACAAAATGTACATACCACATAAATATACAGCTTGATGCATTGCTGCCATGTAATCACTTCCCAGGGTAAGAAATTAAACAGTGCCAGCATCCGAGGAGTGGGCTGTGGCCGTTCCAATCCCTATCCCAGCCTCCTAAAGACAAACACTATCTTGACTTTTATGTCAGTTACTTACTTGCTTTTCCTTATTCTTTTACCACAAGTGTGCATCCCTTAACAGTTGGTTTTGCCTTTTTTTGAAGTTTATATAAATGGAAGCACACAGTATATACGTTTTTGGATCTGGCTTCTTTCACTCAATGTGATATTGGTGAGATTTATCTGTTTTCTTGTATTCAGCTGTAGTTTATTCATTTTTATTGCTCTTATAGTGTTCCACACTATATACCACAATTTATCCACTCTACTGTAGATGGCCATTTGGGTTGTTTTCAGGTGGAGGTAGTATGAATAGTGCTGCTATGAACATCCTTGTGTATGTCTTCTGATGCGTGGGCACATGTTTCTTTCGGGGATATGCCTAAGAGTGAAAATCCTGAGTAAGAGCGTGCATGTATCTTCCACTTCAGTAAACAATGCCAAACTGTTCTCCAAAGCGTTTGTCCTAATTTACACTCCCACCAGCAATATATCAGTTTCCACAGCTCTAAGTCCTCACCCAAACTTGGCATAGTCAGTTTTATTAATTTTCTCCATAAAGGTAGATGTAACTTTAATTTTAATTTGCTTTCCCATGATTACTAATTGGGAACCTCGGACACATTTTTGGATATTTGGATAGCTTTTTAAAAGAAAGTACTCTTTCGGGCTTCCCTGGTGGCGCAGTGGTTGAGAATCTGCCTGCCAATGCAGGGGACACGGGTTCGAGCCCTGGTCTGGGAAGATCCCACATGCCGCGGAGCAACTAGGCCCGTGAGCCACAACTACTGAGCCTGCGCGTCTGGAGCCTGTGCTCCGCAACAAGAGAGGCCGCGATAATGAGAGGCCCGTGCACCGCGATGAAGAGTGGCCCCCGCTCGCCGCAACTAGAGAAAGCCCTCGCACAGAAACGAAGACCCAACACAGCCATAAATAAATAAATAAATAAAATTAAAAATTAAAAATAAATAAATAAATAAATAAAAAAGAAAGTACTCTTTCAAGTCTTTGCCTGTATTTCCCCGGTGCTGCTGATACAACAGTTATATGTGTCACCAATATCTTCTCTACTCTATACCTTGCCTTTTTATTCTCTTAATCGTTACTTTTAAAGGACAGAGTTTTTATGTGAATGCTGGTGACCTGAAATAGTTTTTTTCCTTTAAAGGGTTCTGTACATTTTACAAAATGAAAAAGATGGTTTAAAGGACTAAAGTTACAGTATCTTGAACCTTGTCTACGAAATATATAACAAATCAGTATTCACTATATTAGTATTTATGTAAATGCCTATTAGATTGTAAGTTTTTTGAGCAAAAATGGAATTATATCTGTCTATGCCTTTTCTACTGTGCCTGCCACTGAGCTTTGCCTATAACAAGTCCTCAATAAATATCTCAATCATGCAACAAATATTGACTAAACATCTTGATACCTATAAAATCAAAACACATTTATAACTTGTAATCAAGCAAAATTATTCTTTATTGTGTTAACTCATGCACGTCACAAACCATCTTTAACCAGCCAGGAGTAGCTGGGAGCTGGGTGGAGAGTGGGCTGGGGTCAGGGAGACCTTTGACTCTCAGGTCTTCCTGCAAAGCCATCTGCCCATGAAGCGCTGGTTGGGAACACGCACACCTGGGAGCTGAGCTTCGGGCTGGGGTACCGCAGAGTCTTACCTCCAGTTGGAGCTATGGGTGAGAGAGAGAAGTGGCAGAGGAGACATTCAAGAACAGGGATTCTAGAAACTACGAAGATTTGAGAAGGACAGGATGGATCCCAGGAAGCATATGAAAACAGCGCTTCAGAAGAATGCTCTGGGAGAAACTTTATTTAGACTCCTTGCTCTGTGCCAGGCTCTCTGCTAAACATCTGCTACTCATTTCATCAGTTAATCCTCAATAAAACAATGAGGTATGCACTATCATTACCCCAATTTTATAGATCAGGAAATGAGCATTAAGGAAGTTCCATAATTGATCTTAAATCACCAAAGTGGCGGGCTTCCCTGGTGGCTCAGTGGTTGAGAATCTGCCTGCCAATGCAGGGGACACGGGTTCGAGCCCTGGTCTGGGAAGATCCCACATGCCGCGGAGCAACTGGGCCCGTGAGCCACAATTACTGAGCCTGCGCGTCTGGAGCCTGTGCTCGGCAACGAGAGGCCGCGATAGTGAGAAGCCCGCGCACCGCGATGAAGAGTGGCCCCCGCTTGCCACAACTAGAGAAAGCCCTCGTACGGAAACGAAGACCCAACACAGCCATACATACATACATACATACATACATAAATAAAAAAAGAATGTAAGCAGACAAGAATAGCATTAAAAATAATAATAATAAAAAAAAAATAAAAAAAAAAAAAATCACCAAAGTGGCAAGTGAGGGCCTGAATTTGCACCCAGGTTTGCCTGACCCCAGAGTCTGAACCTGTAACCAATACACAGGAGCACCTCTTGGCTGGCCTCTTGGCCCCATATACTCGTTTTTGTTTGTTTCAAACAGCAACAGGGGAATGTTATCAGGAAGGTAAACTCCAGTCACTCAGGATGCAGCACCGAGCATGGCTTGTGCCCTCCAGGGCAGTGTGGGGAAGAGGAGGGAGGAGAGCAGGGTTGGGATGTATTTTAGAGGGAGCCTAGAGTAAGTCATGTTCACCGGGTCTCAGAAAGACCTCCTAAGAGTCCTCTGGAACATTGGTTTCAACTCCAAATATCTTCTAAACTTGTGTTGTCTGCCTAGCCTTGTGCTTAGTTGTGATTTTTTTCAGAAGTTTTGAACTACATCAGAGGTTATTGTAGCTCTGATGATGTGAACATGGTATCACAGATGTGTAGGGTGTGTTGAATATGTAAAAGAGAGACCTGGGGTTGGATAGGCTGGTGTTTATAGGAGCCAATTAGGGAACAAGGAAGATGTTCCCCGCCAGGCAGCTGGTGCCAACACCGGTCTGTACATTCACACTGGGAACAAGCTTGGTGATGAATCAGTACCATGTATTTGTATGTCTCTTAAGAGCATGTATTTAGAACCTACTGGGTGCATAATGCCATATGCAGATTCCAAATAAATAGAAGGCACGGCCCCTTCTTCTTTCTCTAGTTGTTGATGATACAGCTGAGAAGACATGAGGAAGATTTAAACTTACAGAGCAACATAAATATCTCAGATTCAGAATGGCACTAGCCACTCCCAAATGTTATGACGCCCACAGACAAGACTGGTTACGAATTATGTAAAGGAACTAGGCAAGGAATGTCAGTGTTTCCCCTACTCCTCTTCCAGATCTTTCCCTTGAGTCCACAAAGCCAGATTGGAAGGTAGAAATCTGATTAAAGCACTCATTACTTTAGATTTTTTAGTTCTATAAGGCCCAGAATGGGCTTGCTGGGGTGTTAAGGGCTTAATGCTTAAGTGTTCTAGGAACCCCAAGGGATTAAGAGATCAACAAACTTTGTCCTTGAGAATAACAATAGTATGTTTGGGTTCCCATCAGCTGGGGCAGTGTCTGGCACATAACAGTCGCTAATAAATGTTGGTTAATAAATCAATCCATGATGATAGAGAGACTTCAAAAGCTTAGTGAAAGCAGCGTGGTGATCAAGTGGAAGATGGAGAAAAGCTTCGTAGCAATTGCCAGGAGCTCCTGATGCCCTACAAGATCCCTGACTAATACAGATTCAAATCAGGATGACTGTCTTCACCAGAGACCTCAAGCTGCTGCCCTCTTTTTGGAACAGGTGCCATCCCACTCTCTGATTTCATCTGGAAAGTAGAAGAGAAAGATGGGATTTTTGCCTGAAGCCATTTTTAGAAGACAAGAGAGAACAGAATCATTCCTGCCTGTCACTGCTGCTTGTTCAATTTGAACAAGCAAGATTCAGGAGTGAGCAAACCATTAATGTAAAAACATAAAAATCAATGTGAAATGCAAATTCTTATGTGATGTTTTGAAAACATAGTTTGGATGAGACTCAAGACTGGTTTGTATTATCGTTATTTTGTCGTTCGTCTTCACTCACTTATCTTACTTTCTACCTGGAGAAGGTACTGAGAAATCTACTACTAGTCAAAGACTTAGAAAGTAAATATCTCGCCTTCAGTGAAAAGGAATTTTGAATATAAAATAAGATATGACAAGGTATCTTTCCTCCTTTAGATGCACAAGCAAATTTGCTTTGGTATTTATAGATTTCCTAACCTGTGATTCATATTCAAAGAGAAAGCAGCAGCCCACCGGGGATTTGCTCACATGAAAAGTGCACTTATTATATTAACTCAATTAGATCCACATTAGAATCTGTTCTCCAGGTGGAAAAAAAACGAACAGTAGAGTATAAAATCACTGTAATTTGAGGTCCTGAGCAACATCCTGGGTTTCAAAATGACTCACAGGAAAATAATGAACAACCCAAAGCTCATGAATTAAGGCAAAAATAAGATCTCCATAATTCTTTCAATTTGGTAGTTTAACAAGATTTTAGTAATGGCCATAGAAATAATGAAATAATGACTAATTTAAGATGTGTGTGACATAGAGAACAAGGAGGGGGGGGCGCGGGGGGGAATTGCCCACAATTCTTGAGTCATTTGGCAAGAGGTTGTGACACACTGTCAAGTAAAAGTGGGGATTTCAAATCATCATCAAATGTCACAGAATTCTTTTTCCTATTTACTCATTATTTCCCCCAGAATTTATCGGTAACATTTGAATACCTACACAGACATCATCAATGGCAAATAATAAATCAATTTGGGGAGCAATGATACTTATCCTTTGCATAAGCAAGGTGTACATATGTGTATATATTTGTATGTATATACATACACTTATATGTGTATATATTACATTATATATATTACATTATATACACATATATGTGTGCATTTTTCTTATTGTACCCTCTTCTGAATACACTATAAGGATAAATTGTCCTGGAGAGTCTCAGTACTGGGATAAGATATACATAGAGTGCCACAGTCATCATTTCATTCAGGTTTTGTTGTCTCCTTCCCGTAGGAAACTTTTGGAGGAAGTAGATATGCAAACCCAGAATACTAAGAAATTGCTGGTCAGAAATAAATGGCCACAATGAAACCACTCTGCTGATGAACTCTGACTTTCTTTACTGCTTCCTTAAATGAAAACAAGAGAGTTGCATCAATGTGTTGGCTTTGCAATTTCTTCACAAATTAAAAACTCTCTTTTCTTTTCTCGCTGGCAGATCTGAAACTTCTCATGCCTGGTATCTAAATCAGTTTTCTGATTGAAATGAGTATAGACAAGCTCTGAGGCAGTTCTGGCCAGATTAGAGTTCACGAAACCAGTATTTTAAAGGGGTAAAACCTGTTAGATAAGAGGCATCTTGGGGTATAAACTAGACATAGACAGGTAGACTACTGGGGCAATCCTTGCAAACTGAATCCAGCCTTATCTAGTTAAGAAGGTAATTTTTCAGACACCACAGGAGTGAAGTGTCAGACTTAGCTTTCCCAGCTCACACCGTTCAATTGCATGGCTATGTAAGAAAATGGAAATCTATTTCTATGGTATTTCTCCTTTAGCTTTCCAGAGAGGCTGTGGACCATATAATCACATGGGCTCTGGAGTCAGACTGCCTGCCTTAGAATCCCAGCTCCACCACTTACTAGCTCTGGGACCTTGGAAGTGTCCTTAACTTCTCTGGGCCTCGGTTTCTACAGCTGTAAAATGGGGCACAAACATACTATCTTCTTCATAGGTGTTATGGGTTGAATTGTGTCCCTCCAAAATTCGTATGATGAAGTCCTAACCCCCCACCCCCAAGTACCTCAGAATGTGACTTTATTTGGAAATAGGGTCTTTGCAGATGCAATTGGTTAAGATAATGTCACACCGGAGTAGAGTAGGCCCTTAATCCAATGTGACTAATGTCCTTAGAAAAAGAACACCATGTGAAAAGAAAGATATACACAGAGGGAAGATACTGTGAGGAAATGCAGCGACAAGACAGCCATGTGCAAGCCAAGGAGAGAGGCCTGGAACAGAGCCTCCGTCACAGCCCTCAGAAGGGACCAATCCTGCTGACGCTTTAATTTAGGACTTTTAGCCTCCAGAACTGTGAGATAATAAATTTTTGTTGTTGAAACCACTTTGTTTGTGGTATTTTGTTACAGCAGCCCTAGCAAAAGGATATAATCGGATATCCCTGAAGGTTCAATGAGTTATCGCATATAAAACTGTCAGTGGTTTCTGGCACTATGTGAGCAGCGTGCAATTGAAAGCTGTTGTTATTGTTGTTGTTATTGTTGCTGTCGTTGTCAACACACTAGGTTGCCAACAAGTGGAGTTAACAAGGTACTTGGTTGGGTCTTTCAAGAACAAATCCCACGTTTAGGCCCAAAGAAGCTTCAGGATGTTTTCTTTTTTTCTTTTTTTTTTTGAATAAAATTATTTATTTTATGTATTTATTTTTGGCTGCGTTGGGTCTTCGTTGCTGCGCGTGGGCTTTCTCTAGTTGCAGGGAGCGGGCGCTACTTTCCGTTGACAGTGTGCAGCTTCTCACTGTGGTGGCTTCTCTTGTTGCAGAGCACGGGCTCTAGGCGCATGGGATTCAGTAGTTGTGGCTCGTGGGCTCAATGGTTGTGGCTCGCGGGCTCAGTAGTTGTGGCGCACGGGCTTAGTTGCTCCCCTGCATGTGGGATCTTCCCAGACCAGGGATCGAACCCGTGTCCCCTGCATTGGCAGGTGGATTCTTAACCACTGCGCCACCACGGAAGCCCCCTTCAGGATGTTTTCTGATGCTCTCTTGAGCAGAGAGACTCCTCGGTCTAGTTCTTCTCACACCACTTGTGGTTCATTTAGTTTATTAAAAAATTGATTCAATGTTCACTAAAGAAAAGCTTAATTTTCAGAAAGAATAAAAACATAAAAACAATCTCCTCTAATTGCTCACTTCTCAGAGGCAACTAATTTTGCCACATTTCTTTCCAATCTTTTTTGATGCTTTTCTTATACAATCAGCTTCATTCTCTCCATATGCGTATCGTAGTGCCTTTTTTGGGGTCAGCATTATATCATAAGTATTTTTCATGCCATTCAAACACTTCACAAGCCTAACTTTTAATACGTACATAACAGTCCATCTTATGCTTATACATGATTTATTTTTAGCCTCCTTCTATTTTTGTCCATTTGCCAAGTGCTTTTAACTTCCAAACTGCTTTCTTCTTGTGACTGAGGTTGTCTTAAAAATCGATTTTTTACTCACATCTCACCCTCTTTTTCTTCCCATTAATGCCTCTCTCTCTCCCCGCCTCATACTGCTTCTCCTAATCTCAGCTTCATAAATTTGCATTTATAACGTCTTTTCATTAATACCACTTTTGCACTTAAAAAGAGTTTTCTCACATTCTTCATCTTGTTTGGCATCCACAAAAATCCTTGGGGACAAGCAGCGGAAATAGAAACTAAAATGCAAAGAAGTGATTTGTCCAAGGTCACTTAACCCAGAAGACTCTTCATTCAGTGTTTACACGACACCACTTTATATGACGGTTCTTTTGGACACGTGTTTTAAAAAGCTACACAAAATACATGTAGGTTTAGAAAAACAGGTTTTCATTATTCATGTGTATTTCATGGCTCATGAGTCACCCACTTAACAATGCATCTCTCATATGTTCTTCCAAGAGTTTTAAAAATAGGGAAAAACAAAATAATTGGCACAGATAAGCTTTAGCAAAGACCTTAAAAGGGCATAAAGTAGTCACGTGTGGTCTTTCAAACCTTGTCAGCAAGTGTTGTAATGGCCTCAATGTATATTTCCCCATCCTGCTTTGAACTGATCCCCACGTTTTCTAAAACAAGCACATACTAATTTGTTAATGAGTATTGAGGACTGCCTCCTGTGACCTCCAGCTATGTTAAATTCTCTCCCTGAAGGGAAATATTACCCCTCATAATCACCCCTTTAGCTCTGTCTTTCCAGGTTTAAAAAGCGGCTTTGTTCAGTCATGAGATCAGAGTTCCCCACTTTGTGCAGGTTTTCTGGGGACCAGCAGGCTTCCTGAGGAATATAAAGATGACCAGATTACATGAGACTTCCTTTCCCAGATGGTCTCCCCAAGACAATACCATCTCTGAATTCTGTCAAATTAAAAAGTGAAACATCTTATTCTGTGTATAATTGAAGATTAAACCTTTACTGCTTCACTTTGATTTTGTCAGTTTTTCAGGACAGTGTTTTCAAAGCCACAAATTATTTCAATAGCTGGAATAACGCTAATATTTTCTGATAATAATAGCAAACACTTTTATGGTGCTTGCCATATACAATGTTCTGAACCCTGTTCTGAGTAGTTTTCATTAATTCATTTAATCTCACAACACCCTTTAAGATAGATTCAATTATTGTCCCATTTTACAGACTGGCAAACCGGGACACAAAGTTGTCTGCCTTGCCCTAAACTACACATACAGTGAGAGCCTGAGGGGGAATTTGGAAAGGACAGTCCAGCTCAAGTTTGTGCTCTTACTCTCCATTATGCAGACCTCTCAAGCACTGTGCTGGTCACTTTATACACATCATCTTATTTAATTTTCACATGGTATAAAGTGTATTATTACCTCCACTTTACAGATGAGGAAAATAAAGCTCAATGGGGTTAAGCATCTTGTCCAGATCCCACATTGTAAGCCCAGAGAGAAATCGATTTGCTTTTCTATTTCCCTGGTATGTGAAGCCATTGACCAAGTGATGAGACATCCCAGAGAATGATCTGAATACTGATCATAGGATCTTCCTAGAAATAAAGTGGTGCAGTCAATAAATGAAGTCTAGATAAAGCTGCTCTGCCACTCTACTATGTGCTGCTGCATTTCTACTTAGGAAAATAGTTCTTACCACCAACGCACAAAGCTAAATAAGTCACCAGGGAGCTGGGAAGCAAGGGGGATTGATGACCATCTGCAAACAGACACCGGAGAGAGAGAAACACTCTAGGGTTGGGCTATCATTTCCAGATTAGGTAGAAAAACAGAGGTGGTGAGGCAACGTATGAAGAGATTCTTTGACCTTGACCTTAGGCAGGAAGTAAAATTCACTCGAATCGCTTAATAAAAAGCATTCTTCAAAGAGACCCAGTCTTACATGGTTATTTCAACAACCATCTTGCCTTTGTGGAAAACAACTTGGCTTTCAAATCATTTTAAGCTTGGATATTAGTGCAGTGAGGAGCTTAATTGGGGAAGTAATGAGACCACCAAAGGAAATGAGAACCATTAACTGAGGCACAATGAAAGCATGCAGCCTCTGGTAAAGGAAAATGAGATTCATGAAGCTCTGGGGCCGGGGGCAGAGAAGTAGATGAAGAGGACAAGAGGGAGGTGACTCCTGAGCTCGGTAGCAGAAAAATGAGATTCTTAAGCACAGAGGAAATGTTTTAAAAATACAACTTTACAAAACGGGGTTACAGATGATTTTTCAGTTAGTATCAGGGAGGCAGCAACTTCTCAGTCACAGCTGGAGTCACATTTTTTTCAGAAGCACAGAGCCTTTCGTTGTTTTATCGCACCCTAGGGGGCATTGTTGAAGATAACAAGCTAGATTTCTTTATGAGCTCATTGGTACTGCAGATACCTGGGCATGCATTGTGAGGCCATCCATCCTAACTCGGACACGCAGTTGGCTATGAATCCAATCCTATAATTTCCCTTCTATAAGATTTCCTCCCAAGGTATCCCAGTCAGTCACACTTTCCACTCCAAGGAAGCAAGAACCATTCCTAGCCAGAAATATTGACCCTTTAACATTTCAGAACTGAATCATGTCCCATTCCTCACGCTGGTTATTTGCGCCCATCCCAGTGCTCTGTCGTGGTGTCCACGGGGGGCTACTCATTGAACACAGATAGAAATGAATGACAACGCAATACAAAACTTTCAGGTGAACGTACATCCTTGGGCTTCTGTAAAGGAGCAACAGAATAACAAGTACAGCATTTTCCGTTACGTACAGATTGCACTCCGAACCATCTGGAACCTGATATAAAGTCCAAATTGGTTGGAGAGACGCTGTCGCTATTTCAGCTGACCCATTGTTTCTACTCTAACAGGGTCTGGTTGGCTGCTTGACAAATGTAATTGAATGATGACCACAGAGTGAGAAAGCCAGAAATCTGATTTGAGTTCCCTAAAGAATGCACTGGCCATGCAAGCTGCAAGGTTTAAATTTTTTTATTTTTAGAAACATATAGCGCATCCAGGGGCACAAGCCAGAAAGCCAGATCTCATGGAATCATAACACTCGAAGGACTATCTGAGGTCCTTTTGTGTCCATCCTTAATTTTGAACGTGGCCTTCAAGGCAACCTAAGAGACAGTTCCCTCCATTTCACAAACTTTACCCTCTTCTATTGAGAAATGCTTCTTTATGTAGAATCTGAAATGCCAGCTCTCTCCTTTGCTCTCCTTGCCTCTTATTCTCCTGTCCCTTCTCTTTTTTTTTAATTTTCTTTTTAATTTTGCTGTTCTTTTCTTGACCATATCCAACATCTTGATACTCTTCGATGTTTAGATCAACCCCTCCTCAATAATGTGATATTGCCCTCTATATACACTATAAAATGTTAATATTTATTCATTTCTTAATTTTTAGTCCCACCCTGGATTCTGCAAATTTCAAAAGCAGCTACACACTGTTGACCCCTGTTTAAACCACAACTGTTTTCTATTATTCCCTCACTTCATAGCTTGCAGTCCGGGGAGCTGTGTTAAACATTTTCTCCAGTTTCAATCAAATTTTTTCTGATTGTCTTATGGTCACCCATTCCAAATTTTGAGGTACCTAGTTGGTTCGTACTGGCGTTGACAAACTTAGGATGTCACTTTCAATTTGGTTACTTAAATATTGATTTTTTAAAAAAGCTGCTAGAACCAGCACTTTCTCCAAGGACACTTTCTCCAAGTTGTGATTATCTCAACTCTTGACTTGTCCCTTCTGGCTGCCTCTGAGCCTGAATCTCCCAAGGAACAAATTTCTAGGAGGCACTAGAATGCAGAAGAATCAGGGACAGCATTCTCTCAGAGATCTTGTATATTATATTGATGCCATACTCAGCAGTGAGCTGTTATATCCACTTGGGGAAATCGCCATAATTTTCAACTTGTAAACCTTTTAAGACCTTCCTGCACTCGTTACACGTGCGTGACTTGAGTGGTGTTATCAATGTTTTTGTAAGAATTTACCATTTTTAAAATTTAGCTTAATTCCAACAATTTTGTACTTTAGTAAAATGTTGTAAACATTGCAAAAATATGCCCCTTGAAGCTTAACATAGATCCCAATACTATTATTTTTGCACGAAACAGTCAGCCTGTGAAGTGTCACAATAAAGGTGAAATAAAATTTTAAAAACAGGCTAAGGAAACATAAAGGAAGGAAGAACTGCATCGCAGATAAGTTAACACATGAATTGTGCGTTAAGGAACGTGCCTGGAAAGGTACGAATGGTCTATCTTTGGATTTACTGAGAACTCCAGCTATCATCTCATTATACTCTAATAGTTGACTTTCCAAAAAGAACAATCATACAGAAAGGAAACAAGAAATTAGAGAGCATTATCCTCTTAACTGCTTGCGTGTTTCAGCAGTACTAATAGCTACTAGTAATGTGCCATATATTTGAAAATTGCTAAGAGAGTAGATCTTAAAATGTCTTATCACAAGAAAAAAATTAGAACTACGTGAGGTGATGGATCATAACTAAACTTATTGTGGTAATCATTTTGCAATATATACACATATCAAATCACCATGTGTACGCCTAAAACTAATACAATGCTATATGTCACTTATATCTCAGTGAAACGGAAAAAATAGCTAACATTTGTTGAGAACTTCCTATATGCTATGCATTGTGCTAACTGCTTTACATACACAAACTCAATAATTACAATAGGCTAAGGTCCTAGGCATTTTACCCCCTTTTAACAAATAAGGTAATTAAGTTAACAACTTCTTCAAGGTCACACAGTTAATAAGTGGTCAGGCCAGGATTCAGCCTCAGGCACGCTTGACTCCAAAGCACATGCGCTTAACCAACAGGCTTTTAACTCCTATGCTTTACGGCCAGTGAAAGCTTGTCTCACAGTTAGCAAACATCAACTTGCTCCAAATAGGCCTTCCCCAAAGAAAACGAGCCTAACCTAAGCAGGTGTCCTGTGCTTTCCAACAGTTCAGCGGGCATCCTGCCCCTAGCTTACCCAGGTGTCAGCCTTGTGAAGCCAGGCACAAGCCCAGCATGTAGAGTCACATCGCATGATCATTTCCCACCAGCGCAGCCTGCCCCTTAGTCATCAAAAGCACAGGCCCCACCCGCTTCACTGTCTACCTGCCCAGAGCCCCACTCACAACCGCTGAGGTTTCTCCTGCCTTCCCATTGCCACCTGCTGGGCCCCAGGGAGTCCCTCCCAACCTTGATGACAAGATCTTCAGGGAAGGGAATTCATGGTTGTTGAGTGCTGTCTATGTGCCAAGAACTTTACTAGACATATTGCTTAGGTAATATAATGTATTAGCAATTTAATAGTAATAATAATGAGGTAAGGCATGTAAAAGCACAGCCTTCAGAGTCAAATGTGGGTTTAGATCTAGGCTTTGCTACTTTCTAACTGTAAGACCTTAAGCAAGTTAACTAATCTGAATCTCATCTGTAAAATGAGGATAAGGAGGTTATTTGAGGACTGAATGAAATGGTGTCTAAAAAGCCCTTAGCAAGTGCCCAGCCCATAGCAGGTACTCAATAACTGCTGAAAATTGAGGATTGAAAAATCAGTTAAAACTGACACTTAAAAGTCTTTCAGTACAACACCAAGAGTGAACTGTACTGTAAACTATGAACACTGGGTGATAAGGGTGT
Organism: Balaenoptera ricei; assembly: GCF_028023285.1. Taxonomy (NCBI): domain Eukaryota; kingdom Metazoa; phylum Chordata; class Mammalia; order Artiodactyla; family Balaenopteridae; genus Balaenoptera; species Balaenoptera ricei. The sequence goes on from NC_082642.1 coordinate 65,652,375, forward strand.
ATCAGTGTAGGTTCAACCATGGTAACGAATGGACCACTCTGGTGGGGATGTTGATAATGCGGGAGACTGTGGATGTGTGGGAACAGGGCGTATATAGGAAATCTCTGTACCTTCTGCCCAGTTTTGCTGTGGGCCTAAAACAATCCTAAAAAATAAAGTCTTAACAACAGCAACCCAAAAGTCTTTCAGAACCCAAATCTCCTACTTGCAAAAGAAATCTCAATTCTACCTGTTTTTCTTTTTTTGCTCTGTCTAGAGAATATTATAAATAAAGTTTAGTTTGCAGTTTGGGCCTCTCTATAGAAAAAACTGTAATGAACCTTCATTACTTCTTATTTATAGAAATTAGACCCTCCATTCCCCTCCCCATTTAAAAATATACATATTTTCATGTAACATGTCATCACATATTGCTTCATGCTGGCTGATGGAAGACAGAGTGGTCTAGGCACTGGCTCTCCAACCTGGGGAGGGTGTGGCTTGGACATCGGGACTTTAAAAAATCTCCTCCAGTGACTCTAATAAAAAGCTCTCCGTTACCCTGGCCCCAGCTCACCACCTAAACTTTACAAATAATCAATATATTATGTGTCAGTCACTTTGGGGACACCATCTGACCCTTTGTCCCTTGTTTCTAAACAGCAGAAACTAGGAATGCAATGAAGTGACAGGTTCTTGGCCATTTCCCATGAGGCTGGGTCTTGGCAGGTGACTCAGCTGTTGTTTGCTTTGTGTTTCAAAGGACAGGGTAGGGCCCCCAGCCCGGAGGCAGAGGAGCTGTGTGCAGGCAGTGACACAACTTCCAAGTGAAGAGAAAGACAAGACAAGGGGAAGAGGAGAGGAACTTGGAGGCCCTAGCTGGAAGTGCAGGTCTCCGGTGAACAGGCATAGCCTTCTTTGCTCCGTTTTGCTGCCCTCAACGGTCCTGCATCATGAAGTAGGTCAAAAGGCTCCTAATGAGGACAGAAGCATGACTGGCTTCAGAGTTCTTCTCGTAACAGTTCAGAGCATCTTTTTAATCAGCCAGCTTGGGTTTGGGGTATGTCCTTTCCCAGCTGCCTGCATCAAAAGAAGCACTGGACATTCAAACCTGAGCTGGGACCGTGGGGTTCAGTTTACCACCGGGTGTTTAAGGTTACTGTTTTTTCTCAGGATTCCTTTCTACATCACACCTCACACCCCAATTCCTTTTCCCTGAGCAGAGTTATCTCTTTGTGGAAGAGGCTCTATGACCAGCAGGATCCTTGCAAAGACAGCAAGACCATCTTTCTACTGCTGAGTTAACCAGGAGGTAGAATAAACACACATTCTGGCCTCCTGCAAATTAGGGGCATAAAAAATGTTTTTAAAGAATTTGGTTACTATTTCCAAAAAAAAGATGTCAAAACAGTCATTGTAGGAAAAATGAGAACTTCATTGCACTTCCTACCATTTGCTTTATAGTTTCATAGTGTTTTCATTTTAAATTCTATATGAAGGCACACCAGAGGTGTCAGTCCAGCCATTTCTGCTGGATGATATCCTCTCAGAGACCAACCCACCTCCGACAGGCCCTTGAAGGAAGTCAGAGCAAGCAACAGTGCTTCTGAGCAAAGGTGGCTTTCCTCTCATTAACGCATAGACACGGCTGGAGCCGTCAAGAGGCCCTTAGAGGTCACCTGACATCCCTCCCCCGATCTTGCATTAAGGAAAATGAGGGTCGGTGAGATCGGGTGCCTTGCCCAAGGACAGGTGATTTGTCCAAGGTCAGATGGCTTCCCTGACATCAGGTGACTTGCTTAGGATCACACAGTTAAGCTTGTATCGAAGCCAAGACTGAAAACCTGGTCTGACTCTGGGATAATATTTTCCCACAATATCCCATGTGGCTCAAGAGCAGTTCATAGCCCTTTCCTCACCTCTGCTCCCAAACAGCAGACACATCCCACTTTGGAACTTGCAAACTGCTTCTGAGTAACCAGAATCTGGGATTCTATCAATCATCCTCAGCTTACAGAGTTGGGTCCCATTGGTTCCTTTTCTTTACGGGGTGGGGAGGAGGTAAGGGGTGCTGATGACTTCACCACAGACCATGCAGTGAGTCAGGGACTGAGCCAACTCCCCAGATACCGATCCCTGGTTTATCTTTCTGTTTCTGAGTCATCTGAGCTAGTCAGCCTTCCATGCTGTAAACACACCACAGAGCAGGGAAACAATGAGGCTGTCTATTTAGAAAAGACCTGCTTCCCTGCTGAGTGTCACTACATGTCTCTTTCTGTGCACTTGAACAGTCCGTTCCTGCAGCTGGCTACTAGGAAAACAGGCGAGAGGGATGATTGTGAGATAGCCCCCTTAAAGGGGGTGATCCATGTCCTCATTGGAAAAAAAAAGCCCCCCAGAGTCTCAGGTGAGCAAGCAAGCTGAAGTGGAGGCCATGGCAAAGGTTCAAGTCGTTAGGACCATTTAGACAGATGTGCCTTTATTAGGTCATGCCGTGAAAGACACACAACCAGGAAATAAATATTACTGTGCCCTGGAAAGGAAACTGCCACCTTTCTTCACCAGATCAAACCCCAAGCTTGCAAGGTAGCCATGAAGGAGAGAAAGATCTACTTCCACTTCCCCTTCTCCTTAGGCAGTGTTTCTCAAACTGTAGTGAGCACATCTTCACCATGCATATATTTGGATCTCACTCCTAGAGGAGGGTGGGTCTCGGGGAAGGCAGGATGCCTGGGCATCTGCATTTCTAACAAGTACCCCAGGACCACACTTGAGATGCACTTCCTCACTGCTGCTGCTGCCACTGGGTAGCCTTTTAGGGGTGCTTTTCCCCATTTATTGCTCTTACTCACATCTCCCTTTCCAAACAAGGCTGGAACATTTCAACAAGGCTGTGCTAAAGGCCTCGAAAAGAAAAAAAGTAAATAAGCAGAGAGTAGCTTGCAACAAAATAAATCTGGTTTATAAGAGACGGTTTCCTCATCTTCCGTGTGGGGTCCCCTACAGGGCTATCTCCCAGCTGGACTCCAGGCTGTCTGTGCAAGAGGACATTTTTTACTGCCTACGTGGGCATGCCTTCATGAATACAGAGATGCCTTGAAGTCCAGACCGTGGAGAGGAAAGCTCAGGAGGAGCCAAGGGTTCCCTGTTCAGCCTACCTTCAGTCCATCTTCTGAGCTTCACTCTTCTGTCTACGAAACTACTCACCTCTTTTTTTTTTTTTAATTTAATTTTATTATTTTTTTTATAAAAAAATTAGCAGGTTCTTATAGTTATCTATTTTATACATATTAGTGTATACATGTCAATCCCAATCTCCCAATTCATCCCACCACCACCACCCACGCCCCCGCTTTCCCCCTTTGTGTCCATACGTTTGTTCTCTACATCTGTGTCTGTTTCTGCCTTGCAAACCAGTTCATCTGTACCATTTTTCTGAAACTACTCACCTCTTTCCTCAACAATTGATTCTGGGAGAATCTAAACTGGTCAGGGAGGAAGATACAATTCTCTAAGCCAGCATCAGTATACCTCAGTCAGTGCTACATCTGGAGAAATGTCAATTCCAGAAAATAAAAACTAGAGGGAATTTGGGAGGGGTGGTGGTAGTAGAAAGGGTCAGTTCCTCTCACCTCATTCCGGACAGACCCTGGTGTTGAGATCGTGGTGATTCGAGAGGCAGCAGCTTGCAAAAGAGGCCAGAGCTGACATTTCAATTTAGCCATTTGTTCATTCAACCAGTAGTTTTTGAGCAACTATTATGTGCTAGATCCCATGCCAGGCATTGTAAACATTGCAGAGCAATTAACAAGATAGGCTCATTTGCAGTGACATGGATGGACCTAGAGATTATCACACAAAGTAAGTCAGACAGAGAAAGACAAACATCATATGATATCACTTATATGTGGAATCTAAAATATGACACGAATGAACCTATCTGTGAAATAGAAACAGACTCACGGACATAGAGAACAGACTTGTGGTTGCCAAGGGGGAGGAGGAGTGGGAAAGGGATGGATTGGGAGTTTGAGACTAGCAGACACAAACTGTTATATATAGTATGGATAAACAATAAGGTCCTACTGTATAGCACAGGGAACTATATTCAATATCCCGTGATAAACCATAATGGAAAAGAATATGAAAAAGAATATATATGTATGTATAACTGAATCACTTTGCTGTACAGTAGAAATTAACACATTGTCATTCAACTATACTTCAATAAAATAAATTAAAAACAACAAAAACAACAAGATAGACTCTTGCCCCTGTCTTCACAGCACGTATAGCCTAGCAGGGAAAATGACTAAGACAGCTCAACAGGGCCTCATCTGATGGGCCTCAGGCCACCTCTGGGCCCACACAGCATGTGTTTAATATGCATGTGTTTAACATCAGGGTATTTCCCATACAAATCTGGATTTCTAACTTCTCTTTTAAAATCAGAAAAGATGGCAAAAGTGGGCTTGTATTCCCCAATGGCAACACTTTCTAGAACTGAGAAGCGGCTGTCCATTTAGAGAAGCATGCACTCTCCAATTTACCACACTCTGCACCACTCCTAATGGTCTCAGATATGGCCAGTTTCACCCATTTGACTCACCTGTCCCGTACGCAAACACATTTGAGTTGAAGATTCTTGTATGGAAGCACATGGCAGAGGACCTAACCTGATCCGAAGAATGAAAGATGAATAGGGTTTCTCAGGTGATGAAGGGCAAGGAAGGGAGTAGGTTAGGAATGTGAGGCAGAGGAAACAGCATAATGCAAAGGCCCAGAGATGAAGGTTGGAGAGTCTGAGAGCAGGGGGCAGGTGTGTGTGAGGAAGGTGGACCCTTGCTTACAGGTAGCGCTCTAAGCGAGAGGTGAGAGGGACTTCCCTGGTGGTCCAGTGGTTAAACACTCTGCGCTTCCACTGCAGGCGAGGTGCGGGTTTGATCCCTGGTCAGGAAACGGAGATCCCACAAGCTGCGTGGCACGACCAAGTAAGTAAATAAATAAATAAGTGAGAGGTAAGAGATGGAGGTGGAGAGCAAGGCAGGGGTGAGTTGTATTAAAAATGTTGGACTTTACCCCATGTTGCACAGTAGAAGACACCAGAGGGTTTCAAGCAGGATAATGGCCCCCATCCGACTGTTTCTGGAAGGCTGCTTGGACTGCTGTGTGGAGAGCAGACTGGAGGGAGAAAGACTGAGTTGGAAACAGGAATTTTAGGGTGTTCATGAGGAGTCCCCCTGTACAGAAGCCACGGGGGAATGCCAAAGGACTGTGTCCTATTTTCTCTTCCTCTGAGCCCCTGCCCCTACCATACAGCAGAGTCCTGGGCACAGAGCAGGGGCTCGGGGAAGAGTTCTGACCCAAACCTCAGGCAGAAGCAATGACAGAAATGTTTCAGTCCTGTGGATTTGACCTTCTCTACTTGACCCTATGGGAAGGGTAAATTGTTAAAAAATGAAATCAAATATGAAGCTATTCTAAAGTCACTGACCTTCTCTGCCAGCTGCTCAGCTCACCTTTGATGTGGGTGACCTCTCTGGCTTAGCCATGACTTTCTTGAGAGGGAGAACATCACGGCTGCCAGGTCTCCCTCAGACGTTCATCAAATTTAAGGAAGAGATGCGAAAATCTTGCAGGTTAGTGAAAGGGGAAAGGTGCGTACCCAAATGTGCAAATAATATAGAAAAAGGATACAAACAGCTAGAAAAAGTCCAAAATTTCGACATCAGGTGGTGGACGGGGGACACTTTTTGGAAGGAAAATTTTTATTTTTCAGCCTGACACAACTGAGTGGGCTGGAGGTGTAGCTCCATTTAAAATCAATTTAAAGAGACAGAACACTGCTTGTTTCAAAAATACAGTTCCATCTCCCCAGCCCTCCTCCTGCATCACAAAATGTCAAATCCTGGTGTGGGAGAAACCCATTAGAACTCAACTTTATAGTGCTCACGTGGTCTGCTTGGATTTCATCTACTGGGATATTTACTTTGGATAAAATGCAAGTTCTCTGCGGCAGTCCGGGGGAAATTACAACGGATGGAACAAGCAAGGCGTTTTGCAGATGAAACCAACCCCCAGTGGGATGTTCCACTCAAATTAATTGACTCTCCCACATCCGTACTCCCCTTTGTCTGATCTTGGGTCATCTGTTCTCTCTTTTGGGGTCTCAAAGCTCTTTTTTGAGCAGATATTTTTCTGTTCACATTATTGCAGAAACTTGAAGTGCTTTGCCGCCAGTCAAACTGAGACATCCACTTATCTGGAAGTGAACAGTAAGGGGTGGGACCCAAAGAACAGGGTTCCCAGTTGCTTTGCCTTATATGCATCTAACTAGTATTCTCCAAGAATTCCTACCCATCCAAAGGCTCGCAGTATCTGAAAGAATAGCCCTTGGTCATTCATACTCCAGGCACTAGGCGTTCTCCCTCATTTATGATAATAGGAAGGAAATTTATCTACCAGGAAGCATCTGGTGGTCTACAAATCAAAGAGTGCCTGGCTTAGTTCTGGTGTTTATTATTTTAGCTGAAGACCACACATCAGAGCCCTAATACCTCAGTCCCCATCTTACGTGCTTTAAACCAATAGAGTGAATCCTAGAGACATCAGTAAAACTCCACAGAAACCTGTATCTCTAATTTTCATTCAACAAATATTTATGGAGCTTCTGTGATGTTGCCAGGAACTGTTCTGGGGACAGCACTGAACAAAACAGGCAAGTCTGTGCTTATGCTGAGCTTGCAGTTTAGTGCCGGGGCGGGGTGGGGGGTGGTGGTGAGGGGTAGAAATAGACAATAAACAGATAACTACAGAATGTGGCAGGCAATGATGAATCTGCAGATGAAGAATAAAGCGGCCTAGAGGGCCGAGGTCATCAGGAAATGCCTCTCTGAGCAAGGTGATCTTTGAACAGAGGCTAAAGTGAGCAAGGGAGCCGGTCACAAGGAGTCTGGTGGAAGAGCATTCCAAGGTTAAGGAACAGCAAAGGCAAAAGTCCTGAGAGGAGTTTATGTAATTCCTGCCACCCTGTTTTTTTTTTAACATCTTTATTGGAGTATAATTGCTTTACAATGGTGTGTTAGTTTCTGCTGTATAGCAAAGTGAATCAGCTATACATATGCATATATTCCCATATCTGCTCCCTCTTGCATCTCCCTCCCACCCTCCCTATCCCACGCCTCTAGGTGGTCACAAAGCACCAAGCTGATCTCCCTGTGCTATGCAGCTGCTTCCCACTAGCTATCTATTTTACGTTTCGTAGTGTATATGTACATGCCACTCTCTCACTTTGTCTCAGCTTACCCTTCCCCCTCCCCATATCCTCAAGTCCATTCTCTACCTCTGTGTCTTTATTCCTGTCCTGCCCCTAGGGTCTTCAGAACCTTTTTTTTTTTTTTTTTTTTTGGTTCCATATATATGTGTTAGCATACGGTATTTGTTTTTCACTTTCTGACTTACTTCACTTTGTATGACAGACTCTAGGTCCATCCACCTCACTACAAATAGTTCAACTTCATTTCTTCTTATGGCTGAGTAATATTCCATTGTATATATGTGCCACATCTTCTTTATCCATTCATCTGTCGATGGACACTTAGGTTGCTTCCATGTCCTGGCTATTGTAAATAGGGCTGCAATGAACACTGTGGTACATGACTCTTTTTGAATTATGGTTTTCTCAGGGTATATGCCCAGTAGTGGGATTGCTGGGTCGTATGGTAGTTCTATTTTTACTTTTTAAGGAACCTCCATACTGTTCTCCATAGTGGCTGTATCAATTTACATTCCCACCAACAGTGCAAGAGGGTTCCCTTTTCTCCACACCCTCTCCAGCATTTATTGTTTGCAGATTTTTTGATGACAGCCATTCTGACTGGTGTGAGGTGATACCTCATTGTAGTTTTGATTTGCATTTCTCTAATGATTAGTGATGTTGAGCATCCTTTCATGTGTTTGTTGGCAATCTGTATATCTTCTTTGGAGAAATGTCTATTTAGGTCTTCTGCCCATTATTGGATTAGGTTGTTTGTTTTTTTGATATTGAGCTGCATAAGCTGCTTGTATATTTTGGAGATTAATCCTTTGTCAGTTGCTTCATTTATGAATATCTTGTCCCATTCTGAGGGTTGTCTTTTTGTCTTGTTTATGGTTTCCTTTGCTGTGCAAAAGCTTTTAAGTTTCCTGGCACTCTGTTTTACAGCCTGTGATGTAGATCCGTTCCACAGGCGCAGCTGTAAAGGGCGCTGCCTTGCTTTCTCCTTTCTTTCCTTTCTTTCTTTCTTGTCTTTCCCTTTCTCCCTCCCTCTCTTCCCTCCTTCCTCCCTGCTCCAAACCTTTGCTTCTTGAATAAGCATCTCCAACCCCTTTTCTCTGGGGCAAGTGCACTAAGGATGATAAACCTCAAATGCTTTCGTGACAGGACAAGTTTCCCTTTTCTGGAACCTGGCGGCTCCTGAGACTGAGGGATAGAAAGAAGGCTTTTGCATTATATCTCAGGTTTGGGAGAGAAGCACTCTGTTAGCATTATAAGGTTACAGCTTATCCTAGAGGATGTCCTAGCAGGCATTGTGTTTGTAGGGACATCCCAGGTCAGGATCTGAAGAGGCATGTCCCCACCACACAGCCCCGCATGGAGCAGAAAATGGCTAGCTTGTTATACCAGGGATCAGATAGAAGGCAGGACCTGGGGAGTGGGGAGCAGGTAATGAAAAGGCTTAAAAGGGGCAAGTGACTCATGTGTGTGTGTGTGTGTGTGTGTGTGTGTGTTTGGTACGAGGGAGACGGGTGCAGGAGGGCTGAGCTCTGCTGATTGAGTGCTTAACCACAAGGCAGCCCCCAAGGGTCTAGGGTGAAGTCCATGTGTCTGTGGATGAACCTGGGGACAGGTGGATGGCGTGGAAATCTACTTCTGAACCTCCACCAAGTTCCGCCGCCTCATAGCAACCCCTCCACCCATCCCTGTTGACTCAGTATGTATGGGTAGGCTTATCTTTTGAGCCCAAAGAACTGAACTCAGAAATTTAGAATTCTGTGTATTTGCTTGACTCATTCATTATAACCTTTTTTTGGTACTGATAGTACCATCTCCTCTTTCAGCAATAAGTGGCATAGTGCATGGATTACACTCTTAAGACAACTTGGAAGCTGGCATCCTATTTTCCCAGAATAGAGTGTGCTGAGGATTCTTTGTTATTTTGCTTCTCTCTCAGCTTTCATCTACCTTTCTCCACTTGCTAAAACCCCATATCTTCTTTTAAGTGCACTTATAATTCCCTCAGCATTTGTTAGTTTAAAATGCAACACCACTGTCCCTCCTTAGTACCAGCTTAAAAAAAATAATTATATTCATTTGACTGAGTGGTGTATTAAAGGCTGTCAACTGAGTTTCGTGCCACATCTTTACAACCTAACTGTAGTGCTGGTAAATCTAGCCGTGAAATTTGCATCTTTATTTCATCTACCAGCCTCTTAGCCATCAGCACACACACACACATCACCATAGAGCTTCCTTGTATTCATTCAAGGAGTGAGTGTTACCATGGATTATTAATTTGAGGGGCAGCTGTGTGGCACATTCACTAGGGTCTTCCCTATAGTGTATAATCTAATAATGCAGAGAACTATTGGGCCAAGCTTGAGTAATCCTTTGGATGTCCTTAATCTTGGACACAGTGCATCCCCATATTGCCAGATGACATGCGATAGCATCATTGCATGTTGGATGTCAGGATATCTCACCTAAATCTGGCATGTTTGGATTGCACACAATTTCTCTTATTTGTTCTCTTTCAGTGAAAGAGATAACCCTTACCTGCAAAAACTCTTATCTATGTGAGCACTGATTATGACCCTTCAGTCTGGTTTATACTAGGTCAGATTACCCCTCTTCTGGCTATCTTATTTCCCAACCATTTATTCACCTTGGATGCCTCTTTCATGGGCCTCCACATAGCACTCAGTTTGCAGTGATCCATGGCAAACGGCTACCTTAAAGTCTGTGATCTAAACAATGGGACGCAGGTCAATGGGTCACATAGCCAACTAAACTATACGCCAAGACCCTCAAAGACAGGTAGACACATGGTTGGTCAACTTACTGTGCCTGATGTCTGCTGGCCAAGGTGGTTTTGCAGAATTCTTCCATATTTTTGTGAGAGGATGTGACTGCCCCACAGAGGGAACAGTGCCCCCCCTGGGAAACATCTAAGAATGTCCCGGTGGCTTTCTCTTCCACACGGCACATGCTCTACTGCTGCCCCTCCTCTATGCTGGAACCACTACATCCATGCCACTTGGAATCACTTTGTATAATGGCAGACGTTACGATGGGAACTTACTACATATATAAACCATCTAGGGGTCTAAAAGAAGTTGAAATATTAGACTCAGAATACGGGCTGACAACGGATTAAGAAAACTGAAATGGAGGAGAAACAGGTCGGTTTCATTCTCACTGCCAAGGAATTCCAGTGGGGATTCTACCAAACTACCCTCTCTTGGGAGTCCAACAAGCTGATTAGAGCCCCATCAAGTCCAAACCAGCCAGCTGCCTAGGGGAACACCCAGATATGAAGTTCATCTGTGCCCAGAAAAGATCTTCCAAGACCACTTTAGCCCCAGTGCCCAGCCTGAATCCAATCCAACCATCTCAGGCAAAATAATAAAATCAGAGAGAGGCTGGCCAACCATCAGGGTGTGTCTAGGACTAAGGGGATTCCTGGGGTGCAACACTTTCAGTACCAAAGTTGGGAAATTCTGGGCAAATCAGGATGAATTGGTCACTCTATCAGAGACCATATTACGTAAATAGTAAGCTTAGGTGCTATGCTTCCATTTGCAGTGCTATTCTAGCTCCAGGGAGATGCTTTACTTGGCTATAGATATGGAGTGCCATGGTACTCATGTGTACACTATATACACCGTGAGGCTTATTTAAATTAAAAAAATGTAAGGTGTCTCCTTCAAATACTTGGAACTCAATCAGTGACACTCCAAAATTAGCTTTAAGTGATAAAATTTTATGTAATTATGATGACCATCTATAAAATAAGTGATTAAGTGCTTCAATTAAAAAAGGAATGGTCTGAAAACAAATCTCTCAGGAATTATAAATATTCTCTAAGATATTTGCCCAATTAGAAGCTCTCTGAGTCTTGTTTTTATATTTCTTGCCAACAAATGTTGCTTAGCAACAGTCAGCCATCTCTTTTCTCTCATTAGTTTCCCCTCCCACCTTTGCAGTTCACGCTAAAGGAAAGGAAAGCTCTTGCTCTGTGATGACCTCCTCTTCTCAGTTCGTAAACAGAAAAATGAGGGCTGTTTAAATGCGATGGTCCCTAATGCTTGCACCAAGGTTTGTACAGTCTGAAGGACTGTTACTAAAAGAAGTTAAATTCTAATGGTGTCTTAACTCATTAAAACCCATATTTGGAGTAAAAGAGGTTCAGGCACACCAATAGTTCTGCAAGGGCCATTGCTTAATTAGCCTGGTATCTTTGTGCCCCAGAATCTTGACCCAGTTATTAGCTGGTGGAGAGGAATGGAAACTACACTGTTGAAGACCAACTTTGTGCCATACCTTAACTAGGTGCTAGTTTAATTTGGCTTTTAGAATTGGACTTGGGCTGGCTCAGGTGGATTTTTGGTTTTTAGTTTTAGGTTTTTGTGTGGGTGGGGAGGAAGGCAGGCAGGGATTAGCATGGAGACAGAGGACATATTGGACTCCAAGAGCCACAGCAGGACCTGGCCTCATGGAGCCTGGAACCACACCCCAGCCATCCTTGGGGATCTCAGCAGAAAGGTCTCATTCCAGTTTTCCTTTAGTCCTCCACCTTCCCAGAGTTCCAATGCTCTCTCTGCCTGCTCTTCTCCCTGTGTGGGTCGCTGAGTCTGCTTTTGCTGCCTCTCTCTGCCTTATGTTCTTACTCTAACCACAGATCTCAGCTTATTCAAACATCAGAGCTGCTGCTCCCACATAACTGGCTTGCTCAGGGACCCCTGTCTGCCTCAGGGACTCTCTCTGTGTTCCTTTCAGCTTCAGCTCTTCCTGAAAACTGCCTGATTGTCTCTAGAATTCTCAAGCCAAATACCCAAGAGTGAAATTTCCAGTCTAAGCAACATTGTAGGCCAATGGCCAACTGTAACTCGGTAATCCTGGCCCAATCAACTGGTACCTGAATGAAATAGGGATTGTAGGTTAAACTGTGTGCCCTCAAAATTCATGTGTTGAAGTTCTAACCCTCAGTCCCTCAGAATGTGACCTGATTTGGAAATAGGGTCATAGCAGCGATTTGTTAAGATAGGATGAGGTCATGCTGGAGTAGGATGTGAGCCTAATCTGACATGACTAGTGCCCTTATCAGAAGGGGAAATTTGGACACAGACATGCAGACAGGTAGAGAGCTATGTGAAGAGACAGAAGACGTAGGCAGTCTTCTACAAGCCAAGGAAAGAAACCCTATGAAAGATCCTTCTTTCATAGCCCTCAGAAGGAACCAACCCTGCCAACACCTTAATTTCAAACTTCTAGGCTCCAGAACTGTGAGATAACAAATTTCTGTTGTTTAAGCCACCCAGTTTATGGTACTTTTGTTGTGGCAGCCCTAGAAAACTAATACACATTTTGGTGCCTGTAAGGAGGTGCTGCTGTAACAAATACCTAAAAATGTGGAAGTAGCTTTGGAATTGGGTAATGGGTGGAAACTGGAAGAATTTTAGGGTGCATGATAGAAAAAGCCTAGACTGAGCTGAAGAGACTATGGAAATATGGATATTAAAGGAGATTCTGGTGAGTACTCAGAAAGAAAAGAGGAGAGGTACAGAGGAAGCTTCTATTATCTCAGAATACATGTATCATCATGAAGAGAATGTTGCTAGAAATATGAATATTAAAGGTGCTTTTTATGAAGTCTTAGTCAACTTGGGCTGTTATAACAAAATACCATAGACTAGGTGGCTTAAACAAGAGACATTCATTTCTCACAGTTCTGGAGACTAGGAAGTTCAAGACCAAAGTGTCTTCAGATCTGGTTCCTGGTGAGGGGGTTTCTGTCTGACTTAGAGATGGCTGCCTTCTTCCTGTGTACTTACATGAGAGCTCTAGTCTCTCTTCTTCTTTTTATAAAGACACTCCTCCCATCATGGATGTCCCACCCTCATGATCTCATCTAAACCTAATTAATTCCCAAGGCCTCATCTCTAAATACCATCACACTGGGGGTTAGGGATTCAACATAAGAATTTTGGGGAGGGAGGGGAACACAAATATTCAGTCCATAACAGAGGTCACAGACAGAAATGAGGAGCATGTTCTCGGAAACTGGGGGAAAGGTGATTGATCCTTGTTAAAAAGTGGCAGAGGACTTTGCTGAGTTGTGTTCTGTTGGATGGAAGGAGAACTTGTAAGCAATGATGTTGGATATTTAGCTGAGGAGATTTCCAAGCAAAATGTTGAAGATGCAGCTTGGTTTCTCCTTGTTGCTTATAGTAAAACACAAGAGGAGAGAAATAAATTGAAGAAGGAACTGCTAGGCAAAAAGAAACCAGCACTTAACGATCTAGAAAATTCTCAGTCTATTCAGATGGCCTGCTCTGGAAACAGAGCCAAGGATGTGTCTGGACAGCCATTTTCTAAAGAGATTTGGAGTGTGACTCATGGATCCAACCAACCATCTCCACAGAAGCCAGGAATAGAAAGGAAGTTATCCAGGAAAGGTCTATGGAGGATCCTCTTGTCTGATATCTTGGATCCACATGAATTGCATGAGAGGCCAACATGTTTTCTGAGAATTCTTTATGAACAGAAACACTGCCAACTTGGACTGAAAGCGACAGAGATGAGATGAAATGGAGGAAGAATGACTTTGAGTGCAGGGCCAAGGATGGCAGCACTGCAACCGCCACCATGGGCCCAGAGGACACAGGTCTAGGGTTTAGGGCCACCTCCTCCTCGGCTCCAGAAGGTGGGCAAAACTATTACAGAAGATGGCAGACTAAACATGGCAGACTAATCCCTGTCAAGGGGAAATATGGGCAGGAAGTTTTGCTTTGGAGTGTGAGTAAGGTGAATATCTGGTAGAGGAGCTTTACATATTTTATGTAATTTAGTCCTCACAGAAGACCTGGGCATCGGTTTTATTCTCATTTTACCAGCTTGGAGACTAAGACATTTTTTGAGGTCTCATATCTGGGAGATGGAAGAATCAGGGTTTCAACCCAGGTCTGATCCTGAGTTCACTAGAAGAGGTAAACCTTTCTTCAGTTCACTAGGAGAGGTATTGCATCTAGGACTTTGTAATGACAACAAAGAGGTTAAGTAAAATTAACTAAACTCAGTCTATGCTGTATCTGTATATCTATACCTATATATCTATATCTATGTCTATATTCATATCTGTATCCATACCCGTATCTGTATCCATATCTATCTGTGTGTGTGTGTGTGTGTACATAAAGCAAATAATAAGTAGCACTGGTCTAGTAACAACTCCAACCCTTCAATCTTTCTTAACTAGAAATTGCTGAAACCTTTAGCCAAAGATGGCCAATGGAAATGTCTCTTTTTCATTTACTGCCAATCTATAGATTCTTTGTCTTTCTGAAGGCATTCACCACCCTCACCATCTGCATTTGAAATGGCTGCTTCCTTATAGCAGAAATTTTCATACTGTTTTAGAGAATTCACAAATCTCTTGGCAACAATGATTTTTAAAGTTCATTCTTTAAGTCTTCATTACATGCTGGAATTTAAGAAGATTTAATCTTCTTTTGTACATTCTGCAAAATGCCAGCTGAAGTTGCTTATTATCTGGAAGATGCCTTGTCTCTCTTTAAATGGCATGGCATCTCTCTGCCCTGTTTTTTTCAGCTTTTTTACTCTGTTATATTCTGTGTTGCTGTGATATCACATGGTGATAGGGAGCGTTTTATAAGCATGTGCCTTTTGCTCTGAGAGACAAATTTTAGGCTGATCTCCCCCTTTAAAATGTCTCCCCATCATAATAGTACCTGGATTTTACCCTACTTCCTGTTCGCCCTATTGAGTATCCTCCTGTGTGTAGAAAAGTAGCATTTTGCAGTTTATGCATTTCCTGGTCATTATTATATAGGTTCTATTAAGATATAAATAGCCAAAATAAAATTCTAAGAATTCTATATAACATTTGTTTCAAGATGCAACCTCAAATAATCACAGAAAATTGGTCTCTGCTGTTACTGCAGTCTTGCTTTTGTTGTTTTCTTTCATTCTGTTTTGTTAATAGAGGTTATTATGGTTCTCTTTTGTTTTTGTCTGTCTTCCAGGGTTCCTGGGCTACTTGAAGTGGTTTTTATTTTTATTTTTTTAAAATCAATCTAAGCGTATCATGAAGTGGCAGCTACAGTTTTTGCCCAAAGGTCCACAGAAACGTCTGCTGGAGGCCTTCTTGTTTTCATGGTGGAGATCTGATAATTACCTGTGTAAAAGTTCCACGAGAGTCTGCTGTGTTTACTTGTATATCCCCCGTGACCAGAGAAGCACTTGGCACATAGAAAGTGCTAAATAAAGAGAAGAGAAATTAAAAACAAATTACAAATTCTAAAAATACCACAGGCCTAGGCTACAAACTCAGGAGTTCTAACACATTCAATTTTATGTGATTTCTATCAAAAGAAGGAAAAATATATGGTGCATTTATAATTGTACTTGTTGTTTTATCAAATATATTCTTGATAGGAGAGAACTTCTGGCGTGACCAAGTGTTAATGAGGATGAATTCCTTCACTTATAATTTTACATATCTGATGCTTGGAAGAATTTCCACAGACTAGCTTCTGGCTCTGTACATTTCAAATCATGTGTTTTCTCTGCTCCCTATTCCCTAGTCCTGGGTACCAACTGGATGCATATGATCTCTAACACTGCATCTTCATGTCAAGATGTCAGGTAAGCTGGGCCAAAGTCCTATAGGAGTACTTCTGGAGCTATTCCTATACCAGAAGGGCTAGAAACATCTAAACCATACATGGAAATCATTGCAAAGTGTGTAAATATATCCCACAAAAGCCAAAGCAAATGTATACTCAACTCAACTGCCCCAAGACAAATGCCTATGGCCACTCGACATTGCTGGGCACAAGGGAAGTGTGATGGAGGGGGAGTCAGAGTGGGAAGAGATATGATTAACATATTTACTTTGGCAAATTCTACAATTTAGCTGCATTGACCTAATGGTAAATATACTTTTGATTTATTCAGAGGTAAACATGTCACCCCAACATAGCTTGGGGAGAAGGCAGGGCTAGTTGCTAGTGGGCATGTCAGTCTTTCCTCGGATTAGAGTACAGAAGGTAGGAGAGGGGACTTCTCCTTCTGCTGAGGTTGCTAGGCTGAAACAATATGGTGAGGTAGCAGTGTGAGGGCAAACAAGGCCACAGAGAGGGAACCGGCTGAAAGGGTGGAGAGGCAGAGAGAAATTACACCATATGAGCTCTCAAATTGGGCCATGTCTGAATCCAGCTACAACTCTGTACTCTCCTGTTCTGTGAGTCAACACATTTCCCTTCCTAACTCAAACCAGTTTGAATTTAGGTTTCTGTCAGTGAAGCCAAGAGTCCTGACTAATATACCAAATGATAGGCCGTCAGCATTATTTTGCTCGTAGAAGTCTGAGATAGTCTCATATTGCTGAGAAAAAAAATTCATTTCCGGTCATATGGATAGTTTCTCCACTGGTGGTCTGGAACATTATTTTAGGCAGAGTTTAAGTACCCTCCAGTAATAATAACAGTGATACTTTACACGTACACAGCATTCTGAAGTTTCAAAGTGATTTTTTACACATTATCTTCTTTCATCCTCACAGAAGACATGCATTTTCATTAAAGTCTTTCAAATGAAGAAACTAAAGGCTCAGAGGGGTTAAATCACTTGCCTAAGGTCGTCCAGCTGGAACACAAGGCCAGGTCTCTTGCTTCTCATCCTGCACACCTCCCTGAGCACTCCTGCAGACCCAGAGCCTCCCACGCTCACTGGAAATTATACTTCTGGTCAGAAGATAAACCATCCAACACCGCTGGGCCAGATCCAGTCCTGGCACACGACTACTAGTTCCTTTGTCTTTAGCACCTAACCTTCCAGATTATTGATCCCAGCAACTTTAACTTCTCTGACTACTTTCTCTTAATCCTTTGCCTAAAACTTCAGACTTCTAAACTCTTTCCCATGTCCTAACTGCTGAGAACCACAAAGTCTCTGGCCTTTGCCTTACCAACTTGATATCAAGCCTTTATTAAAATTTTCACCACCAAGATCTTCAAACATGATTTCTACCTTTACCTTTGGACACTTTTCTGGCTACTATATAACATGGGTTCTTGATTCTTTGATTCACCTAACTCCAATCTTAATTATGATTGCTCTCATCTTGCACTGTCATTCTTTCTGAAGCATTTGGCTCTGTGTTGTTTATTTCCAGAGGAGGAGGAGGAGGAGAGAAAGAGAGAGAATGAGACACACAGCCATCTGGCCTGTGTTCCATCTTATGAGTGTGGTTGGAAAACCAGAGTCTACCAGAGCTTACAGGCTCTGTTTCAAGGACTTTGAGATGAGGTTTTTCTTTAGGAACGGAGTGCCAAGAAATGGCACAAAGTTTCAGAGATGTCATTTTACTGGCAGAGAAAGAGAGTGTCGATTCTAGAGAACAATTCACTTCTGACCATTTCAACCATAAACTCCCTAAATGACAGTTCAAATAGAGTAGTCTTCCTCTTTGCAGTAAGATAGAACCAGAAGCACAGCATGGAATGGCAGGAGGTGCCCAAAGAGGCTGCTCTGTGGAGCATGTCACTGCCACCTGGTCAAGGGTCCTCCCAAGATTAGTTCCCACCTGAGAGAAGGGTGTGGCTTCTGCAAGCACTGGCCAAGAAAGGTCTTCATGAATAAAGGGTTCAGCATTGCCATGCATCTAAAAGGCATGATTTAGCCAGGGCATCTTCAGGAACGGAAAGAAAGCTGAGAACAATAATCCAGCAGGCATTTAAGTACAATTTCAGAAGGGACTTGGGAACTGTGGTTCAGGGACCATGATAGTAAACATCAGAAAGTTCTCCAAAGCTTTGTAACTTCTCCATGGATAATTTTTAGCATCGTTTGTTTCCTGCAATCTCCTACATAAAGACAAGGGTTGTATAATGAAAAGAGCTGCACATTTGCATGAGGGACAAAAGGAACTGGGAACCCCAAAGCCAGGAATCTCAGGCGACAGAGTGGGAACTGGTAGCTTCCCCTTGAAGGCAAGAATAGGAAGATGGTCTGCTCTTGAGACTTGGCGCTAAGACTTAGTAATAGAAACACCCAAGATGTTCTCCGGTGGGGGTGTCAATGTTTGTTGTCTCCTCCAAACCTATACCTAATCCCCTTTTTCCATACTGGGAGAGCCAGATTTTGAAGATAATAGATCCTGATTGGACTAACCTAATTATGGTGGTGCCATTTCCCTTGTCACTGATTAACTTAGTGGTAGGCTTGCCCTGGCTAATGAAATGTGTGTAGAATTCTACTGGAGAGCATGCATTTGGCAAACTTTTTTCTGTTTTGGGTTGTTTTTAAGCTCTTAAAAAGAGACACACAAAAGAAAAACCGATCTTATTTTATGGGATGTTGCATCTTCATATACTGGGTTATAAGAGAAGTATTAATAAATTTAAAATAATTTAAACCATATACAGTGTGTTCTCTGATCACAATGCAATTAAATTAGAAATCAACAATTGTGAGATATCTGGAAAACCCACAAGTATTGAGAAGTTTAATAATATACTTCAAAATAACCTATGAGTAATAAATAAATTATAAGGGAAAGTTGGAAATATTTCAAACTAAAAGATAATGAAAATACAACATATCAAAATTTTGGATGCAGCTAAATTAGTGCTTAGAATAATTTTTAAATCCACAGCTTTAAATGCCTATATTAGAAAAAAGATAAAGCATGAAATAAATGACCTAAGTTTCCACTTCAAGAAGCTAGGAAAAGAAGGGTTAAGTAAGCCTAATATAAGCCTAACAGGGTAGTGTAAGGAAGGACATAATTAAGATAAGACCAGAAATCAATGAATAAAAAACAGGTAAAAAACAGAGAAAATTAACAAATCCAAAGGTAGTACTCTGGAAAAAAAATCAACAAAAAAGAGAGAAAGAGAACAGAGACGTATTGTGAATGTAAGACATGAAAAGAGGATATAGCACTAAAAAGTCTACAGTCATTAAATGGATAATAATAGAATATTATGAAATTTTATACCAACAAATTTAATGAAATTAGATGAAATGAGCAAATTCTTTGAAAAATAAAACATACCATAAATGACAGAAAATCTAAATAGCCATTTAATCATTAAAGTAATTGAAATTGTTACCAAAACCCTCCCTCAAAGAAAAGTCCAGGCCAAGATTTTTTTCACTGCTAAATTCTATCAAAGATTTAAAGATGAAATAATGTCAGTTTGTCACAAATTCTTTCAGAAAATAGAATTGGTAAAAATACTTCCAAACTCATTTTATGAGGGCACATAATGATGATTTTAAAATCTTTGAAAATACATCAAAGAAAGAAGAAAGGAGGAAAGGAAGGGAGAGAAAGAAGAAGAAAAAGAAGAAGAAGGCAGCAAAGAAGGAGAAGAAAGGGAGGGAGAGAGGGAGGAAAGGAGGGAGGGAGGAAGGGAAAAAGAGAAAAGAAAATTACAGCCCAAATCCCTCATGAATATAGGAACAAAGATAGTGTACAAAAGATTAGCAAATAGAATTGAGCAATATATAAAAAGGAAGACAAAGTTGGGTCTCTTAGAAATCAAATTTGATCTAACAATCAAAAATTAATCAATTCCACATATTAATAGAAGAATGAAAGAGAAAATCTATAAAATCTTCTAAATAAATGAAGGGAAAACATTTGATAAAATTCACCATCCATTCATGATTTTTTTTTTTTAATAAATTTATTTATTTATTTATTTATTTTTGGCTGTATTGGGTCTTCGTTTCTGTGTGTGGTGAGCGGGGGCCACTCTTCATCGCGGTACGCAGGCCTCTCACTGTCGCAGCCTCTCTTGTTGCGGAGCACAGACTCCAGACGCGCAGGCTCAGTAGTTGTGACTCATGGACCTAGTTGCTCCGCAGCATGTGGGATCTTCCCAGACCAGGGCTCGAACCCGTGTTCCCTGCATTGGCAGGCAGATTCTCAACCACTGCGCCACCAGGGAAGCCTCATTCATGATTTTTTAAAAAACCTAGCAAATTAAGAATAGAAGTCTCTCAATATGTTAAAAAAAAAACAAAAACTCTAAGAAAAACCAACAGCTAGTATCATACTTAATGATGAAATAGTGTACCTTTCCCCCTTAAGATTGGGAATAAAGCAAAGATGTGTATTCACACCATTTCTGTTGCATACTGTATTGGCCATCCTAGTCAGTGCAATAAGATAATCAAAAGAGATAAAAACCATAAAGATTGGGATGGAATGAATGGAACTATATCTATTCACAGATAACATGATTGCTTATGTAGAAAATCCTAAAGTACCTACAAAACCACTATAGAATTAATGTTAGTTTAGTCTTATCAAGGATACAAAGTCAATATACAAAAAAATTCAATTGTACTTTTAATACATAGCATCAAACAAATTGAAAATAAAAAAACAATTCCATTTGCAATAGTATTTTAAAACACACAAGATATTTGAGAATAAATTTAACAAAACATAGGCAAGACCTCTACACTAAAAATTAATGTGAGAAGTTAAAGACCCAAATAAATGGAGAAATGCCATTTACATGAATTGAAGACTCAATATTTTTAAGATGTCATTAATCCCCAAATTGATTTATGGGTTCAGTAAATCCTGAGTCATAATTCCATCAGGAGTTTTGGTAGAAAATAATAAACTGATCCTAAAATTTATATGGAAATACAAAAAACTTAGAAGATCCAAAGCAAATTGGAATAAGAAGAATAAAGTTGGAAGACATATTACTTGACTTTGAGACACTATAAAGCTACCATAATCAAAACAGCCTAGTACTTGTAAAAGGAAGACAAATAGAGCAACACAACAGAAATGGAACAGAAAAGCTAGAAATAGATCCATATTTATACAGTCAACTAAATTTGAACACAGCCATGAAAACAATTCAATGGGGAAAGGAAATCTTTTCAACAAATGATTCTTGAATAACTGGATATACAAATGGAAAAAAGAAACCTCAACCCCCTCCCTCACACCTCCGTCACACCATTCACAAAAGTTAATTCAAATGGGTCATAGATCTAAATGTCAAAGCTAAAACTATGAAGCTTCTAGAAGGACACAAAGCAAAATCATTAAAATTTTTAAAAAATTTCTCTCTATCAAAAGATACTATTAATAACATAAATAGACAAACCTTAGACTGAGGGAAAATGTTAGCGGAACATATACATGAAAGAAGACTGGTATCCAGAATATGAAAATAACTCATACAACTCAGTAACAAACTGACAAACCTAACAAAGTTGGGTAAAATATTTGGAAAAACACTCCACAAAAGAAAGATGTAAAAATGGCTTATAAGCAAATGAAATGAAATAATGCTGTATTATGGAAATGCAGATTAAAACCACAATGGGACCCAATATCCATGTCTAAAACAAGAAAGATAGACAGCAACAAATATTGGTAAAGATGTGATGGAATCATAGCACATATATTGTTTGTATAAGTTACACTGTTGGTGGAAATGCAAAATTTTACAACCACTTTGCGGGAAGTTCTGGAAGTTTCTTAAAAAATTAAAGATAATTTTTTTTTAATAATCATGGAATTCCCTGGCGGTCCAGTGGTTAGCACTCTGTGCTTTCACTGCCGAGGGCCTGGGTTCAATCCCTGGTCAGGGAACTAAGATCCCGAGGAAAGCCTCGCGGTGCAGCCAAAAATAAATAAATAAATTTAACAAAGTAATACATGTTAAAAAAATTTTTTTTTATAATCAGCAATTCTATTCCTGACTATGTACCTGTGGTAAGCAGTATAATACCCCCCAAAATGTCCAGGTCCTAATCCCCAGAACCTGTGTTACATACAAAAGAGAATTAAGGTTGCAGATGGAATTAAGGTTGCTAATCAGCTGACCTTAAAATAGGGAGATTATCCTGGCTTACCTGAGTGTGCCCAATGTAAATACAGGATCCTTTAGAGTGGAAGAGGGAGGCAAATGAAGAGAGTAAGAGGGAAGTGTGATTTCAGAAGAATGGTCATAGAAATACAACATTGCTTGCTTTTTTTTTTTTTAAATAAATTTATTTTATTTATTTATTTACTTTTGGCTATGTTGGGTCTTCGTTGCTGCGCGTGGGCTTTCTCCAGTTCCGGCGAGCGGGGGCTACTCTTTGTTGCAGTGCGTGGGCTTCTCATTGCGGTGGCTTTTCTTGTTGTGGAGCACGAGCTCTAGGCACGTGGGCTTCAGTAGTTGTGGCTCACTGGCTCAGTAGTTGTGGCCCGCAGGCTCAGTAGTTGTGGCGCATGGGCTTAGTTGCTCCGTGGCACATGGGATCTTCCCGGACCAGGGCTCAAACCCATGTCCCCTGCATTGGCAGGCGGATTCTAACCACTGCGCCACCAGGGAAGCCCCAACATTGCTGGCTTTGAAGGTGGATAAAGGAGCTGTGAACCAAGGAAGGTGTGTGGCCTCTAGAAGCTGGAAGAGGTAAGGAAACAGATTCTCCCCTAAAGACTCCAGAAGGGAACACTGCTCTGCCAACACCTTCATTTCAGCCCAATGAGACCTGTGTTGGATTTCTGACCTGCAGAACTGTAAGATAATACATTGTATTGTTTAGCCCTCTGAGTTTGTGGTAATTTGTAGAAAGCTAGAAAGCTGATAGAAATAGAAAGCTAATACAGTACCCAAGAGAAATGAAAGCATATGTCTCAAGAATGTTCTTAGCCGTTTTATTCATAATAGCCAGAAATTGGAAATAGCCTGGATCTCTACCAACAGGATAATGGATAAACAAACTGTGGCATATTCACATAATAAAATATTACTCAACAATAAGAAGGAACAAACTATACACACAACATGGATGAATTTCAAACACATGCTGAGTGAAAGAAACTGGGCACATACTGTATGATTCTTTTTATATTAAGTTCTAGAACAAACGAAACAAAAAACCTCTGATTTGCCTTTGGGATAGAGTGAATGTGAGGATTGATTGAGAAGGGACTGAGGGAATTTTGGGGGATAGAGGTAATGTTGTATAGTAGTCCCCCTTACCCAAGGGGAATGCATTCCAAGAACCCCAGTGGATGCCTGAAACCATAGACAGTACCAAACCCTATATATCAGGGGTCCCCAACCTCCGGACCATGGACTGGTACCGGTACCTGGCCTGTTAGGAACCAGGGCGCACAGCAGGAGGTGAGCAGCGGCCGAGCGAGTGAAGCTTCATCTGTATTTACAGCCCCTCTTCTGTCGCATTACCACCTGAACTCCGCCTCCTGTCAGCATTATGGTGAGTTGTATAATTATTTCATTATGTATTACAATGTAATAATAATAGAAATAAAGTGCACAATAAATGTAATGCGCTTGAATCATCCCGAAACCATCCCTCCCCACTGTCCGTGGAAAAACTGTCTTCCACGAAACCGGTCCCTGGTGCCAAAAAGGTTGGGGACCACTGCTCTATATACTATGTTTTTTTTGATACATACATACCTATATAAAGTTTAATTTATAAATTAGGCACAGTAAGAGATTAACAAGAATAATTAATAATAAAAATAGAACAATTATAACAATATACTGTAATAAAAGTTATGTGAATGTGGTCTCTCAAAATATCTTATTGTACAAATTTAATTCCTTTTCCATCTTAACTGAGCACTTATCACACACTGTGGTCGTAACTTTTGCAGTTTGAGGTGCAACAGTAAAACTAGCATGAATTTCTTTTTGCTTCTTCATAATTTCACAGATAGAAGATTCATTCTTATCGTAGATTTTAGCAATCTCAGCATACGATTTTTTTTCTTATTGTTGAGAACCTTCACCTTTTCACTTATAGGGAGCACATCATGACTTCTCTTTGGCATATCCAAATTGCCAGCATCACTACTCTTGGGCTATGGGACCATTACTAAGTAAAGGAAGGGTTACTTGAACATAAGCGCTGCATTACCTGACAGTCCCTCTGGTAGCTGTGCCAGCTACTAAGTGACTAATGGGTGGGATATGCTGGACAAAGGGATGATTCACGTCCAGGGTGGGATGAAGCAGGATGAAGCAGGATAGCACAAGATCTCATCATGCTACTCAGAACAGACAAGCTCTAAAATTTATGAATTGTTTATTTATGGAATTTTCCATTTACTATATTCAGATCGTGGTTGATCTAGATCACAGAAAAGGAAACTGCAGAAAAGGAAGGGCAACTGTATATCTTAATAAGGATTTCAGTTGCACAGGTATATGCACTTGTGAAATCTCATGGAATAAGCTACGCACTTTATCATGGGTTGAACTGTGTCCCCCAAAAGATATGTTGAAGTCCTGACTCTCAGTACATGTGACTATGACTTTGCTTGGAAAAAAAGGGGTTTACAGATGTAATCAAGTTCAGAAGAGGTCATACTGGATTAGAGTAGCCTTACATCCAATAATTGGTGTTTTTACAAGAAGACCATGTACAGACACAGGCGTACAGAAAAACACAGGGAGAATGCCATGTGATGACAGAGGCAGAGATTGGAGTAATGTAACTACAAGCCAAGGAATGCTACAAGAAGCTGGGAGAGAGGCTTGAAAGAGATTCTTCCTCAGAGCCTCCAAAAGAAGGTAACCTCACCAACACCTTGATGTCAGACTTGTAGCCTCCAAAACTTAGAGAGAATAAATTTCTGTTGTTTAAAGCCACATAGTTTACGGTATTTGTTATAACACCCCTAGGAAGCTAATACAAACTTAAGTTTGTGCACCTTACTATATGTAAACTTTATCTTAAACAGGTAAGCATAAAAATACTGGATTCTAACTTATAATATGTATGTGAAGCATTTAAGTGTCTGAAACTAAATTTGAATTGTTGAAACTAAATGTTGGGTATATGAGTATTCGATGTACAATTATACAGCATTGTACAGTATACAATTCTTTAAACTTTTCAGTATATTTGAAAATTTTTATAAAATGTTGGAGAAATAATTGTGAAACTTGACTCATCACTGAGAGGTAAAATCAATTTAGTGGGTTAGATTAGCATTTTTCTAAAGTAAAATAGAATAGAAGAGAACACACACAATAAGGGCAAGTGTTTTATTTCATTATACATAATACATATGCATGTATATAAATGTAATGGATCATGATGTAAAATTATTTTCTTATGGGGCGTCAAGTCAAAACTATTTGAGAAATACTACCTTAGTCTCACAGGCTTCCCAAGATTCCACTTTTTCCCTTCATCACATTGCATCCAATGTTTTTACACCCACATCTAATCCATGCATCATTTACACAAATTCAGAGCTCTTGCTATGAAAATGCTTGTATATCCATCTCTCTCTGATTCATTATCGCAGTTAATGAACCACATTCTCCTAAAACAGAGTTTCTTTGAAGGGAATTCATAGGCCTCTTCATGAGCTGTATTTATACCTTTAAAATCCCAGGGTTGCTTTTAGTAATTTTCTGCAACATGACACCAAATGGAAGCTTGAAAGAATTAGTAAAACTCTTACCAGATGCTCTTCCTTTGTCATTTTTTTGGAAGGCAAAGGCAAAGTAAGCTAACACCTCAATAAAAAGTTTAGCCTTAAACCCTGCAGTTAGAGATGAGTTCGATCTAGAAAGCATGTGAATTCATATAATTACAGCCATCATTTGTATTTAAAGATAACATGAGTCATGCTAGAGAGAATCTTTTTAAAAAGATGCTGATTAAGTTGGAAATAACTATTTTAATCCACTATAGTGTTATGTTTATATGTTCAATAATGTAGTGAATGTTCAGTTCAGTTTAGTTCAACCAATATTTATTAACGTTCACCTATGTGTCAGGCACAATGCTCTAGGCTTAGAGGATATAATGATAATTAACACTGATCCAGCCCCTGAGGAGCTCACAGTGTAGGAGAACAGGCACATAAATAGCTCATTTCAAGAGTCAGGTAAGTGCCATCCACAGCGTCCTAGAGGTGCACAAGTGTTGGCTAAGCTGGAGTATTCAAGACCTCAGTTGAGCCTTGAATAATGTGAAAAAGTTATCTAAAGAAGAAAGGCTCTGGGCAGAGGTAGGATATGTTCCTGACTGTGTTCTAAAGAGGGTGTCTCTGGCTGACTACAGATATTTTAGTTTGCTAACTGGAGTACATACTATCAATATCACTTGTCACTGTTGTTCGCTTGATCACGCGGCTTGAGATAGTATTTGTTTCTCCACTCTAAAGTTTCTCTTCCCCACCCCATCCCCTCCATCTGTACTCTTTGGAAGGTAGTCGCTATGTACAAGCTGCAGTTAAGGAGTAAGGAGTTATGCTTCACCTCCTTTAAGGGCTGAGTATCTATGTAATTATTTGGGATTCTTCTGCAAAGGGGATTTATTTATTCTTCATCATTTATTTATTCAATCATTTATTTATATCAGTATGGACTCATGGAGATTTATTTTATATTTTGGGTTATAATCCAATACTACCTTGTTTATTTTGTTGCTCAGATTTTTCCAGCTTTGACCACTGGGAGCTCTTTCAGTGGACTCCTGTGTCCCTTTGACATATCCCCATCACTGTGGGTTTTAATTTTTGAGCACTTTCTAACTTTCTGGCACTAACATTTTGGCTCCTGGAGCATCTTGTGTATTTCCCTCTCCAGTCCTAGAAGCAGCCATTTCTCCAAGGAGACCTGGTTCCTTTCATTGTAGAATGGTATTAGAAACCAAGATCTTCGTGCAAGGTGTGTTCATTACTATTGGGGTGTCATTGCTTCTAGTCTCTCTTAGCCGATAAAGCAAGGAGATATATGTGTGAATATATTTCCTTGTGTATATATACATTACTATATTTCAAATATTACCATGTGTATCTATATTAAGCCAAATATAAGTTCATACTGATGCCTCCAACTTAATCCATTACCACAAGCATCATTCTAGCCTCCTCCCCTTTGTAACCTCCCACTCCAACAGTGGAAAATGTGGGTCCCACCATCTGCCATCCATTTGCTTCATTATCCAATTCCAGTATACATGTACAGTGGTTCAGAGTTACTAACTTCTAACTCTGTGGGAAACAACGTTATCAACTAGAGTACTATGCTTATGTACAGTTTATTCTGCCTTTAGTGTTTACAGACTCCACTCATTTCCAAAGGTACTTAGATTAGCACTCTTTCTCCCACTCCCTTTAGTGAGGTTGTTTCGTACCTCGTAATAGAGTTAGATTGTTTTGTCACATTCTACATTCCATACTGGCATTCTCTGACCTCCTAAACGATTTTTTAAAATTCGTATACATTAAGGTTTATGGTTTTTTGTGCGCTGTAAAGTTCTACGGGTTTGGACAAATGCCCAATGTCTTGTATTCATCATTACAGTATCATAGAGAATAGTTTCACTGCCCTAAGAAATCATCTGTACTTTACTTATTCAAACCCCACCTCCCCCAGCCCTCTGCCAAATCTCTAGCAACCACTGATCCTTTATCATCACTATAGTTTTGTTTTTTCAAGAATGTCCCATTGGAATTATACACTATGCAGCTTTTTCAGGCTGGCTTCTTTCACTTAGTAATATGCAGTGAAGATTCATCTATGTTTTTGCATGGCTTGATAGCTCATTTCTCTTTATCACTAAGTAATATTCCACTGAGTGGTTGTACTACAATATATCTGTTCATCTATTGAAAGACATGGTCATTATTTCCAGGGTTTTTTTTTTCATATTATGAGTAAAGTTTCTCGTTTTCAAATCTACTGGGCAAATACCTAGTAGCGTGATTACCAGAACATATGAAAAACTATTTCTGGTTTTGTAGGAAACAGCCAAACTGCCTTCCAATGTTGCTATATCATTTTGCATTCCAGAGAGCAATGAATGAGAGTTCCCATTGCTTCTCATCCTCACGAGCAATTGGTATTGTCAGATTTGGAGATTTTAACCATTCTAATAGGTATGTAGTGTCTTCTTATCATTGTTTAACTTGAAATTCCCTAATAACAAATAATGTTGAATATCTTTTTGTATGCTTATTTGCCATTTGTGTGTCTTCTCTGGTGAAGTGTCTGTTCACAATTTTTTAATTAGATTGTTTTCTTATTGTTGAGTCTAAGAGTCCTTTATATATTTTGTATGCAAGACTTTTATCAGATACATGTTTTGCAAATATCTTCTCCCAGTCTGTGGCTTGTCTTTTCATTCTCTTAACAGTGTCTTTTGAAGAGCAGAAGTTTTTATTCTTAAGAAAGTTTAATTCATAATTTTTTCTTTCATTTCCATTGGTGTTAATATCTACAAACTCATTACCAAACCCAAGACTGTGTAAATTTTCTCCTACTTTTTCAAGAACTTTTGTACTTTTGTACTTTACATTCAGGTCTGTGATCAACTTTGAGCTAATGTTTGTGAAAAGTGTAGGTCTGTGTTTAAGTTCATTTTTTTGCAAATGGATGTTCAACTGTTCTAACACCATTTGTCTATTGAATTGCCTTTGTTCCTTTGTCAAATATCAGTTGACTATTTTTGTGTGGGTTTATTTCTGTGCTCTCTATTCTGTTCCACTGATCTATGTGTCTATTATTTTCCTAATACCATGCAAAAAAATTAAATACTTAGAAATACGTTTTAAAAATTATGTCCACAACCTACACATTGAAAACTACCAAATATTCTGGAGATGATCTAAATAAATGGAGAGGTATATCATCTTCATAGATCAGAGAGCACATTGTTAGTATGTCAGGTTTTTCCCAAATTGATCTGTAGATTCAGTGCATTCCTAATCAAAATCCCAATGTACATTTTTTGTAGTAAATGACATGCTTATTCTAAAACTTACAGATCTTCCTTGACTTATAGTGGGGTTTTGTCCTGATAAACCCATCATAAGTTGAAAATATCATAAGTAAAAAATGCATTTAGTACTCCTAATCTACTGGACTCATAGCTTAGCCTAGCCTACCTTAAACGTGCTCAGAACATTTACATTAACTTACAGTTGGACAAAATCATGTAACACAAAGCCTATTTTATGATAAAGTGTTGAATATCTCATGTAATTTATTGAATGCTGTACTGAAAGTGAGAAACAGAACGGCTGTGTGAGTACAGAATTGTTATAAGTATATCAGTTGTTTACCTTGCGATCATGTGGCTCACTGGGAGCTGCAGCTCGCTGTCAATTGCCCAGCATCACAAGAGAGTATAATACTGCATATTCCTAGCTTGGGAAAAGATCAAAATTCAAAATTCAAGGTATGGTTTTCACTAAATGAGTATTGATTTTGCACCATTGTAAAGTTGAAAAAAACACCATCTGTATATGGAAATTTCAAGGACCTAGAATATCCAAAACAATCTTGAAAAGACTATTGGAATACTTACACTTCATGGTTTCAAAACTTTATATATATATGTATATATATATATATATATATACACACACAAACACACACACACACGTATATATGAATTAGTTTGCTGTACACCTGAAACATTGTAAATCAACTATAGTTCAATAAAAAAATTTTTTTTAACTTAAGACAAAGATTCGGTAATCAAGACAGTGTTGAATGGGCATAAGGATAGACTGAGAATCCAGAAGTAAACCTTTACATTTATGATCAATTAATTTTCAATAAAGATGCCAAGACCAGAAATGAATAATCTTTTCAACAAATGGAGTTGAGGCAACTAGATATCCACGTGCAAAACAATGAAGTTAGACCCCTACCTCACACAAATATAAAAAAATAACCCAAAATGGATTATAGACCTAAAAGTAAGAGCTAAAACAATAAAACTCTTAGAGGAAAACATAGGAGTAAATCTTTATGCCCTTAGGTTAGGCAATAGTTTCTTACATATGACTCCAAAAGTACAAGCAACAACAATAAAAATAGACAAATTGGACTTCATCAAAATTTAAAAATTTTGTGCTTTAAAGGACACCAGTAAGAGAGTGAGAAGTTAACCAAGTCAAAGATTCAAAATAGTCACGACACCAAATGCTAGCAAGGATGTGGAGCCACAGGAACTCTCATTCATTGCTGGTGGGAATTTTATTTTATTTTATTTTTTGGGGGGAATTTTAAATGGTACAGCCACTTTGCAAGACAGTTTCTCACAAAACTATACATACTCTTACCATACGATCCAGTAACCGTGCTCCTTGGTATTTACCCAAAGGAACTGAAAACTTATGTCCACACAAAGGCCTGCTCACAGATGTTTACAGCACAATCACCAAAACTTGGAAGTAACCAAGATGTCCTTCAACAGGTGAATGGATAAATAACTGTGGTACATCCAGATAACAAAATATATGTCAACACTAAAAAGAAATGAGCTATCAAGCCATGAAAAGACATAGCGGAAACTTAAATGCATATTATTAAGAAACCAATCTGAAAAGGCTACATACTGTATGATTCCAACTATATGACATTCTGGGAAAGGCAAACTATAAAGACAGTAAAAAGATCAATGGTAACTGGGGGGAAGAGGCAAGGGAGGGATGAGTAGCTGGAGTGCAGAGTATTTAGGTCAGTGAAACTATTCAATATGATACTACAGTGGTGGATACATGTATATATTTGTCAAAAACCATAGAATGGGGACTTCCCTGGCGGTCCAGTGGTTAAGACTCCATGCTTCCAATGCAGGGGGTGAGGGTTCGAGCCCTGGTTGGGGAACTAGGATTCTGCATGCTGTGTGGCGTGGTCAAATAAAAAACAAACTGCAGAATGTACAAAACCAAGAGTGAATGCTAATGTAAACTATCTACCTTGAGTGACAATTATGGGTTAGTGTAGGATCATCAACTGTAACAAATGTCCCACTATGGAACAGGGGGATGTTGATAGTGAGGAAGGCTGTGCATGTACGGGGACAGGGTGTATATAAGAACTCTCTGCACTTCTGCTCAATTTTGCTGTGAATTTTAAATTGCTCTAAAAAATAGTCTTTTTTTGTCAACCCGTAGAATGGAAGAAAATATTTGCAAATTATATATCTGATAAGAGATTCGTTCCCAGAATATTTAAAGAACACTTGCAGCGCAATAATAAAGACAAACAAATTCCAAATGGACAAAAGATTTTAATAGACATTTTTCCAAAGAAGAGCTACAAGTGACCAATAAGTATTCGAAATTATGCCCATCATCCTTGGTCATTAGATAAATGCAAATCAACACTGCACTAAGACACCACTTCACATCACACTAGGATGGCTATACTAAACAAAAGACAGCATTTGTGAGAATGTGGAGAAATTGGAACCCTCGTACATAGCTCTGGGAATGGTAAAATGGTGCAGCTGTTTTGGAAAGCAGTTTGGCAGCTCTTCAAATGTTAAACAGAGAATTACCACATGACCTAGAAATTCCATACCTGGGTATATACCCAATATAATTTAAAACAGGTGTTCGAACAAAAACTTATCCACTAAAGTTCAGAAACACTATGCACAATAACAAAAGGTGGAAACAACCCAAATGGCCATCAGCTGATGAATGGAAAAACAAAATGTGGTATATCAATACAATGGAAAATTATTCAGCAATAAAAAGAAATGAAATATTAATACATACTGCATGGATGAAGACTGAAAACATTTACTAAGTGAAAAAAGCCAGACACAAAAGCCACATATTGTATGAGTCCATTCATATGAAATATCCAGAATAGGCAAGTCCATAGAAACGAAAGACTGCGGTTGTAAGGAGCTGGCTGGAGGGTACAATGAAGAATGACTGCTAATATGTATGCAGTTTCTTTGTATGGAGATGAAAATGTTCTGAAATTAGTGTTGAAGGCTGCACAACTCTGTGCATATCCTAAATACCACTGAATTGTACTCTTTAAAGGATGAATCTTTTGATATATGAATTATGTCTCAATAAAGCTGTTGTAAAAAAATAACTGACTGGGTTGGCAAAGAAAACTCAAAAGCTAGAGTGCGGTAATAGTTTATTAAACTATCCCAGAGATTCCAGAGGATTATAAGCATACTTACCATTTCTAATATGTATAGTCAAGTTAAAATAAATCAGGTAAATACTTGATTTGTGTTTTAAAAGAAATTGAAAGCCTACAGCCCAGTGCTGTTAACTACACCACAGAGATTATTGTTTGTTGGTTGGCAAAGCTCACTACATTTTCCTTATCGAAGTGGTTCTTTAGACAGATCCTACAGAGCTAAGTGTGCAGAAGAATTAAATTCTGGTTTATCTCCTAAAATCCTATGGAAAATTTAAAAGGCCAAATTTCAGAATAGCTCATTCAAGAACTCTCTAAAAAGTATAAAGCCGTAAGACTTAGCCAAATTAAGTGAAAAATTTCTCCCCACTGGATCTTTTATTCAAGAACATAATTTAATGATCAGCCATGTCCATGAGCTGGTCACCTAATCAATTGCCTCTGAAAAATCCTAGGTGGAATATCTATCCACAGTTTGTATCTACTCACCCGACTGTCTCACTTCTTGTTGCTAGGATACCACTTCTTTGTGATGTCGACCTATTGGAATATTAAAAATTTATTTCTAATCAAGCTTTTATTCTACATGGCTTTAGGAAAAGAAGAAAGCAAGGTCCATGCACACATAAAACAGCTTCCAGAATGAATTTAAATCATTGATAATAATTCTAAACTAATTTCTTATTTAAAAATTGAAAAACCTGACCTTATCATTAAAATTGTAAGTCTTAGCCTTGTGTGTTAGTTTGTCTGTAAGTGGAAGGGGAGGTCATATCGCAGAATCCTTTCCTTCTTTCTAAAATGACTGACTAATTTTTCTCTCTCAAAGATGAAACCTCCAGGGTACAGAAAAAGTCCTCCTTCAGAGAAGATTCATTTTCTTCTTATTTCTTAGGGCTTCCAGGTTCAAAACTAGAAACTGGAACAATCTATTTTCCTGTCACTTTCCAAAAGTGACAGATTAGAAGGTTAAAAAAATTGGTATTATTCAGTTTATTTTTAATTCCAATTAATTCATTTCAGTGATGTATACTGAACACCCTCTATGCACAAGTCATTGTACCAACCAATGTGGAGAGTGTAGAAATGAATTGGCAACAGTCAATGTCTTCAAGAGGATCATAAACTAGTGAAGAAATGAACATATGCGCAATATCCAATGTCAGTCTCCAAGGAGCATGGGACGGAGTCACTCCAGGCCCAGTGGGTAGAGTCCCAGCACCTTCTCTGGAGTCTGCAGAAACACAGGTCTGGAGCCTGCATTGGTTGGGTGTTGATCCAAAGCGGCAGGTAAGTATGCAGCACTGTCAGGGTACTAGAGTAGCACCAGAGTAACAGCTCGAAGCTGGTCACCACACAAGGGAAACCAATGTGTGAAGACAAAGTCATAGGGCAGGGCTCAGCTGGGCACTCCTAGGTGGTGCCTGGGGCCCCTGCCCTGGACACTGAGGGGGCTGGTAAAGGAGGACATGACCCAACTTCACTAAGCAGAAGTAACAAGGAATGGGCATACAAAGAACAAGGAAGAGGAAAACAAAATATGAAGGCTGGAGAATGCTGCCATATTAAAGCAATGGCTAGTAGTGGTGGGCCAGGAGTGTGGAATGTATTCAGCTGTGGGGTGAGGAAGCAGTGCCGTGGGAGATAAAGCTGGGATCTTGGGCCAGATTAAGAAGGGCCTTGAAATGCCATGCTACAGAATTTGGACTTTATTCTATATGTGCAATGAGTATTCATCCAGGACTGTTGAGTAATGCAGTGTTGTGAAATATTGCCCTTCAGTAACAAGCTAACTTAGCAACTTAGCTCAGTAACAGTTAAAAACTACTTGCTTTTAAACATTTCAAAATAAGTTATTCTCTGTGTGCCCCCTCAGACCCATTCTTCACCTTCTCTCTCCTGTGCTGTGCCCCAGAAGGCTGACTTCACCAGGCCCCCTCGCCCTCTGCCTTCCGGTAGGGTGTGTCCAGTGGGAGGTACCAGCAGGCCTGCAGGTCAGGAGGAGAGAGAGGTACGGATGTGTTTGGTCAGTGTTTCTCTCCCAAGGCCTCAGCTCTTGTGAAGTGTCTCCTTTCTACAGCTACAGCTCTCCCCAAGTTCTGGTTACTGCCTCCTTCTCCTGCCCCTTCGGGTCTAAGGGTGGTAATGAATCCCCACTGTTGCTAGTCACTGAATGCCTCACCATTCCTTAATGTTTTCTTGAACCTGATGTATTGGTGGGGGTGAGGGGGCAGTTCTCTAAGACCACCCTCCGGTTAGATGATTCACTGAGAGGACACACATGACTCAACATATAGTAATACTCATGGCTAAGATTTCTTACAGCAAAAGAATACAAAGCAAACTCAGCAAAGGTAAAAGGTACACAGGGTGAAGTCTGGAAGAAACCAGACACAAGGCCCAAGAGGGCTGTCCCAGTGGAGTCACACAAGACCTGCTTAACTCCTCCCACAAGGAGTTATGACAGCCCGTGTGAAATGTTACCTACCAAGAAAGCTCATTAGAGGCTTAGTGCCCAAGATTTTTACTGGAGGCTGGTCACATAGGCCCCCTCTGCACGTACCAGAATGCCAGACTCCTAGAGGGAAATCAGGTGTTCGACATAAACCATACAATTTGCACCAAGAGTTTAGACACAATGAGCTTTTCTTATCAGGGAAGAGTAGGAACCCTCCCCAAAGCCAAGTTCCCAGATGCCAACCAAGGGCCACCTTTGCAAGCAGGCCTGTCTAAGGATAGCAGTCCTCTCTGTTAACTCTTTTCTGTACACCTGCCCAAACATCTGTAAATTATTTCTTCACTCAAGACTTTTCAGTCAAACCCTTTCAAGTGCACTGTTTTCTCCCGAGACCCTAACAATTATAAGTTAATATTTGTATCTCTCTATCTATGTGTCTGTTCATACACATATATACACTGATGGGCAGTCACTTCTGCAAAACTCACTACCTTTCTCTTCAGTTTTACTTCAGAATTTCCCAGGTCTGATGTGGAGGCATTGAAGGCACCCCGGGGCCACTGAGCACAGCCTTCACTGGGAGTTCTCCCCCATCTTCGTGGTCACATGATTGAGTTTCTCTCTCCATTTGTCCTCTAAGTCCCCTCAAGGGATGGATTCTGTTCTGACTTCCAGGCTGTTCATCTGAGGCTCTGGAACACTTCCCACCACTTAACATCTCTTCCTTTGGGGCTGGCCCTGCACAAACCAGCCGGCAGACAAGGAACCCCGCTGCTCTCACCGCCTGACTTTCAACTTGGCCTGTTTTAGAATCTCGTGCCCTACCACCCTTGTCCCTGTCACTGCCTAAATGGATCTTGAATTTTCGAAGCCCCAGTAGATGCACGGTTAATTGAACTTTTGGGCATTTTGACGCCCCATCACCCCAGTCTTGATACCCACCCCCCAGCTGGGATAGTCCCCTTATGGCTCATCGAGTAGTCTCTGGCTTTTTTTTATGCCCTTCCCTCAGGTCCAAGCCCACCCCAGCTTCCTTTCTTGCTATTGTGAATATTTTGGCTATCTGTTGTTATTTTTAAAATCCACCTTAAATTTAGTGGCTGAAATCATCCACCATTTTATGATACCTCATGCTTTTGTAGGTCAGGAATTTGGGCAGCGTTTGGTTGGACAAGTTTTCTGCTCCACACGGTGTCAACTGGGGCCTCTTGGTGGTATTCAACGAGCAGCTGGGCTGGGTTGGAGGGTCCAAGACAACTGGGAGGCTGACTCAGTGGGTCTCCTCTCCACTTGCATGCAGTCTCAGGGCCTCTCTACATGGTTCCCACAGCAGGTTAGTCATATTTCCTACCTGAGAGCCAAGGGAGCCAAGAAACCACAATAGAAACTGCCAGTCCTTTTAAAGGTTAAGTCTAGAACTGGTACAGCATCACTCCCGCCATGTTCTACTGCCCAAAGCAATCACAGGCAGCCTGGATTTAAGGAGAAAGGGAAGAGACCCTACCTCTCACTGGGAGGAGTGTCAGAGAATGTACAGAGAAATATGCGGAGGTTCCGACATGTCTCCCAGCCAACTATATTCAGATTATGACCACAGATCTCTTAAATAAAGCACCCTAAACCACATCTTGTTATTCCCAATTTGAGAATCATCAGTTAGAAATGGAACACTGAGAATCATAGCAGCAAAACCAACCCTGGCACACAGTTAGTGTATCCACAAGCTTTGCTCTTTAGTTTCCCTCCTTGTCCCTATGTCACTGTGCACAGCGATGTCTCAGGCTAAAGAATCATTTTCCCTTCCAGGCATTAAAGTCTGAGTCCCTCACACTAGGAGGGTTATAAATCACAAACATGAGATTGGATTTTGCAACAGAACTGGTGTTGAAGATCCTTTGGCAGTGACTCCTTCTCGCCTTGTCTATTTTTTTCAGAGGAGCATCTGTCGGGGGGTTGGGGTGTCCTTCTGTGCTTAAGTTTGTTTCTCTCCTGGTTGAGGTCGGGCCACTGCACCCCAAGCATGGGATGACTGTGATCCTTCTGAAGCCATTCTAGGAGCCCATGTTCAGGACTTGTGCCCAAGGTTGCAAGAGGGTGAAACCACCATATAGAAATCCTCCTGGAAAAGCCCCATGGACAGTGTCCCGGAGACCCTCCTACTGAATTCCACTTTCTAGAGAAGATTGTCGGTGAGATTCCAGTTCCCACATGACTTGTCTGTCCAGAAGACATACATGCGATCTGTGTAAAATTGCCCAACTGAAGCACAGAGGAATAGCAATAGGAGGGATAGATTACACTGAGGGGTGGGGATTTTAAAGGACTTGGGACATATTACTAAATAATGTGTGTTACTTCTACACACGTTTTTAAAGTAGAAAAAGAGTAAGCATCATTTGCAGCGTTCACACACACAAAGCCCTTTGGCAGCTGTAATCTCATGGGAATGTCACTTGGTGCTCTGTGAAGTGCAGCCCCTTGTGCAGGTGCTAAAGTTCAGACCACTTAAATCAATTGCTTAAGGTCACCCAGGTCTTTTGTAGTCAAATTATATGTAATGACTCTAAAGGAGAAAAAAAGATACTTTTCTTGTTTTTAACTCGAAAAAAACAGAACAATAAATTAAACCCGAGTTTCAGCGCCCTGTAAATAGGATTTTCCTACTATTCCACACTTTGTTCATAGTATTTATTTCTTCCATCCGCATTGTAAAGCACCTTCTCATGCTATAACACTTCACATACTGGAGGGCTGTCTGCCAGCCTTAGATACACAGCATACTTACAGAAGAGGGCAGAAGCCCCAGAGAGGTCCCTGATGGCCATTTTGTGTACCTCTCCTTGAGCCAAAGAACAGCTCAAATCCTGCATGAGAGAACTGCCCCTAACAAATGATAGTGACTCTCTGGACCAATCTGATTATTTTTCTTACGAATTTGAATGTGAGGCGTGGGAAGGAGTGGTGAAGCAGAAAGACACGCAGAGAGAAGATGGTAGCAAAGGCCAAGAAACAGCAGAGGTCATGAGTTGATAGAAGATGTGAATAAGTAAAAGCTATAGAGGAACCAGAAGATATTAGAAGGCAGAAGCCGTTAAAGAAGGAAAAGGAGGAAGAGGTGGGGTGTGGGGGGGAGGAAGAAGAGAAGAGGATGAGGGGAACAAGAAGAACAAGAACAAAAAGGAGCCTTGAGTAAGCAGAAGCTAAAGGACACACACGCTGGAGAGGAAGGTGGTTGGTTGGAGGAAAAATAACAGAGTCAGACAGCTGAGTCCCTCCAACTGCTGAGCACCTCAGGTGCTGAGCAACTCCAGGTGCTGAGGGGATGTCCAGGTGACCCAGCCTCTAGAACAGCACTGGACCCCGATGACCTCCTTGTTCACAAACTCTGTTCCCTCCTCTCCCTCTGAGGCCTGATTGAGCAACTATTCCTGGGTTCCCATGGGGCCTGGCCATAGGGTTGATGGTCTAATCAACTTATGCCCAAGAGTATCCTCACAATAAATCTCCTATGATTTGAAGTGAATTGACTGTCTATTTCTTGCTACCCAAAAGACTAACACAACAGTTGTAATGAAAAATCACAAGTATATTCCTTACAAACCAAATATAGGATGAGGAAAATATCGATGCTCTTAAAAGTTTGGTTTATCACTATAGGGCTCCATGCCATTGTGACAATACAGATTTAAGACAATACACATTTAAGAAGTGATCATTTCTACACCTCTACTTAGGTATCCCAGTGATACTACTGACAAGATAATATCACCAGATCAAGCCGCTATTTTCAACATAGAGCCCAAGACAGTGTTCTATATATAGGAAGTGTTTAATAAATGCTAACCATTGCAGTTGATAGACAATATTGATGATATAGTCTACCAGAAGTTATAAATCAGGGTGGTATTACCACCTCAGGGGGCATCTGAAACCAAGTTGGGACCCTTTTACTTGTCAATGGCTGAGGTCTTCTGTTGGCATTTAATGGGAAAGGGTCAGGAATGTTAAAATTCCTGCAGTGCTCAAGAGAGTCCCATACAATGAAGAATTATCCTGATAAAAATGCAAATGCTGCCACCTTTAAGAAACACTAGACCTTCATACACATGTATGTAGTAACCAAACTAAAAGCTGTAACCTGTAGCCTGATCCACGGTCAGACAACAGAATAGCATATTTTAAATCATGATTATTCCATTAAATTAATATATTTGCTAATTTAGCTACAGACCAGTCCCAGCGCTTGTATTCAGCCTCTCTCATGAAAGACAACAAACTCCCTTCCAGGAACACCCATATCCCAGGACAAGAGACAAAAGGATATATTTGCCCAGGTAAGAAAATAGGATATATTTTGTTTAGCAGTATGTTAGCTTAACTTATTACTTGTAAATATTGAACGTCCTGGTATGTGGGCCTCTGCTTGCATTGCGGCCCAGGTCCTACATAAGTTAGGGGTAGGCCTGCTCATACCCTGGTTGGCTAGTCTGGGTATGACTAAAAAAATAGAGCCCGTCCTAAGACTCAGAAAAATAACCACTGCCCTTAATTTGTATGATTCGTCTACAGTTTAAATTCTGTTCCCTCGAGGGAAACTGTGGAGAGGATCTCTTTTCCAGATCACATAAGCAGATGCCCTCACGTTCAGACTGGGGGACCTGTCATTTTTTTGAAGGTTTGTACGTTTTTCAGGGGCTCCTTGGGAGCCAGCTATGCCTCTGCCTTTTAAGTCTCTGCCTCCCATCCCCATCTGAGAAAACTAGAATCTTTGTTCACAAGTGAACTACATGTTCCCTTATTTTTGATGAAACAGCTGCATGACAAACATGGTTCGTTTTACCACCGGTAAAGTACACGGATTGAAAGTCTAATCACTGACTTGTCTTTTAATGTCATTAAGAAAAATGTCTCAAATGAATAAAAGCTTGTTAACATTTCTATCAGAGGATAGGATGGGAAATATTTTTTTCCCTTTCCTTAAGAGCTTTTCTGGTGACCAGAAATGTCAATTTCAATTCTGTTTCAATCTCAGAGCAATTTTTTTCTTTACATTTGTTTGGTTAAAGCCTCCATTTCTATTTTCTTCCTCTGATCACCTTGAAGGTAAATAAATAAAATAAAACAATGTGATTAAATTTTCTTTTTCTGCCTTGGGCCTTAATTCACAGAATATTTTTCCTACTTCTGTAAAAAGCACCTAAAATAGGCTCTTTCTCAAAAACCTAACTGTAGCTTCTACTCAGGAATCACCGTTTTTTAAAAAAACAAATGAACACGTGTTGTTATGACAATTGCCTGCTTGATTTCAAACTGGCTTTGCAGGGCAAATGTGACTATTTCCTAAGGAACAAGAAGGTTGCCTTCAAGCTGAAAAAAAAGGTGCCATGTCTATGGTCTGTAGCTCAAAGCCAGAGCACTAGATTAGAAGTCAGGAAACAGCTCGGATACCAGTTTGATGTGGGACCCTCTGGACTCCAGCCTCCTCCTCAGAGCAAGAGACTTGTCTGAGGTCACTTCCAGCCCAGAAGGTCTATAATTCCACAGGTTAATGTCTTAAGAAGCTTGGAGGAAAATCTATAGAAAGTTCCAGAGGTTCAGCCCAGTGTATCTATCAGGGAAGCAGCTATTTTTCTTCCCCATTACTCTCCAAGAGAGAGGTAAAGGCAGAATGAGATAAATTGAGAACAAGATTATTTTACCACAAAGTGCCTTGGAAGTAGAGATTTCTTAATAATACCAAGTACTTACATATACCCTATGTTCCAGAAACTGTTCTAAGAGTTTTATATGGATTAACTTATTTAATCCTCACCACAACCCTATTAAGTGGGCAACAGTATTGCATCACCAGCTTACTGATAAGGAAATTGATGTAATTGATGCTAAGTGACTTACCTAAGATCATTCAATCGTCAGTGGTGGCATGGGCATTTGAACCCAACCTGGCATGTGGTTCCAGAGCCCAGATAGTACTGACCACGGTAATCACTTTCCACCTTTAAATAAGTAGACCGGTGTAGTGGGAAATGTCTGATATTTGGAGTCTAATTGTGTTGAAATCCTGGGTCCACCATGTCCTAGTTATGTTACCTTAGGGACTGATTTAACCTCTCACAACCTCAGCAATCTATCAGCAAGTTATACCTTCAAAGGCTGGTGGTAAGGTTTTAACAAGATAATGCAGGAAAAAGTATTTTGTAAACCTTAGAGCCTTAAGCAAACAGTAACAATGACTCTATCTTTGGTAGATAATACCGAAAAGCAGCAGTTTCATTAACCAAGCTTAAAGTCATAAGCAAAAAAATATATAGTTTTAACTTTAAAAATATAGGTTTCTGGCTTCCCTGGTGGTGCAGTGGTTAAGAATCCGCCTGCCAATGCAGGGGACACGGGTTTGAGCCCTGGTCCGGGAAGATCCCACATGACGCGGAGCAACTAAGCCCGTGCGCCACAACTACTGAGTCTGCGCTCTAGAGCCGGGAAGCCACAACTACTGAGCCCGCGTGCCAAAACTACTGAAGCCCGTGCACCTAGAGCCTGTGCTCCGCAACAAGAGAGAAGCCACCGCAATGAGAAGCCCGCGCACCGCAACGAAGCCCAGCTAACCACAACTAGAGAAAGCCCGCATGCAGCAACAAGGACCCAACACAGCCAAAAATAAATAAAATAAAATAAAATAAATAAATTTAAAATATATATATATAGGTTTCGATTTCTTTTTTGGGGGGCAGGGAGAAGAGATGAGGGCCAAGGATAGAGAGAAAATATGCATTTTAGGGGTAGTGAATCTTCCCAAGGGCCTAAAATAATACTACTTTGAACCAAAATAAGAGATAAAATGGTTTCTGAGTCACTTCTTGCAAATCATCTCAGTGCCATTAAATACTGGAAGATGTTGCGCAGGACCCAGGGATCAGTGCAATGGGATGAGACTCATTCAACAGCCTGAAACAGGAGCTAGAAGAGTCTAAGTGACAAAACACAGAAACATCCGACACTTGGCTTGGCCCAGCTTCCTGGGTGGTCAGCTCTTCGCTTGACCCACACACTCGCCCCAGAAAGATCCTGGGGATTGGCTTGTTAGAGTCAGGGGGCCTCCTGCAGGCACCTTCCGCAGGTGGTGCCTTCTGTTCTCTGTTCAGGACAGAACAGGGGCCTTCTGTTCTCTGTTCTTTCCCAGGGCTCCCAAAGATTCAACCTGATTTTATTTCCATTTTGGCGTTGTCCATTCTATCTCCTACTCTGGCTTTAAGCTTCCTCTTCCGTTAATAAATGCTGTGACAGAGGACACAGTCTCCCCAGCCTCCCTTTCCTTGCTGACCCTCAAAATAAACATTCAGGCCTCTTTCATGCTGAGGATTTTAACACTAACCAGTTAGGAGAAGCAGCCAGTGGGTAACCAGCAGATCTTAAATGCTCATGTTCCATCTTCACTGATCTTCCCTGCTCCCCAAATGCCAGAGGACCTGCCCAGAGACCATCACTCCTCGAAGACAGTGTGTGCTATACTGGATCATGCACCCCAGGCCAGCTCTGTAAAGATTCTGGGCCCTGTGAGCCACTTCTTAGCTTTGGTTTTCAGTGACAACCCCTTATCCACTTTCCAGGTCAATGGCTCTAGTTTCTCTACATGAGAAAAGTTCTTTCCCCCTTTGCCCCCAAGGAAGTACTCCGTGGTATCAGGTAAGTCTGCCCCACCCAGCAGACGTTCTCTTCCTCTTCCCTTGAACTCCCTTTGTCTCAGCCTCCCATCTCTTCCCTGCATGGATCCTTTCCTACGTGTTTCATCTGTAAGCAGTCACTCAGAGAGGACAGTTACATCGTATTTCATCTCGAGTGGCTCTTCTTTGTTTCATCTGGAGATTTTTCTCTTCTTTTTTTAACTTTCCTAAATTATGAAAAAGATACACACTCATTTTTATAAGTTCTTTAAAAGTTCAGAGTCTTCTCACCTTCTAACCAATCCCATTCCACTGACCTAACCAACGATATCAGTTTGCTATGCAATTTTACCTCCCACCTTCCAAAACTGGATCATATTATTCCAGGGACTAACTTTCAGGGACAGTCAGGAACTTGAGGTGATTGTTCCCTGAAGAGAAGAAGGTAATAGAAAGAAATCTGTGTGTTTAATCTAGGTTGGTGACTGGCAGCGCTATACAGACTTGAGAGTTCAGGACTTGGAGTCAGAACACCTGTTGCTTATCTCCTGTGTGGCTTTAAGTGGATCGTTTAACTTCCCCAACCTTTATTTTCCAGATAACAAATTAGACATTCTAATAACCTACCTCAAAAGAGCTGTTGGGAAACTCCTAGAAACAATGTGTTCAGAGGAGCCCTGTAGTACTAGGAAATATTGAAGAAGTATCAACAGTGTTTCTTATTATTACCTATTAAAATAGTGCCAGAGAAATGTGCATTTCTGAAAGGGAATACCCCAATCACTTCAGAATAATAAATGATAAAATAATCAGGTTTCTTTGCCAAGCATTTGAAAGCACCGGTATAAATCAAGATGTCTTATTTAGGGTGAAAGTCAGGCGATCTCTCCTAGAAGGAAGAAGGTGAGTCAGTTTTCCCCAGAGCTCAAGAGTTTTCCCTCAGGAACTTAAAAGAGAATAAATCAACAGAAACCTTTCAATATCGCCTTCCCAAGCAAAATGTTCAGGGTATTGACAAGACACGGGGGAGTCAAGGATGGATCTCACATGGTACTTATTCTCAACTCTATTCCTTTCTGGCACTACAGGTGATCCTGTGATTAATATGTCTTCTTACCAATGTCCTCCAAGGAATTACTCTGGGAGAGGCTCTGTGTAGGAAGCACATAACATGAGTCTTCAGTCTTAATACAGTTGAAAGTCAAACAGTGTGATGCTGG
The DNA here is from genome assembly GCF_028023285.1 of Balaenoptera ricei. Classification (NCBI taxonomy): domain Eukaryota; kingdom Metazoa; phylum Chordata; class Mammalia; order Artiodactyla; family Balaenopteridae; genus Balaenoptera; species Balaenoptera ricei. The sequence goes on from NC_082642.1 coordinate 65,695,910, forward strand.
AGAAAAGCTTTGTTGATTTGCCAAGAATCACTGGGACAGTGTGCTCCAAACAGTATCATGTAAGGAATAAGCTCTCACAGTGGTGAGAGTGGCCTATGCTTGTTTCTTCCCTGAGGAACAGAGATAGATCATGATTTAAATTCCTCAGGAATAAAAGCCTTTGGCTGTTCAGCCAGTCCTCCCTTTGGGGAAACTGAAGTCAATGGCCAAGGGCCAATTTGGATTTGGGGCACCTCAGAGATGAATAAATACTGAACAAAATATTCAGAAGACATATTCTATGGTCACCTTGGCCCCAGAGAGACATCACATAAACACTTGCGTCTGCTCGTAGCTAAAGGAAACAGGATGGGGAGGAAAAGTAACTTGACTGGCTGCCGAGCTAGTTTCCTGGTTCCCCAGGGCTGTGGTGAGCTGCACGCCAGACACTACACCACTCTAAAACTCATGCCTCCATCTCAAAAATGGAGACATTAGTCTGGAATCCCTCCAAAGAATAGGAAATAAGAAACATCTATAAAGTGGACCAATCCTCCTGCTGTCAGGATTAAAAGCCTTAGAAGCAGCATAGTGTCCTCAGCCCCCTTGACATGGAACATTTATGGGACTCCTCCAGTGTGACCTTGGACTCCAGCTACATTCCTTCAAGAGCAACTGAGGTTACCTGTGACCCCACAGTTGGCATTCCTGTCACTTCAGACACAGTGTCTTCACCGTTTCTCATCTCTGCTCCCCATTATAAAGGACCCATGCGAGCCATGGTTATCTTTTCGTGAACCCTGATAAGTTCCCCCTTCAAACAATCCTGCAGCCCAAAGCATCTGCCTCTTTTCTCCTAATGGTATTTCTCCATCTTTTAACAACTACACCCTTTCCAATCACACACACACACACACACACACACACACAGAGAAATAGATAGATAAATGATTGATTGAAAGATAGACAGATAAGTAGATAGGTAAAAATAAACTCCAGGGGAGAGTCACGCTGTCTTGGCAGGATGGTGGTAAGATTTGTCATTGTGACTACATTCCTAAATTATAAATCCCAGGAAGAGGACAAAGTGAAATCTGAATGTCTCTGTAGTACGTTGGAAAAAAAAAACTCTGATTTTAATCTAGTGGAAGAAAAACAGAAACAATGTACACAATATCTCTAGCCCTGTTTTAGGCGTGGTGTCTTGGGGAATCCTAGAGCCAGGCTGCCTGGGTTCTGCTGTGGATCAGTTTGTGTCACGCTGGGCAACTTGTTTAACCTCTCTGTGCCTCAATTTTCATCTATAAATAATATTAAGTACTAGTACTAATCCACAGAGTTATCTTAGGGTTAAGTAAGATAACATCTATAAAGCACTTAGCATAGTGCCTGAGACATAATAAGCACTGTACATATTAGCTATTATTAAGGCGAACTTGGCTTAAGAGGTTGGTTTGTTTATCTTTAACAAAGATAGTTAAAAGCTACCTGAAGGTAGAATAAAAGAGATACACGTATGTGAGATATATTCAGGGCTTAGCATAGTGGCTGGCACATAGTAAAAGAACAAAGAAATTGTAACTATTGTGGCATAGCCTCAGCTCACCTGGCTGGAAGACAGTACTAAAAATCTCCATCCCTTTTGGGCACAACTTCTGGACTGCAAGAAGGTTCAGTTGAGAGGGAGCAATAGGTGGGCCACATTATGTCACCAACCACAAACGAACAAACAAATAAACACCTTCACCAATGGTAGGATAACAACAGTGTCCTAGTTTGTGAAGGTCAGCATATTCTCTGGACGTAAAACACTGTTAAAAAGACAGTGACATAATGCATCTCTCTAGAACATACACATTCCCTCCACAACTCCCTCCAATGTAATCAAGTTCTTTCATTGTAAAGAATGTGATGAAAATGCCAGGGGCATCATCAAATTGTGAGTCATATAATATCTAAAGGTACTTAGAGATTACTCCATCCAACCCCACATTTATTTATGAGGGTGAGGATGAGAAAGGTGATGGATGGGGGTGGATTGTTGACAAAAGAGTTGCCCCAGGTCCCATGGCCAGCCAGTGGCAGAGCTGGACTTAGAGGCAGGCTTCCTGATTCTAACTCCTTGCTGTGCTACATTGCCTCTCATTCCCACACTCTTCACCACTCACCTCAGAATCCTAAACCCAATATTAAATCCAGCGTCTCTTTGCATCTCCGGAAGGTACGCTTTGCCTGAGATGTCCCACCCTTGGGGACTTTTAAATCCTTGTGGGCTGCTGCCACCTAGGGAATTAAAGTGAGTCCTCCTCCTTGGGCTGTTGCCTTGGGGCAGTGGCCATGCTCCTCTGTCCTATCCCGTGCCTGTTTCTCAATGCTTGCTCACCAAATAGCAGAACTACTCGTATCCCAGACATTCAGATAATACCCATCTGACCCTTGTTGATGAACCCATCCTTTTGTTTGTTCTGTGAAATATTGTTACGGAAATATTCAAACCCTGAGGTTTAAAAAATATTGCTCTGAGGAGTATTGACTAATTCCTGAGATCTGGTTTAAAATCTGACACTTTTCAAGGTGCTGATAAGAAAGGACTCATCTGCTTCGCCCCCAATATTGCAGGTAGGAGAATAGCAGATCAATTAACTCAGGTTCAGTGTGTCAAGACCTGTTCACTCAAATTCGTTGTTAACCATACTTCCACTTTCCCCTGATCACTCCCTATTTCATTGTTTTATAGCCAAATGCTTGTAGGTGACAACAAAATAGCCATTCATTCCTTCATCCTTGGTTACTTGAAGGCCTTCACTGAACCAGAAACCGATGAACTAGATCCCTTAGATCCTAGTAAGTCCATCAACTGGTTATAGAAATGATGAAAGGGGCTCCTGACAAACAACAGCCCAGGCTGACTTTCTATGCAATTACAGCCAAACTCCAGAAATTTACAATTCAAGAACAGAATAAATGAAAATAATCATAGTTGATTATTTTTCTCCACCTACCCTTCCCCACGAAAACACCCGCAAGAGCTTCTAACCCTACCCCCAATACCACACTGAACGCCCCACCCTAACGCCACACCCCCATAATGCGGGTCCTTCCCTTCCTCCTCTTCTGACGAGAGGGAAGCCCCGTGCGCCCCCTAGTGGCTCAAGGGCAAAATTGCATCCCAGGGTTTTGTTCCTTGACTGCTTCTGGACAGTTTCACCAGCAGGGCGGTGGCCAGTCTCGAGTGTCAAACTCAAGGATATTTTGGGGCTGCAGTGTGGAGGTTTAGTTGCAGCTAGTGAAGAGCTTGAAAGTCTTTGGGTCTGTGGAGCATACAGCTTCCTGTGTTTGGTGTACCTCCTTTAGAGTTTCCCTTTCCCTACGTAACTGGTAATGTGAGAAGGGCCGGTGGCCTCCTCCTCTTGTGACCACCCCCATCCCAAATTTTCCCGCCCCAAAGACTTTGCCCCGTTCTCTCTGCCAAGTTTCCTGTCCTCTCTAAGTTTCCTGTAGCTGTGGTCAAGGAAATGGTGTAGCGTGTGTGAGAGACGTTGTCCCAGATGCTCAAAACCTTGGAAGCCCGGGAAAATCCCGTGTTTAAATTTGGTCCAGTTGCCAAAGTTCACCCCCAGCTCTTGCTTTGGATTTCCCAGAAATTCATCTCATCGATACCTTTAAGGGCCTCAGTGTACAACTTTGCCACACCAAAAAAATAGCTCCGGCACTGCTCACCCAGAATATTTGTGGAATTTGCTGGCTCAAGAAACAACCATAGTAAAGGCCACATAAGGAATTACCGCTTAAAGTAGAGGTGTGATAGAAAACAAACTTACAGCTACCAAAGGCGAAAAGATGGGGGGAGGGATAAATTAGGAGTTTGGAATTATCAGATACAAACTACTAATATAAAATAGATAAACAACAAGGTCCTACTCTATAGGGAACTATATTCAATATCTTATAATAAACTATAATGGAAAAGAATCTGGAAAAAATATATATATATATGTATAACCCGATCACTTTGCTACACACTAGAAACTAACACAACATTGTAAATCAACTATACTTCAATAAAAATAAATAAATAAAGTAGAGGTCTGTTTCCAGTGGTCCCCACAGCTCACTGAATATCCTACTACTCTAATAGCTACAGAGTTAGTCCCTAAACTAGGAGCTCCTTAAGGAATGGACTGAAACTTCTTCAGAAATTATTATTCCCAGAACAGGACCCAATACATGTTATGAACTGCATTGCGTTCATCTCAAATCCATATGTTGAAGCCCTACCCCACAGTGAGACTGTATGTGGAGACTGGGACTTTAAGGAGATAATTAAGGTTCAATGAGGCAATAAGGGACCCTAATCCAATAGAACTGGGGTCCTTATAAGAAGAGGAAGAGACACCAGAGAGCTCTTTCTCTCTCTCCTCATGGGCGCAGAGGAGAGGGCATGGGAGGACACAGAGTGAGGTGGCATCTACAAGTCAGGAGAAGAGGCCTCACTAGAATCCAATCTTGCCAGCACCTTGATCTTGGACTTCCAGCCTCCAGAACAGTGAGAAAATTAATTTCTGTTGTAAGCTGCCCAGTCTGTGGAATTTTGTTACAGCAGCCTGAGAAGACTCATACAGAAAGGAAAACTTTTTAACAAAATTCCTACAACCAGGCCACACACAATTCTAAATTCCAAGGAAGGAGGGAAGACAGAAACTAATTTGTATTGAGAGCCAATATATGTGGCAGCTTTGTGCCAGCTGCTTCTCAAAGAAATTCACCAGCTGTCTTCTTATCCTGGGGAAACTTGTGCTCATCCATCCAAATGCCCACATGGGAAGCGTTGCCCCCAGTGTTGTTTCTCATCTTCTAGAACTTTCTTTTCCCAGCTGCAGGCTGGCTGTGATTTCATGGGTGTGTGAACTCAGAATCAACTGTTCACTAGGTGAGATGAAATTAGGCAACCCAAAGTTCTCCTGCCCCCCTAGGTATTGCTCCTAAATGTCCCCATGGACATCTGCAAACACCCAGGAGTAAATGATGTGCTTCTCACGCTGAGTTGGACTTTATGGCCTTCGTTCCATTTTGATCAACAAAACTTAGTGAGAAAACTGGGCTTGCTGTGAGGAATGAGCCAAAACCAGTGTCAGGTTTTCATCATGAACCTTGTCTTTCCCTTCAATAACAGACATCAGGCCACCTGCAAAAACATATCCACAATTACCAACGACTTTTCAAAAAATAAATATTCACTACAGATTTGTGAGTACTGCCTCTGTACTTCAAGCGCACCAATGGAATCTTTTCCTCTTGATGGTGGAAGCGAGGCACACAGGTAAGAGTGGAGAGCAGTGCAGCCTCGTGTCCTGTGCAAGGCTCTTCAGGAGCTGCCGGCCTTGAATCCTGAGGGCTGTTCACCAGTCGCTGGATGTGAGGCCTTGAGCAAGTCCCTTAGCCTCTTCATGTCTCAGTTTTCTCGCTCAAAATTGATGATAATATCATAGGATGAAATGAGGTAATATATACAAAGCACTCCCGATCGTGCAGAGCAAAGAATAAGGCTTCGAGGAGAGTTAGCCAGTAGCTGTCCTCCCATCAGGAAGAGAATAAGAGGAGGGAAAGTGTTAAAAAAAAGTGTAACCTTCTCTATAAAAAAAATTCCTGCAAGATTTTTTTCCTGCAGCTTCTTTTGTTGGTTTATTGTAAAAAATATGGAAAGAACGTGTGGCAGGATAGTACTTTACGATGTTAATCAACGTTTTTTCCCGTGTTTCCTTAAAAGAACGCCTCCCTTCCCCCATTCAGTGGAGGCTCTCACGGAGCCAGGAAGGGGTGAAACTGGAGAAGAGGAGAAGAAAGGCCTTTGGTGACTAAAGTCAACGTTTTGATTTGTAAATCCTAGACCAGGACAAGAAGTACATGAATAAACAATAGATTTGGAAGACTGCAAGGTGATACAAGAGGCAGTTCGCCTGTCCCAGAGGAGCAAAAGATTCTCTGGGTAGAAACGCAAAGAACAGCCCTGAGAAGGGGCTCTGTGTTCTGCCCACTCCTGCCCCAGCCCCCAGCCAGTCCCAGGGAGGGGAAGATGGCAAAAACCTACAGGAGGGTTTGGGGAATGTGGGTGGAGCTCAGGAGGGCTGCAAGTTTTATGCAGCAACCCCAAATGCAACACGGGGGGCTGGCGGAGGGCATATCCAGGCCGCTGGGGCTGAGATGGCCTCAGAAGTTCCCTGTTTCCCATAAGGCTCATGGAGCAGCTGCATATTTCCCAATAAGGCTTAGAAGTTCTGAGAGAGAACCCAGCTGGGAGAAGCTTTGGACAAGCAAGGAGGCTCCAGCATCAGTCTGGTCAACCAGCTCCCTTGGAGGCCAGGTGGGAATCAGGGCATCTCAGAAAGGACAGTGTCACTGACGAAGACTGTGGGGACTCCATGCCTCCGTTGCCCCACTGCTCATCCAGTGCCACCGTGAGAGCTTCTTGGAATTTACCTAAAATGTCAAAGAAACGGGGTCCTAAATTAGCTGAGCCCAGGACCACCACACAGAGGGGTGCAGGTTGTTCATTGCAGAGAGGTGCCCCAGGGAGCAGGTGGAGATCAAATCTGGTGGGTGCTTTGCCATCACACCACGTGTGCTAATGTGGGGCTGCACTGGCCTGGAGGAATACTTTTTCCAATTCGCACAGTGATGTCATGGACCATTGGCAGCTTGACTGAATCAACCTGATTTGTAGAATTGACTGAAGAGTTTTCACCACAAGCAGATAGGGGCTCTAAGTAGAAATTAATTTGGAGTACATAAAAATAATGTCTATTGCACCTCTGAATCTGTGGCCTGATGTTTGTGACCATTTTATAGAGAACTATATAAAGAAACTCATCCCCCCTAAAAACAAAAAACTCACCACTATTTGTATCATGGTTAATATATTGTTATCTTTTCTTTCAGTCTTTTCTCTATATAGTTTTCCATAATTAATAGACAAGGTATATGCTCTTGGTATCATGCATTTTCTATTTAAAAATGTATCACAGGGGAAATCATAGAGTCAGTGGATCTCAATCTCGTCTGCATTTTTTAGTACCTGAGGTTCATACACAAATGCCAGTCCCCTGATTATTTCAAACATGTTGAATAAAATAAGACAAAAGCTAAAAACAAAAACAAATGCCAGTCCCCAAGGCCATTTTCCCAGACCAATGGAATCAGAAATTTAATATGCTACCAGGTGCTAGAATCACTAACTCAAGGCACAACTGAGTATAGAAGATGTCTGAGGACTGAGTCTTCGAGAACTCTTTATTTATATCAGTGCTTTTCAAACATGAATGTGGTGAATCACCTGGAGGTGCTGTTAAAATGCAGATTCTGATTCAGCAGGGCTTGAGGGGGGCCTGAGATTCTGCATTTCTCACATGTGATTCACTTGGTGGTGGACCATGGGCTCGGAGGTCAGGAAGATGAAGAAGATTTAAAAAAATTCATTTATAGTTTAAGCATTTTCCCAAGCTATTAAAAACTATTTTTGAACTATTATATTCAATATTTATACATTTCATAGAATGAATAGGCCATATTTTTCCCTTAACCATTTCCCTATTGTTTGCCAATTTGTTTTCAATTTTGTTACTGTAATCAATGCAGCGATAAACTTCTTTGTGCATACTTCTTTGTCCCCAACTTTTAAATGAGCAACGAATAGAGGAAAGAGATAAAGGTGGTGAAGTGGGCCCAGTGTAGCACAACCATCTAAGGCACAACTTCCCTCCCGGCATGGCCAGTGTGACCATGTGTGCTCAGGCAAGTCAAGCAATGGCTTTTTTTGCCTCAGTTTTCTCTGCTATAAAATGGGCTTTTTCTTTTCTCATATTCTTAGGAAAAAAGGAGTTCATAAAGCGATCTGCAACTCAGTACTTCCTTCTGTGGAGCCACTGTGTCATGAGATATTCATCCCCACTCAGGGACAATGACCAGGTGTGCCAACTGCAGTCCCTGGAGTCACCCTACCCTGAATCCTCCCAGGTACAGAATCACTGGTGCCACAATAATGAGGAAATACTGGATTTGGCCCACCCTTGGCTGTTTGGATTTCAGTGCCAGGGTAGGAGGTCTGAAAAACATGAAAAGAAACAGCTGAATTCCAAGACACTCCTTCAGATAAAGTTTCCTTTAAAACATTTGTACCATTCTTCATCAATATTTATAAAGTGATGACTAGATACAGCTACATTCCTCTTGGGCCATGTCTAGAACACACCCATAATAACTGATACAATTGTTGTCTGTTGGGGGCAAGGGGACACTTTCAGAGGCAAGCTTCTTTGAAAATGAGGAACCAAGTCAGCCCCACATAGCAAAAAAATAAAATCAAAATCAGTTACATGAGCACAGAAAGATGAATGCAATTTTTAAGGGCAACATCGTGTGGTAGAAAAATCATGGGATTCGGGGTCCTGGTTTGATTCCCAGTTTGGCCTCTTACTAGCAAACTGGGAGCAAGTTAATTAACCACTCTGAGCTCCAGTTCCTTCCTCAGGAGGCACTATGCAGGTTATTCTAAACTCAGAGAAAAATACTTTTCTAGAAGGAGTTGACTATCTGGCCTTCTGAGCAGGCAGGATGTTCGTAAATACTTGCCAATACTTGAAGATTGAGGCCCCTAAGGGTTTTATCTTGTATTCTTAGTCTAATCTTTAAGAGACACAAGAAAGCTTCCAAATAAGTCCCTCAGTAGGTACCACGTGGTGCCTGGAATTTCCAAACGACTCATCTTTTGGGTTAGGATTCTCATTCCTTGCTTATATTAGCATTACCTGGGAAGAATTTTTTAAATGCCAATGTCCAGGCCCCACCCTCAACCAAGTAAGGCCATGCTCTGGTATTGTTTACAGAGCGCCCAGATGATTCTATTGTACAGTCTGAGCTCAGAACCACTGAATTACAATCTTAAGCACCTATTGAAAATCCAGACAGGTAAAACTGTAAGTTATTTTCCTTCCAACAACTCCAGTTTCAAGAAATTTGTCACATTAGCTAGTCAGTCCCTCCACAGTGCTTTGCCAGAAGGGACATAAACAAGTGCTTCTGGATGTCCAGATGATGTACAACCAGAAGAGCCTAGAAGCCCTGCACCTCTACAAAGAGGCAACGTGAGAATAAACTTGTTCGACCCCAACGTCATCAATTACCTTTTACTGAGTAGCTACTAGGTGCCAAGTACCATATGCCAAGCATTTCACATTTTATTTTTACAATACTGGTGTGGAGGCTGCAGACAGAGGTAGGGGAAGTGTGGGTATGGAGTAGTAAGACAGTGCAGCTTTTCTGGAAAACAACTCAGCAGTATATGCCAAGAGCCATCAAAATGTTCTCATTCTTTGGCCAAAGAATTCCACTTCAAGGTGACTATCCCACGGGAAGGGTCACAAATGCAGACGGTGCTTTTGTTCACAAAGATGTTCATTGCAGCAGGGTTTATCTTAGTAAGAAACTGGGAATAACTTGAATCCCTAACAAATGGAAGGTGATTGCACAAATGTTGCTACATTGTACACTGGAGTATAATACAACCACTGAAGATATTTTCCTCTGGGAATACTTTTATTACAAGGAAAATGTTTTATTATAACAAAGTAAGATTTAAAGTAGTATCTATGCTGTGATTCAAAGTTCCAAGAATGGCAAATAGTTGGAGAATTTGTTGTACTACAAGGTTGGTTGCAATTGGCAAGACCCCATTTGTACCCTTATGTCCTTCAGAGAGCAAGCTTCGAATGGTTAAAAGGTAAACTGCCAAAGTTAGAATCTTTTAAGAGCAAACACTTTGATTGAGCATGTCATGGTGCTGCGGAGTCACCCCTGTTTTGGTTCATGCACTAAGGCTTGAGTGTGCGCCCCCCTCTCCAAACAAAGCCAGGCTGGGAGGCTAATGTAAATAGTCAGAGGAAACGGAAAACAAATGACAACTGATTTAGAATACAACCAAAATATTTGTTTCACAAGTTTTCCTCACTACTAGCATCGGGTTCTCTGTGGGTGTGAAAAGAAGAGGAACTGAGAAAGAAGGGAAAATTTGCAGAGGAGAAAACAAAGGAAATGGAGCATGTGGGGGGAAAGCAAACAACTGCATCTCAGCTTGCTGAAGGAATTTCGGATCTCCCAGTCCATTCGCAGAATCTGCTTATTCCTCACACAGCCAGGTGTGCTTTCAGGACATTGCCATTTTCTGACATTGTGCATCTCTTCTGAGGATGGCCTGAGCAAAACTGACCCCACGACATTTTTCAGGATGATGTTCTCCTGTTGCAAACTTCCTTCTCCCTCCTGAGTCCCAAAACCCAGGCACCCGAAGGCTTTTTGCTTCCCCAATAGGACAAAACTCCAGTCCCAGATATGACAGTCCCAGCCTTTTCCAATCTGAGACAGTTTTTGATTAAAGAAAAAAAAAAAAAGGAGGGGGGAGTGGAAAGGAAGACACGCCCTCTGTTAGAGTAGCTGTGCTTTTATCATCCATTGGTTGAGAACATGTAGAATGACCAAAGCTACCATAAATTCAAAACTGATTTTTTAATGAAGTTGCATTTTTAAGAGCCATAACAGCGTCCACATACTTTTTTTTGGATTTCCTTCCCGTTTAGGTTACCACAGAGCATTGAGTAGGGTTCCCTGTGCTATACAGTAGGTTCTCATTAGTTATTTATTTTGTACATAGTATTAATAGTGTATATATGTCAATCCCAGTCTCCCAGCTCATCCCACTCCCCTTTCCCCCTTGGTATCCATATGTTTGTTCTCTACAACTGTGTCTCTATTTCTGCTTTGTAAGTAAGATCGTCTATACCTATTTTATCAGATTCCACATATATGCGTTAATATACGATATTTGTTTTTCCCCTTCTGACTTACTTCACTCTGTATGACAGTCTCTAGATCCATCCACGTCTCCACAAATGACCCAGTTTCGTTCCTTTTTATGGCTGAGTAATATTCCATTGTATATATGTACCACATCTTCTTTATCCATTCCTCTATTGATGGGCGTTTAGCTTGTTTCCATGTCCTGGCTATTGTAAATAATGCTGTGATAAACATTGGGGTGCATATGTCTCTTTGAATTATGGTTTTCTCTGGGTATATGCCCAGTAGTGGGATTGATGGGTCACATGGTAGTTCTATTTTTGGTTTTTTAAGGAAACTCCATACTGTTCTCCATAGTGGCTGCATCAATTTACATTCCCACCAACAGTGCAAGAGGGTTCCCTTTTCTCCACATACTTTTGAAAAATGGAATGTGTGAGGCATTTTATGCATGCTGCCTACAGACCACGCTTGACACTTAAGAGGTTTTAAAAACAAGCCAGGACTCAGGACTCTCTACCTGCCTAGCACCTTGGCCTCTATCTGTTCTATTCTCTCAAGGCCTGTAGATGAGACTAATCCTTGTTCTCCTATCCTGCCCCTCTTAGCGAGCTATTGAGTAACCCTCCCAGGTAACTGTGCTTATCACCAAAGGGAGCAGGATACTAACATTTATTGAACATGTGCTGAGTTCCAGGCACTGTGTTGTGAAATACTCTTATTAGCTGCATTTTACAGATGGGAAAACTGAGGGTAGAGCGCTTAAGCTAGGAAATGCTAGAACTGGGATCATGTGACTCCAGAGCCCTTTTACCTGCAACCTACTGGAATTGTCTAATGTTTCACCCTCCTGGGTAAAATCACCTTTATATTGAAGGGGAATTTGGGCACCTTAGCAGAACTATTTTGCAAATAACAGCACAGATGTGGGCGTCTGTCTTCTGGGCCGGGTCATTTTTGTCACCCTGGGCTGCTGATACAGGCTATTTTTATGATATTATGATATATCGTATAATAATGATATATATGATAATTATATAATAAAGAATATAATGATGACATATCATAAAAGTAGGCTACTTCTTTCAGTTCTTAATAAGAGCAGCAAAACTGAAGCCTCGAAAAATATAGGAATTTGATCTTGTGTCAGGTTGCTGTGCACTGGAATGTAAAATTGCTCTCCAAGTATTTCAGAGCCAGGCAGATGATTTTTTTAGTCTAAAAACTGGTTAAATTGAATCAGGCTTTGAAGTCCTTTGTGAATACCACCGTTCTTTAAAGATTTCTTGTAATCCAGATGTTTAACTCCTTGTCTAAAACTCTTTGATTGGGGTGAATCCACCTGGGAGCATATCAAAATGCAGCTTTCCTATGAAGTTTTCCTCTCTCTTCATCGCATTCTGGTTCCTATAAGTCTGAGCGCTCCCAGTGACTTGCCTCTTAGCATAATGGCCCTCTTGTGTCAAGGCAGATCATGTGTACATTTAAATTAGTTGTAAGAGTTTGTAAAAATTGCATAAAGGATCCAACTTTCTTCTCCAATGTTAAGAGGCACCACTATTCTCCAGCCTTTGGGATCATCTTTGCTTTTCATGGTCAAACAAAATATAATTTTAAGAAATTCCATGCTCTCCACAAATTTTCTGGGAGAACTCATTATCCTGACGCTTGGCTGTCACCTCTCACTCCAAACCTCTCCTCCTGGTCTCATTTCGGTCTCCCCTGCCTTCCTCATCACCAGTCTTCTCAGCTGCTGTCCTTTTCATTATCACTTTATCCCCAACGTGGACTCACTACCCTTTTCCTCATTCTCCAAGGCAATGCTGTTTTATGTAATAGACTTCACTGAATGTTTGGAGGTAACAAAGACGAATCACAGTGCAGATTAAGAAACAATTCAGAATTAGATATGCAACACCAGTGTTCTTGAATTTCCTTGGTATCCTGATATGCTTTCCCAGCTTGCTGTCTTGCCACCTGCTATAACACGAACTGGACGATAAGGTGTGTCAGAATAAAGTCATCATCACTACTGTAAGACCAATTCTGTGTCCCCAGTCAATCCCAGGACCCATGGGGCCCAGACTCACATGATATGACACTCAAAGAAACAGTTCAGGAGCAAAGAGACACTTCAAGCTCTAATTGCATCTGTTGAAGGATATGAGAGGCATTTGGTCCAAAGCCCACTGAACCTTTCTCCTCTCCTCTCCTCTTTCACCTCCTGTGGTTGTTCCAGAGCCTCTCACTCTCCAAAATTCCTTACTCCCAATTCTCCTCTATTTCTCTTCCCAATGTCCAGCCAAAGTGGATTTTTTAATATATCTCTTTTTCTTTTAACACTTTATTGTGTATGTCAGTTTAGCCTCTCAGGCTTCCTTGAGTTTGTCTGTTTACCTAGTTCCGGTATTCAGGGCTATAGAGAAAAACCCTGGGAGTTCTGACCATCAAGCAAGAATCTTCCTCCACTGAGAAGCTAGGAAAGGAGGAGAAATCTGAAAATGTATATATTGATCATGCCTGTCCCTTTTATGCATTAATATTTTTCTCTACTGTAGTTCAGTAGACAAACCCACCTTGGTAAGTGAAGAACAAGGTAATGGCCTGTTAAGAAAGCAACATCAGGGGCTTCCCTGGTGGCGCAGTGGTTGAGAATCTGCCTGCCAATGCAGGGGACACGGGTTCGAGCCCTGGCCTGGGAAGATCCTACATGCCACGGAGCAACTAGGCCCGTGAGCCACAATTACTGAGCCTGCGCGTCTGGAGCCTGTGCTCCGCTACAAGAGAGGCTGCGAGAATGAGAGGCCCGCACACCGCGATGAAGAGTCGCCCCCACTTGTCGCAACTAGAGAAAGCCCTCGCACAGAAATGAAGACCCAACACAGCCATAAATAATAAATAAATAATTTTTTAAAAAGAAAGCAACATCAGGACTGTCTGTCTAGCAGTGGGGGAGCCAATAGAGCAATGGTTCTCAAAATGCGGTCTCTGGACCAGCGGCATCAGCGTTGCCTGGGAGCTTGTTAGAAATGCGATCCCTCAGACTCGACTCCAAACCTACTGAACCAGACATTCTGCGGTGGAACCCCGCACTCTCTGTGTTTCAACGAGCCCTCCAGGTGATTGTGAGGCAGCTACAGTTTGAGAAGCAAAAATTTTTTTTTTCCTGATCTGGACTTTCCCAGGCCAAGGAACTCATTAAACTTGATTCCAGTTCCAGTGCTGCCTCCTTTCAGTGCCATGACCTCCACCAGATCACTAAACCTCCCCAAGCCTGGGAGGAGACCATACTGGATTTCTGCTCCAGAGTCACAGGACTCCTCATGTCAAAGGCTGACCCCACCACGATTAAATTCCATGGCTCCCACCCACGGCACCTCAACGTGCCTTCTTTCTTTCTTCCTCTCTCTTTGGGGAGCTGCCAACGTCTTCTCTGTCCCTTAGGGTGTTTAACCCCCAAGTTTGGGGACCATTTCAATAATAATAATAATAATCCCCAACTCCTTTATGATAGTGACATTGAAATGACAGCCCCAGAATCTACACGGTCAGTTTGTTCTTGGCCAATAATGGAATCACATTTGCTTCCCCAGTGCAGGTACACTTCCTGAAAATCAGCACCCTTGGAACTGGGTTAAAGCACTTTGACCAAATACAGCTCTGCTAGGTAAATGGCTCACCTATAACTAGAATGGGAAGCCAGCAAGGGATTAAAGTAAGAAGTTGAAACAACGTTTGAACTTTAAATAGGTCTCTCTCCACTCCTCACTTCCTAACCCCTCCTCTTCTCCAGCAAGCTCCTAATTACTATGGATTAGAGTCCTCAGTAGCAATTGCTTTCATCAAGGCCTTTAAAGCTTTGCTCTAGGAGCTCTGTCACCGGAGCACAGCCTTAACACTTTGCCCATTAGTGCCCAACCAGAAAGATTTTGGTGAAACAGAGGGTTTTTGCTGCCTGCTTGCTGATTCTCTAGGTTCTGGGCTTTTCAGGAGAAGGTGGCAATTGCCCCTGGTCAAAGTGGGGCATATCCTCGGATGCAGCAATGAGCCAGAAGCCACAGAGGGAGGAGAAGGTTGCAGCTCCAGAGAGCAGAGAGATACATCCAGTACTGACTCGCACACTTGGCTGGAAGGAAGAGAGGCAGGAAATAGAAAGCCATCTCCCTGCCCTGGAACTGCCCTCACACTCCCCAGAAGAAACTTTCTGGCCACCTGAACAAATGCTTCTCACATGGTAACGTGCATATGAATCACCTGAGGATCTTATTAAAACATACATTTTGATTCAGCAGTGGGGGTGGGCCTGAGATTCTGCATTTTTAACAACCTCCCTGGGAATGCTGATCCGACTGTGCAGAGCCCACATTTTGAGCAGCGTGACCCTAACTGCTCCATTTGTGAGGTCCTTGGCTAAGAGCAGGAACTGTGAAAACACAAGAGATTCATTCGCTGGGAGTAACTGTAAGCATTTCTGCTGTGCTATCATCAACCCTAACCTCAACAGTGTGAGTTAAAATATTATCTTACTCAGAGTCTGTCTGTTTTTACCTTTCTTCAGAAAAAAAGACAGTTTAAGTAGTATGTGTATGCTGTTGTTTTGCGTGTGCCAGTGTGTATTATATTTCCATTTTCTTAGCTACGTTTTTGCTTAAATGCAAAACTGATTCCAGAGCACAAGATGTGGGAGTGGGAGGGACAAGTGTCACTCCCAGCCAGGGCAGTGGTTTGGTGGGTAGAACATAGAGTATAGAACCAACAGTTAAGGTTCTCAGCCTTGGCCAAGCTATTTTCCAAAACACCACCCTGGCCAGTGCTTCTCAGACTTGTTTGAGAGATTGAGTGCTTGGAAATCACAATGCTTCCAACAAGGTACAATGCAGGAAATATTTATGTTTTACATAATGATGTGATACAATTTAACTGGCAGAAAACAGGGCTCTAATAAATGAATGCGGCATAAAATAACAACTCGCCCTAAGAACTGAAAATGAGCCCCAGTTTCATGATTTGTAAAATGAGGTTAATAACCCTACCTCACAGAGGGAGACCTCTGATGCTTGAGTTGGAGCCAAAGACATGCCCAAGATCTTTGCTCCCAAAGCTTCCATAGTGATCACCACACGGCCCACCAGATGGCAACCATGACGTCCACTGCTACTGGCTGCCGTTCATTTAGCGTCATCTACCATGCACCAGATACTATGCTAAGGGCCTTGCAAATATCTCATTAAACTGGACGAAACTCCACTAGGTGAGTGTCTTCATTAACTACATGTTACAGATGAAGGAACTAAAGCTGAGAAAAGTTAAAGCAGTGGTTCCCCGACAGAGTTCATTGGTAGACTTCAGTCCTCACTCATCTTTCAACGGGCCACTTGCCAGCCCATGTGCCCAGCTCCTTCTCCCGTGCTAGGAATTTGTTTTCTTCCTCAAGAAATTAACATGTGGCTTTTGACCAAGCAAGTCTCCGTGGAGGTATTAATCTTTTCTGAGTCACAATTCCTTTGATCATCCACTGAAGGCCATGGACTCTCTGCCCAGAAAAACGTACATAAGCAAACACACCATCTTGCATTCAACTTCAGGGGGTTCGTGAATCCCAAGCAAAGAACTTCTATCCTACAGAGTTTAGAAAGACAAAGAGGGCCTTTTCAGGCTTCAAGCTGAACATGGCCTGCTATTCCACACGCTAGCCTGAAATGTTTTCCTTAGCCATTTTCCTGATCATTTTATTTTTCAAATATTTATATTGATAAAAGATTAAACAGACCCTAAATATAAAAATATTCCCTGGCACCAGGATGCCTATAGCGCTTCCAACTTTTTTTAAGCATCAGTCATCAAAGAGACTGTCTTTCTATGATTAGTAGAAAATATCAGTTCAGATTAGGGACCGTCCAGAGAATGCTTGTTCCTCTTTCTCTTGTATCCGAATGAAAGAAGATCCTTAGAGCAAAACAACATTATTGCTCCCCCCACCCCCCGGTTTTTTTGTTTTGTTTTTTTTCTAAACTGAATTGCAGAGCATGAATTCGATTGTTTTATAGCTACTTTATTTATTTATTTATTTATTTTTGGCTGTGTTGGGTCTTCGGTTCGTGCGAGGGCTTTCTCTAGCTGCGGCAAGCGGGGGCCACTCTTCATCGCGGTGCGCGGGCCTCTCACTATCGCGGCCTCTCTTGTTGCGGAGCACAGGCTCCAGACGCGCAGGCTCAGTAATTGTGGCTCACGGGCCCAGTTGCTCCGCGGCATGTGGGATCTTCCCAGACCAGGGCTCGAAGTTGTGTCCCCTGCATTAGCAGGCAGATTCTCAACCACTGCGCCACCAGGGAAGCCCCACCCCCCGGTTTTTTGACATGAGAAGAGACTTGAGCTGTTGACAAAAAAATACAGAGGTGAGAAATAGAGTCTGGTGGTTTCTATAACCTCCAAATAAGGAAAAAACAAAACCAAAAAACAAACCAAAAAAAACAGTAGGAGTGAGGAGGAAGGGAGAAAGGGAGGAAGTCAAGACAGAGATCAGATATTTATGTTTATTTATTTTATTAATTTTTTTTCTTTTTTTTTTCTTTTTTTGGCTGTGTTGTGTCTTCATTGCTGCACACGGACTTTTCCTAGTTGCGGCGAGCGGGGGCTACTCTTTGCTGTGGTACGTGGGCTTCTCATTGCAGTGGTTTCTTTTGTCACGGAGCATGGGCTCTAGGGCACACTGGCTTCAGTAGTTGTGGTGCGTGGGATCAGTAGTTGTGGCTCACAGGCTGTAGGGCGCAGGCTCAGTAGTTGTGGCGCACGGACTTAATTGCTCCGCGGCATGTGGGATCTTCCCAGCCTAGGTCTCGAACCCATGTCCCCTGCATTGGCAGGCGGATTCTTAACCACTGTGCCACCAGGAAAGTCCCGATATTTATGTTTAGAATAATTTGAAATTAATTTTTGTTGTGTATCCTACAGATCCATGTTTCTCAAAGTGCGCTCCCTGGCCCAGCGGCATCAGCATTGTTGGGAACGTGTTAAAAAGGCAAATTCTCAGACCCCACCTCAGGCCTACTGAATCAGAAACATTAGGGAGGGGACAGAGCAGTCTGTTTTGAACAAGCCCTCAAGGAGATTCTGATGCACACTAAACTTTGAGAAGCACAGTTGTGGACAGAAGGAACCCTCTCACAGAAGGAACCCTCCCAGCTAGTCCTATATCAAACCACTGGCCCATAATGAAAGGAGAGCACAGTGGTGAGGGAACTAGTGTTCATGGAGCGACAACTACAGGTCAGGCACTGTATGTTCATGATCTCAGGTCACCCTTCCATAAGCCCTAAGCATTTTTACTCTTGTCTCCATTTTAAAGGTTTCTTAAAAAGAGATAGATTTCACAAGATCATGTAACTGTTCAAGCTTACAGACCCACTAAACAGTGGGCTCACAGTAGGAAATTTGAAAAGTATAAAAAGTTATAAAGAAGAATAATATAGGAATTACCCACAACCCCGCTCAAACAAACCACTATTAGCATCTAATGTATCTCCGTATTTTTTTTTCCCCTGTGTACAACCCCTCTGGATTTAGAGTTCAAGCTCCAGAGAGGGTTCCTTTCTCTGAGATCTGAAGACCCCAAAACTAATGCCTTAGCCCCCAGCCTTGTCCTAATCCCCCTAAAAAGCAGATGTCTGGATCCTTTGGTTCTCCCTCTGTCCCTACCTTTGATCATATACAGAAGGAAGAGCTTAGTGAATTAAACAAGTGATGCTGAAAGCTGACCTAAAACGAAGCAGGAGCAAAGACCCTACTCTAAGATTGGGCAGAAATGGACTTTGAGCCAGATGTGGGCGAGCTGTGTACACTCTGTTCCCTCGACAGAGGATGGAGGCTTGTTCGGCGACGTGCGGGTCTTGTGCCGGGGCTGAGGAGAACTGCTGATTCTGGCACACACTGAGAGTGCCTGTCCCGGCCAGGACACCGTGGTCTCTGCACCACCAGCCAGGCCTTGTGCACCAGAGTTGGGGAATGGAAGTCATCAAAATTCTGGACGGCGCTTTGTGATGTTTGGATGGCTCTCTATTTAACCCCTGTGGAGAATGGTGTGTGTCTGTTTCGTGCCAGACTCAGAGAAAATAGTAAAGATAAAAGACAGGAGGCTGAGGCTTATAGATGTTGTTTTCATAAAGTGTTTGTTTTCCTTGCTGTTAAGACCACTTGTCCAAGTGTATCATTCTGAGTTTTATTAAAGAGCTACAAAAAAAAAAAAAAGCAAAAATGTTTTTAGACTATATAGCTGTGGGAGCCCAAACATAATGAACTTCCTCTTTTGAAAAAAAAAGAGAAGAGAGAAAGAAGAAAGAAAGAAAGAAAGAAGGAAAGAGAAAGAAAGAAAAAGAAAGAAAGAAAGAGAAAGAAAGAGAAAGAAAGAAAGAAAAAAGCTTAGCTTTTTTCCCCAACCCTGCCATTAATTCTAAGAAACCTGGAAGCAATTACTGTCCTCCTACCACCCCAAGCCCCTAGTTTTCACCAAACATAAAATGAAAATGAAGATAACCTGCAAAGATTTTATATGACAGAGATTTGTCATATTCAGCCTGTGGATAATTGAAATTTACAATTAACAACTCTGTAAGAAGAAAGCCTTTTAGTCTCAGGGGTCCTTTATTATGTATGCTAATAGGACAATTTAGGATAAAGGCAGGTAGTAGGTTCTAAAAACAAAAGCACCATTATGTAAGTTAAGGAGTAAAACAAGGCATTCACGTATGAGAGAGAAGTTTTAATATATTTTACTTACCTACTTTCAAATAGATAATATATTCATATAGTTCAAAATTCAGACAGTACAAAAGGAGAGAGAATGAAAAGAATCTTTTCACATCCCTCTTCTCCACCCTCCAGTTTTTCCTCTCCAGGGGTAATCAGAGCCTCTAGAGTTCTTTGTGTTCTGGCAGAGGAATATTATGCATAAACAAGCAATACACATATAGTCTTAGGCCCTATCTTCTAATGCAAATAGGAACACACTGTTCAATAACACTGTTCAATGCCTTTTTTTTACACTTACAATATCTCTTGAATGTGTTTTCATATCAGTATATAAAGAACTTCCCCGTACATGATTCCTACCTTAAAATTATGCCCCATAATAGAGGTTCCTTCTAACTGCCCTCGTTTGTGTCTGTTTTGTCCCTTATTTTACTGTTTTTCTGTCTCTGCTTTTGTTGTAAGCCTTCCTTTCTGTTCCTCTTACATTGCATCTGGCTTAAAGGAAGAAGATCCATCTTTGTGCTGCAGTGACCCTAAGCTTCCAAGAACTCTGGTGATAGCATGTCTGAAGAAAATTCCTGAGGTTGGGAGTTTGTACCTTTTTGGAGAGACAGATATGTAACAGGATATAAGGAGCAAGGAGTAGGAACAATGGGAAATATCAGTAGGACCAAGATGAAAGACAAAGGCAATGTAAGAACCAAACATTTGGGATAATACATCCCAAGTATATCAATCATCGATGATGATTTGGATGACTGAACCAGTAAAAGCTGTTTTTCTATGTGAGGAGTCTGGTAAATGTGCACAAGTGCCTCACAGATTAAAGCAGTAGAAGAGGGATTATGCGGATGGGCAGACAGAAATGTGCACAGGGAGCTATAGAAATCAATGTAGTCTCTACAGATGGGAATGTAAGTTGATATATTTCTAGTGTCCAACTTAGAAAAAAATATCAAAAGGATTAAAATGCACACACCCTATGGAATTATTCAGGGACTCCTATTATTTTAGGAAAACAAGGATGGACAAAGTTATCACATTATTCAAAACAGCAAAGAATGGAAACCATCTAACATATCAAACATAAGAGACTAATGTAGTAAATTATGGTGCATCCACAAGCTAATACACTATCAGCTGTAAAACATGTTTATAGGTTTGAGAAAATGTTCTCCATAAATTTCAAAATTATAACAGCAAAAAGGTTCACTCTGTACATTTATTTTAATGTAATGATAATAGCAAATGTTTGTTTAGACTCACCATGTCCCAGATGCTCTTTGCAGCATTTTAACTATGTGAACTCCTTTAAGCCTTACAATACCAAAAAATTAGGAACTGTGATTTGTTTCAAATTTGCCCATGAGAAAACTGAGGTACAGAGCAGTTAAGAAACTTGGATGAGATGGCATGGTTGGCAAGTGGAAGGCTGGTAACTGGTCTCAGGTCACTGGTCTCAGGTCTTCTGGTTAATACCCACACGCTTAAGCACATGTGACAATGCCTACTTATGTACAGAGAAACCTAGGAGACAAATGGAATTAGGATGTTTTTGAATGGTGACCATAGGAGAGAAAATGCATCTCTGCATAGAAGGAACTCATCTTCTGAAAGCAGCTCTTTAAGAGAGGCACTGAGGGAGATGGGTCCAAGACTGGTCTGCCTGTGCTGCAAGGGTTCAGTTCTGACAAGGCTGATATGGGAAACTGAAATCAAGGGTAAACAAATCAATCTAAGGAGACCTGGAAGGGGCAAAAATACATCAACTCAGTGTCTTGAAGATAATTTAACCACAAAATATTCCATGAAAGCATTCAGATTTAGAAAAACAAACAACATTCAAGTGTTCATAAACCTGAACTTACAAAGTGATCAACTATTTACTTATTTTCCCACATCATAATTTCTTTAGTCTATAATAATTGCTTAGGATGCCCTTTACAAGTGAGCTCTCATTGTGCACTTAAAATTAAATTAAAATATTCAAAATAAAAGAGTAAAATGAGAGTCTCTGTTATAAGACAAACAAAATCCAAAAAATCCTAATATTCAGCTTACATGTTGAATAATTGTGTGGGGAGACATTGCTCATATTTTGTCACTTTTCCTTGGAAATGCTTTCAAAACTACTTTTATTATTAATTTATTATTCTACATTGTTTTTCACAAATCATTTTACCTACATCATGTACCATACTTGTCACCAAATGACTAGGTTTCCAGAAGTTCAAACCCACTAACAAATGATGATGACTTACCATCAGAGAAGCTATTTTTAAAAAAGGAACTGCAGCGTTTCTAGACTCAAAGAGATATTCCCATAACATATTTCACAACGTCAAAAGTGTTAAGATAAGTATGTCTTCCTCAGATGGCTCCTGAGAAATTCTGACATTTTGTTTAAAAACAGAACGAGTCACATTACTTTATTATCACATATGTAACTTCCAGTTTAAAAAATCTATTGTATAAATTGGGCTATATTTACATACACATATCTAGAATTTATTTCAAGGCTTGTGGGCACAGTATTCCTTAAAGTACAATAAACACTATTTTCCTCTTCATTGCATAATAGCCTGGGGCCTTGAGCAAACTAAAATAAACGACACTAATTTTTGAGTTGTACGTTAAAGCCTTAAATCCACCACATAAATATTCCAAAACCAACTCAGAGCAGTAAGCTGATGGCTGCATGGGGAGCACAGAGGCATTAGTCTAAGGCTTTGAGGGAGCAGGGGAAACACGTTTCTTGACCTTCTGTTCTGAAAGGCTCCTTTTCATCTGGTTTCAATTCTCTTGTTTGTGCACCTTGCCATATTTATTATTGAATTCCTGATTTCTTCTCTTTGTTTCATGTTCCGTGTTCCAATGATTTATGAGAAATTGCTGATCTAGATGTTATCTTTGGCATCCAGTGAGTGCACAGAGCCCCTTAAGAATGCTGAGAGAAAAAACGTGTTTTGAGCTGCACAGTGCCCAGGCTGAATAGACGTCCATCAGTTCGTGAAAAATGCCAGCCGAAGATGCCTTAATAAGACACATTTTTTTTTTTCTTCAACACAGCAGTTGCAAGGATGTTTTCAAAATCACTGATAGTTTTTCGTCTTTGGTGGATGATTTTTGTTAGAAATAAGACGTGGTCCTAAAATAGTGATTTGAGAAGAAATCTGGTCAAAGATAGATTTTTTTTTTTAAGTCTAGCTCAAGATGAAGTGGCATGTTTTCTGTATCAGTGTTCTGCCTTATTTGGTTTGACTAAGAAATGAAATATGCTAATGACATTTCAGTTCATTTCTAAACATCTCCATAAAGATGATCTAGTTTATACACGTGTAGGGAGTGAGAGGGTTTTTTTTAATGGTGACCAGCTTTCTCTAGCTAAATTAAGTGAAAATTAATTAAAAAGTTTAATGTGCTTGGAGAAAATCATCTAATTAGATAAATTTTTTTAGGCTAATCAAAATATTTGGGGAATTTCCCTACATTTCTTCCTCCCAAGTAGACACACCCCCAGAAACATTGCTCTCACTGAACTTTATCTTTCTAGGCAAGGCCTCTGTTTTACCAAAGCACTATATCAAACACCCTAAAGCAGACATGTATACAGATTCCTTAGTAGACTTAGTGCTTTGTGACCTTATCCATAGAATTTAATAATTTCTAAGTGACTACAGGGTGAGATGGGTCAATATATCGAGTCCTAATTATTTAAAATTACATTATTCATTCATTTCCATCTTATTTCTCAGACTAAAATCAGAAAAGCAACAAGAAGAATGAAGACAACAGGTAAAGAGGTTGAGGAACACTATAATAAACAGTGTACTTGCAATAAAAGATATATAATTAAAAAAGAGAGAAAAGTCCCCTTTTTTCATGATAATAAGGGAGAAAGTGGGTACGTTTTCCCTGTTTCTGCACACACAAATACCAGCTGTGATAGAGCACCTAGAGCAATGAATACATTTCTAGTTTGGTAGTTAAGCAAATTCATCAAGGAAGTAAATACCTAATTGTTTTAATAAATCAAATGTTCATTTCTGCAGTTCCAAATACTTAAATCCTAGGGTGCTTAAGAAATAATTTTAAAAACTGAAGATTTTTCCTGCAAATTTTAAGGATTTTTATAGGACATATAAACCTCAATCTTGACCAAGAGCAAATCTTTGATTTCCAGGGTTGTTTTTTATAGAGCTCATCAACTTAGTTTCCAAAACTCAAATTTAACATTGTAGGAAACAAAATGTTAATTTCTGGGTGGTGGGATTAAGTATGATTTTCATTTTCTTCTTTATGCTTTCCTATTTTGTATGGTTTTTATAGTGTTTATCACTTTCATAATTTGGGGGAAGGATACTGGAAAAAAAAAATCCTGGGTTACCAAATACACACTGTGCAGTTTACAAGTCATGGCACAATGGTGAAGAAAGGAATTTTGTTGAGACAAGGTTTCATAAGGATGGCTACTGACCTACTCTGCATTCTGGGATTCAAAAACATAGCCATAGATGTAATCTTGTACCCATCTAGGTTAGGTACCTGAGTGTCTTTTCTGAGAATTTTATTAAAAGTTCAATTAAGAAGAAACAAATAGGGAGAGGAGTGGACTGGGAGTTTAGGGTTGGTAGATGCAAACTATTACATTTAGAATGGATAAACAACAAGGTCCTGATGTATAGCACAGGGAACTATATTCAATATCCTGTGATAAACCATAATGGAAAAGAACATAAAAAAAAGAATGTGTATAGGTGTATAACTGAGTCACTTGGCTATACAGCAGAAATTAACACAACATTGTAAATCAACTATACTTCAATAAAAAGATAGCAATAAATAAAAATAAAGAACCAAATAAAATGACTTGTGATAAAGTTAATAACAGAGCCCAAAAAAGCTTTAAATAAAGCCCCAAAACAAGGGATTTCCCTGGTGGTGCAGTGGTTAAGACTCTGCACTCCCAATGCAGGGGTCCTGAGTTCGATCTAGATCCCACATGCATGCCTCAACTAAGAGTTTGCATGCCACAACTAAGGAGCCCGCCTGCCACAACTAAGACCCGATGCAACCAAATAAATAAACAAATAAATATTAAAACAAAAACAATATCATATAAATAGTATACAAACAAAACGGTATTATCCCCAAACTGTTCTCTCTAGGATACAGAAGAAATCATGAATCAGAAATGATTAGAGAAATTACTCGGGAAGCCATGGTCCCATCTAGAGTCTTGGATTCTCAAAGCCTTGTTCAGTATCATTTGAGGGCTACAGCTCTGTGCCCCTTGCTGGACTGTATCACATGCTAGTCTCAGTTCTCACTCAGACATTTCGTTTCTTTATATTGTGCTTGAATTCTTAGTCTTTCTGTCTCCAATTGTTCAAGTCTCAGACTTCAAGAAACAATGTCTTCTTTAATTATATTGCTAGTCACCAGCTACCTCAGTCTCTAATTGCTGTATCACAGACCCTTGCAGATATGACTCTGTTCAAATGCCATAAATGTCCACTATTGTTCCTGGTACAAAACACCTTCTTCTCTCTCAGACAATGAGTGCACAGGGGGTTTAGACTCCTGGACCTGCCAGGCAGTGCAGTAGTTTTCTTTACAACGAAGATATAGGCTGTCACTCATCCTCACAGGCTGACTCTGTTTTCACCCAACAGCAGTGGGCACTTAGGCCCCTGCCCCGTTTTACACAAGAAAGACAGTCATTCCTAGCACTTTGAGATTTTTTTCACTACAGATTTCAAATGGGAAATAGAAAAGAGGTCTTCCATTACACATTCTCAGAAAACTGCAGCAAACATCCAAATCAGTGCTGTCTCTCCTCCCTCACTCCCCAGCTTTGCTGCCAGCTGGGGTTTTCCTTATCACCCTTCACCCTTCAAAGAGCCCCCAGACCCTCTGGCTCCCTTTCCTTCCTCCAATATCTCACCTCCAACCTGCATACTTATATACCCAGTTGTCAGCAAATTAAGACCCTTCTTTATAAAGTGGAGGGGGTTTATGAGCAACAATTTTATTTTCTCTTGTTACGTTCACACTAAGTACTCACAACAAGCCTTCATGATAGGTTTCAGCATCTCTAATTTACACTGAGGAAGTCCAGGGTATAAACCCAGGTTTTCTCTCTCCAGAGCATCATTCTAAACTACTATACAATGTCTATTTCCTTGTATAATCAAAAGATGTCTCTATAACCCTCACATAAATCAGTGTGAAATACCCAAACATCAAAATCCGGGCAGCTACAGATAACAGTAATGGATTTTATGATGCAAGACAAGAAATAACCACAGATTTATGTTTTTGTTTGACTCTTTGTTCTAATAATGAAGGAAAACATCTCAAGGTCAAGTCCAGCTCTGAGGTTGTCTCCCTTAAAAAAACAATGCTTGGACAGCCTATACACCCCACCTATCAGAGTCACATAAATAAAAGAAATCATTTGCGGCACCAAGCTGGTATGCAGAGTAACATTAAGCCAAACATTAACTTCCAGCATTTATAAAGATGCATGTAGTAGTAAATAAATTGCGTGGTGGTGCAATAGAAGTAGAAATATGGTTTGTGAAGATTCTACACTTTAAAATCTGGAATTGAGAACTGTAGAAAAAGAGACTGAGAAAATCTGCACCTTTATTATCAGTCCTTATCGAGTAAAGGAACTGTGGCTCGCCTGAGGTGTGAGCAACCATGGGAGATAAAAGGACAACGACGAATGAACCTGGGTAAAGAGAGGATCAGATCAGACCCAGTAAAATGAGTAGAAATTTTACTAGTAAAAATGAGTCCTGGTGCAAACTCTCAATGCCTTCCCCTGCACCACACTCCCAACTTGCTCTACACCCTTCAATATAACCAAAAAGAGCTTCCTTTTTCTTGCCTTTGAACAGAGGAAGCAAAGTTGACAAAGCGAAAACTAGGTATGATGTGATGAGGGGAAAAGATGGCTTATGTACTTTGGAGAAGAAAGATGTTGCACAGGAATTGGCTATGGAACCTGCCAGGGAGCTATCCACAGGAGTGAGACTACCCACATCCTCTGACTCGCCGTTGGTGGGGCAAGAGCCACCGTCCCATATGCAGCTGGGTTGAAAGACGTGTATCCATCAGAAGGGGCTAGATTTTGCTGTAGAAACAAACTTCAAAAATCTCTGTGGCTTAAAACAATGTTTACTTCTCACTCACACTTCCGTATCCATCACAGATTGGCAAGGATACTCACTGAGCCATCAGGGACCAAGGCTGATGGAGATGCCATCTCAACATGTGCTTCCACAATCACCAAGGTGCAAAAAGGGGCAG
Source organism: Balaenoptera ricei (assembly GCF_028023285.1). NCBI lineage: Eukaryota > Metazoa > Chordata > Mammalia > Artiodactyla > Balaenopteridae > Balaenoptera > Balaenoptera ricei. The sequence continues at coordinate 65,722,799 of NC_082642.1, forward strand.
TGGCAAAACATACACTGACTTTTAAAGCTGCCACCCAGAAGTGGCATCTGTGACTCTCCTCTCATATTTCATTGGCTCAGGCAAGTCATATGGCCATAGTTAACCTCAAAGGGAGTTGGGAAGGTGCAATCTCATCATGTGTCCGGAAAGAGAGGTGGAATTTTTGGGAACAGGCCTGATGAGTACCACTAGGAACCTCAATGCTATTTTAATAAGGCAGAGGTGGCAGGTTGTCCTTCCTCAATTTCTCTGCCTCCAAAGAAGGGCACAAAGGCTGTCCACGTGCCCCCATGTTGGATCAGCCATGTTGGATTAGCCTCACCATTCTTTAATGAAGAGGGATTATAATTAGCATCAGCAACTCTCCATACTTCTAACTCTATATTAACTAAAACCCATATATCAATGTTGGGTTTAGTAAACGGCATATCACTCATTCTAAGGGTGGATTTAGTCATTTCTAGGTAATGCTTTTAGTTATCTTTAGGCAAAAATCTTGAGTGAAGAGCCATATCAAAAAGTGATAAGAAAGGGATCATCCTATTTAGATACCTGACAATTGCATTTAAGATTCTTAATATTCACTTTCATATACTGTTGGTTAAAATATCACTTGACACAATCGTTTTGGAAAGAAATGTGGCAATATGTATCAAGAGCCTTAAATTACCTCTCATTCTTTTACTTAGCAATTCAACTGTTGGAAAACTATCCTAAACAATCCCAAATGTTTAAAAACAAAACATTATGTTCATTGCCATAATGTTTATAGTAGTAAATTAATTTAAAATAACCCAAAAATGTCCAATAATAGAGAAGTAATTTAAGCAAATTATGGTAAATCTACATGAGGTACCCAATAAAAATTGTTTGTGGGAAAAGTGATTACATTATAATATTAACTAAAAAATAAGGGTACAAAATTATTCATATAGTGTGATCACAAATATGTTGAATATACCTATACATATATATTTTTGTACATATTTTGACATTCATTGTGAGCAGACCACTTCGTACAATGGTCCTAAACAAGACCTGTTTCCCTTTGGATATGATTCATGTTATAAATGCACAACTGAAGGACTAGCATTATTTCTTAATTAGTGACACAGACCAACGCCAACGTGCTGACGATGTGAGGGTATGTAATAGATGTTAAGCTGATTTTAGAAAGTTGGAAGATAAAGGCAAACACATATATAAAAAAGCGAACACTAGGTAACTTATTTGGCAAAAACCGATTTTCAAAGTTATCAGAAGAAACTGATTCAGTATAAAAAGGCTTAGCCAGAAAAGACCTAGTAGACACATTATAAACACTGAGACTGTTCTGGAGCATAATTCTGGGATGTGTGTATATATTAATAGATGCCTACAGAAAAGTAATCCTCCTATATATTATGCCCTTAATACACCAATGCATACAAGATTGAGGCTAGTTGTTTTTTAATAATTATAAAGTTTGTTAAATGGTTACAATGGAAAAATCTTGAAGGGAATTGAGATTATTTAAGCTGGAAATAGAAGCTGAGAAGAAAATCCATATTCAATGAGGTAAAGGAATATTTGTGAAAACGTTAATGAGCAGTTCTTTTAACGCTCGTTAACATTGACTCTATCAAATATCTGATGAAAGCAGACAGATTTAAGACAAATTAGAAAGCATTTCCTAAGTAGCAAATAACAACATTCTGGAATATAATGCCAAGGAAATCCGGCAGTGTCCCTCCATAAGGTTTCTTTTGTTTGAAGGAACGGGAATATGGCCACCTCTCTTTCAGAATTTGAGGTAATTTTGTTTGGGCTGGGGATGACTGAATGATTTCTCAGTTGTTTTTTCAGTCTGAACTGGAGGTGCCCTGCTCTCTACATTACTTTTCTGACTTTTTTGAAGCAGAGAAAACCAAGACAGTCTTTTCAAAAGCAATTAGGTTTATTCTCAGTCATATTACCTATGATGAACTAATTTTGGATTTTAAAAAATTTCTTACAGTACCTTCAGAAATAATTTTTTAAAATTTATTTATTTATTTTTGGTTGCGTTGGGTCTTTGTTGCTGAGCACGGGCTTTCTCTAATTGCGGAGAGCGGGGGCTACTCTTCATTGTGGTGCGCGGGCTTCTCATTGCGGTGGCTTCTCTTGTTGCGGAGCACGGGCTCTAGAGTGCAGGCTCAGTAGTTGTGGCGCACGAGCTTAGTTGCTCCGCGGCATGTGGGATCTTCCTGGACCAGTGCTTGAACCTGTGTCCCCTGCATTGGCAGGCGGATTCTTAACCACTGTGCCACCAGGGAAGCCTCCAGAAATAATTTTTTGCATACTTATTTTTCTTGCCTACTAAAATAAAACTTATCACAGTTTCATGATCTCTTTTCTAAAAGCCTTGGAGACAACTGTATTTTAAAATTCAGTACTTTTCTGATTTTGAAACAATAATATGGTACAAATATCATATATTATGTAGCATTCCCAGTGAAGTTGAGGCAGTATCCATAATCAAACATATTAATATTTTTGCAGTTATTCATACAAATATTTGCACTAAGTGAGGTAAAGACTATGAATAGCCTCGCATCAATCTAGGTTACATTTTCCAACCAAGTAAGTTACAAAAACCTTTGGTTTTCAGAATGGGTTACAAGATAAGATACAGAATGTCCAGCTGAATTTGAATTTCAGATAAACAACAAATGATTTTTTAGCATATGTCCCAAATATTGCATAGAACACACTTGTGCTAAGAAGTTATTCGGTATTTATCTAGAATTCAAATTCAACTGAGTTTCCTGGTTTTTTATTTGCAAACTCTGGCTTTTTGAATTTCAGAATTGCAAACAAGTGATTGTGGACTTGTATTGAGAAATATCTTAACTAAAATACTATTATAGCTACTACTGTTCCGGGGGTAGGGTTTGGTTTGGGCCCTTTTGAAGGGAGTCACAAGAAACAAAGTTTTATTAAACATGCTTTATATGAACAGAGTATGTAAAATATAAGACCCATGCAAAGGCACCCATGTTAGCAACTCAAGATATTTCAAAAATTATAAATAAAATGGTTACTCTAAAAACCATTTTAATTTGTAGTTCTTTCCTGTTCCACATTAAAGTTCATTATCTATCAAGCATTCCTTTTACAAAAATTCATAAATTCTCCTGTAACAAAGATATAGCTCCATCTAATGGAAAAAAACATCCAATTACACCCCTTCATGGAGCTAGGAATATTTCCATGAGCGTTAGTAAAACTATAAAGTATGTGTAGGCCACAGACACACACACACACACACACACGCTTTTCTGTGCCGCTTTGTTTTTTGAAACCAGATAGGACCCAAAGGTACTTAGTCATAGTTTTTGCAAGATCTGTTCTTTCCCTTAGATTTGGACTAAATAAATGAAATTGGGATCTCTGGGATCCACCCACTCCTTCCTCTCAAACCAAACCTTCAATGCCTCCTGCCCAGGTAACTACTAGGGTCTCTTAGCTAATTTTTTTTGAGGGGGGCTATTTTCCCAGCCTTCATTCTCTCCCAACTAATACATTCTGCATGTTATTTTCAGACTAAATTTCCTAAAACATGGCCTTCATCATTTCATTCCCCTGCCTTAAAACACACATCTCCATTTCATTTTGTTCCTTACTCTCACCCCAGCCTAACTATCCAAACTTTTCCCTTCCTGCTCCCCATTCCCATCCATTCATGCCATGTCGGTAGCTCCATTTCTTTCTTCTCATTCATACTTTAGTGCCTGGCAGTAATGGAACAAAAAAAGTTCGTGGAATCAGACTGTTCAGACTCAAGCTCAGCTACTTAATCACTCTGAGCCTCAATTACTTCATCTATAAAAATATAATATATACGTAATATAAACAGTATAGCCCTGGACTTACCTTTTTGTTTAAGTCAATTTGGTTGGGGTTTTATGTCCTTTGCAACTTCATGAGTCTGACCTCTTGAAAAAGAGAAAAACAGCCAGGAGCTGGCCTGGCACTCACAGGCCGACAAAGGTATTCTGCAAAACATAAAAAAATTCATAAAATATTAGCATCAGACAAAGTCACTCTGTGACCATGAGAGAGCAAGACAAAAATAAGGCAATTTAGTAATCATGTCTGAGCAAAGACAAAAACAACAACACTTTCCAAACCTCAAAAATGATCAAATATTCCCATTTTCTGGTTAATATAAGGAACTGTTGTTACTTTATTATTACAGTTTTAGCCCCAATTAATACTTCCTACCTCCTAGGTAAGATTCAGAAAGAAACCCAATCACAGAATTATTCCTACTTCTGATAGCACCCAAACTTGAGCCAATTGCTGTTATTTTAAACCCTCCCTGGATCACCTAACACAAGATGCAATCCTATACCTAGGCCTGCCACATAAGGTTTATGTGCATTTGTTTTGAACCAGACAACAGCAAGATCTACCCAATAGCAAGGGTAAGGTCAGAGAGAAAAGGCATCAAAATCCATTCCTTCAAAATTTTGAGTTTATCTCATTAGTCTTCTTGTTAAATAAGGATAATTCAAAGTTTTCTTACTGATTTTATTATTTTTATTTTATTTTTCCAAAATTTATATTTATTTATCACACCATTTAGAAGAGAAAACCTTTCACTCTGGAAGTACTTCAGTTGACGTTTCTCAGTACTAATTTTATAAACAAACAAGCCATGTCCTCCTTGTTTAAGGTACTTGAATAAGAACTGTTAAAAAAATGGTCCATTTATTTTGAAAATACCTCCCTCTTGAGGGCATTACTATTTATGCACCAATATACTTTTAAACTGCAGCCCTCTGATACATACCGGTGGGTGGAAACAGAAATAAATTAATACAAACATCTTGGAGGACAACTTGGCAACATCTATTAACATTTCAAAACCCATGAGTACTAAAACCTATAGGCAAGGACAGTCACACAAGCACTATGTAGGGTCACCAAAACTGTAAGCCACCTAAATGTCCAGCACTAGGTGACAAGTGTAATGCACACAGTGAAATACATGTAACTATTAAAAGTTAGAAAATCTATATATACTGACAAAGAATTATCTCCAAGACATGCTTGTACACACATACTTGTACACGTATAAAAACACCTCCAGATGAATGCTGGTAATAGCTATTGCCTCTGAGAGAAGAAATGGGTCAGGGGGAGGAAGACATACTTTTCATTGTATACCCTTTCCTTATAAACTGATTTTTTAAACCATCTATATGTATTTTCTGTAAATCAAAAATCTAATAAATTCAATGCTTTGTAAAATTTTTATTTTAATTTAATTTTATTTATTTATTTATTTTTGGCCATGCCACGTGGCATGTGGGAGCTTTAGTTCCCTGACCAGGGATTGAACCCATGCCCCCTGCAGTGGAAGCGGGGAGTCCTAACCTCTGGACGGCCAGGGAATTCCCTAAAATTTTTTAAAAAGAACTTACATATAAAAAAAAGTACAAATCTTAAGTGTGAAGGACAACAAATTTTCATAAAGTTAACATAAGCAAGTAACAAAAACTCATATCAAGAAAAAGAGCACTGCTAATGTATATTTAAAAGAAAATCCCAGCCATTTAAAAATTTTACCTGTAAATATTTCAGTACGTATCTCTTGAGAAAAGATTTCAGCCTAAAGTGGAACGGGAGGATGTGAAATGGAGACTCTCAGGCATGCACCCTCAGGAAAATAAAACTTAAGAACGGAAAGACTGATTTCCCGAAACTTATCTCCTGACCAATGAACATCCACCAAGAATCCCTCCCCATCTTCTATGAACTTACTGCCTGAACTCTGGCTGAACTCCCCACTCTTTGCACTTTTTGCCCGTGAATACCACCTGCCCCAAACCCTCAACAGACTCACCTGTAGCTTGGTGTGTCCCAGATTGCAATTCTCCTGCTATTTCCAAATGAACTCAATTTCTGACAATTCGAGCCTGCCTCAGTTTACCTCTTTATTTAGACTGATATTCAACATATACCATAATACCATTAATAATAAAAAATTTAAAAGCATAACCATAATACCATTATCACACCCAATAAAATTAGCAATTAGAATTTTAAATATTTAATGCTTAAATTTTTTAATACCCAGTTCATGTTCAGTTTTTTTTTGCTTATCTCAAAAATGTCTGTTTACATTTGATTTGTTTGAATCATGATCCAGAAAGGTCCACATATTATATTTGGTTGGTTTTTCTCTTAAATCTTTTTATTCTGTAAAAGTCCCATCCCTTTTGGTTAATGCTACTTCTTTGTTGTTGAAGAAACCAGTCATTTATCTTAGAATTTCTCACATTCTGCATATGGCTGGTTGAATCCTCCTGGTGTTGTTTAACACATCTTCATCCACTGTTTTTTTTGTAAGCCAGCAGACAGACCTAGAGACTCGATATGCTTTCTTGAGTTGGTAAATAAAAGTGCTCTATGATGCAGTATGTTTGGGAAATGCTGTATATTTTTATAAATCAACACATGGAGATCTACAAATAAAGACCTGAAAAGTCCCAAAGTGAGGAAATGTTTAATTTTGCTTAACCGTGCATTTCCCATGTGTTTTGTTGTTGTTATTGTTGTCGTACTACCTATTACACTCACATGGAACTAGAGTCCTGTTTTACACACTCTATATACACTGGAGGAAAAGATCTGAACGGTCTTCTCAGCATGCCATAATTTTGTATGGTGCAAGACACACTGCAGATGTTCATAAAGGTTTGCTGATAGATTGATCCTGCAGACGTTTATTGTGTGTTTTCTATTTATAGGGTACTATACATGAAAACACTATTCTTGTTCTCAAGAAATAAGATTGAGTTAATGAATCAGCAGGTGTCCATGAAGCAAAGGCACTGTGCTCATTTAAAGGATAAGGCAGTAAAAAAAATCTGCTGTGTAGATTGCAGTCATGGAGAGGAAGGTCTGGTGGGGTTCACTGGGGGTAAGCTCCAGGGGTGAGGTCAGCTTTGCAGCTGAGCAACAAGAATTGGCAGCAAGTCAGAGCTGAAAAAGACCCCAGAAATCATCCAGTCTAGTCTCTTCATTTACAGAGGACACGAAGCCCAGGAACAGGAAAGGACTCTCAATAACAGCTTAGAACTAAATGAGGGACACATCTTAGAACTAAAACCCAGCTGTTCCTGCTGCTAAATTTAATAATACCCTGAAAAAGTCCCTTTCAAAATTATTTTTGTTGTAGGTAAACTGTTTCGTTTTGTCTTCTCTCTGGAAGCTTTTAGGATTTTTTTCTTTATACTTTGGAGTTCTAAAATTTCTTCAAGGTGTGTCTAAGTATGAGCTTTTCCCTTCATTCCGCCTGGCTTACAGTCAGACTTTTTAATATGAAGATCCAAGCTTTTCCCTTCATTCTGCCTGGCTTACAGTCAGACTTTTTAATATGAAGATCCAAGTTTCCTTAGGCTCAGGGAAACTTTCATCAGTTCCTTGCATTTCTATATCTAGACCAGTTGTTTCCATTTGTTCATCCAGTCCTTTTATCTTTGATGTTTTATTCATTTTGGGTCATCTTTAGTTGATCCTTCCACATTTATAAATGAAAGGTCCTGTTTATGATCTGGCTTGGGATTCATCTGTAGTTATATAGATTTCTTTACATAGAAAGGCACACAGAGAAAAATGTGACCTTGAGGTATTCACAGTCTAGTGAGGGAGGATAATGAGTAAACCAAAAATTGTCAGAGGGTCAGAATGCCTATAGTGCAGCTTAAGCAAAAACAAAAGGTGGTGGTATCAGTTTGTGTGCCAGGAAATTCCAAGTGTGCCCCTCATCCAACTTCAGTAGCTGCCTCTGGCTCTTCCTGGGTTGGGCTGGAAATGGAGGGGCTGGCAGAGAAAAGGTAAGGGTAGAAAGGTCAGACTTAAGAGCAACGGTTTGGTGGCATGGTTCTCTGGACAAGAAGAAAGTTCAAGCCTTATTCTTTATCTCAAAGGATACTGTAAACAAAGAATGAATGTAAACAAAGAATGTCCACCGTTCCAGTTCTACAGGGGTTAAGTCATCAGCCACTGCAGTCGCCCTTAGGGGAATTCAGGATGGAGAAAAACAGGAAATATTCTGTGCTTTGGTATATTGGCCCTAGATAGTTAAGATACACATCTAAGGAATAATTTCAATGAACCCAGCTTCTTGCACCTTCCTGTACATAGAAAAGCACTAAAATCATTAATCTGAGATGCCTGTTCTTTGTGAATAGCAGTAATCTTTTGACATGTTTTTTTTACAGCAAAAACCCTCATATATATCCTGGTTCCTCCTTTACCTCTTCAGAGCAGTTCCTCAAAGCTGTCTGAGAGGCTGTTTCCTGGGCTATAGTCCTCAGTAAGGTCCATGAATGAAACTTAACTCATAACTTTTATGTTGTATGTTTCCATTTCAGTAGACAATACATATCTGAATTTCTCAAAGATTTATCACTGAGAATCTTTATCTACAACATTTGTAACATGGGCAATGCTTTTTCTTAGAACTTTCACTCACCACTTGTAGCCTCTGAGTACTTGGTGGTTCATTCTACACAGATTCTTTTTGTTTGGGGTCCCCTCTCTCTCCCAAGTAGTCCTCTTAAGCAGACAAAAATTTAACCCAGGACTGGTCCTTCTTCATGGACCACATTTGGTCCAGAGAAACATTTGTTCATCCTTGCATCTGTGGACATGCACTTCTCATTGCTCTGCTGTAGGTAAACTGCTCCGGCCACTACCGTGGGCCTTAATTTCTCAAGGATGAGTCAAACACCCAGGAGTCCAACTTCTCATAGGTCCTGGATGTAGGCAGTGAACTAAGGCTTGTAAAACTGGAACCTGAGCACCTCCTCTGCAAGCTCTACAGAGACTATAAGCACCTTACTTTGGAAGTGGGAAAATTTGACACGTTTAACTTTGTTCTCAGTTTTTGGGATCTCAGCTGAAAAGAAAGAGAAAAAGTCTCATTGTAAAATCTTGTTTCATGCCTAGAAGAAAAGTGTAGGAGTGATGAAATATGGAATCTTCCATGCTGTTTCTAGAAAGCAGTGGGCCCACTCCCATGACTGACTTTATTGCAACAAAGGTACGTGCCAGACAACCGCTTTAAGCCAGTTTGCGGGTCTCAAGCAGTAAACAAAACAAAACAAAATATTGGTTCTCCTAAGCAGCTGAATAGAACCAGTTGAATGTGTATCACTATTAGAAAGAACTGCCTGGCAGAGAGAGAAGTTTAGAAACATTTTTACACTAAATCTTTTACACAGAATGACCATTGAAGTCAGACAGACCTGGAGTTTATTAGCTGTGTGACCACAGGTAGATAGTTTGTCACTCTTAAGCCCTTGGTTTTCTGACTCGTAAAAGGGAAATAATAGCTAACTTGAAGGATGGCTGTAGAGGTCAAATGAAATGTTGAATGTAAAGACTGTGAAACAGACGGCCCTCTATGGGTTATCGCCACCATCGCCATCCTTCCTCAGCCTAGAATCCCTTCCTCCTTCTCCCTGCCCCATTAATTCCCACTCTTCCGTAAAGATAGCTCAGAGTCACTCACCTTTTCCAGTAGGCTTTCATGGACTCCCTTTCCCCCTCATTATGGTATAGGTGCTTCCAAAGCATCTTGTGCTATCCCTATTTTGGCACTAACCACACTTAACTGAAATTGTAAAGTCGCTTCCCCCATTAGAACTGTGGGTTCCTTGCATACAGAGAACACTGGATTCCTGAGAGTACAGCTCTCAGGACAGCGCCTGGAAGAACAGTAATCAATGACCTGACATTTATGACATATGTGGACACCATCCAACCTCAGAGATAGGGAAAGAGCAGTCTATGTCACTGATTCCCTCCCTTGGGAGAAAACATATCCAATCAATCAAAATTGAGATGGCAGATCCCTGATTCCCAGTCTGGTTCTTTGAATCATATAACTCTAAGGCAGGAAAAAGCTTTAGAGAGTGCCTCATCATGGCGGGAGGGGGGACTATCTCAAGGAGCTTGTGTGCCTTAAAAAATGTATTCGACATTATAAGTTTATATTTGGAAAAGTTAAAGAGGGACTTTATACTTCGTTGTGTTTTGGAATGGAAAGCCCAAAAAATCCTTGGTTGGTGGGGATATTTACACATCAGTCATATCATGCGGAAGGCAATCAGAACTGGGGCAGGGAAACATGAGGTATCTGTATCTATCAAAAGGAGGCAGGCATTACTGAAGTCTGACAAACACTGATCTATTTTCAACCATTTATTTGCGTACATATGAGGAAACTGAGGCCCAGGGGGATAAAGAGGTGTGTCCAAGGAGACGCAGCTTGTAGGCAGCAGAGGCAGGATTTGTGACCCCCAGATCAGTGTTCCTCCACTACATCTCAGCCTGACCATGGCCTTGTGTGATGAAGAAGTGGCACAGCCCTAGGGCAGGAGAGCACCGGGTTGAGGACTGAGAGGTGAAAGGCACGGTGTGATCCTGGGAAAGCCAGTGGTCATATGCTCATATACAAAATGGGGAAGGTAATGTTCTATCACACAGGGCTGCTGAAGGGGCAAAGGAGAAGAGAAATTCTTTTATAAACTGCAAAACATTATTTAAAAGTGGCCTTTCTAGCATTTAAATCATCCAGCTTGTAAAAGAACGGCACACTAAAGCTATAAATGTAGACTCTCCATCACTTCAGCATAACCACAAACAAGGATTTCCAGACAAGTAGGAAAATTAATGCTAATCAAAACTTCCTGAGCACTTTTTAATCAGGGGTAACGGTATAAATGGGTAGCCACATGGGTTAAAAAAAAAGGTAAAATTACATCTACTTCTCAAATTGTAAACCAGGATAAATTCTAAGTAGAACAGAGACCTAAATTTTAAAAATAAAACCATACAAGCACTAGAAGAAAACATGAATGAATTCTTCTATAACCTGGAAAAAGGGAAAACTTTCCCAACCTTGACTCAAAAATTCTGAAACAATGAGGAAAAGATTAGGATTCAATTGCAGAAAAATAACACTTCAACAAGATAAAACAAAAAGTACCATAAATATAAGGAAAAGATTCAAATTAAAAAGAAAATGTGCAACTTATATCACAGGCAAGAGTTTAATAGCCTTAATATAGAGCGAGCTTCTAAAAATAAAGAATAAGGGACTTCCCTGGTGGTCCAGTGGTAAAGAATCCACCTTCCAACACAGGGGACGTGGGTTCGATCCCTGGTCAGGGAACTAAGATCCCACATGCCGCACGGCAACTAAGCCCGTGCACCACAACTACTGAGCTCATGCGCCTCACCTAGAGCCTGCGTGCCATAAACCACAGAGCCCACGTGCCACAAACCACAGAGCCCACGTGCCCTGGAGCCCGCGCCACAACTAGAGAAAAGCCCGTGCACCACAACGAAGAGCCCACGTGCAGCACCCAAGCCCTGACGCAGCCAAAAATTAAAAATAAATAACTTTAAAAAAAAAGAAAGAATAAAAAGACCAAGAATCCCATATACATCCCAGAGATATAAACAAGCAGCCCACAGAAAAAGAAATGCAAATGGTCTTAAACTTATTACACTCAACCTCACTCATAAGAGAAATGCAAATTAAACTATCCTGAAAACAATGTCTTACCCATCAGACAAAAATACCCAAACTGGACAACAAAATCTGTGAGTGAGTCCATGGACATTTCCATATGTTGCTGGTGGGAAGGCTAGCAGGACGGTAAAATGGTAAAACCCTCATGGAGGAAAATTTGGCAGTATATAGTGAAATTATACATTCATTTATCTTTTGACCTAAGAGTCTCACTTCTGGAAATCCACTCCAAAGATTTGATGGCAAAAATACAAAAAGGCATGTGCATGAGGCTTTTAATTGCAGCACTATTTATAGTAGCAAAAGCTTGGAAACAACTCAAATGCCCATCAGTGGAGAACTGGTTGAATAAAGTTCAGTACATCCACATGGGAGTGGATGTAATAGTATCCACGATACTATTAAGTGAAAAAAAAGTAATGTAGAGAAAAGTGAGGACAGTAAGCTATCATTTAACTAATGGTGCATATCTTTTTAAAAATGGATGGAGGATTCCCTGGTGGCGCAGTGGTTAAGAATCCATCTGCCAATGCAGGGGACACGGGTTCGAGCCCTGGTCGGAGAAGATCCCACATGCTGCAGCAACTAAGCCCGTGCGCCACAACTACTGAGCCTGCGCTCTAGAGCCCGTGCTCCACAAGAAGAGAAGCCACCACAGTGAGAAGCCCGCACACCGCAACAAAGAGCAGTCCCCACTCAGCACAACTAGAGAAAGCCCAGGCGCAGCAACGAAGACCCAACACAGCCAAAAAAAAAAAAAAAAAAAAAAAGGACAAATAAACCAAAATATCCTTTTTAAATAGTTACCTGTAGGGGAAGGGATGAAACTGAATGGAGGGGACTAACACAGGAGCTAGACTTCTTTAAACATACTTTGTTTTGGACTTTGGAACCTTGTAAATATTTTAGAGAATTATAAAACATAAAAAGATTTTAAGCAAGCTTTAAAAATCAAAAGAAAAATGAAATAAATGAACCCGTGTATCAAGTCTGTGCCATAGCCATGGAGAGATGAATCATCTCCAGTGACTTTAAAACATAGGACTTTGTTCATTCCTAGTGGATATACCGTAAGGACAAAAAGAACTGTGAAACAATCTTAAACTGTAAAGTATTATATTATAGGTAGTAATGCTAGTATTGCCTTTTTGAGACTATTATGTGTGGATTGTAAGGTAAAGCAAACGAGTACTGGTGTTGGTGTCACTGAAATTTTCAGCATGGAAAAAGGAAATATGGCTATGCAATAGATGAGGTAAAAACCCTGTCATCCTGAATTTGAATTGGAAGCATCAGTATAAACTCATTAAGTATACTGTCTTGAAAAACAAAAATATATTTCCTTTCTCTGTCCACTGTATATGTCTAGAAACAATGATCAAACCAGTAGCAATGAGCACCTCTTAACACCTGGAACATGACAGAGCTCTTTAGAGAAATGGATGATTCCAGATCTGGGGAAGGAAATTTGGAAGAGCCTGGAACATGTTATCATGTCAGAAACCATGGAAGAAATAAAACACTAATGAGGTCATGTCAAAAAAAACTCAGGAGCCAATTTGAAGAGGCTCTCATTGGTCAAAATGGAACCATATGAGTCAATAAAAGTAATTACAATGGATTAGAACATACCAAATATTCAATACTTTTACACCATAGGTTCAGTATGACACTAAAATAAAGCAAAACAAACAAAAAAAACCAAAGAAACAAAACCCCTCATTGATAACCTTTAGGAGCAATCTGCTTGGAAATTAACTTGAAAAGTAATACATAAAAGAAGCAAGCACTTATCCTATCTTTCTTATAGTTGTAGCTTGGGTTTGATGAGGGGCACTTCTTCTAGGGTATTTCAGCCCATAAATTTTAAAAGAATGATAGAATTAGAGTATCACCATTTGGCAACCTCTAGGGAAATAATGAACCTAGGCAGTGGTCTCAGTGGTACTAACGCGACAAGAGGAAATCAAACATCATACACTTCTTAACAGATGTGCACAATGACACCTATAAGTATTCTAGCCCCCCCAAATCAAACCTCAATCTAATATTTGATCAAGCTTCTAGAACAAACTAGCAATTCTCAGGAAACACAGTGGACAGAGGAATATGTTAAATGACACTACTGAGGCTGGGAGGTGAGGAATCATGAAAATCCAGATTGTGGGAAATACTACAGGGCAAATGACCCAGTTTGGTCAACAAATAAATTGGGAAAGGAAGAGGGAGAGAGGGTGAGAGGCAGAGAGAGAGACAGAAACAGAGAGAAAAACTCTAGATTAAAGGAGGTTTAAGAGCCATTATTTAATTACAACCCTGAATTGCACAGTTAAAAAGTCATTTGGGGGAATTTAAACACTGATTTGACAATGAATAATATAAGAAAATATTGTTAATTTGTTATAGGTGGGATAATGGTATGGTAGTTAGCTTTAAAGAGTCCTTATCTTTTAGATACTAAAGTTTAGAGAAACAAACAGAAGTTTATGGGTGAAACGATATGTTGGGAATTTGCTTTAAAATAATCTGGGGGTGTGGGGAGTAGATAGGAACACAGAGTAAATAAGTTTTCTCTTTCTCCATAAAAAATAAAAAGTTAAAAATAAATAAAAACAATAATGTTAAAAAACAAGCCAATTTCCAGTTGATGCAGAGACCCTGTAAGGCAATCCGAGACTCTCTCAGCCCTTCAAAATAAAGTCAGCTTCCAAACTGTGAAGTCACCTGCCCAGAATACCTAGTCTCACTGAGATTCTCTGAATTTCTGAAACTTATCACAGACTAACAAAACACTTCGCTATAATCATTCATTTAAAATGTCAGATTGTGACACTTCTCTGCTCAAGTCTCTCAGTAGCTCCTCATAGTACTCAGAAAAAATAGCTGAAGCCCTTTCGGTGGTCTACAAAGCTCTCCCTACTTGCTATCCCCTGTAGTGGCCAGCCTGAAGATGACCCCAGTGATCTCCACCTCCTGGTATTTGAACTCTTATGTAATCCCCTCCCACTCTGTTCCAAGGTAGGCCTGTGTGATCAATAGAATAAAGCAGAAGTGATGGCATGTTATTTCTGAGATTAGGTTATGGACACTGCAGTTGCCACCTTGGTTGCTTTTTCTCTCTCCCTTGAATCACTCATTCTGGGTAAAAACCAGCTGCCATGTCATGAACAGGTCCATGTAGAGCCCACCTGGCAGGAAACTCAGTTTTCCTACCGACAACCTTGGGAGGGAGCTTAGAAGCTCATCCTTGAGCTCCAGTTAAGCCTAAAGGAAAGTTTTTCTTAAAGGGCCAGGTAGTACATAGTTTAGTCCTTGCAGGTCATATGGTCCCTATGGCAAACTACTCAACTCTACCGTTGTACGCAAACAAAAAATAATGGGTATGGCTGTGTTCCAATAAAACTTTATTTACAAAAAGAGGCAGTAGTTTGTTAACTTTTGCATGACTGCAGCCGAGGCCCACAGCTTGACAGCAATATCATGAACCCCTGAACGAGGACCACACTGATAAGCTGCTCCTTCGATTCCTGATCCTCAGAAACCGTAAGTTGACTGTTTTAATCCGCTACGCTTGGCATAATGGAAATAACACACCCTCCCCTATGACCGCCCACCCCCCAACACACATACCCCTTCACCTTTCTAGTTTTACCTCATCCTTCTACTCTCCACCACACCCTCAGCTCAGCAGCCTCTTTGTTGTTCCTTGAATGTACCAGAGGCGCTCCTGCCTCAGAGCCTTTGTCCTGTTATTCTGTGTCTGGATACTTCTCCCCCAGGTATCTAGTTGGATGCACTAGCTCCTTCAGGTCTTTCCTCAATTGAGTCCTTCTCAGTAAAGCCTTTCCTGACCCTATAGACAAATTCAACATGCCTCCCTCCCTACATTCCTTATCTCTGATTTTTCTTCATAACATGTACCACCACGTACCATACATTTTACTTTGCCTTCCTCCACTGGAGTATAAGCTTCACGAAGACAAATGTTTCTCTTTTGTACTGCAGTATCCCCAGTGCTAGCATGCAGCTGCTCTCAATAAATTTGTTAAATGAATGCGCTTGTCTCAACTAACTTGCCAACTCCTTAAAGGCATGCATATCTTACCTGGCATAGTGTACCCAGGCCCTAGCACACAACATCAAATGCTAAATTAGCTGTGTTTCTGAAAGATTACTCTAGGGGAGAAATTAAGGAGGCAGCTGGTGTTTGCAACACTTGACCCTCACTCTGCACTCTCCATAGGCAGCTTCACCCATGCCCACTGTTTAGTACTACCCATGTGCACAACACTAGCAGGTATCTTCACCTAGATCCTTCCTCTGAGCTCTAAACTTACACTATACTCAACTTCATGCTTGACACCTTCTGGACCTCAAACTCAGCATGGCCTAAACCTACTCTTGCCTTCTTCCAATGTTACCAAACTTGGCAAATGCCACCATCTAAGCCCACTGTATGTCACCCTTGACATTTCTCCCTTTCCACCAATGTCCATCACCAAGTCCCACCAATTTTTTTTTTTTTTTTAAAGCAAGTTTTAGGTAGAAAGTTTTTTTTTTTTTTTAAACTTTGGGTTTATTTATTTATTTATGGCTGTTTTGGGTCTTCGTTTCTGTGCGAGGGCCTCCTCTAGTTGCGGCAAGTGGGGGTCACTCTTCATCGCGGTGCGCGGGCCTCTCACTGTCGCAGCCTCTCTTGTTGCGGAGCACAGGCTCCAGACGCGCAGGCTCAGTAATTGTGGCTCATGGGCCCAGTTGCTCCGCGGCATGTAGGATCTTCCCAGACCAGGGCTCGAACCCGCGTCCCCTGCATTGGCAGGCAGGTTCTCAACCACTGCACCACCAGGGAAGCCCCCCACCAATTTTATCCTCTGAAAAATCTCTAAAATGTATCTACTTCTCCCATCTCCAACACCTCTTACCTACCACCATGGATACAGCCATAAGCCTCCTGTCTCCCTGCATCCAATGACTGCCACTGAAAACCATTTTTCGTAACATAGACACTGATCTTTTTCAAAATGCTCATCTCATTACACTCCACTTAAAATTCAGTAGCTTACCATTTCTCTCAAGATTAAAAGGAAGCATCAACTTCTGTCCTGCATGCGCTGGTTTCTGCTTACCTTTCCAGATTCTTCTCATAACCAGTCATTCCATTCCAGATGCACTGGATGCCAACCAGATCCTCAATGTCCTGAGAATTTTACCTATGCTGTTCCCTCTGGCTGGAACACCCTTTTCTCTTTACCCAGAGATTACCTTGCCTCTTCTAGGTCAGCTCAAACACTTCCTCAGTTACTTTCCTTGACTTCATCAAATTCCTTTTTAAAACTCCTCTTCTCTGTTGTACTTTATATGATTATTTGGACAGTTTCCCTCACCAAACCAGAAAACAGGCTGTTTTTTCTCCATTGCATCCACAATGCTCAACAGAGCAAGCACATAGTAGGATGTCGGTAACTATTGATGGAAAACATGAACAATTCAAATGGGGCAGAGGTAGGGAGTTGCTGTGTAACACTGGTGAGTACTTAAAACAAGCTCTCAATAAAATAAGAGAATTAAAACTTTTAACACTCCCAAAACAAATTATATTCATCTGTATTAGGTCAGTATAGTCAAGATCTGGAAACATGATTTTACTGCTATCAGGACTCACAGCCCATGCCTGAGGTACTAATACCACCTTGGGACCAATGGAAAAGCAAACTTACATGGCTCCCATAATTCTCATCTACAATTTGGATTTTGACAAACCATGCTGCTTAGAGCTCTCAAAGGTTGCTTTACTTGGGAGAAAGGGTCTATCTACTAAAAAGTTTTAAGCAACAGAAGACCAACATTTTTAGCATGATCAGGAGGGGGGTTGAGAGGACAGAGAAGATTCCAACTGGCTGAGTGAATTATGATTTTTCAGACAAGGAACACAGAAACAGTTTAGTGGGCAAGATAGTAAGAGTTCAGATTTGAAGGTTTTGAGTTTCTAGTGCCCACAAGGCATCTGGACAGAGATCTCTTAACAGGCAAGCTGGTTTAGAGCAGTACTATGTTCAACTCATAGAGCCTTTAGGCTAACTAGGAAAGTTGCTCCTTTGAAGCAAAGGGCAGGAGTGATTCAATATTGAGCACCTATGTGCAAGAACTGTTCTAGGCACTCAGGATTTCATTTATAAACTGTACAATGATATTTGAGACTGTCAAGAGAATTTAAATATTTTATTATATAAAGTTATACCCAAAATTGTGCTTCATTTTTTCACTATATACTTTAACTCGAGGACATTTGTAAAAGCAGTACACTTCAGAAATCCTGGAAGAAATTCCACTAGCTACAGGCTATTTAAATACTGCTTACAGAAAGTATTAAAAAAAAAAAAAACAGGGGAGTACAAATGAACTTATTTACAAAACGGGAGTAGAGTAACAGATGTAGAAAACAAACTTATGGTCACCAGGGGATAAGGGCGGGGGGGGGATAAATTGGGAGATTGGGACTGACATGTACATACTACTATACATAAAACAGATAACTAATAAGAACCTGCTGTATAGCACAGGGAACTCTACTCAATACTCTGTAATGGCCTATATGGGAAAAGAATCTTAAAAAAAAAAGGAGTGCATGTGTGTAACTGATTCACTTTGCTGTACACCCGAAACTAACACAACATTATAAATCAACTATACTCCAATAAAAATTTTTTAAAAAAAGTATTAAAGGAAAGCCAGCACTATGAACAGCATATACTTAAATCAAAGAGATGAATGCTTAACAGAGTAACATTTTTTATTCACTGATATACTAAAGGTCCTTTTCAAGATGTTTCTCTTGTATACTTCATTTGTTTTATTAGCAAGCAAAGCCCTGAAAGGGATGGCTTCATCTAGTCCTCAGACTCGGATCCATCTTCATCTTGACTAATCTGGAAGTAACGAAGTTCATAAGTCTCCTTGTCAGATGCAACCACACGAAGCCAATCACGAAGATTGTTCTTTTTAAGGTATTTCTTGGTAAGGTATTTCAAATACCTTTAAAATAAAAACATGAATTTCATAAAATACCTACTATGTAAAGGCTTATTATATAAGATATGCACTGTCATATTCATCTTCTGTGTTCCCAGTTCCCTCCAAAATATTTCCTTTCATTTGTATTAAGCATTGAGCAAGGTTGCTAGGGATATAAATAAGGCAGCATCTCACCCCAATTAAAATCAGTTTATGCCCTATCAAAACCCTTACTTCTCCCCTCCCCAAATAAACTTTATGCTTGAGAGCAGTAATAGTAGTTTCCTCTTCAGTCGTACTGCCACATTAGATTTTTTTAATTAAACAATATATGATCTCATTCTTCAAATGTTATGTACTAAAATGTCAACATTCTCTTCCCCACTATCAACCTCCCTAACCTTAATCCCACCTTGGATAAACAAGAGGCAACCTGTCAACAGCGCTGAATCCAATTCACAAGTTTAAGTTTATCCAGTTTTGCAACTAGCATATGGCTCAGTCCTTATAAAAAAGCTTACAGCACGGCCTAATTTCATCATTCCAGCCATTCTCACCATTGACATTTTACAGCAATCCTGAACTCCCAAGCATTCCTCTCAAGCCTCCCTGCCCTTTATTAATGTTGCTCCCTGTTAGGAATACTTCATTCCACTGGCAATGCTAAGCTTATTCTCAGGTTCTCTGCAAATTCTTGCTGTACCAATCTCTACCTTCAATGTAACAGTTACAATACTGCATTTATAACAATTATCTGCATGTCTTTAAGATCCTTGAGGACAGATACTTCATCTCCAAATACCTAGTGATTAATTCATGACCACAGCTAACATGCACTCCTACCACAAGACTCCTAAGTTTTCGGTTTCCACCATCAATCTTCCTCAGCCACAATGATCAATTCCTTAATTTGCATGGCTCACTACTGCATTTCATTTAGATGAAGCTTTCCCTGACCACTTTATACATCAACCTTCTTTATGCACTTACACAGCACTTATCAACTACTTAATATTGCATTTCATTATCTCTCTTCTCCACTAGAATTTAAGTTCCTTGGTAGTGGGTACTTAGTCTGCTTGGTTCACTCCTAGGCTACTCAGTCCTGCAACAGTGCTGCCATGTATTATGTACTATTTGTCAAGTAAATTGAATGAACGAAAACTGGCTGCAAGATTAACGTTAAAGACTTTACCTTTGATTGGCTGCTTCTACTAGACAACCAAGACTAAGAAAGTCTCTACTAGACAACCAAGACTAAGAAAGTCGGGACACTACTCCCAAGTTACACAACAGACATGTTTCTTCAAACATATTCTAATATTAAAGCACCCAGCATTGTTTAAAAAAAAAAAAAAACCATGGAAAACAAATACCAACCTTTTAGAGAACTGTTTCTCAGAAACAACTGTGATTTTATTCTTGAAGCGTTCAATGTGAACGACATTCCCAAGATTTCCAGTTTTTCCATTCACTTTAACCTTCTCCCGTAGAAACTGTTCCTATTTTAAAACAGAAAAAATGCCACACTAGGGAAGAAAACCCTAGATATTCACTAGGGAAGGTACCCTAGGAACAGAGCTTAGGTTAAAATCAAATATTACATACTCAATTCATTTTTAAGAACTCTACTACAATGATAAAAAACAAGCTGAGTAGAGTGATACTTACAAAATTTCCAGAATCAAAAATTCCATCTTCTACTGGATGAGTAAGGTCCAAATTAAACTTCCAGGTTGACTTCTTAGGCTTCCTGTCTTTCTTCTACAGAAAGTTAATATAATTATGGCTCTCTACATGAATTTATTCACTTTATATACAAAATCAAAGATCTGTATCAGTGCAGTATTGTACAATGAGGCTATACACATGAAATGGTGCGAAATTCTAAAAAAATTGCTTAATACTTATCAGATATACCCTAACTATTTTTTAACCAGGCTATGTGTAGGGGAGTACACTCATTAACTTGGTTAAAATCAAGTTTCATGAAATCCGATGGAAATTTCTCCTGTTCACCACATAAGCACCTCACAAGTGCAAAACTCAAGAAAGCGCAAAGTATATGCTGAGCTACTACTAGTTTCCTTCATCAGAAGATTCCAAAGAATCCTATTTTGCAAATGGAAAAGATTAAGAGAATCAATCTACTTTCTACTACAAGTTAAAACTAAAAAATACCCACCTAGCTTGGTTTGAACAGCTAACCAGGCCCATTTTGTTCAAGTTACCAAGACTTAAGTTTTGTGGGCTTTTATTATTGATATTTTCCAGACCACAGATGTTCAATTTTAAATTACCGGGCACTACTTTATTACTGCCATCCCCACTGCAGATGGGGAAACAGGTAGTACCACCTAGTCCAAGCTCAGCTGCATGCCAGAATAGGATATTCCGCCCACTAATGTGTAGGGAATTCAATCCTTAATGCTGTTATGGGTGAGGAAAAGGGAGGGCAGAGATACCTTTAATCTGGTAATTTTTTTTTAAACATGCATTAAGTTTTCCATACCCCAAACTTTTAGGCCAATACCGCGGAATAAGCCTACAAGTAAAATCCAACCAAATGGGATACCAAGCACTAATGCCAGTTTGCTTTCTTAGGCAGTGAAATACTCTGTGCCAAAAAAATTCATCCAGAACTTGGAACTGGTAAAAGAGAAGACTAGGAACTGGCCTTGACTGGGCAATTTATACCTCTGTTGGGGCATCAGTTAACTTCGGAAAGGCAAATAATTTCTCTAGGGGGAGAGATAAGCCCAGAGGGTTTTGGACATTATCTAGTTTCGTATTTAACCCAGCAATTTTACCCTAATATCAAATGTTCTTTGGACCGGCTTTAAGGTATTACTGGTTCCCTTATTAATAAATAAAGTCTTTGAAGCATGTTCCTTTTCTATTTGCTTAAGAGTCGTGGCTTTCACCTTTTAAAAAAAACTCGTTATGAGATAATGAAGAAACTTCTTCCCCAACTTAGTTTTAAAGTTCTCTGAAACTTCTGCAACCGCGGCTATCCCGGGAGTTGAGTGCCTCGGGTCTCCCTCTGCCCTGGCAAGGCCATTCGACCGGGCCTGCCCGATTACCCACATTTGCTTCCTAGCGCAAATAAACAGGTTATCATCGGCGTTACCAGGCACGAGGGAGAAAAGAAATGGCCCAAATGCTGTCCCACTAGCCCCGTTCACCGTCGTGCCTCCTCCTTCCCTGCGCTCCCTCGACCGCCCATCCTAACCCAATTCTGGGCCCAGCTCGAACTCCTCCAGACCACATGGCAGTTGCCAGGAGTCAGAAACTTATAATTTTAACATCCTGGTTGTGTTCCTGACCCAAGTCTCCATTTTTACCCTTCCTCGACCTAGAGTTTGACGCTCCCAGCTCGCCAGCTGCAAAAATCATCTACATCGGAGTAATATACTCCCGGCGAGACCACCGTCACTCACCAGCGCCATCTTGCACGCCGGCCGCGCGATCCGAGAGAAAGCGGAGACCGGCGGCACATATTTATACCAGAGCGTGCTGCGTCACGCGCCGAGAACGTAAGATCGCCGCCTCCCGGAAGAGAACTTGGGAGGAGCGCGGAGGCCAGTAACCCAGGAAACCGGGGGCGTAGGCTGGAGGGCAGTAGGCAGTCACTTTTCCTGAGAGCGCCCACCAGCGACGTTAGCTGAGACCATTCACGATTTTACGCTGGTGACGACAAACGCTGGTTGACCACAGTGGTCTCTGCGGTTGCTTGCTGGGAGGCCGCTCCAGATGCACACACCCGAGGGATACAGGAAACATTTTTCACTAATCGCCTGGATCTTTTTTCCAATCAGGGCAAGGCAATGTCTCGGGTTCCTCTGGGATCTCCTGTCTTATATTGCAATTATAATCTTCCAGCAAAAAAAAAATATTTCTGTATATATGTTTTTAAGTCTTGTTTTCTAAATGACTGTTGAGGGAAATCAGTGTTTCAGGGAGCCAAAACAAACTTGGTTCTTGAGGGGAATAAAAACCCCAAAAACCAAAAATCAACCCAAAAAAACCTTTTAGAGAAGAATACATAGTGCTCACTTGTTCACACATTGTGTGTAATTTATTCTATTTTATAGGTTTTAGAGTTAATCCTAGGACTCCTGACTTTCATCCAAAATGCCTCGCAGTTAATATTCAAGGAATATTTGCTGAGACCTAACTACTAAAATGTAAAAGACACACCAGGATGGATGTGCGGTGGTGATAGTCATGATGACAAAAGGAAAAAAGAAGTCGTTTTTGAGCTTTGAAGGACTGTAAGTTGACTTCGTTTCAGAAAAGTGGCATGCCTCTCAGCGTTTTGCAGTATTTTTTTATTGAGGTTAAACTGTCATGCGGGGGACCAGGCGTAGCAGGTGGGGTGGACTTTTGTTGTTAATTTGGAGGGTGACCCTAGAAAGCGACAGCTGTGTACTTCCTTTATGACAGTGATTAGTAATAGTGAGAACTATACTTTAATGAAGCATACAATGTGTAGGTTCTAAAAAGAGGTGTTGAATTCCTAGAAGAAATCCGTTTCAAGAATTTTTGCTTGTTTGCCTTAAGAACCACCATGATTTCATTTGTTTTCCAAACATCAAGGGGAAAGAAGAGCCATTGGCATTTTCTCCTTGAGGGCTGCCCAGGCTGAAAAGCAGAAATGATCCTTGTACTATTGGATGTTTTGAAAATAAGTCATTAATTGAGGCACTTATTACTTTGTTGCTTGTTTTTGGCAGCCTTCCATGTCATGACAAAAAATCCTTAGGAACTATTAAGCCATTTGTACGAAGTGGGTATTAAAAACAACATGTGTTTCAAAATAACTAGTAATCCCCAAATTACTAAATAGAAACTATAACCGAAAAAAAACCCTCTTACTTAGGAAAAAAAAACCTAAAAAATATATTAACCAGAAATGTGCAGATAGTAAGGTTAAACATTGTAAATAACCAAATTTTACACACACAGATTCTCTCTCCCTGTCTCTCTTTTTCTCTCTCTCTCTCCATATATATATATATGTATGTATATATATATACAATGCCTGTCAACACCCCATAGGTATTTTTTATTTTGACAATAGATTCTAAAACATATGAAATAATAGGTGTCTAAAAAGAGCCAAGACAATTTAGAACAATGAAGGGAAGTTGTCTTTTCTGCTGTTCAAATATAAGATTCTATAATATATGATAGATACGTTTCTGATATATTATAAACTTCAGTCATTGGATCTATATGATAATGGAGCCTGAATAGAGCAGTAAAATAAAATATAGAAGGATATGGCAGATCAAATTCACAGGGAAACCCTCCCATATGTAGCCACCTTAAAAAACTGGCTAAAATATAGTTTTATCAATAATTTCTAATGTATGGTTAAGTTGGTGGAAAAGTAAAAGAATTTTTTTGGAGACAGAAATGACCAGTCCTCATGCTCATACAAGTTTAGGGCTAGAATTAGGTCTGCTCAAATAGCGTGAGAAAGCTCCAGCCTAAAAATGTAGTTTAAAAGTATGCTTGGGGCTTCCCTGGTGGCTCAGTGGTTAAGAATCTGCCTGCCAATGCAGGGCACACGGGTTCGAGCCCTGGTCTGGGAAGATCCCACATGCCGCGGAGCGACTAAGCCCGTGAGCCACAACTACTGAGCCTGTGCGTCTGGAGCCTGTGCTCCGCAACGGGAGAGGCCGCGACGGTGAGAGGCCCGCGCACCGCGATGAAGAGTGGCCCCCGCTCGCCGCAACTGGAGAAAGCCCTCGCACAGAAACGAAGACCCAACACAGCCAAAAGTAAATATAAATAAATTAATTAATTAAAAAAAAAAAAGTATGCTTGGCTTGGTAGTGCCAGGCAGAAGAAAATGCAAATAAGTTTCTTTAATATATTTAAAAGCTAAAACTATTTAAAATACGATAAGGCAACCAGGGACAGTCGAAATTGGCCAGGAAATTTTTTTTTAAAAAAAGAACAAAGTAGAACTTCTAGAAATTAAAAATAGAAGATCTTTAATTAGAAAAGTGGATGAGTTAAACAGGAGAGTAGACAACAACTGCAGAGAAAATTAGTGAATGGGAAATTACTTAGAATGCAACATAGAAAAGCAAAGAGATAGAAAATATAACAGGCAGGTTAAGAGACAAAAATGTCAGAGTCAGAATGTTCCAGTTATGTCAAATGGGAGATCTAAAAGGATACAATAGAGAAAATGGGGGAAAGGGAAAATTTAGAGAAATAATGGCTGAATTCTTAGATTCAGGAAGCCCAATAGACCTCAAGCAGGATGACTGAAAAGAAACGCACACCTAAACACATTGTAGTGAAACTTCAAAACACAAACGCAAAATTATTTTGAAAGCATACAGAAAGAAAAACCAAAATATTTACTAACAGGGGTTATATTAACAGCTGACTTCACATCAGCAATAATGGAAGCCAGAAGCAGAGGATTATTATCTTCAAAGTGCTAAGAGAAAATAACTGTCTACCTAGAACTAAAAAGTATAAAACTATCTTTCAAGAGTAAAGATGCATTTAAGACATTTTTAGATAACAAAACGGAAAATCTGCTATCAGCAGACCCCCAGGAAAGGAACTCTGAAAAATATACTTCAGGATAAAGGAAAAGAATCCTAGAAAGAAGGCCTATGTGCCAAAAGAAATATTGAGCAAACAAAATGGCTAACTTGTGAATAAATCTAAACAAACACCTACTGTATAAAAAAATAACATGTTTATTTTGTGGGCTTAGGGTGCTAGTAATGTTCTGTTTTTTGATCTTGGTGGTGGTTACATGAGTGTGTGTAGTTTGTGAAAATTCATCAAGCTGTAAATTTATAATCTGTGTACTTTTCTATATATGTATATGTTACATTACAATTAAAAATGAGAATAGTTTAAATTACTGTATGCCCAATTAGAAGAAATGAATACCGAAAAATACAACTTAGAATTTACACAAGAAAAAACACACTATCTGATAGTCCTCTATCTTTTAACTAAATTGAATTTGTAATTAAAACCTTCCCACAAGAAAAACACCCAGATAGCTTCACCAGTCAATGCTACCACACATCTGAGGAAAAAATAATGCTAATTTTAACAGATACCTTTTATGCCCAAGCTCACATTTGGTCAGCTTCCCTTTTAATCCAGAAGAGGGGAACATTTATCCACAGTTTCCTGTACCCCATTGGTCAATAGTTATACATGGGGTGTTAACTGCCTTGTATTTCCAGGTTGTACATGTGTAAATGAGTGTTAGTAGGGAGATTCCCATGCCTCTCCTCAGAGAAGCCATAGAGATAAAAGGTGAAAAATATATGGGGAGACACTGCCAAGTTACACCTGCCCCAAATTGCCGCTCCCTTCTTCTTTCTCTTGAGTGGACAGTTCAGAAGTACATTCTACATCATTGCATGGAAGATCCCAGCAGGATTAAGCCTCACTTGTCCCCAGCACATTCCTTTTTGCTTTTGCTCCTTCCCAGGTTCACACTTCCCGGTTCCTTATTTCTGTTACCTGGGATCATTTCCCCAAATAAACCAAATGTATGAAGGCTAAGACACCAATTTTACACAAACTCTTTCAGTCATCAACTTGTTTATATTAGTAGAAATATTTATTTTAACATACTATAATCACAGATATATTATTAATAAAACTATATCCAGCAATATGTTATGCAGCAAGTTGGGCCATTATTTGTAGTGGATATGCAATTGTATATGTACAAATTTAAAATAATCTACAGATAAATTATCAGAATTAATATGTGAATTTATCAGGATTGCTGGATACAAAGTTTAGGTATAAAAATCAA
This sequence comes from Balaenoptera ricei, assembly GCF_028023285.1. NCBI lineage: Eukaryota > Metazoa > Chordata > Mammalia > Artiodactyla > Balaenopteridae > Balaenoptera > Balaenoptera ricei. The sequence goes on from NC_082642.1 coordinate 65,749,207, forward strand.
TTGCATATCTATAAACCAGCAATACATTAGAAGACGAAAATTAAAGAAGATATTTTCAATAACATAAATATATCAAGTACCTATGGAAAAAAATAAAAAATGTACAAGACCTCTACACAGAACTATAAAATATAATTGAGAAAAATTAAAGAAGACTAAATAAATAGAAATTCACTGTGCCTTGACTGGAAGAACCAATATAATACAGATGTCAGTTCTCTCCAAACTGAATTATAGGTTCAATGTGATCACAAACAATAGCTTAACAGATGTTTCTTGTTTCTTTCCTTCATTCCTTCCTTACTTCCTTCCTCCCTCCCTCCCTCCTTCCTCTTTCTCTCTCCTTCTTCCCCTTCTTTCCATCCAACCATCTATCCATCCTTCCTTCCCTCTCTCTTCAAACCAATTTGAAAATTTGTATGGAAACACAGATACCAGAATAGCCAGAATATACTTGAAGAAGGAAAAATAAAGTGGGAGGACTTGCTCTATAGATTAAGATTTATTTTAAGGATACTATAATTAAAACAATTGGATATTGTTTCACAGTTAGACTTACAGGCCAATAGAATAGAGAGTTCAGAAATAAGCACACACAAATGTGTGTTTTTGCCATTGATGACAAAATGGCACTTAAGAACAGTAGGGAAAAAGTTCTCACAACCATCATTTTTTTTCTAATTATTTTCTAATATGCAAATCCATGTACACCTGCAAAAACATAAACCTTGCGGTCAATGTAAAACTTTAAAATCCACACTACTATTTTGTACTGGAAAGATTATAGATATTTTAATGAATGTTTGTAATAGTCTAATAAACATTTATCCATATAAGTACCAATATGTATTTTGAACCACACACACACACACACACACACACACACACACAATATTATGACACTTAGGCAAACAGACTCTGGACAGAGTTTTCTGTCATGGTGTATTTGTATTTCATACATCGGCTTTTCCTGCAGCTCTGTGTCTGTGCTGGGTTTGTGCATCACACGAAATATCTTACAGGATCATATGGTGTACCTCAGTCTTACAGCGTTCTCTTTTGGAAGACCTCAGGTCTGTTAACATCACAAAGGATCACACTGTAACACAGAAAGTAGACAGTATCTGCATATCTGAAATTTACTTATTATTAAAATTCACTTTATTTGCTAGAAGCTGATTTATGAAACTGGAATCTTAAATTTCCCTTTATCCAAACCTTCCAGTATTCAATGTTATCATCATTCAAGCATTGTATTAAAAAAAAAAAAGATTTTGTATATGTAGGAAAAATACCATTTCATAGTTTTTTTAATGGAATTTTTTCTTTCTGCGCCATGTGCTACAAAATGGAGCATGTTGAGTGTCATGAGGCATTGCACTACCCATCTCCAAAAAAATATCCTCAAATGACATTGCAGACAAACAGTCCTATGGAAGTAAACTGCACAGCTTTGACAAAGGATGTGCTATAGCCCTTCTGTGCAAACAACAATCAGGTGCTGAGGAGAAACATATTACTACTGAAGAATATTGCTTCTAACTCCTCCAACTAAAGAATGTTCTTTGTTAGATACTCATAAATGAAAGTTAAGGGTATCAGGCAGGGGAAATAGGAACCGAAGTCGCTGCTTGCCCTTTTCTTTACTAATTTGAGAGGAAAGCATTAAAACCTATGATTAAAAAAATGTATACTTGCTTCAATTCATCTCTTCTCTCAGTATGTATTTAGAAAAACCTAAGTTATTTTAAAATTATTTTTAACAATTGCAGTTTCAGAAGTAAGATTTTCTCATTACACAGTGCCACAGGAATTCTGAATAGTTGATCAGCCTTTAAAATGAGAACAAGTATCTTTTTTCATTGCTTAATTTTATTACTTGTCATTTTTAGCTTAGTCATTCACCTGTTTGTGTCCATTTGGAGTATTTCCATTTTTCACTACTATAGACAATGCTTGAGGAACTTTTATATAACAAAATTATTATCCTCTTATGCCGAAAGAAATGCTCATGAAAGGAAATATAGAGAAGCAAAAAAGATAATGCATAAAAATATATAAAATCCCACCTGCTTAGAAATAGCTATTTAATGCTTTGGGGCATGCATGTTTATGAAGTGTATTTGTATATCTATATCATTTGGATTACACAAGTAATTACATACATTTGTAAATGTTGGTTGGTACTATACAAACTTTTTTGAAATTTAAAAACTTTTTATTTATAAATTATTTCAAATTTACTGAAAATTGTAAAAATAGTTCAAAACACACACACATACGTTATAAACATATAAATATAAATGCATAAAAATCTGGATAAAGAATGTATAAATATATATGTGTGTGTCTATATATTCTTTATCCAGATTTTTACCTATTGTTAGCATTTTGCTCCATTTATTATTTTTTCTTTACAGTATATCTATGTATCTATAAATTTTTTTATTATATCTGCATTTTCAGTCATAGTTGAAAAGAAGTCAAGTTATAGAGAAATTCACCCATACTGCCTTCTAGGACTTAGTTTATTGTTTCCATTTGGACCACTGCTTCATTTGGAGTTTATTCTTGTGTATGTTGTATGGAATTCATTTTATTTTTTCCAAATTTATTTTTTTCCAATTGTCCCAGCGCAATTTAGCTAAATTAATATTTGCCCAGTGGTTTGCAATACCACTTTTATCAAATACTAAATTTCTGTATGTATTTGGGTCTATTTCTAGACTTTATGTTCCACTCTATTGGTTTGTCTGTTCATTTGCCAGTACCTGACTCTTTTCATTATAGAGACTTTGTAGCAGTTTTAATTTCTGGTAGTGCTAGTCCCCACTCATAGCTCTTTCTTTCCAGTATTTTCTTAGCTATTTCTTGCATGTTTATATTTCCATATGAACTTTTTAGCAACTTGCTTAACTCCATAAAAAAGCTTGTATTTTTGAGGGGGCTGCATTAAATTTATAAATCAAAAGAGATAGAACTAACATCTCAATAACATTGAAATATCAGCCAAGAATAAGGAATGTCTTTCCATGTGTTTAAGTCAACTTTGTGTCTTTTGGGAGTGTTTTATAGTTTTCCTCCTATAGGTTTTGAACATTTCTTTGTATGTTTCTTCATTATATTTCATCTTTTTGTTGCTACTGTAAATGAGGTTTTCCTTCCATTTTATCTTCTAATTAGTTATTATTTTTGTTTATAAAAACTACTGATTTTTGCATGTTAATCTTAATTAATCCTGCTACTTTGATGAATAATTTTATTGCTTGAGTTTATCATTGGTTACCTGGGATTTTCCAGGTATACTATCAGATCATCTGAAAATAGAAAAGTGTTTCCTCTTACAAGTCTAATGTGTCTTAACTGTTTTCTATTGTCTGATAGTATTGGCTAATACTTTCAGAACAATATAATAGTGGTCAAGATAGTGGGCATTCTTGCCTAGTTCTTGACCTTACTGAGAATGCCTTTAGTGTTTTTCCATTAGGTAAAAGGCTAGCTTTTACAATTTTACAAACACACGCACACATGAGCATGCACCCACATACACGCATATAATGTTATATATACCATGTTATCATGTATAAATGTAGATATATTTATGTTAAATATTCATCCACCTGTTTTTCTGTGTGTTTTGTTTTGTTTTTTCCGAGAGATGTTTTGAGGATGGGTATTGCTTTGTCCAAAGTTTTTTTCAGTATCTAGTATCTATGGAGAAAATAATATGACCTATCTCTTTAGACTCATAATATAGTGAATACTATTAGGAGAGATTTCCTAGATATTAACCTGTTTCCTTCTGGAGTGAATTAATAGATTTCATAATATTGAGTTATTCTTGCATCTCTGATATAAACTCCATGTGGGCGTGGGTATCATTTTCTTCATGTGAGGTTTGAGTCTATCACTACTAGTATAGTATATTAGGATATTTGCATAAGTACTTGTATTTATTTTGGTTAACTTTATCAAGTTTAGGTATCAATGTTATATTTGTTTTGTAAAAATAATTTAGAAGTTCTGATTTTCTATGCTCTAAAACAATCTATGTAACTTTGAAACCATCTGGTCTCTAAAAGTTTGGTAAAATTCTCCAGTGAAACAATTTGCCTGGTTTTGGTTTTTGGCTGTTGGTTTGTTTTTTGTGAACAGTTTCTCTCTTTCTTTTATTAAAATTGTTCTGTTTAAACTTTGTTTCTACTGAGGTTGATTCTAATAACCATATTTTCCTTAAAAATTATATCATTTAGGTTTTCAAATTTATCTGCATAGAATTTGTTTTACTTTTCTCTGCATTAGTCACTCCTTGTCATTTCTCATTTTTTTACATTTGTGTTTTCTTCCTTTATTTACCTTAAATTAGCCAGTGGTTTACTTTAATTTTTCAAGAAACCAGAATTTTATTTTTTTAATTTGCTATTTTTCTATTCACCTAATTCTGTTTTTATCATTATCATTTCTTCCCTTGTGCTCCCTTTTGGTTTATTTTGCTGTTTTTTTTTCTAGTTATTTGATTTAGGAATTTAATTCATTTATGTTCATTCTTTCATTTTCATTGATACAGGTGTTAAGGCTACAAATTTTCATCTATACTGCTTTACATGGATTCTGATATATAGTGTTTTCATTATCTTTCAGGAATTCTGTTTGTAGTACCCCTTTCATCATAGAATTACGTAATAGGTTTTAAAATTTCCAGGTAGAAGTCTTTTTATTTTCTAGTTTTTTTTTAATTTAAAATATTTTGAAATAAATTTAACAAGGTGCAAAGCCTACATCTAGTTTTGTTTTTAATTTCACTTAGGACTGGTATCAGAGTGTTATTTTTAATATTTCCACTTTATAGAAACTTTTGTGTCCTAAATGTCCTTTCTTTCTTAAGATTCCATGTATATTTTTTTTTTCTCCAAGATTTATCTCACTGACTGTATAGAAATTAAAATGAACTAGAGTGACAGTAATTTAAGTGAAACACACACATAACTGTGAACCAAAAAAGGCAGACACACTAGCATTATTAGGTAGATAAACCTCCATTCTCCCAGTTAGGATCTTTGTTGCGAATCTGATAGCAACTGTGGTTGCCAAGCCTTTTTGGCCCTCCTAAACACTGGGACACAAGTCATTGTGATGCTGGGTAGTATCCGTGGGTGGTGGCAAAAAATTATTTTGACTGGACTCAGAAATAACTCTCAAATTGGAAAATGGATTGATAAAACCTTGTAGATGGGTTCTTTTGAGCCGATACACATCCAGTGATTGTAACTGATCCTGCTGAATGTACTGTGGCAATGGATACTTTAAACTCCCAGTGGAACACACACTTTAGAGAAGCAGTGGGGTTTTAAAAGTGGCAATTCCATAGGACACCTCCTGCTTGGATAGAATGTTTAAATATGAGGTTGGGGTGGTGGGAAGAAGAAACTCAGACAGGCTGATACATAACATACAATTAGTCCCTTTTCACTCTTCTTTTACCCCCTCTCATGCCTACTTCTGGGAAACAAGCTACTGGTATTTGCAAGTGGCAAAAAAGAGTGGGGCTAAGGGGTGGAAGACTCTAATTTGGTGCTTCTCCCACTGCCCAATTATGCTTGCTGGATCTGGAAGATTATGGATAACAGTGATACTGATCATGGATACGAGGTGACAACTACACTGGAAGTCTTGGTATTGTCCACAAGTCAGGAAGTGACAGAGATGTTCTAGAATAGTACAGTGCATAAAAGGAAGAAACTGCTGAGCCACCTCAGGATGAATCTGTCCAGATGGTGTTGATTAGATATGGTGAGGATTGGGAAAAGGGTGAAGAGTTTGCTTCAGGGACTCATCACACCATTCACATCGCCGTGGAAAGAGAACAGCAACTCTGGTAAAGAAGGAACACTTCAGATCCTGGGAGGTCAGGGGTGGGGAAGGGACCACTAAACTCTCTTGCATTGTGTATCTCTGGAAGAATGCACAGAAAGAGGATGAAGATGGGAAGATGTATTTATTCTTGTACCTATAGAATTTTGAACCATGTATTTTATGTATTCTTAAAAACTATTAAAAATTTAAAGATTAAAAAAAATGTACCTAAATCTGGAACTAAAATCTAGAAATTAACATTCCCAGCTGTAAAGCTAGGGTGCTGTATAGTAAGAACCTAAAATATAAAAAAAATAAAAATACAAGTTAGATTTTCTTTTAACAGTAATATACAAATTAATTTCTAGTATGAAAATGTTTCTAGGAATGTATATACACAAGAATAGTGTAAGCTGTTAAATTAACTTTATTTTTATTTAACTGATGAAGTTAACAGACAAATATATTTTAACGTAACAAAAATTATAATTGCTAAGTTTACCATCTACATTTTAAAGGATTTCACAATTATTTTAATATAGACAAAGGCTTAATATTTTAATTTTACCCATTTTTGAAATGTAAAATACATGATTATAATAATACCCATACTACAAATCTTACAATTTTAAAGTTTTAGCTAAAACATATGAGTCTCTGCAGGTAAAAGCTTGAGTTCTCTTATATCTATGACAAATAAAATGTATTACTAATAAAGTGCCACTGGATTAGACAATGCCATTTCAACTATTTTCTTTTTGGAGAGGAGGACAAAAACAGTATAGAGCTAGTAATTTGCATTATACTTTGTAACAAGCACAAGAGTGCTTATTTATAGTAGATATTAACCACAGTAAAGAATTCCTTTCAAGAATGATCACAACTATGACTTATGACAAGCTGTATAGTCATCACTGAATAAAGTTTATATCCAGAGTTTTAAAAATGTGCAATCTTGAACTAAGATAAACTTAAGTCTACCAATATCAAGACACAGTTTTAGGGACTTTATATAAATAAAGGAATCTCTCTTTCAACTGTAAAATAGGTTTCCACCTGTTCTAAGGAGACAGGAAGAGTGGTGGGTGGTAAAGTTTGGCAAGTATGTTTTTAGAACGTGAAAGCCTGATATGCATCGCTATAAGATGCATCTTTCATGTAAGGAAAACATGCTAATTAGATGTATACAGCACTTTTCAGGCACTTGACCTCACTTGGTAGTTACGTTGATGTTCAGATGGTTATTTAATGAAAAAACATTATACAGAACTTCAAGTCATGTTCCCACAGAACAGAACATCTGTGTTCCGTAAGCTAAATCCAAATGTTCCCTGCTAAAATCAAATAATGCCATATACCCAACTGAGAGAAAAAAATTTAATAAAGTTAATAGATTGAATTTTCTCAATTTTAAGATTTTCCACAATAAATTTTTCTTAAGCTTTTGTTGCCTATTACTTGTCTGAATGGTAGGAGAAAAAAAGGCTTGAAAACTATGAAATATTTTGCTTAGATGGTATCAGAAAATTTTAAACTGTTGACCAGTTCAATATAATATACTGTTTATGGAAATATGCTTATAGTTCGCACATTTTCTGCTTAAGAGCCATATTTTCTCATAATAAATTTGTTCCTAGTTCATATTACAGAATTCAATATGTAAACATTTTAATGTACCCAAAAAAGTACTATGAATTTTCGTTCTGTTGTCCCTAAATATGTTTGAGAATCACATCAAAGTTTGGCTCTAAAACTATCTTTGGGGTCCAGGCCAAAGGAATGCTTTCAGATATATCATTAAGGATAAGGGTCTAAGATAAGACTACCAAATTCTTTTCTAAAATGAAAAAAAATATGGCAAGATTCCAGTATAGATGTTACTAATGTTCCCATTTTTTTTCTTGAATATTTAGTATATGGTTTAAGTATGTTGATATTACAGATTTTGGTTTGTATGTATCACTCTATTACAATTTGGGAAAAATTTGCAATATACTTTCAGGCAGTTAGCTTTGAAATAATGAAACTTCAGCACTTAGCACAAACAGCCCTGAGAACAATGCATTCAAATTACAGTTCAACTAGAAATAATCTAATTGAGAAACTTTAAAGTACAAAAACAAATTCTGGAAAAGCTGTAAATTAAAAAAAAAAAGTTACCAACATTTGAGGCACTACCAGACTACAGTACTTTTAAGAGTTGGAACGACTTTGCAAAAAGAACAAACACACAAAGCTATGTGTGCACATGCACATTCATTGTGCTATAATGAAAAGTTGTGTCCCCAAATTTTATAGCCTAAACATTTTATTGCAGCATCTCTTATTAAAGATTTCATGCTCTGGCTGCAGGAGAGTTTTGATAATTGTTATAAAGCGTTGGTACAGAATTTTTTACCATAAATGGAAACAGATTCAAGAGCTTGGTTAGCAGTAATTTCAAGTGACTGACAGCCCTTGGAGGGGAGCATGAAAGAAACATCATAATTATGTTCATGATGCAAATGCTAAGTCAAAGTAGCAGTAATTTGATCTATTTCAGAGGGTATACAACTTTGTAGCGAATAAGGTATAACAAAGTCTTCACAGTAGAAATAAAATACGTTGTTCTAGAAGGAAACAAATATTCCACTTGTTACTATAATATTGTATATAAATTGGTGAAATGCCTACAGACAAAAAGGTATCACTGTATAATCTATCAAGGTGACAGTCTACATTCTATACATGGTAACTTTGACATTTAACATTTGCTACAAAAAGTACAACAAATACTAGGAATCAACTTTTAACATTTCTGATGTCAAAAAAGAATGAAGTCACTTCTGTTCTGTTAAAAAATATGTTTCCTGCTTCCTTTTAATACAATTTATAAAGCTTTTCTAAATGAAATATATTGTTCTAGAGAAACATGTACTAACTTATGTGAAAATAAACAGTCCCATATCTTTAAAATCTATACTTATAATTAATTATATGACAGAAGAGTATTTAAACTTCATTATAGTACTTAAAATGAAATATTTAAGCATAGCTTTTGCCATTCAAGATATGAAGGTACAGATGCATTATTACAATTTATATACACTTACCTCATAATTGAAAATATATTTATGTGAAGTTTGACAAATTATGAAGAACAAGGGCATGTCAATCCAGAATTAATACTAAACCAGAACACTAGTGTGGTTAACTGGGGTCATATGAATGACCAGCAAGTAACACAGATTGATAACTTTCTGGAGTTCCTGTGGGTAACAATGCCAACCAGTCACAAGTAAGATACATATTACAGAGTACTAAAAAACTAGAGCAGTATGTAGTAGACACTTAAATGGAATACTGGAAAGAATTTAGTCTAATTACTAACTGTGCTTTGGATGGGCAAAAGCTAAAATGTTATACTAAAAATGATTAACTACAACCTCAATATTTCTTGTGCTTTAGAATTCCTCTTGCATTTCCTTAAAGTATCTTGCTTCTTCTCCAAATGGGTTTGCTGAGGCCAATACAAGATTTAAAAGTGTGCACAAATTAAGTAACTAAAACTTCGGGATCTTCTGTTCCTAATGCTATTTCCAGTCACTGAGTAGACCAGTTACAGCATCATACATATTTTCTTCTAGATGATAGGTACAAAGGCCTTTCAGAAGTCAAAGTATGATGAGAGAGGTCTCATAATGAGTCTTAGAGAATGAAGTTATTACTGAAATGGTGATTTTGTTCTAAGTTGCACTGCAATATAATGACTGGTATTGAGTCAAAGGTCCTCACAAACCCTGTGACAATGCCTAGAATTCTGGAAATATAGATATGTGATCCAAAAGACTAAACAGAAATGTAGCAGAATCACCTAAAATACTTCTTTAAATAATTGTTTATAGAATTTTTTCCTAGATATATTTCACACCAGTAACTGAATTAAGTCACATGACAATCAGATAAAATACATATACTTCTTAAGTTAAATAATAATTATCACACAAAGTGACTTTTCTTCTATGATTCACTTTCATGTTAGAAAAAACGTACATAAACTGAACAAATGTTCCAAATCAATTTAAAGTAAGAATTTCCAGTTTTGTCTAACAAATATTTTGATGTCAAAAAAGTCTACTTAAAAATGGCTGAAAAGGAGTGACTACTACAAATACCAACATTTATTCAACATAATTAATAAAAAGTACTGCATAGTATCCTGTAAAGCAGGTCACTCCTTTAAATAAAGAGAGAGAGAAAACAAGAGTTAAAGGCAAAAACACAAATGGAAACTTCCTATTTTTATGTTGAATACAAAGGCCTCAGATAAAAACCTATAGCTTTAACCAACATCCTTTGCCACTGTCCTTTGAGTCTTCCCTACAATATGACTTGCTAACAGTCACAAAACAGTTTAATGCCTCTGTCAACCACAAGAAAGTACTAAAATCACCATAATATAGGTTATATTAAGTCTACCAGCAATTTGGCAAAGAACAGAATGACTGAGGTAATACAGGTGGGCTGCACATGGTTACTAAGATAACTGGCACTTTTTGATAACATGATTTTTAAGGATCTGTACTTGCCACACCCATGCTGAAACTCTGACAATTCCAATCCATAATCTACTTATTCTATGATATTAAGTTTGAAATTAATGCAGAGCAATTCAACTTAAATGTGGTGCTTCAATACCACTAGATGCTACATTGTTTGATTTAAAACCCTGGTTTATTTATCATTTAACAAAAATTTAGGAACGATTTGCTCAGACAAATCACATCTTCTGAAGCTATCTTGTCTGTTTCTTAGACTTACATACTGAAAACCACAGGAAAGTTATAGGAAAGACACCTACAAAATTTAAAAAAAAGAATTATACATCTTGATCATTTTTTTAAATTACGAATTGCCTGCAAAACTAACTCAGCACAATTTCAAAACAATTAAAAAAATAAATGAGGTTGCTTATGAATGCCATAGCTTTGGTGACAACTTAGAACCAAACTTTGGATCTGCAGTTGATCCAGACCTAAACATTTTGCTCATGCCTGATGTTCCCATTTATTTGCAGGGCTTTATGGCTACAGCACATTCTTCACTCATTGCACACATGACAGACACCTAGAAGGAAAAAAATGTAGGCAAAAATTTATTCAAAAGGCAATACATATATAAGATATAGTTAATTCATCATACATTGGATATTTGTGGATATTTTATACATATTGATTTTGTAAAGAGGTATTCCAAGACCAAATAATCTACTTTTTTTACAGTTTTCTAAAGCTAAATTTCTCAAATTGTGGTTTTTAAGAAAAATTCCAGGGAACAGGAGAATAAGAACTATAAATGTTTCAATACTTATTAGACGTTATACTTCTGAGAGTTATAACAAAGATAAAGTAAGTCACCTTCACTCTTTAGTATTCCCATAACATCCTTTCTCATCCTTAAGAATAGTTCAGGCGGATCTTCAAAACAAATTCAGGGTTGACAGTGTCTATGTAGTAAGAAATGAACTTTGATACTTTCTTTGGTAATGGCCATGTTAAAAGTTATCAGAGGAAAACTGCCTAGTTCTAGAGATCATTTTCAACATTTCATCAGTATTTAAAAGCTATATTTCACCTATAGTATTTTATGCTAACTAGTTTAGGTCAAAGTTTTTATAAAATGATTTAAAAAAACAATCTCTCCATAGGTCTGTACCTGCACATCTTCACCTGCATTGTATTTTCCTTCTATTTCTTTGCCTAGTTCACCTTCTGGCAGCTTAAGATCCTCACGAACTTCACCAGTTTCTGTCAGCAGGGAAAGGTAACCATCCTGTATGCATATCAGCTATTGAAAGAAATTATATCATTTGCACTGATTAGATTACACCCACTACTTTGTAATTTTTACATAAATTGCCAACTATATTAATTTGTATCAGTACACAGTAATACGTTAATAAATTTTTGGTGCTTAAGAATGCTACACATACAAAAGCATAAAATAGGTATAGACAAAAAATGTAAGTTCATTCCTTCCTGCACTCTCCCCTCCCCCAAATCTCTACGTTATTAAACAGTTTAGGCTTTTTAATAGAGTATACTGAAGTTATGTACACAATATATAGTTGCTTTAAAAAATAAATGGGATATTATAAGTATTTTTCAGCAAGTTGTTTTCACTTAATATGTCTTAGAAATCTTTCCGTTTTGGAAAATATGGACCTAGCTTAGTCTCTCTAATCATTTCACAACTGCAAAGTTATACTGTAACTGATTTAACCATTTTTGTATTAATGGGCATAAAAGTTATTTTCAGTTTTTCACGATTACAAACAATGTGTTTTATAATTTGATTATGAACAAACTGAAGTGGAAAATTTTTGGTCTCCAGCTCACTGCTAACAACACTAGATTTTTTTAAAAAAGAAAAACATTAGCTTGTTGATGACATTAATGAAACAAAACCAGTCATCAACCTAACCTGCAAAAAAGAACAGTATTGGTATCACTGAATTTCTTTCATTACAGGTATGAGGAAACTGCCAGGCCACATTAATTTATTCTAAAAGCATGTACACCATCAGTGTGCCTAGAATTTTAACAATTTTTTTTTTTTAATCAGGGTATTGTTGCTTTACAATGTTGTGTTAGTTTCTGCTGTACAACGAAGTGGAGTTCCCTGTGCTATACAGCAGGTTCTCATTAGTTACCTATTTTATACATATTAGTTAGTGTATATATGTCAATCCCAATCTCCCAGTTCATCCCACCCGCCCTTTCCCCACTTGGTGTCCGTACATTTGTTCTCTACATCTGTGTCTCTATTTCTGTCTTGCAAACAGGTTCATCTGTACCATTTTTCTAGATTCCACGTATATGCGTTAATATACGATATTTGTTTTTCTCTTTCTGACTTATTTCACTCTGTATGACAGTCTCTAGGTCCATCCACATCTCTACAAATGACCCAATTTTGTTCCTTTCTGTGGCTGAGTAATATTCCATTGTATATATGTACCACATCTTCTTCATCCATTCGTCTGTTGATGGGCCTTTAGGTTGCTTCCATGACCTGGATATTGTAAATAGGGCTGCAATGAACATTGGGGTGCATGTGTCTTTTTGAGTTATAGTTTTCTCTGGGTATATGCCCAGTAGTGGGATTGCTGGGTCATATGGTAATTCTATTTTTCGTTTTTTAAGGAACCTCCATACTACTCTCCATAGTGGCTGTATCAATTTACACTCCCACCAACAGTGCAAGAGGGTTCCCTTTTCTCCACACCCTCTCCAGCATTTATTGTCTGTAGATTTTGTGATGATGGCCATTCTGACTGGTGTGAGGTGATACCTCACTGTAGTTTTGATTTGCTTTTCTCTAATAATTAGTGATGTTGAGCATCTTTTCATGTGCCTCTTGGCTATCTGTATGTCTTCTTTGGAGAAATGTCTATTTAGGTCTTCTGCCCATTTTTTGATTGCATTGTTTGTTATTTTGATATTGAGCTGCATGAGCTGTTTGTATATTTTGGAGATTAATCCCTTGTCTGTTGATTCATTTGCAATTATTTTCTCCCATCCTGGGAGTTGTCTTTTTGTCTTGTTTATGGTTTCCTTTGCTGTGCAGAAGCTTTTAAGTTTCATTAGGTCCCATTTGTCTAACAGGTTTTATAAAAGGCAATCACCCAGCATACCAGATGCTACCATTGACATACACAAAAAGAGTTAAAGACATGGTCCCTGGTCCCCTTCAGCCACTATGACATAACACAGGCATACCACAGAGGTAGAGTTTCAAAGCTCTCCTCTATGGCACTACCAACTCTGGCAATGGCTTTCCACAGAAACCCCACCTACCAGCGGAGATTTCAGTTTTTGCACATGTCTACAATCTCAAAAACAAAAAACCATCCTCCTGAGCCACCACAAACACTTTTAATTAATCTTTTGGTCACTCAAACATTTGTGAGGTAGTTGGCAGAAAAGCAGGAAGCAAGGAGGTGGAGACAGAAGTGTAATTTTTAAACAATTAACCACAGACTCATCTTTTTTATTTCAGCTCTTTTAACAATTCCCTGAAGTAGAACCTGTCAATTTCAAGAGTTAAAGGTTCCCACTCCACTAGTGACTGAACCACATAAACCAAATAATAATACTGATATTTTGGTATTTATATGGTATTTTATTTTTTAAAAGGAATTAATAAAATAAGCCATGGGATGAAATTTAAAGCATTTCAAATACAAAAAGATACAGACATATTATAAAACATCTACTAAAATATATATTTATAAATATTAAACATTAAAATAAATTGCTATAGAAATAAAATTTAAAATTTCAAAAATAAAGCTAAGCTACAGAAAAGTAAAATTAAATAATAAAAATGAATTATTTGATCTTCTTAAATAAATTATTTATTTAAAAATTTTCAGATATTGAGAAAAGGTGCAAAAATAATGCAATGAAATCCTTTATCTTTTACCTAGATTTACTCTTTGTTAACATTTAACCACGTGCTTTTTTTCCCTCTCTGTATATATGGAATATATAAAATGCATACCATACACATTCTTATTCTTTTATTTTTGCTGAACCATTTGAGAGTAAGTTTCAAACATCATGACTCTTCAGCAATAATACTTCACTGTGTTTTTCCCAAGAACAAGGATATATTCTTACATAACCACAGTTTATTTTTCAAAATCAGGGAATTCAATATTGCTAACATATTATTCAATATATAGTCCATATTCAAATTTGCCAATTGTCCCAATACTGTCTTCGATAACAATTTTTCCCTTCCAACTCCAGGATCATGCCTTGTATTTATCTGGCTGTCATGTCAGTTTAGTCTCTTAATTTGGAACGGTTCCTGACCCTTTGTGTTGCATGACATTGACATTTTTGATGAGCACAGGTTCACTGTATTATAGAATGTTGCTCAGTTTGAGTTTGTTTCCTAATGATTCAGCTAGTGCATTTTTGGAAGGATTACTACATATATGATGTGTCCTCAGAGTATCACATCAAGAGGCAAATTATGTCACTATGTCCTATTACTGGTGATATTAACTTTGATCACCTGGCTAAGGTAGTATCTGCAAGATTTTTCCTCTCTCAAGGTACCACTTCCCCTTTTGTAATTTTCAATCTTGAAAAAAATAGCTAACGGTGTCATTTTTGTGTTTCAAGCATATTTCTGTGCAACTTTTTCAATCTTCCCTCAAAGCCCTCTCTGACGCTGTAGAGTTGGAAGGAGAGGATGGTAAGAAAACAGTTATAAGTCAATTCTAAATATTTCCTTCTGATCCTTCACCTGTAAGCAATCTACTTATTTGATAACTCTGAGATGTTTATGAACAATTTTTTTTTTTGGTAGAGAGAGCAATCATTTTGCTAATAGCAAGCAAGGAGACAGGAGAGGGCAGGGTCAGAAAACTTGTAATACAGGAGCCAGGCATGCAGTGGTGTAGCAAGCTGCTGAATGACATCTGAAATTATACCATACACCCAAAATCCTAGTACCAGAATGTGGTATCTGTCACTTCCTACTAAAAGAATCCAATGTATGGTGCTACTTCTCTCCATAGGGCTCCTGGGCAAATGGATAATTCCAGGTACAGAGTAGGAAGTATACAAGATGAGAAATCATGGTGCTATTAAAGACCACTAGATCCATATCAAAGGGATTCAGGAGCTAACCAGAATAAGGTCCGGAATAAAGAAAGAACAATTTGAGAATCAATAATGATAATAACTACAATGGACTGAAACACAAATGTGTTTAAATGCTTGAGTTCATAGTGAAAAAAAAAATTTCACTGGTCATCTTCAGTAGATGCCAGGAAACCAACTAATTTTGAAAACTGGTACTTAAAGGGAAAGAATCAAGTATTTATATTGGCTTTCCTATTATATACTGTACCACAGCGTAAACAAAAAAGCTGAAGGAAACTTTCTCTTATAGAAGTATTCTGGCTTTTAAAGAAAAAAAAAGTAACAGATTATTACTTTGTCTCCTTTAATAAATTAATGGATTGAGGCAATTATTACATATCTAATAACATCACAAAAAAATAAACCATCAGGGGCTTCCCTCATGGCGCAGTGGTTAAGAATCTGCCTGCCAATGCAGGGGACACAGGTTCGAGCCCTGGTCCAGGAAGATCCCACATGCCGCAGAGCAACTAAGCCCTTCTGCCACAACTACTGAGCGTGCGCTCTACAGCCCACAAGCCACAACTACTGAGCCCACGTGCCACAAATACTGATGCCCGTGTGCCTAGAGCCTGTGCTCTGCAACAAGAGAAGCCACCACAATGAGAAGCCTGCGCACGGCAACTCAGAGTAGCCTCCGCTCGCCACAACTAGAGAAAGCCCACACACAGCAATGAAAACTCAACGCAGCAAAAAATAAATTAAAAAAAAAAAAAAAAGAAATCATTAGACTCATTTACTTGATGGTTGCACAGAATATCACCTATGGAGTAATTTTTGTTAAAGAAAAGAAGAAGAAAATAAAAATCTAAAGTGGATCTGATCAAGTCTGTACGTCTAATTATCAATTTTCAGGGAATATGTGGGACAAAGGAAATGCAATTAGCAAAATACAGACTGCGTGGAAGTCTACAGAACAACTTATCTAGTTTCTTCATCGAAAATGGAGGGGAAGAGAGAGAGAGAGGGGGAAAGAAGGAAGGGAGGAAAGAGAGGGAAGAGAGACTCAAATGCACGTCTGAGAGAGGAGAACCTATAAAGTAGATTTAAGAGATACCTCAACCAATTTCAATGCATGGACTTTATTTAGGTCCTGATTTAGAAAAACTGTAAAACAAAAACAGTAACTATCACATCTGAAAAAGCAAAACGTAAACAAAAAAACAAAGACAATTAGGAAAATGTAGATATTGATTGGATATTTGAAGATATTAAGGAATTACTAATTTTGGGGGTGCCACAGTATGCTTTTTATTTTTTACAGCCCTTACCTTTTAAAAATGCGTAGCAAAATATTTGCAGATGAAACGATAAATGATATAATATCTGGAATTAGCTTCAAAATAAACAAGAGGTAGAGGGTACAGGAAATAAAAATAGATGGTGGGGTATAGATGAAACAAGACTGGTTATGTACTGATAATTGTGGAAGGTGGATGATGGGTACGTGAGGTTCATCATATTTTGAAAATGTCCACAATAAAAAGTAAAAAAGAAAAATGCTATGGTATATAAGAATTCTAGAAAGAGCACTGTAACCACTAAATAGCTGGGGGTACAGGGAGCTGAGGAAGCAAAGCATGAACTAAAAGGAAGGATATGGGGAGAGTAAGTGACTGCAGATTCTAACCATGATGTGGTCTGGTAAGAAAGAACATGAAAAAGGAGAATTATGGGGGAACTTTTTTGCTTGTATTTGTATTATTGGTATACAACAGAAGAAGGCTGGAGAAGGAATAGCATCATTACAGGTGACTTAGCCCTAATTTCTGAATTTAATTTTATTTCTCAATCTATTTCAAAACAGTCAGACCTTTAGGTAAGACCTCCTCCTTTCTCCTTCTTCCTTTTCCTCTTCCCCCAGCACTCTCAAGCTACTTCTTTAGAGCTGCTGGTCCCTGGGGGAACTGAATGTTTGATCATTGTTATCAGACAACACAAGGAAATAACGCTATCATCAACTAGAGTGTTATCTGACACACCAAGCCATAAAGTTGGGTATGCACAGCAGCACTCCATCATCAAGTGGAAGCTGCACATGTGAGCTCAACTTGAGCAGCTCCTGAAAGCACCAACAAGTTGTATGAGACTCAGAAGCACCTTCTTCTGCAACATCCACAATTTCTCCCTCAACTTGTACCAATGACTTTGTGGGGAGTTCCCTATTACCAGCTGACTGAAAAACAAAATTCAGAATGGTTTCTAGATGGTTATGCATAGTCTGATGAAACTATTCAGAGGTGGCCCTGAAAGACAGTGGGGATGAGAACTTCATGTACTGGACTTGAAAGAAGAGGGAACCAAGGGTTTGGATTTACACTGATTATGGGCAAGGGCTAAGAGTATGGACGGAAGGTCAACAAAACTGAAAGAAAAAGATGGGAAAATTGCTGACAATAAGGTCTGGGAAAGTGGTACGTGGAGGGACCTCTCCAAATAGTTAGAGAATGTGTCCATATAAATGCTTACCAAGGGGACATGCTACCAAGGAGGCAGACAATTAGGTGACAAGATGATTCTACCTGTGAATGTCATTTAGCTTCTTTTTGTAGTCTTCCCAGTCCTTGTTCAATTGGCTCACAAACAATTGGCCATGGTGGCATGGGCTCAACGACACCGGTTTTCTCTCACCAAGGCTGATCTGACTACAGCCACTGCTGGTACCTCACAGCAGAGACCAATACAGAGTCCCTGATATGGCACCATTTCCCCAGGGGAAGAGCCAGCTACCTGGTAACACTGTACTCCCTCCATCATGGAAGAGGCAGCAGTTTGTGCTCACTGTAATAGATCCTTACTCCACATATAAACTTGCCTTTGCTGCCTGCAGTGCTCCTGCTAAGATCTCATCTGAGGATTTGTAAACAGTCACATTACTGTCAGTACCTCACGTAGTATCATTTCTGGCTAAAAAATTCATTTGACAGGCAAAATAAAAAGACAACAGGACAATGCTCAGAGAATTCACTGGTCCATGTCCTCCATCATTCTAAGACAGTTTGCCTGTGTGCATTTGCCTACTGAAGACTCATCTTTGCCTCCTGCTGAATGACACTCTCTGGGCCTGGGTGCTGTTTTACAGGTTAAATATATTCCAATATATGGTACTATTTCTCCCATAGGTAGAATACACAGGTCTAGGAACCAAAGGTAGGAGGCTCTTCTCATTATCACCCTTAATAATACTGTAGCAAAATATCTGTTTCTTGTCCCTGCAGTACTGGGATCTGCTGGTTTAGGGGTTTTCTACTCCAAAGAAAGACTGCTTTTACCAGGGAACACAAAGATTCCACAGAACGGGTATAAATTATAAAAAGACTTTAGGCACAAGGAATTCATAGCATCATTATTTTCTTTGTTGTTCTATTTTAAGTTGCAGCAACAAAATTCAACTCCATATCCAAAAGACATACCACTTATTTGAAGAATATACTAGGATTTAATATTCACAGTTTTGGCAATTCATCAATAATCCAAAGATGCACAATATACACTTTAACATGTCCTGTAGTGATTAGCTTTCCTTCTGAAAAGTGGTCTTTAAATGACAGGTAAAACTTTAGTAAATGCAGAAAAGGCATTTAACTTGTGGTGTAGTGCACAGGAACACAGAACTTTCTAAAGAAATATGACTCAAGTACGTACCAGAGTTTGAACAAGCGTTTCTATATTTAAGAGTCTGGGGATTCCCAAAGGTGTCTGGGTGTATTTGTATTTTATGCCATCAGTGAGCCCCAGATAACCATAACTACTTTTGGGGGAATTGATGGAAATTAGCAATTCCAATCCAAGCTACATCTTGGAATGGAATTTAGGAGACAATTTTCCTTTCATTCTGAACTTATGTTAAAATATGTAAAATTAAAATTGTAAATATTGATACATTTCTTTTCCTAAACACTTACTTTTTAATTATTATAATGAACAGATATATATATTTCACTTTAGCTGACTGTCAAACTGGCACTTGAAATACTGAATTCAGCAAATACAAAGGACTACATGTAGCTAAATAATAAGTAGAAATTTAATCAAGGCACTTGGAAAGGTGAGTGAAGACCACCATAGGACAATAAATATAACTGGAAAGGCTCACGGAACTAATTTTTTTTAATGAACAGAAATAAGTATTCTATGGTGACTTGATAATGAAGGGATGTGATCACTGAGTGCTCGCTCTGCAAGGCACTATTCTAAGAATTAACTAATTAAACCTCACAGTGATTCCATGAGGAGTTTATTATTCTTATCCTTATTTTATAAAGAAAGGCAGGTGAGAGATTAAATAACTTGCCAACCAAGGTCATGCAGTTAGTAAGTGCCAAAGCAAGGATCTGGACCCAGACTGTTAGGCTTGAGTCATTCTCTTATCCGCTCTGGAACACAGACTACATGCCAAAGGCTGGGACTACGGCGAGGCAAGTGAGGCACTTATCTTGGGTGCAAAATTTAAGGTGGCGCACACACACACACACACACACAGACACACCCCTCAGTGATCAGGTTAATGTAATATTTTTAAAAATTAGAATTAATGCATAAATTCTATAATGAACAAAATATCTGACAGGATCAGGCCCCTGTGTAGCTTGGCATTGTTTCTGGTACTGTCTTTATATAAAATTGTGTGCTTGAGGCAAGGGCCTCACTCACCTCATACCCCTCATCCTAGTCCAGGTCCTGCTTTATCTCAAAATAAAACCCAAACCAAAATTTTCCTTTATGTTAAATCTTGAGCTCCAATCAATGACTGGCTAATTTGATCACAGTAGTAGTCATCTGAACTACTGATACCATCTTTCTGAAACACTCAAGGGCAAAAGCATTGTATTTTGAATGAATATTAATGAATATTGAATATTCAAAGCATTCACACGTTAAGGATGAAAACAGAAATCTATTTTTGGCAAAAGAAAATTCTATGCTTAGCTTCAGTTGGCTGTACTATCTTTACCTCATTGAGTAGTCATGTATGCATTTAACAAATGTTTATTGAGCGTCCACTATATGCCATGTCTAAATTAGGTGCTCCAAGAATATGGAATGATTAAGTGAAGTTTTTATACAGGAAAAGGGGAAGCAGAAAAAAAACTACTTTTTGGTACATATCTACTTATGAGAGAATTATGGGGTACATTTTCTCATTAATCTTCATATTATCCCTCCTTTGTAGATGAGAAGACTGAGGCTCAGAGAGGTTGTGTAATTTTCCAACATCACCCAGCTTGAAAGTGGCAGAACTAGATCAAAACTCAGATCTGCCTGACTTAAAAAAAATCTTGCTATTATTATACTAAGACAATTCAAATTTCTATGAAGACTCCAAAGCAACCTAGAAAACATTTGTCAGTGGGAAAATGAAAATATAAAACTGCTTACTAGATTAAAACTGTGCAAAAATATGTTTACATATGGACAAAAAGTAAAAGGAAATCATTGGATAATTGCAGTTAATGGTGACATTCTTTAAAAATTATACAACACAATATGAGTTATAGAAAGGAACAAGTTTAAATTGGGTAAAACGAATTCGAGTGTCACACTTGTATTTTTCACTATGTAAAATGAAAAGAGTTCTATATATAGTATGCTTGATAAAGAAATTGCAGACTTTCCAGGAAGACTTTAGTTATGATTAATCTGAGCTCCCACATTCTATGAGGTCAGTGGTTTGGTTACCATCAATACTCCAAACAAGAAAATGCTATCATTAAACATGACTTATCCAAATGCATAATTGGAACTAAAACTTGCAGTTTATACCTATAATTTAACAAAAGGCCACAGCATGGTCACTGAATACAAATAAAACAATTACAAAGTTTTAGTATTTTCTTCACCAAATTCAGTGACCATACACTTTATCCTTTGTATGTATGGCTTTCAACTTATTTCCCTATTTAAGAATACCAAATTCTGACACACATTCACTAATACACACAAACTTGGTTGGTGGAACATGAATTCCAATAATTTCTTGAGAGTCTTAGGTCTGGTAAGGGAAAAGAAATACCTGGAAAGTATTTACAACAAAGAGAAACAATTTACAACAAAGAAAATAGTATTTTTACTAAACATTGGACTCACAATATGGAGTAACTTGATTTGAGAAATAATAAGTGTTCAAATTTTTTAAAATGCAAGAATGTTCAACAGTGGCAAACCAGCAGTCATCCTAGATAAGGTACAAGTGTTAAATAGCACTATCTATTTCTCCAATTTCTAAAATAAGTGGTACTTAACAATTGGTTAGAAAAACCTACAAAACTACTTGTGGGTTTTATTAAATTACAATGGACAGTAAAAAGTATTTGCACCTTTAGGAAACAAGCAGCATTCTAAAGGAAATTAGTACTTACTTGATAATCATTTCTCTTAATATTTGGAACATCCATGTTGTGAGTAGAAGGGCAAATATCTTCATATTTTTTGCCCGTGAAAATATCAATTCCAACAAGGTGAACCTAACAGAGACGGGAGAACAGGAAACTGTTTAATCTTTGCCAAGATATCACTCATTACATACACAGATGCATAATACCAAAGCTGATTATGACAGATTCTTTCTCCTTCCAAGGTCATCTAATTTTACTTTCTTAAAAAAAAAATGTAGTGGTCATACAACTGAGAAGCAGTGAACAACTAGACAGTATCATGACATATCAAGACCCAATATCATATACTCTAGTAATTCAATCATAAGAGTGATTAAGAAAAATGAATTTAGGTTCGTTAGAATGATGTTAGAACAGGTTTTCTCATTTGTAAACTGAATAGGTTGTCTAAGTCACTAGGATTCAGGAAAGTTTCAGTTCCCCGTTAATGAAACATTATAAGGGCCCAAGAAGGAAATGTTACCTTTCAGTATTCAAATAGCTGATCACCCAGTAATTGTGGGAAGAAAAAAAAAAAAGTGTCATTATACGCTTATAACTACAGAAACCTCATGTTCTGTAATGGAATACAAATGATCAAAATCCCAACACCAAGAAAGACCTGGAAGGGCATTTACCTTGGCATGACCGTGCTTTCCAGTTTTGGAAGTTGACATCTCCACTATTTTGCATGGCCGTCCTTTGAGCACCACGAAGCCGTTTTTGCGCAGGGCCGAACACTGCATAGGGTAAGTGCTGGAAGCCCCAGCATCTCCAGTAGTGAAATCAATTTCGTCCGCCATGGTGGGCTGGGGAGATGGTTGCTTTTCTGAGGGTACTATGCAAAAAGTTTGTTTGCTTTTTAACAACTGGCATGCAGGCAGGGAAACGCCTCATTTCGGAGAGGTTACGAGCCACGCATCATGGATCTATTATTTTTGCATTTATAGAACACCCACCCAGAACAGTGGGGACTTTCTAACTCCGGCCTTACAAACTTTTCCATCCTTCGGTGGGGAGGTGGGAGGGAAGTCGCAGAAGAGCTCGCTGGGGGGGGGGGGGGGGGCGGGGATACCCGCCCAGGGTGCTCACCCGCGCTGGGGGCAGCAAATCCCGGCCCCCACCGTCCCACTGCAGGAGGAGCCGGTGACTTTCCCGCACCGCGCCGCGCCTCCCGGCCCTCCGCCACCGCCCGGATCCTCACTGCGGGGGGCCCAGCCCAGGCCTCATGTCCCCACGAAGGATGGAGATAACAGGACCTGGCCAGCAGCACCTGGCCCTCGGGCAGCGGGAGCGCACTTCTCCCCCCAGCCCGCAGCGCCGTCACTTCGACCTCTCAGACGCCCCCTGTCCTGCCGGCATCCCCGGCCCGGCCCGGCGCCTCACGGGCCTGAGCCTTGGCGGGTCCCGCGCTCGCCTCGGGCCCCCTTCCATCCTTCCTCCTCTCCACGGTCGGGGCTCGGCTCCGGCCGCCTTCCCCGGCCCTGCCTCGCTCCGGTCGCAGCCCCACCACCTTTTCCCAGAGTCTTCACCTTTCAGCAGGGAAAGAGCGCCTTTCGCCTGCGTAACCGCGCCAGTCCCCCACAGCTGCGGCGGCGGCAGCGGTGGCGACCGCGGCAGTTCCAAGAGACGGGGCGGGGCCGCCACACTTCCCACACCCCGGCCTCCCCGCCCTTTCCCGCCCCCACATCAGCCCTACTTCCGGGATAGGCCCCGGCGCGTCATAGGCACCGCCCTCTCGCGCTACCATTGGCTACAAGGTTCCTGAGGCCCCTCCCAGTCACGTGAAGAGCGCCCTGGCAACCCCACGTGCTGCGGATTAGTGCACTTCCGGCGTGAAGAGCACTTTCTGGAGTTCGGTTGCTGAGGGTAAACTCGCCGGCAAGGAAACTTGCTCCCTCAAACTTTTAGGTTCGTTATGTTCAGGTCCCAGTCGAAGTTAACAAGAACCAAGCCACGCACTCGGTGGCCCTTGCTCTCAGGCGCGTGGCGGTTGTCATGTGACGGCTGCCAGAACTCTCGAGGCGTGGACCTTCAATGGTTGTGCCTCGTGGCTGTGGAGGGAACTTTGTGTTCCAACTTCTGGCCCAACTTGCAGCCCTACTTGGCGTTGAAAACCATGCTTCTTCCCCGAGGAAGAGCCCGAGTGCAGTATTTTATTACGTGGCTCCCACTGTGGGTTTTGCGGGGGACCCTAGCCACCCATGATGAGATCCCAGCAGCCACTGCCGCTGCAGCTCTGCCAGGATCAGCAGCTCTCTCAGGGGTGGCAACTCCTGAGACGTCCGAGACATAAAAAGCAGCGGTGAAATGACCTAACTCACTCCTCACATCAGAGGCTGTTATGGAGTTTTGGAGGCGAATGGGTGTCTGACTCCTACTGCATTGTCCAGCAGAAAGATGTTCTGCCAGACGCAGCTCTTCCTTCCTCCTGGCATTGGCATTTGAGTTTGAGGTATGTCCGTACGTCGTTAGACCAGCTGGGTTGTCTTGGAATCAATGTGGAGCCAATAGCAACTTCAATAGGATTAGGATCGAGATTCTTAGAAAGAGATGCGTTCTCCTTTTCTCAGTGTTTTCACAACCCACCACATTCTCCTACCTTGGAGAGGTGACCTTTACCCCAGTTTATGTGGCCCTGTGATTTTGTATTGCTGTCTCATGAAAAATCCCATTTCTCACTTTCCTATGTGACTCTTAAGTTTTTTCACAGATATTTCACACATGTTGTCTAATCTAACCTTTACAGTAAGTAAGAGGACTCTCTAAACTGAGCTCAGCCTCTAGCTAATATGTGAAAGAGCCAGATTAGAACCCTGGTTCATGAGTCCGCTCTGCTTTTCCTTACACCACCTAACCTTTCCCTATTATTATTAGGACAGTTACAAATATTTTATAGAGTATTTATGTAAGCAGGTAGTGCATTATTCCTTTAATTTTGACTGTTACTCCTTTTTTAACTTCAAATTTACGAAGTTATAACTTATACAAAGTGGAATTTACCCTTTTTAGTTCTGTGAGTTTTGAAAAACATAGGCAGCTATGTAACTACCACTATAATCCTGTAAACAAGATATAGGATATTTCCCTCATTTCAGAAGTTTCTTTGTGCCTCTTTGTGGTCAGTCCCCTCCCGCCACACCCAGCCCCTGGCAGCCATTAGCGACTACTCTTTAGTCTACATTTTCAGTTGTGGAAAAAGGCAGAGAAAAGTTGAGTAATTTGCCCCAAATTACACAGCTAGCAAGTCAGAGAGCCAGGATTGAACTCTAAGGCAGTTTGGCTCCACAATCACTGCTACCACCATATACTACCACATACTGCCTATATACCACCATATACTGCATTCACACAAGATTTGGATTTGGTCAAATGATCCAGCGTCAGTCATTCAATATAGTTGATTCTAGTAAAGTTGCTGGAACATTGAATTAGCAAATACTGAACTATTGCTACTAGAGGAAATACATAGTACGTTCCTGTGAGCATGGCAACATTTTGGTCAGCTAATATATAATCTTCCTTTATGTGTGTTTCTGTTTGAAGACACTTTATTTAATATATATTGGTTCATTAACATTTAACTCACAGCCAACAGCACTGTAATTCATGCCCAAAGAAAGCTTATCTAACACATATATGTTCTCTGTAAGGCACATCACAGCCTTCATGTGCTTAGAAACACTAGACAGCACTTCAGTACTATGCTTGGGGACCATATTAAATAGCCAAGTCATCAACAGAAGTCACAAAAATGCGAAAAGCGGCACTAATAGACCGTGAAAAGAACACTTGTTTACAGTTTGATAGCTGAAACAAGAAGGCAGAGCATTGCCTTGTTTGACCTCGGCTAGGAAAATGTGTATTGGATGACTCAAATCTTCTGCTATTCTGTGAATGTCCACAAATGACCACGAAAGCACAGTGAGTATTGATTTTGGGGTTACAAGTAAACTTTAGTGACTAGGCATATTCACAAATATGGAATCCATGAAAAATGAGGATTGACTTTTTATCTTAGCGCCCTCAGCACTGGAATTACTCTGTTGACCAAGATAGCCCCTTGTTCATTAGATGCTTGCTGTCCAGTGCAGGATACAATCTAGCAATTTTAACAGATAGAATACTGATAAAGAAATAACTATGGGGTGCTGGAAAAAAGGGCTTGGTCGTCCTCATCTGGTCTAGGTATTGTCCAGTTGAAATATAATGCAAGCAACATGTAATTTTGAGTTTTATTGTAGCCAAATAAAAAAGTAAAAAAAGATGAAATTAATTTCAATAATATATTTTATTTAAGCCAATACATTCAAAATATTATTTCACGTCACCAATATAAAAATTATTAATAAGATAATTTTACATTTCTTATACTAAGCCTTCAAAATCTGCTATAGACTACATCTCAATTAAGACTAGCCATATTCAAGTGTGCAATAGCTGTGTGTGACTGGCGGCTACCATATCGAACATCACAGGTCTAGAAGATTTAAAGATTACTTCTCTGGGGGTGATATCTTAATTTGAGATCTGAAAAATGAGTAAGAGCAATGAGGAGGAGTTTGGAAATGTCATTTTAGGCAAAAGGATTGGGAGTACAAAGGCCTATAGATGTCAGAATCGTGGCATCATCCTGGACTGCATATGGTTTAGTGTGACTGGTGTGTACTCTAAAAAGAAATGGGTGAATTTGGATTTTCTCCCAAGAGCAATAGAGAAACAGTGAAATGGTACGTATAAGAAAATGACAAGAACTTATTTTTTCATTTAGAAAGACCATTCTGGTTGTGATAAGGAGAATTTTTAAGGGGGAGAAAATATTGGAAATACGAAACCAATTAGGAAGAAATAGTTAATGTTGGTGAACAAAGGTGGTGGCTATGAGAATATAGAGAAGACAGATTCAAGAGAATTGTAAGAGAAAATGGAAAGAATGTCATAATTAATTGAATGTTGAGGGTCAAAAGGGAAAGGAGACACAGGATGTGAAGAAGAGAAAAGAGTCAAATTAAAAACTGGAAAGGTGGTGGCACCATTTGTTGAGATAGAAAATATAAGAGAAAAAACAAGTTTCCAGGGAAAATTGAGTTCACTTTTAGGTAGATCAAGTTTAAGGTTCCTGTGGGAGAGAGTTATATGTTAAATAGAGATAGACATATGTGAATCATCAGTATATAGATGGTGATTAATGCTAAAGCAAGAGACTCACAGCTTTAGGGACACAGACTGAAAATGAAGGGATGGAGAAAGATATTCCATGAAAATGGAAACCAAAAGAAATCTGAGGTAGCTGTACTTATATCAGACAAAATAGACTTTAAGACAAAGACTGTAATAAGAGGAAAAGAAAGTCATATAATGATATCAGAGTCAATCCCAGAAAATGGATTAACGTTGGTAAATATTTATGCACCCAGCATGGGAGCACCTAAATATATAAGACAAATATTAACAGACCTAAAGGGAGGAATAGACAGCAATACAATAATAGTAGGGGACTTCAATATCCCACTTTCACAATGGATAGATGATCCAGACAGAAAACAAATAAGGAAACATTGGACTAAAACTACACGTTTGACCAGATGGACTTAACAGTTACAAAACATTCCACCTGATAGCAGCAGAAAACACATTCTTCTCACGAACACGTGGACCATTCCTCAGGATAGATTATATGTTAGGCCACAAAACAAATCTTAATAAATTTAAAATTGAAATCATATCAAGCATCATTTCCAACCACAGTGGTATGAAACTAGAAATCAATTGCAGTAAAACTGGAAAATTCACAAGTATGTGGAGATTAAACAACATGCTACTGAACAACCAACGGATCACAGAAGAAATCGAAAGAAAAATAACAAATATCTGAGGCAAATGAAAATGGAAACACAACATACCCAAACTTATGTGATGCCACAAGTGTAGTCCTAGGAAGGAAGTTATACCAATAAGTGCCTCCATTAAGAAGAAAAAAAGATCCCAAGTAAACAGCCTAAGTTTACACCTCAAGAATCCAGAAAAAAAAGCCTAAAGTTACTAGAGGGAGGGAATAACAAAGATTAGAGCAGAAATAAATGAAACAGAGGGTAGAAGGACAATAGAAAAGGTCAGTGAAAATAAGCAGGTTTTTTAAAGAAGATAAATGATATACACAAAGCTTTAGCTACACTTACCAAGAAAAAGAGAGAGAAAACTCAAATTATAAACAAAAGAGGAGACATTACAACTGATACCACAGAAATACAAAGGATCATGAGAGACTACTATGAACAGTTGTATGCCAACAAATTGGGCAACCTAGAAAAAATGGATAAATTACTGGAAACATACAACCTACCAAGACTGAATCATGAAAAATAGAAAATCTGAACAGATAAATTACTAGTAAGGAGATTAAATCAGTAATCAAAACCTCCCAACAAAGAAAAGTCCAGAACCACATGGTTCCACTGGTGAGTTATACCAAACATTCAAGAAGAATTAATACCAATTCTTCATAAACTTTCCCAACATATTGAAGAGGAGGGATCACATCTAGACTCATTTTATGAGGCCTGCATTACTCTGATAACCAAAACCAGACAAGGACACTACAAGAAAGGAAAATAACAAACATAGTGCAAAAATCCTCCCCAAAAGTATTAGCAAGATGAATTCAGTACATTAGAAGGATCTATTCCAGGGGTGCAAGGATGGTTCAACATCTGCAAATCAATCTATGTGATACATCACATTAACAAAATGAAAGATAAAAATCATGTGATCATCTCAATAGACACAGAAAAAGCATTTGACAAAATTCAGCATCCATCATGATAAAAACTCTCAACAAACTGTTTATAGTGGGACTGTACCTCAATATAATAAAGGCTACATATGACAAACCCACAGTTAACATTATACTCAATGGTGAAAAGCTACAAGCTTTTCCTTTAAGATCAGGAGCAAGACAAGGATGCCCACTCTTGCTACTTTTATTCAACATAGTACTGGAAGTTCTAACCAGAGAAATTAGGCAAGAAATAGAAATAAAAGACATCCAAATTGAAAAGGAAGAAGTAAAATTGTCTCTATTTGCAGGTGGCATTATATTACATGTAGAAAACCCTAAACTCCACCAAAAAACCTGTTAGAACTAATAGACAAATTCTATAAAGTTGCAGGATGCATATTCAAAACCAGTTGTGTTTCTACACTCTAACAATGGGCTATCAAAAAGGGAAACTAAAACAACAATCTCCAAAGCAACCCAGTGTCCGTCAACAGATGGTTGGATTAAGACAGTATGGCATTACACACCCACACACACTCGAATATTACACAGCTATAAAAATGAAATACTACTATTTGCAGCAATGTGGATGGACCTAGAGAATATTAATGCTTATTGAAATAAGTCACAGAGGAAGACAAATACTGTATAATATCACATGTGGAATCGAAAAAAAAAATACAAATTAATGTATATGCAAAACAGAAACAGACTCACATATAGAAAACAAACTTGCGGTTATCAAAGTGGTGGGGAAGGGACAAATTTGGGGTATGGGAATAACAGATTAAAAACTACTGTACATAAGATAGATTAGCAACAAGGATATACTGTATAGCACAGGGAATTATACCCATTACCTGTAATAATCTATAATGGAGTATAATCTGCAAAAATACTGAATCTGTGCTGTACACCTGAAACTAACATAATATTGTAAATCAACTATACTTTAATAAAATAATAAATAATAAAACAATCCTATTTATAATTGCATCAAAAAGAATAAAATTCTAAGGAATAAATTTAACCAAGGAGGTGAAAGACATATACACGGAAAACTCTAAGACTTCGAAATTGAAGAAGACACAGATAAAATATTTTCCATGCTCATGGACTGGAAGAATTAATATTGTTAAAATG
This sequence comes from Balaenoptera ricei, assembly GCF_028023285.1. Lineage (NCBI taxonomy): Eukaryota > Metazoa > Chordata > Mammalia > Artiodactyla > Balaenopteridae > Balaenoptera > Balaenoptera ricei. The sequence goes on from NC_082642.1 coordinate 65,779,056, forward strand.
TCCACCCTGCCCAAACCAATCTACAGATTCAGTACAGTTCCTGTTAAAATTCCAATGGCATTTTTAAAAATTTTTTTTAATTAATTAATTAATTAATTTATTTATTTATGGCTGTGTTGGGTCTTCGTTTCTGTGCGAGGGCTTTCTCTAGTTGTGGCAAGCGGGGGCCACTCTTCATCGCGGTGCATGGGCCTCTCACTATCGCGGCCTCTCTTATTGCAGAGCACAGGCTCCAGACGCGCAGGCTCAGTAATTGTGGCTCACGGGCCTAGCTGCTCTGCAGCATGTGGGATCTTCCCAGACCAGGGCTCGAACCTGTGTCCCCTGCATTAGCAGGCAGATTCTCAACCACTGCACCACCAGAGAAGCCTGGCATTTTTCACATAAATAGAAAATCCTAAAATTTGTGTGGAAATATCCCAAATAGCCAAAATAATCTAAAGAAAGAAGAACAAAGCCGGAGACATCATTCTTCCTGATTTCAAACCATATTACAAAGCTATAGTAATCCAAACAGTATGGTATTGGTACAAAAACAGACACATAGATCAATGGACTAGAAAAGTAGCCCAGAAAATAACCCATGCTATATGGCCAATTAATTTATGACAGAGGAGCCAGGAATGTACAATGGGGAGAGGATAGTCTCTTCAATAAATGGTGTTGAGAAAACTGGATAGCCAGATGCAAAAGAATGGAACTGGACCCCTATCTTATACCATACACAAAAATCAACTCAAAATAGATTAAATATGTGAACATAAGACCCAAAACCATAAAACTCCTAGAAGAAAACATAGGGGGTAAGCTTCTTGAAGTTGGTCTTGGCAATGATTGTTTCTGGATATTTCATCAAAAGCAAAAGTAACAAAAGAAAAAATAAACAAGTAGGACTACATCAAACTAAAAAGCTTCTGGACAGCAAAGGAGACCATCAACAATGTGAAAAAACAACCTGTGAGATGGAAGAAAATATGTCTGCAAATCATACATCTGATAAGGGGTTAGTATCCAAAATATATAAAGAATCCACACAATTCAATAGCAAAAAAACCCAAAACAATCTGATTTTAAAATAGGCAGAGGAACAGAATAGACAACGTGTGGGATGGAAAAAATATGTCTGCAAATCATACATCTGTTAAGGAGTTAGTATCCAAAATATATAAAGAATCCACACAATTCAATGGCAAAACAAACAAACAAACAAACAATCTGATTTTAAAATAGGCAGAGGAACAGAATAGACATTTTTCCAAAGAAGACATACAGATGGCCCACAAGTACATAAAAAGGTTCTTAACATCACTAATCATCAGGGAAATGCAAGTCAGAATCACTAGATTATCACCTCACACTTGTTAAAATGGCCATCATAAAAAAGACGAGATAACAAGTGTTAGCAGGATGTGGAGAAAAGGGAACCTTTGTGCACAGTTTTTGGGAATGTAAAATGGTGCAGCTGCTGTGGAAAACATCATGGAGGTGCCACAGAAAATTAAAAATGGAACTACCATATGATCTAGAAATCCCACTTTTGTGTATATACCCAAAGGAAATGAAAACAGGATACTGAAGAGATATCTGCACTCCATGTTCATTGCAGTATTATTCACATATTCAAGGTATGGAAATAACCTAAGTGTTTGTCAGTGGGTGAATGGATAAAGAAGATGTGGTATATATACACAATGAATAAAATATTATTCAGTCACGCAAAAGAAGGATATCTTGCCACTTTTGACACATAGATAAACCTTGAGGGCATCATGCTAAGTGAAATAAGCCAGATGTAGAAAGAAAACTACTGCATTTAGGTTTCATTATACATGGAATATTAAAAAAAAAAAAGATAAATGTATGACATATGACATGATGGATGTGCCAATTAACTAGATGAGAGGAATCTTCTCACAACATATACATGTATCAAATCATCATGATGGACACTTTAATTTTCTTACAACTTTATTTGTCAATTATACCTCAATATAAAATTTTTAAAAGAATGTAAAATATCTCGTTAATAATTTCTTATACTGATTACATGTTGAAATGATATTTTGGATATGTTAGATTAAAAATATATTATCAGTGTCAAATAATTAGATGGGGCAAATAGAAAACAAATAGCAAAAAGAGAGAACTAAATTTAACCTTATCAATAATGACATTAAATATAAATGGATTAAACATTCCAGTTAAAAGGCAGCGATTGTAAGACCTGAGAATCACACAGTACATGCTAACGACATTAAATATAAATGGATTAAACATTCCAGTTAAAAGGCAGAGATTGTCAGACTGGAGAATCACAAAATACATGCCATCTACAAGAAACACGTTAAAAATAAAGACACATACAGGTGAATGTAAAGGGATGAAAAACTAGATGCCATTCAGACAGTTAGCATTAAAATGTAGGAGTGGTCATATTGATATCAGATAAAGTAGACCTCAAGACAAAGAGTATTACCAAAGGAAAAGAGACATTTCATAATGATAAAAGGATTGAATCTTTAGGAAAATCTGTACTTTAAGTGTGTATATGCCTAATAACAGAGCTTAAAAATCCATGAAGCAAAAACTAATAGAACTAAATGGAAACATAGACAGGTTCACAATCACAGTTGGGTATTTTTAAATACCTCTCTCAGCAGTTTGTGAGAGGTTGGCTAGATTTGTCCTGTGGGTTGTCGTTCACAAATCCATGATCTAGAGTAAGTAGAAGGCAGGAAAGAATAAATACAAACACAGGATCAATGAGGTACTTTAAAAATAGAGAATATAGCCAATGCTGAACCCTAGATAGAGTTCTAAACAACAAAAAAAGAGAATACACAAATGACCAACATCAGGAGTGAAAGAAGGGCTAGTGCCATAGATTCTTCAAAATAAATGGGTAATATAGAAGTATAATGAACAACTTATGGCAATAATTTTAACAAATTAGGTGAAATGAACACATCCTTAAAATAATGCAACATGTCAAAATGGATGCAAGGTGAAACAGAAAATCAGAATAGCCCTACGTCTATTTTTAAAAATTGAACTCATCATCAAAAATATTTCCAGAAAGAAATCCAGATGTTTTCTGCTGAATTCTATCAAAATTTTAAGAAGAAATAGCACCAATTTCACACAAACTCTTTTAGATATTAGAGAAGAGTACATTACACAAGTCATTTTTTGAGGCCAGCATAACCCTGTTTCCAACTCCTGACAATTACAAGAAAATTATAATCTAATATTCCTTATGAAGAAAGATGTCAAAATCCTTAACAAAATATTAGCAAGTTGAATTCACCATATATATGAACGGGGAATAACATCATGATCAAGAAGTCAAGAGGGTTTCACTTTGGGAATGCAAAGGCTGTTCAATATTTAAAAATCAACAAATGTAGGAGTAAATGGATATTCATGACATTGAATTAGGTGATGGTTTCTTAGATATGGCACCAAAAGCACAAGGAATAAAAGAAAAAGAGACAGATAAATTGGACTTCATCAGTATTAAAAACATTTGTACTTCAACGGACACCATCAAGAAAGTGAAAAGAAAACCATGCAGTGGGAGAAAATATTTGCAAATCACATATTTGATAAGGGATTTGTATATGGAATATATGAAGATCATTTACAACTCAAAAATAAACAGACAAATAACCCAATTTTAAAAATTGGCAAAAGATTTGAATAGATATTTCTCCAAAGAAGATATAGAAATGGCCATTAAGCACATAAAAAGATTATCAACATCATTAGTTATTAGGGAAATGCATATCAAAACCACAATGAGATACCACTTTATACCCATTAGGATGGCTGAAATAAAAATACAGACAATAACAATTGTTGGCAAGGATGTAGAAAAATTGGAACCTTCATACATTGCTGGTGGGATTGTAAAATAGTGCAGCTGCTTTGGAAAACAGTTTGGCAGTTTCTCAAAATATCAAGCATAGAGGCAGCATGTGACCTAACAGTTCTGCACCTAGTTATATCCCCAAGAGAATTGAAAATGTACATCCCCCCAGAAAACTTGTACATTAGTGTTCATAACAGCATTATTCATCATAGTAAAAAACTGGAAACAACTTAATTGTTCATCAGCTGATAAATGGATAAGGGAAATATGCTATTATATATAATGGAATATTCAAAAATAAAAAAGGAATGAAGTATTGGTTGGCCAAAAAGTTCGTTCAGTTTTTTCCATAAGATGGCTCTAGTAGCACTTAGTTGTCTTTAACTTCATTTGAAACAATTTTGTTAGACTGTATTGTGACAGCTGTCATATCAGCATGCATTAAAAAAAAACTTATCAAAATTGGTGAATTTTTGAGTAGCCATTTTAATATTGAAGATGGAAGAAAAAAGCAACATTTTCGGCATATTGTGCTTTATTATTTCAAGAAAGGTAAAAATGCAACTGAAACGCAAAAAAAGATTTGTGCAGTGTGGGGAGAAGGTGCTGTGACTGATCGAATATGTCAAAAGTGGCTTGAGAAGTTTTGTGTTGGAGATTTCTCACTGGATGATGCTCCACTGTCAGGTAGACAAGGTGAAGTTGATAGTGATCAAATCAAGACATTAACTGAGAACAATCAACGTTATACCATGTGGGAGATAGCCGACATACTCAAAATATCCAAATCAAGCGTTGAAAATTGTTTGCACCAGCTTGGTTATATTAATTGCTTTGATGTTTGGGTTTCACATAAGTTAAACAAAAGAAACCTTCTTGACCGTATTTCCACAGGCGATTTTCTACTTAAACGTAAAAAAAAGTTCCATTTTTAAAACAAATTGTGATGGGCAGTGAAAAGTGGATACTGTACAATGCTGTGGAACGGAAGAGAACCACCACCAACCACACCAAAGGCTGGTCTTCATCTAAAGAAGGTGATGTTGTGTATATGGTGGGATTGGAAGGGAGTCGTCTATTATGAGCTCCTTCTGGAAAACCAAATGATTAATTCCAACAAGTACTGCTCCCAGTTAGACCAACTGAAGGCAGCACTTGATGAAAAACGTCCAGAATTAGTCAACAGAAAATGCATAATCTTCCATCACGATAACGCAAGACCCAATGTTTCTTTGATGACCAGGTAAAAACTGTACAGCTTGTCTGGGAAGTTCTGATTCATCTGCTGTATTCATCAGACATTGCACCTTCGGATTTCCATTTATTTTGGTCTTTACAAAATTATGTTAATGGAAAAAATTTCAATTCCCTGGAAGACTGTAAAAAGCACCTGGCACAGTTCTTTGCTCAAAAAGATATAAAGTTTTGGGAAGATGGAATTATGAAGTTGCCTGAAAAATGGCAGAAGGTAGTGGAACAAAATGGTGAATATTTTGTTCAATAAAGTTCCTGGTGAAAATGAAAAATGTGTCTTTTATTTTTACTTAAAAAGAAGGAACTTTTTGGTCAACCCAATATAAATAGTAAATGTGGATAAGCCTTAAAGATTTGCTACATGAAAAAAGCCAGCCACAAAGGCTCCATATTGAATGATTTCATTTATGTGAAATGTCTAGAATAGGCAAATACATAGAATCAGACAATAGATTAGTGGTTGACAGGGCCTCGGTGGAGGGGAGAATGAGAAATGAATGCTAATAGGCACAAGCTTTCCTTTGGGGTGATGAAAATATACTGAAAATAGATAATATGATGTTTGTACAACTCTGAATATACTAAAAATCACTGAATGGTGTACTTTAAAGGGGGAATTATACGGTATATGAATTATACCTCAATAAAGCTGTTACTTAAGAAAAGATAAAAAGTAAGGATCAATACTCATCCACTCAGCATAAATAATTTTGCCATACCATAGTGAGGGTCCTTTTGCAAGCCTACTCCTTTGTATGCCTAACATGAAAAACTCCATTTATTATCATGACTTTCCTGAATATTAATAAAAAGGGTATAGAAAAAATCAATATAATTAACCATATTAGCAGAAAAATGTTGAAAAACATATGCTTATCTTAATGGATGTAGAAAAAGCATTTGACAAAATTCAATACCCTTTCCTGAGAGAAACAGCAAACTAAAAATGTAAAGGAACTTCTTCAACCCAATAAAGGACACCTGTGGGGTGGGGGTGGACAACTAACATCATATTCAACAGTGAAAGACTGAATGTATTCTCTATATATTTCTTTTCTATTGTGCAGTAACAAATTGCCACAAATTTAGTGCCCTAAAATAACACCCATTTAAAAATCATACAGTTCTGTACATCAGAAGTCCATGCACAGTGTGGCTCTGCACAGTTTTTTCTCTGGATTTTAGCAGGCCAAATTCAAGGTTTCAGCAGAGCTGTGTTTTATTCTGGAGGCTTTAAGGATGAATCCACTTCCAGGCTCATTCAGTTGGCAGAATTCAGTTCCATGCAGTTTTAGTACTGGAGTCCCTATTTCTTTGATGGCTGTCAGATGGAGATTGTTCTCAGCTTGTAGAGGTCACTTGTGTTCCTTGGCTCATGGCTCCCTTTCTCCATCTTCAAAACCAGCAATGGCAAGTCAAGTCCTTCTTATGCTTTGAATCTCTTTTACCACCCATTCTTCTTCATCTTTCATCTACTGCTCCTTCTTCAGCATCTCTCTGACTGACTTTTCTGCCTTCTTCTTCTACTTTTAAAGGCATATGTAATTACATTGGGCCCAACAGAATAATCTTCCTAATTTAAGGTAAAGCTGATTAGTAACCTTAATTCCATCTTCAGAGTCCTACACAGCAGTACCTAGGTTAGTACAGGCATACATACCTTGGAGATATTGTAGGGTTGGTCCCAGACCACTGCAATAAAGTGAATATCACAATAAAGCAAGTCACACAAATTTTTTTGGTTTCCCAGTGTATGTAAAAGTTATATTTACACTATACTATAGTCTAATAAGTGTGCAATAGCACTACGTCTTAAAAAATGTGTGTACCTTAATTAAAAAATACTTTATTGCTAAAAAATTCCAACTATCATCTGAGCCCTCAGCAAGTCATAGTAGTAACATCAAAGATCACTGATTACACATCACCATAACAAGTATAATAATAATGAAAAGTTTGAAATATTGCAAGAATTATCAAAATGTGACACAGAGACATGAAATGAGCAAGGCTATTAGAAAAATGACACCAATAGACTTGCTCAACACAGTGTTGCCACAAACCTTCAATTTGTAAAAAGTGCAATATCTGCAAAGGGTGATAAAATGAGGCACAGTAAACCAAGGTATGCTTGTATTTGATTGAATAATCAGGGGATGGGAATCTTGGGGGACATTTTTAGAATTCTGCCTACCATGTCCTCTAAGAACAGGAACAAGACAAGGATGTCCACTATAATCACTTATATTCAACATTGTATTGGAGATCCTACCCAGTGCAACAAGATACGAAAAAGTATACAGATCAGAAGTTACTTTATTCGTGATGTCATGATCGTCTAGTTGAAAATTCCACAGAATATATAAAAAGAGAGCTACATGAGTTTACTAGAATTAATAAGTGAGGGTACAAGGCCAATAGGAAAATCAATTATATTTCCATGTTAGTGACAAACAACTAGAAATTAAATATTTTTAAAAAGAGAACCATTTATAATAGCATCAAAAAATGAATACTTACTTATAAATAAAATAGGTGTAAGACCTATATGTTGAAGACTATAAAATAATAAAAATATTCTGGAGATAAACTAAAGAAGACTTAAATAATTGGAGGCATATACCATGTTCATGGATCGGAAGGCACAATATTGTTAAGATGTCTGTACTTCCTAAATTGATCTATAGGTTAAATGCAATCCTAATAAAAATTCCAGTAGGTTTTTGTATAGAAAGTGACAAGCTTATTCTAAAATTTTATTGGAAATTCCAAGGACCTAGAATAACCAAAATAATTTATAAAAAGAACAAAGAATACAAAATAAATTAAAAAATAAAAAGACATCAGAATACAAGGAATAATATAGTGTAGGGATACTCAAAGTATGGTCTGGGGATCCTTGAAAGTCCCCAAACCCTTTCCAGGGGTCTGTAGGATCAAACCTATCTTCATAAAAATACCACAACATAATTCCTACATTATTTGCCTTTTTCATTCTCATTTTCTCACAGTATGTAGTGAAGTTTTCCAGAGGCTCTGTGACATGTGATACTGTAACAGACTGAATGCAGAAGCAGACAAAAGGATCCAGCTATCTTCTATTAAGTCTAAAATTAGAGAGGTTTGCAAAAATACAAAACAATGCCACTCTTCTTACTATTGGGAGGAAAATATAGTTTTAAAAAATGTTATGTATGTTAACATGTAACAGGTTTCATATTTTTAGCAAATAAACAAATATCTTAATGATTAAAAAAAAGGAAGAAGAAGAAGGTTGGAGAATGCCCACAACCTGGTTTCAAGACATTATAAAGCTACAGTAAAAAAAAAAAACCTCAATGAAAGACAGCCCATTTTTTAAAATGGGCAAAGGACTTGAATAGACATTTCTCTAAAGACTATACAAATGTCCAAAAAGCACATAAAAAGATGCTCAACATCATTGGTCAGTAGGAAAATGCAAATCTAAACCACAATCACTTTCACTAGAATGGCTGTAATTTAAAACAAAACAAAACAAAGTGTATTTTTGAGGAAGTGGAGAAATTGGAACCCTTGTGCATGCTGGTGGGAATGTAAAATGCTGCAGGCTCTGTGCAAAATAGTTGTGTCGTTTTTCAAAAAGTTAAATATGGAATGATCATATGACCCATTAATTCCACTCCTAAGCATACACCCCAAAGAACTGAAAACAGGTATTCAAACAAATGCTTGTACACAAATGTTCATAGCAGCACTATTCATAATAGCCAAAAGGTGGAAAAAACCACGTCTTTTTTTTTTTTCTCTCCTTTTGGAACAGCTTTATTGAACTATATAAAGTTCACCCATTACAAGTATACAATTCAGTGCTTTTTTTAGTACATTTACAGAGTTGCACAACCATCACCATGATCCAGTTGTGCATTTCCACCAACTCAAAAAGTTCCCTTATGCCGGTTTGCACTCTCCACTCCCCAGTCCCTGCAATTATTGATCTGCATTCCATGATCACAGACTTGCCTTTTCTGGAAATTTAATATGTATGGAATCATACAATATGTAGTCTTTCGTGTCTAGCTTCTTTCACTTAGCATAATGCTTTCCCTGTCATAGTGTTTATCAGATGTTTACCTTTTTTTTTTCTGGATAATATTCCATATTGCATTGTACTGGCATGCCACATTTTATCTGTTCACCAGTAGACGGATATTTAGACTGCTTCCTGTTTTGAGTTTTGCCTGTTATAACTTCATATAAATTCAAATATATTGTTATTTGTGTCTGCTTTCCTTCATTCAGCATAAAATTTTGAGATTCATCCATGTTGTTTTGTTTCAGTTATTTGCTCCTTTATATTGCTGAGTAGTATGTATGAATATTCCATGATTTATTTACTCATTGTTCTATTAATAAACAGTTGAGCTATTTCACTTTTTGTCCATTATGAATAAAGCAACTCTAAATTATTTTTGCATTTGTATTTCTCTTGGGTAAATATCTAGGAGTAAAATTTTTGGATCACAAGTTAGGTCTATTTTTAATTTTTATTTTAACATTTTTATTGGAGTATAATTGCTTTAAAATGGTGTGTTAGTTTCTGCTTTATAAAAAAGTGAATCAGTTATACAAATACATATATCCCCATATCTCCTCCCTCTTTCGTCTCCCTCCCAGCCTCCCTATCCCACCCTTCTAGCTGGTCACAAAGCACCGAGCTGATCTCCCTGTGCTATGAGACTGCTTCCCACTAGCTATCTATTTTACATTTCAACCACATGTCTTATTCACGGATGAATGAATAAACAAAATGTGTTGCATACATACAATGGAATATTACTCAACCATAAAAAGGGATGAAGTACTGATACATGATACAATGTGGGTGAATCTCAAAAATGTTATGCTATGTGAAAGAAGCAAGATACAAAATCACATATCTATTATTCCATTTATACAAAATGACCAGATTAAGTAAACCTGTAGAGATAGAAAGCAGATTGCTGGTTGCCATGGCTAGAAGGAGGAGAGGAATGGGGAGAGACTGCTTGATGGGTACAGAGTTTTCTTTTGGGGTGATGAAAATGTAAGAAATAAGTAGAGGTAGTTTTTGCATACACTGTGGACTGTACTAAATACCACTGATTTGTACACTTTAAAATGGTAATTTTGTGTTATATGAATTTCACATCAACAACAAAAGAAGAACCTCAGTCTCTATTTCATATGCTACATAAAAATTAATCAAAAGTAGATCATGGACCTAAACTTAAAATTCTGGAAGAAAACATAGGGAAATATCTTCATTCCCTGGGAGTAAGCAAAGAATTTTTTAGACAAGACATAGAAAACAATAACCATAAAAGAAAAAATATGTTAAACTTCATCAAATATAAAACTTCTTATCAAAATGAATATTCAAGCTATAGACTGGGAGAAAATAATAAGAAAAATATATGTAGCCAAGATACCTTTCAACAGGTGAACGTATAAACCAGCTGTGGAATATTCAAGCAATGGACTATTACTCATTGATAAAGAGAGAGGAGCTATCAAGCCATGAAAAAGACATGGATAAGCCTTAGATGCATATTGCTAAGTGAAAGAATCCAGTCTGAAAATGATTCCAATTATATGACCTTCTTGAATAGGCAAAACTATAGGGTCAGTAAAAGATCATTGTTGCCAGGGGCTTGGGGGAAAGTAGGGAGAGTCGCATAGTTGAAGACAGGGAATTTTTTTATGGCTGTGAAACTATTCTGTGAGATACTATAATGGTGGATGTGTAACATTATGCATTTGTTAAAACTCATACAACTTCACAGCACTAGAATTAAACTTAATCTATGCAATTAAAAGAACTCATTTAGGAGGTTGGTGGATCCAGGGAGGAATGCAGACATTACAAGTGAATCTAACTGTGTTACAATGTATAAAACAACCCCAGAGAAAGATGTGGTGGGAAAGGTGCTGATCTAGGTAACTATGGAAATGAGTCTCTAAGGCCAAAGGCAAAAAGAATTGTACATAAGCACTGTACTCTAGTTGATAAAGTTGATAAAGGTGTTTACCATGGGACATAGATTAACAATCCTGATACTGCTATACATGTATTCTGGAATTGAACAATGAAGTAAATAGATGGTGCAGGACAGAAGGCAGTTTTCTCATTGTGGAGGTATAACTTTACAGGGGAGGAGACTAGAATGATCTATGTAGTAATGGATAAGAATTGGAGACATCAGAATGAACTCATGTTTAGCTTAGTATAACTACACATGATTACATACATAGAAATATTTATAGATGTGTATATTATCCAGGTTGATATTCATGTATATATTTTCTTGCTCTGTCAGCTGAGAAGGCCTGGAGGTAGCAATAAGCAAATTTGTTGCCCAGATCTTGGTTTCTAATATCATTCTGCAATAAAAGGAACTAGGGCTTCTTGGAGAAATGTCTGATTCTACAACTAGGGCAGGAAATAACCCAAGGTAAACCTAGAGCATTTTGTAGAACCGGAGTGTAAGGAAGTGCTCAAAAAACAAAATAAAACAAAACCCAAAAAAGGGGATGAAAAGAAAAAAGCTTACATTGATGGGGATATGTCAAAGGTACACAGGAATCAACTGAAGTAGATTCCTATTGCCAAAGCTAGAACACCTTGAACAACGAAATAAAGTCACGTTGGATGATAACCCAAAGTATAAAATAAATATTCATAAGTACATACTGACATAAACAAATGATTAAATTAGTAAATAAACATTGAATAATAGATAAGTTATCAGGACAGAAGAATTCCAAATAATTTATGTAGCTGTTCCAACCTTAAGGAACTGGAACATGACTTCCCACTCCTTAAGTGTGAGCTTCATACAGTGACTTTCTTCCTAAGAGTAATGGAATGGGAGAAAAAGTATCAGTGGGGAAACCTTTCAAACACTGCCCCAGCCAAGTGATCAAGGTCGATAGCAACAGATGAAATAATATTGGATTATAACCCTAAGTATTAAATAAATGTCATGAGTCCATAATAGTGATATAAATAAATGATTGAATAAATAAGTGAATGGAGGAAAAAAGACAAATCTCCCTTGTAGAAAAATTCCAAATAATTTATGTAGATGCTCTGCCCTCAAACAGAGGGAGCATAAATCCCAACTGTTCATAGTGATTATCTTCCAAAGAGTACAGTATAGAAAGAGGTAAAAACAGTGACTTTACATTGGAGAAACCTGTCAACACTACGTCAGCCAGGTGATCAAGGCCAATATCAATAGTGATAAACAATATTGATAATGTGTACTTCGATATGATGTGAAGAAAATGGCACTTTACCGCTGAAGTCTTCATCCCTAAAACCCATATCCCCAGTCTAATCATGAGAAAAACAGCAGACAAATTCCAGTAGAGGGACATTCTACAAAATATTTGACTAGTACTCCTCAAAACTGTAAAGATCATTAAAATAAAGGAAGTCTGAGAAACTGTCACAGCCAAGAGGAACCCAAGGAAACATGACACAAATATGTAATGTAACATCCTGGATAGGATTCTGGAACAGAAATATACATTACTTTAAAAAAAAACCCCAAGGAAACCTGAGTAAACTATGGACTTTAGTTAAGAAAAACATAACAATATTGGGCCATTAATTTTAACAAAATACCATACTAACGTAAGGTGTTAATAATAGGGGAAACTGGGTGAGGGGGTGTATGGAAAATGTCTGTAATATATTATCTGTTTTTCTGTAGATCAAAAACTTTTGTAAAAAAAAGAAAGTCTATTAAAATATATATGGCAAATGGCTTACATTCCTCCTAATTAGAGGAATCCTACTTAATAATAAATGCAAACAATTAAAAAAATGGGCAAATAACTTGAACAGATACTTCACAAAGGAAAATATATGAATGTCCATTAAATGCATGAGGTACTTAATATCACTAGTTAGCAGGGAAATGCAAAAGTAAAACCATGGTGAAAAACCACTATAAACCCAACAGAATAATGAAAATTCAAAAGACTGAAAAGACCAAATGTTAGCCAGGATGTGTAACTCCTGGGATTATAAAATGGTACAACCACTTTTGAACATTTTTGAGTTTCTTATAAAACAAAATTCCAGTTTTAGTTAGTTAACCCCCAAAATGAAAAAAGTGTCTACAAAAAGGCTTGTACATGAAAGCTTATTGCATCATAATAGCTAAAAACTGGAAATAATCCAAATGTCCATCAATGTTTATCTTTATTGAATAAACAAATTGTGTTGTATTCATAAAACGGAACATTACTAAGCAATAAAATGGGACAAACTACTGATAACCATAGTGATATGGATGAGTGAAAGAAGCCAGAACATTATGCTAAATGGAAGAAGCAAAATACAAAATAATTCATACTGTAATGTATTTTTTATTATGTTCTGGAATAGGCAAAATTAATCTATGGTGGGAAAAAAATCAGAAAAATTAATTCTGAGAGAATAAAAAAAATTAGGAGAGGGGGTGGTGTATGGACGGCGGAGGGGCATGAGAAGACTTTCTTGGGTGATGAAAATGTTTTATGTCTAAACGTGTGGATTACCTGGGTGTATGCATTTATCAAAAGTCATCATATTGTGGGATTTCCCTGGTGGCGCAGTGGTTGGGAGTCCGCCTGCCAGTGTGGGGGACACGGTTTCGAGCCCTGGTCCGGGAGGATCCTGCATGCCGCGGAGCAACGTGTGCCACAACTAGTGAACCTGTGTGCCACAACTGCTGAAGCCTGCGTGCCTGGAGCCTGTGCTCCGCGGCAGGAGAGGCTGCGGCAGTGAGAAGCCCACGCAAGGGAGAGTGGCCCCCGCTCGCCGCAGCTGGGGAAGGCCTGCGCACGGCAACGAAGACCCAGCGCAGCCAAAAATAAATAAATAAAATGAATGAATTAAAAAAAAAAAGTCATCATATTGTAAAGACATGTGCATTTTACTATGTAAATTTTACCTAAATAAGAAACTCTTAAGGGAAAAAGTTTAAGGAACAACTAGGATTTTGAATTGGTAATTTTAATAAATTGAACAATTATTTTTAAAGAATCCTTGAATATTCTTTCTGTGTTTAAAAACTATCAATGGAGACGTTAGAAAAAAATTAAAGATTAGAAAATTTTCTCCAGAGATTTTTGCTAAGAAAAGGAGGAGAGAAATATAATAACAGATAGTCAGATGTGAAGTCAAGGGAAAGTTATTTTACTTTTTTTATATGTAAGCTTTCTACTTTGAATGAATTTTAGATTTATAGAAGTGTTACAAAGATAGAATAAAGAGTTCCCATATACCCTTTACCGAGTTTCCCCTAATATTTATATCTTACATAACCATATTATCTATACATTTATCTAAACTAAGAAATTAACATTAGTACAATATTATTATTAAAGTAGAAATTTTATTGGGATTCCATCAATTTTTCCATTGATTTTCTTTTCTGTTCCAAGATCCAATTCTGGATACCACACCATTCTATTTCATTAGTTTCCTCTAATATGTAACAGTTTCTCAGTGTTTCCTTGTTTTTCATGATTTAGTTTTGAAGAGTACTGCTCAAGGTATTTTGAAAAATGTTCCTCAGTATGAGTTTATGTGATGTTTTCTGTTCTGTGTTTTCTTAGATTCTGTATTCATCTATTTGGCATCCATTAATCACAGAGCCAAGTGAATGGCCAAACTTCTTTGCATCTCCACTGTGATTCAGCATTCACAGGCACATGAAAATCATTTTATAAACCTTGGAACCAATCTGGGTCCATACCCCGAGCCACCTCCTTTATCTAGCTCTCATATACCAAGCCAATATTTCCCCTGCCTAAAATCACCCAAGGCCAGGTACCAGACATCCTATAGCTCAGGGCCTATTGACATTATTCAAACTAGTCAGCCCTAAGCTGTTTCCCTTGCCCTGCCTTGCCATTTCCATGGAAAACACAATGAAGATTTTAGGCCATGTTTTCTATATTCCATTCAGTGGAAGCAAATCACTAAATCCAGCATATCCTCAAGAAGAGGAGTTAATGTCCACCTCTTGGTGGGAGAAATATCAAAGAATTTATGGACATATGTTAAAAATGCACCACAATTATTATTATTCTTTTTTAATTTATTTTATTTATTTATTTTTTGCTGTGTTGGTTGTTCGTTGCTGCGCGCGGGCTTTCTCTAGTTGCAGAGAGTGGGGGCTACTCTTCGTTGCAGTGCGCGGGCTTCTCATTGCAGTGGCTTCTCTCGTTGTGGAGCACGGGCTGTAGGCGCGTGGGCTTCCGTAGTTGCGGCACATGGGCTCAGCAGTTGTGGCTCATGGGCTCTAGAGCGCAGGCTCAGTAGTTGTGGTACACGGGCTTAGTTGCTCCGTGGCATGTGGGATCTTCCCAGGCCAGGGCTTGAACCCGTGTCCCCTGCATTGGCAGGCGGATTCTCAACCACTGGGCCACCAGGGAAGCCCCCACAATTATTAATAAATACATTGGGGTAGATATTTCAAGGCTATGCACTTGTCTGGTCTCTCCTTAAAGCTTTTCCTACAAATTATAGCATTCGTCTGTGGATCTTGCCTGCAACAATTATTACTGTGGTATTCTAATGGTGATTTCCTATTTCCCTCATCCCTTCTTAACTTATTACTTGAAATTCTTCTGTAAAGATTTGTCCCTTCTATTTGTTTGCTTATTTTCATCAATATGGACTCATGGATATTTATTTTTTTCTTTGGTATATAATCAACAATATCACTATTCTGTAGTTTAAATTTTTCCAGCTTTGGCTATTGAGAGCCTATGTCCATTTGACATGCCCCCATATACTATTTTTTTTTAAATAAGTACTTCCTCACTTTCTGGGATTATACTATGCACCAGGCTTATCTTGTATTTTTCCTGCTTGGCCCTAGAATCAAATGGTATTTATTTACAAATCAGGATCTTGTTTCTATTAGGTATGCTTGCTGCTTTTAGGCTTTAGACAAAGCTAGGAAATAAATGTATGTATACTAACTCATGTATACACTGTGTGTGTGTGCATGCGTGTGTGTGTATATATATATATATTCTTTTTTTCCTGTATGTTTCATTTTAGTTTCTATTGCTATTCCTTCAAATTCATTAATCTTTCTTCTACAATGTCAAATCTGCCATTAATCCCATTCATTGAAATTCATCACAGTTATCGTAAGTTTGATTTGGATCTTTTTTGTATTTCTAAGCGTCTACTCAACTTTTTGAACATATGGAATTCAGTTGTAAAAACTGTTTGAATGTCTATGCTAATTATAACGTCTTTGTCAGTTCTGAATCTGTTTCTAGCGATTGATTATTTTCCTTTTTATGTGTTGTGTTTTCCTGCTACTATGCATGACTGGTAATCTCTGATTGGATGCCAGACATTGTAAGCTTTTCCTTGTTAGGTCCTGTAAACCTTCTTGAGTTTTTCTCTCAGATGCAGTTAAGTAACTTGGAAACAATTTGATCCTTTCAAGCCTTGCTCTCATGATTTACTACCTGGGTCAGAGCAGTGCTCAGTCTAGAGCTAATTATTCCCACTACTGAGACAGCACCTTCCTGAGTGCTTTACCCAGTGCCCCTGAATTACGAAATTTTTGCAGTCTGGCTGGTGGGAACAGTCACTATTCCCAGGTCTATGTAAGTTTCAGGCAGTTTTTTCCCTCTAATCCTTTCATATGTTTCTTTCCATGGCTTCAGGTAGTTTCCCTACACACATGCACTGAGTACTGATGGGAATCCTCGATGGGATCTCTGGGGCTCTTTCTCTGTGCAGCATTCTCTTCTCCAGTATTTTGTCCTTTGAACTCTAGCTGCTGTGGCCTCTTTGTACTCTCAGCTCCATCTCCTCAACTTAGGAAGACTGCTGGGCTCTGACTTTTTCCCTTAGTTTCCCTTGTTTGTTTTCTGTCTGTTGGGGACTACTGTTCTCTGTTTTCTACTATCTAATACCTGGAAAACGGTTGTTTGATGTATTCTGTCTGGGTGGTTTTCGTTGCTGTTGTCATTAAGGCAGAAGAGTAAATCTCATGCTTTTTACAAAATTTTGACTGGAGGCAGAGGTCTAGATCAAAATTTTTAAAGGAATAGAAGAAAAACACTGTCATACTAGAATTCTCTCTCTAGTAAAAATGTTCTTGAGAAATGAAGGTAAAATAGAATTTTTTACATGCAGACCTAAGTAGATCAAGAAAAGTCAAGGATGTATATTGTAATCCCTATAGTAACCACTGAAAACTTAATGCAGAAATGTGAAAGGAAGTTCTATAGGCTGAAGGGAAATAAAACCAGAAAGAAACTCAGATTTTCAGAAAGGAATAGTAGCATCAGAAAAGGTAATATGTATGTAAACACAAGATTATTTTTTCCTCTTATTTTAAAATATACATATACACAAGTATACATATATACAATATATGTACACATAAGCACATATTTAAAGTACATATAACTGTTTAAAGCAAACATTATAATACTCTTTTGTAGTTTATAACATATGTAAATGTAATGCATTACATATTACAACTGTAGCCTAAAGGATGAGAGGTTTTATGAACCAACTGATTGCATAGTTACTACATTTTATGTGAAGTAATATTAACTCTAAGCAGACTGAGAAAATTTAAGGATATATATTGTAATCTCTATAGTGACCACTAAATATTTAAGACAAAGAGGTATAAATAAAAAGCAGCAGGTAAATTAAATTTTTTAAATTAAAATATTTCACTAAAAAAAAAGGAAAAGGAAGAATGGAGGAACAAAAACCAGGTAGCACAAGTAGAAAGCAAAATAATGAAATGATAGACTTAAACTATATTAATAATTACATTTCATAATTATAATAAGGCACCTAGAAACACTCCAACTTACATGCAGAGATAATCAAATTGGATAAAAAAAGCAAGACCCAACTCTATGCTATCTATAAGAGAGGCACTAAAATGCTACTTAAGCAACCATCAACTTAAAATAGACTACTGTATACCTAGGTTGCTATACATGATCCTCATGGTAACCACAAACCAAAACCCTATGACAGATACAGAAAGAAGAAAAGAGAGAGAGAGAAAGAATACAAACAACACTAAACAAAGTGATCAAATCACAGCAGGAGAGAACAGGAGAAGAAGAAAGGAACAGAGAAAAACTACAGAACAACCAGAAAACAATGAACAAAATGGCAATAAATATACCTATCAATAATTACTTTAAATGTCAATGGACTAAATGCTCCAATCAAAAGACATAGGGTGGCTGAATAGATAAAAAAAGCAAGACCCATATATATGCTGAGAAGAGACTCACTTTAGATAAAAATAGATGTGGTATATATTTACAATGAAATACCATTCAGCCATAAAAAAGAATGAAATCTTGCCATTTGTGACAACATGGATGGAACTTCAAGGCATTATGCTAAATGAAGTAAGTTTAGACAGAGAAAGACAAATACTGTATAGTTTCACTTATATGTGGAATCTAGAAAACAAAACAAACAAACAAAACAGAAACAGACTTATAGATACAGAAAACAAACTGATGATCTCCAGATGGGAGGGGGTTTGGTGGGTGAGGGAGGTAGGTGAAGGGGATTAAGAGGTACAAACTTCCAGTTATAAATTAGTCACGGGGATGTAATGTACAGCATAGGGAATGTAGTCAATAATACTGTATGGTGAAAAAAAATAAATAATAATACTGTATGGTGATAGATGGTTATTAGACATATTGTGGTGATCAATTTGTAATGCATATAAATGTCAAATTACTATGTTGTACAACTAAAACTGATATATTGTATGTCAACTATACTTCAATTTAAAAAAAAAGGAAAAAACTCATGTTCCTAAAAATTTATTTTGACATTTAATGTTTGTTTTATGGTAGTCAACAAATGTGAAATATCTAAACAAAGTTGGAGATGATTAAGCACTTGATGGTATTTAATAAAAGATGTACATCCAAAATTTTATTTTACATAGACCATAGACTTATACATAAAACATAAAATTATAAAGCTTTTAGAAGAGAATATAAGAAGAATATCTGTGACTTACTGGTAGGCAAAGGTTTTTTGGGAAGGACACAGAAAAGCATAATTATAAAAGAAGAAAAATGTATGAATTGCACTTCATCATAATTAAAAACTGCTCATTAAGAAAATAAATAATACAGGGACTTCCCTGGTGGCACAGTGGTTAAGAATCCGCCTGCCAATGCAGGGAACATGGGTTCGAGCCCTGGTCCGGGAAGATCCCACATGCCATGGAGCAACTAAGTCCGTGCGCCACAACTACTGAGCCTGTGCTCTAGAGCCCGCGAGCCACAGCTGCTGAAGCCCAGGCACCTAGAGCCTGTGCTCCGCAACAAGAGAAGCCCCCGCTCGCTGCAACTAGAGAAAGCCCGTGAGCAGCAACAAAGACATAACACAGCCAAAAATAAAATAAATAAAATAAAAAATAAAATAAAATATAAGGATACAAAAAGATTAAATATAAATAAACAAAAATGATGTATCATGAAAATATTAAAGAACATCACTGAGATAGAGGACCACTTCACAGTGACAGAAGTTTTAATCCACCAGGAAGGTATAATGTTACAAAATATTTTCCCCCTATTAACATAGCCTCAAAAAATATAAAGCAAAATTTCACAGAAGTACAAGGAAAAAAATTTTAATCCATGATCATAATGGGATGCTTTAGCCTGCTTCTCTCAATAATTGAGAGGACTATTAGACCAAAAAAAACCCGAAGAGTGACCCCCGCTAGCTGAAACTACAGAAAGCCTGCACAGCAACGAAGACCCAATGCAGCCAAAAATAAATAAATAAATAAGAAAAGAAAATAAATAATACAGTGATAGAATGGGAGAAAATATTCACAAAACATATATCTGATAATGAACTTGTATTCAGAACATAGAAAGAAGTCCATCATAAGACACAAACAAAAATAAAAACAGAGAAAAGATTTGAGCAGACACTTCACAAAGGAAGATATTCAAATGACTAGTAAGCATGTGAAAAACCAAGATCTGGGTGCTAGGTATGCTGTTGCTACTGTAATTCCATTGTTTAAATGATTAGTGGACAGAACCAAGAAGTAATTTTTTCTTAAATCATGAGGTAATATTGATATTTCTAATTCTAATGTAACATTATAACATTTTTCCATACTTTATTTTATTTGTGTATCTCTTTTATCTTACAGTGAAATCTTTTTTCCTAATTTCATGAATATACTTGCTTATTTGCTTTATTCTACAATTACATTAAAAAGTTTCAGAATTACAATACCTGTATAATTACTATATATATGTATAACATATACATGCATATATACATACATATGTATAACATTAACAACTGGTAAATAAAGATGATGGTATAGGGTGGTATAGGGGTGTTTATTTTAGTATTCTTTCAACTTTTATGTATGTGTGAAATGTTTTCATGTGAAAAATTGAAAGAAAAAAGATGGAATTCAGGACGTTTGGGGGGGCAATCTGAGTTATTGTCACCAGGTGGTGCTCGTGCATTTCAATTAAAGCTAAATAAACAGACCAACAGTCTGTTGACAATTAATTGGATATTTATTTAGGAAAAATTTGGGTGGGAGGGGTCACAGACTAAAAATCCAGCTTTTAAATTTTGCCAGTGTTCACTCTTTCTTGCATTATTATGTTCTACATAAATTGAAGAGTCTCAGCTATAAATTTTCTTTGTCTCAGTCTGCCTCTCTCCTATCCCTTTCTGTTTCCAGGCCCTTATTTACTTCTCACTGGGGCTGCTGGAATGATTCCCTACACCAAAGACTGCTTTGATCCACACTGCTGACACAGTGACCTTCCTGCAACATTTCTCTCCCCTTCACCAGCTCCCCATTTCATTCCAAATAATTTCCACTCCTCAGCAAAGTGTTAAGTTTGATACCAGTCTGCTTCCCCAGGGTATCTCCCATTATTGCCTTGCATTAACTCTACTCATGAGACACCTTGATTGCTGTCCTTTTTTAAAAATGAATTTTAGACACTTTGTTGCCCTTGAGTGTTTCACTTCATATATCTCCATACCCAAGGTGCCCTTCTGCCCAACACTAGACAAAGTTTGACCTTATTCGCATCAAAGCCCAGATTAAATTCATTTTCTTTATGTAATCTTCCCAAGCAACCCATTCAGAAATCTTCACACAGCACTTTGTAATTTTCTTATTTTCACGTTTTGTATTATGTAATAATTATATAATTAAATTATAAACACTTTCAAGGTAGGCAGTTTGTCTTTATAGTCTCTACATTGTGTTTATGTTTGAACTATGTGGCATTCACTGAAGGTCAGTGGAATTGAATTTCAGGATTATTCAAAGCTAGTTTACAGTAGTGGTGAAAGTGCTGACTAATCACCATCAATTGCCAGCCTTACCCTGGTTTTCCATTTCACAGATATGCAATGAGGGGCCACTATAGCGAGAAACCAACCTGGATGAAGGATGTCCATGGCCTATTAACCAATTTGAAGTAAAATTTCCATTCAATTTGACACTATATGTGAAAACTATTAAACTTTTGCATGTCATCTGATCCCTATATTCCACTCCTAGGTAAGAACATGATAACAATACTCTAAGATTTGTTTGAAGAATATTTGGAAAGACATGTTTATAAAAGATAAAAGTTGGAAATAGTCTAACTACCCAACAATACAGGGTTGGTTAAACAAATTCATACAATGAATTACTATGAAGCCATTAATAATATTTAGTGACTTGAGAATTCTCTAAATATTTAGGGAATAATATTTAGTGACATAGAGGTTCCTGATGTATTAAGTGGAAAAAAATTACAGGATAGTGTTGACATCACAATACCTTGTAATGGAAGGAAAAAATATATATGCATAGAAAAAAGACTGAATGTGATGGCAGAGATATTTCTAAGTTTGGAGATTATTTTCAGTTTTCTCTGTTGCTATTTTTTTTTTTAAGTTTTAATGATGAGCTAATTAAGAAAACAATAACAAAATTTATTTTTAGAAAATAATTGTACCTCAAAAGTTATTCTATTGTATACATAAAATTCAGTAAAACAGGAAGAAATTTCAGTCTGTAACACTAGTCCTTGGGCCTCACATAGAACCAGGGGACCGGAAGGGCCAAACGATGACACGGGGAAGACAGTATTAGAGGCCAGAAAAGATGAGGGACCCAAAGAAGGTTAAGAAGTGCAGTTACCATGCTTAGGAACAGAGGGACACAGGAGTACAAGTAGGAGAACCAGAGAAATCAAGCAGATGCCAAGTTTGCAATGTAGTAGGAAGATAACTACACTTAGAAATCTAGGAACACTACTTAGTGTTACTGTTTACTGAGTAGGTGGTCTTGAGTAAATCATTTATATTTTTGAGGGTCAGAAAATACTTTGAAGGTATTTTTATTCCCATTTTACAAGTGAGTAAAGTAGCATTCAGAAAATACAAATAAAGTTATATATGTAAGCTAGGGTTTCTTAACATTACTACTACTGGCATATTAGACCAATACTTCTTTGATGTGGAGAGCTATTTCATACGAACAGTTACACTAGTATGGGATAATAAATGACAATGTCAATTTTAATAAAGAAAGGAGAGTTGCCCAGTGAGGGGAAAGGGGGTGAGAGGCATTTTGTAGTTCATCAAGGAACTAGGACTGGTATGCCTCTTTATGTAAACTCTCCCTAAATTCTCAGTATATATCTCACCAAAGAGTGCTCTCCCCTTGTTGGGGACTCTGGAAAACTTCATTATCTGTAGTTGGTAGGCGTATGCTCCAGATCTACGCAAGTCAAGTCAAGCCACCAGTAAACAGAGCATCTTGTGTAAGTGATTTTAAGCCCAATCTTCGTCAAAAAAGGATCTCTTATATCCTTCCTGTCTATGTAGAGATAGGTCCTTAGGATGAGTGGGCCTGAGGGGGTCCAGATATGTGTAAGAGCCTGAATCTAACTTAGAGAAGGAGTGGAAAGAGTAATGAAAGGGGGTTCTGACACTGTGGAGCTATTTGTGGGTAGGGAGGATTCTAAAATAACTCCTCAAATCATGATACCATGTTAAATACATGGAGTATGTATGGTTTATATTAATCCCATTTTTTAAAGATAACTGTCATTGATTATTATTTCT
Source organism: Balaenoptera ricei (assembly GCF_028023285.1). Classification (NCBI taxonomy): domain Eukaryota; kingdom Metazoa; phylum Chordata; class Mammalia; order Artiodactyla; family Balaenopteridae; genus Balaenoptera; species Balaenoptera ricei. The sequence continues at coordinate 65,802,359 of NC_082642.1, forward strand.
ACAATTTACCTCAAATTTATTCCAAAGTAGGGATATGACTTTAATAAAAATGGGAATAAAAATTTAAATTCATGTTTTACTTGTAGGTTTCATTTTTGAAAAAAAAATTTTAATATGCAATTTAAACATTTTCATATTTTAAAGATTGGAAAACAGTAAACAAAAACAACAGAAAAGAGAATAGAATTTGTATGTAACTTCACCACCCAGATAGACCCAGTATTCATATTATGGTGTATAGCCTTTAGACTTCTTAAATCGGTAGTTCTGAACCCAGACTACACATTAGATTCCCCTAAGGAACTTTTAAAATATAACCATGACCAATGTCATCCCAGAACAATTAAGCCAGGATCCCGGGGGGTATGGGAGTAGATGGGGAGCCAGGCAAAGGTTAATTGTTTTTTAAGCTTCTCAGGTGATTCTAATGTGCAGATAGGGTTCAGAACCACTGTCTTAAAAGAGTGACATATTAGTGCTATTGTCTCAGCTGAAGCAGCTAGGCCACACTAGGCCAAAAGATGCTGGTGGTTACACTGAAGAGGCACCTTGATTGTAGTAGCCATTGGCAACTAGGAAATGAGAGTGGTAGAGAGGCCACGGGGCACGCAGCCACCCTCAGTGGCCTCGCACCATCCAAGCCACACCACCACTGTCTGCGGTAAACAGTACTCAGTAATTTGGGCAGCAGTAGCAGTAGATATTTTGCAAGCAGCAGCCTGCCAACCACACAAGAAGGCAGTTACTCTATTCTTATTTTAAATTACAAAAAATGCTAGAATTTATCACCAGAATGTTATCTTTGAATATACAAATTCAAATGGCCTGATGAGCTTTGTGAAACGCTCCCAGGTAAGCTAAGTGGTGGGAATGTGTGGAGGGTACGGATTGCTTTGGGCTGGTCTCAATGTGGCAGCTCATCATGGGTTCTGGGGAACTGTTTGTGTAAAGGGACAGGAAGGTGGTATGCGAGAAGCACACTCTACGATCAGGTTGAAAGAAGCATCAGTCACCTAAGAAAGTTTGTCCGTCAGCTGTTCCTGTAGAAAGGGGAGTGGATGGAGGGGAGGCAGGCAGGTTTCTCAGTCGGGGCCTCACAAAGCTGCCTTTTCCACAGTGGGGTCTGACCTCAACTTTGTACAGCCCAGAGATGGGAACGTTTCAGTCTCTCCAGTGCAGGATCAGCTCTCAGGACAGCTACACACAGTAATGCTGAAGTATTATTCAGAGCAGGAGAGTACATACCAGTAGCCAGAATAATTTGCGTTTCTTACTGCTAGGAAGGGAAACTGGAGATAATAAGTGAACATTTATTAAAATGTCAATGTGTCAGGTGCTTCACATTTTAGCATTTCATTTACAGATGAAGAAACCAAGGCATGGAGAACATGCCCAAGCTCCCCAAACTGGTCAGTGTGATGAGAGCAAAATTTAAACCCTGGTCTCTCTGGCTCCAGAGTTGTGCTAGCCTTCCCGGGAGATTGAACAAGCATTTAGAAGGCTACTCAAGAGACTGAGAAAAGGGAGAGGAATGATCCTGATGGAAATGTCACGAAGGCCATAAGAATATTTGCACTACACACGTCTCATAATGGGGTGGGTCTCTCTGGTAACCAGAATGATTTAGGTTGTCAAATACAGCGTCCCATTTTTGCAAAGTGCATATGTTTCTTTTTTTCCTTAACTCGGTAAAGTCTCACAGAGAAGTAAACAAATTTTAACTTTATACTTAAGAACTCAATGAACGATTACAAATGTATACACGTCATATTGCCATCACCCAAATGAAGTTACAGAACATTATTAGCAGTGCAGTAGCTTCCCTCTTGTCCCCCTAGTCAAAACCCGACTTCATCCTCTGCCTCCCCCAAAACCAGTATCCTTAATTGTGGCACACAGATTTGTTTTGCCCACTTTAGAGCATCATGTAAATGGGCTATACTTTATGGACCTTTTGGTATTTGGTGTCTTTCGCTCTACACTGGCCTGTGGAATTCATCCATGTTGCTCTATGTAGTTCTTAATACATATTTTTTCACATGCTCCAAGAAGATATCGCTCCATGCCACAACCCAGTCTCCAAGCAGTCAGATTGCTCATATTTGATTAGGTTTGCTTATCTTTAGTTATAGTGCTATTCCGAGGACAATCCCTGCACACCCAGATTGGACGCCAAATATTGGGTTGGCCAAAAAGTTCGCTCGGGTTTTTCACGGTGTGGAAAAACCCGAACGAACTTTTTGGCCAACCCGATATCTCTCATATCCACATCAGCTAAATATCTAGGCACTATTTCTTAGGATGGACAGTATCTTCAGAGGTATTGCACACCCACTATATGCTTATTTTTAATGTTATAACTCTCAATCGTGATTTTTTTTTCTTCAAGTTACTGCCTTTTACCTACCATAGCTCTGTCTTAAAAAAATACTTAGGTTTTTTTGTTTTGTAAATGCACTGCTGTCTCTCAATATAAACAATTTCTTTTGAGAAGGAGGTTCAACTAAATACTGTGTCTTTGTAATGCAAAGAATTTCTGTGGCTTGTAGGGAAGTCTTGTAATGATGATAAATTGTTCCCAGGTTATTGTGTATATGACTCCAAGGTCTGGAGAGACGGAGCTGTTTACCTTCTTGATTGCTTCATGCTCACATCTGGACCATCACTCCCACCACTCTCTATTCCTTCTCCCAATACTGGACGTTGAAGTCTAACCCTTCCCACAAATAGGTGGAAGGAGGGCCAGTTTTCAGTGACCCACAGGGGCATCCTCTGCTGCACATCCTGCCTCCCTCATTAAAAAAACTATTTCCTGACCATTATCCGTATCACTGACAATGGAATTCTTTACAAGAGCCAGCAGTGGCACTACTCACCCACCACATTTTCCCTTCTCTCTTACCCTGTTTCTCTCTCTCCCTCCACCCTTTCTTTTTTGTTGTTATGGCAGGGAAAAAAAATTAAGTAGTTGAAATCTTGGCATAACATTTTTTAGAAATTGCCAAGTCTGATGTTATTGGAGGGAAAAAAATAGGAAGACCTAAAGAAAACATTTAGAAAAACTGTTTTTGCCTGGAATTTTTGTATATAATTTCCCCCCCCCCCCCCCCCAGATTATATAGTTCTAGGCCGGGAACTATCACTGTCTTACCCCTGTTTGTTTTTTTTCATTTCTACAACCAGCACTTGTTTCTCTTTTCCACGGTACTTGTTATTATAAAGAATTTGTTATTGCTTCTCGTTTGGTTGGTTGGTTTTAAACACTTCATGGGAGTTAGTGCATTTGTTACAATCAGTGGAGAAAGGTAAAAGCATGAGGAGATTCGTGCTAGCACAGTAGCCTCTGAACACTTTAGTCAAGTTTGGGTGATGATGGTCTATGGTGCTTTTGTTTCCACTTAGAAAAAATATTTCTCAAGAGTCACCCCTTCCCCTTACACATGCCTATATACCGTATTTCAACTAAAGTATTGGGTAAAAAAAGATAATTGAGTACATGGGTAGTAAGTTGTAGCCATTCCTTTTTAATTATTTTATACAGGTAATTTATTCGTATTTAGCAAAAAAACAAAAACAAGAACAAAAACTTTTTTTTGTTTAATTCACAATTTAATTTTTCAAAGCACGTTAATAAGTGATTATCAATTAAACACTTCTGTTTGGAGGCTGATTTATTATCTTAAACACACCTACTATATTCAATAATTTAAAAATAAATTCCAGTATTTATGATGACAACACCTAGAGATAACATTCATGTTAAATACATTTTTGAAGATTCTCTTTTATTACATTACATAATGAATGGACATTTTAAACAGCAATGCAGACACACATTATAACTAAGTCAGAGACAATATACGCATATTAAAATTCTGTATATTTCGATAAGGTAAAAAATAAAGCCATATAAACTGATCTTTAGATTTTTTTCTGCAAAAGTAGAATCACACTTTAATAATACTCTGACACATCTTCATTAAAGCTTTGTTTATAGACAATCAGAATGCTTCTCACCCCCATTCATCTACCCTCTAACTAAAAAAAAAAAAAAGAATGCATTTGCCAGCTGCCATTTTTCCTGTTTTTAACGTTACAAATGGGAAACTTCCAAAAGAAAGTGCATAGCAAGCTGTTACACTGAGTTGTCAAATAAATACCATTAATTTTAAGATAAAGCAGAAGTGGTTGTATTACGTTATTAATAGTGCAAAACAGATGAACTTAGTGGTTTTAAAGAAAAAGGCTGGAAACTTCCTTTAGGTTGCCCTGAACTTTTGGTTGATGCCCATGAATTTAAGAATAGTTACACAGCATGTGCAAGGCATTTACAAAAAATTTTAATTTTTCTCTTTCCTAATGTAATACATGTTTATTGTAGAAATTTAGAAAATAGAGATAAGTGAAATAAAAAAACCCTTCACCTGTAAAAAAATTCGTTTCTGATTCTACAGCAGAGAAAAACATTATTGCTATATAATCCTTTCAGTAATGTTTGTGTGTATATACCATTTTGTTCCTCTTTTCCTTTCTGACATGCACAAAAAATGGGTTTAATTTTTTAAAAATTTAATGTATTGAGAATGTATTTCCATGTTATTAAGTATTATTTTTCAGCATCATTTTTAATAGAAGTCCAATATTCCACTGGGTGAACAGATCATAATTTATTTAAAGAATCTCCTATTCTTAAATATTTATATTCTTTTATTAGTAAGCAACATACAGTAAGCATAAAAGGATATGCTTTTTAAAGACCCTTAACTTCAAGAGTGTATATCTTTTTTTTTTCTCCCTAGGTTTCGTTCCAGCATCTATTTCTGCAGTGAGACAGCAATTTAAATTGTAGAACAATAGGATGTTACCATTGGTTCATTATATACTTTATTCATTTATCTAACAAATAATTATTGATTGCCTACTTTGTGCCAGGATCTGTGCAAGGTACTCAGGATATAACGATGAAGAAGGTACAAGTAGTCATTAATCTGAGGAAGTATAGTTCTTTGTGAGAGAAACACAATAAATAAAGTCATTGGATAGGTGCCATTATAGAAGAAGTACACACATCCAGGGAGGCACATAAGAGAGGCAATTATTCCAGACTCTGACGAAGGGTAGTTAAGGGGAAATGTTCACATTGCATGAGAATTTCCTGTGCTATATATTCTCAGGGTGGGAAAAGACTTCAGATGTCATTTAGTTCAAGCCTCTTTGCTGCTAGAATTTTCTGTGTCAAGTGGTGATGTAATACACAGGGCTTTGCAGTATGGTCAGTGGAGTTAGATTGCTTGGATTTGAGTCCTGGCTCTACTCATTTAGTATCTGCATGTATGATTTCAGGCAAGTTGCTTAAAATCCCTGTGCCTTTTTTTTTTTAATCTCTAAAATGGGATAATCATAGCACCCACTTAAAGATGCTGTTGTGATAGAAGATTTCATATAGGTAAAGAGGGTCTGGCATATAGTATACGATCCCCGACCTACGATGGCTCGACTTAAGACTTTTTTGACTTTACACTGGTGCAGAAGTGATAGGCGTTCAGTGGAAACTGGACTTCACATTTTGAATTTTGATCTTTTCCCAGGCTAGCAATATGTGGTATGATATTCCTTCATGATGCTGGGCAGTGGCAGTGAGTCTCAGCTCCCAGTCAATGCAATCATGAGGGTAAACAACCGATACCCTACATGTCCTGTGTTTGAACATGCTTAAGGTAGGCTAGGCTGAGCTGTGATGTTCAGTTGGTTAGGTGTATAAGATGCATTTTCAACTTACGATGTTTTCAGTTTATGATGGGTTTATTGGGACGTAACCTCATCATAAGTTGAGGAGCATCTATACATGCAATTCATGTACACTCAATTCACGCAGTAGTCATGTTAATAACGTGGAGCTCACTGTCCACCAAAGCTTTTGATTGTTAGAAAGTTATCTTTTGTGATAGGTTGAAATTGGGCCCCTGTAGCTTTTACCTGGAAGATATTCCCACCTGAAAAATGGAAGAAATTTCAGGGAGGCAGCTTTTGGTTCAATTTAATGAAGTCGTTTCCAGTATTTAGAGCTGTCTAACAGAAATGGACAGCCTAAGGAGGGGTGATTTTCACACGTTAAAATAACCACACAGCCTGTTGTTTGCAGAGACTTCCCTGGGTAAAATCCAGAATAGCAGATTTCACAGCTTATCTGTACTGCAGGTGGACTCTGAAACTCATTTTGAAAGCATGTGGACACAGACACATTAAACTTTGATTTTGTACTATAGTGACACTGTTATTGGCAAACACAGTTTGAAATTACAGATTTGCGTAAGAACATGAGCACATTGTCTTGCATGGAGTTCCGTAAAGGAATTAATATTCCCACAACACTCAGATTAAACTTTGCTCAACAACAGAGAATTGGCGACCATTCTCCTTTGTTACTATTGAATCAATCCACACATGCAATGAAATTTAGATTATGACATCTAATCTAATTACGACAATCAAAACCAGCCTTCTGCCAGAGACCCCTGCAATGAAGAAGCATTAGAAACAAGACAAAAGAAACCATGTTACATTTTAAGCTAGTTTCCAAGGCTTAACTGAAATAAATATGCTTTCTACTGAGAGAGAGTCTCACCATGGGTTTCCTAGTGTGAAAGGTTTATAACAGATTTTAGACTAATGGAAACAACTCTGCTTTGGAACAGAGTTTAAGTAGGAGTTGATGTGTGTTTATCAGTTTTGAATTGATTTACAATTCATGAAGCCCTTAGATGGCAGAAAAGAATGACTACTCCATGAGACACCTTGGTGAAGATCACGGGGGTAGTCAGTAGAGGTCAACGGTAAATCAAAGCTGTGAATGGAAACTTGCAGGCCCACTGCTACTGCTGCAGTGGCCATTTGGTAATACGGATGGGCTTACCCTCCCCTCCTGTGTGGCATTTTCATGTCTTTTAATACGTAATCTGAGTTATGTAACTGAGCAGCTTATTCTTTGAGGATATGACTCAAGTTGGATTATTTCTAGGGTCGAACTACTATAATTCCTAGCAACTGTATAGAGATTTACATTTGAAAATTAGAATTAGTGTAGTATAGAATAACATTAGAATATACTGTGGGTTTTTTTCCTTTTAAAAAAAGTGGGTCCTCCACTTTTAGATAAGTTTACCAACTTAGAAGGGGTAGTTTCTTTTGCTCATTTGAACTCACAGCTGACTTCCTTATCTTCCTCTTGAAATCACTTCTTTTCTCCGTGAAGTTTGACATCATCTATTCAAGCTAGCCAGGCTCAAATCTGAATCTCAAAACTGTGGTGCCTCACAACTGGACCTTAAAGGACCCTTAGTCCATCACCCGTTTGATACCTAAAGCCTTTACCATTATCTAATTTGTGATTCCCCAAGTATTTGAGTACCTACTCAGTACCAGGCACTGTACTCATTCTACTGAATAATCATTTCTGCCAGATATTAAGCACCTCTGGGAAGAAAGAAGATATAGTCATAACAAGGCACATGCTGCCCTAGTGGAAGAGGCAGCTAAGAACATTTTACTACGATGCAGTGAGTGCTTTGCAGAGGTCATGCAGAGGACTGGGGGGAAGACAGGAAGGGTGCCTAGCCCAGAGGAGGCCTCAGGAAGGGTAGTTGGGCCTGCTTTCTAGAAGAGAGAACACTAGAACTGAATCTTGAAGGATGAATAGGAGTGATCCAGGTGACTGGCAAGTGTGTGTTCCAGGCAAGGAAACTGCAAGGGCAAAAGTGCAGAGAGACCATGTTTATCTCTCTAAATCTTGGTTTCCTCATCTGTAAGTGTTTACTTTATAGGAGTGTTGTGAGGAATAAATGAGAAAATGTTTATAATGGACATACTAAGTAGTCACCAAATTATTATTATTCTCATCATCATCATTATTACAGCTGCTGCAATATATCAATGTAGACATATGCAAAGTAACCATATAGCAACCAGATGACCCCCCCACACACACCCAGGCCCATAATTCTTGCCTGATAAATATACTAACATATCTATAGTAGGAATGTTCCAATCTGAAACAATCTCAGAGACTAACGCTACTAGATACTTCAGGTCATAACAACTCCCTTTGCTTGCTAACATTCCATGTTCAGTAAAAACCATATTGCTTTGGCTTCCCCTGGAGCCAGGTCAGGTCAACATGAAATTCCAGATTGCTCAACAACTCTGTTTTCTCATTGTAAAATAATTTGCCACTATGGTATTATGACCAGTCTCTTATTAATTTTGTAATAACACTCAAAAAGCACTGACTATGTGCCAGACACTAGTCTTAACACTATTCAAATATTAACTCATATTTAATTCTTACAACAACCCTAAAAGGTAGCTAACTATTATTATCATAATTTTTTAAATGTGGAAACAGAGGCACAGGGAAGTTAAGTAACTTGCAGCTAGTAAAGAGTAAAGCCCAGGTTCAAACTGAGGTGCTGTGGCTTCAGAGTCCCTGTTCTTCACCTCTACGTGCACTGCATCCCTGAAGCCAGGCAGGCAGCTCTGGGACCCTATGGGACTGACTTTCTGAGCCCACAAGGCTGAGGTCAGACTCTGTGGTAAATGCAGCAAGATAAACACCGCTTTGCTAGGTTTGTCTGGGTGCCTTTGGCAGCTGGTCTCCCAAAGTGCCTGGATATCAGCCTTGGATTTGGTGTTCAGACCTCACAGTCCTTCCTCAACTGATTAGAGAGAGTGGTTGGGGACATCTCTTGCTTTCAAGATATCAGATGCACTGGTCTGCTTGTCTTGCATTGGATCCAAAGTTTGCCCTAATCCACATCAGAAGGGCCTTCAGGTCTGAAAAATATCTTTGAGGCCTACAGCGGCACAGTTCTTCAGCTGTATCCTGAATGGGAATTTACATTTCTTAGATTTAGAAGTGGTTATTCCATTCCCATGGAGAATCTTATGGTTTGAGTTTTTGTCTGATGAAAACAGAAGTGGCCAGTGGCCCACCATTGCAGTGTCCCAAGGAGATCTCTACACAGAAGCCATATTCCAGGATGATACACATTACTTATTCCCGTATAACTTTGACCCCAACTCCTTTGAGACATCCTGGCCTTGCTAGACTCAGTGAACTGTGAATGAACCAGGAGGACTGGCTTTTGCCTTTCTAGCCTAAAGCTAATCTGAGAACAGGTCCTTCCTCAAAGCCCACACTCCATACTTGACCTTTGGGGTCTTATCCACACTGATGACAGAAAGAAGCAAAGACAGGTGAATTGCTACCCTTCAGAGCAGTACTGGCTCTATAACCCCACCTCTAGGCTTCTTCAGGGTGGAGGCCCCTCTCAAGGCAGAGCTCAGACCCATCCACGCCAGCATCCCGAACAGAACAAAGTCGAGGAAGCTAAGAACCGAGAGAAGCTGGAAAGAAGGAAAGAACCCCAAAGAGCCCTTCATGCCAAAGCAAGGGCTTTTACTTTCTTCTGGCCCACTGAAAGCTGCAACTCCTAACAGCATACCTTCAGGGCTTCCCCTCTAATGCTCCTTGAGGGGAGGATGGGATTGTGTTGAGTCGGGGTGGAAGTGGGAGAATGTGGAGGCGGGGTGGCGCTTGAGCTTCCCTAGAAATTGACTTGTGCTGCAGATGCCTTGTAACCGGTGAATAAAGTCATGGCCCCATCTGACCCGCTCTTGAAATTCACAGATGAGACAGGATACAGAATATCATGGGGTTGAAGAGTAGGGACTCTGGAGTCAAGCTACCTCAGTTTGAATCCTGCCCGACATTTCCTATTTGAGTGCCCTCGTACAATTTACTTATCCTCCCCATCCCTCAGTTTCCTCATTTTTAATTGGTTGTCATCATAATAGTAGAGTTTAGAATAATAAAAATGTTGGGGAGGTGTATGTATGATGGTGGCACAGGTCATGCACCTAGGCAAATCCAGTTACACCTGGAGACTTCAATACTTCTCTCTCAGCAGTCAGAGAACAGGTAAAGGAATAAATCATCAGTAAGGAAATAGGAGACCTGAACAACACTATCAACCAAAATTGACCTGATTGACATTCATAGGATACTCTACCCCACAGCACAGACTACACAACTAGACTCGCCACCACGTGACTGAATGCCAGAGTTATTCGAGGTTTCCTGTGTATTTAATTTCTAACTTGATAAAAATGAAATATAATTGCAGAACCAAAAGAACAATGATTCTTGTTTCACAGTGTGTAGAACTCATCTCACATTCTTTCACTTCTGATAGTTCCATCATGTTTACATGATTAGGTGCTTTTTGCTTTTGCAAAATGTGGGGTGTGGGACATGTATGCTGTTCATCCCTCTTCAGCCACTGCCCCTGGAATGTGGGTGGGCAATGGAGGACGGCAGCGATGGGAAGGGGAATCTGGAGACGGGCACTAAATTGCCGAAAATATTTCTATGTGTGTTCTTATTTTACAGTCATAGTGATGTGGGAGATGAGGACGGGTCTTTGGCTATCTTGTCACCCTGTTATTTGCTGTTCTTTTTCTTGGCTTTCACCGACCAGCTCTGGTGTCAGAAACCATCATCACCTGTTTCTTACTCCAGCAAAGTGGTGTTAGGCGATGTACTAGTTAATTGTATAAGACATCCAAGATTGATTTCCCTACATACAAAATGTACTTTTTAGCACCAAGTAAGAATAATGGAACACAGCAGATCCTATACACAGGGGAATAAAAAAAAAAAAAAAAAAAAAAAAAAAAAAACTGTGAGAAGAGCATGAGATGAAGCAAGCAAATGGAGAAATCTTTAATGGGGTAGATGAATCATTGTTCTGACTTCCCCTGGGTTTTGCTTGCCCATGCCCTCCTGCTGAGATAGATGTGCTTTTGCAAGGCAGAATTGGAGGTGAGTAAATAAGAAGGCAGTTATCCACTTTTATCATCACAGCACCCCACATGTCAGTTCAAGAAAATGCTAATGAAGAAAATTCTGTGAGTTTGTGGAATCAGAACCCAAATTACTTTTAGAATTTAAAAGAATCAGAGTAGATACAACACCAACCACTTAATCCAATGAAACAGAAAAACCCTAATGGAGGTCATCTTGGCAGTTAGGAAAACAACCTCAGGGCTCCTGCTGACAGGATACTTTCCCCAAGTACTATTAATTATAATGCATTATTAGCTAACTGCAGGCAGTGGATGCCCTTTGCATGTTAACAAAAGTGCAACAGCCTTTTAGTTAGTGGGGCTTGCTCAGTCTTCAAAATTGTCTTAATCATTAGTGAATTAGTTAAACAATAACATTAGGAGATAAAAATAATCACCAGTGTCACTTGGGAACAAGTCTAAAGTAGAACTGGCTGCCAGAGGCTCTGGGTACAGACATTCCTGACTGTACAGATTGACGGGTGACAATCAGCACAACTCCAGACAGAGACAGCCGCATCCTGGCCTCCTCAGGGTGACACAGTAACATGAGATTGTTGTTGCGGAGTTGATCTCTGCTACAGAGTGTGGTAGGTGTGTGAGACAGGGAAAGTGGTACCATGGCCTCTCTGTTCAGTTCTCCATCATTCAGAAACTGACAATGCAGTGAGCAGATTTTTGAAACTCATGTTCCTTTCAGTGCTCTCTTTTTGGGCCATTTCACTGATTGTTAATGGCTCCACCTGGGGAGGTCTGGCAATGATGCTGAAACTCTGTCAAGCCTCATTGGCTGTTCTGGAAAGAGGTTTTGAGTGTCAGCTCAGAGACTGTGAAGAGGAGCTCAAATCGTGCTTTAGAATTATCTCTGGATTTTGATGATTGGCATATTCCTCTTCTGCTGATTCATATTTTGATGACTGACCATAGGTAGAAAAAAAATGGAAAAAAATCTCTCCTCGAGTGCCCTGAGACGATAAATTCATTGTCTTTTGTTTTATCCAAATTTTAAAAAACACTAAATTTACTTTTTATAAATTTTACATACAGTAAAATTCACTCTTTTTGGTATACAGTTCTGTAAGTTTAGACAAATATATAGTCAGGTAAACCACCACTACAATCATAATAATTTGTATTATCACTTCAGCATGAAGAAATGCTAAGAAAATGTCTTCAGAATTTCTTTTAGAGCAGGTCTACTGGTAACAAAAATCCCTTATTTCTTCTTCATCTGAAGATGTTTTTTCTTTCCTTTCATCTCTGAAGGATGTTTTCTCTAGATAATACTAATTTATGCTTCCACAAGCAGTGTGTCAGGGCTGTGTTCTCTTAGCACTCTTGCCAGCCTCAGTAGTACCCTTTTTAATAGTTTTGCCAAATTGGCAGGAAAAAAATGGCATCTCATTCTTTAGGCATTAAGAATATTTGCCCTTTGTTGTATATGTTGACAATTTCCCCCCCACTTTATTTATTTTTAAAAAACATACACATGTTTAATACTTGGGTAGAAAAAGCTATCTTTTTTTCCTTTATTATTATTATTATTATTATTGCTTTATTTTAGAAAGATCTTTTACACCCTAGGTTAGATTCGTATTCATCCACATTTTCTTTTGGTCCTTCTAATTGTTATTTTCTAAATTTAGCACTTTTCTCCATTTGCAACAAATTGTTTTGGTTAGTGTGAAGCAGGCATTTAACTTTATTTTTTCTAACTGGTATGTATATGTTCAGTAACATTTATCAAGTTATATATACTTTCCCCTTGTTTGAAATACCCATTTTATCAAGTGTTAATTGCCTTCATATAGTTGTGATTGTTTCTGAGTTTTTAATTCTATTTTGCCAGTCTATGTATTTGTACATACATGCCACGATTTTATAATGGTAAGTTTTTAGTATTGCTAGATTTAGCAAATGAAAATAGAGGCCACTCAGTTAAATGTGAACTTCAAATACGCAATGAATAATTCTTTAGCATATGCATGTTTCAAATATTGCATGAGATTCCAAACTTCAAATTTAACTCAGTGTCCTGTATTTTATCTGGCAACCCTAAATTCCAGTATCTGCAACACACACTGCCCCCAGTCCTTTTCCTTTTCCAAAATGTGCTATTATTTAAAAAAAAAAAAAAAGAGTAGAGTCCTTTAAGAAATTGATGGGTAGACGCTTTGGGAAAGTTTTTAAGTGTGATTAAAGATGACACCAGCAAAAGAAAGCAAAAATGGGCTTCATTTTCATTCTTCAAAATAGAATAATATTAAAACATGTTAATTCCTCCAAGACAGGCTGGTCCTCTTTCCACCCCACCCCTCCCTCAGTGTGTCTTTTGTTTTTCTCTCCTGGAGGTAAAAGTTCTTTACCATTTGTTGTTATGGACTGAATGTTTGTGTTCCCCCAAATTCATATGTTGAAACCCTAACCCCAAAGTGTCTATACTTGGAGATGGGACCTGTGAGGAGGTGATAAAGGTTAAATGAGGTCATAAGGGTAAGCCCCTAATTGGATAGAGCTGGTGCCCTTATAAGAAGAGGAAGAAGCACTAGAACCCTTTCTGCCATGTGAAGACACAGGGAGAAGGTGACCATCTGATCTTGGACTTCTTAACCTCTAGAACTGTGAGAAATAAATTTGTTGTTTAAGTCACACATTTTATTTTGGCATATTTTGGTATTTTATTATGGCAGTCCAAGCAGACAAATATATCATTTGAGGGCTAAATTATTTGCATATTTCATTAAAAATTTTTTTAACAATTATTATTTGTATCTTGCAAAATCCTATAATTTAAGCAGAATCTGTGCTATTTTTATTTTCATTTTACATTAAGAGCAAATGACTGAAACTTTAGAAGATTATGTGAACTGCCCAAGATGACTCAGCTGATAACTCTATAATCAGGGTTTAGCATTAGGGTGCAATTGGTTTATAGGAGTTGGTTCAGGAATCAATGATCTCTAAGATTCCTGCTCAGGGTAGGAGCTCACCTAGTACTTTCTCTGCAGAAAATGGCTAGTCAACCTGATACAAGAAACTTCAACGTTTTTACTCTTTGCCTCAAAATGTCTTCATATCATTTTTCCTTTTTAAATTTTTCTCTCACCTTTCTGTCTCCTCCTTTCTAATAGCACTCCCTGTGATTTTTATATCAAACTTTCCCATGCCTCACTTATCCTCCCTCATGAATCTTAAAATTCCTTCTCTATTTCTCCTTTCCCTTAGTCTACAAACATATTCACACATTCTCCCATTATAATAAAGTCATGTATTGTTCTTCAAATTGCAGAACCTTTTCTTCTACCATCTATTTCTAAAAGAAGGTTAATTTCCCCTACATTTTTTTAGCCTATTATAAGCATAATATACGTGCACAATGAAGAAAACTTGGACCATACACTCACACACACACACACACACACACACACCCTAACCCCAACACCAACCCTAACCCTAACCCTAACACGCTACCTGAAATCCTATCACCTATTGATAACCACTAACCACTGTACATTCTTCTCTTGTCCTCTCTCCCTCTCTTCCTCCTCTCTCTTCTCCCTCTCTTTCTACCCCTCTTTACTCTCTCAATCTCTCTCGTCTATCTAAAATATATTGTGTATATATAATCTCATCCATTTTTGTGCTATATAGCATTTTTTCAGTTGATTTAATAGTTTAAATTAAAACGTTTATTGTTATTTAATAATTTTTTAATTTTTATAAAATAATGCATGTCTATAATTTAAAGGTTAAAGAATAGCACAGGCTTATATTACGTATGTTTAAAAACACAATAATTTCTTGCCCCATCCGTCTTCAACCATGAGTCTTCTTAGAGGTGAATACTTGAAAAGTTTTTAACTATTTCTTAAAGCTTTAATATCCATGTTCTAATTCATATGCTGTATTGTTCAGGTCCCAGCAGAAACAGATGGCCCCCTGAAAAGGGGTGGTTAGAGGAGCTTAATGAAGAAATGATTTACAAAGGAGTGGGCCGAGTTAAGGAAACAGCAAGGGATGGTAAAGCACCTGGGAGTAGCAGTAGTGGAACTAACAGTAGTATGATGCCATTACCCACTCTAGGGTTAAAAGAGGCAAGATTCTGGGGAATGATTATCAGAACCCAGTAAGAACTGTAGCTGTAGCTGTACAGGAGCTGTGGCCTTAAGTGGAGGAGTGCAGTCACTGCCCAAGGGGTGGGAGGCTGGAAGGTGAAGGAAACAATAGCCTTCTTTCTGCCTCTTCTTATCCTCCCATTTCCCACTAGGGCAGCCCATTAAGCAAACCCAACTAGAAGGCAAAGACAAGGAGCCTAGATGATACAGTCTGAAGAGATCAGCCTTCTGAGTCACAGAGCAGGGTGGAAAGGGTAAACATAGATCTGCAGAAGCACAGGGAAAATTACCAGCACATAGTCTTATATGGATATTTTTTGCTTTATAGATTTTGGCGGTTATGTGTCGACAACTTATTATGATAAATAATAATTGAGCTTTTTTTTCACAATTTCTCACCTTCTCCACATATCTCATAATATAGTACTATTATAAATTTTTTTAAAATTAATTAATTAATTTATTTTTGGCCGCATTGGGTCTTTGTTGCTGCGCGCGGGCTTTCTCTAGCTGCGGCGAGCGGGGGCTACTCTTCATTGTGGTGCGTGGGCTTCTCCTTGTGGTGGCTTCTTTTGTTGGGGAGCACGGGCTCTAGGTGCGCAGGCTTCAGCAGGTGTGGTGTGGGCTTCCGTAGTTGTGGCTCGCGGGCTCTAGAGCGCAGGCTCAGTAGTTGTGGCGCACGGGCTTAGTTGCTCCGCGGCATGCGGGATCTTCCCAGACCAGGGCTCAAACCCGTGTCCCCTGCATTGGCAGGCGGATTCTTAACCACTGCGCCACCAGGGAAGTCCAGTACTATTATAAATTTTATTTGAAAGCAAGAATTGTTAACAATATCCAGTGTTTTACATAATTATGTGAATAATTATTCACCATTGAGCCAAGAAGTGTACTAGCACATTTCCTTTCTATGCTGCTCCCTACCGCACTCTCTCCTTAGGAATTCATAATTGCCTCCTATTTGCATTTGTTTAGTTTTCTATGTGCTTGGCACTACTTTTTTTTTTCTAAATGTTCCAAATTATTCTTCATATGGCCAAACACATCAGAGAATATTTTAGTTTTGTTTTTCCCTGGAACCTTCTTTTTCTTGCTTCAATCTGAATTGGTTGCTTTCTAGGCCCTGGAGCTTGCTGTCACCTATGACTCCTGCCTTGAGACTTATCTTTAATTCTCTCCTTTTGCTGAATTGCATGTCTTTCTCTCTCTCTCTCTTTTTTTTTTTTTTGGCACAGTACACATTCCACTTGTTTCATGAGAGAAGGTACAGAACAGGTAAGTTTTTGAGTCTTGAATGTCTGGAAATATGCCTTATTCTACTTTTACACTCAATTGATAATATGTCTGGGAACAGAATTCTAGGCTGGAAATAATTTTCCTTCAGAATTTTGTAGGTATTGTTCCATAGCCTTTTAGCTTTCACAGTTGCTATTCAGATATGACATGCTTTTATGAATCCTGTTTCTTTGTATGTGACCTGTCTTTACTTTCTAGATACTTTTATATGTACTTTTTAACTGCTGGTGCTCTGAAATTTCATGATGAAATTTTGTGCTTTGTTTATTTGTGTTTCGCACACAATAAACTTTCAAATCTCAAGCCTTGTTCTTCAGCTCAGCAAAATTCCAGTATGATTTGTCTTTGATAATTTCCTTCCTTCTATTTTGATTTTTTTTTCTCTTTTGAGCTCCCATTGTTTAGATGCTGGATCTTCTAGGCTGATCCTCTTGAGTTTCATTTCTTCCTCTCCTCTCCTCCTCCCTCCTCCTAGCATTTAGTTTGTTAATAACTTATAATAACTTTTCAGAGTTGGGCATGTTATCTCTTATTCATGGACAAAAACATATGTTTTCATGCTCAGTAATGTGCCTGCAGTTGGGCATTAGGCCAGTTCTTTCCCCAACACCTCTTTCATAGTCATCCTTCTCCTACTTTACAAAGGACAGGTATAGTCCTCCTTGAATCCTGACTTTCACCATGGCGCATTGCCCCAGACTCAACCCTTTAGCAGTGCCAAAAAAAGGGATACTTGGAAATGATTTTAACTGTGACGCCTACCTTAATTAAGGTGGCATAAGACATAGTATATTTGGGCCTGAGTTAGGATATTTTGAATTCAGACATTGTAGAACAGGGTACTGACCACTTTGGTTTAGCAGACCTTACCCAATTATTTTCAAAGTTCATTTGCTCCTGAAGGAAAGACCAGTAAAAGTAAAGAATATAAAGTATCTGTAAGAAATGCAGGAGACAGACTTGTGACCAGTACCCATGTCTCCTTTATGTTTACCTGTGGAAGCACTGGAATTCAGACATGAGATGGCTGTCACAGGAATGAGTATTAAGGTGCTCATTGAAAGTGAAAAATTAAGTCAGATAGAAAGTAAGTCTGATTTAGAAAATTAGTTTGACAATAAGGACTGAGTTTGCCCATTAGGTTATGACAGACATTTTCCATGAATTGAACAAGCTAACAAGCTGTATGTGAGCTCTCATCTGAGGTTTGCTGTGACTAGAGCATGTGATAAAATAGAAGAATTTTATCATATATATGTGAAAATGCATGAAATTAATAATATTTCAATTCTCCCAAACCCTTCTGAGTATATCAGGTTAAGCAAGTTGCCTCTAAGTGAAAGATTCAACAATATAACTAATAGTCTTTTAATAAGTCTTGGTAAAGCCTTTTTGGTATGCTGCCCAGAAACTAGGGAGAGAATAATTTTAACAACTGGATAACAAGTCCTTTCACAATACAGAGTCTTTGATTTTAACAAAATTAAAGGGCCCAATTGAGTTATTAGCTGATAGTTTATTAAAAATTACTTTGATGATTAATTTTTATGTGCTTTTTGGCTATAACTTAGAAATAGTTATGGAATTAAATGACATTGGTCCTTCCATTCCTATCTACTTATTTATGAAAACAAGATTTTCAATACATCTATAATAACAAAAAGTAATGATAGGACTTATGTTGAACACTGTTTCACATTAGTAATAAGAAATATCTATCCATTAATATTTAAATTATTTGAAGAAAACCCATACTTCTCACTGAGATGAATTTCTAAAATAAATATTTTAAAAATGATAAACATATATAACTGAGTCACTTTGCTGTACAGCAGAGATTGGCACAATATTGTAAATCAACTATACTTCAATAAAAAAATTAAAAAATAAAAAAATGAATAATTTTATCAAAATTTGTAATATGGATAATTTTCATCAGTTGTGTGCTACTAATTATCATAAATGCTAACTCAATCCAGAAAAGAAAAAGAGGTTAAACATTTTGACCTTTGTAGACACAGGACATTTTTAAAAATTAAAATTCAAATTATAGATATTTTTTGTTGCAGAAACTTAGAATCATCAAAAATATTTTAAAGCACGTGTATTTATTACTTTAGGATAAAATTCTTTGGGGGAAATGGAACAGAAATATGAGAATAGAAAATAATGCAGTAAATTTTCCAACTGTTAAATATAAAAATATATTTATATATATATTTTAAATGGTTATGGTGAGTAACAAATTACTATGGTAATTAAATGCTATTGAATAAATAGAGCATAGCAATTTTAAAATGTAAATATATACTATATTTTGAAAATTATATCCTTGGCAGCTATTTAAACATATGATGAAAAATTTTAGATGTTAACTTAAAAATTTTAAAACCACTAACTTACAGTTCTTCGTTTTCTCTCCTTTGTACTATAACTATTTTTTTTCAAATTTTATCCCCTTTATGAGTATGCAGGTGAATGAGGATAGGGACCATGTTTTCTAAGCTTTGTATCTTTTACAAAACTTTAATAAATTGTCTTGTTCATAATAGGAGCGCAATTCAATATTTACTGAATTAAATTATTTCTATTTTCATCAAAGGGAGTCATTCATTCCTCTTCAAATTGTTCTTACCTAGCCTACAGGTTAGTTTTTTCTACTACTGATAATCAAAACAACTGCTTGATGGAAATAAAATTTTGGTTTAAAATGTAACTCACATATTATCTTTAAAATGAGAATAGGAAAGATACTGTGAGAAGGGAATGAGTATATACAATAAACCAATATCAATTTTCTTAAATGTGGTTATTTTCTACATAAAATAAAACAACACAGTATTTGGAAATATACTTATTGACATAAAACTATAGTGTATACATACTATAAATATGTATACATTCATATAGTTTATGTATGTGTATACATACTAGTAGTGTATACATACTAATAAAACAAGTTTATTTTCATGATGATTCTTTCTAATGTGCACTCAATTAGAAAGCAGTAAAAACACCAGCAGATGGCTCAGAGTGGTTGACAATAAACCTTTTCTCTTCAGGTCACTAATACAGAATTGTAATGAAAAATTATATATACTTTACTCAGCACCTTTGCTTAGGACACTGTAAGCACAAGATATTGCCTGATACTCTGCTTTATTTGCTACGTTTGCAACAATAAGCTAGCAAGAAGAAGCAGCTTATGCATGTATACTGGTTTATACACTTTTGCAATTTTTGAGGCTTATCAAGGTTTGGTCTTGCCCTGTGATTCAATCCTATTAAATTACATTTAAATATGATATATAGCATTTTATTTTGTACTTAGTATTAGCCAAAGAAACAATATTACATATAGACCTCTTAAAAAATAACTTAGGCAAAAGCAAGTTTAAAAAATACAATAGAAACTCTTATAACCTACTTAGAAATATCAGGTATGGGTTTAAGAATTAGATAGCCTAATATCTCCCCTAATTCTTACCATTCCCTTGTCATCGTGAGACTGTTGCTTGAAGTAAGAAAATATTACCTTGAATTTATAAAACTTTTTCTTATTCAAAACAAAAAATTGGAACTATCTTATATATGACAGTCCTGTATCCTAACAGTATCTTCATGAATACTAATTCTAAGTAACATTTATTGAGCGCCCCCTTTGTACCAGACACTCTGCTTAGCACGTTACGTTTAATCCTCACAACAACTCTCTGAGGTAGGTATATGATTGAGCCCTCTTTACAAAAGAGGCCTACAGTTTGAGGTTCATGGAAGGAAAAAGATGCAGATGGGGATGTTTATACCCTGGTCTTCCTGAACTCCTCAATAGACTGAGCTCCTTGAGGAGGGGCATTCTCTTACTGTGTCTCAGCATGCATTACTGTGCTGATCGTGTAGAGGAGAGTGGGGAGAAGGAAGTGAGAGAAGATCCTTGCATTGGTGTCATGACAGTGGGCAACACTAGACCTAGCTGATGAGTGGCCAGACCAAGAAGTGTAATCATGCTCCGAGCAAGCTAAGAGAAAATCACATTTGTAAGGATGTTAGAGTATGAAAATAATTCCACAAGAATGATAGCATACTATGAAAATTAAACATTCAAACACATGTCTAATTTCCCTGGGATTAAATCTAATTAATAAGTACTGATATTATTATATATTATGATGAATATTGTTGAAAACCTAGGAGTATTTTTTTATCATGTTAAGCTAGTTCCTTTGTCTTAGCCTCTTATTTCATCTTAATGTTTCTTTTCAACTCACTTGTATCTCTGAAAGGAAAAAATTATGAAAGGGAAACAATGTATGCCATTTACATTTCTCTGAGGCAGAAAACTTCAGGGTCTGAATTTTTGGTATTTGTGGTCAATCAGAATAATTAATTAAAACTTAAAAGGGGTCTTTTGGGTTCTTTATTTAAACCTTTACTACTTTATTCTAAATGAGGTCAGGAATAGTGATTAAAGAATGTGAATAAGTCACATTCATCGCCTATAAATATGTTAAATTTCTTTACCAGTGCAGCTTTGGGCTTCTCAAAGGCCATCAGCATCCTGATGCTTCAGCATCCTGAAGAAGACAGGAGCCGCAAGATGAGCCACTTTCCTGCTTCTGCCCTATTCAGAGTCCCTACTTTTTTTTTTTTTAACAGAGTTCACAGTTTAGCAAAAAGGTCTACTGAACAATTTAAGCTCACTTTGACTGTGTTCTGAAGTCCTAAGTGAAAGTAGTTTATCCCAAATTGGCCCAGAGGAAACAAAAATCAAAGTGAAAAGAAATAATTTCATGTTGTTTGGAATGTCAAATTACGTAAAGGTAAACACCTTTGGTAAAAAAAAAAAAAAAAAAAAAAGGAAAGAAAAATAAAGGAGAAAAAGAAAAAGAAAAAAAAAACAACCCCCCACCAAGTGTTCAGTATTGTTTTTCCCACTCTTAAAGAAAACTTTTTTAAAAGTGCCTTTCTTTTAGGCACATTAAAGCAACTGTAAAAAAGATTGATTCAGTGCTCTACTTTGTGAGGAAAACAGCCTGGAGATACTTTAGCTCCCTGCTAAGCCTTTGGTATCCATCAGAACTGTATTTCCATAGCTGCAAAATTGTAAGTGAAAGTCTGTTCAATTATCTGTGTATTTCCAATTTGTCCACATAAAAGCACTTGTAACAGTGCCTGGCACATAGGTAGTGTACAATAAACGGTAGCAATTGCAATAGAACAGCTTAGATAGCATCCATATACTGCTAAGGCAAAAAAGGAAACATCAAATGGGATGATTGTTTTGTGTTAGGGAACTCAAGTCTTTTCAAGAAAATTAAAAAAGGATATTGATCAAGTCTGAAATTAAACATTCATGAATTTTCAGGAGGCTGCCTTCAGGATCTTCCAACCTTACCTTTTCAACTCTATTTTAAAACATAAGAATTCAGAAAATATTTTTTAACAAACAGAGCAATCTTTTACTTCCAATATCCTAGGTTAGACTGTTCTAACTTATTTGGAGTTTGAGGAGATATACAAAGTGTTTGATTTATCACTATTTGAGTATATTTTATAACACAGCTCAGAAAACCAAGCTGTGCTCAATTAAAAAGCAAGACAAACTATAGCTCAAAGGATTGAACCAGCAAGGAATTAACATGGGTTTATAATAGCTGTTAATATTAACTGATAACCCATGCTAAATGACCAGGTAAAACCTTTTAGTGTTTAATCTTACAAAAACCATTTGGTCATCAAAGTAACAAAAAAAAATTTTTTTCCCCAGATACTGAAAGATTTTGGTAAGTCTACCCAAAATAAAAGTTTTTCTTTATAACCATATTTTAATGTGCTTAATAAACTATTCCACATGAAAAATAACAGAAAAAACTTTTTAAGCACAACACAAATTCTAATGTGCAAGAAAAAAGCTGAGGGGAAAAATTGGAAAAGTTATCAATTTTAACATGGACCTTACTGCCACTAGTCATATCTCCTTTAGTATTGATATGAGGTCTGTGGGTAGGAAAATTCCAACTTAATCGTATTTAAATATGTAAATATTGGTTGTGTCTTCAGGTTTCTAGTCACGTGCAATGAAGCAATAACTCTGAAACTGCTTCAACTTCAGGATACTCTTGTTGTAAAGGACAGCTCTAAGAACATTAGAATGTACTTGCCATTTAGTGTACCAAAATGAGCTAGACTTTTTGGTTTACTTAATTATAGAGTCTTACCACCCAAAATAGATTCTCGAAGTTAAAAAAATACTTTCTTTGTAATATTTGATGACATTTCTGATCAAAGCCTATAACATCTCTTTAAAAAATAAAACAGTACTTCAAGATGTAGATATAAAATTCTCAAAAAAATTGTCATTTAAAAAACACCGCTTCTTTCCTGTTTCTGTACCTGTCAAAAAGCAGGTTATCTTTACACAGTCTCTGTAGCTCCAAGGAATTCCATTTCTACAGCAGCTTTTGGTGCTTTGGCTGAAGCACTCTTCTTTTGGAACTCTGCTGCGATTTCCTCAAAGGACTTTCCTTTGGTTTCTGGAACTTTGAAAAATGTAAACAGAGTAAAGGCCAGGACTATACCAGCAAAGAGGAAAAACACATAAGGTCCACAGAAGTCCTGCACAGAGAATAAACAGAGTTCCAATTAGCAGCTCTTCAACCTTATCTTCTGTTCAGTAAATTTGTACAGTATTGGGCTGCTTACCGCAATGTACTGGAAACACAGAGCTATAATGAAATTGCAGGTCCAGTTGCTGAACGCAGCTATTGCTAAAGCAGCAGGGCGTGGTCCTTGACTGAAAAACTCAGCCACCATGAACCAGGGGATGGGGCCTGGTCCAATTTCAAAAAAACTGACAAAGAGGAAGATGGCTGTCATGCTCATGTAACTCATCCAAGCCAATTTATTCTGAGGAGAAAACAGAAACAAAGCAAAAGTGGAACTGACATTGACTGCTTCTTCCTTTAGCTAGGTAGATTCTCATTGAGTTCAGAGATGACATAGCTCCCTTCTTGATGTGTTTATATTCAATTAAGTATAAGTTATTCTAGTCATAGACAAGTTTATTAGTCATCCTTAAATCTTTTGTGCTATAGGAAATCCTCTGGATTAGGATTTTCCATGACTCTTAGTCACTCTTTTCCTGCAAAAGAGGAAAAGCAAGGATCCAGTGACCTTTGCTTCTACTCATACCAAGGTTGCTAGACAGGATGCATGACCTCCTGTAAAGCAGTGGATGCTGGTGCTGGGCTGGAAAGGTCTAGGTGCTTGTCCAAGGTCACACAGGCAACCAAGTGGCAGAGCCAGGATTAGAACCTGGTTGGGCTAATCCCAGAGCTTGCGCTCTACTATTATATACACTGCCTCTCTGGGTAACAAGCACAATTTACCTGCTGATGTTCTATATTTAAACCCCTAAACTAATTCTCTTTTTCTTTACATTTCTCCTTTGTATTATATGCTGTTCCTCTTGCTTTATTTCGTAAGTCAATCTCAAACGTTTAACCTGCAGCTCAGAAGTGCTATCATATGGTAACCAAAAATCTCAGTGCAGGCACCAAACTCACCAGTAGCACAAGTCCCACCGACATGAAGATGGCACAAACAAACATCCCACTCATTCCGATTAAAAACAGAGAGCGGCGCCCTGCCTTCTCCACAAGGAATACCTAGGAAAATTTTAAAACACATTGGCTTTATACTTAAATCGTTTTTACTGCCAAAGAGATCATTTCAATTTATACAGCTGGAAAGAGGCCATTCTGTTATTCCGTTTTACAGATGTGGAACTCAGGAGGGGAGTGACTCTTGCCTGGGGTGGCAGAGCTGGTCTCAGTGAACAGAGGTGATTAACAAATACTGGCTTCCTTTCGTCACATTGATTTGAACAGGCCATTCTAGAGAAAGAACCATAGCATTACCACCACCTGATGTTTATCACTTTGGGTACAATATTTAGAGACTGGACATCTTGGATCTCTCCCAATATATTTCCTGTAGACTTAAAATACGAAGGTCCTACATAAAAATGACATTAATTTCCCTTCTGATAATTATCCTAAGTTATAATTGCAAGGGTTTGAGCACTGCAGACCCCTGAAACAGTACAACTGTTGATGTGTTAACTATTCTCATCCAACTTTCTTACTGCAAATAAAGTCAAACTGTTACCACTCAGGGGCAGCATACAGAATTTGATGGCCTTACCAAAATAGTCAGGTCCGCATTTTTCTGGTGAGCCTAAATGTACCTGGTGCTGGTAATGAACTATCCACTTGAAAAGATAAGACTTTAAAGCAAAAGGTTAAAGTGCTTTCTTATCCTAATTCAGGAGATTTGGCGTCGATTCCTTTGGTCTGTGGATCTTTGCACTAATGATTAAGATTTACAATTAGCCAGGACCAGAGTTTGTTGAATAGACTCTTGCTTGATCCTTGGAATACTGCCAAGGTTGGTGAGTCACACACACAAAAACTACCTGTCATAATTTCTCACTTCAGTGAGTAAATTGGTTAGGCTCATAAATCTATCAGTAAATCAACAGCAATCCAATACCCTTAGTATAGTGAGCTTTGGCTCTGAAAATATCTGAGAAACATTTCTTTTCACCTACAATGAAAGCCCCTTTCATCTCAGAGGCATTTCATATTAGAGTTTCAAATCACTTCCAGGTGGTAAGCAAGGAGCCACATTAAAAAAAATTTTTTTTTAAATTTTCTTTATTTTTTTGCTCTGTGGAGTCTTAGTTGCAGCATGCGGGATCTTTCGTTGTGGTGCACGGGCTTCTCTCTTAGTTGTGGTGTGCAGGTTTTCTCTCACTAGTTGAGGCGTGCGGGTTCCAGAGCGTGTGGGCTCTGTAATTTGTGGTACGTGGGCTGTCTTGTTGAGGCGCTCCAGCTCAGTAGTCGCGGAGCATGGGCTCTAGGGTGTGCGGGCTTCAGTAGTTGTGGCTCACGGGCTCTAGAGTGCAAGCTCAATAGTTGTGGCGCACGGGCTTAGTTGCCCCGTGGCATGTGGGATCTTAGTTCCCTGACCAGGGATCAAACCCGCGTCCCATGCATTGGAAGGTGGCTTCTTTACCACTGGGCCACCAGGGAAGCAAGGAGCCCACATTTAATTGTTGAGAAAAAAGTGGGAAAAACAAACCTTTCTCAAGTTCATAAAATTTCTCTATATATTTTGACTCTTTAATTATGACTTTTAAATCTGATTTGATGACACCATGTCAAGCTGCCAAGAAAACTGGAGGATTTCTTCAGGAATAAGGACTTTTACTGTGTCTGTTTCTTCTATTTCTGAACAATTATTGTTAATAGGATTATAAACTCTAAAACTATATGCCTTGAAAATTGAGTTGGACTCCCTCCTTGGGGCTAGGTGAGCACTAAGGAAGGGGTGTGATACAGGGTGAGATTTGGTCAGGGGACAGAGATGTCTACCTGACCTTAATTCTCATTTTCACTGCGGACACTGTACATTGCTCAGATCCTGGATACCTACTTGGAGCCACTCTTTCTCCTCTAGACCCATGCTGCCTTCCAGTTCCCTTTATATTCTTCCTGTTTTGTTTTCTCACTCAAGATTACAGGCTCCCTTATACCAGCTCATTAGTTTAAAAGAAAATATGGAAATGTGGAACATAATTCAGCATCGAGTTAGGAAAGTCTATCTCTTTCTCCAAGTACTCATCCAGAAAAAAAAGATTGATTATGTTCCTTCCAAATTGTTGAAATATTAATATGTTATCAGTACATAATCCTAATTGCACATCTTTATTTGAAAGGATACACGGAATTCGGTAACATTGGTTGATTTTGGCGAGAGAAACTGGATGACTGAGAGGCTGTCCTTTTTGTACTTCTTTGAACTTTAAAACAACTTTTTAAAAAGAAATATAATTTAAAATGTTAACTGTTATCTGTAGTCCTGGAGGGTTAATTAGACAGCTGATTAGAGTTGACTTTTTAAAATTATGTCAGTCATGCAAAAACTTTCACAGAATAAAAGGATGAGTTCAAAAACGGTATATTCAAAATAATCAAGGCTCTATTTTCAAAACAACTCCTCCCACTCCATGGGGCTGGCTGGTGGGGGGGAGGACAAAAATGGAATTCTGCAGTAGTTTTCTCTTTAGGCATTCTTAGAGTTTGGGTTACCCTGATCTTGATAACATGATGCTTTACATAGCAAATCCTGTTACACGTAAAATGTTTTAATCAGAGTCTCTATATGAGAAAAATATGTTGAAGTGGGATTTGCAAAAATATTATCTCAGGAGGCAAAAGAATGAGAATAGTCCCTTGGATTCCATCCTAGTACCAAGCCTTTATTGGTTTAGAGTGGCCTTTTGGATTGAACAGGCATTATCTCTAAAGGCATTTCTACGGAAGAACTGGTGTTCCCTTATTATCTGTTCTTCGTCTCTTTCCAAGGTCCAGTTCTGTTTAATGTGGTCTGGACAAACCTGCCTTTTGATCTAGGTAGCCAGGCTGTAATTTATTGACTACTCTAGGTAATAGTTAAAAGTCCATGTGCAGAGAACGAAAAGCAAGTGACTAAAGTAGATTGAGTATATAGCACTGTGACCAAAATTAAACAGCACAAGCTTTTTTAACATCTGCATTCAAAGATAAAAATAAGCTCAATTATCCTCATTTTAAAGTGAGTTACATTAGTTGGGAAGTTTGGGGGGTTTTGTTGTTGTTTTTTGTTTACTTTAATTCTTAGATTGTTATATTAAATATTATTACTGTCAATATACTGAATTGTTCCTTAGATAAGGTATTTGGTCTTAAGAAGAGTATATGACCTCTTCCCTTGTTGAAAAAAATTTTAAAAAGTATGTAATAACATTTGACATTTGAAAAAAGTTACATTTCAAAAATAGCAATAACATTTCAAGTTATAAACCGCTTCTATTCTGTCCTCTCATAATATCACAGTCATATACATCACCAGAAGCCATGGCCTTGTGAACTACCCGGAAGTTCTGCCCAATGGCCTAACATCATAAGAATTTACTGAATCAGTTTAATTTTGCTAGAGGCTTAGATATCTAATTGAGAGGACCATGTTTATTTTTAAAATGTTTTTTCTAAGATGTCAGGATAAAAATTTTCAACCATGGAAGGAGAGGATCTAGGATCCAATGTTGATAGAAATGACAAGCTGTTTGCTAATACCAAGGGGCTTAAGTACAGAGCAAAGGAGAAAGAGCCCAGGTATTTACACAAAAATACCAAGCGTCTGTGTCCCCAAGTGAGTTACTAATTCACAAATGAGTGACAAATGACATCTTCAGCGGATAAGGAGGACCAGTGATCCACCTGTTCAGTTATGCCTAATCTCAATGCGGTGGTTGGTTATTCACATATAGGACTCTTCCTGTGACCCACTTGGTTCTGTCTACATACCCACTACATGTGGACAATAAGTCATAGGTCACTTTTATATTACAAGGTTATTTTACTCCCATTTCTGGACTGAGGAACAAGCAGAATATTTATATAGAGTATTTTACTTACGGAGAGAGCAGTGAAAACTGTGTTGACAGCACCAACTCCAATGGTTGCATAAACAGGTTGGCTGATTCCAGCTGTCTGAAAAATGCTGGTTGAGTAGTAAAATATCTGCAAAATAATAATAGTTTAGCCTTAATCAAGAAGCCTAGCACTCATGGCTTTAAAGCAAGAGTTATTTTAGTTTGTTTATTTTTAGGTGTTTCAATGGAACCAGGGTCCCTAGAACTCCCAAAAGGCTTTATCCACCCTCTTCTTCCAGGGAAGGAGAAACCACAATCTTCCTTCAGTGTGTAAAGCTTCCAGTCACTTAAAAGTTCTCCTTATATTTAGCTGAAAACTCTACATCTGCACTTTATTTTTTTGTTAAAGTATAAAATACATGCAAAAAAGTACACATATCGTTTTAAGTGTACAGCTCAATTAATTTTCACAAACTAAACACACCTGTATAGTCTAGATCAAAAATAAGTCATTTCCTGCCCTCCAGAAGCCCCCTAAATGTCACCCTTTTTTCAAAGGAAACGCTTTCAACTTCTATCCTTATAGATAAATTTTGCCTAGTCTTGTACTTGATATAAATGGAACCACATAGTGTGTATTTTGTATCTGGCATCAACATTACGTTTGTTGGAATTATCCATACTGTTGTATTTTCAGGCTGTTCATTATCATTGCTGTTTAGTGTATAATTGTATTAATATACCACAATTTAGTTACTCATTCTACTATTGATGGGTATTTAGATAGTTATCATTTAGAGTGGTTATGAATAGTGCTGCTATGAACATTCTAGTACAAGCCTTTTGGTAAAATATGTATACATTTACACCTAGGAATAGAATTGTTGGGTTGTAGTGTATGCATGTTCTCAGCTTTGATAGATACTGCCAAACAGTTTTCCAAAGAAGTTGTGTCACATACATACTACTATATATAAAATAGATAGCTAATGGGGACCTACTGTGTAGCACAGGGAACTCTACTCAGTACTCTGTAATGGCCTATATGGGAAAAGAATCTAAAAAAAGAGTGAAACTGAAACTAACACAACACTGTAAATCAATTATACCTCAATAAAAATTAAAAAAAAAAGTTGTATCGATTTGTACTCTCACCAGTGTGTATAAGAGTTCTGGTTGTCATTGCATGTAACCCAAAATTTTCCACCAATCTCAGTGGATGGAGAAATCTGATTCACAACCTCCCTAATAGGCTTTATTATTTAGTTATGTCCTTATGTTTATAATAGTCTTTTAGATCATCTTTTTTGTTCTGTCATCTTCCATCAGTTCCTTTCCCACATAACATGTCCTGCTGCTGGTGCCTCTTCCTGCAGACATGGCTGACGCAGGAGGACTGTTCAGGCTGTGTTCAGTGAGGAGTGGATTACTCACTGCACACCAGCCCACCATTTTAGGATACCTGACAGCCTGTGGTTCGACACTTCCTGGCTGCCTCTGAGTCAGGCACTGGGATGCAAGCTAAAGCAGGGAGGTTTAGAGAGATTAAGTGTTGTGCTATTGGATATACAAGCAGAGCTGAGAGAGAGGATACAGATTTGGTCTCTGAGCCCCAAAGTTATAAAGAGTTAAGAGATAAAAAATGAATGTCAAGGACCTGTTAAAGGAGGATGGAGACCACAGCAGAGCGGCATTCACTTTGTGGAGTGAGGCTCAGGTCTTCTTTTGCTTCAACTCATGCTTCAACTTTTGCTTTCTTTGCTTCCCCCAAGTCTCTGCCCATGCATCAGTCACCCCCAAAGTGTCTTTGTGAATCTAGGATTGGCTCACTATAAAAGCCCAAACCACATTTTTAACAGCAATGAAAGGGGATAAGTGATTTTCTTTATCTAGTTTCTAAACAAATGCTTAATTTTTTTCTGCTAGTAGCTAATTGTCAGTAGAACAATTTTAGTCTGCATAATACGAGAATTTCAATTCAAAACCTAAATGCTAGCTAGTTTAGTACTCAGAATGTTTTTCAGTCATGTCTTTTCTATTACCCTTACTCACCAATATCATGTCAGTTCACTCTATTGTTTATTTTGTGTGCTATCTCCCCAAATAGAGTGCAAGTTTCTTGGATAGCAGGAAACTTCTTTGCACCAGGCTATTTGGTATACTTCATTTAAATAGACAGAGGGAATCATGGAATCCTTTTGCTTAGGCTATCAGAAATCCTAAATTTGATACTCAACTCTGGAAGCCCCTTGTAATTTAGTCTTCTAGTTATATTTATTCTCCTTTTCCCTCTTTTGTATTCATTATGACTTGCCTTTTAACCTTCATCATAGTAGACATGCAGACCATTGATTATTGACATTGAAAAAAACTGTAAGCTGATTTTAGAAGGCAGATGAGTCAAGACAAAAAATTAATGCTCATTCAATGTATTTGTTGTAGTAAGACATGTGATGTCAACATTTTAAAGTATCCTTTAGTTATTTAAACTCAAACCCCTTTCCTCATCTATCTTAATTCACTTTGCTCTTAAGAGTTAGGGGACGTTCTTAAACTTACCCCATTGATTCCAGAAAATTGCTGAGCCATGTGCAGCATCAATGCCACTAGAATAGGCTGTTGGTAGCTGGAATTGGTGAAGAGCTGAATTATGGAGACTTTCTTTTCACTTGATGCTTCTTCCCTTTCTTTTCTCATCTCAGTGATGTCTTTGGTGACATCATCACATCCTCTGAGTCTTTTCAAGCCTGTTCCCCAAAATGATCAGGTTGACACAACTCAGGTCAAAACAAAAATAAATTTATTTGTATTATGTTATTGAAAGAGCTACAGTTCTGCATAGCCCTTTCTGGTACTTAATAGCATGGGTGTTGGAAATTCTTTCTTGTTAAATTAAATCCTGCTTTTTTATTTCTCAAAAAAGCAGAACATTTCCCTTCATCTTATGACAAACAAAATTGTGATCCTCATTATCATAGAAGGATAATGTAGGAAAGGTCTTTTAGAAGTCTCTGTATGTGGATTTTCTGTTCGGGTTTGTGTGAATGTTTATGGTTGCAAAATGGCATGCACCAGTCATATTAAGTGATCTTGCATATTCTTCTTACATATAATCACTGACTTCATTTGGAAAGCACTGGTACCAATTTCATGAGTATCCATTCATGCACACTCTTTCTCATTAGCTGATAGTTCCAAAACAATAGGAAGAAAGTAAAACCACCCATAGACTTACTTTTCTTTGCTTTGGCTTCCTCATCCAACTTGATGTAAAGGTATCTGGGGCTTTCTGGACAGAAGAAGAGCAGCAAAGATTGCAAAACAGCTGGCACAGCAGACAGACCAAGCAGGATGTGCCACAGCTCATGATTGCCCAGGATAAAGTCGAGGCCAACGATCTGAAAAGTCAGGGAGGAAGCATATCAACTGCACATCACTTTGGATCTGCTTTCTGAAACAATTTGTTGAAAAAGCACATTGGCTATTTGATAGTAATCCCTGACAACTGTGACTCACGTATGCACAAGCATGCACAAGATGAAAACTACTGCTAGTGTGTCTCATCTGAACTGAATTATGGACTCCTTGTTTTACAAAGAATTCACCTAGATTTGTTTTCATTAACTCCTATGGGACATTTAGGATGAGAATCAACCAAACTTTTAAGCACACATTTGATATCTAAAACAACAGCAAAAATCGTGCATCTTTGGACCTTTGTTAAAAAAATTTCTTCTTACATTACCCAGAACTTAAATAGAATGGGGTTACATAGATAAAACAATTACTCTGATGAGAACTAGTTTTGTGATCCCTACTGCAAGTAGTTTATCCTCTGGATAGCCATAGGTTTGAGGTTCTAGGACTCCCTCTGAGAACGTAGGACAGAAGGAAAGAATACAGTCAGCTGAACAAAAACTGCTATTGTAAGCATTTGCATATTAAATTTGAGCAGGTAAGATGCTCAGAACAAAGGAAACCTGGGTAGGCAAAATTTTGAAATTTTTTATTCCTTGAAATATAAATGGAATAATTAGATTCTAGAATAGCTCCAGCAGTTCAAGACTTGGCTTACCAGGTCACCTCCAGTGCCAACCCCACCACAACTCCAAGGGGAAAAGTGAGGAGTGGAGTAGTAGTACTTTAGCTTTGAGCTAAAAAGCCTATGTCTCTATACCACCTCCACTACCACCTGTGGAACTGCCTTTTTCCTCTGTGTTGTTCTACAGTGAGAGTGGACAATCAGGGAAGGAGAAGTTGGGTAAAGTAGAGGATGGGTGAGGAAGGGGATGGGAGTTTTACCTGACTAATAAGAATGCCTGTGACAATGGCCAGCTGATGAAGGGCACCAATAGCACCCCTGAGCGTGGTTGGAGCAATTTCACCAATGTACATTGGAACCAAGCCTGAAATTAACCCTAAATGAAACATGAACATAAACGTTAAAGCGTAGCAAGGACTATCTCAATAACAATAATTTTAAGTACAGTCAATATTCTGCTGAAACTCCCTTCCTGAGTTCATTGGAAGGAAGAGCCCTTGTCACCAACAATTACACACCGTTTACGCAAAGAATGTTTGTTGATGCAACTCCAAATGAAGTTGTAGTTGGATATACAAAGAGAAAGGAATGGTTAGTGATGCATTTGGCAATTATTCATAGCATTGTCTTATTTAGTTAAAAAAAATCCATGTTAATATTGAGTTTGTACCATAATGCCTTAGGTTATCTTCAGAAAAGAGACTGAAGAATGCTTTAACAATATTCTTAAAAACACAATAATATTCTCACTCTAGATTTGTGGGATTAAAGGAAATTAGAACTTATCTAGGCCAACTTCTTTACTTGATAAAGGTGAGAAACAACTTAGCCAAGATCACAGTGCAATAGAGTGTTAGTGGAGAACTACAAGCCCTGTCTGAGTTTCCACAATGTGGAGGTGCCTCAAGATCACAGTTGAGTTGGCCAGGCTGAGGGGGAAGGTGGAAGGGGTTGAGGAACTCAGATGCTCTTCCCCCAGTCACTCCAACCAGAGCAAACCTAGCTTCTTTATTCTCTCCAAATAATAGGCTTCAGAAAAGATTTTATTTGCATAAAGACTTCTGGTGCTTAAAGGAATACTGAAATTTAAAAAGCTCTAGGGCATTCTGCCTTCTATAGTTTTCCTAGTTGCAGATGTAATCAGTCATGTTGGAAATGGTGGAGTATCTAGCCATTTGCTGAGTGCATAAAAAGGTCAGAGACTATCAATGAGCAAGGCTGAATGCGATGTTTGGCATTTTCTTAAGAATTTAAAAGTAAGATTTGTCAGAGACTTCCTCTTAGAGAGACGGCCTGCCTATCAAATATATAGAAGATGCTTTGAGGAATTGTTTCAATATTTTTTTTCAATATTTTTTAAGGCTTCAAATTGTTCTTAATATCACATGAACATTTACATGATTGATACAGCATCTGAATTTCTGCTTTTACATGTAACTCTAATGTGTGGTCTGTTGATCTTAAAGAAGAAGGGGGAAAAACCCCATTTGTTTGGTCCTATTCTAGGCTGTACTATTTTTCTGTAATGCCTAACATTATACCCCAAGAACAGAAAGTGCAGGTAAGCTCACAGGTCTGAAGTCACATGAACCTGAAGTCAAATTGTATTTCCTATAAGTTTTAGCAATTTTAATGCTCATAATAGAATCAGACGTAATTTTAAAAGGTGGTTGGAGAGTACAAGTTACTTGGCTATGCTAGTGATAGGTTGCTCCATGTTATGTTTACAGCATTTATTTTCAACTTTACCAAAAATATTTTGTAATTTTTTTCTTGCTATATTTTAAAAAATAGAGAGAAAAGATAGAAGAATCATGATTTGGACTTCTTTGATTGTGTTATTATTTGCATTTTACAGAAGAGGAAACTGAGTCTCACATTCAATTACTAAGGCCAGACAGAGACAGTGCCAGAATCGATTCACTCTGAATCCAAAGCTTTTTCCACAAGTGGGGTGACTCTTTACCTGGATCAAGCTACCCTTTCAGTTATTTTTATTAGCATTGAAAACAACAAAAAGAGACAAGTAATCTTAGACTTTTGTTTCAACTGATCATTGAAGATGCATGGAATTATAGTCTTTCCTCTTTGCAGGTAAAATTGTTAAAAATATTTTATACACCATTTTGTGCCCTCACCTTTCCTCTCCCACCCCCAATGGATATTATTAGTGGCTATGATTTGGGACAATGGGTGTCGCTGGGATTGAGAAGCAAAGATTTGACTATTTTAGAGAATGCACGATCCTCCCTTTCTGCTGATAAGTTGCTTCAGGTAGTTTGAAAAGCTGTCTCCAAGAAATAGTGATTCAGCTGTTTAGATGTGAAGTTCTTAGGAGGAGCAACCTTCCTCCATTCTGCACTCCTCTACCAACTGATTCTGCCTGATTCCCTCTCCCCATGGTTAGCACCACTTTAACTCTTCAACCAGCTACATGTGGAAGCATTTAGGGCTAGGGAATGTGGTGTGAGAGATGGGCCAGGATGTCAGGGTCTTTCCAGATAGGAGAGACAGAGACATCAGTGGCCAGGTAGGCCATAAGGGTAGAGTTAGGGGTCTGGGCATAGCAGTCTTCCACTGTCTACTGAACAACAGGAGTAATGATAACAGCTAGCACATTTGGCAGTTTGCTGTAGTCAGATTCTATGCTGAACACTTATTCTCACAAGCATCTCCAGGAGGTAGATACTGTTATCCTTCTCACTTACTGGATAAGGAAACAAAGTTAAATAATTTGTCTTAGATCATACGACTAGAAATGCTGTCATTGCTGTGGATAAGAATATACCCTTACAACTCCACTTACTGGTCCCAAACCTCCCTGACTCAGGACTACAACTTTATGTTACTGCCTTTCCCTTTCACAATGTCACTCAAGGCTCAAAAAAATTCCCTACATGTAACCACATCTGCCTTCAGAATAATTTTCAGGTGTGTGTATGTGTTTGTGTGGGAGTGTGCGTGTGTGTGTATGTGTGTGTGTGCATGACTTACCACAGTAGAGTCCTGATATGCCTCTTCCTGAAATTATAAGAATGTGAGATGGTCCCAATTTCGAAAACCCCATCAAGAGAGCTCCAACTAATGAGAGAATGTTTGCTACCAACATGGCTTTGATTCTGAAAATTTGAAAAGCAAGGATTATAAATTTAGCATCAAAACTTGGTAAAATTATTTGCTTTCAGAGCATGCTGAGATTTTTACCTAAGACTGAATATTTTAATTTTGCTGATAGAGCTAGTTGGGGAATCTTAAACCATGATTGCTACTTTGATCTGTCTGTGGGTTAAAGCATTAACAATAAGTAATATATATATAATGAGAGAATTTGGGTTGCATGTACCTGATCTCCACATTTTGATAGAGATGATTCAATTGTAATGATGACTGGTTTGCCTTAATATAACACTTCTGACACCTTTTCAAATAGTTAACAATTAAGTTTTCTAGAAGTTGATTGTTTTAAACAATAATTGCCTGGTGATAGCGAAATTTAATTCCGTAGTTGTAATCTATGACATCCCTTTTTTTTTCTTTTAATGGTACAAGTTTTTAGTTGATATAGATCATGAAAGGAACTTTCAAAGTTAAGTTTTCTTTAGTATGAATTATTTGGAAGTAAATTAAAACATGCTTTTACTTTAAGCCTTATCATAGAGAACTATAGTTATCCCTATTTTATCATTGTATGCCAGCATATTTCCAGAATCTATGAATTAATGTCAACCAATGTAAAATATGTAATAAAGCTGACAATAGCAACAAAAACATCATTTTCAAAATTAATCATATGAAAATTGACATTTGCAGGTATCTGATACTCTTCCTCCTGTTAAATGGGAAAGTGAGGTACACAAAAACCTTCTTCAAAGTTCAGTCGATGCTAAGGCCAATAAAAGAATTTGAGTGAACAGGTGTGAAAATTTTTGTCCCACAAAGAAATGTAGGTATCTTGTTATGCTCTATTTCAGTGTTTCAAACTTTAATAGGTGAGCTTTTTCTAAGCAAGTATCTTAAACACCAAACAGATTTTTTTTTTTTCTGGAAAATAAAACTATATAATCTCATACTGCAATGATTGCCCAAAAAACCATGTGATAGGCTGGATAATACCCCACAAGAGTCCACATCCTAATCTTCAGACCCTGGGAATATGTTACTTTATATGGCAAAGGGATTTTGCAGATTGATTAAATTAAGGATTTTGAATTGAAGAGATTATCCAGTCGGGCCCAATGATGTAATCACGACTATCCTTATACTAGGAAGGCAGAAGAGAAGGTGATGTGATGAAAGAAATAAAGCTTGTAGTGATGTGCTCTGAAGATGGAGGAAGGGGCCACAAGCCAAGGAACAGAAATGGCCACCAGAAGCTGGGAAAGGGAAAGGAAATGGACTCTTCCTCAGAGCCTCCAGAAAGAATGAGCCCTGCTGACACTGTGACTTCAGCCAAGTGAAACTGAATTTGGGTCTCCAAAACTGTAAGGAAACAAATTTGTGTTGTTTTAAGCCATTAAGTTTGTAGTAATTCATTAGAGCAGTAACGGCAAACTAGTATATGCAAGTTATCAACTACCCAGAGACAGGTAAAAAGAGTGCTTTAGAGCTGACCAGCTTCAGAACTGCATAGTAGAAAAAGACAGGGGTGTTTCTCTGTGAAGTGCTTTTTCTTTACACAAGGACAGAGGGCAGGCAAATTCAATAATTTACCCTAGGAAACTGTTACTAGCTAGCTAATAGTATATTCCATTAGGCGGGAAAAAGATAAAAAGTCGTAAAAGAGATAGATAGCCTGAAAGTATTTTTGATGCCGGATTGCTCTAAAGTCCCTCTTCCTTACTACCGGTGGATGCTGGAGCACTCTATACACCTTAAAGGATTTTAACTTCTGCTCAGACGTGAGAAATGGCCAAGAATAAATAATCTAAAAATACACGAAATGGTTGAATCAGGGAGAAAGAAATATATGTCTAAGTATATTTCTTTAAATCTTGCTCTAAATACTTCTGTAGGCATAGGCTTCTTCATCATCATCATCATCTACACTTGCTGCCTGCTCACTTTGTGCCAAGCAGTGTACTAAACCTTTTATATTCATTTTAATTTAATCCTTACAATAATGCCACGAGGGAGGTATTTTTTTCCCCACATTGCAGATGGAGGGAAACGTCTTAGAGAACTGAGGTAACTTGCTCATTTTCACATAGCTATTAAGTGACAGAGCTGGGATTTGATCTGTGTGAAACCAAAGGTTAATGCTTTATTTTGGTGAGTTCCATTTTTGATACAAAAGGAAGAACATATTCAGAGGCAAGCTGTGTATACCTTCCTTCACTCGTGGTAGTGTGGATTGCCCAGATCATGGTCTCCCCCACCTTAGCCTGGTACTTAAATTTTAAGTAAAATTTGACTTTGAGAACCCAAATCTATAAAATAGTGGCTATAGACATCTATTGACTATTAACACAATTACAAGGAAAGATGTTTTTTAAAGCAGTAACGGAAAAGTACACTTTTATTTACTTTTAACTAGTAGAGCAATGACCCTGGCAATAAGGACTATCATGTTATTTCTTAGTGAATCTCCCTAGAAAAATAGTTTTGTGAGAGAGACTGAACTATTTTGTCTTAATTTTGAAGTTAAAATTATTAGTTTTAGGGCTATTTTCAAGGAGGATCATTTTTCTACCGAGAGTTGGAGGAAGTCTCACTTTAGTTCACAATAAATAATTTGATAAATGGTCATTTGACATTGTTTTGGGGTATGACCATTGTTGATGCTAAATCCTAAGACCGTTTTTTTTTTTTTTTTGGCTGTGCTTCGTCTTAGTTGCAGCACGCAGGATCTTCGTTGTGGCATGTTTTAGTTGCAGAATGCGGGATCTGTAGTTGAGGCATTCAGGCTCTTAGTTGTGGCATGCATGTGGGATCTAGTTCCCTGACCAGGGATCAAACCCGGACCCTCTGCTTTGGCAGCACAGAGTCTTACCCACTGGACCACCAGGGACGCCCCTAAATCCTAAGACTTGAGAAGACATGCATCCTGATTCCATCACCAGGACACTAATTAAATGTTTTAGAGTAAGTCACTGTATTGTTAGAATCTCGTCTTTAAATGAGGGACAAGGGCTTAAATTTTTTCTTCAGTGATGAGAAGAAGTATAAAACATCAATAGCTGCTAAAAGAGTCGGTCTATCCATATTTAAAAATTTAACTTAGCTTTGCTTAATTTTATTTATTTTAGACATAATTAATCTAGAAAAATTTCCAACTACTGCTTAAACCAACTTGGTGCAAATTGAAATGATTTTTAAATTTTTAAAATAATTAAAGCCAGTTAATGACCTGCATAATTTATGGATACTGATTTAAAGATCAGCTAAACACCAGTAAGTTGATAAAAATTTGAAGAACTGACCATTTTCTTTTATGGTAGAGGAAGTCCCTCTCAAATAAGAGTAAGAATAAAACTTGCATTACCATGCTACCCATTACTTAAGAGAAATTCTTACAGTCTTATTATACGAAAGCTCCAGTACAAGAGGAAGAACTTATCAGAATTTAATAACCAGAGAGGGAAAACTATAATTTAAAGTAGGAATTTTAGGACTTCCCTGGTGGTCCAGTTGTTAAGACTCTGCACTTCCACTGCAGGGGGTGCGGGTTCGATCCCTGGTCCGGGAAATAAGATTCCTGCATGCCATGTGGCATGGCCAAGAAAAAAAAAAGTAGGGATTTTAATAATTAAATGAGGGACTCCCCTGGTGGTCCAGTGGTAAAGAATCCGCCTTCCAATACAGGGAACGCGTGTTCGATCCCTGGTCAGGGAACTAAGATCCCACATGCTGCAGGGCAACTAAGGCCACGCGCCACAACTACTGAGCTCGCGTGCCTCAACGAGAGAGAGAAAACCCGCACACCACAACTAGAGAGAAACCTGAGCAGACTGTGTGCCATAACAAAAAAGATCCTACATGCCTCAACAAAGATCCTGTGTGCTGCAACTAAGACCCAACGCAGCCAAAAAAAAAAAAAAAAAAAAAAAAAAAAAAATATATATATATATATATATATGGAAAATAAATAAATACAATAAATAAATATTAAAAAAATAGTTAAATGAATTGTAATCCAGTATTACTACGATAGTTGCCTATATCATTTAGAACTTTAAAGGTTTTTGCATTTTCTAAATTTTCCATATTTGCATGTTTTTATCATGAGAAAAAAAGTGATAAAAGATGGATACAAAGAGCAGAAAATAAATCTAAAGAAATAACCGTTTTATTTTCTGTTTTACTTCCTCTCTATGGGGGTGTGGGGAATCCAAGAGCTTTAGTACATCACATGACTAAATGAAATTTGAGTGTAAAGGAGTTCCACTGATGTTTTTAATCCAAAACACGTAATAGAAACCAAAGTAGAGAAATGGAGACACCACTTGCTTCATCTGTGGTTGGGGCTTTGAGATAAAAGGAGCAGCAGCTAGAAACCCCATACCAAGTATATTGGGCAACTGGGAGCTGGGGATATTGACTGGACCTTAGGACCTGACTGATCCAAATGTCAAATTCTAATCCGAAAATGAAAACCTGAATGTCTGAGGAATGGAGCAATTTGATGAAGCCAACAATCGACTCCCAGGTTAAAAATTCCACGCTTGACTCCCCACTGAGTTCCTGAGTAAACCACTTGTGCAGTGGTTTCTCAATATGTTTTACAAGTTACAAAGTCAGAGAATCAGAGAGATTATCTAGAAATACACACCAAACTCACTTTTGCTGTAAATGCCTCCACTATTAAGCCGATGGTTGCAACAGATTTCTCCATTATTTGGTCCAATACCAACCTAACTCATAGGGTCGTGAGTTGAAAAAACAACTCTGAAACTACTCCACAAAAGGAAAGATGATTTCTTTCTAAACAAATTATGACACCCAAAATACTGAAGTTTCTGTGTTTATGCTTGTTTATGAAATTTGCCTACCTTCCAAGCTGGTCCCCAAGCAACCCACCAAAGAATGAGGCAATCATTCCACCAACTGGAAAGCTGGACACAGACAGGGACCAGAACATGGTGATGAGGCTGGCAGATGCCACAGGCTCTTCCTCAGCCCAAGGGGTTGGTGTTGGGACCCTTAGGAATGGGCTTGTGGGTAGTTCCTCTGTAGTGTTGATAGCATAGCTGTTGATAGCTTTTCGGTCATCAAGCGGAACACCCAAAACATGTCTATAATGGGTTATTATTACCTAAGGAGATAAAATAAAGAAAAATAGCTCCAATATTTCAAACATTCTGTATATTTTTGTTTTTCCTTTAAAATATTTGTTAGGTGTTTAAACAGGATTATCTCAATTATGTGTGTTATACACATACTAACGCGTATAGTTGTTTCAGTTGACCGTATCCTATGAAACAGAGGTCACAAATTCCAGTGCCAACAGGAACCAGACAGGAACAAACAAGTGAAGGAGGCAAGAAGGATCTTGATGACTAGAGGACTGAAATACTGTCTGTAATTTTGAGAATGTAATAGTGAGTTGGCAGAATTTATTTGTCCCATCTGAAGGAGGAAGTTGCAATGTGAGACTAGTGTTGCATGACCTTTAATTTTTTTTTTAACATCTTTATTGGAGTATAATTGCTTTACAATGTTGTGTTAGTTTCTGCTGTATAACAAAGTGAATCAGCTATACATATACATATATCCCCATATCTCCTCCCTCTTGCACCTCCCTCTCACCCTCCCTATCCCACCCCTCTAGGTGGACACAAAGCACCGAGCTGATCTCCCTGTGCTAAGCGGCTGCTTCCCACTAGCTATCTATTTTACATTTGGTAGTGAATATATGTCCATGCCACTCTCTCACTTCGTCCCAGCTTACCCTTCCCACTCCCCATGTCCTCAGGTCCATTCTCTACGTCTGAGTCTTTATTCCTGTCTTGCCCCTAGGTTCATCAGAACCATTTTTTTTTTTTAGATTCCATATATATGTGTTACCATATGGTATTTGTTTTTCTCTTTCTGACTTACTTCACTCTGTATGACAGACTCTAGGTCCATCCACCTCACTACAAATAACTCAATTTTGTTTCTTTTTATGACTGAGTAATATTCCATTGTATATATATGTGCCACACCTTCTTTATCCATTTATCTGTTGATGGACACTTAGGTTGCTTCCATGACCTGGCTATTGTAAATAGTGCTGCAGTGAACATTGTGGTACATGTATATTTTTGAATTATGGTTTTCTCAGGGTATATGCCCAGTAGTGGGATTGCTGGGTTATATGGTAGTTCTATTTTTAGTTTTTTAAGGAACCTCCATACTGTTCTCCATAGTGGCTATATCAGTTTACATTCCCACCAACAGTGCAAGAGGGTTCCCTTTCTCCACACCCTCTCCAGCATTTATTGTTTGTAGATTTTTTGATGATGGCCATTCTCACTGGTGTGAGGTGATACCTCATTGTAGTTTTGATTTTCTCTAATGATTAGTGATGTTGAGCATCCTTTCATGTATTTGTTGGCAATCTGTATATCTTCTTTGGAGAAATGTCTATTTCTTTAATTTTTAAAGAGAAGCCAGAAATCTGGATTTTTATGTAAAATTCTTCAAGTTTTAAAGGTTGGCAACTATCCAAATTGAAAATATCCTGAAGTTTGAAAAGATATATTTTCACTCCACTGTTACCCCTGCATAGCAGGATTTAAATTGGCTTCTGTAAATATTTTAATAGAAACATAAAAGTAGGAATAAGAATAAAGATTGGGAAAGATGAGGCCAAAAATAAAGTTGATATACAAATTCAAACACTAGGTGCTGTATCCTTGCTTTAGGTGAGCTCTAAGTTTATTAATAAGCTTCCTAGCAGCCAGTGAAAAGAGAGGAAAACAGTCATATATACTGGTGAATTCTGAAGATCAAAAACAACTCAGTAGTACCTGAGAAGGTGTTGAGACCTGAAGGAAGTTTCTTGTATGGGTCCTCACAGAGTTCAGTATGTAACAGAATAAACAACGTTCAAAACTAGATTTCACAGTGCCATATTTTATAATGTGTTTCAGTAGAGGTAAAGATCAAACAAAAGTATAATCGAGTAAAGGCACATCCTTCAGGCTCTCTTCCTTCTGTGTCATTCCTCTTGATGATTTGGTCACTATTCAGCAGCAATGAGCTGGGAGGACCTCTGACAAGGACCTGGAATGCAGCTGCCCTAGGTTGCCAGTCCTGGGCAAAGTCCTATGTGGTAAAATCAGCTGATGAGGGAAAGAATGATATCCTCTTACAATAAAAGAGGTCTGATCCAGACATTTACCTCATGGAAGGCCACTCTATATGGATAATATACACAGAAGAAAGGCTGAAAAGAAATATCCCAAATGTTCTCAGCAGTTTGCTCTACATGAAAAATCATGAATTTTTTTCTTCTAAAACTTTCTGCAACAGGCATGCATAGTTTTCATACTCGTAAAAAAAGTGTGACTTTAAAATACCCTAAAATAATTCCAAATGTCATTCTGCTAATAAAAACAAATGGGCCTGAATGACTCTTCTTACGTAAGGGCCTGAATGACTCTTCTTACTTAATAGTGTTTAAGCAGCTCTTTCCATACAGAAGGAAGGGGTTATAGAGAGGGCACTAAGCCGGATGTGAATGGGGGATCTCTGTGTTTAGGTCTGGCTCTAGGACTTGGATTGGAGGAGGGGAAACCTTAGATTAA
Source organism: Balaenoptera ricei (assembly GCF_028023285.1). Classification (NCBI taxonomy): domain Eukaryota; kingdom Metazoa; phylum Chordata; class Mammalia; order Artiodactyla; family Balaenopteridae; genus Balaenoptera; species Balaenoptera ricei. The sequence goes on from NC_082642.1 coordinate 65,844,920, forward strand.
TTTTCCCTCCGAGATTGAAGAGGATGCTTTAAACAAGGATTTGAAAAGTTCTCCCACAAGAAGAGAAAAGGTTCTACCAATTCCAAATTTCAAGAATCCTGTTAAATTAGCATGTGCTGTTATCACCCACAGAAAAAATAATATGGCCCCCAGAGTTATTCCCTAAGTCTCTCAGCCTTGGCAAGGGCTGCCACACTCATGATGCTATGTGGTACCTAACCAGGGCACATCTTTTAGCTCAAGGAGCAACCCTTTTCAGCAGATGGACTGTGGCAAGTACACACTTCACACGTTCATACCCTGCAGTCTCTTACATTTTCCTTGGAGTCCAGTGTCGTAAGAGAAGCAGATGAAATATGATGGATTCATAGAAGGCACCGAACAAATGCTTGTACCATCACCTTATGCCACCCCTTCCCCTAGCTTCTCTTCTCTCTCTCTCTGTCTCTTTCTCTCTCTCTTCTTCATTCACTAAACACTTTATTGTTTACATCAATCATTGTGCTTGGCACTGGTGCCAGGAAGAAGAATAAGACATCAATCCCACCCTAAATGACCTGACAGTCTGATTCAGAGCAGAGGGGACGAAGTCCTGGTTTCCCCACTTATAGGCTGTGGGATCGGAGAAAAATGACATCCTTCTCCTGTCTATTTCACTGGAAACCAGAGTAGGGATGCACAAAGTAAATGAGAAAAATGATAGAAATTATTCAATATTTTTAAAAAATACCCATTCAAATAGTCAACATGGAGAAAACCCAAACTTTGTTGGCCTTCTTGACTATTATTTAAAAGTTTTGTATTATTTTACTTTGGGTCACCTATGGGAGACAGGAGTACGGGGAAGGACTAGAATCTTGTTAGTGTTAGGGCTCCTAAGTGTTTTGTTTGCTTGTTTGTCTTTTTTTTTCTTGTGATGAGAACTCAGGATTTACTGTCTCAAAAACTTTCATATATAACATACAGCAGTGTTAATTATATTTATCATGTTGTACATTACATCCCTAGTACTTATTTATCCTATACCTGTAAGTTTGTACCTTTGACCTCCTTCATCCAATTCCATCCCCTCCCCTGCCTACCCCCCACCCCCGCAGGGTTCCAAAATGTTTTGATCTGGACAAGAAATGGGCATAATAAGGTTGTTGGGCGAGTCAAATGGGGGAGAGCATATGTTAGTGCCTGACGCACAGTGAGTTGGTGCTCAATACATGTTTGTGCACTGAAACAACCCTATCCTTCCATTGTTTCCTCTTATTCCCTGGCATTTCCATCTGTGCGTCTGGGAGCTCTGAATGCATGCTTCAATCAGCTCTTAAGTTTTTTTAAAAAAAATCCTTAGGCATGTGGTATTCTAGCTGGAGTTTTCTGTGAGCTCAGCGAATAGCTGAATCAGAGATCAAGGATTATTTATTACTCTTTCTTTTTCTGTGAGGGTTTTAAAGTGAGGAGTCAAGGCCAAGTTATCAGCCTTGGAACCATGCCTGTGGAACCTGACAGAAGACCAGGATTATCCCGTGTTCCCCACGTGGACACACCTTATCTCTCTGCATGTGGAGCAGATACCTTTCTGTCACTGTTAGAAATTGCCAAAAAGAGAACTTGTGCATGTTTCACTTGCCTGTTGAGGTGCATTGATCACGCCAATGTCATATCCAAACTGGAAGGAACCCAGCACGGCAGTGAAGACAGTAAAAACCAAGGTCCTGGTGACCTGTGGGGAACGAAACACAGGGCTGGGAAACACCAGGCAATTCCAGTTACCATCGTCCCATCACTCTGCAGCTTGGACTTCTGACAGGCTCCACTGGCTGTTTCTTGCCCCTTGATACTCATTCACTGTGTGCCCTATGCTCCTGGCAGGGCTCATTCATATGGGACTGTGGGGTCACCTTTCATTTCCCCTACACTGCTAAAGCAGCAAAAATCTGGGACAGCTTCGTCCAGGGGAGGAACCGGACATACTTTCCCATATATATATGTGTATATATTCTTTTTTTTTTTTTTTTAAACATCTTTATTGAAGTATAATTGCCTTACAATGGTGTGTTAGCTTCTGCTTTATAACAAAGTTAATCAGTTATACATATACAATATGTTCCCATATCTCTTCCCTCTTGCATCTCCCTCCCTCCCACCCTCCCCATCCCACCCCTCTAGGTGGTCACAAAGCACCGAGCTGATCTCCCTGTGCTATGCGGCTGCTTCCCACTGTATATATTCTTTTAAGCTTCAAAATCAGGACTGTGAACTAGAATTGCTGCTGACTAAAGGCCACTGCCAAGATAAAAACAGTTTTAAAATAAAATTTTAAAAATCATTGAAAAGTCAAATAAGACACCAGTAACAAAGAGATAGGGAGCTCTGCTGGACGTTGCCATGATACAGAAACACCTCAAAACTCATCTAAGAGGCACCACAATCCACATCAACATCTAGGTAAAATAGTTTTCAGGATCTGCAACTTGTTGAACCTAGAGTTGTGAATTAAGGGATATTATTTTCTCCCCAACTTCATGCAGCTACAAAAAACTGTAGAAAGTGGCAGAGCATCCATCCCTTTCAACTTATAATTACATGTCTAACCATCTTAGAGAAATCATATCATGCATACAGAGTCACGTATATGGATATGTGACGCAGCATTTTTGTGCATGTTATAGCAAGAATTGTGGAAAGAATCTAAATGTCATTCAGTGGAACGGCCAAATAGATTCAAATACATCATGATACATACAACACATTATGCTGCAGTTAGAATAATGTGATTGTTATATACTGACTTTTTAAGTGACAAAGGAAATTGTGAAATCTCATTATTTTTTTAAAAAGACTTAAACCTAAGTGTTATTTGATTTGTGTGTGTTTTATGTAATTCATAGAATATTTTCTTGAAGAACAAATAACAAAAGGATGACCTTTGAGGAGGAATGTGAGACTGGAGAGGTGGGGTAAAAGAGTATTTTTCTTTTATTTATATTATTATACATTTTATAAGGAAAATATTTCATGTAAAATTATGTAATTTGAAATTTTAAAGTAAATGACATGAAATATAGCAGGAACTTTGTTGAATGAATGAATGAGTCATATCAACACAGCGTTTAGTTCCCACTCTGATACTTAGTGGGTATGTGACCCAAGCCACTTTCCCTATATAATCTTCAGTTTTTCTCTAAATTGGCAAATAATTATAAATCCCCCTACTCCAGCATGAAGAATAGCTAATTAACCAGACCTCCATATTCCCCAATTAAGCTGGAGATCAGAAGTTTCACAGTGTCATCATCAACAAAGTATTATCACAGTACCACCCTGAGAGCCCTTGAAGTTACTGTCTAGTGGTCCTAAAACCAGACTTTACTTGAAGAGCTTATTACATGTGTAGCTTCCTGGGGCTCACCTCAGATCTACTAGCGGATTGGAATCTCTGGGGTGAGGATTGGGAATCTGTATGTTCCCTCTCTTTCTACTAATTCAGAATTAATTGCAGGTGGCACCTATATAGACTTTCCCTCCCAGTAACTTTGTTCCCTGAAAGACAAGACATCAAAGCTGACCCAAATTATATGCTAATATGATATATATATATATCTCCAAAGAACCATATAATATCATATAACTATGAAGCATATATATAATATCTTATATATCATATAATTATATAATTCACATTTGTATTTATTAGATATAAATCATATATACATATATAGTTATTTATTAATAATAGTAAAATAATTATAAATAAAATATATGTAAACAGTGCACATGTGCGAGTGCTTGCACACACAAATACACACACACAGTATGGTTATGGTGTGTGGGATTACCAGAGACTTTGAATTATCCTCTAAAATGGAACTGGAGACATCTAAAATGCAGTGGCTCAGGCAGCCAAAGCTAAGATGAGGTTCCATTCACTTGGTTGGTGATTTCTCCTTAAATCCTTTTTCCCTTTAAGCTGTTTCCAAGGACAGAGAATTTCATCCCATTTACAGATAGCATCATTAGTAATGAGGGGACCAAGAAGTGCCTTAAGCAGGCTTTAACCCCCTTCTTGATAATCTCCATTACTACAATCTGGACAATCTGATGTTAGGTGCAATGCAAACACAGCTTCAATGCCTAATACTGAATATTTTGCCTACTGCATGCCATTCACGGCGGTATGTGTATTATGTCATTTACCTGTAATAGTTTTCTCTTGTTGCTATTACAAATAACCAAACAAAGCAGTGGCTTAAATAACACAAATTTATTATTTTACCGTTTTTGTAGATGAGAAGGTCTGACACTAGTCTCATCAGACTAAAATTTAGGTGTTGGCAAGCTGTGTTCCTTTCTGGAGGATGTAGGGGAAAATTTGGGTTGATGGTAGAATTTAGTTGCTTGTGGTTGAAGGACCAGGGTCTGCGCTAGCTGTAAAGCAAGGGCCATTCCCAGCTCTGGAGGCCACAGCGTTCCTTGATTAGTCGTGCCCTTCCTCCATCTTCATAGCCAGAATCTCCCTATCTCAAGGTCCATAACGGTAATGGCATTTGTAAAGCCCTTTTTACTACGTGAGGTAACATATTCACAGGTTCTGGGGACAAGGTTGTGGACATCTTTTGAGGACCATTATTCTGCCAACCACACTCCTCATGACAGTACCATTAGTATCCCTATTTTATAGATAACTAGACTAGTTAAAGTCTTACAGCCAGTAACTTGTATTGATAGAATAATGATTTGGATCCAGAACTTATGCTTTTAATTACTTGGTTATTTTGCATTTCTCATTGATCAGAAACAAACATTCACAAGCCAAACAGGTCTGAAACTCTAGGATCCTAATCTTTCTAAATTGAAAAAAAAAAACTAAGCGTGCGCATATTTATAGGATTTGCCGATTGTGATGCTGAAGCAAATCACCAAACACCGACCAGTTCCAAGCGCATTTTCCATTTTCCCACCACTCACCACACAAATCCCCTCCTTCCTCACACACCCATAAAAAACTTCCGTGAGGTTTCTGATGAAAATCAAAAAGGGCTACTCAACTGCTCATCTGTAGCTCAGCTGAAGAAGAACCTCAGGTCCTACCCAACACCAAGCCCAGGGCTATGATATACTTGCCCAGTTTCATCCCTGCATCTCCTTTTCTTCCGTGGCAGAGCCTCCCAGCACTTGTTGTCTTAGTGACTGCCCCTCCCACTCCATCCCTGGGCTTCTGCTCTCCGCTGGCTCTCTCTTCCTGTCCCCACCAGACAAGCATTTGGTTCCTTTCTTCTTATTTTGAGCCCAACTGGTGAGCAATGGTGAGCAGCGGTGCTACAGAAATGGAAGTTGGGGATGAAGGTAGTGGCTGCAGCAGATCTGGTCCCCTATAATCTCCATCAGCCTTCCTCTTCCACTCCAAATGACAGTCTCAGTCACAACAGTGTTAGCTGTTCCTTCATTGCTTTGACAAAAATGTAAGCTAATTTTCAAACGTAGAAGATCTCTGGAACTCCTGTCCCATTACCTTCCAATCAAATTGTTCTAAGTCATTGCTATAGAAATATTGGAGCTGCCCCCAAGATCACTTTCTCACATTAGAGGGATAACAAAAAAGCCGCTGTGAAGGAGATAAGAGAGGTTTTAAACATTTAGAAATCTTAGGGTGTTCTTGAAGTCTTTGTCCTCTGGTCTTCCTGGCTTCTTTTTCAGTGTTGGCTCTGGTACTGCCACCCATGGCCTGCAGTTCCCCACTTTAACTCCTTGAGATAGAAATTTCATCCAAAAAATTGTATGAGTAATTAAATTGGTAATTAATTTAAGGTAATTAATTGAGTAATTAAAGTAGCAATCAAAAAAAAAAAAGAAAAAAAAGAAATTTCGGGGCTTCCCTGGTGGTGCAGTGGGTGAGAGTCTGCCTGCCAATGCAGGGGACACGGGTTCGAGCCCTGGTCTGGGAAGATCCCACATGCCGCGGAGCAACTAGGCCCGTGAGCCACAACTACTGAGCCTGCGCGTCTGGAGCCTGTGCTCCGCAATAAGAGAGGCCGCGACAGTGAAAGGCCCGCGCACCGCGATGAAGAGTGGCCCCCACTCGCCGCAACTGGAGAAAGCCCTCGCACAGAAACGAAGACCCAACACAGCCAAAAATAAATAAATTGATTAATTTTTTAAAAAAAGAAATTTCATCCAAAAAATTGTATGAGTAATTAAATTGGTAATTAATTTAAGGTAATTAATTGAGCCATTAAAGTAGCAATCAAAAAAAAAGAAATTTCATCCAGTTGGTCAGATAAGGAGCAATCTCATTTATTTTAAGCGGGCCACTTGGATTCCCAACCAAAGTGATCATACCAAATATCAAAGTCTGTGGAACTGTTTGATTGCATTTTCTTTTTTGTTTTTGTTTTGTACCTCTTATTTTCAGGTTTGATTTCCCTCTCTGAACTCCATTTTGAACTGGCTCTTCACTTCCCATCATTTCTTTTTCCATTGTGAAATAAAAAGAGATAACATTTGTAGTTAACCTTCTTTGTGGTTAGACTTGGTCAGAGAAAGTTTTGTTTATGAGAGGGAAAATTTCTGAAAACTACTAAACAACTTAGTTTGAATTGGCCCATTAACCTCCATTCATTCAATCTAATATCCAAGAGGTTGACTCAAGGATAGGTACATAGGAGCCAGTGAAAACGGTGAGAACTTAGAGAGGAACTTACTCTTGTCCAGGCTCTGTGTTCTAAATGGTTTGCCTGTTCTCTCAACAACCTTGTAAGTGGAAATTATTATACCATTTTACATATGGGAAAAGGTAATGATATGGAAAGGGTAATGAACTCATCTAAAGGCCATATATCCACCAAGTGGCAGAAGATATTCAAGCCTTTTCTCTCAACTTCTTCATAGGCAACAGGGTATTAAGCATGCACTTTTAGAAAGACTGTCTTAATTTGGAGCTTAATAATTTTAGGTTAAAGAAACTATGTTCTATATCCAATTAAAAATATGCTGCTGGATAAATGTCGAAGAGTAGAATGGGCAAGTGGCTGAACCTTAACATAAAACTAATGTGGTGTTTATTTTGTGGCTTAGAAATCAGATGGAGTCTATTAGGAAAAACAAATAGGCTTGGGAGTCAGAAAACCTGGAAGAGTCCCAGCTAGGCCCTTAACGTCCCCAAATCTCAGTTTCTTTACCCTGCAAATGGGTATAATAATAGTTAATGCATAGAATTGTTATAAAGGCGGAATAAGATACACACTGTGGTCTTCCGATAAATAGTGAAAGGGCTAAAAAAACAACTGATCTTTAATCACATCATTATCATCTCATTTATCACTCTTGCCAAACAACCACCTGTCAAATTTTTAGACATCACCAATAATCTTCACAACACTACTGCAAAGTACATGAAACTATCCCCATTTTACAGGTGAGGAAACCAGGGCTCAGAGATTAAGTGGTATGCCCAACACACATAGCTGATGAATAACAGATACTCTTGTATTGGAAACCAGAGCTCATCTTACACTCCCACTGCCAAACAAAAAGGCAGATTTTCAGCATCTATGGATTGACTAGGTGGGGAGCAGAGCTTGTACTCTTTCCTCTACAAAATACTATGTACACCAACCCAAAGGCGATCTTGCACCCTACTTTGGAAAAGTCCAGGAGCTTCTCAAGCCATAGAACTTTCAAGCTGAAAGGGACCTTTGAGAGCAATGGATTCTAGGCTAATCTCTTCCTTTTTCAGTTGAAGAATCTGAGTCCAAGTCTTTTGAATTATACAGTGCATTACTGGGTATATCCAGAGTGAGAACCCAGGTCTCCTAACCCTCAGTCTCATGCTTTGTTCACTTCTTTCAAAGTCTGGGTGGTTTTACAAAGCTATAACATTGTGCTTTACATCAGTTCTCATTCTTTCTGGGTTCCCTTTTTAGGCAATTCCTTAATTCTCAAGAGAAGTACTACAACACAATTTCTAAAGGCCCCTAAGGGAATTTAATGATAGTTCTATATGAAACTTGATCATAGGCTATGTGCCAGGCACCGTGGTTAAGCACCTTTCTTTTTGCAGTATCTACCAAACTTCAGCTGTTTGAACACTACCTTCATAATTTTTGCCAAATCTACATACCATCTGTATAGTTATTAACTTAATATTTGTCTTTATACTGTTTTTAAAGTTTTAACTACTTTAGCTGTATCCTGGGCTGTTATAGGAAATCATGAAATCCTAGTTATTCCTTAAATACACATTATATAAATACATAACTATTGACATTAAAATGTTTGTCATCTGAGTTTCTCTAATATTATCTCATTTAATTACTCCCATACAGTAGAGAACTATTATAATCCTTGTATATCCCATACTATATCCTTATGTTATATCCCAGTGTGTTCTTAATTTGTTGCAATAGAGAAAAGCACTTGAGAAAATCACACAGACTAGTCAGAAAACAGAGAAAATATCCTTAAAATCTCAATTAGTGGATAGGCCAGTTAAATAACTTAACCCCAGTATCACAACAGGTAAGTAGTATCAGCACACTCCAAATCCAGGCCCCTGACTACAAAGCCTGTGCACCTAGCCTTTCACTTACTGACATGAAAGATGGCTCAGCAGAGTAAGTTACACCAGATCAGAACTTAGGGGTCCTACTCTAACACGCATGTACCTACTTGTATGATTGTGTGCAGAGGTGGGTGCATTTGGTTGGGGGATACTTCGAAAACAGCAACAGCACTACACCCTTTGTATTTTCAAGTTTTTATTTTGAAAAGTATATCTACAGAGAAGTTGAAAGAGTAGTGCAGTGAACACTCCATAACCTTCACCTGTGTTCACCAATGGTTAACCTTTACCACATTTGTTTAACTCTCCGTGTGTGTGTGTGTGTGTGTGTGTGTGTGTGTGTGTGTTGTTTTGGCTGAATCATTTGAAAATAAGTAGCAGATACTTGTGTCACTTCACTCCTAAATACTTCAGCATGTACTCACTAAGAACATTCTCCTACATAATTACAATACCATTATCATATCCAAGAATGTAATAGTTATAAAACATTATCTAATATACCATTTTCAAAATTTCTCACTATCCCCATATTGTCCCTTAGAGCTGTTTTCTTCTTCCTTCCACCATCTAAGATCACTTGTTGCATTTGGTCATCAGTTCTTCTTAGTCTCCTTTAATCTAGAACAGGCCTTCTACCCCTTGTTTTTCAAATATTGATATTTTTGAAGATTTCAGATCAGTTTCACGATTAGTTAGATTTGGGTTAATATGCCTTTTTTTGCACATTCCTTCCGTACTATGGTTATGTAGTACCACTCGAGAAAACATTACACAGACTAGTCAGAAAAGAGAGCAAATACACTTAAAATCCCAATTACTGAACAAAAACTATGATTATTTTAGCAGCCAAACTATCAATCGGCCAAGAGAAGTAGCTTTGATCTGTGATAGCTACACCCAACATCCCCCAAATCCTCAATATGCTCACTGACTTCAACAGATTTCCCTATTCATGTCCTCAAATGGACATAATACGACTGTACCTTATCTTCTGTCATTTTGTGGGTTGGAGTCCTGCTCTTGATTCCAGGTCTTGTAGTGAGTGTGGCAGATGCAGTGGCCGGTCCCTGACTGTCCTCCTCCAGCTTTCTGAGACTAGTTATACATTAGAGTAGGAGGAGCAAGGCAAAGAAGGCATGAGGCCAAGTCTAATCTTGGGCAGAGGGTGAATATTGATGAGAATCCAATCAATAAATGCTTTGCCTCTGTGACTTGTGGCTTCAATGCCTTTGTTCTACCAGGAAAGAAAATGGGAGCAGGTCCCTTAGGCATAAGTTAGAAACCAGAGGCGGTCATGTTTTAAGGCACGTTCTAAATGGGGCAGTAACCAGGGGCAGGTGAAAAAAGAAATCTTTGGGGTCTTTTGTCGAAAATGAGAGAAGCTGGGCTGCCACGCTATGCTGTGGGGAAAAGAAAGACAGGTGCGTGGGAGGCACATGCACTGCCCTGCAGAGAAACAGTACTGTGGTGCTTGCGCTTCAGAGCTGGACTGTGTGGCCCGAGGTCACTGTAGGCTTGAGTGGTGACCTGAATGCGTTTGGAGAGTCAGGAACTTGGGTTTGAATCTCACCATTTTACTGGTGTTGTGACCTTAAACAAGTGGCTCATTGTGACTTTTCTGTGCCTTAGTTTTTTCACCTGATAGAATGAAAATAACAGACTATACACTTTGTTTATTGGTTGGGTTAAATGTGGTAATATATGAAAGTGTTTAGCACGGTGAATAATAGGTGCTCAGCAAATGTTGGTTGCTCTTGTTTTTGCTGTTATAGTTACTGGTTCGGTGTATGTCAAGAGGCACCTGAAGGAGGCAGTAGTGGAGCTCTCAAATAACTCTCCCAGGGCTTGGGCTTGTGCCCGTCTGCACATCCTCTACCATGTCCAGTCGGGGTGGGTGGGCAGGTGACATCAAAATTGGCTGAGCTTGAACTGTGCCTGGCAAACCGTGTTACTGGTGTCCAGCAGAGAAGATGTAACGAACAGCCCCATAAATGAGGGGTGTTATGAAGAAACAGAGAATGAGAAGGTAAAGGAGACTCAGATTTCATTTGTCTTTTATTTCCCCACTCTTTTCATTTGTATCACTTCTGCAAGGTAATGCAAGTGAGTATCATTCAATTCAAATCACAAACTTTTATTGAGCCCAGCACAGTCCCAGGCTCTGAGATGCATGATATAAACACGACACTTTGGAGCTCAAAATGCATAAGGAGAGAGAAACGTAACCATAAACAGCAATACAGTAATTTCTTAGTGGAAAGGCATGAATGAATATTACTAACAAAGATGGTTAATCTTTACTGAGTTCTTGTTTAGCGCCAGGTGCTGCTCTCAGCGCTTTACATGGATTAACCCATTGAATCATAACATAAGGCACTCTCCCTTGCAGACTCCAGCTTTGGGGAGCAGTTTTGCAATCAGAATTTAAAGACCCCAGGTAGCCGCGCTGCCGTCAGTGCGTAGCCGGCTCCTGGCTTTCTGCTCCAGTTTCAGCTGGTGATGCGCACGACCAATTGTCTGAGCGTATTTAATCAGGAGACGATTCCTTAGCAATCATTTTCCAGCGACAGGACACTCTGCCAGAAAGCCTTTGTGCGGCTGTCAAAAATGATAGTTCCCTCTGTTTACCAACCTTTGTTTTTTGAATCTTCCTTTTAAGAGATGGCCTTGAGTGCTGCGTGGGGCCGGGGAGCCTTTAACTTCTCCTGCCGGGTTGGAGCTGCGCGCACAGCGCGCAAGGGAGCTGTTCTCTGCATTGGAAGCACGCCCTGCCACTCGCTTAACCGGGACGCTGGACCTTAAGCCACCTAGACCAGTTTCCTCCGGTTTAGCCCAGACCTCTCCTGTTCTCTTACTCAGAAATGAGTAATCTCTGCACATTTTAGGGATGGCTGAAACTTTATCTCCGGCTGTAGGGTGGAGGAATTGCTGCAGTGATTGCACTGGGATTTAGCCTCCGGAGAACTGATAACGCATTTCGGCCTCTCAGGAGAGTTTGCCTTAGCGCCCACCCGAGGAGCTGCGGGTCCGATTGCATGAAGGCGTCTTCGTGTTTCCCTGGCTGTGGGATAAAGTCAGGCTTTTCTCGCTTTGTTGTCCGGATGGGGGCCCCTCAATGAGGTGCGCCAGTGTCCAGAATCACCCAGAGATCCCCTCTGGGCGGCGTGAAACAGCTCTGTGTGGTTGTTTTTTTAGGGTTCACTTTGTAAACCCTTCAAGTCACATTCTGATTACTCCTTTTTTCATTTTATTTTATTTTTTTATTTTTTATTTTTTAACATCTTTATTGGAGTATAATTGCTTTACAATGGTGTGTTAGTTTCTGCTGTATAACAAAGCGAATCAGCTATACATATACATATATACCCATATCCCCTCCCTCTTGCATCTCCCTCCCACCCTCCCTATCGCACCCCTCTAGGTGGTCACAAAGCAGGGAACTGATCTCCCTGTGCTATGCGGCTGCTTCCCACAGCTATCTATTTTACATTTGGTAGTGTATATAGGTCCATGCCACTCTCTCACTTCGTCCCAGCTTACCCTTCCCCCTTCGTGTCCTCAAGGCCGTTCTCTATGTCTGCATCTTTATAAAGTCCACTGATTTAAATATAAATCTCATCCAAAACCCTCAGAGAAATATTCAGAATAATGTTTAACCAAATGTCTGAGTACTGTGGCCCCAAGTTGAGACATCAAATTAATCATCACAGCATGCTACCTTTGAGGTTGGTGTTTTTCACTCAGTATAATTCCTTCAAGATGCATCCAAGTTGCATGTGTCGGTTGTTTGCTTTTATTGCTGAGTATTGTTCCATGGAATGGATGTACCACAGCCTGTTTAATCATTAACCTTTGAAGGACATCTCAGTCCTTTCCAGTTCTGGGTTATTACAAATAAAGCCGCCATAAATATTCATGTAAATAAAGAAAAACCTTTTTGTGTAACCATTAAGTCTTCTTTTTCTGGAATAAATGTTCATGAGTGCAGTTGTTGGGTCGTATGGTATTTGCACATTTAGTTTTTAAGAAACTGCCATTTTACATTCTTACCAGGAATGTATGAGTGATTCAGTTTTTCTGCACCCTCATCATTTGATGTTGTCATTATTTTTTACTTTAGCCATTCTGAAAGGTGTAGTGATATCTTATTGTGGTTTTATTTTACATTTCTTTAATGGTTAATGATGTTGGACATATAATTTAATTATCTGACATCTGTATATCCTTTTTGGTGAAATGTCTCTTCATATCTTTTGCTCATCTTCTAACTGAATTATTGTTTTGTTTCCCTTCATGGTAGAACTCTTCTGAAAAATTGTCTACACTCACTTCACTACTCACCATCCTTTTCTCCTCAATCCAACTTAAGTGGGTTTTTGTCCCTCACCGTGCCTCTGAAGTAGCTTTTTATGGGTTTCCCAAAAATCTGCATCTCCCTAAGGCTAATGGACAATTCTGTGTCCATTGGAGCACTATCCTTTTTCTTAAAACTTTTTCTTCTCTTGTTCTCATGACAATATGATCACTTGAACTCAATGGCCACTGCCTCTTATTATCTTACTCCCTCTTTATTCCTAGACTTCTAAATGGTATTGTTGTCCAGGGCTCAGTCCTTGGCCTGTTCCTCTTTTTATCTACATTCATTCTGTAGATGAACTCATCAGATATAATGGCTTTAAGAACCATCCATACTAGCCCTGTGCAATAGTATGTTTTGTGATGATAAAAATATCCTACATCTGTGCTGTTCAGTATAGTTGCCACTAGCCACATGTGGCTATTTAAATTTAAGTTAATTAAAAATTTAAATTTCAGCTACTCAGTCCTACTGAAACCAAGCAGCACCCTGCGAGGCCTTCCCGGGGACAGACGCCCCTCCTAACCACAACACACCCCGTGTCCTCTCCCTCTTGTTTGTAAAAAAGCTTTAGCCTCCTTGAGTTCCAAAGAGCAAATTTAATCAGTGAAATGAGACAATGCAGATACAAAGGCATATAGTCAAGCAAGAGAAGCTCATCATAGTTTAGCCATAAAACAAAGTCAAGGAGCTTTAGTTCCTCCTCGGGGGCTATAGGTAATATCCTGAGCTATACCCTTGAGCTGATTTGCAGATATTAAAACCCCCACCAGGTGGAAGAAGTTAACCTTTACCGCATGCTGACCACAAGCACATAGACCCCAGACTAGTTGGAACCAGAAGGTTGATGATGTTGATTCCCGAAATACCACCCGGTTACCGCACTACCAACCAATCAGAAGAATGTCCACAAGCCAATCAGGCACCTTTCGACCCTCTTCCTCACGTTGCCTTTAAAAACCCTTCCCCAAAAGCTTTCAGGGTGGTTTGGGTCTTTTGAGCGTGAAGATTATCTTCAACTTTTAGACAAACAACCAGCAAGGCAAGAGGCAACTTCACAAATGAACTAAGAGTTAGAAAAATAATTAACAATCAAGTTCCTACCACCTCTTTCTAAACTATTGAACACCTACCATAGTTCAGAATTTCACACATTGTCACTTCATCCCTATAGCACCATTTAAGTAAAATATTCTCATTTACCTGTGAGAAGACTAAGGCTCAGAGCATTGAAGGATCTATCCCAAGTTTCCATGGCTAATCAGTGGAAAAGCTGTGATTACTCATTCAGCCTTCCAACAGATGTTTGTAGATTATCTTTTATGTGCCAGAACTGGAGACAATAGTGAACCCATCAGATAAGATTCCTGTCTTCCAAGAATTTACATGCTATAGGGATTGGGATCCAAGTTTTAGAGCCTACATTGAGAGCACCTCAAACTTTCCCAAATGACAACTTATTAGGTTCCATATGAACCCAGATTTTTAACTTCAGATCTTTCTGCTATAGCCCACCATTGTTGTTACTGTCCTGCAAGACATTTTTGAAGCTTGTCATCATGTGATCTACTCCACAGTGAACGTTGGCTCTCTTTACATTCATATGCCGTATGGCCCAACTTATTCAACAATTAATAACTGGATTCTTGACCACTAAGGGTAAGAGCGAACAGTTGTTTAAACTTCAAAAGCATTGTCATGTTTTCTGCCAAGTCTAGAGACCCTCACGCCTACTCCTTCTTTCAGTTCTACCTACAATCCAAATAGAAAGTCATCTGTTGTATGGAGAATACCATTTAATAAGAATACCTATGATAGCTTTCCTTGTGAAAAGATAAAATGAGGACTTTACTGAATGTATTGAGAATAGGGATTTGAGATTATTTAATTTTAGAAGACCCTAAACAATTTAAGTAAGTAGTTTGGAGACAATTTAGTGGCCACAAAATGTTTCAAATTCAAGCCTTAATTAAACTTTGTGTCCCTAAGCAATGTGAGATAGTTGGGCCAATAATATTAGACGCTTATTTCTTAGAGTAGGTTTTAGGAATAAATAATCCAATGAGCACTGAAGTCTGAGCTTTGATGTAATAGACTTGAGGGAGGGGTTTAATTAAGTGTAGATATTTCTCTGACAGACAGTAATGTGAGTGTGGGTTGGGTGGGACAATGAGTGAAAGAGGAAAGATGGAGGACACTAAAAGGAATGGAGTCCAGGTCTCCAGGAAGGCCTGCTGAGGCTGGCATATTGTTCCTGATGGTGCTCTGGGACCCACACTGACCTCTTGGGCTTCCCCTGGAAATGAGCCTTGGCAGAGGTCCAGCGAGGTAAGTCTTTGTCCAAGGTCAGTGATGGTCTCTATTTTCAGCCATATCCATGGCTAGGGGAGCCTGCTAGTATCTTAAGGAGAGTGTCCTGTGCTGGCACTAAGAGGGAAGGACATGGGGCAGGTTGTTTGTGCCAGTTCTGTCTGTGACAGCCAATAAATTGCCCTATTTCCTTTATTCCTTTTCTTTTCTTTCTTTTAAACTTGACTGTTAATGCGTCAATTCAATGAATCTATAGGTGGATAAGAAGGGATTAGTAGATTCTTCTGACTAGCTCAGTGGTCACCTGGAGACACTCAGACAATCTTAGGTGATAACCCAAATGTACACAGAGGCCTGTGGGACCTCTTAACCCCCTCCCAAAGGCAAACCTATAGCCCCAGGTGCAGGGAAGAGGAAGTAGCCCTGGTCACTGGGGCTGTGACTGTCTACTTCTTGGACAGATACACTGACATTAACAGCCTTTCAATGACCCACATTGGGAGTCTCAGGTACCAGATGAAAAGCTACCCAATAGCTGTACAGTCTAGGCACTGTCCTCACTTTTCCTTTGTCTCTTTTTCTCCTTTCAAAAATATTTACTTCATTTTAATAGCAAATTAAACATAAATACATGAGACGATTGTCATTGAGAAAATTTTGTAGAATACAGATGAAGCTGAACTAACCCTCTACCTCCACCTTCAACCAAGAGAGCGCCTCAGAGATGTCTCTGTCTTCAGTTTGGTAGGTGTCTTTCCAACCACCATCCCCTTTGAATCTTCTACTCTTAACTGTTTCTGTCACTTTGCCTCCTCTCCAAATTTGTCCTCTGCCATGTTAGGATGAAGTTTTAATTTAACTGCTACTCCTCAAGAAGCTTCCTCTTGGACTTCCCTGGTGATGCAGTGGTTAAGAATCCTCTTGCCAATGCAGGGGACATGGGTTCGATCCCTGGTCCGGGAAGACCCCACATGCCACGGAGCAACTAAGCCCGTGTGCCGCAACTACTGAGCCTGCATGCCACAACTACTGAAGCCCACACGCCTAGAGCCCGTGTTCTGCAACAAGAGAAGCCACCACAATGAGGAGCCCCCACACCGCAATGAAGAGTAGCCCCCGCTCGCCGCAACTAGAGAAAGCCCACGTGCAGCAACGAAGACGCAAAGCGGCCAAAAATAAATAAATAAAATAAATAAATAAATTTATTAAAAAGAAAAAAAAAAAAAGCGTCCTCTTAATTTGCCCTCCTTGGTATGGCACAGAAGCCATAGACAAGTGATGCGCAATCCCTCAGGTGTCTGGATATGCTTTTCCAGCACCCCAGGCCGATGCTGAGAGAGATGTTGTATGATGAGAGAACATGAGAATGTTGCCGATGTTGTCTGAGAGGGAACATGAGAAGAAGAGCTGCTGTGTCACCACTTCTGCTAGGCCAGATGCTACCTGGCTGACCCCTTTAGCCTGGTGGCCATCACTTTAGAAAGGATGAAAAGTTTTCCCTTCCTGGAATGGTTTTATATCTTTTCTGAACCCAAGGAACCTTGTAAAATGAATTCATGCCACCCTCTCACAAGCGTTTGGAGCACTGGACTGGGGTCAAGAGATGCTTTTTGGGTTCTCCCTCTCCAGAGCATTTGGCTTTTTGACTATGGGTAAGTCTTGCTTAACTTCTCTAGACTTCATCTGTAGAACAAAGTAGATAATCTCTGTCTCTTCATGTGTAAGATGGAGATTGTATTGGATTCATGGGATTTTTGCGGGGGTTAAATAAGATAGTATGGATACAGTGCTTAGAATAAAGCCCAGCACATAGTAAACTCTCAGTAGATGTCAGCTGTTACTATTTTTCTGCTGTCAGTTTCCATGATTTGTTCTTAATTTAACATCTGCTCCAAAAGTTAGTATAGGGTCCTGTGACTCCCAGGGTTGACTAGCTATGTGAGTTCTGCTCCTTTTCTTTAGCCTGGAGTTTGTGTTATTTGGCTCATTAAAAGAACAAGGGGCCACCTACTGAGTGGGCACTTCCCTGGATTTGTGTCATTCACGTAAGGAAGGTTTGACAATCTGTGACAAATTCCTTTGACAGATGTGCATCTATGGTAATTTATCAGTGGGCTCTGCCCCAAATTAATTAATCATTGGGCAATTCAGTCTAAATTGAACGGTGCTACTGCATGCAGAAAATTTTTGTTTGCAATTCTTGAGTCATCTCAGTTTAAAATAAGTCAATTGAAATTCTCTGTTCCTAACCATTTTTCAATCAAGTGTGCCTAAACGCCCACAGTACTCTGCAGGGCATCTTTCTGTTTATGAGTTTGCGTCTCTTTAATGTCTGTGGGTTAATCATTTTCCGACAGTGTGCTATTTTCTATCGCTGCCTTCAGTACCTTTTGCTGCTAGTTTGCGGGGTACTAAGGGAGGCTTATGTGGTTGACATAAAAAAGTGGGAGTGAAGATCATGAGGTCATCATTGAGGTAGAACAAACAATGTTGCTCAGTGTTATTGACCAATAGGTCACCAGTAAAAGGAGCAGTGTCAGGGAGAAATGGTTCTCGTGACAGCTGTTTACCAGACATAGAGGAGTTCCAGGAATGTCCTGTAACAAGCAAATGGTGCAACTCGGTGATGGGTGAGTTGTTGACCAGGTGCTTTTTTGTCTTGTAGATCTTTAAGAGACAGAATCAGCTTCAATTTATTAGCCCCATTCTCCTCAGAAAATCCCCAGTGCTTACCAACACCCAGTGTGGGCTCTGGCATCTGTTCAGAGACTTGGAGAGTCAGTGGCAAGACTGGTAAAAATAAACCCAAATAGTATTTCTCTCTCCCTTACAACTTGAAATCATCTTCCCTCTTGGAACAGGGCAAGTGGGTTTGGGGAAGCACTTTGTGGTGGTTGGCGGGGAGAGGAAGTTGTTTTCATTTTTCATCGGTGAGTCAAATGAGTACATCAAAAATTGAAGCTCAGTGCCTTGGTGCCTCCATGCTGTAGATAACACAGTGTCCACTGTCCTAGAAGCAATCCTCTGAGCCTCTAGGGATGTCCAAGGCAGCTGCAGAATGGAGCCCTCCTTTGTGGTGGCCACGGTCTCCCCTCACAGCTGGAGTCCACCCCATGTTTGTGTCCTGCCTCTCTTCTCACTTCTGTTCGCTCCTTTTTCTTCTCTCTTCCCAGAGTCTCCTCAGGTGGCCTATGCCGAACTGAAGGGGGAAATTGCTTTGTTCTGCTACAGCAAGAGCACAGGGTCTCTCACCCTGACCCAACTGTAAGATTCCAACCAAGCCTTACGGTGTGCTCTGTTGCCTTTGTTTTGCCACTGATGGGAGCAGGATGAAGAGGGTCCGGAATGTGGCTTGGTGGGGAGGAAAGAGTGCTGTCCTAGGAGGCTTCTTGTTCCACGGCTGATGCAGCCCTCCAGCCCACCTTGAGCCACTCAGGGACCTGGACCCATGGTCTCTGAAGGGTTAGGCTCTAAGTTCCCTGAAATTTTGTCCTTCCAAGACATGTAAGATCACAGCAAGGATAGGGATAGATTTCTTGCTGATGGCTTCATACTGAAGGGTGAAGAGATGGTCGAGTGTCCCCATAGCTAAGTGTCCTGAGTGACAAATTCTAGTTCATTTCCGGTGGTTATAGCACTGGCTAGGAGGCGGCCCCAACACTAGAATGTCCGTGGTCCTTTTGTCCTCATCAGTAGCATCTGACCTGACTCATCCATTGTCCTTACAGATTTCTTGCCAGTGAGAATTCCCTTAGCATTTTAATCCATTAATTTGCTGCTACAGAGCCAGCTCTGCCTAGGAGATAACTTCTCCAGATGCCAAGGCACTGAAAGATTGCTGTCTGAAAAGTTTACTGGGTAATGAAATAAAAAAGCATCTTAAATACCAGATGCACAAGGTAATGTTTTTTTCCGATTGTCATTGTTAACTTCCACAAAGATTGTAGCAGAGTGCTGTTGGGAATGTGGAAGCAAGAACTAGATTGGGGGAGAAACCGTGAGCTTGACGCAGAAGTCACTGCTTGATTAGTAAGATCAAATCTGAGTCTAAAGACAGACTTTCTTATAAAGTATCTTTCATTAAGGTAGCATTATATTCACTTTTTGTTAACCATCAAAACTTAAGGAATGAAGTAGGCATATAACACAGGACTATAAACCCAAGAGCACCAAATGGAAATGTGCATCAAACAACAGAATGTCAAAAAAAGGTAATTTGGTTTTTTAAAAAAGGAAAAATATGATTTTGGGTATTGAGAGTAGCAAAAGCACCTTATTCTTTCCCTCTTTAGATAAACCAATATACATATTTAAAAAGTAAAAACGGTATTCTTTTTTATGTAGTTATTCCTCTAACATTTCTCTTGAATTTTATGGGCCTTATAAGAACAACTACGCACAAAGTTTACAGAGAGTTTTTCTATTGGTGATCTGATCTGATCAACATAACACAAATGTGAGTAGGGCAGGAATGACCTCATGATCCCCATTTTAGAAATAAGAAAACAGAGGCTCAGAGATGTCTGTTTGCTTAGGGTCACCCAGCTCACACATTGTGTTCTGACTTCAGATTCTGTTCTTCCATGTATTTCACAAATAAAGTCCCAGTTCTCAGCTTTCCCTTTTCCCATTGTTTTCTCATGTCCTTTTAGTGAAAGGCCAAGGAAAGCCTTCTCCCAGGGTGATCACTGACATTGAATCACAGTCTTGACTCTGATGTCTCAGGAACCAAATGCTCTTGGATGAGATGCTACTCAGGTGTTCTTTATTTTAAAGAAGACAGGTGCTCTTTGCAGGGTCATTGTTGATGGAGTGGTTTGGTCAAAAGAGCACCAGACTGGTCACCAAAAGAGCCAGCTTCTTATTTAGGTTCCACCACTGCCCACCCTAAGATCTTGAGCAAGTTATTTCTCTTTGCAGCTCAGTGTCCCCATTCACAAAATGAGGGGGTTAAACAGAATGAGCTCTAAATTAAAATTAAAATTAGGGAAAGATTTTAAATATGTTGGAAAAAATTAAAATGCATAATGAAACAAATAATTAGAACATATAAAAAGTAGGCAAGACCAATGAAACAAACCAAGAGACCAAGAAATTAAGAGTAATGAGAGAATATAAATGTAGATTAAAGCATAAAATGTAAATAAAAAGAGGAAAAAGAGTAAAAGCAAATAACATACAAAGGTAAATGGAGATATTTAAGCATAAAAATATTCAAAGGAGAAAAGCAAAGTAAGGATTTAAAGTCACAAAGAAGTAGAAATCAATACAGCTGTCAAATAAAAGGGAGAGGTTAGACTTCCCTGGTGGCGCAGTGGTTGAGAATCTGCCTGCCAATGCAGGGGACACGGGTTCAAGCCCTGGTCCGGGAGGATCCCACATGCCGCGGAGCGACTAGGCCCGTGAGCCACAACTACTGAGCCTGCGCTCTAGAGCCCACGAGTCACAACTACTGAGCCCACGCACTGCAACTACTGAAGCCTGCATGCTCTAGGGCCCGCGTGCTGCAACTACTGAAGCCCTTGCACCTAGAGCCCATGCTCCTCGACAAGAGAAGCCACCACAATGAAAAGCCTGCACACCGCAACAAAGAGCAGCCCCCGCTCGCTGCAACTAGAGAAAGCCCGCGCGCAGCAACAAAGACCCAACGCAGCCAAAAAAAATAAAATAAAATAAAAATAAAAGGGAGAGGTTAAATAGAACGTAAATAGCTTTGCTGTACACCTGAAACTAACACACCACTGTAAATCAGCTATACTCCAATAAAAAGTTTTAAAAAAGTGAATAGCTAAGTAAGAGAAATTAGAAGTTGAGTATAAAAAGACAAGTATTAAACAAGTAGCAATAGAAATTTTTTATCTCAACCTAAATCTAAGAGACAATAAAAAAGATGGTAAAAGTCAACAGAGGTTTGAAATTTTGAGATAGAAAGAGGGTCAGCATGAAAAAAGAAAAGCAGTTCAAAGCCATTTAAGAAGAGCAAAGTGTATGCAAATAGGCAAAAATAATAGCAGTAGAATGTAGTTTTAAAAGGGTATATTTTAAAAGTAAAAGGTGTTATTAACTTAAGAAAACAAGAAGAAAAGGACCCGAGTAGGAGAGCAGGTAGGCATCCTGTGTCTTCAGCAAGGCCCTCTGAGCTGAGGCCACGTGCTGCAATGTTGCATCTCCAAGTCGGAGGCTCAGGCCCCCGTGGGCAGCAAAGCTCCCGGCTGTGAGAAGGAGTGTGCCCCAGTGACGACGGGACGCAGCATGGTAGATGAGGAGCGAGGTCGGTGGCCCAGATGGCTCGTCCCATTTGGCTGGTCACAGCAGCACCTGGGCAAGACTTCTGCAATCCCTACTTGGGACAAAAGGTGGTACCAAGACGCCTGCACAACATGAAACAGGGTGGTTGTTTGCATGCACTTTTGGTGTCTAGACATACTGGAAACATGCAGAATTGTTCAAAGGGGAAGAAAGAAAAACTCCAGAAGTATAGTGTTTCTCAAAGTGTGGGATTGGGTGGGGGGGGGGGGGATCATGACCACGGGCTCCCAAATTACAGACTACTGCTCCGAGCAGGGTTGGGGTGTTCCAGAAGGTCTGCTTGAGTAACCAGCACACGGGTGATTCCTATGACCAGGAGAGTTTGGGCGAGTAGGGCCCGGGCCAGCTTCATGCTTCAAAGCTGGGCTTCAGTGAAGAAATCTGGGGACTTTGAGTCCTACAGACAGCAACTAAAAGAACGCTGGGAATTACATTCACGAAATGATCCATTCTCACGGGTTTCACCACAAACACACAGGAATCACTGCGTTCTTAACTGACGGCGTGATTCATTCATCAACCATTGCCCACGTTGGCCAGGCAGCTGGCTGAATCAGGAATTTGAAACCCCTGGGGCCTATGTTAGAGGACTGGCATAGGGGGGTAAAGAATATGCTCCACGTTCATGTAGTCAGGTGATTGTTTTTCCTGCTCCACCAGCACTTTCTCTAGTCATGCTGAACTACTTGCCATTTCCAGGCCCACATGCTCTGCATTCCTCTGTGCCTTTGTTCAAGCCGCTCCCTCTTGTTGGAATGCCTCTCTCCCTTTTTCCTGTCCCATAACCTGGTAAAGGCCACCTGCTCCTGGAAGCCCTCCATAACCATTCCAGGCAGAGGGTCCCTTCCCTTCAGTCCCATACTAGTCCCTGCATTCCTCTGTCAAACGCTGGGCTCTGCTTCTTTCGCTATTGTCTCTGTGTCTGTTTGTATTACTCCCCTGCCTTCCCCACCTGCCCTGGAGCAAAAGGAGTCTGCAGCACCTTAGAGGCAGGGATCATTTCTTCATCAGCTGTTTCTGCCTTAGCATCCAGCGGTGAGGCCTGCTATGTATTAAGCAGCTGGTAAATAAATGGTTGCTTTGCTTTTTCTCTACACAGGTGGGTTTGTGTGGGTGGCTTGTCAAAAGTCAGATCATGGCTGTCTCAACCACTTTAAAAAATAAGATGGCATATAAACAGGCAAAAAATAAAAATACTATGATGAATTTTTTTGAGCTCTCTGATACTTGACGGTGACAAGGCAGCTTTATTAAGATGAACTGAACCAATGACCGTTAATATATACACATTAAACATTGCCATAAAACACAACCAAGATACAAATGAAGATTCTTAGGGAAAACGTTTATAGTTACGTTTTCCAAATTATGGGCCATGGACCTCAGCAGGGCTTGGGGGTGGGGATCTATAACAAAGGGTCCAGTATCCAAGCGTATACCAAACATTGTTTGTAGACTAAATGACTCACATGTATAAGTGTTTTTTTTTCAAATGAGTGTGGCTTATGAACTGCAGTTTCATTTAAAAGTGTTACTGAACTTTTTGCTGCTTTTTAGTTTCGTAGGTGGTTATGATGGGAAGTCATCATATTGAAAATGATTGGGAAACTCAGGCTTATTAGGTGGCCGGGATGCAGTTAGTTGATGACTTCTGTGTTTTGCAATGTCTTCTGTCACAGCGTGTTCACTCTGCGCTGGTACCTGGGCCTGTGGAAGTTGTTTGAATTCTGCCTGCGATTAACCACCACTTACCTCGATAAAGCCAGCAACAAAAGTCTAAATATGGACACCAGGGCGGGCGTCTGCTTTGTTCCTGATGCTGGATCATGCTCTTCCCCTTTTCCCCCCTTTCTATATTTAGCCCTTCAGTTTTTGAGATGGGCAGTACATTTCTATACTAAAAAAAGATCTGGACTTCTATAATACTCTAGAGCAGTTATTACCACATTAAAAATTTTTTTCGCTAAGCAGGAAAATTTCAAAAACAAAAACCCATACAACCCCAAATCCTGTGGGGACCAACAAAAAGGCTGCCAATTTTTAATTTTGCCAAACGAGAACATTTAATGAAATGAATGTGTATATATTATCACCAGACTCTCAAATACATCTTTTCACTATACAGTGAGAACATGCTGCGTCCAAATGAGGCTGTCTTTAAATGAGCTTTATGGAAAGCTCACTGTGTTGTCCTTTGTCTTGGACTGGTGACAACTTTGGCCTGCCCAGATTGATGGGCCTCCAATTATGAATGGCTGTCCTCGTGAGGAGGAAGGGTGAGATAGGGGAAAGCATCAGATTGACCTGAAGGCTATGCTCTTTCTTTCTGGTCCAGTGATGCCTTCTAGCCCTAAATTCCTCAGTCTTAACTGGCATCTCTATTACTAAACGAGTTTAGTAATACAAGATGACCCGAGATCATGCAGCATTGGGTGTAGGGCTGAAATATTTGCTCAGACCATGAAGTTGCTAATCCATGTCCTCATGACACCATCTGGTAAATTAACTTTGAACTTTGGAAACCAAGATGACTATTTTTCTTGGCCGGAGGTGATCTTCTTTCAAACTGTTATTGTCATGGAACATGAACTTAGTTGCTTATGGATATATAAAAACATGTTTTCAAGCTGGTGATATTCAATTTTAAAGAAAACCAACGCTCAAATATTTTCACGTAAATTATTGAGAACTCATTTGAAAATCATTTATGGGGTCTCTACAACTGGAATTTGTGATGCTTAGATTGTTCACAATGACTGACACCTTGGGCATTTCTTAGCATCTGTTCCACATTCTCTATCTGTACCTGGAACCAATGCTCTGTATCTGCTGTAAAGGACTCCAGGAATCTACAGCTAAGTACCATGGAATCCAAAAATGGCTTTGGTCCTGGAAAAGATTGATTAAGACCATCACCCTTGCTATTTAGCATGAATTACATATTCTCTTTCATCTCAACAGATTTGGGAAAAGACATGGAAAATAATAGAGGAACAAAAAAATTCTTTCACTGTTATATTGCTTCATATTACATCATTTCATTATCTTCTTCCTTTATTTTTTAAAATATTTCTTTTATTAAGTGAGCAGGAAAATACATGATTGAACAAATTGAAACTACAAGCTGTGACCTTTACAAGACTGAGTGAAACAATAAATTCATCAGAAGGCATGTGTCAATTTCCTACAACAAAACTTCATGCAACAACATTCAGTGGAGCTGAATATATACAGATGTTAGAGGCTGCCCAGGGAAGCCTCAGAACTACTGTCACTTGGAAGAATCATAAGACCCAAATGTCATTAGGCTTTCTTGAAGCTGCATTTGGCAGGAGAATACCTTTAATGTTGTTTATTTCTTGTTTTAGAAAAAAATTTGTTGTTATCATTTTTAAACATTTAGACCAGAAAACAAAATTCAGTATCCTCTTCCCACTTCTAGTAACTCTGTACTTATTGCAATGCCAGTAGCTTAAAATGGATCATTATCTGTATAAATGTAATGGTTTTGAAATACATTTTTCTCAAGGTTCTATATGACAGCCTCTCTTCCAACCCTGCAGCTTGGCCTGTTAAGATGATTCATGGAGCAAGAAAGTACAGCCAGGATTATAGCGAGGTGTTTTCCATCCACAATAGCCTTCCAGGAAAGCAAATCCATTAGGTTTTCCATTATCTACATGAAAGCAGACCTATGCTTTTATGATATAGACTTTGGACGCAGCTTTTTGTTTTGATATTGAAATGAAAATGAATTTATAGTTTTATACCTTAATAAAAAATCCCCAAACTCTGTTATTATTTATTGTCATTCATTCGTTCATCCGATAAATACGTACTGAGTGATTACTATTTGCCAGGCATTATTATATGTACTGGAGATAGGCCAGTGAACAAACTAGATGCTGATAAGCGCTATGAAAGGCAGAGACTAAGTGGGGGATTGGAAATTATTTTATATAGGTCTCTGATAGTTTAGGGATATTTGTGCAGAGATCCAAAGGAAGCGGGGAGCACATGATACAGATACATGAATGGAGAGCTTTCCAGACAGAGGAAACAGCCAGGGCAAAGACCCTGAGACAGGAGCATGCTTTGAGGGTCTCCTGGGTAAAGCAAGGAGGGCAGTGTGGCTGGAGCAAAGTGAACTAGGGTAATAGTAGATGAGGTCAGATAAGTGGTAGTGGCGGTTGGGAATGGAGCAAAGGCTAGGTCAGATTTATTAGGGCCTTATAGGCCACTGTAAGGAAGTTGACATTCTGAGTGAGATGGAAAGACACTGAGCACTTGAGCAGAAAAGTGGCATAAACTGGTATATTAGTGGATGTTTTAAAAGTGTCATCTCAGGTAAGATGTGGCATGGTCTCAGCTTGGATTATGGATATTTTCTAAAGTGGGCCGGGGGGCGGGGGAAAAGGGTGTTTTGTTTTTAATGGATTGCATGTGGTATGCGAAAGAGAAAAATGAAGGGAAATGATAAGATGGTCTGGTCTGGAGGAACAAAGTTGCCATTTACTGACATAGACAAGACTGTAATGGGAGTAGATCTGTAGGTGGGGTGCGAATTAGTTTAGTTTTAAATATGTTGAGTTTGAGATGTCAATTATGCATCCAGTGAAGATGCCAAGTAAGTAGTTAGACATATAAATCTGGCTTTCAGAAAAGAGATTAGGGCTGGAGATAAAAATATTAGTATTGATAAAAATATGATGGTTTTTCAAGCCCCAAGACTAGAAGAGATCACTTAGAAAGGGGATGTCCAGTGCTGGGCACTCTAGGAATTCAGCAAAGGAGACCAATAAGGAATGGTCAGAGAGGTGAGAGACCATGAGAGGGATGTCCCAGAGCTGAGAAACTATTCAATACTTCAAGAAGGAAGGAGTTATTACCTGTGTTAAAGACTGCAGGTAAGTTAAACGGCACGAAGTCAGAGACCTGGCCATTGCATTTGACAGTGTGGATATAACTGGTGTCCTTAGCAAGAGCTGCTTGTGGTGGGGATGAAAAGCTGATTTGTTTTTTTGTGTGTGTGAAGGGGAACAGATAAGTAAGATGGCAGTTAGGGATGGTAGTGGGGCCCAGGGTGTTTGTAACACAAGAGATTGCAGAATGAATGCAGAGCAGCCCTCCAATAGAATGAGTAAAGCTGGTGACACAGAAGATTTTTGGGGTGATGACCTTTATTTGGTGACAATGGATGGGATCCACCTAGAGCAAATGGGAAGAATTGCCTGCTACCAGTTTAGGAGGTGTTGAGGTAATTGGTAACGGTTAAGTTTCACTGTTCAAGATCAGGAAACTGAGAAGCCAGGGATTCTCTAAGTGGTTCTTGAAATCACCACGAATTAATCAAGGGTGGTGTTGGAGATGGTGACAGTGAGCTAAGAGCCAAGATACTGAAGCAATGAGGGGGAGTGACCGAAGGTAACTGGAGAACTTATAGGCTGATGGCAAGAGCTTCAAAGCATTGAAGTGTTTAGGAGGAAGAAGGGATAATAGTCTGGAAGTGGCAATGAAGAACAAGCAGCCGTCCTCCTACTATCAATATTTTATTGTTCACATTTTGATAGAGATAACATAAAATAGTATATTCCAGGGTGTGGCAGTCACAGTATGGGAAAACCCCGGCTTAGAACCTATCAAATCATTTCTAACTACAGCTTGGAACAAACTTAGACAACAGTAACTGAAGGCTTTTTGAATGCAGGGGAAAAAAAAAAGTACTTGAAAGTAACCAAAAGGTTTAGACTAGAAAATATGCCAAGAAGATTTTCTTCTTTTATACCCTAACACAGGTGAGACTTATCCAGTTTCAGCACATTTTTGACAATTTAAAACACTTAAGAAAACTGGAGATTTAAACAATGTAAACACTTGTAGGCATAGCGAAATGATAGTTTTCCCTTCCAATATTATAAATTTGGCATTTCTACAGTTACGTTAACATTGTAAAAAAGATAGCTAAAATGCACAAAAATAGTTTCACAACATCCAATTTTAAACTTCATCCAAGCTGTCATCCTTTTTTGTTTTTTCCTGCTGCAGATTTATTTCTTGCTGTCACCTAACACTTGAAATTCTGATTCAGGGTGATGTCTGAGGTTTTTAAATAAACCATAATACAGAATTACTATTCCTTAATACTAACCCCAGGGGAAAAGATAGGAGGAAGAGGCAGCTGGGGCATGGATATTTGCTATGGACAAACAATGATCCATTGCTGGAAATGAAAACTCACCTTTCCTCCAGTATTTGCCCAGCCTCAACTGTGCAATGCAATTTAGTGTGATAAAAACAAACCATCAAAACCAAACCCTATCATGCAAGGAGTTGAGTTAGTTTGAAGATATCTACACAAAGCAAAAATCTGGAAACTTTAGAACATTTCTATTTTAAACTGTATTTTCTAGTCTTCATCCAAATGTTTGGCATCGTGGACAGAGTCAAAGATTTTGGTCTGAATTTAGAATATCTCAAAACTTATCCAGGGATTTTTGCTTTTAAAATGCTTTTATGAGTTTTATTTTGGTGCATTCTGGCATTTTCTGGAATGACAGCCCTAGAAGAATGAAGTTCAAAGCAGAGAGTTATGGTCTCATACTGTTTGATGCTATGCAAATTTTTGAATATTCTAATTGTCTATGGAAAAAGTCCCAGAACAATGATACAGTATGCAAATCAAACAACACTAGAAAATATTTGGTAGACATGTACAAATGGTCAGTTTTGAACTTGCAAATTCTCAGGAGGTTTTCTTTTTTGCTGGAGCTTCTGAAAGAAGATCAGTTTATACCCATTTTGGGACCCATAAAAGGAGAGCAGCACATTTTAAGGTTCTTGATATTGCAATCCTGATCAAGGCCAAAATGTAATGGTATTTATGAGAAATGCTGGCAGGTAAATGAAATCAAATTTATATTTTTGGATTTTATGTTGTAACTGTATAGTTTCAGGGAGGTCAGCTTTGGATTTGTTTGTTATTCTTTGATATAGTTAGATTTAAAGTTTTGAGGGATGAACTAAAAGGTAACTAATAATTCACAGAAACTGTTGAGATGGTCAGAACATAGAATCAGATTTGGGAACTTCGGGAGCATGGCAGGGTCATTCAGAATTGCCATCAGCATGTTATAGATATTCTCCTATTTTCCTCCGGAGGGTTAAAAAAGTTTGACCAGTAACTGCATCTTCTTTCTTAAAAATAATGTAGCACATCTCATACCTTAAAGCAGTCAGCACAAATGCAAGTGATGCCTGTTCAAGCAGACTTTCAAAGACAGCACACACTATAACACAAATAGCTCTTCAACATTTCAAGAATACAGTGACAGGAAGTGGGACACATACTAGTAGGGAAAACATTTTTTTTTTTTTTTAAACTTCATGGAATGTGAGGTCAGACTTCAGCCCCTTCTTGTCTGGCAACGGACAAAACCAAAATGGCTCCGGCCTGAATTTCACATCTCTTTCTAATCTACTGCACAGGAGCGACCAGAGACACCAATTACCAATAAGTCACAAGAGCAGACAGAAAACTGTTAGTAGGTCTTGACAACCAGGCATTAAGATGCTTTTAAAAAATGTGTACTTGATGCAACGTATGTAAAAAGCGTGTCTTGGAAAGCAGTGTCAAAGTGTTAGAAAAATGGAGTCCCTGTTTGAGTGGCCTTGTGGGATGGCATCTGTGCCTTCATCTATACTGTTGAAGTAGCTCTAAGTCTTCTTGAAGCACTGTTCGAAAGTCTTCAAGAAAAATATCTAAACAGAGTCATTAGATTTTATGTGGCACAGTGCAAGCTGTCTTCACTTATACTGTGTGCAAGGACAATGGTCTGAATGTAATTGGCATGGAGAGAGAGTACTCTCCCCATCTGAAGGGATCTTACAGGTCCGCTGTTGCCATTACCCACTGCATGGAGGAATCTTCTCTAGAGTCCCGGACTAGCACTCAGGAATGATAGTCACCTGACAGACCCCGGCCCACGACGACGGTGTGAGCAGCTGCAGTGGATTTTATGCATGATTATCAACTGAGAGTAGCAAGGACAGAAAAGATCTAGAGAAACTTACTTTGGGGGAGGGAGGGCTCAGTTTCTCTTTGCATAGAAATCTTAATAAAAATTTCTTTGGTCTTGAAACTCGTTTCAGTTTTTAGTTTTATTTTTTCCTGTTGGGGATTTTATCTCTAGAACTGGCTCATTTTATTTTTAAGATGATATTAAGAGGGAGGAAAAGTACAACCACCCCCTCACCCCTGCCCACCCCAAAAAAAGGAATAAAGAATTAAAGCACACCAAAAAGTTGGGAATTGTTACAGGCCCAAGAATAGTTATTCTGAAATATTCTGCATGACCTAGGCCTCAGTATTTCAGGGCTAGGGTCAGTCCTGATGGAGGAAAATGTATTTTTGGAGATAAAAGCTTCAAAGAATTCTTTAGAAATCTTTTAAGGAGCACAGATTTGTGGGAGGCCCTTTTTAAATTTGGTTTTGCCTTGTACTCTGTGTAAGATATTTGTACAAAAATATAAAAGGCATGGCTTGATGTTTAACGTCTGTGTTTTATTGTTGTTGGCACCAGAAAAGCTCATGTTCTATGTTATGTCACTGTACATACTGTAAACAAGACTGCATTAATATTGTTCTCTTATGATTTTTTGTTTCAATGAATCTAGGCTTTAAAAAATACATTCACAAACTACCTTATGTTTAAACACAATGATTCCCTTTTATTTCTTAACTGTACCCAAAATCCCACAATAAAAAAATCATTTAAAGCTGTGTGTTTCGAACTTACCACTTAGAAATAAAAACAAAACAAAACATAAAAACAAAGATCAGTTTGCAACATAATTTAAAGAAGCTTCTGGTTTAAAATACCACAGCAGCGATATAAAGAGCTGGTGGCAATCACATGCGGGGATGAGACCCAAATCAATATATCTTGTCCACGTCAGCATCCAATTACAGTAGTTGCTAAATTCAATCCAAAACGTCATTGCTGAATTTGTTGCGCGGAATTTGTGAAGATAATATTGTTCAGCAGCAGAACCTTAGCAGTAAAAATGAGAACGGGAGGATATCATTGCTTTTGAGCACTAAAGGGACCACAATGAGGACATCTTGGTGATCGCCTGAAGATAATCCTCAATTCCATTCCTGTGTTACCTGCTTAAAATAACTGCAAATGACAACCACATTTACAGAAGGGGCAGAATCATCTATAACAGAACTAGAATATTTCCCCTTCCCTGTCTCCCCTTGCCCAAGCCACCAGATTGAAATGGCGCCGTTTTCCTAATGTGTATTTTGTTCTCATTAATAGTACATCAGCTGCTCATGTATTTAGGCAAAATCAGTAGGATCATAGATTTTTTTTTTTTTTGATCTGTTTAGAGTAATTGTTTTCTCCAGAAACAAGCCACATTAGTTTTGTTGTTGGATTTTTTTTTTTTTTTCAATTTTTCAAGAAGAACAATTTGGTCAACTACTGTTTCATTTTAAAATGTTAAATGCACCTGAGATTGCCAGTTGAGCTCTCTATATGTCTCCTGGAGATAACACTGCTGTGATGAACAGTGAAACAAAACAAACGAAACGAGGTAGGTTAAAACAGGAAGCGCAACACAGATATCGTTTTGCAACACCTTGATACCACAGGCGGCCATGCTGGTAGCTTTGGAAAAAGAAATCCCAGACAGTCACGTAAAAGTTCAAATCATCCGCGTAAGAGTCTATAAGGACACAAGTCAACCTGAACGAAATACATACATATTCTGCACAAATGTTGTTTACCGTATGTTGGGTAATTTGGAGGAAGGTAAAATGATTAGGGTCTCAGAATTTCGGCCAAAGCCTTGCTTTCAAGTTCTATAACATCTGAACCAATGATGCCCACTGGGTCTCAGGCAGGCTTAGTAGTCTAGTCCCTTCTCTCACCAACCCAGAGAGAACACAGACAGCTCAGAAACATTTATTATTATTATTTTTTCAGTCACAGTTTTCATCTTGGGAAAGTGGCACCCTCAGGAGAAAGCTGGGAACGACCAGAGCCTGGATCTTATTTATTCTCCAATTCCCAGAAAGAACAAAGTCTTAACTCCTAACGAAGCCCGAACAGAGTGACCTCTAAGCTGGGAAGTTTTGTGCATTTGGAAAAAAATAAGTGTGTGTGTGTGTGTGTGTGTGTATATACATTTTTAGCTTGTTTCCAGCAGCTCTTTCTGTCTGACCCCCTCTGTCATCCCATCTTTTGCCCTGATCTGTTGCATAATCGCTGAGGCAATGTTGTATTATAGAGTCCCTCATTCACTAGAGGCAACTCAACTCAATGGCACTACTATCCCATTCAACACACTCTGTTCTGTACAGGGCCATATAAAATAGGGCCTGCCAGACTCACAAAAATGGTAGTTGATTTTATTAGTCTAAGGCTAGTAGTTTAGCCATTTAAAATCTATTTCCCAAAAGAGGGGAAAACTAGTATTTTTCTTCTCTTTTAAAAATCCATTAGCAGTTGCTATCAAAAAGCAACCTTTTGGGTTCGTGAAGGCAAAAGAGTTCTACAATTACCCCACTATGTAGTTATGGCCTTCAGTGTAAAGAGATAAGGTACATTTATTGTGCTGTCTCTCACCATTCGAAATTGGAAATTTTACAACACATTGTATACTGAAAGCTAGCAGGCAGACAGAATTAAAAACAGACATTTTCTCAGTATGCATTCTTTCCCCATTCTTACAAAGTAAAGGGGTAAAGAAAAAAGGTAAAAAAACAAAACAAAATAAAACTCAAAAACCCACCAGAACACAGCTTAATCATAAGAGCACACAATATTTGTTTCTATCCCTAACTCCGAAGGGCACGTGGTCCATCTTTGTCCACAGACAACGCAGCATTCTTGGGGATCTCCTGGAAATTCCTGCCACCTTTTTCTCTCCTTCTCAACCAGGCTGCAACATTGAAAGATGGACTGTACTGGGACGGGTGGAGGGAGAGGAAAAGGGTAAAGCGGTATGGTCAACCAAGCCTTCTGATTCTGCCTCTAGACTGGCATAAGTCCACATGAGTTATGTTCTTTTAAATTAGAAATAACGCCATGAAGATAAGTGCCAAGTGCTCTTCTGTTACCAGTTCATCATGGAATTTCTGTTGAGGGTCATGAAAAACACTTGGCTACTTCCTCCAGATCGCACGGATGCAAAAAATACCTGTTTGAAATTAAAAAGAAGTTAGTTCAACCGCATGGTTTCTTTCCCTCTTTTCTTCAACCGTCCATCCATTTTCTCTCACATGTCCTATCCTTGCCATGTGTCAGCTCTTAGGACTTAATGGCTGGTGTTTATAAAGTGCCTTTTAATACAGTGCATCCTCTGTAAACATTCCTGCCTTTATTCCTATGAAGGTTACTATGACTGACTGTGGCATTGGCCTTCAGGGACCCAGAAGGGGCTATATCTTGATTTGTAACAACCTTTTGGGCACTCACTTTTTACAAGGGAGTTTCGTGCTAGGATAATATGCTGGATTTCTGGTCTAGGACACAACACGTCCTTTGTTAATTTCTGGAAAGCCACAGGGGCTCCCCTTTTCTCTCCCCTAATAACAAGAGGGCAGACTTTGGGAATGAAGAGAATCCTCTCACATTTCCAAAGTCAAGGGGGAATTTGGGGCCTACTGACTACTATACAACTTCATTTCTCAATTAAGAAAAAAAAATAAGTGGTTCTGGTCAGATAGGGTAAGGTGTTTAATGCCTATTCACTTTGGCATTCCAAGAGTTAATGCTTGGTTTCTCTGCTGATGAATGCATATCCTAGGCCAAAGGAGATCATGGCATTAATAAGGAGAACCACAGTCCATTCGGTCTGGGCCTGCTAAATCATTTTATCAAACGACTGAGAGAAGCGAGCAAAATTTGGGGTACTGCTTGCTTGAGCTGAACATCAATGAACCACTGCCCAGAAAAATAATATTCTGGGCTGTGGCCCAGTTCTTCAGTCAGCCAACACCAAACTTTGGTCCAAGGCATTTACTTTTGTCATTAGTATAAAGTCTCTGCTACTTCATTCCCACAGTTTCTTCAGAAGAATTGCTGTCTCTCCCAACAACTTCTTAGGAAGTTCTGTGGAAATGCTCACCGTTCAGCTAATGCTACATATGTAAGTAAAGCTACTGTTAGGGTCAGTGAATGAAAACGGGGAAGCACAGAGGACCCATGGGAACACAATGAGGGAAAGAAAGGGCCGCTGTTCTCTCCAGGTTCTGTGAGCCCTGGCTCTAAACCTCGGGCCCCAGATGCTGGTGTGGTCCCAGCCTGCTGCTGAGGGTGTGGTCGTGACTTGAAATTGGCTTTCTGGGGTGGGACTTCAATGAATTGGAGCGTGGGTGTCCATGCCCAGATCACTCGTAGTCTTATGATTCCCAGAGACTAGGCGGGGGCTGGAATTTTACTAGGGGTCAGGTCTGTTTTCTAGCGTATTCTGATAAGGGCCTGGGACCATCCTTGCCATCCCCAGCTGTTGCCACCCAGACCACACCAGACCACACCAGGTCAGAGTAGTTGGCTACTCCAGGGCCAGACTAAGACCAGCCTGGCTTCTGGGGAACGGGAGTGAGCCAAGAGATGCAGGTCTGTTCAACCTGTCACGTTCTTTTCTGTAGATGTTTATGTCTGCTGTTTTGGGGACAGCATTTCTAAGCTGGCCATAGTCCCAAAGGATGAATTCACAAATACAGCATAGCTTAGCTACTAAAAACTCTGGGTTAGTCTACAAGGAGGGCAAGGGAGAAGCAGCACTGCTGCAGGATACGCCTTCTGGGCGACTGATCATGCCAGACGAACACCGCCGATTTCACTGGAAAACAGTCCCCCTATGACACTTCAGAAGAAACATGGCTGGAATGACACAGGACATGGCACTAGTTGAGTTTGTGATTGTGCATTCCTTAAGGAATGGGGTGACACTTTTTAAAAGTTTATATTTCTACATGTCAAATGTTTTACATTTAAAATCGAATATAATGTGATGGGTTACGTCCCAATAGTGATTTTGTGAAAAGTCTAAAAGTGGGGTATAAAGTTCACCCACTGTGAGATGACTAATGAGAGGCCAACTCTTCTAAGTGCTTAGGAGAATTTGGGGTATTTGCTGAGTCATCTTAAGGCCTGCAAGCCACACAGGTTACTAAGAGTTTACAAGAAATTTTTTAGATGTTTTTATGTCTTTTTTGATGTGTGAATAATATATTTTGAGGGTTCACAGGAATCAAACCAAATAATGCCATTTCAAGATAATATTGATTGTTTAACACAGATGTGATTCAAATCAGTATAAAGGAAAATGAAGGTTTCACAGGTACCTGGCGGTCTCTTAAAA
Source organism: Balaenoptera ricei (assembly GCF_028023285.1). Lineage (NCBI taxonomy): Eukaryota > Metazoa > Chordata > Mammalia > Artiodactyla > Balaenopteridae > Balaenoptera > Balaenoptera ricei. The sequence continues at coordinate 65,879,827 of NC_082642.1, forward strand.
TGCAAACACTAATGCAAATGTTGAAACGGATTTACCTTATCATTTCTTTCACATAGAAACTTTAACCTTTGAGCTCGCTTATGCATAAATACTCCATCCAAATGTCCTGTTTCCACTGACCGGATCTCAATAGCTTTCTCGCCCCAGCCCATTATCTGATTGGAATGAATGTAGGCTGTCAAAAGGAATTTCCAAAACTGCATTAAAAACATTAGATGGGCAATAACTCACAGCATCTGTTCACATCTTAACCACAAAAATGACAAACGACTTGAGATAAACAGACAAAGCAAGTCTTACAAGTGTTATTCACAGACTTTTTTTTTGTGGAATCAAATGGTTGTTTCACATTTCTTGACTTTCGTTTCATTTGGGGGGTGTAACTGCTGAAGGAGATAAGGAATGGTTAACCTACCCACAGACGTGGGCATTTCTCCCCATTGGAGCACCACATCCTTAGTTATCCGGCCGTAGGTGTTTACATACACCCCCTCATCCTCATAGCAAACAAGCATTTCCATTCCATCTGTTTTAGGCAAGATGACAATGGCATGAGGAGTGATATTGCCCTGAATCTAGAAGACAAAGAAAGGCCAGGCATTATTCTTTTAAAAAATAAGACAGTATCTTAGCTATTACTCTCTAAGAATTGCACACACAAAAAAAATTTTTTTTTTCTTTTCCCTTTTCCATTTACATTCTAGAGACTGACGTTTTGTTTTGCTTAATTTAACCACCGACCTGTCAAATACCCTGGTAAATACAAACTTAGGCACTAGGTTGAGAATCCAATTTACCTGTTCTAAAAGCAACAACTACAACTATGGAGCACCTGCCCTGTGCCAAGCGTGGGCCCTTTCCATGTATAACTTCTGGCCTTTAGAACAGCTCCCTATGCTAGATATTTCTGTCTACAGATGAAGCAACTGCATCTCAGAGGGCTTATGTAATTTGACCAAAGCTGCACTAGTATGTGGTGGTAGAATTGGGATTTGAGCACATTGCCGTGGACATTGAAAATCTCGTGTTTTCTATCCACTTCCAAAAAAGATGAGGAGAATGCAATCCAGTTGGATCTAATGGAAACAGCCCAAATGGGGCCAAAAGGTGGGACCAAAACAGGCTATGAACAGTCAATACAGTTGTTTATCTGGGTGCCTAAATAAGTCCCCTACATACGAACCTTCAAGGTGCGAACTTTCCAAGGTGCAAACGTGTGTTCGCATGTCCAATCTTCACGTGCCTGGTGTACATTGTGACGTGCGTGCATCCTCTACAAGTGGTTGTGCTTTTGTGTACTTTACTTTTACAGTACTGTGTAGAGTACAGTAGTACAGTATCGTTATTTCAAGCCCAGGATGTCCGGAAGCAAGCGTAAAAGCAGCGGTGATGTAGCTGGTAGTGCTAAGAAGTGCCAGCTGTTGTACTGTACTACTGTACTTTTCAAGGTACTGTACTGCAAGATTAAAAATGTTTCCTTTATTTTTTGTGTTTGTTTTTTATGTATTATTTGTGTGAAAAGTATCATAAACCTATTACAGTACAGTACTATATAGCCGATTGTGTTAGTTGGGTACCTAGGCTAACTTCGTTGGACTTATGAACAAACTAAACTTACGAACTTGCTCTCGGAATGGAACTCGTTCTTATGTAGGGGACTTACTGCAGTCCAAATTAATGGCTTGTTGAGAAAAAATTTAAAAATTACCGTTCACTAAAAAAAAAAAATCATACTATTCAGATAAGTGTAGATTGACTTGTTCTGGGAAAAGAGACATGGTGTTGCTGCGATGCCCTGGTTGAGAATGTCATGGCCGTCCAGTAGGTACATGGTGAACAGGAATGAGGGGATGGAGGATGATCATGGGTACAGCCCAGTGCCCTCACCAAGAGCACAGGCTGTGAGTCCTGTGTGCACATACACACACGAGAAAAGCTGTAACGTAACAACCAATGACGTGTGTGTGTCGTGCACCAAAACAACTTTTTTCAATTGTTGTGCTCCTTTGGAGTAAAGTCTTTAAAGTCTCAAAATACCAAACAGCAACAGATTAGGTCTCAGACTTTGCTGACGAATAATTTCTACTGTATGTTAGCCTTGGGACTACATACATTAGAGGAAACACAATTTACAGTGCACTCATCCTACTACATGAAACCATGGGCGGCACGTCCCTTAAAAGTCATGTTTTAGGCAATGTGTCAGTATAGTAATATTAATAGTACAATTTGCAGGGCCCGCCCTGTGCCAACTACTTTAGATGTATGACCTCACTTAATGCTGACGATAACCCTATGTGATAGGTCATCTTAGCCCCATTTTACAGATGTGAAAGCTGAGGGTTGGACAGGCTGCCTAACGTGTCCACTATTGCAAAGCGAATACATGCAAGAGCCAGAGCATGTGCTCCAGGGTGTCTGATTCCGCCATGTGACACTGCCCTCCACTTGAAGAGAGGAACAATAGCAGAAAAAGGATCCCTGGACTTCTCCCACATAAAATGAAGCAATCTCCTTCAAAAACTAAAAATAGAAGCTCATCTACTATAGTCTTGCTTAAAAAACAGAATCTATGCCCTTGAATGAAAAACACTGTATGTATTTTAATGTAAAATCCAATGAGACAACATGTCCAGTAAATGGCAAATAACTGCTATTACGTGTTACTCAATTTTAAGCAGCCATAAAAATCAGTTAAATTTACATGTTTTATGTCTTAAAAGCCTCATCTATTTAGTGAAGACCAAAAGTCCATCTGCTTTACTGATTAGTAGAAGTTAGCATGACCTCCACTAAAAATGTACAAAAACAAATCTATACACACAGGTTGTGGAACAGAGAGTCTTGACAGTCTGCTTCCAGGAACTTACATGAGATGGTATGTAGATATCATAAGAGTTTCCTGAATCAACATCAATTACATGGAAACCAGTGTGTGAACCAAAAATAACCTTTAATCTTTGACCTTCTTCTACTGTGAGATCAACAAGCAGTGGCTTGTGCTGGAGATCTGCAAAAGACTTTAAAAATCACCCCATGAGTACCCACATCATTCAAAGACGTTATCTTAATACATTTTTCCTTTAGCCATTTCCCGTGGAAGTTAATGTCTGACTTTCTTAAATTGGAAAGCTAGGAAATCTTTCTTTCAGTTTCAGGGCTATTCATATTCTGACTCTGGGAGGAAGAGTCTAGCATCCATTTGCTCCCCTTTTTCTACCCCTTGTGCTCCAGGGCAGAGAAGCTGGTTGACAGTTGTCAGTTTTGATAGTGTCATCATATATTAAAAGCTTGGTGTCTGGGTGCTGCTGTTCTTCCCTGTTTATTTCTGGCCTTTTCCCCAAGAAGAAGGTCCAGTCACCTCTCTGGCGCCTCTCCTTCCCAAGGGACAGCCAGGTCCAGGCATGGCTACTACCTTTTCAGAGACAGACTGTGTGGGCAGGCAGGCCAGCCCTGTGCTAAGCCTGTTCAGGGTTAACAGGCGTGCTCTGGTTCTGACTCTCCTGGGTGAGTGAGTACACATCAGGCTGGCGCTTTCTCTAAACTTAATGTTGAGATCTGAGACTTGGGTTTGGGCGATAGAGGACGGTGGGGATGATTCATTTCAAGACTCACGGCTTACGTTGGCTAGCTGGGTTTAAAAGGAAAAGAAAAAAAGACCTCCAGCCACGTTTATCAAAGTTCTGTGTGTGAGACTCCAGAGTCTAAGCCCCAACTAACTGTCAAGTGTTGCTCTGTTTTCCTTTGCCATTATTTAATCCACACTCTACCTGTATTGGTCTTGAAGTCTGGGCGAGAATCTGTGAAACCACAAGTGCCTCGGCTATCATGCCACTGTCACCTAACAGACTCCGCCCTCCTTCTCGTTTGCTAACATCGTTCTCACATATGGGAGGTTCGAGCCTCGTCTCCTTGTCCCACGGGAGGGATCGACCCCCTGCCGGCTCCAGTCTTTCCTCTTCGAGTCCTTGCCTTTGCTCTTCCCTCTTTCTAGGCTGGCCATGGTTTGCTCAACAAAGCATTTTGCAGTCAATCCTGCACTTTGGCTAGTACACTGATGACAGTAACTTCAGAACCGGAACGGGAACGGGATCTCGATTGAAAAGCTTTTGTGAAGAGAGATTTTGGCAGGACAGCAGCACCGCTGTAGCTTTCAGGAGTCATCCCTGAAGTGTTATTACTAACCCAATGCATTCCAAACATTTCTCTCCATAAAAGCGGGGTTAACGAGTGGGGCCCATTTCGCATCTTCCTGAGCACATCACAAATGAACTCCTTGCCCTGCTAAAGGAACAAGACAGAAGCGAGGGGTGATTCAGCCCTGAAGAGGGCTTTGTAATGTTCCCAAGGCAGCTTCTGCCCTCACTTGGCATATGTGGCAACAGAAAATACATAAAGGGTCAAAGAAAGATAATAGTCATAAAGGCGGGGAGAAAAAGTGAGGGCCAAGGAGATATAAAGAAAGAGAGAGATGTAGGCAGAGGGTAAGAATGAACAGAAGGTAAATTCACACTGGCTATGGGTAGACTGTGCAGCTCTGAAAACATCAGGGTGCCTGTAAGTACTGGTCCTTCTGGCATTTGGGGGTCAGCTTTCATGATCTGGAGTCAACGGGACCAGCATTTCCCCATTCTACTTCTGTTGAATCTCATGAGTTATCAAGCCAACCACAGTGGGTACAGACTTAGACAAGATAAAAAATGAAACAGCAATGAAAATTGAAGGAGGCAGAGAAACTAGGCCATTTCCATTCAGTATTCATTTCAGAGAAGTCCAACAGCAATGGGGATATATGAGCATCAAGTGAGTTTTAGCGACTTTTCCCCAAAAGGCTTACGAGGATTACAAGATTTAGAGACTCAGTTCAGCCTTGAGATTCAGTGCTGCTTGCTGTCGGTCTGCCTTTTTCAGACGAAATATCAAGAGAGTGCCCTAGTTAGGTGGGTGTATAATAAATCTCACTGCCTAATATCATAATGACTGCTTTGCCTGGTAACCATTCCACACTAAATGCCACTTAGAGATGATGATGTATAGACCTGAAATGGAGGAGGGCGGACCCAAATTGTAATTTGACTAATTAACAGTATTTACTAATACCTAGTCTTTACTTTTAGAATAACAAATAAGAGCTCCTACACTTTTAAAAGAGGTTTATTATATACAGAAAAATTGGTACTAGTGTATGTGTAAGTTAACCACTGTTAACTGATGGGAACCTAAACTATATAAAAAAACAAGCCCTTGTTAGGTAATCACATGCCTACTTACCTTAAATGCCATGAACTTATGATATGGTTTAGGAGCCCAAGCATATATCTCCACAGCATTCTTTAAGGCAATCACCAAGAATTTGATCCTTTCATATTTGACTGTAATAGAAAAATTATGAATTAAAATAGTTCATTAATTTATTCAAGTTTTTGTATTAATGAATGTGTAAACCACTATATATATATATATATATATATATATATATATATATATATATATATACACACACACACACATATATATCATCCTGATTGAGGGTAATGCTCTGGTGTGGGATGTTCTCATAGATACAGATTTAACTTCCTTTAATGTACTTGGTTTACAGGATACCTGGGGCCTTTTGCTTCATACTGAAGGCTCTTATCTTCATCTAAAGATGTAACTGGCTTAGGACTGCCTCTAAGAACTAGGTCTAGGTGTGAATTATTTATTGTAAGAAGAATCTGTATAAAAATCCTCCATGTCTCCTTGCCTGGCTTTTATGTTCACCCACATGTAAGCAGCTGAGAGCTGGTATGGCAAGATGGTAGAAAAATCAACAAATGGGTAGAGACATAATGGCTGCCGTTCTCTTACTATTCAAATTTGGATTCCAGTTATTAGGAATTCAAAAAGGACCAGTGCCCTTAACATGAGATCCCAGAGAGATCCCTCTCCCTTCCTGCTATGTGAGGTTATAGGAAAAAGACCACTGTCTATGACCCAGGAAGCAGGCCCTCACCAGATACTGAATCTGCCACCACTTTGATCTTGGCTCTTCCCAGCCTCTAGAGCTGTGAGAAATAAATTCATGTTGTTTATAAGCCACCCAGTCTGTGGTATTCTTTTATAGCAGCTTGAACAGACTAAGACAGTACACATGGCAGTCTTTTTATTTATAAAATGTTTGAACAAACAGAATATTCTGTGTCCTAAAGAATTTAGCCCAGGATAACTGACCAAATTCTTGTTCTCTGAGCTCTTCTTCTGTAGCATGCCTCTCCTGTTTACTATTCTGTCTTTAATATACTTTCAAATACTTCTTCAGCGATTTATTTCCATGTTTCTAAATGACGTGCTGATAATGTTATTTACAACTTTTTTCAGCTGTAGATATTACCTACTGACTCTGGAGAATGGAAAGGGTTTAGTCTCTTACAGCAATCTCCTCTCTCTAGATGTCTCTCTCTCAAACGTACACATCTCTTCCTCCCCATACCTCCAATATAGTTATACTTACAAGTTTTGGTTAAGTCAATATCCTGTGTTTAAATCATTATTGTTCATAGATGAGGCATGTAGTATACCATTATTATAATTCCTTTCTTGCTTTCCTAAATTTTTTTCACTTCCTTATTTTCTATGTATCTATCTCTAAGCACACAGAAACTTTCTGTTAGTGCTGTCAGTACAGTCAAATATGGCAGGTAATCTATTAGTAACATTTTATTTTTCTTGTAGGTACCTCTTCCTGAACCCTCCATTGTCCCACTTTGCCTGGACTAATTTCTTTCTCCTTCTCCGTCTCTCTCTCTATATATATACACATCCCTGTTCTGTTTCTCTGGAGAGCCCTGGCTAATACAGATGGGTTATAAAATACTAAGTGAAAAAAATTTTTCCTTTAGAACTTTGAAAGCCTTGCTCCATTGTCTTTTTTCTTTTTTCTTGGCTGCGCTGCACAGCATGTGGGATTTTAGTTCCCTGACCAGGGATCAAACCCTCGCCGCCTGCAGTGGGAGCGTGGAGTTTTAACCACTGGACTGCCAGGGAAGTCCCCTCCATTGTCTTCTAACCTTCTAGCACTGCTGTAAGTCCCAGGCCACCTAATTCTGTGTCTATTACATGTAAACTGTTTATTTATTTACTTATAATTTGAAAGCTTTAAGAGCCTTTTCATTTCCTGGGTACTGAAATATCATGTTGCTATGTCTTCTTGTGAGTCTTTTTTCATTCACTATACTAGGTACTCAGTGAATCTTTTTAATTTGAGATTTTGAGGTCTTAATTCTAGAAACTTTTCTTGTATTCTTTCTTTGATGCTTTCTTCTCCTTCCATTTCTTAATCTTTTTCCTAAAACTCATGTAACTTACATTTTGGCCCACTTGGACTAAAACTTTTATTTTCTTACCTATTCTCTCTTTTTTCTTTTCTTTTCATTCTACTTCTAGGACATTTCTCATCTTTGTCTTCCGACCCTTCTACTGCATTTTTTATTCCTGCCAATATATTTTAATTTCCAAGATTTTTTTTCTTGGTCCCTGAATGACATTCTCCAACCCTGTTCCATCTTTTTAAAAAAAATAACACCTATTCTTCTTTTATGGAAACAGTATTTCTAATCTCTCTGAAGTTATTATATTGATAGTTTCTTTTAAAAATTTTTTGTTCCATTCCTCATTATCCTTGTTTCCTCTAAAGTCCCTTCTTTCTGTTTAAGTTTCCTTCCCATTAGTGGATTTTCCCACTGTCTGCTCTAGTAGGCTTATCGACTGATGGGTTTCACTTTTAAGGTGGTTCGATAGCATGCTCTTTTCATGGCATTTCAAATATTAGTACCTCAACATCTATTCTTGCTGGCCATTTAGTTTCTCCAAAGACCATCTTTCAATCTCTTGCTTGGGAGTATAAGCATGGCTGGCAACATCTGGGGTGCTAAACAGGGGAAGGGTGTGTGTGTGTGTGTGTGTGTATTAGTGTGTCCTTATAATTCAATATTCCCCATCAACAGATTGGCTGTGCCCACCTTTCATCTTCTGCTGCTGTCAGGGAGGGTGACTGCCTGACTGGGTTCTGAAGGATTTGCTGTTCATCAACTTTCCAACAATCCTCCCATTTTCAATCCCACCCTCCACCTCCACCTCAGATACATCTGGGGCCTCAGGTCCTGGGCCTTTCTGGGTTCTGTTGAGTGACTGGATTGATTTTGATGACATTCCTCACAGCAGACTTAGAATTCAGCATTTCCTGGTCAGCTAGTTCTGTTCCTAGTCATCTAACAATTCTTGTTCAATTTTGTTGACATCTCTTATCTGTTTTCTCTTCTCCTGGTCCCTTTGTCCTTGTAGGTTTACAGCACTTTTATTCCTTCATGGTTATTTTAATGGGTCTTTGGGATTGAGTTCAAACTGGAGCCTAAGACTTTATTGTGAATGCATTCTTTGAACTTCATCAATCTGACTTTTTGGGGGAATAATGCAAGTATATTTAAGGTTCCAGCAGTGTCTTAAACTGGTCACAAATGCATCATCAATATCTGATGGAAAAAAACTAAATGAAACTTAACTGAATAATTTGGATTGAGCAAGCAATTCCATGTCTTGAGACTTACCAACTTTGTAATGTATACAGCCTTCCAAGTCCCCAACAGTGATCCAGCCTTGTTTCTTTTCTACTTCTGGGTCATTGTGTAATATTCTGTTTCTTAACCATGAAAGATAGTAAACTCGTAGCTTATTCTTCTTTCCTGTTGAAGTAACAGAACTTTAATTTCAAGGCCCTGAGACAGGTTTTTCTCTCAATCCTTCCCCATCTCCATTTTATTTTATTTATGTTTATTTACACTTGTGTGTGTGTCTGTGTATGTGTGAAGGCACAATAACCAGTGTCTCCAGCATCATCAAAGTATTGTCTCTGCCAGAACTTATGATCAAAACAGGTCCAAGTGTTTTGGGCAAATAACCATTGCATAATTTGTCTTTACCTTCTGGCGCTTTCTTATTTGAGCAAGGTGCTCTTATTCTCTCCTCCCAGAGCAAAGGGCAGTGTCTGCTCAGTAAGACCTAATTCTGTAACGGAATGGTTGATCAGTGTTCCAAAACATTCCAGATCTAATTACATGAAGGAGTTCTGACAACTGGACATTTTAGCATACTCATGTGTGACTACCTTTCCCTCACCTTCTACCCAACAGCATACATTAATGCAGAGCCCCCCATACTCGCCTCCTCTATTACTTTAAAGGTGAGAGCTGGTAGTAGTTTCATTTTACCAAACAGAAGAAGGAATTTCTTAAGGAGATATGAGAAACAAGTTCAATGACAGCAATCAGGGCTCAGAAAATAACCCTTGGACATGTTTACAGTGCTGAGATCCCTGAAAGGAGTGTCAAACAAAAATAAGAACAGAGAAAAAGATGTGTACTTGGAAAAAAACACAAAAGTTCCCTTTGGTAAATGATGGGAAAGAGATCATGGAGTAAAGAAGTCTTAGTAATGGTAAGGAAACATCTTAAAAACATTGAGGAGTTTTAAATTGAGGAGCAAAATTTAATATATTGAGATTATCTGAGTATCAGATAAGAAGATGTCCCTTGGGGTGGCTTTTCCTAAGTGATCAGTAATTTAAGCCTGTGGGTTATACTTCTTGGGTACTTATTTTCCTTTGAGTTCTCTTAGGTGTCAAAAAATGTTTCATATTTTGCAGCTGTGATATATACCAGAAGAAAAGAATACATTAAAGCATTGCACACTGGATTTGACAGGAGAGTACATTTATAACCTAAGTTAAGGGAACCACGTGCAGTTACTATTCCTTTTTATAACCAAAAGTCTTGAATATGAATTGATTTCTATAGCTAGGATGGGCAGGAGGGCTGGTGCTTTCTCCTCTCTGTACCAACACAGATCCGAGGGCAGTTCAAGAAAATTTGGCTCCTGTTTTCATTTTCTTCTTTCCCTACCTGTGCACCTCATGATAAAAGGAAATGGTTGCACTTTTAAAAATGGGATGTGTCACTAACAACATAATGAAGTCTGAACATGAATTTTCTGATATCATTTCCACTTTTGGTACGTGACTGGCAGATGTACGGTTTTAAATTTGATTTGGGAGTGTTGCAATCAAGAACGCATTACCCAGAATAAAGGAGTACGCTGAATTAAACTCAAATGATAATACAAGAAGAATTCACTTGGCGAACCCTTATTTGGGGAGAATAAAAAGAGATGAAACTGAGCATTCAATGGACAGGTAAAAGAGGAAATTGTAGCATCAAATGAGGGCATTTTCTCAAAACAGAAGTACAGCTGAAGAGTTAAACTTTATTCAAGGTTCAACCCAAGAGAAGCCCTATGTTTCTCTTTGCAAAACAATGGCTGGTTCTCAAACTTGGCTGCACAGTGGAGACTACTCAAGAGCCATGAAAGCTTCTGAGACCTGGGCCACACTCCCAGATTCTGACCCGCTAGTCTGGGGTGCATCCTGGAGTTTTCACATCTCCTCAGGTGGTTCTAATGTGCAGGGGTACTGTCGGTTTCATACTGGATGGGATGGGAGGGGAAAAGGGGGGTATTATTTATTAAACTCCTTCAAACACCATCCAAAAGAAAAAACTTTCAAGAACATAGACTCCTTCAGGTTACATTTTTAACTTGTCAGTAGTAAGGCCTTCACTTTTGTCTCTCTCTTTTTTTTTTAAGCTCTTTTTGGGAACTGGAAAGCTGCAGAGGGTGGCAATGATTCCTAGCTTCCAATCTCCTTGCAGACTAATCACCCAATGGGCCAGCTGCACTTGCTAAAATGTCAGTGAACTATAAACTAAAGCAGTTCTTATAAGAAAAGAGGCCAGAGAAATTTCTGCTTGCAAAATTTCTCACTCCCAGAAGCCTACATTTATTTTTTTATTTTTTATTTTTTATACAGCAGGTTCTTATTAGTTATCTATTTTATACATATTAGTGTATATATGTCAATACCAATCTCCCACTTCATCCAGAAGCCTACATTTTTATATTCTCCACCTGAGAGTAGATGGCAATGACCGGAGTGCGGACATCTTAAAAGGATCCTTGCTGAGGCCTGGCAGAGGGTGAAGGCCCATACGTACACAGCCGTGGTGGTGAGTCTCTGTCTGATTCAGATTTCAGGCAGAGGTGAGAGACTTCCCTTTGAAGGTCAGAATCTCTGGAGTTACAAAACATGGGTGATGTCATTCTGGCCCTACTGCCATAATTTATCGTGCTGCTCTTTGGCTGGGAAGGGCAGAGCTTACTATTCCTTCAGAAGTGAGGTGATCACCTTTCCCATCTGTGCAGACCTGGAGGACTTGGTCATCCCAGCAACATACCTGATATCGTCACGAGGACATTCAGTCCCTCTAGCACATCCATCTGCTGAAATCGCCTCCGGTTGATCAGATTATAAACTTTGCCTTGCCCGCTTCGGTCCAAAAGCATCAGGCCATTTTCAGTTCCAACCAGGAGGTTTACACCTGCAAATTTAAGAAGCATCCCAAGACTGACTCTTATGGACTTTACTCTTCTGCATGCAGGGTCCCTTTAAAACCTAAGAAACTGTGACTTGTAAATATAAACTAATGGGCAAGCAGGTACTACAGTAGGGAGTGTAGAAGTAGTAGCTCTGAGACGGTAATTAAATCACTGTCCCTTTGGTAATGAAATTAGTTTTCTTTTATAAAGTAGTAGCAGCATTCATTACATGTAGCCCTTTACTACCTAAAATAGAGTTCTTCTCAAGAGGAGCCTGAGGCACGGATGTGATGCTAGCACAATCTGCCTTTATTCCTTTCCTGTAACACCCACCCTTTTCTTGGCTCTCTCTATAAATCATACCTCCAGACTTTCCCAAGGTTCACCCCACTCCTATTCATGCAGTGATTTCTAGCCTACCCACCTTCTACATATAATAGAGTGCCCCATTCCCATACTCTATGGGAAGAAAAGTCCTTCTTCCTTCTCACACCAAAGCTTAATTTACATCCCATCCCTTAAGGTTCTGCTCTTTGTTAGGGAAATGATAAGCCAATTCAAGTGCAGGTATTAATAGCCTAAGAGTCACAGAAATATTGACTGTAAGGCAGGGGTCCCCAATTCCCCGCCCCCCGCTGTCCGTGGAAAAATTGTCTTCCACGAAACCGGTCCCTGGTGCCAAAAAGGTTGGGGACCGCTGCTGTAAGGGACTTCTCAGGCATCTAACTCTAGTCCAGCCCACCTCCCATGCAGTAATTCCTATTACAAAAACTCTGGTAGGTAAGTGGTCTTGTCTGGATAGCTACAATCTTGAAAATTCATCTCTAGGCAAATAAACACCCCTGACTCCCAACATACACACAGACACGCGCACACATTGTGAGTTCTGCCGTGCAATGGCCTATATTTATGAACGGGTAGCTTTTCCACTTCTTTTGCTTACTGCACATCTGTCTTCTAAGTAACGTGAATGTCTGCTCTTTCAACCACATGTTAGTCAATATTAAACATGGTTATCTTGTTGTCTTCTAATAGTCTCTTCTCCAGAGGACAGAGCCTTACTCCCCTGAAATGGTTTACAGGCTCTGTGCTCATCCCTGCTAACAACTCAAATGCTTTTGCCCTTATAAAATTGTGGTGCTTCAAACTAGGTGTAGTATTTTAGATGGGCGCAGATGAGCCATGCCCTTCCTTGATCTGTATGTCATGTTTATGGTAACACAGACCAGGATTTTGATAGAATCTCATCACACCTATACTGAGTCTGAGGTCAGCTAAAATCTGCAGATCTTTTTCACAAGAACTGCAGGTTGATGTTTTGAACTAAAAGGGAAGGCTCATCATTTGTTGTCCTTTTCAAGTTTTCTCTTGCTACTACTACTGGTATGGCCTTTGGCAATTCACTAAAATATTCTGTGCAGCTTTTTCAACTGTCACATGAAGGTCACGCCATTACTGCCCTTGCAGAACGTTGTATGGATCACAGAGACAGGACGTGGGGCACATCACACAGTGCTGGGCACAGAGTGGGCGTATATTAAGTGGTAGTTAGTTCTGTTGTTGGCTTTAGCCCATCACTGTTATGTGACAAGGTCACTCTGAATCTCATTGCTATCCTGGGTATCAGTTCCTTCTAAATATAAAATTGTATCAGTTAGGGTATCAGTTCTTTCTAAATATAAAATTGCTCTTGGTCTCTCTTGAGGCCGAGACAGTCCCAAATCGGGCCTCTAACACCCATGATTCAATCAGCACTCTCCTGATAGTAAGATTCCTGTTTGAGGGTCAATTCATTAACGAATGGTAAAAAAAGCACCAACTTACCCCACAGAGCTGCACAAAGTATTTCTGAGTTGAATCGCTTCTTGTATTTTCTGATTTCTGGTGTGTCGCTATGAGGCCGAATGTTGGTTGGGTTTACGTTTACCACTGAAATCTTTCTTGCTTCATTTAGTTTGGCCTGTTCTTGCCTAAGAAGTTCGCTAGTAAACAGAGCTTTGAGAAAAAGAATCAGAGAAGTCAGTGGCACCTTAAAATACAACCAATGGAGATATGGAAAAGGGGCTTCAAATAACTATGATTGCTCCTTGTTTAGTGTGCATTATGGTAAAGGCAAAGAAACACTGAAACTATAAATATTTTACACTTTTTTAGTAGAATAAAGTTATGTCATTCATAAAGGCAGTGTTTTATCCGTTAGTAAGACAGGCTTATAGACACTACTTGAGTAGTTTAGGGAATTAATATTCATCTCATAAAATTAAACACACCATCCTCATCTCCTGTAATATATGCAGGACAGATTTACTTTTTGAAATTCCACATTATCAATTGACAAACTGGCCTAAGTTGAGTCTGATGATTAGTGAGTTGCAGAATTCTAGAAAGCAAGGCTCTCCTCTAAATCAGCCAGACTTTTGAAGTGGGAAGCACACACCTAGAACTCAACACAACTCAACACGCATTTATTGTGTCTACTGCGTGCACAGCACTGTACCCAGAAATTGCTTCTGAGAAATACGTGGTGAGTTTGGAGGTCTCTGAGGAACAGCTTTTCCTAGGCCCCCTGGATACCTCTGCGTTCCTACCAGAATCAAAATAGAAGAGATGAAAAAAAATAGAAAGAACTTTGTTTGAGGAATCCTATCAAAAAAAAAAAGTAATAAAAAGTCTTCCCTTTAAGACAGGGCCTAAGCAGTTAATGGCTTAACTACTGAACTGATAATTAATTTTTTATCAGGTCATATCAGAAAGGAAAACCAAGCTGTTTCTAAAACATCGGGGCCTTCTAGCTTACCGGCAGCTGAAGATTCCTCATCCTCTTCATCTTCATCAGTGGGAGACGTCTGGTACACTCTGGGGTCCACAAAGGGGGTGAAGGAGGCTTTGGTGCTGCTCCCCATGCCATACTAATCAATAAGCAAGAAGATTAAGAAGAGCAGATAGATAAATACTGCAGCAACAAACGATGCTACTAATACTTTGCTTGGGCTCTAAAATTATTAGAGACTCTTCAAACCATCCAACTGTTCACACTCTGACCCCCAAGTCAAAGTGTGTGCTTCTCTCTCCAGCTTCTACTGATACTGGTTCCTCACTAACCATTATGTCTCTGCAGGGTTTCATTAATCATCAGACTGCAAGAACTGTAGTGAGCAAATTATATTATGGACCATACGTGGCACCTTAATATCTGATAAGACGGCTGTAGTGACAGAGCCTATTTCTCCCTCGATGTAAAAGCAATCTCCTATTGACCAAATGGTTTTAAGAAAAGCTGACACAAATTGGCAGTAAACTAAGTAAGCCTAGCAACACAGCAGCACTTCATCCTGAACACAAGATCAACCAAAGACTCCCTCTTGGGGCCTTTGGGGCCTTCCATGCTGGTCTGGTGATGCAGGTGGATTGGTGTTGGCTCAAGAAGCCTTAAAATCTGCAATTCAGGGACAATTTCATCCAGGGAATGAAGATTTTTCCTTTCCATGATAGTTTCCTTAAAAGGATACTTATACTTATATGCCCTATGTGGGAACTTCATGAAGATACTAGGTTTGCAGGCAATACACCTTAAGGGCTTATTTAAAAAATAATCTCAAGGGCTCAGAGAGCACAATTAAGATATGAAGTCAGAACTAAACTAGGGAACAGTAAACTATCAAGGCTTCATGTCCCAATATTCCATTTTTGAGTTTTGTCAAAGGAGCTTCAATAACCATCTCCCAATTTTGTCTGTCATCTCCACTCCTACTTACACTCAAGTCCTTTTAATATTATAAACATATCTGCACTTAATATAAGAAGCATCTTTTTGGGGGATAAAAATGTCTTTAAGTTTTAATTTTTTTAGTTTTTTTTTCAGGTTTTTATTTAAAAATAAAACCAGTATCCCAAGACCCCTAAACACATAAGGAGAAAACCACAAAGGCCCAATCTGACTTTAATTCAAGATTTCCCCTTCACGTTATGAAATCAAAACCATTTCATCCTCCATAAGGTAGGACTCCCCCCTCCCAAACAGAGCACTTTCACAGACACTCTCTCCTTTAATCTTTAGAAGTCCATGAAGGAGGTGTGCAAGTACTGGCATTCCCACTTAGAGCTGGGGAAGCAGCAGAATGTGGAGTAGGGTCTGACCGCACGGAGTCCTCCTTGGTACCCAAAGTCAGGCAGAAAACAACTGTCCACAGTGCATGAAGCTATAACAACGCTCTATGTTCTTTTCCCTGTGGCAAAGTTCATCTGCTCTATAGCTTTAGAATCCACATGGTGCATCATAAAAACTCAGTGCATGGACAACCTCAAAAACAGCGTTATAAACTATATGCGTTATAAACACATGTAGGATCTATGTGTGATTCACAGGACTATTCATGAAACATGACCAAGCACCGTGATCTCATCCGACTGGTCAAGCTCCGTCAACGACATCTACAAGCACTTCCCGGCAGATTGTTTATTCTGGCTTTTTTCCCCAGACTCTTTCTGTGCAGGAAAGATAATATCCCACTTCTCCCTTTCTTGTGCGATTTGGAGTTTAGGAAGATGAACACTTTGAGAACGTATCTATTTTTATTTTTCATAAACAAATCATTTCAACCTTATTTCACCTAAGTCAAACTTAGTTTGACTAAATTAATGTAACTATGAACCTCAACTATTGGCCTTGGAATCTCTATAGGTTGAAGTTTCCTTTCCTGGCCTGGGAGATAGGAGGTCCTAGTTCTGGTCTCAGCTCTGTCACAAAACAGCTGTGTGCCTTTAGGCAAGGCACTTAACCTCTCTGAGCTTCACTATTTGCTTCTGTAAAAACAGGCTTTGGTCCAGATGCTACCTGAGAACTTTTCACTGCTCTGCTTCTAGGATTTGGTCCATTTGCACATATGCATAAGTAGTTATATAGTATAATAAAACCCAACCAAACACGCTTCTGGGAGCTTGGCAAAGCCTCCTTCTTGAGGGGCCCGGGGTCTCAGAACCCCCTGCAGGAGGACAGAGCTGTCGTGGCTATTGCCCAGCACCTACTTCAGTCCCAGAGTCCATCTCCTGGGGGTGGGTGGAGACGCGTCCCAGGCCCTCAGTGGGGGTCCCCGCAGGGGAATGGCTCTGCTGCACCAGGTCCGGGAGGTTGATGTGACCGGCGAAGCCGTTGCTGTCACTATGGCCAGATCGCTTCTTCTCTCCAGACGTCTGAGGGGGCACAACACATGGCGGCCGTTAGAGAGGGAAGGCAAAGGCCACAGAGCGATGTCACCCCTCACACAGCACAGCTGCCGTGGCCTGCAAACCGTCCCACTGGGGAGTGGGAAGATGTTCAGATTTCTATCTTATCTAAGAAAATAAGAAAAAAGTCAAGCTTTGCTAATGTTTAGTACATGGCTTGACGCTGGGGCCTTATGCCCCTGCATGAAGGGCATTCAGGGGTCACATACGATGAGGAGGTGCCCTGCGGGAAGACAGGAATGCCGCGGGCGCAGGGGCACTAGGGGGCCGTGCACTGTGTGCGTGTGAGCTGTGCACGCACACCAGGTCTCATCACCAGGTTACAAAGACACAAACCCTCAGAACAGAAACATCACCTAAAATACAGCTGAAAAGAAGCGGTAGGACGAGATGTAACACTAATAATTCACGCCCAGCGTACTCCAAGAAAATGCAGAGAAGATTCCCAACTCACAGGGTTCTCTGTCAGTCACGAGGTCAAACCAATGATTAGCTAATCATATCTGATGAGAGTTACAAAGAAAACATGGAAATGATCTAAAGATTATTTGAAAATATGGGTTTACATCCACTATCACTAATGTTGAATCTCTCGGTAAGCAACTATGGCGGCTTGTGCCAGGAGCTGGTAAAAAAAAAAAAAAAAAAAAAGATGAAGTTATCATGACTAGTAAAACACATGAAATATTGTTTACAGCATCCTTTCCCCCCCCCCCACAAATATTATCTCATTTATTAATTATGGCTCAGAGACGTTAAATAAGCAGTCCAAGGTCACACAGCCCAAGATGGTAAAGGCAGCAGAGCCCGGGAGTGTGCCTGCTTTGGCTGGATGCCACTGGCTGCTCCAGAAGCTCGAGTGGGCAAGCGGGGGCAGGAACCCAGACCTCGGGCCCCGCGGCCCTTCCTCCAGAGACATCCAGGCCCTTGAGGAATCTGTGCCCTGGGCAAAGGCTTCCTCTGAGGTTTGGGAGTGAGGGATAGACTCTGGGCCACTAAGTCAGCTGGGTCAGCCCTCCCCTAGGGGCCAATCCCTCTCCCCTCGGGTCGGGTCCTCGCACCCATCCCCAGAGCCCACCTCTCCCCTCCCTTCCCCTTCCAGGATCTCCTCCAGGCGGCCACCAGAGTCAGCATAAACCGAGCTGTGGAGGGCAGCCTATAGCATTCCTTTTTAATGTCCTTTAAAGGTATTTTATAAAGTATATAATGTTAGTGCAGTAGGACAAATGCATAATTTGTAAACAAATAAATACACTGTGTTATGTGGCAGTCCCTGAAATTCTTACTGATAAGGTTGCATGAACTAACACGTTGGAAATTATTGCCGTGGAGAGCAAAGCCTCCTCTCAAAGATGCTAGGGACGACATACAGAATTAAAAGAAAATCCTGCTCCCAAAAAAGCCAGTGCCCAGACTATAGTCCTGGCTAGTATTGCACTTTCTGATTTCACATTTATATGACTGGCTCACTGAGGTTTCTTACAGCAGACCTGATTAAGTAATGCTTCCCTCTTTGCCTTTTCTCTTTTTCATTCATTTGCCCAACATTTCTGAGTGTCTACTAAGTGTGAAGCATTTTGCTGAACATGAAGGAATCAATCAGGAGCAAGGCAGACACACTCCCTGCCTTGTTTGGGGCTGGCATGGCAAGGGTTCGTGTTGTTTCTTTGACCACCTCACTGGCCTGGCTTCTTCCTTCCGGAGCCTGTCCTGGTCTTGCAGTTATAGCTCTGCACCTGCCTCTGGCTGGAAGTGAAAGGAGGCACTTTTTGGGGAAAGATGAAACAGACTCCCAAGTGTCTGAAGGGGTGTATGTAATTGATGTTACTAGGAAGCTTGAGAAATAACTGGATAGATAGCCTTAGCGCCCTCTGTTTCTGGGCACAATACTTCTGGCCCGCGACTGTCCAGGAGAGGGGCATTTTCTGGACTCATTTTGTCACAGTGTTCATCTGAACATTTCATCTTCTAAATTACATTTAAGGGGTTCAGTCCTAATTTATTATATTATCCCCTATTTTTTGTGTACTGGGCAGCTTCTCCCGCCTTCTTACTTCTGTTCAAATACTGAAAAGCTTTTTACCATTTCCCTCCAACTTTCCAGTAGCATAAATCGCACATTGTCTCTTTAGAGTTTTGTGGTCTCTCTTGTATCAGCAGTGTTCTGCCTCAAGCCAAAAATTAATGCAGACACACTGGTTATCAAAGAAAGACCCGAAGAGGCTCAGGGGGGGGAAATGGCCCAGACAGTGAGAAGCTTGAAGGAATTCAGCAGTGACCCCTGAATCTTCCCACTTCTGAGTCATCACCCTTTTGTTCATTCAACCAGCACCCTCTAGAATTAAATACCTTCTGTGTGCCATTCTGCTGGGAACACAAAGATAAATGAACAGCAGCTCTGTCCTCTACGATCTCATTAACAGAGCCCCAAAGAGCTCTATGATCTTCATGCCCTCACCAGTCCCATGGCGGCGGGCACTAGAATGTTCTGAGCATCAGTAGATGCTGGGTATCGCGCTGAACACCTTAGGTTCATCTCCTCACACTTCCACCGGGGGCTAGCTTATATTATCCCCATTTTACAGATGGAAAAGCTTCAGTGTAAAGAATTCAATTAACTTGCCCCACGTGACATGGGCTGTGAGTGGTGAAATCAGGGTCTGAACGGAGGCTGTCTGGAAGCAGAGCCCAGCTCTGGTGGCTGCGGTTCTATGTGGCTCCGCCCTCAGACACAGCTGATTGACTGGACCAGGAGCGCACACCTGAGCCAAGCACGATCAGATTCCCACTGGAATTTCCAGTTAGGCCTGAGAGATACTGGTCGGTCTCTGCTGGGCAGCTGAACTGGGATGTGGTGAACATCTTGCACTTGGGAGGGTGGGTGTGGAGACGTGAGAGCACGTGCTTGAGGGGGAAGAGGAAGCTGGTGTGTGGACAGAGAGAACAAGGGAGAAAAGTGGAGGAAACAGAGATGAGGGTAAGGAGAGACAGGCAGTGAGGGAGCCAGAGATCTGCACACAAGAAGCTGCCTGAGCTCCTAATCCCTTTTCAGTTTCTGGTTCCAACCCTATACAGGGTCCCAACTTGCTTTCTGCCTTTGGATTCCTTCTAGGAAACACCTCTGAATCTCTGATACCTACTCCGCCTTTTTTTTCTTAATCTGTTGTGAGTTCTTTTTTCTAGTACTTGTAACCAAAAGAGCCTTCATGACGGTAAGCTGGTATCCTCGTTCAGTGGATGGACAGACCCTGGAGAGATACCAGCTGGGCAGTAAGGAAGGTGCTATGGACAGAGGCCCACGGAGTCCCAGGAGAGGCTTCAAGGAGGAAGGGAAGCTGAGCCAGACCCCCAGGGGTCTGCTGGGTGAAGAGTGGGCTGCAGTGGGGGAGGAAGAGGAGCTCTTCCAGGAGATGGGTCCCTGTGGACAAGTGGTAGATGACAGCTGGTGTGGTGTATTCTAGAAGGAGAGTAAAGAAAGGTCCTATGGGGCTGTAGGAGGGGGAAAGGTAGAACCACAGGGGCAGGGGTATGCACTACAAGGGGGGATTGCCTCTGACAAGACCATGGGTAGGAGAGCCAGCGTGCCCCCATAGAAGCATCTGGTCCACTCCAACAAGAAGTACGAGTTAAGTGATTCTCCTTGATGTTCATCTTGGGGAACTGAACCATAAAGAGTTTTTATTTTCTTATCCTTTTGTCATACTTTAATTTGTATTTATCTTTTTAATACACATACTTTTAATGGATTTCAACTCAGGTTGTTACTTTAAAAGCCCACGTTTGTAAAAAGAACAATTTAGAAACTGAGAGGACAAAAAGATTTTAGGGCCCGCAATAGATCAAATTCATATATGACACTGCTGAATGCAATTTTCAAGGTGATTGACTGTGGTCATAGAGTATTGGAATGCTTTCAACAATATGGAGCCATTTGGATGCGGCTGGCAACTGAACTCAAAAATGTGGCTCCAAATATCCACGTCAAGGTACTGACTCTGTCCTAACGACTCAAGCAAATTTGAAACCACATTAGATATTGGAGTCCTTTTATTTGGAGTCAGAGAGTAACTCATTCCAGAACATTTCCCCTCATGTTTTCCCAAGTGGCAAGGTCTAGTGAGAGAAGCCCTCTACATTTGCATTGAAAGTATCCATTCACCGCGCTGGGAGATTTATATGCCAGCACGACACAATGTCAACTTCAGCAGCCAAGTCCATTTTTCATTTCAGGCTTCTGTGAAAGGGCTCTTTAAAGCCTACTTGAAAGATTCGGCAAGGCCATAAAACGAAATTCTAGCAAGTTGCTTTGTGAACTAGTCTTCCAGTTATAGCTCTACTGCCCATTATTATTTCAAAGGCCTTATTCATCTCAAAACTACAGTTCCTTTCTTTCTAACAAAAATGAGATGCCCTCTGCCTTTTTGGAAAGCAAAGCCTGCTATTACTGTTTTCCAATCTACCCTGGCTGAGGAAGGGGAATGGCAGATGATATACGTTTGTGTTTCAGAAGGAAGAGTGGGAAGCGATAACAAGTAAAAGGAGAGCTTGACGCTATGGAAATAAAATAGGTAACATTTATTGGATGCTTACATGCATTAACTTATTTAATCCCCTCAATCATCTTGTGAGTCATATACTATTACTTATGAAATTTTATAGATGACAAAATTGTTGCAGGGAGAGGTCAAGTAACTTTTGCCCAATGTCACCAGACATTACTTTCCTTCCAAGAAAAGACCTGCTTGCACGGTGATGATGAAGTGAAAAAGAAGAAAAGACAGATTCTAATGTGTCCAGGCCCTTCTTATTGGCACAGATACAATGGGGAGGTAGTGCATGTTGGAGGGACAGGTGCAAGGGAATGTGTGCCCCCTGTCCCCAAATGATGTTCCTAGAGTTTAAAAAGACAAAATTCCTCAAAGTGCTAAGGTGCATTTTTAAGTACATCTTCGTATTTCTTTGTTCTTTCACCAGTACAGCTTAATAGTCTTTAATGTTAATTTAACTAGATAAGATGATATCACCATTTCTTGGAACTACTGAGCATTTTCTACATAAAATCCACAAGGATAAAACCTGGGATGGGGAGGAGAAGGCATAACAAGGCCACTGATGTTATTTGGATAGACCATTCATTTCTGTTTTCCTGTGGTAGGAAACATCTGGGTTTGCCAGCCTTATATCCTCAGGCTCAAATGCTATATTCCGATTTGCATAGCTTCCACTGAAGAATCTGGACAAATGTGATTAAGCTCAGAAGGATGCAGGAAAGAAGGAAGACAATTAAAATCACTCAACCATTTAGAAACACGAGTCCTTCTCCCTCCCCCCACCCCATTCCCTAAAATACAAGCAGTAAGCATCCTCTGTGAAAGCTCTAATATAAAAACCAATTAAGAAATGCACTTCTTCTACAGTTTTTATACCAACTTACTTCTCTTATCATCAAGGTCCCTTCTCTTGAAATACTGCTGCTGAAAGTGTCTGCGTGAGAGGTCTCCAGCCCGTGCGTGCCGACCATTCCCACATTGTACTGCTCAGCGCTCCCGGG
Organism: Balaenoptera ricei; assembly: GCF_028023285.1. Classification (NCBI taxonomy): domain Eukaryota; kingdom Metazoa; phylum Chordata; class Mammalia; order Artiodactyla; family Balaenopteridae; genus Balaenoptera; species Balaenoptera ricei. The sequence goes on from NC_082642.1 coordinate 65,902,064, forward strand.
GGCTCCTGTGGGTCTGAAATGGGAAGGAACAACATTCACGACAGTGTATGTTTAGCGAACACCTGTTTCCTGTCCACAGTAATATTTTTTATTGTAGTGAAATATACATAACATGAAATTTACCATTTAAACCATTTTAAGTGTAAAGGTCAGTGGCCTGAAGTACATTCCGCTTTCATCTTTAATGCTGCACGGATGCTTGAACTGAGGTCCCACTTCTGCAGCGTCCCCTCTGGACCTGCTCTCGACCTGGCAGCCAGCATGAGCAACCGGGCTCTGCATGATCTCTAAGCCCTCCCTACCCTGTTTCTGACCAGCAGGCGCCCTGAATTTTGCACATGTTGTTCCCTCTGCCTGGAAAGCTCTCTCTCACCCTGGCTCTTGGCTGGTTCCCTCTCATTTATGTGATTTCATCTTATCTGATACTTTCCCTGAGAAGCCTTCTCTCACCACCCATCAGTGTCTTATCCCACTAGCCCCTCTTCTTTCTCTTCATCCTTTTTCCTTAATAGTTCCCATCACAATTTGTAATTCTTTATCCTTTTGACTCTTTTAACTTTTCTATTCTCTCTCATTAGAACAGATGCTTTTGAGGGCAGAATTCTTGTCTCTTTGTTCATCCCTGTATACCTAGTACCCAGCATAGAGCTTGGCACAGAGTAGGAGTATAAAAAATAATCATTTCATAAGTGGGTTTTGGAGAGAAGAATATCAATGAAGGGCATTCTGGTATACCAGGCACCCATTAACGAGGCTGTTTAACTCAAGAGTGTCTAGTACTTTCTAAAATCTCTGTAATCACCTCACACTGTGGTATATTTATTTCCAGTTTGTCTCTTGCTTTTGTGTTTAAGATACAGTGGGAGAAGGGAATAGGATCTTGACACCTCTGCCCTGAGAGCAGAGAATGAGGGTTGCTGTGGCCCTTGGCACAGAGCACAGCACCGTGGGAAACTGAGGACCAGGCGGGCAATGCGGCTCACCTGCAGGACTTCAGTTTTCAATGCCGGACCTATTGTTACCCAACTGTGCAGCCAACTCTCTTGTAAAGTGGGTTTTTTAAAAATAGGAAAGGCACCAGGGTTTGTTTCTCTCAGGTGTATTAATTACATCTTCTACCATTTTGTTCTTTTCTTTTAATTGCTTCTCATACATTAAAAAAGCATCTCTGAAGAGGAATACCATATGATATCACTTATACGTGGAATCTAAAATACGACAGAAATGAACCTATGTACGTATGAAACGGAAACAGACTCACAGACACAGAGAAGAGACTTGTGGATGCCAAGGGGGAGGGAGTGGGGGAGGGATGGACTGGGAATTTGGAGTTAACAGAGGCAAACTATTACATATAGAATGGAGAAACAACAAGGTCCCACTATATAGCACAGGGAACTGTATTCAATATCCTGGGATAAACCATATGGAAAATAATAGAAAAAAGAATGTATATATATGTATAACTGAGTCACTTTGCTGTACAGCAGAAATTAGCACAGCATTGTAAATCAACTATACTTCAATAAAAAATAAATTTAAAAAAGTAAAAAAAAATGCACATTCCCACCAACAGTGCAAGAGGGCTCCCTTTTCTCCACACCCTTTCCAGCATTTATTGTTAGTAGATTTTTTGATGATGGCCATTCTGACTGGTGTGAGGTGATACCTCATTGTAGTTTTGATTTGCATTTCTCTAATGATTAGTGATGTTGAGCATCCTTTCATGTGTTTGTTGGCAATCTGTATATCTTCTTTGCAGAAATGTCTATTTAGGTCTTCTGCTCATTTTTTTTTTTTTATACTAAAAATCATTTAATTGCAGCAGTGATAGGTACTTTAAAGGAGAAGTATGAAAACATAGCTGTATAAAAACAGACAGTTACCCTGGAACCACAGGTTCTCACACCCTCCCTCACTAGGCCCAGCTAATAGCCACCTGAGGTAGGGGTCAGCACTGCATTTTTTCTGGCCAGTTTCTTGGGAGGTTACATGTTTACAACTCCATTTTAGCCCTCCTGCACTTTAGGAGAAGTCAGTCAATTCTGCCCATTTGTGGATTGGGTTGTTTGCTTTTTTGATATTGAGCTGCATGTGCTCCTTGTATATTTTGGAGATTAATCCTTTGTCAGTTGCTTCATTTGCAAATATTTTCTCCCATTCTGAGGGTTGTCTTTTTGTCTTGTTTATGGTTTTCTTTGCTGTGCAAAAGCTTTTAAGTTTCATTAGGTCCCATTTGTTTATTTTTGATTTTATTTCCATTTCTCTAGGAGGTGGGTCAAAAAGGATCTTGCTGTGATTGAATTGATACAGCCACTATGGAGAACAGTATGGAGGTTCCTTAAAGAACTAAAAATAGAACTACCATATGACCCAGCAATCCCACTACTGGGCATATACCCTGAGAAAACCATAATTCAAAAAGAGTCATGTACCACAATGTTCATTGCAGCTCTACTTACAATAGCCAGGACATGGAAGCAACTAAGTGTCCATCAACAGATGAATGGATAAAGAAGACGTGGCACATATATACAATGGAATATTACTCAGCCATAAAAAGAAACGAAATTGAGTTATTTGTAGTGAGGTGGATGGACCTAGAGTCTGTTTTACAGAGTGAAGTAAGTCAGAAAGAGAAAAACAAATACTGTATGCTAACACATATATATAGAATCTAAAAAAAAAAAAAAATGGTTCTGATGAACCTAGGGGCAGGACAGGAATAAAGACGCAGACATAGAGAATGGATTTGAGGACACGGGGAGGGGGAAGGGTAAGCTGGGACAAAGTGAGAGAGTGGCATGGACATATATACACTACCAAATGTAAAATAGATAGCTAGTGGGATAGCAGCTGCATAGCATAGGGAGATCAGTTCCGTGCTTTGTTACCACCTAGAGGAGTGGGATAGGGAGGGTGGGATGGAGATGCAAGGGGGAGGGGATATGGGGATATATGTATATGTACAGCTAACTCACTTTGTAATACAGCAGAAACTCACACAACATTGTAAAGCAATTATACTCCAATAAAGGTGTTAAAATAAATAAACAAATAAATTTTTTTAAAAAGTAAAAAAAAAAAAAAAAAAAAAAAAAAGGCATCTTCGGTTTCTTGGATCCTATCAAAGTCCAAGGACTTGATGGAATATTCAATCTAAGAAACAAGAAACTCACCAGCCTTATGACATCTCTGGGACAGAGAAGACACCTGTCAAGGAGTTTTATCCAAAATGGAGAGGCGAAAATATGAAGAGGTGAATCCACACAAAAAAAATGTACAGGAAGACACTTACTTTGAAATTACAAAACTAGAGCAGTGGATTGAATACATTTAAGTACAGGTTAGAACTGATGTGTTTGGGAAGAAACTCCAAAGAAGCATTTTCAATATTTCACTCCCAGAAAGGAGCTATTAATAGTGTTCAAGAGACACAGAAAAAGAAATTGCTGTAATGAATTCCTGGTGTATTGCTAGATTGGTAAATCAGAATAATTCTCAAAACTCTAATTTCTTCACTCATTTATTTGAAAATTTGTTTTACCTTGTAGGTATTTTGTTTTTAGTTGCCTTAAATTCTTGTTTAAGGCAAGGTGGTGTAAAACAAATAAATCAGTAAATGAAGCGTTTATCAAGAGCCAAAGTCTCCTAGGACAGGAGGCACTTTCCTTCATCACTCAGGCATTCTTGGCCACTGTCAGAGGCTAGATGGACCTGGTGGTCATCTAGCCACCAGGCTAACACTGTACAATCAAGTTCTCTTTCAGAGTCTCACCTGAGTTCAAAGATTAAAGATATTTTGGCTCCATGTCTGTTTTTACCCCAATGGTGTTCTGATTCTTTTTTTATTTTGGAATTTTATTTTATTTATGTTTTATACAGCAGGTTCTTATTAGTTATCTATTTTATACATATTAGTGTATATATGTCAATCCCAATCTCCCAATTCATCCCACCACCACCACCACCACCTCCCCGCCGCTTTCCCCCCTTAGTGTCCATACGTTTGTTCTTTACATCTGTGTCTCTATTTCTGCCCTGCAAACTGGTTCATCTGTATCATTTTTCTAGATTCCACATATATGCGTTAATATACGATATTTGTTTTTCTCTTTCTGACTTACTTCACTCTGTATGACAATCTCTAGGTCCATCCACGTCTCTACAAATGACCCAATTTCATTACTTTTTTTAAATTTTTTTTTTTTAATTTTTTTTTTTTTTTTTTTTTTAAGATTTTATTGATTGATTGATTGGTATGTTGGGTCTTCGTTTCTGTGCTAGGGCTTTCTCTAGTTGCGGCAAGCGGGGGCCACTCTTCATCGCGGTGCGCGGGCCTCTCACTATCGTGGCCTCTCTTGTTGCGGAGCACAGGCTCCAGACGCGCAGGCTCAGTAGTTGTGGCTCACGGGCCTAGTTGCTCCGCGGCATGTGGGATCTTCCCAGACCAGGGCTTGAACCCATGTCCACTGCATTAGCAGGCAGATTCTCAACCACTGCGCCACCAGGGAAGCCCTCATTACTTTTTATGGCTGAGTAATATTCCATTGTATATATGTGCCACAACTTCTTTATCCATTCGTCTGTGGATGGGCATTTAGGTTGCTTCCATGTCCTGGCTACTGTAAATAGTGCCGCAATGAACATTGAGGTGCATGTGTCTTTTTGAATTATGGTTTTCTCTGGGTATATGCCCAGTAGTGGGATGGCTGGGTCATATGGTAATTCTATTTTTAGTTTTTTAAGGAACCTCCATACTATTCTCCATAGTGGCTGTATCAATTTACACTCCCACCAACAGTGCAAGAGGGTTCCCTTTTCTCCACACCCTCTCCAGCATTTATTGTCTGTAGATTTTGTGATGATGGCCATTCTGACTGGTGTGAGGTGATACCTCACTGTAGTTTTGATTTGCTTTTCTCTAATAATTAGTGATGTTGAGCATCTTTTCATGTGCCTCTTGGCCATCTGTATGTCTTCTTTGGAGAAATGTCTATTTAGGTCTTCTGCCCATTTTTTGATTTCATTGTTTGTTATTTTGATATTGAGCTGCATGAGCTGTTTGTATATTTTGGAGATTAATCCCTTGTCTGTTGATTCATTTGCAATTATTTTCTCCCATCCTGGGAGTTGTCTTTTTGTCTTGTTTATGGTTTCCTTTGCTGTGCAGAAGCTTTTAGGTTTCATTAGGTCCCATTTGTTTACTTTTGTTTTTATTTCCATTACTCTAGGAGGTGGATCAAAAAAGATCTTGCTGTGATTTATGTCAAAAGTGTTCTCCCTATGTTTTCCTCTAAGAGTTTTATAGTGTGGTGTTATGATTCTATCCAAACATTTTAATCAGAAATATCTCAACATGGATGAATTTTCATGAAGAAGGTATTTCCTAGAGCTCTTTCCAATCCGACAATTCCTTAATTAATTTTCTACATATCTCAGTTAAATTCTTCCCCAATTTTTGCATTTTCATCATAATTTTGCTAAAATTACCATCACTGGTTCCAATCCTTTTCTATGTAAATGTTATAGCAAAAATTTCATACACCAATCAGCTTTTTTGTCCATATCATCTTTCAAAGGCTCTGTGTTCACTACTTCTACCAGGTCCAATTTTAAAGGTATAAATTTTATTAAGATTTGATTCACTGTCAATTTTTAATCAATAGTGTTAGTGTATAGTGTTAACCACTGTCAGTTTTACCTTTTGCTGAATATTTTTCTGAGACTTTTTTTCCTGAGTCAATTATATACTTTCAATTTTATGAGCCAGAACTGCTTCATTTATGATAAATTTTTATGGTGATCATTTTGGGCTGTTTTGAGTTTTATTCTACATTATTTCTACTAGTAATATTCCTCATAGATTGACTAAAAGATGATAATCTATATTCCTTCCTTTGTCAATTTTCTTCTAAAATAGTGAGCAATTCCTCTTAGTTTAAGGTTGTTCTATTGTGCAGGATTGTGCAGGATTTGTCTGTTGTATTGTGAATCTTGTGTATATACCTGCTCATTCTGTGTACCTAGTATTAACTGCTCACACCACTAATTTTTCTGCTACCATGTCATCTGATATAAGGTAATGGCTTTTTGCTTGTTTTTTTTTTTTTTGTTTTTTTTTTTTAAAGTCTTAGGTGTTTTGTTTTGTTTTGTTTGTTTGTTTGTTTTTTAATTAATTAATTTATTTATTTTATTTTTGACTGTGTTGGGTCTTCGTTTCTGTGCGAGGGCTTTCTCTAATTGTGGCAAGTGGAGGCCACTCTTCATCGCGGTGCGCGGGCCTCTCACCATCGTGGCCTCTCTCGTTGCGGAGCACAGGCTCCAGGCGCGCAGGCTCAGTAGTTGTGGCTCACGGGCCTAGTTGCTCCGTGGCATGTGGGATCTTCCCAGACCAGGGCTCGAACCCGTGTCCCCTGCATTAGCAGGCAGATTCTCAACCACTGCGCCACCAGGGAAGCCCGGTAATGGCTTTTGATGATGGAAAATTCCCATAAATTTCTGCGTGCTCCAAAGTACTTCTCTACACATTTCTTTTAAAAGACAAAGTGCAGCCCACAGTTCATGTTTCAGGGACTGCAGAACATTTTTAAATCGTAAAAGAAGACATCTTGCTGTGTCTGTTGTCGTTGATCACTTCTTTCTGTCCTTCTTACTCCCCTGGTTGTCCTTTCGTCCTCTGTCTCTGTGTGTTTCTTTTATGGCTCCAAGCTCCCAACTCTGCCATGTCAATCTTCATCAACCCCTTAGAAATTCTTTCGTGCATTCATTCATTCATTTACATGTTAAAAGTTTGTTATGTGATATACATTGTACCAGACGCTAGAATAAATATCTGAAAAATAAGACATAACCCTAAACTTCCAGAGGATTATAATCTAATGGAGATTGAGAGACTAATAAGGTACATAAAGTGATTGGCAAAAGACAAAAAAATTAGTTTAGCAATGCAGTATTTCTAACTCAGTAAGAAGGCTTAAATAGAAGAGCAGAGGACCAACGTCAATTGGAAGTTATTCCTCTCCTTCTCCTTCCTGTGTTTTCACAATCCTTCTCTCTTTCTTCCAATCAATAAACAAGATAAGGTCTCTCCTGTCTCCCATTTCATTAAAACATCTCTCTTGACCCTAATTCAGTATTTATTACCCACACTTACATTTCTCTTTCCTTAAAGTTCTCCTTGCAAAGTTCTCCAATTTATTCCCTAACACACTCTGGTTCACTCCTCAGATGACTACTTCTTATACTTGACTTCAAGCACCTTAAGGAAACTCCCTAAGTCATTTCTAAGCTCTCAGTTTCAATGATTGCTCTTTGACATGGTGTTTGGTCTCTTGCCTGTGTCTGATATGACTCATCACTCCGCCCCATTCTTCTGTACTCCTCTGGCTTTTGAGACAACTTTCCCCTGGTTTTCCTTTTATCCCTTTGTTCTCTGTTTTCTTCATAAGCTCCTCTTAAATGCTACTGGTCCCCAGGATTCTGCCTCACTCTATATAACCTTTGTACAGTGTTACTAACAGGGAAATCTGTGCGGGGGAGGGGTAAGGGGGTGGGAGTCGGTGGAGGGAGTGTCATGGGAACTCTATATTATCTGCTCAATTTTTCTGTAACTCTAAAACTATTCTAAAAAATAGTTTATTAATAATAATTTTAAAAGGCAATGGTTTAAAAACACTAAGGCTAAAACAACTCTAACATTTTATAGTTAAGATAACCCTTTGTTCTAAAAATTATTTTTCTGATATAGAGTCTGGGTAGGAAGAATCAGTTGTCTGAATTTCTATAAAGACTGTGAAAAACAAAACACATCAACTAATTAGAAGGAAAACTATAGAAAATTTACTGTAATTAGGTCACATGTTTAGAACAATAATCTCTAATTGGATTTGTCAAAGTGTTCCTGCAGGTATTGATTTAATTCAATTCAATATACATTTATCGAACACCTGCTACATGAAAGGCCCTTGGTTTGGCACTGGGTAGTGGATATAAAAGCTGAAGAAGACACGGTTCCTGAAACTACAGAGATTAGCATCTGGAAGAGCATAAAAACAACGCAAATACTCAAATGCAAGGCAGATGTAAGTGAGAATGTGGGACAGAGGGAGAGGAGGTCATTCCAAGAAAAGACAACATTGGAAAAGTGCAAGGCATTCGGAAAGACCAATGAGAAGGTCAGTTTGGCTGGAGCATATGCTGTGACAGTCATGCGGCCTAGGAATGAAAAGAGTTGTAGGGCACTAGGGATACAGCACGACCACAGCCACGCTTCTACAACACTACTCAGACCAAAGGCTGAACCAACGGACAGGACGGCTGAGAGGACAGCAGGCAAGAGGCAGGGTGGGCACAACAATAGCCTGGCTGGTGAACGGGGCCAGAACCATGGCTTTCTAGTGAGACTGGGAAAGAGGGGACATAAGACATAGACATGTGGCTTTCACTGTCCAGACTGCATTTTATGAGATTGTGCAAAATTCAGGGACTGCAATAGCAATAGATGGTCCTAATGATGAAGACCACGCCTCATATGTACTGATCTGAAGCATGTGCTGGTACTTGAGGGAAGATAGTGATACTAAAGTCTGCCTCTTCAGCTTGCTTGGGCTGATGCAAATCAGCTTACGTGCCTTTCATTCCCTCCCTCCTATTCTATAAAGCTTTTATTTTTTTCCTGATTATAAAAATAGTGCATGCTTATCAGAAAATTGGGGCTACACATAAAATAAAAATCCTTTTGAGTTGTATAATCCACAGGTAACCACTATTATAATTCCCCCTCACTCATTATTTTTCTATGCATGAGGCACTGGGAAATAGTGCAGTTGGTTAGTTATGGAATACAATCTTAGTTATGTGCACTCTTATAGGTTAAACCTCATACTATTAATATGAAGCCAACACTGTACATAGAAGAAGTTGTTATATTGCACATCAGGATCTCCAGCTGCTTGTCGGAATGGCTGTGCTCTATTTCTAAAAAGCTCTTTTGTATAGACTTCATGATAGTGAACTGTGTTGCAATATATTTATATAATTAATATATTAATTTTTTGCTTTAAAAAATACAGCACAAAATGTGAAGGTTTACCTTAACAGTAGAAAATAAAAGTGATAAGAATGTACGTAAGAAGGAGTGTAACTCAGAAATGTCTTATTCCTAAAGAAACAATGGATTTTTTAATAGTATGAAGTTTCTCAGGCATACAACTGCTCATGCTGTAGCAGAACAGACTGTATATATTGGGTTGGCCCAAAAGTTCGTTCGGGTCTTTCCGTAAGCTCTTATGGAAAAACCCGAACGAACTTTTGGGCCAACCCAATATTTTATATTCACAAAAGTGCATATATTTGGCAAATTGGAATAAACACACACATACACATGCACACATCTGTATCTTGTTTCTTCTCTGAGTATGTTTCATATACAATTACATATTTTAAATGTTCTTTAATGGACAGTCATGTCAATCTGTCTAAAATTTAGCAATTCTTCAAGAGCCACGTCAAGTTTTGCCTCCACTATAAGTATTCAATGACAGCCCATTTATTACTTCTTGGGATTACAGTAATAGATCCTCTGAATGCCTTTGCCAGTATCTAGTCTGTTCTCTTTCCAAATCACTCTGATGAAATGATTTCTCTCAAACATGGCACCAATCATGTCACTCCCCAGCTCAGGAGACCTTCGACGGTTCCCCACTGGCTACATGATGCCGGTCTGGTTTCACTAGTCCAGACTTTCCCCTCCCTCATACCATCTATATTCCCACCAAACTTAACCTTCTGTGCCTTTACTTCAACTCCCCCCACCTGGGATTCTAACATCACTCCGTGTTCCTTTTTACCTTGATGACAGTTATTTGTGTACACGTCTTTCCTCTGGATTAGGCTATAAACACTTTGAAGCCAGGATTTGCAATTTCAGTGCAGTGCAGTTAAGTGTAAATCAAAGTCACTGAAGACCGACTCTATTCCAGACACCAGGCAAGGTGTTAAGAGTAGAGGGTAAATAAGGCTCAATCCTCACCCTCAAGGATCTCACAGCCCAGAGAGGGAGACAACATGTAATAAATAACCTGATTCAAGGTACTCCATGAAATGGCAGGAATGCACAGGAGACAGCATGCAGCACAGAGGAAGGGATGGGCTCTGCCTGTACGGGCTGGGCCATGATAGGTGATTTCTAAAGGAACAACAGAGTGCCAGACAGCAGAGAAAGCGCAGCACAGCATGGTATATTTAGGCAATTTTAGAAAGGTGGGTGTTTCCATAGTGGCGGAAGAGATGGACTTGCCTTTAGAGATACAAGGGTAAATACCACTAAGAGCCTTACAAAATATGACAGGAGGCTTAAAAACCAAATGCGAAGGGCTTCCCTGGTGGCACAGTGGTTGAGAATCTGCCTGCTAATGCAGGGGACACGGGTTCGAGCCCTGGTCTGGGAAGATCCCACATGTCGCGGAGCAACTAGGCCCGTGAGCCACAACTACTGAGACTGCGCGTCTGGAGCCTGTGCTCCACAACAAGAGAGGCCGCGATAGTGAGAGGCCCGCGCACCGCGATGAAGAGTGGTCCCCGCTTGCCGCAACTAGAGAAAGCCCTAGCACAGAAATGAAGACCCAACATAGCAATCAATCAATCAATCAATCAATAAATAAATCTTAAAAAAAAAATCCAAATGTGATTTAACATCTCTTCCAAGGCTACTGGTTATTCTTCCAACTATTTATATTACTCTGAACTTCTCCATGTATAATTTTGTCTCTGTCCAACTAGAATGTAAACTTTTGGAAGGCAGAATTCATGTACGCACTTCTTGAATGTCTCAAATCCCTCAGTATGGGGTCTAGCACACAGTAGAAGTCTTACCAATCTTTTAAATTCACAATCCACCCTCAAAGCTGTATGCTCAGTGCTTAAAGGGAATTCAGAACATCTGTTAGAAGAATGAACCAATGCCGAGTCAAGACAAAACTGAAAGGACCAGCATATTTTGTGGGAATGTTCTGGATTAGTGATTTCGCCTCTAGAACAACTTTATTTCCTGTTAAAAAAGCAATTTAATGCAATTAGTTTCCAGATGTCATATTTTAGTATATTTATGGTTGTCAATAACTGGGTAATCAGCAGTAAAATAACAAGTATGGATTTTCAGCTATGATAATTGGATTTGTCTCTCAGAATTGCTTGTATGTAACGATCATTAATCAATGGATGACATTTCCTGCAGACTGGGAGGCCCTGTTCTCTCCAGCCTCTGCTGGACAGGACTGTAATCTGTGGCCTGAAATGACATCTTCTCTATAGGGAGTAAATGTGATGTGATGACCAGTAGTGGTAGCTGAGTCAAAGAAATGGAAGTGAAGGAGGAGTGAAGATGGAAAAGTTAGCATTGCTCTTTATCAAAGTTATGGCAAACCAGGGCTGGGCACCTTGTGTTTATTTGGGAGAGGAAATGAGAGATGTATGTGAGTGTGATTGTATGAATATGTTTGTTTGAATTGGGGAAGTAATAGGGGAAGAGGAGAGGTTCTTTTCTACGATCCAGTCCGATGAGAAAAAGGGAGCCTCCCTCTTACTTAAAAAAAGAAAAGAGAAGTAAAGGTTATAAATACTAAGGGAAAGCTAGGTAGCTATAAATATCTAAAAAAGAAGACTGTACGTGGTGAAGTCACAGGCCGCAGCAAAGAGGATCACATAAAAGAGACAATGGAGAAGATGAAGTAGAAAATCAGGGGTGTATTTAAGTCAAACACTCAGAAGTTTCTCTGCAGGTTTGTTCGACTCCTGATTGTCTTGCTGGGGTACTAACCCATGCTGCCTCCTGCATTCCACCTTAGTGGTGGTGGTGACAGTGAAATATACGTCTCATGGTGTCAGTTTTAACCCCGAAATGCCATTGCCTATAATTTTGCTCTTTAGTTCTAGGGTGTGGCTGTCAGTATCACTTGCCCGGAGATGACAGGAACCAAGAAAGCATCACCCAAGGCATGGTGAACGCCACAACAGCTTAGACAAAGCATATGCAGTCCTAGAAGTGCTACATATTCTAAGTAACTGTGTCTAGGGAGAGGGGTGAATATAGAACTATGCTCTAATAAAAACGTGAATCCCCAAAGTCAACTGATCCTGCCCGAGACTCACAAATGATCTTATATTTAATTCATATTTCCTGTCCTTCTGTCTTGGGGACCTAACCTCTCCTGGCCTACAGTGATGAAGCAGGTCTCGGGAGGGACCTCCCTGGTGGTCCAGTGGTTAAGACTTCGCCTTCCAATGCAGGGGGTGCGGGTTCGATCCCTGGTCAGTTAAGATCCCACAGGCCTCGGGGCCAAAAAACCAAAACATAAAAAAACAGAAACAATATTGTAAAACGCAGGTCTCTTACATCAGTCTGGGTATGTCGCTGACAGCCACCGTCCCGTCCTGGGTCTCGCTCTCTCCATCTTCCTCTTCTTCATCACTGCTTTCCGACTCCTCACTCGAGGAGGAGTAATCCGTCACTTTCTTCAGTGGGCGGTTTGTTTCTTCAATCCGGAGTTCTCTTAATTCTTTGGCTAATGCCGTCAGATCCTACAAGAGAAAAGTGTGTCCAGCGTATATGAATTATAGATACGACCAAAGCGACATCTCTCAGCAAGTCTCCGGCTTAAGCAACAAGAAATAAACAAGGAAAAAAAGCTCTCTATAGAACTGTTACAAACATAGTTACTGCACGAAACCAAGAAAACGATGTTTGTAGCACGGAGAAACTAGAAAAGAAAGATGAAATAAATTTAAACTTTGTTCACAACCAATTGCTAGACTGAGACTGTTCGGTTCTGAATCTGCATGTGTATATATGTGTATGTGCACTGTGCGTGTACACATATATACAAACACTGGGTTCACATTTTATTTTGGGAAGGTGAAGTTGGTCACCCACCCTCATAGTTAATTACCCACAGGATTAGAAATTATTTCCCAGTATTTTGAGACTCCTGCCCAAGCCATAGTCATGGCCTTTCTCCTCTTATGATTGCTACTGTACCAAAATCTAGCATCAGTCACAGAACAGAGCAATTCCCAAGGCTCCAGCTGCTACAATGACTCATTTGGTGTGTCATCATTCCCTGGAGAGCCGAGGCACCACATCAAATAATGGCCCACCCCAAAGCCCAGTGCCACTGAAATTTATAGCCACAGAGCTGAGTTAATCAAGAGGAACAACAACAAAATAAAACAAACAAAAACAAAAAAGAGTTCTCTTCCAGAATGATAGGTGTTTCATTTTCTTTTGTTTTATATTGCGTCACCTGGCAGAAACCCTGGCGAAGAATACTGAAATGAATGTGCGAACACCAAAAGGAAGAGGAAAATTTTCAGTTTTCCATGAGTATGATGAAAGCTTTAGCCTTATGGATGTGATGAGGTGGTAGTTAATCACCAGGCACATGGCAGGCAGTGTGCTGCATATCTGACTACCTTTTATTGTACATGCTTTCAGAGCAATGCAGAGGGAAGCTGTTCTGCAAAAGCATGGCCGCTCTAATTTGCATGGGTTAAACTGCCCTTGGCACACAGCATGCAAATGAAGAGAAAGCAATTTGACATCAGTCTTACCATTTCTCCCTATATTAGTGACCCATGTGGGAATCAGAGCATTCAGTGAGAGACAGGGGATTAGGGAGAAAGAAACTCATTTGAAGATACTAAATCCCCCAGTTTTCTTATGGCCATATTCTCTCTTTATTTCAATCCAGAAATGTATTTGTCCAATTCACCTGATGTAAGGTTAGAGCAATATAGGTGATCTAAATGACATCTGATAATCTATCCTGATAGGTTAGAAGACAAGTTGTGATAAATGTGTGTAACTAAATTATAAATATAATTTTACTTTGAGAAGACAACAGATCATCCTGTTTCTTTACTGTTGCCTATATGTGAGGCATTAATGTATTGGTTAAGACTAAGGTCAGAAAATGCTTCAGGTTTTTTATTTGGTCTAGAAATTTAGAAAGTTCAAGGTGTTAAATGAAGGATTGGTTTCTTTCTAATTTCATAAAAATCAAAGGGACAGCAATGACAACTTTTACATTTGCTCTGTAGTCATTTGAATTGAAGCCCTTGGAAAAGGGAAGCTTTTGAAAATTCAAATTGTGCATTTTCCGCCCAAACATGCTTGCTGGGCTTTTACACACATGCACACACACATGGCCTCAATCTCAGTGGATATATTTATCCCATCCATGAAAATGAAAATAAAATTGTATTAAAAAGACTCAAACTGTTTAAATATAATGTACACCATTAATGAAGAGGAAAATTACCACACAGAATTTTATGCAAATTTATTTCCGGTTTCTTTGGTGATGGGCCAAAATAAGAAAAGCTAATGTTCAGATTTCAGCTTTTTACTTCTTATTTCCTCTTGACAATTGCCAATGTTTATCTTTATCAAATTGACGAGAAAGTGAAGGGTATGCTACACTTGAGCACATTGGGAAAATACAGTTTAGATATTTGTTAAAGCAATTAATGAAAAAGGACATTATAATCCTCCAAGCCAATAAAATAATTTAAAAATTAGATAAATTTATTTTGTATTTTTCCTTCTCTATGTTAGGACCATGTTATGTCTCATCAAAGAATACAACTAGCATTTAAAATGTTACTTGTCATTAAAAAAACATTATAACTTAAAGAGAGAATATGGTTAAGAGAGTTTATTTCTAATGTCAGTAGTACTGAGTAAAATATAATAATATTAACTATGATTTATTTAAATTAATAATACATTTTCCCCATGGGTTGGTTTTCCTTATTGCTGACATTTCAAAGCAAGACAAAGAAGATTTAAAAAAATCAAAACTTTTTAGAAATATTTAGCTAGTCCAAAGCCCATTGATTTAAAGTAACTCTCACTTGTTAAAATCACCTGAATTTCTCCAAACACTGTATTTAGGAACACTTTTAAAGCTCTGACCTGCTTTATAATTTCACTTTTAATTAGAGGTTTTTCTTTTTTTTGGTTTCTGCGTTATTAAAAAGCTATCTTTCCTGAAACTTTAGAAATAATTGCAAATTCCTTTTAAGTTTAATTGGTAACAGCTTGGCAGGTGAGACATATATGAAAATCCCAAGGTACCAATAATGAGTAACTCAAAACTAATACCGCAGCCAAAGAAAATTAATCTTCCATTGCCCATAGTCTGTGTGTTTAGCTGAAGTTTTGTTCCTTATCCATCCACCCTGGAAAAACTTACAATAGCAAAGTTATAGGAAATAGACATGATCTAAAATTGACACCATTGCGTTCAGATCCATTTTCATATGATTTATTTTCTGACAATACCAATCTTCTCCATATAATGAGTTTTTGTGGTAATTTATTGCTTGACTGTCTCAAGCCTGGAGCTAAAAAGTATTAAAAAGAGAAAAAAAGTGCTACTTACAATAAAAATATTTGAGAATGTATAACTGGAAAAGAAATACGGCAAAATGTTAAGCTTTTTGACTACTGAGTAAAGATAGTTAAGGGGCTCTCACCCAAAGGTTTCTTTCATGTAACACTTTTTAGAATCAACTTGATATGATTTTTCTTTCAAAAAGGCTTATTTAATCTGACAATTATGCATACTCTGCTTTAAAAGCTGCTCTTTTGGGTATCTTTTTAAAAACAATATAGTTTATGCAAATTTTAGTTCAATTTTTTTTTTTAAACTATTAATCTTTTTTTTTTTTTTAATTATTTAATTTATTTATTTATTTATGGCTGTGTTGGGTCTTCGTTTCTGTGCGAGGGCTTTCTCTAGTGCGGCAAGTGGGGACCACTCTTCATCGCGGTGCGCGGGCCTCTCACCATCGCGGCCTCTCCTGTTGCGGAGCACAGGCTCCAGACGCGCAGGCTCAGCAATTGTGGCTCACGGGCCCAGTTGCTCCGTGGCATGTGGGATCTTCCCAGACCAGGGCTCGAACCCGTGTCCCCTGCATTGGCAGGCAGATTCTCAACCACTGCGCCACCAGGGAAGCCCCTAGTTCAATTTTTTAAACTATTAAAATAATAGTTAAAAATTTTAAAGTTGTTTTTTTCTTTACATATTAAAATAATTCATTTCCTTTTTAGGAAATCTAAAGATATGACTTGGGGAAGTCACTTGACTTTGATATCTTCAACTGAGGGAAAAAAACTTTGTTCCAGTTCTGTCCAGCCTATGGATGTGCTCTGGAATTTGTCAGATTTCTACATACAATAAAAAAGTGGTGGTAAAGCCAGTGTTTGCTTATGTATCTAATCTTCATGACATCTATTTAATTGTGCTAAAGTAAAAAGAATATTTATTTTGGAGGGTTGTATTAAATAATCACAGACGACGCTGCACAATCTCATATTCCATAGGAAGGAATGCCAAATGCACGGACACTCCCTCAGACTGACTTTTATGGAACTCAAATCATTAAATTAGCAATAATAAGCAATATGTTTTTGGCATTTTAAGACTGTTCATTTCAAACTCGGGTTATCTAAATGGCATATCAGTCACGGTGGATGGAAGCCATCTTAAAACCTAGGAAGGGAGATGGGAGAGAGATTTAGCTCAAGGTTTTTTGACTGTGGCACTACTGACATTTGGGGTGGATAAGTCTCTATTGTAGGTTGTTTTCCTGTGCATTGTAGATTGTTTAGCAGCAACTCTCTGCTCTATATACAAGATGCTAGTAGCACCGCTTCCCACCTCCAAGTTGTGACAACCAAACTGACTTCAGACTTTGCCAAATGTCTCCTAAGGGAAGGGGAGTTGGGGGGGGGATACTCATTCCTGGTTGAGGACCACCGGGTTAGGTAGAACCAAGGAATCCTGTGTTTTTAGTCGCCTGGATCAGTGATACTCAAGGGGTAGGGTTAAAAGAATCACCTGGAGGGCTTTTTCCAGTCATCCATGGCTCTAGAGATTTTGGTGTACAGCTTTCACCCCCTCAATTATTTCTACCTCTGTTGCCTACCTCTCATCTCTGTCCAGTGTGCTAGAGTATCCTGAAATAAATAAAGCAATTTTTAAAAGCCTAAAATATCCTGGGTTAACCAGATGAAATCCATGGGAGCCCTTTCTCTCATGACAGCCACCTCCAAGCTAACTTCTGGACTCATAAGAGGAAACCCTGAGTTGTGCACACACGCGACCATTTTATTGGCAGCCTGAGCACCAGGACTGTTTGGGAGAAAACTGATAAAATTTGTGATAATCCCTGTCTTTCTCACTCTCGTGAGGAGAAGGGGCAAGGCTGTAGCACAGAGCAATTAAAAACATTTCCCTTTTTTCTTTCTGTAATGCCATCCACACACTGTAAACATGAAGAATCTTTTTTTTTTTTATATAAGCAATAATTCTTTAACTATGATAATGACTTTCTAAATCACTCTGAATGGTGAGGCGGTCATAATTCTGAAAAAGTGATGCTTTTCGGTAAAGATCAGACACATAGAAACATGCTTCTCCCACCAGAATAGCTCCACGCCTCAGACCCTGGCTTTACATAGCACTTCACACTTCAGAAAATGCTCTCGCACTCATGATCTTGAGTGAACCTAAACAATCTTGTGAGCGAGGAAAGGCAGGCGTTTTTATCCCCATTTTACAGATGAGGAAACTGGCCCAGAGAGTTCGTGAGACTGGCCCCTCCAGTTATTTATTGGGGCAGCCAGAATTTGAATGCAGCTTGTTCACTCCCAAAGCCAGTGCTTTTTCCATATCATTTCACAAAAACGGTGCTCAGCCTTAAAGCCATAATGCTAGCCTTCAGATTCCATGAAGTTAGGACTCTTTGCAGAAGGTCTCTCTCTTCCAAAACAACTCCACTATGCTGTATTCATGCAGGTCTGACAAAGAGCAGTGAGGCAGTCATCCTTCTTAGCAAGCTACTTAAGATTGGCAAAGCCATATATTTTTCTAATGGAAAAATGTCACCACAGATAAGGAAATAAAGTTACTTAACTCGCCAGGATTCATTAACTAAAGTTGACGTTGCTGCTGATGCTGTAGTTAATGTCCCACAAATTAATCTAACAATACCCGGTAACTCCTTGTTCACAAATCACACACTATAAATTTGGACAATCCTAGAATGATGTCTCTTTTCTTTGTTAGTAAAACTGCCATCCCCTAGCAAGGCTGGCGAGTGCAGGTTAAAAGCTCAGGTTTTGCTACTGGAAGATACTAGAATGAGAAACTGTGCCAATAACAAAGCACCGATGCTTATCTTTAGCTAGACTGGAACATTGGAAAAGTGACATTTTGGCTAGAAGGAAGGTCTCTGGAGCTATACGCAGTGTCTGAGGGGTTCAGGCTGGCTTCTGTGAAAGGGCTCTCCTCCCAGCAGATCACTCCAAAGGAATGAACTTTAATCTGTGATCCAATTGGCCACCTTTCTGAATATCAGCCTCAGGAAGTCAGTTTATATTTACATCTTGTGAAAGCATGACCAAGCAAAGGTAATACTAACCTCGTCTATAGCTTTCTTATAGCTCTGAGATAAGAGGAAACCAATCCAGAAGAATCCACGGGAGGGGGAAAAGCCGGAAGAAAGGCAGCAGGTTAGACACAAAATGGAAATTGTTAGTACACAACTGATAAATGCAAAAGGGCAAGAAGAACCTCAACCCAGAATGGTGTGAATGCCCTTCATTGTTACCCTCACTGTACTTCCTTACTTTAAAATGTAAAAAAATAAAGTAAACGAAAACATCTTCACATCCATTTCACAGAAAAGATTCTTGGAAAATTTAAATAAAATAAGTGGATAATAACTCATTCCAAATAATTTCCAACTTTCAAATTTCAGCCTCTATGCTCTTATTTCTTTCTTTAAGGCTATTTGGGGTCTGACGTGTTACAGCAATGAAGCTAGATTTCAGGTTGTCAGCCCCCTATCAGACCATGCTTATCAAGTTTTGGTCTAGAAAATACAGTCCTAGAGCGGCAGAAATGCAGCAGAAAAATTGTAATATTAATTCCTGTGGAAAATAATATAGGAAAAGGCCGGAATATACAAGAGAAATCCATAGAAAGTGCCCAAATATTCTTAATTGTTACTTTCAACATGTTTTTGCTAAAGCTGCTGAGTAGAAATTATGGAATAATGTGAGTTATTTCTCTTCCTGTTTTATTCTGTAACATAGTGCTAAAGATCGGCAAAATAACCAAAGGCAGATAAGCAATCCAAGATCTGTTCATTTCTTTCCTAATCAGGTATGACTTCCTTCCAGATGCTTCTAGCATCCGTTCTTATTAATCGCAACATTTTTTGTTTCATAGTCATGAGTGCATCCCCAGCTACTTTATCCTGCAGGTTCTCTGGGAAATTAAAAGAGTTCAAAACGGTTTGAGAGAAAAGCACTCACAGCCGGTCGACTAGGTCGGGTAATTTCCCTGGATTCTTCAGGTTTCACTTTGGAAGGCTCATGGGGGAGCACAGGTGATCCTTCCGACTTACTGTTGGCTAGAGGAAAAAACAGAGGGCCAAGAAAGATAAAGACCGTCAGAAGGTGCTGGCTCAAGTTCTGGAGTTCTGGGGTGAGTCAGCCTTGGAAATGACTCAGCGGACACCTCATTCACTTAGGCAAATCCTCAAGCACATCCGTGAAAAAACAGTCAATGTTCAGGCAAACAAAATCAGCCATACACATTTAGTCTTTATAACCTGGAGGTCACTGGTAATAATAAGAAAAACTAGCCAGCACCGCCATTTACTGAGCACTAATTTTGTGTCAGGCTTAGTGCTAAACGCTTTCTAGGTCAATTGTCTCATTGAATCCTTGCTCCAACCCAATGACGTGGCACTGTTTTCCTGAATGACAGTTGAACACAGACTTAGAGAGATGACACAACTAGCCTAAGGTTACACTGAAGTTATGCGCAGACCTGGGATTCTGTCTGATTTCTCAAAGTCCTATTCTCAATTATTATACTAAACCAGCCTCTGAGTTAGCATTCTATGTTTGATTTCTTCTTTTACCACTTACCCATCAGGATAAGTTTTTCTGACAAAATGTTGTAGAAAAAAATAGAAACCTGTTTTATTTGGAGGAACGATTTTTAAATGGGGGGAGGAAAGGGGAGTTGTCTAGGGTGAGGGCAGGAAGGAGAGTGTTGGTGATAAAGGGGAAGGGCCCTAGAATAGAGGTTATAGAGCAAGGGCTGGGGGAGCGCTGCCTGACAGCTACAAGTGAAGAGCATACCTCCGATCTATGAGCTTATAGGTAGAGAAGAAGCAATCTAAGGTGGGAGAGATTCCTTTGTTTGGTTTCAAAGTGGTCTTTCCTGGGTAGGGATACACCAGGGATATGAGTGCTTTTAACCCAGAAAAACTAAAGGCCACAGGAAAGAAGATAAGAATTAAACCTGAACCAGATCAGAGAATTAAAATGGTCTACCTAAGTTTGGTTTTCTTTAGCATTTGCTGTAACTAAGCAAATTAAGTTGCTTATGAATAGAAAAAAGGTAAGGGAATGGCAGTTTTCCAAAGTAAGTAACTTTACATCTGGATCAAGGCAACAAAAGTATACATGGCTCTGGGTGGTGCCACTGATGTCAGAAGATTGCACATGGGGCAGCCGCAGGCCAGTCCCTATCCCAATTCATAGACACAAGCATTGCACGTCTGACATCGACCTTTCCAAAACGGACGTACAGTGAGTTTACTCAAAGAAATATTAGGAGGTAAAGTATGATTGTGTCTAATGAAGAGGCTAAGAGAGAATAAAGAACTGGTGGTTTTCATTAGGCAGAGTAATTTATAAGTGTTTTCCAAATTGCACTTAAAAAAAATCTCGGTCTTTATTACTTGGAGGCAAAATTATCTTCTGAAGAAGATTATGCAGAAAGAGTACATTTTGATTAGCTATAAACAATAGGTTATCATGTATAATTAGCTGGACACATTAATGTTTTTCACAAGCTTCCTCATTAACGAAAACTAAGCAATGAAGAATGACTTGAATTAAATGGTCAGAGAGGCTAATTTTTACCTCTCTAATAGGAAAACCCAGAAGAGTCAAGTATACTTTTTAAGTCATAGATTTTATATCTTCTCTCAAGTGTATATTTATTCTACATTAGCCTTTATTAACTTTCCCTTTGAAAAATACCTTGTATTCTGAACACAGTTGACACAAGGGGAAGAGGATACTTGGGGGTCCATGAAACTCTAACCAATCAATCAAATGGAAATGGAAATTCAGATGACTGATGACTACATTTTCAAATAAGACCAATATTCTGTGATCTCCCTGGAGGACACCGGTATCTGCAATTAGAAAGGATTTAGTCTACACTGATGTCACACATATAACTGGGGATGGTGGTCCACTCCCCTAAGGAGACTGAGGCTGAGAGCAGTTAAGCAGCTCTTCAGCAACACACAGTGGTGGCCATGCCAGGACCAGAAGTCACAGAAGTCAGGAAGTAATCTGATTCCCTGTGCATGGCTCTCCTCCTCAGGGAATGCTGTCCTGGAAAGGTAGGGGAAAGCATTACCTCGAACCCTGGTCCGTTCGCTGGATCCTGCTTGTGACCCAGGTTGAGAGCCTCCTTGGGAGCTGGGCTGGGAGCTAGGGGTGCTGGAGCTGGAGGAACTGCCACTGCTGGTCCTCTGCAAGGGGCTCTCCACGATGGGCTCAGTTCTCCGGAGGTCAGGGTTGCTGCATGGACAGCAGAGCACAGAGATTACACTCTCAAGACCTTGGCTCTGGTAGACACAAGCATAGTCCAGTCCCATTCCCAGTACAAAGGGGTAAAGAGAGTACTTATATGACCTTGCATTACAGGGGTCAATGGTAATGATAGTCATGCTATCCTCTGTGGAGCTCCTGGCCAGATTCTGCATCTGGATGGGAAGAACTCATGACCTAACTCTTGGGTCATCACACCGAACATATTAGCTCTGAAATGGTGAATCTTCAAAGGAGGCTTTCTTTTAAACCCCTTTTCCTATTCTCATTGTAAAACACTTGAAAATATTACAAGGTAAAAATAAGGAAGCAATGTATGCAACCTCTGAATCGAGATATTCAACTATATTTTGCTGGATGGAATATTATCTTCTAGTCTTTCTTCTTTTGTATGTATGGAAGCACACTGTATATTCAATTTTGCATCTTGCTTTTTTCCCCTTTAGACTGCATTGTGAGCAGCTTCTTATGCTTCTAAAAACAATAATAGCTGCATAGTATTCCATTATATAGATAAATTAGTTCAACCATTCTTCTATTGTTAGGCGCTTCCAATACATTGCTATTATACATAACAGTGAAATAACCATCTAGATGCATACAAATATTCACAATCACATCTCTCCTAGAACTGGAATTCTTGGGTGGAAGGGCATGAACTTAGGTATGTATGTGCACATATATACGTATGTGAATGTATAAACATACTGCCAGTTTTCACTGAACTGTATGAGACAATCCATCTCACTGAATTCTTACCAGGCTTTATTAGGAACAGCTAACTAATTTGTAAAAAATTGTATTTTGTTGTTTTAGTGCAGTTTTTAAAAATTAAGTGAAGTAAGTCAGAAAGAGAAAAACAAATACCATATGCTAACACATATATATGGAATTAAAAAAAAAAAAAAGGTTCTGAAGAACCTAGGGGCAGGACAGGAATAAAGATGCAGATGTAGAGAATGGACTTGAGGACACGGGGAGGGGGAAGGGGAAGCTGGGACGAAGTGAGAGAGTGGCATGGACATATATACACTACCAAATGTAAAATAGATAGCTAGTGGGAAGCAGCCGCATAGCACAGGGAGATCAGCTCGGTGCTTTGTGACCACCTAGAGGAGTGGGATAGGGAGGGTGGGAGGGAGACGCGAGAGGGAGGAGATACGGGGATATATGTATACATATAGCTGATTCACTTTGTTATACAGCAGAAACTAACACACCATTGTAAAGCAATTATACTCCAATAAAGATGTTATTAAAAAAATGTAATTCTATGCTTTCCTTTTGCTCTGCCCATTTCAGGAGTATCAAGTGGGTAACAGGTACTCTGCACTGTGTTGGGTGTCAGATGCTTCATGTATAAATGTGAAAATAATACGGTCCCTTCCCTTGAGACACTTGCGGTTTGGTCTGTTAAAATCTGGCCACAAAATGGCATCATTAAAGCAGCAACAAAAGCAAATAATTTCTTTCTGAAAACACAAGAGTCTTGCTTTGCAGTAACGTACTTGGCGAAAATATTTGGTCGAGTTGCAAAAATTCTTAAATATTGGGTTATTAGAAGACATGCTGGTGGTCCTGGAAAACATGTGAAAATAAAATATGTCCTCATAATTTATTAATTTTGATCATACAAATGTAGAATTTATGACAATATTCACCTCTTAAATTTTTTATGGTAAAGGGGTTGCTAAGTCAACCTAACAGTAAAACTGACTGCAGAAGTGAGTGTTGGTAAACTTAAGGAAAACTTAAAAAATTCTTGATGTTTTTATGGCACTCCTTTGAGTAGTAATTATTTTTGTGAAAACTGCTAGCATTGAATTGATTGAAATAGATTTGGATCCATAATGGAAATACCCTCCCTCCTGTTTGGAGAATACCTAAAATGATAAATGTGTGATACTTCTGCAATATGCCACCTTTCAAATTTTTCATTTTTTTTTTCAAAAAGAAACAATCCTATCTCCTTTCATTCCCAAATAATGAATTCTTCCCCACTGTCCTCTTTCATTAAACAGTAGTGGTCAAGAATTATTTATGTATAATTAATAAATTCTAAAAATATTTTTTCTAAAAATTATATTATGGGTCAAGGGTGATGGGCATACTAGGGTTTCTTGGTGGTTGCTCTCATTTTGTGGAGATGTAATGTAGTGTTCTTTGTATGAAAAAAAAAATCTATGAAAAGAATACAGTTCAGTGAGTTCTGAGTATTTTCCCTGGCAGCTGTGGTGTGGCAGCAGGATCCAGCTCTTTGCTCAAATACAGCACTCCTTTGATCATTTAACCAAAACCTTTCTATTAAATACCTGCTTTGTGAGACCAGTGGACCAGTTTGAGGGATGGAGGAGAGTACAGGTCACAGGGCAGACAGTCAAGGTACAACATAATCCTAGAGATGAGACAGGTGCAGTGGAGACAACAGCCAGCAAGGCAAAACTCCATATGTTGTGCGAGCATCTGCAAATGGTGTTGGAGTTTAGGAAACAAGGCATGCAGCCTGGAGCGGTCAACAGTGGTGTCAGGAAGGAGACAGGACTTGATTAGGCTTCAGAGGGGTGGGGGAAGAGTGTGAGCAGACATCGACTGGGGTTTTCCTGGCGCTTGTTGATGTAAAGAGGACGCCATCCTGACTGGGTACCAAATCTGCGTTAGGAAACCCTGGGAGAGTGGGTCATCAGAAGAAATGGGCGGCTTATGCAGCAATGGCCTTAAAGTCTGGCAGAGAACATGGGCCTCCCAGGGCCGGCTTATGAATGACTGGTCAGGACGGAGGCAGGCTGACCAGATAGGAGGCTGCTGCCATGTTAGATGATAAGACCCAGGCCAGGATTGTCCTGGCATAAAAGAGTGGCCTGGGCATCAGCAGAACCAGCCGGGAAGAACCTGCATCTCTGACTGGGGCTCAAGGGCCTCTTTCAGTGTGAAGTTAATTGGATCCCATGGGCATTAAATCCCCGACCTGGGCCTTGTTAGTACAAGTCCCCTCCAACTGGAGCTAACCAGTGTGGGCGCCGATCTTAATAGGGTGCTATTTTTGCTGCTGGAGTCTGAAAGAAGTGTTTAGTTTCTATGTAACCACACATAGAAAGAGGGAAACCTTTAAAATGAGTTTCTACCTTATTTGCTTTTTTGGTAAAATATGAGTGTTTTGAGAAAATGTCACACTGTTCATATTTTTCTCTTCCTTATTATGTTGTAATTTAGTCTGGCCTAGGGGCCAAGGGGGCTGAGATAAATGCTCTTAGAGGGGATCAATTTCAGAAGAATTCCATGAAATAACAGATTTTCCTTGTTCATATGTTAACTGAGCCTACTCAGATCCAAATGTGTAAAAACGTGAAAACATTCATATAGATTTCTTTAAATGCTAACTTTTAGCTCAGACATTTGCCATCCTGCAGAGAATGCTGTTTGGTCTATAAAACACACAGTAAAGTGAAAATTATTCCATTTACTTGAGTCATATAAAAAAGTCAAAACAGAAAATTAGGACTACAAAGTGATTTCTTGGCCTAAATACTAGGGCCAAGTCTATAATTAACTGGCTGCCCACCAAAATTCATTTTACTTTGTTCTTTGATGACATAGCAAATGAGAACAAACAAGCCATAAGAAGACAGGTTTGGGATGGGATGGAGAATTATTTTTTGAAATTAAGCATTTAGTCATTGGGTTTTGACTGGGTGTTACTGGATTAATTTAAATCTTTTCATACTCTGTACTTGTCTAATCAAATTTTAATGTGCTTTAAAAGAACACATGAATCAAAGTTAAATGTTAAAGTGCATGGAAGGTTTTAAAGCAGGAGTTTAAAAAATGAACAAATCAAATCATGATTTAAACTCAACTGTTCACCTTGACGTTTAAGGCAGTATAAGGCATTTGGGAGTCTATACAGTATTGCAAAGGACAAAATATTTAAAAGCAACCCTGTTTTTTATGGCTTTACGGATGGGCAGTTGTCTGACAAATGGTACAAAAATAACTATGAGGACTTTATTAGAACCAATAGAAAATAAGACAGTCTCTAAGTTCAGTAACAGCCTCCCTCCCACTCCGCTCCCACCGCCCGTGAATCACGTCTCCCATTGTCTGTGCCCCTGTGTATTTCCTTTACACACTGACTCTGGGCTTGGCCGTGTGACTTGTGGTTGCCAATGGGACATCAGTAAAGATGATAGAAGCAAAGGCTTCAAAAGTGCTTGTGTATTGGGGCTTTCCCTCTTGGGATGTTGTCCTGAAATCACCAAACAGTCAAGAAGCCCAGGATGAGAGACCACGTGAAGGTACAGCTGACCTATCAGCTCAGTGCAGCTGCATAAGCGAGCCCAGGTGAGACCAGCGGAACAACTTTGCAGCCAACCCACAGAATCGTGAGCAATAATAAATCGTTACTATCTCAGGCCACTATGTCTTGGCACGCTTTATTATGCAACAAAGGTGAACTAAAGCCATCTCTAGCACAGTAAATATGCCAAATCCCAAAACGTTTTAAAATGCAATCCAATCTAGAGTTGCAAAGTCTGATTCACATCTTAAATGCTGGTCACTTAGAGATACGTGACAGCAAGGGACAGGCTTGCTGGGCAGATTGTTCCACAAGGCAGAGATAGGGATTCTCCATCCTCCCCCTCCCCTGCGATGCCTCTGACTTTCATTGCAGGTAAGTAATTATTACCTCTTAGCTCACTTCCTCTCTACCTTCTCTGTAAGCAGAAAAACATTAGCTGTCTTCACAAGGTCTGCATTCTTTGTAAAAAGTACAATGTTTAAGAGGTCCCAAGGGAAAAGCACATGTTTTGCAAACCACTGACCATCAAACACCAGTTATCTTAGGGCCTTAATGTCATTAAAATAACATTTCAGAGGGCACAAAGAGTTGCTTTTTATTTGGGTATAGAATGACAGTTCTCTTTCTTTATGGTTGAGAGAGGGAAAAAGATTTAAAGTTGAAATGATGCTTGATCTATAGCAACTAAAATTCTAAACAACTGATCTAATGAACACAGCCTTGAAGGCAGGGTTCAAATGAGCAAGAAGCACTGATAATTGGGGGCTTATCACTGCTCGAAGAGGGGGACTGTTAAAGTTCAGGCCGGCAATCCAGGCTGACATTCCTTTGGCTCCCTGGTCACAGTCTGCTCCAGGCTTCCTCAGCTGCTCACAGCACCAGCTCAGCGTGAACCTGACGAGTCACTGGACAAAAATTGCTCATTGGCAACTCCACTCAGATGAGCTAGCTTCTTTGCCCTCAAGGGATGAATGTTTTTAGTGCAGTTCCATCTTATTTATGGACTGACCCCTTCCTAAGGCTTTTCATGGGAAGAGGAAAATGAAAGCTTTATGATCAAAAGCATTCCATATTTTAGGATCTGTACAAATAGTCATAACCTTCATTTTCAGTCTCTCCTTCTCTTTTGTTTTTTTAAAACGGCAACCTATTTTATTTATTTATTTATTTATTTTTGGCTGTGTTGGGTCTTCGTTTCTCTAGTTGTGGCAAGCGGGGGCCACTCTTCATCGCGGTGCGCGGGTCTCTCACTATCGCGGCCTCTCTTGTTGCGGAGCACAGGCTCCAGAAGCGCAGGCTCAGTAGCTGTGGCACACGGGCCTAGTTGCTCCGCAGCATGTGGGATCTTCCCAGACCAGGGCTCGAACCCGTGTCACCTGCATTGGCAGGCAGATTCTCAACCACTGCGCCACCAGGGAAGCCCTTCTCCTTCTCTTTGACTAGCAAGAGTCCTCTTATGAACACAATGAAGACGGATAAAACAGCCTGCCCAGTTCCTTTTTATAGTCTCAGCAGAGGCCATTTGCTATTTCAGTTGATCCTAAAAAGGAGTGTACTCTTCATGAAAAATCTGAGGGAAGCTTGATGAACTATAGCAGCAAACAGCATCTGTTACCACATAAAATCTGCTCCGATACTGTAAGGATATTGTTTATTTTCCAGCTTCTTCTCTTGAGACCTCGACACCAACCAGTAGGTGGATGCAACTTCCTGATTGTAGGAATACACAGGGTTGGTAGAAAATTCTAGGAGAGCACAGAGCAACAGTGGGAACATCACGGTATTTCAGTGACGTTCCTTAATGCCAGAGGTGATTTCCTCATGAGAACTAGTTCTTCTGTAATTTGCCAAACTAGGGAAGTTCTGCAGCTGGTGGCTACACCATTTCTTTGGCAATTACTTTGTACTGTCTCAATAGCTCCCACGGCACATTTCTTGACCTGAAGCTAAAATCATCTCAGATCAGGCCATTTTGTTTGGCTGGCTTCATGAAATGGTCTCTGAAGTAACGGTCAGGGGCGCTGCACCCAGACTTCTATGTGTAGTCTTCCTCCCACATTTACAAAACTGCCAAGTAAGGTAAACCTGGTTGGATTCTGGGCTGATTCATTCGTTGACTCTGTGATTCATTGACTCGTTCATTCATGAGCCCTCACTGTACACTGATTTCTGTGAAAGGCTACTGAAGAATAAAAGACATGTGTCTGGTCCACCAAAGCTTACAGTCTGGGTGGACAGCCAACATGCCTCTGAAGTGAAAAAAGAACAAAGACATTTTTTTAGGAAAGCAACAATGACAATGGTAGGTGGGGACTTCTCCCTTCAACTTACCCATCTTCCTTCCCTTACCTTGCTCTGATGGGTTGAGATCCTAGTCGGGGTCCCAGAGCACTACCGTTTCCAGGAGAATTCTTTCTCGCTAATGCTGGGGATATAGAAGTTGTTCTTTGAGGCACCTGAAAGAAAACCAGAATTCAGAAATATTTTCCATAAAATAGCTTCTGCAGGGTTCTGCCTGAAAAGCAGCCTACTCCTTTCCTAAGATCTGCCAGGAGATACAGAACTATCAGAAACAGGAAAGAAACATCTTGCATTTCTCAAAGAAATATTTAACTCCCTAAACAAAATCAAACGAAAGGCAATGAGGCACATTTCAGCCACCATTAGGGAGTACAAAGTGCTCAATTTTAAAAACAAATTTAGAAACAGACCAAGCGAATTATTTTGATTCACTGGGCTAAAATAATTGATTTCCTTCGTTTGCACAAGAGTGGTGGATATCAGAAATTTCTCTGGGGTATCATTAACTCAGCTGATCATTGGAAATTGCATCTGATGAGACATCCAGATAAACCGAGTTCCATTTTTAACTCACAATACAACTGATAAACAGGTAAGGAAATTATGAAATCTGGTGAGAAATTAGGGTATCAGGCTAGAACTTAGGACATAAGCCACATGTTAGTGAGCTCAGAAAAACTACTGCAGTAGATCCTGAACGGTTCCCCTTCCTAATCAACTTGCAATTTCTAATTAAAAACAAACCGCCAACTCTGAACTTTGGAAGGTCAATTTGCAAACGTAATACAAAACAGGACTAATACTGAAAATACTAGAAGGTCTTCAAAAAACTATGTGAATATCAGTCAGACTGTGAGGTACAGTAGGAAAACGTATCATTAGCTTATCTGTCAAGGGCCTAAGGTAGAATTCAAGTATGCCTCATGTTATGAAACATTCTCTAATGAAATCAAATACTGGTAAGTGCACCAAAGGAGTCCAACATGAGGGGAGAGTAGAGGAAAAACTTACTTTATGAAAAGTGACTAGGAAATGAAAATGTACATCTCCTGTGACAGCTGGTTGGGCTACACATTCATCAGCTGCTTCAACTTTTATTTATTTTTGGAGGCCCTTTTAAAGTAGGTTTATGTTTTGTACTAGGTATTTTTAAATTATGCTTTGTTTTAATATTATGTTTAGTATATTAAATGATATTTAACACTAATACGGATCTTAATGGTTATTATAATACATTTTAAGATAAAGACCTAGAAAGATGAGTCAGTGAAGTGAAGCAGAATAACCAAATCAGTGTTCCCACCTGCTCAAATTAAATATTACTATCACTATTTTTCCTTTTGCACTTGGTCAACTGAAATAGTTGTAGAGAGAGAGAGTCTAATGAATTATTAAAACCTAAAATCTTTGTATTGGTCTCAATTTTTTCTCCCAGAGTTATAAGTGTGTGCCTGCGTGTTTTTAGAGAGCGGACCAATAATGTCAAATGTTTCCCCAGCTCTCCTGTCTGCTCCTCTGCCCATCCTATTTTCCAGATTGAACTCTGCTCCATAAATAACTTTTTCTGATGGCATCTCTGCTTCCACAAGATGAGAACAACAACGAAAGAGCCATTATCAGCTAATTTCATTTTCAAAATAATGGAAATCCTGGTATAATATCCTTCTGAGAGGAAGATGAGGAAAAATATTTGAAAATCATTGGGTAAAAAGGTCTTATTTTTTTCTGGAATCAACAATGGCATCGATTTCCGGAAATTGTGGGACATTCTATTTGTCATAGCTCTTATGCTGAGTTCAGGAGAAAGGGGAATCCTGAACTGGGAAGAATCTGATGCAAAAATTTCTACAGTATTTTGATATTTCCAGGTTGTCTGTAGTGAGATGCATGGCCACGTTTTAGGACATTTTTTGGAATGTACAACAACTTGGTATAGGCAAAAACAAAACAAATGAAACCAAACCAGTGGAATGGCTGGTCATTTTACCCTAGAGTTTAATCCTCAGTAATCAATTAAGGCTGGAATTAAATTATAACCTGGCCTAGAAGGAGCTTTCCTTAAATGGAACCAACTAAAATATTCTAAGAGCATTACTATCTTCTGGACATTTGAAACCTGTTTTCACTTTGGGTTATTAAAAATAGGAGTAAAAAAATTCTTTACTTTTTAATCTGGAAATTTTAAATTTGTCTAGACATAGATTAAGTCATCGATGAAAATATCCATATTATTCTATTTCTTAAGATGGATAGTTAAAAGAACAGTTTGGAATGCTTGGGGTTGCGAGTTCTAATTCTGGATACAGGATATATGCTTCCAAGTCATTCAGTCTACCTGAGCCTCCATTTCTTTGGGGAAAATGGAGATCAGAAATGATAAACGACACTCCAAGTCTTAGCTTGGGAATGAGGAGGGACCAAAACAAACGTGAGAAGGGACGGTGCTTTGGTGCCAGGTTCTTCAATACTATGAATGGTCTGGAACAGGGGTAATAACAATGATAACAGTAATAGTAATAGTAATAATAATAATAATAATAACAAACAATGATGACGATGATAGTGATGTCGATAAAAACCCCAGTAATATTACCTTTGGTGGAATGTCTTCTTCCTGTCGTAACCAAGAGCTTCGGTCAAACTTCTCGATGCGAGTGGGGAGAGGCGGGTTTTCAGAGGTGGGATCCGAGTTCTGGCGCGGCATCTCCACACGGTGAGAGCTCACGTTCAGGGCCTCCTGAAACCCAGAGAGGCCCTTCGTGGGCTGCTCGTGCACCGACTGGGAGGCGGTCAAGGCAGGTCCCTGGGATTTCACAGCTACCAGATGTGGGATCTAAGCATCAAACCAACATCACAGCAGTGTTATTAGAAGAAAAAGCAGATCAGCTAGGACCTCACTCAGGGGAAGGGAAAATAAAATTTTAGGGAGAAAGAAACGGAGTACACAGAGCCCATCACAGTTCTCTGCAGCATGCTTTTCAAAGCCCTCCCGAATTTCCCATTTAGAGTTGGAGGGCTGCACCAGGGTTCCTGGCAAAGAGTTAAATGATTGACTTGGGACTGCTAAGAAGTCAGTGAAATAAGTGTCATGATAATGATTTTTAGTGAACATTTATTGAGCAGCAATACAATATATTTACGAGCACTTCTCTTCTAATGTTACAAACTTCCTCCTTTCAACCTCCTAACTTTGACTTCAGAGAGTGCTCTGTGAAACAAGAATTGCTCTGAACATCTTACTTCTTGTGAACTCACTAAATCCACCATGAGATGGACACAATTATCTTCCTCATTTTACTCATGAGAATGTAAGGATTAGAGAGGGTAAGTAACAACCTAGATTTCACAGTTAATATGTGCCAGAGCCTGGATTGTAACCCACACATACGCTTAATTGTAGTTCCGGTATTGTAACCCCACAGCCTAACTGCTACACTATCCTGCTTTCTGGTGAACTGGCTCTTACCAGCTAGGATATTATATATCTCTCGACACCAGGACGTTTCTTTTAGAGTTGTGGAAGTCTCACAATTTGGCATGTGTTGATGTTCTTCATGCAGGGAAGAAATGTAGTCTTTAGGCAGAAGTGTGGCTTTTTAAGACAAATCATGAACATCTAGAGTTCAGAGTACCCTTTACCATTAGCACTGTTCACACTTCACTGTTTGTGCTCATGTGAGCCTGAGTCCCCCTCCATCACAGAGGTAAGCTCCTCAGAGACAAGAGCCATGTCTGACCTCCTATCTCAGAGTCTAGCACTGTGCCTGGCATGTGAAGGTGCTCAGTCAATCTTGGCTGGGAAAACATCTAGAGTACTTTCTAAATTAAACTGTGAATTCCACAAACATTAATCTAGTATCTGCTTTGTACAAGGGACCTACCAGACCCTCTTTGGATTGGAATCTCAGTGCCCAGACTGCTGGGGAGCATTTCTACAGCCCTCCTCCACCAGCCTGGCCCCGTTCCTCTTGCCCTTGAGGTCTTATCCCTGGAGCAGCCCTGTCCCAGCCTCTTCAGACCATCCTGGGTCTGAAACCTGCAATGTTATTCATTATGGTTCAGAGGAAATTCTCAAAGTCCAGTTCAGTGGAATGTTATGCTTCAACCAGAATAGAACTGTAACCAATCAAATTTATATTAAGGGTAAATATCATTCAATATATTAAGTATTAATATGAAAACAAAGCCTATCTTACAAATATGTAGTACATGCACCCCAGTGTTCACAGCAGCACTGTTTACAACAGCCACGACATGGAAGCAACCTAAATGTCCATCGACAGAGGAATGGATAAAGAAGATGTGGTACATATATACAATGGAATATTACTCAGCCATAAAAAAGAATAAAAGATTGCCATTTGCAGCAACATAGATGGACCCAGAGATTATCATACAAAGTGAAGTAAGTCAGAAAGAGAAAGACAAATACAATAAGGTATCACTTATATGTGGAATCTAAAATATGACAAAAATGAACTTATCTATGAAACAGACTCACAGACATTGAGAACAGACTTGTGGTTGCAAAGGCGGAGGGGGTTGGGGAAGGAACGGATTGGGAGTTTGAGATTAACAGATGCGAACTATCATGTATAGAATGGATAAACAACAAGGTCCTACTGTATAGCACAGGGAACTATATTCAGTATCCTGTGATAAACCATAATGGAAAAGAATATGAAAAGAATGTAATATATTTATGTTTAACTGAATCACTTTGCTGTAAAACAGAAACTAACACAACATTGTAAATCAACTATACTTCAATAAAATAACTTCTTAAAAATGTAGTACAAAACACAAACCTACTTTAAAAGAGCACTCAAAATAAAAACAATAATTGAAGCTCCTGAAGAATGTTTAATCCAATTAGCTGTCACAGGATATCTACATTTTCATTTCCTAGTCACTTCAATAGAGTTTCATAAGTTTTCCCTCTACTTCCCCCTTTTACAGGGCAAAAGTACCCTAAAAGGTCAAAGTTAGGGGCTTTTTAAAGAGGAAGTTTGTGTGTTAAAAGAGAAGTTTCTATAAAAATGTACCCCATGGACAAGCCTCTTAGATAGCCTCATCCACCAGAGGGTAGACAGCAGAAGCAAGAAGAACTACATTCTTGCAGCCTGTGGAACAAAAACCACATTCACAGAAAGACAGACAAGATGAAAAGGCAGAGGGCTATGTACCAGATGAAGGAACAAGATAAAACCCCAGAAAAACAACTAAATGAAGTGCAGATAGGCAACCTTCCAGAAAAAGAATTCCATTCAGAATAATGATAGTGAAGATAATCCAGGACCTCATCCTGGAAAAAGAATGGAGGCAAAGATCAAGAAGATGCAAGAAATGTTTAACAAAGATCTAGAAGAATTAAAGAACAAACAGAGATGAACAATACAATAACTGAAATGAAAAATACACTAGAAGGAATCAATAGCAGAGTAACTGAGGCAGAGGAATGGATAAGTGACCTGGAAGACAGAATGGTGGAATTCACTGCTGCGGAACAGAATAAAGAAAAAAGAATGAAAAGAAATGAAGAGCGCCTAAGAGACCTCTGGGACAACATTAAACGCAACAACATTCACATTATAGGGGTCCCAGAAGGACGTGAGCAAATATTTGAAGAGATTATAGTTGAAAATTTCCCTAACATGGAAAAGGAAATAGCCACCCAAGTCCAGGAAGTGCAGAGAGTCCCATACAGGATAAACCCAAGGAGAAACACACCGAGACACATAGTAATCAAATTGGCAAAAATAAAAGACAAAGAAAATTATTGAAAGCAGCAAGGGAAAAACGAAAAATAACATACAAGGGAACTCCCATAAAGTTAACAGCTGATTTCTCAGCAGAAACTCTACAAGCCAGAAGGGAGTGGCATGACATATTTAAAGTGATGAAAGGGAAGAACCTACAACCAAGATTACTCTACCTGGCAAGGATCTCATTCAGATTCGATGGAGAAATCAAAAGCTTTACAGACAAGCAAAAGCTAAGAGAATTCAGCACCACCAAACCAGCTCTACAACAAATGCTAAAGGAACTTCTCTAAGTGGGAAACGCAAGAGAAGAAAAGGACCTATAAAAACAAACCCAAAACAATTAAGAACATGGTAATAGAAACATACACATCGATAATTACCTTAAACATGAATGGATTAAATGTTCCAACCAAAAGACACAGGCTCGCTGGATGGATACAAAAACAAGACCCATATATATGCTGTCTGCAAGAGACCCACTTCAGACCTAGGGACACATACAGACTGAAAGTGAGGGGATGGAAAAAGATATTAAATGCAAATGGAAATTAAAAGAAAGCTGGAGTAGCAATACTCATAGCAGATAAAATAGACTTTAAAATAAAGAATGTTACAAGAGACAAAGAAGGACACTACATAATGATCAAGGGATCAATCCAAGAAGAAGATATAGCAATTATAAATATATATGCACCCAACATAGGAGCACCTCAATACATAAGGCAACTGCTAACAGCCATAAAAGAGGAAATCGAAAGTAACACAGTAACAGTGAGGGAATTTAACACCTCACTTACACCAATGGACAGATCATCCAAACAGAAAATTGATAAGGAAACACAAGCTTTAAATGACACAATAGACCAGATAGGTTTAATTGATATTTATAGGACATTCCATCCAAAAACAGCAGATTACACTTTCTTCTCTAGTGCGCACAGAACATTCTCCAGGATAGATCACATCTTGGGTCACAAATCAAGCCTCAGTAAACTTAACAAAATTGAAATCATATCAAGCATCTTTTCTGACCACAATGCTATGAGATTAGAAATCAATTATAGGGAAAAAAAACCGTAAAAAACACAAACACATGGAGGCTAAGCAATATGTTACTAAATAACCAAAAGATCACTGAAGAAATCAAAGAGGAAATCAAAAAACACCTAGAGACAAAGGACAATGAAAACACGACGATCCAAAACCTATGGGATGCAGCAAAAGTAGTTCTAAGAGGGAAGTTTATAGCAATGCAAGCCTACCTCAAGAAACAAGAAAAATCTCAAATAAACAATCTAACCTTACACCTAAAGGAACTAGAGAAAGAAGAACAAACAAAACCCAAAGTTAGCAGAAGGAAAGAAATCATAAAGATCAGAGGAGAAATAAATGAAATAGAAACAAAGAAAACAATAGCAAAGATCAATAAAACTAAAAGCTGGTTCTTTGAGAAGATAAACAAAATTGATAAACCATTAGCCAGACTCATCAAGAAAAAGAAGGAGAGGACTCAAATCAATAAAATTAGAAATGAAAAAGGAGAAGTTACAACAGACACCGCAGAAATACAAAGCATCCTAAGAGACTACTACAAGCAACTCTATGCCAATAAAATGGACAACCTGGAAGAAATGGACAAATTCTTAGAAAGGTATAACCTTCCAAGACTGAACCAGGAAGAAATAGAAAATATGAACAGACCAATCACAAGTAATGAAATTGAAACTGTGATTAAAAATCCTCCAACAAATAAAAGTGCAGGACCAGATGGCTTCACAGGTGAATTCTATCAAACATTTAGAGAAGAGATAACACCCATCCTTCTCAAACTCTTCCAAAAAATTGCAGAGGAAGGAACACTCCCAAACTCATTCTATGAGGCCACCATCACCCTGATATCAAAACCAGACAAAGATACTACAAAAAAAGAAAATTACAGACCAATATCACTGATGAATATAGATGCAAAAATCCTCAACAAAATACTAGCAAACAGAATCCAACAACACATTAAAAGAATCATACACTACGATCAAGTGGGATTTATCCCAGGGATGCAAGGATTCTTCAGTATATGCAAATTGATCAATGTGATACACCATATTAACAAATTGAAGAAGAAAAACCATGTGATCATCTAAATAGATGCAGAAAAAGCTTTTGACAAAATTCAACACCGATTTCTGATAAAAACTCTCCAGAAAGTGGGCATAGAGCGAACCTACCTCAACATAATAAAAGCCATATATGACAAACCCACAGCAAACATCATTCTCAATGGTGAAAAACTGAAAGCATTTCCTCTAAGATCAGGAATAAGACAAGGATGTCCACTCTCACCAATATTATTCAACATAGTTTTGGAAGTCCTAGTCACGGCAGTCAGAGAAGAAAAAGAAATAAAAGGAATATAAACTGGAAAAGAAGAAGTAAAACTGTCACTGTTTGCAGATGACATGATACTATACATAGAGAATCGTAAAGATGCCACCAGAAAACTACTAGAGCTAATCAATGAATTTGGTAAAGTTGCAGGATACAAAATTAATGCACAGAAATCTCTTACATTCCTATACACTAATGATGAAAAATCTGAAAGAGAAATTAAGGAAACACTCCTATTTTCCATTGCAACAAAAAGAATAAAATACCTAGGAATAAACCTACCTAGGGAGACAAAAGACCTGTATGCAGAAAACTATAAGACACTGATGAAAGAAATTAAAGATGATACCAACAGATGGAGAGATATACCATGTTCTTGGATTGGAAGAATCAATATTGTGAAAATGACTATACTACCCAAAGCAATCTACAGGTTCAATGCAATCCCTATCAAATTACCAATGGCATTTTTTACAGAACTAGAACAAAAAATCTTAAAATTTGTATGGAGACACAAAAGACCCCGAATAGCCAAAGCAGTCTTGAGGAAAAAAAGGAGAGCTGGAGGAATCACACTCCCTGACTTCAGACTATACTACAAAGCTACAGTAATCAAGACAATATGGTACTGGCACAATAGCAGAAATACAGATCAATGGAACAGGATAGAAAGCCCAGAGATAAACCCAAGCACCTATGATCAAGTAATCTAAGACAAAGGAGGCAAGGATATACAATGGAGAAAAGACAGTCTCTTCAATAAGTGGTGCTGGGAAAACTGGACAGCTACATGTAAAAGAATGAAATTAGAACACTCCTTAACACCATACACAAAAATAAACTCAAAATGGATTAGAGACCTAAATGTAAGACTGGACACTATAAGATTCTTAGAGGAAAACATAGGAAGAACACACTTTGACATAAATCACAGCAAGATCTTTTTTGATCCACCTCCTAGAGTAATGGAAATAAAAACAAAAATAAACAAATGGGACCTAATGAGACTTCAAAGCTTTTGCAAAGCAAAGGAATCTACAAACAAGATGAAAAGACAACCCTCAGAATGGGAGAAAATATTTGCAAACGAATCAATGGACAAAGGATTAATCTCCAAAATATATAAACAGCTCATGCAGCTCAATATTAAAAAAACAAACACCCCAATCCAAAAGTGGGCAGAAGACCTAAATAGACATTTCTCCAAAGAAGACATACAGATGGCCAAGAAGCACATGAAAAGCTGCTCACCATCACTAATTATTAGAGAAATGAAAATCAAAACTACAATGAGGTATCACCTCACACCTGTTAGAATGGGCATCATCAGAAAATCTACAAACAACAAATGCTGGAGAGGGTGTGGAGCAAAGGGAACCCTCTTGCACTGTTGGTGGGAATGTAAATTGATACAGCCACTATGGAGAACAGTATGGAGGTTCCTTAAAAAACTAAAAATAGAATTACCATATGACCCAGCAATCCCACTACTGGGCATATACCCAGAGAAAACCATAATTCAAAAAGACACATGCACCCCAATGTTCATTGTGGCACTGTTTTCAATAGCCAGGTCATGGAAGCAACCTAGATGCCCATTGACAGACAAATGGATAAAGAAGAAATGGCACATATATACAATGGAATATTACTCAGCCACAAAAAGGAACGAAATTGGGTCATTTGGAGAGCGGTGGATGGATCTAGAGACTGTCATACAGAGTGAAGTAAGTCAGAAAGAGAAAAACAAATATCGTATATTAATGCATATATGTGGAACCTAGAAAAATGGTACAGATGAACCGATTGCAGGGCAGAAATTGAGACACAGATGTAGAGAACAAACGTATGGACACCAAGGGGAGAAAGCGGGGGGGTGGGGATGGTGGTGGTGGGATGAATTGGGAGATTGGGATTAACCTGTATACACTAATATGTATAAAATGGATAACTAATAAGAACCTGCTGTAAAAAAAAAAATTAAATTTAATTTAAAAAAACCTTGAAATTTGCAGCAGTTATGGTTGCAAACTGAGTCTGCTTATAACCATGGTTTATAATTGGCATGATTTCTATTAAAAAAAAAAAAGTACCCCATGGAAGGTTAGGCCTGGACTCATTATATACAAATAAAAAAACAAGTGCCAAGCTGGCTGGTACTGAAAAATCTTGGACCTCATATACTAAAGGCAAACTTAAAAACCAAGACTCCTTGATTGTATCTACTCTTAAACTCCAGTTCAAATAGCATTACATATTTCAAAGGTGACCTGAGAATATTCTGTGGAAGTGTTAACACCGGTGGATACCTGGAGGAAGTTTAAGACATTTGGGTGAAAACATCTATATTACCTTTATTTTTCATGAAATTTCATACTTCATTTCAATTCCTAGTTCATTTTTGGTATATATAAAATCCTCTAAAACTTCCAGAAACTTCTTCCTTATCTAAAAGTGGAGATATCTTCTTTTCTTTTCCAAATAGCTTAAAACAATGGTTCTCAAACTTCAAAGTGCATCACAATCGCTTGGAGACTATTAAACCACAGACTGCCGGGCCCCGACCCTAGAGCTGCTGACCAGTAGGTCTGAGGTGGGACTCAGAATCTGCGTTTCTACCAAGTTTCTGGGTGATGTTATGCTGCTGGCCCAGTGACCACACTTTGAAAACCACTGGCTTAGAAGACACAATTTTACTTAACCTAGTCCATTTAATTTTTCCAGTTTCAGGCTCATGCGAAAATCCCAAGGAACAAAAGATAATATAATAGTTTATACGTATGAAAGGTCTACACAAATTTTAGTTTTGGTAATTACAACTAAAAGGATGCTCGTTCTGACCTGGCAGGAACTCCTCCGGGTCTCCAGAGAGGCCAATTGACCAAGAAGTGACTTTGTGGTTGGCTTAAAGTTAAGGATGGTGCTTTTTTCTTTCTCACTCCTTCTGCTGCCCTTCACATTCAGTGGGGTCTCCTACCTTACTAGAGATTTGATATTGAAAGCTATGACTTGGCTGGACCCATGCCTGAATCCGTGTTACAATTCCCTGGGCTTTTA
This sequence comes from Balaenoptera ricei, assembly GCF_028023285.1. Classification (NCBI taxonomy): domain Eukaryota; kingdom Metazoa; phylum Chordata; class Mammalia; order Artiodactyla; family Balaenopteridae; genus Balaenoptera; species Balaenoptera ricei. Next base: position 65,941,584 of record NC_082642.1, read on the forward strand.
TTCGACTTTACTGTATACCTGTTGAAAAAAGCCAGCGGAATGAAGGAAGGATGTACCTGGGGATCTACTGGTCTGAGCATGGGGGGTGTCCGAGCAGGCTGAACCCCACTGATGCTGAAGGACTCCGACCGTGGGGGCAGGTTGGGGTCTGATATCCTGTTGGCAACCTTGTGAGGCATGGCAGGTGAACTCTGCCGGTTGAGCCTTGACCGTTCTTCTACCTAGAAGCCAAAAAAATGAGAAAAGAAAGAAAGAAAGAAAAAAGAGTGCCTCAATGGATGGAAGCTGATTTACTTCCCAGTTAGGATTTTCTGTTGTCACCTGCACAGCCATTTTGCACCCCTCTGATCAAATCACTTTAGAAGGCTGAAGCTCTCTCTATCTGCTCTGCATCAGAAATTTGCAAAAAGCTCTTTCTGTCAGAGTAACTACTAGCATGAAAAACTCACAGAACGCTTAAGCCATCATCCTTCCATCACCCATTATCTCATGCTATTCCGTTGGCTGGGAATTTGGGATCTGCTTAAGAGTTTATCGTGCGTTAGTTGGAACACCGTCCTGCTAATCGGTCACAAAGCCAGGGGTCAGTGAGGGAGAGAGGTAACTACGGCGGGCATTACGATTGCTTGGGGAAAATAGAAAACGGCTTTGAGCTGACTCACGGGACAGGGCAGGGAAGGACACAGGAGGGCTGGCAAGAGGATCAGCTGAGCGCCATTGATTTCTTCACGTGCCCTACTCATAGGCAAGTGGGCCTCTCAGGCAGCTCACTCCATGAGCATGGCCTGTCTTAAAGTGACTTCCCGCATCATTTTCTTTTTCTCTCTTTTTCTCCCTTTCTTTTCAGGTGTCTCTCCCAGCTCCCTAGAATACACTGTCCCAGCGCCTTCTTTCCATTCCAGCCTGGGCTCCACTACCTCCCTCTACCCTCCTCCTGCCTGTTTCTCCACACATGGCATTCATTCTTGCTACTCCGCCTCTCCTCTCCCTCCTCCAACCCTCTCTCCTTTCTGGACACTTCATTTCCTTGTCATTCCCTTTCTGCAGAGTCTCTCTCAGCCCAGAGGGGATAACTGATCAGAAGTGCTTTACAGGGAAGGCTCTCTTTACAGGTAAAAGTTACCTTTGGTAACTTATTTGTTGCAGACAGACTGTGGCAGAGGACAAATTAAAGGAAATTTTAGATAAACAAAATGTACACTGCAAGACATGATTTAAAATCTTCGACAGCTTTAAGAGGTCTAGCACGTTTCTTCCAGGTCCACCTTGTCCTGCCCTTTATTTCTTCAGGGTCAATTTGACAGTTGTAATTTCCAAATTCACGGGGGCAATGCACCCCACCCCGATGACCTGTAACTCTCTTCTGCCGACTCACTATCTTTGTGTTGCAAGAGCCTGTCATGGAACCCACATGCAGGTCCTCAAGACATATTTGTATGTCACAGCCAAGAGCTTTTTTATTCATTTTACTTCCTGATTTGAAAGGAAAATTCAAAAGAGCTATTCTTTCCCATCCTCCCTACCTTATTTTGAATCTTCCTAGAGGCAGACTCAGTCTCATATACAAAATAAGTCTGTTTTTAAAACTCAAAAAAAAAAAAAACAAAAAACTCTCAAATCAACCGCAAACATGTTAACATGTTAAGATGTGCCATAGTGTAGAAAACCACCCTCTTGCCTCTACTTAGTGGTAATTTGAACACCTCTTCCCTGACCGTGGCTGTGCAGGGTACATACAATTGGCATCTAGTTGACTTTGGTTTTGAAATTCCACGTCCCAGAGGCTTACCACATACCAAATAAGATTAGCTGCAAAAAGCCAGGAATATAAACCAGAACATGTATACTTTGTGTACGTGTATGTGTGCAAAGTATTACATCAGCAATAATGGGCTATTATTGCATTGAGCAAAAGGAAATAACAAAGCCTGACTTGAGATAAGACCACAAAGAAGAGAAAGTCCTGCAAAGACAACCACAGATAAACTGAGACCAAGGCATGCAATGTATTGCTTTTCCAAATACTAGACTCTCTGAAAAGAAGGTGACTATTTCCAGACGACTGGAATTAGTCAAATATCAACCATTTTCTTATTTCCAGGGAAGATCATTAAATAGATAAATCACATGTATAAATACCCCTCACTATCTGAACTCTCACCATCCAAACCATTGCTGTCTGAGGTCAGGAATCCAAGAGGTTTGGACTCATTTTCACATAAATACCTGGCTACCCAAACTATAGCCACTTATTACCTGATATTTAGGAACCAAATATTATAAGGGAGTGAAGAGTACTTGCTATTATTGTTTTCTTAGCTGTAAAATATCCTCAGACTGTTTTAAACCCACATTCAGAAACAGCACATTAAAAATAACAGTCTAAAAGTCTGTCCCCCAAGACTCCGTCTTGAACAAAGAAATTATATTTGAGATAAAGAATTTTTTTGGCAACTGCCAGTAACAAGGCTCCAGTAAAGCCAGCGCCTTTGTCTCTAATAGGACCATGGGCCACACGGGCCCTAAAGCTGTTGTTAGAAACGAATGGGGCACAAAGTGGGGTGCTAATTTTCACAGGCAGTTAATGGGTTTGATTAGTCACGTGTAGCTATCACTAATGTACCTCTAGTAACATTTCCTATGCCTTCTCTAAGTTAGTGTAATACTAAATCCTACCATTACTATGTTTCAGTTTGTGCCATCATAAAATATATGGTGTGAATAATCTATTGTTATACTCAGCAGATTATTTCAGGATAAGTCCAATGTGGTGAAATTTCCTGGGTTGGAGTTTGTCCAAAGAAATTTGAAAATCTATGTGACAGGTGTAACAGTAAGGCATCAGGCTACTTTGTCTCAAGAAAATCTTGTCCTGAAGTCTTTAGGAAGATGATGCTGTCTATTGCATTTGCACCAAAGGGTATTGGAGCAAATATATCAAATTAAACATCCAAATAACAGTTTCAAATGGACAGAGGGGAAGCTGGCCCTTCTGCTTATTTTGCTACTGGGCAAAGGCCTGTCTCCTGATTCATCACATCTTATGTCTACTGACTGAACAGTGAGTGAGACAAAAAAGGTGTTTTCCCCCAGATTAAGAATGTATTGTGATTAAAAACTGGCTTACAATCAAGATATGTTTCAGTCTGCCTTTCATGATACTAAAAAAAAAAAAAAATCTATTAGCTGAGCCTTTGCTCCAACCTCCTGCTGCCAAGAAGTTGTAAAATATCTTAAGTACCACCAAAAAAGAGTGTTCTAGTAGCATCAGATAAACAGTGTCAAGGTGCTAGACCATAACAACAGGACATTTATAACAAAGGATTTCACACTTGGCGGGATTATCAATAAATACAGAGAACAACATTAGGAGAGACTGATCAATTTTACTATAGAATCAGGTTTTTTTCTTATTAAAAGGGTCATTTTAACATCAAAACTAAAATAACTTTGGAGAGGTTTGGATAACCTCCACAGAAATGCTATACTATTTATTACAGCATTACGGGGAGAAAGAAAAAATAACTGTGGTCTCAGAAATAAAATTCTGCTCCAGGCAGGACTGTGTTATTCACTGGGTACTAAAAGAGTGATGCCTAAGGCCTCTGAGATACATAAAAGTTGCATGAATACAGATGACCTGAAAAGAAACATGTTAATTAGAGGATGTGAAAAAATTTCAAAATAAATAAAAATACATTGAAACATGTATAAGTGTAAACATTATACCAATGTCAACTTTTAAATTGTTTTATACATTTGAAAACAATTTATAGCTTCCAATGTCTCACTTAGCAATAATGAATGATAGCTGCTGAGAGAGAATTTCAAAACAAAATTATAGAAGTAATTTTTAAAATGTTGACAACAGAATATATTTACTATGTCATATGGGTGCATTTTAATAATACTCTATATGACTGTAGTGCCTGTGGGGTTTACGAAGCTCTTAGAAGGCCCGCCTTAACAGCTAATATGTGGTGAATTGATCACAATTGTATGGGAATATTTTCTCCCCAACTGGACAGAACAATTTGATTTTTGTGTTTACTGGCAATGCTGGAGGAAGAGAAAGAAGTCCAATGATTTTTAAGTCCTCGTTAGGTACTCTGACCCTGCACTCACTGGGCACATGAAGAGTTGAGTCACGCTGTCTTTTGGCAAAACCACATGGGCAGATGGTTGCTGAGTAAGACTGCTGCTATCCCTTCTCTAGGGCACCTTTGAGGACAGCAGAGGCTCTCATTCATAGGGAATGCTTAAAATGTAATCTTGTCTAAAGATAAGGGCCTGGACTACTTTTCCAAGATCTACTCCTAACCAATGATTGCACAGAAAAGTACAGATCCTCATGTGAATGGAGCACATAACTTAAAAGTAATGAGGCAAATCTTTGGCAAGCTGAGATGGGAAATTAAAAAGTGTGTATCTATCACCGGGGAGAGGTAAGTGGAAGAGATGGGAGATGCATGTGAACTGCTCATGTGAAATCCCAACCAGAAACAAGAGAGGCAAAACACTTATTCCTTGTGGGCAACAATGGCCTTGGGAGCAAAATAGAAATATGTTGAATCGTGTATTTCATTTGCATTTGTACAGCGCCTACAGTTTCAATGGCACATTCACATACATGGTTGCCCAGGATCCTCCCAATCTTGAGATAGGAAGTGCAGATGGGGAGGCTGCACCTCAGGAAGCCTATGAGACTTCCAGGTCACAAAGACCATAAGTGGAAGAGCTTGAACTCAAACAAGTTCTTTCCTATTTCCTGTCAGGTCTCTCTCATGCTAAATCTTAAGAGAGATAAGTAGAAACTGAGGAAAGATGGGAAAAAAGCCATAAACTCTCTAAATAGTAATATGGGACCTCATATATAAAATAATTCATATAAAAAGAAAAAACCATCAGTGTAGAGCAGAGAAAATAAGTGGAGAAGAGTTCTTATGTACAAGGATTTCAAAGTCCAATGGGCTGATGGGATATAAAGAGACATCTTGGCCCATCATTTGCCAAATAAAACCATGGCCAGATGACTGGTATGCATCAGAGAGAAAGAACATGATGAAGTGTTAAAAAAAAATTAAAATACCATCTCATGCAACACTCATGTAGACAGAGCATTCTGTCACTGCTGTGTGCTGGTGAAAATAAAAAAAAAATTATTGCCAGGCCGAGACAATCACATGCCATTATAAGAAACAGGAATCGGTACCATTATAAAGAAAGGGCATTATAAGAAAAGGAATATCCATCTTTCAAAAAGTGCCAGTGGGAAAAAAAAAACCTTCAAATTTTGCTGATGTTTAACAGAGTCTCATATTGATGTTTTCACAAAACAAATCTGACTTCCGTTCCAATCTAGAAATGGCAGAGAATTTGAAAGGGGTGAGAATGCCCGCCACTCCTCCTTTTAATGGAGACATTAATGTTCCTTTCTGGTTGAAATCTGAAAATCAAAGTCAATGTAACATTTAGGACAACTAGAATACTCAGTAAAAGGAGAGAGAGAAGAGCTCAAGATTTGCCAATAACCAAGTATTTTCATTTGTTCTTACTACATCCGACAGATTAATAAGAAAGGAAATGAGAAATGTGATGATTTATGTTTTACAAAATGAAGCAACAAAAACACGGAGGATGAAACATTATAACAATATTAAACTGCTAATGAAAAAAAAGGTCGATTGGAAATAAGGAAAAGTAAGTGGATGGAAAAGTAATCAAAGAAGGAAAAGCCACCCTGATGAGAAAGTTTAGAGCTGAGTTAGAAAACAATTATGGGAGCAGATTACAGAAGAGGCTGCTGTGGGTGGAAGATGGCCAGGTGGTGTCTTCAACAGCATATGGAGCAAAAAAGCCCAGACCCTCTACCACAGGAGACCATGGTATAGCTGCTGCCTACCCAACCCTGGTGGGGATATTTTCAAATTTATATCCTCGCAGAGGATGCCTTTGAAAAAGAAAATGGTACCTTTTATTCTACTTCCAAAAAAAGAACCCAGGTTCTTTTTATTGGTTGATAATTAAGATACTGCTGAGCTAGAAATTCTGTCCATATCTAAAGTCTTGAAATGTATTTCACTGTCTGGCTACTTTCAACCCCACCTACCTCCTACTATAAGAAAAGAAACCTGTAAATAAAGCTCTAGAAGAAAAGTTCATACATTGTTGATTAGAAGCATTGAGAGTTCAGGAAAATAAGGATTTTCACACTCATTTTTATACCCATTTTAAGAAGTAGGTGTTAAAAAAATGATGAATTAAACTAAAGCAGACAACTATTTGTACTTATTTGTATACCAGTTGCTCCAATTCCCAATTTAGCACTGTCACTCATTCTATCATCTAAATGTTTCATCTTTCTTCTAAAATATGAATACCCACTCTAAGACTTGGGAGCTGTTTCATGAATAGATAGGTGGTTAGTTGGAAGCTGGATTATGTTAAACACACCCAGGAGGATAGGATTAAATCTAAAATCCTAAAAGAATGTTCCCACATGTCTAAAAGTCCATGAAGCCCAAAGGAAGAACTCCAGCTGTCAGGAAGCCAGGGACCTTGGAAGACGTCACCCACCAGAGGTGGCCCAGACCTAGGATGGCCCGGGAACCTCACATCGGGTGTGCTTGATGACACAGTCATGCTGTCTGCACTCCCACTGGCTATGTTTCCTTTACTGCTAGGAGCCTGGCCGAGAAGCACAGGGGAATTAGGAGGTCTACAAAACTGCCCTGATGATATCTGCAAAGATTTGTCCCCAGGAACGGCATGGCTTCTGAAAGCTTGGGAACTGTGAATTAGTTCTGAAGAGAGAGGACAGGCCAGGAAATTTAATGATGAGGACAAATAGTAATTAGAAAATAATGAAGTCAAAATGTTTAAGTTCAAATCAAAACATGCTGGGTAGAGGTGGAAAGAAGGAAGTGGAAACTGCTTTCTGTTTCCCCCCCTTTTCTGGTACATTTGTGCATGAGGGAGCTGCACAAGGGACAGAAGAAATTCTGGTATGCTTTGCAAGGCATCATGGTCTTCTCCAATGGGATCTGTTGGTGTTCCTTTCCTAAACTCATGCTTGGGGCTGGGAGCACTGAAGGTCAGGTGGTCATGCATCAAAGAGAGGTCATTTAGTGATGCAGCACTTCTTAGAGGAGTCGAGGTACTTGTATGGATGCATGAATTCATGCCCCTCCTGCCCCGAGGTACACATGAGTCTCTAAGGCCCTCCTTACTTGCTGTAATGGACAACTGGGGGCTCATCACTTTGGAGATGCTGGGAGAGGACACACAAATGACCTTAAGTCCTGACTTCCGAGTTGGGCTACATCTTTGGGAGCGAGATCGCTTTGTTGATCTCACTGTGGTCCTTGAGGCTCTCTGCGGCTTCAGTTGCTCTTCAAGACCAAGTCTAATAGGATAAGCTGGTCCATCTTTCTTCCATGAGTGATGCTCAAACAGGGGTCTTGATCTGGAATCATTAATTTCTGCAGGTGCTACTGGCATTAGCTTAGGAGAGGCTAGTTTTTCAGCCTCTCAATACCTGCCATGATCATGAGCTGTGAGTCTGGCTTAGCTGAGGGTTTCAGCTTGATGTGGCTAAAGAATGGTTTAGCAGTGGAGGAAGGTAACACATCTCTGCTAGCCAGGAACCACATCAGCTGCTGTTTAACAGCATAGTGATTGTGCTTAGCTGGAAGAACAGGTGGGTTATTAAGGGGTTGGTGCTGTACCCGGGAGTAGGATCACAAAATTGAATTACTGACCTGGGAGAAAGAGGCAGTTGTTACAGACATAGGTAAATACAAATCGCACTCATAGACTCTAAGGGAAAGTGATCAAAAACGTTCTTGACACTGAATGACTTTTCTCTACAGATTTAGTTTTTAAGTTTTAAAAGTTATTAGTTTTGTAAAAATAGTACAAAATCATTATAAAGGATTTAAACATAAACACATAAAACATAATACATAAAAGTATTAAAAAGTTTAAAGAAAAAAACTCTATAGTTTCTACTTCCAATAAACAGCCATTATTAACATTAGGACAACATAATTTCAAGCATTTTCTATACGTATGTAAGATAGAGCAGAAAATTAAGAATTATACAAATAGGATCTTACGTAAGAAATCGGGTTCTGGTAATACTGTAGTCTAGATAACTTGAAATAAGCTCTAGCTATAAATATCTGAAGATACTAGAAGAAAATGCAGAGTAATATAAATCACCCTTTCAAATGACTAGTTATGCTCACAAGAAAATAAAGGAAATCATTAGTTGCCACATTAATGACAGAACTGAAAACCAGGGTGTCAGGCATATGAGATGACACAGTGACTTCCTAGAAGGGTTGTTGATCTTGGCGAGAGTTATTATTTTGTTTGTTTGCCTTACTCATTTGGTTACCACCCTTTTTTTCCTACCATTCAAATAATTTTTAATGAGATTTTTAAATAGCTCATCACAGAGTCAAGTTCCTGAAAATTCTTTCTTAGTCTAGTAGTTGAGCAAATGAAGGACCATTACTTTGAAAGTATTTGCAAAAGAAATATAAATGACCTCTGACCCAGTAAGTGAACCACAATCACAAGTCTGGGTCCAACTGTGTGTTCACTGTTACCACAGAACATGGAATGTTAGTGATAATACTAATGATCACTTTTAGGGTCTAGCTATGGATAGGAAATGATCCTACCTAGAATTCCTTAAGTCCTAAGTCATATTCTTCCATGAAAAAGTCACTAAAAATCCTCCTGCCACAAACTCAATTAGATTCCAATAAGGAAAAGGATTTTCTACTTCCTGTTGTTACTTACAAAAAGAAGAACAAATGGATTAAGGTAGAGAAATAATGTTACAGTTCTTCCCAAAGCAAAGCACGTGTGTCTCATAATGAATTATTTTCCAACTTTGTAGCACTAGTTTAACTCTCTATTTCTACTGGAGAAACTCATTATGGCCAATTTCCCCAATACAGCACAGGTGCAGGCTGTACTTGCTTGCTGACTTACCTCCTTGGCCCACGCTGGTTTCTCACTAGGACTCATCCCTTCTTTGTAATGGTACAGTGGCTTCTTCTCCACAGGCCTCTGCTCCTGCCGCTGATGCTGAAGGGAAACCAAGTAGTCTCTCTCTTGCTTTAGCTGTCTCTGTAGTCTTTCTGCTTGTCTCTGTTCTTCCAACTGTTTGCGCTTATATTCCTGTCCAGATCAGGAAAGGGGAACAAAGAAAAGGCTAAATCACCATACGGAAACCATTGGCCAGTACCAGTGAAGCATGCAATGGAACCAAAAGAGATGATAAATAACAAAGGACCTTAATACCAACAGAACCACAAGAGGACATCAGGATGTGCCATAGAGATAAACTACAGCCTTGGGTTAGCGTCTGCACAGAATGTGGCATTTAATGAAAACACTATTGTTTTAGTGGCAACCCCTACAGAATACCACCCTTTGCAAAGTGACTTGCCCTTGATGACTTGTAACCAAGAAAGTGGCAATAATGAGGACATTTGGATGGTCAACACGCAACCCCTATAAGGAGCCGTCCACTTCCTGGTTTAGTAATTAAATCATTCAAACATGTACAATTAAGTACAAAACGAAATAAGTACCTAAAGATACTGCCTAAATCATCTTTTGTTTAACAAAACTTGGACCAACAAAACCATCAGCAAAAACCATGTACAGGCTAAAAAAATATCACAGTGCCACTGAATAAAAAATTCAGTTAAAAAAAAAGATACACCAAGAAGCTCATTTGGAGAGCAGTGCAATAATAATAATAAAAAGTACTTCAAGTGGAAGCCTCCTGAGCAGGGAACACAAAATGTTCCCATCGTAAGGGCAAAACTAATAGTCTGCAAATGAAATATGACTACAGAGCTGAGTGGGTTCTTATGGAAGAGGGGCACTTTGCTGTGATTGTATTCCAGCATGTTGCAAATGACCTCAAACATTACTCTGCAATAAACACAGTGGGTCTCAAAAACAGTCTGAACTTATAATAAGGCTGGATTCATATTAAAGTTTCACAAATAGCTGGAGTTAATAAAGAATGCATAACAAGTATATTAAACATATTGACTCAGCACACTGGGTCAGGAAACGAATTAAGTTTTAGGAGATTTTCCAGGTCCTTGAGGCTTGGAGGATCCCCTCCTTTCTGACTGGCATGTTAGAGGAGACCACAAACACACACACACACACGCACGATGAACACAGAGCAGGTCAGCTGGCTTGGCTTTCCCATTACCAGAAGTAGAGCTTGTTCATGCAGTAGCTGCTGCTGCAAGATCTCTAACTGTCTCTGCTCCTCCTCTAACTGTCGCCTGATGTACTCCTGGAGAGGTAGGTGGCAGAGAATTCAGAGGAACACAACGAGAGAAAGAGAGAGAGAAAAAGAACCGGTAATTTCAAAGGTGACAAGAGCTGCCAAGTGAAGTGTGGAAGGAAGGAGGGGAAAAAATACCCAGACACCTCCTCACTAAACAGGAAAGGTACCCCGCACCGAAGCAAAAGCATTTCAATGCAGTCAAAAGCACAAGCCCTCTACCTGCAACTGCAGCGGATTGAGATGGCTCAGTGCTTTGCTGTTACTCTTTGGTTTGGAGAACCGAGCTATATTTCAAAACTTTTCATGACAGGTTCCCTCTTTAGGGGCTACCTGAAATTAACAACGCTATAAAGTTCAGAGGCTCCTGTGCAAGCAGCAGGGGTAAAATAATGGTTGAATGCCATCATGCACTGCCTCTGTAATGGAACCATCTTGCAGTTTCACTGCACTGTCAGAATGTGATTCTAACAAAGAGAGAAAGGGGCCTGCATCGATGGCTCCAAGTCACGGAGACCAGAGTTGCCTGAGTAGAAAAGCTCTTCTGAAGCGATGAAAGAGGAGCACTTGGCTTGCTTATCACGCTTCAGTGCTACTTTCAGAGTAGATGCCCAGGGTTGGGAAAATCACGAGATCCAGGTGCGTCGGGGGACTTCGGCCTGGGGAGGAAGCCAGGTTGAATGAGTGGCCTTTGCCAAGGTTGTGCGTTTGACTTCTTGAATAGGTGAGCATAGTTGCTTGAGAAAGAGTAAAAACCTGCTTAAACCCGAGCAGACCTAAGAGAAGGCGACCCACAGCCCAGAGGCGGCTGGTGCTGCCGTCCGCGCGGGGCCGTCGGCGGGGCTGCCGCGGTACCTGCTCGTGCTCCGCGCGTCTCCTCTCCTCCTCCCGGCGCATCTGCTCTTCGTAGTGCCGCCGCTGCTCCCTCTCCTGCTGCTTCCGCAGCTCCTTCTCTCGCCTTTGTTGCTGTGGGGTGAAAAGCAGACAGCCATGAAGGGAACGGGCAGCGGCGAAGGGTGTCGGGAAGCCGGCGGGGAGAGCTGCAGGACCGGGGATGTGAGCTCTTCACGAGATGCCTGCCTGCCTGCCTGAGGGCTCCTCGCCTGTGCCATCGGGGGGACGCATTGGCCAGGATGGGCTGCTAGAGAGCAATTCAGTGTCTACCACGCAAGGTGGGCTCCCCGGGTTTATGCGTCTCCCAAGAAGTTCCCATTCAATGTGTCCTCCCAGTTGGCTGAGGAGGGTTTTCAAATCAGGGGTAGGGAGAACACCAATGTACAATCAGTTACTTATTATATACCATCAAACTGTTTGTGAGATGCTACAGGCTTTAAAGCACACTCGCAATGCTCATGCCATTCAGTCTTTTTGACACCACGTAGGGCAAATGTATCGTAGATCAAGAAAGCAAACACCAGAGAAGGGAAGTGACATGTTCAAGGCTACACAGTAACTGTGACTGTGGGCAAAACAGAATCTACTGACTCCCACCTGGTCACTCGACTTTCTGATAGACCCTGCTGCCTTTCTTTTCTGGGGCAGTCACTTTTAAGTGTCGATTTCAACTTGTCACTCAAGTACGATGTTAAGCTCAGGAGCCATCATCATCTCATACAATCATTATGCCTCTGAAAGTGGACGTCACGGCAAGCACCTTTCATGCTTTATCCTATTTCATCTGCACAAAAATCTTTTCAGGTAGATATTATTAATACTACTATCTCCTATTTTAAATGAGAAAACAGAGGCACAGAGAGATTAAGTAGTTGTCCGAGGTCATGCCCACATTCAAGGTCATACTCAGTTAAGTGGTGGAGCTTGATTTCAAACACAGGCAATGTGACTCCAGTCTGAACTCAATCAATACAGAAGATGAAGAGGCAACAGGAGTGACAGATCATAATTAACCCAGTTCTTCATTATATTCTCAGTAAGGAGAACATCTTAGGAGTAGTGACAGGAGCCAAGGTTTCCTAGGTAGGGATGGTACCATTCCCCAATCCTTGGAGCATTTGGCATGTGTGGGACACTCATACGTTACAAAGTGTTTCCCCGTACCACACACCAGGAGTGCCTCTTTTGAGAAATATTGCAGGCCCTTTGTGTTGGAGCCCCGTACCGGCATTAGGATTTCTTCTCCCTCAAATACAAGGTTTGGAGGGGCTGATCAGAGGGTCCATTCCCCTGTAACAGTCTCAACAGCACTTCACTGCCTTGCTGAGGAAGCAGGAGGTATCCAAAATAAAATGGATTGTGACTGTATCTCACTGAGAAGTTAGCTCTATAAAACCTGGGAAACAGCTTTCTAGTACAAAAACTCTCTGTCCCAAGCCCAGCTAAACCAACCACAGATAGTCAAAGTGCCAAAGAAGCCCACAAATGAGGTGGTCTTCCAGATGTGGCTGGTGCCTGCAATCCTCCAGACCTGCTCTCTTCCAACAGTCTCTGAGGCTTGGGAGATAAACTGCATCTTTTGAAACTCAATTTCTATCACTTCCAGATCAAGAATTGTTTGTGCATCTTAGATTGTAGGCAATGGGGAGCCGCTGGAAGACTATATGCCATCAAACGCCATGACCAAACCTGCATTTTCAAGGGGGCTCCTACCCGCCACGGGATGGGCAGGATTAGAAGCTGAAGATGCAATGTGAGGCCGTTCTACGGATCCAGACAGAAAATGACAGGGCACCCATGCGCTAAGCAAAGGCAGCTGGAGAATCCATGTTCGTAATTGCTGCTGAGACGCAGCCAAAAGGAAGAAAAACTAAAAACTGTCCGGATTTCCAGTCATTCCAACAGGACTGTAGTGGACGCCAACTTAGAAGCAGAAATTAGAATTAGGCCAAAAATAAAACGGGCAGAATTTGGTGACTATGGGGTGTGTGAGGGTGAGTGGTGAGTGAAGTTTCTGGCCCAGGAGCATGGCAGGTGGTGTGATATACAAGTTCAGGGATGGGAATGAGGGGTGTGCTGGGGGGCAGGGATGAGTCAAGTTCCAGACATGTGATTATTTGTTTTACAGAAAAATAATACAGGAAGATGCGAGTAGAAAACATCATCATAGGAACTGACTGAATAATTTGGATTACAGACCCAAAACAGAGATATTTCCAACACTCAACCAAAGGGAATCAATGCCAGCACAGAGAATAAAATAATTATGTGTACAGATCTGGCTCCTGGCAGGAAACAGCCCTAATTTAGCTAACATTTCAAGTTTTTTACTCCCACCATCAGTCTCTTTCTTGAGGAAAAAATATAATCAAGGCTTTTGAAGATTTAGCTGATTTTTATGTGAAGGATTTGTACATTTTCAACCCCCTTTCCAGGAATCAATACTGTTTTATAATTACAGGCCACTCAGGTCCCTGTGCAAGGTGTACATAGTATTGATTGCAACTCAGGAGAGTCTGGGCTTCCCAAGAACTCTGTAGTTTCTGAAAAAGACACTCTAAAGTGACTAATAATTAATAATGATCTCATCTGGATCAGCTGCTGCTAAGGCATGGTGGCATCTGCCAGGGCCTTGGTTCCTGTGGTGAGGCTGGAAAAATAAATCACTTCCCCAACCTTGCGGAAGGCACCTTGCCAATTTCTAGCTGCTGTGCCTCAATGTTAATCACCTTTCCAGGAAAATTCTTTGCTCTTTCTCCTCCTGGCTGTGGGACTGTTTGAGGGGACATATCAAAACATGTCAGAGAAAGACCAAGTCCCTGGCCTCAAGCAGACACCTTTACAAAGCTTTGATGACTCTTGCTAAAAGTAGCAATCTGAGAGCAAGGCCTGTGCTTGACCCCCACTGGACCCACCAGCCCCTCACGGGGGGCCTGGCACCTGGCAGGTGCAGAGATTTTGTTCAATTGAACCGAATAAGAAACTTGCGGCAAAAGCAGACAATTCAGTACCATCTTAACTTTTTTTTTGGAGGGGTGCTTTCCCTTCCTATCAGTGCTTATAGCACACCATGCCTTATGTTATGGTTATTTGAAATGTCTCATCTACTCTGCAATCTAGATCGTGGGCAGGGTCTCTGCTCTACTCTGGTTTTTACCTCCCACTATATCCCATAAAGAGCCTGATAGCACTGATGTTTGTTGTTTTATATACTATAGATGGGGCAGCAAGAGAAGAGGAGAAAGGCTCGCAGAACCTCAGACCACCCCTTCACCCTTTGACGCCCTCCCGGCCCAGAATATTCTTTTATGCTGAGCATAGACAAGGCTTGGAATGTTTTTCTAAAAAGAGAGCCACCCACGATTGGCACTGGCATGGGATTTATTTTCCATCTTAGAGAAAGGCAGGAAAAGAAAATAAGGGAATAGGAGTCTAAGCTGGATGGAGTAGAAAAGGGAAGAAATAAAAATTTTTCTAGGGACTTCCCTGGCAGTCCAGTGGTTAGGACTCCAAGCTTCCAATGCAGGGGGCCCGGGTTCGATCCCTGGTCGGGGAACTAAGATCCCATATGCTGCGCAGAGCGGCCAAAAAAATAAATGCATAAATAAATAAATAAAATAAGATAAAACTCACAGCGCAAATAATTACCGAAAGAAGTTTCAAAAAAAATTTCTAAATGTCACTGAGTTATGCATAAAGATGACAGTGGTTCTGTCACAAAAGAAGAGCTTAAACCAACTACTCTAAACTCTCAGCAGGAACTCCCCACCCCCCTGCCCCAAATATACTGAACTGCCTAGAAGTATATTTTCATCCACATCTTCTTGGAGCCATCTCCAAAAATTATAGCACATAAAACTAGACATTCAATAGGTTCTTACAAGTTTCTTAATTTTTTTTCTGGTTGGGAATGACTGATAATACCTACTCTGAAACTTTTCCAGGCTAAAATCATTGTTGCCTTGATCTAGGGAGTAGATCATAGGGGTCTTTTTGTCCCTTTGCCTTCTACTGGTGTTCCTAAAGAATGATTCTTTTAGGACAGTTTTTGTCTTCCCCAGTGGGTGCTCCTCTCAGGCCACGGCCAGGTGAAGGCTGTACTTTCAAGTATGTTCATTTTAATGGAGGAAATAATCCTGTCCCCTTCAGCTCCTCAAGAGCATATTATCTTAGCCCTTAACTATTCAAATTGCATTAAAGTTGTGAGAAATAATACACATGGGTGTTCATCACAAAGGCCATGGAGTTGCTCTTTCTTTCCTTTGATTCCTTTAAATGTTCTTTTTGGATTAAGTTTAACCAGTAGAAAGGTGTGTACTGCACCAGGGTGCTCTGGCCTCGTAGAAGTGACTTTGATGACCTGTTAGAACATGAATTGCATTTTACAGTATTATGAGAAGAGTGGAAAAAAGCTAAGAAGTGCTGAGTTTATTCATATAAATAACTCAGACGTTATTCCTAGCACTATTCAACCACTCCCAGGTGAGTGCACGGGTTTTCAATGATCTCGGAAAGCTTGCCCAAGCAATGGGTCTACTCTAATCTGGACAATGTGAATCTTGACCCATTCAAGTCTGCCTCTTTCCTTAGCTGCTAAGACTTTCAGAGTCAGACGGAGGCCCACCTCTGGCACCCAGACACCACGTTGTACAGGTGTTCTATGAACTGACCCTACCCTGGCTTCATCTTGCTTTTCTCTTCAATTTTATTGTTCCTTTCTACTTTATTTTTCTTGTTTATTTTATTTTTAGTTTCTGCATTAATCTTTGTAAGCCACCTTAAAGCATCTTTTTGGAATGAAAAAAAGTCATAAAGAAGGGTATACACAGGCAAACAATAGCTTGGCCCTCCATGTCTTCTGAAACCTCAAAATCTCCCTTGGGAGGATCAAAACGGAGATAAATGAGAAACTGTAGACTTGTCATTTGGTTCTTTAAACTCATGAAGATGCCACCTCTGTGTCTGTCACCTGAGCATGTGGTTAATGTCATTTTCCCAGAAGTGGGGATCAATTTGCTCTGATGCTACCACACCCTCTCGTTGGAGAAGTGGTTAAACTGAACTACAGTAACATGTCTAGAACTGGCTGGGACCTATAGGGAAGCGTAGCCCAATCTCCTATCTAATCTAAAACTCTGTACCATGGACCAGAGCAAATATGGCTAAGTACAGCTCACCCATCATTCTAAGGATACAGGATCTTTGGAAAAATCACAGGGTTGTAATCTGCGTGTATGGTGTTCTTTTTTTGTTTTTCTGATTTTCTTTTTCTTTTTTTTACCAAAAGAAGTATTTCATTCTATATTATTCTAATTGGAGCCTCACATTAGCCCTGTTGGGTGACGCAAATGTCATTTTCTTTATTTCCCTCATTTAAAGACTTTCAGGAAGGTTCAATTCCTTGTCAGTGGCCACATAACAAGTTGAGGGGAATCATGGAAGGAATACAAATCATCCTAACAGGCACTGTCTATGTGCGCCAGGTATTTGCTGGGCTGGGTGATTTACATGCTTCAGTTCATTAAATTCCACAATGTGACCCTGAAGTTTATTGCTGTCATTCCCATTTTACAGATAAGCAAATTGAAGCTCAGAGAAGTGTACTGTTCCATGTCACACGGCTGGAAAATGGTGGAGCACTCTGTGCCCTACTATCCCCCGAGTCCCCAGTGCCTGGCAGAGTATTCTATCAACTGGAGAGGCATCCAATCCAGATAGGACACTCTGCTGCTTTTTTCTACCTGCTGACTGCTCAGGTTGAACTTGAGTTTGACTCTTACAACATTCTGATAGATTTGGGGGAAAACAAGGCTAGTTGCCTTTGTGTAAAGGTTTTGGGCCCTCCTATCTTTTACACACATTGTGTTTCCTATTATACAGACCCAAAGGTAACATTCACATTTGAGAATTAATATCCCACAGCTGCAAAGTGACATATCACTGGGGGAGGGGAGTAGGTATGAGAGGCCACAAGACCTGAGGGACAGAACACTGGATCAGAAATAGTAGGACTAGATTCCAGTCCTGCTCTGCCACTGATACAAACACTGCAGACCATACCACACAGTCTCAATAAATACTTGTTTAATGAATGAGTGAATGTTGTATGACCTTGAATGAGTCACCTTAACCCAAACCTTCAATGAGGGGGAAGATTAGGTGATCTTACAAGTCTGTTCATTCTAAGAGTCTAAGCAAGAATATGCTACATCGCAAAGCAAAAATCGACGGACAATTCAGAATGAGAAGGGAAGTGAAGCAGAATTCTGGCGTGCTCTTGGAGAGCTCTGCTTCTCTTCATCCTGGGTGACCACCTGGAAGTGGTGAGAGGAGACCCCACTGACTGTGGAAGATCAGAGCAGGCCTCCAGAGGACAGCACAGCAGCCAGTGCAGGATCAAGCCAGGCTCCTTGGGAAGTACCTCAAACCTTCCCCTTGACACAGGGGCTCTCTCTGTTCAAAGACATTCGAAATGAAAGGCCCCAGCATGGTCCCTCGAATCGACCGCACAGCACACATGCCCCCTCACTTAAATAGGACTGTTCTGTGTAAGCTTTGCAGGAGCTATACTTGTGACAAGAGGCATTCAAGCTTCTGGGTACCCCATTTGCTCATTTTAACATCTGTGAAAGTTTCAGCTTTGGAAAGACCATTGCACACCACCCACTGCAGGGCAAGGGCATGATTCCTTGCAACTAACGCTGGGATTCCAAGCCTTTTTTTTTTTATAGGGAGGACGAGAATGAGAATGATGGTGAAGCAGTCTGGCACCTCTGAATTCACTACAAAGTAATCAGAATCACAAAAATGAATAATAATTATTCATGATAAGAACAAACAGTTGGGTAGTGCCTCCTATGATGCCAGGCACTGTCCTAAGCCCTTCGCTCACAGTAACTCATTTAGTTCTTATCACAACCCTGTAGGCATGTACTGCCATCATTATCCCCACTTGACAGATAAGGAAACCGAGGCACACACAGGCCAGTATCTTGCCCAACTTCACTGGGTTGGTAAGTGCAAAGCCAGAACGATACTATGCATCTGGTTCTTGCCATGCTGCCTCTATGGATCTGAAGGACATCTATGGTTGAGACGTGTATATATACAAAGTGAAGGATGTTTTATTAATGCTTTTTCAAGTGGCCATTTTCCCCTCTACCTTCACTTTGTTACCTGTCTTTTCCTCACAGAAACAGTAATCAGAGAACCACTGAGAAAACTAGACCAGCTAGATATACCTCATTCTTTTCTTTTTACACGTACTTTACACTATTAAAGATAAACCATTCAACCCACCCGTTCGGAGCTTTCCTGGAAAATTAACAGCTTAAATGAGACTCTTCTTTTGAGCTCCCTAGCCAACTCTTGATCACTAGGCAGCCCCAAGGCTAAGCACTGTCTGAGTACATGTGAGCCAAGCTAGTCTTTATGCAGGTAGCACGGGGAAAGAAAGTTCTAAACAGGCTGAGCTGCGAGGAGGCTTCATGAAGAATTCTGGTCCTGCCTCTTCTTTGGATGCTAGTCAGTGTGACTATTTATGAGCTTACCTCTGAGCTGCAGTTTCCCTGGGGAGAATGGCTGGTTTTCCTGGGTATCATATAGAGGAGCAAGATGGCCCAATGGACATCCTGAGCACCTATGACTCTGTAGGTTAGTGTAAAAGTCAAGTGCAGATGTAACTCTCAAATTCCTTCTGCCATCGTCATGAAGACTTAATATGAGATTTTCACATTGAGTCCTATGAAAACAAGCCCATTATAAACCAGTTTATTAATACAATGTCTACAGAGAGGACCACTCCCGCACATCTGGGATGATGGTGAAGATGCTAAATTACATCATATATAGCCAAGGTTGCAGGAACTGGTGACATTTGGGCAAGAACACTATCATTGTCTTCAACCATTTCTGGGGCTTAGGTGGAAGGCATTTTAGTTTTGTTTGGTATAATTTGTATTAATGCAGGGATAGCACAAGGACGTGAATCAATAACAGGATACATCTTCTAACAGTAGGAGTTGTTCAAAAATAGAATAGGCTGCCTCAAGCCTCTAAGAGTATAAGCAGAGATAATATGTTAAACAGGTTAAATGACTGAGGAGTATTGTCAAAGGGATTCTTGCTTTGAGAGAAGAACTGGCTTAGACCACTTTTGAGGTCTCTTATGTTCCTCAACCTCTATGATTCCATGAAACCGCTCATTGACTGAAGAAAACAAGAGTGAAATGAAAACAATTCGATTTAAACGTCATGCGAAATAGTATTTTCTGTGAAACTCTTTTGTTGTCATAGTTCTATGGTTGGGAACAGCTAAGAATAATGATGGTGTAACATAAGAGATGCAGACTGGATGTAATAAAAGAGATTCCATGAAGACCCCGGACAACTGAAGGCAGTTGTAATGCCCATTCCTCACTGTCACTTAAAAGCAACCCCTGTCATCCACCTAAGCTGCCCTAGATACACCCAGGGCCAGAAACTGCCTAATGCTGGGTTTTTTTTTTTTTTTCTTCCAGTATGAAATGCTATAAATATAAAATACTAGCCTATCCTTCCCATTCCTTGGAAGTGTAGAAAGGGGTCTGAGCAAAAGGATTTCAAATATCAGTAGCATTTTAGGCTGCAGTACAGGAATTTCAGCCCAACCTCCTCACCTGGGCAGGAAGCCCCTCCCATCACAGGACCCAGGTGACCAAGTGGACACAGCCAGACTCCTGCAAGCATGGCAGGTAAGTTAGAACAGGGAACCTTTCTGGGATCCACTGGGAAGCAGGGTTCCATACATCCATGCAAACCACACGACCTCTTGAAGCACGTGTGTGAATTACACGCGTGCCCGACGCGGACCTCGCCAGAGGCCGTGGGCAGGCCCTGCCCCGGAAAGTGAGCATCCACTTTGCCAGCCTGGCTCCCATCTGTTTCATAATCTCTGCTCAGTTATTGAAATAACAGAGCAAAAGCCCAGCTAGCACAGGGAGATCAGCTTGGTGCTTTGTGACCACCTAGAGGGGTGGGATAGGGAGGAGATATGGGGATATATGTATATGTATAGCTGATTCACTTTGTTATAGAGTAGAAACTAACACACCATCGTAAAGCAATTATACTCCAATAAAGATGTTATTTAAAAAAAAAAAAAAGCCCAGCTAGTAAGCGTTCAATCTTGGTGCCACTGCTAACAGCACCCAGGAAGAAAGAGCTGCTCTGCCCCCGACCAGCGGCTGCCGCTCGCAGGACTCATTAGGATGCCTACAGTTAATGATTAAATGAACTAAAGGCCGCTTCTCAGCAGTGCCGACGAATTAACACTCCAGGCCCTGAAATGGGAGAGTTATTCTTGTTCACGGTGTTTTCTTCCGGCTGAGGGCCTGGGAGTGTGGCCTGTGGGTGGGAACGCAGCGTTCCCTGTCTCCTGCCTGCTCAGGCCGCAGTCAGCTGTGAGCGCTCACCTGGAAAAGAAATGACTAAGAGCAGCCACAGCAGGCGGATGATGGGAAAGAACGCTATTCCCCTCATGGGCAGCTCTTTTCTTGATTATTCAGGTACTTGGTGCCAGGTACTGTTCTAAGTGCTTTGGATGTAGAAACATTTAATCCTGGAAACTGTTACTCTCCCATGTTATAAATGAGCAAACGGAGGCATAGAGAAGTCATGTCTTGCCCAAGATCACAAAGGTAGTAAGTGGCAGAGCCGGGATTCAAACCTAGGCAATCTCCTACTGTACCCTTGACTGTCTTGTTTCTACCTTCCTGGAGAAAGGGTCACTCCCAAGGTGCTGTGTCCCAGGTGCCCATAAGTCTACTCTTCAGGCATCACAAGAGCTCTACCTTCTTAGGGGTTTTGTTTAGATGCTGGTAGCAGGTGAGACTTGATGCAGCCACTGGTGGCGACGATGGGATCATAATTACACAGTGTGGGAAGTGACAACAAGAAAAATACTGATGAGAGCATCCATCAAAAAGCAGAGTTTCCCCAGGGGAGGGTCCTCTGAGGCTTGGCTGGGAGGAGGAGACCTTCCAAGGTGGCAGCTGATCCTATAAGATGAGGTGCATCCAGAAGGATGAAGAATGGGCTGCCTCCCTGTGCTGGAAGGCCAGGACTGCTAGCTATGTTGACAGTAGATGCAGACCCCAGCAAGACAAGAACAAGAGGGCTCTCAGAGAAGAGCCCTCAAAAAGGGATGGAAAAGTAAACAGGCAAGGTACATTAGAGAATGAAGGAAGACAGGCAATGGGAGATGCCATCTATTCAGAAAACCCTTAAAACAAAACAAAAAACCTAACAACTTTGAAATCACCAGTTGCAAAATAACAATAAAATATTCACCCACCAATGTCAGTCTGTTCTTCTGTCAGGCACTGTGCCAAGCCTTCTGTACCTATGACTACATTTACCCTACAACAATTCTGCCAAGTAAACAGTATCTTGATTGTGTATATGAGGAAGCCGAGGGTCAGAGAGGGCAAGTAATTTGCCCTAGGTCACGTAGCTAGGATTAAGCCTTGGTCTCCGCAGCTTCAAAGCCGGTGTGCTTTGCCCCTGCACTAATCTGCTAGCCAGCCACTTAAAAACTGGATATATTTCTTTTTCTCTTGATGACATAACCAAATCCCTACTAGTATTATAAACAAATATTCTTCCCAAGGTATGAATAAAAGTTTACCTGTTGGTACATTTATTTTAATAAATTCAAGGAGGTTTTACTGCTGCATGTAAAAGAGTAAACTTTTGGAAATTATACCTTGGACTTCAGCCAAAGGCACCCGCTCCAACAATACTAACAACTAATATTTACTGAGTATGTTCTAAGTGCTGCTGCTATTCTAAGGTTTTCTATGAATTGACTCATTTAATCCTTACAATAGCCCTGGGAGGTAAATGCTACTATTATTTCTGGTTTTACAGACGAGGAAACTGAGGCACAGGAAAGTTAAAGAACTTACATCTAATAAGGAAGATAATGTCAGCCAAAATACTACTCTCAACAGAATTTCTCCAAGTGCTCTGTTGCTCATTGACTCTTCTGCAGTTTCCCCTTGATCCCCCCTTTCCCCTTTTTGGTCTGAAAGCACCTGGGAGAAACTACTTAGGTCCCAAAGAGTAACCATACCCACCAGTGGCTTTTCTGCATTTGGGCTCCAGCTGCCACAGCTTCTGTGAAACTGGCCTGGTCACCCTGAGTGAAAGTGAATACTGAGAGATGATGTGAGCAAAGCTGACCACAATGTATGAGCATGTAATTACGAAAAGTTCTCCAAACGGAAGCACGAGTGGGGCCCATTAGTCATGTTTAACCTGGAATTGACAAGTCAATTGAAAGTGAGATCTGTCTAGCTCTTGGCGGTTGACAAAGCCAGGTCTTTCACATCCATTTTCCTGGTTAATCCTCAGAACAACTTTGGTGGTGGGAACAAGCTTTCTTAGAAGCCTCCTCGTAGAGCTTAGGAAGCGGAGCTCTGGGGAGACTTAGGGAGCCGCCCAGGCAGGCAGGTGGTGCACGATGGCCCTCAGATCTAGACCTTCTGATTTCCCGAGCAGGTTGCTTCCTTCTCTCCAAAGCAGAGACGAAACGGATACATTTCTAGAGAGTACTACACTAAAACTACCTTTCCAATGTCTTCTTTGTCACTGAAACGAAGGGCTGCTGTTGGCTTACTCCTTTGGGCAGCGTTCTGCAGAGCCGGTCCCGTAACTCCATGGTCCGCTTGAATATGCAGTTTTCTCTGCAACAACATTAAACTCTCCTACGTCCTTATTAGTCTTCTCTGCTTGCTTCTCCTCCCCTATTCTAGTTCTCAGAGAGTCCAGCTCCTAGACTCTCCTCCTCTCGATGTCTACTTCCATGACCATGAACCAGTAATTCCCATTTTTCTTCCCATTCTCAAGCCCTCTTCTCTGGCTCTAACTATATAATCCAACTGCATCCTTGGCTTCACCACTGGCTGCCTCACAGGCATCTTTAACTCACTACATTCCAAAGTGATCTTATCCTCCTGTTCGCAAACCTGGTCCTCCACCTGGACGCTCCAGCCTGACATCGGAGAACCTTCTGTGACCACCTGCGCTCCTTCATGGAAGACATCTGATCAACCACCACATCCTGCATGTTCTATAGGCTCCATCTCTCTCAAATGTGCCCACTTTCCTCAATCCCCATCCAACCATCATCCACCTAAAGCACCACCCTCTCTGGCCTGGGCTAACTGGTCTCTCCTATCCACTCTTGCTTCCTTCCACCCACTTTCCCTGCAGCCCAAGTTTCATTTCAAAAACGCAGATCCGACAGAAAGACAAATATCATATGATATCGCTTATATGTAGAATCTAAAGAAAAGGGCACAAATGAACTTATTTACAAAACAAAAATAGAGTCATGGATGTACAAAACAAACTTATGGTTACCAAGGGATGGGGGGCGGCAGGGATAAAATGGGAGATTGGGATTGACATATACACATTACTACATATAAAATAGATAACTAATAAGAACCTGCTGTATAGCACAGGGAACTCTACTCAATACTCTGTAATGGCCTATATGGGAAAAGAATCTAAAAAAAAAAAAAAGAGTGGAAATATGTATATGTATAACTGATTCACTTTGCTGTACGCCTGAAACTAACACAACATTGTAAATCAACTATACTCCAATACAAAGTAAGAAAAAAAGGATCACATAAAAAAAAAAACAAAAACCAACAACAAAAAAACCCAGCAGATCTGATCATATCCCCTTGGTTGAAACATATCAATGACTTCCCTCTATTCTTAGAACAAAATATGAAATTCCTTAACCAGGCTTACGAAGCCCAGCAACACAGTGCCTTGGCTTCCCTGCCTAGCATACCCGCGTGCCCCCCACCGCCTTCAGCTGAACGCTGACCCACGGGCCTCCACGCCCGCCTAGGCTCCCACCCCCGCGGTCTGCTCCCCTAGTGCGCCATTCTTCTCCACCACAGCAGTCTGGCAATGATGGTGAAAATGGTTATTTGGGTGATTATTTGCTGAATGCCTGTCTCCCTCACAGATCTCGTCTTCACAAGGGCAGACCATTCCCAGGGTCCAGCATGGCTGTCCGCAGAGCGGAGCTATGCATCCACTAAATCTGTCAAGTGACTGCGGGTAGGAATAGGACAAAAGTTTTAATTCTACCATACACTTAAACAAACACTTGATCCCAATGTCCTTAAAAGCCCCAGTCACTCACAGTAAAAAGCTAGAGGCTTATAGGGAATTTTAGACTCCAGGCTCTCATTTTGTACGTCAGTGCTCAACTATTCCTGGCCAGTAAGATACTGGTGGTATTTAGCTTTTTTTTTTCTAGTGATAGAACCAAAGCAGTATAATATCTTTCAGCTAGAGCTGGTTGTTTTTACAACTGGATGATGTTATGATCGCCTTGAGGGCACCAAATGAGATCTAGGTGGCTTAAAGAACTGAATACCATTCTCCGAAGAATAAAACTTGCTACCAGGGAGCGGGTTCGTGCTCCTGGGGTCAATGTGATTCATTTCCGTGACTCAAAGATACTCTCCCCCCAATTAAGGTATAGAAAGAGGGCTCTCAGCAAGTTGAAAAATATATATAGTAATTACTAACATCATTTCAAAACTCTTGAGCACAATCAAGCATCACCACAAATCTTCTGCCCAAGGTTGGTCTGAAAAGATGACCAGAGTAGGTGCCCCAGCACCTCAAGGTCCTGATTCCTGGACCCTAACTCTGTGATGCAGAGTAAAACAAGTTGTGCATTGACTGGGCCAAGTGCCAGAAACTTCTATTGAACTGAATAAAAATAGAAGAAGCCCTCTATGTACTTTTTCTATTGATGGACTTACTCATCTTAGCTGGGTTTAATCAGATTCTTGGAACTTACTTATAAATTGTACTTTATCATTGGTCAAAAGCAGTGTCGTGTACCTACCATTTAATTGGCCTGAAGCCACGTCCTTTTCATGAAACTGATAAATGACTACATTCAGTGTACAAAGTCCTTCTAAGAATATACAGATCCTGGTTTAGAACCTAGCCAAAACCACATGGTTGCCTATCAATAGCAAAGGGCAGACAGGGATTCCTTAGAAACTCTGGTTGGAGGTGACATCTGAGATCACTGAGGAAGGCGAAGGCTACAACCTACACAGCCTCGTGTCACCAAAGGGGTGTCTGAAGGGCCTTTATTTGGAAAAGGGAATGTATTTCCCTGGATGCCTACACAAGGCCACCTGGCTCACAATGAAGTGAAGTTCACAAGCCTAACTACGGGCTTTAACTGCTTCTATGTGACAATGTAGTGCAAGTTCCTACTCAGCATCAGAAACAGAAGTGGTCACCACAGGCCAGGGCAGCAGACGTGGATGGGATCCAGCAGGACCAGAGGCGGGAGAGGAATCCCGGGCGGCGGGGACAGTCATTACTTAGGGGGTCAGAACTTACAGTCATCTGAGTATTCAGTATTTCTTTTTTTCTCTATTGCGCACTACGGGCAAGATAAAGGATCAAAAGATAAAGCGGGTAAAATCTCTTGATGCCCTGTGGCCACAAGCATTCCTGCTTCTGGTGAGAAGCTAGGGCGCATGCACATTGATGCCTAGAGCAAAGTGTCTCCATGCACGCCTTCTGTGCCCATGGGGTGGGGATATAGAGGGTGTGCCCCACTGGATGCCTGTACCCCACTGAGCCTGAAAACATCCATGATAGAGGCTCCAGAAAATGCAGCAAAAGAACCGACACGAGGAGGCCTTGGCAGGAGTTCTGACTGGGAGCCTGAGAGCCAGAATCCAGCTCAAAGATGAGCACCTGCCGAGTGCAGCTTCTTTGACCTTGCTCCGAAATCCTTAAATTCTCAGTGTAAAAGACCACAGAAACAGAGGCCAGGTGAAGACTATGGAAAAGCACACTGACTCTGGCTTGCCGGGGGAGAGGCAGGACAGATGCAGTGACAGTGGCTGGGCTCTGGAGTCCAATCTGCTGGGTTTGAAACCTCGTTTTGTCTCAAGCTGTGTGACCGTTAGCAAGTTGTTAACCTCTCTGAGACTCACCTGCATTATCTTTAGACTGGGGGTTCTTGTGAGGATTAAATGAGACAATTCACATGAAGTACTGAACAGAGTACCTGTCTTATGGTTAAGTGCTTCCTAACTGTTAGAAATTGTTATTCAAGCAACTTGATGAAAAAAAAACATATAATGTTTAAATAGATCAAACCAGGTACGAGAGGAAGAAAATCTAAAAAAATAAAACCAAAACAGTACAATGCATTCTCTGAAAAGACTGTACCAACTGAGGACCTAGGTTCAAAGGTCAAGAGTTCTTGTGTTAAAATTTAAAAAGAAGAAGGCAATTCATATAAGAGTGTGCGTGTGTGTCTGTGTACACGTGTTTGCATTCTCTGGTATGTTAAACGTTTTATGGGATGACAATGGGGATTTTCTAGGGTTACTTGGTAAATGCTTTTAGCCTGAAACTAAGTGTAGCAAATCACCAGGCAAGGAGCTCATTAGCCAGACAGGGGAAAGGCAAATGGTCCAGATTTCCAGGGCATGATGCTCCAATGAGGTGAGGGCCTCGGGAAATGCCCTTGGAAGGAATAAACACAAATCAGGAAAGAAGCAGGAAAGGCGGGGTTGGGGGGGCAGAGCCTGAGAGGGTACTGGCTGCGGAGAGAGGTTTGATCAGAAGTTAAAAGGAGTAAGCCTTGGATCCAGACAGCAGAGGCCGTGGTCCTCAGGAGACCCGAGAGACTGAAGGAAACGGTGCAGCGCTGGGCTGGGGGCCAGTACAAGAGGCTGCAGCCGGCCTGGGTGGGAGGAAGGAAATGACACCGAGGTACAGCTGCAAGGACCTGTCTGAGAATTTCAATTTGTGCCCAGGAGAGTAACCAGAGGTGAGGCAGGCACCTCCACTCCTACACTTTGTACTTTACTTCTGAGAGCTGGCTAATTACCACCCACATCTCCCTTCACCCTGCCTTTGCCTGCTCCTTTGAAGGCTTCTGCCCCCTCGGCACTACAATGCCTCCGTCTACTATAGTGTAATTCTGAGAATACAGGATGGTAGGTGACCTTCAAACCTTTTACGGGCTGAGCATTTGTCACTCCGACAACATCCTAGACTTACTTAGATTGGAAAGTCCTTCATTTGCCTACTGCTGTTTGCAGACACTTATAAGGTTCAATTCTGAGGGTCACAGTTCACGGCTCTGATTACATATCTACCCTTAGTGCATCAGGGCCCGCATGGCCATTGGGAGAAGGCAGACCTGGGTGTGAATCCTGGCTTTGTACTTACTGGCTCTGTGACGTGGGACCAATTTCTTCCCCTCTTTGAACCTCAGTTTCCTCTTTGTTAAATGGAGATATGCACACTTTGCACGAGAGATCATGGATATACACAAATCCACGATAGCGGTGACATCCTGGATGTAAGCAAAGCACCCCACCCGGTATTTGGCACACAGAAGTCATTCAATGATTGTAACTGTTGGGTATGGCTGCTGCCGGTCTGCATACTAATACTCTAGGGACATAATGAGGTTGATGGGATTTATTGCAAACTGGAACGGAAGCCCTCACTGACCCGGGAAGGCTGGACCTGGATGTACGATTTAAAAAGCAAGCCGCTCCTGGAGCCTGCAATTCACCACCCTCTAACTGCAGTGGCCACCTGACAGAGCAAATGAATTGCTGTAAACCGTTAATGAGGAACAAGATGGTGTCTGGGAGAACTGTAAAATTACTCCCCCATTACCATGCCGTTAGTGAAGCTTTCATCTGCCATACAACTTCCCCAACAGCCATGGTCTCTCAGTTTCCTAACTGTCTAGAGGTTTTGATTTATCTGGCAGAGGAAGGAGGCCCTGGACCCAAGTTCTGGGAAAGAGGCTTTAATAAACGTCTGTAAGACCACACGGGTGAGAGCCTGGCCCAGGGTAAGCCATGCAGGAGAGTGTGGCTGGCACTACGGGTTCCCACACAGATGGCAGCACACCTACTGGTGAAGGCAAGGCTTGCCCACTAGCTACGGGACAGGCCCTGGCTACCAAGGCGTGCGTGGAAGGACTCGTGAAATGCTTCTTCCGTGTTCAGAGGAGTAACAAAGGAGTAGCAATAGGCAGGCCCTGCTTTTCCATATTTGATGCCTCGCTTCTCTGCCTATTCACTGTGGTCACTGTGGTCTAGTCAACACCTATACGTCACCTCTTGGTCATTGACTCATCCACTTGTATATTAGTTCATTCGTTCCACAAATATTTAGGAGGCGCCTACTGTGTGACGGGCACTGTTTCAGACACTAATGTCTAGATACACGATGCAGAGTTACGTAGGGATAAAAGAGAGAATCTCCCGTCCTCAGGGAGCTTACATTCTAGTGCGGAGAGACAGATATACGAAAGTACATAAAGCACACACATGTGAAGGTGATAAGAGCTATATAAAAAAAATTAAGCAGGGAAGAGCGACAGGACATGAGAGGGGCTGTGATTTTAAGTGGGGGGCTCAAGGAAGCCTCACCAAGAAGGTGGTACCTGGGCAAGCCTTGAAGAGGCTGGAGCCTTCAGCTGCTTTGCCGACGTGACCACACCAAGGTTACACCGCCCCCAGCCAGGGACGTGCCCCGCTTGTGAGAGCGTGTGGCTGCAGCCTCCTTGGCAGTTCAGCCGCGCGTGCTGCAAGCAGGCTACGGCCTCGGCCCCACGGGCGGGACCTCGGGCTCCGGCGCACGCCCAGGAAGGGGCCGCAGCCGCGAGGGGCGGGCGGCAGAGGCGGCCGGGGGGCCTCACCTCCTCCAGCCGGCGCCGCTGTTCCTTCTGCTCCTCGATGCGCTTCTGGCGCTCGGCCAGCAGCTGCCGCTTGTGCTCCTCGTTCTCCCGCTGCTGCTGCTCTAGCTGCTGCCGCCGCAGGGCCTCGGACCGCTCCTTGTTGGCCAGCTGCAGCCGCAGGAAGTCCCGCCGCAGCGTCGACTCGCCGGGCAGGTTCAGGATGGAGCTGCGCGGCGGGAGAGACAGATCAGCGTCCCGCGCAGGGAGGGGCCACCGCTACCGGGGGTCCCGGCGGAGGAGAGCCAGGCGGGTACCGCACCCACCTGCGGGGAAAGAGGCCACGTGCTCAAGCACGGGCTCTCAGACCCCTCCGTTAATTCCACTGCTCACCCCCCAAAAGAAACAAGAGTCCAGGTAACAGACGAGAGTCCGGGTAACAGACGCGAGTCCAGCCTCCCCTCCAGTGTGACTACGGCATGCCTAGGCCGCTCCGTCGCCGCAGAGATGTCACATGCCTGAAGCCATCACCTCTCTCCCGGACCGTCCACACCA
This sequence comes from Balaenoptera ricei, assembly GCF_028023285.1. Taxonomy (NCBI): domain Eukaryota; kingdom Metazoa; phylum Chordata; class Mammalia; order Artiodactyla; family Balaenopteridae; genus Balaenoptera; species Balaenoptera ricei. The sequence continues at coordinate 65,971,124 of NC_082642.1, forward strand.
CTCCCTCGCCCCTCTATTTCTGAAAGCTGTAGTGAGTACGTAAGCCCTGAGCCCCAGGCCAGCTTATTTTCACTTTTAAGAAAGGCAAGAGCTAAGCCAGCAAATAAAAATGAATAATCTGGAGCGGTGAGGGAGCTTGCTCTCCTTGGATGGGTACCTCGTCTTCACCCACATCACCTCCTTGAACAGCACAAAGCTACAGACTCCTTGGTTCTGCTTGCAGCCCAGCAAGGAGGAGGGAAATGGTTCCTACTTACTCATACAGACCTAGCCCTTTTAATCTTTCCGGCAGCTTCCCCTTGAAATAAATCCATTAAATAATTATTGAGTACCTACTATGCGGCAGGCACGATAATAGGCTCTAGTGGATACAGCAGTAGCTAAACAAATTCTCCCTCTAGTTATTTTCTTGTGGGGAAGAGAGACAGGCGAATAATTAGACAGGCAGACAAATTATTACAAATAACATAATTTCAGATATTAATAGGCTCTATAGAAGACAAAAAAAGTGTAAGAGTTTAAGAGGGACAGTGGCAGGGCACTGGGGCTAGGATGAGGGTTCTGCTTGAGATGGGGTGATCAGGGAAGACCTCTCCCAGAAGCTGATAGTGGAGATGGGCCCCAAATGATGAAGAGTCAGTCACACGAGGAGGTAGGGGAAGAACCTTTCAGGCAGAAGGAAAAGCAAGTGTAGAGGCTTGTTGTGGCAACAGGGGTGGCCTTTTTGAGGGTCTGAAGCCCAGGCACTCTTCCCAGAGCAGAGCAAATGACAGGGAGAGGGGTACAAGAGGAAGTCAGAGACAGAGCAGAGAGGGTAAAGCATGAGGCTGTGGAAGCCACACATGGAAAGCTTATTAACAGGAGGGTAACATGATCAGATTCGTTTGGCTGCTGAATAGGAGATGTTCTGCAGTGGGTACAAGGGCAAGCAGGGCCACCAGTTGGGCTGCGACTACAGTGGCTCTGGGGTAGAGACTAACCAGGTCGGGGAGGTGGGGATGGAGGCTGGGAGGAGCATCTGGGGAGAGAGTTAATGAAACCTGTTGATGGATCTAATGTGTGGAGTGAGGGATGACTTGCAGGTTTCTTCCTGGCATCTGGGCTGTGGTGGTGATGCAAACTGGGATGGGGAACGAAAGGGGAGGAGCAGGTTTGGTGATTGACAAGGGGATCATTCTGTCTTGGAGAGTGGGTAGCGTGCTACGTGAGATACTGCCATAACATGACATCAAAAGGCGTGGCTCATAGACAGTGCTTGGATTCTACTAATAAGCCTCCTTTAAAACCAACAGCCTTTGTGTAGAACTTTAAACAACCCCCCAAAGGAGGGGCTTATCTACTCAGGCCACATGGTCTGTGCAAAGGTGGTGGGGCTTGGGGAACCCAACTTTCCATGCACATGAGGACGACCCATTAATATTAACTGATTCCGAGATGTATTACTGACTGAATCATTAACCCCGTGTGTGAGCTGGTTGCTACCGTTGGGCTGTTACCTCATTTCTATAATGAGATAACCACTATCCCTTTCTATTTTACAGGATTTCATGAAAATTAATTAGATGTGTCCATAAAACAGGACTTGGAACATAATCTTCAATGTGATATAAAGACATGTGACAATTATAGAAATGTTAAGAGATGGCTAGGTCACCCACTAAGTGACTCCTAACATGCGGTTTAGCAAGTGTTCGTTAAGATGAGGTTCTCAGCTCCAGGAAGAGTGATCAGAAGGGCTGACGTGACTGTCTGGGTGAGCTTTGGAAAAATAGCGTACGACTCTGAAAGCAAGGCATTTGGTCCTTTGCTTTACAAGAATGTTCATTTTCCATGTCATTACTTGGCAGTCACCATATTTATGCAGCTAAACTAGGGGCAGAAAATGTCTAGATGGAAGGAAAGAATTCTCTTTCAGTCTTTGACCTTGAAAATTCCCGTAACAGGTGAAGAGAGAAAAACTGATGGCCCTGTAACCTCAATCCCATCCTCTTCCAGTAGTTTTAGCAATAATCCAGCTTGGTAGGTCTGAATTAGCTCAGAAAAGGAATGCACTAGCTTATTCTAGCAGCAGTGGCTGAACTGGCCCCTTCCCTGGTTCAGAAGCTCTGCCTCAGTCGTACAAGAACTGCTCCTTATTGAGTACTGGGTCCCTTCCTTGGATGGCTAGAGGATGGGGACCCATATACCCCAGTGACCCTTCTGCTTTGTGCATTTCCCCCAGTAATCTCACTTCACATGTACAGTGCATCCGCCCTGGTGTGCATGCCCAGGCCCCTTGATTCACCAAACTGCCATCAGCTGAATTCTCTTACAAAAGAGAAATCCTGGCAGTGTGAGCACATTGGCATTAATTACTTATGAACACAGACTAGAAGAAAGTCAGAATCAAAGTCAAGTGAAATTCAAAACATAGGGATGATGATAATAAAGCAGCACTTGATTCTGGGGGCCAACATATGACAGGAGGAATGGGAATGGAAGTTTCTATTTAGGGTTCACCTCTAGAGTGTAATTTGATTTCCTGGAAACTGTTTCCTCTTGGATTAGGCTGTGTTGAAAACACACGCCATGTGATAAGGACAGTGGCCACCTAAATGTCTCAAAGGTATGAAGTAATGGACTGGATAACTCAAGTCCAAAAATACCACTTTGGTCTCCAGAAAGTTGCAGTTTTAGGCACTTTTAGACCTGTATTACCCAGATAATTGCCTCCTACCCATTCTACATGTTACACATGTGAGGAAACAAGGAAATAAATCTTGAAAGACAAGATAAAGAATATCCTGATTTCCATGTTCTTGTAAGAGTCTGCCTAGGGAAATTTTCCCAAATTAATGAGTACATTTGTGGGCAATAAATTAAATAAGACCACCCTGCTGGATTCTTAAAAATGAACCTATAAATCAAAAGGATGTGAATTTCACACAACCACAGTGCAAAATGTGAAACTGAGAAGATAGCTCTTGCTCGCCTACCTGGGCTCTCCTGAGTCATTCTCCTCCTCTTCTTCCTCACTCCCGCTGTACTCATACTCCGTCTCATCTAAAGAGAGACCCACAGGATATTAGTGTGCAAAAAGATGCTACAGCTCGGTAAAGCTCATGCCCTCATTTTATGTATAAGTAAACTGAGGCCCAAAGAGTTGTCCTTAATGCTGACCTGGGACAGGCTCCAGGCCTCCTGACTTGTGATCCAACAGTGCCCACCAGCTAGATTCAAGCACATGGAATTAACATCCAAGACTGCCCCAGCCGACTCTAGATTCTCTCCCTAATGCCTGGCATTCACATGAAAGTGAAGACAAGGAGCTGAAACATAACTTTTCAGTTTGTGTTAACTCCCATTATAGGACCACCTAACCCAATCTTTTATTGGGCCACTGTTAACTTACTGACAGGAGTAATCATTTTTTACGTAGGAATTTTATTATGACTTACATAGACTCACAAATTGCCTTTAGATATCTTAATACCAGACAGAAACTTTTGAAAACGTGTGCTATTAAAAATATAGATTTGGGGGCTTCCCTGGTGGCGCAGTGGTTGAGAGTCTGCCTGCCGATGCAGGGGACACGGGTTCGAGCCCTGGTCTGGGAAGATCCCACATGCCGCGGAGCGGCTGGGCCCGTGAGCCACAATTACTGAGCCTGCGCGTCTGGAGCCTGTGCTCCGCAACAAGAGAGGCCGCGACAGTGAGAGGCCCGCGCACCGCGATGAAGAGTGGCCCCCGCTTGCCACAGCTAGAGAAAGCCCTCGCACAGAAACGAAAACCCAACACAGCCATAAAAATAAATAAATAAATAATAATTTAAAAAAAAAAAATATAGATTTGAATGTGTTTTGATTGACCCACTGGGGACATTCATTTAATTCCCTAATATATTAAGCAAGTTAACATGCCATAATGAACAAGATCGAGTCTTTGCTTCGGAGGAGATTAGAATCTAATGGTCAAGATAGAAAAGTAAATAATCAGATTCTCCATGATTATGAAGAAAGAGAACTAATCTTTATTGGGTATCGCCCATGTTGGTCACTATGCTAGATACTTATGTTCTCTCATGTACTTCTCATAACAATCCTTTAACATAATACCCGTTTTGCAAGCAAAGATACTGAGATTATAAGCAGTTTATTAATATGACCAATACATCTGAGAATTGGATTCAGAATTTAATCCAGAATTTTTCCAACTTTATAATTAGCATTCGTTCCAACACATTATATACTAAATAGAATTACATAAAAAAGAGCAATGAGATATCAGACAAAAAAGTGGCTAAGTCCATGGGTCATAATGGGGGAAGGTAACAGTGAAGTCTTTGAGGAAGAAATGAGCTGGACCTTGGAAGATCAGTAACCCTTTTTTAGGCAGATGGCAGCTGAAAGTGCTGGGAAAGGGGCATCCTAAGCAACATAACCACCTGAGTAAGGCTAACAGTATTATAGTGCATGAATGTTCAGGAAACACTGAGTTGTGAGTGGCTGGTGTGAGAAAGCAGATGGAGTGAGAAAGCCCAGCAGGTCTGATGTAGCTTAATGATCTTTATATACACCATGCTGAGGACTTTTTCGTAGGCAATGGGGAGACTTTGGAGGAGCTTTTCATTTTAATCAGGGAGGTTGTCACAGGGCTATCATCCCTTGATAGCTATGTGTTAGTAATTACAACTTTGAAGACATTTGTACACCCCTGAAAAGAAACTGAAACTGCAATTTGGTTATGTTACCACCAGGAGGCAGCAGTCACATGATGAGAACCATGGAATTTGATCATAAACACATTTTGCTTTCCATACTATTTAGCCGTTAAAGGGATGATGAAAGGAAGCCATAGCACGATGACTTCAAGAGTATTTTTAAAAATCATGTAAAAATTAGCTTCACATGTTTAGATAAGTATGAAGTTTTCAGGCTACTTTTTAAAAAGTATTATTTTACGAAAATGTAAAGAAACTTCATAAAGTGTTTCAGTATTCCACATTGAAAGTTTAGTATTCCAAACTTTCCTTAAATGAATCAACAGAGAGTTCAAAGTAAAATGCAGAAATTTTATCTAGTAAAGTAAATTATAGCAAGGAAAAGAAGCACACAATTAATCTAATTATTTCTCCTCTCTAGGGTAAAAATTTCATTTGTCAATCTCCTCAACTATAATACTTCACCAGAATCCAGCGTGATTGCTTTTATATTAGTGGCGTAAATTAGCATGTATCAACATATCTGAAGGAAAAAATAATATCAGGTTAAAAAAATCACAAAGCAATGCACATTAAACATTTTTGATTCTACCAGAAGCTGGTCTTAGAGCTACTAAGAGAATGAAAAAATTTTAGAAGGAGCAAGTCAAGTCATTTAATCAAACTGAGCAACTGGAATGAAGTCTCATTTTGAGCAACACTCTTTCTTGGGGAGCAGACAAAAAAGAAGGCTGCTGGTGGCTCGAAGCCTAAACAGAATGAGGTTCCTTAAATCATCATGCAACTCTCGAGTAAGCCTACTCCCAAGGATCTTACTCTTTACCCTGCAGAGAGGGAACACATTAAAAATAGTCTGTTTTCATGGGGTGGTGAGTTCTAAGTCACATTCTAGAGTTTGTGCCCCCAAAATGTGAAAACAATCCAAGGCACAAGCTTTACCCACTCTTACTCACAGGTCAGAGGCAGAGGTCACATGATCTCAGAAGGTAACCCTGAACAGTACTGAAAAACTGTAGGTCAATAAAAATTGTCTAAATAAGGATAGCTTACATTTATTCAGTACATCTATGTGCCAGACATTGTATTAAGCATTTTACATGCATCATCTCATTTAATCTTTGCAAAAATGCCAGACAATACTAATTATTATTATACCCCCATTCCTATTTTAAAGATGAGAAAACTGGGGTGAAGTTCACATAACCATTAAGGGGTAGAAGTAGAAGTTGAACTCAGAATTTGAGTCTGAAAAGAAGAGTCTGAGTCCTTAATCTATTCTATATACCTATAGGAAAATAAATTTTCTTTTTAGAAAAGTTGGCCTTTAATGGGCTGCATGTCTGACACACTGCCCTAAACTATTCCCTTTATCTTTATTTTTGAAATTTTTTATTTTTTTTAACTTTTTATTTCATACTGGAGTATATAGTTGATTAACACTAAACTCTTCCCTTTAAAAGTCTGACTTCATGGACTGGCCCAAGACCACTATTAATAAGTAGCAGTTGAAAAATCAGTCCCGGCACTTTTTGACCTGACTCATCTATTTCTCTCCAGCTTGGGCTGCCCTCCCAACTCCTTGGGCCCTGATTGATACCTCATCCCTTCCATCCAGTAACGACTGAAGATGAGCCTCCTTTTTGGATTGGCTTCATAACCTCCCATTCCTGAGTCTAACCTGATCACACATCTTCCTGCATCCCCGAGGCCGGCTGCAAAGAAGGAACTCTTCCCTTGAAGCTTCACTGAGGATTTCTCCTCCCTTAGCTTCTGCTGATCTTACCTCTGCCCAGTCCTGACCCCTACAGGGCTCACCACCCCACCCCTAGGACCCTGCTCATACCTTGCCACCTGAAGATATTAACTGCAGAGGCAAAGAAGAGGGGAAGTTCAAATAAAAGGAGGGCACCCTCTCTTCTGTGCTGCCCACCACCCTCCCCGTTCCGTCTGGATCGTGAAGAACAGAGGAGAAAGATGGAGAGTGCAGAAGTGGAGCCAAGCACATCACCACGTACCTCCCACCCTTGGTCCCTGGGCTTCCCCTCTCTACCTGCCCACCCCCCGCCCGCACACTCAATGCTCACCTGGCCAGCCCTCTATCGCCCCCTCACTGTCAGCCTGGCCAGCTGCTCCCTCCTGCTCCCACCAGGGAGCTCTCACCTTGTCTGTTCTCTGCATCCCCCCCTTTCCTTCCCATCCTCAACCTTCCCTACCTCCCTACCCAACTAAGTCATAAAACCTGCCCCAGACCACGTGAGTTTTCACCTTGGTCAGGATGCTAGTTCAGGAATTTTGAGTCTCTTTTCAAACAACTTGGGCACAGTCCCAGGGCCCCAAGTTTGGACTCATGTCTTTTCCAGTGATGCAGTGAAAAGGTAGTATGGTCTAACAGCTAGAGCCATAAGAGAAAAGAGTTTTTGAATCTATAAAGAAGAAAATGTGATGTTCCATACAGCAGCTTGGCAACTTCTTTTATATCGCTTTGACTATAATAAAAGTCATTCTGACTTCCAAATAACTAAATTAGAAATGAGCCTCAGAGCACGAAAACTTAAATGGTGAAGAGTGCCAGCACTGAAAAATGTCAACTAGATGGGTTTTTTTTTTTAAGGTTGCCTGTCTTCTGTAGATTTTGAGTCTTCGAAACATGAATATTCATTTGAATTAAGAAAATCACTTGTCGTATTAAACCACTTCATAGTATCACTCAACATGACTTTTTGTTCAGTGCCTGGAAAAGGTAATATTTCCCGAGGTTCTATTCTTTCATGAAAGATTCCATTTCAGCAGCCTAGTGATGCCCGCAGGCTGTGATCTCAGAGGCAGCCCTTCACACTAAAGAACAATGCAGGCCTATTTGAAATCCCCAGCGTCCCTCCAATACCTCAAGAGCCCATGACTCACTTGGTCTTTTGTTTCCCTTGCTGAAATACAAACGTGTGTCTCACCTTTCTCTCCTCGCTTCTTCTTTGTTCTATCAATATGGTCCTTGAGCTGAATGCGGACCTGTCGTTCATTAGGTTGGTCTCGTATAAATGGATGCTTCATCAGTTGTTCTGTAGCTGGTCGCTGGCTGTGATTCTTTACCAAACAGCTCTCAATAAAGGACTGGAATTTTTTTGACCTGCCAAACAGAAGAGATGAACCCATAGATAAAAAGACAATCCAAAGAAAAGCAAACTTTAGGGATCAACCAATCACAAAGTCGGTCTAGCTCTTTATTAGGCACAGTGGGGTTCAAAGGCATCATTGCCATCAACACACAACTCAGGCAGTGTATGGTAGTTATAGCACGAAAGCATTTTTGCACAGTTTATACATAATATCACACAGAAGACCAACAGGCACCAGAGAAGAGAAAGACCCCGATAAGCATCACACCTGGAAGGTCTACTGGAATGAGGGAACCAGAGCTGGGCCTTAAAGAATTAGGAGAAAAATCACCCTTGGGAAAGGATAGTTCGGGGAAGTAGAAAATCAGTGAAAAACTAAGGCTGGGATTGAGCATACTATATGTCAGGGGACACTGAGGTGAGTTCTCTAAATGCAGCAGAAAATGCAAGCTGGGAAAAGTAAAACCAGGGTTGGACAGGTAAGGGGAGTACATTATGTAGGAATGAGCAAGATTCTTATATGGTAAAATGAACATTAGGCAAATTTTTTAACTGGCAGTTTTGAATCACTTTTGAACTTTGTTTTCCAATGAATAAGAACAGGATGTATGTGTATGTTTGCTATCAATCCACAGACTTGGAAACTTAACTTACAGGGACTAAGTTCATACCCAGAAGCAAATTTATCTCTTTCTAGAAAGGCACCATTTCCTCAGAGATAAACCCTGTGCCAGAGACGCACAGGGGAGCGGCAGGGGAAAGCTGTGAGAGATACCCGCGAATAGGGCACAAGTCCACAGCGTGGTAGATACTAATGATGACTTGAGCTATGATTCATGAGTTGGGCATGCATGTTCTGTCTGAAAGTTCCAAGAAATTGTCCAGCATCATAAATAATTAAGCTCATGACTCTACAGCATGCCTTTCCGAGGTGCGCCATTGTCAGCAGGGCACATCACCCTTGGAGACCTTGGGGGAACCCTGCTCACCCTCCTCGTGGCCCAACCCTGCTCAGGAATGAATCCCTTTTGTGCTCTCTGTTGCCCTCCTGTGGAGCACTGGGGAGTTACAGGAGCAGATCCCCGATGCAAGCTTCCGCAAGCTTCCCCAAACTTCCCAGCGGGCCCTGTATATATATCCTTCAGGCCTGAAAGGTGTCCTCACCACACAGAACGCAATGGTGATCGTGTGCTTCAAGATTCAAATGGGAGAGGGCACTGCTATACGTACCACTCTCCATTTCTGCCCCGGTCAAAGCAGTTTTTCACCTCACTCCATGTTTTTAAAGTAGTACTGAACTACTGGTATGTTTTCCTCCTTAAATTTCCAGGCTATGTTCAAGCTTTTAAATTATTTTACATAGAAGTAAAGGTCACCTGAAGGTCAGCTCAGGATGAATCAGGATTGGAAACACTGAGGACTAGACATAGGAACAGTAGGATGGACATTCTAAGCACCTCCCTCTAAGTCCTTCAGCTCGTAGCCCTGCCTCCCCGACACTGGAAATTCTCCCCAGAGTTGGGAGCTGCCTGAGTCACCTTCCTATCACGAGCACACTACGTGTTTGACAAACAGATGAACGCGTGGATGGTTATCGGGTGAGAATTCTGGGCGAGAGCTGTCGTGTGGCTTCAAATGCGTGCTTCTGAGGGACAGAGATGAAGGCTTAGAGAGAAGATATCACTTCATACACTTTCTTTCTATCCATCAGATTAATCTGTGGAGGCACTAATGTGATATCATCTAAGGAGGGACTTTGCAAAAAAAAACCCAAAAAACACAAAAAACCGTAATGAAATAATGGACTGTCCTAAGGAATAAAATGAAAAGAATAAGGTTAACCTGCATAAAGAAATAGACAAACTCTACATAGTACTCTTCTAGGTAGAAAATCAGCATTAAAAAGGTGAAAACAAAAACAAATGAAGACAGAAAGCTATTCAATATTCACGAGGAATGCAAATGGCAGTTCTTTTTTTTTCTGCTTGCAACTTGGAAGAAAAAGTTTGTTCTTTATAGAGGGCAACTATTCATTAGGGGACGATAAATAAAAGAAATCATAATCAATTTAAAAAGAGATCCAGACTTAATAGACTGTACATTCCTTTCCACGATACTGACACCTCACAAAAGTCAGAGACATCTCCGGGATGAGAGAGTGTTCAGGGAGTTTAATGGGAACAGCTATAGCAGAGTCTTTTTTCCATTATCTCTCCTGGTGAGAAGGAACCTCAAGAGATATTCAAGAGAATATTTTGGGGCCCAAAGGATGGGCCAAGATGTGTAGAACTACAAAGCTGGCAGTCTATCCCATGTCATCTGCAAATGGTTCTCAGTGAAGAGAAAATAATGCTACTTAAAACAAATCTTCAGAGAAAGATTCATTGTCTCCATTTAAGTTAGTATGACCAAAGAATCAATATGCTTAATTACATGTTTAATTAAAAGTAAAAATACTTCACCTACATTAAGCATCACCTGACTCTTTGCCGAGAGGCCTAATGGGTTTAAAGTACATTTCTATAACTTTGTTGCTTCAGTCTTGGCTGCTGGTAATTTAGTTCTGTCACTTTAAAAAAAAAAGCTCAAGATTAGTAATACTAATTTCCCAAGGGTTGGCACCGAGAGATAAATGTTAGTGACTGGTACTTACAGTCTGAGATAGTAGTTCTTCTAATACCAGTGTCACTGAACACTTTATCTTCCCAGATTTTTCCTGTTTATGTATTGTGTTAGAGGAACTAAAAATGCCTGAATGATTATGACATTAATCACTATAATGTTTTAGTGAGCTGGGCTAAAAGTTTTTGGTAATCTTCAGACTCCCTACATGCAATTTGATCTTTAAAATTTGCACTTGCCCAGAACTACTCTTTTTCTCTATTTCAGTTTCCATCATTTACTAACTGTGCGATTTTACGCAGATCCCTTAACTTTTCTGTGCCTCAGTTTCCCTGGCTGCAAGTGGGGATACTGTTAGTACTTATCTCAAAAGCCTGTTGTGATGATTAAATCAGTTAGAACCTAAATGCTGTATGTGTGTTTGCTATGATTGTTATTATTATTACTATTACTATGATGACAATGTCCCAGCATCTCTGACCACTACCAGGCTTAAAGAACAGGAGGATCTGCCTTGAGGGCTACGAGCAGAAATTTGAAGGTGATTTTCCCCACTTGGATTGAACCAAACAGTATAGAGTTCTTTAAGGGAATTATTTTACATATACTAGGATTAGATGCATTAGCAGGAAAAGTCACCAGGATCATTATTATCTCTAAGGAGACTACAAAAAAAAGGTTAATTTTAAAAAAGTTTGTGTAATAACTTTTGTTTTGATTTCAATAAAGTCCAAAGTCACACTACTAGTGGTAAATTCAGTCTATCTGAAGTATTTTCTGATATTTCCTTTCTATTATCATTATTTTATTTACAGTCCCCTCCCCACCCAAGAGCATTGTCATTTTGAAAACAAAAGTGCTTGATAACCCAGCAAGAATCAGAACTAGTGTTTCATAAAATAACAGAAATGGTTGTAAGCTCTGGAGTAAAAGCAGAAGGCTGGGGTTCCAGGCTGCCATGAACCTGGGACTCAGGATAAGCCAGTTAACCATACCAGGCCTCCAGTCTCCATCTGGAGCATGAGTGGCTTGGACCAGGAATCTTATACCTCTTTCCAGTGATAAGCAGTTGGGACTTTTCTGATGCGCTCAATCGAGTGCTGCTTTGCCTGTGTGGAATCTTCACATTTAAAGGGCATGTGAAAAGGACAAGACCGACCATCTTTCACAGGAACAGAGTCATTTCCATCCTTCTCCAGAGACCCCTGGAGGGAAGCTACGGCATGGAGTATACGTGTGAGGGCAGGGGAACCGGGGTGAGCACGGTGGGAAGAGAAGGGAGAGGAAATCTTTTGAAGGAGATGGTTACCCATGTGGGTTGAATCCAACTACACACAGAGCAGGAGGGGAACATGGGAATCCCACCGCACTGGCCATTTGTTGACATGGAGACAGACGGTGAGGGCATCCTTCTTCCCCTCTGATTCAGCTCAGGTTGTAACCCTCCTGGAGGCCTAATCAAAGGTCTGAGCCACGTGAACATTGACTGGAGCCCGGACCACAGGACTTCCTTAGCCCGAGGCCTCTCCTCACTACACTGATGGGGGAGGAAGGGCCCGGCTCCTGCTTGCAGAGATGCTTTCCTTTCCTCCCATAACAAAAGGGGAAAACAGCAGTGTGACTGCCTTTCTCTCCCTAATGTTAAGTCTCAAGGAACAAGTGCTCACACTTAGGGATGAGTACAGCTCCTTCTCTACCACTTTAACCTTGAACTTTAAGAGGTCAAATGGTACAGTAGAAAGAATATGGGTTACAGACTTGGCAAACGAAGACTGTACAGCCTAGTGCAAGGAGCATAACCTACCTAAGCCTCAGACTCTCACCCATAAAGTGAGGACTCAGAGCATCTGTCTGGCAGGGTTGTGGTTAAGGAAAAAAAGGGTTATTATGGGACTATACGAAATCATGTGTGTGAAACTTTTGAAAATCGTAAAGCACTACAGAACTTAAAGACTCTGTCATTCAATAAAAAATATATTAAAAAGATTAAATATATACTTTACATATGTAGTTTAAATTTATATATATATATATATATATCTTAAATACACATACACACGTATAAGTTGCTGAGTCTACAACGTACATATGCCTTGTATGTTGTAGACTCAGTCACGTTCCTTGGAAATGACCCTCAGCTGAATGAATGCTTATAATGAAGAGTTCACTGCCGTCTCTGCCACAATGGCGCCCCCTTTGGTCATATGCTGGAATATACACTAGGAACAGTGTACTTCATCTGATAACTCATTTAAGTAGAGAAGAGCTGGATATAAAAGAACATTTTAGAGTTTTGTTTCTTTTGATGGGGGAGGAGGGAAAGAAGGATAAGGAAAACAGACAGAAATATTTCACTTCCTCTCAAACTTTATTCTATTTTAAATCACTTTGGACCTGGTCGTTCAAGACAAATTTTCACTTAAACACTGGAATTCTATGGCAGAGAAATTCAAGCCACACCAAGTGTCCTGTGGCCCGAGGCTGCACAGCCATCTTTATAAAGGCTGGGTTCTGAGTGAAAAAGGGTATTTTACAGGGCTTTTGTTTTTCCCACTTGCTCTCAAACAGTCAAGTCATTTTCCCATCCCCTGCCTGGCAGTGTGGGACTCCTGCTCGTAACTGGCTTTCCTTCCAAGCCAGGCAAGGGCGTGCAAGGAGGCTGGTGAAATGAAGGTGGCCTGGTCTCCTTCCTCACTGTTCCTGGACTGATCCAGCTCCCTACAGCATTATCACAGTTAGCTCTCACTGCCAAAGGTTTACAGCAGAGAAGTTAGCCTGTATTTCTCCCCAGGTCTGTATTTCTCAGACAAGGTCGGTGCAGGGTTTGCCCTTTTTGGAGCAAGGTCAACAAATGCAGAAACTGTAGTGCCAGGGCCAGTCACTCACTTTTCTGGGGGCCAGACGGGTCACACAAAGGGCGGTGCAGACCAGCGGTAAGAAGGAAACAGGACAAGTGGGGTGACTGACAGATACCAGCTTCTGGGTTGGGAGAGGCAGTGACTGGGGCAGAAGCACAAGCTCTCACCTTAAAAGGGAGCAGGAACCACTGGGCAGGACAGTATTGCTGCACCTTTGTCAAAAAAGGTCAGAAATCTCCATGGACTGCTCAACCGCCAGATTTTTTAAAGTTGGCAATCAACACAAATATTTCTGAAACGAGGTGTGTGGCCACACCGTGCCAGGCAAACAGCAGACGTGTGGATGGTCATTTTGTCCAGCAGCCGTGAAGGCAGAGGAGGAAGGGAGGGGACAGGGCAGGTGAAGCCCACTGGACTCAGCAGCCCTCCCACCCCCCTTCCCGGGAGGCTTGGCATGAAGCACAAGCAGAAAGCTAGCGGAGGGCTTCACAGTGCCACTGACACTTCCAAGGGACAGACCGAGCCAACTCCTCCCCAGGAGTCTGTTCCAGAGAGAAGGGAGGAAGCAGGGCCTCTGGGCGCCTGCGGATCACGTGCTGTGTGGTGCCCAATGGAAGGCTGTTGCTGGGGAGAGAGTGATTGTCTCACACCACAGTGACCCTCTGGAGAGGGGAGGAGGGATGCTCTGCCTCCTTGTTACCAATAGCAACTCTCACTCTCTTCCTGTGCAGCACTCGGCAACTAACTCCGAGGCTGTCGTCTCTTCTGGCTGTTTCCTTTCCCTCTCTCTGTGCAGTACGCCTTTCTCTTGTTCGACCAGGGTCGCTATGTCATTCCTGGATGATGGTATTAATTAAGATTGCTCTCATATAGTGGAGGGTGAAACTGTGGGTGGGTGCATGAGAAACATGAGGGCCTCGGTCAAGGACCTGATCACGAAGTGGTATGAAAAGGGGCAGAAGAGGGGCTTCCCTGGTGGCGCAGTGGTTAGGAATCCACCTGCCAATGCAGGGGACACGGGTTCGATCCCTGGTCCGGGAGGATCCCACATGCCGCGGAGCAACTAAGCCCGTGCGCCACAACTACTGAGCCTGTGCTCTAGTGCCTGAGAACCACAACTACTGAGCCCGCATGCTACAACTAATGAAGCTCGCGTGCCTAGAGCCCGTGCTCTGCAACAGGAGAAGCCACCGCAATGAGAAGCCCACACACCGCAACGAAGAGTAGCCCCACTCGTCACAACTAGAGAAAGCCCACACACAGCAACAAAGATCCAACGCAGCCAAAATTAAAAATCAATAAATTTATTAAAAAAAAAAAAAAAGAAAAAGAAAAAAGAAAAGGGGCAGAAGAGTCTTGTCCCTTCAGGCTCAAGCTGCCTAGAATATGTCTCTAGAAAAGGGTAGGAGGTCATAAATGGTCCAGGAATTGGGCCCAGGGCAAAGGGAATCAGAATTGAGAATGTACCAAGGAGGATATACCATATCCACAGGGGGAAGGGGAGGAGCAATGAATTTTTTGTCACAGAATGACAAGATACAAAGATCCTGATGTAAGTGCACAAAATAGTCAAAAGTCCAGCTCCTGGCCTAACCTGTAGAACTCTGTTCCCAAACTCTAGTCAATCATACACTACCAGCACAATTTTTACCCTACACTTCACCACCCATACAAGTATTCACTTAGCATTTTTCTTTAAGTCACTTTTTATGTGAATTAGTTTATTAGATGGAAAAGTTATATCACTGCCCCAAATAAGAAGCCAGTATCACCTGCCATAAAGAGAAAGCAACAGCAAAAATAAAAATTATAAATGCTCATGCACAGATCAGTGAAATCATCTTGCATACTACCGAGTGTGTATACACATTTAGGGAGTTAATGTCTTAAGGAACAGAAGAACGTCAGCCAATCTAATGGGCTGACTCTAAACTATCACCCTTTCTGATGACATGTTCTGCGATACCAGGAAAGATATTACTCGGAGTAATAAATCAAAGCGCTTCCATGTTATTACTTGGGTTCTGCTACCCATTTTAGCTCATACCTCCTTACCTTGAAGGTGTGAAGATAAGGACTTACTGTGCAAATAGTAGGTCCTCAATATGTACTTTAAGATGAATAACATCATAATCACTCACCAAGTCTTAGTACATATTACTCTAATCTTGTCAGCAGGACCTAAGGATTTGAGCTCATCCAAAACAGAATCACAGAAAACCCTGCTCTTAGACCTGTAAAACACTGAAGACCAAACTCACCACTTCTTAGACTTCAGCCGAGGCGCTGGGTTCCGGGGGATGAGAAAGAGGGCTCTCATGGGGTGCATGTCACACAGAGCTGCAAGAGACCAAAACAAGGGCCAGCTTGGGTTAGGAGGCCAAACCTAGGCCAAGCCCCTCCTAGCTGTGCTGGTAATGCTGCCAAATGGCTCCCTGAGTCCAGGCATGACCAGTGAGCGGCGTCAGAAGATCATAAAGCTTCCGTTTGGTGAGCAGTTAAATAAGCTGATTATAGGAGTCTCATATAATCCAACGCATTTCAATTAGAGATTGTTAACATGTCTACTTTTCACTTCATTTTTAAGGAAAACAAGTTAAAGGCTCAACAACCTTTGCTTTGTTATAAATAACCATCTAAGACTCCAAGTAAACAACATCAAGATAACAACTACAATGGAGATAGTAAGTTATCTTTAATTAGTAAAGTCCCAAATCATAAAATAAAAGATATTTGATAATCCACTGTCTATTTCTTAGATGCTGGAAATGCAATGTTACCTTCATGGAATTTTGGAGTATAAAGCACTAGACCAGAACACCTTTCTATCTGTATTTCCAAACACTTTGAATGGCTTTTCATGATGGGTTTTTTTGGGGGTTTTGTTTTGTTCAATGGCCCCAGGAAGACCAGAGGATTAAGGCAAAGGAAGTCTGGCAGAAGAGATAAAAATATCTCAAATTGTGAAGATGACATTTAGTGAAAACACTCATACATTCTTATCTTAATCAGAATATTTCACTAGTTTACTTTTCATCTGGGAGTATCTTTTCCTTTGTGCCTAGAATAAGAACATATTCTCCCCCAAAGCTAAAGGATTTGGGGGGTGGAAATTTATTTTTAGCCCTCTCTACTACTCATTAAGAATGATGATATTGTTTCAAGACTGTCAATATTATTTTTCTGATTCATAAATGCCTATCAGCATTGTGGATGAGGGGATTTTGTCAATAAACACTCCAGTCATGCTACAGATGAATTCTACCAACTCTGGAATGAGAAATAAGAAAACTATGATAACTTGAGAGTAAAAAGTCATATGAGCACAATGACCCGTCATACAAACAGGGGGCCTGCTTTGTTCCGGGTCCTCTGGAAAGCAGACACCAAGGTGGTATTAAACATGAGAGGATATTGCTGGGGGAAATTCTTGTCTGAACAGAGAGGGAGCGAGGGAAGGCTGGGAGAGTTGTCAGATTGCTGTGAAGTGTGCTGGGAGGGAGAAAAAGTAGGTGGACCGTGCTAGGCTGTCCCACACTCTAAGGAAAGCAAGGAGGGAAACTAAGGAGTGAAAGCTGCCTTCTAAGGAATCCCTGTCTTCCAGGAAAGGGTCTGCCTTATATCCCTGCCACGCTCGGTCACTGGTGCGGAGTGGCCCTCGGGAGGTGCAGCCTCGGTGTCATGGTGGCAGCTGCCCCTGGTCAGTTGCACTTCCTGCGTGGAATCTCTGAGGTGCATGCTCGTGGTGACCACGGGGCTGGGGAGATTCTCTGTGGGGTCTGTGCTCAAGATCTCCAGGAATTGGAGAGGTTCTCCAGGTAGGCAGAACCCTGGCCACTCTGCCTCCAATAAGCAGGGAAATCTAAAACCCTAAACAGCGGTATTTTAATAGGAGTGAGAGAAATGGAGTGCAAGTGCTCACATAACCCATGCACTGAAAATCGGCTGTGAATTTTTGTTACGTTGGCGTTTACAGCCTTTGTGGCTTGGTCGCAGTTTTACTACAGGCGAAGAGTAGTTCAAGAATAAACTACACGCCAGATCTGTAAACAGATTAGACTCTCAAAGTTTGCTTCCCTTTGCTTTCTTGTTTCCCCTCATGAACACAAGATCCTCACACCCCTCTGAAATGAATGGATTCCTGGTTGATTTAGGATGACTCTGCTTTCTCACTATGCCAGCTTGAGTCCATGCAGAGCTCGGTGTAGCAGAAATAAAGCTACTGCAGCTCCTGGCAAGGAAGCGTCAGTACCTGCAGGGCAGACCAGCAACAGATTTCACCCAGAGGAAGGTACTTACGGGGAGCACCTTCTGCCATCTCGATGGCGGTGATTCCCAAAGACCACAAGTCACTCTGAAAAAGAAGGAAGGCACAGACACATGCGTAAATGCAGTCAACACAGGATAACTTGGTTAAACCTGGCAACCGCTTCAGAACTGCCTGTGGGAAAGCTGTCCAGCCGTCTCTTTACAAACTGATTTTGCCCGCTAAGCTTAAAAGCAGGAACAGCCTCATTCATTTTCCATTGATAATAACTTTCACGGTGCCTGACACACGGTGAGTTTTCAATCCAGGTAGGAAAAGTGAATGTAAGGTTTCAAACATTAATTTATCACTAACATTTATCTATTGATTGAAACATATGAAACTGCTGCTGTTCGACTATTTTTATCACCTTCGTTGAGGTATAACTGTCATATAATTAACTGTGCATATTCAAAGTGTACTATTTGAAAGGGTTTGATGTGTGTATACACCTGTGAAACCATCACCACAATCAAGACAGCAAACACATCCATCACCCCAAAAGGTCCCACTTGCCCTTTTGTAGTCTCTCCCTCCTGCCCTTCCTGCCCCCAACCCCAGTTCCTGTTCCAAGGCAACCATTGATCTGCTTTCTGTTACTATGGATTAGTTTGCATCTTCTAAAGTTTTGTATAAAATGAAATCCTCTGGTTTCTTTCACTTAGCACAATGTATTTAAGGTCCATCCATATTGCTGCATGTATCAGTACTTCAGTCCTTCTAACTGCCGAGTAGTGTTCCATTGTATGGCTACACTACAATTTGTTTATCCATTCACTTGTTGACGGACATTTGGGTTGCTTCCAGTCAAGGCCATTAAAAATAAATCTGCTACAAATACTCACGTACAAGTCTTTGTTTGCTCTTACTTCTTTTGAGTAAAAACCTAGGAGTGAAATGGCTGGATCACAGAGTAAATGCTAGATCATATTGTATTTATAATCAATTGTTTTTAACCTACAGAAACAGTAATTTCATATCATTTAACCAAACAAGATGAGGACGGGGAAGCTTTTAGATGGTGGTGTTTACTGCTGTATCTCAGTGCTTAGAATAGAGCTGGCCACAGTAGTAGTAGGTGTTTGATATATTTGTTGAATGAATGAACAATATCTTTTATCTTGTAAGTAGACAAATATGTAAAATAGAAATCCTATACCCTTACTGTCTTTCTTATCCTCAGACTGACTTTTATGCTCTTATCAGAATTTTCTAGGCTAATGTCTCCACCTCAACCTGTGCAATCTCCATCTCTAGCACTATGCTTCTCCCCTACTCTGTGTCCATGGCTCAGTAGTTTCTAAATAGTGCATAGGAGGGAAACAAATCAAAAAATGGGAAAACCATAAGAAAACACATGTAAAATTCAGTTCAATGGCCCACAGTCCTGAGGAAGACTTTCACCCTCCTTTCATTTTAAATGTATCCTGCATTTTGTACATAATTCCAAACTCTCACCGGTAACCTCACTCAGATTTCAGAGATCAAAGTTAAGTTCCCTTGCTATTCCTATCAAACAAATGTCAAGGCCACACGGAAAGGATATGTAACTGGAAGAGAACTATGAAATCCACCCTGAGC
Organism: Balaenoptera ricei; assembly: GCF_028023285.1. Lineage (NCBI taxonomy): Eukaryota > Metazoa > Chordata > Mammalia > Artiodactyla > Balaenopteridae > Balaenoptera > Balaenoptera ricei. The sequence continues at coordinate 65,990,303 of NC_082642.1, forward strand.
CATTCCCTAGGACCAAACTTCTCAATATCCAGTGGGTGATAACCAGGCTTGTTCAGTATTTGGACCGAGGCCCATACAACCTACAGGGGGCTTTCTACGGGGTCTAGACTCTTGCCTAAAGTGCGATCTACCTTAGAGCAGGCAGCTGGGGCACACGCTAACCCCACACTAGGACCAAGGGGGCATTCTTTAATTCACAAGCCATCAACCTGTCCACATAAATATTACAGTTCATAAAAGTTCTCAGTCCAAATGGGGATAACAATGCACCTGTGCAAAACCACTGACTACAGATTCTAAGTAACTTCTCTGCATAGAACACAACTCAAGAAGTCAACTGTTGTCCTTTCTCTGTCTTCCATTTCAGGTGTATTCAAAGTTGTCACTGAACACACACACACACACACACACACACACACACACACACAGCCGGCACAGCCCAGCAAATGGCTGAGTCTTCCCGCAGGCTGCTGGCCTTGCTCACTGCGGTTCCTTCTGCAGCTAATGGGGAAAGCCCAGGCCACCCATCACAGGCTGGCTCAGGAGCAGTAACTGGTAGAGATGACCACACAGCTCTCTTGTACCTGGAACGTTATGGTTGACTGACACAGACAATCATTGGGGAACAAGATGAAAACCCTGAGTCACTAGTGTGCAGGAAGCATTCAACAGGAAATGCAGCAAGAACAGTCTGGAACTGGTGGGTTGGGCTGTTTTGATAAGACTCCAGGCCTTGGGTAGTTCTCCCACCACCTTCCCAACATCTCGAGGAACCGAGTGTTTCTGCAGTGTGAACCGAGGTGCAAATATGAAGGTGGTGGCCAGGCTCTATGCACCTACTTGCCATAGCAAAGTCAAATTTAAATGGCCTTTAAGTCTAGGAAGCTTGAGCTGGTTTGAAAGCCGACACAGCTGAAAGGAAATGATGGAACTGGGATGAGAAAGGCTCCAGGCCAGTCCTCAGACAGGGGAAGAAAATGCTCAGGAAACTCAGGCAAACTCCTGGTACTCCCTCTGCCTGTGGGATCAAGCCCAATTATGAGCTGGCTGACTCCCTCCCTTGCATAAAGTCTTTGCTCAAATGCTGTGTTCTCAGTGAGGACCACCGAACCTCTCTCCCAGCACTGCCAGATCCCTTCCCCTTTCCCACTTTTGTTCCCCAGAGAACTGGTCATCTTCTGACAGCTGTGTAACTGACTTGTCACTAATTTATTATGTTTTTTGTTCATTGTTTGTGTCCCTGTCCCCAACACACACACACTAGAACATGAAGTCCACAAGGGCAGGGATCTTTGCTTTGTTGACTGGTACACAGTACCAGAACAGTGCCTGGCACATAGTAGGCACTTAATAAATACTTGCTGAATGAATGAACACATGAAAGATGCATGAGAGAAAGGAGCAAAACCTAAGTGTCTTAAGGCTGTTAGACCTTTTCTAGATCATCTAGTCCAACCTTTCATTTCCCAGATGAGGAAAAAATGACTCACCCAAGATCACAGAGCAACTCAGCACCAAGTTTTAATCAGAGCTTGGTCTCCTGCCTCCCAGGCTAGTTCTTTTTTTAACTATCATCACACTGTAAGGACCTGAGAATTCACTTAAAAAAACCTTTTGGGGCCCATAAAATAATTGCTTCAGATTCCTACTTTGTCTACAAGTAATTGAAGGTGTGGCAACTCAAATGAAGGTGCTGAGATTCCATGAGGCACACCCCAAACCAGTGCTCAGCTTTTCCTAGAGGCAGCATGAATAGGCTTTCAAGTCAGACAGACCTGGATTCAAGTCCAGGCTCCCAACTGAACCGCACCTGGAAGACTGCTCAGAGCTTAGCTTTCCGTTACGCAAGAGAGACAACTGTGACATGTATGCATGTAGGTATGCTGCCTAGCACAAAACCGGGCACACAGTGGGCTCAAGAATATTCATCATTTTCTTCTCCTCTACTGTGAGGTGAGACTGCCTTTGCCTGCCCAGTTTAGTCTTCTTCGATTTCCCTCTACTTGGTTGTGGCCAGTACTGTTTGTTGGCTAACCCAACAGGCATTTCAGCCCCCACTGCCCTTGCTGCCTCCATTTCAGAGTATAGGAAAGCTAAACTTGTTTATCCAGATTTCCCTGCAGCTAAGGATGGCAGTTAAGGATGTGACCTCATGAGACTCAGGCAAACATCTTCTGGGAGCTTCTGGAAGAGCTTTTGCTTTTCCTGAAATAAGTGACAAATATAGCTGGTGTCTTGACAACTCTTCCCTACTTCTTAGTGCCTTGAATAAAAACATGCTACCTGGAGCTACAGCAACCATCTTGCAACCATGAGGCAGTAAGTCAACAAATTAATGATGACAGGGCAGAAAGGTAGGAGCCTGGGTTTTGAAGACATCAGCGAGCCACCACACCAACCCCGGACTGCCTGCCTCCAGAATTCCGGTGACATAAGAAACATAAGTACAGCTAAAAGCATTTCTTAGTGATAATATGCATAGAGCAATAATTTGAGAAAGCGTATTTTGAGAGTAAGGAAAAAGAGAGGTCCCAGCTGTTAGGTGATCCTGGATTTACACCATAGGAAGAGGGAAGGGTTAGTGAAGAGAGATGTTTCCTTTTTTCAGTACACAGCATCTCAGATCCTCTCTTAGGCTGCTTTCCCCAAACCTCCCAAACAACCCCTTCAAACCAAAGGTCACAGCATTCCAACTCCTGTGCATCCTTTGTCACATGACCAAGCCAGAAATTACTTCTTCTTTAAGCCTTCATTTGATATCATCATTAAGATCATTTTTCCCCCCTGGGATTCTCTTGTTTTCCAAAAGGAACATTTATATTCCTGGCCCTATATACCCAGAGCTGCTTGTAAGCTATGCTTAACTGCCCATGCTAGAAAGCAATAAACTTCCTTGACGGGCCTTGTTTAAGCCTTTGGATACATTAGCGAGTCCCAGAGACACTTCAGAGCTTAAATATGGGAGAAAATGTTCCAATTACAACTGTCAAGACAGATCACAGGAGACGAGAGAGGGAAGTGGGAGGAACAAGATGAGGAGAGAGTCGGGGAGAGATAAGTTTCCTTCGTGGCCGTGGTGGGACTCATTCTGGCAGGAGCTGGGTAATTCATTATTCTAGAGGTACTGTGCAGCCTGGCCCGTGGCATGATGAATAGCCCAGTCCTGTGTGCATTACAAACAGAACAGAGACAAACTCTAGTGCCTCCGAGAAGGCAGAGGCAAGCACACAACTTCTGGCTGGTGAGGGGCCAGCTGGCACGAAGGCAACTTGAACGTAATGACAGAGCATTCCTCTTGGGGCTAGGCTGCTCAACAAGTGAAGAAAAGAACACTTCACTTTTTGAAGAAAAGAACACTTCCTTGTGCAAAGCCACACAAGGAAGGAGAGGCAAGGGGGCCCAGGAGCAGAACCCCAGCGTGCGCCGAGAGGCAGAAAGAACACACGCTGCGCAGCCAGCAGAGCTGGGGCGAGCCCCTCGACTCCTCTGAACCCATCTCCTCACCTGTAGCCCAAAGAGAACACCTATCTTGCAGGGTTGCTCGAGAATTCAGTGAGATAATATCTGCAAAGTTCATAACACAACGCAGTGTCTATAGTGGGTATTTAACAAATAGTGGCACAGACAGATCCTGAGGTCCAGTTATCACTGACTGGCATTTCAACCAGCAAACTTGAGTCAGGTAAGCTGACAAGGAGCCCTGGTACTCAAAGAAGTTGCTGGGATGATGCAGGAGCAAACAGGAAGCTTAGGGGAAGCAAACAGGAAAGGGCGTGTCCTTCCTTCTCCAGCCTTGCAGTCTACCCAGAGGGACAGGCCGAAGTGGGGTTAGCTGAATCCTGGCCCCATCATCCCACAGCAGAGGGTAGCAAGGTCTAGAGTTGACAGACAATAGCTTCATACCAGGCATAACCGGTGCAGTGGATTCTACCAAGTTTTACCAAGACCAAGAAATCGGCCATTTTACCAAGACCAGAAATTCGTCTTTTGTCATGTAATTTCTTCTTTATTCACTTTTTGGAAATGTTCCAGCTGGAAAAAGGAAATTGAATTTATTGTATGGGTCCCTAAGGGCAGCACCTTAATCTAGAGATAGAAGTTATAGAGAAACAGATTCTGGCTCAATGTAAGCAGACAATTAGAGGTGTATAATGCAAACAGGCAGTTCAAACCCTATGATATTGCTGGGGGTTTATTTTAGGTCAAAATGGCTCCAAATGGCAGTACCTTCACATGACACATAAACACAAATATTAACTATCGTATATTGAGTACTTACCAAATAGGCATTGAATTAATTCCTTTACATATGTTAGCTCACTTTATTCTAATATAACAATTGTGTAATATACAATCGTTATTCCCACAGAGACTCAGAAAGGTTAAATAACTTCCCTGAAGGAATAGAGTGCAAGGAGATGAAGTCTACATTTTAATCCAGTCCTGCCCAACTTCAAAACGCTGACTTATTCCCTATGCCGTATACTTATATACTACATTATATATAAACAGAAGCAGGGTGGTGAGTTCAGGGTGACTGAGGATAATCTAGTACAGGTAGTTATTCATAATCCCATTTCCCACGGAGTCCCTTGTTCAACTACATTTGTTATCTGACCAGAGGGAAAATACTGGAAGAGTAGCTTATTCTCTTCACCTGGGGATCAGCCTGGAGCCCAGAGGAGGTGGTGATATGTCTGAGTAAGGAATGCTGTGTAGGTGGGTGTGAACATGGAGCATGAGAAATGTGTTTAATAGAAGTTTGTTTCCGCTCGTAATAATAACGGTGTGTGTATCATCTTTCCTTCTTACCGCGTGGGCATGAGACCTTTGTTGAAATTTCAGTAGACAGAGGCCAGGTCTCAGTTGAGAGGTAAACCTCATTCTGCGATGTGAATATCATCCTCTTACGTGACACCCCGCATGCATCTTGCTGATGCTCCCCTGACTAGTCAGCTTGCTCACTTTATCTCCAGTCGAGCCTCTTACCTACAGGGGCTCTTTTCATTCTGCCTGAATAAAGCCAATTACCCATAACAGTGGAGAATGAGTATTTGCTCTACAGCCAGAGAGCACAATACTGACCCAAACTCTGCAGGAGACACCTATGACTTTAAATGGTCCACAGCACCTGTGTGCACAGTCTCATAAACAGAGTTTAGGTGAATAACAAATGACATTAGCACAGATCAGGCCAGAGGATGTGTGGTGGGGTTGAGGGGATATGCCATTTCACTGTACTTCTCTTACTTGACTAAACCACTATGAAAGCATGACCATTTATGGTTTAAAAAATTAGAACAGGACAGAAAGATACATAAAATAAAAAGTTTAAGTTCTCCATCCACATGCCATTTATCCATGGGGTAGGGGAGAATAAGAGTCTATTATGTGTACTATACTGTAAGTTGCTTTGTGTACCTAACACTGTATCTTGGGATCTGCCCAACTTCAACATATACACTACCTCATTGTTCAAATGGCTGCGTAGTATTCCAGTGGACAGATGTGCCAGTCTTTATTCAGCCAATTCCCTATGAATGGGCTTTTGGCCACAGAGAACTTTCTTTAGTGAGTGGTTCTGTTAAAGCAATAAATACATAGGACTATAAAATACTTGCCAAATCCCATCCAACTGAAATGAAATTCAAGTTAAAAAAAAATAGCAATTTAAACAGCCTAGGAATTTTGAACAGTTTTATTAATTTCAAGTCTTTTGAATGCTTATTATTAAATGAGAAAGCTTTCATTATTGCCCCACATACTTATCAGGAGAATGAAACCTTTCCTTTTGCTTGAAGTGTTTTGACAGATTTTCTGAAAACAAGAAAGGAAGGGCCTCTAGGGGAAAGTGAACACACCAGGCAAATGAGATTCTGGCACTCCTCCTTAGGATAGGGGTTATTTTCAGTCAGTTACTTACTGTGCCCAGTAGATTATCAGACAAAACCAGATTGCAAAAAAAAGCATGAGCTCTTCAGACTACTTTCCACAGAGGCTCTTATTTTATTGAATTTCTCCAGTTTAAAAAAAAAATTTATAGCAGTTTCTAAAGACACTGTAGACAAATAAAATAATAAATAATGAAGAAATAATCAAATCTTTGTAATAAAACCAAACTATACTCTTTTGCATTTTGTCTTTATTTTAAAGAAAGGGCTTTTGTGATAGAAAACCTAACAAAGCCCAGTGGCCTTCAAGTCATCTTTTATTCTAAACATGCCCTCTAGGCTGAAAGTATCTACAGCACGTGAGAGCCCCAAATGCTGACATCAGTTTCTGAGGCTGGGATACACTCTGGCTCAAATGGACAACCAAACACACAGTAACAAACCATTTAACTTTGACGGGATTGCAAATGGACTTTCTAGATGAAAACTGCCCATACAGATAGAGCTTGGCTAATTCCTTTTGCATAGTGGGTATTCAATAAATACACGCTGAGTGAATGAGTAAAGGGTTTTGAAAGTCAGTATATTGTCAAGCTGTCTCCTGGTGACAGGCTACATTCCTAAGAATAGTGAACAGAAAAAAGTATAGGATCTGATGCCAAAGAAGAAGTAGAAAGATTATTTAAAGTAGAGCTTCTTCTCTGATCCACAGTAAAACTACAAAGTAGTTAAAATGAATCTTCAAAGAACCCCCAAATCTTCCTTCCTGCTTGGTCTTCCTAATCTACCCTTTTGTCATGCTCCCAGGACAAGTGATCAATGAAGCTCATATTTTTGCCATGACTTCTTCTTCCTCTTGTACAACCTACATTTATGACAATCCTAAAAAACTAATTCGTACTAAGGTCGAAAATGGCTGATAGAGTTGAATCTGTTCTCTCATCAGGATTCTTTATTTTTTAATAAAAGGCACAGAAATTAATCTTCAACTTATTAATGTCTCAGGATACTTTCATAGTCACAAGGACTTCCAGCACCTCTGAAATCACCCTGTGCAGCATGATGCCCCCTGTGGTTATTCATACATCAGGCTTTGTCCACACCTAGGGTTATGCATTAGGCTCAAAAATTTTTTCACTGGCCCCAAACTGTATTTCTTAGTCCTAATCTGAACAAAGAGGTTTAAGATACCAGTTTAACTCCAAGCTTTGGCTTCACCAGAGGAAATCCTCTTCTAGTTATTCTACTGAAAACAACTACATCACAGGGATCTATTTTTTATATATATATATTTATATTTTTTTATTTTTTTGTCCATGCCGCGTGGCATGTGGGATCTTAGTTTCCCAACCAGGGATCGAATCCACGCCCCCTGCATTTGAAGTGCAGAGTCTTAATTAACCACTGGACTGCCAGGGAAGTCCCACAGGGATCAATTTTATGCCTCAGAACCAAAGTCCCATATATACTACAGCCAGCCAAAATACTTAAAAGGCTAAGCTAAGGTTGAAAGTTTGAAACACTGTGATTCTCCATGGTATGTTATAAAGCAGTCTAAAATATCTGTGGCCCAGATGTAGACTCGTTAGCACTTGTTAGGTATAACTATAGTTTGAAGAATTGCTTATAGCCAATTATGATACTCGTATCTGGTCTGGGACATATATTTTGTAGTGGCTCCTCTGAAGGGATTTGCAAATCAAATTATTTAAATGTGCTTATCATTAGCAGTTTAAATAAATGACATTTATTTTGGCAAGAGATTAATTTTTAACTTGGCAGCTGTTTCCAGACAGATTGGTGTCAGGTTATTACAGTGACTAACTCTGAAAGAAGGAGGAAATTTACAGGAGATTATTTTGTTTTTAGACCTTCAAGCTTGCATTTCTCCAAAGAAGCAAATAATTTTGTCAATGCCCTGAGACACTGGGTCCCAAAGACATTGCAATGTCTGCATCTTTGTGACCTGATTTCCATAATAACCCCACATGTGGAGAACTAAAAATGTTCTTTAATAGAGGAATTCTTCAAATATACTCTTCAGAGGCTGTTTTGTTGGTAAATTGGATATTTATATAGGATTGCATCAGAGCGAGGCAGGGTAATATATTGGAAAGAGCTCTAAACAGAGAGTGGGAGATGTGGGATCAAGTCTCTGACAAGATCACTAACGGGGTGTGCACTTGCAAAGGTCTTGGACCTCAGTTTCCACAGCTGTAAGATGAGGGTGTTTCAAGGTGATCATTAAAGTACTTTGGTGAAAAGTCCATGCACCTACAGAGAGAAGGAAGTCAGAAAGAGGAAAACAAATACCGTATGCTAACACATATATATGGAATCTTAAAAAAAAAGAAAAAGGTCATGAAGAACCTAGGGGCAAGACGGAAATAAAGACACAGACATACTAGAGAATGGACTTGAGGACACGGGGAGGGGGAAGAGTAAGCTGGGACAAAGTGAGAGAGTGGTAGTGTATCTGTGGACATATATACACTACCAAATGTAAAATAGATAGCTAGTGGGAAGCAGCCGCATAGCACAGGGAGATCAGCTTGGTGCTCTGTGACCACCTAGAGGGGTGGGATAGGGATGGTGGGAGGGAGGGAGACGCAAGAGGGAGGAGATATGGGGATATATGTATATGTATAACTGATTCACTTCGTTATAAAACAGAAACTAAAACACCATTGTAAAGCAATTATACTCCAATAAAAACGTTAAAAAAAAAAGTCCATGTGCCTATGTTCTTGAAAAGATAAAATTGACAAACCTTTATCTAGATTCACAAAGAAAATAAGAGAGAAGGCTCAAATAAATAAAATCAGAAATGAAAGATAAGTTCATTTCTCTTACAACAGATACCATAGAAATACAAAGAATTATGAGACTACTATGAACAGCTATATGCCAACAAATTGGACAGTCTAGAAGAAATAGATAAATTCTTAGAAGCATACACCCTTCCAAGACTCAATCATGAAGAAATAAAAAATCTGAGTAGACCAATCACTAGTAAGGAGATTGAAACAGTAATCAAAAACATCCCCCAAAACAAAAGTTCAGGACCAAGAGGCTTCACTGATGAAGCATTCAAAGAAGATGTCATACTTAAACTTCTCAAACTCTTCCAAAAAACTGAAGAAGCTAGAACACTTCCTAATTCATTTGACGAGGGCAACATTACCCTGATACCAAAACCAGACAAAAAAAGAAAACTACAGGCCAATATCTCTGATGAACATAGATGCAAGAATCCTCAACAAAGTATTAACAAACCAAAACAACAACACATTAAAAGGATCAAGTGGGATTTATTCCAGGGATGCAAGGAAGGTTCAACATCTGGAATCAATGTGATACACTGTATTAACAAACTGAAGGATAAAAATCATATGATCATCTCAATAGATGCAGGAAAAACATTTGATACGATTTAACATCCATTTGTGTTAAAAAAAAAAAACTCTCAATAAAATGGATATAGAAGGAACGTATCTCAACATAACAAAGGCCATCTATGACAAACCCACAGCTAATATACTCAGTGGTCAAAACCTGAAAGCTAGCCCTCTAAAATCAGGAACAAGACAAGGATGCCCACTCACCACTCTTACACTCTTAGTCGGCGTGGTATTGGAAGTCCTAGCCAGAGCAGACAGGCAAGAAAAAGAAATAAAATGCATCCAAATTGGAAAGGAAGAAGTAAAACTGTCACTATTTGCAGATGACATTGGTTTTCTATTGACTTTACACATAGAAAATCCTAAAGACACTACTAAAGAAACTGTTAGAAATAATAAACAAATACAGTGAAGTTGCAAAATAAATATATGAAAATCTGTTGTGTTTTTATACACTAACAAACTAGCAGAAAGAGAAATTAAGAAAATCTCATTTACAATTGCAACAAAAAGAATAAAATATCTAGGAATAAATTTAACCAAGGAGGTGAAAACCATTACTGAAAACCATAAGACATTGTTTCAAGAAATTGAAGAAGACACAAAGAAATAGAAAACTATTCTGTGCTCATGGATTGGAGGTATTAACATTGTTAAAAAGTCCATATACCTAAAGTAATCTACAGATTCAATACAATCCTTGTCAAAATCCCAATGACATTTTTTACAGAAACGGAATAAAAAATTCTAAAATTTGTATGGAACCACAAAAGATCCTGAAAAGCCAAAGCAATCCTGAGGAAAAAAGAACAAAGTTGGAGGTATCATATTCCCTGATTTTAAATTATACTACAAAGCTATAGTGATCAAAACTGCAGAGCATTGGCATAAAAACAGACACACAGATCAATGGATCAGAACGGAGAGCCCTCCACACATACAGACAACTAATTAAGACAAAGGAGCCAAGAATATACAGTGGATAAAGGAAAGTTTCATCAATAAATGTGGTGGGAAAACTGGACAGCCACATGCAAAAGAATGAAACTAGACAGCCATCTTACATGGTACACAAAAATTAACTTAAAATGGATTAAAGATTTGAATATAAGACCTGAAACCATAAAACTCCTAGAAGAAAACATAGGTGGTACACTCTTTGACATCAGTCTTAGCAATATCTTTTTGAATATGTCTCCTCAGTCAAGGGCAACAAAAGCAAAAATAAACAAGTGGGACCACATCACACTAAAAAGCTTCTGCACAGCAAAGGAAACCATCAACAAATCAAAAAGGCAACCTACTGAATAGAAGAAGATATTTGCAAGTCATATATCCTACAAAAGGTTAATATCCAAAATATTAAAAACTCATACAACTCAACAACAAAAAACCCCCAAACAATCTAATTGAAAAAATGGGCAGAGGAGATGATAGATATTTTTTGCAAGGAAGACATACAGATGACCAATGGACACATGAAAAGATGTTCAACATTACTAATTATTAGGGAATTGCAAATCAAAACCACAATGAGATATCACCTCACATTTGTTAGAACAGCTATTATAAAAAACAAAAACAAGAAATAAAGAGTTGGAGAGTATGAGGAGAAAAGGGAACCCTTGCACACTGTTGGTGAGAGTGTAAACTAGTGCAGTAACTATGGAAAACAGTAGGGAGAGCCTTAAAAAATTAAGACTAGAACTACCATATGATCCAGCTATTCCACTTCTGGGTATCTATCCAAAGAATATGAAAACACTAATTTGAAAAGATATATGCACTGGAGTAATATTTACAATAGCCAAGGTATGGAAATAACCTAAGTGCCCATCAATGGATGAATGGATAAAGAAGATGTGAGATAGATAGATAGATAGATAGATAGATAGATAGATAGATAGATAGATATACCCAATGGAATACTACTCAGCCATAAAAAGATGAACTCTTGCCATTTGTGACAACATGGATGGACCTTGAGGCTATTATGGTAAGTGAAATAAGTCAAATGGAGAAAGACAAATACTGTATGATTTCACTCATATGTGGAATATAAGAAATAAATGAACATAAACATATATCCCCATATCTCCTCCCTCTTGTGTCTCCCTCCCACCCTCCCTATCCCACCCCTCTAGGTGGTCACAAAGCATGGAGCTGATCTCCCTGTGCTATGTGGCTGCTTCCCACTAGCTATCTATTTTACATTTGGTAGTGTATATATGTCCATGCCACTCTCTCACTTCATCCCAGCTTCTGATTCACTTTGTTATACAGCAGAAACTAACACACTATTGTAAAACAATTATACTCCAATAAAGATGTTAAAAAAACCAAAAAGATACATGTACCCCTATGTTGATAGCAGCACTGTTCACAATAGCCAAAACATGGAAACAACCTAAATGTCCATCAACAGATGAATGGATAAAGATGTGGTACATATATACAATGGAATACTACTCAGTCGTAAAAAAGAACAAAATAAGGCCATTTGCAGCAACATGGATGCAACATGAGATTATCATACTAAGTGAAGTAAGTCAGAAAGAGAAAGACAAATATCATATGATATCACTTATAAGTGGAACCTAAAATAAGGCACAAAGGCACCTATCTACAAAACAGAAACAGACTCCTAGACGTAGAGAACAGACTTGTGGTTGCCAAGGGTGGGGGGAGAGGGGAGGGAGAGGGATGGACTGGGAGTTTGGGGGTGGTAGATGCAAACTATTACATTTAGAATGGATAAACAATAAGGTCCTACTGTATAGCACAGGGAACTATATTCCATAACCTGTGATAAACCATAATGGAAAAGAATATGTACGTATGTATAACTGAGTCTCTTTGCTGTAGGGATTGGCACAGCATTGTAAATCAACTATACTTCAATAGAAAAAATTTAAGAAAAAAAGAAAGAAATGAACAAACAAAACAAAAACGAACACATAGTTACAGAGAACAGATTGGTGGTTACCATAGCGGAAAGGGGGCACAAAATGGGGAAAAGGGATCAATTGTATGGTGATGGATGGAAACAAGACTTCTGGTGGTGAGCATGCTGTAGGGTATGCAGAAGTTGAATTATAATGTTGTACACATGAAACACGTTATAAACCAATGTTACCTCAAATAATTGAAAAAGAGGTCCATTCACCTATGAAATGACTATCAGGTTTTCCCCAAGGTTGTCCTGTGATCTACACAGAGACCACAGGGTGTCTCTCTGTCTACTGGACAATCTGAACACCCACAGTTCCTACATCCCATTTACCTCCAACCTTAAGGTCTCAACTTGCAGCTGTAATTCACGACAACAATGTCACCTGACATTGCAGCTATGGATGGGACAGTAAACACAAATTATGTTTGATTATCGCCTAACAGAATGGAAAAGAGGAGGGCTTCTTGGAGAAGGGGACAACTTCCACCACTCTACTTGAACACTGCTTTGAATTTATTAGCAAATTTCTAGTTTATGGTACAAAGTATCAAGCCACAAATCAAATTTCTATGAAACACTGCAACAGGCTACAGAAACACCATAAAGTAGCTACCAACATCCCATTTGGTTCTCTCTTATTGAAAAGAAGCTCTAATAATTAAACTTTGAGCAATGTAGAAATGAGTAAATATGATTATTTTTAATCAGAAAAAGATGACCCCCCCAAAACAAACTCATATCTTGGTTTCTTTTAACATGAAAAGCTCTCAGAATATATATACTTCGCCAAAAATCTAAACTATAACCAAAATAGAAATCTGTTTTCTAATAAGAAGCAAGAGAAGTTCAAAAGAATATAGAAAATGGTTTAAACATTTTTTACAAATAGGCCATCAGATATGACGGATGAGTTCATTACAAAGATTCTCACTTGGATGTCTTCTAATTTTAAACTCAAGTAATGTTTTTAAGTTTTCCCTTTGGATTATATAAATCACAAGCCCAAAGCCATGAGAGAATTCTCCATCAGTCTCAGGGTGAGATGTTAGGCAGGCTTCGAAACGTAATGAAGAAGTAAGAAGTCATACCTTGAAATCATATGTGGCATCTGGGTTTTCGTCACAGGCAATAACTTCTGGAGCCATCCAGTAGGGCGTCCCGATGAAGGTATTCCTCCTGCCCACTGTTCGATCGAGCTGGGCACTGACCCCAAAGTCCACTAGTTAAGGGAAGACAAATGAATAAAGTCTATGATCTAAGGTCTTACACAGTGATAAAATGAATGTGTATTTTTTTTTTTACTGTGGTAAAATATACATAACATAAAATTTACTATTTTAACCACTTTATAGTGGACAGTTTTGTGGTATTAAGTACATTCACATTGTTGTGCAACCATAAGCACCATCCAACTCCAGAACGTTTTTAATCTTCCTCAACTGAAACTCTGTAGCCATTAAACATTAACTTCTCTTTCTCCTCCCCTCCCCACCCCGCCGGCCCCGGCCCCGGGAAAGCACCATTCTACTTTATGTCTCTATGGATCTGACTACTACAGATACATCATATAAGTGGAATCATACAGTATTAGTCTTTTGGAGACTAGCTTATTTCACCTAACATAATATCCTCAAGGTTAATGCATGTTGCAGCATGTATCAGAACTTCCTTCCTTTTTAAGACCAAATAATAGTCTATTGTATGTAGGTGCCACATTTTGTTTATCCATTCATCTGTTGGTGGACACTCAGGTTGCTTCTTCCTTTTCACTATTGTGAATGTATATATTTAAAAAAATTTTTTTATTTTATATTGGAGTATAGTTGATTTACAGTGTTGTGTTAGTTTTAGGTGTACAGCAAAGTGACTCAGTTATACATATACATGTATCTATTCTTTTTCAGATTCTTTTCCCATATAGGTTATTACAGAGTACTGAGTAGAGTTCCTTGTGCTATACAGTAGGTCCTTGCTGATTATCTATTTTATATGTAGTAGTGTGTGTATGTTAATCCCAACCTCCTAATTTATCCCTCCCCCCGACCTTTCCCCTTTGATAACCGTAAGTTTTTTTCTATGTCTGTGAATCTGTTTCTGTTTTGCAAATAAGTTCATTTGTATCATGTTTTTAGATTCCACATATAAGTGATATCATACGATATTTGTCCTTCTCTGTCTGACTTAGTTAGTATGATAATCTCTAGTGAATGTATACTTTTAAACTGCATGTATAAATGGATAAAGTGTACCAATGAGAAAAGCACAGGGGGTTATATCTGGTTACATCAGGGCTCCATGGGCGGCCAAAAAGAGGTGTTAAATAAAAGGCAAGCTTGGGCCATAAAGGATAGTATTTAGAGGATGCAAAGAAAGTAGTTAACAGCTAAGTTTCTGGAGTCAGACTGCCTAAATTTGCATCTCATCTCTGACACTTATTAGTGATGCCACCTAGGGCTACTAGATCGACCTCTTTGAGCTTCATTTTCCGAATCCATGAAATGAGGATGATGAGATTCACATGGTGTTGCTCTGCTGTTTAAGTGAAATCATCTACATAAAAGCATTTTGTACAGGACCTGGCATATAATATTCTCTCAACAAGTAACTGTTAATTAGTGCTATGTGACTATTCTGAGGATAGCTTATGTAGTCAGTATATATATAACTGCTCTCCCTACCTAACGTATGCTTTTGTTTTAACAGGGAATATTCATGAGATGAAAGTTTGGGCCCAAATTTTAACTAAGAAAAAAACGGAAATTGTATATTTTAACAAAAAGGCAAGAGCAAGTGTTTGGGATATAACCATTGGAGACATTTAAATCTCTTTGAAAATAAACAATCATACGGACAGTGATTCTTTTGTAGAAGACAAATTGCATATCCTATAGGGTATCTGTCAATCTAGGCTCTTACTCATATACATCAAGTAGTCAAATGCGTGTGGGGATTCTCTACCTTATCTGGATAATCCCAGACTTATTGTGGGAAGGGCTAATAGACCAGAGAAAAGGGTTCCCTCACTGATAACTCTGGCAGGTGGAAGTGGGATAATTAGTATGCACGTGAAGTAGAATATTGAGCGTCCATTTTGTACAGGTGCCCTAGATAATAATGAAATCGATGTAAATATAACTTAAAACATATGGGAATATAGCAGGAATTCATTTTTCTAAATAATGAATGTCTGTGGATATTTTCAATTAAAAAAATGTCATCACTGTCTGTTATAGCAGCAACAATATAAACAAACTGTAAGATAGGGGAAACCATTCCAAGGTCAGTCACTTCTAATCTAAAGGGTCTTTGCTTAAAAAACAAACTCAATTGTTTCTACACACCAATTAAGCACATGGATCTGCTTACCATATTGTATACCAACCAATTCACTCCTCAAAGTGCTTTTAGAAAATGTTTTTTTAAATAGCCAAAGAAACATTTTCCTTTCCATTCTAGGTACAATGACCTCCAAATCCACAGTGACAAATTTATTCATTATTTAAAAAGAAAAAACAGCTGAAACAATCCTATCATTTCCTGCAATTCCTAGGCTCACTGGATTCTGTTCTTACCTAGTTTAACTTCTGCATTTTCAGTCAGCAAGACATTTTGCCCTTTAATATCTCGATGAATCACTTTATGCTGGTGCAGGTGACTCAGCCCCTGGAATGAAGGAGAGTTGAGAAGGTTAATAGGAATATAAATCCAGATGTAAAAAATTATTTTGAGTATTAATGATCCAAAAAATTTAAACTCACCCAGAGATACTTCCATTATTTTATTTATATCTTTCATGTGGTCATAATTCTAAATGGAGTACAATGTTTGTTTGTTCTAAACTTCAGGCAATGATCAATATAAACTGAAATATACAGGTGGTCATTGCAATGCCTGGTACGGTGTTAAATGAAACACTTGCATATCAGCTTTGATCTCGGGTAACAAGGACCCACACAGGCCATGACACGGTTTCAAAACGCACATGTTTCAGCTAACAGTACTGTGAATAGTGAGGACCACCTGTATTTGCCAGTTGGTAACAGTAATATCTACAGAGTCTGTACAGAAATCTGATTTAACTGAAGCCTCCACTTTTTTGTGCAATTTTTGAATTTAAAAGTTAAAAGTTATTACACAATTTGAATTAAACACAATAAAATATTACTCAGACCAGCCAAGAAATTTCCCATTGGCTTTAGCCAATGTCTCACATTAAAAAAGGAAAACAGCAATTTCGATTTCCTTTTTTAATGTTCATCACTGTCATTTTTCGTGCTTTATATTTGTGACTTTGTGCTCATCATGTGAAATAATTATTCAGTGACATCTCAACCTGATTGTGTTCCATTTCTCCATGAATTACTCTGATTTTGGGGTTTTTTTGTGGTGTGGGTTCTAAAAACTACAGACTTGTTCTAAGGTGGTCTCATGTTTCTCAGATAAACTGTAACCTAAGAGAATCTAAAAGTGGAGTACTGAAGTAAATCATGTTATGTTAACACTTGTTAATTCAAGGTATTGGGTACCCAAGTGTTGCTGTTTTTTTCTTTATGATTTTCTGTAGTTTTAATTTTTTCTCCACAATAACAAAACCATGGTATGAAAGATGAAGTTGAAACAAAAAGAAAAAAAAAACACAACTAGATATCTGAATTCCCTTTTGTTGAGCATGAGAATATGAATGCCCCAAAAGATCCATGTTTGTGTTTAGGAATATCAGTAAACATAAACCATGAGACAGGACAGTTTGAGGCACTAGTTTGGGTCTTATAAAATTACCTTTTTTATCTAGTAGATTTGGCTTGAGGTAGGCATCAAATAGATTAAAATGTATAGTTTTCACAGCATATTACCACTCCATGAATCCTTAAAAGAGGGACTGAAGATCCATTTCCTTCTTTTACCATCAAAGTGGTTGGAAGCAGATACCACAGCAAGTAAGTGAGCCAAAGGTTGTATTTAATGAGATCATAAAATACATGGAGTTTCTCTGAAACTTCTTGTGGCTAGGGACCTTTGGGTGATCAAATGTCCCTTCCAATGAGTCACTATTTCTCAAATACCAGTATTACCATTTGGGAGAACGTACTGGAAGAAGGAAGAAAACCATGTTTTCACACGTTTTAAAACCAGCTATTGAGAGATACTCATTGGGTGAAACATCCTTGCTGCTTTTAGAACCCTGGAGATCACATGACTGATCCCCAGTAGGGTTACCCAGGAGTGCAGAAAGCCAGAGTAGGCAGAACCAGCCCTGGAGACTCAGTAGATTCTTGGCACCCATAGGGTGGTCTGGATGACTAAATAATCTGTCATGCTTTCCTGAATGAGTAAAATTCTACCTCAGAAATCCAAATTAACTTTACACAATGGCACATCAATACTTGGAGATACATGTCAGATTTGAAGGAGTTGAGCAACCATACCTCATTGTTTTTCCCTCAAATTTTGTTTTGTGCTCTGAGAAATCTTTTTGCCTACTCCAAACCATGAAGGTATTATCCTATATTTTCTCTTAAGAGTTTTATTTTTTATATCTTTTGTATTTATAACCATAATCCACCTGGAATTAATTTTTAAACATGATATAAAGCAGGTATAAGCTTCATGTTTTTATATGGATATTCAATTGATCAAGCACTATTTACTGATTAAAAGACCCTTTCCCTATGTGTTGCGGCACTGCTTTTGTCATAAATCAGGTGTCCGTATGAAGTGGGTCTGTTCATGGACTCTCCATTCTGTTTCATTGGTCATTGTCTATTCTTGTGACAATACCACTCTGTTTAAATTACTTAGCAGCTTTATAATAAGTCCTGGTAACTGGCAGCATAAATTCTTCAGCTTTGTTCCTCAAAATTGCCTTGGCTATTCTTGGCCTTTTGTATTGCCATACAATGTTTTAAAAATCAGCTTGTCAAGATCGACAAACGTACCTAGAAGGATTTTGATAGGCAGTTTAATGATGCCAAGGATCAGATTAGGGAGAAATAACATCATTATAATATTGAGCATTCTAATTCATGAAATAGTATATGCACCTCTATTTATTAATGTCTTCTTTAATTTGTCTGTAATATTTTGTAGTTTCCAGTGTAGAAATCACTCACATGTTTCTGTACATTTATTTTCAAGTATTTGAATTTTTATGCTAATACAACTGTTATCATTTTAAAATTTCATTTTCTATTTGTTTCTTTTCCTAATGTGGGTTGAATTAAAGGGATAAACATAATTTTTTAATGCCTTCCTCCCTCCCTCCCTCCCTCCCTCCTTTCCTTTCTTCCCCAGCACATAATCTGTCTCTCAAAGGCATATCTTGGACACATCATGCAAACTGTTTTACCTTTTGTCCCCTTATATTAAGAAGGCTGAGTAAATAAATAAATAAATAAATAGCTGCCAAGCAGATCTAGTAAGAATGCTCAGTGGACATATAATAGCCTCCTTATTAGTAGGAAGAGATAATTAAACTAATCTGAACAAACGAAAATATGACCAATTACCTCCTTCTCCCTGAAGTGAACTCAGCAAATACATGACACTATTGTCTAGACTGTTTGATTGTGGGATTTGTGGGCAAAACTGGGCAAATGGGCACATTCTTGTCCACTGTCTTGACTGGTTTTAGATATTGTCTCAAATAATTTTTTTAAGGTAAAATCAATTAAACTAGGTTATATGTACTAAAATGGCTAAAGTCACACAAACCTTAAATTAGTTATAAACTTTCACAAATGGAAAACTCAAATGAGTGATCAAAATATCCCTAAACAATCCATTTCCTAAGTGGGACACTATCTCTGTGATCTAAAATCAGATTTCCAATTGGAAATCCCATAGGAAATGAATCCCAGGTTAAGAGAAATCACCCAATTAACCCTCCAAATGAGAGTGCACACGCCTATTCAGAATGGCTCTCACTTCCATTACAGCAGACCACAACACACTACCACTGCCATCGTCACTGTCAGAATAAAGCTCTAAGGAGGTTTCTAACATGTTTACAAATTAGTGGAAGGTCAGTGCAAAGTTCACCACCTCCCAAGGTACCCCGTGTTGTCACTTACTCGTAAGATCTCCCTGCAGATGTACGCGATCCACTCTTCCTTCAACGTGTTACCTTTCGTGTTCTTGATCAGGTCAGTGACAGAGCCAGCACCACAAAACTCCATCACCAACTGGCAAAGGAAGCAAACACGCCATTATTATAATTACACTTCACGGCTTCCAATGAGTTAAGAAAGCATAAGGTGTCCCACCTGGATGCTTTGGAAATGCCGTTCCTGCAAAGAAAAAGTGACCATAAAACGATATATTAAACCTAAATTTTTATCTTAATTTTTTCCCAAAATGAAAGAAAGGAAAGATTATTTTTAATTTTCCAACCTGAAAATTATAGCTGGAAAACTAGGAAACTCTTCATATTCTAAGTATTTGTTTTAAATGAGGGCAGTTAGGTGGTACAGATGTAGTTGAGAATATCCCTGTGTTTTTATCCAACGGTCAAACTCTTCTTTCCCATAAAAGTAGCATCATTCCCCTGTCTGAAAGAGCTGTGGTTGTCTAGGCAATCCCAAGTCAGAACAATTCAGTGCACACTGTTTATGTTATTGGCTTGTAAGTGGCCCTGTAAGCCGTCAGAGTGAGGACTATCTGCTTTTAATTAACTTCAGCAAAGGTTCCCAGGAGGCTGGACATATCAAATAAATTCAATAAACAATAAGCCCTAATTTAGCACTTTTCATCCCCAAAGCTCCAAGTTCTCTATAAATATAAACTCATTACAGTACTCAGCAACTTTATAAAATAGGCAGAAAATGAACGTCTCCCTTAGTTAAATGGAGAAGTAGAGACTAGAGGAGGAAAAGCTATCCATTTGCTTTTACATTCATTTTCTAGGTTTAGAGAAACACATCCATTTCCATACATTCTCCCTCTTCTTCAAAAAGTCTGCCACAAAAGTCATCTTTTTATGACAATAATTTAGAATGACTAGCAATCAATCTCTGATTTGACACTAGAAACAGAACTAAAACAGGGCCATAATGAAATCACATTGATGGTTTTGGCTTTGTCCAAATGTACATTCCTAACCTCAGCACCATGTCACCAGGTCCCAAAAGATACCCCACCAGGCTGCAAAATCTTTGGGCAGAAATAATGTTCCCTTATTTTTCTGCATGTCTGGTTGAAACAATAAAAACTCATGAAATGAGTTTCCTGAATGAGTTTCTAATGTCTGTTCTGATTTATCTTCTTATGATTTTACAAAGGGTAATGAAACCCTCCAATCTTCTCCAGAGTACCCGTGGAGACTGATCAGGAGCTTTTGTAAGGAAATTTGAAAATGCCACAACAGACCTCGTTCCAACCCAGTAAGAGTTGTAAAATTACCATATATGAGAGCCAGGAAGCTATCAAAGACCACAATATCATGTTAGACAGGACTGAGGAATCAACTTTAAGAGGTCTCACTGGCCAAAGATGGGATAATTTGAGCATCAGTAAGAATAAAAACTGCAATATCTTGAAACACATTAAATATGCTGAACTAAATGCATTAATAAAGACACCCCTTAAAAAGAATATAATTGGCACTGTTTGAAGAAAATGAAGAACCAACTTCTTATATTGAGACTGGTAGATAAAGGGAAAGAATGAAGAATTTACACTGCCTTTCTTATACAAGTTTTACCACAGTGATTAAATAATAAAAGAGGTAAAACTTCTCTTCACAAAAAACAAATATTCCATCTAATAAGTGAAGAAGACATAATAGAATTACAATATCATTATTTCACAGCCTCCAATAAACTAGTGGATTTAGGCACTGATGATCAATGGCTGCTAACATAAAAAAAAAAAAAAAAAAGAAATAACCAGTTATGATTTGCTTCTTGATTAGAATAACACAACATCACCTAAGGAGTAGTCTTGCCAAAAACAAAAAAACTAAACAAAACAAAACCCCAAAACTAAATCTGATCAAGCCTCTACTTTCAGTTACCAATTTACAGGAAATTCAGAGGACTGAGGAACATGTTACATCATGGGGATATAATCAACAAAACCTAGAATAAAAAACTCCACAGGGGGTTTCCCTGGTGAC
The DNA here is from genome assembly GCF_028023285.1 of Balaenoptera ricei. Lineage (NCBI taxonomy): Eukaryota > Metazoa > Chordata > Mammalia > Artiodactyla > Balaenopteridae > Balaenoptera > Balaenoptera ricei. Next base: position 66,011,660 of record NC_082642.1, read on the forward strand.
ACAGTGGTTGAGAATCTGCCTGCTAATGCAGGGGACACGGGTTTGAGCCCTGGTCTGGGAAGATACCACATGCCGCGGAGCAACTGGGCCCGTGAGCCACAACTACTGAGCCTGCGCGTCTGGAGCCTGTGCTCCGCAACAAGAGAGGCCGCGATAATGAGAGGCCCGCGCACCGCGATGAAGAGTGGCCCCCGCTTGCCGCAACTGGAGAAAGCCCTCGCACAGAAACGAAGACCCAACACAGCCATAAATAAATAAATAAATAAATTTGGAAAAAAGAAAAAAAAGAATATATAGGCAACTAGATGTTCATATACCAAAAATAAATTTAAAAAAAAAAACAAAAAAAACTCCATGGGGTAAATGGCCCATTTGCTTCAACAAATATATATCAAGAAGGATAAAGAGAGATGGAGGGGAAATCTGTAGATTTTAAAACATTTAAGAAGATATACCAACAAATTGCAATGGATGCAACTTATCTGGATACAGATTTTTTTTTTTTTTAATGCTGCTAAAATTTTTGAGACAATCTACAGTCTAGATATTTGCTGACACTACGGAAATGTGGTTGACGGTTTTTAAGTGTGATAATAGTAGTGTGGATATGTGCAAAAACGTCCTATATTTTAGAGAAACACACTGGAGTACTATGGATAAAACGATATGATGATAGTTTCTTCTACAAATAGTGCTGGGTCAACTGGATATCCACATGTGAAAGAATGATGTTGAACCCTCACCTCACGCCACATACAAAAAATATCTCAAAATGGATCAAAGACCTAACTATAAGAATTACAACTGTAAAACTCTTAGGAGAGAACATGGGGTAAATTTCCATGACCTTGGACTTGGCAATGGTTTCTTAACTAAGACAGCAAAAGCACAAACAACAAAAGAAAGAGATAAATTGGATTTCATCAACATTAAAAATTGAAGGATACTATCAAGAGAGTGAAATGAAAACCTACAGAATGGGAAAAATATGTGCAAATCACATATCTAATAAGGGTCTAGTATCCAGATTGTAAAAAGAACTCTTACAACTCAACAACAAAAATATAAACAACACAATTTAAAAACAGGCAAAACACTTGAATAGACATTTCTCCAAAGAATATATACAAATATATACAAATAGCTAACAATGTTCCACATCAATAGTCATTAGGAAAACGTGAGTCAAAAGCAGAATGAGATACCACTCCACACCTTCTAGGATGACTGTAATTTAAAAAAAAAGAAAAGCAGAAAATAATATGCTGGCAAAATGTGGAGAAATTGGAACCGTCCTACATTGCTGGAGGGAATGTAAACTGAGACAAACTGTTTGATGGTTCCTCAATAAGTTAAAACATAGAAATACCACATGACCTAGCAATTCCACTTCTAGGTATATACCCCCCAAAATTGAAAACAGGTGTTCAGACAAAAACTTGCATATGAATGTTCAAAGCAGCACTGTTCACAATAGACAAAAGGTGGAATTAAACTGTCCACCATCAGATGAATAAATAAAATGTGGTATAGCCATACAATAGAGTATTATCAGCTGCGAAAAGGAATGAAGTACTGATGCATGATACAACATTGGATGAATCTTGAAAACATTATGCTAACTGAAATAAGCCAGAGGAAAAAAGCTAAATATTGTATGAATCCATTTATATGAAATATCCAGAATAGGCAAATACACAGAGACAGAAAGCAGATTAGTGGCTTCCAGGCACTAGGTGGAGGGAAGAATGGGAGTTCCAGCTTAATGGGTACAGAGTTTCCTTTTGGGGTGATGAAAAAGTTCTAGAACTAGACAGAGGTGATGTTTGCACAACATTGTGTACTTAATCCCACTGAATTATACACTTTAAAATTATTAAAATGGTAAATTTCAAGCTATGTGTATTTTACCAGAATTTTTTTTTTTAAAGATGATGAGATTTGTTTCAAAATAATAGAAGGGAGGAAGTAGATGGCTGTGTAGATGGGGCAGGATTGACTACTGGTTTGATGACTGTTGGGGCTAGTTTTGGGCACATTATACTGTTCTGTCTACTTTTGTGTATTTTGGGGATTCTCTATAAATACAAAGTTAAAGAAAATCTCAGTTATGTAAATTGTGGTTTAACAGCAGCAGGATGGACCAAAGAAACATCTTTGGGTAGAAAGAAAAGAACATTTTCTCAAGTGAGCAAAACATGTTTGTGCCCCTTCTCCAAATCCTATCTTGAAAAACACAGCAACCAGACCTCCTACAAGTGCATCCATTGCACCTGTATCAGCTGGGGAAAATGTCCCACCATTGAGCTCTATTAACCACATAATTATAGTTCGCAAGGAAAGCAGTGGAAGCCCAGTGACTCCAGTCTTTCAAAATTAGATTGGACAAAATACTTTCAGAAATTCAGTAGGAAACAATCCTGCTCTAGCCAGGCACTAATGTCAGTGGTTTCTATAATTTGCTTCTCCATTCAGCTCCAGCTGAAGGCTGCTAAGTTCTTTTCATCTCACTATGGAACAAAATGATTGTTAAATTATGTAATGGGATTTTTTTTAAAGAAAAAGAAAGAAAGAAACCAGCCTTTGCTAGCAATCGGTTCCTGCAGCCTCACAGCAACACTGATAATTACTGCCACCACACAGCGGGGACACTCCCTCACCACAAGTAACCTCATCACATTAATAAACAGAAACAGGGCTCAACATGCCAAGCCCAGCAGTGATAAGTCAATAACTTCACATCTCACAAGCAAGAAATAATGCATCATTAATATTCTTCCTGAAAGAAAGTCCTCAAAGAGTTGACACTGGGGCAACAATGCTTGCTAACATTTACTGAGAAGTTACCATGTGCCAGGCACAGGGCTGAGTGATTTGCACTTATTGTTTCATTAATTCTCCTTCTCCTCAATTCCCTTTTCTTTATTTATTTGGAAATGAAGCTTAGTTATGGTCTGCAGCCTTATCCATGGTATATATACTCATTAAGTAACTAGAGCAGGGTTGAAAGCATCATGCTTTCTCAAGCACTAGCTGTATGACCTTGGGCATGTTCCCTAGCTCCGCTGGGCTCAGCACCCCGCCACCATCACTATTAAAACAAAATAAAAGCATCAGCCTTATATGTGTGATGTGAACATTGTGTTTTACAGAATGGAAAGCTTCTGGTAGCCAGAAATCTCAAACTCTATTACTTATCCATTCTTTGGTCTGTTTGCATTTATTAAAAAAAGTTTCCAACTTGGAAGATAGCATTAATAGCTCCCCAAGGTCTGCTTCACTTGGATGGTGAGGAGATGGCTGAAAGAGCACCTATAAAGGGCACGGTGCACATGTGTTTCTAAAACTTCTGTTAATGAAAGAGTACCAAGGACACATGTCTTTTTTTCAAGCTTGTATCATACAGCAAGAAGACACAGCAGTGCATCCTAAAACACTGGATCTTTTTATTTGGAGGGTTGGAAGACGGTGTAAGAGGTTTAAAGAGAATCTTATATTTGAAATCCTCATTCAATATCACCTACATAACTGGGTCAGAAAAATGAAAATACACATGCATGTCACTTGGGAAGAAAGGAAGAAGGTTAAGTTAAAGTGAGGACAGAACTGCGCTCAGGCACGATGGGGGCTGGGCCTGGGCTGGACCTGGAACCTTGTCAAGGTGGAAATATTTAAAAAGCAGCACAGTGTGTAGTGCAATCCAACTGTTAGGGAAAAGGTTGCCTGGATTGCTGAATGTGGGTAGTTGTTTCAATGCAAATTAAAATGGTTAATTTTTTAAAACAAAGAGTTCTAACATATTTCACAATTTGCATGGTTGTTTATCACATACTTTTGTCTGATGAGCAGGATACTCTCTCTTAGAGGTTGTGGGGTAAGGAGGTACTTATTATGCCCTCCTGTGCTTTCCCCCTCCTTCAGGACGGTATTTAAGAAAAGGGTCTTTGGGAAATTGGGATTGACATATATACACTACTACGTATAAAAGAGATAACTAATGAGAACCTACTGTATAGCACAGGGAACTCTACTCAGTGCTCTGTGGTGACCTAAATGGGAAGGAAATCCAAAAAAAAGAGGGGATCTATGTTTATGTATAGGTGATTCACTTTGCTGCACAATAGAAACCAACACAACATTGTAAAGCAACTATACTCCAATAAAAATTAATTTAAAAAAAAAAGAAAAGAAAAGAGTCTTTGGCCTCAGCTGATCCCAGAAGCAGTCCCAGAAGCACTATGTGAGTCTTCCCTGAGGTCGTCCCCTAACCGGGAGGGGCATGGGTTTGGAATCAGCAGATGTGGTCACTTCTAACTTGCTTTTTTCCAACCCGAGTCACCTCTGAAAGAATTTAAAAAGGTTTATTCGCAGAGTCAGCCTAAGAGGCTTAGGATGATTTCTGGGGTCCCTATAGTATTCACTCACTTGCTAGTTAATTGGTTTTAAGTTCCTATAACAAGAAACAAAGCTTTAAGTTATTTTAAGACTGCAGGACTAGCCTAGAATATCTTGACAAGAACATATTCCCCCCAAATGTCACTAGTCAGTCACCCACAAGAAAAATGACTACTAACAGATTCCTTCTCTTTTGTAGTAAAAGGAGGGGTGGGAAACAGGGGTGAGGAAGAGGAGGGAGCGGGAGGATGAAGGTCAACCTAAGATGAAAGAATTCTGCACCAAGCAATTGCAGGGGCAGTCTAAGAAAAGGAGAGGAAAGATAAACTTCCAAGAATTCACAAGTCTGCAGAGGATCAGCCTATTGACCTTGAAGGTCCAGAAACATCAGCAAGGCACAGGATATTTTTATCATGTGTAGCTGGGAATAGCCAAAGATCCCATCTGCATGATTTATGAAGGTGTTAACAAAACCCAAACTCAGTACTTTGTTACAGAATGCTGCTTCATTTGCCAAAGGTAGTTTAAGTTGCACAATATAAAATGTGTGTATGGAAGTACAAAAATTGGTGGGTATACATTTATCATTTCAGTTAACTGATGTAAAGGTAAAGCAAAACTGTGGGGAATTTCAAATTTGGAAAAGCAACCTATACTGGCTTTTGCATTCATTTTTATTAATTTTTAAAAATTTTATTTATTTGTTTATTTTTATTTATTTATTTTTGGCTGCGTTAGGTCTTCGTTGCTGCATGCGGGCTTTCTCTAGTTGCTTTGAGCAGGGGCTACTCTTCCTTGCCGTGTGCGGGCTTCTCATTGCAGTGGCTTCTCTTATTGCAGAGCACGGGCTCTAGGTGCGCGGGTTTCAGTAGTTGTGGCACACGGGCTCAGTAGTTGTGGCTCGCGGGCTCTAAAGTGCAGGCTCAGTAGTTGTAGCGCACAGGCTTAGTTGCTCCACGGCATGTGGGATCTCCCCAGACCAAGGATCGAACCCGTGTCCCCTGCATTGGCAGGCGGATTCTTAACCACTGCGCCCCTGGGGAAGTCCCTTGCATTCATTTTTAAACTAGCATGTATTTGGGGAAACAAAAACTCCTTTGGCTTCTGAATTATATTCTTGGACTTGAAAACAGAATGCTTATAACTACAAATTCTAAGTCTTCCAAACATAAAAAGATGAGCCCCAAGGATGTGAAGTCTCAGGTTTTGTCAATAAAGTTTCTGGATATGAACCACTTTATATGTTGAGAATGACAATCACAGTTTGAATCTACTAAGCCAGCTGGTATTTTTAGCAACAAGAAGCCTGCTCAAAGGACAGCTAGAAACGCTCAGTAGTCGCCCATGTCTAAGGAGAGAGCCATCTGAGAATCAGCATGACAGCATTCAAAGAAAGAGAAGTTAGCTGCATCTTGGATTTGGTACCTGGTACTCAAATTTCTCAGTATGCATGCAAGATCTTCTGGAGGGTATTTCCTGTTAGGGGTAAATCACCACATGCCCACTTGAGTCATGGACTCAATCATAGAAACTAACCTTAAAGGCTAGTTTTAGAAGAATTTGGGATGGGGATAGGGGAGCAAGTTTTCAGAAAAGTTAAAAATAGGAAAAGTAAAAGCAACACTGGCTTTAGAGGACTTAGGACTAAGAAACTTGGTAGTTGAGAATTTTGAGAAGTGCAACACAAACAGGAATATTGACTTCAGCTCAAAATTAATCTAGAATAGGAAACAGAGGGTTGTATAGACCACTAGCAGAGTAACTGTAAGCATATATAAAGTCTTCCTTTTGCTAAGGTGAAAAGCAGTTTAAGCACAGTTCAAATGAAATTCATTGGGATAAAAGAAGACATCATTTTCACATTCTTGTCACAGAATCACCCGTTAATTCATAAAAATGACTCCATTAAAGCTGAACTCAAGCCCAGTTGCAAAGTATTAAATCAGGTGCAGCTTTAGCTCTGTGTTTGTATGTAAGCAACTTACATTCTGTCTCTACGGGTCATGCAATGGGGCAGCTCCAAGACTGGGAGACTGTTTACAATCCCTCCTCCTACTATTTCAGGCACGCTTCTATATTTACCAAATTCAGCCTTTACAAATTTCTACTCACAAATAATAAGATTCAATCACTTCTCCAGACAAGTGACCTAGGCTGTATATATGAAGGAAGAGAATTCTCTAGTAATAAAATCATCAAACACTAATTAACCCCCTCTCCCCTATGAAAGCCTCATTTCTGATGCAGAGAACTAAGAAAAGAGTAAATTTCAATGAACTGTTCAGGAGACTCAGCTACAGGTGGTTGGATTTTTAATGGTACTATCTGCAGCACTTTACATTTCAATCTTAAGACAACCAAAAATGTTAGTAAGCATGCTTTTTGCCAAACCAAGATGCTACAGCAATGTAAATCCAAACTATAAGAAACTTGGATTTCGGGGGCTGTGGCCAACATCACTGCAGATTCTAGAAAGGATCCCCCATTGGTGATTGAAAGACATCTTGGTTCATCCCAGTATCTCATTCCCAGATGGTCTTACATGGGGCGTGGAAAAGCAATGTCAGTGCATGAAGTGGAGCGTGCATGGAAGACAGCAGGCAGTGACTGGGCTCTTGTGCAATCGGAGTGGGCGCGTGCCCTCTAGACAGCCGAGCTACTGCTCTAACGTGCTGCTGATATTCAGCACTTCAGGCCCAAGAGTTCCAGATCATCTGATTTTTCAAAACCTTTCAAGGAATCCAGACTTTTGTGTGGAACTGCTGTATTTTTTTTTCTAACGTTGGCATCATTAAAGCACCACCACCTTCTGTGGGCCAAACTAAACCCATTTACCTGGGCAGCAATTAGTCTCCGGGTCGCCAGTTTGAAAACTCAGACCTCGTCCAAAGTTATCGTTTTTATAAGAAAGAAACCAATGACAGTGATGCTGCCTCTGGTCAAGGTGAGACTCCAGGTCTCCGGACGCCAGGCCAGGTCTCAGCCAGCTGCTAGCATGTTTCCCCTAAATGCACGCAATATAATTTCCTAACGCTTAGCTCTGCAAGTCTTCAAGGATACAGTCTAATAAATGGCTTATTGAGTCATCTCAGTATAATCATCTGCTATGTCACTTGACCAACCTACATTTTGGAAGCTAATCAGAAATGTTTTTCCTTTTATGAGATAGTCTAGCCCCGTGATTGTTGCGGTGGTATCAAAAAAAGGTAGCAAAATATGTGTGATTTCGCTTACTAACTTTAGGTAGTTAACCCATTTAATAGACAGGCCTTCTCACGCCCAGTGTCTGAATGGCACGCAGCAAAGTGGAGAGCTTCTCTTTGCTGAGATGCAGCAGAATGAGATGGCCATGTTGTGTGTCAGGGTTCGCCTTGTTTCTGAGAGATCGGAATCTTTATTGAAAGAGCTCCCTTTTTTGATTTCCGGATCAGGCCCTGAGCAGTTGATAAGGGAGAATTACTTGGCCATTATCAGAAGTAGTTGTATTTCCACAAAGAGCTGGTACGAAACAACAGTTTATCTCTATGACAAGACTGATAGAATTCACACAGATTATAATTCAATCAGACACCTGAAACAGCACATATATTGGTTGGTGGCCTATGTGCAAACCTCTGTCCTCCAGCCACAGCAAAAGAAATACCTGGGGAATAGTTCCTGTCACCTGAAAACTGGGAATAAATGTTAGAGAGCGCTGCCCTTGGTTGCTACAGGCTCTGTCTCTATATAATCCATAATAATATTTTTATATAAATGTAATCCTAACAGAATGCCATTAGCCCAAAGAGTCAACTATCTGTGACCTTTGCAATTATTTGCTAAAACACTCCCAAAAGGTTTAATGTACTTTTCAAAGTATATTTCTTAGACGTAAGAAATGCTGTCTTCCTAGCAGCTAGCAGGTCTTGCTGTCCTCTTTGAAAGCTGGGGAAACTGACAAATGAAGATGAACGGTGAACTCAAAATAAATTTGTGTAACCGCAAAGCTTCAGTCCTATTTGGAACACCAACCTCTGAAACTATTTTTCACAACTATTGGAACTATTTTTCACAACAAAAAGGAGAAGAATGTAGGGTTCAGGGGCTTGATTCTAGCATGAGGCAGCTTGGGGTTAGCTAATAGACTGGCTTCATCACTCACTAGTTGTGAATCCTTAAGCAAACTTCTTAACTGCTCTGAGGCTAATTTCCTCATCTGTAAAGTGGGGATAATGAGAATATCTAATTTGTAGAGGGGTTGTGAAGATCTAATGAAATAATATGACAATGCAAACAAATACAGTACTTGGCACATGGTAAGTAGGTGATAAATATTACTTGCCATTGTTATTAACACAGAATGGCCCAAATTTAGTGAGTCAGAGGCCTTGGAACAAGTACACACTATTATATTCTATAACCAAGTTCCCATCAATATTGTGATCTGGTGTTAATTTACCAACTACTATGTTTCTGTTCTGCCTTTAATTTTCTAAGTTCCTCCTTAGTTTGCCATCAAATAGAAGAAGAACAACTAGAAAAAGAAATGATACTCTTGTACCCATGAGGCATTTCATAGCTTTGTATTTTTATCCCCAGTGACATAGAAGCTAATGGACCATTTCTAGTGGGGACAGTCAGAAGAGCCCTCTGCATGGGCACAAATCTGACAAAAGGGAGGCTCTCTGTCTACCAAGCAGAATGTGGGGCATATAATTGCTGCATTTTGCCACCAGCGTTTGATTGCAGGTGGGGAAAATGGAATGTGAAGGCAGAGCTCCTCCCCACATGGCGCAGGTTTGGAAGTGATCACTACTTGTAGACGCCCTTTTGTGAACTTCAGGAAGGGGATCAGCTTGCTGAAAAAGTCTCCTCATTGGCCTTCCTGCTCCTCCTCTGGCCCCCATCTGGTCTAGTCTCAACCCAGCAACCAGAGGAACCCCTTCACTCTATGGGTCAGATTCCATCCCTTCATCTTCAAAACCCTCCAGTGGCCCCCAGCTCACTCAGAGTAAAAGCTGACATCCTGCCAATGTCCTGTAAGGCCCTGCCTGATCTGGCCCCAGGTCTCATTTCGCACATCTTCCAGTCACACTGGCCTCATTGTTATTCCTGGAAAAGACCGGGCCTGGAATGCCCTTCCTCGAGTTATCTACAATGGGGCTTCCCCTGGCCACTGCAGCACCTACCTGCAATCCTCATTAGTCTTTCCCTGCTCTTCCAGGCATTTATCCTCTTCCAGCATGCTGAGTAGCTTTCTGACTTATTATGTTTATTGTTTGTGGTCTGTAGCAAGAATGTAAGCTGCATGCAAGTAGGGGCTTTTATCACTTTTGTTCATTGATATATCATAAGTGTCCGTAAGAGTGCCTTGCGTCTAGCAAGTGCTTGATATGTATTTGTTGGATGAATGAATGAATGGATGAATAAATGAACACATACTCATGCAGGCTCCTAGCTCCCAGCAACCACAGCCATCTCCATGGGAAGAGCAACTGGCCAGGGTGCGAAATGGTGGGCAGTGGCTTGTTTCCAGAGCATAAAACCTCCTGTTTGTGCCGTGCAGATGCAAACAGGCTTCCTTCTTTCTTCCAGTGCCAGTCTGAAAACGGACTGCAGATTTTGCTCATTAAGAAAAAAAAAAATTAAAAAACCCCAAAACTTCCAGTGCCTTTCACAGAACTTCAGGCCAAGCTAAACTGTCACATTTCAAGACATCTGCATTCTTGTCCTGTGTCCATCCATTAATGAGCTCGGAGGCTCTGAGAAAGACAATTAGCTTCACTGGGATCCAGTAAAATAAATGACAACTAATTTTCCTTCCAGCTTAAAAAAATCTCAGCATTAGGAAAAAGGTGAAAACAAGTCAAGCCCTGCTTGACCACTCCTCTCCTTCCTCAACCAATGATTTGTAATATATATACCCAAATTTTAATAGTTCAGCCTAATAAGAAAACTATCCTGTCTGGCCCATCTCACAAAAGGAGTGATATTAATAGTTACGTGTGACTCATCTGGAAATAGTTGTACTACCTCAGGTGATAAGCCAGAGGTGATTCCAAAGCTGTATTAATGCTTTCTTTTAATCTGGAGCCATAGCTCTGACCAAACCAAAAAATGCTTCTGCAGACAGTATCAAAATAGCTATCATTCTCCTCTTGTCATCTGCTGCAGCTTGAAGCAAGGCAGGGGTCATTGCTAAAATGCTAGATTCCTGGCAGTATAAAAGTCCTTTGGGAACACAGAGATATTTAAACTTGTGCCATCTCATCATATCCTGCTGAACATGCAGGCCACAGGGAAACTGAACTCTCACAAGTACCTGTAGCAATTATTGGTTTGAACCAATAATAAGAGTAGTAGTAGTACTACTACTACTAATAATAATAGCAACCAAGTTTGTACCAATAATATCACTTTCATTCACAAAACAACTATTTTGTCAGCATCACATGCCCAGCCCCTTCCTAGAGTTGAGGAAGACACTGAGATGCAAAAGACACATTCCTTATCCTCAGAGCCTGTCTATATGAGGAGCAAAGATAGTCCAATGAGAAGCAATTAAAAAAGACATGAAAAAAAGTTTCCAAAATTAAATTACTGAAATTACTGCCCAGAAACAAATATCTTCAACATTATTGGCGTACATTATTCTAGACATCCCCGTCATGTTAATATATGTATATATATTTTTTCCTTTTTCTTTCTTTTATTGACAAAAATGAAAATGTACTATATCTAATCATAGCCTCTAAAAAAGCTTTTAAGAACCCTTACTATAATTGTTCATGTTCATCCATTTGTAAACATAGATCTACATCATTTTAACTGGCTGAATATTGTCCCTTAATGGATTTACTTAAGTGATTCCCTATTAGTTAGCATCTACATATATATTTATGTAGTTACCCAAATATTCATTTAGGATACATTCCTGTGTGTGAAAATACTGGGTCAAAAGTAAGGCATTTTCTTTGGGAGATTAAATATAGATATAGATACAGATATAGTTATCTCTGTGTCTGTGTGCGTGTGTGTGTTCCAACTGTCCTTGTGTAAAGTTGTACCAACATTCATTTCTACAAGCAGGGGGCGTGAATGTCCATTCTGAGTATATCATTAAAAAAAATCTTTGCCAATCTCCTGGATAAGAAGTGGTATCTAATTCTTGTTTTCTTTTGCATTTATATTGTCAGTAAGATTACACTGTAAAAACATCTTTATTGGTAATTGATATTTATTACTTTGTTAATTGCTGCCTTGTCTTAACTCAATCTTTCTATTAATCATTTCACGTATTTTCTTATTGATTTATAAAAACTCTTCATCTCCAAAGGCTACTAAATTCCTTCTCATCATATATTTCTTAAATTAGCTATTTGCATTTTTTACTTTGATTATTGCATTTTTTGTATTTTTTATATTGTAAAGAACTTACATTCAATATTAGATCCTGAATCTTTAATGACGGACATCAAAAAAGTCTTTAAAATATACCTGAATTCAATACCAGTTTTTTCTAAAATATACCTGAATACAACTATAACCATAGATCTACACACATTTTAAACGTATTCAAATATTTTTTGAATTTTCATTTTTCACAGTAAAATCTTTTAAAAATTGTTATTAGCTTTTCATGTTTCCTTTTGTCCTTTATTTTATATTCATTATTTTATCTTTTACAGCAAAATTGTCTATGTCCAATTAGTTGTGTGGTGAAACTGCCTGCAGCAAAGACGTTTAAACCAAAATACAGGACATGAGTTTACTTCTCTGTAAACCTTAGTTTTGTCATCCAAAAAAATGAAGATAATAATAATGTCTACCTCAAAGAGCTGGAATAAATGATAAGATTCATAAAAAGCAAACAGCATGGTACCTAAAATATAATAAAAACTCAATAAAGGTAGTCATTAGTGGGAAAAAAAACAGAGAACCTAACAACTAGCTTTAGGGACGGTCCACATTAAGGGATAGAAGATAGAGAGTTATTCAAGGAAATGGGAGAAAACGTCGAAAACACAATTTATAGATATCATGGAGTAAAGGATTTCGAAGAACAACTGAACTTAGTAATGAGGATAGAGAAATGCACTATTCAGTCCTGGGTGTTTTCTATGTAAGAAAAGCAAATTTGGGCAGCACTACATACCCAGAGTTGGTCATCCATGCCTGGTGGGTTCTTTTTGATAAAAGCACCATAGTATGTAGCAATATTCCGGTGATGAGAATATTTCTTCAACATGTTAATTTCTTGTTTGATTTCTTCCTCTTCATCCTATATTAGAACAATAAATATTGTCATGAAAATCCAGTGTCTTTAGTAGGATTCTGTTTTTCATCACCATCTATATCAACTATGCAATAATTTCTTTCTTAAGTTTTTTCTTCTGTGGTAACAAACAAGCATAATTACCATATAACTTGAGTTTCTTCCTTGACTACAAAGAAAAAATTTACAAGATAACACATTGGCAGTCCAAGGGGGTCTTCTGTTTGTACAGCAAACCAATATAGCAGGCAACCTGCTAGGAAAAAAAAAAATTCCTCATCCTTTCACCTGGAAGAGATTAAGGTAGACAAGCTATTAAGATAAAACTCACTCTAGGCCTCTGGGTACTATGTCCATCAAGTACCTATCACTGATCATACCTGGTATAGGAAAGATTAAGAAAAGTGAAAAGAAAAAAAATACAGGCTCTTCAATTTAAAATTTGTTAGGTTCATTTTCTTTGAAGTCTCCTTTTATTGAAGTCCCTGATGGAAGATGATGAAAGTCAGATGGGAAAGGGAGCAAGGGTAAGTTCCCTCCATCTGAGGATATTCACAAAGCAGGAGTACCCATCTCACCTTCAGGAAAGTACACATGAAAAGAAAGGGGACATGTGGTAGTGCCACGAATGTGAAAAGAAAGAACCCTCCTACAGAGTAAGTTTCCTAATTCAGATTTCACTCATTCCCAGTTTCAATTTGGAGTCCACTAACTTGGGCCTTTTTAAGAGAACCTGACATCACTGGTGAAGAGTGTGTGTGTCCTCCCATAATTTTTTTTAAAAATATTTATTTATTTATTTGGCTGCGCTGGGCCTTAGTTGTGGCACACAGGATCTAGTTCCCTGATTAGGGATTGAACCCGGGCCCCCTGCACTGGAAGTGTGGAGTCTTAACCACTGGACCACCAAGGAAGTCCCTCATAATTTTACTTTGAAGTGTACACATCAATTGGACTTTTACATAGTATTTTATTCTTGAGGTTGGTGGAAAATATTTCTAGCCCAGGAAAACTGTTTTAGATGCAGCAGTAAGAATCTCTGAGTGTAAGATGTTACGTGGCCATTACCTGAAAGACCATTCACGGTGTGTCCCTGTCTGTACCCTCACCTCCTCCAGCTACTTGGTCTCTACGTTGCTGGGCCCTTCTGTGGTCTCCCATGAATGCCTTCTTTCCCCTTCCTCTTCTTCACATAATTTCTACTCATCCTTCCTGACCGAGTTTAATGGACACTCTTGAGGGATGTTTTCCCTAATTCTCTCGGGTAATGTCAAGTCTCCCCACTATATCTTGTCCACCCCCAAACCTGCACACACATTTGTTGGTACTAGAACAGAGGTATGGGTCATACTGTGTCATAATTGCCCTTTTACTTGACTCCCTTCTCCATGGATTGCAAGCTCCCTTCTGCCTTCAGATCTCAGTTCCAGGATCCCTTCCCCAGCAAAGTTCTCTGATCTGCCTGCCTGTGGTTCTAGCCCCAGGGCTCGTCACGTGTCTCTTCCTTTGTAGCACCTACCAGAACGGCAATCCACATTTATCTATCTAAACATTTGATTGAAGCCTCTCTTCCCTGTCAATCCATAAAAACTATCAACACAGGGATCCTGCCTGCTTTTGCTCTTTATAAATAACATCCTAGCATCAAGCAAAATGCCTGTGAATAAATATGAATAAAAGAATGAATACCTACAAAAGTTCCAACCACTTACAGCAGCATTCCTTACAGCTTGAAAGGAACTGGTAAAAATAAGAGGAGGAGAGTGGTGAAATGCTGACATTTGCTGACCACACAAAAATAAGTTTTAGTAAAAAGCAATGGAGGTTTGCAAACCTAGGAGAACGGAGTATGTTACGTATGACGTGGCTTAACTAAGTCAAAGACTAGGTAGTCTCAAAATAGAATGTATGCTTGGGATGCTGAACTAAGAGGAAGCACGTGGCCTTAACAAAGGAGGGGAGTAGAGCAGTGAGGGGCTGGGATGGGGGCGAGGGGATGGCACATGCTGACCAAAGAAATCTTCCCTGCGGCTATCAGAAACTGCCTACGCCTTCAACTGCAGGCCTAAGGAGAGACTGACCTTCACAGTCCTTCAACTTGTGGCAGGGTCCTGCAGCAGGCCTCCAAATGTCTGACGATTGTGCATATTAGCTATTTTAAACCCACCACGCGGGGCCTGATAATCGTGGATGAATATAGGATGTGAGCAGATGTACTTTAGGGAAGCCTAGATAAAAGGGGAGAAAACAAACCTGAGGGTTTCTGGGGCAGTCTGGCATCTGCTTTCGATTAAAGAGGCAAGCACATGAGACAGTAAAACACCCGTCATTTTCCAGCGGCAGCCGGACAGACTCAGCTTGGGTCATTCTTAGTGAGAAGCGGGGCTGGTTCTACAAGTATTTGCTGCCTGCCTCAGGTTCTCAACGGGATGGTGGCTGATGCGGGAGAAAGAGAGGAGGAAAAAGTGCCTAAAAAAGCTCACCATATCATTCAGGAAACAAGAACTTATGAAACAGTTAAATAACAGTGTGATTCAGTATATAATTAAATCCAAAATAAATAGTACTGGAGACCAGAATGAAGTCAGCAGGTTCACCATGGCTTTGCAAAGGTAAACTGAGGCAACATGGTAATGAAGAAAGCATATGCATTAAGTCAGGAAAATGAGGGGTGGCAGGTGGGGTGCATGTTCGGCTTGAGCTCCACTCCTTTCTGGCTGCATGATCTCAGGAAAGTAACCTACCTTTTGGAGCCTAATTTTTCTCATCTATAAGGAGATACAGATTCTATAATAGTATCAGTATTATTATATGTCCCAATCTTCTGTGAAAATTAAATGAAGTGTGTGAAAGTTATAAAATATAATACAAAATAAACATTATTATTAATCTTCTCAACCAATAAATAAATAACAAAGGTAGGAGAGGGCAGGAATGTAAGTAACTTGAGTTTTAGGTTTAAATTGTTTAAATTCCAAACACAGTTATGGAACCACTGTGGATCATGGTTACGTAGCTCTAATATATAACCTTGATCTTGATCTAATATGACCTTGTAAGTGAGCGTGAAATTTATCAGGCCTTCAGGACTACTGTTTATCCAGATTTCAAGACTAGTGCAATGATGGCCACAAGTTACTCAGTGAAACTGAAAGGGAGGCACTTATTATGACCATAAGAACACATTTAACCCCTTCATAAGCAGTCCAACCTCTTACAATACGGCTCATTGAAGGAGATGGGTTACGATGCTTTCAAAAGGACAAAACAACAACTGAGGCTAGAATTAGATTACAAAGTTATAAGAAGCTTATCTTCTATTTTGTAAATGGATTATTCTTATGTCTTGAGAATTGAGCACAGGGGTCAAGCTCACTGGGAAACTAATGACCACTGGGTCACAATGAAAAACAAAGTAATGGTACCAAATTGTCACAAATGTTAAAAGGGAGTAATTTTAATAAGCTAAGTCCAATACTCTAGGAAGAACCATTATTTCAATCAGAAGACTTCAAAATCTTGTCCAAGCTGACTTATGTAAAGTCAGGCATGGCCATTTAAACTCTCCGAATGTCAGTTTTTTTCACCTGTAAATGGAAAAAAGAATACCTATCAAAGTCACCTCCTAAGGCTTAGAAATGATTAAGTGCTTATGTAAGCACAGCTTTATTATCAACATAAAGAAGATTGTTTTTTCTCAAGATGACGAGAATCTATTTACTGCTTACTATTTGTGGTAGACTAAAAGGAAAAACGGCCCGATATGTGGCAGCCCCCCAACATGAAGAGGTGGAGTCCATTTCCTCTGCTTGTCTCTGGGCTTGGCCATGTGATTTGCTTTGGCCAATGGGACATTAGGAAATGCGACGCAGCAGAGACTTGAAAAGTATTTGTGTGTAGGGGTGGACTTCTCTCACTGCTTGCAGAGAACACTTCTATGTGAAAAACGAGAACCAGCATCCTGGAAGATGATAAAACAGGTGAAGAGACAGTGCTTTTCAAATGCAAGGAAACGGATGATCCCAGACAATGCTTTCAAGCCACCGACCACCTCTGATGACTATATGATGATCACAACCGTGGTCATAAAATATAGCCAAAGCCAACCTTATGTAATGTTTTGTCCCAGAGGTTGTATGTGTATTATCTCATTTAATATTCAAAACAGCTCTATGAAGTACATGTTTTTAATGATCCCATTGAACAAATACGGAAAATGAGTTTCAGAGAGTTTATTCCTGTTTTAAATGTTAGAGCTAAGATCCAAAGGCAAGATTCGTCTGACTTCAAAGTCAGTGCTCTTAATTCTAAACTGAAAACTCCTAGACAGAAGAAAGGCAATTACCTACGGTGATAAAACCAAAGCTGCTAAATCATGAAAGGAGAGTTTAGGAGCACCTTAAGCCAGGGCTGAAGAGAAACCTGCCTTTGGTCCTCCAATTAAAGGAGCTTGTTAGCACACACTAATATTTGCTTATGAATGATTCCAGGGGATAAAGGAGGGATTTTAAGTTGCATATTTATTACACAGGGGAATATACTTTAAGCACCTACGATATAGTAGGATTTAAAAACGGAATTAACGAGACACTTCATATTAGTGTGCTCTATAACAAAGGGTTTGCCCAACGTTCAGCTCTCAATCCATGGAAGAGGAATAAACCTGTGTAATTCTTACAACAATCCAAGGGACTGGTCAGTTTGAACTCGCAAGGAAGTATGAGGTGTAGAGACTCATAAATGCGACTACATCCTGGATGTTCGGACACTGGCTAGAATCACTTCTGCCCCGGCTCACCTGTCCTGCTCTCCACAGTGGTTGCTGGCATTAGGCAGGTTTTTGTGTTAATATGTCTACCATTTTCACCTTTGTTGCTGACTGAATGTGACAAAAAATTGAAGACAAGTTATTGTTAAAGAATCATAGACTATTAGAATTTGTAGGGATTACTAACATCTTCTAAAATGTGATCTAAAAAAAAAATTTAATAATTTGTAGCACTAAAATCCCTTTCTCCAACAGAAATTTTATTCAGGATGCCAATATACAGCCTCAATAAAAACTAGACTTTTAAAATCAGTAAACATTTATTTTTATAAATTAAACTATTATATGTAGTACACACAGCTATATTTAAAATGGATAACCAACAAGGACCTACTGTAGGGCACAGGGAATACTACTCAATATTATGTAACAACCTAAATGGGAAAAGAATTTGAAAAAGAATAGATACTTGTATATTTATAACTGTATCACTTTGCTGTACACCCAAAACTAACACAACATTGTTAATCAACTATACTCCAATATAAAATAGTTTTTTAAAAAAGAAACAAAGGGTGACTAAACTCTTAAAAAAATTAAACTATGTAATATCTAGATATAAAGTTAATCAATGACAACAAAGGAGTTATTTTAGTGAAGACAAATTTAGAATTTTTGAAAGAAAAAGTCACATATCAGCTTCAATATCTTATTAATTTTCAGTTCTGTTTTGGTTCCAAAGGATAGAGAAAATCTACATTTCCTCAGATAGGTAATTGTAAGTGGTAACAATTACTCCTAAAAAGCATGCCTTAAAATTTCAGTGGAAAATTCATACTGAATGACATTCTGCACATGAATGGAGTAACCCAGATTACAAATTGAAAAGTTGCTGTTTTCTTTTATTTTTTAAATTTATTTTATTGAAGTACAGTTGACTTATAATGTTGTATTAATTTCTGCTGTACAGCAAAGTGATTCAGTTATACATATATGTACATATTCTTTTCCATTATGGTTTATCACTGGATATTGAATAGAGTTCCCTGTGTTGTACAGTAGGACCTTGTTGTTTATCCTTCCTATATATAATAGTTTGCATCTGCTAATCCCAAACTCCCAATCCATTCCTCCCCCACCCTCACTCCCCCTTGAGAAGCTGCAATTTTCTAGTGTGTTCAAAGTTGGTATATAACATTGAGTTTGAGGGTTTTTTTAAAAAATCAGTTTATTAAATATTAAAATATATGAAACATTAAGTGAGACTTAAGCATGTATGGATCCTCTAACATTATCTCAAGGTGGGTAAGCACCTGCAAACTATGTATTTACAGATCTAGGGAAACAGGTCTAGCATGATTCAACGAGTTGCCTAAGCCCATATTTCTTCATTGCAGCTCTGACAGAACTTGGGTCTTTGCCACAGCATACTGCAAGCGGCACTTGGATTTGTTGTATATGTTAACCCTAAACTAAATGGATTCATTCAATAAATATTTATCTGCTACTCTATCCCAGGCACAATGCTAAATAATAATAATAATATAATACAGTCGTCCCTCAGTATCCATAAGGGATTGGTTCCAGGATCCTCCATGGATACCAAAATCCACAGATGTTTAAGTCCCTTATGTAGAGTAGCATAGTACAGTCGGCCTGCCATATCTGTGGGTTACACATCCTCAGATTCAACTTACACTGTGAATACAGAGGGCCGAGTGTAATACAACAATGGACATAAAACATTCAAGCTCTTCCACAATGAAACTTACTATAGTCTCGTGGAGAACACAAATGGAAATCAAAGAATGATACAGATACATGCAAAATTACTAACTTGAGAGGTATGGGTAGCTGATGTTATTAGGGGCATTAGGGGAGAGAGCAGAAAAATCCAAGTGTGAGCTGAATTTTAAAAGCCATGCGGGAGGTTACCCAGTTAGGGGAAAGAAAAAGTATAATGTGATGTGACTGAGGAGGGATTGGTTTCCTGGCAGAGAAACAGTGATTATCAAGGCCCTGTAGCTGGACAGGGTAGGGCATATTGTCTCCTATGGGAATCGTCGGTGCCACAGAGAGAAAATGAAAAACGTCTACAAGAGATGTGGTAATAGTAACAATGTGCACTAAACACTGTGTTCTACATATGGGTCTCAAATGCTTTATTTTATTATTTATTTATTTATTTATTTATTTATTTATTTATTTTTGGCTGTGTTGGGTCTTCATTGCTGCGTGCGGGCTTTTCTCTAGTTGCAGCGAGCGGGGGCTACTCTTTGTTGCGGTGCGCAGGCTTCTCATTGCGGTGGCTTCTCTTGTTGCAAAGCTCGGGCTCTAGGCGCGTGGGCTTCAGTAGCTGTGGTGTGCAGGCTTAGTGGTTGTGGCTTGTGGGCTCTAGAGGCGCAGGCTCAGTAACTGTGGAGTACAGGCTTAGTTGCTCCACGGCATGTGGGATCTTCCCGGACCAGGGATGGAACCCAAGTCCCCTGCATTGGCAGGAGAATTCTTAACCACTGCACCACCAGGGAAGTCCCTCAAATGCTTTATAAATGACTATATTTCCTTCTCACACTAAGTGTATGAGAGAAGTAATATTATCCATATTTATACATGTGGAATAAAGGGAGGTTAAGCAACATGCCTGGGGTAAGAGAGACATGAAGTGTCAAAACTAGGGTAAACCCAGATGAGTGACAGTTTGCAGTGCTCTTCTTTACCACTAGGCTAACCTGCTCTCTCTTTAGTAGGAAGTAGTATCCCTTAGAGAAGCAGACAACACAAGGGTGACAAGCATCCTTCTCACACCCAAGCCTGCATGGATGTATGACTCCCAAGAGGACTATGAATCTTAAAAATAGGCTTTAACCCTACGAATGTTGTCATTCATTGAAAATCTATGATAAATGAGACAGCTTTTGCAGCAACATGGATGGACCTAGAGATCATCATACTAAGTGAAGTCAGAAAGAGAAAGACAAATATTGCTTATATGCGGAATCTAAAATATGATACAAATGAACCTATCTAAGAAACAGAAAGAAACAATCACAGACATAGAGAACAGACCTGTGGTTGCTAGGGTCGGGGGTGGGGTAGGGTTGGGAGTTTGGGGAGTCTGGAATTAGCAGATGCAAACTATTATCTATAGGATGGATAAACAACAAGGTCCTACTTATCCTACTTGCACAAGGAACTATATTCAATATCCTGTGATAAACCAAAATGGAAAAGAACATGAAAAATATATATATATATGTGTATACATATATATATATATATATAAAACTGAATCACTTTCCAGAACAGCAGAAATTAACACAATATTGTAAAACAACTGTATTTCAATAAAATTAAAATAAATAAATAAATGAGATGGCTTACATCCTCAAGAATCCTCCACCTACAATTCAGGTAACAGCCCACAGGAATCGGAATGGGTCGTCTTTTCTGATGGTATTAACAGTGTAAATGATAATGTCTTCCCTTTTGTCTTTGGTTACTGGAAAAAATAACTATCAAATTCCCTGTGGCTTGTAATTTGGATCTGTTTTTTCTTCATCTGGCTTTCTAGTCTTTATATTTTCTCTGCTCTCTTGTTTTTACAAATATAATATCATTTTGTATAGCATCTACTATGTGCCAGGTCCTAGGTCAGCAGGCTCTGCAGGAGGTACCAAGATGGATAATGCACAGTTCCTGTTCTGGGCTCCTTAAAGTCAGCAGGCTTTAAACGAGAAAGAGAGGACTCTTCATAAAAGGAAAACTAAAGGTGAGCTTCACGTCATTCAGAAAGCCAACGTATTGATGAGGAGGTCAAGCCTCAAAAGAGCTCAACAAGAGGGAACCAAGTAAAGTCAAAAGAGGGACATAAATGTGAGATGGCAAAGATGTGCTGGCATGAAAAGGAGAGCACGGATCTACGAAAGGAGACCCCCAACTGTCCATGATTGAGGAACTTGGTAACAAATCTGGATTTGAACGGCCTGCTTAATGATTCCAGGCACCCCAGCCTCTGTGGGCCAATCTCCTTACCTTCATGCATCTCGATTCCACTAGGGGGATAAAAGAACTAATTATAGTTTTGATCAAATACTTTGAGGTACACAAATGAAAGGCACTACTAAAAACAAACCATCACAATGGAAAAGCACTTCTAACAACTAGTGCACCTAAGTGTTCACCTTCATTAGTGTGGGGTATAGACAGGAGTCCCCAGGTCCATTTTTTGCTCTTAAGCAATCTCTGTAGCATGCAGGCATACACATACTACAAGGCCACCCACTCAGCACGCATGCACACGTGCAGAGACCCAGACACACATAAGCCACCAAAAGGGGTGTAATCAGTATGTAAGGAGAAATGCTGAAGTGTGCATGGAGTAAGCAGCTCAGCTTGTTCATTTTTAGAACTTAGAAGCTTTCCAAGTTCTACGTGCTGTACAACACACAGAATTGAGACACTGGAAATAGCCCCAAAGGTGGAGGGTATTATAGAGACAAAAAAAAATCTGTTTATCTTTTCTCTGTTAAAAGTTCTCATCATGTGCTTTATCTGACCGGTCTTTCCGCTAACTTTATCTACTTGAAAAGTCCCAAAGAGGTGTCTAGAAGGGTCTCTGCAGCAGAAGAGCCTGGGGTGGGGATTCCCAGGCTTTGCTGAGAGTCAGGCTTCCACAGCTGGGAACGCCCTACCAACCTCACCAATATCTACCCATCCTCTGATCTCATGTAGTTGTTACTTTATCAGAGAACGAACGTACTGGCCACCTAGATAGGTCAGTTTCCTTCTGAAATTCTCCCTTAATACTCTCTGTACACTCCTTGAAAGTTCATCAGAACTGTCAAATAACTGTTCAACTGTTTGTTAAACGTCTTTCTCTGACACTGGAATGTAAGATTCCAAAAGATAGCGCCTGTGTCTGTCTTATTCACCGCTATCACCCCAGAGCATAGCACATTCATTCATTCTTAAGTGAATGAAAAAATGAATTATTGTGATTTCAGTCTTCAGCTTCTGGAATCCAGCCCCACTTTCTCTCCTGGATCCTGCTCTACACTAAGTCATTTTGACAGTTACCTGTGGTTCAGGGTAAGACTAATAACTTTGTAACTGAGGTAGTGAAGACAGGGCTGAGTCAAACTATTTACATATATTGACAATGAACTAACCCACATATGGCACGTACGGCATGTGGTTCATAGCACAGGCTACCATCCCCAGCTACATAAGTCCAATGCACATTATAACATGCTCTCCTCATTCCTATTGCCTGCCCCATGCAGGCATTCACCGTCTCTTACCAGGACTAATATTTAGTGAGGAACTGTTATGTACCAAGCACTAGATATTATATAATTTTAGTCACAAAACAAGTTTGCAATGTTTGTATTCCCATCTAACAGATAAGAAAAATGAGATTCAGAAAAGTTAAAAAATTTGCCCAAGGGCAGTAAAGAGAGGAGTGGGCGTGAACCCAGCTCTATCTGAATCTGAAGGCCATGCTCTGGTGATGCCCCCCGACTCCCAACCCCCATCTCTCATTCTTACAACAGGGCCGTGGGGAAGGTGGGCACACCCTGACTGGCTGGATTCAAATTCCAACTCTGCCATTTACTGTCTGTGGCGCTTGGGCAAGTTATTTAGGATTTCTGGCTTTCAATTAATTCCTCATTTGTAAAATGGATATTATTAGCACTGCTCCTCTAATGGGAATTGTTTCAAGGATTAAATGAGTTAGTGTATATTGTATTAAGTACTAAGAACAATGCTTGGCACATATAAGCAATCAATGATAGCCATCTTTATTTTTGACTCTGGCTGTTGTTGTTGTTATTACTGTTACTAATATTACCTTCTATGCTACCAATCATTCCACTGAATTGCCCTCCCTTTGGGAAGGAGGAATCAAATGTGCCTGGAGCAGCGTGTCCCCTGATTTCTCCCAGTAACCGAAGATGAAAAGATGTTTCCTTTTTTTTTTTGGTCCAATTTCAGCAAACATTCAATGAGCCCATTAACTATGGGCAAAGCACTCTACCAGAAGCTACCGGGAGAAAGCTGCTTCCTTACTCTTCAAAGAGAGACGGAGACTGGTTGAAAGCTTCACCCACAGGAATTCAGTAAGTGAGACAGAAATAGAAACTCAATCAAGCAGGGCTTAAGATGGATCCTTCTAGTAAGCAAATCCCATCCTGTTACTTTGCTATTTAACTTCTGGCTTCCACACTGGCTCTAGCAGTGGTGTGAGGCCGGGGCCGGTACTGACAGCCTCCCGCCCCTTGTAAAAAACAACCCGCCTTGTATCTCTTCTATCTAATGGGTTTTTGCTTAAGACTCTTTGCTCTCAGG
This sequence comes from Balaenoptera ricei, assembly GCF_028023285.1. Taxonomy (NCBI): domain Eukaryota; kingdom Metazoa; phylum Chordata; class Mammalia; order Artiodactyla; family Balaenopteridae; genus Balaenoptera; species Balaenoptera ricei. The sequence goes on from NC_082642.1 coordinate 66,035,425, forward strand.
GTTCTATTGGGAAAATTAAAAAGTTTGAAAACCTTGTAATGAATTCCCTCATGACCTGACCCTAACTTGTCCAGATTCCCCTTGTATCACTCTCTCCTCAGCACATTTTTTATACTAAAACTAAACTATGTGATAGTTTCCAGAACATGTTCCACCTCTCTCAGCCTCCATGCCTTGGCACAGACTGTTTTCTTGGCCAGGAACGTTCTAGTCTGATTGTCCTCCTGGGCTTAATTACTACCCCTCACTGTCACATCAAACCGTATATGTAACTTTATTTATGACTTGTACGACTTTATTATAAAATGGATTAGCTTTACTTACAAATATTTAGAGCAAGGTTGTATTATTGTCAGCTCCCCTTCAGGCAAAGAACCAATTTGTCATTTTTGAATTTCAAGTGTCTGTCATAAAGTAGGTGTTTAGTAAATGTTTATCAAATAAATTAATTAAACACTAAATATCCTTCTATGTTAACTGAAGATCTATGGCAGTGTGAGAAACAGGGTGGACTTAAAAAATAGAACTGAAATACTCAGGTTGAAATATTCACTCCACCATTTACATGTTACATTGAGCAAGATACTTAATATGCCTGGTTTTCTCATCTCTATAACGGACCTACTAATGGAGTCTGGTGGTTGTTAAGGGCATTCAGTGAATCAATATATAGAAAGTATTGTAAAGAGTTCTGGCACATAATAATCACTCCATCAATGTTAGCTACCATTATTATTTCAGGCTGAAATATAAAAAATGTAACTAGAGAGGCACTTTACTTAAGGACTAAGTCAGTTTTAAATACATCTACTAAAATGATTTGATCTTACAGTAATACATTGAATTCTCTTGTTTTTCCCTGCCCAGCATCTATCCTACCCTTTGCTTTAACAGTTCTTAGGTTTTTGTTTGAGGAATCCTTTCCAACTCTCAGTCCCTGTGGTAGGTTCCAGGGCCAGGCACCCAACCCAGATGTGGCTGGAGAGAAACAGGGTTTGGTTGTCGGATGGTGAGGTGACCCAAGCTGGGCCACTGATGTTCACACTGGCACTCTTGCTGGGACTAAGGGTAATGAAGTAATTAGAACATGAGCCTGGAGCTGCTGGTAGAAAGAAAGCAGAGCCCAGAGATGGAGAGATACAAAATTCTTAATCAGTCATGTGACTGCCTAGATCTTGCTGAGCCTTTTTTTGTTTTTTCTTTTTTTAAAAAATATACAGAAGACAATAAATTCTGTTTTCAGCTTCATCTAGTCTGAGTGGGGCTTTGGTACTACAACCCAAAGTGTCCTGGGTAATGATCACAACCAGTCATTGTGAAGATGAAAGCCTATGACAGTAAGTTATTATCTTATTAAGTCCTACATGGGCTTCAAGGTATCATTGTAAAGGGACTAGTTTACATCAGGAATTTTGGTTCAAATGAAGATGGGTATTATTTGCAGGATTATCAAAGAATCATGGTCTCTTCATACTTGGTAACCAGAAAGCAGTAAATACAAGTCCCTAGAAAAGTGCTCCTCTGACTTTGGTGTGCATGAAGCTCCTTGAGGAGCTTGTAGAAAAGGCAGGTTCTTCCACCCAGAAATTCTGCAGCAAGCCCAGGAATCTGCCTTTCGGATGAACACCCCAGGGGTGCTGACAGCCCGCAAATGCTGGCTGTCCACCTTGAGGAACACTACCCGAGAGGGTCCAGTTTTGTTTAGATGATTAAAGTACACAAATCCAGCTGGGAAGAAATCCCCAGAAAGCGACAAAATGCAGAAATTCTCATAATTACTTCAGAAACTAAAAGAACTTCAAAGACTGAGTCTGAGTTTAAGCCCTAATTCTGAAGCAAATATTAGCAAATTTGGAAGTGTCTCAGCTCTAAAACAGAAGAACATAAGCATTATATCCAGTTTTCTCTATGGTTATTTTCTTCTAAAAAAGGAAATGGTATAGAAAGAAAACAATAATTTAAAAATTGATTTCAAGCTTATAGTTTTATCAAATTCATTACGATAAACTACAGTAACTTCGCAGTAGATCACTGCAAACAATTAACAAAGATGACCTTTGAGAATTCATCTCAGAGCAGCTATAATGAGCACAATTATAATAATTGGTAAGAAGCTTTTGCAGCGTTCCATAATACACAAAAGACAACATGACAAAATGAAATAGATTGTTTTCTGAGGATAGCACACGAGTTTCACAAAGGAAATTTTATGTTGACTGTGATGTGTAAGGGGGTGATACAAAAGTCATTTGATGCTGGATCATACACCATGGGAAATAAGAAAACCATTTCCTGATGTGTATCCATGTTTGCCTTTGTTAGGGGTCAGTGGTTACATAATGGTCAATGATGTGTCTAAATCAAGGAACTATCCAGCCCTTTCAACAGAGGTTCCCCCGAGAGAATTAAGCCTAAATACTATAAAGCATCCATTGTATGCAATAGATTGACTCTCCTATGCATTGAAAATGGTGCTAGCTCTGTACCATGCTGGGGAGAATTGAGAAAATAGACTCTAAATCATTTTCTGTAGGTCTCAGTTGCCTTGTGAAACCCAGTTTAGAGAGGCCAACTGACACTGCTTAAACTGAAAATACATACTCTGGGATAAATTGCTGTGCAACTTTTTTGATTCCAAGCAAGGTGGTCTAGAAATAGTAAATGATTCTTTGAACAATTTAAAATCTCACAAACAGAACCAGAAAAAGTGATATTCAGTGCTCTCAAGTCATACTTTGTGCATCAATATACAGCTTTGTACGCTGAGATTAATGACGTCAGTGGAACTCAACTGTAGTTCTGCAGACCCACACAACAGAACTTTACAGCATTAATGTCTTGGGCTCCATCCACATCCATTAGTTGTTCAACTGCCAAGTGCATCACATTATGTGGAGATCCTATTCAATTCAAGGAAAATACAGTAGTATGACTTTAGCAGAATTGCAAAATAAATTCTGACTTGTTTTGTGCTGGGAGCTTTGTAAAAGATTTACACATTTCTAATGGGTTTCTATGTAGAGACTGATAGTAACTGACCTTGATTTTTGTGTCAGACCCTGCTAATTAACAATACAAGTATCCATTCTCTCTTCATTCCTGACTAATAATAGAACCCAAATTAACTGGACAGGTTGGTAGAATGAAAGACCACATTTCCCAGCTTCCTTGCAGCTAGGTAGCCAATGACTGCAGAAGTAAATAGAAACGTTGTATGCGAGTAGAAAAAATTTCACTGGAAGAGGCTGTCTTCTGTACACTCTGCTCCCACCTACTCCCCCCCTCCCCGCACTGCTTTTTTTTTTGCCTGCCAAAGAATGTGATCAATGGAAATCCAACAGTTACCTTAAATCACAGAACTGACCTTAAGTGTGGAAGCCACGAGTCAGAATGATGGAGCAGAAAGATTAAAACACCCTCCTACTCCATCACATTGCTGTTACACATCCCTGGACTGTCGCCCCTAGACTCCTTTAACGTAAGAGAGCATAACACTTCCATCATACTTAAGCCTCTGTTATTTTGAGTTTTCTCCTGCAAGTGGCAGAACCTAAACCTTATTAATATAATCTGCATGTATTTTCTTACTCAGTAAAGGCCAGGTGAATTAATAAACTAATTGGGATGAAATATTTGAACTGGTTTGCAAGCTCTGAAATTTGAATAATGCATTTAGGACAAATAAAAGGAAGGATTACTTTATCTAAGTTCTTCTAAACATATGAGAACAAAATTTTTTCTTGTTAAAAATGCATATAAGTTTTAAAATGCATAGAACTTAAAAAGGAATTCAGATAAATAATAAGTAAGGAAAGGAAGACAGTACAATGTGTGGTATAAATGAAAATTAGTGAAATTAGTATCATGGTTAATAGTGTAGCATATAATGTATACTTATCAAAGGTAGCAAACTGGACCAGCGAAGGTATGGACTGAAGTCTGACCTACGGACATACTGTGTGTTTTTCTTATTTGTATACTGGTTCTTGATACCTTTGTATCAAGACCCATTCATTCTACATCTCTTTACATTAAATAATCCACTTCTGGGCCAAATGGAAGACTTTGGTCTTTTAGCTTTTGTGTACAGCTGACAGACATCTTAGAAAAATCCCTGGGGACAACAGAAAATCATTAACATGCTTTTGATTTCCAATAAGTCCTTTCAAGTCTGATTTTTGCTCTGTACTCTAGAAAAGGCATTAAAATATTTTAAATAGACCTAGCAAAAAGGATTGAAAGCATAAGATTGTAGTTAAAATAAATTCTATTCCTTAGATTGCTTTTGATCATCCAGGCAGAAATTTTGTTTCAGTGTTGCTCTATAATAATAAGTATTTGTAGTTAGTGTGATTATTTGGTCTATAACATTTGGGGGAGGAAAATATTCATGTTACACATCCTACTAGGATTTTAGAGTTATCCAAACTCTTGTCTACTCCAGTGTTAGGTGGACTTTGGGGAAAACTGTTAAGACCCACCTCTTCCGTGTAATCTCAGTATTATTCTCTTAATACCTTCAAATCCTTGTTCTGTCTTCATCTGCAAATGTCCTTGGCTGTGTTTATGTAAATTATTGGCACACATGTTCTTCACTCTCACTACATAAGGCAGTGTGTAGGTATATAGTTTAATTAGAGTGATTTACCCATGGTCATCTTGGTCAGCTGCTGAATACTCCTAATTTTTATGTTAAGCACAAGTGGGGAAAGGTCTTAGATGTCTAAAAAAATTCTATTTCCAAAAAATGATTTTTCTCTGTCACTAACCTCTCTATTACAAATATATAACTTTGAGATGGCAAGATAATGATACATTACCCCTGTGACATCCATAACCTTGATGGCTGCAAGCTGGCCCGTTTTGACATGACGACCCTGTAAAAAAGTTTTTAAAAATAATTCAGTTCTGATGAGCAATATTAACATTAGATTTCAACTGTAAAGAACAATTACGTAGATCAATGTTACAGAGTGCCAATGGGGAAGACAGACAGACACACACACAGAAATCTTAAATGCTTTGAAGATCAATCTCTATTTAATGTTTATTTTGTAAAACATCTCCATCACTTTGTCTGTTGGGTTTGTTTTCACAGTGGTTGTCAAGTTAAATAAAAGAGACAATGTCGAATAATTTGGTTTTACCTCTTCTTCAAGGTGTTAGATAAGGGATTGAGTGAGAGGAGGATTTACATGGAAGGGGAGCTAGATCTGGGTGGAGGAGACATAAGCATCTCCTCTATTGGAAAACACTTGGTATGTGCAGAAACTTTAGTTTCCTTGATTATTAAAATATCTTGTAACAGTCTCAACTGGATATGATTCTGCTACTCTTCACTTCAGACTATTAATTTATCTTCATCTTAAAAGGGGGCCTAAAACAAAACAGATAGCAATCAATCCGAATTTGTGATCAAAGAGACTGTATTGAGCATAAGGAACTGCTTCCCCAGAGTAGGTATCCCTGGTCTTTGCAACCACAGTGAAGCACCAACCACAAGGAACTGGAAGAGAACAGGGTGTGGTGAGGGGGCAGTCCCAAAGAGGAGCTTTCTCTGCACTTGCTCCTTGAGAAACATAAAGTCTACATCTGACTCTCAGACAGTAGCAAAGATGGTCAACATCCATTACTTCTAAATGCATTTTCTATGTGGCTTCTACAATACATTTTACCTACCATTGCTATTATGCAGTATAATATACCTTCCAAGATCAGCTAGATTCAAATCCCAGCCGCATGACCTTAGGCAAATCCCTTAACCTTCTAGGCCTCAGTTTCCTCGTCTGAAAAATGGAAATAATGATAGTACCTAACTCATAGTATTGCAAGGAGGATTGAATGAGATAATGTATATAAAGTGCTTGACAGTACCTGGCACAGAATAGCTGTCAGCAGATGCTGGCTATAATTATTTATAGTCCTGTCTCGTGATTAATTTTAAGTGTTGTCTTCCCTCTTAAGCTATATGTTTCATGAAGGAAGGGACCGTGTCTCATCATTGTATTTCCAGTGCCTGTTATAGTGGGTGCCTAGCCCGTAGATGGGGCGGCATGTTTATGGATGAACAACAACAGCAGGTAGTGGAGTCATGTCCACTTGAAGCTGGAGGAGATAGCTTTGGTGCTGCCTGCCCCTTTTCTTCTCATATATCTCAGCTTTGTGTATGGATCTACCTGATTCTGAGAGTGCTTCCTTCACCTTTCAACCTCCATTCTGCTCCCTCCTTTTCCTCCTCACTCAGAAAAGAGCACAAAGAAGAAGACATCAAATCAGTAACCTAATAGGGTCACAGGCGTACTTCAACTTTCAAGAAATTGAGGGAGGGGGCTGAAGCATTACCACACCAAGAGCCCTGGACCGGAATTCCAGAGGGCTGGTTCTGCCCATGACCAGCTGGTTCACTGGGAGCAAGTTATGTAACCCATCTGGACCCTGGTTTCCTCATCTGCAAAATGTGGGTAGCCTGGGCTCAGTGGTCGGAGGTGGGGGAAGTAGGTGTCACTGTCAACACCACCCCAAGGAAATTTAGGAAAATTAGTTGGAAATTTAGTTTTCACAATGACTGAGTGGGGAGAGTAGTATTACTGCCACTTAGTGCCCAGGGGCCAGCAATACTAACTTCCTGCAGAGCCTGGGTCAATCTTGCACAAAGGTGAAGTAGCTACAGCACCCTCTGTTGATAGACACTGAATGACCTCCAGGGTTGTCCAGGTCCCAGTAAGTCTGCGATACTGTAATGGTGACCTTAACAAAGGAGTCATTAGCTTCTCTTCGAGAATAGAAAATCTTTACAGTAAGGGCCACAAATCATACCTTAAACAATGGGTATTTCTCTACTAAAGCACTAAAGGAGTGTAGGGGACTGCAGACAAATACAGAGGGTCTGGCTGATGTCACACAGCTGATTCACCTTGAAATTCTTTTAATGGTGCCACGCAGCCAGGAAAGGGGAACACCTGGGTATGTCTTGAGGGGACCTTTAAGAACTGACCCCCTGTCTGCCACGCCACCTTGGTGGGCTCCCACCTGCTCTTACGCTGTGGTCCCTGACACTAAACTGCATTCTCTAAACGTATTGCATTGTTTCTTGACTCCCTGATGGTGTGTTTTCTTGGCCTGGAATGCCCTTCACTCCCAACTCCCCAGTAAGCTTACTCACTTTGTAGATTCACCCCTGGCCTCTGTGCTAGTAATGAACATTCCATGTTTCTACTACAGCACTGAGCCCAAAGGACCATTAATCACCCCCCCCCCCCACCCTTTGCTGGTCTCCTTCCCTCTCTCCTGTGCTTCCCCTCTAGTTCCATTTGCAGCAGAACCTTTTCCCACCAAAAATCTTGAAAGGCATCTAACCTCCTTGTTCAAGCAGGGGTTTGAGCAGCCTCCTAACTGCCCCGGGGAGCTCCTGAAGTCACCTCAGCCAACACAGTTTGAGAAATGTTACACTCTATTTTTAACTCCTTAAGTGACAGGGAATCTTCTTTGAGCGAATAATTTGTTACAAGGACATGTCAACACCTAGTTCTTTCCATCAGCAGCCAGGGAGGGAGTGGACAGGATACAATCCACTTTACATTTCAAATGTAAATGGTATCAGGCGTTGAGCAGCTCTTGGTTTGAAATAAATAAATTAAACAGCTGTGACTTTTTTGAACTTAAGACACAGGGTTGTTTTTGTTTTTGTTTTAGCAACCACTTATGACATAACACTAGAAAAGAAAACAACCTACTTCTCCTCCATTTTTAAATTTCCCTTCCAAGCTGAAATAACCGTTCTCGATGGGTCTGACAGATGACTGAATAATACACCTTTGGGATGGCAGTTTGGGCTTAAATGAGATCCTGGAGGCGGAACAATTAGCAGCCTCAGCTCAGTCCCAAGCAAAGGCGTCCTGTGCTCTGGAACAGGAAGGCTGCTGAGCTGTCATCCTTTGATGGGGGAGCCACAAAGGAAGCTGCCCAGCGTGAGTTGCCTTTTGCATCACTAGAGAATGCCAAACCAAATTAGGATCCAGATGAAGGCAGACTTTGAGGGAATGGCTAGGAATCAGCTGACCTAAAGACCACTAGAAACCTGAGGCACATCATTGTTCAGACAGTGTTTAAAGAGACAACTTCATAAAGTCACAAATAAATTGAGTAGGAATAGCCCCTAAGGTGCCTAATCTAATCCTTCTTTTAGAGATGAGGCCAATATCTCACAACTAATGGGGACCTAAACCCAGGACACTTTCTCACCTGTTCCAGTTCTGCCTTCCAGCTCCTGAATTAGAAATTCTTATTTTATTTTATTTATATTTTTATATAGCAGGTTCTTATTAGTCATCAGTTTTGTACACATCAGTGTATACATGTCAATCCCAATCGCCCATGAATTAGAAACTCTTATCACTAAAATTTAAACAATTTTTTTAAACAAACCTTTTCATACTTCACTTAACTTGAATTAAACATGAACCATTCGTCTCTGTTTCATGTAGGATTTAATTTTTTTTTTTTTATTTGAGGGCAATGGGGAGGATGTTATTACAAGAGAATTTTGAGGTAAAAATTCAATACTACTCCTAATTTTAACTTATTTCCACTTAAAGAGAAATTAAAAATATAATCATAGACTCTAGTTTGGATCTAAACTACATAGTCAACCAAGGAGTAAAAATGATATTCTGAGGGAAAAGAAACTTTAAAGGAGACAAAGAGTTAAAATTTTTTATCCACGAAAATTATGGAAAAATATCCCATCAGATTGCAATTGCTGAGTCATTTCTTAATAAAGAATGAAGTAAGATTTTTTTTTCTACTGAAATAACCAACAATAACAAAAATAACAGACTAAATCTAGAAAAACAAAATTGGTATTCCAGTGGGACCCAAAGCCTCAATCATGACCTCAAGCATAAAAAGGCCCTCTGAAAGAAAGGAAGAAAAAAACCCCGTCAAATCAAATCAGGGAAAGCAGAGGCTGTGGGGTCACTCGGCTGGTGTGAAGTTGAGTGTCGCTAAACCGGAGTTCCTCTGCCGAGTTTATGATTAAGCTTTCTATTCCCTTTCTAGTTCTACAGCTGTTCGCCTCAAGACTGAGGAGTATCAAAGAAAAGAGGGGATTGAAACTAAGCAGGACCCTGTGGGGCCCTCCTGGGTACAAAAGCCCCTTAGTGTCTCCCATTTCTTGTTTGTAGAAAAAGGCTTTTTTCTCCCAGGCCTTCCCTGAGTTCCAAAGAGCAGGGTCAAGAAGTTAATGATTAGGACAATAGAGTCACGGGACACCTAGTTCCTCCCAAAGGGGGATAGATAACAATCTGATGCATACCTTTGAGTTGTTCTCTGGAAACTAAGACCCCCACCCAAGTGGAGGATGGTGACTGCAGGCTGACCACAAGCATGCAGACCCCAGACTGGTTGGAACCAGAAGGTTGAGTTTCAGAAACACCACCCTGTAACCTCACCAGGAGCTCATCAGAAGAAGGTCCACAAGCTGGTCACATATCCTACGACCCTCTCTAACACTGTCTTTAAAAACACTTGCCTGAAAGCCATCGGGGAGTTTGGGTCTTTTGAACATGAACCACCCATTCTCCTTGCTGGGCCCCTGCAATAAACCCTTCTCTGCTCCAAACTCTTGACATTTTGATCTGTTTGGCCTCACTGTGCATCAGGCACATGAACTGGGGTTGGACAACAGGTGGGCATACTCCATTCCAGTGCTTAGACAGATTTACACACACACTCTGCTCCTCTTCTTTTTTTTCTTCTACCTCACGTTTGAAGATTATAGTAGCTTCAAGGATTATAGTACCTTTAGCCCTCTGTATCCACAGGTTCCACACTCATACGTTCAACCCAACTCAGACAGAAAATACTCAGGGAAAAAAATTCTGGAAAGTTCCAAAAAGCAAAACTTTTGCATGCCAGCAACTATTTACATAGCATTTACATTGTATTAGGTATTATAAGTAATCTAGAGATGATTTAAACTATACGGGAGAATGTGTATAGGTTATATGCAAATACTATGCTATTTTATATAAAGGACTTGAGCATCCACAGATTTTGGTATCCAAGTGGGGTCCTGGAACCAATACCCAGCCCTGACCCCCACCCCACCACAGATACCAAGGGACTATGTTGCCCCTTTACCTACTCCCTAAAATAAGTACAAGAGAAAAACAATGGTTTTGTCTGAAATAGCCATGCAAGCCTGGGCTCTGCTATTGCTGTTATTTTCTAAGGAACAGCAAGATGGCTTTAGAACTGCTAGCTTGAGGCAAGCCTGGAAGAGAGAGTCCTTTCATTTCTAGGTCACTGAAATACATTTGTTTCCAGTGGAGCACATGAGCAAACCAGGGTTGTGGAAAATGCAGACACTCCACCCACCGTCTCCATTCCTCCTTATCCAAGGACTCACACAGGTAGTGTTTCTAGCTCTTTGTGCTTAGCTTAGATTTGATCTCACCTTTATTGAGGAAGAGTTCTTCAATTTCTTTTTTTTTTTTTTTTTTTTTTTAAATATTTTTATTTATTAATTTGGTTGCACCGGGTCTTATTTATTTATTTATTTATATTTATTTTTGGCTGTGTCAGGTCTTCGTTTCTGTGCGAGGGCTTTCTCCAGTTGCGGCAAGCGGGGGCCACTCATCATCGCGGTGCGTGGGCCCCTTCACTATCGCGGCCTCTCCTGTTGTGGAGAACAGGCTCCAGACGCGCAGGCTCAGTAGCTGTGGCTCACGGGCCCAGTTGCTCCGCGGCATGTGGGATCCTCCCAGACCAGGGCTCGAACCCGTGTCCCCTGCATTAGCAGGCAGATTCTCAACCACTGCGCCACGAGGGAAGCCCTCAATTTCTTGATTGCAAGCAAATGCCCTTAACTGTGTGTTTTCACAGCATCCTACACTAAACTACTGATCGTAATCCAATACTGTGATTTTCAAAATGTGCACCATAAGAACCATGAAAATAAATCAAATGAAATAGAAAAAAAAAATCACAGTGTAGAACATGTAATAATGGCAGCTGTTGTTTCACGGATCAACTGTTACATCGATCACCTATCTGTCATTGATACTGTAGAGTACCACCCCGATTCTCCTTTCAAGACTGAAGTATCTGAGAGGTCTCAACCAAGGCCCTCTCTGGGAATTGCCCTCAGCCCAAGGTCATGTTCCATCCTGGAGACAACCAAATCCAATTTCTGGTTGATACAGAAGTATAAAGGCTCAGGCCTTTAGTCTTAGAGTTGGGCAATTCTGAAGAGCCCGCTTAGCTCCTGACCTCTCCTCGGGATGGGTGAGGTCTTTGTTGAGACTGTATTACAGTTAAACTTCTTCCTCTACACAATGCTACTTTCTTCACAGGTGTAGGTCCTACAATCCCCAGTAAAATTCCTACATATAAATCATCTCAGGATCTGTTCCTGGGGAAACTCCATCTAAGACAATTGGTACCAGGAATGGCCTGAGGAGACAGGCTCTCAGAGTAGCTGTCAATAAGGCTCTCATCACTGGTGGCAGGTGGCTCACTGATAGCCCCTGGCATGCTGTAGCAGTGTCACTGTCGACACGTTCACTAGTGCGGAACTGAAGTAGGATACAGGTGCCAGGGAACACACTGGTGAGTCCAATATTTCGGACTTTTGCGATGTCCTGAGGAAACAGTAGTTTAAAAAAGTAGAATCAGATGGCTTTTGCTGAGACTTCTAGCGATAGACAGTGGAAAGCTACAGTGATTGATCAGCTGAAGACAATGTGTGAAAATCATAAGGGAGATCAGGTTAAATTCCAAGGCCTGTGCAGTATCTTCAATCAAGATGGGAACATCGGGACTTCCCTGGTGGTCCAGTGGTTAAGGCTCTGCACTCCCAATGCAGGGGGCACAGGTTCAATCCCTGGTCAGGGAACTAAGATCCTGCATGCCTCACGGCACGGCCAAAAGAAAAAAAAAAGGATGGGAACATCACTTCTGTAGATGCAGAGGATTCCAGGGATGAGAGGTTTTAAGCTTTTAAGTGCATCAACTTGGACGTCTCCATTCCAAGTTTCAGAGCTCATCCCTTCCCAATCAGACTTGAATTGAGGATTCAACTTTTGCTTTATCCTAATAATTAATTCCTGGATCTGGTCCTCAGCTTTTTCCACCCTCATGCTGCAGAAGATAAGAGTCTTTTTATATTCTACCCATTTTTTTTTTTTTTTTTGGTAAATGGACAACAGCAGCAGTCAAGCCTGAGAAAGGCGTGTTGAGCAGGAGATTGGACTTCTCAGGAATAAATATGTGCGTCACCCCAACAAGATTGCCATATAGACCAGCAAAGATGCTAAACAAGGTGGGGGAGATTAAAACGGGTAGCAGAGGAGGGATATGATGAGCAACAGGTACAACCATTAGACACGATGTAATAGTGGGGGCTTTCTTCCCACAACTTTGCCTGGGAAAAGAGACCAGCCAGAATCCCAGAGGAAGTGTTTCCAGAACTTATTATGCAAAGCAGATGGATCCAAGCATCATAAGGAATTGACTGTAGTGGATGCTGTGGTGTTCTCCCCAGATCCCTCCTTCAGGACTGGGCTACTCTGAGTCTTTCTTCAGGAAATACGCTTAGTCAAAGAGAGCAGTTGGACCCAAGGTCATGCTCCTTGCCTAAGGTAATGCCCCTGACCTGGAGGCAGCAAACATTCAATGATTGGTTGATGTAGGAATACAAAAGCCTACATCATTTATGTCAAAGTGGGCCATCCCAGCTCCAGAGCTCCTTTTTGGGGGGATTGCCTGGGGCTTTGAAACTGCTGGTCAACTCCTTCCTCTGCCCAAATCTGTCTTCACTCTCTTATAGGTGTTGACCCTGAGAGTACCTCCCAAAACACTTCCTACAAACACATCTCTGCCCTGAGAATCTGTTTCCTAGGGAACTCAATCAAAGACTCATCTATCTATTTATCTATCATCCTTCTATCTTCCTACCTACCTACCTATCTGTATTCTCAGTGTTAGTGTAAAATAATATTTCTTACTATGGGGTGGAAGTTTTTAGAAAAACTCTGACCTAAAGGATGAATAGAAAAAACTAGGTCAAGCACTGGGAAATATATCCCAGATAAAGGGAACAACATGTTCAAAAGTCCTGTGGTGTAGTTGCTTGAGCATCTGAGTAACTGAAAGCAGTCCAGTATGGCTGGAGTAGACAGTACATATCTAGTGAGTCCATGCAGGGCCTCACAGGCCACTCTGAGGAGTTCTATCTTTATCTTAAGACCAATGGGCAGCCACTGAAGGGTTTGAAGCAAGAATGTAGGGTCATCAAGTTTTCATTTTGAAAAAATCACTTTGGATGCAGGGCAGGGAATAGAGGAAACTTGAAAAGATAATGGAAGAATAACACAGTACTGCTTGGTAATTCATTTGAGAGCTAATGGCAACTTGGACTAGGATGGAAATAATGGAGAAGGTGAGAGGTAGAGAGAGTCCAGAGATATTCAGGAGGTCAAATCAACAAGACTTGGGGATGGATGGGATATATATTTACCCCCATGTTTTCCAGAGTGCTTGACACAGCAGGGATTCAATAAACATTTGCGAAATAATGGACTGAATGAAGTAGTGACCTTTGAGGGTCGTATTCAGGTTCTTGGTCAATACCATCCATATGTCCACATCAGTTTCTTCCATTCCCCTCCCCTCCCCCCACCAACACACACACACACACACACACACACACACACACACACACACATTTTTATCCAGCCACAAAGTGTACAGGAGCAGATGAGGTGGGGTTGTAAGTAGGGATTACAATCATTTCACTGTTAAATAAATCAGAAGATGATTTTAGTGGATGAAGTTCCCTTAAACTCTATAGAGAGGCCAATTTACTTCCCCTCTGCAGAGATCACAGAGAAACTAGAAATTGGTCTTAGCTTTCCCTCTGAGAGTGAAGATGAACTCTGATTTTCCACTCACAGTTAAGATTAAAGCATAGTTAAGATACCTATCTGAACATCTTCAGGAATGCTACCATTCTTTGGTAGAACATGTCTTGAGGCAAAGAGGTAGACAAGACAACTTTATGAGAAGACTTTGTAAATCCTTATGATCAAGGAACAAGAATGTTCACAAAATATGCTTGGCACGGTGTCTGCTTCTAGAGTTTCCCCAGGTTAACGGGGCCTCTATTTTTCCTTGGCCTGCATGTGCCATTCATCTGAGGCTTAAAAAATCCTCCTGCCCACACAGACAGAGCTGTGATCCAGCCCTCACTGCTCCCAGACTGTGGCAAAGATGAAGCAAGGTATCCATACAGGACAGTTCCCAAGCAACAGCTCTCCATCTCAACGCCACTCACTGTGAATTCCTCTGCTTGGCACCTCCGAGAAGCAGAAAATTGATTGTTTTCAAGATTGTTCGGGGCTGGGCCAACTGAGAATTGCGGCTTGCTCACAGACACAGGGCAGGGAAGAAAAGACTGTGTCTCATTTTTCTTTGTCAGAAACTAGCATTCCTCTGTCTTCATGGCTGCCAGTTTGGCTCAGTTTATAAAAATCAAAATGGATGATTAAAAGAAAAAAATCGAACAGTCACAATTTTTAGCAGACAATAGTTAATGTATGCAGGGTCCGTGGCAGGGAGCCTGTTGCCTGTACCGAGGAAAGGCGTACACAGCTGAAGTGACAGCAGTGACGAGCAGACAGGCTGTGGGGTGAGGAGAGCTCAAAAAAGTAGCAGAACCAGTCTCTTGGCTATGGCCTTAAGCCAAGAACACACTGCCCAATAACCTCTCTCAACCCCCCAAATGAGCACAAAACAGAAGATCTTACTGGCTCTCATCTAATGTATGCCACAGAATTACCACAATCACATTTGTGGCTTTTGTACATTAACTTCTGGCAGGATAAAGCCCCCTAGATATGAGGGTTCAAAGGCTGGGCATAGAATATTTGCATGCAACCAGCTCCCGGGGCCTCCCCAGTAGTCTACCTCTTCCCACCCAGCATGACAGCCTTCCCTGTCCCCCAGGTCCAGGTGGCACGTGAGGATATGCATGGCACTTAAAAGCCCTGGTTCCTGGACACCAGTCTAGGATGAAGTCTTCACCCAACTTCAGTAAAAGGAGAAAAATAAGAACCTCATGACAAAGTTTTCCAGAAAGCCACAAGTATTCAACTTAAGCAGGCTTCTTAGGATTTTTGGCATTAAAATGTCCATTAATTACAGGTTCTCAATTGTTTAAAAGTAAAAGTAAACAACCCTATGTTGGTTCCCAATAGTTATTTTTGTTTTTCATTGGGGTGGCAGGGTGAGATTTTAGTGCTCTATGAAAGTTGAGAGTCAGGCACAGGTGTTTTAGAACACATGGGTACAGTATGGTAGAAACACTAGGAATCCCCTTAAGATACAAATATGGGCTGTTCTTGACGCTGTCCGTAAAAGGTTAAACGTAACAATGTATACGGTGCTCAACAGCTTACAATAAATAACCCATGTGAATGCTATGGAGACCAATTTCTCTTTCCTCGTTAGTCTCTAAGGCCACTGGACCTGAAGTCCATCAGGCAGGGCTCCTACACGCTAGAACCGAAAGTGAAAGCTCCTCAGAGCCTTGGGTCTGTTTAATCCTCTGACATCGTCAAGGACAGCATCTCACAAAGAGTAGGTGCTAAATCACACTGGGAAACATGAACTTTCTAGGACTAGTGGACCCTGTAAGCTGCCTCCAACCACAGTGAAGAGAGATTCCAGTGACCCATCACGGCTTCATCTGGGAGCAGCTTGATAGAACTGGGGGAAATGCCTACTTTAAGAGGGGCAGGAGGAGAGACTGTAAGAATGGCTCGCGGTCTGGGGACTGGAGGAAGACGCCACTTGGTCCGATGTGAGTATTTTGCTCAAGAAGGTTTCGCTTTTGCTCTTTCCCAAGTGTGAACGCCCACACCGGGCCGTGGAGTAATCCTGGATACCTGAGGACACCTTAGCGTTCTGCGTTTCAGAATCTCGCAGTTTACCTGAGGAAGAGAAAGGTATGACAGGAGAGAAGCAAGGCCCAGATGCTGCCCTGCTACAGTTCTTCCATCTCTGCCCCCGCTTTTCCTGAAAGAGTACTAACCCTAGGCAGGACAGATCCAACCTCTTGGGGAAGGGCAGCTCATTTTTTTAGATTTCCAATCAATAGCTCCCTCTCTACGGACTATTTTACGAGGCAACTCTGTCTTCCCCTGAGGACCTCTGGTAGATCCCACCTCCCAGCTGCAGATTAAGAAGATATATTGTGTCTTCCTTCCAGGCCTTGCATAGGTTTGTCAATTACAGCCCCCGCCCCTGTGGTCAGATTTACAACCACGTGGTCGGGAGTGGGCGGGGTTGGCGTTGCACCACGAGGCACCAACAGGCACGGGGGCAGAGATAAATAATAATAATAAAAAGACAGTACTGCATTTCATTTCACCTAATTTATGGCTTTCATAGGAAACAAACCAGTCCACCCACAGCGCCATCTGGGTCACTTAGAACGTCTGTGCAGCAGCAAGAGCGGTTCTGGAAGCTCAGAGCTGTGCGGAAAGAGAAAGGACCGCACCGAGGTGGAGAGAAAAACAAAGGCAAAGGACCACAGCGTTCCCAGACATCATTCTTGGGGCGGCAGGAACACAAATAGGGACCCATTTGACTCTTCATCAGGGCTGTTGGTGCATAAACCCTCTCCCACAGTGTCCTCCAACCTCCAGAAGTTTTAATTAAAACAAAGGAAGTGTCAGCAGAAGAAGCACTGGAATATAATTAGGGCCCACCAAATCTAAAGTAATACGGGGAAAAAAAGACTAGTAATAAGAGGGAAGCTTTCATGTTCTCACTGAATCCCTGCTCTGTTGCTGACACAAAAATCAATTTCAATAGGCTTTAGTTGTATCTGAGCAGGAACGCAGGCGACAGATGAAATGTAGCGAGCAATTTACTGGAGTCATAATGATTTCCATGAAAGGAAGGCTACAATGAGTGCTCTCAACCAAATGCTTCCTCTGTAAGAACTCTGCAAGAATATGTGTGTGTGCGCGTGCGCGCGTGTGCATATAGATGTAGATGGGGGTCAAGGGTGGGGATTTTTAATAGTTATCTATGCTTTAGCCTAAAAGAAAAAAAAAACCCTCTTTACCTCACACCTTTTAAGGGCCAATTTTAGCCCCACCCCAGGTGATACGTGTGGATGCCTGGAGACATTTTTTGACGGTCACCAGTGTTCAGTGCTGCTACCGATATCTAGTGGGTAGAGGCCAGAGACGGTAACCTTCTACAGTGTACAGGACATTTCCCACCCCCAACAAAGAATTATTGGGCTCCCATTGTCAACGGGGCCAAGACTGACAAACCCCGATGTAAAAGAATTTGACACTTAATAGGTGCTCAATGAATGCTGAATTCTGGTAAATGTCATAGCCCCCAGAGGCACTAAGGTTACAAAGATCAAAAGATAAGGCCCTGCCCTCTGGGATCTCCAGTGGAGGTGGGGAGGAGTGGAGATGTCACTCTTCTTTCTTTGCTTAGCAGTACTTACAAATGAGGGGCATATTTCTCAAATTCCAACATCCAAGGCCTTTTAGAACACAGGTAATACCCGATAGCCTGTGAAGCCACGCTCCGTCCGGCTTCTGTGTGTGTTAGGAGGCCAATTCTAAAATCTTCACTGTCTCCCAATGAAGCAGCATTTTCTAAATTTCAAAAAACAACTGATAAAGTAATATTGGGGCTAAATAAAATTTGGTTTATATTTAAAATTTGGACACAGAAGTATAATTTTTGCTAATTACATTAATTTTGGAAAGAATATCCTATTTTCATTTCTCAACAACGGTTAGATCTTCTCAACACTCCATAGTGTGTGTGTGTGTGTTCTTTCCCTCTTCTCCAATGTTTAGTTATAGTTTTTAACTATTGGCAGCTCAATTCAGGAATACATTATTTTGTTTGATTAAAACAGAATTCATGATGAAACTTGATGCTTAAATATAAAGGTCAACTATATAAGGATAAAGATATTTGCCTTTATCCAACATAGGTTCTTCAAATGAAGGGATGTAGGCATCTTGCAGTTGTTGTAAGTGATCTGTTTCCAAGAAATGAGGAAAGCAGATTTCCTTTTTTTAAAAGAAAGAATAAGATGAGCAACATTATTCTCTATTAATGACACCGTTCACCCATTTTAGGCAACTGGGGATTCAAGAGCTCAAGTTTCTTGAAAGTGGCCAAAGAAAAACATCCCAAATATGGATCCAGCACAGTGTATGAAATGGTTATGTCATTGTCATGGTTCCACATGCAACAGCAGAGGACCCAGATCTCTGCAAAGGCTAAAACCTCTCTCCTGCCAATGGATGTCTTCTGTGTCAGCAACACAGATTGCATTAGCAACTATGCTTTCCAAGCAAAGGCAAATCATTTTTTAGGTAGGAGGGCAAGAGGACAAAAATGACATTTGAAAACTGAAAGCCTTTTATAAATGCAGGAAGGCTCTTACATACTTATAATCTTTCAAAGTGGTGGTCAACACGGACTACAGCAATTTGTCAGCAAACGCATCCATCCCTGGGACGCAAGCTGCTGGGAGGAACTGCTCATGTGCCTCTCAGAAGCCTCCACCCTCCCTCCAGGACAATAATGCTGGGCGAAAGATGACGACACCTGAGAAAGAAAGAGGGCTCTTAAGTAAATATGATGTGCCGCAGGATCTGGGCAGGTCACTGACTAGTTAATAAGTGCATTGATTTGCAGCTAAATTTAGCTGCGATCCAACTGTGACCTGTCAGGTAGCTTCCTCTCAAGGAGGGTGAGGTTCCCCTGACTCCAGTGAAATTCTTCTCTCCCACCACAGTTTCATGCTTCCAGCCTAGACTGATCAGGGATTGTGAGAAGGACAAGGAGAGCATCTGGCTGACTTTTTGACCAATCTTCTCGTCTCAGGTAGGGATTTCACCTAGTCTCAGAGAAAATCACCAAACTGAGCAGGAGCTTTGAGCACCTGAGAGATGAGTATGGAAGTTAAGAGGAAAAGCTTTGGAGGAGGTGTGAGGAGCCCTTGTACGACTTTCCTGGGTCTAGAATTACTTTTGGTGGATAGTTTCCTTATCTGTGAATTGGGTATAAAATTATTCGCTCGCTAGGTTGTTGTGAGGATTCAATTAATATATATATACACTCGTGGTATAGTGCCTGGGTAAATGATGATGATATTTCAGTGTTGTCAGTGTTACTTAAAAGGTTCTGTTCTGCCCTCCTGCTGTCCGCCTCCCCCGGCCCCCTGACCCAGCCCTGGAACTTTACATTTCCTTCTTGCTCTACTTGCTTCAGATTTTGATTCAAAAGTCATCTTTTCTCAGGAGTCCTTCCCTGGCCATCCTATCTGAAAATTCAGCTCCACCCTAGCTCTTACTATCCTCGTCCCCTGCTTTATTGTCATCGAACAAATGATAAGTTTTATTATTTATTTTGTACATTGGGCAGCTCTCACTCCAGAATGGAGGTGTCTTGAGGGAAGACACTTCTCTTTGTCTTGTTCACTCTCTGTCTTCAGTGGCAGATCAGTGCCTGCACTCAATCAATACTGGCTGTAAGAATGAATCCCCAACCTTGGTGGCAACACTTGTCCAGGTCCCTCTATTCTCATAAAAAAATCCCAGCATCTCTTATTCGGAGGCATAACAACTGATAGAACAAGTACTGTCATCAAATGAGAAAACTGAGGCTCAGAGAAGCAAATTTTTTGCAGGTTGTATTTTCCATTCAGATTGGCCTTGAATAAAAGTAAACCAAGCAAAAATGTATTACTCCTTTTTAATTCTATTTAAAATTCTCGGGCTTCCTTGGTGGCGCAGTGGTTAAGAATCTGCCTGCCAATGCAGGGGACCTGGGTTCGAGCCCTGGTCCGGGAAGATCCCACATGCCGCGGAGCAACTAAGCCCGTGCGCCACAACTACTGAGCCTGCGCTCTAGAGCCCATGAGCCACAACTACTGAGCCCATGTGCCACAACTACTGAGCCCGCGCGCCTAGAGCCCGTGCTCCGCCAACAAGAGAAGCCACTGCAGTGAGAAGCCCATGCACCGCAACGAAGACCCAACGCAGCCAAAAATAAATAAATAAAATAAATAAATTTTAAAAAAAGAAAAACAATTTAAAAAAAATCTCCCTAACGCTAAAGGGTAAAGAATAGAACTATAAAATAAAATGCCTGACAATCAGAGTATATTTTGTCTTGGAAGATTTATTTGTGTAAACGTATATAATTGTTCTATTTAAATATTAGCAACACGGATTGAAAAGTTATATAATATAAGAGTATGGAAACATTACAAAGTATATAAGTGGAGGTGACTGCATCTCCAAATTATATTCCTGCTAGCAGCAGCCAACAGATCAACCTTACAGGTAGAAATTAAGGATGATGTTGTTTGTGCTTTTTGAACCAAAGAGGACACTGGATAAACTTTCCTTGACACACATGTGGAAAGATGGAGCTAGTATATTCACCTAAACCTGTAAGACCTCAATCAGCTAAGGTCACCTGCACAAAAGAATGAAGAATTGCCTTTCCTTCCTCCTCTTCCTCATTTCCAGTTGTGGAATAGGTGTAGGCATATGGCCAAAGATTCAAATATCAAATCTAATTTAAACCTAGTCGCCAGGACCTGATTTCTGTCACCTTGGGCCTTAGGTACTTGCCTACTAGCCAAAATATCAGTATCCATCTGCATTTCTTTGGTATTTAGCCCAGCAGTCTTGCATTTGCAACATTAATGATTTATTTCATCCATGGCTTCTGTCTTCAGTAAGGATGGTAAGAAAATCAAAATGGTGCTCATTTAAGCAAATAACTGAACTCATAGTTTTTATTATTAAAGTGTGACTTATGACATCTCAAGATCTCCTAACCAGAAAAATCTGTCTTAGATTTAGCAAACCATTAAATGATAGTATTTTAATGCCAGTAATAATACAATGTATTAATTTATTAATCATTGATGGACATTCAACAATTTACAGATGCGACCATTGAAAACTACATAAGAACTGTACATACTATGCTTAAAAGGCTTGTACACTTTTTAAAACATTATATTTCTGTTTTTACATGTTTTAATATTCACCTTTTCTCTTTGAGAAAAATACCTTTTAGAAAACAAACTCAGTATCGACGAAAAATCCTCGGAAGATAGTAAATGCAGTGGAACTGAAGGGTAACAGTATATACATTCTATTCAGAATTTGATCAGTTTCCAATTTTTCAATAAGGCTCTAGGCAAATCTCTTTTAACTTTTCATGCATTTTATAAAGAAGGGAAAGAGAAATACTTGCTGTGCCTGTTTTATAGGACAAAAATGCAAACAAGAGCAACCAGATAGAGTGAGTTCTTATGACTCAACTGACTGAGTCAACATTTCATTGTGTTGTTCATGATAACGTCCAATAGAGTTGTCTAACCTTGACAATTTCTGTTCAGGGGTTCACGACATATCACAAATACAATCAGTACAAGATTCCCTTATTAAGCAAAATAAGACCATAAAAAACTTTCCAAAAAGACATCATTTCTATAAATGGAAATGGATTGCAGCACACGTTGGAATGTGGTCAAGTTTTTACAAAGAAAGGTTTTATAAAGGAACTCTACTAATTTCGCATAAAATGGGCATAATAATTATAATAAGTTTAAAAAAAATCTTCTTACCCTAGTCACAGCCACATTGTTACACAACTCCAAGAAACACCAATCCCATTCTTTTCTATATAAATGGAAATTTCCTGGACTTGAACAACATGGCAGCCTGCAATTAAAATTTAAATTCACAGACTACTTACTGAGCACCTGTTATATGTATAAAGTGCTGTGTCAGTCTCTGAATGTCTGAGTCATAATAATCATAATTATTAAAATTATTAAAATTTCTTGCACTAATTTAAGTTCATTTTAATAGAGTTTACTCCTAAAAGAAGATTTATAAAAATATGGTTTTGTTTCCTGTTTGTTTCATTTTCAGAGGCTTCCTCAAGTCATAGCATCTTATTTTGGTGAAGACACCATTAAAAAGAAAATCTCTAATATATGTGGTCCTTACAGGACACAATAATTACCTTAAAGAAAAATAGCAAGAAAGAAATCCACCTTATCTCATTGAGAGAGAACTGTTTTTATTAGATCCAGAATATTCTTTTCTAATTTATTTTGCAAGGTCCTCCAAGGACAACCCTACTGCAGAAAAAAATTGAAGAGGATTGAGATTTGAGAGAGGCTGTCTTTTTTTTTTTTTTAATTAATTAATTAATTAATTAATTTTTGGCTGAGTTGGGTCTTCGTTGCTACGTGTGGGCTTCTCACTGAGGTGGCTTCTCTTGTTGCGAAGCACAGGCTCTAGGCGCGTGGGCTTCAGTAGTTGCAGCACACGGGCTCAGTAGTTGTGGCACACAGACCCAGTTGCTCTGTGGCATGTGGGATCTTCCTGGACCAGGGCTTGAACATGTGTCCCCTGCACTGGCAGGCAGACTCTTAACCACTGTGCCACCAGGGAAGCGCAAGAGAGGCTGTCTTTTAAAGGCCATAATACAATTTTAACTTTGTGCTTAGTCTATACTATTCTCATCAAAGACTTTTTTTACTCAAATAATCAACATTATAATACATTCTCAAATAT
Organism: Balaenoptera ricei; assembly: GCF_028023285.1. Classification (NCBI taxonomy): domain Eukaryota; kingdom Metazoa; phylum Chordata; class Mammalia; order Artiodactyla; family Balaenopteridae; genus Balaenoptera; species Balaenoptera ricei. Next base: position 66,058,086 of record NC_082642.1, read on the forward strand.
ATTCACTTATCCTGAAAAAACAAAACTTTTCTCAAACAGTTTGATAAATGACAGCAAGGAACTTCCTGCATTTCAGTTTATATTCGCTGGTACAGAATCACTCTCCAGTCTGGTCACATATTATTTCTGCCACAGTTTTAGAGGAAGATGCTATTAAGAAAATATCATATTTTTCAATTTGAAATTTAATCTACCGGCCTGTGTGTTACAAAGGTCAGATGGAAATGAACTTTATGATTGTATTTTATTAATCGAGACACCTCTATTTGATATATTTCACTTACTTGAAAAATTAATTCAATGGCAGTAAGATAACAACAACTTACTGGTTCTCTCTCTATATATCATAGGAACTTGACTAGACTTCAACAAGAGACCTGAAAGTACTATGAGATTATGAAAAAGGAGCAAGGAAGCTACTTAGAAAGATTTGTATAAGTTTGTTAACTATTTTGCACTTAACTGCACTATTAATTATTTATGAACAATTTCTTTCTGGATTACCGATATTCTCAGATACTCTTAGGAAATACAGTATTAAAGCAAATGATTTGGAAAAATGAAGTTGGAATAAGAGGAAACAGGAATTCAGATCTGTTGAAACGTCAACCTCCATTGTGTATAAAGGAGCCAGCGGTGTAGGGATTTGGGTTCTATAAAACAAAGACCTTAGACCTTTACTCTTCAACACTGCACTTAGGTAAAGATGTAATTAATACTAACTCCACAACCTAAATTGAACTTAGAGAAGTTAGAGGTTCCTGTGAGAGTGATCTGAATGATTTGGAGGAAGGTGTCAACACATTCATGATATCACAGGCTAAGGAACAGGCTGAGAAAAATATATAGTAACAGGCATCAACTATATGAATGTCATTAGAGCAGTGGATCACCTTTTATATGAAAAATAAAAGAAATAATAAATTTAACTCATAATTTAAAATTTTAAATTTTCTTATAAAGTAGACTTGATTAAAGGGTCAGAGTTACCTAGGGAGGTGGGGACATCTTTTTAAGATACTTTTACAAAAACAGAATTAGAACCTCAGGATTTTAGCATGATGAAGGTGTTATAGTACTCCATAATGGAAAAGGGGAAACCCAGATTAGGTGTTAAAAATCTGTACAGTGATTTGTTTTTTACAATTTATACATTTCTTTCCCATAGATCATCTCATTTGCTATTGATAACTTTCCTCTGAATACCTACTAATACAAATATGAATAAAACGCTATTTCTTGCCCTCATGGAACTTAAAGTCACAGCTTCCCTACATTATATATTTTTAATATTGTGAATATTTTCATTTAAGGAAACAAACATCAAGTCCTGTGGGAAATGGTAAGAAAAAGAGAATTGGAGGTGGGGAGTAGAAAAGAAGCAGAAGTAGGTGTTTGTATACAGCTGTCTTGAAAACATAAAGGAAGTAAAGGCAAGGAAAACGGGAGAGTGGAACTTCAGGCAGATGGCAAAGAGCGTGAATGAGAGAAAGAAGGCGAGGGAAAGGGAGAGGGAGGGAGGGAGGGAGGCAGGGAAAGAGAGAGGATGTTGCAGAAGAGGGTAATGAACCCATATCAGCCTATTCTGCCACATTCTGGATGTCACGGGACAGAGCAAATCCTGAGCCCTGAGGGAGTTGAGAAATGCATACTAGGATACTCTGAGCTGGACTTGCTTAGATAAACATCATCCAAACTCTTCCCAAGTCAAATAAAAAGGTACTTGTTTGAGACAACAGTGGAAACTAAGATGACTCCACAACTGTGAGTAATAAATTAGATGCCATTGAACACTTGGATTGGAGAAGCAGTCAAAGAAAATGTGTCTACCCTAAATGTAAGACCAGACACTATAAAACTCTTAGAGGAAAACATAAGAAGAACACTCTTTGACATAAATCACAGAAAGATCTTTTTTGACCCACCTCCTAGAGTAATGGAAATAAAAACAAAAACAAACAAATGGGACCTAATGAAACTTAAAAGCTTTTGCACAGCAAAGGAAACTATAAACAAGACGAAAAGACAACGCTCAGAAGGGGAGAAAATATTTGCAAACCAATCAACGGACAAAGGATTAATCTCCAAAATATATAAACAGCTCATGCAGCTCAATATTAAAAAAACAAACAACCCAATCCAAAAATGGGCAGAAGACCTAAATAGACATTTCTCCAAAGAACACATACAATGGCCAAGAGGCACATGAAAAGCTGCTCAACATCACTAATTATTAGAGAAATGCAAATCAAAACTACAATGAGGTATCACCTCACACTGGTTAGAATGGGCATCATCAGAAAATCTACAAACAACAAATGCTGGAGAGGTTGTGGAGAAAAGGGAACCCTCTTGCACTGTTGGTGGGAATGTAAATTGATACAGCCACTATGGAGAACAGTATGGAGGTTCCTTAAAAAACTAAAAATAGAATTACCATATGACCCAGCAATCCCACTACTGGGCATATACCCAGAAAAAACCATAATTCAAAAAGACACATGCACCCCAATGTTCATTGCAGCACTATTTACAATAGCCAGGTCATGGAAGCAACCTAAATGCCCATCGACAGACGAATGGATAAAGAAGATGTGGTACATATATACAATGGAATATTACTCAGCCATTAAAAAGGAACGAAAATGGGTCATTTGTAGAGACGTGGATGCACCTAGAGACTGTCATACAGAGTGAAGTAAGTCAGAAAGAGAAAAACAAATATCGTATATTAACACATATATGTGGAATCAAGAAAAATGGTACAGATGAACCGGTTTGCAGGGCGGAAATAGAGACACAGATGTAGAGAACAAACGTATGGACACCAAAGAGGGAAAGCGGGGTGGGGGGTGGTGGTGGTGTGATGAATTGGGAGATTGGGATTGACATGTATACACTGATATGTATAAAATAGATAACTGTTAAGAACCTGCTATATAAAAAATAAATAAAATTAAATTTAAAAGAACAAAACAACAAAAAAGAAAATGTGTCTTCATATTCACACTTCAAAACAAGACAGATGCTAATTACATCAGTAAAAATACAGGGGCTGGAAATAATAAACAGTATGTGGTCATCATAGATGGTAAGTGAAAAGTATCATTCATAGCTAATACCTACTTAGTGCTTACTATGTCAGGCACTGTTTTAAGCCTTTTACATATCTTAACTCATCATGACCAACTATGAGGTAGGTAGCAGTATTATCCTCATTTTACAGACAAGGAAACTAAGATACAAAGCGGTTACACACCTTGTCCAAAATATCTATTATTTAAGAGATGTAGTTTCTCATTGATGGTCATTTCACTTACTACATTTTCTTTATTGCTTCATTTAATAACCCAAAAATATTTCACAGGGCTTTCAGGAGTTTACTTGCAACCTTAGTCTTTCTAGCACTAGTTACTCTCTCAAGATTTGGGGTTTTCAGCTATGATTTCTCAAAATGGAGTTTTCAGAAACTCTCAGCTTGAGAAACTGATATTATGATGGACAGATGCCCAAATATTTCACAGAATCGGAGCCAGAGCAGACAACACAGATTGGGCTGGACAGGAATGGTAGCAAAGTTAAGACTTTAATTCAGTCCTAAAGGATCAAAGGGACTAGATCAGGAGAAAGACAGGGAAGGACATTTAAGGCACTGAACACAGGTATTGGTCAAAGTATTAGGAAGAGCCAGAATCTGTGTATGGCTGTGACAACATATGTGTATGGAAAACAGCAGGAAATACGGTTGGAGAAATAGACAGGGTCCTAATCAAGAAGAACTTCCCACGCCATACTAAAGAGTATGACATTAAAGGGTTTATGCTGGGAGTCACAGAACCAGATTGGATTCCAGAAAGGACACACTGTCACTGTCTTCCACATCCCATCCTCACCTCCTCACACACCACCATCAGCTCCAGGACTCAGTTCATCCACCCTCTAGCATGATTTGGAGACTATTAAACCAGTCAGGATCTGAAACACAGTCTGTGGCAGAGAGAAGAGAATGGATCCAAGGGATAAATAAGAAGTAGAATCAACAGGACTTTTATACAGGAAGGTGCTGACATTTCTGGTGTGTGTATCTGGGTGCATCAGGGTACCACTCCTTGAGACAGAAGACTCATAGGAAAACATGAAGAGGGGAGGCGTGACTTCAGCCTGAAACATACAAGGTTTCAGGGGCTTGATGAACACCAGACTCATGTGCCCACTAGGCAGCCAGTAAGGAGGCTAAGTTTCAGGGGGTTGAGCTGGTCTTATTGAGACAGAAGAACTCACAAAGGACACGAAGAAAAAATAACCAGAGGCTGAGAAAAGAGAAAGTTGCAATGTCAAAGGAAGTTAAGGAACCAGAAAATTTCAGAAAGGAGGGTGTGGAGTTTCAAAAAGGAGGGTATAGTCAGAACTGGATGCTACAGGAGACCGAGTGAAACAAGGACTGAAAAGGGCTCATTCAATCTGGCAATGATGAGGCCTCTGGAGATAAAAGCAGGAATTATAAGGCAGAGACAGAAGCCAGATTAAACATAGGGAAGGGAAAAAATGGGAGGTGACCGAGGGGAGACAAAGAAGGTAGAAAAAAGTTGGCTCAGTTTGGAAAGAGATAGACACTGATACTGAGGTCTCACTGAAGAAGTCTGTGCTGAGAGGAGAGAGGCAACACAGGGAGAGAGGAGCGAGGCCCCAGAAACAGGAGAAGGTAGCCTACACCCTTGCAGGAGGGCCAGTCTTGAACAGAAGAAGGGAAAGGACTTGCATCAAGACAGGATGGAAGAAGGTAAGAATGTAGGTGGGCAAAGATGAGCTGGTGGAGGGAGAGAGAAGCATTGTGGGACACCTGTCCACTGGCTCTACTTTCTCCAAGAGGCAGGCAGCAAGGGCACCTGCAGAGAGTACTGAAGCCAGGGGCAGTAGAAGGGAGGAGAGGAAAAGTTTTGGAGTAATTCTTCCAGGAACAGGAGAAGGAACTGAGTAGGTACGTACCATAGACGATTAAGTAGTACCAAGTGCCACTGGGGTTGGGTTTTGTGCTTTTCCCTGAGTTGTGTCGTGCAGCCCGAATGCAGAAAAAGGAAACAAATGGTTGGACTGATCTAAGGTAAGGTGTCTGCAAGGTGGATATTCGGGTAGACAAAGGGCACAGGAGATAGCACATGTTGGCTTACAATGATTAAAATAAGGAATCATGGGCCCCAAGGCTGGATAGACAAGGTATTAAAGTTTCAAGACTGGCAGAAGGGACCAGAGGGTTTATTCATAAAGAGCAGGTGTGCAGGGTGTGAGGGAGTATAAACAGGAGAGTCAAAGACTGTGTTCTGAGATTGGGACGCTGCATATTTAAGATTTTAAAAGCAGAACAGACCTGGGTCATGATAAGTCCAGGCTGTGAGTCACAAGAGTGGGGTGTTGTTACAGGTCATAGTAATACAATTATAGTATCAATATTATCCCATTTCACTAATGAGCCAAAGATTAGGTGACTTATTCAAAGTCACAGCTGATTAATGGCAAGACCAAGGTTTTAATCCAGACCTTTGCTGCCAAATCCTGTGATCTTTTCATACAAAATCATTTCACTTGGTACTCTTTTCTTCCAACCTTTGAATAAGAAATAAGATGGTGATTTTGCTTTCAGTCTAGAACCAAGTTATAAATAAAAGAAAGCTATAAATCTGACTTAAAATGCAAGTGAAAGTGACAGTATTATTTTCAGTATTCTGGTTATTACCTCTAGTGTAGAAGCTTATGAAATTCTGTTAAAATGTACCTTTTTACACAGTGTTTTCTTATTATAAAAGCATTCAATATAAATAGCTATCTAACATGGTAACAAAAATAGCTAAGAACCATTTTAGCTTATGAAACATAAATCCAGACTGAAGTGGCAGGTCGGCCATTATTTCACTACACTGTACCCCACTAGCTATCAAGTACCAGGCTGCTTTAGGATGATTTAGGAAGATAAGGAGATATAACATCACATATTTCCGACCCAGGTATATTTAGGTATATACCCAAAAGTGAACACCTGATTTGTTCAAATGTAAATGGGGCTTCCATTTTCTTTAAGAAGAGTCACTCGAGCCCAGAAAATCCAAGGAAGCTGAGGGTGCTGGCGGCGGGCATAAATGGCAAATCAGAGCCCTACTGCAGTTAGTTACTGCTAACCCCATCCTGGGCAGCCCTCAGGATATTATACATGAACAGGCATATTCAGATGGAACGATGGTGGTAAACATAATTCAATCTGGAATAATTCATTACAAAACGCAAACGAAAAAATGTCAAATTTGCTACCTATGACATTAGCTATTACTGCCCTTTACTACATATTAAAGTGAGGAGCCTGCAGGAAAGCATGTTCTTCACACATTCTCACATACGGTTATACCATAGCTATTTATTTCACCCACTCTTGAAGCAGCAGGGTTTTCCTCTGTCAGCCAAGGCCCATCCAACCCAGCTTATCAAGATTCTCCAACTGTTCCTGGGATTCCTATTCTCACTATTAGTAGCTACTAGCTTGCTTTTCCTGAGTAATTATTTGCCAGGTTAGGACTTTACCTGGACTGCTATTTAATCCACACATCACCCACGTGAAGTAGGTACTGTTACCATCCCTCATCCCCATTCTACAGATGAGGAGAGTGGGGCACAGTCACAAGATCACACAGCTGGTAAGGCCTGGCTCTTAGCCACTTCCACATACCCTCTCCATGCTTCAGCCTTTACTACCTCCCCATCCAGATTTCACCCAACTTCTGCTCTACATCTCAGAGGTCACGTGTTCGGGAAAACTCCCCACTTACTTGAGTCCACACTGATCACTCCCTTCTCAGAGGGAGCTTCTTCACACCCGGATAGAAGCCTTGCTTTGTGCCAGCATCAGCACCCACTAACATTCATGGGGAGGACCTTGGGGAGACCCACTGGCCCTGTTTGCTGGGAAGCTGGTGTTGACAGATGAGACAGTGTCTTCACAGAAATGAGGTTGGGTTAAATAGCGTCAGCACTTTAAAAATTCTAAGATGTAATCCAAGCCCTGGTTCCTCAAAGTGTTCAGGGATAGGGATTCCTGCAAATCTGAATTATGTCTTTTCTTTAATCTCATGTGCTCAAACCTGGTAGACTTGAAAGACTAGCAAAAATGAATGTTAGAGCTGTTGGAGACATTTGTGCGCAATGATATTAACCCCTTCCAGCCTACTCCTCCAACGCCACGCAGGCAACTTAGAGAACAGCAAGGACTCCAACTCCTTCAGCTGTGGGAGGAAGGGAGAACACTGCCCCCGTGTTCGGAGAATCTCAGTTCTGCACCAGGCGCTGTCACCCACCAGCTGCGTGACCACCAGCAAATCACTACGATCTCTCTGGGCCTCAGTTTCCACCAGTAAAACAAGAGTAATGATACCTAAGGCTGTTGTAAGAACTAAATGAGCTGGCAGATGAAAGTTTGTAAAATGTATGATGCTCTGAAAATGCTACAATTTTCCATTATTACTTTACGTTTGGGATATCGGACGCTTGTGTTGGAAACTTTTTCTTTTCCTTACAACTCTCTGTTGCAGCAATCATCCACTGATGGTGTCCAAGACCACTGTCAAATACAGTGTATCTTATTCAAAGTCACCAACTAGCAAATGACCACAAGCCTAATATGTTATGATGCATCTGAAAATGTTTGTTTGACCAAGGAATGGCTGAAGCTCATCTAAACTGCAGCAGAAAAACCAGTAAACCCAACAAAAGGTATCACCTATATACATCGACTGCCAGACAATTTAAAGGTGGGTAATGGGGTATTGAAGATAAACCAGAGCACATGTTGTAACCTTCATGCTTGTCCTGGGCAGACCTGGACAAATAGTAGAGGCCAGGACACAGATGTAAGGACTTACTGTAGGAGGGAGAAGTGATAATTTCTTGACACCTTTAAAAGATGATGATTTCAAGAGTGTCGACTGCTTTGGTCTGTTCCAGCATGAGGCTTGTCACTGTTGCTGCTGGAGGTCTGAGATGATGTCTGAACGTGTTTGGGGCATGATTTTGATGCTGTGTACTGATAGTCGGGCCCAGAAGTGAAAAGTAGGAAATGCCATAATAGTTATCAACCTTCCTTCCACTGTTTTGGGGTAATTTCCTCTGGCCTAAGCAGGTTAGCAACCTAGGGCTGGGGTGGAAGCAGGGTGCAAGGGCATTGCACGATACTCCTTATTATGAGATTTTTCATCTAACTCAGACCCACAGAATATATGTGCTTAGTTGGGGCCTAAATTACCAAGAACTCTAATTTCCTATTAGACTATTTGATATTTAATATAAATATTGTGTCCATTTTTATTTAACAAAACTACTGGGACTTGCACTGAAAATGGATTTTGTCTCTAGGCATTAATACCATTGATGTTTAAATCATTTTAAAACTGCCTTCACCACATTCCTCTGAATACTGAAAAAGAATTATGACCCACCTATATTTGTCAGAGAGCATATTTGATTTTTTGAAAGAGTTTGATATCTTTCCAAACAGGTAAAGAAGGAGAAGGATCATGTTGAATAAAAGCACTGTAAAGCTAAAATGATAAGTGACCAAAAAGCTACTTGGTAGTTTGTGCACCTCATCTCCAAAAGAAGGTAGCCCTCAAATACATAAGGCAATTGCATTATTTTTGAAAGAAAAAGGTATAGTCCTCTACTCTGAAGGAAGGACATTGATTTGCACAGTTAAATTTTGGGGTCTGCATGTCTTCTCTTTACTTAATTGGTCACCTGTAAAACCTTTTGTGTTACTCTCTAGTTTGTGTGTGTCTTTGTTTTCATAAATTCATCTTCACCGTAAGCAGTTTATGGGGAGAGAATGCCTCTATACCTTTCCTATGCTCGCCACCTGGCTCCAGCCTAGTGCCCGGCATACAGTAGGTATTGAATAAATGACTGACTAGGCTTCAAATTTTAACTCTACATAAATACTCTGAACATAAGAACTAGAAAACCAAAGGGATTTGTGCAGCTGGTAGAAAATTTACGCATTCATTTATATGAACAGATGATATTAAACATTGGAGGTGGGGAAGAGGAGAAGAGGGAAACAAAATCATGAAAAGAACCAGCATCTTGTATACCATATTGTCCCTGAAAGTGTCATAAATTTCCATTTGTCTTCTGATAATTCAAGGTAGGTAGCCTGCATATGAAAATATAATGGTGGTAGCACTGCATTGCTCTACCCACTTAGAAGGGAAAGTCCTAAAGCCAGCATGTGGCCTGCCAGTGTGAATTCAATCAGAGCAATATTGTCTATCATTGCATAGAGTTGGTTCTTTGACATTCATAATGGAACTTTGATGTAAGAAAGCAGTTTGGTTAGTTTATCTCTTTAGGAGAGAGAAAACAAATCTGGGTTTTGTAAGAAAGCGAAAAAGGGATAAGGGTGGTGGGTTGGGCGGAACACTAGGTCCAAGTGACACCATCCAGTTCCCTTAGAACGTGAAAATCAACAGCTGGGATTTTACCAAGTCAGAGAGAGAAAATGGGCATTTAAAGAAAATTTAAATGGAAGGAAGGGGTGGTGAAGCATTTCGTATTTTAGAATGCATGGTTTTACTAGGGCAGAAGTAAGCCACTCTCCTTCACTTTTTGAATTCACAAAAGTATCTGGGAATATTAAGCCAGGACTTCAGAGCAGCCCTTCTGGCAGCCTGTGGGAGGCTGCGAAGGCCTCTCATTCCAGGCCCCTCACTCAGGCTCCATTCTTCCACCTTTGGATTTGGTCTGTCTGGTAAATCAAGCTAAAAGCAAAATCTGCCATGAAGCCTCTGCATGCTCCTCTGTTACCCCAACCCTGAGCTTGAGCTTGGGACCATATGGGTGTTTTAACCCTCCTTCTTTTAGATCTGATTTCAAGAATGTAAGATACCAAAGGGCAGTTATTTTTTAAAATTCTCTCAAATGTCACAACTAGGAAGAAATGTAGGCTGGCAGGGCCACCACGACCCTAGAGTAAAGGCGAGTGACAAACCTTCTCCACCATCCTCCCCACAGGGAAATCTGATCAATGAATCCAGCCACCTTCTCCCTTAAAGAACAAAATCCAAAATTAAGTTAAAAACTAGTTACCGAAGATTGGAAAATGGCAGGAAATGTCTTTATTCTACTAATAAGTACTTCCGGAGAATTCAACAGAACAAAAGATGTAACTAGCTGGCCTTCCATTGTTTAAATAACCTCTTTTTAAAAACACACACCTGGGGACTTCCCTGGTGGTGCAGTGGTTAAGAATCCACCTGCCAATGCAGGGGACACAGGTTTGATCCCTGGTCTGGGAAGATCCCACATGCCGCAGACCAACTAAGCCTGTGCACCACAACTACTGAGCCCATGCTCTAGAGCCCACGAGCCACAACAACTGAGCCTGTGTGTCAGAACTACTGAAGCGCACCCTAGAGCCTGTGCGCTGCAACTACTGAGACCACACGCTGCAACTACTGAAGCCCGCGTGCTCTAGGGCCCGTGTGCTGCAACTACTGAGCCCGCATGCTGCAACTACTGAAGCCCACACACCTACAGCCCGTGCTCCGCAACAAGACAAGCCACCGCAATGAGAAGCCTGCACATCACAATGAAGAGTAGCCCCTGCTCGCTGCAACTACAGAAAGCCTGCTCACAGCAATGAAGACCCAACACAGCCAAAAAATAATAATAATTTTAAAAATTAAAAAAAAAATAAAAACACACAACTGGCAAAATTATGAAATGTTTCATAACTTTCAGGATCTGGACATGGCTCAGACAACCAACAATCTCAATCTCTCTTTATATTTCACTTTAAAAAAAAAAATCCACTCAATTCCTCAATTCACACCGACATACAAATGACTAGTAACTACATTAAGTATCCTCTTTCATAAGGATACGTTCATTTTAGCAAGAAATGATAGTAACTTCTAGCACTTGTATAACAACACAACAAATACATTCTGTAGCTCATTAACACTGATCTTCTTAATGTAGGCTATCCATTATTAAAGGCATTTTATAGAATAAAATCCCCAAATAGTCTTTGAAAGATGAATTGACTTTCTTAAAATCCATTCTCCAATTCTTCTGACCCCAAAAACCACCCACACTCTTCCCCTATCAGGCTGGCACAAGATGAAGGGATGATTAATCAATTTACAGAATTTCAGGCTTTACCCAGACTACCGGAGAACTCAATTCTTAGGGTTTTAACACTTGCTCACAACTTCCTCTTATAAACCCAGACTCCCTGCAACTGTAAATTCAGTTTCTGGATATACAGCACCAAAATAAATTAAGTTAGATACAAGCATCACCCAGAAGTTTCACACTGTGTTGATATTAATAAACCCACAAGCCTCTCTTTTTGTTGGAAAACAAACAATATTATTACGAATCAAATTTCTATTACTGGATGAAGACTCTCAACTGCTAACCAATAGAGACACATAATCTATCCATCCCTTTCCAACTAAGATTTAAGGGCTAAATGAAAATCTTAGTTTTATAACAATCCATCATTTTGTGATAAAGTTTGTGGGCAGATAACACAACAAAAGAGACCCATTGTTTTAATCCTATTTCAGAATCAGAATGTGATATACAAAATATATGCACAGAAATGTTATTTATGGAAAATATTTATGATTCTTCACTATTTTCAAATAAGCAAGATAAGTACTTTCTCGTTTGGAGTATGGCAATGGCTTTAACAATTGTGTTCTAAGAAGCAAAACGAAAAGGGATTTGGCCTGTAGATTAATGATATGGCTTTTCCAAAGATTCAAAATGAGAAAGCCATTTTAATATATCTAAAGATCACTTTGAATTTGCAGCACCCGTCCCACCTCAGCCTCATCCCCTAATTTTGGTTCGTAACTACATCTTATTCTGCCGGGCTGGAGCTGATTTTGAAGTTGCAATGTGTTTTATTTGATGCCAATTCAATTTAGAAAATAAAGGAGTGAAGTTCTTGAAAGAAACATCTGGCCGACAACACCTGTGATACTGATGGAGATGCTATTAATCACTCCTTTGGTTTATGGAAAATCCCAGGTTCAAATAAACCTAAAAGATCCCTCAACTTCTATCCCCTAACCCTCCATGAAGAAACAGTAGATTTTTCTAAAGCAATCTGGGTGACAAATGCTCTCTGGTGATAAGCAATGCTCCCCAGCTTAGGTAGAGCCGAGGCAGTTTCAGAAACAAACTATAAATCATTTTGAAAGTTCCGTGTTTTGCAAGCTCCAGATACAAGCTTTAGCTATTTTTCTATTCACTACCTAGACATCACCTGCTCATCAACAGACTGTAATATATCTTGCAGTGGCAAATTTCCAAAGAAGGTGTTCACAGGTAGCCTAACCACGTACCCACTCTACTGACTCTTCAAAAGCAGCAGAGAGGAAATACAAAGTTCTCTGATAAGTCAGACGATGAGATGAATTCAAGCTGAGGAGCCTGAATACGGGCAAAGGGATAGTTCGTGTCACAGGCCCAAAGGAACAAAGCTGATTTTGTTGTATATCCTTAGGTGTCGTGGCTCACATCCCCGGGTACCTTTAGACACCACAGGTGGGGCTGTGGCTTAGTGCTTCAGAAATGTCTTTCTGTTAAAAGGACGCTGAGAAGTCATAAACACCACAAGAGTCTGCTCTGTCCTTTCTAAGCCCTCGATGGTTTGAAATCTGTCACATCTCCTTGGGTTCATATTTAGAGTGGATACAGGGTTATCTAGTTCCCCAGGTGGAACAAGAAGGAAGGTGGTTCTATAGAACCACAGAAAGGAGGAAACAACAAAGTATTCTGAGCAGCCCGTTAAACAGATATTTACTACCTTGCCATGCAGGGAAAAAAGGAAAACATAAACCCCACAAGGCAAAAAGGAAAAGTGTCCACAGCCTCACCGCCTTGCCTGTTTGAAGCATGGTTGTTGTTTCAGGATGTTTCCAAGTCTTGTTTCCTTCCTCAGTTATTTTCTCCTACTTCACCACGCATGAGAACCAAAAGCCGACTATTAGAAATTCTCACACTGCCAGAAATTCAACAAATGACTCTACAATTCCCAAGGCCCAGGGCCTAGAGAAATACCAGCTGAGAATTAAAATAAGGAGAAGGAAAAAAATCTATAAAGAGGTTGATTAAAAAAAAAAATCTATAAAGAGGTTGATTAGCTTATGTGCTACAGTCCAGGGAGGCGGAGCATTTTGCTGGGAAACAGCCTGGGGAGACTAGTTTCTTAACCAAGTGAGATGCTTGGGGAGCTCCTCTCTGCGTTACTTCACAAACACTCAGAAACCAAAGCCACGGACGGGAAGGACAAAGGGCTCTTGGGGAGCTAGTCCATGAAACCTCAGGAAATACTATATTCACCTCTAGCCGATTTCCTCTAAGCTTCAAGGTCAGATACCACTTTAAAGAGGGTGAATAGCTGAAGGGCCATCTGATTTACTTCCTACTGACACAAAAGAGAAGCCACTTATTTCTACGAGTGGGGATGGATGGATTCGGAACCCATCCCATTTTGATGCCTAGGCTTCTGTATGACCCCAGAAGGGCATTTGGAAGAAGCCTAGCTGGGATGAAGACTGGAGTTTGAGGCCAAGGATCAAAATAAACTAAATGCTTATGCAGGACAGTACAATAACTTTGGCCTCCTTCATGCAGAGAGAGCCCTCTGCACTTCACCAAGGAATGGGTGTGTGACCGTGCATGTTTCCAGTTTGGTGTGAAAAAATCAGGAAAAAAATAACTCTACCGCTAAGAGATACTTCCACTTCCCCAGGTCTGAACATCCTTTCCATCTTTCTTTAAACTTGAACAGCACCCACAAGGAACTATTTATTCTAGCTCTAAAGCGGGGAGGACATAATGAACGGCTGCCTTGAAATGGTCAGGAGGAGAATGAAGCCGTGAAAGAGGCAGCTCTAGACCTGTTCCATCTCAAAGGAAGATGTTGCTCGCCGCTGTGTGGCACTCTGTGGAGGTCTGGAGCGTTTGAAGAATCAGGGAATTGTGTGCGGGGAGGACCAGGGCACATGCTGCTGTAGGACTGGGAGTTCACCTTCCACATGCTCAACAACAAAGAAATTTAAGCCATTACATATACCTGTCCGCATTACGGCAGCAAGTGAATTTATTTAGCATTGCAGGCATGCAAATCCCAGTTCTACCTCTACCGGTCATGTGACCCTCAGTCTCCTCTTCTCCGAATAATAGCATCTCCCATCTCAGATAGGCGCTTGGAGATGGTCCATGTAAAATACAAAGCAGATCCTCAAGATATGATGACAATTGTTATTAGCATAGACCTAATTTAATTGTATATGTGCTCATCACAGCACCCTGTCCTTGTGATCTGGCTTCTCGGAATGGAAAATAACACTTTGATGACAATAAAAGCAAGCTGGGCATCTCAGGTACTTGAGAACCCATGCCGCCTGTAAAGCCCAGCCTGGGTTCTCACGGGTACCCAAGAGAGCCAGGAAGGCAATTTGCCCAGAGCGTCTTCTCTGGGAACATTAACACCCCATTCATCTTTGCCATAAACTAAGCCGCACTTCATGTGATGCCCTGGAGGGCAGGCATCTCTACTCTTCCATCGCAGCCCAGACCCTGTGATCACACTACACTGCCCGTGGGGATTGAATTCTGCATATGCTGACAGCAGCACAGCTTCTCCAAACACCTCTGCAACACCAACTGCTGGTCAGGGTTCTGGTTTCATTGCTGATGAATCTCATTCCAGAGGTACAGGTCAGAGCCTTTTTTGGTTTTTGCATTCGGAGATTGTCCCTTACTAATGCAGACAAACACATCATCCGTGCTTACGGACCGGTGCTTTTTTTCCCTAAGTCTTCATTTTTCCGCCACAGAGATGACTGATGCCCCCAAGATCTCATGAAGAATAATGGCAGCAAAATGAAAAGCATATGTGTCATCTCAGGGAAGACACGTGGGCAGTAAAATATAGCTGTACCAAGGCTTCGTGGCTGTAACTCTTAATATCTCTGTGTAACTGGAAATGATAAAAAAAACCGTTATGGTTAATATTTTATCTAGAACTCCCACCACTACGGAGGAACAGAACAAAGGAAAGACACATTCCAAAGAGCCCTCGGCATCGATAAATACGGAACCCTTGAAGAGCCACACTATGCCGCTCGTGATTTCCCAGCTGACCCAAATCAACTCTCAGAGAGAAAATGCAAATAATAAAGGCCTAGGAGAGGGGAAGATGACTCATTTATTTCTCCCTCTAGCTGTTTTCTAATTCCCCTCACCTATTCCCAGGGCCCCCTGTCAGTCAAAGAAAGGAGAGCCAACGGGGAGCCAGGGCTCAAAACAACTGCCTACAGTCCCGGCACCAGCTGCCCGTGGAGCCGGGAAAGGAAAGCACGGCTCAGGCTCCTCTTGGTGAGGGTCAGCCAAGTTCCAACTTACAACAGATGAAAGGGAAGCTCTTTCACACCGAGCCCCATTTAGGACTTCTCTCCATTTCTTCCAGGGACACCGTGCCTTGTCCTGCCCCTTTTCTGCCCTTTCAGCCTAGTTCCCAGGATTTTTACTTTCTGTTCACCTGGTCCTCTCAGAAACTGTGGGAGTGGTGTTTATCTTCCCTGTGAAGTATAAGCAGAGACAATTTCTTTGATGGTGATCTCATTACAAATGCAGTAACCAATGATCCTCGCCTACTCCTTGGACTGCTCAGTTCACTTTCTCTCACACCCACACACCCACACACACACACACACACACCACTGAAGTTTGATTTCTCCCTACAAATGTCCATGAGTCTCTCAGCCTTGTAATGACCTGTGTTTGTGATTTCCACGAGCACAGCTTATGTCTTGCAAATGACTATGTGCTTTAAGTGTGTATGTGTGTACCTGGCACACAGTGTGGGTACTTAAAAAATATTTAGGGAATAAATCTTAGACAAGGCCTAACATTCAGGCACAGTGCTGACACCTTTAAGCAGGACTCAGTCGTGTCGCTCTTTTAGGGGCCACCGTTAGGGACTTATCTCATGGATGATGGAAGAAGCCTTAGGTTTTAGGATGAAGGAAGAATTGGTAGTTGTCAACTGGCAGTTGATAACCACCTCTGGAAGGTCTGCCCGGTGGCCTAGAAGCTGACCCTCACAGGAGTCTAGCCACGACCATCGAAGATGTGATGAGTCTCTAACACTAAGCCCCTGAGGGCTGAAATAATTCTTGTGCTTCGCAGTTTGCTTCCCTCAAGTGCTGGGAAGACCCAAGTACCCATAAATGTAAAGGAAGAACCCAGTAGATTACTGTATAGAAAGAGTGGAAAGAAAACAAACTACCGGTCTAACCAAATGGCTAAAGGTCAAGAATTTGCAGAAACTGAGTCAAACACTGAAAAGTGGTAGCCACGACTGAATAGCACTCACTTCTTGTACTTTTTAGCCAGGCACTCTTTATCATATCATGGAATCATCGTTCTGAACTCTGTCATTGCCTGTTTCATTGCCCTCGCCCTTCACCCAATGCTCTTTCCAAGAGGGGAACGATGTGTTCATTTGGAAGGGATGGGGTAGAGAGGGTGACTAGGGTACAGAGGCTCCCAGAATTAATAGTATCTTTGTCCTGTGAGTTCTGTGAAGCTAAATTGACATGCACTTCAGAAAACAAGAGAGTTGGGCTTGGCTCACAATGGCAGCTGCACCATCTGGTTCCCAATGAGTTGTTTTTAGCTAAATGTTCAGCTAGTTTCATTAAAATCTAAGATACTTCAGGGTTTAGTTTAAACAAATGGGCTCACACAGCATTTAAAAAACTCAGTAGAACTTTCCTTTCCTTTAATGGCTAAAATGCTTTACAAATCCCTTTGGGTCAATTGAGGTGTTTTTCCAAAATCAACTGCTTTAAGTATAACTAGGGTTACTACTGAAATATTGCAGATTCTTACTTTTAAATCTTTTCCTAGACTAAGGGTTTATTTTACATTAGGTGTTTAATAAAAATCTAGGACCACTAATACTAGATTATTTAAAAGCATATGAATCATATTTTATAGAGATTTTGTCTGCTTTCCTTTCTTCCACCATCAAAGGCCTACTGTGCACAAGACACAATGTTAAGTGCTGGAGATTCACCAGCTAGAAAGACACAGTCAGTCCACTTTAGTGTTGTGGAGTGAAGGAGCAAGCAAAGCCCTGGACCTCAGAGCCTCTGTCTAAGGTCTGCTCTGCCCCCAGTGCATGTCCTTGAGCAGCCTGCTTAATTTTTGCAAACCAAAGGTAAACCTGGCCACTTCTGGTTTTTGTGAGATTTAAATAAGGATTGATGCAAAAGCTCTTCCTCTAGTGTGGGTGGGATGGGTAATGGTAGGAGTAAGAATACCAGTAGTGGGACTTCCCTGGTGGCGCAGTGGTTAAGAATCCACCTGCCAATGCAGGGGACACGGCTTTGAGCCCCATTCCGGGAAGATCCCACATGCCGTGGAGCAACTAAGCCCGGGTGCCACAACTACTGAGCCCGCATGCCACAACTACTGAAGCCCATGTGCCTAGAGCCCGTGCTCTGCAACAAGAGAAGCCACTGCAATGAGAAGCCCGTGCAACGCAAGAAAGAGTAGCCCCCGCTCACCGCAACTAGAGAAAGCCCGTGCGCAGCAACGAAGACCCAACACAGCCAAAAATTAATTAATTAATTAATTTTTTAAAAAAGAAAAGAATATCAGTAGTATTTACCACTATTTTCCTCAACACTGCCATTTTGAATGAAACTGCTTGGAGATGACCGGCCTGCCTTTTAACTTACCATATTTCATAAAGGAATAGACCAGCCTGCCCTTTAACTTACTATATTTCATAAAGGGATAGGGAGGGGACTGATGGATTTAAATCAAAACATCTTTATAATACAGTTTCACAGAAGAATATATGATATACAAGAAAGATTACCTGTCCGTTTCACAAATTGCCTTCTACACAATGCTGAAGAAAAGCAAAGGTGGCAATAAGCTTGGGAAGTTAGCATATATAATTGTAACTTTAACCTAACATCCCACGACTACTGATACTTAACAACTTTCTGCCAATCTGTCCATCCACACATAAACCCATCCATTTGCCTGTCATCTGTCTATTAATCTTTTTATCTCTTTGAAAGGGTGCTAATGCAAAGGATAGCTAGACACATAATGGAAAAAATTCTGGACTATAATTCTGCTGACTGTTTTCACTAACACTGTATACCTCAAGAGTTTCCAGTAGGTCCAGGTGCAGCCTTGGTCATGCCAGTTGCATCCCTAAAGCTTTCCTGATTGCAATGGAAAAGACAAAGGCTCTGAAGTTCCTGGTCTGCTAGGCACTAAGCCATGTGACTCTGGGAAAATACTCCACTTCCATGAGCATCAGACCCTCACTTGTACTTATTTCTTAGGGCTTCTATGTTCCTGAAATGAGTAGCACATATAAAGGACCCAGAATAGTGACAGGTACATTTTAAGGAGATGTTAAAGAAGTTAACTTACTTATTCTTGTGTACCAATTCCACCAATGGTCATATATTTGTTTTTATTGTGGTATTTTCATTTTAAAGTTTTAGGTGTGATGAGGGGAGCATAGTTATTCCAAGCAAACATGAAAATATATTATTTACACAGCCCAATTACTTTAAAGTAAATGAATTCTTCTTTTTTTCTAACTCATCACATGCAAATAAGCATACCCATATTGGAGGTATTCAACATTTCTGCACTGCATTAATGCAGCTCTTCTCAAGGCAACACTCAAAACTAACAAAGATTTTCATATAATCTCTTGCATGCAATATAGGACTTGATATATATCCAACATACAATCTTATCTCTGTAGCAAATGCTAATAAGATCTTACACCATAAATAATATTTCCTTCATCACCGTTTCCAACCTTATATAGAGACTCAGAATTAGGACTACGTTCCCTATATTCCAAAGTAAACATACAAAGGAAACTTAGTTCATTAAACCCAGCAGAGCTGAGGCATTTGGGATTACATCCCAACCATGGCATGAGGGATCTTTTACAACATAGCCCCCAAATTTGTCCACTCTCCTCTTCTCTTACTTCCTTCATTCAACAGGCACACCAAAACACACTTACATACATCCAACAAACACCAAGAGACGTGGGGTACCTTAACACCAGGGAATGATTCTTACCAGTCCCCATAGCAGAACACCTGACACATAGCAGACACTCGGTGCCTTTCTACTGACTTGCTAAGTCATCCTAACTCTTTTCCAAGCCCTCTCACACATGACAATCTTTCAAACATTTCAGAGATTGATCTCATGTTTCAGATGATATTTTCCCCAAATAATGATCCCTAGTTTCTGTAACTATTATTATATATCACATGAATCCCAGACTCTTCACCATTTTGGCTGTTTTCCTCCACTGGAAGTACCCCCAAATGGTCAATATCCCTGCTAAGATCTGGAGACCCAAACACAACCTTAGTGCTGGGCAGAGACAAGCAGGGCTGTTCATTTTCCTGAGATGAAGGGCACCCAGGCAGCTATAAGAAGATTTAGTTGTGAGCCTGCCCCTTCTCCTTCTCCTGACTTGCTCAGTTTTATTTCAGAGTGTTACATTTGGCCCTATACAATGTCACCTTGCTTCACAGTACCTCCTCCCCACTAAGATCATTTTGGTTTTATCAACCCCTAGATTAGTGATCCTCACCACCTTTGTCTTATCTATAAATTCCACATTTAGGCCTCCAAGGTCTTTATTAAAGGCACTGATTTTAAAAAGGAAAGGAAAGGAGAGAAGAGAGGAGGGGAAGGAAGGGGAGGGGAGGGGAGGGGAGAAGAGGAGAGGAGAGGATGGCTGCCATTAGAAACCTCCTACCAGATAGATGATGGCCCATAAATCAGCACAGGGCTGTGTGAGAAGTCATAAATCAAGCCAGCTCTACTCTTATCTAACCAGTATATTTTCATAAATGATGTCTCAAGACACAACACTGATAAGTACATTGCATAGTTTAAAATTTCTTGATAGCTCTTCATATTCTATTCTTATGTATTTTACAGATTAGAGTCAAAATCCTTAGTGTAATATACAAAGCTTTCCCCATAGTGCCTTTGTCTGGCTCTCAAATCTCAGCTTTGGTACCATGTCCCCTCCCCACAACCTTCACACTTGCAAGGCTCCTCTCTGGCCATTTAGGGCTATAGCGTTTCTCCCATCCTTCCAGGCCGTGCCACCTTAGCTCGTGCTGATTTCCCTGCCAGGATTGCTCTCCCCACTTTTGTTTGGTAAACAGTCATATATATTTCATGATCCAGCCCAAGCATTACTTTCGGTGTCTTCCTGACACTTCTTCCCAGGGACAATCAATTGTTTCCTCCTTTCCTTGTATATAATTTTAATCATGATATCTTCACATTTACATGTAAATGTCTGTCTTCCCTACTAAATGTCAGTCTACTTTCGAAGAAGGGCCCCAGCACCAATGATAGTTCCCAGTTAGTAGTCAAGAAATGTTTGTTAGGTGGATGGGTAAACGAATATCATTTTTGCAAAAATCAAGGCAAATGGCCATGTTATAATGCCAAAGGTAAAGAAATCTATTTTAATTTCCTGTCTTCATTGGATAAAGTATGACCTCCTTGTATAAAGCATAACTCATCTATTCAACAACTGAGCATTTATCCTATGGGTCATTGTTCCAGGAGCAGCAGGTGAGACAGACAAGGTCCTCGTTCTAATGAAGTTACACAAGTAAATACATAAATGAAGATCATTCCAGATCAACATACGTGGTATTCAGAAAATAAAATTGGAGTCGAAACACAGAGGCAAGATGGCTTGGAGGGGAGGGAGGGGACACACAACTTTAGATTGGTTTGGGTACAAAATGTCTCTCTGAGGAGGTAACATTTGAGCTGATTCCTGGGTAACACAGTATGAATAACTGGGATAAAACATGAGTATTCCTGTTTGTAACCTTTTCGATCCTAACGCAGCAGTGGGGTCAGTGGTAGACCATTCTGGAGTCACTGGGAGCACGGCCTAACTCTGCTCACCATAGACCTCTCGAAGGGATGTGTCACCACGCTGCTGATTAGCCATCCTAGAGCAAGAGCAGACTGACCCAGAGGTTTCCATTTCCTTAGTTCTGCTTGTAAAAGCTGTCTGCTCTGTTTGATTTCACTGACCTTTTAATAAAACAAGCAGGTTCAGCTTCTGCCTGTCTTCCTCATGTCCCCCCCCCATCACAGCCCACCCCACCTCACTCCACCTCCTTTCTGAGATGAGCCTGAATGCCATTCTTCATCACATGCATCTGGACACTGACAGAAAGAACAAAAGCTGGCATTCCACATCTCAATTTATATGCTTGCCCCCCAGAGCCTGTAAGTAAAACAAAAAATTCTAACACAACTCTTAAAAATACTCCGGAAGATGAAAGATCAATGTCTGGAGGCAGCTTCTCTCAAGCTCCAGGCAGAATTGACAAGTGAGAACGGAAGTCACCCATTCCTAACCTTGAAGTTATTCTACCCGGCATTCCAAGGGGAGTAGCCTTTGCCAAGCCCTGTGGTTGAAGCACTGTGGAAGGCAGTTATACTAATACATCTATGGAGAATTACAAAGGAATTCAAGTTCCAGGTCTGTTGCTAAGCAGTCGCTTGTCTGCCAAAACCAAATTATTCTCCCTTACTTTCTGGATAAGGGAACCCCAATTTTGTTCTAGTATCCACCCCTCAATGAAATGGCACTATTCCAAGTAAAGGTATGAATCCTGACCTATCTTGATAATCCTAGCCCTCTTGCAACTGACTGGCTTAGGAGTGGGTGTGACCTCTTCTGGCCAATGAGAAAGGAGGCAAAATCTGCTGAAGGTTTTCTGGGAAAAGACTCCTTGCTGATGGAACACCCATAGAAAGAAACAGCTCCTCTTAGGCTGTGGACGTCATTGCACCTACATCTGACACACTGAACTTCAACAGCCATGCTGAGCCTCCAAGTAAACCAGCCTACAGACAAGCTGAAAGCCTTCCAATTCATAAGCTCTGTCACCTTGAAAAGTCACCATGCGACTCCCAGACTTAAAAACAAGTGAGTTGTGTCACATAAGTCTTAAAGTCCTTTCTAGCTCAAAAAAGCGTGGGATTCTCGGGAAGGCACATGTAGCACTGATTTAGGTAGTAGAACCATGAGGTAGGTGATGCTCCCTGCAAAAACTCTGCCAGGTGACCAGAGAGTCATTGAGGTTTTTGTTCGTAGGGGGATGCAGATTGAGATTTGTATGCCTAAAAGCTTTCAAAATCTAATTTTTGGAATGAATCAAAAACTAGAGGGGTTGGGGCTTCCCTGGTGGCGCAGTGGTTGAGAATCTGCCTGCTAATGCAGGGGACACGGGTTCGAGCCCTGGTCTGGGAAGATCCCACATGCCGCGGAGCAACTGGGCCCGTGAGCCACAACTACTGAGCCTGCACGTCTGGAGCCTGTGCTCCGCAACAAGAGAGGCCGCGATAGTGAGAGGCCCACGCACCGCGATGAAGAGTGGCCCCTGCTTGCCACAACTAGAGAAAGCCCTCGCACAGAAACGAAGACCCAACACAGCCAAAAATAAATAAATATATTAAAAAAAAAAAAAAAACTAGAGGGGTTTAAGAAAGGGCCTTAGTTAGGACAAATACAAGTACTGACTGTGCGAGATTGCATTTCTGTTAATAGAGCAAAACACTTTCGAGGAGAAAATAAAGAGTAAGGCTTTCATATTTCAATGACTTAAAAATAATTTCAGAAACAAATAATTTCAAAAATGTTAATTTTTTTAAAACCTCCACTCATTCATTTACCTGTTCAACAAACATGAATGGAGTACCTAGTGTTTGGCAGGCATTGCCTATATGCAATGATGTAGTAAAGCACAATTCTTTTCCTCAGGGAGTGAACAGTATAGTGAAGGTCCCAGAGAAGTAAAAAGATATTACAGCATTTCGGACAAGAGCCATTATTAGGAGAAAGCCCGAAGGATTAAGAGAGGGCAGATAAGGGGCTCTTACCCTGGCCTGGAGCAAGTGGTACAGGGAGGGCTTCCTGATGGAAGCAACCTTGAAGCTGAGACTTGAAGTAGGAGGGCCTGATGTGAAGGGTGAGAGGAGGCCTGGTGCACGTGGGAACACAGTGTTTAAGTGAGGCTGGATGTTGGGTGTGAGGCAGAGAGCTGTGAAGGTGGAGGTGAAAGCTAGGGCCAGATCACATGAGACATGTTAAGGAGTGTGGGAGCTCTTATTAGCACTCGGGAGGACTGTGAAACAAAAGGCAGCTTGTCTGCAATAGTGTTCTCCCTCCCCTACGCCCAAGCCCCCCATCCCCCATTCCTTATGCAAATCTCACCTCAGGAGGCTCTCAGATTGGAAGGAGATCCCAAAAACTAGCTTACACTGTGGGATAAATGAATGAGCACAGCTTAAAGTACAATTGCATACACAGAGGAATGAAGCTACCGTCCCACATTTTAGAGATTATGGAGATCTTAGAGGTAAGTTTAGGTCAACTCATTTTACAGGTGAGGAAACAGAGGGGCAGAAATGCTGTGGAATGGTCCCCACACTCACCCACAGCATTCAGACCTCTGCCATGAGAGAGCGGAGATGCTTTTGGGGGGGGGGGGGGTTCCCTTCAGAGGCTGTGGACTGAGGCCCTAGGGGCTGCCAAGTACTGAGAACTGCCGCTCTTACCTTCCTAAACACCTGGGCCACAAGCTCCGTGAGGCCAGGAACCTTGTCATTGCCTCGTATGGCAGGGCACACAAAATACGCGCCCGTTAAACATTTACTAGAGGAAGTTGCTCTGCTGCGGTTGCTCATGTAACGTGAGAACGTGCAAGTGAACCCCGGTTCTCCCGAAATGCGGGCACTGAGAAGCAGAATATGGTGCACGAAGCGTATTTTTGAAAGAGAAAGCTGGCAAATGACAGAATCCAAGGAAATTGGACAGCTGCTTGCCATTTGAAGAATCAAATACGGAAAATATTTCAAATAATAAAAGAAAATCTGGAGGAATTGTGACTTAGGACCAATTTGGATAGGATTTTTAAGCAGTGAATGTTCAGATGTGTGGATGCTCATTTTCAAAACCTACATTGACTTCTTTTCAGAAAAGCCACAGGCTCGAAGAGCTTCCTTAGTCGAACTTGATGCTTTTGTTTTTAATGACACAACAGGTATTTCCGGGAACTGTGTGGTCTCAGATCTGCATTCATCCTGGTAGCAACACAGATTTCAAAACTGTCTTGTGAAAACAAACAAAAAAAAAATTGGAAGAGTGCCACTCTTCAAGTGTTTAATTTCTTTGCATTTTCAATTCCAGCAGATGCTCCCATCCAACACATATGCAAGAATGGCTAAAGGTTGCAGGAAAATGGTAATTAAAATCATCCTCATAAGGTGATTCATTTGTGAATATGCTACCACTGACTCAACAAGCCAATGTTAATTGAATCAAGGTTAACTAGAAAACAGGAGGAAAGGGGGACTTTAAAAAAGAGACTGGGCAGTGGTTGAGTCCTATGAAAGACTGGCCTGAATCACTAGGTGTTTGTTGTAAAGAAGCACTTTTCCTTTGTAAAGTCTGGAAAAGGGCAAGAACTATCAGATAAGGAGCTACAGTTGCCTGTTCAGTAACCCTGCAACTCCTGGGGGCCCCCAGAGGCAGCCAGCTTGTCCTGGCAGCTTGAATTTAACATACTTCCTGGTTTAGCATACCTCCAAATGCAGTCTAGAATCAAGAGGGGGCAGATGCAAATGGGACAGGATCCCAGAGAGCTGTCAGAGTTGAGAGAGAAAAAGAAAGCGAGGAAGGCAAGAAGGGGGAAGGAGAGCAGGAAGGAGGAAGAAGGATGGACAGAGGATAAGAGAATGGAGAAAAGGAAAGGGGAAGGAAGGAAGGAGGCAAAGAAGGGGGTTCCTATTCCACAAATCTGATCATTGTTGACAAAGGGCCGTGGACATGAATTTTACCAAGTGAACACAAGAATAATGTAAGCTGCTGAAGTTTCTAGGAATTGTCATTTCACCACCCTTCTCAGGGCATAACTGATCAGGAGATAAAGGATTCATAAATATTTTGAAATTCCATTAAAGCCTACATTAGGGTCTAATACTTGGGAACATTAAAGAACAACCACTACCAAGCTTCTGGGAGCATCTCCCCCTCTCGTTTCCTTCCATCTTCTCCCACAGAAAGGAGGAATGAGTTTTGCTAAGGTCCCCCCAAAGCTGTCACCTAAGCACACAGAACAAGGGCTGGACTCCTCTTTATCTGAAATCCCTGTTTGGGGTTCTCAGAGCTCATTATTCTGTCCTCCTGCTAATTTAGAATGCAGCCCTGCTCTACCACACTTAGAGATTTGCCAAGAGTCTAATCCAACCGAGTTGTGAAATCTGGATGGTTACATGGGAAAATCTGGATCTTAGCTGGAAAAGGGTACATTTTACACAAAGGGAACTGAATAGAAATTTGGAAAAAACAACCTGAAAAAAATTAGAGAATGCCTTGAAAACACTTCCTTCCCCTGGCCTTTGAGAAACCAGAAGCCACTGTCTTCCAAGTTGAAAACTCAGTGCAGCTTAAGTGAAACGGGCTTCGTTCTGTTCCCCAAAGCAGATGACTGTCATATTTGACTATTCTCACTGAGAGTCTGTTCAGAACAGCCTGGCCAGTGTAAAATCCAAAAACATTTCACTCTCAGATTGCTGTTTAAAATGCCTCTCTTAGAATGGCAAGCCTAGACACGGCAAACGGCATTTTCAGCTTTACTAGACTTTTTCTAGTGATAAGA
Source organism: Balaenoptera ricei (assembly GCF_028023285.1). NCBI lineage: Eukaryota > Metazoa > Chordata > Mammalia > Artiodactyla > Balaenopteridae > Balaenoptera > Balaenoptera ricei. The sequence goes on from NC_082642.1 coordinate 66,083,924, forward strand.
AGCTGGCACAGATAAATCCATGTTATATTTCTTGGGATGCAACTTAATTTTATTTTTTTCATTTTTAAGGGTTAATAGGGAAAAATATTATTCAGGGCGTATATTAAAGGAGAGTTTGGGATCAATCCATCTTGGTGTTACAGTGGTATCACTCTCTGTGGCAGGGGTGAGTCACCATGTGAGAGCTGGTAAATACAGAATTGACATCTTGCTTAGAGGAGCCAAAAAGGTTCTCAGAAAGGCAGCCAAGGCTGCCAGGGCGGGGCACTCTCTTCACCTGGCTTGGTTCAATACAGTACCAAAGGATTCCTGGCTCAGCAGATTGCAACAGAAGATGAGGGGCCAACCTCTTCCGAAGTGAAATAAGATCCAGTAAAGGGAGTACACTTAATTTAGAAAAGAAGTGTGGCAGGGCAGACAGGAGCCTGAAATCAGAGTCAGATAATCCCAGGTCTAATTTATCCCTCCTCCGCTGGCTATATGTTTACAGCCTGAATGTTCCAGTCATGGGAGATGGTCATGAGTTCAAAAAATTTTCCTCTCAAGGCAGCTCTCCGGGCTACAATAAATTAATATGACACTAAAATGCTTTGTCTTCATCCTTCTGATTCCAGAGACTAAATAGATGACAATCAACCTATCTCCTCGTGTGGAGGAATTACATACAGTGCCACCCATGAGAAAGGTACTGACAATTACCTAGTGACCATAACCTTTGGAGAGGGCAGGAAAAATAAAGGTAATTTTTCATAGGATTGAAATGTGTAAGAGAACAGAGCAAGGTTTTCCAACCTCTCTATGTGCCAGTTTCCTGCCCTGTGAAATTAATTCATTTAACAAATTTACTGAGCTCTCCCTATTTGTCCCTGGGGGCTGAGGATTCCACAATATGCAAGATAGACACAGACTGCACAGCCAGTCCCTGCCAACTCCAAACCTTGACAATGGCCCTGAACCCTCATCTCCCCTTTCCCTCTTCATCAGAAGAAGCCTAACGTAACTCTCCCACTGCACGGCATTACAGTCAGGACTGCACTGGGAAGAGTCCTCTCAGAAGACTGTCTCAAACTTGAGCCTGACATCGAGTTGATTTGCTCCTCATTTAATATACAACCCCTCTTTTAAGAATAATATGCTTACCAGTGACAACAAGTATCTCCTTGACTAAAGTTTAGTCCAGCTCTTCTGTATCCTTTTTCCAGCTAGGTCTCAACTTTCGGATTTTCATGTCCATCTTTGCCCAGTTTTAGCAAGAATTCTGTCAGTGGTTTTTAGCCAGAATCCCCTACCCTTGATATATGATCACCTTCCTCACACCCCACCATCTCCCAGCTAATAACTGATGACCCTGAACTGCCGTCTGCAAGAATCCTGTTAGGTCAGTTAGCAAGAATCACCCTACCCTTTGAGTAATTTTCCATCCAGAGACCCAAAACTTTGATCCTCGACTATAAATCGCCACTTATTTTTGTGGTACTTGGAGGGGAGCCCAGTTCTATACTGAGGTCTCTTTTCCCTTACTGCCATAGTCCTGAATATAATCCTGTTTTTACTGCTTTCACTACTGTCCAGTTCTGGTTTTCTCTGACACCAGTCACCCAAACCTGAACATAAATTACTTCAATCATCCCCTGAGATATAACCTTAGGCAGAGACCAGCTGTGGGAAAGAACTGGAGTTTTCTTTTGGGCGAAGGTGAGGGGGAAGGTAATTGCAGTGAGAAGACCTGGGTGGCGTGTCACAAGAGGAGGAACTGGACAGGCTGAAGATCAGAGCTCCAGAGAGCTGGAGAGAGGACTGGAAGAGGAAAGCAGGAAGGGGACCAAATGCACCGTGCCAGTGACGAGAGCTGGCAGCTCTCAGGAATGCTTCCGTGGCCAGAACAACAGCTGCGGCAAGGAGTACTGCAAACACAAAGGCACGCCTATGGCACAGCAATTCCCACTTTCCAGCATATTAGCCCCATGCATAAAAAACTTGTTTTCCATTTCTTCAGACTAATTCAACTCATCTGATATAGCTCACTCAAGGTACCAAAGTTTTCGTATTGACAACTCGATACAAAACTTTTCAGGATTACTCAATGCTTATTTGAAAAGCTTCAAGAAATTGTAATTAAAAGTACAAAATGGCTGCATTTGGCTTCTTGAAAAAAATCAAACTATAATTTTTCTTACAATGAAAGTAATACTGTCTGTAATTTATTTAGAGAGTATCTAGTGTAATGCAGACATGCATATTAAACACTATTTCATTTCATCTGACTAAATGAATAAATACATTACACCATCCAGACACACAGTTGAAACATTTCCTCAAGTATTCTTTAAACACAATGTGCAAGATTGCAATGGCATCATGACTGATAAAAATGACAAAGACGCTGTGAATCAAGTGAATAAAAAGCAACAGCATGAATTATTTATGCCAGTAATATTTGTAACCATACAAATTATATATTGATGTTATATTGGAGTGTTTAGTATTTTAGCTAACATACATCACACAATGCCCCCTCCCCGCCTCAATACTTAATTTTCTTGGAGAGCTTTAATTCAGTGGTACCACTTAGAACAGAACCATGGGCACAATGGCAATTTTTTTTTTTTTTGGTTGTCTCAAAATATGATTTCTCTCTTATTAGGGGATAGCTGCTCCACAAACCACAGCCATGGCTGGTGTTCTTTTATTACTTCCTACATGGAGACCACTGAATGACCTATGCTGGAGAGACTGGAGTTCCACTTTCTTTCATCTTCAGCAAGAAGGTGGTGTGTATGACAATCACCGCTGAAATGGTTTTTTCTCACTCCTGTATTAAGATCAGAGTGAACACATTTTAAATGAGGTGCAAATAAAGCAACTGTTCTAAGACAAGGGCCACAAAGAGTTCCATATGTTTTGTATGTTTCAGAGAACTTCGAAAATAATGAACATCTAGAATGATCTTCACTTCTTCACCTATGAGATCAATCATCTATGCTGATTCCTATACCTCAATAGAAAATACACTCACAACCACACACACAGGCACACACTCACATTCACACTCATTTTAAGCAGTTCAATTCTGGCCTGGAAACTGAGAAGATAAGGGTTTTTTTCTTAGTTAACCCTACCTTTCCAAGTTTGGAAGGAGCTACTCAGGTACTGCCACAGTTGGGCTGGACACCCACCAAATTGTGAGTTCCTCAAGGGTTGGGGGCAAGTGGGTCATGGCAGCATTCCCACAGCATCCACTGTTACTGAAAATACTGTGCAATTATTAAATTGGAGTGGATTCTCAATGAATAATTGAACCCCTTAGGAAAGAGCTAGCAGGTGTACTACATCTTCCTCCTTGAGATCTACTTCCCTGCTCACATAGAGATGAAACACATATGGAATGCACTAGAGAACATCTGCCAACACGGACAGGAGAGAGGCCAAAGGGAAGACGCCTGGTAACTTCTCCAAAAACACCCATCTCCTTAGTGAGACATCCCATCTAAATATCACAGCAGCAGTCAAAAAATGCCCCAAATAAAACTCATCTCTAATCTTCAACCTCATCCTTGAACTCTCTCTATGCCTTTTCACATGTTAATTTCACTTCCTGAAATACCCTTCCCCAACTTTGCTGGCTCCTCTTACAGCTGCCCACCACACAAACTCCTGACAGGGTGCAGTGGTTACACCTGGGTTTGAATCCTGCTTCTTGGGTTTGAACCCAAGAGCATGGAGTTGGGTTTGAATCCTGTCTCTACCATCACCTAGTTGGGTGATCCCGGGGAAGTCTTTTCATGCTCAGTGCCTCAGTTTCTTCATCTACATAATAGAGGTAATAAAAGTTCCTGCTTCATAGGGCTATCAGAAAGGTTAATTGAGTTAATAGGTATAAAATGATTTCAATAGACAATGGCACATTCATAGGTGGATTTGGAGTGATGGTCCTCATTTTTCTGTTATTTCATTCCACAGCCGGACCCTGTAAATGTTCTTAATACAACACTCAGTCGTTCACCTTTCCGCCTCCTCTACTAAGATGAATTCAGAGACTATTTGTCACTTCCCCTGCATCCTCTGAGCATGGCCCCTGATACAAGATCAAGACACACTACATGTAGCAGGGAGTGGTTGGGTTCTAGCTTCCCCTAAGGACAATCTTATCCTCACTGTGTCTGGTTTCAAAGCCTGTCTTCAAGTCCTGTAATGACTCCGCTTCTAAATGTGTCCCTTTCCCACTGTGCTGCCTACTCTAATAGTTTTGGCATTTACACATCACTTGCATGTTTGCATTATTCTTATCATTTGCCTTCTTCATCCTCTTACCCTGTCATCTGACTAATCTTTGTAAAAGCCAATCTGATTATTATTTTAAAAAAGAAAATGGTTATTGGCTTCATTCAGATCATGAACATCAAGTTTAAGTTCCCTTGCCTGGCACTAAGACTCCTTTACAATAAGACCCTGACTTAGCTTTTCAAGGTCATTTCCCACGACCTGCCCTCTATACACCCCCTAACTCACCTTCCATGTCCTGTCTCCAAGCCTGAGCTCAAACTCGACCTTCATTCTGGAAATACTCATGTCCATCTGTTAAAATATTATTCTTCACGATCAAAACCAAATAACATTTCCTCCATAAAAATTCTTTCCAAAATTAATCTCTACTTCCCATATAGTTTCAAAGCACTCTTTACAGAAAGGCTGTTTTTATTAAAGTACTTGTGACTGTTTTGACTTTAGTTATTTATGTATATATTAAGTTCTTAGAAAACAGAGACCATGTCTTAATCACGTCTGTATCCAGGAATGTGCCTAGAACAGTGTTCCACAACCTACTGTATATAGTTTTTAAATTGAATTAAAAAGGAAAAACTGTAATTGATGCCTGGGATGCTAATACTCACATCTGCTTACAAGCAAATTTAAATTTTTTAATTAAGTTCCAATTAAGTTTCATTCTCAGAATTACCCTTGAGTGTTAGATACTTGCCTGAACCCCACTATTCAATTATAAGACTCAAAGTCTCCTTTGTATGGTCTGAAGCATCTTGCACACAACTGGCACTCAAAACATGTGTTGAATTTAATTGTTGAATTGTTTCTCCCTGGAAAATTCAGGCAAATGTGTCAAAAGAAGGAGTCCACAACATTACAGCCGCCATCTAGTCATGATAAGGGTGCTGCGTGATGACATCAGGAGGAAAGAAAAGACAAACTAGCTCCCTTTCCTGGTCCCTGGTTGCCACGCAAACACATGCATGACTTACAGAACTGACCATTACTTTCCCTCATTCCACCCTACTGGAGCCATGACTAGTGTTGGCGTTGCCAAAGTCCTCCTGTTGAGGGTCTGTAGGCAAGATGTGAGCACCAAGGGTTTCACTGACAGAGAAGGTAATTGTAGTGTCAACCTCTGAGGAAATCCAGGACCCAGAAGCCAGGCCTTTAGCAAATGGGAAAAGGAGTTCCACATCTCAGTCATGGGTTAGAGTTCTTTAGCTGCGAGTCGCTGAGGGGCCTCTCCTAAGATGGCACCCTACACATGGAGACAGCTGGGGAACCAAGAAGAAACAGTTCTTGAAGAGGCTGCTCTCAGGCTGAGGAGGGAGAAGCCAGACAATTGTCTTGCTTTTACCTTGAGTTTACCTAATTTGTTTAATCTTGTGTTGACTGATGCTCCCTTCCAGTCTTCAGTAAAGTGTCCTTTAGCCATTCCAGCCGTCTTAAAGCATGAACAATGGTGTGATGGTAAACGTTTACAACCAGCTCTCTAGGGGAAACACCCCTAGTGCTTGCCGATTTCTGTGGTGTAAATGCTATTGCCATGGCCAATTTCAAACTACCGATGTGCTGTCAATAAACTCAGAGTTGGGAGGAGACACACACCATCAGCTCCAGGCAGTACCACCTGGCTAGAACACCCTTCACCTCTTCCCCACAGCAGTATCAAAGTCAGTGAAGGACCTATATCAGCAAAAGATTCTCCTTCAGCACAAACTTTACTGGTATGAAGTTCTATTTTTATTATGGAGGGCAGTGTTCCTTTACCACACATACTCGCTTTCCAAGGGAAGAGGAAATTTGAGGTAAGAGCCAGCTGTGAATTAATACCAAAGCCTTCAGAGCCATCCACTTTTGTGTACACAGCCTGAAAACACACAAAACTTGGTGAGACAGAGATTGGTTAGGTGTTCCAAACTCGGAAGCATAGCTGGCTACAATACCCTGTGTCCTTGCTGTTAATCCTAGACACATATTTCTAGCCAACCAAATGTGAACAAAAGCGATGTGCAATTTTTCCAGGTTTGGCTGTAATATCCTACCAATATAGTCTCTTTCTCCCCACCCAAGTATTTTCTCTTCCACTGGCTTGAAGCAGACAAACACTGCAAGATATATTTTTTAAGTGGCAGAATCACAAAATGGAAGGAGTCCGGGTCCCTGAATCACCTTTTGAAAAATAGCTGCTCTTCTTCCAAGGAGCACCTGTTTTGGACCTTTCTTAAGCAAGAAATAAGCTGCTATTATATATGAGCCACCTAAGGGTTTGTTTGTTTAGCAGCTAATGTTAACCAGTACATGTGGCAATACCTGCCATGATCCTGTGTCCCTACTGGGGATCATGAATACTCTGGGAAAAAAATTTCCAGGCACAGCTGAAGAAGAATTTAAAAGAGTCCAAGGCTCTTGATTCACAAAATGCACTCTGTTCATTTTGACTTGGCTACAATTTGAGCCCTTGCTAAGAGATTTTTATTGTTGATATTTTGTTTGTTTCTTTTAAAGATTGACTTTCACACTAACTACTCTACATGAGGATAGGAAGAAGAAATCAGAAAAGATTTTGAGAAGGTCAAGTGAATCAGAGCAATGTTCCATGCCTCGCTGATTACACTGTACCTTCTCTACAATTTGTTTGCATTTAAACACATGCACATATTCTCAGATAATAAGTGATAGTTAAAAGTGAATAAAACAACAACATATTTTAAATTATGCTTATGTCATTGTCACAAGCTGGAAATGTCTATTAAAGATTTTTAAAAGTTGTATTTTGAATGCTGCCAAACCTTATCCAAATCAGTTTATATTTGTTTACATAATTATGAGAAAGCAGTGGTAACACATGAGTCTACTCACCCAATTTAAATGTGTCCCCTTTTGCACTAAATTAAAGTTATTATATATTTAGAGTACATTAAATATTTTATTATATTTTCATAGGGGTTGGTCTGACAACTTAACCTTAATATAAAATCATAATATAATAAATACTATAATATACTTAACATATTATACCATATTATATTCAAATATATTATATTTGCACTTTAAATCTATTTAGTTATTTTCAAAACCTGCCTTGCTGTCAGCCCTAGCTCCTCAGTGCCCTGATAGGCAGGGATTGTGACCCATATCTAAGCTACCCACTGCATCTCACACAGTGCCATTCTATGGTGGGCACAACAGTGTGGGATGAATGAGTAAATACACAGGAAAAGTAATTTTCCAGGGACTCATGTGGATTTTCATTAGCAGTAATCCCTTTTTAAACGTCTGATGAGTCCCTCTTTCCTTTTAAGTCCACACAAGTGGTCCTGAATGCACACAGTTGGGACCTGTTAAGGCCAGGGCTGTCATAGGAAGTCATCTCCAAGAGGAGTCCCCAGCATCTGTTTACAGAGGTCAAATTTGAGTGCTAGATCATGGGACAAGAGTAGTTTGTAGTCAACAGAATTATGTGTATTTCGACTTGATAGCCGCTGCCTCCCTTTTAACCATTCCCCAAGGTTAAAACCATGTAGTTCAATTTCGTAGTTCTCATTACACTTTGGTTTAATATACACAGTAGCCTACTTTGTGCTCAAAGAGATTCTCCCATTTCAGACAGAAGTGTTCTGTCCAGAGGGACTGGAAAGACCATCACAGTCTGGACATGGGTCACCACTTAGATGCTTTCCCATAACAGCAAATATGCCCCAGGTTTCTGAAGATGAGTCTGGACAAGCTTCCTGGAAAATCCACAAGCACTTAGAAGGGGATGATGTGTAGTGCTCACATGGACACTTATCCAAATAAGGGATGTGGATGTAGCGAAGTGACCAGCCCACACTCACACAGGGAATAAAGGGTTCAAGTGGCATTAGATGGAGCCTCAAATTCCATGGGACAGGCCACCACCAGGACTACATCTGGGAAGCCTCATGGGAACCTTGGGTCTGACAATTTCTGAGTTTGTAAAAAGGCTTAGAAAATTACCTTCAGTTAAAAAAGCAAAAGTCTACAGCTTTTTAATAATTTTTTTACCCTGGAAGCTCAAAATTTACCACTTGGGTATGTGTTACTTAAAAAAAACAAAAAAAAAAACCAAAAACTTGTTATTTAATGTGATTTGATGTAATAAAAAATGTGACTAGAGTCTAAAGAAATTGGCATGGGAATGACAGAGACTTTCTGACAACTGACAATGAACCACGGAAACTATTTGTAATGTTTAGTTTTCTCAGGAGGGAAACTGGAGTAAGAAAATCTGTGAATTAACAGCTTGATTTACTTTAAACTTTCATGAAGAAGCCTGGAACATCAATAAGACGTAAGTCTTCCTAAGGAGCTGAGTACCGACACCCCAGACCCCCGATTTCTCTCTGTCCTCTTGCAAAACATAGACATGTATATTCATAACGGCCCGATAGAAAATGGGAGAGAGGAAGTGAGTTAGCAGGCTCTGTACCAGCAATGCCTCGCTCTGTGTTTAAGGTGAAATTAGCCGCCCAAAGTCCTATATCCCACAGGGAGACCAGCCAGCGAACATTCTTTAGCATGCAGGGAAAAGCCTTAGCAGAGGGAAAAGCACAGAAGACACATGGACATCCTCATTCTAATTTTCTGTACTTCTCCAGTTAATTTGGGATGTTGGGAATCTTCAGGACCAAAAAGCAAGACACAGTCATGTGTGGGCCGCTCTAACGTATCAAAATACAATTTATTATCAAAGCTATGGATAAACCCATTCTCTCTCTCAGCTTGCATGTAGGGATAGGGGCCAAGGAAGGAGTAGAAATCATCTCAGAAGCGACCGACAGCTTTTGGCTGACTAATGAATAAGGAGTGACCTCCTCCAGCCCCCTGAGTTTCTGCCAAGCATCACACAAGATAAGAGGAGGGATTAAGAAGAGGGAAGTAGAACGGGGAATGTTATAATGTAGTCTAGAAATATGGTCCTAGAATCTTGAGTTCCAATTAATTCTCACACGGTTGAAGGTCAAGTTGGCAGGCCAATCCATATACAGATATTAAATGGACAGTAGAATAAAATATTGTCTAAAAGCGATTCAAACTACAGGTGTAGAAAACAATATTGTGACTTCTGATTGACCATACAAGTTGGTTGTCTCTCTCTCAATCAACCCCACTAAAATGAGGGTTAAAAGATTAAAAATCACATAAATCCACAACATTTTTTTAAATGCAAAGGGCCCTGCGAAGGTAAGAGATCCAAACAAGTCTAGAAGTCAGAAAAAAGATGGAAGAGTGATAATGAAATATGGTAGAATAGTCCACAATGAGGAAATCCATGGAAAGGACCCAAATGACCTTGCAGAACTTGGCAACACTTGAGATTCCTTGTAGGACAAAGGATGAGAGTGAGATGAGGGGCAGGAAAAAGAAATTATTTGAAAGCCTGTATATGCAACAACCAATCACTTACCCCAACCATGTGGCCCCTCCATCCTGCCAGCAAACATTCTCTTTCTCTCATGTCAGACATTGCCCCTGCTCCCCACCCCATCCCCGCCCAAAAAATAAATTTATAGCAATCTTCAATAAAGAAACTGGAATGCCTCAGAGAAAAAGACTCCACATAAAGCTCACATAGAGAATCACAAAGCCGCTGGATAATGGCCTCACTCTTCAATGTGAATGGATAAACATGATAAATGAGGCAAACCTCGAACACAGAAGAACACAAACAAGATAAATAAATGGGAGAAAAATGATCTTAAAGAAAATACAAATAAAACAGGCAATAGAAAAGAACCTCAAATATCCCAATGAGAGTCAAGAAAATATATCTATAAAACAAGAAAAGAATGCTATAGAAAAAGGAGAATGAGCAAGCAAGAAAAAATCCTGTTAATTAAAAATTACTTTTTAAATTAAAAATTAAATAGAGGATGAATCAGAAAATATTCTCATTTCTCATAAAATCATGATGTAATTTCAGAATCTGAAGTCATCACAAAATGTGCCTTCATATAAAAAGAAGAAAAGAGGAAAACTGGTCCTCTAAGGGGAATAGAAATCACAGAGGAGTAAGAATTAGACTTTTCGGGAGGCTGGAAGACTGAAGAAAAATCACATTCCCACTGAAAAGTCCCTCTTTCCCTCTACCCCATTCTTACCAGTCACCCTCCCAATCCCTAAGAATGGAGCCAAAGGAAAATGACATTCATCTTAGAGTTTTATATTCATCCTGATAATCAATCCAATATAAGAATAGAATTACAAACATCTTCGAACACTCAAACACAAAATTAGGCCCTTGACACCTTTTTGTAGAAAGGTAAGTGAAGATATGTACAACCAGAGCGAAGGAGTGGCCATTGAATGAAGACAGGATGATTTTGTAGAACCAGTAGATCTGAAGCAGGAAACGCCCAAAGGACAGGTGAGCAGCAGGCCTAAAAAGCAGAGGGACGAAGGACCCTGGGGAGGAGGACCTGGGGAAAAAGGGCACAGTTTACTTTACACAGAAGTAAACTCTGTTGTGGGAATCACAAAATTGAAGTTGTGATTGAAGGGCGAAAGGGCAAGAGAAAAAACAGCATTTGGAAATTCCATGAAAATAGAAAGCTACAGAAATGAAACTCTATGAGCCTTGTTCCACAAAAGTAAAAAGAGGTGGGGAATGCAGGAGAGTTAAGGTCCTAATTTTACAAAATAGGGAATCTAAAAGATTCTGTTAGTGAAAAGTCATCAAGCTGTGTACTTAAGAAGTGAACTTCTTGGTATGAATATTTATTTCAGTAACAAGTAGAGAAACAAAAAATAACAATTACATTGTGTGTATGGAAGAATGGGTACGTGAGAATATCAGTGAACTAAATTCTCACCTATCTTAGCAGAAAGCCAATGGATGTCTAAAACTAATAAATTAGGAAACAACAATAAAAGCCTTTACATTGAGGCTTCCCTGGTGGTGCAGTGGTTGAGAATCTGCCTGCTAATGCAGGGGACACGGGTTCGAGCCCTGGGAAGATACCACATGCCGCGGAGTAACTAGGTCCGTGAGCCACAACGACTGAGCCTGCGCGTCTGGAGCCTGTGCTCCGCAACAAGAGAGGCCACGATAGTGAGAGGCCCGCGCACCGCAATGAAGAGTGGCCCCCGCTCGCCGCAACTAGAGAAAAAGCCCTCGCACAGAAACGAAGACCCAACACAGCCAAAAATTAATTAATTAATTAAAAAAAAAAAAGCCTTTACATTGAGATTTGAAGGCAATATGCAGAAAAAAATATCTAAAGGAGAAATAAGCGGTTATATTAGGGTACAAGTCTAGGAAGTAGTAAGTAGAAGTTTGTTGCTTTTAGATGCATACTGGCATTTTTTCAGGTATAAATGACATAAAACATTATATTAGTTTCAAGTATACAACATAATGATTTGACGTTTGTATATATTGTGAAATGATCACCACAATAAGTCTAGTTAACATTCATCACCATACATAATTACAGAATTTTTTTCTTGTGATGAGAATTTTAAGATCTACTTTCTTAGCAACTTTCAAATATCCAATACAGTATTATTAACTATAGTTGCCATGTTGTACATTACATCCCCATGACATATTTATTTTATAACTAAAGTTTGTACCTTTAGACCCCTTTCACCCATTTTGCCTACCCAAGCCCCCTATCCTTGGCAACCACCGGTCTTTCTCTGTATCTATGATCTTGGTTTTTTTCTTTTTTCTTTTCTTTTTTTTTTTTTTTCAGATTCCACATATAAGTGAGATCATATGGTGTTTATCTTTCTCAGTCTGACTTATTTCACTTAGTATAATGCCGCTAGGTCCATCCATGTAGATGGATGGCAATTTTCTTTTTTTGTGTGTGTGTGACTGAATAGTATTCCATTGTATACGTGTACAACATCTTTATCCATTCATCCATTGATGGCCACTTAGGTTGTTTCCATATCTTGGCAATTGTAAACAATGCTACAATGTACATGGAGGTGCATATATCTTTTTGAGTTAGTGGTTTCTTTTTCTTTGGATTAATATTCAGAAGTGGAAATATTGGATCATATGGTAGTTCTCTTTTTCATTTTTTGAAGAGCTTCCATACTGTTTTCTATGGTGGCTGCACCAATTTATCAATACATTCCCCTCAACAGTGCACAGGGTTCCCTTTTTGCCACATCCTCAGCAACACTGCTTATTTCTTGTATTTTTGATATTAGCTATTTTAACAGGTGTGAGGTGATATGTCATTGTGGTTTTGATTTTCATTTACCTGATGATTAGTAATTTTGAGCATCTTTTCATGTACCTATTGGCCATCTGAACATCTTCTTAGGAAAAATGTCAATTCAGATCCTCTGCCCATTTTTAAATGGGGTAGTTTGTTTTTTTTTGTTGTTGAGTTATATGAGATATTTATATATTTTAGATATTAACCCCTTACCAGATATATGATTTACAAATATTTTCTCCTATTTAGCAAGTTGTCTTTTCATTTTGTTGATGATTTCCTTTACTGTGCAGAAGCTTTTTGGCTTGATGTAGTTCCAGTTGCTTACTTTTGCTTTCCTTGCCTTTCCTTTTGGGATCAAATCCAAAAAATTAAAACCAAGAATGATGTCAAGGAGCTTACTGCCTATGCTTTCTTCTAGAAGATTTATACTTTCAGGTCTTATATTCAAGCTTTTAATCCATTTTAAGTTAATTGCTGTGTATGATGTAAGATAGTGGTCCGGTTTCATTCTTTTGCATGTGGCAAGACTGGGCATATAAAAGTGGTGAGAGTGGCCATCCTTGTCTTGTTCCAGATCTTAGAGGAAAAGCTTTCAGCTTTTCACCATTGACTGGGCTTGTCATATAAGGCCTTTATTATGCGAAGGTCCAGTTTTTCCATCACCATTTATTGAAGAGACTGTCCTTTCCCCATTGTATATTCTTGGCTCCTTTGTCATAAATTAATTGACGATATGTATGGATTTATTTCTGGGCTCTCAGTTCTGTTCCTCTGATCTATGTGTCTGGTTTTATGTCAATACTATGCTGTCTTGATTACTATAGGTTTGTAATATATTTTGACATCAGGGAGCAAAATGCCTCCAGCTTTGTTCTTTTTATTCAAGATTGCTTTGGCTATTCAAGGTCTTTTGTGGTTCCACGCGAATTTTAAAATTACTTGTTCTATGTCTGTGAAAAGTGCCATTGGAATTTTCATAGGGATTGCACTGAATCTGTAGATTGTTCTGTGTCATATGGACATTTTAACAATATTAATCCTTCCAATCCATAAGCACAGAATATCTTTTCATTTATTTGTGTCTTCTTCAATGTCTTTCATCAGTGTCTTATAGTTTTCAGTGTACAAGTCTTTCACCTCCTTGGTTTAATTTATTCCTAGGTATTTCATTCTTTTTCATGCAATTGTAAACGGGATTATTTTCTTAATTTCTGTTTCTGATAGTTCAGTATTAGTGTATAGAAACACGACAGATTTCCACATACTGATTTTGTGCCCTACAACTTTACTGAATTCATTTATTAGTTCTAATAGTTTTTTAGTGAAGTCTTTAGGGTTTTCTATATATAAAATCAATGTCATCCACAAATATTGACTGTTTCCCTTCCTTTCCAACTTGGATGCCTTTTATTTATTTTTCTGGTTAGGACTTCCAATACTATGATGAAAACAAGTGGCAGGATAGGGAATCCTGTTTTGTTCCTGATCTTAGAGGGTTAGCTTTTAGATTTTCACCATTGAGTATGCAATGATGTCAACTGTGGGCTTGTCATATATTACCTTTATTATGTTACGCTATGTTCCCTCTATACCCACTTTGTTGAGACTTTTAATCTCAAATGGATGTTGAATTTTGTTAAAAGTGTGTTCTGCATCTATTGAGATGATCATATGATTTTAATCCTTCATTTTGTTAATGTAAGTATCATCACATTAATTGATTTGCAGATGTTGAACCATCCTTGCATCCCTGGAATAAATCACTCTTGATCATTGTGTATGACAGTGCTGAATTCGGTTGGCTAATATTTTGTTGAGGATTTTTGCATCTCTGTTCATCATAAATACTGGCTTGTTATTTTCCTTTCTTGTGCTGTCCTTGTCTGGTTTTGGTTCCAGGGTAATGCTGGCCTCGTAAAATGAGTTTGGAAGTATTCCCTCGTCTTTAATTTTTGGGAAGAGTTTGAGAAGGATTAGTATCAATTCTTCTTTAAATGTTTGGTAGAATTCACCAGTGAAGCCATCTGGTCCTGAACTTTTGTTTGTTGTGAGTGTACTAGCATTATTATAACTAAAAAATTAATTTAAAAAAATAGTATTGTTGTATATGTACAATGTATTGACAACTTACAAGATAAATAAATTTCTGTGATCTGGTCTGGGAAATGAATGGTCATTTATAACAAGTGTTGACAAACTCAATCTGGTTCATTGCCTGTGTTTATAAATAAAGTTTACTGGAACACAATCACACACCCATTTCTTTACATATTGTCTAGAGCTGCTTTCTGCTACAACAGCAGAGGTAAGTAGTTGCAACAGAGACTGCATAGCCCACAAAACCTAAACTATTTACAATCTGGCCCTTTACAGAAAAATTTCACTGATCCCTGGTTTGTAACACTAATTTTCTGGGAAAATGTTGTCTACGGTCAGCTTGATTTTTAGAGAAGAGTCAGTTTCTAAGTTGGGGGCTGCCTCTCTTATGAGCATAGCTCACCTAATAGAAACAGACATGTCCCAAGACTTGATGTCCAGTGTTTTCTCGTTTGGGGCATGTTAAAGATCCCTGTCTCCATTATACAGCAATGGGAAGAGTCTGTCATCACATTGTAATTCTCCTGACCTTTCAGATAACAGTAAGAACCTGGTCTTGCATTTTTATTGCTACATGCTGGACATTACCTGTCAAAAAAACAGCAACCTTTACATGCACACATAAGAATGAATTTCTGCCTGTATCTCAATGTAGATATTAGAATGAAGCCTATCAACATCAACTAACACAAGCAGTCAGCATTCTAGGTCAAAGACGCAGCAGCTGGGCATCAAAACACATACTATAAATTTTTTTTAAAAAGATACAGTGGTCTGAATGCCATGTCCTTGGAATTTTTCATCACAGTCCTTTAAGTTGCCATATTGCATGGACATAAATCCAAATTATCGGAAGAGAAAATAGGAAATAAAGTAATGGTCTGCTAATAAAAACATTTTTAAAAAATAGCAGTATTCCTTCTAAATTACAAGGGCTGACTTTACCTAAATTGTGTATTTAAAGTGAACATCAAACAGTCATACCTCTTCAGTATTACAGGAGGTCTTTCTGCATAGAACTCATCTGACCTTCAAAAGAACTTAACGTGGGCTTCCCTGGTGGCGCAGTGGTTGAGAATCTGCCTGCCAATGCAGGGGACACGGGTTCGAGCCCTGCTCTGGGAAGATCCCACATGCCGCGGAGCAACTGGGCCCGTGAGCCACAACTACTGAGCCTGCGTGTCTGGAGCCTGTGCTCCGCAACAAGAGAGGCCGCAATAGTGAGAGGCCCGCGCATCGCGATGAAGAGTGGCCCCCACTTGCCACAACTAGAGAAAGCCCTCGCACAGAAACGAAGACCCAACACAGCCAAAAATAAATAATAAATAAATAACAAATAAATTAAAAAAAAAAAAAGAACTTAATGTTTGTGACAAAAATCTTTATTCCACATCAGGGATTCTCAATGGATGTGCGATGATAGAATATGTAGGATTCATTCCCTTAGAATTGCATCAAAATTTCAGGGTAGTAGGAGTTTTTTAAAATTGCACTTCCCCAAGTTAGTGAGAAATATTACTGTATTGATTAGAATCTGCAACATTCCTCAGGAATGTCGATGAAAAAGATAGTACTACATAATTCTCCTCCACAGGAGAAAAAAAGACTCATAAAAAAAAGCAGGATCTCATCATTCTTAGTTTTTGGATGAAAAGTTTACATGTAGACATTTATGGACAAAACTGTGTATAACTAGCAAAAAAAAAAAAAAAGGGTAAGCCAATTCTGAGAATAGGATGTTAACTTATTATCTCTGGCTTTAAATAAACTAAAAAACAAACTCATTTGAAGGTATCTACTAAGACATATGTTTTTAATAGGAGACTCCTATATATAGTATTTGTACCTTGCTTTTCTTCACTTTATTATTATCACATCTTTCCATGTCCATAAACATAAATCTCTATTTTTAATATCTTCAATTAACATCCTTGTACCCAGTTTAGACACATGTCAAATTATTTCTAGAAGCAAAACTAGGTTGAAGGGCTTGTGCCTTTTTAGAACCTTTGATAACAGATCTCCTGACTTCCCAAGAATTATATCAATTTGCCCTCCCACTACCAGTATATGACTGTGCCAGACAGTCACCCCTTTGCCAACTCTAGCTACTGGCATTCATTTCCATTACTGCTGTTTTCATGACTCTCAAAATGGTTCATAATTTGGTCAGGGCTTTGTCTGAGCTGCTTTATCCAAGCACTTAACATCTTTCTCATCAGCAACAATGATGATGGTGGTGGTGGTGATAACAGCCACTAACATTTAGAACAATAGCTTTGTTTTAAGCATTTCACATATGTTATCTAATTTAATTGATACAAAAACTTTATGATGGGATACTATTATTATCCTCTCCATTTTACAGATGAGGAAACTAAGGCACAGAGAGATGATGTAAATTGCCCAAGCCCACAAAGCTAATAAGAGGTAGAATTTGGATTCATGCCCATGCAGTCTGGTGCTAGAGTCCTTGAGAATCAACCTTGCCTTTCCAGGTATTAATACATATCTGCTTATAACCCATCCATCACATGGAAGAAGATTCACGAAACTAGGGACATCACCATCCATTCCTACCCTTCGGAAAACAGTTACAGTTTCTACAGTTTTACAGATGTGAGCTTACTTAAATACAACTAGCCAAGTACTTTCCCATCTGGATTCTCTTCCTTTTTAAATCAGAACCTATGCCCTGCCTGTTCCCCCCTGGATACAGGACACTTACGAATAGATAGGCACTAACTCTCCGTATCGTTCGCACCAGTGGGTCACATCCCTCAGCCTTGCACCTCTTGGATGGTCTTGCCCCTGCCCAATATCCAGATAATCACATGAAGCATCAACTGAGCCTCAACAGCTCTTACAACTGCTGTGGTTCTATCTGATCACTGTAGATGAGACTTTTGTACAGGGTAACAGACTCTTGGGTTTTAAGAGGCAATTGAGCATCATGTGCAAGGTCCCAGCTTCCAGGGTCCACCACTTAGAAGCTGTGTGCCCTTGTGCCCTTGTGCCCTTGGACCAGATGCTTAATCTCTGAACGTCAATTTTCTGTAAGTAAGGACAAAAATAATTATAGCTCATAGAGTTTATATGAAAAAAGGTTTATAAAATGTTCAGCACTATGCCTGACACACAGTAAATTCTTGATAAATAGCAATTATTGTTATTTCCAGACATTTCAAATGTTAGCTCCTTTTTGTTATTCCTTTTGATCCCACCTTGAGAATTATCATGATGTTATATAGTCCAAACTGTCTCTAAATTAGAACTGCCTCCAAAAGAACAATTCTTCAGAGATGTATCAAAAGATGAAATAAAAGCATTCTTCACCTTAAAAGAAATCAATATTAATGCATAATATTATATAAAATTTTTGAATATCAGGTATCTATAAACTTCAGCTTAAATGCTGTTACTATAAATTAGGGCTAATATTTTAATACTTATTACCCAATAAATATGAAGTATCAACATTAATACACTATGTATTAATATTAATGCAGTCAACTAATAATTATAATAATTAATATTAATGTAATCACATACAATAATTACTGTAATAACAGTAGAGAGATAGATATTTCATGTTACTATAATGCTGACTACGGCTCTACAGAAATACCCTGATGACATCTAGAACAATCAGTAAAACAGATGGTGCTGGGAACCTACTGAATAAACAGTCTCGGCCACACTTCCAGGAAGTATCCCTATGAAGAAGCAAGGGATTAATAATACCCTCATAGAATGCATAGCATTTAATACAAATAGTTCCTATCTATTATTGGGAAATATAATATTCTGGTTAAACTGAGAAGGATGAGATCTGGTCCCCCAATTTTGCTTGGATGGGAGCTACTTTCTATTTCTCTTGTGCCTTAAAAAAATAAAAGTACTCTGAAGGTGAAACACAAGAACAGAGGGGAAGAAAGGCAGGAAGCAGCCTCCCATGCCCTTTCTCATATGAAAAATCCAAGGTTGGCGAGGAAGAGGAATGGCATTACACAGTCAACAAGGTTTGATCATGTTAGACCACACACAGAAATTTCCTCAGGGTAGCAAAGTGCAGAAGAACTTTGCTTTCAAGCCAGATAGATACAGGTTCAAATTCTGATGTTGCTATTTACCCTCTGTGAAATAATGAATAAGTTATTTATCTTCTTTCAGTCTCAGTTTCTTAATCTGCAAATGGGGATAGTAACAGAATCTATCTCATAGGGCTGCTGTGAGGATTAAATAAGTTAATACACATAAAATGCTTAACACAGTGCCTAGTCCAAATGAGCAAACAATTCATTTTAAGTATCATTAATATTTCTGATATCTCAACAGTTAACTCTAAAACTGTACAAACTATAGGTTACTTTGCTCTCTTACACATACATATACACATTTATATACATCTCAGACAGCCCTCTGGATCTTCCATACCTGAAGGTCAGTAAGGGCAATGTTCACCGCCATTGTACAGTACAATTTAAAAACTGTGATTATGTGAACGGGCATCCTGTGCCCCACTCATAGCACAGGCTTGAGATGTGATCTAGACAATGAGTGTCTGGGCTACAAGAAATCATCCAGGCCACAATCAGTGTCTTCAATTCTGGTACATATTACAATCTTCGGTTATCGTCAAAGTAACATTTTGCTCACAGCATCAGGCCAAGATCTCCATCCCAGTGAATCACAAAGAAGAGAAAGAAGAGCCAGCAGGAGTATGTATAGGTCACTGACTTGAGGCAGGGCCAAAAGTATTTTTTTAATCACCATATCTGCCACAGGAACTATCTGTGGATTCTCCTAATGGTATCTTGAAGCTTTTTAAAATAACAAATGAAACTGAAAAGAAAAATAGAGATATCAAAACAGCTATACTGAACTATTCTCAGAAGCTCATGACAAATGATGTAAAAATCTCAGAAAAAAGACAAACTACTTTCTGTAAGATTCAAAGCAGAAATTTAGAATGTCAAACTCCATGAAAGAGAGGGAAGAGGAGAGACAGCACCTGGAGGTGAATAGAACCCTCATCTTCTAACAGACTTGGACAAATGCTGTTCTTAATTATTCCAGGGGAATGGTGTAGGTGGGCTCCTCAGACACTGGGACCCAGCTTATGTCAGCTGCACAATGAGAGTGGGACCCTAGCACACACAGGTCCCCTTCCACACTACCTTCTTACGGAAACTCTTAATGAATAAGAAAATAGAGGCCTTTATAGAAGAATAATTTTATCTAAACTGTGTAAACTGGAAGTTTTTCAGTGTCTTGTGGAGGAGTGGAGGGAAGCTAAATTTTATACTTCTTAAAAATCTCATGTAATGTTAGCAACTGACCAAATTCTCCTTGAATTTCATATGTACCAGGAAAAGGAGCTAAGAAAACAGTCTTCTGAAATGTTTCCTGGATTCTTTCCTCTTTTTCCACAAAAATAGAACTACCCTTTTTTCTTTTTTGATGGGAGATGAGGATTATATATGAGATTTGGCAACCTCAATGCACATATGAGAAAGCCAATTGTATAACTACAGGAAGTAGATCCCCCAAAATTATTCACTTAGGAGAATTTCAAACTTTGGTGCTAATGCTTCAAAATAATAACCATCACCATCACTGAATGGTCCCTCTCACCAAGTTGCTGAGGAGTTCAGTCTTGCTGACGACCAATTAAGGACTCTGAAAAAGAGAGGCTTTTGGCAGCCAGACAAAGCTGGCCATTCAGGAGAAACCATAACTCCTGTCCTCTGTAAACCAAGGAGAGGAGGAAGTAGAATTCTGTGTAGCCAGGAAGAAACTTTATAGATACAGGGCCATGGGGATGGCAGCTGAGGAACAGGAATTCCCACCACCCAAATAGGGTTCTGGAAGCCTTGGTAAACTGCCAGGCGCTGCAACACCAGTAACTGGTTCCCAGAAGTTCCTCAAATTACAGGGACTAGAGGAAGCCAGGCAGCTATGGCGCTGCATGCGGATGCGAGGAGACCCATCTCCCCAGAATTAACGTGGGAACTGCCTCTCCGCCATCTTCGGGTCTCCCACAACCCCCAAAGGTTCCTTCAGGTGGACATAATTTGGGTTACTTGCAGGACAGAGTTGTGGCACAACTTCATTCAACTGAATGGTATCAATATCTCATCTCTCAGACCCAAACTTTTGGGTTTTCACTAATATTTGCTCATTATTCAATCAGAAATATCAGCATCACCTGGAAACTCATTCATGAATGCAAAGTCTTGGCCCCATACCGGACCTATGATTGAGACTTTCTGGAAGGGGCCCAGCAATTTCTGTACTAACAAGTTCTCCAAGAGATTCCAATGCACACTGACGTTTCAGAACCCCTGAACATCCTAGAGCATCACAAAAATTAGCTTTGAAAACAACATCTGGATGGATGTTGGGCAATAGATAGGTACATGAATAGAAGAAAACCTCTCTGTCCACAGTTGGTTTCCACTCCCGAATTATTTTACTTTGCCAAAAATGTCCCCTCACATGCAGCCTTTTATAATGAGCAATCTATTGCCAATAGCCAGTCTTTAAAAAATTCCTCTACCTTTGCAGTTTCTCTCAAAATTGCACATTATTTAAGAAGCCTGTCTTTTACACATTTTTTATAACCCATAGAGTCATACAAATCTTCCACAAGCTCTAGCTAATATGAACTAATACAATAATAAGTAATTTGGGGAGCAAACACTCAAATTAGTAAGGTCTGGTTTCCTATAGATTACCAAAGGGTGAGGAGGTGGAAGGGGGCGAATTCAGATAAAATACGCATTGACTAAAAGGCAGAAAGGAAGCAGAAAAGTTATTCTGAATAGATGCCAAGGTTTTGTCACACGCTTACAGTAAGAAAAATGTAGAGTAGGGAAAAGTATTTTTAAAACCTTCTTTCCTTGAGAACTAAGTTAATAATAGCCTTGTTTTAAGATATTAGGTAAACACTTTTTCAATGAAAAACATTAGGCAAACAGAATATTAGCATGAAATATGCCTTAAATTATTTGAAGGATACAGACTATTTATCTTCTATAGACAGGAATTACCTGTCTTCAATGATAAAATTCAAGCAGATAAATTTTTGATAAAACTGTTATCTTTATAAGCTGTTAATAATGTATCATTTATACCCAAGGCTGGGACAAACACATCAGCCATTGAAATTCCTCAGCAATATTCAGGCTGCTGAATTTGTTAGCAGTAGCTAATATGCCAGCCTGCCTGATTTTTTTTTTAAATAAATTTATTTATTTATTTATTTTGGCTGCTTTGGGTCTTCGTTGCTGCATGTGGGCTTTCTCTAGTTGTGGCGAGCAGGGGCTACTCGTCGTTGCAGTGTGCGGGCTTCTCATCGCGGTGGCTTCTCTTGTTGCGGAGCACTGGCTCTAGGCACGTGGGCTCAGTAGTTGTGGCATGCAGGCTCTAGAGTGCAGGCTCAGTAGTTGTGGCGCACGGGCTTAGTTGCTCCGCGGCATGTGGGATCTTCCCGGACCAGGGCTCGAACCCATGTGCCCTGCGTTGGCAGGTGGATTCTTAACCACTGAGCCACCAGGGAAGTCCTAGCCTGCCTAATTTTAACTGCATTTACTCAAAGAAAAAAGATGATGAGAAAGCAAGAGTGTAGAGATAATGTAATAGAGTAGGTGATGAATAAATAATAATAATTATTAAGAAGCACCCATTTTCATTTTCAATCTATTTGTCAGATGTTAATAAAATTAATCCTTATTCTTCCATTTGGCAGATAAGAAGGCGTATCGCAGCAGTTCTCAGCCCTGGCTGTACATTAGACTCTCCTGGAGAGCTTTAAACAAAACCCTGCCATCCCCACCACAGAACAACTGGACCACAATGTCTGAGGATGAGGCCTGGGCATTGGTGGCTCTGGTGCTTTGTGAGGCTTGACAAACACTGTTCTAGGAGAATTCTTTATGAAAATCAGTTTGAGACAAATTGGCTATTTGGGGACTTGGTCATTGAGTGGACTGGTCCACTCCATTCCCGAAGAATGAGGAATAGGACACAGTCTTATTCGCCTTAGGTTTCCTGGGAGATGTCAAATATACCTTACGGTTATGAAGGAGAAAAAAATACTTAATTCAATATTTCCTGGTTACCCTTTGGTGGGAGGAGAGGGGAATATGCTGATGGTGAGCCATTGAAATAGCGTATCTGGATTAACTAAGATGGTAAAGGGACAAAGTCAGAGATCCGAGTTATCTGTTATTCTCAGAAATGTTCTTCCTTCTCCTTCATCATCACCATCATCGGCACCATAACCGATACCTAAGGAGGCCCTCCTGTAGTAAGTACTTAGAACACAAACTGAGAGTAAGAGGTAACTCACGAGTGCCTTGACTCATTACCTGGAAATTAAAGAGAGGTGGGGAACGTATTCCGACATCTCTGGAAGAAGCCTAGGTCTTCCAGAAAGTCTATGTCATTCTTTCATAATCATATGTAATTTTTTCATAATCTTTCATATCAAAAGTATACATTGTAAATTGAGACATAAAATTTTAAAGGCAGAAACATCACCTTGGAAAGCAAATAAATGTTTTAATATGTGTTCTGACTCAAGTAACATTACCTGATACCAAATACAAGCCACAGCCATGCAAAGTACTTCCATTTACACAATCTCACTTATGATACAATGTTGTCGTTTGTAGGGCTGTGTACCACTTTCTAGTACAGGGAGATCTCTTGTATAATCAATTACTGTAGAAGCTTTATGACACTAGAGTTGTACTCTCTATTTCATATCTGTTTTTATAGCTTATTGTTGGTAAGATGGTTTATACGATGCCAAGTCTTTATTCAGAAAAGCTGCTCCTGTTCATAATATGGTTCTCACAGAAGAACATATCTGCTTTAGGATAAATCACTCAGTGCTATTGTTTCCAGGAATATGTTAAGGCAGATGTAAGGGCGTCCTCTATGGTCCTCAAGCCAAATCAGGATAATCCCGGGTATTATATGCTGTTGCAAATCTTTCTTTTTTCCTAGCAAAAACTAGATAAAAATTCTCATTTTAATTGTTGAGAAAGTTTTCAACTCTATTACCTTAGTATATAATGTCAAATCCTATTTTTATCATTGATCTTTTTCAAATTCAATATAGCTAAACTTTAAATTCATTATATCTAAAAAATAGCCTTAGTATATCTAATCAATTCATTTTATGAATTTTCCTTTGGTTTTAATGCAAACTCTAAGAAGGTCACTCCAGTTGTACAGAACCTGAATCTAACAGGATTATGTGCCTATTGGCTTTAACGATTGGCTTGGTGACAACCATCTCTTCTAAAAATTTCCACTTAAGTGAAAATGATGTATTTTGGAAACTTACTAGAAATTTTACTATATTTCTCAGTGATTTGGTTTTAAAAGATTACAAGTTTTGACTCTAATCAAATCTAAGGCAACAGCAGGTCAAATAAGGTCTTAAATGTTGTTGAGTGTTTCATTCAAGGTTAGTGTTGCCAGTACTGATAAAAACATTCAAGATTACCAGTCAGTGAACTTCCTCCTTTACAGTTCTTCCCCTCTTTAAACTTATGAATCACCTTCAAATGATAACTTGTTCCAAGGTGGGTTAAAAAATTTAAGTTATAACATGTACATTTTCATTATAAGCGCCCTTTCAGAGGTAGTTCAAGAAGAATAAAGGGAAACCTCTCGAAGAGCTCATTACTTCAAGAATGGTTAAGGGGAAGTGGAAATAAAATGTGGTTAGGATTGCCCTAAATTGGGAGTTAGGACATCTGAATGGTAGCTCTGGTTCTAGGATGACTAACTGTCCCTCCCTCTGAAGTGGACATTAAACCTCTCTTGGTCTTGAAAGCACCTGTACAAAGAGAGTATGAGAATGGCTTTCTCTAAGATTACTTCACACCTTTAAAAGGCTAGACTTCTAAGTAAACTTGGAATTTGGTTTTAGTAAGGTCTTAAAAACTCTTCGTCTTTCCAAATAAAAATGTGCCATCTCCTATAAATGTCACTACCGGTCTGATATCCTGCCATGACAGTCCAGACATGAGACAGGAGAAAATGTGACAGGCTTATGTAAATGCTATTCCCATCCTCTCACTACCCTGACTTTGCCAGGAGCCAGCTCAATCCTGGAACACTTCAAAAAACATGTCCTTACCACTGAAGTTCTAGAATAGGGATTCAAAATTAAAGTGTAAGAGAAGGCTTCAGTTTAGATTTGAGCCCAGATATATGATTTCACACCTAGCTCTTACATTACCATTCATTTGGGCCTCAGTTTATTCCTCTGTATAGTAGAAAATAACAAGTCATTTTACAAATGCTATGAGATTTAAGTAGGCTAATATTTTAAGATAGAAGTAGAGGAATATGGGGAAAAGAGCTTCTAGCATCTTGGGCTCTTGGGAAGGCATGTACCATCTACCATCACCACTGGATCATGTAACTTGTTGCAACTTGTTATTCTCAAGTCCTCAAAAATATCTGTGGATGAATGATGATGACAAAGCAGATGTCAACATTTAAATTTGAAAACTTCAAATGGGAGGAAATGCGATGTGTGTGAAGGGTAAGTTTAAATCCCAGCCAATCATCATTAACTACATGGTCTAAGACAAGTTACTTAACCTCCCTACATCTATTCCCCTATCTGTAAAATAGTGCAATTATAATTTTTCTCATTGGCATTATTTTGAACGTTAAATGATATATGACAGGTAAAAAGCCCCGTATAGTGCCTGGCACATAACCGGTATGGGATAAATGGCAGTGATTATTATGTAACAAAATCTGACTTTATTAAGAAAACTCAAATATTCTGGACGTCAGATCCCATTTATCCACTACTAATAATATTATGAGCTACCTCTCAGCCCCCCATAGTAATCTTTGGCTTGTAACTTGCCAGCAGGTTATCTTTAAGAGAGGACAATCTGTATTCTACAGAAGACATGTGTGAAATATTTTTTTTCATCTGAAACTTCCTAATCCTCATCACCTTAAGTGTTGAAGGAACAGCACTGTAACTCTGAAGCTCACACATTAATAGGGAAATTAATAGGGAAACACGGTGACAAAGTGCAGTACCTCTATGGGAAGAGTTAATTCAATGAAAGCAGCCAGAGAAGCAGAAGGAAGGAATGGTAAATCAAATATGATGATTCTATGACAAGCCCACAGAACCAAAAAAGACCTGCTCTCTAACTATGTTAGTCTATCCATAAAACAAACACCTCAATTAATTTTTTGAATTCCTTTTTAATATACCCACTGGGTTTTTTTTAGCTATGCTCTCTGCACTATTTTTTTTCAGTGTTGCTCTAGAGAATATAATCCTTAACCTTTCACCATCTATTTAGAGTTAATACAGTACCAATTTCACAGAAAATACAGAAACCCTGCAACCATATATTCCATTTAAAGTCCCTTCCCCCAATGCACTGTACTTCATGCTATGGTTGTCAAATGTATTACATCTACATATATTAAAAGGCCCACAAGATAATGATATAATTTTTGCTGTAAATAGTCTTATGTATTTTAATCAAATTGAGAAGAAACATAGTATTTTTTATTTCTACAGGTATCTACCATTTCTGATGTTTTACATTACTTCCTGTAAAATTCAAGTTTCCTTCTCATAATATTTCTCTACAGATTAAAGAACTTTCTTCAGCATTTCTTATAATACAGATCTGCTGGCAATGAAGTCTCTTAAGTTTCTGTTTATTTAAAAATATCTTTGCCTCTATTCTCAAAGAATATTTTCACTAGACGTAGATTTCTGGTTTGCCAGGGTTTTTTTCCCTCTCTAGAACTTTAAAGATACACTGTTCCACTCTCTTCCAGACTTCACAGCTTTGGACGGGAAGTCCACAGTCATTTGAATCAGTTATCCTGTATGTAGTGTGCCATTTTCCTCTGACTGCCCTCAAGATTGTCTTCTTATCTTTAGTTTTCAGCAACTTGACTATAGTGTGCTTTGGTGTATTTTTTTTTTTTTGTATTTATCTTGTTTGGGTTTCACTGAGCTTTTTGAATCTATAAATTTATGTCTTCCACGAAATTTGAAAAAAATTTGGCTATTATCTCTTCAACCTTTTTTTGGCCCCATTCTCTTTCTCCTTTCCTTCTGGTATATTAAACATATTTTAGACTTTAATATTGTCCCTTAGGGTTCTGTTCACTTTTTAACCCCTTTTTTCTTTTTTTCTTCAGGGATAGTTTCTATTGATTTATCTTTACATTTACTGAATCTTTCCCCTCTTACTTCCATTCTGCTATTAATTAAGTCCATATGGAGGATATTTTTGTTTCAGATATTGTATTTTTTAGTTCTGAAATTTCCCATTTGTGCTTTTCTATGTTTCCTACTTTCTTGCTGACATTCCCTATACTTCCACTCATTTGTTACAAGAATATTTTCCTTTATCTCAATTAAAATAGTTGTTTTAAAATCACCGTCTGATAATTCCAACAACCAGATCATCTCAGGGTTGGCTTCTGACCATTTTCTCTTGAGAATGGGTCATAAATTCCTGCCTCTTTGTAGGCCAAGTAATTTTGGATTGTATGCTGAACACTGTGAATACTACTTTGTGAAGACTCTTCATTTTGTTATATTCCTGTGAACAGTACTGATGTTTATGTTAATGGTAATTAACTTTGTTAAACTGCAAACTTTGTCTTGCCTGCTGTAGTTAACAGATCAAATCTCAGTTAAGTTCTTTTACTTTCACTGTGCTGCTTTGAGTCTGTCCAGTGCTTGTCAACCAGAGACTTGGGCAAAATTTACACATACAACTGGGGCTTTCCTTGTCTGACTCTCTTCTTTCTGGTACCCCCCACCCCCCCCCCCCCTTACTTTCAGGTAGCTATGGTCACTCCAGCCTCCATCCTTTTGTAACCCAGGCAAGAAAGATAGCAGGTTTCATCAGAGCTTCAGCTGTTCTGGGCCAGGCAACAACTGAAGAATGCTTTGAAGTCAAAGCTACAAAAACAGACAACTCAGATGCCCTTCTTTCAGATGCCCCTCTGCTCTACAAAACCTGCTTGCCTTTTTTCACTCTCAAGAACTTTCAGGTAGCTACTTTTTAATATTTTGTCCTGAGTCATAGTTGTTATCTGTGGAAGGTTAGTGTGTTCAAAGCTCATTCTATCATACAAGGAATGGAAACCACAAATATCTCAATTTTTAAAAAAATCTCAAAAAACAATATACATATATAATCAAACTTTAAATGGTGAACCACAGGCTGCCAAGTCTTTCTTTACCCACTTTAATCTCATTTTACCCAACCCTTTACAAGAGTCACATCGTGTTGGGTCTACTTATGATGGCCAATGAGCATCTTCTATTGTGCATTTCAGCTCACCTTCAAACCTTCATTTATATTTGATCTCTGCTTAGTAGGTCTTTGTTTCCTAAGAGCAGGCTGTGCATTGCTGGTAAACCAGATGCCATCAGGTGGCTGAGACACAACATTAAATAGCACTGAATCACAACTCTTCTGATTCTGTCAAGGAATAAATCTCAGTTTGGTGCTAATATGCCTTTAACACCTCTAATAGTGGCTAATTTCCCCCTTTTCAAACATAGAGACAGCAGGTCTCATGTGAAGAACCTTCCCCAGGCAATAGCTTCTAGCTAGAAATGAATAACATTATTTTGTTTACACTTGATGTATTTTTAGAGTTACCTTCTATTTGTAGTGATAACTGTTTTCCATTTGTGATAATCATATGAAGTTTAATTTAAAAGTCAAATTCACAAAAACTGAATGGACTATAAAATAATAAATGACAGTATTGGTCCTATACAGATAAGAACAGGAAAAAGATTTGTAGTAGACTGGATAATTCTAGTTGCTATAACAGATATCCCCCCATTTCCCAAATCTCTGTAGCTCAACACAACAGAACTTAATTCTTGCTCATGAAAATTCCAACTGGATGTTCTGATCTATCGTAGTTGTCCACATGTTCATTCAGAGACTAGGAATGACAAAGTCTCTACCAAGTTCAACACATGAATTCTAAGATCACTTTGAGCATGTCTGGCCAGCAGTCAGGGAAGAGAGAGAACACGCATGTCATAGAGTATGGCAGGTTTTTATTGGCCAGGTTCAGAAAAAATGTAGATCCATCTGCCCACATGCCACTGGCTAGAACTCAGTCTATGACCACACTTAACTCTCAGAAGCCAGGAAATGGGTCTAATTCTATGCCCAGGAGAAAGAGAGTCTGGGGTTTTGGTGAGCGTAAAGTTCGGGAAACTGCACTAAAATCTGGGAAGCTCTGTGCTAGGTTATGTTCCTTCAAAGCAGAGGGGAGGAAGGAGCCATCCTGTCTCAGAAACCTCCCTTTTGTAAGGAAGACTCTGGATATTAGGTCTCTGCTTCCTGTTCACCTTCTAGCCCCCAGTATTAGACTTCTCCCCAAGAAATGCAGAGACAGGCCGTCCTCAGAACTGTTCTCTCCACTTCAGCAGACTTCTCCCCACACAGGAAACTGGGGTGATCACTCCAGCTCCACAGTGCTCAAGGCTCACGTCCCCCCATTTCCTTCCTAGCGGTTTGGTAATCACAATTTACTAATCCTGCCTCTCACCCTCTCCACAAAGTCTTTGCTATCCGAGAGTCCACTTAGCTAACCTGAGAAAGTAACCAGTGTTCACGGTAATTGAAAGCTCTTCCTCCCTTCCCTCCAGGGAAATTAAGAACATTTTACACAGTGGCTTCCTGGAGCCCACGATGTTGTTTCCATTGTGGCCTAGGAAGATGCTACAACTGTAGCTCCTGCCTGGACCACCTCGGACCAGGGAGGGAGGGAGACCGACAGGGAGGGTGGGACCTTCCTGATGGGACAGCTGTCACTACACCAACCCCTCTTCTTGGGTATCTGACCTGTTCTGATTTGGCTACTCCCTCATGCAAGAAAGGGTGCCAGCTTTTTAAAAGCAGGACATGCCCCTCTCCAGGATTTTTCTTTGACCTCCACAGATCACAGAGGACTCAATTCAGGGTCTGACTTCTCTGCTTGGGCTCAGTAAATGTAACTGAATCAAATTCAAATTACTGATTCATCACCACTGAGACATCAGCAGTGATTTAAATTGTGTCCTACATCTTCCTTAAAAACAGTATATTTTTAAACAATCAAGAATAATAAGTGTCAAAACTTTGTTCATTCCCAAAATGCTGTAATGAAACAGTCAACTCCTCACACTTGTCAGAGCACAGTGGAAGGCACCCATGGATGCTGGCCTTCACTCGCACGTGACCGATGCTTGACACCCGCTATTTTAAATTCGCGAACTGTTGGCAGAGTGCATCAGCAGACATTAATTTCTATAAATATGCTTCAGAAGAGAAGCAGCCCTTGCAGTAAACAAGTCTTTCATGAGTGCAACAATAAAATGCTACACCAGTGGAGAAGACTTCTGGCACTGAATCCTAAATCCACACTCCACACACTCACACACTTTTAAGAAAATATGTGGAGCACCTAGATTCAGAGACAGTTTGGAGGTTCCCCACAATGTTTTGTTTGTTTATTTGTTTGTTACATTGATTTTAAGAACAACTCCATCTAAGTGGTCTTCCCAGCTGCCTTGTCTATTCCTGCAGAGCACGAGGTGCTGGAGCCAGAGGTTTGAGTCCTGGATTCACCACTTTCTAGCTCTGAGATTTGGAGTAAGTCACTTTACATAATATTTAGAACTTGCTTTAAAATTCTCTACCCAAAAAATAAAAGGGAAGCAGGGGTGGTGACAGAGTAGGTGAAACAGGATGGCCAAAATATTGATGATTTATTGAAGATGGTTAAGATATAAGTAATTCATTCTATCTACTTCCATATTTGTTTGAAATTTTTATAACTAATTTTCAAAGGACACATTTTATTATCTAGAGCATAAATAATTTTCCAAGTCCTTTTACAGAACAATTTTCTCTTCTATTCCAGAGATAAGTGGTAGAGAACACATTGGGAATTGTATCCTTATTTTGCAGCACAATTTCTTTTCGGCTTCCCTGTTCTCAGATGTTAGTAATATAACAAGAAGGACTTTACCTTTTTTCCCTTCTACCATTCAGCTGTTCAGACCGAGGAAGAAATCAAATTCCCTGACGTGTATTTCACTGCAGTCCTTGCCTCTTACCGGCCAGTCGAGATCCTAGGTGTCTGGACATCGCTATAATTTGGTGTCATTCTCAGTGTTTGCTCTGAGATGCCAGCCCCTCGATACCTCCTCTTTCCAAAAGGGGAGCGATTGGAGGTGGGAGGAGGAGAGGACAAGGGAAGGGATGTCTGCATTCCATTTCAAGCACCAACACGCAGCTGTGTTTTTCTCCCGTTGACTCTTCAACATCTGGAGTGATCAAAACACAGATGCCACGCCCACAGAGAGAGGAGACTAGGAAGGTGATGTGTTGGTTCAGTATATACTTTTCTTCTTCATCCTCACCTCAACTTTTACATGTAAGTAATGCACTGAGAAAAAAAGAGGGTTTCCCACTGGAGCTCCAATAGCGCCAACATAAACTGCTGGTTCCCCCCGAGTTATATTAATGTAACTGACTCACGGGTGATCTCTGTCAGGGCTGAATATGATAATGTCAAAATTGTGTATGTCAGGGAAAGGCTATTTGAAACACTTTCCCCAAATTATCGTTTTTACTTGTATCCCAACAAAATCTGGACATCTCTTTTATTACTGACAGATCATATGAAATTCAGAGACTGTTTTCCGTCATGTCTTTGAGAAAAAAGGAACTCTGAATATAATTTTATTACTTGTTTCATATGTCTTCCTCAGCTAAATTAACCTGGATCTTTTCTTTTAAATGATTTTAAGTGTAAAAAACTGAAATCAGTTTGAATTTTATGTTAAAAATTGAATAATGATCACTGAAGTAAAGGTTAAAAATACATTTAAGCCAGCTAATATCAGCATCAGAAGAAGAGAAAGTATATAATGACAGTTCTAATTATTACATTCTCTTGTTTTGCACTTCTGAAGAGCAGCAATTAAATCTCTACTTAGACTTACGTGGAGAGGAAAATGTTCTGCACCTGCCATACAGATACCGTTTCATTTCCTTCACCTACAGAGAGGTCTACCTCCTTACACTTTAGACCAGGGTCAGCCTGGTGAATGCAAACTGTTTCAAGAGTAGCAGTGTCTCTGATGATTCAGGATGGTGTTCATCTACCTCTTAATTTCCATTCAATATGAACAAGTACAGAATTATCTTCCTAGCCTCTACCAAAATCAGTACAGGCTAAAGTGTGTGCTGGTTTCCATCCAGGCAGTACGCATGGACCAAGGGTATTTTCTGAGGGCAGGAACACCATCATTCGCTGTCCAGGTCTTGGGCAAGCCCCTTTCTCTGAATCTCTGATTCTTTGCCTCTTTCTTTGGGTATTTATTGTGAAAACACTTTGTAAAATGTAAAGCAATCACTCACTGAACTTTTATGGGTCAATATCTACCTGTGAAAGCGCTAAGCCAGGCTGGTGGGTTGCCTCTGGGGAGATGGGTGCCTGTGGTAAAGACAATGTGCTCACCAAATACTCCATCTGTCTGTCCCCACGCTTCCCAGCCTCTCTGCGGTTAGGTTGGGCCATGTGATACTTCTGACCTATAAGCTGTGGGCAGAAGTGACTTGTGTCACTTTTAGGCCAAAGCGTAGAAGAGCTGGTACGAGATTTTCTGACTGTGCCTTTTTCTTGTTGTGGGGACTGAAGGTTTGAGACACTAGAGCTACAAGGTGGTAAAGCTGCTGCCACCAGCAGCGACCCCTGAATGACTGTATGGGGTACGACACCACCGCCAACTCTTGCTGGATGTGTAAAGTGAACAAAAACCAAATCTTGGGCTTCCCTGGTGGCACAGTGGTTTAGAATCCGCCTGCCAATGCAGGGGACACGGGTTCGAGCCCTGGTCCGGGAAGATCCCACATGCCGCAGAGCAACTAAGCCCGTGCACCACAACTGTTGAGCCTGTGCTCTAGAGCCCGAGAGCCACAACTACTGAGCCCGTGCGCTGCAACTACTGAAGCTTGAGTGCCTAGAGCCAGTGCTCCGCAACAAGAGAAGCCACCTCAATGAGAAGTCCGTGCACCACAACGAAGAGTAGCCCCCGCTCGCCGCAACTAGAGAAAGCCCGCGCACAGCAACAAAGACCCAACGCAGCCAAAAATAAATAAAATTAAAAAAAAAAAAAAAAAAACCAAATCTTTGTGTGTTAAGCCACGGGAAGATGGGATCATTTGTTCCTGCAGCACATCTCTCCTATCCTGAATAAAATAATGTTTCAAGTCCAAAAACCTTAAAATGTTCACCTAACCAGCTTCACAGAATTCCAGATGCTTTACTTCTGCAACTTCCTCCCACACTGAG
Source organism: Balaenoptera ricei (assembly GCF_028023285.1). Classification (NCBI taxonomy): domain Eukaryota; kingdom Metazoa; phylum Chordata; class Mammalia; order Artiodactyla; family Balaenopteridae; genus Balaenoptera; species Balaenoptera ricei. Next base: position 66,116,899 of record NC_082642.1, read on the forward strand.
AGACGAGAAGGAGGGTGATGTGTAGGGAAGGGCTCCATCACGGCACCCTGGCAACCGAGCACGTCTCCAACCAGCCACGGGGGGCAAAGCTTATCTGCTGTCTGACCCAAGCCTTGGCAGGACGCCCTGCAATTCCTGCTGAAATGAAGGGAGATAAGCAGCCTTGCGGGGGGGCTGCCACACGGCAGGTCCTCATCCACCTCCCAGTCGGGTGGGAGCCTGCCACAAGGCCGTTTCCCAACCATCCCCCTCACTTCAATTGAATACAGGACTTTCCACCTCACGCCCCTACCCTGCAGGGGGGGCACAGCTGCAGGCTTCCGTGTCTGTAACACTACTTGGCTGTAATTTAGAGATGGCTCCTCTAGGACAGAACGACCCACTGCCAGTGCCACCTGTCATCTGGCCCCTCCAGTTCAGTGTCATGCTGTGTATGGGGCCAGGGAGGCAGGGCGCTGATGCCACGCTGATCTCACTTTCACTGTCTAAGGGATACATGTCTGAAGCCATTTGAGCTCCTTGTGTCCCTAGGAGCCAAATCTATGGAAGTGTGGTGATCCAGTGCAGTAACTGCCCTACTAGCCGCAACACTGCTGCTTGGGGACTGCTTGACCACTTAACACATTTTAAGGTAGCTTTTATGATAACTAGTTGCCACTCAGCTTCAGACAGTTGTGTGCCAGGGGACATCTCTCTCCTGTTTGAAAGAATGAAATGGGTCTCCACGCAGAACTATAAAACAGCTTTCCAATTTGAAGTTGGAGAACAAATGAGCCAGGTTGATTTCCCATCACTTTAGCCTCTTCAACATTTTAATAAAGTTAGCATAAGATTTGCAAAAGTCAGAAAGCTCCAACAACCCAGGTCCAGCTTCAGATGTTTGGTGGCAACACAAGGTGACAGAGTCTGAAGAGTGCTGAGTGGTGGCCACAGACTTTGGTGAAAAGCCCATAAAAGAAAGTCAGTACACTACCTCACAGGCAAGGGGACAATTTGTGGCATTTCATATTTTTGCCATTCTGATGAGCCAGAAACATATATCACAAGGATGAATCATTTCTTTCAAATTAAACAATCAGTAGTTATGCTAACACTAAATTTCCTGAATATTAATAACCATGAATAGAACACAAATTCTTTTACTAAATACTAACCATCAGGAACTGTGTGAGAAAGAGGGTTTACAAAGACAAACAGGATTCCATCTTTAGATGTAAACCAAAAGGTCTACAAGACAGGCAATATTTCTGACTTGGCAGTGAGATCCAGAAACACACCCTGGCTTGAGCCCCTGGATATGAGGAGATTTATAGTAACTTTGTGACCGGTAAACCTATTGTACTTATTAAAATGGTGCAACCATGCACAGCATTCTCTGTTGGCAATTACACAGTATAGCCATGCCCTGTGGTACCACAGAAAATGGTAGTATAGTTTTGCTTCTCTCAAGTTTACAAATATCCTATTGGGAGTAAAAATCAACATGACATATTTTGATGGTTGTAAGGGAGAAATTTTCTCAGGAAGAGAAAGGGGGAAAATACCTCACATTATTTCTGGAAGAGACACATTATTGCCTTATAGGACTTGGAAATATGTTGCTTTAAAGATGATCCTGGGAGAAGAATGGTGAGGAGAAATCTGTACTTTTAGTGAAAATGATGGTGGTGGAAGAAATGCTGCAGGCTGGTAAAAACCACAGAGCACATTGATAAAGCACTCAAATATCCATGTTTTTCTGAAAGAAATAACCAGTGTTCTAAGCAGAAAATGTTATATTTAATTAAAAAGAAATAGTAAAGTGCCATCCTTCTTATTATTCTCTCAACCATGAAGGTTCAGCTAGGTCTCTCTCCGTGCCATGCATGATGCTAGGCAGAAAGGGTATGAGGACGAATAGGTACATGTTTGGTCAATCAGTGCCTTGGCGTTTTTAATGCCTTAAAGCTCTATTTCCTTGGAGCTTCCTTGGTTCTTACAGTAACCAGTAGTGCTTAGTTAAAAGGTTCTGGACTTCAGCAACCACTGAAATAATAATTGATTCAGGCAAGGATTCTTAATGGATGTCAAAACCATTGGGTCAAAGTTTGGAAGGGAACAAGTGAGTCGCACAGTTCTCAAAGCATTACCCCACAGGTTACTTATTAATTACAAAAAGGAAAAGGAGAAATCTCTGCAATGGGGAAATCTAGTGGGTACCAGTTTAACCAAGGAATCAAACTCAGCACCACCAGTAATGGGACAAGCATTATGTGGCTCCTGATATGATGCAACAGGAAGGACAAAATATGTCTACATGGTGCTGTCACAAAATTAATTAACTTGAATCTAATCATAAGGAAGAAAGCAGACAAATCCAGATTGTGGGACATTGCACCAAACAACTGGTGAGAACTTTTTCAACACTGCACTGCAGTGTTATAAAAGACAAAAAAAAAGTGGAGAACTATTCCAGATTAAAGAAGACTAAAGCAAGAGAACAACTACAGGCAATGCACGATCCTTGAGCAAACCAAACAGTTGTACAGATAATTATTTGAACCACTTGGGAAATCTAAATAAGGACTGTGTATTAAATGGCAATATATATTGGTGTCAAATTCCTTGGCACTTGATGGTTTCATGATTACACAGGGATAGGTCCTTGTCCTTCGATGATAATGTTGAAGTACTGAGGGGGTAAAGGAGCATGGTGTCTGCAACTTACTTTCAAATGGTTCAGGAAAAAAAAAATGTGTGAATATACATAATTATATGTGAGAAGAGACACAAAGCAAAATTGGTAAATTAAGATGAAAATTTTGTGGATGTGCATTGTACCATGTTCACAATTCTTCTGCTTAATTTGAAAGTTTCCAATAAAAATAAAGTAGGGGGCTTCCCTGGTGGCACAGTGGTTAAGAATCTGCCTGCCAATGCAGGGGACATGGGTTTGACATGGTTCGGGAAGATCCCATGTGCCGCAGAGCAACTAAGCCCGAGCGCTACAACTACTGAGCCTGCTCTCTAGAGCCCACGAGCCACAACTACTGAGCCTGCGTGCCACAACTACTGAAGCCCGCGCACCTAGAGCCCGTGCTCTGCAGCAAGAGAAGCCACCGCAATGAGAAGGTCGCGCACAGCAACAAAGACCCAACGCAGCCAAAAATAAAAATAAATAAATAAATATGTATTTAAAAATAAATAAATAAAGTAGGAGAAAAATGTAAAAAACAGCAGCTTGCTGAGCTTGGGTTACAGTTGTGGGTCACAGAAATCAGAAAGGCTAAGGGGCCAATTGGATGAAGCCTGTGCTCTTGGCCTCACAAGCTCCTCTGTGACACAGTGGGCCTCATCTGAATGATGGGACAGTCCCCAGGTGCACTCCTACTTTGAAAGATGCTTCAAGTGCCACACCTGAAGAGAGTCATCTGTTTTACTATACCTACAGACTTAAAACAAGTATGCTTCAGAAACGGGACAACTTCTCACTTATCTAGGCCAATGAAAAGTTGCACAAATTTCACAGCCAAATAGTGTGAAATGCTCAGTAACCCACTTCGAGGAACCCACTTTGAGCGTTGGTTGAGCTTTGGGACAATGTGGGTGAGTGTGCCTATGCCCTCAAACATGCTCCCAACCAAGCCCTGGCTGAGGTAGGAACCTAAACATTAGACTTTAAAATTTTCTTTTCAATTATGAATTCTCTGAATAGTCAATAAGAAATGCCTTAAAATGCTGGCAGAAGTCCACATAGGAATGAATACATTATATGTTTCAAAGGAAAGTCATGAATTCTTTGTAAATAATCTTTCAGTACCTAAAGAGAAAAATTGAAAGATGTCATGTGTACATAAAGGAATGACAACTCAAGGTCCCACCTTCCACCCATTCTCTGCCCTTTCATAAAGCCCTTTACACCTGCAGAAGACACTGAGATATTTCTACCCTACGGTCTCCATCTCCTCCACCATCTGCTCCACATCAGGCCCAAATCTCTCTTGCTCAGGTCATCTGTTTCCCTTCTCATTATCAACCAGTCTTTCCAGTTGCAGCTACGTGATGCAAAATCAGATTCAGCTTATGAAGTGATTGTTTTTCTTTACAGATTGTCTAGTACTAACATTATAAAAAATGCCTTTATAACAAAGGTAGTGGAGCTAACACCAATCAACACCAAATTCATAAAGTCAAAGTTTCTGTTTATCACACAGCTCAAAAGTAATATTCCTATTAAAATTGAGCAGGATCAAAATGACCCTTCCCTCATCTTTTATTGTCCAATAATAAAAAGAAAAAGGTAGTTCCTACTGGGAAAAAATTTGAAACTGGAGACAGTCAGCCCTCCTCCTTCATTTTTCCACACCAAAATTCCAGACTCTATTTGGCCTAATGTATGGCTTTAGCATTTTTTAAATGAATAATCTGTGATGTTTTACTTAACATTATGAAACACATTTCAGGTATCAAAGGATCTGATATCACTGTAGGACTAGAACGTGTCCTTTCAATCAACATAAGGAAAAATATTTTTTCAACAGCCCAACACATGTCCTTACTTTTCTAAATACATAAATACATTATATATATATATGTAAATAGAATATGTTTCTATATAGAATATATAACATTTCAAAACATTCAGATGATAAGACTAAATGCTTGTGTTTCCATCAAAAATTTGGGGCTTTATATGGCACAAACTTCATACAAAAAGCTTAGAACTAGGCACCCCAAGGTCCAACTCACACATTTTTCCTTTGCTGTCTCCTGTCTGTCAAACATGTGTATGGAACTATTCTTCTTAAGACCAACTCTTCAAAAGCTAGCATGTGTGAGTAAACGCTCTATGCGTGGTTTCCTGGCTCCACCGGAGTCTGGTAAAGGAGAATGTCATTGCTAGCCCGTGGTCTCGTCCCCAGGAGGAAGGCACCAGGACTTGCAGGATAATGTAGAGGGTAGACTGGCTTTATGCAGAGGACCTGGAAGAGTCAAGCAATATGGACTCACGTTTTAGTTGAGGAAGCCCCAGGAGGAAGTGGAGCCTAAGCTGGACCTTGCAGGAGGGGAATCCAGAGCGGAATCGAGGTGAGAGGAATTATGTAAAAGGTGAGACAGAAAGAATACAGCGTGGGATGTCCGCAGGCAGGTGAGGCAAGCCCAGTTGGATGAGCATGCAGGAGTGGGAGAAAAATCCTTGCTCCATACGAGAGCCCCACTGGGAAAGCAAAGGAGTATGCACGACAGTGGGGCTAAGAAGGATGGGGCCATGGGCAAGCTTAAGTAAGAAAGGGGCTTGGAACAACGTTAACAAACACTTAACAGCGTCTTAACTTAGGTTAAGACAACTTAGGTTAACGGCGGTCTTAGAGAGCTAAATGTGACCTTGCTTTAGTGTGGCCATTATACAGCACACGTGGTTTTTTTGTTTTCCTTCTTTCTGTTCAACCAGACCATGAAGAAAAAGGCCACACTGAGTGGAAATTTGGAAATTCATCTGGAACTCTTTCAATAGCTTTGCATCACAGATCTGATAGTGTGGAGTAGAAAGCAACGTTAAAATAAGAAGACAGGTTATAGATGCCAGCCGTGCCCCTCAGGGCGTGCTAAATGACTTGTTATCGGATTTAAAGCAGAAAAAATAAGCAGATGAAATTTTTAAAATCTTTCCATTTCAGTGATCAATGGTGAGACTGTTAGACATTTGGACTCAATTTGAACCAAAAAAAAAAAAATTTATTTTTGGATGCCAAGTGTCTCGCTCAAGTGGATTTTCATGAAACAGTGAAATGACAGGGCCTAAATGTAAATACCACCAAAGCCCAGGAAACTAGAAAGAAAAACAACCAGTAGGGAAAATTTGCTCTCGGTGGTTAGACCCAGCAGCAGTGATTCCCAGCAATTCCATGCTCAGCTTTTCTTGAAATAACAAACTCTTTAAAGAGGGAAGGCATGTGTGCTCTGCTGTCGTGGTGATGGGGAAATCTCGGCCAGCAGCAATGGGAACTGACTGGGCAGATTTAGCAGACACAGGCCCTAAGAACAAAGTCAACAGCGTGCTTCATGTTTTAGGGAGATTCATCTGTGCATCTTCAGAAGAAAGACTGACAGTGGGATTCACGGCCACAGTCAGAGGTCAACTAGAAAAAGGGCAGCTAGTGTCAAAAATATCTGCCTTGGGGAGGGATAGGGAGGGTGGGAGGGAGACGCAAGAGGGAGGAGATATGGGGATATAGGTATATGTATAGCTGATTCACTTTGTTATAAAGCAGAAACTAACACACCATTGTAAAGCAATTATACTTCAATAAAGACGTTAAAATAGTAAAAAAAAGAAATCTGCCCTAATGCCAAACCTTCCTTTGCATAAGCCTCCAAACCCCATTTCCTAATTCATTATTTTGGCCTTTGAACTCTTCAGACACAGAAGTCTATGCATGGTGCTGGGGTGAGGGCGTAGTGGGGACAGACTTGCTATTCCGTGCTATCTCTCTGGGGAGAACCTGGAAAGCTGGAAGAGCTTGGCAGGCCACGGTGATCAATCCAAACCCTGCCTCCAGGCTCATCCACATAAACCAGGACTTGGAGGGAAGGCCTCTTCTTAAATACTCCCCAGTCTGGGGACCACACACACATTCCATGTTCACTTACTCCCAGGGTCAAGAAGTTGCTTATGATATATGACGAAAATACATTCTCTCCACTCAGCTGACTTATAAATCTACTTTAACATGTTTAAAAACAATTGAAAAGTTAGAAACCATGGAATTTTTTCTTTTGTTGTTGTTGTTGTTATTGTTGAGTTTTCTTTCTTTTTTACTACCAGCCGTTCCAATGCCGGACCACAAAGCAATTTGTGAAATTCAACCTTCTTTATTTTTAACCCTTCATACAAAGTTATTCATTTTGGAAAAAGAAGTGAATGATAGTTTACTGAATTAGTACAATCACCTCAAATTGAGTATAAATGGCTATTATGTCGATGGTGTAGAGCGGTTCTCAAAGTAGTTTGGGGACCTGTGAGGGTCTCTGAGACCCTTTCCTTTCTGGGGTGGAGGGGCAGGGGGGAAGGAGGGTCCATGAAGTCAAACTATCTATGGTGTAACTTGCCTTTTTCACTCTCATCTTCCATGATTGTACAATGGAGTTTTTCAGAGGCTACATCCCTCCAGATGATACCATCACTCTATAATAAATAATCAATAATAAGTAATGATTTATTATTTAAAAAATTTTTTTGAAGTACAGTTGGTTTACAATGATGTGCCAATCTCTGCTGTGCAGCAAAGAGACTCAGTTACACACATATAGACATTCTTTTTTTTTATATTCTTTTCCATTAGGGTTTATCACAGGATATTGAATATAGTTCCCTGTGCTATACAGGACCTTGTCTGAAATGGCTGCTTGCATATTCTTGTACTTTAAAACTCTTCACTGTATTTTATAAATTTCCATTTTTTGATAATACAATAAACATTGATAGGTATAACCCACATAAACAAAAGCTTTTCGGAGTCCTCAATAATTTTTAAGAATGTAAAGGGATTCTGAAACCAAATTATATAAGGGGTAAAAGTCTTATTAAGAGAGCCCTTTCATTCAGAATCTAAGTAATAACTTTGTAACACGGTGTCACACAAGCAGCTGGGTGTTTAAAAATTAATAACGTAAACATCCTTGCACTTTTTTCCTTTAAGTGGTAGAATTCTAGCGATCTCTAGCTCTTACCAGTATTTGGCTTTTTCCTCGCCTGGAACTGCTTTTTCTCCTCTTGGGGAGAAGGCATTCATCTAATTCACCGTCCACTGTTCCTCCATTCTGTTCTTACAAATATATCCTTTTCTGAAATGCTATCTACATGGTCATTCACTGAAGCTCGTGGTCACATACCTCCTTGCCTATTACTTAACTTGTCCCCATTGTAATGATCACCTTTACTTCTTTACTCATTTTTCACGATTATTTACAATTTATCTGCTCTTTTTAAAATGTTAAGTGATCTATCACAAAAGATACGCGTTACTGCCTCTCCTATAATGTCTTTCCCATAGCTCTCTGCCTGGCAAACTAAAAGGTTCCCCTGTGCAGCCCTGTGTTACGTCTGGTATGCTTCTTCTCCCTCGACAGATGGTGGGTCAGGGCTTGATGGAATACAGACTCTGTTGAACTTAGTTTTTGTTTACATACAGGGTTTCAACCCACCATGATTTTGAGATTTATAGGTCTTTTTCTTTCCCTTATAACTAGCACAGAAAATACGTTTGATGACTGAATCAGTTAATGAATATAGGACTGTAAATTTAGAAATTAAAAATCTGAGAGAGAGAAAAGGGGAAGCAAATGAGCAAAATAATAAAGCTACAATTACTACTTATACTGCATTAAATCTTGTTCTGACCTTCCTGAAGGCTAAGAAAGAAAAGAAAATAGGGGTTTGACTTTATCTGTTCCACTCCCCCATCTAGTAGAATAGGCGTCTAATAATTACTCCTCGTAAACGGATGCCTCTTCTCAAGAGAAAAAATTTGAATTTTCTGTTCAATGATATATTGGGTATCACTAAAGATGCTCCACAGGGCAGGTGGGACTTCTGAAGGAACCTCTGTCACCCATTTCTAAAGACGGAATTGAACTTTGGACTTTCCGTATTACAACCTCTGTCTTTCGCTTCAGGATGAGTTTAATGATAAAAATAAAGGTACTTCACCAAGGGAAATGAGACATACTTAAGTTTATTGAGAGGAAATGCATCGAGCTTAGAAAAGTGAGGTAAATAGCTAGGATGGAAAATAAGGAATTTTGCTTAATTTCTTTAACTTTTTTGTATGAGAAATTTTCTCAATTCCTTTTCCTGTTATACACTATTATTAAGCAATCTCAGGTTAAATATTAATATTTATTACTTAAATAAAGCTTGTCTTTTCAAGCATTATGATAAAAATCTACTAGTCCCTCATCTTTTTTGTTGTTGTTGTTTATGAGCATGACTTGCCATTTTATTGTAAGTAATTGTTAAGTACCCACTTTTTTTTTTTAACATCTTTATTGGAGTATAATTGCTTTACAATGGTGTGTTAGTTTCTGCTGTATAACAAAGTGAATCAGCTATATATATACATATATCCCCATATCTCCTCCCTCTTGCGTCTCCCTCCCTCCCTCCCTATCCCACCACTCTAGGTGGTCACAAAGCACTGAGCTGATCTCCCTGTGCTATGCAGCTGCTTCCCACTAGCTATCTATTTTACATTTGGTAGTGTATATATGTCCATGCCACTCTCTCACTTCGTCCCAGCTTACCCTTGCCCCTCCCCATGTCCTCAAGTCCATTCTCTACCTCTGTATCTTTATTCCTGTCCTGCCCCTAGGTTCTTCAGAACCATTTTTTTTTTTTAGATTCCATATATATGTGTTAGCGTACGGTATTTGTTTTTCTCTTTCTGACTTACTTCACTCTGTATGACTGACTCTAGGTCCATCCACCTCACTACAAATAACTCAATTTCGTTTCTTTTCATGGCTGAGTAATATTCCATTGTATATATGTGCCACACCTTCTTTATCCATTCATCTGTCAATGGACACTTAGGTTGCTTCCATGTCCTGGCTATTGTAAATAGAGCTGCAATGAACATTGTGGTACATGACTCTTTTGGAATTATGGTTTTCTCAGGGTATATGCCCAGTAGTGGGACTGCTGGGTCGTATGGTAGTCCCTCATCTTATATGTTGATAAGCAGAGGGAAGAAAGGCTGATGCTGTGCTTCGGAACGGTTGCTACAAGCACAGAGCAAAAATATTTACCTTTTTATTTCCTTCCAGGAATATATCAAGCTCTTATGAAACATGTGTTCTACCCATATCATCCAGCTATCATGATGTTTCCCCAAATGTGTATATCTTTCTACTCAAAGTGACCCCCCAAGTCCCAATATCCACTCACCACTCCCACTCATGAAAATTTTGGAAGGGCGGTAGTGGTGAGAATGTAATAGAAAGGTACACTGCAAGCTTTATTCACAAATATAAAAGCACGTTCTGACAGCAGAGAAAAATATTTTTCAATTCAGTGAATTTCTCACCCAAATCTTTGTAATATGAGAAAAAGAAAACTCATAATATATGATGAGAACCTTTCTGCTCATTAATATTTTGTGCAAGGTGTTTATGTGGCATTTTATTACCATCATTCACTGCCTCAAAGATGAATTGTATTCCTTTTGCACACTTCCCAGAAACCTCCAGGGAAAACAGAAGAAACAAGTTCCCTAAGTAAGTACCTACTATGTGCTAGGAACTCCACACATATTGTCATTTCCACTCCCTAACCATCTGGGAAGTATGCCTCACCATCTGTGGTCCATAGATGAAGAAAATGATGGTCATAATAGTTAGATAACACGCTCAAGATCACACAGAGAAGTAAAGGGAAACTAGCATTCAATTCCAGATCTATCTGATTCCAAGACTCATGCTGGTTCCTCCATACTAGGCTGCTTCCTGGGAGCAACCTCTTAATATCAAGAACCTTCCCAGTCCCAACCAAAAATTGTCACTGGCCATCTGGTTCTACAAGAATAAAGTCACTAGCCACTGTAGTCTCTGACCTTCAACACACCCTGAAAGGAGTTCAGGGTGGAGATCAGGAATGAGGCACTTTGTGCTCTGGGAAAAACTTGCAGAAGAGGCCTTCAGATAGATAGATATTTTCAGGAGATTTTATGAGCCCAATTTCTTGCATCTTCTCATACCTAGAAAAGCACTAAAATCATTAACGGAGACATCTGCTCCTCATGACTAGAGCAAGCTTCTGCCAAAATATGTGCCTGATTGTACATATATCCCCTTCACTAAAATCACATATATACTGACCTCCTACACTACCTCTTTGCAGCAGTTCCTCAGAGCTACCTGAGAGGCTGTCTCCCAAGCTATAGTCCTCATTTTGCCCCAAATAAAACTTAATTCATAACTATCACGTTGGGCGTTTTTTTTTCAGTCGACACCAACAACCAAACATGTGTCACTTGACATCAGCTGACTCAGAAATAGTGATTGTAAAGGTTCTCCAAGCATTTTCCCCCTGGCTTTCCCTGTGATTTTAACAAGTTCTGTTAAGTGGAACAATACATCAAATAATACCTTTTCTTTACAAAGGAATTTAGAGAACAAAACCCATCATTTATATTTTGCTCTTTCCTCATCATCTTTGCTGCAATTTAGATAAGCAAAAGCTTAGCCACCTCGATTTTTATAGCTGGGTTGGAAGGGGCAGGAAAAATTTCAGCAACTAACATACATGCAAGTCCAGAAAGTGCCAAAGCCCCCAAGAGTACATGTGATTTCCCCCAGAGGATGGAGAGGGAAGGTGCCTACACACCGTGGGCAGGGTGTCTCCGAGAGTGCAGCCCTTCCTCAGGAAGCTACCTGCCCACACACCACCCGCTGGGCTGAGGGGAAAGGAAGAGGAAGGGGAGACATTTTGTGGCACTGATCTGCATGCCCTCAGCTGTCCCTAGAGGCCACTCCTGATCAAAAAAGGCCAGATAATGCTTGGCATATATGATTTTTAAAATGTGTGCACAATTGTATATCTGCTATGTTTAAAGTATGGGTTAAAAAAAAAAGACTAGAAGGAAATACATCAAAACATTAACAAAAGGTTATACCAGGATATTGGGATTACCAATGGTGAGTTCTTTCTGTATTTTTCTTCTTCTTCCAAAATTATCAGAAAATGTTATTTTTATAACAAGGAAAATCTCTGTAACTATATGTGGTATAGCATTTTAAATATTTCCATTTTCAAATTTAAAAAAACGCTGGAACTAGAAGGTGGTAGCTTGACTATCCAGAACAGCTGCTCTGTGATGGGTCCCAGAAAACTGAAGTCAATCAGAGGATTTAACTGCTACAGACACAAACCACCTAGGATGTGTTTGCCCAAACTGCCCTGTTCTTGGTGGGTATCCAATAGGTCAGAAGATCTTCTTAACTGAATGCTTTCAACCTTTTGTCCCAGGACTCTTCCTTTACTGGAGGTCTCCTTTCTATTTCATTGTCAATTTTCACATTTCTAAAATATATCCAGTAAACTTACCAGTTTCCTTCATGTATGGTATTGAAACTTAATAAACTGCCCCACTTTTTTCCAGCAGGATTGGCGCAATGCCCAGTTCATTCATTCTGCAGCATCACCAATGTGTCTCTGACAATACTAACTACTCTGGCTTTCACAAGATGCATATTCCTGAATTCTGGTTTGTGGCCCAAATCCAGCAGCTCCCATGTGGGGCACTTCCTTGAGTATCCATGGCAATTACTAATGCTTAAAGACGAGGGTAATGGACCACAGAGTGTCATTAAATGTACTTCTGACCTTCAAGATCTTGTGTGCTTAACTTCTCCAAGTGGATTCTGAATGCTCCCAGCATGCTACACAGAATAAGAGATTACATTCCCGGAAACTCACATTGCAATCATGGAGACAGCGTTTTGAAAATGAAGGAAGTAAGAATACAAATGTTTAGAAACTACTCAAGAGATTTTTACCAGCAGGTAGTTTATAAATTCAAAACCAGGAATATTGCCTCTAAGGATTCCAGCTTGTCCAATTTTGAAAAATTTATCTTTGTCATTATTTGTGGTGCTGTTTACCAACTTTTAGCTTACTCCCCCCCCCAAAAAAAAAGAAAAGAAAAAGGCTAGAATTACATATAGCTAAAAAATCACAGAACAGTAGAGCTGGAAGGGAATTCAGAGATCAACTTCAACCTGCTCGTTTTAAAGATTAGGAAAATTGTGGATTAAAAATGTGGAGAGATTAGGTGACTTGATGAAGGACACACAGACTGAGTGGCAGAGAGGGTCCCAGAAACAGCTTACTGCTGTTTTCCTTATCTACCAATCCCAGAAAGTAAATTCTATAATTGCTCCTTTTGTCGTTGGAGGGATATGCCATAAGAGAGTATTCTTGCACGTAAAAATAATTCCAACAGCGTGATGTTCACTAATAATAATAATAAAAGATTAGTGTATTGTGGAATAACAAAGATGTAGCCATGCTTCCTCAAAGCAGGGTTCTGGCTTCAGGGAGAAGTGGGAGAGAAAGGGTACCAACATTTAAACAATGAGGAAAAACACACATACACAAAGAGCAGATCCATCCCCCTGGGAACTGCAATCCCACCACCCGAATCTTGAGAATAAACGTGATAGAAAATGTATCTCTTGAAAATGTATTCCCTCCGATAAATCATTTATTGTACGAAATTAACTGCTCAAGGACCATTCCTTTCTGTTGGTGCTGTACCGTGCTCCCGAGAACCGGTCTTCATTTGATATGTGTACTGTCATCTGACATGTGGGAGGCTGCATAGGGGGTGCTGGGGTGGGAGTGGGGTACGTGGAGGAAGACCCTGGCTGCAAGTTAACTTCAACATCCCATCCTGAATGTTTTAGGTGCTCAATAAATGCTGAACGCTTGGTGTCATATCACAGTATGTTCATCATCTTGCAGATGCGGAGATGAGAAGTAAAGAACGTAAGGAAAATGAGCCGCACTCTCCAGAGTAAGGGACCACTGCGTTCTCTGTTGCTGGAGTCACCTGACAACCCTACCCCTTGATGCAGCCTGTAGGCTCTGGGCATCAGGGATTTCCAGATTAGGAGACTCGACTTCAGCCTTATCCCTCTGTTCGAAGAACCACAACAGTGACCAGTCTTGCCCCATCTGGATACGACCCTGAGACCTTTGGCTGGCACCTGTGAGCAATGGTCTCAAGAGAAGAGCCTATGAAAATATCTGACTCAATCCTTCATGGACAACAAGACTAGGAGATCCATGTAGAGCTAAAGGCTGACCTGGAAGTTCTCCAGGCTGGCACTGCCATCCTGTTCCTGCCCCTGTGTGACTTGCATGGGGACTCACCACAGAGTTCCATGGTTATGGTCCTGGATATATAAAAAGGGAAGTGGCTGCTAAAAGTCAGGGGATTCCTGGCCTAACTCAGGAATTTCTGGGAATTTCATTCATTCATTGACTCATTTATTTGATCACTCATTAAAGAGATGGTTCCTGCATGCCCACTGGGAGAGTTTGGTTACCTGTCCTCCCAGGACTCAAAATCTACTTGGCAAAACACACACAGACAAAACTTCATATAATAAAGTGAAATGGAGGGACTTCCCTGGTGGTGCAGTGGTTAAGAATCCGCCTGTCAATGCAGGGGACACGGGTTCGATCCCTGGTCGGGGAAGATCCCACATGCCGCGGAGCAACTAAACCTGTGCACCACAACTATTGAGCCTGCTCTCTAGAGCCCACGAGCCACAACTACTGAGCCAGTGTGCCACAACTACTGAAGCCCGCGCTCCTAGAGCCCATGCTTCACAACAAGAGAAGCCACCGCAATTAGAAGCCCGTGCTCCGCAACGAAGAGTAGCCCCCGCTCGTCGCAACTAGAGAAAGCCCATGTGCAACCATGAAGACCCAACGCAGCCAAAATTAAAAATAAATAAATAAATAAAGTGAAATGGAGATATGTGAGACTTGAGAAGGTCATGGAAGCTTTACAGACTTGGCGTTGTGATGGATCAAGAGTTAGAAGGATTCAGGAGGCAGAAGGAGTTGAAGGGCCTCCAGGCAGAAGAAGGTGGGATAGCACTTCAGTTTAATGAACATCTGATTAGTATAGCTTTCAATTGTCACTGCACATCTTGGTCCTTTCATTGTTTTTCCTTCACAAATAAAACAAAATTAAAATATCATGAATTCCTGAGGACTATGGAATTCAAACAACAACTGTAAAATATAGAACGAAAATATAAAATGAAACACAAATTCTAACAACTCATTAATAACAACCAAAAAAAAAAAAAGTATAATTGCTGCTTTATCCTAAAGTGAGCCATTCAACTGGAGGGACAAACACAAATTGTCTGAGGAAGCAGGGGATGGAGACATAAGGACTAAGATTCTACTTTGGAGGGAGAAGGGGAAGAGTTACTATTGCAACATATAGTGATTTTAACTTTTTATATTCCCTCACTAGGGACTTCTCTGGTGGTGCAATGGTTAAGATTCCACACTCCCAGTGCAGGGGGCCCAGGTTCGATCCCTGGTCAGGGAACTAGATCCCACATGCATGCCGCAACTAAGAGTTTGCATGCCACAACTAAGGAGCCCACATGCCGCAGCTAAGGAGCATGCCTGCCGCAACTAAGGAGCATGCCTGCCACAACCAAGACCGGGAACAACCAAATAAATAAAATAAGTAAATAAAATAAATATTAAAAATAAATAAATAAGTAAATAAAACTGTTCTTAATAATAAAGTTTATTAAAATAAAATAAAATAAAATAAAATAAAATAAAATAAATTCCCTCACTAGCCATAGTGACAAAACACACAACTTTATTTCTAAAGACAGAGCCCTGTGGGCAATTAAGTAATTCAGTTCAGCCTCCTCAACTGATGATGATGTTGTTAACTGTGAATTCACATTTTTTACTCCTAAATGAGAGGTGGAACAGAAAAAATATCCTGAACTCACCCTGGTCTTTCAGCATTGAACAGAGCAAACACAGTACTCTATTCATTCACTCAATCATTCATCCAAATTCATGCATTTACCCAACATTACTGCGTTGGGCCCTAGTTCATATGAACTTCCCTCTTATGAGAGCACATTCATTTTCTTGGGCTGCCATAACAATTTACCACAAACTGGGTGGCCTAAAACAACAGAAATTTATCCTCTCACAGTTCTAGAGGCTAGAAGTCCAAAATCTAGGTGTCACCAGAACTGGTTCCTGCTGGAGCTTCTGAAGGAGAATCTGTTCCCTGCCTCTCTTCCAGCTTCGGGTGCCTGCCACCAGTCCTCGGCATTCCTTGGCTTGTAAACTCATCACTCCAATCTCTGCCTCTGTCTTCACATGGTATTCTCCTCTGCATCTGTGTCTTTTCTCCTCTTCTTATTGGACACCAATCATACTGGATTATGGCCCAACCTTATCAGGTATGACCGCAACTTAGCTTGATTACATCTGCAAAGACCCTATTTCCTAATAAAGTCGTATTCGTAGGTACTGGGGGGTAGAACGTCCACGCATCTTTTGGGGAGACACAATTCAACCACAACAGAGAGAGTGTACCCCACCACAGGGTCATAGCTGGCTTATCTTATTGCCTTCTCTACCAAGCAAGAGGCTGTCACTGATGTTAAGGAGATTACAGTCTAGAGAGACAGAGATATACAAATCTCTTTATCTCCCTTGCTTTTATCACAGGTACAGTTTTAGCTCTGTGGGTTTCATTGTGTCCTTACTGCCCGTCTCTGCCTTAACACCGTAAACTCCCAGAGCACAGGCACCACGTCTGTTTTCTGCTCTCCGTTACATTCCCATCTCCTTGCACAGTTCCAGTAAGCATTCAGGAAATAATTGTTGAATGAACGGATGGATGGGTGAATGAATTAATTAATTAAATATAAGCAGGAATGACAGAAGCCTATACAGGTAATAGTGATATACACCATAGGCCCACAATGAGGAACAGAAAGGAAGAAATAATTGATTCTGATTAGTAGGACTGTGGAAGGTTTCATGAAAGAGAAGGCATTTGAACTCAGTCTTGTGGGATTAGTAGAATCTCATAAATGGATAAGGAGTAAAATGTATTCTCTACTGACCAAACAGTATGAGCAAAGGCCTCAAGATATAAAGCATGGTCTTCAGGGGAACAGCTAATAGACCAGATAAGCTGAGGCAAAGGGTACCTAAAGGATGTGAAAATACTTGGGATGAAAAGCAGATGAAAGGCAGCTCATAGAGGCCCCTGAGCACAGGCTGTTCGGAGTGCAATAAGGTGCCACTGATCTTTGTTAAAAAGGAAATGATGCAATCCTACCCGTGCTTCAAAAGGAAAAAATATATAGATATGATTCAAGCTTATATTCTTTCTTTATCCTCCTGCCTAAGTGATAGTTCTTATACTACTACAAGGAGTATTTTATATTTAACTGTGAATCTACTATGTATTTATTTGCCTAAAGAACTAAGAGTTATACATAAGTGATTACATTTTATAGTTATTAATTACTTATATCATGTATATCATTTATATTATTTTATTATATAAACTATACAATTATATATCTTTTATAATTAAAAGATCATATCTGAGAAGTACTTAAATAGGGTGATGTCACAGATCCTAAACCTCTTCTCAGGACGACAACCTGGAATTGAAAGCCCAGGTGAAGATGGATTTTTCTATCAAAGCAGTAAGAAGACCTTTCACTTGTAGCAAAGCATTCCAACTTCTGAATCAAGACTGATTTTTTTCCTTTGGTTTGCATTTGAGCTTGGCAAGCCCACAGACCAATAACATTCATATCTGAGATGGAGCGGGGTTACCATCTGTCGTTCTCTCCAAGAAGCACCAGGGACCCCACATCTTACCACTGACATCTGGAGAGCCGCCAGGCACCATTACAGTGGGACCTGAAGGAGACACCCCAGTTACCCATGGAGATCTGTTCAGCGGCTGAAACTCTGCCAAATGAAGAGATATTTATTTATGGTCTTGTTGCCTCCAGAGGTCTTTGGTAATAATGCAAACATTCTTAGATAGAAGTATTCAACCATTCACCTATAAAGGAATTCATGATATGGAACTGTTAACCAAGAGAAACAGCTACCCACAGAGAATCTGCCCCAGCCAGCAAGTTCTGCTTAAGCTAATGGGGCACCGGGTGCATGCAGAGGGTCTCGTGAGCAGGATGGAGATGGCATGAAGGAGAAAGACAACTCATTTCATCCTCAAACCCTACAAGGTAGGCCCCAGAATTTCTAATTTACAGTCATCTCTTTGTTATTTAGGCTCCAAGACAGGGTCAGGACTATGTTTATCTGTCTCATGCTGGTATTTAAGTCTTAGCACTATGCTAGCACATAGTTAGATGTTCAATAAATGCGAGCTGTCAGGCAGGAGGGTCCCAACTCCACGGTACTCTGAGCACATTTCTCTGACCTTGAGCTTACCCACTATGTATATAAAAATTATTCCTTTGAGTCTACCTCTCCCACTGGATAGTAACCTCCCAAAGAAAAGAAAAAGTGTCTGCTTATTCCTAGTATAGTGCCTGACATTTAGAAAGTATATAATTCTTGAGCTTCAGTGGGCTTAGATAACTTACACGAAGTTAAATAGCTAATTAACAAGAGGCTTAGGTTTGAGCTAGGTCTGTCTCCACCTAAAACCTATGCTTTTTCCTACTACATGGTTTGGCCTAAACCTGGCCACGTTAAAGGATTAAGATATCTTTGGAAACAGGTTAGCCATTGTACTCCAACCTGGTAAGACAATCTGTATAATTATCTACTATGAGTGTTTCAATTATTTAATGTCTAGTCAAAATACAAGCATAGCACAATTTAAACGTATGCAAAAACAAATACATCCCAAACACTGAGTCCAAGAAATCATTTTCCAAAATATAGATTTTTAGGTACTAATGTTCCTAAATTTCTGTTTAAGAAGGATAAGTTTAGGGAATTCCCTGGCAGTCCAGTGGTTAGGACTCCGTGCTTCCACTGAAGGGGGCACAGGTTCAATCCCTGGTTGGGGAACTAAGATCTTGCAAGCCACGCGGCATGGTGAAAAAAAAAAAAAAAAAAAAAAACACATAAGTTTAAGTGGACATAGAAAGTTTTAGAGAAATTCAAAGCAAAAAAATTTTTTTTATTTAGTTATTTATTTATATTTTTGGCTGCGTTGGGTCTTCGTTGCTGTGCGCGGGCTTTTTATAGTTGCAGCGAGTGGGGGCTACTCTTCGTTGCGGTGCAAGGCTTCTCATTGCGGTGGCTTCTCTTGTTGCGGAGCACGGGCTCTAGGCGCGCGGGCTTCAGTAGTTGTGTCATGCGGGCTCAGTAGTTGTGGCTTGTGGGCTCTAGAGCGCAGGCTCGGTAGTTGTGGCCCACAGGCTTAGCTGTTCCGCAGCATGTGGGATCTTCCTGGACCAGGGCTCGAACCCGGGTCCCCTGCATTGGCAGGCAGATTCTTAACCACTGCACCACCAGGGAAGCCCCAAAGCAAAAAATTTTTAAAGTCAATACCTATTTTATGTATAATCTAGTTCTTATTAGGCAATATTGTAAATTTCCTCTTCTAACCCATTCTCCTAAAACCCCCAGCCACGTTCTTACTCAAACAAAGACAGATTAGAATAAATCTTCAAAGCTAATTATTTTTAAACTGCAGTTTCTCCCATGGCCTATGAACTTTATCCTTTTGCCAAAAGACCAAAATAATTTTTAACTGAAAAAAGCAACTTCTAAAATGCACTAGACTTCTTTTATAACTCTCAAATTAAGACATCTTAGCTTAGGCACTTAATGCAATATATTTCATTCTAGTGGACTCCAAAAATTAACATTGTACCTACAAATATGCCAATAATATGAGTGTAAAAGAAAATTTATACTAGACCCATAGTGTTAAAAATTACATGTAAAAACATCCGGAAATAAATTCTGTCTTGAGGAATGCTTTATACTTTTTACTTTGGAGTTTTACAGACTGGGCAACATTCTATAATTTTTAAGAAAATGTCATCACTATTGGGCAAGAATTCTCCCCAGTTGATCTCTAACCACAGTCTGGAAAAAATTAAGCATGAAGACATGTTAAAATGACAGTTAGGGTTGTTTTTCCCATTATTGATAAATTAACAAGTCTAACTGTTACGGTTTATAAAACACACATTATCATCTTTTCTTGGAACTGTTGAAAAGATTTGGGAAGGTTTTAGGAAAGAGTTCCAAGGCAAGATATTCAGTGAGCTTGGTTGGTTGGCTGGTTGGCTGGTTGGCTGGTTGACTAGGTAATTGGTTGGTTGGATAAACAAATTTTAAGCATCCATCTTGGATTCCTGAACCAATAAAATGGAATTCTGAACAGTTGATTAGAGAATCAAGTTTCGTAATACTCCTTTATAGCTTCAGTTTCTCAAGGCATTCAGTGAAATGCACTGGGACCTTCTTAAGGTACCAGAAGTTAACAAGGAAAATGCCCTAAAAAGATCATTAAGAAATCCTCCAGGGACTTCCCTGGTGGTCCAGTGGTACAGAATCCGCCTTACAATGCAGGGGACGCGGGTTCAATCCCTGGTCAGGAAACTTAGATCCCACATGCCGCGGGGCAACTCAGCCCACACGCCACAACTACTGAGCTTGCGCCTCAACTAGAGAGAGAAAACCCACACGCCACAACTAGAGAGAAGCCCATGCACCACAACGAAGATCCCGCGTGCTGCAACTAAGACCCGATGCAACCAAAAATAAATTAAATAAATAAATAAATAAATAATAAACCTTTAAAAAAAAAAAGAAATTCTCCAGAAGGTTATAACTACCTTGCTGTATATATATGCCAACTACCCTAATAGATATTCCGATGCTGCCTTCCAGAAGCATCAATTTGAGAAGGCAAGGTGTCAAGTATCTCCTTACGAGGACAATCAGTATTCTAAATATTGAAATGTCAAACATCTATTCTTACCAAAATTTGTAGGGATTCTGAGAAGTTTAAGAATAAAATGACTCTGAGAGCATCGGAAAGGACAGTCAATCCTGTGGCTACTCACTAAGTATTTGACACCCAGTGCCTGCAAAAGAACCTCATTCCCAGAGGAAGTTGACCTCCCTGGTATATTTGATCTCTTATTACTGATCAAGCCAGAGAAAAGGGGGCCTTCCATGAGCCCCCTGGCTTCTTCCACATTGACCTGTTATACCTGAGCAGCTTACCTGTTCTTTAATTAGCAGGCAAAGTTAATGGAACAAAGATGTTTTGATTTAAATTTGCTAGCTAAATATCCATGATGACATTCTAATATGTCTTGTCTTCTGTCTATAGAGTGACTAATAAAACTATATAAACTGCTATTAGGGGCTTCACTGTAATGGTCCACAAATAAAAGGTTAAATCTAGAAGATTATTAAAAAAAAACAAAACTCAGTAAAATTATCTATGAAGGGAAACAAAGAAATTGATTTATCTATGTCACTGCCAGTTTCCTTAGGTTGAAAAGGTAATGTGGAAAGAGATGTGATTGAGTTTTATGACACTTAGAGGGAAAAAGTATTTCTGGTCTCAGTACGATCTGAAAGCATAAAGACACTAATTCTTTGTGGCTCAAAAGTAAGAGTTTCTCATCATCAAGATTTCCTTCTCAAATATACGATTCATGAAAAATGAAGCAAAAATACTTAATGCATATCTATTGGTTTTGATTCAAACAACAACTACAACAACAAACTTGCTAATGGTCTTCTAATGAAATAATATTAATCCCAAGTGGGCATACCTCATGCAGAGTAATTTTACCTGGTCCTCATATTTTTTTCTAAAGCTTTTGCCACCTTTGTAAATGACTTTTCAAAAGAGAGGGCAAACAAATGGCATTCTAAAGAGGCTGTGTCAGAGAGAAAAAAAACATATTTGGTTATTAATATTCCCACTCCTGCTGGCTTGCCTAAACAGGACTGGCTGTATGTCCTCATCCAACATGGAGGACCAAGGGGACCCTGTAAATCACATGTGTCTGACTCCGTAGACACCTTCATTAGGAAGCAGGGTGTCAGATGCAAGACCAGATACCCAGAGGCTGTGACACCTATAAGTAGGATCACTCCAATTAAAAGTAGAAAAGAAGACAAAATAATAACAATAATTTTTAAAATTGTATCTTAGTGAACTAGAAGGAGAGGGGAGAACAACCATTTCTTTAACAACAGCTGTGCAGACTAATTTCTTTTTTTAATCATTCATATACTTTCAAAAGCACTCATTCCCAACTGCTGCCTTCATACTGGCAAATCCAAGAAATTCAAGACATGTAAACAAGAATAGATTTGCCCTTAAATCCCAAGGTCAAAGGCAGCATCTGTTGCTTCGGAGAACAAGAAAGCCTTTCTTTTTGCTGGTTAGTTTGTTGTGTTTTTTTTTTTAACAGAAAAAAAAGTAAACTCAAATTTTCTAAATGTTTCCTCCGCACCTTAGGTGTTGCAAAATAGAAAAACCTGCATAAAAGAGAATAAACATCCAGTGTTTTGATATTTGAGTTGCATGGATGAAAGGCTGGCCATGCTGTGATTTTTAAAGCTGACAGAAAAATTCATTTTCATACCAAGTCCCCCTCATGCCATTTGGCTATTAAATTATTCAGGGAATTTCTCTGCTTATAAAGATTAATAACATCAACCCAAGACGTTTCTGAAAAGTACTTTCACCTCCTGTAGGAGACAGATGGACCACAGGAAAACAGCCTATCACATTACAGGCAGACAAAAAGATTTCAGATTACCAGATTAACACACCAGGCAGAGAAAGGATGGTAGAAGTAGCAAGATAGGAAATAACTGACAAATGGAACCAAATATTCTTCAGAGCCATCATTTTGAAAATAAACATAATTTGGAGCCCACTGTAATTCAATTTTACCTGTTTTGAGCTCCCAAACCCAGCTAATTAGCATAAATGTCAGTTCCAATTTGACCAAAGACTTTGAAAATCTAGAGGAAGCTTATTAAAACACATTGGTATCAGGGGACAAAGACACCACCTGCTTTAAAGGCCTTTTGTGTGTTAGTAAGAAATGTGTTCTGAAACTCTGAGTATACGCACTGGATCCATAGTATAGTAGATTGTGGGATTTTATTGTACTTTCATGTTATTTTAATTATCAGCATCCCTTGAGAAGACAGTCTTGCTCCTACGAAATCTGAACACTTCTATTTATCAATTCTCTCCTAGATGAAAGGACTTCCGAAAAGTTGTACTTCAAGAAGGATCAATATGAAAAGACTACAGTGTCACAGAAGCAGGCAGCATTTACTTTTTCATGAATATATATTTTAAATTAAACACCTAATTTTAATTCCACAAACAATGCAAGGATCATTTTTATTTTCAAGTAAACAATTCAGAAAAAGGTCAAGTACTGCCCCTTCACCAATCCTGCTCTCAATTCTCACAGGTAACCACTGTTATCATTTAGTAAATACCTTCCAGAACTTATTACAAGCATATATAAAATACATCATTTTTTGCATAATGTGCTTTTAAAAAAAAACTGGGATCATACTGTATTTTCCACATTTCCCTTTCACCATCCCAAAAGGCTCAGGAAATATATCGAATGCAACCTGAAAACTTGGTCTTTCTACCACACACATATGTGGGCACAGAGGCACGCATGCATGCGTGCATACCTAAACAAAAAGTGGTACAAAAATAAGACGGTAGGAAAAAGCTCCTTTGTGTCTCATTTCAGCGATTAGCTATGTAGGAAAGCTATACGGCAGATAGAGCAAAAATGTCCCTTTTTCCCAACAAAGCTTCGACTTTGGTACTATTTTTTTGTTTTTAGTGCAGGGGTCGCCGAACTCTGGCCAGCAGGCCATATCCAATCTACCACCTGTTTTTTGTAATAGCCAGTGAGTTAAAAATGATTTCACATTGTTAAATGTTTGGGGAAAAATTTTCTTAAAGAATAACATTTCATGACATGTGAAAGTTATATGAAATTCACATTTCAGTGTCCATAGAAGCAGTCTGACTGGAACACAGCCATGTTCATTCCTCTGCCTATTGTCTAGGGCTGCTCTCATGTTACAAGGGCAGTAATTGAGTAGGTGTGACAAAAACCCTATTTCCACAAAGCCTGAAATATTGACTATTTGGCTATTTACAAAAAAAGCTTGCCAACCTCTGTTTTAGTATGTGAGATTTATTTTCCCAATATCTTACTTATGAAAGATTTTTTATATGTCATGTGGACCCTCTTTCAGTGGGTAAAGATGACCAGAAGTTGGAAGGGAGGCAGGAGTAGAAAATGGTCCCTTAACCTCTTAACGAGCAAATAGGTAATTTCCATGTGGACCAAGTTCCAGCTTCTCTTTTGTGACATTCTAAAACTTGATTAGTCCTAAAACACTGCGTATTACAATCTGCTATTGAAGTCAGGGTGCCATGGATTACATTGCTCTAAAGTCTAATTCATTCGTCTTTCTGTTGAGCATCTGTGTTCCCGGTCAGTGCTGGGCAATGATGATTCCAAAGTCAACAGGTGGACATCAACTCTGCCCTCAGGGATTCCCAGTCCAATATATTCGTTACAACTGTAAGAAATTACAAAAGTATAGATTGGAGGACTAAACACGGTCTGAGGGGTAGGGTGGGATTAGAAAAGATTTGAAGTAATTTCAGTATCATCATGTTGAAAACTCTTAAAACAGTGTGTAGTTGCTGCCCACCCCCAAAATCAAGTAGCAATGAGAAAAACTGCCACCACCTCACTATCTCTGTGTTCTCACACTCTGTTCTTTACAAGCTGTGATTTAGAGCAAAGGGAGCATTTGAGCCTCTGATGAGGTCTCGATCCAGTTTATGACTAATGTCAAAGTGTGAGTGCTGTGCACCATCAACAGATTGTGAGTGCAAATTTCTCTTTTTTGAGTGTATCTAATCTAATTTGGTTTTAGTGTAACCAAAACCAAGACCCCTCCATGGAAAACAGAAGCGAGACTACTACCCATCTAGTAACCATCCAACGGCATTTAAAACTAAAAGCAAAACACCACCCTGCCTAATTCCACAAGGCGATCCTAGCAGCCACTGGCAGTGACAGCTGGTCGCTCCCAAGCAGAACTCCACCCAGATAGCAAAGACTCCGTGTCCAAATAAAATAAATCCACATTATGGTTTTTCTACGCTTGAAATTCCCATACACACAAAGTGAAAGGGAAGGAGAGGAACAGGAAAAAGATGATTTCAGCAATATTCTGCAATCCCTGTGTTGGGAGGACTTTGGGTGAAGCTCTAGTGACTTCAAGGTTCTGTGCCTTTAAGGCTTGAATTCTTTGGAGTAACTGAACTATGGGGACATTCAAACTGGGTCAGAGTCTCTCACTCTTCCAGGCCTCCTCAGTGTCCTATGTTCCTGTTGACTTGATAGAGAACTAAGCAAGCCTACAAAGTCTCTAGAGAGAAGCAGCAACTGAAATCTAGGACAGAAAGAACAAAATGACTTTACATGGCTGCCACTAGGTCTCTGTTTTCACTCAGAAGGCTGACAGTCCCATTCAGCGATTTGTATCTGACACTATCTACACTGGTTCTCTCATTAGGACCCGAGCTGCTGGGGGTCAGGTGTTCTATTCATCTAATTGATGGTAATTAGATGGCCACCTTCACCTACACAAAGACTCTTGAGAGTTAAGAGAGGTTCTGTGATTTACCAAAGATAAAAATCATACAAAAGAACTGGAGTTAGCTAAGCTTTCAGAAACACCACGCTTTTTGACCCACAACTATCCAGATAGTACCTAGCTCCAAAATGGAAAGATTAACCTAATCTTCAGGGCGAGACTAGTTGGTTAAAGGGAAGAACTCACATTGGCTGGTGCTGTTTCTAATAGGTCAGCCTTCCTCTGCACACAAGGCAGAGACCAGGAAGTTGAACACTAAGAGAGGAGAAAGGAGAGGTTGCCCAAAACCAGAGTGGCAATGATAAAGTAACAATGGCTTCATAAACAAAGAGTCCAAAGGCCAAATGCCTTTGCTGACTTGGGGCCATGTCGAGGGATTGGTAAGAAGCCCTGGACATCTTAGTGGCCTCCAAGTATTTCTTTGCCATGAGTTGTGGCTAATAAAAAATATTTAACAAGTAATACTTCTGGATGCCTGGGTAGATTTAAATTTCAGATAAATTAATTCCTTAGTATAAGTATGTCCCATAACTAAGTATGCAATGTGGAATATACTTAGACTACAAAAAAACTAGTTGTTTACCTAAAATTCAAATGTTCACACATTCTATATTCAAATAGTCAACATTCAAATATTTCATCCTTACTGGTTATGAGATATGCTTACACTAAAATGTTATTTTTGTTTATCTGAAATTTAAATTTAACTGAGTGTCCTGTATTTTATTTGGCAGCTTTAGTTGTGGCCCACAAAAACAGCCAAGGTCAGTGGCATTTTAAGGATTCAGGGAAGCAGACAACAATTCTCTAACATGCTAGAAGACCACTTTGGAAGAGGCATATTTTGAGTTTTGATTCATTCATTAGTTGATGTTTGCAGAAGGTCCAGGAGGTCAGGCATTTTTATTTTAAATCTGCTTCCACCACTTGTATGAAAAAGAAGCAAACCTTGCTGACATCAGGGATTTGTGCCAGAAAGCAATTCCCAGAGCAATTCCCAGAGCCCTGCAGGGTTGGGTCCACTCTGTTCCCAAGCCTCATCTCCTCCATCCTCCAGACATCACAATGACTGAGGTCCATAATCACGTCCTAGGGTCCCCCGGGACTGTTCATCTAGGATGGCATGTTATGGGGCAGGAGAGGAGGACAGTTGGAAATGCTTCCAATAAATAGGATTACACATTTCAGGGCCCTAAAAAGTCATCATGACCAGAGTTTTGGATCGACAAAGAGAAGAGTGGCCAAAAGTAATCAGTAAAAGCAAGAGGAAAACTAAGGCTGGCCAAAAAGTTCCTTCAGTTTTTAAAGTAAAAAGACACATCTTTCATTTACACCAAGAACCTTATTGAACAACGCATTCACCATTTTGTTCCCCTACTTCTGTCATTTTTCAGGCAATAATTCCATCTTCCCAAAATGTTTTATCTTTTTGAGCAAAGAACTTTTCCAGGTGCCTTTTACAGTCTTCCTGGGAACCGAAATTTTTTCCATTAAGAGAATTTTGTAAAGACCAAAATAAATGGAAACCTGAATGCGCAATATCTGATGAATACGGTGGATGAATCAGAACTTCCCAGACAAACTGTAACAGTTTTTGCCTGGTCATCAAAGAAACATGCAGTCTTGCGTTATCCTGATGGAAGATTATGTGTTTTCTGTTGACTAATTCTGGACGCTTTTCGTCAAGTGCTGCTTTCAGTTGGCCTAATTGGGAGCAGTACTTGTTGGAATTAATCATTTGGTTTTCCAGAAGGAGCTCATAATAGAGGACTCCCTTCCAATCCCACCATATACACAACATCCCCTTCTTTGGATGAAGACTGGCCTTTGGTGTGGTTGGTGGTGGTTCATTTCGCTTGCCCCACAATCTCTTCCGTTCCACTTTATTGTACAGTATCCACTTTTCATCACCCGTCACAATTTGTTTTACGTTTTCATTACATTTAAGTTGAGAATCGCATACGGAAATACAGTCCAGAAGGTTTTTTTTCCACTTAACTTATAGGGAACTCAAACACCAAAGCAATTAACATGACCAAGGTGGTGCAAATGATTTTCAATACTTGATTTGGATATTTTGAGTATGTCAGCTATCTCCCACATGCTATAACGTTGATTGTTCTCAGTTAATGTCTCGATTTGATCGCTATAAACTTCAACTGGTCTACCCGACCGTGGAGCATCGTCCAGCGAGAAATCTCCAGCACGAAACTTCGCAAACCACTTTTGACACGTTCGATCAGTCACGGCACCTCCTCCATACACTGCACAAATCTTTTTTTTGCGTTTTTGCCTTTCTTGAAATAATACAACACAATATGCCGAAAATGTTGCTTTTTTTCTTCCATCTTCAATATTAAAATGGCTACACAAAAATTCAGCAATTGATAAGTTTTTCTTAAAAACCGCATGCTGATATGACAGCTGTCACATTACAATTTAACAAAATTGTTTCAGATGAAGTTAAAGACAACTGAGAGCTACTGGAGCCATCCTACGGAAAAAACCAAATGAACTTTTTGGCCAACCCAATACAAAGGCGTTTTCAATCAGTTTTGCTTTTAAAATGTTTTTAAAATTTGTTATCCTGTTTCTTCTGCTTGATTATGTAGTATACGTAAAAAATAATGGATAATCTTAGGCACTTGAACTGCCTCAAGCTACCTTTCTAGATATTGAGTCTCACTACAGAGTATTGTAGGCAGACATACAAAAGAAGCAGGCATCTAATCTAAAAGAGTAGCAGTTTCTCTAACAAGTGTCTTAAAAGGCTTATGTCCATCTCTTTCTCCCACAGGAAAAGAAATCCCATTCAGACTCCTTAATTACTACTTAGATTTAGATAAAACTGCAATCAACATGTAAAATCTATGCCAGTGATTCGCAAACACTGATGTGCATCAAAATCACCTGGAGGGCTGTCAAAACACAGGTTGCTGCCCTCTGTGCCCAGAATGTCTAATTCTGTGGGTCTGGGATAGGGCCTAAGAATGTGCATTTCTTAAAAGTTCCCAGGTGATGCGGATGCTTCTGGTTGAAACCATCCTTTGAGAAACCCAAATCTGTGGAATTATACGTAATGATATCGTTTAATTCATTAGTTCATATTGAGTACTTATGCTTCGTCATCCCGTAGAGGCAAACCATCTCTGCCCTGAATGAGCCCTTCCTAGGATTCATATCTCATCTGCTTATATTTTTAGACTGTCTAGAAAGTCCTCAACTCACAAACACCATACTTAGAATCATCCACTCCTACAGTATGTCTGCTCTGGACCGTAAACATCCCTGTCGCCAAAAACACAAGAAGCATTGTAAAAATGATGAATTTTTAGAGAATCTTTGGTAAAGAAAGGAAAGAACCTGTGCTATCCCTGGGATGAGACTCCTACTTCAAGGCAGAAATGATGTCTGGAATGGCTGGGGTTGGGAGAGGGAGGTCCTGTTATGCAATTATTATCTCAGTGGGATTTGTTTGAACCAGGGTGGGTTCTTCCTCATGCTACATCAAATTAGGGTTAAGGGTGGAGAGGTCAATAATCCAGATAATGGATTGGAGTATCCAGCAGACCTGGGTGGAAAAATACTGGGAACCTGTAGCAAATTGCATCAGGGAGAGGATTATAGACTGTGGCTGCAGACCCAATGCTATGTGTGTTGCCATGGCCAACATCAACTATTTCTCTTGACTACTGAGCACATAAGCTACCTTTCCTGGCCCCTTTCATCTAGGAGGGCTCAAGTTCTGCTTAATAGAATATGAACAGAAGGGCTAGACAGTTCCAGGCCTGGTCCCTAAAATGACCCACAAGGATGGACACTCTCTTTCTTCAGCTGTCTCTGCAGGAGTCTCTGAGGAGGCCCTAAGGGACAGTGTGACTGGATCAAAGTCACCAGTGTGCACTGCTTGGAAGAGAGTCAACCATCAGAACAATTACCCTGGACTTTGCAAGATCAAGAAATAGACTTTAGAGCATTAAGCCACTGAGATTTGGGGGTTATTTGTTACTGCGGCATAGCTGAGCCTTCCCTAACTAATACAGCTACATAAAAGAAGTTGCAATGATTGCCCCTTCCTCTTCTGAGCCAGACCAGATTGATGGCCCACTGTGTTCTTCTGTACAACATAGAATCCATATTCTCTTTACCCCAGATCAGTGGCTCTCAAAGTTGGCTCATTAAGAAAATCACTTGTTTGGAAAAAGAATCCTGTGACCTTTCCAGACTCACTGAATCAGAATCTCTAAGACTGAGGCCAGACCACACCTCAGACTTGCCTTCCTGGGGCTACAATGAAAAGTCCTTTCACAGGGCCATTTGGCTCCTATCCAGAAACTGGGTAATGTTTCTCCAGGTGCATAGTTTAGGACATTTTGATAGGGTTAGTAAACTTTACCAAATTACTTTGAAGTGAGGATTTTAAATTATGTATTGGCAAGAATCAGATATTCAAGTGTAATGGGTTTAATTAATTTAAAAGCTTCTCTTTTAAGATGATGCAATAATTGGCATAAAGCCTGAAATGCTTGAAATACCTACCAGTGAGAAAGATTTAAATGCTCAATTAAAATGATATGCATTTTATGGGTTGTGAAGGGAGTATTTAAATATGTAAATGAATTGGCTTCCCACCCTCTCCAGCTTGGGTATAGCTTCTGTTTGCCTTTCCCCAACCCCTTTAAAGGAGTTATTTTGCCCCTTGAGAATAGAGGCAGTCATAGGGTGGACTTGGGCTGTCACAGGAAGTCACTGAGGAAGCCCAGCCTGAGGATCCTCTCTCAGTCAGAGCAGAAGAGCCCCATCTGAGTTGTCTGAGACTGCCACTTCCCTGTTGATTCTCAATACAATACCACCACTCTACCTCAGGGCCTTTGCACTTGCTATTTCTACCACGGCCTTTCTCAAGATAGCCTGAAGTCTTGCTCCTTCACGTCCCTTATGTATATGCTCACATGTTACACTATTCTTGAGGCCTTCAATGAAGCAAGAACCCCTTACTACACACACACATACACACACACACATACAACACTCCTTATGCCCTATTTAATTTTTCTCTATAGCAGCTTCACCATCTGACTTGTTAAATATTACTTGTTTATTTGTGTATTGTCTATTTATCTCACTCATATGAAATCCATGTATCCCTAGGGTTTAGAACCTGACACATAAGTGGTTGCTAAATAAATATTTTGAATGAATAAATGACCAATCCCATCTTCTCAAAGATTAGTGAATTTAAATAACCTGAGTATTTGGGGGGCCTTACATAAAAGATGGGTATGGACTGGGCCCTGATATCTTGGTTACACAAATAAGAGAGGGTTTTCTTAGGATTGGACAGTTTTTATTTCATACTGCTTGGTGTTTTGCTTCATTCTGGGTGAATCTGCCACCAAAGTAAAGATGCAGTAAAAGAGTTGCCCTGAAAATGTTTAATTTCTCATGTTCAGAAAAATATACTTGAACTGAATACTTTGTTTTTTATTTGCAAATTTATAGATTAAAATACCATATATATAGGAAGCCCGGAGCTTGCATAGGAGCTGTGTTCTAAAAACATGTAACTCAGGGCCTGCTTCCCCTCAAAGGGATGTTATAAAGTGGTATGGTGGCCAGTTCACACTGGTAGGGTGCCTACAGAAGCAACCCCTCCCCACCACCAAATCACGAGCACATGACATGGGAAAGCATGTCCTAAGCAGGAGGAGAAGGTTGAGAGAGTCACCCTTCTATTAGCTCACTGCAGGACTGGCTGTAAGCAGAGAAAGTCTAGGTTTGCCTTCAGTGTTTTACCAGGATCTTTCTAATCTCTTCTGAGGCCACAGTCTCAACCCCTGCGGGGAACTTAGTCCCCACTCTGCAACAGCCCAACTTCATCCTCAACCAGTCTTTCAGAGGGAGAAAGGGTAACCCTTCAAGACCACTTTAAAATTTGTTCACAATAAGAGGGTTAGAAGAAAAACACATTCTGTAATAATTTGCCCATGAAAATTATTGATACTTAAGCCCAAAAATGTTATTTTTCTATGATAAAATATTATAAGGACATGAACTCACAAGACTAATATTTCATTTCATTTTCATTTATACTGACCACTTTTTATGTTAAACTCAAGTTGCTGTAGTGAGATAAAGCCCTTGGACTATGAAGACAGTGATGTTGAGGAGGGCCCTGTGGGGCTCCCGGGCACAGAGGCTTTTTGTCCCCCATTTTTTGTAGGCAAGACTCCAGCCTCCATGACTGTCCCTGAGTTCCAAAGGGCAGATTCAAACAGTTGCTTTCTTTTTTTTTCTTTCTTTTCTGAATTTTATTTATTTATTTTTTATATACCAGGTTCTTATTAGTTATCTATTTTATACATATTAGTGTATATACGAACAGTTGCTTTCAAGGGAGGAGCAGCCAGGAAACCACCTGAGGCAAGATTAAAGGGATCAGGGAAGCTCATCAAGATTAGGAGACTCGACCACCTGAGACACCCCCCCCTACCCTGCACACACCCTAATCTTGTCAGCAACCCCACCCTTTTGAAACCTTGCAGAAGAAAGAAGAATGCAAGACTGTTACTGCCTTGATCCTTATCACATACCTCTGACCATGAGTCCTGACTATGTAAACCTCTCCCTATTCCCCAGGGAGGGGGGCACAGTTCTTGAGGCGCTAGCCTACTGTGTTCCCTCTTTGCCTGGCAAAGAAATAAAGCCACTCTTTCCTTCTCCTCCATAACTCTGCCTCCGTATTTCTGTTTGGCATTGGTGCACAGAGAGCCAAGATTTTGGCAACAACAGCAGGGTTTGAGTCTCGGCTCTGCCATTTACTGACTTTGTGACCTTGGACAAGCATCTTAACTTTTTTGAGACTCATCAGTAAAATGGCAAGAAAATGGAACCCAATCTCTGGATCACTGTGAAAGTTAAACAGTGCCTGGACCAAACTAAGGCTCAATTCAAATAAATGTTGCGTTGTTGTCATTTTCAAAAATTATTTAATATTACGGTAAATATTTTTCATTGTTTTATGAGGCATTAAGATTGGCAATTTTATTTCAGTTTATTTCTCACTAATAAATATCTAATATAAAATTTTTTTAAATAAAGAGAATGTAGTTGAAAATATCAGGGCTTCTGGACAAAGAAATGTGTCCAGTTTTCAGATCTTTTACTAATGAGCTGTGTGTCCTTGGGCCATTTACCTTGAACTCTATGAGTTTCAGTTCCCTCATAGATAAAATGAGGATAAAAATTCCAACTTTCAGGGTTGTCGTGAGCATGAGAAACAAAAAAAGTAAAAACCCCCAGCACATAGTGGGCTCCACTGATATTCTGAAGGAGTAGATGGCAAAATAAAGAAAATAAGAGAATCAATCCCTTTTTATTTGGGTCAGTCATTAGCTAACAATCAGCCACTGTGAATGAAAAAAAGTCTAGTAAAGTCAATAAAATGTGAAGCGAAGCCTAATTCATTTTTACAATATGACCTACTTTCAGCTATTTTTGATTCACGTGAAGGAGGGAAGTTACAAGGAGCTGATTCTGCAAAGGCTGTTCATTAAAAGCATTTTCTTTTCTTTTCTTTATGGCTTTCAGCTTTGAGGGATAAGAAAACAGATTTTCAGTTACAAGCATCCTTTGAAAGACCCCTGGCACTAATCTTACAGTGTTACTTTCAAAATCTATGCAGTGTCAAAGGTTGTTGCAGATGGGGGAGGGATGGGGAGGCTGGAAGGAAAGGGGTTTTTAATTCCCCTCAAATATGCAGCTTCCATTAGGCAGCTCTGAGTGCCCCAAATAGATGATTCAGATCTTAGCAACTGAAGGTTTGCAAAAATAAAACACTGAATGATCTTCTTTTCCTAAGAAGTACCAGTAGATGCACCTAGGTTTATGCTCTGTGGAGAAGGCCTAGTTGTGCTGGTTTTTCATTTGGGACAAAAATATGCTTATTAGATACTGACCCCAAATCACTTAAGGGCCATTTAATCTTAGACAGCAGCTGAAGGAAAAAATATTTTCAGCTGCTTTGGAGTATCTTTGTGAAGTGCCACTGTTTTTTCTTTCACAGGCTGCAGTATCCTTTAACCAATTTAATCTACCCGCTAACAAAGATGGAAGAAGAAAAGCTTATTTTCCCACAGGGCTAAACAAGGATTAATGATAACCAACCAAATTGTTTCTTAATTTTCTTTTCTTCTCCCTCTCCAGCTGGCCTTCTAGAGATAGAATGTATAGATTTTCCCTTAGTTAAGAATGTTAACGGAGAAGGCAGCAGTATTCTAAAAACAAAGGGTGGGTTTTTGGTTTTGTTTTTGACATGCCAGGGATTCTGCCTTATAAACTGGAGGAGCGATGGGGTCATTTCATAATTGGGGTATTTTTAACCTGCGGGTGGAGAACGTGGGGGACAAAATCTTCTTGGGAGAATCTGAAAAATGATATTGCCATTATATTCTCCAAACCAAACCCAAAGGAGAACCTTCACTGCTCTGTCCTTCAGACCTACCATCCCAATTATGATGACAACGAGCCGATTCATCACAACACACCCTCTTCCTACCCGAACAGACCCCTGAGTTAAAACACCCACAAGGCTCCTACCCAAAGAAGAGTAAGTGGCAGGTGAGTAGGTGGGACGGGTCTGTTTGGCCTCACTTCAAAATATAGGGACAAAAGACATAGACGATCGTCCCATAAAATAACAGAAAAATTCAAGCTATGCAGGTACCAGTTGTGATAAAATTCTTGAATTGAATAATATAAGCCTTTGAAACTGTGACATGAAAACAAGATTTTGTGATCTTCTGAAACTGCAGTACATGTTCTAGTGCCTGACTGAGAGCAAAGCACTAGGGATCGTTAACTAGTTCCCAAACCCTCCGGTGAACCAGCTCCTATCCTTTCTGAGTGAAGAAAGGGGCTGCCCCAGATCTAGGGCCTCCGCCAGCCCTTTCCTAAAGACCCTCCATTCAGGAACAACATGGCAGAGAAAACCTACTCAATTCCAACTGCTGTCATTTCTTAATGTTTTCTCTGATGACTTGCTAAAATGACAGGGTTTATTATTTTTAGCTTTCAGCTTTGGTGAGCTGATCAGTCAAAACAAAGTATGAAAATAGCACCCACTTGGTAAATTCAATTTCACATGACTGGATCTTAAACTCATATCCATTACAGACCCATACAAAACTGACTGTTATAGGACTAAGGAAGTTTGAGAAGAAATAATAAATACTTAAAGAGGCAGGATGAATAACTTCTTTTGTCTTAAATACAAGTCTATTTTGGAATCAAATCCAAAAGTAAGTCAATGATAAACAACAGATTCTTTTAAATCACTTTAGGACAGATAGCAAAGTTAAAGAGGGTCTCTGAATGTTCTAACATTCCATCAGTACCTGTGAAATGCTTGAGATCTCAGTTAAATGTAGCATTATAAATAAGTGGTGGTCCCACATGCCTTTTAATGAAGAACATTAATTTTTTTCCTTAAAAACCTCCTTTAAAGTAAATAATTATGTGGCTTGTGATAATATAAGCCACAGAAAGCTCTTTTTTATCATTTAAAAAATAACTTTTATTCTAATTTTATAAAGAGTATAGGGGAAAATGGGTAAGGTATACTGGAACTCTATACTATCCTTTCTTTGAAAAAGAAAAGCTATTCTAAAATAAAAAGTTTATTTTTTAAAAAGTAATACATTAAAAGTTTTTTAAAACTGTGGAATATTGGGGAAAATACAAAAAATTATAGAAAAGAAAACAGCTATGAAAATAGGTATACATATACCTATATCTAAATTTGTGTGTATGTGTAGTTTCATATCCTGTTTTCTTTGGATTAATATGGCATTTTCCCGTGTCATTAAAAATTCTTCATAAACACTGTTTTAAAGGGCTACTTATCATATGGCTAAGCCCAAATTTCTTTAATCATTCTCCTACTGTGAATCATTTAATTTGTTTACTATTTTTAGCTATCAGAATTAGTTTTACATGCAATATAATTGTGCATATTTCTGATCATTTCTTCAGAGATGGATGCATATTTTTAGACACGGCCAAACTGCTTTCCAAAAATTTAACTTACTCTTGAAGAGCAAGCATCACCCAACCTCAGCTCCAAGCGCTGCCGCATATGACAACCTTCCACAGTGGCTGGAACCCTGCCAGTTTCACATGCTATGGCTCTTCCTGGAAAGCGCCTCAGGACTGAATATCTACTGTGAGTCAGGGCTGCTAGAGCCAAAGAAAGGTGTGAGATGCCCAAATGTCTCCGGGTAATCCTTCTGCCCGCCAAACCACCTCCTGATTCAGCTAAACCAAAAGCCAGGTGCATCTCCTCAAACAAAACCCACTGAAATTGGAGTAATAGGGGCAAGATGGCTGAGACGAAGAAAGAGTTTACCAAGTGTCAAGTGTCACATTTGGCCCAAGACTATTCCCAGCAAAAGAAACACAGACAGAGATACCCGGATATTGTCTATGATGATACTTGAAAAACCTCAGCTGGGGTTTTTGTTTCCCTAGGAGTTATTTGCAAAGTTGAGGGCATCTTATTGGGCAGAATGACAGGAAAGCAATATTGAATGGGAGGGGATGTAGTGCTGGTAATCTGTGATATGCAGGTGAGTTCCATAGAAATAAGAATCGTTCAGCAGTGACATTCTTGAAGACATTTTGTTTGACAAGAAGGAGGGTAGGGAGGAGGATGGAGTCTCTTTTTAATGTAATTTAATTTAATTTTTAATTTATTTTTACTTTATATTGGAGTATAGTCGATCTACAATGTTGTGTTAGTTTCAGGTGTACAACAAAGTGATTCAGTTATACATATATCCATTATTTTTCAGCTTCTTTTCCCATGTAGGTTATTACAGAATATTGAGTAGAGTTCCCTGGGCTTTTTAATTTTAAATTCAAATTTAATCATTTGGAAATTTAACATGAAATCTGGCTTCTCTCAAAAAAATCGTAAGATCTGACAACACTGTGCTGAAATTCCCACAGCAATAACTGGTGGGAAATGAGTAGCCAAGCCCCCTTTGACTGAGAGGACTGACAGGTTTTACTTATTAGAATTATCTGACTGGCAAGCCCCATCCTTTTTTTTTTTGTTTTCCAAGCCCCATCCTCCTGCAAGGTCTTTCAAAGGTTTCCTCAATTCTCTAGACTGGGGAAATTCTAGAAAGGGCCCATGTAGTGCCCTTTCCCCTTGCACCCCATGCTCAATTACAGGAGAGATATGACACAGGGAACTTCTCCTGCCAAAGGTAATTTTTACCCTGGGGCAGTGTGTTTGTCTTTTAATTGCCATCCCCTTTCCTTCCCTGGCTGACTGAGCTGGACAACCCAGAAGTCCTCCTCCTGGAGCGTGAGAGCAAGTCTTCCAGTGCCATGGTCTTGTTTCTTTCCCCACACCATCTCCACCATTACAACCATCATCACTCCCTGGACCACTCAAGCATCAGTGCCTCCTCCACAAAGAATCCCGCCCCACCTCCACAAACTAGAGAGGAACTTCACAAGGTCCATCAGAAGCTCCAAATCCAAAAGCCTTAGCCCAGCACAGGGCCAAGAAAAAAGAAGGCATATATAACATTAAAAACTCTGCCAAAGAAGTAGATCCTGACAGATCCACAACCTCTGGTCCAGACTCAGTTTTTACCTCTCTTTTGGCTTTGGCCTTGTCACCTAGGCCCTCTAAGTCCTAGTTTCCCTATCTGTAAAATGGGGATAACAAGACATCCTTCACAAGCTTGCCAGGAGGTTGTAATGAGATCTTGAATGTGACAATGTCCTTCATGTGTCCTGGCATGCAGCACAAGCTTGGTAAATGTTAGGCGAAGGTGAAGTTAGTTAATAATATGATTTTACTTCCTCTGCACCCAGGGTAACATGTCCCTGTCTGGACAGCTGCACCTGGGAAAATAAAGTATCAGTTGTCTTATCTGTGCCTGGGTACAGGGTATTATTAGCTCCTTCCTGTAACTTCTGATGTCAAATGGATTCATTTCCTTTATCATTGTTTATTCACTGATGTCTTGAACAAAATGACAACTTCAAGAAAATCAAAGAATAGTGACAAAAGCATATAAGCACATCATTAGCGCTGAGTCTAATAAATCCTATATCAGAGATACACAGCGGAACTCAGGGAAAGGAAGGTGACTGACTACCTCCTCAGGAAAGAGGCCCAAGAGGTCAGGGAAGAAAAGGAGAGGTTTAAGTTTCACCTCAAGGCCGACTGGAAATTCATCTAGAAGACAAAAAGAAGAGATGCAGTTCAGACAGAAGGCCCTCCATGCAAACAAAGACAAAGAGACAGTGTCAAGGTGCTTTTGAGAAGATACAAGTAGTTTAGCATAACTAATACAGCAGGTGCTAGTGAGGAGGAGGGGCAGGGGTTGAACTCGAGGACCCACAGCAGGGCTTGGATTTCCAAAATGAGAAGGGTTTTAAGAACTGGAAGGATGGTGTCAGAGTTGCCTTTTAGAAAGATCACCCAAGCAGCTTGCAGCCTGTTTGCTGTTTTAGTGGGTCTGTCTTTCTCTCCACACACATAACCCCTCCACTGTGACTGTTTGGAACGGAGGGCCCCTCTCTGAGGAGATGGGGTGAGTGGAATAGAATACTGGCAGAGGTGCATGGGGAGATAAAGGAGGAGGACGGAGAACAGAAGGTGCACAGAACGCAGTTCACTTCCATTAGGACCTGTGGGCACCAGAGATTTTTCAGACCAAAGGGCTGATGCATGGTCACACTAGGGCATCCAGAAACAGCCTTGCCCTGCAAGGATCTCAAAAATATGACATGGGCTTCCCTGGTGGCACAGTGGTTAAGAATCCGCCTGCCAATGCAGGGGACACGGGTTCGAGCCCTGGTCCGGGAAGATCCCACATGCCGCGGAGCAACTAAGCCCGTGCACCACAACTACTGAGCCCGCGTGCCTAGAGCCCATGCTCCGCAACAAAAGAAGCCACTGCAATGGGAAGCCCCGCACCACAATGAAGAGCAGCCCCTTCTCACTGCAACTAGAGAAAGCCCACGTGCAGCAATGAAGACCCAACACAGCCAAAAATAAATAAATTAAAAAAAAAAAAATGGCATTCAAGTGCAGTGTGGAAGAGCCTTCTAAATATAGTCTAGCATCGAGCTACCTTCCAGCCATTCCTTCTTCTTTCTTTTACAGATTAACTAACCTAAGGCTGCCAAAAAAGAGAGGGGTAGTGGGGATGGGGTGGGGGACAGACCCATGAAGGCCTGAGCAGGTGCTGCAGTTTACTCACCAAGTCTAACAGCACCATATTGTTACTGGGCCTCTAACATGCCAAAAATTTCCTTAGGAAGAAGCAAAGTATGATGGGGAACATAGCTTGCATTAAATTAAAAAACCTGTGTCGTGAATAGTTGATCTATTCAGTTGAATAACTGATAGCTGATTTTTTACCATACACTGTCCAAACCCCTCTGATAACGAATTATTCTACTACTGCTCACAACAGATCACTATCATTTGAGGTGACTTTCTGAGTCTAATTTTTAGAGACAGAGATGACTGATAACATGTCCCCTCAAAAATGTTCTCCTTCTAAAAGCCAGTCACAATGAACCTATTTACAAAACAGAAATTGAGCCACAGATGCAGAAAACAAACATGGTTACCAAGGGGGAAAGGGAGGTAGGATAAATTGGGAGATTGGGATTGACATATACACACTACTATACATAAAATAGACAACTAATAAGAACCTACTGTACAGTACAGGGAACTCTATTCAATACTCTGTAATGACCTATATGTGAAAAGAATCTAAAAAGAAGTGGATACATGTATATGTATAACGGACTCACTTTTCTGTATAGTACAAACTAAACAACATTTTAAATCAACTATACTCCAATAAAAAATTAATTTAAAAAAATAAAATAAAACAGATGCAAGATAAATAAATAAAAGCCAGTCACTAGCAACCTTCTATAAACTTGGGTTATACTGGGGAATGAATCTCCCTAATACAAAAGGGTCTCCGAACTCAGGCAAAAGTAGCCAGGGCAGGGTCACGTTTTATTGAGATTTTTATCCCTAGGGGCAAGCACGGCACCTGGCCAACATTGGCATGAAATAAAATTTTGTTAAAAATCTAGACAAATATAAGAAACTATGTAGATTTTCTACTGATTTAGTAATTCAGTTTCCAAAATTTTTGATTTTTAAAAATTGTCATATAATTTATATATATATGATAAACTCACTTTATAAAAGTGTACAGTCTGATGAGTTTTGACAAACGTACACACTGGGTTGCCAAAAAGTTCATTCGGGTCTTTCAGTAAGACGTTACCAAAAACCCGAATGAACTTTCTGGCCAACCCAAATAGTTATGTAGCCGCCATGACAATCGGCCCCCCAGAATTCCTCATGATTCTTTGTAGTCAAATCCTCTCCCGTAATCCTAGTTCAGTGATCTCTTCTCCATCTCTATAGTTTTGCCTTTTCTAGAATGTCATAGAAATGAAATCACGGGGTATATAGCCTTGGAGACTGGTTTCTTTCACTTAGCATGAAGATTTTGAGATTCATCTATGTTGTTGTATCAATATGTATCAGTTTGTTTATCTTCATTGCTGAGAAGTATCCTGCTGTTTAGATGTACCACAGATCGTTTTTCCATTCTCCAACTGATAGATATTTGGATCATTTCCAGCTTTTGGCTATTATGACTAAAGCTGCTATGAACATTCACATATAGATCATTCTGTTAGCATGGGTTGTATTTCTCCTGGGTAATACCTACAAGTAGACTTGCCTAATCATATGGTAAGTGTATGAATAAGTTTATAAGAAACTGCCAAAATGTTTTTGAAAGTGGCTGTATCGTTCTACATACTACCCAGCAATGCATAAGAGTTCCAGTTGCTACATATCCTTGCCAACATTTGATACTGTCAGTCTTTTTCATTTTAGTCATACACATGGTGCAGAGTATACCTCAGACCTCATTGCCATCTGAATTTGAATTTGCCTGATGACTGATGTTGAGTGTCTTTACATGTGCTTATGGGTTGCATGTGCCTTCTTTGGTGAACCAAATATTTTTAGTGAAAAGTAAAGCTACATTACTCATTTAGATTTCTCCAATACATTTTGATTAATATTCAAAACTGACAAAATAGTTTTTTGTTTTCCTCTGATTTTCATGGAATATTTCTAAGGTGAATTAAACACTTCTTCGACTCAGAGTTCTTAACCACTTTCTTGTGGAAACAACTGAGTCGTGTTGCCCATACCATTCAACTACATGTTTTTCTTTAAAAATTAGGTCTGTATTTCATCTTCACAGTTTTTCTATCTATCTTCCTCCCTCTCAAGGATGTTACAGTTGTCTCTGTGCTCCCTTCAAATGGCCCACCACGCCAGCCACTGTAATCTGCTGTTTAGCCAGCTACAAGCGTCTGTAATTATTTTTTTTTTTTTTTTTTTTTGAAATTCACGTTCTTTTATTTATTTATTTATTTATTTATGACTGTGTTGGGTCTTAGTTTCTGTGTGAGGGCTTTCTCTAGTTGTGGCAAGTGGGGACCACTCTTCATCGCGTTGCGCGGGCCTCTCACCATCGCGGCCTCTCGTTGCGGAGCACAGGCTCCAGACGCGCAGGCTCAGTAATTGTGGCTCACGGGCCCAGTTGCTCCGCGGCATGTGGGATCTTCCCAGACCAGGGCTCGAACCCGTGTCCCCTGCATTGGCAGGCGGACTCTCAACCACTGCGCCACCAGGGAAGCCCCGCGTCTGTAATTATTTAAAAAATAAGCATATGGCTCTGAGTACAGGCCTGAAAGACTCTCCAAGAATCAAGCCTGTAGGCTTCTCCAAGGGACCTGATGACATACATTTTATGATTTATTTTCAGGTCAGGGCTCTGCGTTAGAGATAGGCAGAGTCAGTTAATAAATGTCCCTGGGATTTCCAGACACACAGAAAGTTTGAGGGGACTTACCAACCAACTCTGATGCATCGCTGAGTCAAATTTTCTAGTTCTACAGCCATAAACGATACCAAAACACAAGCATACCTCAGAGATGTTGCGGGTTTGGTTCCAGACCACCACAATAAAGCAAATAACAAAATAAAGCGAGTCACATGAATTTTTTTGGTTTCTCAGTGCATATAAAAGTTATATTTACACTATACTTTAGTCGATTAAGTATGTAATAGTTTTATGTCTAAAAAAGGTACATACCTTAATTTAAAAATACTTCATTGCTTAAAAATGCGAACCATCAACTCACTGGGCCTTCAGTGAGTCATAATCTTTTTGCAATAGTAACATCAAAGATCACTGATCACAGATCATCATAATATAACAATAATGAAAAAGTTTGAAATATTGAGACAATTTCCAAAATATGACACAGAGACACGAAGTGAGCAAGTGCTGTTGGGAAGATGGTGCTTAACACAGGGTTGTCACAAACTTTCAATGTGTAAAATACGCAATATCTGAGAAGTGCAATAAAATGAGGTGTGCCTGAACATATTATCATGTTTAAGGACAGCAAATTGGGGCAGGAATAGAGATTGTGCTCCAGGGCAGTGTATCAAAATAAGTCCCCAGAATTCCTTTTTGTTGATTCTTTTTTTTTTTTAATTTATTTTATTTAATTTATTTTTGGCTGTGTTGGGTCTTCGTTGCTTTGTGCGGGCTTCCTCTAGTTGCAGCGAGCGGGGGCTACTCTTCGTTGTGGTGTGCGGGCTTCCCATTGTGGTGGCTTCTCTTGTTGCAGAGCACGGGCTCTAGGCACGTGAGCTTCAGTAGTTGTGGCACGTGGGCTCAGTAGTTGTGGCTCTCGGGCTCTAGAGCACAGGCTCAGTAGTTGTGGTGCACGGGCTTAGTTGCTCCGCAGCATGTGGGATCTTCCCGGACCAGGGCTCGAACCCGTGTCCCCTGCATTGGCAGGCGGATTCTCAACCACTGCGCCACCAGGGAAGCCCCTTTTTGTTGATTCTAGTGGCCTCGTGCTCACTGAAACCCTCACAGGGATGAAAAGCACGGGCCCCCTCACTGCCTGGGAGAGCCTCCAGTTCTAAAGCAGCTCCATCCCTTCCAGCAGTCGTGACCTCACTGCTCTAAGACAGTTTCCTGTTCTATAAAATGGGAATAATAAAGTACGTACTGCCCACCTCAGAGCACTTTGTGCCAGTCAAACGGGAAAGAGAATGTGCCAGTGCTGCATAAAGGTTAATATGACTACAGGAGACCAGTGTTATTACAGCTCCAGGGGGAGCCTGACTTATCAGGAGTCCATCCACGACAATCTCATGCCAAGGCAGAAGGCTCCTAAGAAGAAAAACAACAACAAAGACACAAATACCCCTTCAACTGGATCGAGAGAAGGCTGACAGCTTCATGGTGAGAACAGAGGGACACACCATGCTGCCTACATGGAGGAAGTCCTAGGAAGGGGGAGAACAGAAACAGGTTTTCAGCTGGGAGGAGGCAAGAGACCGCCGATACGCAAGCGTGAGGAAGGGACACGGAGTCCAAAGGATGAATGAAGACACAGCAACACCGGGCACAGGGGCATACATGTATGTACAGTTTAAATCTGGGCATTCTATTGGTGCAGAGACAGCTACAATGCCATATTTCTTGTTTTTTTTTTTAATTGAATTATAGCTGCTTACAATGTCAGGTTAGTTTCAGGCATATAGCACAGTGATTCAGTTATATAAATACACACACACACACATATGTGTGTATATATATATTCTTTTTCAGATTCTTTTCCCTTATGGTTTACTACAAAATATTGAGTATAGTTCCCTGTGCTATACAGTGGGTCCTTGTTGGTTACCTATTTTATATATAGTAGTGTGTACATGCTAATCCCAAACTCCTAATTTATCTCTCCCCACCCACACTATCCCCTTTGGTAACCATAACTTTGTTTTCTATGTCTATAAGTCTATTTCTGTTTCATAAATAAGTTCGTTGTATCTTTTTCTTTCAGATTCCACATATAAGCGATATCATTTATTTGTCTTTCTCGGTCTTGCTTACTTCACTTAGTATGATAATCTCTAGGTCCATCCGTGTTGCTGTGAATGGTACAACGCATATGTCA
Organism: Balaenoptera ricei; assembly: GCF_028023285.1. Lineage (NCBI taxonomy): Eukaryota > Metazoa > Chordata > Mammalia > Artiodactyla > Balaenopteridae > Balaenoptera > Balaenoptera ricei. Next base: position 66,160,280 of record NC_082642.1, read on the forward strand.
ATCTGGAGTTTGGAGTGGGTAAAACTTTCAGTGAAACTTCAGCTCCCTATTCCCACCTAAGTGTTCCCTACCCATAAAAACAGATGCCAATTACATATACCCCTCACCCTGCCTTACTGCATCTTCTGTGATAGCATCGTTCCTAACAGAATTCTTATCCAGGTCCAAGTTCCTCAGTAGTCAAAGGTAGAAGATCATCCGCTCAAAGGAAATGCCTGGCCATTTGATTCACTTCTAGAAATATTTTCTCAAGATATTCTGTGCAAACAAAGATTCCTAGACTCTTCCCAATGTGAGAACTTAAAAATGCCCTCGGGATCAACACTGTTTCAACGAGAGGAATCCAAACCAAAATACAACATTAATAAATAGTGACCCTAGCTCTGGGTCTTTTTTTCTTTTATACCATCCTAGCCTGATCAGAAGGGAGAGATGTTGTTCCCACAAGAGAGAACAATAAAGCCATATGGCAGCTTGATCTGCCTCTTCAACCAGGTTCTCCTATATGGACCCATTTTTCTGTAATTATTATCATAAAGTGATTGAAGGAAGATACATGTATCATGTGGCTTCCCCCTCCAAGTCTTTTATGTTCAATCAACTAACAACTAATTTTTGAATAATATCACACATGCTAATCCTTCTACTTTTCCTTGCCTCATCTCTAAGCTGGGAGAAGCCCTCATTTCAGTAGGAATAACAGGTGATGTGCAGAGGTGTGTGTGTATCAAATTTCATCATAGTTCATCTTCTCTACAGAAACAATAACGTTTCTCCATCTTCTAAGGTCAGGATACTGATCAAAATGAAAGTTGGACCTCACCACAGAATGTACAATATATTTACAATATCCCCTCAAAAACCATTCATTTAAAAATTATTACTGTTGTTTTTAGTAGCTAACATTTATTGAACACTTACTGTGTGCCAAGAAATATGCTTGGCTCTTTATAAGAACTGCCTCACAACCCTAAAGTGTGGTTAGTATTACTATTACTACCCCAATTGACAGATGAGGCAACTGAGACTCAGAGATATTAAGTAATGAGTTCAAATCTCAAAGACCTTGAAAATGGAAGAGTTAAGAATTGAACCTAGGATTGTCTGACTCTGGAACCCAGACTGCTAACGACTATCTTTTAGTCTTATTTTCTTTCTTCCATGCCTCGCCCATAATGCTAATCTTTCTTTTTTCCTAAATTCACGTATTTGCTTCAACAACACTTCATTCAAAACCTACTATGATACACGCCAGGCAGGAAGCTAGATGCTGTAACACAGTTCTGAATTCTCCACTTTAGTCATTGGCACTAACTTCCATCTCCCATAACCAGCTATTGGCACCCAGATGCCAGCACTGGACCCCCATTTGCAGGCTGAGGCAGGTGCTCATTGTTTAGTCCAATGTGACCTTAGACCAGAAAGGTGCACTTTCAGGTGTCTCTTCTGTGACTCAATGATAAGTCACCCTTGCTGTGAGTTTGGCTGTGGCCTTGTGCATTCTGATAATCAGCTCTGTTCCTTCCCCGTACTTGAGACTCCCTTGGAATACACTCAATATTCTAGTTCCTCAAGAACCAGAGTTCCACCTTGCTTTTGTCAGTGCCTGTCCAAGGAAGATTTTCCTCACTAGAATGTAAGTTTCATGAAGGCAGAGATTGGTGTCTGTCTGTTCACTGAGGTTTCCCAAGCTCCCAGCACAGTGCCTGGTACACAGTAGGCCCTGGATAATGTTTGTGGGTTGATGAGACTGAGCTCCTTCAGCTGAATCCCAGGCTGACTGATGGCCACGTTGCTTCCCACTTGACCTCCTGATACTTACTCCCTCTTGCCCAGTCTTAAGACCATCTAAGAGGACTTGGGATAGTCTGCAAGCTTTCTGGATCCCCTAATGCCAGGTGACAACCAGAATCAGGTCTGTTGTAATTTTCAGATTGTATGCCTTGACCACCAGACTAAGCTTCCTGGCAGCACCTGCAAGGTGTGTTTGTTGGCACACACCAGCTCATGGGATAAATTCCAGACCCTCCCAGCTTGCCTTGCTTGGCAGTATTAACTGGTCTTCGCCTAGTTTTATCTAGAAATATTTTTATATAATTATATACAAAAATCATATAAAATTCATAGAGATTAATGTTCAAAGATGTGACAGCAAGAAACTGGAATGAATAATAAAACTGTTAAATAAAGTATGGCAGATACACACAATGGGCTTGCATTCTGCCATCAAAATACTATAAAGAATACTGACGGCATAAGAAAATGCTTATAATATTTACAAAGTTATAAGATTTACACACAGTATGATCCTAACTATGGGAAAACACATTTTAAAAAAAAATACCAGCAATAACAGTTGAATTATGAATGATTAAGGTTTTTCATGAACATTTTTCTGCATATTTCTAAATTTCTAATATATCACCAACAAGCATATATTACTTTTATAATATGAAAACTCAGTAAATTTCTTGTTGCAAACACATACTAAAGCAGATACAACTGCATCTTGACAGCACTTGGCTCACGTTTTTCAGCCATTGGGGTCTGAATTACTAGCCTGTGGTTACCAGTAAGCCTAATTTAATAAAACAAGATGAATAGTATTCGAATTTTAATTTACTCCCATCTTATTTCAAGCTAGTGAACAGAGTACAGCCTTATCACATGGCACACAGCTCGAGTCTTCTGGAATGCCTGCCGTTATGCTCTGTTAATTATACTTACTTGCAGACTCTACTCCTTTCTCCCAAAAGGCAGCTCCCTAAGGACAGTCCTGGAGTGCCTATACAGAGCCTACATGTAACTGGTGTACCAAAGGTGCCCATGGAGCAAATTAATTTTCAGAATGTGCCAAACTGTTCCAAAGCAGTCAACTTCTTCCAAAGGTATCATGGAAGAAATAACCAGGCAGTCCAATGGAAACAATCCCTTCTTTGGTCCAAAAGTCCCTCCCCTGTCCCTCTCATCACAATGGCATAAAGGCCCTTGGTCTTTTAAAATAAAAAACAACTACAAATTCAGAAACAAGCAAGTTGTCCTCCTCTTGTAAGGCAGAACAAAAGTTGGATGAAGAAGGATAGATGGATGAATGAAGAAAGCTGTTTAAGAGGCAGATGGAAGTACGTGAGGTATCTCAACAGTCCAGTGTATCAAACATGTTGTTTCATTGAGACAACAGACTCAGACATTTCTCTGATAATTCAGGCTATGCCAAGGGGATTGCAGGAGCCCAATCTGCCATGACGCCACACTGCACTCAAACATTCCCCATCCACTAACCGGTGCTTGAAGTTTCACATTGCAGTAGACAATCCTTTCTCTGCAATGCTACTCAAAATAGCTTAAGTGAGTGAGCACTTTGGGTAATATTAGGATTAATATTTCTCTTTTAATAAATATGCATTGATTTTAATGTTGACTAGAAAATATATAACAAAGATTACAAAACCACAAGTTCATGGCTATTGATATAGTTGTAAATCGAATAAAATTGTCAACTTCAAGAAAATTAGTATACTATAGATGAATCTGTCAAACCTCATTAAAGTGTACACTGAAGAACTGTATATTCCATTGTATGTAAATTCTCCCTCAATTCTTAAAAAACTTAATAGAACAGTACAGGTGGTATGCAGATGAGGTAGGAATCCTAAGGTATAATGTGGAAACAAAAGACTGAAAAATAATGTGATTATTCCACAAACATTCAATGAGTTCATCCATGTATGGACCAGGCATTGTTCTAGGCACTAGTGATTGCTACAACCCAAAGTCTTTATCCTTATGGTGCTTAAAATCTAGTGGAGGAGAGGCCCAACACAAAAATAATCCCAGATATTCATTCTGGTTCACCAAGCACTGTTGAATCCACCATATTATTTGACCCTAATGGAGGAATTCCTGAAGGTTAACAGAGCTGCTTCTGAGGTCTATAAAATGGACACAGTACCCAGCAAGCCCTGTTACCCCATCTCTAAGAAATATTCCTTCACATCAGTATATTTTCAAGATTTCTTGCATCTTCCATATGAAGAAAACCAACCACCTTGGTTTAGAGTAGTTTTTTAAGGTTTGCTTTGGAACAACATACAATAATCTAAGACAACCAAAAGATTCACTGAGTTTGTGTCTTTTATGTTGCCATTCACAAAATTCATGTAGTCTGGCTCAGAGGTTCTTGAACTTCAGAGTGCAACAGAACACACTGGAGGGTTTGTGAAACACAGACTGTTGGGTCCCCATCTGTTTCTGTTCATTATATCAAGGGGTGAACCAGAGAATATGCATATCTAACAAGTTCCCAACTGATACTGATGCTGCTGGACCCAGAAACACCTGAGTGTTTGAGAACCACTGATCTACATTACACTTTGAAACCAACAACTCTAGAATCTCATTAGCTTGATAGAGTTTTGTTTTCTTAATGAGAATACATGGGGTTTTTTTACAGGTTGACAGAAAGGCTTTGCATACTGCAGTCGCTCTGAAGCATCTTGTGGTGCCAGAAAGAAAGGAAGTGCTCCCCCCCTAAAAAATGGTGTCTTATGTCAAAGAGACACAGCAGACTACTGAGAGCTTCCAATGGCCAAAGCTGGAACAATTTGAGCAACAAAATAAATAAGGTTGTATTTGCGTAAAACTCAAAATATAAAAATATCCGTGTGTCCATACTGAGCTAAATAAATGAACAAATACATAAATGTCAGGGGGAAAGGCAAATCCCCTGTGCAGAATAATTCTAAGTAATGTATGCAGATACTCTGTTCTCAAGGATGAATATAAGTCCCCATTTCTTAAATGAGGGCTGAGCATTGTGATGTCCTTCCAAAAAGGACAACATGGAAACAAAGGGAGTAAATGTACAGTGGAGGAACCTCAACCAGGTGATGACAGTCAACAGCAACAGGGACAAGTCATTTTGATTGTGTGTACCCTTCAGATGATGTGATGAGTACTTTACTTCTGTGATCTTCTTACCCCAAACCCAATCTAATCACGAAAAAACCATCAGACCATTGAGGGGCATTTTATGAACTGCTTAACCAGCACCCCTCAAAGCTGTCAAGGGCATCAAAAACAAGGAGACTCTGAGACACTGTCATAGTCAAGAGGAACCTAAGGAGACATAACATCTGAATGTAATGTGGTATCCTGCCTGGGATCCTGGAACAGAAAACAGACATTAGGGGAAAACTAATGAAAACCGAATAAAATACCAACTTCATTTAATTAAAAAACAAAACACTGAGGCTCACTGAGCATCCACCATCTCTAAGGTTGTTGGTCACCTTGACCAAGGGAAAGAGAAGTCTGAAGGCACTGAGACCAGTAATTAAATGCTCCACTCCATCACTTTTGCCCACAACTCATTGGTCATTAACTAGTCACACAGCCCCACCCACCGACAAGGTGATGAGGACATGTGAGAACCACCGCATACCCAGAATGGGGGGATGAACAGTAGTAATGACTATCACCACACCTGCTTTCCACCCTTTTGAAACAAAACCTTGTTTCACTTAAGCCTTGTTCTGCAGATTCTTTGGAGTCAACCTGTAGACTGATGGGCACCGTGACTGTGCATGCTACGTGGTTTCCATTAGAGATCATTTATACTGCACCTATTTTCTCCTGCTTCTCCAAGGGTCTCCTAGAGTTATGTATCATAATCGGGATTTCTAGTCTTTTTCTTCAATGATTATTCTGATTGTATCTCAGACCCAGTATCTCATCACAACCAAGTCAGCTATTTAAGAGTTGTTTGGTGGTATACTCAAAAGGCACAAATGAGCTTAAATGCCTCACTCGTTTCAGTAAAATGAAAAGGGCAGCCCCTTTGTCACATGAATCTGCCCAGCCAATTTTCAGACCAAGCTTTCAACATGCCTGGTCTGAGCAGAAATCAACATTTCAAACTAAGTGTGTTTCTTCCTTCCTCTCCCATTACTCAATTCAGTTCTCAGTCTTTGCCTCTTCCTAGAAATAGTACTATTTCATTTCTCAACTCCTCCAAGCCCCCAATGCAAAAAAAGAACCCTCAAACCAAACAATTCTCCTTTAATGCCTGAATCTTGACTGTTTGCATTTCTCTCTGCATGACTACAGCACAATTTTAATTTTCACTTTGCATTCACATGTCAGGGAAGTTAAACATATGACCCTTCCGTGGGCAGTTTTCGTAAACTCCTCCCAAAGGGCTTGACCTTGAGATTGCCTGCAAACTCCAAAAGTAGCTCCCTCTTTGAATAAACAAGTATTCTTTATAGGTTATGAAACAGCCACAAGAAGGTGTAGGGGTTTTGTGGTGATAGTGGTAGTGGTGGTGGTGGTGGTGGTGGTGGGGTGTGTGTGTGTGTGTGTGTGTGTGTGTGTGTGTTTTCATTTTCCTTTTTTTCTAATGCAACAGTTTTATATTATGGCCAATCAGTACTGAAAACTGTGTAAATCACACCCAAGAAAGGAATTACTGATGGCCTCATTTCAGGCAAGTATTAGATGATCAGACCTTCCTTTGTATTTTGCACAGCTCAGAATTATAAAAGCCAAAGCCTGAGTTTTGCGAACATTGCCCCCAAATATAATCACAACAAAATTTCACTACTCAACCCACTAAATATATTTTTCTTAATCATCTCTTTTCACATCAACATTAAGAAATTCTCATTTTTCTTAACTGACTCCTACTTGAAACTATCCCCATTTTATTACAACAAATTTGCTAAGATGGTTTAGGATTATTAGCCTTACCAAAATTATGGATACTATTTTATGTAAGAGTATTTAACTCTTTGTATATTTACAACATAGTTGTCATAAGGATCCAACCAATATAGAAACTGCTGAGATTAATAACTCATTTGTACAGATATCATGTACTCGGGCCCCAGCTCCGACACCATCAACACTTTTCCTAAATTGGAGTTCCCAATCCCTTTATTAGAGATAATGAATTCGTCTCATGGCCAGGAGCAGATAATGATTTCCATGGTCTCCACTGATATGAATCAACCCCCTTGGGGTTGGGAATATGTCTTAATTGTATCCTTGTTCTTGAACAAAAGTACTGCTTCCATCTGATTTTTTCCCTTCTTAACTTACCCAAATGAGTTTCATTCTTACCTCACTCAACAACTTGTCAATTGGAGAACAGGAGCTATTTCCTTTCTTTGTTTGGGATTCTGGCTGCAACCCAGGCACCATTTTCCAAGTAATTAATGAACCCTGCAATGTCCTGGCTTGTGACCACCAGCCTCCTCCTTTGTTATATTTCTTGCCGGGAGAAGGACTGAATACAGAAGCAGGCAGTAGGCTGCCGGCTTAATGAAGAGCAAGCTGCTATTTTTTAGGTGAAAATATCCTAAGTTCTTTTACTTTAGCCACGAGGCAAAAGTGTGTGTTTATAGTTGTATCCGAGGCTCATGAAGAAATCTGAGAAAGAGAAGTCTTTAAGGGTTAGAGATTTCTAACAGAATGTCAGGAGCTGAAATGGGGCACACAATCTGGTGGGGAGGAACTCGACCTTTGCGCCCACCTGAAAACCCAGAGTTGCTTTTCCTGCCTCAGCAAAGAGAAAACCCGAGAACACGCAGGTTTTCGTGAAGGGCATAAAGAGATGAAAAATGAAAGTGGACTTTTTTTCCTTCCTTATTCCTTAGAAACAAAGGAATAAAATGTTGAGGTTTTCTTTACCATGATCATTCATGTATTCCAAAAATATGCTTTCGATGTCTTCTAGGTATCTAGCATGGATCTAGATGCTAAGATAGAGTACTCATTAAGCAGAGTCCTTATCCTCAAGGAGGAGTTTAGTGGACAGAGGCTGAAATGAAAGAATGAATGAATGGCAGATTAATGATGATTGCTATGGAAGAAACAATTAAACACAGTAAGGAGAACAACGAATAGGAGGTCCAGAGTGTGAGGTATTACTTTCTAAGAGGTGGTCTGGAAGGCCCCTAATAAAATGACATTTGAGCAGAGACCTGGAGGAAGTGAAGGAGCAAGCAGCAGGGGTATCTGGAGGAGAAGATTCCAGGCAGATGGGACAGCAGGAACAAAGGCAGTGCAGTCAGCCCACGCTTGACACGGTTGATCACTAATTCCTCTAAAAGCTTAACAATCTCTGCAGAATCGAGCCACTGTAGATAAATAACCACTCTTTTAAGCCCCAAAACATTGATTTTTACCATTTATGAAGCAAAATCATTGAAAATATGTTATATAACCCTCTGCCTTGTAAGAGATATGGTCCATAATTAAATCTTTTCAGGTGACTCCAATAGGTAAGTGTCATACTTTATTCATGGACATACGAAGCACATAATCTATGCACTACATTCTACTTATTCTTTTATTGATTAAACATCTAGTCTTTACGAGGTACTGTGCTAGTTACTGGGAATAATATGATGAGCAAAGTAGATAAGTCCCTGTCCTCACAAAGCTTGCAGTCAGATAAAGGAGAAAGGCATTATTCAACTATACATACCACGTAATCTGAGTGTAGCGCCCTGAAGGATTTGGCGGGGGTGGGGTATGAGAACTGAAAACAGGGACTGGGGTCTTCTGGAGGATGAGGAAAGGTTTTTGTGAGGAAGTGATATGAAGGAGTTAATAAGAGGAGAAAGAGCATTCCAGGAAGAAGGAACAGCATGTGCAAAGGCCTTGAGATGGGCAGGAGCAAATTGGGTTTGCTGTATTAAACGAAAGCAATGAGAGACTTCCCTGGTGGCGCAGTGGTTAAGAATCCGCCTGCCAATGCAGGGGATATGGGTTCGAGCCCTGGTCCGGGAAGATCCCACATGCCGTGGAGCAACTAAGTCCGTGCGCCACAACTACTGAGCCTGCGCTCTAGAGCCCGCGAGCCACAACTATTGAGACTGCATGCCACAACTACTGAAGCCCATGCGCCTAGAGCCTGTGCTCCGCAACAAGAGAAGCCACCGCAGTGAGAAGCCCGTGCACCTCAAGGAAGAGTAGCCCTTGCTCGCCGCAACTAGAGAAAGTCCGTGCACAGCAACAAAGACCCAATGCAGCCAAAAATTAATTAATTGATTAATTAATTAATTAATTAATTAAAGCAAGCAATGAAAACTGAGTTTGGAGAAGAAGCCGTAGTCACATCATGCTGGGCCTTGTAGGCTAAGTTTGGTCTTGATCAAATGGGAAACCATTTGAAGGCTTTTAGGTGGAGAGAGACAGAGTCAAGTAAACATTTTCATGTGACCTCTATGGCTGCATGGTGGGAACGCAGGGCTGCAGGGATAACTCCAGGGGAGAGTCCACTGCAGGCACTCGGATGAGAGGATATGCATTGCCTGGACCTGGACAGGGGTGGTAGAGACAGAAAACAGAAGAGGGAATTGAGAAGAAATAAGAAAGTAGAGTCAGCTGAGATTAGTGATGAAATCAAACTCAGGAGATTAAGATGTTATGGACGACTCATAGTTGGTTTTTGGAGTCATAATAATGTCCTTCATTCATTGGTTCATTTGCTGGAGAAAAAAGAAAAAAGAACAAGACATCCTATCTCAGGCACCAATCACACAGAGCACACTATGTCTCTTCTCTTTGGCAGTCAGGTTGGTTCTAAGTAGTATCTAGATCCCTGGTATTCAAGTCCTCAGTGGCCCCAAAGCTGGCCTTTGGCTGAGAAGGGGCTATCACAAAAAATATTAGAAGAGAAGCCTGTAGGCTACATTACACTCGGGACAAATGAGCTCCTGATCCAAATGACTCTGTTTCAACCCCATTATGGTAGCACTTAGCTGGTCACACCTACAGAGAAATCAGCAAACTGGGTGACCCATTAGGATTTTCTTTCCAGAGAGCAAAGTACCTAAATAAAGACCCTTGCATTTAGCATACAATACAGAGAAGACATCTGAGCGGCAGCAGGAGCAATTTGGGAGAAGTTCAAGTGTGGCACTGAGGTTTGAGAGAGGAAGTTAGAAATCAGAGAACTGATCTCACAAACAAAAAGCTTTTATAATAGCCTGTCCTGGCTAAGACAGTAATGAGAGGACAAAGAGAAAAACCGTCCTCCTCCAAATAACAAGGAAACCTAGGGAAGTGACTTCTTAAACAGGAGCAGGTGAAAAGAAGAATTTTAGTGTCATCAGGAGTGGCTGTTCTTCCTCTTTGCCAGAAATAGCTAAGAGTTTAAATCACTCATGAGGCCCTAAGAAAGGAGGTGCTTACAAATGAGCTTGAAGCCAAACAGTGCTTTATAGATTCTTCTAGGCTCGTCTAAGAATCCTAATGGACTTTATTCACCTTAAGATCACCCGATTATGGTCACAACAGATTAGGATAATACCTGTAGTTTATTTGTTTTTGACATAAATCCATCATAAACCCAATTCCTACCCTTGACCATAGGTTTTTTTTGTTTTGTTTTTTTTAAAAAAGGCTCTCTAAGCTTTAAATGCCTTATGCCTGGGTTTCCAAACCAGAGACCATGTACTTCCGGGGGGCACATCATCCTATAGAAACTGGTGAGGGTAGTCATCAGTCAGCCATTAATAAATAATAAACTGTAATCTGCCTTCGCTGATCAAACTTGCCTTAATGGCTCTTACAAAAACGTGCAAGTCCTTCAAGCATCACATAGCCTAAACAATAAAACGTTTGCCCAAGTTGTTTTTCAGAAATTTGGAGTCAACCCTGTCCAGTTTGAGCTCAGGCCGTTTGGTTAAGACTGGTTAGGACCATTGACCCTCTCTAACTGGGCAAGCACCAGTATCCACTAGGTGACTTTTTGAGGTCAGAGGGCCAAACACTCTACCCTCAGAGCGTGCTAAGGCCACCATATTCTGACCATGCGTCCCACGAAGAAGCCAGTAGCTAGCTTAGTTGTGCCTGCGCAGAACGACGATTACCTCACTTTTTTCTTATCTCCAGTCACCTTTCCGCATGCTCCCCACGCCTCAGGCCACCCTGCTTCTTTATCTCATAAATATCCGGAGCCCCTCACCTTCTGGGAGGCAGACCTGAGACTTGTCTCCTCACTTGGCTGCCTCGTGAATAAACCCTTTCTCTGCTGCAAACCTCAGCATCTCTGCATTTGCCTTGCTGCATGTTGGGCAAATGAACCTGGTTTGGTAACGCTATGCCCAGCAGGGGTGGGAAACTACAAAACTCTTTTTTAAATTTACCTTTCTGTAAGAATTAAGTTCAGATAATTTTAAGTTGAAGCAACAATAACTATTCCAATGTATAAAAGGCAAAATCCACCCGAATTTTCAAGCTAAAACACAAGATTTCAAATATATTTCATTTTTGTGGTTTCCCCACCACCACCTTGAAGGAAGCCCCCAGACCTCTTGCTATCAGGAGATGCATAGTTACCGACCGATTCCTTCACAGGGCACTGTGGGTACAGCGCCTGGGACCCACAATGCTTTTTGCAGCTGACAAAAATGTCCTACGAATTTTAAAATCAGAAGAAAACAATTAACTCTTAGGTCAAAGTAAATGTTTTCATATATAATATTAATATATTTGTCTTTATGCCAAGGAAATTGTAAAATCTAACTTAAAATGTTTTTTATGGAGTCAGGAGACCACGAAGGCAAAAGTAAGAGCCTAGGGTCCATGAGAATCACACTGTGACCCTGGGTAGTTGGTATTGTTGTGCTGGTAAACCTCAAAACACAGGTGACAATAATATTTCTTAAAGTATGGTGGTCCAAATAACACCATGATGTGATGGGACAATGGCTAACATTTTTAATTTGAAAAGTATGTATTACATATTAAAGTGTAATTAAAAATAATGGATTTCCCATTCATGGTAGCAATAAAGTTTCCTTTTTGGAAAATTAGAAGTTTGGATAATGGTCTGATTGCTTAATTCCATTTTAAATCATATATGATAATTGTTTTTCAGAATTAGTAGGTCACAATGTTGAGAGCAAGAAATATTTGTTGGTTGGAACAAAGCATCTCCTTTTACTGGCACGTGAAATGGTCCTACATAAGTCTTGCATTGTACGGACAGAGGCAGATAAGTGATAAAGATTCCTCACAAGAATAAGACATTCATGTAAAAATGAGATCAGCAAGTCCAGTCCATCCAGCTGGGATCATTTTACAAGGGTCAGACAGCCTTGGGGCATAAACTAATCACTCCAGGGTCTGGAGGAAGCCACCTCCTGATTCCCAAGAGGCAGCATCACATGATTAGATTGTTTACCCTTGCTCAACACAAATTTGACACATCTTCCCAAAACTACCTGTCTGGGGCCCTGTCAAAATATGATGATGGAAAGTCAGAATAATTTTCTGGCCCAGTGTGTCTAACATTCCAAAAATCCATTCCATTTCAGTCATGTTTTGGAGGTAGGGAAGGATATTTTCCCCGCTAGTACTTGAAATCAATCCATTCTTGCATGCTTTAGCTCCCCAGAGCACAGACCCATTGCTGAATATGAAACAGCCAGTGGCATCCAGGACCTTCGAAAAGTAGTATTCTAGGGCTTCTTTTTTCTCTTGTATGTCTTAGAGTTGTTAACTTAGAGGGAAGGGACTTACTACTCTCAAAGCAAGAAGGCCTTATGTTGTTTTTAATGGCCAATGAAATTTTTCCCAGGGATCTGCAAGAAGGGCTGCCCAAAGAAAATTCTATATATTTCTCATGAACATTTACAGAACTGCAAAGCAAATAAGACATAGAATACAACACTATTGCAAACATTTTTGAGGAGAGTAAATAAGATTCTCAGTTGTTTCATTCAGCTCTGCCAATATTAGCTATACCATCATCCTCACCTAGTATTTGGACAAAAATATTGTAGCTAGTAATAAGCAGAATCAGAATTTGAACTCAGGTCTGCTTAGACCCAAAGTCATGTTCTTAACCCCTGGAACAAAGCTGGTAGTCAGTACATATTTTTGAATCTGAATCTAGATAAGGGAACTGGTCTTTTTGACCCAGGATGCTGAAGTATTTTCTGGAGCTACTTTACAGCTAATCTCAACTCTCAGAATGAAGGAGTTCCGTAAAACATCTGAAGAGATTAAATAATACCAGATTCAAGTATTCTTTCTAAGGAACGGTTTCCCAGACAAGATGACAGTGATGCAGAGATTCTAGCCACTCCTCGGAACAGATCCTACTGGAATAACAACACAGAAGTCACCCTGGGCCCCTTAATGAGACAGGGAGAGAGCTCTGTGACCCCACTAGGTAGGATGTACGAGCCCCATACCAGTCTAAAGAAGCTACAGAAGACAGACCTCCACCCTTCTTCCTCCCAATAAAGATTTCTTGGGGTTCACATCTCCCAAGGGGGATTTGAGGCAGGAGATAGATGGGCCCCAGGCCGAGCGGCTGGAGTTCGTCCCCTGTGGACAGATACTCCAAAATAGCAGGAGGGAGGAGAAGCTGAGCCCTGCCCAGGTAAGAGATAAAAAAGACCATATATTCCTCATTCTCGAAGTCAAGGAGACCCTCCCAACTACACACACACAGAAAGGCTCCTTGAAGGTCAAAAAGGGAGGGGGTGCCACCCCATAGTAGGTGATGTCAACCTACCCATAGGCCTCTTTGCTAGAATCCATCGTGGCTAAGAGATGCAAGCGCACACATGGGAGGAGCCTGAGATGAACCAAATATGGACTCAGAACCAGGCAAAGCAAGACGATTGGCCAAAGGAAGCCCAGAAGAAGTGCCCCATATAAGTGATTCAAACTACCACGAGGGTACGACTCTCTCTCTCTGAGTCTGCCCGGGTGTCTATCCACACGTACTACTTTTCCTCCTAATAAACACTTTCCATGCTTCACTACTTTCCGTCTTGGTGGGAATTTTTTTCTGCAAAGCCGAAGGACCGGGGCCTTGTCACTAGTCACTGGTCCTGGTGGTCCAGTGGCTAGCATTCAGCGCTCTCACTGCCGCGGCCCAACCTCAATCTCTGGCCGGGAACTGAAACCCTGCTTCAAGCCACTGCAGGCCGAGGCCACCCAAGATCATATCTGATTTTACTGCTTGTTGAAATCCAATTGGGATGAGAAAAATTAACTATTACAATTAAATAAGCACGAGGAAGTGAAAGATTTCCATGTAAAAAGCTTAAAGTTCTGTTCCTTTAAAAAAAAAAAAATGTCTAAAGAAACTCAATCCTGTAACTGGGACTCCAGGTAACAGACTGTACCGTATATAGAAAGGAGCTAACACTTTTTTTTTTTTTTGAGTACTCATTTTTAAATTCTTCTAAATGCATTTCATGTATCATCTCATTTAATCTTTATGAACAATATGAACTTTATGAATAATAGGTACTATTATTATTCCTATTTTTCAGCAGATGAAACCAAGGTACAGAAAGGTTAAGCAATTAACTCTAGGTCGAACAGCCAATAAGTGGCAGAGTCAAGATTCTAGACTCAAGGGATCTAATGCCAAAGCCTATGCTCTTAACCACTTTGCTCTGCTGCTTCTTATAATAATAATTACCACTTACTGGATACTTTATTACGTGCCGTATATGCTTTATGTACATTATCTCATTTACTATTCCCAACAACCATAGGAAGAGTGTTTGTAGGTACATTGTATATATGCATGCAGATATAGAAGTAGGTGTGTGTATATGTGCGTGTGAATGATTCTAGCTTCTATCCCATCACCCTAAAACATGTGACAAATCTCTCAACTCTTGAAAGAAAGCCATCTTAGATACTCTGTGATTAATCATATGATGTATTCACACAAAAACTGCATTATGCATCACTTCTCATATTTCCAGTAGGTGATTTGATTGAATCTTTATTTTGAGAAGAATAGAATTCATTTACTCTCATGTTCTTGTTCTTTTTATTTCATTTTAATGTGAAATATAACAGCACCAGAGAAAGTTTTGCAATATCTTAAAGGACAGAGTTTTAGGACTATCACTGAATTTATAAAAGTTCCAAGGAAAACCTCCAAGGCATAGTAGCAGCCAAATGTGTCTGTACATACTCAGCAAATCTGTATGTACTCTGCGCTTGAAGATTGTAAGGCTCCATCATCATGGTTATTGCCAGAACTAAGAAGATCTGCCTTCTCCCCTTCACTGATCCAAGTGTGTGACTTATCTCTGTGGACGTGACAAGTCAGCCAGCAGTGGGCATCAAGGCCTTGCCTTCACCTTCTCACTTCCCAGAGGAAGGGTTCAACACAGAGGCTAGATGGCCCATTCAGGCACCCAGCCTATTCTGAATCTGGATTTATGCCTTCTCTTTATCTAGAAAAGGTGTTTCACCTAATCAAGTGGTCTCCAGTTCTCAGGGCCAATGAAGTGGCCTAATTTCATGCTTCCCAAATTTAAATGTGCCTACAAATCATCTGGGGAATCTCATTAAAAAGCAGATTCTGGGGACTTCCCTGGAGGTCCAGTGGTTAAGACTCCACCCTTCCACTGCAGGGGGTGAGGGTTTGATCTCTGGTCAGGGAACTAAGTTCCTGCATGCCACATGGTGAGGCACAAAAAAAAAGGTGGGGGGAGGTATTTGTTTGAATTTTTGAAAGGCCCACCTTTGGTTCAAATCCATAGTGATCTAAAAAAATTTCCATTATAGTCATGTGGCATTAAAAACTCTAGACAGTCCTTAGAAATATCCATTCACTTTTTAAGCTTTCGGACTCCACAAGGATATCTCACTCCGGATAGGGAGAAAGACCATTATTCCACACATGAAGCTAAAGGCATCCCTTCCGTCACTGAGCCACCTGTTCTCTAGTGTCCAGTGATCCACAGAGTAAGCAACTAATAATTTCAGATTCTCCAAAATGGTGAATCCTTGACCTAAATGTGTTTAATACTCAGTAAGCCTCTCTAACTCAGACTACTTTGGATGCGAGAGTTGGCACCACTATGTAAATAAGGAACTATTTTACTGTATAGTTAAATGAAACAAATGCATGCAGTACAAATTCTCTGGAGGAAATGCTCTAATATTGAAGAACAACTTGTGATTAGCATATCAATAGGAATACATAAACAGCAGTTTTAAAATACCTGAGGGCACTTAAGGACAGGTTTTTCAACATACTTCTTAAACTTCTGTTTATAGTCTGAAACTACTTGGAAAACTCTTTCTTGTAAGACACTTTAAAAGGTCAAGTTCAGCCCACATCTCCTCTCTGAAAATTAATAAGTTTTTAAGGTACTCAGAGATGCAGAAGTGATGTCAAGGTTACTTGACTGACCCAAGCCAAAGAACCTTCTAGAATAGCAACATGTTTTGGCTGGGTTTCTACCATTAAGTCACTTGTCCTCTTAAGTGGGATATTTTAAAGCACACTTATTTTGACATATTAGCAGAATTACTAGGTCACTTGTAAGCAGCAAAATAATTCTCTTTAACCTTTTTAAAATGGTCAGAGAGGAGAGATAAAGTATGTAAACAATGCTGAGGAATAATGGCTTGCTAGTGTTACCCCTCCACTTTAGAAGGGACCCTAAGAACTGGGGACCATAGATCTCTGTTAAGCCAGAAATTTTTAAATTAAAGGTTAAATCACCAAAAGCTTGAGTTCAGCCCCACCTTGCTTTCATTCTTCCAATGAATTATATCTGCTTAAGTCTTTGGTATCAAAAGGTTGTAGGTGGGTTCAACTTCCAGTTGTCGGAGTGACCTAGGGCAAGTCAAGCTTTCTAAGGCCAGATTCTTCATCTGAAGAGCAGGGATCATAAGTATTAAGTATCTACCTCATGACGCTGTGGAATGGAGTCTTTCCTCTAATGGGCATAAGTGCTATATATATACACTATACATATATATTTACATACCAGTACTGCTTCTATTGTTAGCAGAACAAAGTCAGTCCTTGAGCTTTAAAGAGACACATGAACCACAAGAAAAGTCAAGAGCTTCCACTTAAAACCACAATGAGATACCACTGCACACCTGTCAGAATGGCTATCATCAAACAGACAACAAATCACAAGTGTTGGTGAGGTGTGCACTGTTGTTGGGATGGCACATTGGTGAAGCCACCATGGAAAACAATACAGAGGCTCCTCAAAAAGTTAAAAATAGAACTGCTATAAGATCCAGCAATTTCACTTCTGAGTATTTACTCAAAGAAAACAAAAACACTGATTCAAAAAGATATATGCATTCCAATGTTCATTGAGGCATTATTTATAATAGCTAAGATATGGAAGCAACCTAAGTGTCCATGGATAGACAAATGGATAAAGATATGGTACATACATATATATAATTCAATATCACTCAGCCATAAAAAGAATGAAATCTTGCCATTTGCAACAACATGGATGGACTTAGAGGGTATTAAGTGAAATAAGTCACACAGAAAAAGACAAATACCACAGGATCTCACTTACATGTGGAATCTTAAAAACAAAACAAACAAACAAAACAAAAACAGACTCATAGGTACAGAGAATAAACGGGTGGTTGCCAGAGAGAGGGAGAGGGGACATAGGTGAAGGGGATAAAGAGGTCCAAACCTCCACTTATATAATAAATAAGTCACAGGGATACAGCATAAGGAATATGGTCAATAATAATGTAATAACTTTGCATGGGACAATTGGTTACTAGACTTATGGTGGTGATCATTTCATGATATATGCAAATGTCAAACTATTATGTAGTATACCTGAAACTAACATAACATTGTACACCAACTATATTTCAATTAAAAAAAAAAAAATACTGCCATCTAAAGCACAAATTAAATCTATGAAACTCCTAACCACAAGAGAGGACCCAGGGTAACAAATATAAGGAGACTGTTCTTTAACAAACTACCAAGAGTTCTGAATGCATCTTAACCTCTAAGGTTCAAGTCTAGAAAGATAGAAACATTCTTCCTCAATGTGACCTTCCACGGCACACAGGTCACTGGGCTGTGTTTTTACCGGTAAGTCAGTTCTTAGGCTTTGAGCATTTCATCGAGATGCTCCAGTCCTTCATCCAAGCAAAGCTGATATTTGTTAGTTCTTACAACTTTTATTCTGGAGAATTTTTTGTAAATATCCTCCATGCTCCAAATCCCCCCAAAAGTGTATGTTAGTATGAAGTGCCATTATTCTAACAAAATCAGCTTTTCTGGCCACATATATATCATAGGGTGACACTGCACCACCAGGAACTGGCCTCAACTGCTACCTCTTCTTAGGGAGAAATCCAATTCCAATAAAGCACAGAACCCTGTCAACACCAACACCAAATAGATATACATACCCTTGTACATCTACTCATTTTTTTTAACTAATATTCAACACTAAGCACTTAACCGCTTCTATTTTAACCCAAAACACAAACTGTGAAGAGGGGATTTTCTCCCCCATATTTACTCTGGAAGAGACACCAGCCACAGAGAAGTCACTTAAACCTCATGTGCCCACAGACCTGAGCTGGTCAGCTCCCTGAGCTGTGTCCCTCAAAGAAACCTGGAAAGAAAACCTCTGGGCTTTAACCAGGACCTCGGGAGCAGAGAGGAGGGCTCTTTAGCAGAGCTCTGTGGGCTTGTGAGCTCTGTGGGTCACACCCTTCCTGAGAGGCAAGATCCTGACTAAGACGTTGAAACCTCTGGATGTTCATGGTCTCAGTCAGCAAATGGGTATCATAATCCCACCCAATCTCTGGATTCAAGTGTTAGAACAACAACATGAGGACCACAGACTTGGAAATGCCGAGACACTCCCTGGAGACCAATGCACGGAATAAGGAGTCTCTTCAACACTGATCATGCAGACGGCAGAATGCTGGGGGTGATGGAAGTTGTGACTGGAGTGCGATGGGAAGCACATCAGTACCTGTTTTACTTTTACATGTTCACAAATAGATGGATTTGAAGGAGAACTAACACCACGATATGTAGTACTTAGGACAAACTTCAAAGACCACAATTGACCATGGTACTACTCATCAGCTGAACCAGTATTCATAAATCTCCTTTGCTTCTGGACTGGAAAAGAATGGTCAAACAACGAGCTTTTTGTTCTGGACGCTGCTATTTTTGTTTTGGGTTTTGATGGTAGGCTTGTTGTTGTTTTTTTCTCCCTATTTTGTGTTTTTCCTTATCCCCTACCAACACTCCAACACTGGTTTCTTGGACACACCTTAAATTTAGAACATATTTACTCAGATGATTAACTGTAGTCATTAGTCTTGTTCAAGCAAGTCTCGTCCTGAGCAACGGGTAAGCTGGAGACCCAAGGAAGAGGGCAGCCTGGGCTCCGCATTAGGCATCTGCTCATCCCACCCCATCCCCATCCTGCCGCAGACCATTCAGGCTGGGCGCCGAGCACTTCCTCCTTTCAGCACTCAACAGACAGGCAGATCCCTGTGGGGAGGAGAGCAGTTTGGGTGCTGAGCTTCCGTGATAGGTTTCTTCAGGGAATAAAAGGTTTTGAAAGTTCTGAAGGATCTCTCAACATGGGTAAGTGGGTACAAAATTGTAGAACCAAATGTACCAAACATTTAGGTGACAAAACATTCCTCTTCTGCTAAAATCATCAGAAGGGTTAGCAGGGGGAAATCAGAATCTGCTTCATTTGAAACTCCTTTTAAGAGAATATACAATCAACTCTGCCTCCATCCAGACAAAAAGACTCATTGTCTTTCGTTTTCACTAACTTTCACTCTTTTGACACATAAAGAGAACGAATGAGGTGAATACAGGTCAAACTTCTCATTGAAGCATCTGATAATGGCCTTTAGAGGCATTGCTGGAGTTCTTGGGTCATGGGCACTACCTACTTAAAATCTGCAGGGGAAAAAAAAAAAAAACGTGACCAGTGTGATCCTTAATGGAAACAGAAATGGAGAGTCTCTACAGAGAGATTCCCAACCTGCATTCATGATAAATTATTCAACAAATAGTTTGTATCTTGATACTGTTGCCAGATCACTCTCAACTACATTACCCAGAAATTCTGTCCTTTTATCCTCTGTTTCACTGTCTCTCCCCATCCTCAACCCCAAACACACAAACCTAGGCCCCCCTAAGAGGGGAAAACACAAAGGCAAAGAGTAAGCAATCTACCACAATGCCACACCAGGTTACAGCTAACTGGAGAGAAAAGTACAGATTATGCACTGGCAAATATTTGCCTGGTCTCCAGAGCAGTAAGATTCATCCATTTGCTCCAAAAGTACACGACTGCAGCTGAGAGAATAAATCAATTCAATTCAACAAACATTTATCAAGCTCCAGTCTGATTACAGAGTCTTTTGGAGGAAAAATCATGCACCTGGATATTGGAGCTGATTTTTGAAGAAGTCTAGAAATATGCTATTCCTGCCCACTCCCACCAAAAACAAGTCATGAGAAAAGAAGCAACCAACTCCCTCAGATGATCAGCACAGCAGCATTTCACACTGTAAAATGTAACAAGCCCAAGTTCCTTTTAGAAAGATGGAAAAGAATTCCCTTCCTATCTTTCTGGGGAAATAGCAATTTTGTTTGTTGTATAAAAACATAGTGTAAGAAATCAGTGATTAACTACCCAACCATCAATCACCTTTCAGTATTTTGGATATAAAGATTAGACCAACTATATATTGAAACAAGTTATGTCATCACTGCTTTATATTATATATTCAGACTTATCAGGGATCTACTTGAAATGAATTCTAAACATGCAATGCAAGAGCAGGGCAAAACCAATCCCTGCCAAACATCTAGGGGGATTCTCCTCCCGCCCCAGATTTCCTTCTGGGGAACTTGTGTGTGGAGCTGAGAGAATTTAGGCTATGTGACCACGAGTCAGGCTCTATCGCCTACTTGTTGACCTCAGGAAAGTCATTTATAAACTGAGACCTAACTTCTTCAACTTTAAAACAGGGATAATCATATCCCTTCTGTCTCACTTGTGAGGATACTGTGAAGGTCAAATAGAATAATGAAGACGAAGGTTTTATAAAAACTGTTATAATCATCAATATTGATGTTCAATTCCACAGTCCTGGAGACAGGGGAGCAAAAGGAAAACCTAAGAAAACCCACCTCTGTTCCCAGAAGTGTGTAACAGGGTCTTTACAAGTTTAAACGGCCTGTAGCCATTTAGCCACAGGGACAGTTTTAGATCATGTCCGTGAAACCAGTTTCAAAAAGAAGGCGAAGGCGTCCCTGGTGGCGCAGTGGTTGAGAGTCTGCCTGCCAGTGCGGGGGACACGGGTTCGAGCCCTGGTCTGGGAGAGTCCCACATGCCGCGGAGCAACTGGGCCCGTGAGCCACAACTACTGAGCCTGCGCGTCTGGACCCTGTGCTCCGCAACAAGAGAGGCCGCGATAGTGAGAGGCCCGCGCACCGCGATGAAGAGTGGCCCCCGCTTGCCACAACTAGAGAAAGCCCTCGCACAGAAACGAAGACCCAACATAGCCATAAATAAATAAATTAATAATTGGGAAAAAAAAAAAAAAGGCGAAACAGTTTTTTCCTTATCCTATTTTTTTCTGTGATAATGCACAGTAGGTGGACACGGTTTTGATGTAACTTATCAGTATTTGGCAGCTGTTGGCTAGTATTAAATACTATATTGAGGGTCAGTCTCCTTGATGTATATGCTTCAACAGTTGAGATTAAGCAAAAATGACACGTATTCCACTGAGATAGGGCGTTCCAAGCTCAGCAAAACGTGAAAGTGGTATCCTTTTCTTTACAGTTGATATTTTTAACCATCTACTCTGTATTGGCGCTAGAGAAAAAGTAAAGTAATGTTCCACAACTCAAGGAGCTCAGAGTTCAGAGTGGAAACAGCCAGACAGAACATTACAAAACAGTGAGGGCAGGATGATGAGGAGAGGTCAGCAAGTGTCCCAGGGTGCAGAGAAGGAGGGCTGCTTTTGAGCCAAGGGTTAAGGCTGTCGGGTAGGTGGCACGGATAAACAGAAACTGCTAGCACTGTGATAGCACTGCGCACGCATGAGTGCGGATCCGCCCAGGACAAGGCTGGATAGGGAGACAGAGGTCGCGTCCTGAGGAATCTGGGCCTGGGGACCTCCGTGCGGGGCTGCTCTGTGGATGGATGCAGGAGGGGTGTTCAGGGGAGTGGCGCACTGGAGAAAGGACAGCTGCATCGGGGACACCCTGACCACCTCCTTCCAGAACATTCTGCCGCCGTATGAAATACTGGAGTTTCATATGGAAGAAAAAAAAATTTACTTACTAAAAAAGAAAACAGGTGCTGCATTTAAAGGTAAAGGGGAATCTCATTATAAAAGTGTGATAAGAATAATCACAGCCCAGTTTAATAGAGAAGACATTAACAAGACTCTGTTAGGATTCATAGAAAATGCTTGCACATTGATTGACCTCTACCTCTACTTCTACCTCCACCTGAGAAGGATCATTTTATTTAGATATAAACAGGCTGAAAAAGTCAAGGGCCTCAGCCGGTTTCAGCTTTCCTGGAACAAGATGCTGCTCTGCAGGTGTTGGGCACTCAGTCACCTGGAGGATAAAGCAGCCAGTGAGTCATCCTGAGGAACACAGACACACGGACACGCAGATGTGCAGGACCCTTCCGGCCTTGTTGGAGAGCAGGTGTTACAAGAAACTCTCCAGGAAACCATCACTTCTACAATTAAGTTTACTGGGAATACTCTTTAAAAGGAAAACCAGAGGCTGGGGGAAAGAGGGGGAGTGGGCAGTAGGGAATTACTGTTTACTGAGTACAGAGTTTCAGTTTGGGATGGTGAAAAAGTTCTGGATCTGGATAGTGGTGATGGTTGCACAACAATGTGAATGTACTTAATGCTACTGAACAATATTTTATGGCATGCATATTTTACCACAATAAGAGAGGGTGGGGGAAGGAGAGAGGGAGAGAGAAAGAACGAGGCAAAACTAAAAAGTAGTAAGATTTCTAGTAAATTCAACTGAGAGCCTCCTACTGCGTTCCTGAACGTGATGCACAGAACAAAACTGAATTTCTCAAGAAATACTCTAAAGAAAAGCATCACCTGGAACATGCTAGTGGCCTGCCAAAGACTATATGTCCCAACGGGCTATATTATGTAATCATGGGCAAGTTTTCTAAAACAATAGAGCACCTTCCCCCTAAAGGAGACTGAGCTCTTCACATAATTTAGTTCTTAACTCTTCCCTGCAGTCTAGAAAGATGATCTCGTTATTATCATTATTATTATGGTAGCTATTTTGTATTTATTAAGAGTTCTCGGGCTTCCCTGGTGGCACAGTGGTTGAGAATCTGCCTGCCAATGCAGGGGACACGGGTTTGAGCCCTGGTCTGGGAAGATCCCACATGCCGCGGAGCAACTGGGCCCGTGAGCCACAACTACTGAGCCTGCGCATCTGGAGCCTGTGCTCCGCAACAAGAGAGGCCGCGATAGTGAGAGGCCCGTGCACCGCGATGAAGAGTGGCCCCCGCTTGCCGCAACTAGAGAAAGCCCTCGCACAGAAACGAAGACCCAACACAGCCATAAATAAATAAATAAAAATTAAAAATCTTTAAAAAAAAAAAAAAGAGTTCTCGGTGAGCCAGCTGCTATCCTCTCTTCCTTTGTTGTGGATGGGAACAAAACACACAGCAGTTCTGTGCATTGCCTGGGAAAGTAAGCAACAGGACCAAAATCAGAAGCAATGCCCAAGGCCACAGCACTCGACAGAAGAGGCTGTACTCTGCCCGATTTGGAGGCCCTGGCAAGGCTTCACTCCCCCATTCCAGATCCTCACCACCGAGCAGGGCTCCTACTTAATAGAGAACACATACTTGCTTGCCAAACAGTAGATACTTATTTTTGCGCATGCAAAATATCCAAGTGGACTTAATAAAATTATATTTGAGGTTAAACCACAAAGATAAGAAATTTAATCCAGGGCCCCAATTAATTATTCTTTTTAAGAGAGTCTCAAATGTTTCCCATGTCTAAAGAGTTAAAACTGTGCATGGCCCTAAATTCTGTGCCTGTAATCCTGAGGGAGTTTCATTTCACAGGTTACAAAAAACCCCCAAATAATGGTAATTACATAGTAACTATTGATTGTTTAATTACTTGAGACTGCCTTATAATCACCAAATCATTAAGGGTGTTATGAGATCTAAAAACTACAAGTCACCAGGGTGCCAGCGCACCAAGTTATTTGGTAATTCACTGATATGAGAGGGAAGGGAAGAATTTTGAACTAAAGTAATCTAAACACTTCTAAGGAAAGGTGGCACACATGTGCCAAGCCGATAATAGATGCTTATTCTAAAGGCTGATGTTGAATAAATGAACAAACAAGGTAAACAAAACCCCAGGATAGAGATAAGAGTGGAAGAGACTCCTCCCCAAAGGCAAAAGACACCAAAAAGAGCCTGTAAGCTACCTGAGAGGCAATACCTTAGCCCAGTGGACCTCAATTCTGGCTTTGCATTAGAAGCATCTGGGAAGTGCTAGAAACCAGCTTTACACAGTCCTACACCAGACCCACTAGAACCAAATCTCTAGAGAAGGGCCCAGATATGTTTCGTTTTTCAAAGCTATCCAGATGATTTCCGTAAACAGTGAGGGCTGAGAAACACGAGCAGCAAAAAGAAATCCTACAAAGTCCCCTGTGGCAAGTTTTAGTAGCTACTCTGGAGGTCTGGCCACCCAGCAGAGAAAGTGGCCTTCCTTATGCAGATGGCACACGGGCTCACAAAGGTCTTCCCTCTGTGCTTACGTGGTAGCCATCTAATTCATTACACCCAACGATCACAGCATGAGGTGACATCGTCTTGAGCCAAATTAGATGCAAAGAACATGGGGATTTATGAAAAGCTCATCAAGCCAACCCATTTCAAGGGTAAATGATTCTACTTATGAGGCAGGAGTAAAATTGTTACCTATAATTCTGGCCAACTGCAATGAAGGTACCTTCTGAGACTAAATAATAATAACTAAGTAATCCTAAAGTCTTAGCTATAGTCAAATGAACCTATGACTAAGAACAATGCTTTGCATGTGCTACAGCATCTTAGAGACACGTCTCTTTGATGTTAAAAATCACACTAAAAATAGTGCTTGGGTATTTTTGGCAGGTACAACTTTTTTTAAGTGAATGAAACCAACTAGTACCCTTGGGCTATATCAATTTTAATAGATAATCTGTTACTATAAACAGTATGAAAATTATTTTTCAAGGTGATCGACATACTAGACCTGGCCCAAGAGCCTGGTTTACAGGGAAACAGGAAAGATAGAACTGCAGCCATGTTTTATATAAAATGCCCCTGATGCGAAGGATGATACGGAGGCTGCGGCAATGGGGAGATGGGTACTCAGCTACGGTACCCAGACATAAGCCATCCTGATTTTCTGTGTTCTATAGAATAGTTCCAAGAGGCATTAAAAGCAGTTACTTGGGTAGGGAGAGGAAAGGGGAGATTCCACAGTTAAATAAATTGGGAAAATATTGGGTAGAACAAAGTACTATAAATGCTAATATTCAAGAGTAAGGGATGGTTAGGAGCACTATGAAACCTCTTTAGTCACTCTATTCTTTTTTCACAGAGCTGATCTTGGGGTTCCACTGAACACACTTTGGGAAATGTGACTGTCTAGCTAACAAATGTCAGTGAGGCAGAGGCAAAGGCAAAGCCAGAGAGACCTCCACTCAATCCAATGACCCTGTTTGCCTGAAGATCACAGAATAGAAGGGGTGCAAGAATGAATCTGTAGCTGGAGTCGGGCCACCCAGAGGGGACTTTCATATACTTGGTAACACACAGCTTAACGGGCATAAGGATGAAGAAGAGAAAGGTAAACTGAGGATTAAGCTTCCCTAGTCCCTGTATACGGGACTCTGCCACCTACCTTGTAATAAAAGACAATAGCAATAATCAAACCTTAAGTGTACATAGCAGTTTAAATTTAACAAAATACTTTCATAGTCCTTAATTCATTTCAATCTCACAGTAACCTGATGGGATATATCAGGAAAGGCATTTTTATCCTCATTTTACAGATGAGAAAACCTGAAGCTCTAAGTGGTGATATGGCAAGCTCAAAGCTACAGCAAGTTAGAGGTAGAGCCAAACCCATAAAGACAGATCCTCAGGTCCTAAGTGAGGTCCTTACTACCCCACTCTCCTTACGAATCTCATAAAAAGGGCTCTCTATTTAGATCTTGTACTATCTTAAGGGGAAAAACCATTGATTCTTCCCCCCCAAATTTGTAAAATATATAATTATTTAAAAATCACTCTCACCTCACTAAAATCCCAGAGCGCTACACCCAATTCTTCTTATGTCCTCTAATAATCTACTTCTTCTTACAAATTATTGAGAAATTGGCTTTCTTTAAACAAAGACCAACTATAATCTACTTCTTCTTACAAATTATTGAGAAATTGGCTTTCTTTAAACAAAGACCAACTATAGTATCTGAATGGCAATTATGTCATCAAATGCCATAAAGAAGAATTAAGAATTGGATTTAATATAAATAATGCAATTCTGAACATACATAAAAACCAAGAACTCAAAGGTAGAAGGTGAAGCACAAAGGTGTGTGTGTTTCTGATCTCATCTTCTATGAATGCTTCTTGCACATCAGAAACTCTTCTGCAAAACCAAGACCAAGGAAAGAGCTGGTAAGCTAGGTTCCCCCTGGCGCGTGTGTTTGGGAAGAAGAAAAGGTTGCTGAGTGCCTAATATGTGTCAGGCACTGGGCTGAGGGATTCCACACGCATTACACTTTAGTTTTCATAACAACCCTACACTGTACTATTACTAACAGTACTGTTACTCAGAGAGCAAGTTGGCCATCTTCACAAAACCAGAACGAGGCAGAAACAGACTGGACGCCAGCTCAGTCCTGCTCCTAAGTCCTTTCCATTACACTCCTTTCCACTTATGAAAATGCTAAATTATACCCCAAGATATGCATGTGCCAAGGCCTCTAAGCTTCTTCTAAATCCCCTTCCCACAGTTCATTCAGGTCCCCACTCTGATTCACATTGCTCTATATTCTACACTCCCACTGTCTCTGTTTGCACATCAATTTTAAGAGTTTTTGCTATTTTCTCTTATGCTTAGAGAAGTGGTCCTCAGCTGTGGACAACTTTGCCCCTCAGGAGACAGTTGGCAATGTCTGGAGACATTTCTGATTGTCAGGACTTTGGGGTGCACTGGCATCTCATGCGTGGAGGCCAAGGTTGCTGCTAAACATCCTACAATGCTCAGGACAGGACCTCCACAACGAAGAGCTATCTGACCCCAATGTTTCTCAACCCAGTGCCAAGGCTGAGAAACCCTGCCTTGAAGGGATAATGTGGTTTAAAAAATGTGCTTTAGTTTCCTCCCCTATAAAATCATAAGGAGTAACTAAGACACCATATATGAAAAGCTTTAGCACACAGTAAGCATTCAGAGTCCTAATTAGTTAATCTGATTGCACACTTTTTAGAGTAGGAACCACCTCTGTTGGCTCTGCATTCTTCCCACACAAAGCACAGGGCTTTTTTCACTGGCACTCAACAAATGTGAAATAATGTATTCTTTATATTTGAATTTTTGTTTAAAAAACAAATGCCACTATTATTTAAGAAACACAACATTCTCCCATACTCACTCCTTACCGAACAAGAAGTGAATAGTATAATTCATGATTCATTAGAACAGAATATGAAAAGCTACATTGCATCCTGAGTATGTCATAGAATCACCTCCATAGCAAGAATATTAATAAGCCTACTATTAAAATGTTTTGTCTCACTTCAACAGAAAGTTTATTAAGAGATCACAATATATAGATTTAAGGAAATCTCATGCAACAGGCTCAGATTCTTCTATCTATACCAGGTCAGTTTTGACCGTATCAACTGTCAGGTCTTGAGTTGAATTATTCAGAAACAACCTTAAACTGTAATCACAAGCATGTCAAATAAAAACAGCGAAAGTCAAATCTCAGAATGAGTATGTCAGAACTGGCTGGCATCACATCTCAGGTCCAGATCTTTGTGTTTTTTTACTTTTCTCAGTTTATGCATGTTAGAGTCGGCACAAAAACCCTAAAGTAAATGATTACAAAAAACATTAGGATTAACATTCACTCAAGTGGCCCTACAACAGGATAATCTACAATCATTTTTGCAGAGTTTCTGGAGGTGTGGCCCCAGGGCCCTGAACATCAGAATGAACCCATACACTTATGAGAAGTGCAGATTCCTGGACCCCAACCAGACCTACTGAATCAAAATTTGAGAGGTTAGGCCTGGAAATCTACATTTTTAATCATTTCTCAAATATTTGTTTTGCATAGTAAACTCTGGGAACCTCTGCCAGGAGGGTGAACCCCAGAAAATGGATTTGCCTCATTTGTAAATTTCCAGCATGTGTCTTGCTTCTACAGACTATCAATAATTAATTTAACATAAAATCCACACCCTTACCATAAAAAACAGGGAGAGAATTCTGTTGATGACTTTTGTCCAAATATTCACATCTGAAGTAAGCAGACTGATATTTTATGGGAAATGCTGAAAAAACTGGGAATGAATATAAATAGAATTATCAAGGAAGACAGAGCTCAATTCTGGCCCACACACAGGTCACCATCTACTATGTACCAGATGGGGGATACAGTGATGGCTAGACGGACTAGGTCCCTACCCTTATTTTTTCCTTATTATGCATTTAAATTGTTTAATATATACATGAACAAAGAAGTAAAATAATTTTGGAGAGTGGCAATGCCATGAAGACAAAAAAACAAGTTGACAGAGAAAGTCATTGGGAGGTGGGAGGCAGTGGCAGTGGCTGGCTCTATTAGACACAAGGATGAAAAGTGGTTTCCTTGAGCAGGTAACATTTGAGCTGGGACCTGAAGGAGAGAAAGCCAGTCATGAGAGGGTTGAGGGGCAAGTGCTCTAGACAGAAGAAACTATTACTAGAAAGACCCTGAGGTGAGAAAAAGGTTCGCATGAAATTATTATTGAAATTAAATCAGAAATCAGATAATACATACAAAATGTTTCATGACATAGAAAGCTATTTTAAAGTATGAAGTATTATTTTTATTAATATGTTAGAATCGTTTCAGGGCAGAAGCCAGGATAATGAAGGACCTCAAGTCTAAGTCATACGAAGAATTAATTCAGCAACTGTGGCTACATTGCCTGGAGATGAGGAGACACAAGTATGTGTTTGGGGGAAGAAGGGAGAAGTCTTCTTCAAATATCTGAAGGACTATGTTCTTGTGGAAGAAGATTACATTTATTTTTTTAAATAGCTCCGAGGGAGTGGAACGAGCTTGAACCGGTAAACATTTTAGGAAGGCAGGATCTTGGCTCAACATGATAATGAACATTGAAAGGGAATTGCAGGCAAATGGAATGACTGCGAGGTAATGAATCCCACACAAGTGGAGGTGATCAAGGATGGGCTGAACAGACGCTGGCAGAGGCATGGTTAGGCCAGATGACCTATAAGGACCTTTGTAACCCTTTGAAAACACACACACACACACACACACACACACACACACTCAGTCACCATGTCTCTCTCAACAAGTACTGTAACCACCAATATGGCCTCTTTACTTCATACTTTACAACCTAGAGGAGGTTTTAAGAGAAACCTGAGAGATACTGAGGAATCCACCATATTCCCAATTCACATTGTCACCCCAGAATAAAGTACATCTCCATCTCTGCAATAACCAATATACAGTTCCAAAGGGCAAATTAAGAAACAGGATAGGGGCTTCCCTGGTGGCGCAGTGGTTGAGAGTCTGCCTGCCAATGCAGGGGACACGGGTTCGAGCCCTGGTCTGGGAAGATCCCACATGCCGCGGAGCAACTAAGCCCGTGAGCCACAACTACTGAGCCTGTGCGTCTGGAGCCTGTGCTCCGCAACGGGAGAGGCCGCGACAGAGAGAGGCCCGCGCACCGCGATGAAGAGTGGCCCCCGCTCGCCACAACTGGATAAAGCCCTCGCACAGAAACGAAGACCCAACACAGCCAAAAAAAAATAAATAAATATAAATAAATTAATTAATTAAAGAAACGTTTTAAAAAAAAAAAAAAAAAAGAAACAGGATAGACTAACATTCATTTTTGAAATCTGTAGCTAAGATTTAATGGTATTTTAGCAATAAACATTAAATAATTATTTGGATCTATTAAAATCATTACTCTATTTTAACAAAAATGTGTCTGGATTCCATTAGGTCCCAATAAGTGGCATGCCAATTAACAGCCAAAGTCTTTAGCAAACGGGTATGTGGCCTTTTGTTGGTTCATTTTTTTCATGGGAGCCATAGGCCCAAGAAGGTGATTTCCTCATTAAAAACCCTGACAGAGCCTCTTTACTCTTCATTATTTATGCAACCTGTCTAGTAAATAAAGCAAAAAACAGATACTGAACTGCCACTTGACCACCTGGGACCAAAATGATAAACAAATCTAACCTTCCAAGGAGAGACAGACCAAGCTAGACTTGGGAGTAAGGCTAGAACCAACTTTGAAAAGCTAAATGTTATTAATGACCTTTATATAAAATATGTTTCCACATCTAGATGTAAGTGGCTTATATGAAGATATACGTCAAGAAATACTCTCTTAATATCTATGTATACTTTTTGTTTATTGAATTAAGTCTACTTCTTAAAAACTACTTGTAAATAAAATTATATTATGACTCTCTTAGGACAGCTTATTAAAAGAAACTTATAAGAATCTTTCCAGAAAAGAAAGGCTACATCTGTATAATTGTTCAAAAAATTATACCTCATTTTATGAAATCCAGGAACAACAAAAGCCAGGGTTACAAAAAATTTAAATCAAAGATTTAATATTTAATGTAAAGAAAGTATTTATCACAGACTTTTTTGGTATAGAAATCTGTTCCTAGGGCTTTAAAATTTATATTTATGCTTACACTATTTTAGAAATATACCTATTCCATAAAAGTTAAATATAACCTATAATGTGGACAATCACTTCCTAAATTATTTCTCTTTAGGTTCACGTGTATTTGAGTTCAGGTTTTGCAGTTTATTAAGCTTTAATCCTTCAGGGCTCAGAGTAACAGCAGGACTGGATTAGTGACCCAGAAAACCCAGGTGTCTCTGTTCTTGAGGGGGTGCCACCTAAAATCATCTGGGTCGTCTAGAAACCAAACCCTTAACTGGGCATGGAGGATTAATCCTTCAGGTAAATCATTCCAAGTCCCCAAAACATTTATAGCAAACACTCTCACTTGACTAATGCACAGAAAAGCTGCTGTACCACAAAACAATACATAGGGCTGGTAAAAGAAACCAAGCCTCCTGTCTCAAAGTCCAATGTGATCACCATGGCCATCTTTGCAGTCTCCCCTCAGCTTGAGAGAGGCCAAATTTCTGTTTCAACCACTAAGAGAAGGGCACCCTTTAGAACAATAGTGTTAACAACGTAGTTGGTGAATTTCTTTCCTCTCGGAAGATCTGAGACCTCTTGCCACTTGTTTCATTTTCTTTTTTTTTTCAGGTAACAAGAAATTAGGGCTAATTTTGGATTTTCCAAACATTCTCATCCTTAATTGAGAATCCTTATCTCTTTGTTATCCTGCCTTGCAAGAGTGTACAGTCCACCTCTTAGATTAGTAGACAAAGCTGTGAATCATCTCCCAGATGTGTATTCTACAGGTGGGAAGTACAGGACAATGGAATGGCACTATAAAACCAACAGCATTATACAGAGTTGCTTCTCCATATTGACAGCGAATCAGAAGTAACTCTCTACCTAAATCAGGGCTTAATTCATAAGCTCACATTAATTCACAAGTTCAATCCAACTTCTCAAAATGCAATAGCACGATCTTCCAACTTGATTATCTTCACTGAAAGTATTTAAAAGCATTTGCTGCGACACCTTTCTTTCTTGTGTCAGACAGGATCAGTGTCAAGTGAACAGCTGGAGTAGACTACATTTTGTCTAATTGCAGGGCGTTGACATTTTAGGAAATAATCATTTCTTTCAAGAGAGAAATTTTCCCCTGGAGTGGACACCAAAGGGTACCTCCTGGTAAATAAAGGCTTAAGTATTTATATATTTATATATATATATATGTATATATATACACACACATATACTTTTGACATTCTGTAGAATCAGAAATATTACAATCTGGATGACTTCTACAATAATTTTAATCAACTAAGAGAAGTTTAGGACTCAAAGAAGTAATTTTTTAAAAATAGAACAACAAGAGAGAATTTGTAGTGAAAATGCCATCCCATATCACTACCACTCAGGAAAGTGACGGATATTTCCCTTGAAATAATCATGCGGAAACAGTTGGTTTGTTTTGAAGGCATTTATTTCAATAGCTCATTCACTAAAACCCCCTGAGCTTTAGTCCAAAAAGTTAATTTCCATTTTCTTTTGATAATCAGGAGAATCAACCCACTTTTCTAAACAATCACTTTTTCAGATCATTTTCTGGGAGAAAATATGTTTTAAAAGCATGTTTGGAGTGAATTTGTAAGCAAAAATTTAGTAAAAGGGAAAGAAGAACTTTTCATTCCTCAGCTCAATCTCAGCTCAAGTTTAACTTCTAAGTATTTCCGATCTTGTAAGAGTCGTTGCTGCCATTAGGCCTTTCTTTGTGAGGTGGCCAGTTTTCTCCTAACAGTGTTCACTAAATTCATTTAACTCATGCCCTAGGCCAGTGACAAATCTACTTTTCCAGCTGTGATACTTTAATAGCTTAAATTTCTAAAGTAAATAGCATCCTTCGCGCCTTTGAAAACCAGTTCTGGCAGTGATTAAAGTAAAGAAACGAAACATTTAAAGAGCTTCAGATATGCACCATCAGAATGCATGTGTCAGCTATAAGCTCTATCATATATAATGAAGGGAAATGCCCAAATCCCAGAATCCGGTTTAGGCAATGGGACTACAGATACATTTAAAAAGATGGAGAGTCAATTAACAAGTATATTATTTCATTTTAAATCTGTTATGAGACATGTATGAGTGAGAACAGACAGCACTGCTATTCCGCATTCATGAACCGAAACCACACATAAGCCATGTTCAAGCTCAAGGAACTTACCTTATACACTTGTCCGTATGTTCCATTGCCAACAAGTTCCACCAATTCAAAGATCCCTGCAGGGTCCTGAAAGAAAATAAACAATAAAAAGTCAAAACGATATGCTAGCCGTTGTCTTAATCAAAAGCAAATACGCATTTAAAATAAGCAAATAAATAACAACTTTAGCTTTGGGGGGGCTCTCATATGTTAATATTAGAGAGCATTAAAATTTAATTCAGCTGTGGCTATGAAATGAGTCAAAATCTATTTGTTTCTAATTTACATTTCTATGAGATGTGTTTAAATCAGACAAAAGGAAACGAGACTTCATTGAAATGATAAAAAAAAAAGAATTAATGCATTTCTCACTGTCAAATGGAAATACACTTGTAGGTACATGGGGCTAAACTGAAAGGCTCATCATCCTGAAGGGGTTCTAATTTTGAAGATCCTTCTGTTTGACATTTCTGAGCTGCTCATTGTGTCGAACACTGGCAGTTCAGAAAGGAGTGCTCCTGTGTTGTGGGCCAATCTTCCCTGCAGAAGTCAACAGTTTCCAAGAGAAAATGGAATCAACCTAACTTCCTCTCTCAGAAAGTATTTCTCTGGATTCATCTCCCCTCTCGACAATGCTGCTTCTGCAAAATACGCTTTTGCGGCTGGCCTCCAGTTCCTGCAGGACCTGGAGAGTCCCGGGCAGGATCTAGAATGCAAACGAAACCGGAGAACTATGCAAGTTCTTAGCACCGAACAGGTGTCTGCTAACCCTCAAGAGTCAGCTGTGTTAGAGCGCTCAATAAATATCCAATAATCGTGGATATTATTACCAAATTACCATCCCTGAAAGCTGAAAAGAAAAATCAAAGCTATAAGATTCAACTCAGAGACAGAAAGTGCCTTTGACCTCCTCTGATTCCTAACTGGACAGAAATGATTTCTTTAAAGGCCTAGCTCATGAATCACAAACATACATGTCCACAGAGGCCAGGCAAGTAACGGAAAAGAGTGAGGGGGCCGCAGGGGCCTGGGACAAACTGAGGAAGTCACGTCCCCTTTGGGGGGCAGGGGGGCCAGCTGGAACCAATCGTTGTCATGTCAACCTATGAGCACAGTCTTGCCAGGTCTGAAGATTTTTTTGAAGAAAAACTGAACATTTTGTTTCATGTGAGATCTCATTTTTAAATGTTAGGCACGAACTCACTTTAAAAAAAAAAAAAAACTCTGGGGGACAAATGAAAAAAACGTCAGCCTCTGGCCTAAAAAGCATTTCCCCTCTCCAGTCAACAGGTTTACAGAGCACTGCCATATGGTGTGACAGTGACTGAGAAGCAGGCGGGGGAAAGCCTGGATTTTAGCTTCAGACAGGCCTGGGCTGAGCCCCAGCTCTGCCTTGTCTGGCGGCATGATCCCAGATCTCTCCCCTGGGAGAGCAACTCAGTCTCCACGCAGATAAAACGGGGAGGACATCTACCCAGCAGAGCTCTGGGGAAGAGTAAGTGAGGGCCTAGCACCACACCTGCACGTAGTCAGCAAACCTAATATCGGACAGGAATCATTTTTAAGCTGAGGAATCCCACACCTCTAGTAGCATTTAAAGGGAGAGGGGCTGCTATTCACAGGGAAGGGGACAAATGAGTTGGAGGTGACAAGTTAGAGCTCTTTAAAGTGACAGTCTTCAGTAAATCAGGCCCAAGAATAGCCCTTTGTGATGTGTCTTCAAAGATCTCACATAGAAAACAAATTAAAAAAGCAAAAAATAAGACAAAACAGCAACAGCTGAAGCACTTAGTCACTCACAAAGACTGCAATTAGCATTATCCATTGTTATAAAGCCAGGAAGGCAAGAAACCCCACTCCAGACTCATGTCCCGACAGATGGAGAAGTCCAGAAGTTCCAGCTATGCCCCACCTGGTCAGGGAGGTGTGGACATCATCCCAGATGGAACCATGAGACAGGAGAACATGGGAAAAGGACCTAGAGCTCTGCAGACGGAGACCCCAGAGCTAAAAGTCACTGTTAAGGCCACCTGGGAGGTGCCTCAAGATGGGAAAGAAAAATCATGTTTGTCAAACTACTAGGCCATTAGAGCAGCAGGTTTTACTATGAATGGAATTAGAAAGAAATGAGGAAAAGGGGGAGAAGTAGCCCACAAATGGTGGCAGCTGCTGTTTGTTTCTAAGCTGTGTTTCCCAGTAGTTTGTGCAGTGGTGTTTCTGCAACAAATTTCAAGAGAGGTCCTACATTTGCTTGAAATATCTCAATTGTGTGTTGTTTTCTTTTTTTTAATGTTTATTTATTTATGTATCTTTGGCCGCATTGGGTCTTCGTTGCTGCACGCGGGCTTTCTCTAGTTGCGGTGAGCGAGGGCTACTCTTCCTTGCGTTGTGCGGGCTTCTCGTTGCAGTGGCTTCTCCTGTTGCGGAGCACGGGCTCTAGGCACGCGGGTTCAGCAGTTGTGGCTCGCGGGCTCTAGAGCACAGGCTCAGTAGTTGGGGCGCAAGGGCTTAGTTGCTCCGTGGCACGTGGGATCTTCCCGGACCAGGGCTCGAACCCGTGTTCCCTGCATTGGCAGGCGGATTCTTAACCACTGCGCCACTAGGGAAGCCCCTCAACTGTGTTTTCAACATTCATTTTTCTTGACTAAAAAAAAAATATGAACAAAAGAAAGGACATGTAGGATGGTGAGTACTAGCTGCCGTAAGGAGCCTGGGAAGCATAAGGAGGGTGGAAGGAGAGGCAGGAGCAGAAACAAGGTGCAGAGCGGGACCCACTTCTACACCCAGGGGTCACCCCACCTCACAGACGTCTCCTCAGGGCTGGGGTGTAATGGGCAGGTCTCAATATGAGCCAGGCAGCTGACTCCTAGTTTCCTTCCTCTCCTCAAACAATCCATTCATAGGCATATTGGTCCAGCCAGTCGGAGCCAAGAAGGTTCAATGCCAAGACTTTCATTCCAGCTGCTGGAAGAGAGGCTCTTCCCACTGGACACATCAACGGGCTCAGAAGCAAAGATCAGAGGGACTACAGAGTTTGATTGGCATCCCGCCTTGGGTAAGCAACCAAACCGGAAACAGTCGTCAAATTAGGGTGGTTCCCTGGGAAACAGACTCTGAGAATCACCGAGATTTACACAGAGGGTTCACTGGGATGTGCCTCATAACCAACGCCAGTGGGGAGTGACTGAGGAAGGCCTGGACTGAGCGGATGACGGAAGTCAGTGCAATGCAGTGGGACCAAGACTTCATCTGCTCCCACAGGAGCTCTGGAGTTGGGATGACTCTTCAGAACTACCCTACCTTGAGGCATGGGGGCCTCTGTACCCCACCTCCATTGACTAGTCATTGCATGCAGGTTGTCCCCTATCCCCGTCCCAGAGGTTATGATCTTGGGTGAAGGGACACTCTTCAGCCGAGGACAATTCCCAGGTGAGAACCATCGCTAGCCGCCTACACTCCCAGCAGGTAGACCATGAGCACCTCAGCAGTGGACAGGGAATCTGGGTGACACACCACGGCATCTGCTACAAGCATCGTGGCTAGAAATGAGGGCCCACTTGGAACTGGAAGAGAAGTCTCCAAGCATCTACCTTCTACAGTATGCACATAGTAATAAGACAAAACGGCACAATTAGAGTCGTGGTGTTTGCAAGGAGGGAAGAGAAGTCTCCAAGCATCTACCTTCTACAGTACACTGATAGTAATAAGACAAAACGGCACAGTTAGAGTCATGGTGTTTGCAAGGAGGGGGCTCTCTGAGACCCTAGAAAGCACAAGGCAGAGCTATTGTTCAGGGACACTTGAACTTAGCACTGACTCTTAAGCTTCCCTATTCCCTCTCCCCCAATCCAAGTACCTGGACAGCTGGATGTTTGTGAATATTCCCTTACACAAATGCATATAAATGCCAGAGACTTTCTTGGGGAATACTGATATAGCTTGAATGTTGTAAGCATTCGGCTGTGTTCTCCATTCTTGCAGGACTCTAAAGTAACTTCTCCTGGCTCACCAGGGACCTCGATCTCTTGTTCGTAATGGTCTCTTCTCAGTCTGTCCTGGTTGTTCCCTCTGAGGCACGGACACTGCTGAGCATAGCCACTCTTGTTGAAATCCACCCCCTCCTTTCTCTTCCGTCATCCAGCCTCTCAGAGAGATTTTTCTTTCTTCCGCCCATACCTTAAAGGTTGCCTGACCCCAAGGTTCCATGCTCCTGTTGTTCACTAAGTGCTAAGGGTTTTATCTCCAGAAGTCCACCACGTCCGTCTACTCCACGCTGTTCGTACAACAGCCCTCACCATCTCTTGTTGGGACTGTTTATTTCAATCAATTCTCTCCTCCTTTCAACCTATCCTTCACACCAATCTTTCTAAAATAGACATTTCTAAACACAACACACCGCGCTTTAAAATCCTACACAAGGTGGTTCAAATTGAAAGTCAAGGTCCTGTCATTCTTAGGCCCAGCTTTCATTCCCAGCTTCGTGTTCCATCATTTTGTGCTACATCCAACCACTTCAAACCTCACTTCCCTGACACATCACACTTAGCCATGTCTCTCTGCCTCGGTTCATACGGTCTGCCTGCCACGATTATTCCTTCTACTGTTCTCTATGAGGCAAGGCCCATCCTTGAAGGGCCAGTGTGACACCTCCTCTGTGAAGCCTGTCTCAAATTAGTGCCCCCGTCTCTCTGCCCCCACAGCACGTTGTGCATGGCTCCGTGATAACCACTCTCACACAGTGAGGTCCCCTCTTCCATTTCTCTCTCTTGATGAATTACAAATGGCCTGAGAGCAAGCACTGGAGCATATTTATCTTAGTGTTTCCAGCACTTAGCATGGTGTCCAACACACAACTGCTAGACATAACTATTTACTCAATAAGGTTGATGTCCCACAATGCTCCACAATATAAGTAGAGGAAGTCGCAAAAAATGGGATCAGAATGTAGAGCCAAAGGTCTAACAAGCTTACGTCATTTCTTTTTCCATCTAGAAATAGCTGTCCCAGCCACTGCCCCTTCCGCACCCCCCTGACCCGGCTCCCAGCTGCACAAAACTGTCACATGCATAAGCTCCTATGGTCATCCCAGCTCTAAAGAAAATTCATAAGGGCCATTGTTGTAAGCTGTGCCTCAGGTACGTGGAGAAGACAGGCTGTCAGGATGAGGCCACGTGCAATGGCCACATGCACGTGCAGGATGCGGCCACGTGCAATGCAACAAGGAGAAGCCGCTGTGCCTAATGATCATGTTACAGAGACAGGAAGGGTGAGAGAAAAGAATCAGCTTAATCCTCTCTCTCATGTTTGCATAGAGGCTCGTAAAGCCAGGATGGGCAGCATGGAAGAAGGTTACATACACCAAGGAGAAATGAGCAAATCATTGACATTTACCAAAGTCAGGAATCCCTGTTGGCTACACATGCCTTTATTCAGATCTTAACCTTTGCTGGGAGGCTGAAAAGAAAATTTAATTCTAAGGTAGAGCAGGTTACATTATTTCATAATGAAATATAACGACGTATCAAAAGACATGCTGTTCCATGAAAGAAAATGTAACTTTTCAGCAAGTTACTGATGAAGGCAAATTTGATTAGTCATAATAATAAAAATCACAATAATCACTAACATTTCATGAGCACTTACGTGCTAGGTACTATTCTAAGCACTTTCCATGGATAGGTTATTTGATTATCACAACTCTATCAAGTGGTTGCTGTCCTTGCCTTTGTTTTACAGAGGAGGAAACGGAGCCTCAGAGAAAGTAAGCACTAAGTCAAGGTCACACCAACAACGGGTGGCTGAGCCGGGATGGGTCAGACTCCAAACCCCAGGCCCTTAACCACTCACCACCCCATCAGCTTCACAGAATCAGAATTCCCGGCCCTTGATTTTCCACTTGCTAGCTCTCCAGCCCTGGGCAAGTTTCAAAACTGCCCTGAGTCTCAGTTTCTCCATCTTTAAAAAGGGAACAATAGTATGTCCCAGGCAGGGTTACTGTGAAGACTGGGAAAGTGTCTAGACTAGCTCAGGGCCTGATACTTCATAGGACTTCAATAAATATTAACCTCTTTCCTTCCTTTTCTTTTTCCCTTTGAAAAAAGAATTCATTTAATACACAAGGAATATGCTGCAGAAAAATTCAGGGTGTGTTTCAAATATTTTCAACTCATAAAGCCAGTATAAGAACACCGATTGGGCTTCCCTGGTGGCGCAGTGGTTGAGAATCTGCCTGCCAATGCAGGGGACACGGGTTCGAGCCCTGGTCTGGGAAGATCCCACATGCCACGAAGCAACTGGGCCCGTGAGCCACAATTACTGAGCCTGCGCATCTGGAGCCTGTGCTCCGCAACAAGAGAGGCCGTGATAGTGAGAGGCCCGCGCACCGTGATGAAGAGTGGCCCCCGCTTGCCACAACTAGAGAAAGCCCTCGCACAGAAACGAAGACCCAACACAGCCATAAAATAAAAAATAAATTAATTAATTAATTAAAAAAAAAAAGAACACCGATTGTTTATTAACCAAGATCGCCACATGCTTAACAAACCAAGTCAGATATCTATGGACAAACAAGTGTCTCTTTAGAAATCAGCGAGACATTTGGAAAGACGCATTAACTTTTCGGGGCTCCTGGGATGCTGGAATAAATTCTCTCGTCTATCAGCTGATGAAATTCAGGTGGCATTGGCAGGCTCAAGTCTGACTTCTCAGCAGGGTGGCGTGATTTAAGATCTAGGAGTTAATATTCCCAGTCACTGAGTTATACTTTAATTCTTCCAGGTCCCCTGAATGACACTGGATTTATCAGAATACTGAATAACATCTCTGGACTAAATCCCAAAGATTGGAAAAGCCAAACCTAAATATACAACTAGGATGACTACTTCCTTAGCATCATAATAGATGATACATATTCTTCCCAGCCCTTTCCCCCTTCTCTGAAAATGAAATCAAGAGAGAAATTGGGAGCTTGTACAGACTCTAGACAACCCTTCTCCCAAACTCCTCTTCTTCAAGCCATGGCCATTCTGTGCCAGATCTTTCACTTGAGGTCACCAGTTCTGCGTCAGGGTGAAATAAACCCTCGCAGAATGTGGACGGCTGATACAGCTCCCAGAACGACTGCCTACCCGCAGATTCCCTACTGACATCTGCTAGAAGACTGTGCTTACTCCAAACTCACGGGCCTTAAAAAGACCAAAATGTTATTTCTCTTAGAACCATATTTAGCAGCTGATTTGTTCGGTTTCAGCCCTAACTGACAAGCATATGCTTACAAAAGCAAAACAGGACAAAGAAAACAGGAACAGTAGGAGAACTCTCCATATTTATCTTGAGCCTATCAGGCTTTTCAACACCATCGTTATTCCACAGTAAGTAGAGCACTGGGAACCATCATGCTGACTCAGCACAGCACCCCCAATTCTAGTCCGTGATGCACTCACAGCCAGGCCAGGTGCCTCGAATCATCTTTCACTGGCCCTCCCTCCTAATGTGAGGGTCTGAGGAGCCAAAGGTCTTGCCTTCCACAACGGGGTTTATTCAGTCCCTGGGCGCTGCTCGCACCCTCCCACGCACCTACTGTCTGGGGTGGAAGCAGGCGGTACACTGGCCCTATCTCTTGGTGCTTCCAGTCTGATGAAGGAATAGACATGAGCAATAACTACACGTACACAGCCGTTAAATTACAATGACAAGCGACATGCAGGAAAAATAAAAGGTGCTCCGAGAGCATATTCCTGGGAGATCTACAAAACAGCCCAGATTTCTCTTCATTAACATACTGCCCAAGCCATGCCTCTCAAATGGAACAGATAATTCAAGTAAAAAATACATATAAAAATAACATAAAGCTAAAACACTGGTTGCTGAATTTTCTCACTTGATCATCTATATAAATTAAGCTCTGCAGAGCTATCAAAGGATTGGTGCAAAAATGTTAGGTTTCAAGTCGGGATTCTGCTCCTTGCTGGTGTTATTTGACCTCTCATATTCTGATTTCCCCATCTGTAAAATGGGAGAGTCCCGCTTGGCCTGCGGTCTTTGCAAGGCTGTATCCCACACAAGCTGGGCACCTCCCCAGTGCCACATGTCCTTGGTTGTCCTCTGGGAAGGGCAGTGCTAAGTGCAGGATGACTCCAGGATGCCCACTGCCCCTTACGGCTGTGCTTGGCTAGACGGTATTGGCATCCTTTTACCAATACTAACTCTGGCAGGTTCTGGACATGGTCCCAGCCAAACCTCAAGGGACACGGCCCTCGATGCTGGTAGCTGCTAGCCCTCGGGTCAGGGGGACCGGAGCCTCCCCACTTCCTGTTCGGGTCCCAGTTCCACCTGCTACTCAGCAGCCAGCGGCAGTAGACCAGCTTCCCCATGCCTGCCACTGCTCACCTGCTCCACTCGGGATGCTGCATCTCCCACCTGTCCTCAAGAAGCAGCCTCTAGAACGAGATCTGAAACCTGGCTCTTCAGATTAATAGGGGTGAGACCTTAAGCTATAATGGTCATTATCACTGTCTCTGGGATAGACTATGGCCTAAATGCTTTATATCTTTTCATATTTAATCTTCATAGCGACTGTGGGAAGTAGATATTACTAACCCCAATTTCCAGATGATGAAACAAAAGCTTCAAGGAATTAACTGGCTCAAGGTTAAATAGTATGTGGTAGAAACAGCAGCCAAGGCCAGACTGCAAAGGGAGGAAAAAAATACATCCCATGAGGATTGTTCGGAGGATCAGAAACAACATATATATTTAGCACGATGCACAGTAGTGCTTAACAAAAAAAAGCTACTGCTATTATTGCCCTTGCTGCTGGTATCATTAAAACTTGCCCAAGATGACAACATTGTCAGTAGTAGAGGCAGAATTCAAATCCAGATATTTTTAATCCAAGCCCATCACTATTTCTCACTTCTCTACAAATGGCCAATGCTGAAATTAACTTGGGGCTGTGGGGTTGATGAAGGCCTTGCAGTTTAACCATGGAGCCAGAGAAGGGCCAGTAACCTCAAACCAGGCGGAGGCAACCAGGCAAGTGGCTGGGAATCCGGAAGTAAAATGTACCACAGCTGCTCGATGCCCCTCCTTCCCATCAGAGCCTGGAGTCCCAGACACGGAGACCAAGTGGGCGCTGAGATTTCCATCCAAAGCTACCGTTTCTTTTTTTCTTACTTTGCCATCAGCTAGGATGAATATTGACTACTTTAAGTTAACCAATCAATTGACAGTGAGAAGCAGTAAACCATAGTAGTTAAGACCACTGACTACAGCCAGAAAGCCTGACTCTGATCCCAGCTTTCCCCTTTACTAGCTGTGACCTTGAACAGATTATTTAATCTCTGTGCCTCAGTTTCCTCAACTGTAAAAGAGTGATAATAGTCGTACTTACTTCCAAGGATTACTACAAAATAATTAATATATAGAAAACATTTAAAGCAATGTCTGGCATAATGTAAGTACTCAAAAGTGTTTGTTAATAATTCCTTACCGTAGAATGCAAATTCTAAGAAGGAAAGACTTATACTGGTTTGGTTCACTGCAGTGCCCCCACTACTTAGATCAGTGACCGGGACATTATAGACCTAATAAATGTAGACTTAATATAAATATATAATATAGACCTAATAAATTATAGACTTAATAAATAGCTGCCGGATGAATCATGTCCCCACTGGGGTCACCAGTTCCACCACCAAAAGCCACCTTACGATAAGATCTCTGACATCTGGAGCAGGGATTTCTGAGATTGTATCAATAAAATCCCTCTCCTCATTTTTTTTACAGAAGAACAAAGTGAGGCCCAGGCAAGTCCTATATACTCATAAAATCATAGGTTTTTCCAACAAGAAGAGTTTAGGTGGCGTGTCCAAGGTCTCAACTAGTTAGTAGCAGATTAAGGTCAAGACCCCAAGTCCTTTGACTTTTAGTCTTTCTCTGTGTTCAATAAAATCCTTTGATAAACCAAAGTAATCACTCACTGTCGTTCAAACAGTAGACCTAGAAGGGAAGAGAGCAGGAACTGGCGCTGGGGGGAGGGGAAATGTAGGCACCAGTATTCAGGTGTAAATTCCAGGTACTTGGGTTGAGAAGTGAATTTATTTCACACCCAGAAACGATGTAACAAGATTTATCACACATCGCCAAGTTGATATCATTGAAACAATGAATTTACTAGTTCACAAGTACATATCAGCATAGATGAATGGGATTTTTCAAAATACACTTTTCTCAGTTCACAGACCTTGTACATTCACACTCATATTTAGCTTAGTTCCAAATTACAGTTGACCCTTGAACGACGCAGGGGTTAGGGGTGCTGAAAATCTTCATATGACTTTACAGTTGGCCCTGTGTAGCCACAGTTCTGCATCCATGGATTCAACCAGCCATGGATGGTGTAGTACTGTAGTAGGTATTTATTGAAAAGAATCTGCTTATAAGTGGACCCGTACAGTTAAAACCCATGTTGTTCAAGAATCAACTGTATTTCCTTACAAGAGAAAACAAAGAATTCTACACAATTGTTGATTGTTGTTTGCTGGCTTATCTTGGAAAAATGGGCATGCATAATTAGGAACATAAAATTAAAAAGAGAGCTGAGAAAGGCTTATAATCTAACTTGGAAATTTATTCTGATTTGGGTACTGTAATCCTTTGTCAACTCTTGGGATTCCCAGCCAGCCCATCTCACCCTTCCTGACCTGGAGTCCCTGAGCTGTGGCCACAAACCTGCCTGTCCACGTGTGGAATAAACAGAACCCGCCACTCTCTTCAGGGACAATTTCCAACACAACTGCAGTCAGGGAAAGGTACATAACTCCATGAAGCAGCCGGAGAGAATTCTCCAGGATACTAGGTCCCATGGCAGATTTTGGACAAGGAAGGGATCTCCACCTTCCAGGACTTGCCTCAACTCTCCCACAGTCTGTTCCAGCTCGAACATTTAAGTTGCTCTAAAGGTCAATATGTACATAAAGGCCTCCCCCCCCCCCACCCCGGCCCCTTCCCTCCCACCTATCAGGTTGTTGCAGAGATTATACAGCTGTTTGGGGAAATGTATCACACAGTTTACAGATATGCAAACATGGGATCTCTCTAGGCCTGTCAGGACAAGGTAACTTTCCAGCATTTCCAGCAACACGAGGTCGAAATGATGGGAAGCAGACTAGCAAAGATTTTGGCATTTTGCCTTTTCAAAGATGCTTAGATGAAGAAAAAAGATAGCAATTGCAGCAGATGGACTTTAAAGGCGAGAACTGATTACCTAAATAATTAAGTAAGAAAGATTAGGAAAGCATCCAAGGTTCCATTTTGGAAAAAGGAGCCTTAACCCTTCCCCCAAAGGTACTCATTTACTGCCTGCTTCCAACGGACCAACGACACACATTTGCTTGAAAGCATTTTCAGCCTTTCTCCCCACACCTGTAAGCAACCATGCCCTGGACAACAGGCCCTCTCTGTGGGATGAGGAGGTTAGTACTGGCTGGCTGGATCCCCTATGACTCTCACTTCCAGAGAGGAGCAGCACGGCTAAGAGCCCGGGAGAAACAGCCAAGAGCCCATCAACATCAACCTGGGGTAGGGGCCTGTCATCTGGAAGACGGCAGTGTGAGCCCATCCCGGTTCATCACTTGGTGTCGCCACTAATGGCACAGATG
Source organism: Balaenoptera ricei (assembly GCF_028023285.1). Lineage (NCBI taxonomy): Eukaryota > Metazoa > Chordata > Mammalia > Artiodactyla > Balaenopteridae > Balaenoptera > Balaenoptera ricei. The sequence continues at coordinate 66,204,919 of NC_082642.1, forward strand.
GCTGGTTAACAACAACCCTTATACAGATTGTTTTTGACAAGGCTTCACTGGCACCTGATCTATTTTTTTTCTTCAAGGCTTTTGTCCCTATGACTAGGCTGGCACTAAGAATATACAAGTTTGTTTGTTTTACAGGGTGGATACTTTTTTGAATGGGGGCTTTAGACCGTCTTTTCAAGGGTCTAAATAGTTTTGCAAATCCAAGAAACTCAAACTAAACTTCTCTGCGTCCCTCCAGACTTCCAAAGGCGATGAATTTCCATTGTCAAAGAGGTTTGGGAACACCGAGTTTAAAAGGTTAGCAATTTAGTTCTTTCTTTATTGCAGGGCCTCTCAGAGCCTTTAATGTATTAATATGCCCTGGAAATCTCCAAGAGAGGGCGAAGCTTTCCACATTCCCAAAACTGTCTGGCTGTAGAACACTTTTTAAGGGACCCTTGTGTCTCTCTAAGCACTGGTGTTCTGTGGAGCACAGGTTAGAAAATGATAGTGTACACAGCAATCTTTCCCTTCTCATTCATGCTTAAGCAAAGTTTCCATCTTAAGTTACTAGAGCAGGAACTGCCCAGTGCCACCCAATGTCCATTCTCCCATTGGTCCTTAGTAACAAAAACTCCCAATTCTATTTGGGAGACAAAGCACCCAGATCAAAAACTACATGTCCTAGCTTCCTTGAAGCTAGGGGTGAATATGTGACTAAGTTCTGGTCAGTGATGAGTAAGCAGAATTATTGTGTGGGACTTTCAGAAGGGTTGCTCAAATGGAGCTGACTTAGCTGAGAGAAGCACTCTTTTGTCCTCCAACCTCCTCTTTCCAGCTCCCTGGAATGTATATGTGATGGCTGGAGCCCTGCAGCCATTTCTGACCCTGAGGTGAATTTACGAATGGAAGCCTCACGCTAGGTTGTTACGGCAGAACAATAAAATGATTCTAAGTCTCTGATACCCATGGAACTACTGTACCACCACTGGACTGCCTATATCTGGACTTCTTTAAATTGAGAGAGAAATAAACTTATATCTTCCTAAACTCTCTAATATTTAGGGTTTTCTGTCCAATACAGCTGAATTCTAATTCATTTACTTTGAAGTTTACTGTTCAGATATTTTTATTTATTTGTGTTAAACTAACAGTCCTTCTTTAAAGTACTCTTCTTCATCAGCCTTTGCTTTGGTAGAGGTTGCAGATATTATAGTTGTTCAACAGATATTCCTGTTCTCCTTCCACTGGCACATTACAAGATGGCACTTCCTCACCCCTCTTTAAGTTGGGTGTGGCCACATTATTTGCTTTGGCCAATGCAATGTGAGTGTAAGTGATGTGCCACTTTCAGAGGGAATATTTGATTGTTAGTGTGAGATATTTTGATAACTATGGAAGCATATGTGGACATGAAGCCTCCACTAGTCTGTATCCTTGGGTAGCTGATGAACAGAGTCTCTCCTGACGGGCTCTGGACATGTGGCATGGTCAAGAAATAAACTTTAGTTGTATTAAGTCTCTAAGATTATTTGTTACCACAGCACGTCTTAGCCTGTTCTGACTGACAGAAATGACCCAAAGATGGTGATAATAATAATCTCACTGTATAATGTTTTATGATATCTGAAACAATATTTCAGAAGAATCACTTTTTACTAGGTTATCTCCTATACCACAGACATTGTACAGAACATTTTGCAAAAATTATTTTATTTGATCTCTGCATTGATCCTGTAAGGTAGATTGTTCACAAGAGAGAAAACTGAGACTAAGAGAGTAACCTACATAAGATCAATGTCCAATGCCAAAACGCACATTCTCCCCACTGTCTCCAACCTGCAACATCTGAAGGCAGCCCTGGAAACAATGAAAACCCTTACAAAGCTGACTGGTGACACAGGAATCCGTGGAACCCTTTGTTACTAAGGAGGGTGGGGGGAACCGAATTGAAAAATGGAGTTTGCGCTCTCCTGGCTGACCACATCCTGTATGGACTAAACCAGGGCATGCTGGGGCTTGTAGTCCTAGTACCACACTGAGAAGAGCAGAACTACAAGTCCTCTGATGCTCATTTGAGTGCCTTTAAACTCAAAACCTGCTTTTGGAGCCACTGTCAAGGTAACCTAGCAGCTGAGAATAACTAATTGGGCAACATTCTCTGACTGCTGGCATGAACAGTTAAAAAATCTCAGCATCACCGTGGCAACCTGACTGGAATGTTGGTTATTCACACAAAGAAAAACCGGTCTCCATTCAGACCAGGATTGCATTTTGTCTATATTCCACTTTTCCCATTACAAGTTGCTACCGAAGGAACAATGCTTCTTTTAAGAAGAATGTTTATTACTGGTCTGTGGAAAAACAGCATTTTCATAGCCTAGGAAAATTTGGAATGGGGGAAAAACGTAATATATCCTTTATTGCCACCGGCAAAGAGATTTTATTAAGATGGCTCTATACAAACAACAGTAAAGGCCACCGTGGAGTAAGTGACCTGTAACTGGCCACAGAATTCTATGGAGATGTCAACAGCATAGTATGGGCAGTGGATTACTAACACCTAGATCACATTAAATTGACCAGGGCCCATCTCCTGGGTACGTACAATGTCCTATTGTAGACCCCTCCCCCAAACCCCAGTGGCTCCCGTGGCCTATTCTATTTCACCATCCAACCCCAGGCTGTATCTTTTTTTTTTTTAATTATTTATTTATTTATTTTGGCTGTGCTGGGTCTTCGTTTCTGTGCGAGGGCTTTCTCTAGTTGCGGAGAGCGGGGGCCACTCTTTATTGCGGTGCGCGGGCCTCTCACTGTCGCGGCCTCTCTTGTTGCGGAGCACAGGCTCCAGACGCACAGGCTCAGCAGTTGTGGCTCACGGCATGTGAGTTGCTCCGCGGCATGCGGGATCTTCCCAGACCAGGGCTCGAACCCGTGTCCCCTGCATCGGCAGGCAGATTCTCAACCACTGCGCCACCAGGGAAGCCCCCCCAGGCTGTATCTTTAAAGCACAGGCAGCCTGTCTCCATGCATCAGCTACAGCCAACTGCTCACCAGGCCCAGAAGATGCTCTTACGTTCTGTGTCCTTGTTCTTGCTGTCAAGGAAGTCCTTTGCTCCCATTTCTGTCAAAGTCTTACTAGTCCTTTGAGGTCCAACTCAAGTCATATTTCACACCTAAGACCCTCCCAGCATTGCATTAGTGTAAACTCCGCATTAAACTGCATCGCCAAAGCTACCTGAAATGTGTCTGTCTTACTGCCCTGGAAGGTAACTCTTCAGGGAGCAAGGTCTATGTCTTCATTATCTCAGATCTCCCAAGATGTTTAACAGTAATGCCTGACACATCAGTAGTGTGACATGGGAGCATGAGTTGTAATTTGTGTACCAACCGATCAGGGTTTGAGTGGGGCTTTGCCACTTCCTGGTGTGTAATCTTTGAAAAATTACTTAATCTCTTTCAGCCACAGTTTCTTCACCTAGCAACCAGATGCTACTCAAAGTGTGGTCCATGACCAGCAGGGTCCGCAGCACCTGGGAGGGGTTAGAGATACAGAATCTTGGGCTCTGCCCGGAACTACTGAATCAGAATTAACATTTTAATGAGATACCAGGTGATTCGAGTGAAGAGTGATGTTACAAAAGTACTGATCAAACCTACTTAGCAGAATTATGGTGAGAATGAGGGAAAGTTTGTGGAAAATACCCAGCAAGGAGCGTGATAACTAACAGATCCTCACTAAATGACGAAACTATTACTAACGATAAGAGTATACTAACGTTTAATAATTTACTAATATACTAATAATTCCCTAATATAAAATGGAATGAAAATTGAATTGTCTGGTGTTATGGAGGATTCAGATATCATAACATGAGCTTCCTTCAAGGAGCATGTCTAATTAGTCATAACAGAGGAAAACAAATGTAATATAAATGAAGAGAAATGAAAGGGCTGTGCTTTAGAAGATCATAGTTCTGAACCTGACTTCATCATTTACAGTTTTTTCTGACATTGACCAAATCCACTGAAATTCTCTAGTTCTTGGTTTTTTCTCCTATAAAGTAGAAATAAGAATACCATTTCCCTGCCTGCCTTTCAGGGTTGTACTAAAGTTGAAATGAAACACAAGCATGAAAGAATTTTGCCAGGGTGAAGTCGGGTTGTTATCCATTAGTACAAAAATAAAATATGCCCATCACAAATTTTCCACTCCTGAACCCACGCTCAAGGGTGGCCACCCTTGAAGGACAAAACTGCATATTACGGCCATTACAAAATAATGTTCAGCTTATTCCATTTTATAGGATTTGAGGTTGGAGTTTTAATGGAAGGAATGAGGAGAGAGATAAAGGGGGCATCTGGCTCTGCCTGCTCAAGCAGTGGTCATGGTAAGGTACCTAAGCTGAGGGTACCTACGGCTTGGAAAATGCTGAGGAAGGCATGGGAGGGGCCGCCAGCATGAGCCGCAGGAGAAGGAATTCATAGCAGACCTGGGGCTTTCTCAGCTCCAGAGCTTTTGGGAAAGAACAGTTAAGGGAGTCCTGAGGATTCCAGTTTGCCAGGCAGGTCTACTGGGGCAGGAGCCTGAGACTGGAGGGTACTTTGGGGTCTGAGGAATAAGGAGGCAGCATTTGCTGGAACCCATTTCTCAAGAACCCGACTCAAGGAGACGCGATGGAGTTTAGCAGAACACAATGGAAATGCCAAGAGAGTTCAGGTGGAGGGGGAGATGGATACAAACAACACAGTCAAGGAAGGCTGAAAAGAAAAGGCGGGCACCAGGCTGGACTTGGAAATACACACAGGATTTGCACAAGCAGGGAGAGATTAGCAGAGGGGAGAAGTTTATTTTCTAATGGTATTATTTTAAAAGGATACACGTTAATTTCATGTATCACTTCCGTCAGAAATAATCCGAACCTGGAAACATCACTCATAGGACAGCACCCTCACTCAGCAAGATTTAGATTATTTCTAGAAACCTTGGGTCCATAAGCATTTCATGAGGCAAACAGATTTCAAGCACTGAACCCACATAGCTATGACAAAGTGGCAGACCCACATGGGATAACGAATAAAAAGCCAGTATTTTTTTTTTAACAAAATGCCATGTTTGAAGCCTCATTTCTCCCAGGCAACAAAGGAACAAATATATAATAAAGTTACACTGCTGTAGTAGTTTGTTTACATTCATCGTCCATCCACACTCAACTATGCTCCCTCTTCCCAAAAAGCAGGGGCCAGGCCCTCTTCCTATTAATATTCTTAGCAACTCGCACAGTATCCAGGCCACAGAGGGCACTTAATAAATGTTGGTTAGGTAAATAAATAATTTTACCAAGACTCACAATAAGATAACATATATAAGCTGTTATTTACTTTTTCATTGGTGAAATAAAGAGTAAGTAAGGCAGACTTTATATGTCATGAAGATATGGATATGCACTCCTCAGGAGTACACAGCTAGGTGCCAGAGAATCTGTGAATCCACATTCGAATACGATGCGTCTTCCTGGAAAGCCTATTTTCCTTGAGGACTTACATATTTATTTTAATATATTAAATTAAGCATGGATAAGTTTGTGTCCATGTTAAAGATAAGGCAGAAAGCTTCTAATAAATTTCAGGTTTCCAGTGGAGGTACTTCAGTCAGTCCACCAGCATCTCTAGGGGCTCAAATTTACTCTCTTTCACCTACAGGGATGTTTTGGTATGCAGTATTCAGAAGTATACTGTTCACCTATACTACCCATATCCCTAATTTTCTAATAGAGTCAATGCCCTTTATTTCACCTCTATTCATTCAGAACTTGAAATTACTTAAGTTACAGCTGGACAGCAGTTTAATTTTCTATTGCTCACACAGAATAGGGTTTAAGAAAGTAATACATTTAAAAAATAATAAAAGGAATACTTATTTTTTAAAAAACATTGCAGTCAAGTGCCACTCACATCCGATCACTGGCTAATTACAATCAGACGTCTCTACTAAAGCCGGCACTCCACAACCTGTGTTAACACTGCCATTCTTGTACCTCACAGATATCTAAACTTAAAAGGGATTAAGACTCTTTACAAATTATTATTGTCTTACTTTTCACCAATATAAAAATGCCCCCTCCTCCTCCCAATTCTTTGGATTAGTGAGGTTGTTCTCTCAGGCAAATAGGATGATTCTAGTTCTCAAATAGAAAGATGGTCACACAGGTGTTTATTAAATGAGCTAAACATTTTTGTTCTGTGCACTTTTCAGTATATATTTCACAATTAAAAGGCTTAAAATAACTTAATCAAGAAGAATGCAGATTCAATTTTGAAGAATAAGCAGTCATCCAACAATTAAAATACCAGTTCCCTGTCCGAGGAGTGCTTCAGAGATCAGTAAACTAAGGCTTACTTAAAACCCAGGAGATATGGGAACGTGTGTATATGTGTAGCTGATTCACTTTGTTATAAAGCAGAAACTAGCACACCATTGTGAAGCAATTATACTTCAATAAAGATGTTTAAAAAAAAAAAAAAAAACCCAGTAGGTAAGCATCCTTTGTTATGTGCAGAAATTCTCACCCTGATACAGAATTCCACTCAGTAGGTGACCATACCATACAGCACAATGCTAAGCATATAATATTTGTAGACAAAGTATCCACTTCATGGACATACTGTTTGCCAGTGAACGTGTACCTAAAACGAGCCTGTGGTAACATCCCCAAAACCTGATATCAGCTCTCTCTCACATCTCCCACACTTGCTCCAAATCTTTCTAGGGATAGTTCTTTCAAACAGCCTTCTCATGTGCCCTTCTCAGCCACTATATTCAAATGCTTATTTGAGACAAGAGTCTTGGGGAATACGTGGCTGAAGATATTTTTAGAAAGAAGTAGAATTTTGTGCAGTTGATTATTAAGTCAAACAATGAATTTAAAATGAAAACAACTGAAAAATCTACATGTCATTAAACTTTCCCTCTTGAGTAGAACCATCTGACTTGTACCAAAGCCACTGTAGTACTAGGAGATTCTAACCACTAAGAATGAGGCATGTGAAGTTCTAGCTAGAACTGGCAAGAAGACACTAATTCTTGTACTAGTTGCATCTTATAGGTGCAAGTGGAATAATTTTAAGTTCTCCACAGGCAAAATGTACAGTTAACGTGGCTTAGTAGTTCAGAACTTGGACTCCAGGAGAACCAAAGCAATGACTGTACAATCATTATTAATCAATAATGACGGCAGAGGACTGGGGGATGGGGCAGACCATTCCAACGTAGAGAAAGGGCTCCTACCAGCGAACGACATGGGTATTTAATATGTTTACTTACTTTAACCCTCTCCAGGAATAATATAACATAAATAAATTGCCTGTGTGCATTTTTGTGATTTCTATATGCCCTAAAGTACTCAGTGGAAATACTGGCCAGGGGAGGAGCTGGCAAACCTGCCCTGAGCCTCCATCTCTTAGTACCATCTCATCCCTCCTGACCACAAGGCCAGGTCTTCATTTCCTCCTCACAGGGTGGCTGCTTGGCTTGCTGGAGAAGCCCAGCAGATCTCACTCATGCAAACAACCACTGCTGAAAGGTCTGGCTCAGCACCTCATCTTTATAACAGAGGACTTGCCATTGACACATATTATTAACTAGAGATACTCTCCTCCTGAAAAGGTTGGGGCTCTAAGAAGTAATATGAAACACACTTAAGAATGTAATTTACATATATTTAGAATTAGGTATAAAAAGGAGGAAGGAGTAGTGGCACTGCACAAATCATTTCAGTTCCAATTTCAGGCCAGGCTACTTGCTACCCATGTGAGTTTCAGCGTGCTATTTTATTTTGTTGAGTTTCCTAAATTTCTTGGGAAGAAAGTGTGTCTACCGCAGAAGACACTCCTTCCCCTACCACTTCTGCACACACACACACACACACACCCTCACACACACACCACCCCCTTGCTCTGCTTTAACCAGCTTCAATTAGTCTGTTCACAAGCATCTTCCTCACCAGCTGGTTTCCACCCTCAAATCAGATTAAGCATCATGTCCGCCAAGCCCTCCCTAAAACCCACTTCCTTTCCCCAGAAGAGCTTAGTTGCTCCTCCTCTCTGTTCTCACAGTATTTGTTCTAGAAAGTGACTACAGCACCTGCCATGTACTGTAATTATGTGCTCAAGCGTCTGACTCCCCCTTCTAAACTGTGAGTGAGCTACTTGAAACAGTTCTGAGTCATATTGGTATCTCTAATTTCTAACGGTGTCAAAACTCACAGGAGCTCCTCAGTAAGTGTTGAATGAATGAATGAATGAATGATAGTTTTCACTTCTTGAGCATTTACTATGTGCTAAAAGCACTTACACGTATTATCTGTAATCCTGGCAAGAATTCTACAAGGTGGACCTGAGTATTTCAGTTTTACAGGTGAGAAAACTGAAGCCCAAACACAGCAAACAAGTGACTAAAGTCAGGACTGGACTGACCTACAACCTGCCTACAAAGAATCTAGCAGAACACCTAGCACTTTTTAGGGCCTCGGAAAGTGGCATCCTCCTTCCTTTTGCTCAAACAACAAAGAGGATGTGACTGCAGTCATGGAAGGCAGTATCAGAAACTAAATTCACTCTTGTTGGTCAACGCTGTAACTTAGGAAATTTGAAACAAACAGCTCACTTCAACAAATTCTGCATCAACACTCATGAACAATTTTTTCAATGGCACGTTGGAAAAAATCATTCTCCAAATATTTCCCGAGTGCCTGCTCTACGCCAGCTCTGTACTGTGCACTGGGAGAGCCACGAATGAAAAGTCACGATCCCAGTCTTCCAGGAGCAGACACCGGGAGGTGCCGCATTTGTACAGCGCCAGCAATGGGTACTTCTGAGTGTCTCCGAGCACATACTCTTAATGGGCAGATGTTGCATGCCCATTAAGTCTGTCATTAGGGGACCTGTGAATCATTTAATGGAACACTGAGCAGCCTGCTCTGTGCCACGTATGTGGCCGCAGAAGATTCTTTTACAAAGATAATGTTCATGCTACAATTGAAGAGCAGCCCACATGGGGACTCCTACCTCCCGGGGTACTGAAATGAGTCCTTAGAGAGCGGCTCAGGGTTTCCAATGAAACAGCAATATGACTGCCATCCAGCAAAGCGGTGAGCATCAGGACATCAAAGTCATCCATCACTGAGACTTTATCACACATGTCCCGCCAACCCCTCCCTGGAGGAACCTCTTGTTTCCACCAACCCATTATGTCCATCTTGAGACTGGCAACCTGGTGCACCTCTGCTCACAACCCCGAAAGGCACCATTCACTTGGCGTCCTACGTGAACGGCACCCCAGCACAACACAACATAACAGGAATACATCGTGAATGGTGTGCAACAGAAGTGGTCCTCACTACCAAGGGAATTAAGGTTTCCATGCACCTTCCGTGGCCAAGCCATGACTGGCAAATCCAACTTTCAGGCAACATGTGAGAAGTTCACTGTCCCCTCCTGGCACTGACTGACCAAGGTCAAGCAAAGCCTGATGATCAAGGTGCCTCTCTTCCTGCCCCAAAGTGCACACAATCAGCCACATATAAGAGTAATTATTCTCAGCACTTTAATTAAAACGCCACCCAACTGAATATACTCTTGTCAGATCCCCACTCGGTGTTAACTCCATGTTAATAGTTGCCACACCGTCTTTGAAAGCAACACGAATAGGATTGAAAGTGGATAATAAATAATAATGGAGCAAGATCGCAGCCTCATTTTATGTCTTTTGTCACCGTAACCACATCTGATCTCTTTTCTAGGCCTTCAGTTCTCACCATCATTCCCTCGTGGGCTGAGCAATTATGGTTCACACACCCCTCTGAACAGCCCCTATTTCACAGGGTCTCCCACATAGCCACTCAATTAATAAAACTAAATGACTTGGTTAGGTTCGCAGAAGCCGCCAACAAACTGCCACACTGCACTTGGTCTCTGCTTCCAACGAAGCACTTGATGCTGGGTGATGTTGGTGACTCCAGCATCTTTCAAGTGAAAGTCCAAGACCATCAACCTGCTTCCCTGACTAGCTGAGTAGATGCATGTTAACCTAACACCTGCCCTTCATGAGATGAATATGCTAGTTTGTAGCTGTTGCGTGGGGTTCAGAATATGCCTCCCCAAAATATGCCACTTTGACATAAGGATTATTTTGAGCTGAAGACTACTGAAGAAGCAGGCACACACACACACACACACACACACACACACACACACACACACACACTCTGCCCTCTCCACTCTACCAGGAAGGGCAGTGTGATTCTTATTAATCCCCGGAAACAACTCTAGATTCTTTTGGCCCAGAGATGGCACCAGAGGAATCTAAATAACAAATCTAACTAACAGACCCTTGACTTCCATTGGCTTGCCCTGTATATTTACCTTCCCAGAGTCTGCAGCTCTTGGAGGCCTAAAACCCATTTTCTTTGCCGTTTCTCTTCTCTACAAATGTACTGCTTTTTTGTTAATAAGCTATATAAACCCAAGTTATAACCACCCCTTTGAGTTACTCATCATTGGGTTCTCCCGAATGTATGCATGATGTACATGTTTTTTAAAAAATATATGTTTTTTTCTTGTTAATCTCTCTTGTCAATCTAATCTGTAGGGCCCCACCAAAAGACCTAAGATGGGTAGGGGAAACAAATTCTTTTTCCTCCTCTACCCTGTAATCTATCAAACAGATCTTAACCTGTGCCCATTACAGCCTGTGAACCTCCTGGAACCAGAGTCCATGTTTTGTGCACGTGCATTTTTGAAGGAAGAAAATCCAAACATTTGATCATTTGAAAGGGCTCTAATATCCAGAATCTTGGTTGACCCTTCAATAATCCTTCAACACGAGCTGGCCTCGTGGTACACTCACCCGCATCTCATAAGAGAAGAACAAACTCTGAGCTGCCTACGCGCCTGAGTCACCTGAGAAGAGGTTGGGGGCCTTCCTGCTCCTTAGCCACAACTTTCCACAGGATGCAACCACAATCTCTAAGACTCATCTCGCACAGATCACCTTGGCTGGCATGACTCACTCTCATCTAGACTCCAAGGCCTAAGGACAGAAACTATTTTTATCTTTTTTATCTGTCTTGTATTATCTGTGTGTATTAGGGGGTGGGGTGTTTGTATATAACAATAACATGATCAGTCAACTGAAAGAAAGCATCTTCCATTTCATAAATATCTATTTCTGTTTTCTGTTGCAAGATGCTTGTAAGACAACTTTTTGATGTCTGTATATAAGGCCATAAGATGTGGGGCGACAAGACTTTGACAAACTTATAGCAGACACAAAGAAAAATCTGCTCGATGACTGAGAGAAAAGAACTTCAAGATCCAAAAGTTCCCAACACTTTATAACTGCTGAAGATAGCTGACTAAAATTCTAACAAAGTAACAGCTCAAAATGTCCCTTCAAGTCTGCACAAAATCAACTAATTCATTCCAAAAAATGGTAAGCAACTACCCAGGGTAGTTGTGCTTGGTCTTACAGAAAACACAAAGATCAATCGGGTGTGCCTCCTGCCCTCAGTGAGCTTAGGGACTACAGAGGGAGAGGAAACTGAGACACAAGAACAGACATACCTGCAGACCATCTCCCTCCTTAACAGCTTCCCACATGCCTCTTTTATTTTAGAGTAAGGTTTTTTTTTTAATTTTTATTTTATATTGGAGTATAGTTGATTTACAATGTTGTGTTAGCTTCAGGTGTATAGCAAAGTGATTCAGTTATACATATACATATATCTATTCTTTTTCAGATTCTTTTCCCATACAGGTTTTTACAGAATATTAAGTAGAGTTCCCTGTGCTATACAATATGTCTTTATTGATTATCTATTTTATATATAGTAGTGTGTGTATGTTAATCCCAAACTCCTAATTTATCCCTCCTCACACACCTTTCCCCTTTGGTAACCATAAGTTTGTTTTCTATGTCTGTGAGTCTGTTTCTGTTTTGTAATTTTTTTAGATTCCACATATCATGTAAGTGATATCATATGATATTTGTCTTTCTCTGTCTGACTTACTTCACTTAGTATGATAATCTCTAGGTCTATCCATGTTGCTGCAAATGGCATTATTTCATTCTTTTTTATGGCTGAGTAATATTCCATTCTGTGTGTGTGTGTGTGTGTGTGTGTGTGTGTGTGTGTGTGTGTGTGTACACCACACATCACATCTTCTTATCCATTCATCTGTCAGTGGACATTTACATTGCAGCACTATTTACAATAGCCAAGACATGGAAGCAACCTAAATGTCTAGATGCCTCTTGATTATCAATTCTAAAGCCTCAGAGACTATACACACCTCAATAAACAATATCTTGGCCAATGCATACATACAAAAATTTTTTTACTGCAAAACTCAAAAGAATATTTTAAACAAAATACGATCTTAGATAAGTATTAACTTATACTTCAAACTCAACTGGTGAAACATCAGAGTGACGTGTAGAAGATTTTGGAAAGTGTCAAACTCAGTCAGCACAAAGAGTGGTCTGGGATGGCTGCTGACTGCATATCTATGCACAAAACAGTCCTTAGTGAGGTTTAAGCATTTTATATCCTAACAAAGGAGCTTACTTACAGATATTTCTACTGTGTTTTATTTACACTTTAGGAAATTGGTTGGGGCTTTGGAATTAACATGTAACATATTATCATTTTTCTCATTTTTTTAAAGAAAGGGAAATCTGCCCCAGGTAGTTTTTCAACAGAATGTCTGGTTTCCAGGAAAAATTAATGCCTGTATCCATCATGCAAGGCAGAAACTAATTAAGGAGCACACAAAAAAGTACAAACGAAGTCATGGCAGTTCAGAGCAAGGAGAAATTCCTTCCAATAGGCAAGAAGCAAGGAATATTTCGTTTAGGGGCCTGAGTTTGGGCCCAGATGTTGAAAGGCAGCATTTGGACAAAGGCCAATGGTAGGAGTCACCCAGCAGGACTAAAAATTGGGCAGGAAGGTTCAGGGCAGGGGTAGATGAAGGACACATGAAGGGACCTGGTGGAGAGCTGGACATTTAAAGCAAGTTCTAGTCACAATATCCAAACGGGTGGCTGTGAGCAAAGGGAGGAGAGGGCTGGTGTAGGCAAGACCAGATGAAAAGTAGTGACAGAAACACCCACAGAAGGTCCACAGGGCTCCACCTAAGGGAAAGGCATATTGACATATTAACATGTGGCATTTTCAGTATATGAAAAGAGCACATCCTTGATCTGCCCAAAGACAGTCAGCAATTATTCTAACTCCTTGTTAAGAAAATACAGTTGTCTTATACAAGGATCTTTTAAAAGCATTCTTCAGTCTCCTCTAAGAGAGGAAACTTTCAACCCTTTCACTGGGCACAAGAATAGCCATCCGAGTCTGTCCCAAAGAAAGAGTTTCCACAACCTTTCTGTCCTCTTTTCCAATAAGCAGTGTCCTTGCCGCTTCTACATGGTGCGGCATGCCCATATAAGTCACATTTCTAGGAACGATCGTAAAAGGGCCCCCTTATCAGTATATCTAAAGGCGGACAGCATTTCCACCACCTCCCTCACCCCTTCTCTCCAGGCTCAGTGTGCTTTCTCGGGTTGCACAAGTACAAACACATGGAGAATGTGAAGAATGTATCCAAGTTTGGCAGCCTCGCCGCATTCTGCCTGGAGAAGTGCCCCCAAATGGTGTGAACCGAGCCGAAACAGCAACAGAAGCAAAATGCAATCTCGAGGTCAGTGCAGACCCAGCTGCCCTTGTCTCTTAGACATTCCTGGCTGGAATCCCACTGAGCAAATGTGGGGGAAGAGCAGACACGACCGACCCGAGGATCAGGAAACACCCAGCTGCAGCAAGAGAGAACAATCATCGAAAAACATAAGCTAAGCATACAAACAGCAATTTCCCTCCAGGAGTGCCCCGAAGGGCAGACCTGTAAATTATCCTTGGGTATTTCTTTTTAATCACGCCAGGACCTTATCACTGATTTTTAAACACGGCCTCTTGAACCATATGATGGTCCCCTAGGGAGACAGTTGTAGGTCCACAAACACAGCTTCACTATTTGACCTGAAATCTAAATGGAATAATGTCACCCCCCCCCAAGAGCACTTCCTCATTCAGCCAATTCTGAAATCTCTTTTCCAAAATATGCTATCAAGAGTGACTGTTACACCCACAATAGGACAAGTGTTCAAGGAAAAGAATCAGTCATTTCTTTAATAATTTTAATGTGTCAACTCATGTGCCAAATGTACTGTTCATTTCTCAGGTATTTTCTTTTATTCCAAGTCTACACAGGACACTGATGGAAAAAAAATCTTTCAGCCATTCTTTGACAAATATATATTAAGTACTTAAGACTGCCTTTCATCAATTCTAAAATACACTTTTTTGTTTTCACATTTGATCATCTCTGGAACTGAAATACAGCTGAAAATTAAAATACTGGTTTTCTTCTTTTAGGACATAAAATAGCATCTGACAATCAATTATATGCACCACACAGAACTGTTTAATACTTCTCAAGAGTAAAACCATCTTTCCCCTTGAATTTGTCCTTTCTCCCCAATGCATCCTTGGACACTGCCATCAGAGCAATCTCTCTGGTCATGTGACCCTTCCCCTAATTTAAATGAGCCGATGAATTCCCTTTACCTGTGGGTAAGGAAGGAGTAAGAGGCCCATGACATGTCCCAGACCTACTTTCTCAGCATCATTTCCTCTTGCCTCCTGCCAAATTATGAGCATTTTCCTCAATGTACCAAATTTCTCTCAATTCCATATACCTTTCAGGATTCAGCTCAAGTATCGACTACCTAAAATCTCTTTCTCTGATAACTCCCCTTCCCCAGGGCTGAAATAAATGTCCATCTTCTGATGTCCCACAACCTCCTTGCTTTATTATAGCATTATCATACCATAATTTGGAGTTCTTTCTCTATATCCTCCAATAGACCATGATTTCTGTGAAGGCAAAGGCTGCATCTTGCATGTTTCTGATACAAAGCCCTTGGGACGCTTCCCAGGATGGAGTTGAGATCAAAACAAAATTATTGAAAGGATGGATGAACAAACCTCATGACATTCTCTTCCTCAGTTCACAGGGTGAATCACAAGTTCACAAAGTTCATGATTTTCTAGGTCATCAGTAATCAGATAGGATTTCACGTCTTCTTGGTTACTCCTAAAGTCTCAGGTCCCCCTTGTCCGAAAAATGAAAATTTTAGACTGCTGATCTCTAAGTTCTCTTACAATCTACAATTCTGTTATTTACTCTCCAGTGAAAGCTACCTGCTCTTCTGATACCTGGCCCTGATCCAATACTACTTTCCAGTGTGAAAATGGATTCTGAGATTAGCGAAAGAGGCTTGTGCTCAAAACTTTCAAGGCTGTGTGTTGGGGGGAGAGGGCATGTCTAAAAGTCCAGGGGAAATGTGTCATTTGAAAATGCATATTCAGTATAATTTTATATCTAGAAAACAAATACTCTCTTCTTTTCACTGAACTAAAGAATATAAGATTTGACAAAGGGATCTTGGCAGATGGAGAAAGAAAAAAGATAGTGATTCTCAATGGAAGAGAGGGCATGATATTTTCATAAAGTGGAGCATGGGTTTTAGAAGCTCACAGAGCGCTGGTATAGTAAAAGCTAACATGGCATGGTCGTTAAGAGTACAGACTCTGGTATTACTTTGGGTTAAAATTCCAAATCTTTCTCCTACTTAACTAGCTCTGTGATTCTGAACACTTCACTTAATCTCTCCCAGCCTTAGTTTTGACATCAGTAAAATAGGGATTTGCATACACATCTCATAGGGTCATGCTAGGAATTAAATTAAAGATTGCATATAAAGCTCCTCTAATAGTGCTTGGCATTTAACAGGCCCCTAATAAATGGTCTCTATTATTACAACTAGCATTACTAATATCTCTTTCTCCAATCACAGAGATCTCATTACATGCTCCATTACAGTGCATAGGACACTGGAGATGCACCAGCTACTCAAGAAACTGGAAAATGGTGATGGTGATGATGACAATGATGATGATGGCAGTCGAATGAAGCAATAAGTATCCATGGGGGCTTCCCTGGTGGCGCAGTGGTTGGGAATCTGCCTGCTAATGCAGGGGACACGGGTTCGCGCCCTGGTCTGGGAGGATCCCACATGCCGCGGAGCAACTGGGCCCGTGAGCCACAATTACTGAGCCTGCGCGTCTGGAGCCTGTGCTCCGCAACAAGAGAGGCCGCGATAGTGAGAGGCCCGCGCACCGCGATGAAGAGTGGCCCCCGCTTGCCGCAGCTAGAGAAAGCCCTCGCACAGAAACGAAGACCCAACACAGCCATAAATAAATTAATTAATTAATTTAAAAAAAAAAAAAGTATCCATGGAATGACGTTTGATTTTTTAAAATTATATATTGAAAAGAGATCTTTTCTATGAGTTACCAGCTTTTTTGCATCAGAGATTTTTTTTTATTTATGAAATATAATAGATGCCAGGAGTGCTTATGATACTTGTGTACAGTTTAAATAAAAATTATGATAAATTGAACACAGTGAACATCGATGTAGCCACTAGCCAGCTAAGGAAACAGAACACTACCGCTCTTTGAAATCACCCTCCTTGAGGTATGCTCCTCCCACTGCCCATGGTAACTGCTACCTTGAATTTTATGTCTCTTATCATTTCTTACCTTTTTCAAAAAACAGTTTTCTTCAGATATAATTCACAAACCATACAATCACTCGTTTGAAGTGTATAATTCAGGGGTTTTCGGTATATTCACAGATGTGTGCAACCGTCACTACAGTCATTTTTAGAACATTTTCATCACCTCAAAAAGAAACCCCATGCCCTTTGGCTATCACCCCCATCCCCTCATCCTCTCCACCCTCAGCCCTAAGCAACCACTCATCTACTTCCTGCTTCTGTAGATTTTCCTGTCATTTTATATGAATAAAATCATCCACTGTGTGATCTCTTGTGACTGGCTATTTTCACTTAGCATAATATTTTCAAGGTTCATCCACGTAGCAGCTTGTATCCGTGCTTCATTCCTTTTTATGGCCAAATAATATTCCATTGTATGAAGATGCCAAATCTTGTTTATCCATTTGTCAGCTTCTGGACATTTGGGTTGCTTCCACCTTTTGGCTATTAAGGATAACTCCACTATGGTCATTCACATACAACTTTTTATGTGGACATATGTTTTCATTTATCTTGGGAATATAATAGCTAGAAGTGGAATTGCTCAGTCATAGGGTAACTCTATTTATCTTTTGAGGAACTGGGTTCACCAGCTTTTATACTGATTCCCAGGAGACAAAAAGATAAAAGTACTTTAATGACTTATGGTGCTAAACCAACCTATTCAGCCAAAGGTAGATGCTCAATGGCAGTGGCAAGTTTTATCAACCTTATAAGTAGCTACAAATCAATTATTCACATACGTGTAGACACCGCCTTCTAAGAACTGAAATTCTCTAGCTGTTAAAGACAGCCAGTATCAAGAAGACAACTGAACTTAACAGAATCAAGGCGTCCCCACTTCCTAGCCATTCTTGGTTCACTCCTTGGACTCCCAAAACATCCTTTTTTTTTTTTTAAATTAGTTAATTAATTAATTTACGGCTGTGTTGGGTCCTCGTTTCTGTGAGAGGGCTTTCTCTAGTTGCGGCAAGCGGGGGCCAGTCTTCATCGCGGTGCGCGGGCCTCTCACTATCGCGGCCTCTCTTGTTGCGGAGCACAGGCTCCAGACGCACAGGCTCAGTAATTGTGGCTCACGGGCCCAGTTGCTCCGCGGCATGTGGGATCTTCCCAGACCAGGGCTCGAACCCATGTTCCCTGCACTGGCAGGCAGATTCTCAACCACTGCGCCACCAGGGAAGCCCCCCAAAACATCCTTTTAAAAGCATTTTTCTTTTAGACCCGGTCCACAATTTTTGTAATTTTAATAATGAGACCACTAAAGGTGGAATATAAAAGTGGACCAATATTGAAGACCTACAGAAATCTCAACCCATTAGGCATAGTCTATTTTTTCAAACTTATTTTCCAGCAAGTATGTTTATAAAAATTAAGATAAATCTACTTCCCACCAAGAGTCTATATTGCCAGGAATATGCTGACATTGTATGATGTCATCATATGATGACCAGAAAGTGGGCAGGGGGTGGCAGGAGAGAGATTAAAGTGCAGAAGCTTCATCTCAGAGTCCCTGAAATGTGGCATCTGGAAAATCTATTCACACCCTCAACAATCAGTGTGGGTCTGATGTGTCAGTCTCTAAAGCCTTCACTACAAGAGTGCTAAGGGCACCTGTCTCTGGTTCTCCTACTGAATGCCTGCCTTGTTTTCCACGGTCTACTGCACGCCTCTTCTGTGAGTCGTGGCCAGATTGATGGACACAGAGAGGTGACAGACCAAGGAGTACATTACTTACCTCTATGTTATCTATGTTGAGGGGGTTAAGAAGTTAGCCAATACAGAAGGGCCTCTGAATTTTAATGTGGTATTTCTGAGTGTCTCAGACTCACGTCGTACCGCTGCTCAGAATGATGTGGGGTCGGTCCCACAAAGCAAGGATTCTAAATATCCCATGGCAAGTGCCATGAAAATATGCTGACTGCTCAGCTACTCATGGGAATTCCATACTCCCCTAATCTTGAAGTGCAATTAGTTAAGAACAGGAGGAAAAAAATGAAATCCCTCCATGCAGTAACAATTAAACTTGCAAAATGACAACTTACAAAAAATTATATTTACTTTTAAAAACAGAGATATCACTGTCATATATTTATACCTCAAAGAAAATACATATACCAAGACTTATATAATTTCCTAAAATCCAAATTCATTCAGATGATGCACGTACACCAGACACTAGTATGTAGAGTTTATCAAACTATTTAATGAAACTATTTCTATTACATGACATAACACATTTTTTTTCTTTTCTGCTTAGTTCTATGGTCTAGATTCACAATATCTACAAAACAAAAATATAGTAAAGCAAAGGGCTATCTAATATCCCTTTAGGAATCTTAACATTGTTTTTTCTTAACCTCACTACTAAGGAATTCTTAGACCTCAGATACGAAGTGCGATGTAATGAATAGGAAATGCTGGAAAAAGAAAATACAGCAGTGATATGTGGAGCTTTAATATATGTTGGCCAAAACACAATTTTCCCATTTACTGATTCTTTTCACACCAGTCACAGTAAATAGCACAGAACTTTTGGAGATACCAAAATAACTGATGTTTTACTATTAGCACTTTTCAAATCATTCCTCCTTAGACTGTCACCTTTTGCCAGCTCAAAACAGACTTCACAACTGCAAGTTTCCACCGTGTAGTTCCAACATTGCAATATTTTCCCCAAAGATGTGTGAAACAGGCCAGCGTACAGAGCTAATAGCATCAGATTGTTATTTGGGGGAAAGAATGCATATTGTGGAATTGCTAAGATAGCAAAAAAGGATGCCAGCTGTTAAGCCACTTGAGGACCCATATCTTCTACCTCCACAGTGGCCTGTAATAAACGGACATCCCGAAATAGCTGACAAAGGAATCCAAACTCCTCCTTGCACGGCCCACACAGCCCTTCACAATCTGTTCCCAGCCCAACTTTCTAGCGTATCCCCCACTATCCTTGTACCATGTGCCCAAATCATGTTACTTAAGCTTTTTCACATAGTGCATTGAGGTAAATGGGTGAAACTGCTCCGGGCCTAGGGGCTCAGCCCTGAGACTGACAGGATCACTGTCTATGGAGACCTGTCGCCTCGTGTGGCACAAAGGTTGGGAAGTTCTGCTTAGATGCCACCTATGGGAATGTACGCATGGTTCCCTTGCCTTGTCATGTCACCAACACAATTCCATGGTTTTGCACATGCCCTTCCCTCCCCTTGGAGCATCTTCCTTCTCTGCAAAAAGAAACATTTCTTGTTCTTCAAGATTCAGCTCAGACATCACTTTTGCACTCCAGGCCCTTGCTGGCTTTCTTGGCCCTGTTAGTCCCCCCAAATCAGAGACTTTTCTGTGTTCCCATGACGAGTCTTACCCACAATAAGCCTCTGCCCTGTCTGTCCCTGCACAGCGAGTAAGCCCCTTGAGGGCTTAGTTACTTTTGTATCCCTGGAGGTAAGCACATTGGCTGACAAACAGTAGATGCTCCATTGCTCTTCTTTGAAATAGCTGAGAACTCACCCAGAGCATGCAAAGAACAGAGAAAATTCAGACCCAGTCTCTAGCAAATAGGAATTTATTCTGAAGCATATGTATTCAATTTCACCTGTGACAAAGCTTACCATTCATGGATTCCTGAAGAAATTCCCATTTATGGATTCCTGAAAAAATTCTTTATTTTGAAATCCAGCATGCAGTCTAGAAGCCCTCAAGCAAATGTGAACAAATTTAAGCAGCAGGCAAATGCCCTCGGCCCCTGAGCCTCCCTCCCTCTTGGAGGCTGGTTTAGCTGGAGGTCAATCAATCGTAAGAATGCTGGTCCTACCCTGAAACCCAGCAGCATTCAGCATCTAGAAAGGTATCCTAAAGAAATAACCAGCAATGCACGAGCAATTATGTTCAAGATTATTAAGTGTAGCATTATTTATAAGAGCACAAATTGGAAACAGCCTAAATGTTCAACAGCAGGGGATTACTTAAATAAATTACAAATATCTCAATGCTACAATACTAGGCAGCCATGAAAAGAATCATGTTGATAAGAATTTTTCATGACATAATAAAGATCATTACCAAAAAACAGAATAAACAACACTCTATAGAGTTTGATCCAAATTTAATTGATAAAAACATGTATATGAGTATTTGCATAAATAAGAATAATGGAAGGAAATATACCAAAATGTTTAGAGGTGTCTATATCTGAGCGATGAAATAATGGGTGATAATAAAATTTATTTTATTCTCCATCATTTTTTCAATATTTTTTTGTTTTCTACATGAAGCATGCTTTACTCTTGTATGGAGGGGAGAGGGAAGGAACAACAACAACAAAAAATCAAAGCATAAGGAAGTCAAGAGTGCTGATTGATGGGTTGTCCTGCTCTGGGCTACACGTAACTGCGCAATAGGTTTCTGTGAAGCAGGTCCACTGTCGGGGTCCCAGAACACATATACACACAAGGGTGCCCTAGATGTGACTTAGCTTCCAGTAAATTTACCAGACTCAAAAATGATCTAGGGATTGACTGGTTTTCTTGAATTGTAGAAACCAACCTCTGTACCCACAATTCTCTTGTCATCCTAGGATTAAACCAAAAACCTAAAAGTTTAAGTTTTCTGAATTTGACTTAGAGGGGTTTTAAGAAATAATGCCAAATTCATCCCCTGAGGTCCTCATTTTCCTCACAAAAAAATGCTAGATCCAGACCCCTGCCAGAAAGACCTTTCCTACCCAACAATGCTCTTCCACTATCCCATTCTGTAAATAAAGTAAAATTCTATTTTATTCTTAATCTTTCTGAAAAAATTATTTCTTTTAGAAACACTAAAAATGAGAAAGAGATTGAGCAAGAGAATTAGGAGAACTAGGAGTGGATGGTGTCACAAAAGGCAAAGGAAGAGAGTCTTCTGATCATCACATGCCCCAAGGAAGCCGCTATGGGACAGATCTCAAAAGTGCCCTCTGGATCTGGCTTCTAGTGAGCACTGATGTTCTTTATCAGAATGATTTAGGTTGGACTGAAGTCAGAACCACACAGGGTAAAAAATATAAACTATTCTTTAAGGGCTTATCTGAGAATGGCAGGAGAGACACAGGCCAGTCATCAAAGCGTAAAGAGAAGAATCCAATCTGTGTTTGAAGTTACAGTGAGGGATATAAGGAAAAGGGGGGGGGGTCAACAAAAATTCAAGACAGAAGGGAATAAGAGCGGGGCAGGTTTAGTTCTAGAAGAACAGAAGGAGGGGTTAGGAACAAAAACCTGGGTGAGGACCACTGTCAAACAAAAGAGTCACTCCATCATGGGGAGCCCGGCCCACTGATTCTTACCCAGGGAGCACATCACAATCTCCTAAGAAGATATTACAACCACCACACGTAAGAGTGCTGGTCCCACCCTGAAACCCAGCAGCATTCAGCATCTAGAAAGGTATCCTAAAGAAATAATCAGCCATGCACGAGCAATTATGTTCAAGGTTATTAAGTGTAGCATTATTTATAAGAGCACAAATTGGAAACAGCCTAAATGTTCAACAACAGGGGATGACTTAAATAAATTATGAACATCTCAATGCTAGAATACTAGGCAGCCATGAAAAGAATCATGTTGATAAGAATAACAACCACCTGAACCCCACGAGATCTGTTAAACCATCATCTTCGGGGACACGGGCCAGGCTGAGTTTGTTTGTTTTTTTAAGTTCCCAATTGATTCAGGTGCACCGTGCTGGTTAAGAATCACTAGTTAGAAAGGAGGGGATGCTGAGTACAGAAGAAAACACATTCATAGACATAAGGGCAGGAAACTGAAGGAGGAAAGAGTTCAAAGTTCTCTTAATTAGGGGATAAGGTCATGCCGAGAGAGGAGGCAAGAGTAGAGGACTTTCGGAGCAGTAAAGTCTTAGCGTGGTCTCTGGGCACTGCTCAGAGCAAGGCATCTGAAGGCAAGAGGTGGGGACCACCATTTTATGGAACATCTAGCAACACCAATGTCCACCCTGGAATCGTTTTCCCCCATAGGGCTCAGTAGAGCAGAGACCAATGAGAAGCAGATGGTCAGATGAATATAAATGCAGCAGGTTCCAGAGAAACTGGCATGAAAGAGCAAAGAAGCAATTTAATATCAACCTCATAGGGCAGTTAGAAGAATTAAGTAATGCATTTAAACGTAGCCCAGTGTCTCACACAAAACAAGAGCTCAATAAATTAGCTGTTATTGTTGTTGCTGCTACTGCTGTTGTTATTTATTTCTGGAAACAAGTGAGGTGATCCCTGTTTCTTAGGAACTAGTGAAATCTAAGTCAGCAGTTACTGCTCAATTAAAAGGAAAATTCACAAACTATGTTGGGTGTTAAAGCTCCCAAACAAGAGATGCTAATAACCATATATTTCTATAGGTTTCCATTCATACTATTGAATAGTTGGTGGTTGAGCGTTCTTGGGATAATGACTAAAGATAACTGGTACCATTTTTACTATAAATATGGCTACTGCCAAAAGACGTAAAATAAAAGAATGGAAAATAATGCTCCCTTTAGAAAGCCCACGTGAGGCTGTTTTAGGGTAAGACATTCTGAGCCTGTGTGTTCCATTACTGCTGCTCCCACCTCATTTGAAAAGGATGTGTGGAGGTTGGCAAAGACAACAGACCAAAAATAAGAAAGTGAGGCAATCAGTCTAAAGAGAACTAAAGGGTAGGGGAAATTTTATTTGGTGCCGAATGGAAATGAATGGACATGCAAACAGGTCCCTTTTCTTAATCCTAGTAGTGGGTCGCATATTTGGCTGTGATCACACAGTAGTGAATGCAAAGAGTGAAACAGGATCTGCAGAATAACTGATGGTTTCCAAAACTAAGGGGAAATACTGGTATTGCTGTGACTGAAGCATGAACATTTTTTTCCTTCATAAACTGACAGTAATACAATGAACAATGTGTACAATAATATCCTTACAGCAACACTTAATCACCTAATTAAAAGTATCCTTCTTTCATGCTCAAAAAACACCCTTAATTCCTAGTAGGAGAGACAAGGTACTAGAATCAAAGGCTAGCTCTCCGAAATTCAGAATTTTTTCTATATTGTTCATTAGTCTTTTTTGTTCCAGGGTAGGCAGAATCACACTGAAATATATCCAGCTCAAATCAATTAATGTTCTCACCTTTTAGAGGAAATAAAGTCACACACTTACACATGACCTATATATTCACACATCTACAAATAAAGTATGGCTTCCTACTTAGAACTCTTTACCAAGCAAAACTATCCAGAAATCATGAGAACATGATAAAGACATACTCAGATACGCAGTGTCTGAAATTTTCCACCCTTTCTCTGAAACCTCCTGAAAGATGCTCACCTTGAAAATAAGGGAGTAAGCTAAGAAAGAGTAGACATGGAATCGAGGAAAGGAGATCCAACAGAGAGGGCCAAAGGATGAAGGTGAAAGGAAAGCCCAGGACGGCAGGACAACAGGCCATCCAGACTGGAGGTGATTCAAGGCTCCAAAAGAAATGACTCCAAGCCAATGAAGGAGCTAAACACCTGCTGTAGCTAAATATACTGGCAGTTCTCACATGAGCAAGAATAAAGGGAAACACTAGGGATGAGCACATAAGAAACTAAGGAAACAAACAGATAAGAGCTTTGCATTAGAAAGAGAGGTAAATTACTATATATTCACATTTGCTCAAATAAAGAAACAATGGAAGCACAGTAAGAAACTAATAAAAATGGCTTCTTATAGGAGGTGGATGAAAGCAATGGGTGGATTAGGACAAGAATAGGAGTGAGACTTTTGAAAGTATACCTTTTATGTTGTTTTCATTTTTGAACCATAGGAGTGTATTACCTACTCAAAAATAAAAGAAAGTAAATTCTAAATATTTTTTAAAAGGTGTTGATAGGCCAGTAGCTTTAGTTGGTCTTGTTTTTCACAGCAACAACTGTTCACCTATACTTGGCCTTCATACTGTGCACATCTACAGAGACTCAAAGGTAAAACGTCCCGGGACACGACTACAGCAATGAAAATGAAATCAGTGAAGATGAGAGAAGTGGGAGAAGCATTTCCAATTAATGAAAACATGAAGTGCAGCCACTTGTCTTCTGTAAAGTGGCACTGGCTGGGTACTGCTTTAAAAGGTCACATGTAGGACCTATGTAAGGATACAGAAATCAGGTAGGGACTTCCCTGGTGGCGCAGTGGTTAAGAATCCGCCTGCCAATGCAGGGGAACAGGTTTGACCCCTGGTCGGGGAAGACCCCACATGCCGCAGAGCAACTAAGCCATGTGCCACACCTACTGAGCCCGCGTGCCACAACTGCTGAAGCCCTCGCACCCTAGATCCCATGCCGCACTACTACTGAGCCCATGTACCGCAACTACCGAAGCCTGCACACTCTAGAGCCTGCGTGCTGCAACTACTGAAGGCTGCACGCCTAGAGCCCGTGCTCTGCAACGAGAGAAGCCACCTCAATGAGAAGCCCGCGCACCGCAACGAAGAGCAGCCCCTGCTCACCGCAACTAGAGAAAGCCTGCACGCAGCAACAAAGACCCAATGCAGCCAAAATAAACAAAAAAAAACAAAAACTTAAAAAAATTTTTTTAAAAATTACAAAAAGTTTAAAATTTTTTTTTAATTTAAAAAAAATTTAAAAAAAAAGAAATCAGGTAACAAGTTGTTTTTGACGGGGGCACTATTAGAATTTTGAACAGGACAATTCTTTGTTAAACTGGACTGCCCTGCTCATTGCATGGAGGTCAGCATCCCTGGCCACTGCCCCCCAAATGCCATTATGATGCCCCATTCATTATGACAACCAAAATTACCCCCTCCCACATGCCGTATTTCCAAAAGCCTCTGAGAACCACTCTTCTCGGGAACAAGGACTAAGTAAAAAGAATAAAAATTAAAACTTGCCAACTTTATTTCCTATCACTGCAACTAATTTTCATCAGTTCATTAATTTAATGAGTCTTCACAACACATTCATTAAGAAATCATGAGCAATCTGATCTCACACATGTTTGGCTGTTACTAAAGATAGTTTGAGTCTTGAGGTTTTTTTTTTAAAAAATGAGCTAAAGAAAATCTGAGGAATCTCGAATTCCTGCCAGCCTTCAGTCAAATCTACTTCACAACTGCAGAGTGCACAGTTTAATTTAAAAAAAGAGAGTTCATATATGTTCTCTCATTGATTATGCTAATTAATTCTCTTATGAGTCTTGTAAGCTTGGCAAGGAAAATACTATTTTCTCCATTTGCACAGACAGGGAGTCTACGGCTCAGAGCAGTGATTTTTCCAAGCACATAATTGACAGAACTTAGGGTGGAGACCAGGACTTCTTGGTTGCCAGGTTGGCAGTTTCTCCACTCAGCTAAGTACTTACTCTAGATAGTATTTCCTCTATGCCAAACCTATAACATATCAGCTCAATTCAAACCTTTAACGCAATTAGAAATGTGAAACCCAGCATCTTCTTTTTAACTCGTTAGGTCAGATATAATGGTCCTCAGAACAGTACAATTAAAAAAAAATCAATAAAGCTGACTTTATAAGCCCACACGGGTTGGTAGAGGTAGGTAGAATCATTATTCCATTTTACACATGAGGAAATAGAGATAGAGAAAGGGGTAAGCAATGTGTTAAAGGTTACACATTAGTAAGTGTGGGGATTTGAATGCAGGCAGTCTAACTCTGTAGGAAAAACTTATAATCGATTAAATTAAAAGATATATCATGAAAATAGAGATAAATCACCCAAAAAACCAGTAGGTGGAATGCTTTAGATAAACAAAGAAATGTTCTCTTTAGCTTTGTAAATAATATATAAGTCAGCATCCCTCATATAACCGTTTTGTTGATTTGTAAAAGTGATCTCACAGTATAGAAACAATCCTATAACTAGTCCTTTGCCAAACTAACCAGTACTTTAATTACTCAAGTAAGGGGTATTTAATAAGTTATCAATTTTCTACCCCTTGTTTTCTGTGGAAACAAAGTAACCCTGAAATAATCATATAAGACACTTGACCATCTTGTTTGGATGACGTGATGGTCTTAAAATTTTTCTACTCTTAGTTTACCAGTGTATGTCTTGAAAAGACTAAAGAAGTAAATGTACAAAGAACTCCCAAATACCAATTTGGTGAAAGATCAGAGCAACACTGATATACAGGCAACCATTGAGTAAAACAGCAATCTGGAGAAAATAGATCCATTTAATTCAAACAACTTCAAAATAGAAATGGAGAAGCTGACTCTATTCTACTCCATGTAGCAGATTACATTGGCCACGACTGATAACCAGTGCAGAAGACTCGTAGATTTTCTCCTCTACAACTTCCACAGAGCATCCCAAAATTCTATTTTTTTTAAACCAAATTTAATCTCCAGAAGTAAGAGTATGATACCCTGCTAGGAAACGCTACTTAAAATAAAAATTCACAGTTGTCAAATAGCACTAGTTTAGTAGAACACCACAAGAGTCATGTTCATGCTGAAAAAAACAGGCCACGTTGAGGGTAAGTAAGAATTTAAGGAAAACCCTGAGCTATAGCCAAAGAAATCATTCATCTGACTCCTCAGAAGAACCATAGCTCTACAGAGCTAAGACTAGAAAGGGCTGGAGAAAATGCAGCCATTAGTAAAACTCTGTGTGGCCTAAACTTTGTGATAATTTGTTTGATGCTACAACATAGGTTGACAAGTATATTGGGGTATATAATACCAGGATCACAGGCACACAGCCGAGTTAATAATTAGGTATTCAATGATGGACGACCAAAGAAGAGCTAGAAGAAAAAACCACAGCATGCGCTTGCTGTTGGTTCGGCAGTGATCCCTGCTGCCAGCAGACAGTCCTTAATCGCAGAACCTTATGGCTATTCCATTAAAGTGCCTCCCTAGATGACAGAAATCAGATGCCAGGGTGAGTACGTGGCAGGGATCTGGAGCAAGATGACCAAAGAGTCGGGGGTTGAACAGAACCCAGAGCTCTGAGGCATGCAGCAGACACTGCACACAGAGCAATCATGGGCCAAAAACTCTCTAGAAAACATCCCACCAAGTAACTGGCCAGAGTAAGTGACCACGTCCCCACTTTACAGATGGAAAATGGAAGCATCCAGAAGTGCGATAGTCCTCAATTCACTGAGTCTGTACTGAACACATTAGATAGCACAGTGATTGCTGACAAGGATCATAATAGATCCCATAAGATTTTACCCAGAGCAAAGCGGGGGAGAGAGGCAGAATGGGAGTGGAGGAGGCCTCCCAGTCACGCTCAGTGGAGGGGATGGAAGTGGGGAGAAGTAGAAGACGACAGGGAGAGGCCCCTCCAGGAGGGGTCGGGGAGGAAAGGTCAGGAGACCTGACCTCCTGACTGGGGGAAGGGGTCTCCACTGGTGTTTAGTGGGTGAAAGGGGGTAAGGAAAAGTAGAAAAGTAGAAAGAGCCGTTGAGCTGAAGAAAGTGGGCAAAAGAAGTCAAAGAGAACTAGGGTGGCTTTCTACAGTGGTCAGTGATGAAAACGGGGGAAGGTGGGCACAGGGGATGATGACCATCTTGGCAGGGATGTCATAAAAAGAAAGCAAGCATCATATTTAAAACAGATAACCAACAACGACCTACTGCAGAGCACAGGGAACTCTGCTCAATATTCTGCAACAACCTAACTGGGAAAAGAATTTGAAAAAGAATAGATACATGGAGAAATGTCTATTTAGGTCTGTTTAGGTCTTCTGCCCATTTGTGGATTGGGTTGTTTGTTGTTTTGATATTGAGCTGCATGAGCTGCTTGTAAATTTTGGAGATTAATCGTTTGTCAGTTGCTTCACTTGCAAATATTTTCTCCCATTCTGAGAGTTGTCTTTTCGTCTTGTTTATGGTTTCCTTTGCTGTGCAAAAGCTTTTAAGTTTCATTAGGTCCCATTTGTTTATTTCTGTTTTTATTTCCATTTCTCTAGGAGGTGGGTCAAAAAGGACCTTGCTGTGATTTATGTCAGAGTGTTCCGCCTATGTTTCCCTCTAAGAGTTTTACAGTGTCTGGCCTTACATTTAGGTCTTTAATCCATTTTGAGTTTATTTTTGTGTATGGTGTTAGGTAGTGTTCTAATTTCATTCTTTTACATGTAGCTGTCCCGTTTTCCCAGCACCACTTATTGAAGAGGCTGTCTTTTCTCCATTGTATATTCTTGCCTCCTTTATCAAAAATAAGGTGACCATATGTGTGTGAGATATACAGTTGCCAACAAACACATGAAAGGATGCTCAACATCACTAATCATTAGAGAAATGCAAATCAAAACTACAATGGGGTATCACCTCACACCAGTCAGAATGGCCATCGTCAAAAAATCTACAAACAATAAATGCTGGAGAGGGTGTGGAGAAAAGGGAACTCTCTTGCACTGTTGGTGGGAATGTAAATTGATACAGCCACTATGGAGAACAGTATGGAGGTTCCTTAAAAAACTAAAAATAGAACTACCATACGACCCAGCAATCCCACTACTGGGCATATATCCTGAGAAAACCGTAATTCAAAAAGAGTCATGTACCACAGTGTTCATTGCAGCACTATTTACAATAGCCAGGACATGGAAGCAACCTAAGTGTCCATCGACAGATGAATGGATAAAGAAGATGTGGCACATATATACAATGGAATATTACTCAGCCATAAAAAGAAACGAAGTTGAGTTATTTGTAGTGAGGTGGTAGGACCTAGAGACTGTCATACAGAGTGAAGTAAGTCAGAAAATAAATACCGTATGCTAGCACATATATATGGAATCTTAAAAAAAAAAAAAAAAAAATGGTTCTGAAGAACCTAAGGGCAGGACAGGAATAAAGATGCAGATGTAGAGAATGCACTTGAGGACACAGGGAGGGGGAAGGGTAAGCTGGGACGAAGTGAGAGTGGGCATGGACTTATATATTACTACCTAATGTAAAATAGATAGCTAGTGGGAAGCAGCCGCATAGCACAGGGAGATCAGCTCGGTGCTTTGTGACCACCTAGAGGGGTGGGATAGGGAGGGTGGGAGCGAGATGCAAGAGGGAGGAGATATGGGGATATATGTATACGTACAGCTGATTCACTTTGTTATAAAGCAGAAACTAACACACCATTGTAAAGCAATTATACTCCAATAAAGAAAAAAAAAGAATAGATACAAGTATATGTATAACTGAATCACTTTACTGTATACCTGAAACTAACACAACATTGTTAATCAACTCTACTCCAATATAAAATAAAAAGTTTTTTTAAAAAAGCAAGCATCCATCCAGATGACCTTCAACACCACTAAGACTCTATTAACTTTCCACAGTTCTGTTCCAAATTTAGAAACTCTTTTACTTGTAAAATGAAAATTGCCTTGTTGCTTTGGTCCACTTTCCCTCATTTTAATGCAGTGCAGTTAGGGGGACAATTGGCCACCATTATAAATACAGCAATTTTTTCTGGGTTCATAGCATCTTAAACAGGCTGGGAGGTAGATACCCCCCCAAACTCTGTTCTCCGTTGGCAGAAGAGAGAAGGCAGGCAGGGAAGCAGCGCCTCCCCTCTGCAAATCAGCACTCAGTAAATGCCCTTCAGCAGAAGAGCAGAACTTTTATCTCCATTTTCCAAGGGAACAGAAACATCTAAAGGTTTAATGTTTTTAACTTTACTCTCACAAGTGTTGTGTGGTTCCTGCTGTGGCTCAGCTCCCCTAAGTGTGCACGCTGAGACACCAGCATCTCCCAGTATGGGACACATATGAGCATCCCAGAGCCATGAGCTGCACCCACCCGTCTCATCAGGCCCACGGGAGCATCCGCGGTATCATCTGACCATTCAGAAAGGAAGCAGTTCAGGTGCCTCACGGCTGCTTCCGGTCTCCAACCCCTTCAGCCACTATGGTTCTGAGTCAGCTTTCACAACCTGCAGTGAAGGACACACCTACTCTGAAGCACTCATTCTGATACAACAATTCCCAGGAACCGCTAAGGATGAAAGAGAAAATCCTAACAGTATGATAAGAATCACAACAAGATACAATTTCCATTAAAATCATTTTGGTGGCAGCTTCTTCTAAAAAAAAGGACAAAGTAAACATAACATCTCTCGCATTATGTTTTTGTTCTGCACCTGGTATAAATTCTACTTCTTCATTAAACAGAAGGGAGAGAAAAAGTCTACATAGAGAACTAAAATACTACAGTAGGGGTTTTTCTTCCCCCACTCAATTTGGAAAACAGATAGTGGAATTAAAAACAAACAAAAACAAGAGTCAAAAACAAAAGCACTGTGAGTTCCTCTGGAGTGAAACTTGCCTTAGAATTCTCGATACCTAGCAAAGTGCTGGGCACTTTCTCTATCTGGAGGAAAACATGATTTCAATCTACAATCACCTATGAGTGAAAAGAAAAAGCTAAACACTAAATCTGAAAAGCACTAACATTATTTTACTGATATGTATGTCCACTGACTAACTGATTCATAGAAGGGCCACATATAAACTTTAGATATAATATATAGTCTTCAGTCCCAAGCTGTTGAAAATAAACAGACCAAACAAAGGTCTCCACGACCCTCATTACCCGTATAGTTGAGAAGATGATGAACTGGATGGACACAGACAAAGCTTAGGGACCTTATCTTCTGGTCCCCTAAACACCATACACGCCACATGGGGTTTCAGAGGAACCAGTCACTTTGAATTGTCTTTTCATTCATGCCGAAAGTTAAAAAAAGTCAAAACCAAAACTTCTGGAGTTTTCTCTCTCTCTCTCCATTTTTTGGTACAAGCAGCATTTTCAATGATTTTTACTCTCTCCTTTCTGCCAATTTCTAGGTTCTTCCTACCTGGCCCAGTGTTTCTTCTGGCCAATGCAACACTAGCTTTTCATGGATATTATGCCAGAGGAATGGAAATTTATATTCACCACAATTTTGTACAAACAAGTAAGGTGAAGTTAAATAAAAAGAAATTAGAATCCAGCAATAAGGAGCAGAAATTTATACAGGGTTCTTTGGTCCTCGAGGAAACTCAAAAGAACCCTGATAACATCAGTCTAAAGAGGTCCCAGCATCTGACTATAGAAACAGAAATACTCAATTCTAGGGCATCAAATGCATCTTTTCTCCTCTGACAGTAAAGAATAAAACATCTCCCTGTTCTGGTTATCTAATGCTGGATAACTAACCACCCCAAAACTTAATGGCTGAAAATAACATTTTTTATTATCTTTCATGGTTCTAGGAGCTCTCACTTCCCTGCTAAAGCTGGAATCATCTGAAGACTTTTCACCCACATGTCTGGCACCTTGCTGAGATGGTCGATTGGCATCTCTGTTCCACGCAACCTCTCCAAACAAGTATCCTGAGCTTCCTCACGGCATGGCAGTCTCAGAGTACTCAGACTTCTTACATGGAGCAAGTGTTCCAATACACAGAAAGTGGAGGCTGCATTCTCTTGAAGCCTTTGCCCAGAAAACTGACACAGAGTCACTTCTGCCATATTTTACATGGCAAAGCAGTCATCAAACACATCCAAATTCAAAGGAAAGGAGGTATAGACCCTACTTCTCAACAGGAGAACTGAAGCCAGCATTAACACACTACACTCAGATAGTCCTGCATGGTCTCCATCACAAACAAAGGGCTGATGGCAGAGTGAGCTCCAGTGGATCAGATTTCTGCACATGTGAATACCCACACCCCCAGGTTATCACAGTCTTATTGCTGGGAAATAAAAAGAGGTATTGGTGAATTACGCGAGTTAGCTATTTACAGTGTTTTCATTTCACTGCCGATCTCCAAGGCTGGGCAAGTTATTAGAAAGAAAGAGAAGTAAAAGAGTTGGCTCTAATCACTGACAATCATCAAATTTACATACCTTTTGCAAGTGTTATCATGTCTTCTGGGGAAAAAAATACCATTAGTATTTTCATGGAGCTGCAATAGGTTTAATTTCAAATTTTTTTAAAGGATTTATTTACTTTTTTATTTTTTATTTTTTATTTATTCTTGGCTGCGTTGGGTCTTCGTTGCTGCACGCGGGCTTTCTCTAGTTGCGGCGAGTCGGCGCTACTCTTCATTGCGGAGCAGTGGCTTCTTTTGTTGCGAAGCATGGGATCCAGGTGCATGGGCTTCAGTAGTTGTGGCTCACGGGCTCTAGAGCGCAGGCTCAGTAGCTGTGGCACACGAGCTTAGTTGCTCCGCTGCATGTGGGATCTTCCCGGACCAGGGCTCGAACCCGTGTCCCCTGCATTGGCAGGAGGATCCTTAACCACTGTGCCACCAGGGAAGCCTTAATTTCAAATTTTGATTGCTGTAAGACTTCACTGCTCATCTTCTTCTGCTGGTCTTCCAAGTGGAAATGAATGGATAATTAGTACTGGACAGATTCTCAGAACATTAGCAATGCAAACTTGTGCTTGAATTCCTGTTGTGAACAGTCATTGAGATGAGCAGGAATACTTCGGGTTGTTTTAAATTAGACCCAGAAATCAATACTACCAGTACTGGAGAATATATCTGTATATAAAACTGCTCATTAAAGTCAGGCAAGAAAGAAGTAACTCCTAGAAAGGCCAACTTAGCAATTACACCAAAGCTTATCCCTACCAGTGGCTCATTAATGAATATCTCTGGCGTTCTAGACCCTAGAAGAACACACAAAGGACAAGGAGAGGAGTTTTCAGTTTTAGATGACTAGTAAGCCCTGTGGGAATTGGTACTCTCTGAATCTTTTGTCTTCCCCCTCTCCTGATAACTGCTACCAAGTAAGTAGCCTTATTTGCCTGGCTTGGCTGGTTCCATAATAGCCAGAAATTTGCTGAGTGACTTCTCTAGAAATCTCAAACCATCCTGAAGGCACTTGAGCTCGTCCTTGCCCCACAAGGTCCAAATAAGGTAGGACAGCTGGAATAACTCTTTTCACTTTGGGGAGAGGCAGTTCTTCCCTGTTGAGGACAAGGCAAGACTGACAGTGAGGCAACATCAAGTTCCCTCTTGCTTCACCAACTTGAAGTATCCAGAGTCCAACACGGAGCAGCAGGTGATGATCCCGGTGATGGGTACAGAGGAGAGGGTGTGCAGCATCGACATGGAAACTGGGTTAAGAAAATCCCGGGGGAAAAATAGACAGCTAATTAGAGTTTTCAAATTAATATGCACAAACTGGAATGAATTTTCAAAGACGTTCCTTTTTCCTTTGTGCCAGAATTGGAGCCTTTTTCCGAGCACCAGAGAGTTACAGCCAACACAAGGATTTGGTGATAGAAAATAATACTTAAAAATTAATCATAAAAGAGCTATTACTTGAGCCCTTATAACATGCCAGGTAGATCCTATGTCTGTCCTCATTTTACAGATTAGGAAAATGAGGCGCATATACATTTAATAACCTGCCCTAGAGCACTTAGCAAGCAAGGGGGCGGGGACGGTCAACAATTAAGTTCATACTCTTAACTACCACAAAGATGGAAGAAGAAACAGGAGTTTTCTGACTACATAAAGCTAGTATCATTCCCAACGCCACCAATTACTGTGCTAGTTATGTGACTTTAGTTTTTAACCTCTCTGAGCCTGTTTCTAATCAGCAAAACAGAGAACACTTAATTCTTTCAGTTGCTGTGAATTCTCAGAACATAAGTTTTCAACAAATGATAGCTATTTTTATTATGCAGACCAGAGGCAAAATGATTAGGCTCACACAAATGAATCACAAGAAAGAGAAGGAAACCTAGAATCATCAGGAACACGAACACCCCTTGCCAAGCCCAGCAGGGAGATTGTACCTTAGACAGGGCTCCCTCTCTACAGCCTTGACCCCGTTTTAAACATGGACTGGGTATAACTCTGAGAGAGACTGTATAGCCTGTGTTCATAGCACAAGGAATCAGTACATATTTTCCTTTTCCTTTTCCCTAGAGATACATAAATATGTAATAACATCATACAAAAATGTATTTTTACTCATATCCAAACTTTTCAACTCTAGTAGGTCCTTACATCTGATTCCAAATGAAGTCCTCTTCAGACACAGCTCTCATTAAATCACTAGCTGGCTTCAGGGCTGTGAAAGGATCTTTAATGTTAATGGAGTAATAAAACCCAGGCTCCGCTGTCTGGCCACCTCTATACCTCACAGCAGAGATGCAGGCTTCTGTTCTAATCCTATCTCTCCTAATGCCTCATATGGAATTCTCCTTTTAGGAAGGATGGGGCCCCTCAGCCCACTTGTCTCCGGCTGTATATACCTTGCTCCTTCCCACTTCTGTATCTGCACCGGCCCGTTCCCCTGAGCACCAGCTCCTATTCATTTTCTCCCATTCCAGTCCCCTCAATCTTTTAAGTCTCTGCTAAAGGGCCTCTTCTTCCATCAATCCTCCCGATATGGTCTGAATGGTTGCGTCCTTCCCAAAATTCATATGTTGACATCCTAACTCCTAAGATGATAGTATTAGGAAGTGGGCCTTTGGGAAGTGATTAGGTCAAGAGAGTGGGCCTCACGAATGGGATTAGTGTTCTTATAAAAAGAAAGCCCACTGAGAGAGTGGCATGGACCTATATACACTACCAGATGTAAAAGAGATAGCAAGTGGGAAGCAGCCACATAGCACAGGGAGATCAGCTCGGTGCTTTGTGACCACCTAGAAGAGTGGGATAGGGAGTGTGGGAGAGAGACGCAAGAGGGAGGAGATATGGGGATATATGCATACGTATAGCTGATACACTTTGTTACATAGCAGAAACTAACACAACATTGTAAAGCAATTATACTCCACTAAAGATGTTAAATAATTAAATAAATAAATAAATAAAAGGGAGGGGGGGTGGGGAAAGAAAGCCCAGAAAGCTCCCTTGTCCCTTTCTCCACCTAAAGATGCTAGAAGTCTGTGACTCGGAAGGGGACCCTCACTCAACCATACTGGTACCCTGATCTCAAAGTAATGAATTTCTGTTGTTTATAAGCTACCCAGCCTGTGGTATTTTGTTATAGCAGCCTGAACAAACTAAGACATCTCCCATGACCAGTTCAGCTCCCAGTAACCTATTCTTTTCTTCCTCTGAAGTCCTACATGTGTGGCCTTCTCCTCTCCACTGCATATATGCATGGTTCAGTATTGTTATGTAACTTCCCTTAGAGAAAATTCTTCTCTCCCCAGTGCTACCATATACAACTTGAGAGAGCATATATGGTTAAGGGTATAGGTTTATAACAGGCAAATCTGAAGTCAAATCCCAGCTCTCCGATTTTCTAGCTCTATGACCTTGAGCAAGCAAATTAACCTCTCTAAATAGTATTTTCCTCCCCTGTAAAACAGGATAATAATATTAGTTACCTTCTATGGCTTGGGGGAGGATTCATGCAGGTACATATAAGTGCTTAATAATGTCTGCTACAATTATTATCAATATCCATTTCTCACACATTTTTTCTATCCCCCAGAGCATCAACCATCTAATCTATTTCTCTGTCTACCTACCTATCCAGCCATCCATCCATCCATCCATCCATCCATCCATCTTTGCATCTATCTATGTTAGACACTCAATGAATGTTTGCCAATTGCCTCAGTTAGATGCACGAATCCTTCTCAAATTTCCATTTCTCCAAGAAGCACAAAGCTGTTTCTAGTGTATTAATCCGGCATTAAAACTCAAGAAGATTCTCCAGATAGGATCTCATACTGAGCATGCTGATTTCCAGGAGGTTGAAAAGGGAGTGAAAAGTGATCATTTCCTTACTTCAGATATGCCAGTTTGAAGAACAGCTGAATAATTCATTACGTCCTTTAAGGTGCACTGATCAGACTCTGCTCTTTGAGAAGCATTTTACCTTGAAGTAACTATTTGTCATCCCCCTTTCAAATGAGAGGTAGATAATAGACTGCCGCTGTTTAGCGAAACTATAATAAAGGTCTAAATGATAATAATACCTTAGACTTGCAGAGTGCACCACAGTTTATAAAGCACGTCCAATCCATCATCGCCTTCCATCTTTCCAGCAGCCCCATCAGACACCCAGAGGGCTTATCTTAGTGTGAAAAATGGGAATGCTAGAGAAGGTTCGAGAGCTTTCCCTCATGCCAGTTTGTTGGTTCAAATCTTCCAACTCCTAGTTCAATGCTCCTTTTATGGCACCACAGGATTTAAAACTATTTGCACATCTTTACAAAGAGATGCCCAGCTGGAAAGAGCAGAACCCACTGGTAACTGTATTTTGGCTAAAGTACTTGTACTATCACCTTGGAGATAGGAATGAAAAGCAAAATTGTCAAATGCTATTTATTTAATGCAGTTTTATACCACATGGGACTAAGTGGGAGACCTCAGTTAAAGTCTATTTTTACACTAGCCATTTTCAGGGTCTTCCATACTTGTTCTTCTTGCAGTAAAGTAGGTGCATACAGCTCCAACCTGCAGGAGTTTCCTGTTACCATACTCAGCAGGGACTGCATTTAAATACTCTTCCTACATCCAGTTTTCTACCAGGCTCCCCTCACTCACTGCCCTCCAGCTGCCCAGCCAGTCTCCTGGCTCTCCTCAGACATACAGAGGATGCTCCATGTGGGTACCTGTTCAGGGACCACCCCACTGCACGGCGCGCTGCCTTACTTCATTCACACCTCCGCATAAATGTCACCTCAAAGAGGCCTTCAGCCCATCTCATCTCATCAGCATCCCCCCACATACTCTGTTAACACTTTCCGTAATGTTTCATCATGGTATTTAACACTATGTGACATTTGACAAATTTTTCTCTCTCTGTGTTTATCAGTGGTCTCCCCACTAGAATGTAAGCTCCCATGAGGGCAGATCTTTGTATAGTTCACCAGCACTTAGAATGGTGCCCGACAATAGGAAGCTCCCAATGAAAATGTGTTGAATAAAGGAATGCAGCCTATAAACTTCCCTGTTTAAAACCTCTACTTCTTCCAATTTGAAAAGATTCTTACGCATGAAACCAAAAGAACAAAACCCAATCTCACAACTAGGATAAATGCAAAGAACAATGAGTGCTATGGATGGGACACAGCACAAGGAGGCAGAATCCCTGGTACCAGAACGACCATGATTTCAACTGTTACAAACAGGTTACATCACTGGAGCTAATGCCATTCAGTTGATAAGAACAGATTAATGACCTACACACCTCTCCTACCCCAGCCAACTGGCCTCTCATTGCCTAAGGCACTTCTATCACATGCCTCAGGCTATCCTTCTGGAAAAAGGGCCAAGTTATTTCTTGGGTTTTGCATGTATGACAGTAAACTGGCATTCATCAAGTGAGAGGAGAACAACATGACCTCACAAGCTCCAATCTGATGCAATAAAAACTACTCAACATAGACCATGAAGTACTCTTGCTAAAAATATTTAACCTGAATGGAATTATGAGAAAATCATCACATGTCCAGAATGCGGGACGTCTCACAAGATAACTGGTCAGGAATCCCCAAAACATTAATGTCAGGAAAATCAAAAAAGACAGGAAGATTCTCCTAGATTAAAAAAAAATGCAAATCAAAGCTATAGTGAGGTATCACCTCATACCAGTCAGAATGGCCATCAACAAAAAATCTACACACAGTAAATGCTGGAAAGGGTGTGGAGAAAAGGGAACCCTCTTACACTGTTGGTGGGAATGTAAATTGGTACAGCCACTATGGAGAACAATATGGAGGTTCCTTAAAAAACTAAAAATAGAATTACCATATGACCCAGCAATCCCACTACTGGGCATATACCCTGAGAAAACCATAATTCAAAAAGATACATGTACCCCAATGTTCACTGCAGCACTATTTACAATAGCCAGGACATGGAAGCAACCTAAACATCCATCAACAGAGGAATGGATAAAGATGTGGTACGTATATACAATGGCATATTACTTAGCCATAAAAAAGGACAAAATATTTGCAGCAACACGAATGGACCTAGAGACTGTCATACTGAGTGAAGTAAGGCAGAAAAAGACAAATATCATATGATATCACTTATATGTGGAATATAAAAAAGGTACAAATGAACTTATCTACAAAACAGAAATGGAGTTACAGATTTAGAAAACAAACTTATGGTTACCAGGTGGTAAGGAGGGGAGAGATAAATTGGAAGATTGGGATTGACATATACACACTACTATATGTAAAATAGATAACTAATAAGAACCTACTATATAGTACAGGAAACTCTATTTAATACACTGTAATGGCCTATATGGGAAAAGAATCTAAAAAAGAGTGGATATATGTATATGTATAACTGATTCACTTTGCTGTACACCTGAAACTGACACAACATTGTAAATCAACTATACTCCAATTTAAAAAAAAAAAAAAAAACTAGGTTGGATCCTGGATTGGGAAAATATAGCTATAAAAATTGAGGAACTGAAAAGTTGAATACGGACTGCATAGGTTACAAAAGCTTTACCAGGTACACCTATTTGCTTTATTTAAAGTCAAGATACAATTTATCATTAGTCACCCACAAGTAATTACTATGTATTTTCCACATACATCATGTCCTTCTCCAGGTACATACACCTGGTCACAATAAGATCTATATCCTGAGCTCAACAGGGCTTAGACTCCATAGGGCATCTTTAATGTTAATTGGAGGAGACAGGGCTTGTAAATCCTTATTTACAAGATGATTATGAAACATGTATTTCCTAAGCCTGTCTGCCTCTTGTACTTCTATTATTCTTTTTGTGTATTTCTCTCTCTGTCTCTCTCACCATTAACATTTAGTATACTTCTCGTTAAATACTACTTCAACCATTAAATTGTAAATTCCTTGAATAGAAATGATACCTGGTTAATCCTGGCATTCCTTGAGGCTAACACAATGCCTCACATGGAGTACATAGCTCATAGGTACATAGGTTGTTGAATTTTTTTTTTTAACTTTTATTTATTTATTTATTTATGGCTGTGTTGGGTCTTCGTTTCTGTGCGAGGGCTTTCTCTAGTTGCGGCAAGTGGGGACCACTCTTCATCGTGGTGCGCGGGCCTCTCACTATCGCGGCCTCTCTTGTTGCGGAGCACAGGCTCCAGACGCGCAGGCTCAGTAATTGTGGCTCACGGGCCCAGTTGCTCCGCGGCATGTGGGATCTTCCCAGACCAGGGCTCGAACCCGCGTCCCCTGCATTGGCAAGCAGATTCTCAACCACTGCGCCACCAGGGAAGCCCGGTTGTTGAATTTTCTTAACTAATATTCTTGAATTTAGACTGTGTAATGACTGTTTATTTGCTTGAATTTTTAAATGACCCTGAATCTCTGTGCTACAAAAGGTACTGAGGAACTAATACATCGTTCATATTTTGCAACTTACATTCAATTGCCAAGCCTCTTATATATTTCATGAAATGTTTAACAATAAAACTATTCTTCACATCTCAAAAAAATGTTTTTTGAAGAAATTGGAAAATCAAGACATTCTTTCCATGTATAAAAAATTAAATAAGTGACTCAGTAAGTCAGTATCACACCTTATTTCAAATTGAGATGGCATTAGGAATATTTAGTATGCTCTTCTGAATACTCTGCTAACAAGGCTTGTTTCACCAAATCATCCTCACATCATGATTTATACACCTTCTCCATTCACATCAACTGCATCTTCACTCACCCTCTTCAATGAGAAATTTTACAGTTGCTTATTTCTTTATCTTTAGTACGTATTGAATTGATTCCGGTATTATGAAAGGTGTTATAACATTTAAAAATCATTTAACCTTCTGCTTTTCATCTCACACCTTGCTTTTTTAATTTCCATTTCCATTTGTGAATCTTGACATTTGTAAATTTCTTGGATCATCAGGCTCTGAGACATTCACATTCTACTTTACTGAAATCAGACTGCTCACTGAACTTCAACAATTATATGTCTTTTATACTTACTAACACTCTTTTGTGTCAACCTCCAAGACCACTACCTTTGCTGGGGCCTCATGCACCCCCTTCCTGTAATCAAAATGCTTTGCAAGACAAGCTTTCTCCAAGGCCACATAGCATATCCCAAAGAATTACAATGACCTAGTTCTAGAATGTCACTCCTGATAGATTTCAGCCAGTAGCAAACTACACATGAAGCATCTTTCCTTCAGCAACTGAGCCTCATTTCTAAGAACCAATCCCTCTTTGAGAGGCTAACCCAGTGGAAATCAAGCCCTGGGAGAAAAAGAGACTGTGTTTGGTCTGGGTCCGGCCAGCTGCACAATCTTGAGACGTGAGTCTCTGAGCTTCAGCTTCCTCATCTTTATAATAAAGCGATTAGACTAGGTCACCTCTCACTTGCTTTCCAATTCTAAGATTCCGAAATTCCATTGAGTGTTCCTATGTGGGACAGAGAAGGGAACATGATTATCAAACTTCAAAAATACCGCATAAACCGTTGGGTAGCTCTTCCGTATTTTGCTACCTGAATGTATTTTGGGTACTCTGGCAACTTCCAAAATGATCTACACATAACCTTAGAGGTTAAAACGTGGCCCAAACCATAAGATCCAGCAATTCCACCCTCAGGTCTATAACCAAGGGAAACGAAAACATATGTCCACCCAAAACTTGCACACAAATGTTCATAGCAGCATTATTCATACTAGGCAAAAAGGGACAAGACAAATGTCCATCAACTGATGAATGGATACACAAAATGTGGTATACATGTACAATGGTATATTATTCAAAAAGGAATGGAATATTGACATGTGCTACAACAATGGATGGATATTGAAACTACTATGCTAAAGAAGCCAGTCACAAAGAACCGCATATTATACAAATCTATTTTTATGAAAGGTCCATAATAGGCAAACCTACAGATACAGAAAGTAAATTAATGGTTGCCTAGGGCTGGAGTGAGGAGGGAGTTGGAGGGAAATGCGGAGTGACCATAATGAGTAAGAGGTTTCTTTTTGGGGTGACGAAAATGTTCTACAACTGGTGGTGATGATGGCTGTACAGCTCTGTGAATACACTAAAATCCACTGAATCACACACTTCAAATGGATAAATTGTATGTTTCGTGAATTATATCCCAAAAAAACTGTTTTAAAAAATAAACAATCATGGCCCCAGATTACTACTTAAAGATGAAAGAATAAAGACTTTTTGAAAGCCCTGGGTTTAAATCCCACCACTCTCACTCAATAGCTGTGTGACCTTGGGCCAGTCTTTTAACCCCCCAGTTCCCCTAATCTGTGAAGTGGGGGAAAGCACTGCAGTCGTTCTCAGTTGGCATGAGAATTAAATGAGGTGATACACAGTGTCCAACATACACCAAGATTCCTGAGCCTGAATGGCAGAAATGACCCATCATGGTAATTTCACCCATGTGAGGCGAGTCCTCTCAGGAGACAGCCTACCAGCCTACCACCTAGAAAACACACACTTCTTTCCATGGCCCTTGCGTGGTACTGTGTATAAAGTGATGCTATGGGTTCAACTTTGACGCATATTCTCTGTCAGAGGTCATAGTATTATCAGCCTTTTGGTGCCCATGGTCGTACACCACAAATAGGTACCGCCCCACCCACCATTTGATTGTACACACAAATACATATGTGTTTATATACATGCAATCATATACACACACTGTTTAGAGTTGGGCCATTTACTTCTGTGAATTAGTAAATTAGATTATAAACATGAAAACAATATTTATATAGCTTTTAAAAACCAGCTAAATGGTGTCTGCTTTAATTCAATAATTATTCATTGTTTTTCAAAATCTCTACTTTCTCGGAATATCTTCTTTTGTTTTATTACTTTTTTAAAAGAACTGTTGTCAGAAAAAAGGAAAATACCAAGGGGGGAAGGCGGGGGTGGGGGAGTGGTGGTGGGATGAATTGGGAGATTGGGACTGACATATATGCACTAATATGTATAAAATAGATAACTAATAAGAACCTGCTGTGTAAAAAAATAAATAAATAAAATAAAATTCAAATTAAAAAAAAAAGGAAAATAAACTTACTTTTGGTAGTTATCCATTCATCAAATACCTAATATGGACCAGAAATT
The DNA here is from genome assembly GCF_028023285.1 of Balaenoptera ricei. NCBI lineage: Eukaryota > Metazoa > Chordata > Mammalia > Artiodactyla > Balaenopteridae > Balaenoptera > Balaenoptera ricei. Next base: position 66,247,664 of record NC_082642.1, read on the forward strand.
GTACTGCACACTGAGATACAAAGATGAGTAAGTAATGCGGACCGTTCTTAGCTTTAACCCTTGAAGAGCTCACAGTCTGGTGAAACTGTGGTAAAAAAAATTTTTTTCAATTAATAGTATTTTTTCAGCTTTGTTGAGATATAATTGACATATAACTGTGCAAGTTTAAGGTGTACAACCTGTTGATTTAATACACTTACATATTGCAAAATGATTACCACTGTAACATTAGCTAACACCTCCATCAAGTCATATAATTACCATTTCTTTTTTGTGGTGAGAACATTTAAGATCTATTCTGTTAACAACTTTCAAATACATTACTGTATTTCAAATACGATAATGCTGTACATTAGATCCCCAGAACTTAATCATCCTCTAACTGGAACTCTATACCCTTTGACCAACATCTCTTCACTTCTCCCACCACTCAGTCCCAGAAAAAAAAATTTCTTAACGAAACTAATTCTCTTCATTGACATAATAATAAGCTCTTGTTAGTGCTCTAACACTTCCCAAATGGGTTGGCTTTGAGTAGTTGAAATCTTCAGAACTTTGGAATCCTCCTCTGCATAAATGAAAAGGCAGACTAAGAAGCTAATCACATCCCTTCTCCAATGAGAATATGTGATTCTAACTGCCATTTTAAACCAGGTTGAACTTTCCATCTGTTTTCCATGGCTAAAGCTGCAGACATTTTGGCCAATGTGCAAATCAGTCAATGCATGGCATCCTGTCAATATGTGAATAGTTTTTTATTGAACAGCTATATAAACCTGTGCACCTGTTACTAAATAGAGGAAATGACTACAATTACATAAATCCTTTAAAACCAAACTCTTTATATTAAAACATAATCTGAATTCATACAAACTGGTATATTGCATTTATGTGTACTCTCATTCAATTATATATGATTGATTTGTGTGCTTTAGAAGAAGGCAATGAAGTTAATATTTGTTTTTAATGTGCATGTACTAACTTCCATAGAAACCACAATTTAAGCAACCTGCCAAATACCGAAACATGGGTGCACAAACTAACAATTTTTCTCAAATAGATGTTCATAATGTTATATATAGTAACACTAATTCACACAAATATAAATGCCAACTTTTTAGCATCTCTTTGGCTAAATATAGATAAGATGCATAATTTATCTACAAATTCTAATTTTAAGAAATTAGTATTTAACACTCATGCTATATTTATCACCCATACCTACAGAGTAAATATTAACCCTTAATTCTATGCAGAAAACATCTCATTGGTAACTTTTTCCATTTTTAAACAAAACAGTTTTAATGTGAACAATGGGTTCTACTTATCAAAAAGATAAGAAATGACAGCACCATAAATGTAAAAGTGCATATTTTTAAACATCAAAATCATCTTGGAATACATATAAACCTATTTTAAACAGGAATGAGTTTTATTCAGTTCTATCTGGCCTCAAATCTCTCCCCACTTTGACTGGAGCACTATTCTCTCTAGACCCTCCAAATCTTCCTCCCCTCCTTGGTATCATCTATCTGTCAACCCCTTCTCACAACACCCTACTACTGTCAACCATTCACTGCTTTCCTTATAAGGCCATAGACTATTCAAGTCCAGCCACAGATACCAGTGACTGAGGAGGGGAAAGGTTATGGTCACTGGAGCTGGGCAGGGCAATGAAGAGCAAGATCCAGGTGTTGAATGGTAGTCGACCTGGACAAATAATTACTCAAGAATGATGACGACAGTGGTGGCCACTACGGAAAACAGTATGGAGTTTCCTCAAAAAATTAAAAATAGGACTACCATATGATCCAACAATTCCACCTCTGAGTATTATTCAAAAAAAACAAAAACACTAATTTGAAAAGATATCTGCAACCCCTCGTTCATAGCAGCATTATTTGCAATAGCCAAGACATGGCAACAACCTAAGTATCCATCAATGGATGAATGGATATATACACAATGGAATATTACTGCACAATAAAAAAGAAATCGTGCCATTTGCGATGAAATGGATGGACCTTGAAGGCATTATGCTAAGTGAAATGTCAGAGACAAATACTGTATGATCTCACTTGTATGTGTTATCTTAAAAAACAAACAGACAACAAAAAACAAGTTCACAGATACAAAGAATAGACTGGGGATTACCAGAGGCAGGGGGTGAAGGGGTGGGTAAAGGTGGTCAAAAGATACAAACTTCCACTTATAAAATAATTGTCATGAGGATGTAATGTACAGCATGGTAGCTATAGTTAATGGTACTGTATTGCATATTTGAAAGTTAAGAGAGTAAATCTTAAAAGTTCTCATCACAAGAAAAAAGAAACTGTAACCATGCATGGTGACAGATGTTACAAGACTTACTGTGGTGATCATTTTGCATATATACAAATGTTGAATCATTATGTTGTACACCTGAAACTAATATAATGTTATATCAGTTATAACTCAATAAAAATAATGATGAAGATAATAAACAAACCAAAAAAAAAGGGAAAACTGATTGATGTAAGATCTTCAAAGATGAGTGGAAGTGACCATTAGTCTTGGTAAATAGCAGACAAAAGGGATACAGAGTGATAAAGTATAAAATTCGGGAGCTACATTAAATGATCTCAAAGGTGCCATTCATTGCTAACATCCTTTTGTTGGCTGATTGGTTACTCTAACCGGGCCCTAAATACATCTCAAGAATCCTACTGTTTGATCTCCTGTAGATCCTTCAGCAGACTGCCCAGATAGATCTATTTTCATACCTTCCCTACCCTCCTGAAATCCCCAGTCACCTCCTCTGTATCTCAATAGATAATAAGCTGGTTTCCTTCTTTACTAAGAAAAATCAAGGTCATCAGAAAAGAGATTGCTCATACACTCTCCTTTCAATCTCAGCTCTTAAATTTCTTCACCTATCTTCTCTACCTTTCTTCCTAATTTGAGAAAAATTCTTCCTGATTTCTAAGACTAAATCCTCTGCCTTTGATCCCCTTTTCTTAGTCAGGTATATTAGAGTGCCTCCACAATCTAAGAACTGGTACAAGTTTATTAACCTTATGAAAGTTTATTAATCTCTCCAATATTCAGCTTTCTTGGCTTTAAAATGGAATACAATGCCCACTGTGTAAGGCAGTTGTAAAATTTAAATACAATAACACATCAACAGAGTGAGGTGTTTAACAAATAGTAGCTGTTATCATTACCCTCTAAGGCCTGTCTCCCTCAATCACCATGCACACGTTCTCTCACATTAATTAAAAATTCACTTAGAGCCAACTTTCGAAGAGGCATTCTAGCCACTGGGAATATAGCAATGAACCAAACCAAGGGACAAATCCTTGCCCTCATGGAGTTTACAGCCAAGTAGGCAGAGCCAGAAACAGACAATAAATAAAACACAGAAGTATATTACATAGAGTTAGAAGATGCTAAGCCCCACAGAGGTGCAATTTATGAAAGCAGGTCCTGGGAGCCCTCACTTAAAAGAGATGGCATGTGTGTAAGCAAAGACCTCAAAGAGGCGAGATGTCAAGCAGATACTTGGAAAAGAGCATTCCTGAAAGGGTTGAGGGATAGCAAAAACGCCAGTGTGGCGGACACCCGTGACGGGAAGGCAGCAGATGAGAGCAGAACAATGAGGGAGGTGTGTATGGGGGCGCGGGGTGGGAGGTGCCAGGGCCCTGTAGGCCGTTGTAAGGAAATCAGCATTTACTCTGATCTAGTAAAAGAGAAGAAACCCCAGGTGAAATCTGTGTAGTGGCATGATCCAACGTAACGGTCATTAGGATCACTCCAGACACTGTGTTGAGAACAGACTCAAGGTCAAGGAAGGGGCTGGGAGATCAGTTAGGAGACTATCTCAGCAATTCAGGAGAAAGACGACAGTGGCTGGTGGTCAGTAGTTACGAGAGGTTGCGATTCTGGATACACTTTTGAAGGGAATGTAGTACCAAAAGAATTTTCTGATAGATCCGATGTGCGGTGTAGGAAAAGGGAAGAGCCAGTGATGATCCCAAGGAAGGAGAGTGGCCCTTTACTGAAATGGGCGAGACAGCTGGATCACGCCTTTATCTCTGCCCCACCATTGCTTCCTGGCCCCCGTCATCAACCACCCAAAGGTCTTCCTCACTTTAAGAAGAGGAAAGAAAGCACATTAGCTTTCTGCTGTCCTAATGCTTGACCTTACATTTCCTGCACAATTGAACTGTAACCACCGCCTTCCCTTAAGGACTCTCCCTCCTCTCCCACAAAAGACACCGCCTCTTCCCTTCCTTACAACACTCCTGCAGGGTCACCACGACATTGCAAGCATCCAGCCCAGCAGCTGCAATTCTCTTGCAGCTGCAGCATCTGGCACTGCCTAACCCCCTCCCTCCTCAGATTCTCACCTCGGGAAGATGTTGTATCCTGATTCGCTGCGGTGGCTGTGATCTTCCTTCCACATTCTCCCCTTTCTCTCTGACTGTCTCCTCCTTTTATTTCTCTCAGATGTTACAGCCTCTGACTTTTCTCTGTCCCTCTGAAGCCACACTACCGGGACCTTACACTTACAGCCATTCAGACCGTCCCAGTTCCGTGCCTGGAACACTGGTGATTAGACAAATGAATCAATCAATCCATCCATCAATTGTCATATCTCTATATTTAGTTTTCACCTGTCTCCTAAGCTCCAGCGCTGTATCCACAGCCAGGAACTGCACATTCCTGCTAGAAGTCATGCTGCCCCGTCAAATTCCCCAGGCCCAGAGCAAACACTCCACCTGATTCTAACTGCCCTGTTCACTTTAAGGATCTAACAATCCCAGCATAAAAACTTTTATTTCCTAAGCCTAGGATTTCTACAAGATCCTCCCTTCTCCCCTCTTCAATTCATTTTACAAGGCCACCAGCTTAATTTTCTTAAACAATTTCCATCATGCTGCTGATCTGATCAATGATATTTATTGGCTCCACATTACTTCAGAAGTTAAGAGGGAAAGAGAAAGGAAGGAAGAAGGAGGGGGGGAGCACAAAAGTATATGAGGGAGGCCTGATTTTGGTTATTTTTGCTTTTCTTTTAAAAGAAACTTTCGGACTTCCCTGGTGGCGCAGTGGTTAAGAATCCGCCCGCCAATGGGTTCGAGCTCTGGTCCGGGAAGATCCCACATGCTGCAGAGCAACTAAGCCCGTGCACCACAACTACTGAGCCTGTGCTCTAGAGCCCGCGAGCCACAACTACTGAACCCACATGCCACAACTACTGAAGCCCGTGTGCCTAGAGCCCGTGCTCCACAACAAGAGAAGCCACCACAGTAAGAAGCCTGCACACCGCAAAAGGAAGAGTAGCCCCCGCTCGTCGCAACCAGAGAAAGCCCAAGCGCAGCAACGAAGACCCAACGCAGCCAAACATAAATAAATAAAATAAATAAATTTATATTAAAAAATATTAAAGACTTTTAAGAATCCAGTCTCTACCGAGCTGTCCAATTTTATTACAATTATTATTATTACTATCATTTTTACAAATGTCCAGCAAAAAACACTTTCTCCTTTCAGATGGTCTCTCTACCCCTCAGGCAAACCTTACCCATTCTCACCTCTGCACCACTGCTCACATAGTTCACTCTCTGGTTGTTCTCTCCTCCAGCTTCTCTTCTGTACCCTGTACAATCAACCCTTGGTATCTGAGGGGAGGGATTGGTTCCAGGATACCCCACTCCACCCTTAGACACCAAAATCCAGGTATGCTCAAGTCCCTTATATAAAATGGTATAGTACTTACATATAACCTACCCACAATCCTCCAATATACTTTAAGTCATCTCTAGGTTACTTATAATACCGAAAACAACATAAATGAGATGTAAGTAGTTGTACATATAATGCAAAAGCTATGTAAATAGTTGCCAGCATGGGCAAATTCAAGTTTTGCTTTTTGTAACTTTCTGGGATTTCCATCCTTAAGTATTTTCCATCAGAGGTTGGTTGAATCCACAGGTAGGGAACAAGCAGACACAGAGGGCGGACTCTCATATACACCCATCAAGGTCCTGTTCATATCTACCTTATCTTGCCCTAGAACTGCACACACACATCCCAACCAAGAACAGTCTGCAATACTCCTCCCCTAGAATTTACTGACCTTACCACTCCTATGTCACTTATAACTCAAAGTGTGGCCCTGGCACCAGCAGAATCAGCGTCACCTTGTTAAAATGCAAATTCTTGGGCATCACCCCAGACTTACTGAATCAGAATCTCTAGAGCTAGTGTCCAGCAATCTGCTTTACCAAGCTCTCCAGGTGAGGCTAACGCAGGCTGAAATTTGAGAACCACTGACTTATAAAATACTGCCTTACTTTATTTTATTTTACCAACTAAATGCTATGCAAAATACCAAGGACACTATCTAGTGTATAGCTGTCTCTCGAGAAACTTGAGTTTGCAATACTGTTTTAGAGGTATCGTCCCATTAAATATCAAGTGAATTTTGCTCCCAAACCCTAATTTTAGGGAAAAAATTTAGACTAAAAAACGAAAGTGTGCAAGTTTTTAACATGAGCCAAGAAAATAAATTAATGTTGTTTTACTCAAGAGCTTATTTAAATATTTTAAATTTAATATTAGATAAATAACATGAAAGTAAATTATTTTCTCTAACACTAAATATTTTAATATTAAGTAAATAAACAGATAATCTTCTTTTATATATCAACTTTGGAAAATAGTTCCGAAGGCCTGAGGTTGTACTTTAATGGTGAATACAGGAAAAGGTAGCTAAATAAAAAATACCTACCACAAGATGATCAGACCATAATTTTAAACAATTTGTATGTTAGATAAGATGAAAAGTAGAACCAAGTCAAATTGAACCAGGTTTAATATGCCTTCAGGAAATTCAGTAATAATGAGTTACACTTATTTGATTGGTCTACCCTACTTGTTTTGGCTACTTAGACAACCATATTTAAGAACAATTAAATTAAAAGGGCCCAGAATGAATTTTTTTTTCTCCTGGAAAAAAAAAAAAGAATAACAGTAAAAAATATCTTGGAATATTGCAATATGTTCAATTTAATCCCTAAAAAAATACTCTTTTATTCATGTCTACTGTGAACCATGGTAGCAGTCATATTAGATCTTAGCATATTTTTGTACATCTAGTCTCTTTGGAGTTTTACTGCCAAAAAGTCCAGGGTTCCATACCAGTACAGTCTTTTTAGTGTATGTATATACACACACACACACACACACACACACACACACACACATATATATATATACACTATATATATATACTATATATATATATATACTATATATATATACGTTTCTTAAATGAACAGAAAGACTGGAAAAGGCAATGCCAAAATAGTAAGAGGAGTTACATCTCAGAGAGGATTACACATAATTTTTTCACTCCTTCTTTATTATTTTTGTATCTCCCAATTTATTCAATCTGCATATATTAACTTTAAAATCTAAAAAAACACTTTTAAGGACATATTTTTGTTTTATGTAAGCAATAGTACAGTAGCTTATTTCTACATTTAGGATAATTTTTTATTAGTATTTTTATATCTATCATCTCATTTAACCTTCCAAATAATCCTGAGATAGGTAAAGTCATTATCCCCATTTTACAGATAAGAAAACTGAGTCACCGAGAAAATAAGTATATTGTACACAGGATTCAAGTGCATGCAAACTGCCGTTCAAGTTCACTAAAGTCACACACCGGGAAGCTGCCACCCAGGCTGGCAACTTCCACCTTGCCTTTTGGCAAATCCTGGGACTGGTTCATCACCTCTTTTAGGGAATGTATGAACAGAAAATACAACAGCGATAATAGCTCTGTGACACTGGGACATTAGTCCACTTCTCTTAGTCTGCATTACGTCCTGATGACTCAAAAGAAAACATAAAAAACATATGACATATAAAAATTTTAGAATGTACCTTCATGGTGTCCTCAAAATGTAGAACTGCAAGAGGAGATGGCCTCCTTAAGACTGAAGCAAGCAGCCAAAGGGAAGAAAAGACTGAGATGAGGACAGAAATGAAATAAGAACACAAGGGAGCCTAAAATGCAAATGGAAAAGTGGAGGTAGTACAGACAGAACTAACACTGTGGAAATAACAGCCACGCCATGAAAGACAAACATGAAACACTATCAGATGCAGTTTTATAAGGCAGATTTAAAAAATGAAGATAGGAAAGGAGACATAAAGGGACCACAGGGGACAGAGATCCAAACAAAGCAAACAGATATTTATTCCACAAGAAGAAATTCAACAGAGAATAATAAAAATGGTAAAGGTAAATATTTATGCATGGACCAAAACCAGCTCCCAGAAGCAAAAATGCACTCAGTTCCAAGCAAAATAACTGAAAACAGACCCCACCTGTGCCCCAAAAAAGTAATTTCAAGTACTTTTTAAAACTCATACAACTAATCAGGCAGAAAATCAGGTTAACTATAAAGTAATATCACCAGCCCCAAACCTCTCTTTCACAGTGTTTAACACCACAAGCCAATGATCCATCTCCAAAGTTTGGTGAGGAAAGTGTTGTGATAAAATAATTGTATTCCCAAATTATTGTGTATGAAGAAAGGGAAAAGAAAATTTTTAAGCTATGGAAGAACTCATAAAATATCAAACATACATAATATTCCTTAAAAATAAAAGGAAAGTGTACATTCCAGCTAACTGATAAATCATAATTTGGAACACAAGAATATAACAGAGAAAAAAAACAACCAATTTAGTGTAACCAATCTAATGCAAATCACAAAAAGCATCCTTGAAAAACAATATATTGTTTTAATATATTCAAATATTAATTTAAAATGTAATCTTTTAAAAATAAGAAGGATATAGTATTAAGTTGAGATCAAAGAAGATCTCAATCTGTAATATCAGGTTGAATTAAACACTGGGAAGTGCAGGAGAAGCATCAGATCAGAGTAGAGGAAATAAGGTTTCACTCTTTTATTATGCAACAAGGACATTAAAGGATCTCATTTTACTATTAATTTGCATAATTAGAGAACTACAGGTTTAAGTATATATTTAAATTGTATGTTTGAAAACAGTTTATACAGAAAAACAAAGCAGACACTAAGGAAGGTGGAATTAAAAACATAACAGAAGATCAAACGTATCAATAAAACCAAATGGTTTAACCCTCTTGAAAACTCAAAACAAAAAAACCAAAAAGAAACAAAAGAAAACCCTTAGATTAGGTTCAAAAACAAAATCTTACTATATGTTGCCTACAGTGAAATAAATCAAGACAAAGTCTAGAAATAAAAAGGAAGATCAAATACATCAAGCAAAAACACAAAGAAAAAGTCAAGAAACCAAAAATAATTCCTAGAAAAAGTCATTACCTGGGACAGAGTGTTTTTATATTAATAAAAATCTTAATCTACTATGAAGTTATAACTGTTAAAACTTTTATATAGCAAATAATACAATATAGACATTTATAACACACACAAACACAAATGACAGAAACAAGTTTTACCAGGAGGCTCGGAAGCTGTTCTTGTCTGATAATTCTTTCAGCTGACATTTAGAATCATTTTGCCAAGTCCTAAAACAAATTCCTGCTTGATATTTTTATTGAAATCCCATATTCACATGAGAAGAATAGATACCTTTACATTACTAAGTCTGCTATCCAGGAACATGGGGTATCTCTGCATTGACTCAAGTCTTCAGTATACTCCTTGCTGTGATTTAAATTTTCCTTCATATAGGTCCTGCAGAGCTCTTGGTAAATTTATTCCCATATATTTTGCCATTTTTGTTATTAAAACTATCATTTTTTTAAATGTATTTTCTAATTGGTTATTTTGTCTGGCTAATAAGAATGCTACTGATTTAGGTATACTTATTTTGTAACCAACCACACTGAATTATTACTGTTTTAATAATTTTTTTCAGTTGACCCTCCTAAGTTTTAAAGGCACCATTTGTATAAAATGACGATATTGTCCCTATCATCTAATACTTATAACTCTTGTTTCTTCTATGCCTTGCCTTATTTCAAATGGCTAGAATTTCCAGAACATTTTATATATATATATATATAATTATTGGTCCTTATCTTAACCCTAACGTCCTTCTGTGGTCCCTGATTTCGAAAGAAATATATATCAATCAGGATGTTTGCAACTGCAAGTGAAAGAATACACAACTATAAGTGGCTTAAACAATGAGGAAATTGTTAGCTAGTATAATATGACGTCTGGAATCAGGCCAGTTCCAGGGTTGATTAATTCAGCTGCCCAACAATGTAGGGGGGACCTGAGTCCGTTTTTCTGTGACTCTCCAAGCTCTCCCCTCATGGTTACCAGATGGCTCCAGCAAATCTACGCATCACAGTCTTACAGATGATTTCCAAGTCCAGGACAGGGAAAGTCTCGTTTGTAAAAACCCATTTGTAAAAGTGAGGAAAGCCTTCCCAGGAGCTCCCAGGAAGGATTCCCCCAGGCCGCTCACTGGCCAGGGTTGTGTCACGTGACTTGCCTAAACTCATCATCAACAACAAAAAAACTGAAACCAAGGGACTGGCTTAATCTATTCCACCCCCTCTATGCTGGGGCTGGGGAGGGGGTCCACTCCCCTGAGAACATGGGAGGGGTAAACACCGAAACAAACTCAGAGCTTTGACAACAAGAAAGGAGATGGGAATGGCTGATAGGCTGGTAATCAACAGTGTCGCCCACACAGAGTTTCTGGTTTTTAACAACTAGATATGAGGTGGGCTGTTGGTTTCAGACACATTCCCTATCAAGTTAAGAAGAATCCCCCTATTAATAAGCGTAATAGGGAAAGTAAGAGTTAGTTTAATAAGAGTAGTTGTTTTTTGTTTTGTTTTGTCTTTAAATCAAGAATGACTACTAAATTTTACCCATATCTTTGATGGCAGTTGAAATAATTCCAGAGTTAATATCCTTTGGCCTACTAATATGTTGTATTAACAGACTTCCTGAAACAGAAGCAAGGATATTTTAAAGCTTAAAAGTTTTCAGTTCCAGGGACTTCCCTGGTGGTCCAGAGGTTAAGAGTCAGTGCTTCCACTACTGGGGACACGGGTTCGATCCCTGGGCGGGGAACTAAGATCCCACATGCCACACAGCACAGCCTAATTAATTATTTTTTTAAAGTTTTCAGTTCCATACTGATAAGCAATTTTTAGACTTTCTCATACAAAGCAGGACACATACACTGCTGCTTACTAATAAACAATGCTTCATACATGTATGATTTTTTTCATATCCTATAACAGAAAAATTGAAGACAGACTGGAGTCAGAGGGTGGCAAGCAGGAGAGAAAGCTTGTTCTGGGGTGGGGACAGCAAGGCAGAAGAGCACAGGAAAGATGCAAAGGCTACTTCTAAGGAACAACCCATACTTCATCCACATCAATGTTTTGTATCACTGGCACTCCCACCACAGAATCCTTTTGAATTTCTTCAAGGTATTTCAGCTCCCTGGACATCTCAGTGCCCATCTCAGTGCCCACCTTCCTTGCCTCTATACAACTAACCATCCACCCCAGTGATCTTAATGAACATATCAATTTTTCTATCTGTCTCTAACTCTCACTTTGGGCTTCTTGAGAGCAGAACCTATACCTTGTGAATCTACCTGCATACACCCAGTTGCTTTCTCTGCTCCAGATTCATAGTGGGCTTTCCAATTATTTGAAAAAATGATGCTGGTATTGAATGAGTTGAACACTTTATCATGCATTTGTAATATGGCAAGCACTGTCCTAAGTACTTTATATGAAATATGTTTTTTTTTATTTTTTAATTTATTTTTATTCAAGTATAGTTGATTTACAATGTTGTGTTAACTTCTGCTGTACTGAAATATGTTTTTTAAATTCTTACAATATCCCTAGGTATACTATTATTATCTGCATTTAACAGGTGTGGAAAAAGCCTAGAGAATTTACACAACTTGCCCCAAGTTGCAAAGCTTTTAAGCTGTAGGGCTGGGACTCAAATCCAGAGTCTGATCCCTGATGTAACCTCTAAGCCATTCTGCTTCTTGTGACTCTGAAAACAAATGAGATAAGCCCAAATTATGTCATGGTCACCTCTCATACAGGTTACTCTCCGTGGAACTGACAAAAATGTTCTGGCTGAATTCACTGCCAAGGTGTCATCTGGAGAATCCTAACCAGATGCCAGGGGCCACCATCATTCAGTGACACTCCCTGATTTTAGAAGGACTGAGAACAAGTTGAAGATTTGACCTTTCCAGCACACATCTGCATCGGAATAGGCAGAGGATCCACTTCGCCATCCTTTCCCATCCTCACACAGAGCCCTTGGTGCGTCTGCCCCCTTGGGATCACTTGGCCAGGTTTTCAAGAATCTCAACACACCTCAAAAAGAATGAAATCAAGTACAGCTGTATCCATGCCATTTCCCCTCCCCTTTTTTTTTTTAATTAATTTATTTATTTTTTGATACGGACCACTTTTAAAGTCTTTATTGAGTTGGTTACAATATTGCTTCTGTTTTATGTTTTGGCTTTTTGGCCACAAGGCATGTGGGATCTTAGCTCCCTGACCAGGGATCGAACCTGCACCCCCTGCATTGGAAGGCGAAGTCTTAACCACTGGACTGCCAGGGAAGTCCCTCCCCTCTCCTTTTATTACTGCCCCAAAGCCTATAAAAGCTTAGAATCTATTAATTCTATGTTTATAGCAGGAATTTCTACTCATTATTACCCGAGAAAGGAAGAGTCAATTTAATACACTTGATTTCAAAGATTCTATCCAATGAAGCCAGACTCCATTACAGTCATATCGGCTAATTACTGTGAAGTGCAGCAGTCTGCATTTGTAAAAGAAAAAAGTATCCAAGCTTAACAGGCAATACCCAGTAGAGAACATGGAGACATGGGGATAGGCTTGTTGCTGAACTGTAATCTGCAGACCTGATGGGAAAAGCTCCCCCTCTAGCTTGCTCTGTTCCCTGAATGCCGTTTAACTGCCTTGGGCCTTATCCCCCTACATCTGTAAGAAAGGGACCACAAGATCCAGAAAGCACTCACTAAAGCTAATCAATATTTAGAAGCTGAAAATAAAACAAACAAAATAGACAGATTTCAGCATAGACAAAGGAAAAGAGTTTTTTTCTTATGCCCGCAAGACTTAGTTCTAGGCTAATACCTCTCTGCTTCCGGGATGCTCTGGGATTTATATAGCTGCATGAGATACTCAAGCACCTTAGCCAACGAAGAATAGCTCAGTCCTTCCTTCTGTCCCAGAGCAGACCAGCCAAGGGCAGAACTCTCTCCCACAGCAGTCAGTGAGTCTACTGCCAGGGTTGACCCCGTCATTCCCAGCTCTTATTAGGTAACTGAAACCCCTCATCTGCTGACCACACCAAGAGGCAATCCTGGAACTTCATCTGATGCCCCTGGGTTAGGGAGAGAATCTTTCTCTTTCATACACTTCTCCAAAGTAAGCTTAGAAGGTTTCAGATGACTTCATTCAGCAGATATCCGAGTGCCCACAATGTGCCACAAACGACAGGTGCTGAGGAAATCCAGGGGATGGACACCCAGCTGATTAGGAGCTAGCTATCCAATACCACGATGTAACACAATGTCCTTTACCCTGCCTTCCTGCTAGTCATTGGTGAAGCTGCCCCACATGCAGTGCCTTTTAAAGTCCATGGAACAAAATTGGGAATATAATTGCTGTACATTCACTGTGACTTGTCACCAATAAAAATTCACTGGTGTCTCATTTACCGGGCCTGTGCTTATAAAGAGGTTTATAGTCTGCTGTGTTAATGAACCACTTTAAAGCCTGAGAGGAGATAGAAAAGCAATAATTAAAGGCCATTTCACCATCTCAAAACCCCTGTCTGCTGCTTCCCATTGAACTTCCTAAGACCCTAGGAGGGTTCAAATAATGGCAACATTAGGTCTCACAGCTGGCCTGGTACACGGGTTTTTCAATATCTTTGGCGCCGCTGTACTTTCTTAAGGTTTCATTTCCCAATATCACAATTTCTCCTCTTACAGGCTAAAAACACTAAATGGTAAAACAAGTCCCCTATCCATTCGGTTCACAGTGAAGCTGCAGGATCCAAACAGGCTAACCCCAAGAGCGTGCCCATCATTGAATTATGTGATAGGTATAATAAAGGATACAAATGTAAACCAATTAATTAATTTTTTTCAAAATCAGACCAGCCTGAGTTCAAAACCAGGCTCCATCATTTTCAACAAGTCTTTTAACCTAAGCCTCAGTTCCCACATCTGTAAAATTAGAAGAATAATATAGTACATATCACAAAAAGCATCAATAAGACCAGACTTTTATAATAATTAGCCCATGCCTCATACATGGCAAGTGGTCTAAAAAGGTATTAGATCTTAATATTGGTGTTACTATTATTATTCTTATATAAATCGTGTTCCAGATCAGTGTCAGGTGCATCCATGTGTTTGTGTGACTTGGAACTTGGTACCCTGACTACATCACGTCTGGGAACTGCAAAGTTGAGGACCAAATCTCTGCCCAACCAAGGCCAGCATGAGCCACCAGCCTGCGCCACCTGCCTGCCAGCCCCTGGCTCAACACCTGGCACAAGCAGCCACCAAACGCTAAACCTCCGCTCAGTTTCCACTGGTTTCATGAACATTCCACCCTGTATCCCAGCTACTCAGAAGGGGGGAGTCAACCTCTCCCCAACCTCACTGGTGCACACCAGACGGTACAAGCCTGTAGGCTGCTCCTTACAGTTTTCCTATGCAGAATACGACTGTGTCCATGGCTCCTCCTCTGTCTCTGTTTGATATCAAGGCCATGCCAGCCTGGGGGATGACCACAGTGATAATTGGCTCTGAGCCCCCTCCCAGTTTTGCTATTTTGGGGACATTCCCAAGCCTCTTTCCTTTCCCACATCTCCCAGAGGCTGATCCATGGCTATGGTGTCTACTGTCATTTCCAGCAACTCATTCCTCTGTGACAGCTGACCCGTTCAGTCCCCCACTGTCACCCCTAGAGCTCAGCTTCTCTGGTCTCACGGATCCCTTTTCTCAAGTGATCATAGCTCCTTTCAGTTTCTCATCTTCCTTGAATCTCTACCCAAATACCAATGTCATTGAACTTTATAAAAAGTAGCAGAAGTCATGTCTAGCTCTTCTGAGTTGAAATTTGAAAGATGAATAGCTGTTAATCACAGAGTTAGGGACTTCCCTGGTGGCGCAGTGGTTAAGAATCCGCCTGCCAATGCAGGGGACACAGGTTCGAGCCCTGGTCCCGGAAGATCCCACATGCCACGGAGCAACTAAGTCCGTGCACCACAACTACTGAGCCTGCGCTCTAGAGCCCGTGAGCCACAACGACTGAGCCTGCATGCCACAACTACTGAAGCCCGTGGGCCTAGAGCCCGTGCACCACAATGAAGAGTAGCCCCCGCTCGCCGCAACTAGAGAAAGCCCGCAGCAACGAAGACCCAACGCAGCCAATAAATAAACAAATTAATTAATTAATTTAAAAAAAATCACAGAGTTGATGGAGCAAAGATGGGGGTGGGGGGTTCCCAAGCAGAAGAAGCCACGGCCTACACTCTTCCATCTTTTCAACTGGACTGTAGCTCTTGTGTCCACCACTGTGTCCAGGGCCATGGCATTGCTCCTATCTCCTAGTGGGTGTTTAATAAATGAACAAGAGGTCTAAATCAGCTAGCAACTAGCAACTGCGCTCTGTTATAGTTTCTTAGAATGCAGACCACACACATCTGAATTATGGGAGGGCCACAGAGGTACAGATCTGTGGGCCCCCGGCTTAACTACTGAACTAGAACCTGCAAATGAAAATCCCTCTAATGGGTCTCACGCATTCCTATAGACTGAGCTGCAGCAGTGAACTTCAAACTTCTGGTCCTGGTACCCTGTAAGAAATACATTCTACAGTTCTACATTGTGACCAAATACACACATATACAATACAGTACATGCACAGTAATATCTGTCTACTCCATTCTAATAATTTTTTTTCCAAAGCTGACTGTAACCCATTGAAGTGACTCCACAACTCATTACAATTTGAAAATCACTGGGTTAGTGTGTAGAGAGGGAGTGGTGACCGCTGATATTGTAAAGAAGTGAGGAATGGTCAGATCATAGAAGGCCTTCCTAAATTAAAGAGTTTGGCCTTGGGCTGTAAGTCATGAGAAATCATTTCATTGAGAATTAGATATGAGGAAAAACAAAACCTAGGTCCTGTCTTTGTAGAGATTACAGTCTCCCCTGGGGGAGGGGTGGGGAGACAAATTACCTGTCAACAGTCGGGACTGGATGAGAAGTCAGGCAGAGGGACAGCACAGGGACGAGGCGCAGCCCGAAACGTTTTGAAAGTCGTTCAGTACGGAACGGTTTCAGACAGGAATACAGTAGTCCCCACTTCTCCACAGTTTCAGTTTCTGTGGTTTCAGTTACCTGTGGTCTACCGTAGTCTGAAAATATCAAATGGAACAATCCAGAAATAAACAATTCATACGTTTTCAATTGTGCACCCGTGATGAAATCTCGCCGTCCTGCTTCATCTTACCGAGGCCTGAATCATCCCTTTGAACAGTGTATCTGCCCCTTAGTCACTTGGTAGCCACCTCTTTATCAAATCAACTGTCACATTATCACAGTGTTTGTGTTCAAGTTACCCTTTCTACTTAATAATGGCCCCATAATGCAAGATTAGCCATGGTGGTCATTCACATTTGCCAAAGAGAAGCCATAAAGTGCTTCCTTTAAGTGAGAAGGTGAAAGTCCTCAACTTAATAAGGAAAGAAAAAAAATTGCATGCAGAGGTTGCTAAGATCTATGGTAAGAACAAATCTTCTACCTGTGAAACTGTGAAAAAGGAAAAAGAAATTCATACTAGTTTTGCTGTTGCACCTCAGACTGCAAAAGTTATGGCCATAGTGTGTGATAAGTGCTGAGTTGAGATGGAAAAGGCATTAAATTTCTACAAGATATTTTGAGAGAGAGACCGCATTCGCATAATTTTTATTTCAGTATATTGTTATAATTGTTCTATTTTATTATGACTTATTTTTTTCTTTTTTTTAAAATTTATTTATTTATTTATTTATTTTTAGCTGCGTTGGGTCTTCGTTGTTGCGCGCAGGCTTTCTTTAGTTGCAGCGAGCAGGGGCTACTCTTCATAGCGGTGCACGGGTTTCTCATTGAGGTGGCTTCTCTTGTTGCGGACCATGGATTCTAGGCACGTGGGCTTCAGTAGTTGTGGCACGCGGGCTCAGTAGCTGTGGCTCGTGGGCTTAGTTGCTCTACGGCATGTGGGATCTTCCCAGACCAGGGCTCAAACCTGTGTCCCCTGCATTGGCAGGCAGATTCTTAACCACTGTGCCACCAGGGAAGTCCCCAGGTGCCTTCTTAAAAACCATTACAACCCAAGCTACACCTTCAAAACAAACATGTTATGGCCAACACGAATCCCTGGCAGAGGCCTTCCAATACCCCTTCTGCAGGTTCAACCCATTAGGTTCAAAATATAGATGATTTTTTTTTAATTGAGTATAGTTAATTAAAGATGTTGTGTTAGTTTCAAGTGTACAGCAAAGTGATTCAGTTACACACACACACGTATATATGCTTATTTAAAAATTAACAGCAGCAGGTACCCTTTTTTTTTTTTTTTGGAAGATTTTTAATCACAGTTTCAATTTCATTACTTGTGATTGGTCTGTTCATATTTTCTATTTCTTCCTGGTTCAGTCTTGGAAGGTCATACCTTTCTAAGAATTTGTCCATTTCTTCCAGGTTGTCCATTTCATTGGCATAGAGTTGCTTATAGTAGTCTCTTAGGATGCTTTGTATTTCTGCGGTGTCTGTTGTAACTTCTCCTTTTTCATTTCTAATTTTATTGATTTCAGTCCTCTCCCTCTTTTTCTTGATGAGTCTGGCTAAAGGTTTATCAATTTTGTTTATCTTCTCAAAGAACCAGCTTTTAGTTTTATTGATCTTTGCTATTGTTTTCTTTGTTTCTATTTCATTTATTTCTGCTCTGATCTTTATGATTTCTTTCCTGCTACTAACTTTGGGTTTTGTTTGTTCTTCTTTCTCTAGTTCCTTTAGGTGTAAGGTTAGATTGTTTATTTGAGATTTTTCTTGTTTCTTGAGGTAGGATTGTGTTGCTATAAACTTCCCTCCTAGAACTGCTTTTGCTGCATCCCGTAGGATTTGGATTGTTGTGTTTTCATTGCCATTTGTCTCTAGGTATTTTTGGATTTCCTCTTTGATTTCTTCAGTGATCTCTTGGTTATTTAATAACGTATTGTTTAGCCTCCATGTGTTTGTGTTTTTTACGTTTTTCTCCCTGTAATTGATTTCTAATCTCATCACGTTGTGGTGGGAAAAGATGCTTGATATGATTTCAATTTTCTTAAATTTACTGAGGCTTGATTTGTGACCCAAGATGTGATCTGTCCTGGAAAATGTTCCGTGCGCACTTGAGAAGAAAGTGTAATCTGCTGTTTTTGGATGGAATGTCCTATAAATATCAATTAAACCTAGCTGGTCTATTGTGTCATTTAAATCTTGTGTTTCCTTATTAATTTTCTGTCTGGATGATCTGTCCATTGGTGTAAGGGAGGTGTTAAAGTCCCCCACTATTATTGTGTTACTGTCGATTTCCTCTTTTATAGCTGTTCGCAGTTGCCTTATGTATTGAGGTGCTCCTATGTTGGGTGCATATATAATTGTTATATCTTCTTCTTGGATTGATCCCTTGATCATTATGTAGTGTCCTTCCTTGTCTCTTGTAACATTCTTTATTTTAAAGTCTATTTTATCTGCTATGAGTATTGCTACTCCAGCTTTCTTTTGATTTCCATTTGCATGAAATATCTTTTTCCATCCCCTCACTTTCAGTCTGCTTGTGTCCCTAGGTCTGAAGTGCGTCTCTTGTAGACAGCATATATATAGGTCTTGTTTTTGTATCCATTCAGCAAGCCTGTGTCCTTTGGTTGGAGCATTTAATCCATTCATGTTTAAGGTAATTATCGATATGTATGTTCCTATTACTATTTTCTTAATTGTTTTGGGTTTGTTTTTGTAGGTCTTTTCTTCTCTTGTGTTTCCCACTTAGAGAAGTTCCTTTAGCATTTGTTGTAGAGCTGGTTCGGTGGTGCTGAATTCTCTTAGCTTTTGCTTGTCTGTAAAGCTTTTGATTTCTCTGTCGAATCTGAATGAGATCCGGTAGAGTAATCTTGGTTGTAAGTTCTTCCCTTTCATCATTTTAAATGTATTGTGCCCCTCTCTTCTGGCTTGTAGAGTTTCTGCTGAGAAATCAGCTGTTAACCTTATGGGAGTTCCCTTGTATGTTATTTGTCGTTTTCCCTTGTTGCTTTTAATAATTTTTCTTTTGTCTTTAATTTTTGTCAGTTTGATTACTATGTGTCTTGGCGTGTTTCTCCTTGGGTTTATTCTGTATGGGACTCTCTGCACTTCCTGGACTTGGGTGGCTATTTCTTTTCCCATGTTAGGGAACTTTTCGACCATAATCTTTTCAAATATTTTCTCGGGTCCTTTCTCTCTCTCTTCTCCTTCTGTGACCCCTATAATGTGAATGTTGTTGCGTTTAATGATGTCCCAGAGGTCTCTTAGGCTCTCTTCATTTCTTTTCATTCTTTTTTTTTTATTCTGTTCTGTGGCAGTGAATTCCACCATTCTGTCTTTCAGGTCACTTATCCCTTCTTCTGCCTCAGTTATTCTGCTATTGATTCCTTCTAGTGTATTTTTCATTTCAGTTATTGTATTGTTCATCTGTTTGTTTGTTCTTTAATTCTTCTAGGTGTTTGTTCTTTAATTCTTCTAGGTCTTTGTTAAACATTTCTTGCATCTTCTTGATCTTTGCCTCCATTCTTTTTCCAGGATGAGGTCCTGGATCATCTTCACTATCATTATTCTGAATTCTTTTTCTGGAAGGTTGCCTATCTCCACTTCATTTAGTTGTTTTTCTGGGGTTTCACCTTGTTCCTTCACCTGGTACAAAGTCCTCTGCCTTTGCATCTTGTCTATCTTTCTGTGAATGTGGTTTTCCTTCCACATGCTGCAGAACTGTAGTTCTTCTTGCTTCTGCTGTCTGCCCTCTGGTGGGTGAGACTATCTAAGAGGCTTGTGCAAGCTTCCTGATGGGAGGGACTGGTGGTGGGTAGAGCTGGGTGTTGCTCTGGTGGGCAGAGCTCAGTAAAACTTTAATCCGCTTGACTGCTGATGGGTGGGGCTGGGTTTCCTCCCTGTTGGTTGTTTGGCCTGAGGTGACCCAGCACTGGAGCCTACCCCAGCTGTTTGGTGGGGCTAACAGTGGACTCTGGGAGGGATCACACCAAGGAGTACTTCCCAGAACTTCTGCTGCCAGTGTCCTTGTCCCCATGGGGAGCCACAGCCACCCCCCGCCTCTGCAGGAGACCCTCCAACACTAGCAGGTAGGTCTGGTTCAGTCTCCTATGGGGTCACTGCTCCTTCACCTGGGTCCCAGTGCGCACACTACTTTGTGTGTGCCCTCCAAGGGTGGAGTCTCTGTTTCCCCCAGTCCTGTCGAAGTCCTGCAATCAAATCCCACTAGCCTTCAAAGTCTGATTCTCTAGGAATCCCTCCTTCCATTACTGGGTCCCCCAGGTTGGGAACCCTGACGTGGGGCTCAGAACCTTCACTCCAGTGGGTGGACTTCTGTGGTATAAGTGTTCTACAGTTTGTGAGTCACCCACCCAGCAGTTATGGGATTTGATTTTATTGTGACTGCGTCTCTCCTACCGTCTCATTGTGGCTTCACCTTTGTCTTTGGATGTGGGGTATCTTTTCTGGTGAGTTCCAGTGTCTTCCTGTCGATGATTGTTCAGCAGTTAGTTGTGATTCCAGTGTTCTCGCAAGAGGGAGTGAGTGCACGTCCTTCTACTCCACCATCTTGAACCAATCTCTCACTTTGAGCCTATTATGACTTATCGTAGTTAATCTCTTATATGCCTAATTTATAAATTAAACTTGTCATAGGTAGGTGTGTATAGGCAAAAAGATAGTATACATAGGGTTCGGTACTACCTGCTGTTTCAAGCATCCACTGGGGGTCCTGGAATGTATCCCCCATGGATAAGAGAGAACTACTGTAGTTACCCTAGTCCTGGCTCCAAAGTCCTCCTTTCTTTGGAAGGAGAGATAAGTTATCTGGGCCTCATCCACTTTATCTTGAAGGAAATTATTACAGTAACAATTATAAAGTTCTAGAAGGGATGACATGAAGGTAAGTAGAAAGCAGAAGATAAGACCAGAGTCCCCATCCCTCAAGGTACTGAAGAGAAGGCCTTCCTAGAAATACCAGAGTAACCAGACTGGGGAATTTGCCCTCATAGTGTATGGAGCTGGTCCAACTATGAAGTAATGTCTCAGGCATATTACATTTTAACAGCTTTATTGAGGTATAATTCACTCATGTTACCACCATCCAATTTTAGAACATATTCTGTTTCTTCAAAAAGATCCCGCATGCCCATTTGCAATCACTCCCCGCTTTCTTCTCCAGCCCTAACCAACCAGTAATCTACTTTCTGTCTCTATAGATTTACCTTTTCTGGGCATTTCATGTAAATGGAATTATACAGTATATGATCTTTTGTGTCTGGCTTCTTTCACATCCATGTTGTAGCATGAAGCAATACTTCATTCCTTCTTGCTGCTCAAGAGTATTCCATCATCTTTCACCACATTTTGTTTACCTCTTCATCAGTTGCTAGACATTTGGGTTATTTCTACTTTTTGGCTATTATGAATAATGCTGCTATGTACAATTTTTTTTGCCTGGACATATGTTTTCATTTCTCTTGGGTGGATATTCAGAAGTGGAATTGCTAGGTCATATAATAAATTTATGTTTAACTTTTTCAGGAACAGCCAAACTGTTTTCCAACGTGGCTTAACCATTTTACATTCCCACCAGCAACATATGAGCATTCTAGTTTATCCACATTCTCAAGTATATTCTAAAATCCAGATTCACATTTATTACAGCATGAAGCAGAGCCTGAATAAGGTTGGAACTAGCATTTCTGTGAACTGGGGAGTTCCTGTGGCCTTGTAATTTATTCACATTCCAAATTTCACTGAAATTTAGAAAAGAAATTATCAGAGATGTTCTTTTGAAACATGCTTGAAATCATTTAGTATCAAAACTCAATACCAAAAAAAACTATATAGACCTAATCATAGAACATTTGACAAAAATATTTGTCAAAGGAGAGTTATCAAGAACCATGACAAATGAGAATGTGTTTCCCACACTAAACAGAGTTTCCCAGGGGACAAAATCTTAACTGTGAATCCTACAAACTAGCAGAAACTTGCAGAAGGCAGCAATCACAGCCAGGAACCCGAAAGAAAGTCAGGGAACTATTCCTTTAAATCTGATGCAACTTGCATTATATCAGGTGATGAGCTGCAAAGATGAGACCCTGCTTCCAGAAAAGAAAAGAAACAGACCTGGCCTAAAGGGAACACAGAAGAGTCACAGGAATGCCCCTGCTGCTTTGAAAACCTCAGGTACCTCTTACAAACATACTGTACTCACAAATTAAAAGAGGGGGTGGGCACCCAGAGGACTGGCAAGAGCTTTGGTTCAGAGACCACAGAGGGACACCAAACGCTTTCCACACACACTTTTCCTAACTAGAAAACAACCCCCACCCCCACCCCCTGTCTGGGGCTTGGATCTCTGTCTCTCTAACATTTTACTTAAAGTGTCATATAAATTTCACTGAATGTGTACAATCTCCTCTCTTCACCTACAGGTTTCCTCCTTTGGAGGAACCCTTTTTGTTCCTAGAGATGAAGACCTAGGAGGACCTATGCTAATTACCCGTTAGCACTCTTTCTGGTGCAATCAGCTAAGTGGAGGTTTAGGTACCCAGCTGGTCAGGTTCCAGGAGATTTCCCCTGCTAATTTTCAGTCATTCAGGAAAACAAAGGAGTAACTAAGATTGGGTTACCATGATTTTAAAGAAACCCTGCTCCTCCTTCCCTTCCCCCTGCCAAGATGTGTAGACTTCTGTATTTCACACTTTTACATCTGTTCTTCTCCAAAAATAAAAGCTGTTTATATTCAAGAAATGCTGACTACAATACCAGCATGAGTTACATCTTTGAAACACTCACAGAGAGAACATACATATTGTTCCCACCAAACAGCATGTGCAGTTTCTTCCCAGAGCAGCACCTGGGAATAAAACTGCAGGAGAGCTCAGCAGTGCTTTTATTTATTTGTTTGCACAGAAAGAAAACTGTATTCTCTCTGACGGGTGCTAGAGTTACCAGTTAAAGAAAACAGAAGAGGGGGTAGCCTTTTAGGAACAGCTAACACTTGGCTTTGACCTTATGAAACATAAGACTACCCAGTCTCTGGCCTCTAAGAGAGTCTTAAGGGTTCAAATAGAAAACCACAGCATTCCCAAACTCAAAGGACACTTTCAACCGTGCAAATGGCTGCAAAGAAGCCATTTCAAATTCGTAGTCTCCCCAGAACCTAAGACACCACCAGTACTAGAAACAAAACTGTCCCAAACTTGGTCCCAGACAGAACACCTTGAATAATGCAATTAATTCACTCCCCCATCTAAAGAGTAACTAACATTTCTGATTTAAATGCTGCACATTTTAATAATATTAAAACCTCTCCTGAGAAAGTTGGATATGTCCCCCTAATTGTCAATACTGCAAAAAACATAATCATCTTCAACCAGATATTTTTTATATCCAGTCTACCAATTATTATCTAATCATATCTTTTTCCTTTAAAATAGATGTTCCAAGAGGGGTCTTTGAATTCAATTTTTCAAAAGCATCTTCCCCAGCAGTGAGGATGAAATAAAATGTTGATACATGCTCATTATCAAGTTGTGTACAAAGCTGCCTTAACAACCTTAATCGTCGTCAACCTTCCCCCAAATAAAAACACATGCAATATAAGCAGTGTGTTTATCTGAGAACTGTAGATTAAATAACAACATAGGGCATCTTTGTGGCTAGGTCAGAGATGTTTAGGGATTGTTGTTACAAAGAATGTCTGTGGAATTTCTCTGTAAGGAAATCCTCTAACCTGCTGTCTAGATTCCAAACGCCCATTCCATTTTCCAAGTCTCAAAAAATAAACAACCCAAAGATTTCAGACTGCAAACAAAAGAAGGGATGAAAGAGTGTGTGAATACAATTCTTTTTTTCAGCTTCTAGGCAAAAGTCAGCACCTCCTGGGACTTTAAACTGAATCCCTACAGATCCATAGGGAAAAACAGGAAATTAACACCAGAAGGATGCATCTTCTTGATCATGGAGATGGGGCTTTTTCTGGCCTCTGAATAAACTTGCTAATAAAAAAAAGGCAATGCAAAGAAAAGTCCAGGATTATCAGCTGAAATGGTATCAGGTGATACTCAATACCATTTCAAGTATTCCCCTTTCTTACAAACAATTCATACTCATAAAATACTAGTGTGAAGTTTTAAAGTCCATATTCTTAAAAGTATGTGCCTCCCACAATTTGAAGCCATAAGCCTTAAGAAAAAGTTCCAGTTACCTTATATAAATCACTATTTCCTACTCTGCAACAGTGTCAGGCAAACTCAAACTTCTATGGATATATTCTGTGTTTTTTCAAAGCAACCTGCATTTAGTAAATCATTTGTATGATTTCTTTAACATATACTTCTCCCATTTACTAGGCACTAAGATCCATGAGGACAGCGTTCACGTGCGTCTTCATCATCATATCCTCCGCATCTAGAACAATGCTAGGTACACAGCAGACGCTCAATAAATATTTGTTGAATGAATGAATGAACCAACATGAAAGAAACAAGAAGAAAGAAAACTGTCTTTTAAACATTTAGGCCAGTGGTTCTTAAACTCTAAAGTGCATCAGAATTACCTGGAAGGCTTCTTAATGCACAGGCTGCTGGGTCCCATCCCCACAGTTTCTGATTCAGTAGGTCAGAGAGGCAGGACCTAAGAGATGATCTTGAAGCTGCTGAAACGAGGATCTCACTTTGAGAACCACTGTTTAAGCAATTAACCTGTCAACCAGCTCTTAGAAAATCACAATGCACAGGATCACATTTACTGAGAATCAACCAGCCGCAGAATCCTCTTCTATCTACTGGATAAGCCACGCTAGTCCTTGCTCCAAACACTCTCAAAATTGCCAACACAGGATGTACATGCAAGAGGACAATACACAGTCACATGCCCAAAACAGCAAGAAATCATTACTATGGTGAGACTAAAGACGTTTCATTTCTCCAGTGCGTTTCTTTATGATGTATCCTACTGCGCAGTTTAATGTATTTTTCTCAGACAGAAATTACTAAACCACAATGCATAGCCATTCTCCCTCTCACTACCCCACTTCATTTCACTTACTAACGGGAGTTTCATCTGAGGCCAGGGCACAAAATGTGGTGAAGGAGCCCATTTTAAAGCTTATTTACATTATTGATATTTTAGTGTCTGTAAGGACCAAAGCCATGATCAACACTCAGTCCTTAATGGTCAGAAATCAAGCAGAGGCATTGATAAGGTGCAGATATAATCTAAACTTGCCATCAGGCTGAACAAAAGGATGTACGCAAACAATCCAACAGAATCCCAAGCTCTAACTCTCCAATTATTGCATAGGTTTTTAAAGCATTAACTTCAAATGCATACTTTTCTCATGACCCTGTTCTGGATTTAAGTGCATTTATATCCAGATTATAATCAGAAAGCGTATTTAATTAGATATTGTTTGCAAGTACTTTGAGATATAAAGTGCTCTATAAATGCTAAATGTTATTATTTAAATACAGTTTGCAATTACTGCATACAACCTATTCCACCCGCCACACTGCTATAATTTGATTACAGGAAGCCCAAAAAAAAAAAAAAAAAACCACCTAGAAGTAGAAATGATGAAACCATGTGCATGTGAAGCTCAGATTTTTACCCTAGGTATAAATAATTCATAGGCATTTTAAATGGAGGGTTAGGTTGTAAAATCTAGTGAGGTCAAGGCAGCTGGCCTCCACAAGACTGAAAACCACAAAGTTATGCTGATGTTATAAGTTTCTTACTTATAAACCAGGTGGAAAGTAGACTGTGGTCAAAAACACCGGGCTCTTTACTCTTTTGGCTGCCAGCTCCATCTTCCATTTTCTCCATTCTAATCTTAAAATATCTATATCTGTCTGAAAAAAAGTGTAACTCCAGATTTTGATTTTAATAATTATCTGGCAGATAAAAGCTTGAGAATGGCTCCTGTTCTAACACGTCTTCCCATCTTGCTATCTTCTGTGATAATCGCAAACTCAGTGGTCTTCAATTCTTAAAAAATGGAAACCTTTGAGCCTGATTCCACATGCCTTCCAAACACACTTGTTGGATACTTCTCCAAAGAGAATGGCAGATTAAACATAAACATACCTTATATACAATGTAAAAGGAAATCACTGCTAATCGCAAAACGTATTTTATGCTTTCAGGTTTTTAGACAAGAAAAAGAACAATTACCATGTTCTAAGCTGACCTTGGTTATTTAAAAAACAAAATCACAAGGGAAGAAATATTTTGGAAATAACACTTAAAACACAACTATGCTCATCAAAGAGATCTTGTGCCCCAAACGGAAGTCTTCTGGGAAATCTGTGAACCCAGGGAGATAATACATCAGATAATTCTGATGTCATGACAAGGTCCGTGAGTCAAATACTGGCCATGTGAGTTACTATGGGCACTGGCTTTGGGGTAGGTCAATCGTAAGTTCGGCCATTTAGAAGCTTTACGACCTTTGGTAAATTAATTGATTTTTCCAAGCCTCATGCATTCATCTGTACACTTACCTCACAGGAAATTGGGAGATAATTTAACAATGTCAAGAGCCTTAAATCATTTATAACTTTCACTGTAAATTGCACTTCTAAGAAGTTATTCTAAGGAAACAGAGATGTATACAAAGACTTATGTATAAGGATAAATAATGTAAAATGTATAAAAATAATGTGTACAAAGACATATATAAGGATGTTTGATTACCAAAGCGCTATTTGCATGAGTTGAAAAGTTGGAAATAGCCAAAAGTTTCATCAATAGGAATTGGTTAAATATATTATGATGCATCCCCACAGTAAAATGCTAAGTGGTCCTTAAAACATATGATTAGAAATTTGAACACTGACTGAATGAAGAAATTAAAAATTACATTTTTTTAGGCATGATTATGGTATTGTGGTTATGTGATTTTTAAGATTGTTCATCTTTTAGAAATACTGAAATATTTACAAGTGAAAAGATATGATGCTTCAAAATAATATGGGAGAGGAAGAGGATGGGGGTGTAGATAAAATAAGATTGGGTACAAGTGGATAATTGTTAATTTGGGGGCTCATTACACTATCTGTCTACTTTTTAAAATAGTTTTATTTAGATTTAATTGACATTCCATAAATTCACCCTTTTGAAGTATACAAGTGATTTTTAGTATATGCACGGAGTTGAGCGACCATCACCACGACCAGGACACTGGCAGTCTCTTCCTGCTCCCCCTCTCCTCCAGCTCCAGCAACCCCTCATCTACTTTCTGTCTCTA
The DNA here is from genome assembly GCF_028023285.1 of Balaenoptera ricei. Taxonomy (NCBI): domain Eukaryota; kingdom Metazoa; phylum Chordata; class Mammalia; order Artiodactyla; family Balaenopteridae; genus Balaenoptera; species Balaenoptera ricei. The sequence continues at coordinate 66,275,313 of NC_082642.1, forward strand.
TGGATTTGCCTATTCTGGACATTATATAACATGTGGCCTTTTGTGTCTGACTTCTTTCACTTAGCATCATGTTCATCCATGTTATAGCGTGTGTCAACACTTCATTTCATCACTGAATAATATGCCATCTTATGAATATAATGCATTTTGTTCATTCATTCATCAACTGATGGATGTTTAGGTTGTTTCCCCTCTTTGGCTATTATGAATAATGCTACTAAAAATATTGGTGTACAAGTTTTTGTGTGGATATATGTTTTCAAGTCTCTTTGGTATATACCTGGGACTGGAATTGCTGGGGCACATGGTAACTGTCTAGTTAACACTTTAAGGAGCTGCCAACCTGTTTTCCTAAGTGGCTGCACCATTTTACATTCCCACCAGCGATGTAGGAGCATTCCAGTAATCATTCTACTTTTACGTAAGTTTTAAGCTCCCCACGATAAAGAATTTTTAAAAATTTTGCCATAGAAAAACATTAATAGTATGCAAAATGGCTGATTATTAAGTTGTTTTGAAAAGGTTGTAGATAATATATACAACATAATCTTAATTTTTAAAACCATCCATTTAGCTATGTGTAGAAAAAACTACTAAGCCATATACCAAAATATATATGTGGTTATCATTGGGAATCATGAATTCTTTTTGTTTTTTCTCCATTTTCCAAGTTTTCTGCAATGATCATGCATTGCTTTTATAATGAGAACAACAAAAAGCTTTTTTTAATTTAAACATACTTTTAACAATTCAGCAGTCTTTGCTCCCATTCCCAACCTACATTTTCCGGATCCTGGAGCCCCAGAGGTCATCCTGGTGGGATTCCTAAGAAAATCAAAAATACACATTGCCTTCATGAAGCTTGCTGTCTAGTAGTAAATATAATCCAAGACAGAAAATTCTGAGGTCTAAAAAAAAAGTTATGAGATCAGTTCGGAGAGGATTTACAAGTGAGAGGGCTAATTTCTCTCTGAAAGGATCAGGGCAAATTTGGTGGAAAAGGTGGCATTGGAATGCTGAGTGCTGGGGTAGTAGGTACAGAAAAAGAGAATAAGGTAGGTCACCCCCTAAAGAGCATCCCTGGGGAGAAGGAAGCTGTTCCCTATGGCAGGTGAGGAGGAATGGTCGTTAACTGCAGGGCATGGTGCGGGGCCCAGCTGAATTTTAACTGGTCTTGAAGTAAAGAGTTTAGTCTTTGTTCTGTAGACTGTGAGGAGTCGGGGAAGACCGTGAATTAAAAATACCCAGACTGGGGCTTCCCTGGTGGCGCAGTGGTTGAGAATCCGCCTGCCAATGCAGGGGACACGGGTTCGAGCCCTGGTCTGGGAAGATCCCACATGCCACGGAGCAACTGGGCCCGTGAGCCACAACTACTGAGCCTGCGCGTCTGGAGCCTGTGCTCCGCAACAAGAGAGGCCACGATAGTGAGAGGCCCGCGCACCGCGATGAAGAGTGGCCCCCGCTCGCCGCAACTGGAGAAAGCCCTCGCACAGAAACGAAGACCCAACACAGCCATAAATAAATTAATTAATTAATTAAAAAAAAAAAATACCCAGACTGAAACTGTGCTTTAGGAAGACTAACGTGGCTGCAGTACACAAGGGAAACTGGCCAGGAGAAGGCTGGTGGTAGAAACATAGTGCTGCCCAGCAGGAGGACTGGAGACAAGGGGACCCAGGCAATAGATATCAAGGAAAGATGTTTAAGGTTGGGGTAAAATAAAATGTGTTTTGAGAATTTCCAGGCACCCCCTTGAGATAACTAGAGGCAGCCTCGGCATGTAAAAAAAGTGGAGAGAGAATCATCTTTCTCTAGAGGGAAATAAGCTTCCAACCAGAATGGAAGAAATTATAAGCAGAACTCATCCAACATTTTCTATTTAAGTCCTCCCTCTCTCTCCGCTAGGAACCTTATATTTCTATGTGCAGGATAACATTTCTTTCAAAACTATCACCCAGATTTTCTTGGAATTCTCAGCAAGCTGCTAGTTCAGGCCCTCTTCTCACAGAGCTACTCCCCCCCCCCCACAGAAATGGAAGAACCGATTGAACATGAAAGCATCTTTCAGACACAAGTTATCCCAAATTCTATGAGAAACGCAGACTCAGACTGATTCTGCTCAGCTGGGCAGGGCTGCCATGATTCGATCACAGTAGCTCAAAGCTGGGTGGGCTTTAGAACCACTATCACTGAAAGAAGGAATGGCGTAGAACAAGAAGGGCACGGAAGATTAATTCCAGGGCAGACAGAGACACAGAAGGAAGAAAGGGCCAACCAGCAGGACTCAAAGTTACGAGATTTCCAAGAGCCTTACTGATAAGGGGGGAAAATGTGATATACCCATAAAGGAAAAGTGTTCGGTATTCTTTCATCAACAAAATATTCCACGACCTCCTAAGTCAATAATTTGGCAAACAGCAAACCATGACTTATATTAGCTTTTGTACAAAGATTACTCCAGTTAATAATGAATACTGAAAATGATTACACATATTTCTCTGATGTTCTGGTAACTACCACTACACCCTATTTTATCATGAGGCAACGTCATGGCAAAGAAAACACCTGTTTAATATCTCTAAAAAACAGCACATGTATCTAATTAAAACACTGTTATGCTATTATCATTTTAAGATACCATTATCTTAGCAATTCATGCAACTTTACTGAATTCTCATTTAAGACCAAATTTAATTAATTGCTCTGGGGTAATGAATTACTAATGTTTCAAGATTTCTTGAAGCCCATGAGACCTCTGACCAGAAGGTTTTAAATACTGGACTAGTAGTGTATCATTTCAGGCACCCACTCCCTGCCCCACCTCACACACACACAAACTTTGAAAAGGCACAGGCACAATAAATGTGTTTTTATTTGCATCATGGTTAATCCATAAAGAGGAGAAAAAGTCTTAAAAAAAAGAAAAGAAAAAGTTTTTAATGAATAATGCTGATACTTGATACTGGTTTAGAAATATGCTAATCTCCAAAAAGCTTCCGGGCTGAACTCACCTCGAGCAAAGGTCAACCCAGGCCATCAGAGGGTCAGACAGAGACCATGAGAGGTCAACATAAGGCCATACTGATACATTCAAAGGAAAAAGTACTATTAAAAAGATGCACGACCTTCTGACATCTTTTTCTCAGGATCATTTTCTGTTACACACAATCATTGGGATCAAATGTTGGTGGAATCAAGTTTCCCATAAAATTCTATTCAGTCATGGAATAGCATATCTGTGTAGTGCTTTACAGTTTTCAAAGCACTGCCATAAATACTTATTGATTTTTGAAACCTGTGTATGAGGAAGGCAAGCAGTTGTGATCATTCCCATTTTTGAGTTAATTATGGACAAAGGACTGATCCAAAGTCACAGAATTAATAAGACATGGACACAGAACCCAGTGCTCAGTCCACTCCATTAACTCATTCATTTATTCAACTAACTGGGACTATGGACTCAGAGATGAACGAGACCTAGCCTCTGGCCCCAAAGAGCCCACAGTTTAGCGAGCAGGTAGAAAGAAAACCCCATACCATTTATAATACAAACGTAAAAAGCGTAGCAGGAAGAATGCATGCAAGTCTTCCAGATGAGGTCAATTTTTAAACCTAGGTTTCAATGGAGAAAGAAATATCTAGGCCCAGCAGGGAGTGAGGGGTAGAGGGAGAAAGACAAGCAGAGGTCATCCAATTCTGTTCAAATAGAAAAGTGAGTGTGAGTCCTGGCAGAAACTTAAGAGTATGAAGTCAGCAGCGGCCAATCTTGGCCTTGACTGCCTTCCTCTGTGGGCCAAGCTAAGGACAGCCATGGTGCTCAGATTCAGATGTATGCTAATCTCCAAAAAGCTTTCTGGGCTGACCTCACCTCCTATGCAATAAAGCGTACTGGTGGTACATCTCATTTCTTTTAATACTGTCATATCTTGAAGGAAGAATGACTCAAGCCCTGCATCTGAATGAGTAGATTGTTTTCTATAGCCTATGTATGTATACACACATTTCATACACCCACATGGATAGTTTATATCCGTAAAGCTATGTAGAATAAAAGTATCCACATAGATGATACAAAACATACATAGAACTCTATAAACCTTGCATGCAGAGACATCTGAATAATGTGTATGTCTAGACCAACCCCTTGAGATATGTTTAGATGGAAAAGGGTTACGGAGAGAGAGGTTACCATGCAGGACAACCATCTGTCCTAGATGATTCAGACAGTCATTTGCCTGCAGAGGAGGAATTGAAGGGGTTGGACAAGATGAATTCCAAAGATACTTTAAAGCTCCATGGTTTAATGTTTTATGAGCTTACCTGCATAAAGCAGTTTCTCTATTTTTGCTAAATAAAATTCCATGACCCTGGTGAAATAATTCCTCTCTGCCATTTTTTTTGTGCTCAGGCAGAAAATGTATTATTGATATCTGATTTAGCCACAGACAATGTGACTCAGAGCACTGAATGAGAAGTCGGGAAACCTATATCCTCTCCCCAAACCACCCTTCTCCTCTTCCCTACTCACCCCACCTCCAAGCAGGGAGGGGGCTGTGTGACCTTGGGCAATAGACTTGACCTCTCTGGGCTACAGCTTCCCACGTATTAAATGAAAGGAGTGGCTAAGTGTTCTACAATTCTCTTCCAGCTCTAAATCTATGAAATCATTCCTCTCCCTCAAGACTTAGTTTATCTCCACAGCTCTAAAAATCAGGACTAATAAAACTGGATTCAGATCACCTCTTTTCTAACCATCCTCTCTTTTCTTACTTTTTAAAACCATCCAAATCTTGCATAATTTAAGTGATCAGTGCTTCCCTGGTTGTTCTGGTTTAAATTATGCATTGTTGCTATTTGGGGAAAATTTAGACTGGGTCCAGTCTGGGATCACTGGCTGAGAACAATAAGCCCCCAAAGTGAGAAAGGATAAAGGCCTCTCCAGACAGGATCTGCTTTTAATGCATTGAGCACAGAGTTTACAAAAAGGGCATTGATTGTGTAAAGAGCCACCAAAACAGCAAGGGACTGGTAAGGCTGCAGTAAATTATCCTAGATGCCACTGACCTTGGCTGCATTTCAGGGGTCAGGCATTCCCCAGGAAGTTCTCAGCAGGCAGGCTTTCCTGAGGGTTTAGGAACAAATGAGACCTCTCACCTGCATGAGCCCATCTCTCTTAATCTGGGAAAACAGAAAAAGATCATCTGCCCTCTGATTTGTGGAGATTACCTCTGTGGCCTTTGGACTCAGCTCCAGGCCTGCACAACTCACCCACGACAAGACTGGTCGCAGACCCCTGACCTCCGGGAGGCAATTGTCCCCACACCTGCACTTAAGTCATCCTGCTAGCAGTTCCCCATCTCCTGGGCTAGCTGGAAGCTGTAGCCCTCCCTCTTTCCACACCTCCTGCAGGCAGAAATACAGTGGCAAAGCACTAAAGCCCAAGCCACAAAGAGCAATTTCAGTGAATTGTGCAAAGATATCTTTTCAAAATACTGATCTCCCGAGCGCAGATCTCCCAGGTGTGAATCGAACTCCAGGTCGGCCGAGGAGCCCTTGTGGTTGCTCATAAGCTTGCAAGCTCTGGGTATCTCTGAAAACCTTCCCCAGGAAAAAGCCCACAAGGGACACCTCCAGACCAAGCCCAATTTACAATCGTATCAGAGCGCTATCCATTAAAGAAGCGACGTTGAGATTCCGGCTCAGGGAAATCGCAAGACTTGCCCATTGTTCAGACTCCCATCCCCCCGCCCCGTCCTCCTCCCCAGCTTTGCCACTTTCCTCTACCCTGAAGTCTGGACCATCCATCCACCTGATTAACCCGCTGGCAGAAACTCCCAGCACAGAAAGTAGGGCAAATGAACACACACAGTCTGTAAAGCAGGAAGCCACAGACTTGGCCAAAGCACCCACCCCATTACCAACCTCCACCCCCAGCTGCCCAGGGGGCAGCGGGTTCTGAATGTGGCCTTTCGGCGCCAAGGAAATAGCTTACTGTAATAACGCATGAATGAGCTTTTGCTAACCAACTATCAAAAAAAGCCATTTCAAATGGCATCTCTGCTCCTTCTCAGCCCCTTGGCTGCCTCCCAGAAACCTCACCTCTGAGATGGAAGGATTAAGGAGAAGGGGGGGAGGAGTTAAAAAGAGGAGGGTAGGTCAGGAGAGAGAGGATTAACGAGACTAAAGAAAAAGTACCACTTTGACCATAAAGGTAGTTCTTTAAAATAACAGTGGAGAAGAAGGCAATGTCAAGGCAAGTACTGAAGATTCAGGTATACAACCCCAAGATTTAGCATCTAACAATGTATTCTTCAGGAGGGCGTGTGAACTTCCAAGCTTCACCCATCCTGCCTGTCTCTGTGTTGAGAGCTACCATCAATTCGGTCTCACCGACCCTCCCTGCCTCATGTATATACAATCGCTTTTTTTAAAATTTATTTTTAGTTCAAGAGAGGAAAAAGCCGTGCTAAGATTGGTAGCCCATCCTTCTCAGACCCCCGCTGCTGCTGCCACCCACACCCCTCCCCCCGCTTCCAGGCAGGCAGCATCTAATTAACATCGCAAGAAAGCTCTGCCCCCTTCCCCGAAGGAGTGTGTTGGGCTTGGGGGGTGGGGAGGCGTCGAGGCTGCACTAGGATTCCTGGTATTTCGATCTCAAAACAACAGCAAAATGGATTCTATATCAGTGATGTCTTAGTCAATACAATGAAACGGCGTCTGAGGCAATTCACGTGAGGGTAAATGCAAACCAGGGGGTCTGGAGGGGGGTGGGGGTAGGTGCTTTACAAAGGACTAGCCACAGACACAGAGAAAACACACACACACGCACGCACACACACTCACACTCCCAGGAGTTCCGGTCTGATTGGGGAAAATCAGAGAACACATCCCTTTCACCTGCTTAAGTTCAGCCATAAAACTGAAATGTCACAGCCACAAAGTCAGAAAGCACAGGCAGGGCTGAGTTAAAACGATAAATAAAGGTGAGCGGCAGACCTGCGTTTAAGAGAGCGCTGAGAGGGAGTCGGGGCGCCGACGGCAGAAAAGGGGGGGAAGGGGAGGCAGTTGCCAGCTACAAGACCAGCATAGCAATAGCTGCCCCCTTGGAGCGGCAGGTTCGGCTTCGCGGGGACAGCCAGGCTCACAATGTCATCTAGCAGGTAGCTAGAAAACGTGAGGGACCAGTGCCTTCATTCGCGCTGTTGTTATTCTTTTTGCAGAAAGGGACAGTGGGGTCTAGAGCCTTGGCACTAGACGACTACCCGGGGCTTGTGTACACACACACGCACGCACACACACACGAGCCTTTCATTTTAATGCTCTTACACCGGTCTACGATGAAACTGGTATAAGCTCCACGAGTTCTCAGGGGAGCTTTGGCTGCCACCAAAGGAGGACACGTACCGCACAGCCCCTGCTCTGGGTGCTTAGCCAAGAGCACCTCAGCAACCCCCGAATCTAAACGAGAATCCAGGTTCCCTCGCGTCGCATTCGCCCGCCTCTGCCCACCAGCCCGAGCCCCAGTTCCACGCACCGAGCCCATTCACCCTGACCCAAAACACTGGAAAGAAATCAGAAAACATATTCCGCTCACCCTCAAAGCCGAGAGATCGATTTCATCCAGGCTGCGAGCCGGCGAGTCGCTCGCCATGTCGACTTCTTCGCGGGAGAAATGGACCAAAACCACCCCGAAGATTCCCCGTTGAAAATTCCACCTCGGTCTATTTCACTCGCGTCCTCATGCGGGTGTCGCGCCAGAGGCCCGGGGCCCAGCCTCCCCCGCCCACCCCGGCCCCACAGCGCCTGATCGCGATCCTCCGCGCGTCAGTCCGCCGGCTCCGGGAGCCCAGCCTCTGCGCGGATCTCCAAGCCCGGAGTCGCGGTGCGTGTGGGCTGCGCGCCCTGAGCAGCTAAGGGCGCTGGGGCTGCGTGGGTGTATTTAAATGGGACATGCTTCTTTGCTTGTGCGTGGATGGCGGCTGCACTGGCTGTTATAATGAGACACATCAACTCCTCCACTCAGCTGGGGGTGGGTGGGGGTGGAGAACCACACAGAACTGTCTATCACCGCTTCCTGGGAGGAGTAAAGGGGGCGGGGGGGAAGAGGCGGAGGAGGCGTGGTCTCCTACTGGGGAGAGGCCGCGCTTCCTGACCCGGTCCCTCTGCACCAACGTGGATGGGGGAGGGGCGCGCACCCTTTCAGCCCAGGTTTTGCGGGCTAATCGGGCTGGATTTAAAGAGCTGTTCCTGAACCCTGCCGTGCTTATCGTAGGGACAAGGGGACTTTATTTTTGTGTGTCCAATTCGTGCGCTGCAGCAAAATGGCCCTTCAGTCGCATTTTGAGGGGTTCTCGGCAGGGTTCAAATGCTCCAACGTTGAAAAAAAATCCGGAGGGAAAAAGGAAAAGAGCGACGCCCTCCCTCCCCCATTAATTATTTGTGGGGCTGGAGTAGCGCGGGCTGCTGCAACCGGTGCATATAAGGACTTGTGTGCAAGGAAGGGGGTCCGCCTCCAGCCGCGGAACGAATGGGGGAGAAGCGCACTCGCGCCGGGCGCCCAGACCCCCGCTTCGGCAATTTGCAACTGCCGCTGGGTCGGGTCCTCCTGCGGCCCCCGGGACCCCGCATGGCAGTTCTCGAGGGCCGGTGACTCGCCGCCTCCGGGCTGGGAAGGTTTGCGAAAAGCGGGAAAGCTGGGAGCTCTGAGCTCCCTCTTGGCCTCGCCACACCCAGGACCTACCCGTACCGCAATTCCCCCACGGAAACGACCGAATTGAAACGAGGATTGTTCTCTGGGTGCAATGGCTTGAATGCTTCAGGTAATTCGGAAGGCAATACTGGGTAAGGCAGCACACGCCGCCTCAGGACCCTGCATCGTCCTTTCTGGCTGACCTACCCAGATTGATAGAGAAAGTTTGGCTGGCGGATAAGATGTAACCCAGAAGATGTACGGCGTGAGAGAGATTTCACTCCACCCGCATTCTCATTTATAGGCTGTACGTTTACAGTGGTAAACCTGACATTCTGTAATCTGGAGTGTCAAGTCACTTCCCCCAACCTCCTCGCACAGCCCTTCCTGTCCGGCCTTGGCCACGCGAAATACATAGGATGAAACGCTAAAATTGAACTGTTCTCCCAATACAGCAGTAGCTTCGAAAGCATTATCTGCACCTCTGTTAAGATGAGAATTTTCTTCTGGCCAAGTGTCGTAAGGGTTTTTTAGTCGTGTGGTATGAATATCAGCTTCAGAACAATGCTTTTGAATGAATGAACAGAACCCAATGTAGTTAGTTCTTCAGGACTGCAGACGTTAGAAGACTTTCAAACAGCATTCGGTATGCGGTCTGCTGTTTTTGTTAATAATATTGTATTTATTTATATGCATCGTGCATCATGAAACTTGAAAATTGTTCCAACATCTCAGTGGCCATAACAGTTTAGGAGCTTTTGCCATTAAAACGTCAAACGTTTAAATGTGTCATATTCAAAACATTTGATTTGATCTCACATTTTCTTATAAAATCATCCAGCTCGAGGTAGTAACTAAGCCACCAAGTAATGTCGAAATGACATAAAAACCTATCATTTCTCATTGCCCTTATTTTTCCTTTCTCTGTGCCTTTTTTACCCTTAATCTAGATGACAAGTTAATGTATTGTCTCAGTATTGAAAGAAAATAATTGAGATCAGGTATTGATATCTATGAACAGAACTATTTTTAAAACTCCAAGCATATGAAATATGAGGTAAACATTTTTTTCAAGGGGAACCTTCATTTTATACCCCCAATTTTATTTGAAACATCACAAATAGGTCATTTCTTTTAGCGTTAATCAGCTGTTCAGGACATAAGGATGTCATGATACTGGCACTAAATTCTACCCTTGGGTTTAGAATCCGATTAGAAAACCGTATATTCCATACAGCGGTGTGTACTAAGTGGGGGAGGGCTTCCTAGGAGCCTGAGAGGATGATAAGAGAGTCAGGTGGAGGCAGGGATGCTGGTTGCAGGAAATACCATAAAAGGAGAGATTACAATAGTCAAGGTCCCTCCAGCTGGTAAGGGAAGGAGGAAACTCCAGGCAGTTTGTGCTGGAGGTGAAGTAATTGTGCTGACTGGGCTGAGGAGGAAAGCAGAGGTCAGATCAGGTAGAGCTTTGCACACCCATTTAAGGAACTTGAACTTTATTTTTTAGGTCGAGTATATATCAAATTTCAGCCATTTCTGTAAAAACTAATGTTTTGCCATATCTGTAAACCTCCTGGACAGTTGTTAGTTACTTAACATTTTTCTTTAAATCAACACTTTTCTTTTTTTCTCATATTTAACTTAAAAGGAAACATAAGTCACTACTGTGGATGGAAAGCTAGCAACACCTGCTAAAAAATAGAAGGAAATCATTACAATAAATACATTGGAAAATAAAACAGTATTATTAAATTCTAAGTAACTACCTACCCTGAATCTTTAATTTGTTAAAAGAGAGATTAGCAAATGCCAGAAAAGGCATTCAAAACTTGACCAAAGTGAGATTTTCTTCCTGGTGTAATCTGAAGGGTTGAAAGAATTGTTATCATTTATGTACAGTTTGAAAGCCTGCAAAACAATATGATACACTGTTTATGTCTGTCTAAATATGTAGATAACTACAAAAAGCATGGACATAGGAAGGATACAGAAGCATGAACTTCGGGGCAGTGAGAAGGGAAGAAGAGAAAGAGTATGGGAAAGCACAAAGGAGGCTCCAACAATGGTATCTAATTTAATTTTTTTAAAAAGATCTTAGGGCTTCCCTGGTGGCGAAGTGGTTAAGAATCCGCCTGCCAATGCAGGGGACACGGGTTTGAGCCCTGGTCCGGGAAGATCCCACATGCCACGGAGCAACTAAGCCCGTGCACCACAACTACTGAGCCTGCGCTCTAGAGCCCATGAGCCACAACTATTAAATCTGCATGCCACAACTACTGAAGCCCGTGGGCCTAGAGCCTGTGCTCCGCAACAAGGGAAGTCACCACAATGAGAAGCCCGTGCACCACAAAGAAGAGTAGCCCCTGCTCGCCGCAACTAGAGAAAGCCCGCGCACAGCAACAAAGACCCAACACAGCCAAAAATAAAATAAATAAATTTATTTTTGAAAAGAGATCTTAAGCAAATATTGCTAAATGTTTGGAATCATTAAGTCTGGATTGTTACTAATGGGTGCTTGGGCCAAGGAAACAAGGTATCACCCCAAGGGACTACCACCAATTTCCAGGAGAAATGAGACCACACACACACACATGCTGAAGGTAAACTATACATACTTCCATCGCCTGACCTCCACCATGCCCTGTCCTGCCCCTCTTCCTACCGCAATCAGCAAAGCAAGCACTCAGACTTAGAAGTGGTACCACAGATAGGCAAGTGAGATTTCCAGACACTGAGTAGACCAATCACCAATCATTCGTGGAAATCTATTACTATGAAAGACAGGCACTAATTTCTTTCTTTCTTTTTTTTTTTTAAATTTATTTATTTTTGGCTGTGTTGGATCTTCGTTGCTGTGTGCAGGCTTTCTCTAGTTGTGGCGAGCGAGGGCTGCTCTTCGTCGGGGTGCGTGAGCTTCTCATTGCAGTGGCTTCTCTTGTTGCGGAGCATGGGCTGTAGGCTCGTGGGCTTCAGTAGTTATGGCACGTGGGCTCAGTAGTTGTGGCGCACAGGCTTAGTTGCTCCATGACATGTGGGATCTTCCTGGATCAGGGATCGAACCCGTGTCCCCTGCATTGGCAGGCAGATTCTTTTTTTTTTTTTTTTTTTTTTATTTATTTATTTTTGGCTGTGTTGGGTCTTCGTTTCTGTGCGAGGGCTTTCTCTAGTTGCGGCAAGCGGGGGCCACTCTTCATCGCGGTGCGTGGGCCTCTCACTATCATGGCCTCTCTTGTTGCGGAGCACAGGCTCCAGACGCACAGGCTCAGTAGTTGTGGCTCATGGGCCTAGTTGCTCCGCGGCACGTGGGATCTTCCCAGACCAGAGCTCGAACCCGCGTCCCCTGCATTAGCAGGCAGACTCTCAACCACTGCGCCACCAGGGAAGCCCGGCAGGCAGATTCTTAACCACTGCGCCACCAGGGATGTCCAAGACAGAAACTGATTTCAGTCAATAAACAAATTGAAAGCTCCAAGTTATTTTTAATGGAGCAAAAATAGGTTTTATTATATATATATTTTTTACCCTCAGATGGATAATGCAGAATCTTACATTCATAAAACAATCAGATTATTATGAAAGCAAACTAGTTAGAGGACTAATTAAGAATTTATTTATTGAAATGTTTTAATGAGTTGGACAGTAATAACTAATACTGTGCTGCAGATACTCTTATAAGCATTCATGTATTAACATATTTAATCTTTATAATCTTACAAAATAGGCAATATTATTAGAATATTCATTTTACAGATGAGTAAACCGAAAAATAGAAAGGTTAATTAACTTACTGAAGGCAGCACAGTAATAAATGGTTGAACCAGAATTTGAACTCAGGCTCTTACTCACCATGCTATACTGATTTAGGCTGAACTGAAGGGTAAATTAGTAAACTAGAAGATTGGGCCCAGTTTTCTCCTAGATTTCAGGAGAAAGGATAAAGCAATGAGCAAAAATTTAATTAATATGGAGAATAAATCCAGACGTTTCAACATTTCTCTAACAAGAGCTAGAGAATGGATGGAAGGAAATACTCAAAGACATGAGACAAAACGTTCCAATATCTTCAGGTTAAAAGCTCTCATTTAGTGTATAAGTAAAAAGCATCACACTTGAACACATCATGAAGGAGTTTCAGAGCATCAAGGATACAAAGGAAATTCTCACCAGATCACCTGCTTCTCATCAGCAACAATGGATGCTAGTAGAAAATGGAACAAAGTAGTCTAAGGGAATTGTTTTTAACTCAGAATTCTCTACCCAACTAAACTATCATTTCAGAGAGAATACAAAATAATGACGTATTTTCAGATACATAAGGATTCAAATGGTTGATCATCTCTTAAATTATTATTGAAAAGTGTATTCCACCAAAGGGAAAACTGAATCAAAAAAAGAAATCATGCAATACAAAAGACAATGGTAAGCAAAAGTAGCAAACTCTGTTTGTTACCCGCTCAAAGTCATTCTCATTCTTCCTTACCAGCAAAATTCTGATTTTGAGAATTTATCCTCCATGTGTTTCAAGAATATGGGCTCTCCCCAGCCCCAGAGAAAGAATGAATGTTAACTAGTCTACACTCATCATAGTTATCTATTCTCTCTCCTAATGCTTGGTTTAGACATGGATATATCATGCAACACTAAGTAAATAAAAGGGGGGTATAAGAATGGTTTCCCTCTTAAAAAACTGAAAAAAAAAAAAAAAAAAAGAAGAAGAAAAGAAGGAAGCAAGAGAAGAGAGGAAGACCAGGAAAAGCCTCCTGCCTGTGGCAGCCATCCTCCAAGGTGGCTCCCAGTGAACCTCACCTCCTGGTGTATGCTCTTGTGTAGTTCCGTCCAACATAGAATACAGAGGACTTCCAAAACTGGGTAATAAAAACTGGGTAATAAAAGGCATTTCAGCTTTTACCTTGTTTTCTTGGGTCACTTGCTCTAAGGCAGGGTTTCTCAGCCTCAGCACTATTGACATTTTGGGCCTGAGAACTCATGTTGTAGGGGGCTGTCATGTGCAGTGTTGGATGTTTAGAAGCATCCCTGGTCCCTACTTACCAGATGCCAATAACACTTTCCTTTTGGGGAAACCAAAAATGTCTCCAGACATTGCTAAATGTCCCTTAGAAAGCGAAATCACCCCCAGTTGAGAACCACTGCTCTAGGGGAAGCCAGCTACCGTGTCCTGCAGACATTCATGCAACTTGCCAGCCATGTAAGCTTCCTTGGAGGGGATCCTCCAGCACAGTCAAGCTTTCAGATGACTACAATCCCTCCTGGCCCTAACTGCAACCTCATGAGAGATCCTGAGTTAGATCCATCCAACCAAGCTGCTCCCAAATCCCTGCCTCACAGAAACCATGATAAATAATAAATGTTGGGCTTCCCTGGTGGCGCAGTGGTTGAGAATCCGCCTGCCAATGCAGGGGACACGGGTTCGAGCCCTGGTCTGGGAAGATCCCACATGCCGCGGAGCAGCTGGGCCCGTGAGCCACAATTGCTGAGCCTGCGCGTCTGGAGCCTGTGCTCCGCAACAGGAGAGGCCGCGATAGTGAGAGGCCCGCTCACCGCGATGAAGAGTGGCCCCCGCTTGTCACAACTGGAGAAAGCCCTCGCACAGAAACGAAGACCCAACACAGCCATAAAAAAATAAATAAATAAATAAATGTTGTTGTTATAAGCCACTTGATTTGTTATGCAGCAGTAGATAACTAATACAGTAGATAACTAATAGCTGGAGCTGTAGCAGCCATCTTCCTAACCATCACCAGGTTAGGATGAGCTTGAGAAAAAAAGCAGAATATGAAAAGCACTTGGATCCTTAATCACATCACTGAGCCACTAAATTAATCCAGGAACAACCTCTGAACTTCTTTTTATGTGACATAAGTTTTTCTCTCTTTATTTAAGCTCCTTTTAGTTGTGTATCTTGTTTTGTGCAACCAAACACTTCCTGTTATGGAAAATAAAAATTAAAACTTTTAATAAGTTTTACTGCTGATTCATAAAGTAAAAAGAAAAAATGATAATCTAAAACTAAAATAATCTTATCACCATGATAAAGGGAAAGGAGAGAGAGAAAAGCATGTTAAGATTTTTGTCTTATTTGGAGATGTATATATATACTTTCTCTAAACACAGAAAAAATGTAAGTCAATTATGCAAGATAAATATGTGTCACCATATAGGCAAATATAGACGTGTAAGTTATAAACTACTTGAATAGAAAAAAAAGGAACAAAGGATAACTTGATGAATTCAAGTTAAATGAAGAAAAGAAAAAATATAAACCAGAATATGTAGTGTAAAGGACATGCTTGTGGAGTGGTGGGGCCCACTCAGCATCCTTTCTGCTTTTGTATCCTGCGGTAGGTAGACTAATGCCCTCCCCCTGCCAAAGATGTTCATGTTCCAATCCCCAGAACCTGTGAGTATGTTACCTTACATGGCAAGAGGGTCTTTGCATGTGTGCTTAAATTAAGGAATTTGAGATGGGGAGATTATCCTGAATTAAGCAAAGTGGGCCCAATATAATCACAGAGGTCTTTAACAGTGAAAGAGGGAGGCAGAAGAGGAATCAAAATTAGAGGAAGAGATGAAATGGAAGAAAGACACAGAGAAATGCAACATCGCTGGCTTTGAAAATGAAGGAAGGGGGACAGAAGCCAAGGAATATGGGCAGGCTCTAGAAGCTGGAAAGGCAAAGAAATGGGTTCCCCTCTAGAGCCATCAGAAAGGAATGTGGCCCTGCAGACACCATAATTTTAGCCCAGTAAGACCCCTTTTGACTTCATACCTCCAGACTGTAAGATAATAAATTTGTGCTGTTTAAAGCCACTAGGTTTGTGGTAATTTGCCACAGCTGTGATTTAAAAAAAAAAAAACAACCCTAATTCAACTTCCTGTATCCATATTTCCTTTTGAATAATTGTCTCTTTCCCCTTGGTTACAGATATTGGAGCTGTTCCTTGGGTTTTCTGCCCATTGGTATCCAAAGGGTGATAGGTGTCTGAAATCAGAACAGTAGAAGGACCCTTCACAGAAACCTGGAAGTTGAGAAGAATGGCAACAGACTGAAAATGGTTAGTGACCATTCATTCCAATTGTGGTGCCCTACCCATAAGGTGTTTACTAGAGTCCTTTCCTCCTTCCTATTTCTCAGAAGTTGCCTTTTTCCAATCCATTTCCAAGCGTGGTCTCTGTGCTAGTTATCTCTTGCTGTGTAACAAACCACCTCAAAACTTAGTGAATAAAACAAGTTCTTTCTTTTGCTCACACATCTGTAATCTGGGCAGGGTTTGATGGGAAAGTTTCATTTGCTCCACAGAGCATCAGCTACAGCTGGAGAACCCATTTCTGAAATGGCTCACTCATGTACCTAGCAGATTTGGTCCTGGGCTATGCGCTGAGGCCACCAAGGCTGGTGGCTGGAAGGTCTGGTTCCTCTCCACGTTGGTCTCTCCATGGGCTGTTGAGGCTTCTTTATGGCATGGTGGCTGAGTTACAAGAACAAGCGTCCCATGAGAACCAGACAGAAGCTCTATCACCTAGCGTCATGACTGCCTAACGTCAGCGGTCATGTGAGTTCATTTCCACCATTGTCACAAATCTACGCAGATTCAAGAGGAAGACACAAACATCCCACCTTTCGATGGGAGGAGTGTCTCAGTCACACTGTAGAAAAGCATGTAGGGCAGAAGAAATTGTTGCAGTAATTTTGGAAACTAAAGCCTAGCACATCCTTCCAGCCATACAATCAATTCTCTGACCTCAGTATCTTTGCCTTTTGTTCATGTTAACCAGAGTTGGTTTATGCTGTTGCTTTCAACCAAAGAATAATGTATCAGGCGTAAGCACAAACATATCTCAATAAGAATAAATATTTAAATTGCCTTATTAGAATCAGAGTGTGTAAAAGCAAAGCAAAACAACACCAATAACCCAAGAATACACAAATCTGCCATAGGAAATTGATAAAATTTGACCAGGTTACAAGGCACAAGGTTTCATGATTTCCAAAAGGCAGCAGTTATGGATACCACATTCTCAGACCACATTACTAAGAGATATCAGTATTCATGTCACAGATTTATCTAAATAGATTCACAATTCTTGGACCTTCTTCACTAGAATCACTTTAATCTCTCCGGGCAGTTAAACTTACTCCTAGGGATCCAATCAGAAATTTATCATCGTCTTAAACAGCTCTGCCTTAGAGAATAAAACTCCAACTTCCCATTGTCCAACTGCACAGCCTATCCTTTGAGCTTCCTGGTAGCCTTTGCTACTATACCACTGTTTTTAGCCTCACAGAAACCCCATATCTGGCCTTTGGTGGCATTCTTTCTTCTTTTCCAGTTGGTTTTCTCTCTTACCCTTTCTTCCTTCCCTTTCCATGATGGACCTCAAAGTGTTTAGGAGGCTGAAATTCCATATACTGTGTTCCATATAGTATGATCTGAGGTGAAAAGCATGGTCCCTGGAGTTGAACTGCCTGAGATCAAAAGAAAAAAGAAAAATAATACAGTTGTTTTATAGTTCTCATTTCTTGTTCCAGATAGATTTTTTTTAACCTAGTTAGCTCGGAATAATAATGCCAAGTGACTATATCTTTTTTGTATTAAATGGGTTCAGAGCAATTTTCCTAATTATCTAGCACCTTTTAATCTAAAAGACGAACACAACACTTGATCTAAAATACCAGTATTACACTTTCCCCAAATACAAAAAACTATTTTTACTAAAAATTTGGCAAGCCCTTTCAAAACAGCATTTTCTGTTTTCATTTTTTGAGAAACTTCTGGCAACAAACATGTATAGAAATTTTAATATGCAGCTGTAAGCTTTCAATATTTACTGTAAAAGTTTGTTTATAATTTTTTTGGGAGTTGCTTGATCTTCTTAAATCCTAAAGCAGTTTTAAGTTGAATTATATTCTAGCCGAATAATGGAGTTTCCAGCTTGATTTTTCCTTAATATTTTTAGGACCTAACCTAGTGTCTTGCAACAGTTAGCATTCCATACATGTCTGGTCAATGACCACACATACTTTAATAGAAATGATAAAAGGACATCTATTCTGACCACCAGGGCCTGTCTGGACCATGTCAAAAGCCTGTGGTACGTTGCTTCCTGCTGGCTATCTCAATTAGTTCCCACTTTTTCTACAGAACTTTTCTACAGAACTGTATCCTGTTTAATTTTAGATTCTAAGCCTCCCTTACCCCACCATACACAAAATAATTTCCAGCTTTTTAGTTCATGTCCATGTACTTGAATGGCATAGGCCCACAGGTTAGCCCGGAGCTGGGAGAGGGGAGAAGTAGCCCAGCTGGATCTTTACATGAAGTCATAAGGTACATAAACGTTTCTATCAGACTTTTAAAGCTGGAAGGAACCTTTGAGATAACGAGTCCAACCCTCTCATTTTATAGATAAGGAAACCAAGGTCCAGAGACAGTATGTGACTTGCTCAATGTCACAGAGTTAACACAGGAAAAAGCTTTGGGAACTAAAGGCTTTGTGTTTAAAAAAAAAAAAGGCTGTATTTACTGTTACTGTATAAATACTGTATTTACTGTATTTACTGTTATTGTTTTCCCTGAGATTCCGATCCACTGTTCCTTCTACTATACCATATTGCACCCCAGATACCATCCACTTGTGCTGTGCTTTTTATCTAAAAGAAACTGTAAAGTACACAACTAAGCATATTTCCCTTAATGTGTGGGCTGCCTGAGATCTCCAAGCTAAAGGAGTGGGTGTGCCATGCCTGGTATTGCCTCTAGTGGGGGAAGAAGTGCCAATAATGGAGCCCAGAAGTTTGCTCAAGTGGGTTCTTTAAGGCAGAGAACTCAGGAGACAAAACAAGGAATGAGGAATTGTTTTGGTCACTTGGCCAAAGAAGGCAGAGGCCAAACCTCTCTAGAGATTTAATAGAGATTTAATCTAATAGAGATTCTCTAATTTAAAATTTTAATTTTTTCTATTAAAATAGAAATCTCTAATTTAATAGAGACTCGTGCAATTACATGGATGACTTGTGTGGTCTATACTGGAATATGTGTTATCTCTCTTATAACACTTAAGATACTATATTGTGTTTTGTTGGTTTTCTTTTCCACCATTCAGCTGTTGAACACAAGCAACTTTCCTTGTTCAGCTCTATTTCTCTAGTACCTAGAATAATGCCTGCAATAAAGTGGTGCTTATAAGATTAATCAATAAATCAGTGTAAAGAAGTAGCTGATAAAGGTGGACAGAACTGGCCCTTTGAATACAGAAAAATTTGGACAAGTCTTTTGAGCCCTTTAGGTGTCAACATTTTTATATTTGTTAGATTTTACGTGACTAGTTTACTCTGAGAACAAACCAAGAGTCCCATGGCTATGACTGTGTCAAAAGCTAATAAAAATCAGTTGTGGATCCACCTTTTGCATCCATTCACAAAGAGTATAGATTCATTCACTTAATATATCTATTCATCAAAAACATGTATTGAATACAGGGATCATCAAAATGGTCCCTGCTTTTATAATGTAGGCATTGTTTCTAAAACCGTAGTCCATGGGCACTTGTATCAAAAAGAGAAGTAGGGCTTAATTAACATGTAGATTCCCAGAACATTGAGGGAGCAAGGCTCAAGAATCTTCACTTTTAAACAAGCACCCTCCCAGATGATTTTTTTTCCCATTCCCAAATATTTATTAAGCATCTTTGATGGGTAAGGTCTTTGCTTAGACCAAAGGAATAATGAGTATTGATTATACCTCCATAAGTATCTTAGTCTGTTTGGGCTGCTATAACAAAATACTATAGATTAGTTGGCTTATAAAAACGGAAATTAATTTCTGACAGTTTCAGAGTCTGGAAAGTCCAAGATCCAAGTGCTGGCAGAGTCAGGGTCTGCTTCCTCATAGAGAGCCATCTTCTCATTTGTGTCCTCAAATGGCAGAAAGGGCAAGCGAGCTTTCTGGGGTCTCGTCTATAAAGGGCACTAATCTCAATCATGAGAGCTCTGCCCTTATAACCTAATCACCTCCCAAAGATCCCATCACCTTGAAGATTAGGGTTTCAACATAGGAATCTTTGGGGCAGTAAACCCAAACGTTCAGTCCATATCAACATGAGACAAAATCCAACTTCAAAATGAACATAATGAAACTTAGGTTAAATGTACAGATGTCAGAAAAGCTGAGAGGGGTGGAAGGAATTCAGGACAGACTCCAGTTTATGAAGAAAAGAAATAGTATCCTAAAGCTGGTTAGACAGAGGTTCTAGACATTTATAGATGCTGTTGGTGATCTCTCAGTGAAAAAGGCCCAGAAAAGTTGCATAGAATTCTTTGCAACTTCTGGTATATACATCACCAGCTTCTACAGTCAAGAGTATATCACCATAGTTACTTATCTCTCTGCCCCTCCCCCATGCTTCTTTTTCTTTGCTAAAATATTTTAAAACAAATCTTTGACATCATTTCATTTCACCTCTAAATATTTCAATATGTATCTCAAAAAAAGGGGGTGGGATTTGAGTGTGGGTTGAGCTTAGTGATGTGCTTCCAAAGCATAAAATATGAAAGGGGGCAAAAGTAACTTTACAGTAGAGAAATTTAGCAAACAGGAAACACTGCCTTGGACAAGTAATCAAGGTTAACATGATCAGTGATAAGTCTTATTGATAGAATGCACACCTGACAAGATATAATGAGAAAGGCACTAGTAAAATTTTAATAAAGTGTGTTGTTTAGTTAATAGTAATGTGCGGATATTCATTCTTTAGTTGTGATAAAGGTATCAGAATAATATAAGATGTTCACAATAGGGGAAACTTGGTATGGGGTATATAGGAACTATGTACTATCTTTACAACTTTTTGGTAAATCTAAAACTATTGTAAAATTTTAAGAAGTTTATTATAAAAAAGGGGGAGGAGTATAACAAATTGAATAACCTAGAAGAAATTGATAAATTCCTAGAAACATAAAAGATTAATTCATGAAGAAGAAAATCTGAAGAGATCAATATGAGTAAGGAGATTGAGTCCATAATCAAAAACCTCCCAACAAAGAAAAGTCCAGGGCCCAACTGTTTCACTGGTGAATTCTACCAAACCTTTAAGGAAGAATTAATAGCAGTCCTTTTCAAACCCTTCCAAAAAACTGAGGGGAGAACACTCAAACTCATTTTACAGATTTATCCCTGGAATGCAAAGATGGGTCAACATACCCAAATCAATAAATGTGACACACAACATTAACAAAATGAAGGATAAAAATCATATGATCATCTCAATAGATGAAGGAAAAGCACTTGACAAAATACAACATTCTTTTATGATAAAAACTCTCAACAAATTAGGTATAGAAAGAACATACCTCAACATAATAAATGCCAAATATGGCAAGCCCACAGTTAACATCATATTCAACAGTGAATATTCGAAAACTTTTCCTCTAAGATCAGGATCAGGACAAGTGTGCCCATTCTTTCCACTCCTATTCAACATAGTACAGAGCAATTAGGCAAGAAAAAGAAATAGAAGGCATCCAAATCGAAAAGGAAGAAGCAAAGTTGTCTCTGTTTGAAGATGATATAATCTTATACATAGAAAATCCTAAGGACTCCACCAAAAAACGTGTTAGAACTAATCAACAAATTCAGTAAAATTGCAGGATACAAAAATTGTAGGATAAAAAATGAACATACAGAAATCAATTGTGTTTCTAGCACTGATACCTGAAAATATCTGAAAAAGAAATAAAATAATCCCATTTACAATAGCATCAAAAACAAGAAAATACTTAGAAATAAGTTTAACCAAGGAGATGAAAGATCTGAACACTGAACACTATTGACTTTATTGAAAGAAATTGAAGAAGACACAACTAAATGGAAAGATATCCTGTGTTCATGCATCAGAAGAATTAATATTGGTAAAATATCCATACTACTCAAAGTCATCTATAGGTTCATTGCAACCCCTATCAAAATTCCAATGACATTTTTTATAGAAATTGAAAATAAAATCCTAAAATTTAAATGGAACAACAAAAGACCCTGAATAGCCAAAGCAGTCTTGAGAAAGAACAAAGCTGGAGGCATCACACTTCCTGATTTCAAACTATATTACAAGCTTTATTAATTAAAACGGTAGGTACTGTCATAAAAACAGTCACACAGACCTATGAAACAGAATCTAGAATGGGAAAATGATAGTCTTTTCAATAAGTGATGCTGGAAAAACTGTATATCACATGCAAAAGAATGAAATTGGACCCTATCCTATACTACTCACAAAAATTAACTCAAAATGAATTAAAGACTTAAACATAGGCCTGAAATCATAAAACTCCTAGAAAAAAAATGTAGAGAAAAAGCTCCTTGGCATTGATCTTGGCAATGATTTTTGGATATAACATCATAAGCACAAGCAAAAAGAGCAAAAATAAACAAATAGGACTACATCACACTAAAAAGCTTCTGCACAGCAAAGGAAATGATCAACAAAATGAAAAGGCAACCTATGGAGTGGGAGAAAATATTTGCAAACTATCTATCTGATAAGGGGTTAATATCCAAAATATTGGGTTGGCCAATAAGTTCATTTGGGTTTTTCCATGAGATGTTATGGAACGAACGAACTTATTGGCCAACCCAATATATAAGAAACTCACACAACTCAATAGCAAAAAACAAAACAAAACAAAAAATAACAATGTGATTAAAGGAAATGAAATTTCTGCACTTCTGTGTTCATTGCACAGTAACCAAGATACAGAAACAACTTAAGTGTCCATCTTCAGATGAATGGATAAAGAATAATGGAGTATCATTCAGCCATGAGAAAGAAGGAAATCCTGTCATTTGCGACAACATGGATGGGCCTTGAGGGCATTATGCTAAGTGAAATATGTCAGATAGAGAAAGACAAACGCTATATGATCTCATGTATGTGTGGAATCTAAAAAAGGCAAACTCACAGAAACAGAGAGTAGAATGATGGTTGCCAGGGGCTGCGGGGTGAGGAAATGGGGAGATGCTGGTCAAAGGGTGTAAACTTCCAATTGTAAAATGAATAAGTTCTGGGGATCTAATGTACAAAATGGTGACTATAACAATACTGTGTTATATACTTGAAAGTTGTTAATATAGTAAATCTTAAAGGTTCTCACCACACACACACAAAAAGGTAATTGTAAGAGATGATGGAGGTTTTAACTAACCTGTTGTGGTAGTCATTTCACAATATAAACTTATGTATCAAATCATCACATTGTATACTTTAAACTTACACAATGTTATATATCTATTATATCTCAATAAAGCTGGAAAATAATAAAATAGAAATTAATAATCAAAATAAAAAGTAAAATATGTAATTCCAATCTCTTGTGATTTTTCTCATTCTCATTTTAAATTTACAGTAACTTTTGGGAACAAACATCTGTTCCTTTCAATAAATACTTACAAAAATCTTAGTTTAAAAAAAAGGCGGGGTGCAGAACAACAATATCACTATCACATCAGAAAGAAAACTGGTCTCAAACCAGGTCGGAGACAGACATATTTGCATAATGTAATTCATAGCCACCTTCTGCAAAAACACTTACATGCATGATAAAATTCTTAAGCACTTTTCTGATGGACTTTAATGAAATTAAAACTTGTTCTGGAAATAGTTACTGACCCACCCAGCTGGCTGCTAGTTAAAGGTCCAGTGAACTTTAGATAGTTTTTCTTTTTAATTTGTTCTGTATTGAATATATTATCAATCTCTTTTTCTATAAAATAAGAGTGAATCATTGAATGAACTTGGTAGGACCTTTTTCCTTGAATGGTGGCAACATTTTATGGTAATAAATTATTTGAAAATTAATTCATTAATTGAAAATTAATTAAATTATTTGAAAAGTTTTCTTGAATAGCACCTAACAAAAATAACAGTCTCTAATATCATCTAATACGCAGTCATATTTGTATTATTTTCAGATGATTCTTAAGCTCACTAATGTTTGGGAATCACAGGCCCTGTTTGACAGACTGGAAGAGCTGATAACAACCTCTGGCTTTCTTTGTAAGAGAAACAGCAGAGTCCATGATCAAGGTATGACACCGGAGTCCACAGGTTCTGAACTTTTCTTACATTTTGGATGCTTTTGATAATTTGAAGCTATGGACCATCTCCCTAGAAAAAAGCACATCTGCACACATCTAAAAATTTTCAGGGAAGTTCATGCGGCTCTTGAGCTCATCCAAGGGGTCTCAGACCTGGTTAAGAACACATACTTTCAATGTTGCCTCCTGATTTGTCACTCTGCTGCTCTCACTACAACAGGACGTGCACATTACTATGTTTCCTTGCAAGAGGACACTGTGCCACTGTCAAGGCCTCCAAACTCAACTGACAATACAATCTGTAATCACATGATAGGTAGAAAGTGCCATAGATTTGGTAGCAGAAGACCTAGATTCTCCAAGTTGCTCTTTCAATACTTCGAGCGAATCACTTTAGGGAGACAGAGATAGGTCAAGCTTAAGCCTAGGAACTTATAGTGCAAGGAACTCTACAATATTATCATTTCCATTTTACAAATTGGAAACCGAGAATTAGGGAGTTAAATAATGCATCCAAAGAAATATTCAGCTTGTATCTATTTAGTCAGGTTTCAACATGAGGCTTGTCTGAATTTAAAACTCACATTTTTTCCCCAAATTACGCTGGTGGTCTTCAAACTGTGCATGAGAGAACCTCCTGGGTATGGTTGGCCCAGGCAGTATGGGGTGAGGGATACCTTCGGCCCATTGGTTATATATATATGATTTCTTAATTAGAATTTGCTAGGCTGCCAAAATATTTGGAAACCACTTCATTTCACTCTACTGTTCAATCCCAAAATCCGTAAAAGAGGCATAACGTTAATATCTATTTTACTATGAGGGATAAGTAAGAAGATCCATGTGAAACTGCTGTGTAAACGTCTAGGCCTTGTTCAGATGGGAAATATTAGTGCAATTACTCTACGGCAATGAAGTAGAGAGTTTTTCTCCTTAAAAATATTTACTACAATCAACCCGCAACCTTGGTGGCATGTTTCATGCACCTGGAAAACATGATGGCTTTCAAATGGTTTGGAGGCACTAGCTTAGATTTGAAATCTGTATGTAAAGGGTGATGTCTCTATACATTTTTTTTTTTTTTTTTTTTTTAGAGGAACTCCTTTATTTATTTATTTATTTTTGGCTGTGTTGGGTCTTCGTTTCTGTGCGAGGGCCTCCTCCAGTTGCAGCAAGCGGGGGCCACTCTTCATCGCGGTGCGCAGACCTCTCACTGTCGCAGCCTCTCTTGTTGCGGAGCACAGGCTCCAGACGCGCAGGCTCAGTAGTTGTGGCTCACGGGCCTAGTTGCTCCGCGGCATGTGGGATCCTCCCAGACCAGGGCTCGAACCCGTGTCCCCTGCATTGGCCGGCAGATTCCCAACCACTGCACCACCAGGGAAGCCCCATCTATACATTTTTGAATGTCTAATTATTCATACACTATTAACTGCATAATTAGATTTTAAACTACCATGAATACATCTTCTCAAATGTCTTTGAATTGATCTACATTCCATTTAAATCTTTTTTAAAAGGTTATTTAGAATTTCTGAATACTTTCACATATGATTTTGGGTTTATCATAATTTTAAAATATTATTATAACTTTCATTGGGACTGAACCTTAATATCTGGGATTTCGAGACTGACCCTATCTGCTACTCATTTACCTGGTGACTTGGTGAAAACGTGTCAGACCGCACTGTGATGGCTGTAACAGGAGAATGGGCTCCAGAAGTCTGTTGAAACATTTAAACCCAGGCATCCAAAATCAAAGGAGAAATCTACCACATTATAGCTGAGCTAACTTGTGGGTAGAAATCACATCTTCCATAAATGAGATATATATGTTCCCTTTTCCAAAATTTTTTTTTGGACAAACGGTGAAAAAAACAACTACAAAAAGAAAATTC
This sequence comes from Balaenoptera ricei, assembly GCF_028023285.1. Taxonomy (NCBI): domain Eukaryota; kingdom Metazoa; phylum Chordata; class Mammalia; order Artiodactyla; family Balaenopteridae; genus Balaenoptera; species Balaenoptera ricei. The sequence goes on from NC_082642.1 coordinate 66,301,004, forward strand.
CCCTTGTATGTTTTACACTTCAAAAACGATTATCACTTTCATAACTGAGTCATCGAAACTTCCTGAGTCTTGCTTTTTTAAGTGAAAAGACCAATTGCTAACCTATTTTCTTTTCCACTTCACCATCTACAGCAAAATCAACAACTCAGAAATAGTCTTTGGTGAAACTGTAAAGTAGGCAAGGTTCTTCTATGACTCTCTTCTGCCTTCCTCTCCTTGTCTCCCACCTCGTGGAACTCCCAGCTCCTCCCAGCTCTTCTGAGCCTGTGGACTTGTAGGACATTTTGCTCCCCAAGGCTACTCTTCCTTAAAGTATACAGAGCCAAAATTACCCTTTCCTTGCTTTTCTGACAATGCCAGCCCCCATCTTTTCCTGCTCCTTACTTTAACTGGCTGCTGCAGTCTGCCCTTTCATTTATTTCTAATTCGCTCCTGATCACATCCCCCAGCTTCTGGTCCCAGCGCTTTCCTGCCTTCCAGCCTCACCACACACACTCACCTGGCCGTCTGTGGAGGAGGCAGCTGGCTTCCAGCACTCACAATGTGTTCTATGTAAGTGAAGGCCCTGCACAGTGAACGCAATGTGAACGAAGCCCAGAGGTATGCAGAGTCAAAGTCCCAGATGAGGCCATTCAAAGGAAAGCCCCCAGCTGAACTCCAGTCCTCCTCAAGATTCACCTTTGTCTTCATCTCTGCCTCCGCCGTGACATCCTCCTTTCCTTGTAAAGCGCACCATGCGGATTTAGATAGACCTGGGTTTGGATGGTGACACCGCCACTTCCTAGCTGTACAACCTTTGGAAAGTTACTTTAAATCTTCTAAATATTCGTTGATGGTTTTTTAAAATTTATTTTATTAAGTATACATAGAGTATATGTTCTGTTAATTTCTGCTGTACAGCAAAGTGATTCAGTTATACGTATGTATATACGTATGTATACATTCTTTTTCATACTCTTTTCCATAATGGTTTATCACAAGATATTGAGTATAGTTCCCTGAGCTATACGGTAGGACCTTGTTGTTTATCCATTCTCTATATAATCGTTTGCATCTGCTAACCCCAGACTCTCAACCCTTCCCTCCCCCACTCCTCCTCCCCCTTGGCAGCCACAAGTCTGTTCTCTATGTCTGTGAGTCTGTTTCTGTTTCATAGATAAGTTCATTTGTGTCATATTTTAGATTCCACATATAAGTGATATATGGTAATTGTCTTTCTCTTTCTGATTTACCTAAGTATTCATTTTTTGATTTAGAAAAATGGGATAATAATAACACTTACCTCTGGTGTTTTCATGTGGACTAAATGAAATAATGTCTGTCTGAGTGCTGGCCCAGGGGCAGGCTTGGTAAAAGTTACTTGTTGATATAAGTCTTAAGAATAAGGCCGAAGTTCCACCTTTTAAGTCCAGAACTGTTTAGAAATTATCTTTATATTCCCCTTAGTTCTCCACACTAATTTTAATTTTTCTCCATTCTTTGAACACATTTTATCATATTGATAGTTGGAATTCAATTAAAGCAGTCCTTGATACCTTAAATGATCGAATTATTAACACAGATGATCTTGCTCAAAGGTTCTGTGCCCACTCTCTACTGTATTTTAGCCTTTGTATCTCTTATCCTATGCTCTTTTCACCCAGTATTCTTTATCAATAATAATAATAATAATTAGCAATTACTAAATTTGTTTTGTGTCAGATACATTATTAAGTTGCTCAGTTGAATCTCCACAGGAGGTTGGCATTATTATTTCCTCAGCTGAGGAAAATGAGGGCAGGAGTTTTTAAATACAATGCCCAAGATTTCAAAACTCGTAGTGTTGAATCCAGGGATGCCTTATTCTAAAACCCATTCCTACCTCTTGCCCCAGGCAACCACTAACCTACTTTTTGTCTCTAGCCACAGAATCTTTGTGCATGATACTGTGAATTTACCTATTCTGGACATTTCATATTAATGGAATCATACAATATGTAGACCTTTGGTAATTGGCCTCTTTCACTTAGCATCATATTTTCAAGGTCTAGCCTTGTTGTAGCATGTATCAGTACCTCCTTACGTTTATGGCTGAATAATATTCCATTGTATAGATATGCTACATTTTGTTTATCCAATTACCAGATGATGGACATTAAGGTTGTTTCCATTTTGCCTATTATGAATAATGCTGCTGTGAACATTTGTGTAAAAAGCTTTCATGTGAGGATATGTTTTCAGTCCTCTTACTAGAAATGGAATTGCTGGGTGGCCATATTGGAAGTGTAAGTTTAAGTTAAGAAACTGCCAACCTCTTTTCTAAAGTGGCTGTATCATTTTGCATTCCCACCAGCAATATGAGGGTTCCAGTTTGCTCACATTCTTGTCAACAGTTGTTATTGTCCATTTCTTTCATTATAGCCATCTTATACATTCCAAATTTAATATAACATTTAAAATATTAACTTGCAACTTGATGAAGGAGCCTGATGAGGGTCACACAAATCTGAAATTAAATGCGCTTGGGATTGAAGTCTAAGCGGGACCCCTCTGGACATCTGGGCTCTTAGCCTGGGGAAGGGTGGCGAAGCTTGTTCCTGACAATCCTGTCATGTGGAACTGGAGAGTCATGTCCACATGCCGTGATAGTTTCTCTGCAAGGTGTCTGTCACTTTTGAAAGTTGCATTACCTCTTCCAGGCCATCAGGACACCACTCAGGGAATAACTTAGGCACCATGTAAAACTAAGCGATGCATATCTGATTCACCCTTGTATCACACGGAACGGAACAGGGTCAGGCACATAGTAGGTGCTCAGTAAATATTTAGTTATGGAATAAACGGAGAATAGATCCAAAAATAAATAAATAAATAAATAAATAAATAAAATATTAATTTGCTTTTCTGCACTAGCTGGAAGCAAAAGCTTTGTCCTTGTTGTAGGGGTCTGTGTGTGTGTGTGTCTCTGTTTGGTTTTGTTTTTATTTATTTATTTATTTTAATTTATTTACTTATTTATTTATTTTTGGCTGCGTTGGGTCTTCATTGCTGCGCATGGGCTTTCTCTAGTTGCGGCGAGTGGGGGCTACTCTTTGTCGCGGTGCTCAGGCTTCTCATTGCGGTGGCTTCTCTTGCTGCGGAGAACGGGCTCTAGGTATGTGGGCTTCAGTAGTTGTGGCACGCAGGCTCAGTAGTTGTGGTGCACGGGCTTAGTTGCTCTGCGGCACGTGGGATCTTCCCTGACGAGGGATCGAACCCATGTCCCATGCATTGGCAGGCGGACTCTTAACCATTGCGCCACCAGGGAAGTCCTGGTTTTGTTTTTAAATGAAGAGATTTAAGTACAAAAGTAATATGTACGGACACTTGTGCTCTCTGAACCACACGCCCTCAGCCCACTCGACTTCAGGGCAACTGAGTTGGCCAGTTCCATGCACGTATTTCCTGTGCCCACCTTGAGTGTACACGCCTTGCAGGATCTGTTTTGAGCCTCATGGCTTTTTCCACAGCCACAGAAGCTGCTGAGTCAGACCCTAGAGCCCAGAAGTGCCAGGGAAGGAGAGAGTAAGAGGGTGGAACCTTCAGTGCTGGAAGGGCTGGAAGCTGATGGACAAACTCTCCAGCCTCCCGTGCCCTGATGGGACAATTCCAGGGCATGGTCTACTCGGTCCTTAGAAACGCTCAGCAGTAGTGAGCCACAGTTGCTCACAGCAGAAACCAGCTCCTTAACAAGCATTTAATTGGTGTTTCTTCTTTCCCAACTCCCACACTTCTGCTTCCCAGGATCACCTCGCAAATAAGCTCCCTGCTCACAAGTCCTCGTCCCAGTCTCTGGTTTCAGGGAAGCCCAGATTAATCAAAATTATATAAATGAAAAATGGCTAAAAGTCAGCATTAACTGGTTGAAAAGTTAGAAACTATTTGTTTTGAAGAGTCCCTTGTTATTTTTCCACTGTGGATCTAATGTTTTACTTTTTTTTCCCCACACAAAAATTGTATTTATGAAGTAATAATAAAAGTTATTGTTTGAAGGTCCAAGACAATCTGCTTTAAACACCAGTTTTTTCCCACCAAGATAACATCATTTTGGCCAAAAAGCAAAGAAGACTGGAATTTTAACTAGCCCGCTTAACCTTATTGTGGCTAAATATGTGTGGTGTTAGATTTGTTCAAAACAGTTCCCAAAATAGGATTATTACTACTGTGTTCATGATCAGATTGGCACATAGTACAGGGGTGGACTCCAGATGCTAAGAATTCCATGCTGGCAAGCAGTTCGCATGGAGGATTTTGGGGACTGGGGAGCAAGGCGGTGCCCATCCTTACATCCTAGCTGCCTTCAGAGCTGGTTGCAGCCCTATCACTAGCTGCCCTTGCTTTGACTTGTGGTATCCCAGTTTGACTTGCTGGCTGTGAGCCTTTCACAACTCCCCTGCCTATGTTATCTCAAGCCTGCACTCTTCCCACTTAACCCAGCCTTGGCAGCTCTGTTCAGCTGTATCTCCACACGTACTTGTTATCCCTTGATACTCCATTCTGTCCAAACTGCCATCTCTGCTAAGCTGAGAAATGATGAGACTGAGACAGGCTAGAACAGTGGCATGCACTTAGAAGCCCTGGGTGCCAGGCCCAGCTCTCCCCTCCCTAGCCCTGAGACACTGGACCACTCAGAATCTCTCTTTGAACTCTATTTCCTTTTTTTTTTTTTTAATTAAGATAATTTTTTAGAGCAGTTTTATGCTTACAGGAAAATTGAGGAGAAAGTACAGAGATTTCCTATATACCTTCTACCCTCACACATGCTAGCCTCTCCTATTATCAACATCCCGCATCAGAGTGGCACATTTATTACAACTGATGAATGTCCACTGACACATCATAATCACTCAAAATCCATAGTTAACATTACAGTTCATCCTTGGTGTTGTCCATCCTATGGATTTGGACACATATATAATAATATATCCATCATTATGGTATCATACAGAGAAGTTTCACTGTCCTAGTATTTCATCTTAAATGTTGCAATAACATGATTGATTCTGAATCCTCGCAGGGTTTGAGAAGATGAAAACTGCTTAACGAACAATAAGGCAAGAAAGTTCAGTGTAGTGTTGTTCTGAGAGTGAAAAATTAGAATTGGGCTTAATCTAAAAATCTAAACACAGGAACCCAGTTAAATAAATTACGGTATAATCAACAGAATATTTGCATTCACTAAAAATTATGTTGCAGAATAGTTAAAGGTATCGGAAAATTAAGTGAAAAAAATTACAAACAATGTGTACAAGTAGAGGTTACCAAGCGCCAGGGAAAGGGAGGAATGGGAAGTCACTGTTTAATGTGTACAAAGTTTCTGTTTAGGATGATGAAAAGTTCTGGAAATGGACAGTAGTGATGGTTACGCTACATTGTAAATGTACTTAATGGCCCTGAATTGTACACTTAGAAGTGGTTAAAATGGTAAATGTTATGTCATGTATATTTTACCACAATAAAAAAAAAATAGGGTAGCTGGAAAGTTGCAGGAAGTTCTTCGAAGGTCAAAAACAATTCTCATGCAAAGCTATGGTGGTTTCTTACAGTTTGCTACTGTTCTAATTATGAGGGGCATATAATTGGATGTTCCGTTAAATTATTTACTAACATTTTCAGCACAAAGAAAAGTGTTTGGTTTAAAAATATGTGCATGTACAGGATGACCCTATTCTTTAAATCTATCTTTATCTATGTCTATATATATTTATGTCTCTATGTATACACACTACATGCATACCTGCTTTTTCTAAATTTTCTGGGATGAGTATACATTGCTCCTACACCAAAACTTTACTTACAAAAAAAGTATGAGGTATTGGGAATTCCCTGGGGCCCAGTGGTTGGGACTCTGCGCTTTTACTGCCAAGGGCCCGGGTTCGATCCCTGGTCGGGGAACTAGGATCCCACAACCTGCATGGAGTGGCCAAAAATTTTTTTTTAAAGTATGAAGTATTATATAAACCATAAGGACCTTCCATTATTAATATAAAGGCTTTGGCCTATCATAGTGCAGAGTATGCAATAGTTTCCAACAGTTTCAAGACGGTGGTTGACTTTAATCTGTAGGCAGAGAAAATTGTATACGCAAAGTTTGAAGAGTGATAGACCAGATAGCTCATTTGAGGCACTTAAATAAAGTCCTTATGTTTGCTATACTACAAAGCTACAGTAATCAAGACAGTATGGTAATGGCACAAAAACAGAAATACAGATCAATGGAACAGGATAGAAAGCCAGAGATAAACCCATGCACATATGGTCACCTTATTTTTGATAAAGGAGGCAAGAGTATACAATGGAGAAAAGACAGCCTCTTCAATAAGTGGTGCTGGGAAAACTGGAGAGCTACATGTAAAAGAATGAAATTAGAGCACTCCCTAACACCATACACAAAAATAAACTCAAAATGGATTAAAGACCTAAATGTAAGGCCAGACACTATAAAACTCTTAGAGGAAAACATAGGCAGAACACTCTATGACATAAATCACAGCAAGATCCTTTTTGACCCTCCTAGAGAAATGGAAATAAAAACAAAAATAAACAAATGGGACCTAATGAAACTTAAAAGCTTTTGCACAGCAAAGGAAACCATAAACAAGACGAAAAGACAACTCTCAGAATGGGAGAAAATATTTGCAAATGAAGCAACTGACAAAGGATTAATCTCCAAAATATACAGGCAGCTCATGCAGCTCAACATCAAAAAAACAAACAACCCAATCCAAAAATAGGCAGAAGACCTAAATAGACGTTTCTCCAAAGAAGATATACAGATTGCCAACAAACACATGAAAGGATGCTCAACATCACTAATCATTAGAGAAATGCAAATCAAAACTATGATGAGGTATCACCTCACACCAGTTAGAATGGGCATCATCAGAAACTCTACAAACAACATATGCTGGGGAGGGTGTGGAGAAAAGGGAACCTTCTTGCACTGTTGGTGGGAATGTAAATTGATACAGCCACTATGGAGAACAGTATGGAGGTTCCTTAAAAAACTAAAAATAGAACTACCATACAACCCAGCAATCCCACTACTGGGCATATACCCTGAGAAAACCATAATACAAAAAGAGTCATGTACCACAATGTTCATTGCGGCTCTATTTGCAATAGCCAGGACATGGAAGCAACCTAAATGTCCATCGACAGATGAATGGATAAAGAAGATGTGGCACATATATACAATGGAATATTACTCAGCCATAAAAAGAAACGAAGTTGAGTTATTTGTAGTGAGGTGGATGGACCTAGAGACTGTCATACAGAGTGAAGTAAGTCAGAAAGAAAAACAAATACAGTATGCTAACACATATATATGGAATCTAAAAAAAAAAAAAATGGTTCTGAAGAACCTAGGGGCAGGACAGGAATAAAGATGCAGACGTAGAGAATGAACTTGAGGACACGGGGAAGGGGAAGGGGAAGCTGTGACGAAGTGAGAGAGTGGCATGGACATATATACACTACCAAATGTAAAATAGATAGCTAGTGGGAAGCAGCCACATAGCACAGGGAGATCAGCTCGGTGCTTTGTGTCCACCTAGAGGGGTGGGATAGGGAGGGCGGGAGGGAGAGGCAAGAGGGAGGGGATATGGAGATATATGTATGCATATAGCTGATTCACTTTGTTATACAGCAGAAACTAACACAACATTGTAAAGCAATTATACTCCAATAAAGATGTTAAAAATAAATAAAGTCATTATGTTTGGAGCACTAAGTCTCTGAGTGGGTGGTGTTGAGAGCAAGGGGCTTGGGGTGAGTCTGGAGAGGTAGAAGGCTAACAAAGGGACAGGTGACCAAATTAGAGTTTGGACTTTGTCCTAAGGATACCAGAAAACCATTAATGGGTTGTAAGCCAGTGATGTCATTAGATCTGCAGATTAGGAGGATTATGGTGATTGCATCCTGCCAAATGGACTAAAGAGAAGCAAGAATGGAGGCAGAGAGGTTGATTACAAGGCTGTTGGAGTCACACAGGCATGTTGATGGGGATGGTCACAGTGGGCATTGAGTGTGTGAGCCTGAGACACTTCTAGAAAGTAGAATTCTTGTAGCACTTGGGTATCAATTGGATACTGAGAGTAAGACTGAGAACTATTTAGGTTGTCTCCTGGTTTTAGCCTTGGACAATCGAGAGGGGCTTGTGTCAGTCATTGAGATAGGAAGCAAGTAGGAGCTTGTTTGAGAGTGGGGGAAAGTAACAAGTTGACCCTGGGACCTGATGAATTTGAGGTGCTTGTGCAATTGGAAATCCAGGAAATGGAAAACTCAGAAGAAGGATCAGAAGTCAGCAGCACATGGAGGGCAACTGAAGCCATAAGAGTAGATAAGATTGCCCAAGGAAAAGAGCTAGAGAAGAGGTTTTCGGTTTCCTTGGAAGTGAAGGAGTGAGAACCTGATGAACTCTATGAATGTTTTTTTCCAGAAATATCTTCAAAGAATTTGGCTGTTAAGAGGATGAAAGTAATCAGGGTGTAGTTGAGGGCTGTCATGGGATCAATAAAGAGTTCTTTTTCAGCTGAGAGAGACCTGGGCATATTCAGATAAAGGAGAAGCAAGGGAGTGATTAAAGAAACAGGAGAGAGGAGGAATAAGCAGAAGACCAAGTCCCTGGAAAGGGACAAAGAGACTCCATAACAGAGCAAAAGGCATGGGTCTTAGGCAGAAGTAGAAAGAACTTTCTAAAGGCAGGAAACAAGGAGTAAAGACTAGAATAGAATGCACCTGAATTTGTGGGTTGCATGCCTGGAAGTTGAAGGCTTTCTTTTCAGATAACTTCTCTGGACTCTGAGTAAGAGGTGATGTCATCTATAATGAGAGTGTGCAGAGGTCTGAGGTCTGTGAAATGGTCACTGCAGAGATTAGGGGAGACATCATAGGATTTCTAGGCTGTGGAAGCCCAGCTGAATATGGGGACCAGGATTTATAGTGGCATCGATCTGGATGATTTTTCTGCAGCAAATCACAGGATCCTTGGTGCAAGTGAGAGGAAGGTAACAGTTCAATTCTTTGAAGGCTATAGATTTGCCAAGAATTGTGAGTAAAGGATGGGGGGGAGGGCAAAGGAAATGAGGAGTCAAATAAGAATTAACCATAGGATGATGTACCAGTTGTCAAAGCTGTATAGAAAAAAAAGTGAGGTCAGGGAGGAAATGACGGAAGGAGAAAATGAAAATATCTAGGTATTGAAAGTACCAAAGTATACAGCCAGCCAATCCATGTGGTCCGTGGTTTATTTTTTAAAAAGACTTTTATTTTCATTTTTGTTATTTTTTTTTAAATCACCAAGTGTCTTAATGCAACTGTGCTATAGTTTGATCATGAAAACTTGACCAGAACACTGAAGCTAAGAGAAGCCATTTGAAATCAAATTCCTTGCCCCAACCTAATAGCAAAGACAACTGTATAATCATTCATTTCTCAGATATAGGATCAGAATTAATCAGTAAATTACATTTTCCTTTCCCAGACTCAAATACCAATATTACTTTGTACAAGTAGTCTGTGGATTGGGTATTAGATAATATTGGAGATTTCTAAACATTCTTATATGTATAATGGTATAATTACGTAGGTCAAGATTCTTAATTTTAGGAGATGCTTGCTAAAGTATATGGAGGTGAACTGCCAGCGTATATGCAACTTATTTTCAAAAGGTTTTTTAAAAAATTGTATAGTAAAGCAAATATAGCAAAATGCTGTTTGATCTAAGTGATTCTTAATGGGGGAGGGGGAATGATTTTACTTCCTAAGAAATACTTGGCAATGTTTGGAGACATTTCTGGCTGTCACAAGTTAGGGGTAATGGTGCTACTGGCATCTAGTGGGTGGAAGCCAGGAATCCTGCTAAACAACCTACAATGCACAGGACAGCCTCTGACAACAAAAAATTATCTGTATGCAAATGTCCTAGTGTGAGAAACCCTTTTCCAGGTAGTAGATATATGCAGCGGTCCCCAACCTTTTTGGCACCAGGGACCGGTTTTGTGGAAGACAATTTTTCCACAGACGGGGGTGGGGGGGGGGTGGGGGGGGGGTGGGAGGGGGAGGCATGGGGGGTGGGGGGGTGAAAGGGGCGGGGGATGGTTCAGGCGGTAATGTGAGCGATGGGGAGCGATGGGGAGGGCAGATGAAGCTTCGCTCCTCGCCCACCGCTCACCTTCTGCTGTGCGGCCTGGTTCCTAACAGGCCACAGACCAGTACCGGTCTGAGACCCGGGGGTTGCGGACCCCTGGAAATATGGATTATCATGGTGCAAGTGCTAATCTTTCAAATGTCCAAAATATTTTAGATTTTTATTTAAAGAAGTTTGAAATGAAAAATAATTGAGAAGAAAGGAAAATTGATCTTTTCTAAGTAGTCAACAATAAATTATTTTTGATGATGGCAGAGCATAGTTTTGAGTGTGGTGATGTTCTCGGAAACCATGACATTTAGGTAGATGGCTGGAAACCATTCTTCACCTTTCTTCAGTTAATCAATCAAAATAGAACATTGTCTTTATTCGGTGTTTGAGTTTTTGCAAAATGTTTTAAAAGAGAAAAAGGAAGCAAAGTTGAGAAGAATAGACATTTGTAGGTCACTTACTGTGACCCAGGCATCATGCTGACACTTCTGGTACATAATCCTGTCTGGCTTGGAGTCCGCTGACACAGATGCAAGTTTTAGTTGTATCACACAATGACTCATTCATTTAATCATTTATTTCTCCATTCAACAAACCTTTGTTCCATACTGACTGTGTTCCAGACACTATGCTAGGCCCTGGGGATACAGGAGTAAGTAAAGTAGACTCCTTGATCTCAGAAAACAGTGTGAGGAGAAGGCCAGAGTTGGAGCTTGAGACAGGATTGGAGGGTGTTCCAGGCAGGTGGGACAGCAGGAGGTAAAGCCTAGAGGTAAGAGAGAGAGGGTGGGATGCCTTAGAGGCATTCTCTAACAGTGAGCATGCTTCACCATCGCCTGGAGGGCTTGTTAAAGCATACATTGCCAGGCTCCACCCTTACAATGTCTAATTCAGTGCATCTGGGTGGGCCCCAGGAGTTTCATTTCTAACAAGTGCGGAATTGATGCTGCTGGTTCAGGAACTGCACTTTGAGAACCACTGCCTTGGAGAAACTGCAGGTGTTTTGAGTAGAGTTGGAGCTGAAGAAATGATCAGGGGTTAGAATAGTGACCGTGCTGAGGAGTTTGGATTACATGATGAAGCCAACATGGAACTACTGGAGAGTTTTAACCACTAGAGCACTTTAGTGCTCAGTCTCTCTCAGCCCATGTATTAGAGGTCTTCAGAGAAACAGAACCGATGGAATATATACAAATACATTTATATAAGAGGAGAGCTGTTATAGGAATTGGCTCACAAAATCGTGGAAGCCAGGAAGTCCCGAGATCTGCTATCACTTGGAGAACCAGGGAAGCCAGTGGTGTAATTCAGTCTAAGTCTGAAGTCCTGAGAATCGGGGGGCCCATCTGAGTCTGATATAGAGACTCAAATGTCTCAATCTGAGTCTCAACACCTGAAAACCAGGAATACTGAGTCCAGGGTTAAGTGTAGATGGCTGAGGCATCTCGAGCAAAGAGAAGGAATTCACCCTTCCTCCACCTTGTTCTACTCAGGACCTCAACAGAGTGGGTGATGCCCACCTGCTTTGGTGAGGACACTCTTTACTCAGTCTTCTGATTCAAATGCTAATCTCTTCTGAAGACAGGCTCATGGATATAACCAGAAATAATGCTTTACCAGCTCTCTGGGCGTCCCTTACCCAGTGAGGTTCATGTGCAGAATTAACCATCACAGCCCATATTTCTTCACCTTTAATGTAGGAGACTAATAAACTATCACACTATCTATCACTCAGGATTCTTTTGAGAATAAACCGAGCAACATTATGTATGTAAATTTAAATCATTGTATAATATCAGGGATAAGTATTATAATCAACTCATTTATATTTGTCAATGATGCCTCAATAAAGCTGAAAAAAAAAACCAAACTCATTTAGAGGCAAAAATATTGTCATTTTCCAGATAACAAAACTGAGGTACACCAGGCAGAGATTGTACCAGCTGAAGCGGCCCAGGCCTGACCCCTGCACACTCTCCAGTGCACCACCCTGCCCCTCCCTGCCACTCCAGTTCAGAGGAAGTGTCTCCCAGGGTCAAAAAATCCCTCCTCTCCCAGTCGTCATCCCGACTTCCTCTTGACCACTGAGTGAAGTAGAGGACGAAGCTGATGGTCCCAGTTTGGAATCTTAGAGAATGACTCACTAAGAAGCTAAGTATGTCACCTCGTTGAGCAAGGGCAGCTGGTAAAACTGAGATCAGATGGTCAGGCTCATGAACTCCTGTTCCGCCTACTAGACCATACGTGAGTCAGCCCCGGAGATGACTCTGCGAAGGCTGGCGCAGCCAGCAGTGCAAACCCCAAGAACGCAGCAGCTTCGTTCCGGGGAACCTCTGTTAAGGAAAGTAAAATCATTTGGAGATTTGGCATCTTGTGCATCTGCCTATTGTGAGCGGCAAGAAACTTTTGCTTTTTTCACATTTGCATATCACTTTACAGGTTAGATTTGCTTTTACTTTCACCTTCTTATTTAATCCTCGTGAGCAGTATTTCTGTCCCATTTTACAAATGAGGTGTTCAGTAGCTTACTCAGGATGACACACCCTGTAGGTCCTTAGATTCCAAACCTTCTGCACTGAACTCCACCAAATATTTATGTGAAAAAATTGTTTTCACCAAACATGGTGATTATATATGTAGTATATGTATGTGTGTATGTGTATGTGTGTGTGTCTTATATGATTTTATTTCCTCATTTTCTCTTGGCAATACTACTTGTTTATTTCATCTTTTTTTTTTATTGTCTTGATTTGTTTCCATTTAACCACCTGTAACCTAATCAAAGAGGTTAGAAAGTATTTTTGGTGGAAATAATCCTTGAAATACCAGGTTTTAGAACAGTGGGAATTTGTGACTTGATGGAATGACTAAAAAATGTAGGTTCAATGGTGAAAACTCTGCTCGGTGAAAAGAACATTCAGTTGGCCACAGGATCTATCTTGATTTTTTTTTTCTTTTTAATCAAGGAAACAAAAATTCTGGAGCTTCTTGAAACATTTTCCACAAATAACACACGTAAGGACTTCTATGAGGGCAGTCACAGTGCTAAAGTAACAGGAGAGGCATGATCAGCTCCCTCTACAGCCACAATAATTTGCCTCAGTAAACTATAAAGATCTCAAGGTTGGGTAGGGATCAGAGTTCAGATTCAGCAAGCCACAGAAGCAGCAACTGGAGAGACTTATACCAGTGACCAAGGCCAGCAGTGGGAGAGGGCCATACCTCACTGACGCATTTTAAGCATTTCTTCCTCCCTTTCTGAATAACTTCTGGCATGCATGGAAGACCCCTGACGGTCCTCAGTCTTTCCCCCCACAAAGATTATATATATTTGAACTTATGAAAACCTGGGCTTTACAGAGGGTCTGGGTTTTTAAAATCCAGAATCAATTTTTTTTTTTTTTTTTTTTTTTTGGCCAGGGGGCGTCCTGTAGGATCTTAGTTCCCTGACACAGGATCAAACCCGCACCCCCTGCAGTGGAAGCGCGGAGTCTTAACCACTGGACCATCAGGGAAGTCCCCAGAATCCATTTGTTTTTTAAGAAAAGATTACTATTCTGCTTGGAACCATAAAACTTTGATGCTGAGACAGAGTGTATAGATCACCCAGATGAAGACTGGATAATTTGCCCAGTCACCCAGCCAAGTGGGACCCTGGTTTCCTGACTTCCTGATTTGGTGCTCTCACTATGGTTCTGAGAAAAATAAGAAAGACTCAAATAAGAAGAAAGCAAAATATTTAATGGCATGGTGGAAATGCTTACAATATATTGCTGTGTAAAGGAAGCACATACCGTGATACGCATCATGTGATGCTTTTGAGGGGAGAAAAAGAGAATGCCTGTGTGCTGGGTACAAAAAGGCTGGGGTGATGCTAGCAGGCCTGACATCTCTAGGTGGGGCAATTAGCAGGACTTGCTCCTTTCCTCCTTGAGTTTTTTGGTTTTTTGTTTTTGGTTTGTTTGTACTTTTCAGATTTTTATAATAAAAAAATATTACTTTGATAATCAGAAAGAAATTAATGTTATAAATAAAGGATTAAAAGCATCCTAGGAAGGTCAGATAGGCCCATTTCAAGAGTATAGAGACAAGTAGCATTAGAACTGTCTTTTCTGAAGGGTAGGGAGTGAGAAGACTGTATCTATAGAAGTAGGTATTTGACCAGAACCATGCTACAGGATGGCAAGGGCAGATGGACGGGTGGATTCCTAAGAGCCAGTGCATGGGCCACAAGACAAACATTCAGGGTGAACGAAGCAGTGAGAACCTCCCATTACTGGAGAAAGTCAGCTCCCTTCCCACTTTCCATTGCTCTTAACATCTAAAGGATTGGGAAATACTAAGCTATGCACCTCTGAATTCACTTCACTGGAGGCATGGAATATTCCCCTGGAACTGATTCTTTCTGAAGGAGGCTGATTCTTTACCACGAAATCTCTCATGGCTACTCCATTTCTTGTTTCTAGCTTGACTGTGTAGCTGTTACTCAAATCTGGCAAAGAGCAGGAAAAGGGAATAAAAATAAGTAGATGGATGGATGGATGGATGAACTACCTTCATTGATGGAGCACCTCCTATTTACTTGCCAGATCCTGATTTATGTGCTGTATGACTTCTACACTTTGGCATTGTTACATTATGGTTAACCTCAAGAGGAAGGAATTATTATTCCATTTCAGAGGTTGTAAAACAGGCTGGGACAGGTTGAGTTATCAAAGAGAGCAGGAGTAGAACCCAGGCCTGTCTGACTCTAAGGCCCATGCCCCTTCCAAGGCCACTGCCTCCTTCTCTGTGCCCCGGGATGGTCCAGGCTTTCTCAATGGACCCAGTAGACATCTACAGAAAAAAGAAGAGCACAGATGAGGAGTCCGTTTCTGGATGCATGCAGGCATGGACAACTATCTAAATGATCTCCAGATGGCCCATGGCTGACTCTCTCCCATCCTCGTGTTGTTTGCCCACACAACAGACATTCTTTGCCACAGTTGTTTTGTTTTGTTTTGCTTTTTAATATGTTGACCCTACTCAACTCATGGAGATAGAAATTCTCCTGCTTGGATAAGAAAAAATGGAACTCAAAATGAAGTCTGTTTCAGAAACAGGTGTAGGTAGAGGATAAATGATAGTGTGGGTTTTCTGAAAAGTGAACCCAAAATGGCAGTGCCCTGTCTGTTGAACTTTATTTCCTTTTCTCATTTCCTTTTCGTTTCATGTCCCCATTTCACAAATGCTCATCTGTCCTCTGTAAACCGACTAATGTCAGTGACATAGAGAACCTCAAAGAACTTCCTCACGGCTCTTTCAAGGGGACCAACCCAAATGTGGTTTCTGTCTAGCTAACTACTAGGCTCTTGTTAAGTAAACAACCCAACTTTGATAACAGAGAGTTTGTGGCTGGGCTGGGGGTTGAGGTTACAGGGGAACAGGGCAGGCTTGAGGGAAATTTGAAGCAGTAGGTTTCGCTTCAAAAAAGAAAATGAAGTCTTGCTTCAAAAAAAGTTGTTCTCTGTTTCACCAGTTGGGACCCATCCTCAAACACTCTACATGGACCACATGCTACACTCTGCTCTCTACACTTGCCCTGCCCTCTGCCCTTGGCCTTAGGTCATAGACCTACCGAGAATGATGTCATAACAATTCGTTGCCCTATTTCCTACAGGAAGATCGTTGAGAATAGGGCTCACTAAACCACACAGAGAAATTCTTCTAAGTTCTCTGTTCAGGGAAAGCTGCCCTTTTACTAGTGACTGGTATGTCTTATCTTCTGAATCATGTCGCCGATTTACTTTCTTTGTGTTTGCTGCAAAGAAACTCACAGCCAAATTTGGGATTCACTTCTAGTTGAGTGTGCTGGGCCTCATGTCATAGTTTGGAGCACCAACCTTACCTCTTTGTCATCTGATTCCTCCTACAACTTCTTTTCTTATCCACTAGGTCTCTTCATTCAAATGATGCTCTAAAAAGGTGTTTACATTGCTTTGGTCTTTGTAAGCTACTTTAAATTATTGTGAAACAAGTAGAAACAACTCTATATATTTGCCACATCACATTTTTAGGTATCTGCCCAACCTGCAGTAGCACTCCCCCATTTTCTTTAAGAAGTGCGTGAACTACCACAAGAATGGGGTCCTTAGAAAACCTGTTTGCACTGTGTGTTCCTGCCTGCCCGGCCAACTTGACTGGAATTGAGGTAGCTACCTGACCCAAGCTGAGTTACACAGATTCTCTCCTCCAAAAATTTGAAATTGGGATTTGACAAATGCCATGATCTGCTGGGCTGGGTACTTGACCGCGTAATGCATCCATGGCATTGAGTCTCAACACTGGCTGCTCCGTAGGGTCACCAGGGGCACTTTTAAAAAATACTGATTCATCCCTGCTTATCAAGGAAGGTGAAGATACACATACTGTAATACCAATGAATTCTGCTCACAGGTCTATAGGATATATAGCCAAATAGATCTATTGATTAGATTTATTTAGTGTCATTTCTCTAAAGAGTTTGTGACTGAGAATATAAGACCATACCCTCTCATTGAAAATTGTTCTGTAGGAAGCCTGTGAAACTGAAATACATTCTATTCACTTGAGTTCCAACCATCTCTGTGTGGACAGACAGAATTTTGAATGAATTGAAGGAACTTTCACTACAATTAGACCTTATTTTCTGATTGCTTGACTCCCCCAGATAGATTTATTTATTTATTTCACATACATTTGTTGAACACATTCTATGTTTGAGGTCCTCTGCTGGGTGCTATGGGAGAAGGTGGGGCAGGGGAAGAAGGTGGATAACTAGATGGACCTGATCCTGGGGAGGCAGGTGACAAGGAATGTGGCAGAGGATCAATGGTCACATTCTCAGGGTATAGCAAGCCCCAGAAGCTTGCTCCAAGCAGCATTATGGGTTCTGCTTGTCTTGTTTTATGTACGGTACCTATTATTCTTTCCATTTGTGGAAATAATCAAGGGTTGGCTAAAGTGGCATTCAAATTATGCCCATGAAGAGGCTAGATGCAACCAGCCTCCAAGAACTGTCTCATCTGAATCTAGATAAAACCTACCAGATATTCTGCATATTACAACTCCCTTTTGAATTCCTCGCTCAGCACCGATTTTCTCAGCTGGCCTTTCTTGCCCTTTCTTTTTATTGTTTATCTACCTTTGAAAATAACAAAGAAATGGAGTGGGAAATGGAAAATCACTCTGTTGGAAAAACTCACCTTCCTAAATGTGAGTTTTCAATGCATTAAAAATATTCTATAGAATTTCTGAGCACTCCCTGGTATCCCCACCAACTAACATAACTGACAAGGTTTCAGGTTGGAGAGAAAAAAAAACAGTAATATTTAACATTTATTGACTATTTCCATGCCAGACAATTCTCCTAAGAACTTAGGTGTGATATTTAATACTTGGAACAACCTTTCAGTAATTCTATCTTCTCTATGTTGCAGAAAAGAAAACTGTAAATAAGTGCGCCCAAGGTCATGCAGGTCATTAGTGGTGGAAAATGGATCAGTACCCAGGCCGGTCCACTAGAATTTGAGAACTTTGTTTTTGATAGTTGCTTTATCTGTAGCCCTTCAAGCAGCACCAGACAGTTGAGGGACTCAGTAGATATATGCTGAATGAATGAATGACTATCTGGCTTGCAGAAGTAAACCTCTAGCGGGTGGGTAGAAAGAGTCACAGAGCTAATGGATGAGGCCCCTAAACCATGGATTCTGGGCTTGAGTTCCATCTGGCACAGAGGTGTCCTCTTTCAGAAATGAGTGGTGGAACAGAAATAGTATCCCATGACTCAGAAGAACTTGCTGGGCGCTAATCTTGGCTCTCCTGTTGTGTGACTTCAGGCCCATCATCCCCATGCCTTTCTGAGCTTCAGGTGTCTTTTTTGCAAAACCAGGCCCCTAAGAATACCTCTAAGTTATCTTCCAAATCTAACAGCCTGTCATTCACAAGAATTTTACACTAGAGAAATTTATCTTCTGGATGAACCACTCCAAGAACAAACCTCAAATGGTATCAAGAGGTGTGGGAAGAGAAACATTCTCATTTTCCATTCCTTATTTGGTACCACCTCCTAAGTCTCCTGAGATTCCCTGCTGGGATGCCATACTTTATGGGGTTTTTTTTTAACTTTTTGTTTCTTTTTTCCGTTTTTCAACTTTTAATTTTGAAATAACTTTTGACTTGCAAAAAAAAAAAAAGTGAGAAAAATAGCACAAAGAATTCCTGAATACCCATCACCTAGTTTACCCAAATGCTATCATTTTTCATGCCACAGTGAAATGATAAAAATCAGAAAGTTAACATTAGCAAAATACTGTTATCTGATCCACAGTCCTTAAGTTCGTCAGTTGTCCCCATTAATGTTCTTTTTCTGGTCCAGAATCCAGTCCAGGTCCACATGCTGCATGTAGTTGTCTTGTTTTGTCTCCCTTAACATGGAACAGATTTTCAACATCTTTGTCTTCCATGACCTCAACACATTTGAAGAGTACTGCCCAGCTATTTTTTAGAATGCCTCTCAATTTGGGTTTGTCTGACCTTGATTGAATTCAGGCTATGCACTTTTAGCGAGAAAACCATAGAAGTGATTTTATTTCCTTCTGAGTGCATCTCATTAGGAGCTACATGGTATCAATTTGTTGTCGCATTATCTGTGAGCTAACTTTGATTATTCCGTGTTTTTTCATGTTCCAGACATTTTATCTGAAAAAAAAAGGGTAAAAATAGAACCTGCTTCACAGGATTGTTGTAAGGATTAAATAGGGGGACAATAGCACATAAAGCACTTAATTCCTGGGACATAGTAGGACCTGCAGTAGTAGTAGTACTTCATCATCCTTTTTCTTTTAAAAGCATATCAAACAATTAGGATATTGTTTAGATAAAAATGGGAATTGCTGATAGAGCTGGGTTTGGGGCATCTGCAGACACACATTCTGCCTTTGCATTTGCTGCTGCAGCTGTGCACCCTGAAGTCAGGAGAATTCCAGCAGGCCCAGAGGATCACGGCCCTCAGTGTTTCTCTGTATGGGCGGCAAGTGTCATTTGAGCGTTTGGCTATTGTACACTCAGTGGCAGGGGACGTGTCTATTCAGCCCTGGATCTGGCCTACAAGATGTCAGGTCACCTTTTCAAGGCCATGAGATTTTAATAGAATTTGAAGTAAAGTTACTAGGTATTATGTTTTTGCCTGTGTAAGGCATAAAATTAATGTATAAATCTATATTTACAAGTAACATCTGCATAGTGTTTATTTAACTAACTGCACACTGATTGACATGTAGGCATTCTGCAATATTTTTCTATTAGTCTGTGAATAGGCAGTTTGATTAATTATTTATTGGGCTAACACATCCTGGTGCTTTTTTTTTTTTTTTTTTTTTTTTTTTTTTTGAAGAACATTCTCTATGGGAAGTCCTGGCCTTGATTAGTCAATTAACCTTCCCCTGTCCAAATCTCCTCCCTTGAGGAATAAATCTTCAAAATCCAAAGCAACATTTTAGTGTGCAGAGGAAGGGTAACACCTGCTGGAGACCTTAATCCCCTACCCTTGTAATCTCCCTGAAGTCAGAGGTAGAAACTTATTCCCAAATCAATTGCAGGGGGTGTGTTACACAAACATTCAGTTGCTATGCTTTTCTAGAAATGAGCTAAAGCCTCTGTAGCAAGGGGAAAGAGAGGTAGCAGACCTCTCTTGCTGCCAGATTCCAGCCTCATTTCCTTGAAGATAACCAAGAGTGCCAGGGATGTGGTGGGGTGGGGCAGTTGACAGCAAGAGCTGTTAACTCAGAAGGTGTTGCTCTATTGTCCCTTTTCCCTTTGCCTTTGGCTCTCTCTGGTGCCATTTCCCCCACTGACCGCCTCTAACCCAAATGCTATGGAGGTAGTTCAAGTAAGGCATGATGGTAACCTGCACTGGGGTAGCTGAGGAGGAGGTGATGAGCAGTAGGGTCCGATTCAGAGGATCCCGTGAAGTCAGAGTAGAAAGGATTTGCTAAGAGATTGGTTGAGGGGTGTGAGTGGATGAAAGAGGTCAATGATAACTCCACATTTTTGGCCTGAGCAACTAGGTGGGTACCGGTGCCATTTACTGAAGTAGGGAACCCAGAGAGAGGAAATGGGGGAATTTAAGAGTTGGTTTGGGACATTTTATGTTTGAGATGTCTATTATCTAGCTAAGGAGAGACTTAGATATTCAATTTGGAATTTAGAGGAGAGTATAATGAAAAGGACTTGAGATTTTATGGGGTACATTTGGAATTACAATCATATTATAAGACTTTGACAATACATTTAACCTCTCTGAGCTGTAGTTTCCATATTTGTTGATTGTAAATTATATTACCCATATTTCCATTGCTATTGCTTTGTAACAAATCACCCCAAAATATAGTGGCTTAAAACAACAATTATTTATTAGTTTTTTTTTTTTTTATTCTGTGGGGTAGGGCTCAGCTGGGTGGTTCTTCTTTTGGTTTTGCTTGAATACCTTATACAGCTGCATTCAGGGAGCTTGGCTAGGGCTGGAATCATCTAAGATGACCTCTCAGGCTCCAGAGCCTCATTCCATGCGGCCTCTCATCACTTAGTAATTTAGCCTGAGCTTTTTAGGTTGCAACTAGATCTCAAGAGGACAAATCCAATGTTTAAGCACTTATCCAGCCTCTGCTTATATCATGCTTGCCAGTGTCTCATTAGCCAAAGCAAGTCATATGGCCAAGCTCAGAGTCATCACAGAAAAAATACATAAGGGTGTGAATACTGGGAGGTGTGGCTAATTGGGGACCATGATGTAAGTGTCTACCACAGCTGATTTGACTGGGTTTTTGTGAAGATTAAATTGTCTGCCACATGGTAGATACTCAATAAATATTAGTTGTTATTATTAAGATGTAACGACCTTCAAAATCAATCCCTGTGACCATAAGGATTATTCCTATTTTACTTATAAATATACAGGGGAAGAAAATTAACCTGCTTTCTTACCTCTTTATTATCACCTTCTCTAGCAGAAGTAGTTCTGTAGTTTTTTTTTTTCCTTTGTGCTCAATCGTGCTGCTTAGTAGATGGTTTGTGATTATTTAAATCCAGCAAAGATGTGGTCTTATATTCTGATTTTGAAAAAGTAAAAATTCTCCTATATTCTCACTAAAAATGGCTTTGAAATCAAAATTTAAAATCTGAATATTAAGATTAATCATTAATTAATGATTAACATTAATCATTAACAAAAATCATTAATGATTCTTCCAAACATAAAAATTGTTTGTTGATTTTTGTGATTTTAACCTAAGTTCATTATAAATCCTTGTTTCCAGCTATAATTCTCCTACTATTTCTTTGCTATTTGATATTTTTTCCCCTGTATCAGTCACATCAAGGTCACTATAAATATTTCAGTAGTAAATGAAAAAATCACTCATGCTTTACCAAAAGCTCTTCTCAACAAACAAACAAGCAAGCAAACAAACAAAAAACCCACACAGCAATGCATTGTTTAGCAGGGACAATGGAATGTATAGGTGCTGTTTATTTATTGTTTTTCCCATTCTGGGCACCAGAATCTTGACTGTGATAGTCATGTAAAGAATCCACCAGCCCAGATACCTCTCTATAGCAATGCCCAGAAGAGTTCTGAAACTTGGGACTTTTTAACGATGGCAAAATGATTTTTGAGAATGATTGTACTTAGACTATGAATACATACGTATACACACACACACATTCACACACACACACACACGACATGTTGTGTACAACAACAAAAAATACTATGTAGGAGAGCTTTATCACTTTGTAGGGTGAAAATACTTAGCCAGTGGCATTTGGCATGATTTCTTTTCTTCTTACATTTATGAGCTCTGTGGATTCTGTGTGGATTCTGGCCCTAAATCTCAGGCTTACTTGTACGGTGAGGCCACTTTTTTGGGGTCCTTGATACCTATGGCAGAACATTTCTGATCTATCCACTGATATTATTTGCAAGATATTATCTCCTTGCCATTCATGTGAGCCTCTGTTTCCCTGCCCCTGGAGCTCTACCTGACCTTCTGCATCCTGTGTGTGTTTCTGCTTGTGTGGTCTTGGGAAAGATCATTTATTATCTTTCCTTTGACAAGAAAAATGACTTCCTGTTTGAGATCCAAACACAAAATGCTCCATCCATCGGCAGCAGCATGACTGTTACAACATGTCCTGTGTACCCCCTCTAAACACTTCTCATCAAAGCAGCATGGGGTGCTTTCGTTAAATCACAATGCTCACAATGTTGTCTGGGTAACAATAGTAGAAGGACACAAAACAAATTAAATATAGATCAATTCAGAGTCCCAGAATTGACTTTTCCCTTCCTTAAGAATTTTTGGTGCCATTTCCATAAAAACCCATGGTTTACTTTATTCCTATGAACCAAATAACTTCCTTTCTTCACTCTATTTATAGAAATGCAATAGGAAATTACTTTCAAATTGAAACATCATTGGCCATGAAGACATATGGTTTCCTTTGTTTCATAATCACACAATCCTAGTACCAATTTATGCATTTTCCTAAAATGGAAGGACACGGATCAAAGTTTCACTTTATTATCGTACAAAAATACATGAGACAGGATAAACTCAGTTATGCCGTAGTAACAACTAACCCTGAATTTCAGTGATTTAATAAGGTTTATTTCTCACTCATGCTACCTCCCAATGTGAGTCAGGTGGGGACCTCTGGTCAACAGGGTCACTCAAGGACCTCGACTGGCAGAGGCGTCATCTTGACTCATGCTTCCATGGTTATCCAGGCAGGGAAGCGGGGACGTGGCAAGTTTTGCACTGACCCTTAAAGCTCCTTGCCAGAAGCGACATGTCACATCACTCATATTTCACTGGCCAAAGCAAGTCATATGCCAAAGCGAGCCTATCTTCAAAGGAGGAGAAATGAAAACCTATCCTGTTCCCAGTGGGAGAAGGACTGGACTGTGTGTGAACAACCCCAGGGACGGCCACAGCACTTAAGAAAAAATCAACCTCACCAGAAATCAAAGAAGTCTAAAATCTCTGAAGAAACAGAGAAAGAAGAAAACACTCAGTGGTGCCAGAGTAGCAGTGATATATGCTCACTCTCTTACACTGATTACACGATAGTTCTGAAAGATTCTGGATAGATACTTTAAAATACCTATCAAAAGCCTCAAAATCTATTCATAACCTTTGGAACTAAATTATACTTTCAGAATCTAACTTTACGGGACTTCCCTGGTGGCACAGTGGTTAAGAATCCGCCTGCCAGTGCAGGGGACACAGGTTCCATCCTTGGTCCGGGAAGATCCCACATGCCGCGGAGCAGCTAAGCCCGTGCGCCACAACTACTGAGCCTGCACTCTAGAGCCCGCGAGCCACAACTGCTGAGCCCCTGTGCCACAACTACTGAAGCCCGCGTGCCTAGAGCCCGTGCTCCACAACAAGAGAAGCCACCACCATGAGAAGCCTGCGCACAGCAATGAAGAGTAGTCCCCGCTCGCCGCAACTAGAGAAAGCCCTTGCGCAGCACCAAAGGCCGAAAACAGCCAAAAATAAATTTTAAAAAAAAAGGCAGTCTCAAAAAAAAAAAAAAGGATCTAACTTTACAAGAGTAAAATATGGAAACATCTAATTGTCTAACAAAGGGGAGCTGGTCAGTAAGTCTACTACTGTAGCACACACAACAGATCATTATGTAGCCACCCAAAATTATATTTTTGAAGAGTTTTTGAAGAATTTATATTTGAAGAATTAGATTTTTGAAGAATTTTGTAAAATGCTCAAGATATAATATTAAGTGAAAACTCTCAGGGTATAATATTTTTTTCAATCTTAACTCATTAAAAATTTAATAGTGGTTATGTCTGGTGGATGGGATCAAGGTTTTTGTTTTCCATTTTTATACCATGCACACTTTCTAAAATAAATATGCAACTCTGAAAAAGAATAATATAGCTGAACTTAAAAAATACGTAACACTTCTGTTTCATAGCTTTATTGAAGTGTAACTTATATACCTTAACATTCACCCACTTGAACTGTGTAGTTATATGAGCTTTAGAAAATTTATAGTCATGTAACCATCACCACAGTCAAAAATGGAGAATACTTCCAAAGCCCCCAAAAGTTTCCTCATGTCCCCTTATGGTCTATCCCTGCTCCCCCGACCCCCAGCTCCTCAATCTATTTTCTGCTGCTATTTAGTTTTGCTTTTGCTAGAGATTTCATATGAATGGAAGTATACAGTCTTTTATGTCTGTCTTCTTTCATTTCTTTCTGAGATGCATTCATATAGTTAGATGTATCAGTAGTTCATTCCTTTTTATTCCCAAGTAGTATTCTACTGCATGGAAACACAATATTTTGCTTATTCATTCATCAGATGATGAACATTTGAATTGTTACCAGGCTTTGGCTCTTATGAATAATGCTACTATGAACATCTGCATGCAAATCTTTGTGTGTACATATACTTTTAGTTTGCTCAGGTAGATACCTAGAAGTAGAATTGCTGGTTCATATATGAAGTGTAAGTTTAATTTTTAAGAAACTACCAACCTGTTTTCTCAAGTGGTTATACCATTTTGCATCCCTATGAGCAATGCAAGAGCGTTCTAGTTTCCCCACATTCTTACCAAAACTTGGTATTGTCAGTCTTTTTAATTTTAGCTACTCTAGTGGGTGAAAAATACATAGCCCTTGGACAATTCACTCACAGGCATTTAGCTGGCAGGTAGCATGGTTGTAAGCTCCACTCACACAGAAGCTGAAAGCTGGGGTTTTGAGTTTCCATAATCACAGACTCTAGAATTCTAATCAACGTAAGATAAGTCTTCATCATCTGCCAAAAGCTTCATCTCCTTGTTACTATAAACTTAGGCTGAGTGAGTGTCTTACAATAACACAACATATGCAACTCAACTTACATAAAAACTGACTAGAATAGATTATTTGTGCCTCTTGAAAATGTATGATTGGGAGTAAGGGATAGGGTTGGAATTATGTTGTGAAATTTTCTCTTTTGCATTAAAGCTAATTAAGGAACAGTCATACCACTGAATTTTTCTTTTCGTTTCTTTCTTTTTTTTCTTTTTTTTTTTTGGTTTGACAAAAAGTGTGGGCTGAGTTTATGATGATTTCTTGATAACTACCAGGACAGGAAGGAACTGCTACAATTCTTCTGGAACTCTTTGGCCTGAGATGAGCCTAGGGAAATGGTATACTTAAGAAAGGTGAAGGAGAAAAATTCAAGAGAAACTCTGTGCGTAAGGTTCATGTTATATATGGGGAGTTGTGTCATGCTATTGCTGACAAGCATTGTGCTACAATAAAATTTTCCTAGGTTCAAATTTAGGTCCTCCATTTATCAGCTGTGTGACCTCAGATGAATCATTTAATATCTCTGGTTTGCTCACCTGTAAAACAAGTATAATAGTAGCTGACTAACCTATTGCATGGCAACCTGGGATACAAACAGTGCTTGAGAACCATATTTGTACTGTGTTTTGCATTACTTGTACATAGTAGGTTTGTACTTTCATTTCATCTTTTAACTGATGTGATCACCAAATAACCCAGCAAGTTAGGAAAGAGTAGTTATTATCTCCATTTACAGATGACTAGACTGTGACTTAGGGAGTTTTGAAATCACACAGTGAATTTGTTGCAAAAGAAAGACTTTGAGTTCCCCAGCCAATAAGTTATTATTTAGGGTTATAATTCTTATGTTATATGTTGTGCTATAATTCTTAATGTTAATTGAAATACAGCCACACTCCTTCATGTATTGTCTGTGGCTGCTTTTGTGCTAAAGGGCAGAGTTGAGTCATTGTAAAGAGACCATATGGCCTGCAAAGCCTGCAGTATTTACTTTGTGACCACCTAGAGGGGTGGGATAGGGAGGGTGGGAGGGAGGGAGACGCAAGAGGGAAGAGATATGGGAACATATGTATATGTATAACTGATTCACTTTGTTATAAAGCAGAAACTAACACACCATTGTAAAGCAATTATACTCCAATAAAGATGTTAAAAAAAATATTTGCTAATCCTTGCTTGAAGTGCTTTTTGCATATATGAACTCACTTAATCCTCCTAACAATCCTATGAGGCAGGTTGTTTTAGTGATCCCATTTCACAGTTGAGGAAACTGAGGCATACGAAGGTCGAGTAACTAGATCAAGGTCAAAGAGTGAGTAGGGGGAGCAGCTCAGGGAGTCTGGATTCAAAGACAATAATCTTAATCTCTTTTCATTACTGGCCTCTTTTACTCCTGTTGGGCTGTATTTCATTCACTCAACAAATATTCGTTGGGCAACTATGAAGTGCCAGGCACCATTCTAGGGTTTGGGGAGAGCATACTGTAAGCTCTCACTGGGCACACGGTCCAGAGAGGGAGAAAGACGATGAACAAGTAACAGATAAACCAGCAAGATTGTTTCAGAGAGTGATGAAGGCTGTGAAGAAAGTAGGCCAGAGTGACCCAGACAGGGAAGTACAGGGAGCAGGGAGGAGAGAGAGAAGTGGCCAGAAATTGGCTGCTTATGTTGAACATATTTTGCCTTCAATCTCCCCAAGGCAAGGCCCTCGCTTATTCTCAGTGTCTCCAGCCCCTGGCACAGGGTAGGCGCTCAGAACCCCCGTGCGTCCATGGGAGTGATCCTTCCTCCACTGGCCTTTGCCTGTCCCTTCATCCGGCTTCACCTCCACATGCTCACATGGCTCCTTCTCCCACACAGAATTATGAGCCTCCAACAGTCATGATCTCTGACTCCCAAGTCCCACAGACTCAGTCCAGAGACCTGTGCAGAGATGGCCCTCAAGAATAATTTTTAAATAAAATTAACCATCAACCGTCGACTTGGAGTCTTTCAAAAATAGCCGTGTGAGTTGGAACTCTAGTTAACGTTACATGTGGTCCACAGTTTTCTCTCCCTTACTGGAGGTAATGGGGAAGGAGCCATGGTCATTTGTTACAACAGGCCACGCACCAGTCCGCTGTGTGTCTCTGTGAGAGGCCGGTGGCTCTCCCACGATGCTACTCCCTTTATCTGGCCCTGAGCCCTGGTGAGTTCAGCCCACTCATGGGGGTTTGGATTCCAATCTTAGGATACAGGAGGTGAGGAGGATGGAATGACCCAAGTCCCTGTAGGTAATATCCATATAAGGGGATACCCTAGTGGCTGGTGAAAGGTCCATTATAGATTGAGACCATAAACTCACAGGAAACACAGCTTTCCAGGAATGATTTAGGTCAAAATTCCACAGGTGTGCCAAACTAACCCTTTGCAAGTGTAAGCAAACCCAGAGCCCCTGTGACGTAGGATGGAAAGAATGATCAAATGCCTGACGTGGACATTTCCAGGCCTGGCTTCTGGCCTGACCTTGTGTGACCTTTGCAATTGTCCTGGGCAGGCTGACTTCACGACACCTGTCTTCTGCAGCAACTGTCAAGGCCAGCCCCACCTGGCCCCTCTCAGCTGGAGGCCGGCTCTGGCTGACACTGCCCGCTGTCACCCTGCTGATGCCCACGTTTGCCTTGATGATTTTCCTTTTGCCTCTCTCTCCTTTGCTGCTTCCTCATGATGACATGACTCCTTTGTTACCCTTGTTTACTCCTATGACTACTAATTTCACATGTCTGAAAATGTCCTGTTGCCTAAAAGTATTTTGTTCTGGATATGAATTTTTTTCCAGGAAAGGCTGGGAACAAATCCTGGAGACTAGAATAAAAAGCTATTTGTATGTGTACTAGTTTGCTAGGACTGCCATAACAAATTGCCACAAACTGGGCAGCTTAAAGCAACAGAAATGTATTCTCTCACAGTTCTGGAGGCTAGACGTCTGAAATTAAGGTTTTGGCTCTAGGCTCTAGGGGAGAATCCTTCCTTGCCTCTTCCAGCTTCTGGTAGTTGCCAGCAATCCTTGGCATTCTTTGGCTTCCAGATACATCAGTCCAATTTCTATCTCTGCGGTCACATGGACTTCTTCCCTGTGTGTGTCTCTGTGTCCAAATCTCCCTCTCCTTTCCCTTATAAAGACACCAGTCACTGGATTTAGGGCCCATCTTAATCCAGTATGACCTTGTCTTAACTTGATTACATCTGCAAAGACCCCATTTCCAAAAAAGGTCACATTCTCAGGTGCCAGGGGTTAAGACTTGGATAGATCTTTTGGGGGGGGTGCATAATGGAACCCCTTGCAGTATGTATTAACTGTACTTAGTAATGGGAGTTCACGCTTGGTCCACAACATGCTGCCATCTGACATATGGACTGCACTTCCTCCAGATGAGGAAGGGAATGGCTCTGCTGAGATGGCAGGAACCCAAAAAGCTAGAGTGGGCTCATGACACCTTCCTGCCAGCTGCAGATAAATCGAATTAGTTTGCTCCATATGTCTCCTTCTGCACATTTTAGAGAGAACTCCACCTTGCCAGAATTTTGGGCTGTCTCTTTCTCCAACTTGCCTTTCTCATCTTTTGCTTATTGAGCATCCGCTATGTCACTGATCCTATGTAGGTACTTTCTTCCCTGAAAACTCTGAGGTAGAGCCTCTTAACACCACTTTACATGTGGTAAATCTGAGGCTTAGGACGGCTAAGCAAGTAACCTGCCCACGAAGACACAACGGGCAAGTGACACTGGTGAGTGCTGTGTTTGGCTCCAATATTCATTCATATATTCATTTGACTAATAATCATTAAGCACCACTTAAGTGTTAGACCTTAGTGATAGAGCAGGGAGCCAGATGGCCACAGTCCTGAGTTCACATTGTCGAAGTGGAACTCTACAGGATGCATAGGAATTAATGACAGCAAAGTGGGGAGAAGAACATCCCAGGATTCCTCTTAAGAGAGCTAAACTGTCTGAAATGCTGCCATTTTTAGCATGAGTGATGGGACCTATTCTGTCATGTTGGTACACCTTAAAGATCATTGGAAGGAGTTTATCCTTAGAGGGGAAGAACTTTGTCATTTAAGATGGCTTAGGATTTAAGTCTACTCACGTCCCAGTGACCCAGCATCTACCACTCTGTTGCTAGCCTTTCTTTGGTTGAGTTCCCAACACTGCAGAACAGGTAGGGCAAACCCCCAAGTTAGTTCAAGATCTATACAAGGGACATGTGAAGAATACTTAAAGTTTAAAAGAGAATGTGGGGCTTCCCTGGTGGCGCAGTGGTTGAGAATCCTCCTGCCAATGCAGGGGACACGGGTTCGAGCCCTGGTCCGGGAGGATCCCACATGCCATGGAGCAACTAGGCCCATGCGCCACAACTACTGAGCCTGAGCTCTGGAGCCCGTGAGCCACAACTGCTGAGACCGCATGCCACAACTACTGAAGCCCATGCACCTGAGGCCTGTGCTCTGCAACAAGAGAGGCCACCGCAATGAGAAGCCCATGCACTGCAACGAAGAGCAGCCCCCGCTCACCACAACTAGAGAAAAGCCCTCACGCAGCAATGAATACCCAACGCAGCCTAAATAAATAAATAAATAAATAAAATTAAAAAAAAAAAAAAAAAAAGAGAATGTGGTTGGGCTTTGAAAATAACCAATAGGCAGTGCTTGGTGTCAGTCTATTTATCTTTTGTAAAAATAAAATACAATGTGTGTGTGTGAAAAAAAAAAAAAAGAAAATAACCAGTAGGCTCTACCACCAGGTTTAGTATTTATGTCCCACAAATATAAGAGATTGTTATTTGCATTCATTTTATGTCCAAAATACTTCCAAAGGAGAGGAAGGAGTAGCTAAAAATTAGCCTGGGCTGGCAAACATGTTGCATGTTGTTGAGAATGTTGTAATCTTTACTCGTGTGGAAGTCTCAGTAAACTTGGGCTGGCTCCTGGTTTGGCATTTGGAATGGGTCTAGTTGCCACCTTAGAGAGCACTAGGCCAAGGAGAAATGATGGCGAGACCCAGAGGGAGAGCCTGCTGCTGTACGGGCCTTTCTCACAGCTGCAGTACACAGCCCACTCCTGAACGATGAGCCCACGGGCCTAAAATGAGCTCCCCTAACCTCCCACATCGGTTGAGGTTTCTTCTGATGGTGTCATTTCCTACCCCAAAAACTTTCTTTAAATTAATTAATTAATTAATTAATGGCTGCGTTGGGTCGTCGTTGCTGCGTGCAGGCTCTCTCCAGTTGCGGCGAGCGGGGGCCACTCTTTGCTGCGGTGCACGGGCTTCTCATTGCGGTGGGCTCTCGTGTTGCGGAGCATGGGCTCTAGGCACGCGGGCTCAGTAGTTGTGGCGTGTGGGCTCGGTAGTTGTGGCTCGCAGGCTCTAGAGGGCAGACTCAGTAGTAGTGGTGCATGGGCCGAGTCGCTCCGCAGCATGTGGGGTCCTCCCGGACCAGGGATCCAACCAGTGTCCCCTGCATTGAGAGGCGGATTCTCAACCACTGCGCCACCAGGGAAGTTCCTCAAAAACTTTTGAGAAGGAGTGGAGAACACAGCCCAAACATCCTCAGCATGACCTTCAAAGCCCTCCCTGGTCTGGTTTCTACGTTCTCATCCAGCTCAGTCTTCTATCCTGCAGCCTGCCTGTGAGTGATCGCTGTCATTCCATGCTGCCCTGATGGCGCTCAGCACAGTCTGACCTCCCAACCCCGTTCAGCCTCTTCCTTCTGCCTGTGTGATGGATTATAATCGTGACCATGATTCTTTTCCCCACTGTATCCACATCCCTTTGGAATGTGACTTTTCATTTTCTTTCATCAAGAAATGGCGTTTTCCCCCTCCACTTGAATCTGGGCTGGCCTTGTGACTTGCTTGGGCCAGCAAGATGCAACAGAAGTGATGCAATGCAAGTTCTGAGCCTAAGCTTTAAGAGGTCTTGCATGCTTTTGTTCACTCTCTTGGAACCCCAATGCCACCATGGGAATGAGCCCAGGCTAGTCTACTTAGACGTTAAGACACATGTGGCTCAGTCACCCTGACAGCCGTCCGACAACTAACGAACCTACTAGAGGACTGCAGGTGCTTGAGTGAATGATGACTGCTGACACTGAGGTCAACCAAGCCTGGCCCGGACCAGTAGAGTTGTCTGTCTACTCTGTAGACAGGAAAGCAAAAATAAATGGTGATTATTTCCAGCCACTAAAGTTTGGAGTACATCAAGAGATAACTAATACACCCTGGAATTTGTTTTCCATTCATCCAACAACCAGACAGTAAAAGCTTGCTCTGTGACATGATCCGTGCAGGGCATTGGGGGTTTAGAGTCAACACAGATTATCTCCAAAGAGTTCCCATTTTCTTCTGTTTTTGCCTTTGAAGTTCAGTTCTTTCAAGACAGTCAAATCCCATCTCCTGATGTCTGCCCAGATCTTCCCAGGCAGAATGAATCTTTCCCTTTTCCAACCTCAACGGACTGTATCATAGTCCTTCTCTGGATTCTCTCTCACCTGGGCTGCTGCAAGAGCTGCCTAGTTGGTCTCTCTTCATCTAGCCTGCCCTCTCCTCTGCAGCCTTATAGTGTGAGCTTTCTGAATGCAAATCATATAATGCCTTTTTGAGTAAACCTTTTCACTGGCCTCTGTCACCCCCACGACTGCTCCCTGTACTCCAGCCTAAACGTCCACCATTCCCAGCCTCACACCTTTTACAGTGGAACTGTGAATAGTTCACTGTTCCCTGTTCTCTCTTCCAGGAACATTCTCCCCACCCTAGTCTGCCCGGTATGCTGCTGTTTACCTTCTTAGGCTCAGTTGTCACCTCTTCCAGGAAGTCTTTATTGAACTTTCCCCCTGCCCCACCCACTCCTCCAAAGACTGAGTTGATCACTCCACACCCTCTGTGCCTTGTAATATTATTATTGTGCACCATTGTAATTTTTTTTGTTTACGTATCTCAGGTCAAATATCTGTTAATTCAAGGCCTAGGCATTAATTTTATCTGTATATCCAGCTAGCACTCAGGCAAAATCTTTTCACTTAGGAGATACTCAATGAGAGTTTTGTGAATGAATGAACAAATAAATGAACTAAAGACGGCCATTAAAGTTACCCCCTCCAGTCCCAAAGGATAATTACTCATATCTATATAGCACATGCATACTATCCTCTACAATAAATTTTCTTTATTTCCTAAGAGAAGTTTTGCCTAGGAGATAGAGGAAGAGAATCAAAGTGTCTCGGAGAAGAAGCGAAGGAATATCAGTGGTAATGAGAGATTGATGGTCTGAAAGCTGGACATCAACTACTGTCCAATTTTGTATGACCTTTATGAATCCCAGATCATGAAGTCCACTCTCTGTATTTTCTAAAAAAAGAATTCCAGTCTACTTGTATAATATTTCTGAAAAATAGTAAAGAGGACCTGCTTTATCCCAGCAACATTTCCTGTTTATTCTTGTCGCCCCTCCCTAAGTTTTTCACAACACACACACTTTCTGGTATCTGTCATCCCCAGCACCATGCCCACCCAAAGAAAATTACCCTCAGCCCAAGAGGATGTTATTCCCTGGAATTTGTTTTCCCAGCTCTTTAGATCAACTTAACCTCTTTTAGTCATCCCTTACTGGCCTTTCTCCCCACATTTAAAAAAATTTATTTATTTATGGCTGCATTGGGTCTTCGTTGCTGCGTGCGGGCTTTCTCTAGTTGCGGTGAGCTGGGGCTACTCTTCGTTGTGGTGTGCGGGCTTCTCATTGCGGTGGTTTCTCTTGTGGAGCACGGGATGGGCTCTAGACGTGTGGGCTTCAGTAGTTGTGGCTCACAGGCTCTAGAGCGCAGGCTCAGTAGTTGTGGCGCATGGGCTTAGTTGCTCCGCAGCATGTGGGATCTTCCCGGACCAGGGATCAAACCCGTGACCCCTGCATTGGCAGTTGGATTCTTAACCACTGCGCCACAAGGGAAGTCCCTCCCCACATTTTTAAATCAGCAAAGCCTAGGAATATGTGTGGCACAGAAATCTAACTTTCTTAACTAGGAGGAGCTAAAGGGAAAAACATACCACTAGGAAATGACAGCGTGTCCTTAATGAGAGCAAGGTGGGTGAGACTAGGAACAGTTGTACTTTAACATAGTGCTGTCGACAATTATTCTGTCTCCACTTGGTATGATCTGATTTTGTCTTTCTAGTCTATGAGGTTATTTTCAGTGGTCCATAACAAAATGAGAAAAACAAACTAGTAAGTTTGTAAAAACAATTATTAAAATGAATTTTAAAAACTGCCTTTTAGTCTAGTATCTGGAGCTGGCCTTTCTTTAATTAAATCATTGTGATAGAAAATGGTTTTTTAATGTTCTTATTTGGCAAAATAGAAAGTTGGCAAACATATGTAAGTCCACCATTTAAAAAAATTTTTTTTACTAGTTCATAAAATCCTAAAGTGGGATTGGGAATCAAGTTTGTTAAGAGTTAAAAAAAATAAAGGCCTCTGGTTGAGGGAAGAGGAAAAAGGAGAGGATAGATGTCCTAAACTCTTGTGAAACATTTCCAAAAGCTGTTCTTACTCTTTGCCCCGTTCCCAATCTGGAGTTCAGGACCCTGTGGACTTTCAAAGGTACTCTAATGAGGATACCTTGAGCTACTGGCAAAATTTCAAAAAGTCTAAAGAAAACTATCATTTGCCCACAAATTTCTCTGCTTGTGGTTAAAAAGGTAAAAGGTCAATATAGTAATAAGGGTTATCTCATGCTGATCAGAAGCACTGATTAATGTCTGTGAGTTCATTAAGAAAAAACATGAAAGTTATTGATGAAAATGTTTTATTTGAAACAGTTTGACAGTTTCTTAAAAAGTTAAATATAGAGTTACCATGTGACCCAGAAATTCTACTCCTAGGCATGTATATACCCATGAGAACTGTAAAACATACAGCCATAGAAAAACTTGTATATGAATGTTTATAATAGCCCCCAAATGGAAACAACACAATGTCCATCAATTGACGAATGGATAAACAGAATGTGGATACCCATGCCATGGCATATTACTTGGCAATAAAAAAGAACAAAGTACTGATAGAGGCTGCAACATAAATGAACCTTGAAAACATTATGTAAAGTGAAAGAAGCCAGACAGAAAGACCACATAGTGTATGATTCCATTTATATGCAATGTCCAGAAAAGGCAAATCTATAGAGACAGAAAGCAGATTAGTGGTTGCCAGAAACTGGGGAGAGAAGAATGGGGAGTGACCACTAATGGGTTTCTTTTTGGTGTGATAAAAATGCTATGGCATTAGATCGTGATGATGCTTGTAACTTGTGAATATACTAAAAAACCACTGAACTGGATATGTTAAAAAATAGAAAAAAAAACTTTAAAAAGTTATTTTTGCTTCATGGGCAGTATTATTTAAAACATATGAGAGAAAAAGGGTAAACATGAATCCTTGGAGTGATGTTTGGGAAACACTGCTATACACAGATTAATCTATATTAGGAGTCAGCTGTCAGCTGTCTGTATCCTGAATTTATTCATATCCAAACAAACAAGGTGACATTCACATTACTTCTTACAGTTCAGAGGTTCACTCCCCCTTCCTATGTAACACCCTTAGTGCCCAAACGGCCCTCTCTGTGCCAAACAACAAGGAGTTCCAGGAAGAAAGGAGAAAGTGGTCAAATCCCCTTTGTCTCTCTTTGCCTCCTGGGCCTGAAAGACACACTGCTTGTTCCCCAGAGCATCAGAGGAAACCTCGTGAGTGTGAGTGCCTAACGGCTGCCTGTAGCTGCTGTGCCCTTTCCCCGGGGCTCAAACTGGTGGCGGGACCCAGCTCAGGACGCCCCCTGGGCTCTTCTTCTCCATCCACACCCATTTACTTCTACAGGACTGTCAGACTCGGTTACACTCAAGTTCAAACTAGGCTACAGCTGAGGCTCCCCGTGAACTTCTATAGTATCTCCTTCCCAACTCATCTGCCCATATCAAGCATTTTGAAGCTAAGGTGAAAAAAAACAGAAGTGAAATAAAGGTGACATAAAACTGAGTGGATTTTCTCTCAATTTTTGCTCTTTGGGGCCCTGGTGTCCTCTTTATTCCCTGATAAAATGGTATTTTGCCATCTTGTGAAGGAGTAAGTGCCTCCTGCTGTCAAGATTGTTGGAACTGCCTAGGGAAATGAATGGTGTCAGAACGTAGAGGGAGGGAAGGAGCTTCACAGGGCGTCTGGTACAACGTCTCAGCAACTGCATCGGTCACTTCTAGTACATCTTGGCTGACGTCCATCAAGCCTCAACTTGCATACATCTTGGGAAGAGGCATGCTCCTCTTTTACGTTGTTATATGACTGATTGGGGGTCCCTGCCTCTCGTCTCATTTAAAGCCCACTATTTATATAATACTCTATCACTAACGAAATCATGCTCATGTAACTTGTTTTGTTTGATTTTTACACAGTCCTGTAGGAAAGGCATTGTTATCTCCACTTTACCTTGAGAAAACTGAGTTTTAAAGGTATTAAATGAGTTGCCCAAGGTTACAGGGTCAGGATTCCAACTCTGAATTTCTTATTGCAAGCCCAGTGTTGTTTTCATACTAAACCACAGCCTTCTAGATACAGTGTTTAGGGGATGGAGATCTTATGTTTATGCTTTTTTGTGCAGTGCCTTAATAAATGCTGTTGTAGTAAATTAAGTCATTTTCCAGAGATAATTTTACTTAGATAAAGTGTAGCATAGTGGAATCATAAAGAGCAAGATTTGAACTCCACCTTGACTACCGCAAGGTGTTAGACCGTGAACAAGTAACTTAACCTTGCAAACCTTAATTCTCTCACTTATAACATGATTTGTTATAGATATTTATATTTCTATTTGTTATAAATATATATTTGCTAGTCTCCTAAGATGGTCCCTGAATGAGTCACATGGCTTACTATCTACACCTTTGTAAAACCCCTCCCTTTGAATCTGGATTGGCCCTGTGACTCACTTTCACCAAGAGAATTCATGGAAGGGACTCAACGTGACTTCTGAGGCTAGGTCATAAGAAACCTTGCAGCCTCCACCTAGTTCCCTTGGGACTTCCCCTAGATGGGAAGAAAGCTGCCATATAAGAAATCCAACTACTCAGTAGCATTGACATATAGACACTACCAAATGTGAAATAGATAGCTAGTGGGAAGCAGTTGCATAGCACAGGGAGATCAGCTCAGTGCTTTGTGACCACCTAGAGGGGTGGGTTAGGGAGGGTCGGAGGGAGACGCAAGAGGGAGGGGATATGGGGATATATGTATATGTATAGCTGATTCACTTTGTTATACAGCAGAAACTAACACACCATTGTAAAGCAGTTATACTCCAATAAAGATGTTTTAAAAAAGAGAGAAATCGAACTACCTAGAAGTTGCCATGCTTGGAGAAAGTGCAAATTGGCCTGTGGACAAGACCCAGAGAGAGAAGAAATGCCTAGCCAGCCCCCAGATGCTCCAGCTACCCCAGCTAACGGGACAGTTATGAGTGAAGAAGCCATCATGATGGCCAGCACAACTGAGTCAGCAGATGTCGCCAGCCCCAGTCACTTCCAACAGCGACTGTATGAAATCCCGAAAGACAGCCGCTCAGCTGAGCTCCGTTATCCCACAGAACCAAGAAGGATAATAAGGAATTATTGTTTCAAGTCACTGACTTTTGGGGTGGTTTGTTAAATAGCAATAAGTAGAATGCATGAAGGTGCTAACCATACTTACCGCATAGAAATAGTATGAAGATTGTGAGATAATGTATTTAAACGCCTACAGTAAGCAGTCAGTTAACTGCAAATTGTTATTGTCATTGTTACATTTCATTCTAGGCCTCTCTGAGGTCCTTATTTAAGGTAGCTAACTCATACATATGTTCCACAGATGTACATTTTGCAGCTCTGAGAACAGAGAGTAATTTGCCCCATGGAAGGCAAGTGTACATCAGCCAAAAGCCCTATGGAGTTCTAGACTCCCTGTTCTTTGCTATATGTCTTTTTCTCTATTTTTTATATCTGGTTTTGTTGGGCTGGTTTCTGCTCCCTCCGGTTCCAGCCTGTGACTAGGATCTTATCTGCCTACTTTTGGGTATTACTTTGATCCACCAATACAAACCACTTAAGATTAATCACCATACACAGCTGTGCTAGTTGTCTGTTGCATAAACTCTTTCACTCAGTCTTGCTCTCTTTCCAAAGTGGAAAAAAATAAAAAAAAAATACTTTGGTGTTACCAAAAGATATTTATTAATCAATGTACCAGAAAGTCTTGTTCTGTAGTATTTGAACCCTAATGCACTCTAAGCAGGTGTGCTCCCATGTTTTTAAACTCACGCAAATATATAATCATAAATTTGCCCAGGTTTGGTCTTCCACACTTATCCAATGTGATTGAGGAGTGAAAGGGCATCAAGACTCACAAATTGATGGTGATGAGGCTGGGCCTAGATGAACTAATGGAGCATGTATCAATATTTTTTTTAATCTGAAAGAATTTTGTAAGGACCCCAAATGAATCGTCATGTGACCTGGCTTTGATAATCATATCTGATACTTCTGCGGTCGTTTCTCCTTTCAAAGGTCTTTCCCATTTGAGTCTCAAACCTTCCCTCGAAGAAATTAGAACTGGAATTTTCATTCTTATTTCACAGATGAGGAAACTTAGGTTCAGAGAGATTAAACAATCTCCCAGCTCACAGTCTAAGACTGTTTCCGTGGCAATAAAATAACTTTTGTTAGGCCAGCAAGGAAGTTCCAACTCAGTAAGAGAGAAATAGAAATTCATGAAAGTCAAGATGGAGGAAGACTTTTTCTTAAGTTATGACACAGGGATTTTTACTGTGTTTTTGTACTATGGGTGTACGATTCCTTATCTACAATCTCTGGGGTTGTACGTGCTTTGATATTTAGAGTTATTTCAGATACACACACAGAGACACATTCAGGGAATACCGTTAATTAAACATATTAATTTTTTGCAGCACAATGTGTAAATATTCATATTAAAATGAGATAATGATTATAAATAGCTTTATTCCAGTTCATATCAATCAGATTTTACCACCAAGTGAGCTTGCTAAAGATTTGTAAACAAAACAAAAACTTGTCTTTCAGAGCTTTTTAGATTTTAGGATTGTGGAAAATGGATTGTGAAATTGTGTACAGACTATGAAGATGATCACTTGCTCGTGCTTTCTGCTGTCGGGAGTGTCACTCGCTGGCCAGGTGGGATGTTCTCAAGCTTTCTGAAGGAAGGCTGACTAGAACAAACAGTTTGCACCTGCTTGTCTGTCTTCTGTAGCTGGCACACTCTCAAAGGAAGGGCCTTGGCTGAGTTTGAAGTATAGTTCCAGGCTTCAGGGAGACAAGCCAGTGAACTCAGCTAATAAACTCTTTTATCCAAAATCTCTAAGCACGAGAGGAGAAAGGAAAAAGAAATTAAGATGGAATAGCAGCCGGCTTTCAACTCTATGAGAGCTGCTCATGTGATGAAGCCAGAGGCATCTCATCAAGAAAGTCCAAATTTGATGAAGCAATTTTATTCTGGAAGCCTTAGATGAGTCAGACCTGCAAGGAACCCATTATAAAGTCATCAAGATGGTTTGATAGAAGTGGGATCCATGCATTAATATTAATGGCAGTAATAATTATGATACCACTCCTCCTTTCGGTCCCTGCCTATGAAACAAGGCTGGGCCCTTTGCTGCACCAAGAGGAGACAGAGAACCTTTTCCAAGGACACTTAAGCTTGCTGCATTTTCACAGCTGGCCTTCTTTTCAGCATACTTCCAACGGAGCAGCATCAGTTTTGTTGTCTGGTCATCCCTGGGGCCCTCATTGGTTGAACGGCACTTTGTGTCAAGGTGACACTTCTCACGGGGGTTGGGTCAGTGGAGCAGAGGTGGGTGAGTGTGTGGCCTGGGGGTGAGCCCAGGGCCCACAGGCCCCCATGGCCCACACTCCGCCAACATCTCCTGACTCAGTGTATATCAGGATGTCCAAGCAACTACGCAGCCAGCAGCAAAAAGGAAAACGTTCACCTCTGATAAAGGAGAGAGGAAATACATTTTGAACAAAGCTTTTTTTGGGTTTTTTTGTTCTGTTTTGTTTTGTTTTTTACTCTGCTCACATTTATTTACCTCATACTTCATCTGCAATGATTTTTGAAATCTAATCAATTATTTGGTATCCTCCTTGTTATAAAGAAAAAATATGAGGGTCGCTAATCTCCGCAGTGTTAACTTCTTCTGCGGAGCGATTCGCTTATCTTTTGCTGTACCTGATTCAATTCAGTTTCTGAAGACTGTGTTTTGAACACTTCCTGTGTATGCAGAGCTCTGATGCCACAGATAACGGGGTTTGAATTCCAGGCCTACGGCTTACGAACTGTGAGAATCTGGATGAGTTGCTTAACCATCACGAGATGCAATTTCCTCAGTGGTAAAATGGTAATAATGTATGAGAAGTTTGTTGTGAGACTCAAATGAGGTAATAAGAGGGCTGGTTACATAACAGAAGCTCAAGAAATGTTTATTATAACTAGATGTTGGGGGAACATAAAGGTGAATAACAGACACATACTTCTTTAGTGAAGGGAAAATATGGAATGGATCTTTAAATGGCTTGAGGGCACAAAGAGGAGAGAAATTAATTTAAACTGTGAAATGGAGGGTGTGCATTTAATCTGGGACTGGACAGACACATAGAGTACCAACAGGCAGGGGAATGAGAGTGGGGATATTGAGGAAGTCAAAAGTTCTTCTAGGCAGAAAAAACAGTGACACAGAGGCAGGCAAGAGATGGGAAGGAGAAATTATATCATAAGACCTAGACAGTTCCAGTACTGTACAGATTGAAAATATTCTTTACCAATAGCGTCAGATTATTCTTTTATTTGCTTAAGCAAGTGTTCTGATTTGGGCTTTGAAAAATAGTCACTCTAACATCTATTGCAGCGTTGCAAAATGTATAACAGGGGTGAGATTAGGTGGGAGAGGAGAGTGGGGAGTTAGTTGATTGTGCTTGGAAAGGGCCATGAATGCTACGAAAGAAAATGAGACATCGTTAAAGTGTTGACTAGCCAGCAGTCCTAATAGGCTTCTAGACTTGAGGGGCGGGGGTTTGGGAAAGTTATGCCATCATTGTGCAGGATGAGTTGGAGGGGAGAGAGGCAAGGGCAGGGCAGGGGGAGAAGGTTAATCAGGGAGTGATAGAAGCTAAGGCAGAATAACTAAAAATCATACAATTTGCCAAATACAAAACTAAAAAACATAGTTTCACAGCCAGAAGAGCTACTTCAAGAAGCAGGTTTGTGGCTGGAAGACCAGTAAGAAGCCAGGGCAGCTCTGCTCATGTACCAGCCCTGCCACAGGGGCTTGTTCTGTCTGTTCTGGGGCCTCAGGCCCTCACCTCCAGTGACAGGGCTTGACTGTTCAACATATAGCAATACAAAAAATGAGTCACCATGTTTAGCTACTACTACTAAGGTTATTCTCATCACAAAATGCCTCCTTGTGGGAGAGGATCTCACAAGGCCAGAGCATTTGAAACACAGGTGATGCAATCCAACAGAAGTAGGTAAATGCAACCTGGCAAGTGTAGCTAGTTCCAGAGCCACCTGGCAAAGCATTTTATGTGATCAGAGAGGATTTGTAGTTAGTGTAGATGGTGGTGGTCTTTCTTTATGTCTATATGTCTGTCTTATTGCTAGCCTTTTCTCCTTCTTTTCTTAGATGAGACCAGCCCAACTGTTTAATTCTATTGGTGATTTCAAAGAAAATATAGGAGACAAGTAACTGGAATATGGTTTGCAATGTGTTACAGTAAGGTGGGAACTCTTCAATACATTAAACAGCCTTCTGAACAACTTTAGGTATGAGAATCTCCTCACTGCACTAACCCCCTCGAATCATAACACAAAGGATTTTCTACTGAACTGACCAAGCCTAGCAAAATGTTTCCAAACCCATACAGCTGGGAACTCCCATAACTTTTTCCCTAGTAAGTTTGAATTGTCCTCTAGGGAAATAATTCTGCTTCTCTCCTCTCTGAAGTTCAGCCCTGAGTGTACAGCAGAAATTGCCTGCAGCTCCCCTGCTATGCCTAGAAGCACCCTCCAGAAAGAAATCAAATGCATTCAGAAGATCACCTATCCTCTTAAATGACACCAGTAGGGAGGTGAGACAAACAGAGGAGTTGCTCCAAGCATTTGTTACTCCCTGACTACAAGGCAAACCCTTGGCTGCTGATGGAGGGAGGCGATAGAGCTGGGGTCTCAGGGGAAAACTGTAGACTTTTCTGAATTGTTGTAGTCATGGTCATCTGTCCACCTGGGCCTTGGCAGGGGCTGCCTCAGGATTTGTCTTATAGGTCAATTCTTGAAAGCAATTGAATTTGGGAAGAATTTTGTATAGGATGCTGAGGCATGTGTTGATACAGTTTGCAAACAGAGAGGCTCTAACTTTGGCGTAGGACTTCTCTACCTGAGAATTCAGTTTCTCTTAAATTCTACCTCTCTTACAATTAATTATTATGCCTGGCATTTAGCTCCTGCTGCCCCCTGGAGAAAGAAATAAGGGTCTCTTTATACGCTGTCCAGGGCTCCCTTTGGCAATCAGCCTTTGCTTCATTTATTTATTTTTTTAAATATTTATTTATTTATTTAGGCTGCGCCAGGTCTTAGTTGCAGCACGTGAACTCTTAGTTGTGGCACGCATGTGGGATCTAGTTCCCCAACCAGGGATCGAACCCGGGCCCCCTGCATTGGGAGCACAGAGTCTTACCCACTGGGCCACCAGGGAAGTCCCCTCACCCTTTGCTTTAAATTGGCCACTCAATTCCACAGTCTTTAGAGTTATTTCCCCTCATACTTTACAAATGTCAGAGACATTTTACAGGCTAGTGCGTACCCTTCTCCTTGTATGCCATCCCCATTTTCTACAGGTGAAAGCTTTAACAATTGCTTTGTTACAGCATTCCAAGAACTATCAGTACCTACCACTAGTGATGAGGTCATTTGCATCTGGCTGGTGACTAAACCAATTCCAGGATTCTATCATTAGAGTCTGATTCCCAAAACCACTCAAATATATCAAGTTGGCTAATTGTGTGCTTCAAGTCTTCTATGTACTTACTGATTTTTGCCAACTTGTTCTATCAGTTCCCAAGGGAGGCAGATTGAAATTTCCAAATATAATTGAGTATTTGTCTATTCCTTTTTTCAGTTCTTTTAGGTTTTGTTTCGAGTATTTTGGAGCTCTGTTATTAGGTATATTCAAGTTAAGGATCGTTATGACCTCTTAATGAATTAACTTCTTTGTAACTATATAATGTTCCTTTCCATCTTCAGTAATATATCTTGCTCTGAAGTCTACTTTGTTTGAAGTTAATATCATCACTCTAGTGTTCTTTTTATTAGTGTTTGCAAAGTTATGTTTCGTCATCCTCTTCCTTCAACCTAGCTGTGTTGTTTTATTTAAAGCATGTTTCTTATAGATAATATATAGTTGTTCTTATTTTTCTTTCCAAGCTGACAATCTCTGTTTTTTAGTTGGAATGTTTAGACTATTTATATGTGATGTAACAATTGATATGTTAGGTCTAAATCACCATATTGCTCTTTATTTTCTATTTTCCCCATCTGTTCTTTGTTTCTTTCCTCCTCTTTTACTCATTTATTTTACTTTATGTTTTATGATCCCATTTTAGCTTCATAATTGGTTTATTAGCTGTACTTCCTTAGTTTTTTGTTGTTATTGTTGCTCTTTATTTGTTTGTTTTTAGTGATTGCTCTAGGATCTATATTATACATCTTTAGTTTACCATAGTCGATCTTCAACTTTATGTATGGTATAAAATCTTTCATCTAGTTTTTGATGTCATTCATTTTTGGGAGGGGGTGGGGGGAGCTTCGTTGGGTCTTTGTTGCTGTGCACAGGCTCTCTCTAGTTGCAGCCAGTGGGGGCTACTCTTCATTGCGGTGCATGGGCTTCTAATTGTGGTGGCTTCTCTTGTTGCCGAGCACAGGCTCTAGGCACGTGGGCTTCAGTAGTTGCAGCATGCAGGTTCAGTAGTTGTGGCATGCGGGCTCTAGAGTGCAGACTCAGTAGTTGTGGTACATGGGCTTAGTTGCTCCACGGCCTGTGGGATCTTCCCAGACCAGGGATTGAACCTGTGTCCCCTGCACTGGCAGGCGGATTCTTTTTTTTTTTTGGCAGGCGGATTCTTAACCACTGCCTCCAGGAAAGTCCTGATGTCATTCATTTTAATTCTACATATAGTAGAAACCTCACAAGTAAAGAATGAGAAAAATGTTTTTTGTATGACTCACGTATTTCCCATTTCCAATGTTCTTTATTCCTTTGTTATGGCAAATTTCCATCTGCTACCACTCTCCTTCTTCCTGAAGAACTTCCTTTAACATTTCTTGTAGTGGAGGTCTGCTGGCTTTTGTCTGTATGAAAAAGTGTGCATTTACCTTTTTTTTGAAAGACATTTTCAGTGGGCATAACATCCTAGGTTGACCATTGTATTTTCTTTCAGTGCTTTAAAGATGTCTTCTGGCTCATAGTTTCTGACAAGAAACATGTTCTTATTATATCTTACTTCTTTTCTTTGGCTGCTCTTTTTCACTGTGTTTTAGCAAGTTAACTATAATATGTCTATGTCATTTTCTTTCTGTTTATTTTGTTTGAAGTTTGTTGAGATTCTTGGATCTATAAATTCACCATTTTTATTAAATTTTGGAGATCTTCAAGCATAATTTCTTCAAATATTTTATGTTTTTACTCTATCCTCTCCTCTTAGAACTCTATTTACCATATGCTAGGCTGCTTGACATTTTTTCAAAGGTCTCTGTTCATTTTTTTAAAATCTTTTCTTCTCTTTATTTTGGATAATTTCTGTCCTTATGTCTTCATGTTCACTATTTTTGTTGCATTTTTCATCTCCAGATGTTCCACTTGGGTCTTCTTTTTATTTCTTTTATTCCTCTTATCATTGTATTCATGTTTTTCTTTATATTCTTGAGCACACGGAGCATATTTCTAACAACTCTTTTATGGTCTTTTTCTTCTAATTCCATCCTTTCTGTCATTTCTGGATTTTATATTGATTTATTGTTATACTGATTATGGGTCATATTTTCCTGCTTGGTTCATGTCTGGTAATTTTTTATTAGATAGCAAACATTGTAAATTTTTATTTTCTTTTGTTTTGTTTATGGGTGCTGGATTTTGTTGCATTCTTTTAAATAATTGTGGACTTTGTTCTGACATGCAGTTAAGTTACTTGGAAACAGCTTGATTCTTTCAAGGTTTTCTTTTAAACTTTGTTAGGTGGGGTCCAAAGAAGTCTTTGGTTTAGGGCTAATTTAGCCCCTTTAAGAAAGCAAAATACTATATCTAATGCCCTGTGTATTTGCAGTCTTTCTACTCTGGTTGATA
Organism: Balaenoptera ricei; assembly: GCF_028023285.1. Classification (NCBI taxonomy): domain Eukaryota; kingdom Metazoa; phylum Chordata; class Mammalia; order Artiodactyla; family Balaenopteridae; genus Balaenoptera; species Balaenoptera ricei. The sequence goes on from NC_082642.1 coordinate 66,345,542, forward strand.
AAAAAGTGAACATTTCCCAACCCTGTATGAACTCCAAGAATGGTTTAGCTTTCTTCTTTCTTGTTTTTCTTTTTCCAGACTCATGGTTTTCACTCCACATATGCACAGGTCAGTATTCAGCCAAAGATTTCAAGGGGCCTATCAGCAGAGCTCCAGAGTTCTCTCTGTGCATTTTCCTCATTTCCAGTACTCTGTCCTAGTGATCCATTGCCTTAGCTTCCCTGAAATGTCCGTCTCCTCATCTGAATGGGACTACTGCCCTCTATTTGGGTTTCCCTTTTCCTGCCCTTTAGTCTGGAAACTGCCTCCAGGCGATAACTGGGGTGATCACAGGGAGGGCGCCTGTCGTGTGTTTCCTTTCTCTTAGCCATTACAGTCTTACTTTGCCTGTCCAAAATCTGCAAACAGTTGTTTCATATATTTTGTCTGGTTTTCTAGTTGTGTATATCAAGGGGGCAATTCCTTTCGCAGTTAATAATTAATGGGTAGAATCAGAAAACTACTTAACATTTTTTAGGCATTTTCTACCACTTCTCATCAAAGTGATTTTTTTTTTAACTATCCTCAGCATAACTTTCAAAATAACTATATGAGGCAAGTGTGATGTGTGTGTGTGTGTGTGTGTGTGTGTGTGTGTTCGTGTGTGTGTATACATGTGAGTATGAGACTGTGTCTAATTATCCTCACTATTCATAATCTGTTAGATCCTAAATTCAAATGGAGACATTCTTGACAGAGAGTTTGGATAATAAGGGATACCTTGATATCTGGATCAATTTGGTTCTTAACTTTTAGCTGGTGAGTAGCAGAATTGGGAGGAGAGAGGATTCTCAGTCAGGGTCCTATTCAGAAATAGATGGTACATTTAAAAGGTTTAATCTATAAAATTAAAAAAATAAAAATGCATGTATCCTATCTCTAGCAGGAGAAAAGAAAAACTCTTTAGAGTTCTGTAGACAAGTTTAAGGGAACCAACAAGAACCCAAGGACTAGCACCAGAGGTTAACATCCCTAGACTTAAAGAAACAAGGAGAAGAAATGGTGTTCCCAGGGCCTCCGTGACAACTGGAGTCCTGGAAGAGGGGTCACACGACAGGATCTGTGGCTATAGAGGGGTTCAGCCACTGCTGAGGTTGTGAACAGATTCTGGAGGAGCGGATAGTGGGGGAGGTCTTGGTTGAGGTTCTCTAGAAGCAGACCCTGGGGGACATGAACTCCCAGACACTCCCAGCTCTCTACCTGTACTGGATGAAGTAGATCTGGTGGCCCAAAGGTGGTTTTCTGAAGAAAGTTATAGCTGTCAGCCAACAGAAGCAAAGCACAGAGAAGCAGAAATGGACACACAGAAACCGGCATCTAGGCACAGCACCCACAGTGTCCACCACAGGGGAGGAGGGAAATAAATACCCCAACCACGCTCGCCATTGATCTCCCATTGACCATACCCACCTAGAAGCTAGAGGGTAAGGGATCCCTGGTGATGCAGGCCTTAGGCATAGAGTAGGCACTGGAGGGTGGAAACCTGATCTGGAGAGCAAAGGGAGAATTACTAGGACAGGACGGATTTATACACATTCATTTCGTTCTTGAGTTCAAATAGTGATAGGATAGCAAGAGATAACTATATGTGTGTGTGTCTATGTATATAGTTAACATTTACTGTACTAGTAACCATAATATAACAGTATGGATTATGCCACTAATGTTATTTCTGTTTCTCTGGGTCTAATTCCCCATCTATAAAATTTGAAAAATAAAAATGCATGTTTCTTATCTCTAGCAGGAAATAATTGTTACAAATAGCATGCCAAGTGATTGGGATGAAAAAAACTGCTTCTGAATTTTGCTTGACACTTGAAAACATCCCATTCTTTTTTTGTGTGTTCAAGTTCCAGGTATTAATGAAATAGAAATTAAAAGGTATCCTCATAGTATCTTTAAGGAGTTTACATCCTAAAAAGGCATTGATGCATGTGATCTTGAAAAGTCCTAAATAAAATCATTGTTGCCTGCTTTTTTGAGCATTTTGCAAGTATTTAATTTCCTCTCTTATATTTGACACTAGCTCTGTGACAAAATAAAACTACTGGTAAAAGCCAAGATTCCAAAGGCCTGTAATGAGCAATACATTTGCACTGGGAGGAGATGAGCCAGTAATCAAGTTTTGCGTCATGTAATGATCATATCTATGGCACTGGAGTGCAAAGGTTATGTACTGTAAACTCCAGGCGACACCGTTCTCAGTACTGATATAACTTGCCCAAGCTTCCTTGTTAGCCTACTAATGGTATATCTAAAATCTGGACCCTTTATAAATGGGTTTCCCTACATGTGCTCATTTAGGCTTATATAGGTGCAATGCAGTGTTGTACTTGACAGGATCTTTTTTGTTTGTTTGTTTCTTTGGTGCCAGTAACTGAAAACATAACTCAAATTAGCTTAGGCATAAATGGGGATCTGTTGGCTCTGTAAATATACTGGAAATGGCAGAGGAGCTGCTAGGGCTTGGGTGTGTTTAGACCTGGATTTTTTCTCCATCTATTCCTTCTGCTTCAGTCTTTACATTGGTTTCATTCTCTCTGACAGGCTTTCTCCTATCGCAGGGAAGCATAGCCTGGCTCCCATCTCTCTGTTTTATCACTACCGAGAGGGCTAAAGCTCACCTTCTCTGGTGCCAAGTAAAAGAAAATCCCAGAGAGAGGCTCCACTGACCCAGTTGTCCATCCCCTCACAAACAACTATGGCCAAGGAGATAGGCTACTCTGATTGGGCCTTTTGGGGTCATGTGCTCACCCTTTCACCTATCAGTGGGGTCAGAAGTGGATGCTGTAAGAAAAGAACAACTCCCTTTGAACCTTATGATTAGAGTCAGAGAGAGTAATAAAGAAGAGGCTGATGTTCAGGTACACACGCTGCAAAGTGGATGTGACGATCTTCATTTTAAAGATGAGATAGCCAAGTCTCAGAGAGGTCAAGCGACTCATTTAAGGCTACAGAGGTAATAAGTGGCAAAGCTGTGATTGACAAGAGGCAATATATTATAGAGATTAAGAGGTCAGGGGCTTCCCTGGTGGCGCAGTGTTTGAGAATCTGCCTGTCAATGCAGGGGACACGGGTTCGAGCCCTGGTCTGGGAAGATCCCACATGCCGCGGAGCAACTAGGCCCGTGAGCCACAACTACTGAGCCTGCGCGTCTGGAGCCTGTGCTCCGCAACAAGAGAGGCCGCGACAGTGAGAGGCCCGCGCACCGCGATGAAGAGTGGCCCCCGCTCGCCGCAACTAGAGATAGCCCTCGCACAGAAACGAAGACCCAACACAGCCAAAAATAAATATAAATAAATAAAAATGCAATAAAATTAAAAAAAAAAAAAAAAAAAAAAGAGGTCAGACCCTAGAACCAGATAGATCCGAGCCCAGATCCACCCTCTGCTACTTACCAGTGTTGTTTGGGATGAATTACTTTACTTCTCTGCCTCTTATTTCTCAACTTAAATATGGGCATAATTATAGTACCGCTTTCATTAAGGTAATGGTGAGGATTAAATAAGATAATACATGCAAAGTGCTTAGCATAGTGTAATCACTGCTTAAATATTTGTCATTATTGGTTAGAATTTGAACCTAAGTATGTCTGTTTCAAAGCAGCACCTGTGTGGTTTGTGAGTCTCAGGGGAATCACTGCGATTGCTTTGTTATGTTCTCAGGCCTGATGACTTTGGAATTTTTATAAATGGTCCACAAACAAATGAAGTAATGAAACCAGTCTTCATCACCACTGAGCAGGAAGATCACTACCAGTTACTAAACGGGCTTGAGCGATGGACTGGAAATCCAAACCAAGCCTCAGAAATCAGGGATTCCAGCCAGGTCCCGCTACCAGAGGACAGTCTGTCCATTTACCCGAAGAACTAATATAGCCTCCCAACTCAGAGGGCTAACATCATCCGTGCTCCCAAACCGGACTCAGGCAACCATGGCCTGCCTGTCACTCACTTACTCACTCATTCATTCATCAGATGTTTATTGAGCATTTACTATGTGTAGACCCTGAGCTCTGCATGGTGTTTGATATTTATACATCAAAAGAGTCTCTCCTAGTTGGAAAGTCAAAAGGACATTGAGTTCTTAGACAGAGGAGCAGTCGTAGGAGGAAACCTAAACATATATATTATCTGACAAGATTCTCCTTGAAACTAAGCTTGAGGAAATTTGAAAAAGTTTCCCAAGAGTAAGAAATTATAAATGGAAATTAAGTGTAGTATCCATTGTTACTAACTCATGGTGTATAAAAATATCAATGGTATTCTCTTCAAAGCACAAAATGTACCTTTTTACATTGAACCAAAACTCCCATGAGCAAATTACAAACAGAATATTTCTGGCAAAGCAGATGATACTAAAAGGACTCGTGTGAAAGATGCCTCAGCTTGATAACCTGTGGAGAATGCCCGTTATTCTTAATCACAGTTTACTGATAGGTATTCATTAATTATAATAATATTTTGTAGATCCATGTATCCTTTCATCCCTAATTCTCAGAGTGCTTTACAACTAGTAATTAATTTATCCAACATCTTAGGGACAAATTTAGAGTTAACTTCCAGCACTGATGCTCAGAATACCTTACTCAGAAGTTTTAGACCCAGACCGTCCTTTTGTTGCCTGAGGCCTTGGAATGAGGATCAACCAGTTCTCAAATTGTACCCAGAGGGGAACAGAAGGAAACCCAACAGAAGGAAACACTTCATATGCTGTCAAAGGAAGAAATTCCCAGTGTGGGAAAGCCATAACTGATGGTGGCATTTGCAGCTGGTGTGACCTCTTGGGTAAACCAGAATGTGGAGTTACAGGAAAAAGTTCCCTGAGTCTCACTAAAATGCCTGATATCAGCTTTCAGAAGAGGAGAGAAGTATACTGTTCAATGATCCAACTCCACCCAAGGTGCAGGCTAAGAGGTGGTGTGGTGAGGAGGGGAGAGCGCTGGCACGGAGTCCAGGGACGGCGCTGCCAGCACTGGCTCCACCACGGCATGGCTGTGTGACCTGGAGGGAGTCGCTTCACCTCTCTGAGCCTTTTTTTCTTCATCCACAAAATTAGTTTGGATGAGTTTGGAGCCATATGTCACAAATGAGCAGCCTGCGTGACAATGTTGGCTAGTAGCCCTGTTTTATTTGGCCCACACAGTGTTTTGAAAATGCCTGTATTTCCGGTTTTACTCAGCCCTGACCTTTCCTTCTGACCTTATTCCCAGTGTTCCTCACTCATGTTTGTCACTCTCCTGACCTCTGGAGGCATTTGAGGTGGCAATCCCCAGGTGAGATTGCCTCTGATGCTGCTTCCAGCCCTGATAACCAGGTCGTAGGAGATTACTAAGCCTCAGCAGTCAGGTAGGAGAAGAATTACAGAACTCTGAAGCTTTGGCGTGCTCTTCCAGACTCTCCCATCTGTGAGCTGATGATATAATCTCCTAGGCCTCTTCCTATAGATCCCTGACAGCCAAGCTCTCCATGGCAGTCACAGAATTAGCCTTTTCTGTCTCTTGTACACAGTGAGTGATAGCACACGGCTTAGGTCCCTCATTTATTTTCTAATTCCCTCTCCTTGACTCTCAGAGGCCAGCTAGGGGAAATCACCCACAGGGCAAAGAAGCTTTGTCAAGAGCAAGGATTGAATCAATGATGGAGGAAAGAGAGGTGGGAAAGGAAAGGTAAATGCTGTGGGAGGATTTCCCCCCCAAAATTTAAGTTAGAGAGGGGCCTTAAAGTCAGGCTATTCGTTTCTAGGGCTATCTTTTGTAGATCCCCAAACTTCTAGCTCTTACTGCGTGCTTTCCTAGTTGAGTAGGTTTCACTGAGCTCCCCAGGGGGGCTCCCTTTCTGCAGGGGAATTTGTTCATGCTGACCCCAGGGCACGCAGCTGCGGTGAGCCTCTGGGACAAAGGCTGTCTGTACAATGCAACCCTGTATCGCAGAAACTTCCCCACACACGTTCGCACACAGGAGTTCTGTCATTAACACAGTGCTGGTCATGGGGTGGAATGCACGAAGGGTGGAAAACAGCTTCTTTCTCAAAAGCTTTCTTTTTATGAGCTTGGCCCCCCTGACAACTTGGAATTTTCTTTTGTAGCTGAAAAAATATATTTCTCTTAAACAGGACCCAGGCAGTTGTGTAACCTCAAAGATCTGTTGGCCAAACAGTTAAGTGAGACAAGAGTCAAAAAGGACCCAGCTGCAGATTAAAATCAAGCTGATTCTATGAGCCACATAATAATTGTGGCTTAGCATTCAACTTTCCTTTCTTAAATGGTTAATTTTCTTCCTGATCATAAAAGTCAAGCATACTCACTGTTGAAAACAAAGGGAGTGAATAATCACCCCTAACTTCACTACCGAAATATTTCATTTTAGCACATTTTCTAGAGACTTTTTGCTTTGCACTGTAATATCTTTTTTTATATTGAGGTACAATTGACATTTAACATTATACTAGTTTCAGGCGTACAACATAATGATTCAATATTTGTATGTATTGTGAAATGATCACCACAATAAGTCTAGTTAATATTCGTCACCATACATAGTTACAAAAATTTTTTTCTTGTGATGAGGACTTTCAATATCTACTCTCTTAGCAACTTTCAAATGCGCACTACACTATTGTTAACTATTGTCACCACGCTGTATTACATCCCCATGACTTAATTATTTTATGACTGGAAGTTTGTACCTTTTGACCCCCTTTCAATCATTTTGCCCATCTCCACCTCTGGCAACCACCAATCTGTTCTATCCAATGAGCTTGGTTTTTTGCTGGTGGTGGTGGGTTTTGTTTTGTTTTGTTTGTTTGTTTGTTTTATTAGATTCCATGTATAAGTGAGATGATATAGTATTTGTCTTTCTCTGTCTGACTTTTTCACTTAGCATAACGCCTTCAAGGATCATCCATGTTGTTGCAAAAGGCAAGATTTCATTCTCCTTTGGCTTAATAGTATTCCTTGTATACATGTACCACATCTTTATCCATTCATCATTAAGAGGCATCCATATCTTGGCTATTGAAAACATGCTGCAATGAACATTAGGTGCATATATCTTTTCTGTTATTTTTCTTTTAAACCCATTTTATTAAGGCAAGTTGCAGCTATTAGGTATGCTTACATGTATTTGTCACATTTAATTTGTCACATTATAAATTTATTTATTTATTTATTTTTGGCTGTGTTGGGTCTTCGTTGCTGCGCATGGGCTTTCTCTAGTTGCGGTGAGCTGGGGCTACTCTTTGTTGTGGCGCGGGCTTCTCATCACAGTGGCTTCTCTTGTTGCGGAGCACGGGCTCTAGGCGTGTGGGCTTCAGTAGTTGTGGCATGTGGGCTTCAGTAGCTGTGGCTCATGGGCTGTAGAGCGCAGGCTCAGTAGTTGTGATGCACGGGCTTAGTTGCTCCGCAGCATGTGGGATCTTCCCAGACCAGGGCTCAGACCCATGTCCCCTGCACTGGCAGGTGGATTCTCAACCACTGCACCACCAGGGAAGCCCCATATATCTTTTCAAATTAGTGTTTGCATTTTCTTTGGATAAATACCCAGAAGTGGAATTGCTGAGTCATATGGTAGTTCTCTTTTTAATTTTTTGAGGAACCTCCACATTGTTTTCCATAGTGGCTGCACCAGTTTACCTTCCTCCCAACAATGCACAAGGGTTCCCTTTTCCCAACATCCTTGCCAACATTTATTATTAGTTGTCTTTTTGATAATAGCCATTCTGATAGGTGTGAGGTGATAGCTCATTGAAATTTTGATTTGTATTTCCCTGATGATTAGTGATGTTGAGCATCTTCTTATACACTTATTGGTCATCTGTATGTCTTCTTAGGAGAAATCTAGTCAGATCCTCTGTCCATGTTAAAATCAGGTTTTTTTTTTTGCAATTCATGAGTTCTTCATATATTTTGGATATTAGCCCCTTATCAGATATATGACTTGCAAATATTTTCCCCCATTCAGTAGGTTGCCATTTCATTTTGTTGATGGTTTCCTTTGCTGTGCAGAAGCTTTTAGGAATATCTTTTTAAAAGTAGTTGAGATCATACTAGTCTCATCTCTTAAAGTCACATTTTTCTTTCAGGATATTATGAAATCTCTCTCAGGGAGGATAGAAGGCTTATGTCATTTAAATTATTTGTAATAAGATTTTCAGTGGTTTAGGAGAGATGGGAACATTTGTCCAGGACCACAGAGTTTCAGCCATCAGGAGAGGAGATTCAATACTTCTTAAAAAAATGCCATGGGTTATAGTTTTATTAGACTTAAGCTGTGGAACCAAAGTCTCAAATTCTTACCCACATACATCTTAGATATGACTTCTAGCCATCTGTTCAGATTCACTATTAATAAAAATACTTGCGAAAATAACTCTATATTTTATTCCTATTATTATTTCCTTACAAACCTCTGAGATCTGACTTAGAATCTGTAGATTTTAAAGGAGGCTTGGGAGCTGTCCCAGTGTATCCCCACATCCCAAGGATTTTGCCCTGGGACTATAAACAAGTAGTCTTCATTGGGGAGAGTACACATAAGGAAAGGAGGAGCTAAAAAGTGTTCTGGTGTTAAAAATTTTTAAGTTTATGCTAAATGACGATGTGTTCAGCCTCAAGCTTTAAACAGATTGCGTAGCAGTCTAGGAAACATGAGCTTCAGCAAGAGAACCAGTACCCCATCAACACATTTCCCTTGGTATATCCATCTGCACAGCGAAGAGACTGCAAGATGAAGAGTAGCTGAGGAATTACACAAGGTGGAGGACAGCAGTACCAGGAGTAACGGGTCTTGCTCTGCTCTAGCCTGGCCAATCCCAGATTCAGGGCGTGGAGACCCCCGATGCTGCCACACAAGGCAGTTCTCAAGGATGCAATGTGTTCAGGGCTCTTTGCCCCTGATTAAGATGTGCACCAGGGCCACGCTGATGATGGCCTTTCCGTGTGGTAGTTAATAGAGACATGAGCATGGTCGACCCCTTTAGCACGTCAAGGTGGAAACAGGAGGCAGGAAAGGAAATGAAAGGAGCAGGGAGCACAATTAATGTGAACTTTCCCAAAAAGCCCAGGTAAATAGCATCTTTCAAAATTCCAGCACTTAATCTATTCAGACCTTGGAAAACAAGCAATTTGTCTAAAACTGGGTGTTTACTAAATGGGCATAGTACTTAGGGGGCATTAATGCTTAAGAGCTTTGCTGAAATCTGTACAGAACTCACTCTGCACAATAAGGAGAGGGCTGAGAGAAAGTAGGGGACCTCTTGTCAGCTCCTCAGGTGCGCCCCCCATTCCTCAGAGTGGGGGCCACTGCCGCTCCTGCCCTGTGGTTTCAGTTGCCAAATCTGATTGAGTCAGAAAGCCTACCTGCCAGACTCCGGAGGATTTCCTGCTGCCTGGCTGGCTCCTTTGGTGTCAGCCATGGCTGGAATGGGATGGAGTCTGGGTGTCGCCTGCCTCAGCGGTTGAGCTTTTGCAAAGTCCCAGCAGCCCCTGCTCACTTGCCCCATATTGCTAAGATCAGAGCACTGTGCTGTATATCTGAACCCCTACAGGTACTAACAGAGGTCCTCTTGCAAACTTCTTTCCACCAAGGACTTATTTGTTTAGAAAACTGAAATATTTTTTTAATATTTATTTATTTATTTATTTTGGCTGCACTAGGTCTTCGTTGTGGCACGCAGGATCTTTAGTTGCGGCACGCGGATTTTTAGTTGTAGCATGTGGAATTTTTAGTTGCAGCATGTGGACTTCTTAGCTGTGGCATGCGGACTCTTAGTTGTGGCATGCACGTGGGACCTAGTTCACTGACCAGGGATGGAACTCGGGTCCCCTGCATTGGGAGCACGGAGTCTTACCCACTGGACCACCAGGGAAGTCCCAGAAAATTGAAAATACTTTTGCTTCTCTTTTCTTATCACCAAAATAAAATCTGTTCATTGTAAAAAATTAGGAAAATAAAGAAAAGAGAAAAACCCGTCCCATTACTAGAGATAACTACTGTTAATACTTAATATCTGTCCTTTTTACACATATTTGTGTGTGAGTATACATGTTACAATGTTCATTACTTTATAACCTGTATTTTATGTTTAACATATGGCGATGGCCTTTCCATGTCATGAAACATTCATTCCTCTACAAGAGCGCTTTTTGACACTGCCGGAAGACTGCCTCACAGGGACACCAGCTCCGATGCGGTCAGCCCACCTAGGAATTCATCTTGAGATACGGGGGGGGACTATTGAGCATTCTGCTAAAAACAAGTGTCCAGGCACTCAAAACATTCACGGGATAGACTCTCACCAATAGGCACAAAATGAATATGGGGCCTAGGAAGTTTGCCTGCTTCTTAGAAGAATCTTCACGCAGGAGAAGACAAAGCAAGAACCGTGGAAGATCACCCAGAGGCTCATCTCTCAAAGCCCCCACACACGATAGAAAAGTCCCAGGGCTGAGACGTGAGCCAAAAAGAGCCCCTTGTGGCTGGGGAGCCATCCTGCTTAGTGAGGTGGAAGCAGAAGGGGCCACTTGCCTTCAAGTGGAACCATGACAGCCAGGCACGACTCTGTGATGTTGTGTCATTTCCTAACTCTTCTTTCTGCCCAAGTGCAGGTTGGAGAGAAAGGGCCCACTGCCTTCTTGAAGTGAGGCTAGAAAGATGACAAAGTCTTTTCCAAGAAAAGACAATTGTTGAGTCAGAGAGAAGATGCAAGTCAAGTACCACACAGAACTAGAAGCCCGGAGCTGTTGAAAGGAGGGATTGCATCTCTAATGCTTGGATTTTCAGGAGAACTTAAAACCCATCAAAATCATGCCTGTCCTTAAAGAACACTAGACACTTCTGCTTCTTCACAGCCACAGGCCCTCCCACTGAACCGTAAAGCCAGGGACCCAGAGTTATGTTTTCTGCTGTGGGTTTTGTTCAGTGCTTAACACACTCTTGCTGGTGCCCCAGGGCTGAGGGCCTGAAAAATTGCCCTTGGTCACCTCTTTCAGCCCACGTAGAAGAAGGTTTTCCATGAGTGGTGTCGTCAAGATGGAGCAGAGTATTGCACAACCTACCTAACTAATTTTGTCTGAGCAGAAAATCTCTTTCCCAACTTTGGAATGAAGTCAGACCAGCAACTCTGGCTGGGGACTTTTGAGGTTCCAGCAATTGCTTCCTTGAGAATCATTTCTGCTTTATTCTTTTTTTTTTTTTTTTTAATTTATTTATTTATTTATTTATGGCTGTGTTGGGTCTTTGTTTCTGTGCGAGGGCTTTCTCTAGTTGTGGCAAGCGGGGGCCACTCTTCATCGCTGTGCGTGGGCCTCTCACTGTCACGGCCTCTCTTGTTGTGGAGCACAGGCTCCAGACACGCAGGCTCAGTAGTTGTGGCTCACGGGCCCAGTTGCTCCGCGGCATGTGGGATCTTCCCAGACCAGGGCTCGAACCCGTGTCCCCTGCATTGGCAGGCGGATTCTCAACCACTGCGCCACCAGGGAAGCCCACTGCTTTATTCTTATTTTGCTTAGCAGGAGAACCTGCTGGGGCTTGGCTGTCCATTATGCAGCTCAAGGTGAAGGTTAGCAACAAAATTGTCATTTCATTCTCCTATATTGTTACTCAAGCCACAGATATTATGGGAACAATCTGTTTCTACCCACACTATCATCCCTGAAAACTTTGTGCTATAATCTATTCTTTCTAACTGGTCCAGTTTTGAGAGGAGGTAAAATGGACACTGTTAGAAAACAGCAATAATAATATCATTGATTTTGACAGGCATATTTAGAATAAAGGATGAAAAATCTTTCAGTTTTACTTATGTGGATCCAACATTCACTCATTCACTCATTCATCCGTTCAACAGCCATGTATTAAGCTCTGTCACTGTGCTGGTTGCTGTAGGAAGTGCAAAGATGAAAAAAGGCACAACTCTGTCCTCTTACTACCTAGGAGGGAGATAAAATATGCTCACAAAGAGGCATACAGTATAATTTAATCAGCGCCATAAGAGAAGTAAAGATAAATTCTACGATTTCAAGAAAAGGAAGGAAGATTTTGTAATGTATAGAAATATCGAATCACTATGTTGTACACCTGGAACTAACATAGTGTTGTAGGTCAATCATACTTCAATTTAAAAATTTTAAAAATGCAAAAAGACAAAATTCTAACCTAATTCTATAGGAAATTAAATAAATTACTTCAAATTTATTTATTTTTTTTAAAGAATAGAAAGTAGTTAGAAGGATGAAGAAAGACTTCATGGAGGAGATGACATTTGAGCTAACCCTTAACAGCTATGTGGGGATGAGTGGGAGGCGATTCCAGGCAGAGGGAATAACATAAGCAAAGGCACAGAGGGGAGGAAGTATGAATCTGTAGCAAACAGTGAGTCGTTTTGCACAGCTTGGGTCTAGGATGCATAAAGGGAAGGACAAGTAGGAAATAAGATCAAAAAGAAAAGTCTGATGCCTATTTTGGAGGATCTGGAATATCAAGCTAAGGAATTTGGATTTTATCCCAGTAGCCACACACTAAGGAATTTGGATTTTATTCCAGTGGCCACATGACATCTTCATAGCAGAGAGATAACGCAGTATCAGAGGGTGGCATGGACTAGCAGTAAGTGAGGGACGAGAGGGGAGATTCCTGGGAGGCACTGCCGCGGTGCAGGCGGGAGTTAACTGGGCCCGAACTAGGACAAAGCAGACAAACTAGGAGGCGGAGGCAGCATTCACAGAGCTTAGCAGCTGACTGGATGTGGGGTGCAGTCAAAGATGTATGCTAATCACATTCTCTAGGTCAGTGGTTCTCAAGCTATAGCACGTCAGAATCATCTGGAGGGCTTGTTAAAATAGAGATTGTGGGCCCCACCCTTGGAATTTCTGATTTAAACCTGGAGTGGGGTCCCAGAAACTGCCTTCCTAGCAAATTCCCAGGAATTGCTGATGTTGTTGGTCCGAGGACCACACTTTGTGAACCACTGCTCCGGGTCCTCTGTGGCTCACTTTTGTGACTCTGGGGAAGCAATTGCAAAGGGACAAGGGAGGCAGGAGAGGCAATAATTAGAGTCACTACAAGTGAATTGGAGACTTTTCTTGTCCTTTGTTTTATTTTATTTCTTCTAATATTTTTTTTGAAGATCTTTTTATTTATTTATTTATTTATTTATTTATTTATGGCTGTGTTGGATCTTCGTTTCTGTGTGAGGGCTTTCTCTAGTTGCGGCAAGTGGGGGCCACTCCTCATCGCCGTGTGCGGGCCTCTCACTATCGCGGCCTCTCTTGTTGCGGAGCACAGGCTCCAGACGCGCAGGCTCAGTAATTGTGGCTCATGGGCCCAGTTGCTCCACGGCATGTGGGATCTTCCCAGACCAGGGCTCGAACCTGTGTCCCCTGCATTGGCAGGCAGATTCTCAACCACTGCGCCACCAGGGAAGCCCTATTTCTTCTAATTTTTAAATTTTTTTTTTTTTTTTTTTGTCTGTGTCACGTCTTAGTTGCGGCACGCGGGATCTTCATTGAGGCATGCAGGATCTTTTGTTGCGGGGCACGGGCTTCTCTCTAGTTGTGGCATGCGGGTTTTCTCTCTCTAGTTGTGGCGCACAGGCTCCAGAGCGCGTGGGCTCTGTAGTTTGCAGCATGTGGGCTCTAGTTGAGGCGCGTGAGCTCAGTAGTTGTGGCGTGTGGGCTTAGTTGACCCGTGGCACGTGGGATCTTAGTTCCCTGACCAGGGATCAAACCTGCATCCCCTGCATTGGAAGGCAGATTCTTTACCACTGGACCACCAGGGAAGCCCCTTTTCTTGTTCTTAGAACCTACAGCGTGCCTGATGTCTGGAGCAAAAGGGCTCAGTTAGGGAAATTTACAGTGTACAAAGACACTGTATTAACCTATAAGTTGGAGCGCAGAAGCACGCTAATTTAGGGCTCAGGAATTCTGTTTTTCTTTGAAAGTATACAGGTTCTAATCTTATGGGGAGGCAACATTATGATGTAACATTAGAATCAACAGCCCTGAGTTCAAATCCTGACTGCCCCTTCTGCCAATGACGTCACCTCTTGAAGTCTCTGTTCTTCTAGGTTAAAATTAGATTAACAATGTGCAGTGCACAGTGCTGTGAGGAATAAATGTGGAAACCAACGGAAAGCACTTGGTACCATGCCTGGCACACTGTGGGGCTTCCTGAATTTTGCTTTCCCCTACCCCAACCCTTCAGATGTGAGTGAAGGGGGTACAGCCCGTGGTGAAAGCCTTATAAGCGTCTCTTGATCAAACAGCCCCCCGGAGACACCTGAGGTCCCATAGTAGCCCAGTCACATCTTTGGATTAAGCCCCACTGTAGCTCTCTTTACAACTGCCAGTGTGTTGAATCCCCGAAGGATATGGGAAAATCCATTTGTCAGCTACTTTCTGCCTGCTGGGAAGGCACTGGGAAACGGGATCTGAAATGGGATATGGACACAGAGGGAGGAGTTTCTGGAACAAAGCAGTTTTGTCTTCTTTGGAATTTCATCAGGCCAGGCAGCCTTGACCAGGGCAATGTCACTGAGGGCCTTTTGAAGCTTTGATCCTGCTGGTGAGGCTGTGTGAACTTTAGAAGATTTTCAGAGTGCCCGCGGTGAAAAAATGAGCCGGTAAGCACTTTTTCCCCCCTTTAACCAGATAAATCTGATGTCATAACATCCCCAGACAGGCAAGCAGAATGCAGACTTGGCAGTGAATCACAGAGGGAAGAGCGTCTGAGACTGAGCCTGTGTTATGGGAACTCGATGACAAACAAGGCCCTGAGGCCCCACCCCCTTCCTGGGAGAAAGGGTTGGGAAACAGCAACCCCATCATTTCAACGAGATGAAGTGGAGATGGAGCCGGGAGGGAGACTGGAGGAGAGCGGAGGGTCACACAGATGGTTCTCCCGGTCTGGCTGATCAAACCAAGTACACCAGGTCATAGGTTAGTTGGAGGGTTAGGACCTTAGTCAAACATCTAGTGGGGATGTGGGGAGAGGGAGGGGAAGGGGTTGCCCTAAATGACTTCCATGATCCCCACCCAACTTGCTATTTGATGATTGGGTGATAGGAGTTAACAAGCCCAACACTGCTCAAGCTGTCACTTGATGGAGATTCCATTGATTTAGTCATGAAGAGAAACATCAATCATTCAGGTCCACCAGGTCCCTGGCTGTGAATTGGCACTCTTCATTTTTTAAAAGTTTACTTACTTTCCCTCAATTAGATCCAGTACAGATACAAAGGAGTACTATGCAACTTAAATAAATGCCTTTGCAGAAGACTATGTAATGACAAGGAAAGGAAATGCAGGTCATAAAAACAGTATAACCCTACTATTATTTTAAAAATAGAATGAAAAAAACACTGGAAAGATGTCTCAGAGGTTAACTCTGGTGGTCAAACTGTAGACAATTTTTTCCTTTTGTCTTATCTGAGTTTTCAAAATTATTTAAAATAAGCACGTGTTACCTTTGAAGTAGGAAAAGACAAAATAATTTAATTAAAAAAGTTCATTCTAGAAAATACTTTCATTAAATATGAGTATAAAGTATATATGATTTTGTAACCTGCATTACAGTATTTTCCACGTTGTTAAAAACTTCCTAATAATTATTATTAATAGCTGCATGGTATTTCATCATATAAATATACCATATTTTTTTGTCTCAATCCACAATTGTTGGTTATTTATATTGTTTACAACTTTTTATTATTACAAATAATGCTGCAATCTATCTTTTTAGCTCATTTAATTTTCCCATAAATTTTATCTTACCCCTAATTGCCTTCACAAGATTGAATGTCCATATATTCACACACCTACATAAACACATTTTTCTTTCTCACTATATACCAATAAACTCAGTGTTTTTTTTTTTTTATAGGGGCCCTCTCTCACACTAAGACTTTCTTGTAAGAGTGCTAGGCATTTGAATTCTCCTGACAATTGTCAGTCACAGATTGGAGTCTTAGAGGTCATTCAGTCCTGTGTCCATGTACACGGAGGAAGCTGAGGCCCAGAGAGGAGAAATGACTGGCCAGTGAAATGACTGGCCCAAGGGCACATGGTGAATAAGTGACCAAGCTGGAAAAGCAAATTCATGAATATTTTTCAAGGACTAGGAACTTTGGAGGGTCATCAAACACTAAATGACATCAGGGAAGAAGATAGAAAGAGAGAATGAAAAAAGACTTAGTGGTAAGAGGGAGAAAGCAGAGAGGGAAAGAAGTTGGATTGGGGGGGATAAAGAAAACTGAGACCAAGGACAAAAATGTAAAAAGAACAAGTAAATGAGAAAAGTTAACATATCGAGACTCCTTATAGCAGGGTTTGTTAACTATGGCACTGTTGGCATTTGGGCCAGATGATTCTTTGTTGTGGAGGTGCTGTCCTGTGCATTGTAGGACGTTTAGCAGCAACCCTGGCCTCCACCCACGAAATCCAGTAGGATCTGGGGCCCCCAGTTGTGACAACCAAAAAATGTGTTCAGACAATGACAAATGTCTCTTGGGTGCAAAATCACCCCAAGGTGAGAACCACAGCTCTCTGGTATTGTTCTCTGTGATACCACTGGAGAAATACTTCCCCCATTTCTTATTGTTGGAAAGGAATCTAAAACATCTCCTGGAAGAGGAAACTGGAAACAAAACATTCAAATGCAGGTTATAGACTGTCCCCAAACGGTAAGGTTGTACTGAAAGGCAGGGAGAGAAAAGATTAAATAAAGTCCATTTTTCTGGCAAAGAAAATGAGACAGGAAATATACAGTTTGCTTCAGGCACGAGGATGAGTCAGAGAGAAACCAGTATGAAAACATGAACTTAGGTTCTGACCTTTAGAAAGAAGAAAAACACTTTTATCACTAACCCCTCCCCAATTCAATCCTGGATCTTTGTAGGAACAAGGAAGGAAATCTGCACTAGGAAATCTTCCCTCAAAGCTAATGAAATAACAGGAATTGGAAGTAACATGTAGAAATGTGTTTGTTTGTTTGTTTTCCATGAAGGACAAAAGCAGAGGGTGGTAAGAGTTAGATTCACTGATTTAAAAAAAAAAGTTGGCCATTGTTCACTGAGTACTGTAAAGTGCCTTATATTCACACTGTCTCCCCAGAGCCTGACATCAGCCCTCTGAATCGGGTCCTATTACTATCCCCATTCGACATATGAGGAGCTGAAGGTCAGAAGTTAGGTAACTTGCCTAAGGTCAGTCAACCATGTGATGAGGCCAAGATTTCAAAGCAGGCCTGCTTGATTACCAAGGCAGGGCAGTCACTTCTTAGCACCCCTGCCTCTGCCATCAACAGAATTCTTCTATAAGATTGCTACTCTGTCTCATTTTAGGGTGTTTTCTAGAAAACCCCACAGTTCACCTCATTACGGTCATGGGCAAGAGTACTGGGCGCTCCCTGTAACCTGAGTCCAACCTGGAGGCTTCCCCCAGGAGTTCACCTGTACCCTAGCTATGCAGGAAGATCTACAGAATTTAGCTCACGAGGTGCTGTCAGAGTCCAGTCTTGGGCTTGTACCCATCCTAGTCCCTTCCTCTGGCTGCCTTTCACAGAACACAGAGGCTGTCTCCCCCTCCCCAACCGCCCAGAGCCACAGCTGCCCTGGCACAGCTGCCCTGCCATCGTCCTGGCATGATGCAGTGGTTCCTTTCTTTTACAAACACGATTAGATAGAGAATTGCTTCAGACTTCTTTAAAGATTATTGTTTTAGACATAAAAAAGAATGAAATAAAGTCCTTTGCAGCAACGTGGATGGACCTAGAGATTATCATACTAAATGAAGGAAGCCAGACAGAGAAAGACAAATACCATATGATATCACTTATATGTGGAATTTAAAAAAATGATACAAATGAGCTTATTTACAAAACAGAGATAGACTCACAGACATAGAAAACAAACTTCTAGTTACCAAAAGGGAAAGGGGGATCTGTTAATCCCAAATTAGGAGTTTGGGATGAACAGATACACACTACTGTATATAAGATGGATAAACAACAAGGACCTACTGCACAGCACAGGGAACTCTATTCAACATCTTATAATAACCTTTGATGGAAAAGAATCTGAAGAAGAATATATATATATAAATATATAAAACTGAATCACTTTGCTGTATACCTGAAACTAACACATTATAAATCAATTATACTTCAATTTTTAGAAAAGACTATATTTTTAGAGAAGTTTTAGGTTCACAGCAAACTTGAGCAGAAGATACAAAGACTTTCCAGAGACCCCCTCTCCCCACAAATTATTAATGCTCCCACCAGAGAGGGATATTGGTTATAACTGATGAACCTACATGGACACGTCATAATCACCCAACGTCTGTAGTTTATATTAGGATTTATTCTTGGTGCTGACTTTTTTAATTTCTTAAGAACGTTTTTGAAATCGTATTAATATTTTTTAAAAGGGCTTCTACGGTATTGCATTTTTTTAAAATTAATTAATTAATTAATTTATGGCTGTGTTGGGTCTTCGTTACTGTGCGAGGGCTTTCTTCTAGTTGTGGCAAGCGGGGGCCACTCTTCATCGCGGTGCGCGGGCCTCTCACTATCGCGGCCTCTCTTGTTGCGGAGCACAGGCTCCAGACGCGCAGGCTCAGTAATTGTGGCTCACGGGCGTAGTTGCTCCGCCGCATGTGGGATCTTCCCAGACCAGGGCTCAAACCCGTGTCCCCTGCATTGGCAGGCAGATTCTCAACCGCTGCGCCACCAGGCAAGCCCTACGGTATTGCATTTTAAAAGCAATTCTGTTTCCACCGATGGAGGGCTTCAGGAGGCAAGAGCTGTTTATCAAACCTTTCCCCTCATGCAAAAATATTCTGTGAATTCTTTGGATATGTAGTACAGATGTCACACGCCTCCCATTGCTCCCAGGATGACAAACAGTTATGAAGAGAATAATAATAATAAGGAGAAGGAGAAAGTATAATCTCCTTACTCTGAGCCGTGTGCTCTTATGCAGGAGCCATGCACTTTTCCACTTTTATACGTGAGGAAATTGAGGGCTAGAGAAGTTAAGTTACTTGTCCAAGGTCACGCAATTAAGAAGGGCAAAATCTTAAAAAACAAAGGAGTGGAAATCTTTCAATATGACTTTTTAAAAAAATTCTGCTTTCAACAACCTGCATATAGGCAGTTCTGAGAGTGCAGATTTGCTTCCTTCCACAAATATTTATTGAAACCCTACCATGAGCCATTCAAAGAAGGATGGCGAGATCAGAGTTCCTAGGCTGTGATTTCAGCACTGGATAGAGGCATGCCATGTCTAAAAGTCCTTGCAGTGTGAAAAAATTCTCTTTCCTATTTAATGGCAAACTCCTCCCATTTCCCTTCACAGGAGGCGGCGGCAGGGCCAACACCTACTGCCTGCTCATCTGCATCCACTCAACCTTTGGCTTCCCCTCCCATGTCGTGAAATGCTCCCCCAGGTGAACCGTGCCCTCCTAAAGGTCCGGCCTCATGGGCATGGAGAGTCCTTATCTTGCCCATCTTCTCTGTGGCATTTGACACTCTTACCAACTTTCTCTTCCTTGAAACTCCCCTTTCTTGAAACTCCAGTGACTTCCCAAGACCATCCTTTTCCCGTTCGCCTCCCACTCCTCTGATGTTCCCTCTCCGTCTCTTTGATTATAAGTAATTTCCAAACTTGGAAATTGAAAGGTGCTTTGTGCATAGCTAACTCACGATGGTTTGGATGAACTAAAAAATCAACATCATGACAAGGGGTGGGGATGGGAAAACTTCACGAGGAAGGCCCACAGCAGACCCTGGGTTTGCTCACCGATCCCATGAGAAGCCGGGTTCCCAGCTCCAGCACAGCAACGAGCTTGGCCGTGTCTCTTCTGGGCAGTCACTGTCAACCTTCAAACCACGAGCAGCTCATTGTTTGCTAGGAACTATATTTAGGAAAGACAAAGCCTCCTGGGTGTGGAAAGACTGCCCGTTCGGGCAGAGGGCCAGGTTTAAAGGCCTAGACCTGTGAACAGCACTTACTTCGTTGGGTGTTGATTTTAAATGTGCGTTTTCTAACAATAGGGCCCCAGCTTCTGCTGGCCCTAAAGGGTTACAGATTTTCCCTCCTGGTGACAGGTTGTGCAGCTACATCTCAGAAGACATAAATCTCCTTCCAGTCATCCCAGATTTAGGTCCATAGATTTCCAGTTATAGAAGAGAGCCATTCTGGGTAACGCAGCAGATGTAAACTGTGTGCCTGAATTGATTTCGCATTAATTTCTCGTAGGCTATTTCCATGCTCCTTAAATACCAATTTTTAAAGCTTTTATGGTATTGTGTTTTCAAAGCTGGTTTGTTTCCACCCAAGAGCAGGCTCCAGGAGGCAAGAGTCGGTTTTCAAACCCTTCCCCTTGCGGGAAAGCATTTTCACCAGCAAAGAATTCTCAATAATGAGCTGTCTGTTTGCACAACTCCTGTGCGAATGTTCTCGTGCTGCTTCTGTATTCTTCCTTTTGCAAGACACATCATGGGGCACAAGCTTCGGCTTTCATGCTCTCTTGAAAGACCAGCCCTGGGCGCCCTTTGGAACTGAGTTAAGTGGTCCTGCAGGAGCTCAGGGCCTCAGATAATGGCCCTGAGTGTCCTTGTTGCACAGCGGGGCCCATGTGCCTTGCACCCTGGGCTCTTGGCTCTCCTACTTGAACCAAATGCTTTTAGAAACCATCAGATGAAGAGCAAAACAATAATCTAAAAACACTTCTTTTTCTTTCGAAAGAGAGGAAGGGAGATAGGGGGCTGGCCTCAGATCGAAGTCCTGAACATGAGACAGAAGCTCATCTTACAACTTTCGAAGCCTTAATTTTCATATGTCTAAAGCTACATGGCACACAGCAAAGTAACAGCACACCAGCTGTTCCTTCTACCAACACATGGCGCCAGCAAGAAGGGGCCCTTCTGTGGCATTTCTTCATTGATGTGGCCACATTTGCTAGGCTTGGGTTTATTTTTGAGGCATTTTACAAATGGTTTGATGAATTGACCCTCGTTCCCAATTAAACTAAACACTAAAAGCAATTGAGAGTATTGAAAATGCAACGGAAGAGAAGTATACAATTATCAATATGTTGGAAACTAAAGTTTCCATGAAGATGGAGAGAAATGGAAGATGAATGTGGTTTAGTCTGAGGGATAATCCCCCAGGACAAAGAGGGGACCATACAACACATGGAATGTGCAATTGACAATTTGTGAGAGGCTAGAAGGCTGGCACTGAAGTTGGATGTCTATTATCCTAAGATTAATTCATGAGGAGGCTCTGGACTGAAGGACAGTTGGACTATAAACTCCCTTTAGGGATGTAACCTCATAGGGAAAGGTAATTTTGTGTAAAGCAGCTGCTTTTACCAGTGGCATGCTCATTTTTAGATTCTAGCACCACCTAGAGGAGAGAATGAAATAATTTCCATCCACTGCTAAATCGAAGGAATCTTTATTAACCATTTTTCACTTTTCAAAGCGCTTTCATTTTAATATCTCATTTGATATTCAGGTAATTATCTTTGAGTTAGAAATTTCTATCTTCATTGTACTGATGAAGAAATTCATCTCTCAGGAGCTTACTGTGCAAAGAGTTTGACCAATTTTTTATGAAACTGAAAATACTCTCCATGAATCGATTATTTTTTAAACAACTTTATTCAAGTATAATTTACATATGGTAAAACTAACTGATTTTAAATATACAATTCATTAATATTTAGTAAATGTACTGAGTTGTGCAGCCATCACCATAATGCAGTTTCAGAACATTTTTATCACTACAAGATCCCTTGTACCTCTTTTACACTTAATCCCCCTTCCCACCCCACAGCCTCAAACAGTCACCAATTTGTTTTCTGTCTCCATAGATTTTCCTTTTCTGCGCATTCCATGTAAATGGAATCATACAACATGTGCTCTTTTGTGGCTGGCTTCTTTCACTTAGTATAATGTTTTTGAGGTTTACCCATGGTGTAGCATTTATCAGTATTTCATTTCTCCTTATTGCTAAGTAGTGTTCCATTGTATTGATAGACCACATTTTATTTGTCTATTCACCAGCTGATGGACATTTGGGTTGTTTCCAATTTTTTGCTATTATGAATAAGGCTGCTATGAATATTCGCATAAAAGTCATCTTTTTAAGCAAGAAATTTTCATTATTAAACAGGGCAGTGAATCAAATGTGTAGAAGAAGAACGATTATATACATTTTGTGTATTGGGGAGAAAAATTAGGATACACAATCTGGAGATGCCTAAAGGGAAGGCATCTGAGTCCTGGGTTCAATATGTATACCCAAGAACTGAGGGGGCCCTTGGAATGACATTCTTACAGAAACACAGAAGAAATACAGGGAAATAATTCAAGATTTGCTTTGATGGATTAGAAGGAATTAAATATAGTTCTTAAAGAATCTCTTCTTCTTGGGTCAATACAATATGTAGCAGATGTAGACTTTGGTAACACATCTGAGGTTGTGGGTCCCATTATAATCTCTCCTCATCGTGAAGATAGTAGCAAAGGAGCCCTTTTACCTTTAAAAGTTAAAGGTAAGCTATGGAGTCAGATGCATCTGGGTCCAAATCCAGGCTCTGTCAACATATACAAGGACTTGGCTGGTCAATTTTCTCATCAGTATCCTGAGAGGCAATGGTACCTACCTTACAGGGCTGTCGTGAAGACTCACTAATATGGTGTATGCAAAGCACTTAGCATAGGGCCTGGCACACAGTGAGTTCTGATTTTATTTTTATAGGATTAGATTGTGCCCTAGATACCCAGAAACAGTGACATTGACCTCTGTTGATTCCTGAGACCCTCTTACATTTTTTCATTGGATGTTTCTGGCTCGAGATCCTGGCAAACAGAGGTAGAAATTTCCTTCCGAGGTGATACAGTTTGTGGAAGAGGAACCTCATAAAAAAAATATACTGCTTATCACCCAGCATGCCATAGGCTGGTAGGAAGATTTAGTGCAAATGTGAAGGGAGCAGTTAGGACTTCGGGGGATAAACATCGGAACAATTAGCATGATAAGTTAGCGACTCATTTTGCATATAAAAATGTTGCCTAGGACTCTAGAGTTTTCCCTATTTATGGAAGACAGTCAGAGGTCCTTGGGTTGAATTAAAATTTAATACCCTGTGAGGGGAAATATGAAGAATACAAATTATCAATACTAGGCAATATGTCAAATGCAGTAACTGCCAGCTTTAAACAGTCCTTCCTGTTGTCCCTCTCCTTGTCAGCCTGTGCACCTGATTTGCAGTCAGGAAAACATGGCCAGAACCATATTAAGTCTCTGGGAAAACAAAGGAATGAAATACATATCCTGACGCAGGAAAATACATCAAAAACTCAAAAAAACCATAATCTTTAAAGTGACAAAACAACATATTCAAAAGTATTTAAATCAGGATATTTTCCCCCAAGAAAAGTTGGAAGCTCTTATTTTATTTGAGGCCGGGCAGATGAGTCTTCCATGAGCAGTACCCACCTTCATACTCACCCAAGTGATACATTGAACAGTTGGAAGTGACTGAGTTCCAGAAATCTTACTGTTGAGGAAAGCCAGAATCTGAGGAGGAAAAGACTCCTCAGACTTCACTTTGCAAGACTGTACTTTGGCAGGCAAAGAAAGAAATTCAAATGTGTTCAGAGTGCTATTGGTATTCTTAGGGGAAAACCAGATGGAATTGATTTGGTGAGAGATACAGTAAGGATAGGAAACAGCGCCCTGTTAGATGTCCTGGTACACTGACTTATCAGCTCTGATTTTTGTAGCCTTGTAGCCACACCCATTGCCCTGTGACTTTGCAGTTGCTCCCACTAGAAGTGTGGGTGTTGTGTTTGAGCATGTGGCTTGCTGTGGCCAATGGAATGTGGGCAAAGTGACCATGTGCCAGTTCCAGGTTAATCCTTAGTAGGCATTTGTGTTTTCAGTTGTGCTTTCTTCTTGTGCTTCTGCCATTGTCATGAGAGGAAAATGGCCAACCCAGTGGTCTGAGGAGGAGGACAGATCCATGAAGCAGATGTGGATGTATGCTCAACCTAGACGAGCCCACCCTCAGCCAGCCCACAGATGCGCAAACAAGAGTAAATGATCGCTGTTTTAAGCCCCTGGATTCTGAAGCTGTCAAGCAGCATTATTGTGACAATAGGTTACTGATACAGATGACTATTTTATAGGGTTAGTTGAAAGAGAGACTGAGAAAACATTCATCTACAGACTATCAGATCTTCATCTTCACAACTACTCTTGTAAGGATAACAAAAAGTTAAATTTTCTACAGAAACCTGAGCATGTCCTATATCTAAAATTGATGGACCATTTGAGAACAAACAAAACAATTTCTGTGTAGATTTATATAGGATGGGGATTGGGGAAGAAGTGCCCTCATATTTTTATTGAGATAGTTAATTCTACTTCATGCAGCCCACTCTGAAGGGAGCGTCTCATCTTTTCACACCCTCCCTTTCCAGATAACAGAGAACTGGGGATGAGAACCCTTGTCAGTTTTCTGTTTTTCCACTTGAAGTCCTCTCTTTATGAATCTAGCTGGATTTTGTGCAGCATGAATTCTTATTTGTCAGCCTTGTAGAATAACCCTGGCATACTTCTAAGAGCTGTCAGAGCCTTTGGATGAATGTGAAATGGGAGAGGGTGTCGGAGCCATACGGGCAGCCCAGGAAATCCCCAATTTAGCTGATTGGACACAGAAATTGAGATAGAGCTTGGGGCCAGGTCTAGGTTGGAACTTCAGACATTCCTAATTGCTTGTGAGGCCAGCATTACGCTATCCCATATATCTTAACACTCCTTCTTGGATAAATGGCGGGTGTAGGGCTCAGAGTCCAGGCTGGCGCTCTGGAAGCCGGGGTTGGGTATGAGGTTCGGGTTGGCTGGTGGACAGCAGAGGAATTAGCAAGGACCAATCCTAAGCACCTATGCAAAAGGACTGGACAGAAAGATGCTAAAACCAATAAGAGGCAATATAGTCAGAACAAGACTGGAACGGACAGCAGGGAGGACTAGAGCCTGAAGAGATGCTCTGGGCCCCTCTGCAAGGCTGGAGGGGTTTTGGTAAGTTCTGCCAGCTTTGCCCAGCTAGGGCTCCAAGCTCGTTTGGAGCCAGGCTCAGTGAGAATCAGAAGAGAGAAGTTGTCTGGTCTCAGCCTGCCAATCATGAGTAGCAGCGAGAGCCCATCTCAGTTCACACTGGCTTTCTTACTCAAATTCTTATTCTGTTTGAACAAGATGAGTTATGAAGAAAGAAATGGAAGAAAAAAATTACCTCGTTCCAGCTTTTTAGCTGCTTTCAACTTGCTAGATAAAGTTCTTTCTTCCACTCCCAACCAGGAATTTTTGTGCTTCAAAATGCCTGAGCTCCTTACATATAGCTCTATCTACTCCACTTCCCACCTCTGTGGGAATAACAGCTTTCTGGCTCAATGAAGGGGATGAAGTCCATGGCTCGCTGAGAGTTGAAGATGGAAGCTAAAAAGGAGGTGGGCCACAATCCCTATAGAAAGAGCTATATCTTCCCTTGAGAGGAAAGACGTGGGTGGCCAGTCTACATGTGATGGTGACCTATCATGTGTTAGGGTGTCTAACCATCCTGGTTTGCTTTGGACTGACGGATTTCCTGGGACCCAGGACTTCCAGCACTAATACTGGGGCAGTCATTGGATTTATGCACTAGAAGTTGACAGAACTTTCAAAGGGTCAGCCTATGGATACAAAGGGACTGAATACCTGGTAATGAGGCTGTATAGGTTCTATATTGCTGAGTAACAAGCTGTATTAGTTTTCTATTGCTACGTAACAGATTACCACAAATTTAGCGGCTTAAAGCAACACACATTTATTATCTCACAATTCCTTTGGGTCAGTAGTCTGGGTATGGCTTAGCTGGTCCTCTGCTCACGGTAGTACAAGGCTGTAATCAAGGTGTCAGCCGGGCTGTATGTTTATATGGAGGTTTGAATGGGGAAAAGCCTGCTTCCAAATTCATTCAGGTTGTGGCAGAATTCATTGCCTTGCATCTATAAGACTCATGATGACTTGCTTTTTTAAAGCCAATAGAGAAAGAGTCTCTGGCCTTGAGAGAACTCAGTCCCTCTCTTAAGGACTTTCACTTAATTAAGTCAGGGTCACCCAGGATAACCTCCCTTTTGATTAACTCAAAGTCAACTGACCTTAATTACATCTGCAAAATCCCCTCCCCTTTGCCATATTCCACTGGCTAGAAGCAAGTCGAGGGTCCCCTCCACACACAAGGTGTGGGGATTATGCAGGATATAAATGCCAGAGATTGGAATCAGAGGGCCCTCCTATAAACCACCTGCCATACAGACCATCTCAAAACATAGTGGCTTTAATAAAAACAGTTTTTAAATTTAATTTCCCCATGACTAATCTAGGGGTCAGGAATTTGGGCTGGGTTCAGCTGGGCAGTTCTGTTGGTTGCACCTGAGGTCACTCATGTGACTGCAGACAACTGGCAGGTTGACTGGGAACGTACGAGTCCAGGAGGTCTCAGCTGGGACAGCTTGACGTGGCTCCAGGTAGTCTCATCCTCCAGTAGAATGACCTGGGCTTCTTCACATGGTGGTCCCACAGTGGCAAGAGAGCATAAGCCCCAGTGTGCAAGCACTCTTCAAGCTTGCATCATGTCCCAATGGCCAAAGCAAGTCATATGGCAAAAGCTTGAGTCAACATGGGAGGAAACTCAAGGGCATAGATATAGGGAGATGTGATTCATTAGGGGTCATTACTGTAACAATCCACTGCCATGGCATTGGGAGACACATCAAAAATTCTCTTGCCCAGGTTTGGAAGAAATGCCAATAGTCACTCATCTCTAGTGGAACAGGAAGGCTGTAAAATGCACATAACATTAGTGGCTACAGAGTCCTTAAGACTAAGGGCCTGTCCCCAAGTTTTCTGGACTGTCTGAGCTTCTTGAGTTTCTTAAGTGACCTTAGATGGAGGGAGGGAATCTTCTTACTAATGACTAATATAGGACCTCTCAGCACATTGGCGAGTCAAGATTTAGAAATGGTTTTAGTTTGATTTAGAAAAATAAAACACAAGAAGGCTGAGCAGTGACATTATGCCAGTTATGTATTTTTACTGGGATCTCAGAATCTGAATTCATAACACCCTGTTGTTCACATCTTCGCATCATTGTCACCCATGGAAAAGCCCACTTTAGCCTATTCCTCAATAATAGGTTAGAGGAAAACATATTTTTAAAATCAATGTTGTGTATTACCTTAAGCCAATTTGTCCTTTCATGTATATTAGATTCTATGGTCGTGGGTATTGGTAGCCTCCCATGATTGGAGTTTTGTGAGAGCTATAGGTCTCCTCTACAACACTCCTACTGGGTAGTATGTTTCAGCTAAAGGAATGTCAGATGGGATTCTCCCACACATAGAAGCATGTGTTAGCAAACAGGCACACAAGAAGTCATGCCTGTTCTTTAAGCTCAGAACAAAGACCATAGGCTCTTGCATGGTTGATGGCTCCAATGTTCTGACAGTAAGATTTTACTCTTTTTAGCCTGAAGCACACCAGGACAGGGATTAACCTGGCTAAGATGTCAGCCTGCAAAATGTCTGGAGTCTCATGGAAAAGAAACTGCTACCTGCCTAGTGTTTCCTGCTGTGGCCCCAACCGGGTATCAATCTCTTGTTCTTGGACATGCCCTTTCATACATGTAAGCTAAATATATGAATAATTAAATTCTCTGTAAAGTCAACACAGGCTCAATTATATGTGAGTATGTATACGACACATAGGGAGCTTATACCATACGCAACTTTCTTTTTCTAGAGATCTAGTAAGAATCTTAAGTAAATGTGACTTAGAAAAGAGTCTCTGTAGAGGGACCAGTTTATTCCTTGTTAAAGAACATTGCCTAGTATACAGATTCATTTCTGTGAGTCTCATGATATCCTTGGCCCAGGCTAATCTGCCTGGGATGTTGTATCTTTGTATCAGGGCACTTATTAATCATAGACTTTGTATCTCCAGATATTTCAGGTTTATTTTTTTTTATATTTAAAATTTATTTATTTATTTATTTATTATTTGTTTGCGCCAGGTCTTAGTTGCGGCAGGCGGGCTCCTTAGTTGTGGCACATGAGCTCCTTAGTTGTGGCACACAAACTCTTAGTTGTGGCATGCATGTGGGATCTAGTTCCCTGACCAGGGATCGAACCCAGGCCCCCAGCACTGGGAGCGTGGAGTTGACCAATGAGCCACCAGGGAAGTCCCTCAAGTTTACTTTAGATACTGTTTTTACAATTTGATTCTAGAGTGGTGTTCTATTTTCTCCAATCTACTCTGTAAAAGTTCCTGCTGTTAAACCACTTGTTACTCCAAAAATGCATTCTCTCTCCTATAAGTACTTTGAATATTTTCTTTCTCTGACCATCATTATTCCATGTTTGCTGGCTGTTGTCTCTTCCACTGTCATGCTAATTTTGGTAAAGCTCAGATCAGAATTTTGACATAAAGAGTTATTTCTTATTAGATATCAGGCTGAAAAAATAATTTCTCAAACATGAAACAATTCCAGTAAGAGCTCAAGGGTGTAACTATATCGCTACATCACACCCATATCACATAGGCTTCATGGGCATTGAAAGTTTCTGCTCTTGGGAGAATAGAGATTGCTGAGAGTAACAGACATAGCTCAGGGTTTACTATCTTGAAGCTTGATACTAAAATATTTTTTTAAGGTCAGGTTAATGGCACTTATTTTCAAAATGTTTACTTTCTTCTTCAAAGCAACATGATATTTCAGAGTAAAGTTTAAAGCAGAACAACTTCTAGGGACAAAATAGATTATGCTAATTAACTGTTATAACCTCCTATGAGCTAAATATTTGCTTTTATATAGACCTAATTCTCTTTGTTTCTCTTCTAGTCTCTGGATACTCAGATGCCCTTCACAGCTGTAGGCTCATATGCTTCACTCTATGTTTTGGTCACTTTTAAGGTAGGATTGCCGAATAAAATACAGAATGATCAGTTAAATTTGAATTTCATATAAACAAGATATAATTTTTTAGTGTAAGTATGTCCATACTTGAGAATAAATATGCATCAGAAATACTTATTCTAAAGAAGTATTCATTGTTAAATTTAACCAAAGAAGTACAAAACTGAAGCTCTGAAAACTATACAACATTGCTGAAAGAAATTAAAGATCATCTAAATAAACAGATTTAGAAGTCCCTTGTTCATGGATTAGAAGACATAATATTGTTAAGATGGCAATACTCTCCAAATTGATCTATAGATTCAGTGCAATCTGTATCAGAATACCAGCTGGTTCTTTGCAAGAAACTGACCAGCTGATACTAAAATCCGTATGGAAACATAAGGTACCCTGAATAGCCAATACAATCTTGGAAAACCAGAACAAATTGGAGGATGCACACTTTGCAATTTCAAAACTTACTACAAAGCAACAGTAATCAAGACTGTGGTATTGGCATAAGGATAGACATATATTAACAAAATTGAAAGTCCATAAATAAACCCATGTATCTATGGTAATTAATTTTCAACATGCGTGTGAAAACCATTCAATGGGGAAAGAATAGTCTTTTCAATAAATGCTGCTGAAACAACAGGATAGTCACATACAAAAGAATGAAGTTGGACTCTTACTTCACACTATATACAAAAATTAACTATAAATTGATCAAAGACCTAAATGTAAAAGTCAAAATCATAAAACTCTTAGAAAAAATATCAGGGTAAATCTTTGTGACCGTGGAGTTAGCAATAGATTCTAAGACATGTCACCAAAACACAAGCAACAAAAACAAAAAGATAAATTGGACTTCATCAAAATTAAATGTTCTGGGGGCAGAGTCAAGATGGCATACTAGGAGGACATGGAATTCGCGTCTCCTCACAACTAGGGCACCTACTGGGCACCAGTGGGGGACCACGGACACCTAAGGGGATGGGAGGAACCCCCAGCGACCGGGTAGGACGTGGGGCGTGGGGGGAGTGAAGGTGGAGGAGAACTGGAGGCGGGACAGGACTGGCGCCCCTGAGGGGCGGCTGGGGGAGGAGAAGGGATCCCACACCTAAAGGGGGAAATTGGGGAACCATTGGGAGGGCAGAGGATCCAAAGGGAGTGTGGCCAGGTTTCCCCTACCCACTTGGGCCCCCAGGAACCTGCTGAGATCCCGGGCCTGATCCTCTGCCCACAGAGGCCCCTCCAGCCATGCGGGTCCTGAGGGAGTGGGAGGAAGGGAGGGAAGGGGGAGCAAAATTAAAGGCTGGACTAGGGGACCGGCACCCCTGAGGGGTGGTTGGGGGAGGGGAGGAGTTCCTACATGCAGTGGGACCGACCCACGGTTAGGGGTCCAGCGGCGACGGGGGGAGACCCTGGTGGAGACAGTGGGGGAGGGGTGCAAAGGAATGGAAGAGAACAGGGCCAGTGCTTTCCCAGTCCACTTAGGCACCAGGGAGCCTGTTGGGCTAATCCTCTGCCCTCGGAGCCTCCCTCCTGCTGCGCGCAGAGCCCAAGCCCCACCCCTACACCCCCACCCAGGGCCCCACCTCTACACTCGGAGACCCCCTCCAACACGCTGGGCCTAAACCCCACCCACACACCCTCACCCACGGCCCTACCTCCAAACTCCAGAACCCCACACTCCAGAGGCCCTCCTTTCCATGTGCTGCCTCTCCCTTCTGCACAGGTCCTAAGCAGAGGACCCGCCCCATGCTTGAACGTCACCACTCCCCCCACCTAGGTCCTGCCCCACCCTAAACCCCACCCCTGCCTAAGTTCCACCCCTGCCTAAACTCCGCCCCCATAGACAAGGCTTTTTTTTTCCTTTTCTTTTTTCCTCTTTTAGATGGGGTTCTGTTTTACCTTGTTGATTCTTTGTTGTTGATTCTTTTATATTTTTACTTTTCCTAATAAATCTTTTTTTTTCTGCTGTGGTTTTATTTTACCTTGTTGCACTTTTTTCAATTATAGTTTTATTTTTCCTAATATATTTTTTATCTTTCTAATTTTATTTTGTTTTTTATCCTTTGATATTGTACTGCTTTTTTTCTTTCTTTCTTCCTTTTTTTTTTTTTTTTTTAACCATGCCACGAAGCTTGCAGGATCATGGTTCCCAGGCCAGAGGTTGGGCCCAGGCTCCTGGGGTGGGAGCTCCAAGTCCAAACCACTGGATTAACAGAGAACCTCAAACCCCAGGGAATATCAATCAGAGTGAGGCTTCCCAGAGGTCCTCATCTCAGCACCAAGACCCAGCTCTATCTAACTGTGTGCAAATTCCAGTGCTGGACATCTCAGGCCAAACAACCAGTAAGACAGGAATACAGCACCACCCATCAAAAAAAAAAAAAATGAAATGACAAAAAAATATGTTACAGACGAAGGAGCAAGGTAAAAACCTACAAGACCAAATAAATGAAGACAAAATAGGCAACCTTCCTGAAAAAGAATTCAGAGTAATGATAGTAAAGATGATCCAAAATCTCAGAAAGAGAAAGGAGAAAATACAAGAAATATTTAACAAGGATCTAGAAGAACTAAAGAGCAAACAAACAGTGATGAACAACACAATTACTGAAATTAAAAATACTCTAGAAGGAATCAATAACAGAATAACTGAGGCAGAAGAACGGATAAGTGAGCTGGAAGATAAAATGGTGGAAATAACTGCCAGGGAACAGAATAAAGAAAAAAGAATGAAAAGAATTGAGGACAGTCTCAGAGACCTCTGGAACAACGTTAAATGCACCAACATTCGAACTATAGAGGTCCCAGAAGAAGAAGAGAAAAAGAAAGGGACTGAGAAAATATTTGAAGAGATTATAGTCAAAAACTTCCCTAACACGTGAAAGGAAATAATCAAGCTCAGGAAGCACAGAGAGTCCCATACTGGATAAACACAAAGAGAAACATGCTGAGACACATATTAATCAAATTATCAAAAATTAAATACAAAGAAAAAAAACTGAAAGCAGCAAGGGAAGAGCAACAAATAACATACAAGGGAATTCCCATAAGGTTAACAACTGATCTTTCAGCAGAAACTCTGCAAGCCAGAAGGGAGTGGTAGGACATACTTAAAGTGATGAAGGGAAAAATCTACAAACAAGATTACTCTACCCAGCAAGGATCTCATTCAGATTCGACAGAGAAATTAAAACCTTTACAGACAAGCAAAAGCTAAGAGAATTCAGCACCACCAAACCAGCTTTACAACAAATGCTAAAGGAACTTCTCTAGGCAGGAAACACAAGAGAAGGAAAAGACCTACAAAAACAAACCCAAAGCAATTAAGAAAATGGTAATAAGAACATACATATTGATAATTACCTTAAATGTAAATGGATTAAATGCTCCAACCAAAAGACACAGACTGGCTGAATGGATACAAAAACAATACCTGTACATATGCTGTCTACAAGAGACCCACCTCAGACCTAGGGACACATACAGACTGACAGTGAGGGGATGGAAAAAGATATTCCATGCAAATGGAAATCAAAAGAAAGCTGGAGTAGTAATTCTCATATCAGACAAAATAGACTTTAAAATAAAGACTATTACAAGAGACAAAGAAGGATGCTACATAATGATCAAGGGATCAATCCAAGAAGAAGATATAACAATTGTAAATATTTATGCACCCAACATAGGAGCACCTCAATACAAAAGGCAAATGCTAACAGCCATAAAAGGGGAAATTGACAGTAACACAATAATAGTAGGGGACTTTAACACCCCACTTTCACCAATGGACAGATCATCCAAAATGAAAATAAATAAGGAAACACAAGCTTTAAATGACACATTAAACAAGATGGACTTAATTGATATTTATAGGACATTCCATCCAAAAACAACAGAATACACTTTCTTCTCAAGTGCTCACGGAACATTCTCCAGGATAGATCATACCTTGGGTCACAAATCAAGCCTTGATATATTTAAGAAAATTGAAATCGTATCAAGTATCTTTTCCGACCACAATGCTATGAGACTAGATACCAATTACAGGAAAAAATCTGTAAAAAGTACAAACACATGGAGGCTAAACAATACACTACTAAATAACCAAAAAGATCACTGAAGAAATCAAAGAGGAAATCAAAAAATACCTAGAAACAAATGACAATGAAAACACAACGACCCAAAACCTATGCGATGCAGCAAAAGTAGTCTAAGAGGGAAGTTTATAGCAATACAATCCTACCTCAAGAAACAAGAAACATCTCAAATAAACCTAACCTTACACCTAAAGCAATTAGAGAAAGAAGAACCAAAAAAACCAAAAGTTAGCAGAAGGAAAGAAATCATAAAGATCAGATCAGAAATAAATGAAAAAGAAATGAAGGAAACAATAGCAAAGATCAATAAAACTAAAATCTGGTTCTTTGAGAAGATAAACAAAATTGATAAACCATTATCCAGACTCCTCAAGAAAAAAAAGGGAGAAGACTCAATTCAATAGAATTAGAAATGAAAAAGGAGAAGTAACAACTGACACTGCAGAAATACAAAGGATCATGAGAGATTACTACAAGCAACTCTATGCCAATAAAGTGGACAACCTGGAAGAAATGGACAAATTCTTAGAAAAGCACAACCTTTCGAGACTGAACCAGGAAGAAATAGAAAATATAAACAGACCAATCACAAGCACTGAAATTGAAACTGTGATTAAAAATCTTCCAACAACAAAAGGCTAGGACCAGATGGCTTCACAGGCAAATTCTATCAAACATTTAGAGGAGAGCTAACACCTATCCTTCTCAAACTCTTCCAAAATATAGCAGAGGGAGGAACACTCCCAAACTCATTCTACGAGGCCACCATCACCCTGATACCAAAACCAGACAAAGATGTCACAAAAAAAGAAAACTACAGGTCAATATCTCTGATGAACACAGATGTAAAAATCCTCAACAAAATACTAGCAAACAGAATCCGACAGCACATTAAAAGGATCATACACCATGATCAAGTGGGGTTTATCACAGGAATGCAAGGACTCTTCAATATCCACAAATCAATCAATGTGATACACCATATTAACAAAATGAAGGATAAAAACCATATGATAATCTCAATAGATGCAGAAAAAGCTTTCAACAAAATTCAACACCCATTTATGATAAAAACTCTCCAGAAAGTAGGCACAGAGGGAACCTACCTCAACATAATAAAGGCCATATATGACAAACCCACAGCCAACATCGTTCTCAGTGATGAAAAAATGAAAGCATTTCCTGTAAGATCAGGAAGAAGACAAGGTTGCTCACTCTCACCACTATTATTCAACATAGTTTCGGAAGTTTTAGCCACAGCAATCAGAGAAGAAAAAGAAATAAAAGGAATACAAATCGGAAAAGAAGAAGTAAAACTGTCACTGTTTGCAGATGACATGATACTATGCATAGAGAATCCTAAAGATGTTACCAGAAAACTACTAGAGCTAATCAATGAATTTGGTAGAGTAGCAGGATACAAAATTAATGCACAGAAATCTCTTGCATTCCTATACACAAATGATGAAAAATCTGAAAGAGAAATTAAGGAAACACTCCCATTTACCATTGCAACAAAAAGAATAAAATACCTAGGAATAAACCTACCTAAGGAGACAAAAGACCTGTATGTAGAAAACTATAAGACACTGCTGAAAGAAATTAAAGATGATACAAACAGATGGAAAGATATACTATGTTCTTGGATTGGAAGAATCAACATTGTGAAAATGACTCTACTACCCAAAGCAATCTACAGATTCAATGCAATCCCTATCAAACTACCAATGGCATTTTTCACAGAACTAGAACAAAAAATGTCACAATTTGTATGGAAACACAAAAGACCCCGAATAGCCAAAGCAATCTTGAGAAAGAAAAACGGAGCTGGAGGAGTCAGGCTCCCAGACTTCAGACTATACTACAAAGCTACAGTAATCAAGACAATATGGTACTGGCACAAAAACAGAAATATAGATCAATGGAACAGGATAGAAAGCCCAGAGATAAACCCACGCACATATGGTCACCTTTTCTTTGATAAAGGAGGCAAGAGAATACAATGGAGAAAAGGCAGCCTCTTCAATAATTGGTGCTGGGAAAACTGGACAGCTACATGTAAAAGAATGAAATTAGAACACTTCCTAACACCATACACAGAAATAAACTCAAAATGGATTAAAGACCTAAATGGAAGGCCAGACACTATAAAACTCTTAGAGGAAAACATAGGCAGAACACTCTATGACATAAACCACAGCAAGATCCTTTTTTGACCCACGTCCTAGAGAAATGGAAATAAAACAAAAATAAACAAATGGGACCTAATGAAACTTAAAAGCTTTTGCACAGAAAAGGAAACCATAAACAAGATGAAAAGACAACCCTCAGAATGGGAGAAAATATTTGCAAACAAAGCAACTGCAAAGGATTAATCTCCAAAATATACAAGCAGCTCATGCAGCTCAATATCAAAAAAACAAATAACCCCATCCAAAAATGGAGAGAAGGTCTAAATAGACATTTCTCCCAAGAAGATATACAGATTGCCAACAAACACATGAAAAGATGCTCAACATCACTAATCATTAGAGAAATGCAAATCAGAACTACAATGAGTTATCACCTCACATCAGTCATAATGGCCATCATCAAAAAATCTACAAACAATAAATGCTGGAGAGGGTGTGAAGAAAAGGGAACCCTCTTGCACTGTTGGTGTCAATGTAAATTGATACAGCCACTATGGAGAACAGTTTGGAGGTTCCTTAAAAAACTAAAAATAGAACTACCATGTGACCCAGCTATCCCAATATTGGGCATATACCCTGAGAAAACTATAATTCAAAGAGTCATGTACCACAGTGTTCATTGCAGCACTATTTACAATAGCCAGGACATGGTAGCAACCTAAGTGTCCATCGACAGATGAATGGCTAAAGAAGATGTGGCACATATATACAATGGAATATTACTCAGCCATAAAAAGAAACGAAATTGAGTTATTTGTAGTGAGGTGGATGGATCTAGAGACTATCATACAGAGTGAAGTAAGTCAGAAAAAGGAATACAAATACCATATACTAACACATATGTATGGAATCTAAAAAAAAATGGTTCTCATGAAACTAGGGGCAGGACAGGAATAAAGACACAGACGTAGAGAATGGACCTGAAGACACAGGGAGGGGGAAGGGTAAGCTGAGACGAAGTGAGAAATTAGCACTGACATATATACACTTCCAAATGTAAAATAGATAGCTAGTGGGAAGCAGCTGCATGGCACAGGGAGATCAGCTTGGTGCTTTGTGACCACCTAGAGAGGTGGGATAAGGAGGGTGGGAGGGAGATGCAAGAGGGAGGGTTATGGGGATATATGTATATGTATAGCTGATTCACTTTGTTATACAGCAGAAACTAACACAACACTGTAAAGCAATTATACTCCAATAAAGATGTTAAAAAATTAAAGTTCTGTGCTACAAGGGACACTATGAAGAAAATGAAAAGATAAACCACAGAATAAGAGAAAATACTTGCAAATGATATATCTGACAAGGAACTTCTGTATAGGATATGTAAAGAGTTCTTATAAGTCAATAACAAAAAGACAAACCAATAAAAAATGGGCAAAGGATCTGAGTAGACGTTTCTCCAAAGAAGATATGCAAATGACCAAAGAGCATGTGAAAATATTCTTTACATCATTAGCCATCAGGACAATGTAAATGAAAACTCCAATGAGATGCTACTTCATACCAACTAGGATGATTATAATAAAAATATCAGATAATAACAAATGTCGGTGAGGATATTGAACCCTCATACATAGTGATGGGAATGTAAAATGGTGCAGCCACTTTGAAAAACAGTCTGGCAGTTCCCCAAAAAGTGAAAGAGTTACCATATGACCCAGCAATTTCACTTCTAGGTATGAACCTAAGAGAAATGAAAACATATGTCCACATCAAGACTTCTAGGCAAATGTTTATAGCAGCCTTATTAATAATAACTAAAAGATGTAAACAACCCAAATGTCCATCAACTGATGAACGGATGAACAAAATTTGGTATTTCCATCCAAAGGAATATTATTCAGCCATAAAAATGAATTAAGTTCTGATACATGCTACAACATAATGAACCTTGAAAACATTATGCTAAAAAGAGTCAGTTATAAAAATTGCATATTATATGATTCCCTTTATATGAAATATCCAGAAAAGGCATATCTATTGATATAAAAATAGACTAGTGGTGCCTACGAGTGAGGTGGGGGGGAGGGGGGATGTTTGAGAGGTGATAGCTGAAAGATACAGGTTTTTGTTTGAGGTGATGGATGTATTCTAAAACTGACCATGGTGATATGCCCTAATTTATTTTTTAACATCTTTATTGGAGTATAATTGCTTTACAATGGTGTGTTAGTTTCTGCTTTATAACAAAGTGAATCAGCTATATATATACATATATCCCCATATCTCTTCCCTCTTGTGTCTCCCTCCCACCCTCCCTATCTTACCCCTCTAGGTGGTCACAAAGCACCGAGCTGATCTCCCTGTGCTATGCGGCTGCTTCCCACTAGCTATATTTCATCACTCTCTACCTGTCCTCAATCAATCCTTTAGTCATTCCCACTCAAACAACCTAGATGAGATTTTTCATGTGTTTTTTACTGTTAACTAAGGTGATCTCATTGTCCAGATGGGTAGCTCTTCTAACACCCTGACCTCTCAGTATCTTGACCTCTATTCTAATGCTTGTGAAATTCATGTTCACTCCACCATAGTCATCCCTACTATGGCTCATAGATATGGTCTGAGTGATTTTCAGTTTTTTTAACTAAAAAGAAAAAAAGAAAAAAAGGGTCAAGAATCAAACCGATCATTAAGATTTTTGGAAATGGAATGGAGAAGGTCAGGAAAGGTCAATGAAGCATTTTATCCCGGGCTGCAGTTAATGTTATTAGTAGCCTGATAGCGTGGGAGGGTGAAGGGAAGCACAGAACAGGTATGGGCTGCTTCAGCTGGCTCATTCCCTCAAACTTGTGGGGAGGTGGGGCTTAACTCTGTCAGCTCTAAACACCTTGGGCGGGGGGGGAGAGTCTGTTCCTTTCTCTCTACCCATTATTTAGACCTTATCCAGGTCACTTAATCTCTCAGTTCTCTGCTCCATAAAATGTGAAAATATAACAGCTGCTCTGATCTGCCATGAGCAACTATTCTGAGATCCTACTTTGAAATGTTTGAAGGTCTTTGGAGATGGGTGGACCTTTTAGTGGTCTTATATGGCCCACTTGTAGGCTTACCTGGTCAATAACTGGCATGCTCTGATGAAAAAAGGCCCTGAAGTGGTGAATGAAACAGCAACATAGTCAATGGAGACAATACCCACACATACACTCCGTATCATCTGAGGATCAAATTTTTTTCCTGGCCCTGACTCCTTGCTATCAAGTACAGGAGATACATTTATCAGAAAAAATTTAGGTTACTTGAGTCTGGTGCATGCTCTCTGGAATTTCCAAGCCCAAAGCGCTCATCCTGAAGTAATCCTGAATCTATTTCTGGTCCTAGGTACAT
Organism: Balaenoptera ricei; assembly: GCF_028023285.1. Taxonomy (NCBI): domain Eukaryota; kingdom Metazoa; phylum Chordata; class Mammalia; order Artiodactyla; family Balaenopteridae; genus Balaenoptera; species Balaenoptera ricei. The sequence continues at coordinate 66,384,223 of NC_082642.1, forward strand.
GTTTTATATTTATACAGCCCTTTACAATTTTCAGGGCACTTTCACTGATTGACTTATGTATTCTTTACTACAAGTCCTACCTTCAACAGTAAAATTGGAAGTTTGGCCTATGATGGATGTTCAATTGTTATTATCTGTCTTTTATTCCTCTCAATTTCTATCCGTAACTGTACAAATCTCCAGAGAGACGAAGCAAGACAAAAAACAATTGATTGGTCTTGCTTGATGTTTACTGGTTTGGGTGCCATTGGGGAAGGGGATAAATTGGTGGTCCCTTGGCTTGTGTCTGTCTCAGGTTAGACACAGGTTAAGCACCCATTTGGGATTTTTGCAAGCACAGGAAGCTAATGTACATCTTCTAAGTAGCAGAGTTATCACACAAATAATCTCCACCAGAGACAGGTGTCCCATAGGAGGCTGTTAATGGTCCATAACATGCTTATCATAGCATAGGAATGAAGGGCAAAAAATTACAATAAATTGAAGTAGTTTGCTTCTGTGCTGAGGCTCTCAATCGTGGTAACCATATAAACTCAGATACAGTTCAATAATTTATTTCTCTGGTCTATGTGATGGGAAAACGCTCAAGGCTGAGGGACTTTGTTTTCCCCTCAGACTCTCAATGCTCATCTGTATCGCACTTTGGATGGTAATAGCTGCATTTGTGCTGAACAGTATTTTTTCTTCAATAAATAAAAAATGGCAGGGATAAATTTCTCTCTTCTTTTTATTTTTGCTAATGAAATATGAACATTTGGTTCCCCATTGTATTGCTATTATCCATGATCCTTAATCTTTTACTTCATGTGCATCCATGTCTTCATGTGTGAAAAATTCGAGGATCACAGACTAGCAGAAACAGAAAGAATATTTAACATTTAAACGTTTCATGCAGTATAATGTCAGAGTTGTTATAATGGCCATTTTCTGTTTTCAACACACATTGCATTTGTTGTAGCTTTCTCTGACCTATAAAAGCATCAGAGAGGATGCTTCTCCCTCCTATACTTCTTTTGACTTCTAAAAAAGGTTAGATATCTTACTAATATACATGTTATTTGCAAATACATTTTAAAAAATGATATCAGGTGAAACAGATCCTACTACTTACAGCAATAGAAAGAAGAGTTGAGGTTGGCTTAAGTGAACAAAAAAATACCGTGGCTTATTTGAGATTCAGGATCCTGAATATGATGGGCTTTTTTTTCAGGTGTTGTAAATCTATTATGATTTTCCTTTCTATGAATGGCATTTGACAACCATTTGACAATTCTTATAATAGAACCCAGTGTGAATATGAACACAAAAGTCTTTGGGATTCTTGCAAGTGCAGGAAAGTAATGTACATCTTCTAGGTAGCAGAGTTATCACACAAATAATCAACTCATGAAAAGAACAGAGCAAAACCAAATATCTACCTGGGAAAACAAGAAGTCTGAAAAAAAAGTATAATGGCCAATGTCTGTGGTAGAGAGCTTCCATGATGACCCCAATGATCCCGCCTCCCAGTATTTGTGCTGTGCATATAGATGGTCCCTGACTTACGATGGTTTGACTTAAAATTTTTTGACTTTACGATGGTGTGAAGGGATAAGCATTCGGTAGAAACCGTACTTCGAATTTCAAATTCTGATCTTTTACCAGGCTAGGAATACGCAGTATGATACTCTCTGGTGATGCTGGGTAGTGGTGGCATGCCCATAGTTCCCAGTCCGCCCTGTGATCACGAGGGTAAACAACTGATACAATTACAACCATTGTGTACCCATACAACCATACAAAAGTTTTTCACTTTTGGTACAGTATTCAATAAATTACATGAGATATTCAACACTTTATTATAAAATGCTCTGTGTTAGTTGATTTTGCCCGACTATAGGCTAATGTAAGTGTTCTGAGCACATTTAAGGAAAGCTAGGCTAAGCTATGATGTTTGGTAGGTTAGATGTATTAAATACATTTTCAATTTAACAATATTTTCAACTTACAATGGGTTTATCAGGGCATAACCCCATTGTAAGTCGAAAAGGTCTGTAGTCTTCATCCACACTGAATAGGGCTGACTGGTGTAATCAATAGGATAGTGGTGTAATGATGGTTTGTGACTTCCAAGGTGAGGTCATAAAAGACATGTTTTTGGGACTTCCCTGGTGGCACAGTGGTTAAGAATCCGCCTGCCAATGCAGGGCACATGGGTTCGAACCCTGATCCAGGAAGATCCCACATGCCGCAGAGCAACTAAGCCCGTACACCACAACTACTGAGCCTGCGCTCTAGAGCCCAGGAGCCACAACTACTGAAGCCTGTGTGCCACAACTACTGAAGCTCACACACCTAGAGCCTGTGCTCCACAACAAGAGATGCCACCACAATGAGAAGCCCGTGCACCGCAACGAAGAGTAGCCCCTGCTCGCCGCAACTAGAGAAAGCCCACGCACAGCAATGAAGACCCAACACAGCCAAAAATAAATAAATAAATTTATATATATAAAAAAAAGGACATATGTTTTCTGCTTTGCTTTCTCGTAGATCACTCACTCTGGGAGAAGCCAGCTGCCATATTGTGAGACCACTCAAGCAGCCCTATGGTATGAGAATTTTCACCACAGCATGTTTCTGGTAGTGGATAGCTGGAGGTAGCCCGGGTGTCAGTTTGTGGGAAAGTGATGGGTGAAATGTGATGATTGCATAACAGTAAGCTCCATGATTAAATGCAAGAGGTTGGACCTGCATACATCAACATACGTAGGTATTAAAAATAGTGCTTCCCCAGAAATAATATTATTTATGCAACTAAAAATCCCTCAAACAACAATACACATTTCGCAAGAACACATTCAGGTAAAAAGATATATAAAAATACATTAAAATGCAGATCATGGCAAGGAGGAGAAAATGAATGGAATGTGTAGATAAAAATAAATAACAAATGAATTAAACAAGAGAGGGAGTCTTAATGCGCCTTGGACTGAGGAATGTGATTTACTCAATCTTCTGTACTAGAAGTTGAGAACTAGCATTAAAGAAAAAAACTACTGGAAAAAAATCCAGACTTTCAAAATGAAGGGCATGTGAAAAAGTGATAGAAAAAGAGGAGTAGCATCCAATGACACCTCAGACCAGAAAGAGTGATAGAAAAAGAGGAGTAGCATCCAATGACACCTCAGACCAGTTTCAAAACAAAAAGACATCTGTGATCCAGGACTAGGTTGTTCTGGGCATAAAAGCAGGTAATTAATAGGGTGAGGGGAGGATGATTTAAGCTGCCAATCAAGGCCAGTTTTGCCTTCTACCTTAGGGTCCTTGTGTCTTTATCCAGGGAATGCATTGTAATGTAAAGTTTCTTATGAATGAAGAATGGTTATGAAAAAGAGGCTCAGAAAATAATGTCTTTATTTTAAAAGACTTTTAAAAAATACTGCTCCTGTTTTTGTTGTTTCTCATAAATCACCAAGTGTTTGTGTACTGAGTTATCTGGTGCAATTCTAAACCTACCTGTTGACATACTGTCTAGAAAGTGAATAGCCAAATATCATGAGAAAAGCTATTAACTTTAATTTTCTATTATCCTTTACATGAGATTTTGACCTGACGTTTAAAGGTTCCATTATCACAGCTTGAACTATATTTTATATTTTAAAAAAGTGGTTGACACTTTATTAATACTAAAGAAAAATTTAAAAATCCACTTCTTACTCCACCACTCTAACATAAAAACAGCTCTTAATTCTTTGGGTTCTCATCCATGCTTTATAGATTGGCCTAATGAATCTCACATGTCATGAGCAAAGGAAGATTTTCAAGTCACTTTTCACATAACCTGAACAATATGCTACGCACTGTGACAAGCCCAATATGAAGTATGAAGAAAGAAGATCCTCATCTTCAAATTATATGCATCTAAAGGGAACCCACCTGCACTGTTGGTGGGAATGTAAATTGGTACAGCCACTATGGAGAACTGTATGGAGGTTCCTTAAAAAACTAAAAATAGAACTACCATATGACCCAGCAATCCCAGTACTGGGCATATACCCTGAGAAAACCATAATTCAAAAGGAGACATGTACCACAATGTTCATTGCAGCTCTATTTACAATAGCCAGGACATGGAAGCAACCTAAGTGTCCATTGACAGATGAATGGATAAAGAAGATGTGGCACATATATACAATGGAATATTACTCCATCATAAAAAGGAACGAAACTGAGTTATTTGTAGTGAGGTGGATGGACCTAGAATCTGTCATACAGAGTGAAGTAAGTCAAAAAGAGAAAAACAAATACCATATGCTAATGCATATATATGGAATTTTAAAAAGCGGTACTGATGAACCTAGTGGCAGGGCAGGAATAAAGACACAGACGTAGAGAACAGACTTGAGGGCAAAGGGGGAAGGGGAAGCTGGGATGAAGTGAGAGTGGCATGGACATATATAAACTACCAAATGTAAAATAGATAGCAAGTGGGAAGCAGCTGCATGGCACAGGGAGATCAGCTCGGAGCTTTGTGACCACCTAGAGGGGTGGGATAGGGAGGGTGGGAGGGAGGGAGACGCAAGAGGGAGGAGATATGGGGTTATATGTGTATGTATAGCTGATTCACTTTGTTGTACAGCAGAAACTAACACAACATTGTAAAGCATTTATACTCCAATAAAAATGTAAAAAAAACAAATTATATGCTTCTAGAATAAGAATTACTACATCGTGAAAAAGAAAAATCACAGGCCCATTCTAGGGGGTGTTGTTGACGCCCCATCACACAGGCTGTCCACCCACCTCTGAGCTCAACTGTAGTTGCAGAGGGCAGTTCCCCAAGCTGCAGCTTTGCCCCTGATGGGCTTCTCTCTGTCTCTCCACCGGCTCTCGGACCCACAGCAGCTTGCTGAGTCCTTGTGTAGGGAAGTTCCAGAAGTGCCGGGGATTTGACTCCCCCAGGGCCAATATTCAAGCAACGAGAAATGGAAATTTGTGGATAAAGATACTTTATTGCTGTAAAGAAGAGTGGCAAACTGGGAGTGATTCAGCTGGATAGTTAAGGAGGGGTGGGTCCATAAAGAGCCTTATAAAACCTTATGAGGACTTTACCCTGAAAACAAAAGCTCTTAAAGGGATTTAAGCTAGAAGAGACATGATCAGATCTGTGCTTAAAAATTATCTCTAATTGTAGTGAATGGATTTGGGAGGGACCAGACCTGACAGTGAGACTAGTTAATCCAGATGAGGTGATGGTGAACAAGGTCAAGTAGGAAGTAGCATTAGGAGGAGAAATAAGTGACAGGACCTGGGAGACATTTAGTTGTGGAACTAGCAGACTTGGTGGCTGATTGGAAGTGGGGGAGGTGAGAGAAAGGGAGGAATCGAGGATGATGATTATTTCTCCAATTTGGATATTTGGTGGTTAGTGGGGCTGTTCTCTAATATGGGGAACAAGAGAAGGAGCATTGGGGGAGCATTTGAGAGTGCTGGTGATGGCTGCCATTTTGGACAGGATGTATTGTTGACTTTGAGGTGCATGTGGGAAAAGCAAGTAGAGATATCTATTGCTCAGACATCTAATGTGTCTGGAGCTTAGGAGAGAGACCTGGGCTGCAGGTGAGCAAAGAGATGGCACTGAAGCCATGGGAGTCGATGGGATCGCCTGAGCATTGAGTAGAATGAGAAGAACAAGCCAGATCTTGAAGAAGTGAAATGGAGAGCCCACCAACGATTCTACAAACGTAAGCAGCCACCTGGAAGACAAAGAAAGCTTCAGAGATGCCTAGTTGAGATAAAGGCTGAGGGTGTCCTTGTTGAAAAAGCCAGTGGGGTACAAAAATAGGCAAAACTAATCTCTGTTTCAAGAACTGGGGAAAGTGATTGCCCTTCAGGGAATAGGTAGTTACTGGTGGAGGAAGGGGCAAAAGGGGACTTCTGTTTCCTTCTCTTTCTGGGTGCTGCTGAGATGTGTGCATGAAGTTTGTGAGAAGACTGGGGACGCTGGGGCTCTGACATCTGCTCCAAAGGCGCAGGTTACTGTCTGGAGCTCAGACCTACAGTGCGCTGGCTGTAAAAACCCCATGTGAGGAATGAGGAATCTTCTTTTCAAGTAGAGGGACACGGCCAATTTCACACTTTTAATTGTTTAATTAATGAATATTTACATTAAAAAAAGCAGTTAAGGGACTTGGCATCAAAAGCATTGACTGTGAGGCAGAGGATGGATACACGTATCATTTCCAAGGCTTCGTAGAAGGAAAATCCAGGGAGACTGAGTTTCTTGAGTTCACAATTGTCATTCTGAATACAAATCGTTAGGCCTATCTATCCTCATTTAACACTTTAGTTACAAACATTATCAACCATGCTTCCATATGAGTGCTCAGCTGGGAGAAGATTGCTTTAGTTGACAAAAACTCTTTCAGAACAAAAAAACATGTGATTTTTCATTCTTGAAAGGACTTGACCTTGTTAAAATAAATCTATTGTAGAATGCTGGGCTCTGGGATGTGGAGAGTTGAAAACCTTGCTTATGGAAGAGATTAGAACTCACCCAAATCTGTTTGGTTGAAGTACCCTAATTGGACATTCTTTGCTCTCTCTAGAGGAAGGATCAGTAAACGTTTCTTAAGTATTCTCAGATTCACAGATCATTTGGTCATGAGGCATGTAAACAAATGGACATGGCTACATTCAAATAAAACTTTATTTACAAAAACAGGAGGCCCAGCCTTAGTTTGCCAAAGCCTGCCATAAGGGTGAGGCTAGGGCCTGAGCTCTGTCCAGAATACCTGAATATTCTGAATGGATGGATGTTCACCAGCAAGTATCTGGTTTTTGCATCAGAGACATGTGCTCCAACTGCAATACTTTGGTATGAATTTTTAGAATGGTTGAGGAGGATATCAGTACCTTTGGCTCAGACAATTTTATGTGAAGAATCCAAGTGGAATATACGTTAGGAGAGCATGGTGCTACATTTCCTAGTGTTGAGCAGAAGTAGGACAACATTCACTTAAGTGCATTTATCTAGAATAAAGCAAACAATTATAGCTGCTAGGGAATAGGAAAGAGTAATTAAGTCTGCATCTTGGCTGGATTGCAATCCCAGTCTCTGATTTTAAAACTTAAAAGTTTAAAATGATTAGTGTGACAAATTTTCATTTATCTTACTTTGATTACTTCTTGTTTTTAAGTTAAAATTTAATACTGGTATAAAGGAAAAAAGAAAATAACCTATAATAAATTAAGCCAAAGAATTTTTGTTTCCCTTAATGAATCCTTCCAATCTGCAGTCAAAGCCAATAATATATCACATGTGAATTAAATGCCACTAGGAATCATATCATGGCATCTTCCTCCCCCCAAACATAACGCGAATCCATTGATTCTTCACCTGCAACTTTTTGATAGATGGCAATGAATTCCTTTTCCAGTGAATTTCTAGATTCAAGAATTTCTCAAGGCCTATGCCTGGTAAAACCCATTTTAAACCTCCAAGTTGCCAGTAGTAACTGACTTCAGAGGATCTTCCAAGGAAATAAAATTGTATTCCTAAGCACACTGAAAGTCCTTTAGCGTTTGCTCACTTTTCATACATGGGAGAATTGAGAGGGATGAGGAGACATGAAGGGCCCTCTTTAGCCCCTCTCCAGAGGGTGACAGGCATCTGAAAATGCTCAAGTGCCACATCAGATCAGAGATGTTAAGAAGAACCATTACCTCTGTTAAAAAATGATAATATTTTGTCAATCACTTAAAAGTGTGAGTTAAACTGAAGATTTATTTTAGATGCCTAATGTTGTTTTTCCCCAGAAAGCTTTTTCTTGTCCTCTAAAATGGTTTCCATAATACAGAAGGGCTCTGGTTGGGGAAAGAGGTTGAAGGAATAAGGAATGAGGAGGGGCAGAAAGACGTGCAGGACCTCCATGATGTGTACAAAATCTGTTCTGCCTGTCACCTTATATCTGCAAAAAGACTTCCTGGCTTACTGCCTTCATCTGGAAGACTGTTAATTCACGATATGTTACAATTTCCCAAGTTATTACATAAGAGATTAACTGCTTCTGGTTTTGACTACCTAGAGACAAAATTTTCTTCTACACACGCTATTAAAATAAAACCAATGTTTTGTTTTACAACATGTCACTCAATTATCTAATGACCAGCTCTCTGTCATGCATTACAGCTGAGAATGAAGGCCATCCCACTGGAGGGTGAGTCCCTGAGTGGACACTTGCTCCAGAGCAAATGCCTGAACTTGACCTGCTGTGTCTAGTATCCACCAACCACTAAGCTTGGCCAATCTGAGTAGCTTTAATAGGCCATGACCACTTTCTACACTTCACTTCTTATAATCATAGAATTTTTCCTTCTAGAAAGCAAAAATTATTACAGAGATTATCAGAGTGTCAGGTACAGCACTTATAGGCATTTCAAAAGATTATAGTCAATTTAAAATGTTGAACAGATTCATAATTGCTTTTCAAGACTGAATCACTTGCATTTTAATGTTTATATCAGACATTGCAATGTTAAAGATAAATTATCTGAACTTCTATTAGGTAGTAATGGTGTCAGAGAATGATGGGTAATTAGGCCATATGGTATATCTTGTGTCCACAGCCCATGCAATGTTTGCAGAATGCTGCACTATGTTAACTGCTACTGCAAAGCAGGCAATTATGGCACTGAATTTTCCATAAAATCCACCCAAATAAATCTTGCAGTCCCTCTCTTTGCAGATGAGCATCTTGCCTTTAAGAGGATGCAGTAGAAAAGAAACTTGCTAACAGTTTCTTTAGCAACAGCAAGAAGATTTCTTGTCTGAGACCCCATAAGTTTTTCATTTCATTAGCTCTCTCCTCCACCTCCTTTATTCATCCGACAAACATGTACTGAGCACCTCCTATGAGCCAGGCACTGTTTCAGGATTGGGGGATACACTATGAACAAAACACAGGAAAGTCCCTGCCCCATGGAGCTTACATTCTAGTAGGGGGAGACAGACAAGCACATAAATACATAATATCACTGGGTTCAAAATAGCTTAGAGACATCCTGTCTCAAATCTATTTACTGTATCTCCTCTTTTTGGGGCTGTGATGAGTGAAAGGAGAGGCCAGTAATGGACCAGCAATGTCACTGGTCCTAATGGGTAAACTTCAGTGAGTCCTTCAACTAACCTGGGTCTCAGTTTCCTCAGCTATAAAATGGGCAGAGGTTGGATTAAGTGACTTTTTTTAAAGAGAAAGGGCCCTTTCAAGAGCCAGTTTGTTGACTGCTCTACCTTTTTAAAAAATTTAAAAAGAAAACATGAAAAATCCTTAGATATTCCACATACACTCAGCACTTTAAATGCCAATCTAAACTTCATAAATAGCAAATGTCTTATTTACAACTGCTATAGAATGAAGTCATTTTACTATCTTCAGCCACCATAAAAGCATATTCATTTCCATTGTTGGTTACATAGTCCCACCTCATTTGTAAAACCCTCCTGGGTGTGACACTGTCTCTCTCCTACTAACCTAGTTCACTGACTTTGTGCTCCTGTTTAACCTTTTCCACTGGACTATCAGTTCTAGGAAAATAGGGATTGGGTCCTTACTCTTTTGGATGAGATTCTGTCCAGGTCCATAGAGGTGTAATCATTGCACCTACACCATGTTTTATGGCCTCATGCCCGTTGGGAACCCACATTAGTTCTTTAGGTTGTAAGAATAGTTCTGCTTAATAAAATTAGAGCTATGGGGTACCAAAGGGTATGTACACTAACATCCAAAATGGAGAAATGGGTTTCCAGAACAATTCACAGACTAGGATAATGTGAATTAAAAAATAATCCTAACCTCTTTGGAACCCTGGTGGAATGTTAATTTATATTTAATAACACAAGTGAAGTTGTATGCATTTTGCAAACAATTTTTCTTAAAGAAGGTAACATAGCTGGAGAGCTGAATGTCAAATAAGGTTAGGCTCATACCCACTAACTTGGCATGAGTTATGAAGCCCCTGATTCTCTTGAAAGACAAGTTGTATTCACTGGTTTGATTTTGAAATGTAGAAACTCAAATTTCAATCAATCCAGCAGCTTAGGATGACAGGAAATTTTACAGGGCTATAAGAAATCTTCTTTTCTTATCTGGATCAGATTCCCACCAAAACGCTGAAGATTGCTGAAGGCTGCATGCTGTGTCTTTGAGTTTTATCGGTTGCCGTGTAATCAAATATCCTACACGTTTTCAAATCTGATCGGGTGGGCCCTATCAAAAGGACACATCTTGTCAATGCCTTTGGAGGCAAAGTGAAATCTCTGCCTTAATAACCGAATTTAATTCCTTCCTGTTGATCTGTGGTGTCAACATCCATGCTGTCAATGTTATCAGAAGTGCCTAACATGGGCTGCTGTGTAGACTAAGGTCTGTCCTGTCCTGTCAGCCACTGGAAAGGAATAAGGACCACGTCCTTGGTTGGGGGCACACGACTACTCCAGGACCAGACGGGCAGGAGAAGAAGCATCCCGAGTAACCTTAAATAACCTTGAAGCAGCATCACAACATCTTCTAGCAATAAACAATATCCCAGACAGAGCCTGCACGGACTATGAGATGAAGACAGGTCCAGCAGACATCAAGTGCATAAGCGAGGGTCAGAGAAAAATAAGGAGGTTCAGACAACTTTTGGCAAAGTAGATCACAGTGACAGGTAAATTCTTGTTAGCAAAGAAAATGCAGTTTGGTATACATCATGGAATTTTAGTATGTGTTTAAGCTGTTGGGTATATGCTACCTAAGAATACAGTCCTTTTTTCACAGGGATAGGCAGGAGGAATGATAAAGCCCTGCTGATTTTCACTGTCCTTATATCAGTATGACTACAGCCCTTCCCAGCCAACCCAAAGGGTCCAAGGTTGGATACAAGAGTGCACTGGGTCCGGCTTTGGCTGTCAGGTCTCCAGAAAGTCACTGTGTGACATGTACTCTTCAGGGTGGAAGTCTTTGAGTTGCAAACAAGTATGACTCTTAAGTCCAAACCTCGGTGGGCACCATGGCTTCTTTGGTTCCAACAGAAGGCAGTAGGTTTTCTTCAGACAGGAAATAAAAGGGGAACTGTACCAAGAACCCACGGATCTTTTTCAGTTCTTCCTCAGCTCTAATGGGATCTTCCTTTGCTAAGATGGGCTTGCTTATAAAGTCTCTCAGCTGAATTAAATTGTGTACTTCATCATTGGGAAGGCACCGGAACACCTGATTAAATAGGAAACTGAGTGACAGGCTTAAAAGAAAGCATATCCCCTTTACTGAAAATACTCATTCCGACGGACAAAACCTTTGTTTTATGAAACACATATTAGTTTTATGTTACAGCGCAGACCTGATTGAAGGGTTGCTTCTTTTATTTGCTACAAAGAGAGTGCTAGATTTGCTTCCATCAAAAAAAAAAAAACAACACAGATCCTATATCTGATCTACATAAGTGATTGACCTCAGGATAAAGTCAAGCTAGTGGTAAGGAGTTTCATGGGTGATACCTTACTTTTTGGATAATAATCACCCCTGAATTTCACTGGAGGTTCTGGTCTAAAAGGAAAATTGTGTATTATATTTTCTCTAACTTTTTAATTTTGAAAAATGTTCATATCTGTACCCGTACTTAAAGTTATCAATTGTGTATGTATTTTGCTAACTGAAAATAAGTTTCACACATCATAACACTTCACACCTCAATACTTCAGCATGTATTTCTTAAGAATAAGGACATGTGCCTATATAACCACAACACAATTCTCACACCTCAGAAAATCAATTCTATGTTATTTAAGATATGGTCCATATTCAGATTTATCCGATTATTCCCAAAATGTCTTCTATAGCTGTTATTCTTCCCAATCCAGGATCCAAACTAGGCTGTGCCCTGCATTTAAAAAATTACATTTGAAAAGACTCCATGCACACAACCTATTTGATCATGGCCTTGAGGCCTCAGTATGAAACAAGGCTATGTAGATAGTTGTCATGTTTCATTAGAAATGATGAATTTTCTGTGCTGAAGGGACTCTGGAAGTCAGAAAAAGAATGCACTCTCACCCAGTTTATGATAGATGGTCAGTGGATCTCAGCTTGAATATTTTCTATGATGGAATGCTGGCTACTTCATGATGTAACCTGTTTCAGTGTCGGGTGACTCAACTCTTGTACACTCTTTATCATTATCAATGGACGGAACTTACCAGAAGATGCATTTGGCCTACCTAACAAATGAAGTTGGTTTTAAAACACCTTTCCAAAATTAGAGCTGAAAGTTTCTCATTATTAATAAGCTTCATCATTAGGATGGACACTATTTACTATATGTACTATGTGCTAAGTACATTTAATAGACTGTTCTTTATCCTCACGACCACCTAGTGAATGTTCCTCCCAGTTTATAGGAGAGGAAAGAAAGGAAGGCTCAGAACATCAAATTACTATACACATAGTTATATCACCAGCAACTGTGTGAGCTGGGCTGAACCCAAGTCTGACTCATTTTTTGATCCCATCTGCCTCTTTCCTCTTTGTCACTAGACATGTATAAAGGCTGGGTAACCACCTGCTAAGGATGCTTATGATGGGATTCTGGAATCTGAGACCAGAATGTCACTAAAGTCTCTTCTAAACAATAATCTATGGCTCCTTTTGACTCTGTTTTTTTAATGTCTACCAAGAAGTATTTTATTACAAGTTGGAGGTGTATTGGTTTTTTACACTCATTAAGAATACTCTGTACTAATAATATGCAGAAATAATTTTGTGCTTTTGTGATGTGATTCAGTTAAAAAAGGAGCAGGATATGTAAACCTCACCTTATCATAAATTGTAGCATTTCGAGCTGCCGTTGAAACCCACACCTCCTTGAAGAATTTGTCACTCACTGGATCCTGAATGTCTTCACTAGGGCCAGAAAGATAGCCGAGGACAACCCTGAAAAACAAGTGTCCTCCAAAATGAGTAACTGAGACAAAGCAGTTTGCTGCAGGCACTGTTTCTAATGGTACAGCAATTCAGACACTCAACCACAGAAGTCCTTTTCTTTTAAGGAAATCAAAGGAAGCCATTAAGACTAAGTGTGTGGGGCTTCCCTGGTGGCGTAGTGGTTGAGAATCTGCCTGCCAATGCAGGGGACACGGGTTCGAGCCCTGGTCTGGGAAGATCCCACATGCCACGGAGCAACTAGGCCCGTGAGCCACAACTACTGAGCCTGTGCGTCTGGAGCCTGTGCTCCGCAACAAGAGAGGCCGCGATAGTGAGAGGCCCACGCACCGCGATGAAGAGTGGCCCCCGCTCGCCGCAACTAGAGAAAGCCCTCGCACAGAAACGAAGACCCAACACAGCCAAAAATAAATAAATAAGTAAATAAATTAAAAAAAAAAAAAAAAGACTAAGTGTGTGTCTGTGTGTCTATATAAAAAAAAGCCAAGTTGCAAAACAAAACAAAACAAAACAGAAAAACCTAAGTTGTTATGATGTTTGAAAGTTTTAACTGTTGGACAGAGAAACACCTTCATTTTGCTCTAACAGAGTTCTTGTAATTTGGCCTAAGAGGGTGAGAACCTTGGAAGATAGGATTAGTATTCAAAGCATGTGCCTTTCAACGTGCTGAGCCTTTCCAAAAATGATCTCAGTAAATCCTCAACAGCCTTATGAAGAAGCAGCTATTAAAAAAAAAAAAAAAAAAGTAAAAAAATAGTAAAAACAAAAGAAGCAAGTATTATTATTTTCCTTTTACTGAAAAGGGAGCTAAGGGGACTTCCCTGGTGGCACAGTGGTTAAGACTCCGAGCTTCCAATGCGGGGGGCCTGGGTTCAATCCCTGGTCTGGGAACTAGATCCCATATGCATGATGCAACTAAGAGTCCACATGCCACAACTAAGGAGCTCATGAGCCGCAACTAAGGAGCCTACCTACTACCATACCCAGTGCAACCAAATAAATAAATAGATCAACAGGTTAAAAAAAAAAAAGAAAAGGGAACTAAGGCACAGAGAGGTCAAGTAACTCTTTCAAGGTCATACAGCTAGCAAATTGTATATCTGGGACTCCAACCAGGACCACCTGACTCCCAAACCTGTGCTCTTAACCAAGACTTGACTTTCCTTCCTCCCTCCCCACCCCTTCCTCCCTTCCTCCCTCCCTTCCTTCCTTCCTTCCTTCCTTCCTTCCTTCCTTCCTTCCTTCTTCCCTCCCTTGGGCCAAGAACTATGCTGAACTCTAGGGTACAGAAATGAATATGAAAGACACGGAGCCTCTCTGGGTGCAGTTATACTTGGTAGGTGAGATCAACAATGAATAAAGAATCACCCTCAAAAGGAATTAATTAAAATGTGGTAAATACCAGGTGTGCTTTAAGAGTGTGAGATGGGAGTAGTCCGGGAGGCTTTTCCCTCCCCTGCCTGTTTGCCTAACCTTACCTACCATCTTTCAGGATTCAGTACAAGGTCACCTCTATGAAACTTTTTATGGCTCCCTTTTTCCCTTCTCCCATTTCTCCCCGTCAATCCTGAAAGATTTGAACTTTCTTCCTTTGTCCCCCTCACTGTGCTTCATCTGTGCTTTGTTTTTATCAGAGCACCTGCAATATTTCATGCACTTTTTGCTTTTAATAGGCCCATCTCCCACTTCTAGCATGTAAATTCTTTAAGAGAACATGACCTGGCTATTCTCATATCCTCAGAGTACCTGGCATAAAAGAAGCCATACAGTAGATTGTTTGAATTGATCAAATATAAACAGAGGACTAGAAATAATAAGAAATTCTCAAGCAAAGCAAGACAAGTTTTAGAGGTCATATGTGAAAATTATACAAGCGCTGGTACTTACGTAAAGCCTGAGTGTTAAAAAGCACTTCTATCTTAATCCTGGGAGGTAGATGGTACAGGATTCCCATTTTGCAAATGGGAAACAAAAGGTTGGAGGCATTCTATTAATAGAGCTAGAATTGAAACTGAGTCCAAAGCTCTTTTCTCACATGCCTGGTAGGTTCAAGGAATACCAAAAAGGCTTGTGCTACATTGGAAATAAAAGTGGGGAGACTTCCCTGGTGGCGCAGTGGTTAAGAATCCGCCTGCCAATGCAGGGGACACGGGTTCGATCCCTGGTCTGCAAAGATCCTACATGCCGCAGAACAACTAAGCCCATGCGCCACAAATACTGAGCCTGCGCTCTAGAGCCCGTGAGCCACAACTACTGAGCCCGCATGCCACAACTACTGAAGCCCACACGCCTAGAGCCCGCCCTCCGCAACAGGAGAAGCCACTGCAATGAGAAGCCTGTGCACCGCAACGAAGAGTAGCCCCTGCTCGTTGCAACTAGAGAAAGCCCACGCGCAGCAGCCAAGACCCAACGCAGCCAAAAATAACTAACTAACTAACTAAATAAATTTATTGAAAGAAAGAAAGAAAAGTGGGGAAATGGGTCTCAGATGGACTTTGGCTTTTACATTGCATGAAACTGGGACATACTGCTGACACTGGAGCAAGGAGTGACAGGATCTGACTTAAACATTAACAAACGGCTGCTGGATTGAGAATAGACCGTGCAGGGCAAGGATTGAAACAGGGAGGTCAGTTAGGAGTCACTGCAGTGATCTCGGTGGGAGATGATGGTGGCTTGGGTGGTGGAGAGGAAGGTGGAGAGATCAGATTTCACTGATCCAGTGGACACAGGGTGTGAGAAAAAGTGAGGCATAAGGATGACTAAAAGGGCTTTGCCTTGAGCAAACAGAAGACTGCGGTTGCCATTAGCTGAGATGGGTAATTCTGTGGGTAGAGCCAGTTAGTGGGGGGAAGACCAGGAATTCAGTTTTGAACCTGTTGGGACATCTATTAAATATACAAGAGGTGATGCTGAGTAGGTAGCTGGATAAAAGAATGTGGAGTTTGGGAGAGAAGGTTTGGCTGGAGATATACACTTGAGAATTGTCCACATATGTACACTCATAAAGCCATGTGACTTTAACTGACTTTACCGAAGTAGTGAGTATCGATAGAGAAGAGGACCAGTGCACCTCAACAGTAGGGGAGAGAAGGAGCAGCCAGTGAGGCTGCAGAGAAGCCAGAGGATGGGTATCTCGGAACCACACGGAGTCAAATTCAGATGAGAATTGACCATTGGATTTAACAGGGTGGAGGTCATAACATTGTTACCCTCTTTGTATTTAAATGTGTAGATTTACGTCATCGTTTTTAATGGCTGCAGAATTTCCCATTATGTGAAATTTTATTTAGCCAGCTATTTTATTATGACCTTTTGGGTTGTTTCCAGTTTTCCATTATTATAAACAATGCTATAATGAACATAATTTATTCATCATATATAATACTTTGTGAATTTCTATGATTATTTCACTAGGAGAAATTGAAGAATTAAAATCCTGGGTCAAACACTATGTAAAATGTACTTCAAGAAAGGCTGTTCCAACACACATGCTATTTAACCATGTGTGTTCTCCCCAGTCAACTCCAATATTATCAACTCCTGAAAAGGCTCAGCCAGCTTATAGGGATAAAAGGGCATCACATTTTAGTTTTAGTCTGCACTTTTTCTACTATATAAAAATTTTCTAAAATAAATGGATCTGGCACCTGGGCTCACTAGGATTCCTAGAGTTTTATAACCTCAAAATTCTATTTCCACTTCAAATAAAGTCTCCCTCAGACTCTATAGGAATAACTTTCAAAAAGGTTCTAAAGGATGATGTTTGCGCCTAGATGCTGCCGCTCCTTAAGAACTGAAGCAAAATTTAACCGTGCCAGATTTGAAGGACAGAGCAAGTTATAACAATAAGTCAATCAGAGTAATGCCTTTGATTTGAGTGGCGTCTAACCCACTGAAAACAGAGCTGAAAGAATATTTCTATGACTTTGCTTTTAAATGAGAACAGGAGGTGAGGCAATGTGTCTATCAAGTTATCAGTTAAGAGCCTGTGTATAGAAAAAGTATTTAAATAAGTCTATAACAGACAATGTTCAGGGATAAATTATTTTCCCTGTCAGTTTTTTAATTATAAAAATTCATACAGTAAAAATAATATGAAGTACTCTGGATATCCTTTAGAGGAGTAAGGTTTCAGAGAAAACAAATTTGATTTTATGTTGAAAGTTGAATAATGTCAATTATTTAATGTTTAATTGTTTATGCATCAGTGGGACAGTAGGAAAACTGCAGAAAATTGTTTCTGTTCTTTCCATTCCTCATGTCTATCACTGTAAATGATTCTGAGCTCTACTTGTGTGGATAATGGTTTCTGTTGAGTGATGGTTACATCTGTAAAGTTTGGATAATTTTCTAGGACTTAATGAACTGTTTGGCATGTAGCTGTGACATTTAGTGCAGTACCCTGATGGTTGATTCTACTTAGAATTGATTTCACATTGAAATGTGTCTCTCTATTTCTATGCAAAAATAGCCCAGATGGAAAATGGATTGAAGTTGCATTTTTTTAAGGGAGAAAATGGCTCTGCGCTAGGTCACATTTATCTTTGCGAATATTTCCTAATAAAAAGAGCTAAAATCAACACAAGGTTTTCATGGTGCTTTTTAATGTATTATTTGTGTCTGCCATTGTGGCAAAGTGAAAATGCTTGTTCAAGAACAACTGCCTCTTCAAGACAGTTTGAAAGTTGCCAGGAAAAATAAAGCATCTAGGAATAAACTTAGCATGAAAGGCATAGGATCAGCAAAACACCAAAAGAAGAGCAACAAAAAACTTCAGTGATCACTGAAGAACAACTTCTGCTTCCAATAATGAAAACCCTAGAGCTTTACTGAAGAACAAAAAAATGTGAGTAAATTGAAGTCCATACCTTGTTCTTCAATAGGATGGCTCAATGTTATAAAGACATCAACTCTTTTTATATTAATCTATAAGTATACTGTAGTCCTGATCAGAAAACTAGTGAGAGAACTTGAATAAACAATTTTAAAGTTCGTGCGGAAGAATGACTAAGAGTAGCCAAGATTATTCTGGAAAAGAATACTAATTTGGGGAAGTGGTATGGTAGGAAGTAGTATTAAAGTGCACAGCTACGATAATTAAAGTGGTATCATAATGGCATGCAAGTCAACAGACTTTCAATAGGAAGTAGCAGAGAGTACAGATAGGTCAGGATGTGTGGCAATTCGGTGCACCATAAAGAGGCACTGCAGGTTAGACAGGCAACGAGTACTGCAGTCATGCAGTTCTGGATCAGTTGGTTTGCCTGGGAAAAAGAGTTAGAGTTCCTACCTCATTTCTTACATTAAAATAAATTGCAGATGTTGGCTTCCCTGGTGGCGCAGTGGTTAAGAATCCACCTGCCAAGGCAGGGCACATGGGTTCGAGCCCTGGTCCGAGAAGATCCCACATACTGTGGAGCCCGTGTGCCACAACTACTGAGCCTGTGCTCTAGAGCCCGTGAGCCACAACCACTGAAGCCCATGTGCCACAACTACTGAAGTCCACGTGCCTAGAGCCCGTGCTCTGCAACAAGAGAAGCCACCGCAATGAGAAGCCCATGCACTGCAACGAAGAGTGGCCCCCGCTCGCCGCAACTAGAGAAAGCCCGCGCGCAGCAACGAAGACCCAGCACAGCCAAAATAAATAAATAAATAAATAGATAAATTAAAAAATTAAAAAAATAAATTGCAGATGTTAAATGTAAAAGTAATATCAAACGAGCACTAGAAGAAAATATAAGTAAATATTTTATCTTGGGGAAGCTATTCTAAGCATATTTTTAAAAAGGGGGGAAGAGAAAAAAACTGATAGATTTGATTAATAAGAATTGATGGTTCCCCCAAATACTCTAAATATGATTAAAAGGCAATTCGCAAATCAGCTTTGCAACAAATGGGAGAAAGAAATTAGGCTTTTATGTACTTAAATTACTGACAAATCATTAAAAGAAAGTGAAACATTCCAAAAAAACGGGCAAAGGACATGAATAGTCTAGACAATTCGCAAAAGAACAATTACAAATGGCTAATGGATACATTTTTAAACCCTCAAATTGCAAATTAAAATAATGAAATTCCATTTGAAACCCAACAAATCGGCAAAGATAATAATAGAACTCAGAGGGCAAAGGAAATTGCACACTTTTTGGCTAGAAATCCTATAGTTAGGATTTAGTTAAGGAAACAACTAAGAAGGTAAGCAAGATACTATCTACAATCATACCCACTTTTTTATATCAGCAAAAAATCTGCCCGTCAATGAGGTTTTGGTTAAAGGAATTACGGCAGGCTCAAACAATGTAATACAATGCAGCCATTAAATGTTATAGAAGAACGCAATGACATGGAAAAGTATGTGTAATATTATTTAAATAATAAAGGACTTTGTAGAACTGCAAGATCCTAATTATGTTTAAAAAAAGAAATACAGTAGTGAATAGTTATGTATAGAAAAAAAGTGGAATGACATATATCAAATGTTAAAATTGTTGGCACTGGGTGGTGGGATTACAGATAAATTTAATTTCCTTATTGCTTTTCTGTTTGCCAAATTTTCTACAATGAAAAATATGTTGTAATCAGAACCCTCCCCCTCTATAATTATTATACATTTAGAAAGTTATAAAGGAGGCTACACCTTTAAAGAGAATACTTAAGTTCTCATGGAACTGAAAAGGTGTGACATTTATTTCTAGCTTACAGGAGGAAATATTTGTTTCCTTATATGAGCTGCAGTAGGCAATCAGTGGGTTGATTAACAGTGGGTTGCTAATCTTAAACTCTCCCCTGCTAAACAAAACAAATTAACATTAGAAGCCAATTAAAATATCAATGGTCTAAAATAAAACAAAAACAAAAACCTTACAGACCTCCATTACAGCGGTTAACGCATTATTTACATAGCTGTAAACTCTGTGAGGGCAGGAATAGTCTTTGAATCCAGGGTCTCTGGAAGATCCAGAGAGAGAGCTTGATCTCTTCCATTTTTTAAGTTCTTCATGTATTAAAAATGATTGAAATCCAAAGCAGAATTCTAATAATTTTGGTATATTTAAAATATTTACCTTAACAAATTCATTTTGTAATATGAAAATGACTGTATTTAGGACAAACCACATGACCATCTCAGTAGATGCAGAAAAAAAAATTTGACAAGTCCATGATAAAAACACTCAACAAACTAGAAGTAGAACTTCCTCAGCCTGGTAAAGGGCATCTATAAAAAACCCCGTAGCTAACATTATACTTAATGGTGAAAGACAACTAAAAGCTTTCCCTCTAAGATCAAGAATAAGAGAAAGTTGGTCATTCTCAACACTTCTGTTCACCATTGTGCTGGAAGTTCTAGCCAGAGCGGGTAGACAGGAAAAAGAAATAAAAGATATTCAGATTGAAAAGGAAGTAGAACTATTTGCAGATAACATGATCTTGTATATAGAAAATGCTAAGGTAGCCACAAAAAAATAAATGAGTTGAAGATTGTAGGATGCAAGATCAATGGATATAGGGTTTCTTTTAGGGGTGATAAAATATTCTGAAATTAGACTGTGGTGATGGTTGCCCAACTCTGTGAATACACTAAAAACCACTGACTTGTATCCTTTAAAAAAGTGAATTTTATAGTATGTGAATTATATGTCAAAAGAGTTGTTTGTTTTTTAATGACTACATTTATAACTTCATGTGTAAATAAGGATAAAAGGCTAATTTGAAGCCCTTTGTGATTGTCAGTCTTGGGCCAAAGATTTTCCTGTCCTTTTTTCCCCAACTTGTGAAAGACTCTATTTTCTGCTCTATATTCCTGGCGTTACCAACCAGGGTTCTTGGCCTCCTTAATCAGTAGAAGTTGATCAGAGTCCAGGCAAGAAATTCAGGCAAGGTTTTATTGGGGCCCCTGCTGCAGCAGTGGGCAGTGAGAACAAACAACAGGTTCCCTTGCTTGTTGGCTCCCTGAGGGGGGGGAGCTTGTTCCTTATATGGGGTGAGGGTAGGGGTGTGTCCAGGGGTCGGGCCAGAGGGGTGGCTTAGGTGTTTTGCCCACCCCTTAGGTGGTGGTGTGTTGCGGGGGCATCTGCAGTACCCTGCTTTTGCTCCCCACCCCCTGCTTTTGCTCCAGGCTCTTCAAAAGTGGCAGTTGGGTTTTTTGGTCTTTTTGTATCTTTTAGGTCCAGAATTTACCCTAACTGCAGGCACGCAATTATTTTTAGTCCCAGACAGTTTCTTTGTATTTTGTTGCTGGAGGAGAGGTGTGTCCAGGTGCAAGCACTGCAGCGCTGCAGCAAAGGGTCCCAGGTCCCAGCCTGTCTCCCTGGTGCCCAGCACAATGCCAGACAAATAGTATAAGTTCAATAAATATTTGTAGAATAAATGAATAAATTATGGCAGCTGAACTGACTTTAAGCCTAGTTCAGCAAATCAGCTACATTTCTGAGGTTTTTTTTCTCTATCACCAAGGATCCATGAATTTAGTGACACTCACAGAAATTATAGACTGGCCCCATGATGAGTTTGGTTTTAGCCCTATAGAGCAACTTTTAAAGAAGACAGAATGGTCAGTTATGACTGGTACACTAGATAAAGGCCTTTCCAAAAAAAGATCTATGAACTGAGCTGAACATGAACATAAGTAAGAGTTTTTAAAATTAAGATAAATATACAAAAACAATTAAAAAATTAAACAATAGTAACAAAATAAAAGAAATTTAATTCACCTGTAAAAAAAAAAAAACCTTACTGACAAAACAATTCGTAACACAGGTGATAAATACAGCAATAAAAACTGTGAGAAGGTCTGACAGTCAAATTTTGAGGGATGGATTTGCTGAGCTCCTGGGGCAGAGGAAGCAGAAGGAACGTCTCCGGAACTGAAGCTTGGTTCTCAAGAGCCAGAGTGTGGAGTGAGGTAGGAGGTAAGGGCCGCCGGCATTTGCAGGAGGGAAGTGCTGGGTTTGTGCCCATTTGCAAGTGAGCCAGTTTTCAGAAGCGACCATTAACACTGGAAGGGTTAAAACAACAGCACCACCACAGTATCTGTGCAGTGCCTTTCATCAAATAGCTTAAAATACCACCCTTAATCGAGGACACTTGGCTCTATCTCACCAGAGCGGCCACACTGAAATCCCATCCTGGCCAATATAGCTCTAGAATCTTCTAATTGTGGACTTCCTGCAAAAGCCTACAGGTGGGAGAGTGGTCAGGGTGTGCTCCACAGACAGTGGGGAGCGCAGTGTGTCTTCAGTGGGCTGGGGGAGAGGGACAGGAGATAGATAAGAAGCCATTAAAAAAAAAAAGAGAGAGAGATAAGAAGGCATTGAGGATTGGCTGAACAGAGGAGTGATAGGACCTGAGTTAGGTTCTTGAAGGATCACTCTGACAACTGAGACTGGACTACAGGGGCTGGGGCGGGGCCAGTGAGAGCCCCGCCCAGGAAAGTTCTCAGTAACACTTAACTGAATGAAGGACTCATTTAGGGACACACAACCCCTGCCACTTAGCCCAGTGCTCTCTCTGTTGGACCACAGGTTTGTTTAAAATTCACATCTTCTTGCAGAAGATCAGGAATCTTCCATGTCTGGGGTCATCTTAAATCTGAGAAATGAAGTTTCCACATTTAATTTGACACCAGGAATCGCTAGCTTTCTCCTTTAGTAATTTTTATCATATCCTTGTATCGCTGGAACTATTTCGATTTCTAAAAATGGACTCACTATAAAAAACTTAAATAGACACTAGATGGTTTGACCTGGTCCTAAATCAATTAATAGATTTAAAATGCTAGTTTTCTCCATTACACATAAAAATAATAAAAGCTGTTCAAACAGGAAATTTTTATGCCCCCCACAGAGCCATGTTGTATACGACTGCTGTGGTTCACGCTGTGTTGGACAAAGAAGAACCTGGAGATGGCATGTGCGCTAAGGGCCAGAGGCTGGGCTGGGTTCCATTGCCCACTGCAGCGGGATTATGTGAGGGAGACCCAGCTCCCGAGACCCACCGAAAGCACTGCAGCCGAAGTCCTAGGGCGAAATGGCCAGCTTGGTACTCTTTTCCATCCATTACTGAAGGGACCGTCTCCGTGTCCTGCACAATGACAGCCATTTCACTGTCCCGTTTTCCCAACATGCTTCGGTCGTTTATGTTGGCAGAGCCTATAAGGAGAAACAGTGAAACTGAACAATTTTCTTGTCCTGGCAGACACTCATTTGCCCTCCAGACTCAATTCTTCCTTGCTAAAAAACCCCTAATTTTGTTCAGGTATCAAGAGATGCTGTGCTCTAGGAAGGCAGGGCGCTCCCTAACCCAGGGGTAAATCTTGATCAGTCTAAGGCCAGTCATGGTCATTTCATTGTTTTTGCCAGTGATTAGCTTAGAAATGGGCACTTGTCATGATTCTAGTCAATGCAACATAAGGCAAATCTGCCAGGGGCTTCTGAGAAAGTTTTTCTCTTTCTTATAAATAGACACAAGAACAAGATGGTGTCACTTCCAGTCTTTGGATACTCTGGCTTGAAGGGTTGCATGAGGACATGATTGTGGGAGCTGCTGCAGCCACTTTGTAACCAAGGGACAAACAGACAAGTTGAAGATGGCAGAGCAGAAAGAAGAAAGACTCTGGGTCTTTAAGTCACTGAGCTAGCCAACCCTAGAACCTTCTTATTTTCTGTTATGTGAAGTAATACATTTCCCTTATTGTTTCACATACTTCTAGCTGAATTTTCTATCTTGTGGCTCAAAGGATTCTAACTGATATAGTCATTAAGCACACAAAGAAACAAGAACACTTACCAGCTCAGTGCAATAAGGTTTCATACTTAGGAATCAAACTCTGTAGACTTTAACTCATGGTCACATAATTATAAATGTCAAAACACAAGAGGACCTTCACAAACAATACAGTCCACTCCCAAATACAGATTATCATTAGTGGCTTTGGGTTTTCATTCTCTTGCCTCACTTGTGTGGCATGCCAACAGCCTCTGTATCAACTTCCCTCCATTCTATTTTTAAATCCAAACGAGCTGAGAATGCTGACTTTCACATGTGAAGGGCAAGTATTTGAATATTAGTTCAACCTGCACTTCCTGCGCTCCTCTGCTGTGTATTCAAAAACCTTGCTACATTTTCTGCATTAATCATCGCGGATCCACACTTTTGAATCCTTGAGGTGTCCTACAAACTACAAAAGGGGCCTGACTGACTCTTTTTTCTTCTTGCTCCTCTTGCCCTAGTCCCACACTCCACTGCTTCTGCAGACAGGGAGCAGAAGAGTTTGGTTGAACACAAGCTCGGGCTACCGTCTGTGATGGGGACCATCGGGGTGTAAGGTGTTAGCAGCCCTACCCAGAGCCCAGATGGTGGGATGTTGGACATGAGAGGAAGCTGGCTCTTCCTGAAGAGTCTTTACTGCCATTTGCTACAATATGGTCACATAGTTAATACACAACTCTATGATAACTGTGGATGGGAATGGTGTCCCATAGGGACTCTGGGTGACAGAAAGGATGGAGCACCTCACAGAAAGCTGGGAGCACTGTTAGAGCATGGTAAGGTGGGCCCCCCCTTCGAAACACTGTTTTGTTAGCAACAAATCAACCTTTATACATACACTTACATTTTAATTACACTATAAAATCTGCAGCCATGTCTTTGGGCTTAACATGTGGCCCAGCATTAATTTGGGCAAAGTCATTTAATCTTTCTCAGCTTTAATTTGATCTTTTATAAATCGAGATCATAATACAGACCTTGTAGGGTTGTTGTAAAAATGAAGTAAGACCATGTGAAAGCACTTACCGATCTATAAACTGCCCCACAAATGCTAATTATTACTGGCATTATTATCAGATACTTGTTACCTCGAGAATATCTGCACTAGAGAACACTGGCATAGGAAGGGAAGACTTGCTGGCATGTAGCGTTTGTATCAAAGACGTCTCCTCTCTGGGTGAATCAACTGTCAGGGCCAAGGAATAAGGACTCCACAGTGCTGCTTTGGGACATCACTACCACAGGGCCCCAGCAGAGGCCACTCTCGGGCCGGGGCTGCCGAATTGGCAGGACATAGCTGCTCTTCACCGTCAGGGAGACTGGGGATGTGAGCCCCCTGGAAAGCCACACACACACACACACACACACACACACACACACACACACACACTTTCACACCAGTCCTCTCAGATTCCCTCCCATCGCCAGGGGAGGAATGCATTCCTGGCGTTCTGAGCTGGAATTCTTAGAGGGTGTGGTTCTTGTACTTCCAGGGCCCATCTGGAGTTTCCCAGAGCACTGACTCTCAACCACGCTGGGTAAGTGAGTTGGCTACTACTTAATAGGAATGTGAAGAAAGGGAAGAGAAAATTTCAGATGAATAAATGAGATACCGAAAATGAGATATCGATGGATGTAAATGTTACCTCCCTTCTTGTTGTTAAACATTCCCATATTCTGAAAATCAAATTCAGAACAGCAGGCATAGTATTACCCCATTTCTATAGAACATACTAGGAAGAAGAGAGGGCAAGTGACCTCTAGAAAGATGCACACTGAAGGGTAAGAGTGGTGAGTACCTTCTGGCAGAGAGAGGGAGACAGTAAGTGGAATTTTGACCTTTTACTCTCTATGAGTCCTTAGAGTTTTAACTGTTTACAAGAAATATGCTCTGTATTCATGTACTACTTTTTATGGTAACTGCAATCCCTTGGTTTATTAGGACATTGCCTTGATAATTTTTGGAAAATGACCTTTTCTAAGTCCGCTATTAGGAACTTTTTAAACAGTATGTAATATAGCAAAATAGAAAACAGTATATGAAAACTTATAAGTCCAACTTAGGTAATAATTCTAGAAAATCACTGAATTTATCATCCAAGCTGAAAAACAGAACATTACCACATCCCAGAAGCCCTCAGCTGTCTTCCCATGAAAGACCTTCCCTTCCTAAGAGAGAATTTGTATAGAATTTTGTGTTCATCATGCTCTGATGATGTTTTCCTAAACAAAAAAGGTTTACTTTTGGCTTATTTTTAATTTGTATAAGTGGAATCATATAGAAGATAATCTTTGGAGATTTGCTTCTTTCATTCAAAATCATGTCTTTGGGATTTATCTGTGCATAATTGTAATGCATTATTTTCCTTGAATGAGCACTCCCAAACTTATTTTTCCATTCTACTGTTGATGGATATTTGGGTTGTTTCCAGAGTTTTGCTGTAATACACAATTATGTTCTGCATAGCTATGTATGTTTCCTGGCGTACACATGTGGGAGTTTACCTGGGCTCTGTATGCAAGAGTGGAATCCCCGGGGTTCCTCAGTGTTGTCAATACTTGGATTGTCCAATTTTTAATTTTTGCCAATTGGTATTTTGAAAACCTGTTCTTTGTCTCATTATTATATTAATGAGGATGAACATGTTTCATATACTTATGGGCCTCAGGTATGTCCTCTTTGGGGACGTTCCTATACAATTCCTTTGCCCATCTTTCTTTGGATACTGTCTTTCCTTATTGATTTAAGGAGTTCTTTATATGTTTTGAATATTAACTGTATTGCAAATACCTTTTTTTCAGTTTGTGGTTTATCTTTTTATTCTATTTACAGCAACTTTTAATGAATAAAGTTCTGAATTTTAATGCAGTTGGATTTATCTGTCATTTCCTCTGTGGTTTTGCTTTTTTCAAATGTCCTGTTTCAGACATTGTGAATTCTTCTGTGGTAGGCAGAATAATGGCTCCCAAAGATGACTATGGCCTAATTCCCAAAGCCTGTGAATATGTTATATTACATGGCAAAGGGGAATTAAGGCTGCAGGTGGAGGTGGAATTAAGGGTGCTAATCAGCTGACCTTAAAAATAAGGAGATTATCCTGAATTATTCAGGTGGGCCCAGTATAATCACAAGAGTCTTTAAAAGTAAACGGGATTCAGAGAGAGATGTGGTTACAGAAGAATGGGTTGACACTTTGAGAACTTTCAGAGAGATCTAACATTGCTGCCTTCAAAGATGGAAGAAGGGAGCCATGAACCAAGGAATGTGGGCAGCCTGGAGAAGCTGGAAAAGGCAAGGAAATGGATTCACCTTGAGAGCCTCCAGAAGGGAACACAGCCCTGCTGGTACCCTGATTTTAGCCCAGTGAGACCCATGTTGAACTTCTAACCTATAGAATGGTTAGATAATAAATTTGTGCTGATTTAAGCCAGTAAGTTTGTGGTCATTTGTTACAGCAGTAATAGACAACTAACACACAAACTCTACCCTGTTTTAGCTTATTTGTTTTAAAGGAAAACTGACTCTTCAATTGAGCCTCAGTGGGCTACTCAGTACTTTCTACCCACTTGTGTTCCCTGTGCCTCCAGTTCGGGGGCTCTCAGCTTGACTACACGGCAGCAGCACCCAGGACGCTTTCACAAGATATTGGTGCCAAAGCAAAGACAAAAAGCAAGAAAAGCTTGATGCCTGGGTCTCAAACCAGACCAATGAGTCAGAATTTCTGGAAGTAGGAACCAGGCATTAATATTTTCCCCTAATACCACTCCATCCCTTTATCTATCAATTAATCCATCTTCGGGGGTGGGGGAATCTATTTGAAAGTAAATTGCAGACATGAATAATCTTCCCCTTAAATGATAGTTTCATTTATCTGAACTGAAACTCATCTGTGTTCAAAATTGTTCTGTGGGGGCTTCCCTGGTGGCGCAGTGGTTGAGAGTCTGCCTGCCAATGCAGGGGACACGGGTTCGAGCCCTGGTCTGGGAAGATCCCACATGCCGCGGAGCAACTGGGCCCATGAGCCACAACTACTGAGCCTGCGCGTCTGGAGCCTGTGCTCCGCAACAAGAGAGGCCGCGACGGTGAGAGGCCCGCGCACCGCGATGAAGAGTGGCCCCCGCTCGCCGCAACTAGAGAAGGCCCTCGCACAGAAACGAAGACCCAACACAGCAAAAATAAATAAATAAAATTTAAAAAAAAATTGTTCTGTGGTGACAGTGAAAACATTTTAGGGGCTGATTGACTGAGTGGAGACAGGAGGACACCTGTCAGAGTGATGGAAATAGTCTGTATCTTGTTCTGGGTGGTGGTTACATGAATGTAAACATGTGAATATTCATTAAGCTATACACTTAAGGTCTGTGCAATTTACTATATATAATACCTTAATTAAAAAAGGATAGTCCACCAAAAAAAAAGCCACCAGGCAATCCTAAGGCAGCCAGGGTTGAGACCCACGGGACTCGCTCTTTACTGGGGTGGCCTTTCAACTACAGACTCTCAACAGCTGCTCTCAAGCCTGCCCCTTAAGCACTGATATCCATTCTCTCTCCATAGGTTCCCACATACCCACCTTCGCTGACCGTCTCTAGACCTTCTCGCGCCAGTTCATCAATATCCATCCCGATGTTTCCGGTGTTTAGTGGAAAGAATATCTGCCTCCCCTGTAGCCCATGAGCTGTGTAGGGCAGTGGCACTGTGTGATCATGTTTTGTATCTCCCTGTTGTGTTGTGCAATGGATTAGTGAATACTAAAAAAAATCGTTTCATTTAGTCAACAGGATAGACTCAAATTCTATTTAAGGATAGTCTTGTTTTGTTTAGGAAAGCAAATAAATGTTAGTTCTGTTAAGTGCCAGTAAGATGAATTAGAAAACTGTACTTGGTCACAGATTTCAGGACCAACAGGGCCACCGGGGGTAAGAGATAATTAAAGGTACACACACAAGAGATCTCAAGGTGAGAAACCAAGTATTTCCTTGTGAGGAAAAAAATGAGGAAAAACCATTAGTCATTTTTCTTACGTCAATTATTCAATAATTCTGGCCTAAGTCTGCCATGTTAGAAAATTTAATCACAGGTTACTTTAATTCCTTTTAAGCTCTCAACTACTTGCTTAACACCTGTAAAATATTGTCAACCTAACTTCTCAAGTTCCTCTTTGAGAATTTTAAACATTGTTCTCTGTCTGTGTTATGAAAACAGGCCAGATATCTGACAGCAGCAATAACAAGCCTGCTTCTCATAGAGTTTCCACTGAGATAAAAAGAACAAAAGTACCTGTGGATTTTCCACGGGGGGAAATGTGTTCTGCCCTTGGGGAAGGAGAAAAAGAAGTGCAGCCTCTAAAGACTAGCAAGTGAGACCTCGTCATACTCCCAAGGCCACATCTTCAGTTTCAAGATAGTCGGTAAGAACGATGTGCAAAATGGATCAATTATTGCTGGCCTAAATAAACTGTAGCCTTTGAGGGGTCAGAGACCTTTCAAGAAAATAAGTCAACTAAAAAACTCTACAGATCTGTTTAACTGTTAGCTCAGATACTGAAAACTACTTTGCATTTATACTTGATGTAAAGTAAAGCAGGTTGAAGGTCAAAATGACCTTTAAAAGGAAAATATTTACATCTGTTAATTTTTACTTCAAGAGTTCTGAAATCTTGCTGAAGAGATCAACTGAATTTTATCTGGCTTTGTTTGTTTTTTTCATTTCAGCAAAATCACATTTTTCCTTTCCTTATTGTCATTGCCAAATGTACTATAAAAATATTCTGAGATTGGCTTCTGAAGAGCAAGACCAGAACAGCTTGCGGGAAATAAGAGAAAACTTGTATACTGGGGGAAGTAAGGGAGGAAATAAATCCTTAAAGAGCTTTGATCCCTACTGAGTAAGAACTTGAAGACACAAGATATTTTTCTTAAATGCCCAGTAAGTATTAAAAGAATGTGTGCATGTGTACACACATATATATATATGTATCACCACACTGTGGTCTATACATTTTCTGGCTTCTGAACTACTTTTTCTTTTCAAATCATCTTCCAGACAAGACAGTCTCATTACTCCTAGGTATGAGATTTTTTTTTTCTTTTCTCAGTGGAGGATAGACATGGAAAAGGCATATTTACTGCCAAAATTTTTCAAAACACCCCATGACACTTAATTTCTTAAAGAATAGTTAAGTATCTTATTAAAGCTGAGAAACTACATTTTATTTAAAATGGATGAGTGAAATTTCCAATAGTGGGACACAGCATATCTCTAAGTAACATCCCTCCATCCTTGTCAATTCATTTATCTGGCTGGTTATTAATACTCTATTTCTCCTCCTGGCCTTTCAGTGTTTGTGTAACATGATATTAGAAGGCAAACCAATTCAATGATGGGAAAATGAAGCTTTCCAGGTGTATATAAGAATGAAGCTGCAAACCCACCCCTCTGGTCAAGATCTAATCTGGGTAGAATGTACAACCAGTAACTCTCCCGAATCTGTCAGTGGGGCAAGGACTGCAGGTACAGACTGCAGACCTTAGTCTAGGACTACATCGTATCGTTACTACACAATTTCCACCTCACCCCCGCCCCCAACAAAGCTGGTCTGCTCTGCACTCTGATTAATAACATCCAAAACATTGACTCAAGGGAAAAAATGGTAAGCACAGAGGCAGCAATATTTTAATATCCTTCCGATCCTAACTCTTGCAAAACTTCAGATCTGTGGAAATGGTTAGGTGGGTGTGATGCGCACATGTACAAATTACCACGAGGTACTCATTTGTGACACATTTCCCTCCCCACATCTCCTCCTTCCAAGCCCAGAAATCTAGGTACTTGGATTCAAAATAAAAACAAGGGAATAATAAAGAATTAATGAGAGCAGGCTTTTTATTGCACTGCTGGGTTAAATTGCTGTCTCTGGAGACTGTAATTTACACGATGGCCATTTGATTGTTCTGTGCCTCTGTTACTTCATAGATAAAGGCAGGGATTAGACAGGACATAAGCAAAAAAGATTGCTTCAGAAATGTTTTAGATAACTGTGTGACTGTCCCTTTCAACTGCAAAGGAAGCTTTAGAGGAATAAAAAGAAAGATTGTTGCATGAGCTAAGTCAACTAACAAGGAATACAATTAGAGACCAAGTACTTACCAATAATAACAGTGTTGTCATCAGCAATTAGCAACTTGCTGTGGACATAGACAAGCTCAGTGACTAGGTTTCCTTCAAGCTCTGCGTGTGTTCTAAGACCACAGAAGGATATGTAATTTATCCACTGATTGCCGACTGTAAATTCAATAAGAAATCACTAAAATTAATATGACCAAGCTCAATAATGGCACCTTATATTTTACTGTCTTTCAAAACAAATATACCACATAAACAGGTTAAGAATAGACTGTAAAATATATGTGTGTATGTGTGTGTGTGTATAATTTCAGAATACATCTAGGATCTATTTTTGCTTTCTGAAGAGTTTTATATTGTTAATATGAATGGAGATACAATTTTAAAATATCATACTGAAGTGATTTCTAAGAATTCCTTATGCCGAGGTAATCCAAAGATAAATTCAAATATGAACATTTTATTTTAATGATTTGGTGAGCAACTACTGAAGAGTGATAAAGTATAGCTGCAGTAGATAACCCAAGATTTCAGTGTGACATTTGCATCTGTCTTGGTTGACACCTGCCGCTGTTTAAATCAGATGCAAGATGTGAGCCCAAACTACCTGATGTACACATACTTTGCAACGTATCCAGCTCAAAGCAGCAGATAAATTTTGCAGACTTTGGGAAAGTAAGAGTGTTGGTAATTAAATAACACTCCTCCTTCTAAATCATTACAATTAGGAAAGAATCCTAAGTACATTTGACTTTGGAGAATTTTCTTCAGAGCAAGCAGTACTAGGTTTGTACTTTAAAATGTTGTCCTCTCATCATGTGAGGGTCATTTATGTGATAAGAAGAAATGCATTCCATATCAAACCAACCCATATTCATTACCCTGGCATGAGTGTTAGTCATGAGATTTTATGGTCCCTCTCCCACAGAGCAATTGCCCTGGATAAGCAAAGTCTGATACTAAGAATAAATGGAGTGGAACCAAACCACCTTAGATTCTTATAGAAAGAGAACATAAATTTTTAAAAGAGAATCTGAAGCATACTAATAGAACCAATGGTAGTTCATGTTTCATTTACTGAAGTTTCCATGTATTACTGATGTTTTCTATTTTACTGCTGATGTTAGTGTATCTATTAAATTTAAGTATATTGGAAAGAAGTTTGTTCATAGGTAATATACAGAGGTTCCTCCATTTACAAATAACCCTTCCCATATTTTATTTTTTATTTTATTTTTTATTTTTTTTAAATTTATTTATTTATTTATATTTGGCTGTGTTGGGTCTTCGTTTCTGTGCGAGGGCTTTCTCCAGTTGCGGAGAGCGGGGGCCTCTCTTCATCGCGGTGCGCGGGCCTCTCACTGTCGCGGTCTCTCCCGTTGCGGAGCACAAGCTCCAGACGCGCAAGCTCAGTAGTTGTGGCTCACGGGCTTAGTTGCTCCGCGGCATGTGGGATCTTCCCAGACCAGGGCTCGAACCCGTGTCCCCTGCATTGGCAGGCAGATTCTTAACCACTGCGCCACCAGGGAAGCCCCCATATTTTATATTAACACATACTATAAAGTCTGTATAATTAAAACAGTGTAGAACTGGTACATAAATAGACAGCCAAACCAGTGAATGGAATAGGAAGTCCAGAAACAGACCCAAGTAGGTATGGAAATTTTGCGTATGATAAAGGCTGCATCTCTAGGAAAAGGGCTTTTTACATAAAGGAACAGAATTTTTAAATGAAAGGTGCTAGTACAATTGCATAGCTATTTGAAAAAGATAAAAATTATATACATTTCTCCCAGCAATCGTAAGAACTCCAAATAAATCAGAGATGAAAATGTAAGCATATGAAACCATACAAGTGTTAGAAGAAAAGAGGGTGAATTCCTGTTAACCTGAGTGCAGGGAAGGCTTGTAAGTATCTAGAGCCAATAAAAGAAAAGATCGAGGGCTTCCCTGGTGGCGCAGTGGTTGAGAATCTGCCTGCTAATGCAGGGGACACGGGTTCGAGCCCTGGTCTGGGAAGATCCCACATGCCACGGAGCAACTGGGCCCGTGAGCCACAACTACTGAGCCTGCGCGTCTGGAGCCTGTGCCCCGCAACGGGAGGGGCCGCGATAGTGAAAGGCCCGCGCACCGCGATGAAGAGCGGCCTCCGCACCGCGATGAAGAGTGGCCCCCACTTGCCGCAACTAGAGAAAGCCCTCACACGAAAACTAAGAGACCCAACACAGCCATAAATAAAAAAATAAAATAAATAAATAAATAAAGTATTAAAAAAAAAAAAAAAAAAAAAAAAAAAAAAGAAAAGATCGATAATGTTGGCTAAATTTAAAAAAACATATTTGCATGACACAAAACACAATAAGCAAAAACAGAAGACAAATGACAAAGAGGAAGAACGTATTTGCAGTGTATATTACAGACAAAGAACTGAGTCTGAACATATAAAGAACTCAATAACTGAAGGTAGAAAAAGATCAAAGTCTTGACAGAAAAATAGGCAAAAGACATGAACAGACAATTCACACACACGAAAAGATACATTTGAAAAGACATACATTCTCACTCATAATAACAGAAATGCAAATTAAAACCACAGTGAGAAACCATTTTTTAACCTATGAGATTGGCCAAAAAAAAAAAAAGTAAGATAACACATTCTATTGGTGAGACTGGGTTGAAGCAAGCTCTCTCTTACATTGGTGGTGAGAATGCAAATTGGTACAAACTTGGAGGGGAATTTGGCAATATCTAACAAAACCACCTATGTGTTTACCTACTGACCTAGCATTCCCACTCTAGAAACTTATCCTAAATATACACTTCCAACAAATAACAACATATACGCACAAAGTTATCAATTGCATAATTGTAATTGAAAAATATTGAAAACAACCTAAATGTTCATACAGAGGAGAATGATTGAATCAACTATGGCAAATCTATACATGGGAGACTATGCAGAGCTAAAAAGGAATGAAGATCTCTATGAATTGATACGGAGTGATTTCCAGGATGTAGTGTTAAATGAAAAAACAAATGCACAAGAAAATATGTGGTATGCTATTCTTATGAAAGAGATTGGGAGAAATAGGAAAATAAACATGTATCTGCTCATTTGTACAAAAAGAAACACAGCAAGAATAACTTAGAAACTAACAAAATTGGTTACCAATAGGGGATGAGTGGAATAGGGTGGAAAAGATGGGTGGGGAAGAAACTGAAAGGAAGTATAGCGGAGTGGCACTTGTCTAAGCATGCCTTTTGTATAGTTCTGACTACTGGAAGTCTGTTACACACATTTAATCAAGAAAGACAGAAAAAAAAAAAGCCTAAAATGAAATACAAATTAAAGCAATGAACCTAACTGTATTTCAAATTAATAACATAATCCAAGTAAATTTTCAACACTGGTTTTTGAGCATATACTCTTAGGCTAAAGACAAAAAGAACTGTAAACAAATATTGAATTCTAGTGAGATTTATTTTTCATAGTAGTATGGGCTACAGATTTTCGTGTATTCTAAGATTGAGGAAGTATATATATTAGAGATAATAGAAGGAATCCTGTGGCATGGGACTGGAATTATAAGTATCAGTATGGAGACAGATAGATAATAGATAGATAGATGGATAGGTAGATAGATAAATAGACAGATAGATAGACATATAATAGATAATGTGTATACAAAAGGCCTAAAGCAGTAATATCCCAGTAGTAATGATCATATCTAGCACCCAGAATTTGGTTTCTAAATGCCAATTTCCACTAAAAGAACCTAGGTTTCTTGGAGAAATGGTTGATTGCAGGGCTAGTTCTGGGAATATACAAGATGGGTCTGGAACTCTTGTGCCAGTAAGAAAAAAAGGCTGATGGGGACATGTCCAAAGCACATAGAAGCAAGCTTAAAAAGGCCCTCACTGGCCAAACCTGTGCAAGCTGATCATCAAAATTATTACCCACTGAATAACACAAGAATCCATAGGTCTACACATGAATAAATGCATAGTGGGGAAGAAGGGAAAACTTTCTTATAGTAGAATTGCAACTAAGAAATTTAGAAGAAAGTAATAAATATAGAAGAAGCAATGGAACTAAAAAATCAACATTTGGAAATACAGTAATAATAACTGAATCATAGTGTAATAATTGATCCAGGAAGAATCATTAATATATGCTAAAACCAGTGGGTGAATGTTTGATAAGAAGCAGGATATTTACTATATAGACTCAAAGTGTTTTCCCACGAAATATTTAATTACAAAGGGAAAAATGGTAATTTTTTAGTGGAGAAACCTGGCAGATCCCACCTTCCCTAAGTGATCAAAGTTAATATAACCAGTAATGGAGCAAATCAACACAATGTTCCTCCTGACATGGTATATGAAGGGCACATCACTTCTGTGATATTCCTGCTGAAAACGCATAACCTGAATCTAATCACGGGGAAACAATGGATATACCGAAACTGAGGGCTATTCTACAAAAAATAACTGTACTCTTCAAACATACCAAGATCATGAAAGTCCCCCCATTCTCCAAAAATAAAAAGATTGAGGGATTATTTCAGATTAAAGGAAAATAAAGATACATACAACACATGTTGTTGATTGAAGCCTGGGCCACACACACACACACACAAAAACATTTCCCCCCCTTTTGCTATAAAGGACCTTAATTAGTAAGACAATTGGCAAAATTTCAGTAAGGTCTGCAAACAAGATAATAGTATTATGTCAATGTTAATTTCATTAATTTCTATATTGAACTATAGCTGCTTTAAAAATGTCCTGCTTTTTCAGAAACACACATATATTTAGGAGTAAATGAGCATCATGGCTGCAACTTATTGTCAAATGGTTCAGAGGGAAAAAACCCATCCACCTGTCTGTCTGTCTATCTGTCTATCTATCTATCTATCTGGAGAGAATGATAAAGCAAAGAAGGCAAATTATTAACATTTGGGAAATCAGGATGAAGGGTATATGGCAGTTCTGGAAATTCTTCCGTACGTTTGAAATTATTTAAAAATATTTTTTAAGGATTAACGATACTGACTGGCTGTTAGCAGCCTGAAAGCTTAAGACATAATAACTTGTAATTTCCTAAGGCACAGATTTGTGCCATTCCACAGCAGGTCTGGAGAGTCTCAGCAACACTCCAACTAGTGGGCGAGCCTCACAGCCCACAGTCCATACCTACTCCCATTCATCCTTGCTACAAAATAACTCTTTTTTTTAAAGGATTTTTTGTTTTGTTTTGTTTTGTTTTGTTTTAGATTTAATTTTATTTATTTTTGGCTGTGTTGGGTCTTTGTTGCTGTGTGTGGGCTTTTTCCAGTTGTGGCGAGCGGGGACTACTCTTCATTGCTGTGCGCGGGCTTCTCATTGAGGTGGCTTCTCTTGTTGTGGAGCATGGGCTCTAGGCATGTGGGCGTCAGTAGTTGTGGCATGTGGGCTCAGTAGTTGTGGCATGCGGGCTCTAGAGCACAGGCTCAGTAGTTGTGGGGCACGGGTTTAGTTGCTCCACAGCATGTGGGATCTTCCCGGACCAGGGATCAAACCCGCGTCCCCTGCATTGGCAGGCGGATTTCTGTCCACTGCACCACCAGGGAAGTCCCCAAAATAGCTCTTGTGAAGTGGTAAAAAATCTTTATTTCTTTATGAAAAATGCCTTTAAGAAGAAAGCTAAGGGTGAGTACCAGTCACAGGGACAAAAGAAAAACAAAGGTTCCAAGCCAGAAAGCAGACATTTTGATGAATTAAAGTGTGGCCTGTCAAATGAGGTGAATGGATCCACCACACACTCTAGTGAGAAGATGACAAAGCAAATCGAGAAATTACTTTGGCCAGTACAGTTGTCCCTCAGTACCCACAGGGTATTGGTTCCAGGACCCCCAAGGATAACAAAATCTGCCCTACTCAAGTCCCTTATATAAAATGGTAGAGCATTTGCGTATGATCTACACACATCCTCCCGTACACTTTAAATCATCTCTCGATTACTTATAATACCTAATACCATGTAAATGCTATGCAAATAGTTGCCTGCACATGGAAAATTCAAGTTTTGCCTTTTGGAACTTTCTGGTTTTTTGTTTTTTTGTTTTTTCCTTTTCAAATATTTTCGATCTGTGGTTGGTTGAATGTGTGGATGGGGAAACTGCAGATACAGAGGTCTGACTGTACTTTATTCTGTGAAGGAAACTGGCTCAACGAGTAACAGATACAAAGTTGGTGATGTTAACTTGTGGTGTGAAGATATACTGAAACAGTGCCTTCTGAAGAAAATATAAGAAAGCCAGGAGCATGACAGGTATTAATAAGAAGCAATAGATAGAAAAGAATCATGAGGGGTTCCAACTTACATGTTATGGAGGTATGTGAGAATCTGGAGGTTTATATAGGCCCCTAAGACATATCTGTTGTGAACGTTGGTGCATATATATCGATAGCTCGAAAGATGAGAGATTTGATACAATAGACTCTACGTTTATAAGGACACTTTGTGAAAGGACTTGAAGAGTTGTTACAGGCTTTTGCTGCTTAAACAAGCACTTCCTATATGTACGTTTCTAATCCTGATTGAATACCTCTAGACCTTGTGTTAAATTATACTAAATTGGCTGCTAAAATGCCATAATTCACAACAATTATAAAAATAATAAAGAAATGCTTTAAATTAAACACTAGATCCCTGAAGATTAGTGTATCAGAAAATTATACACTAATCGCAGCTGGTTTTCTTTTCAGGAATTTTAACATATTCGTAGCAGCAATTTTGTTATTTCTAAAGAATTGAAACAGTACAAAACTACAGCTCTCTATCCAATTAGAGATTAGTTAGTTCATGTATTTAAAACCCACTATACATTTACAAAAACAAAACCAACAACACTGTACCTCAAAAAGGGGCATTATGTAATTAATCTGTTCTTCCATGTTCAATGAACATTTTCCCCACTGAGATGTGTGATTTTGACTTGTTCCCAGGGTACTTGGAACTCTTTTCATAAGAGGGCTTAACATTGAAATTACTTATGTTAAATCCAATTTTTCCCCAGAATAGGCAGAGGCAGGAAAAGGGTTCAGAGCAAAAGAAAATGCTTTATAATAAGTTCAGGACATTTTTATGGTTGAGAAACTAAGTAATAGGCTTGTTCTGACTTTTTATTCTCCTATAACCTCACCTTTGCATTTTTACTAGCCACTGTTATTACCGAATGGCTTTCCTGATTTTGTTTGTAATCAGTATATCTTTTAGAACCCTACTCATTCACTATCAGTTTAATTTTAAACTGTTAGAAAATAGATAGGGTAATACTCTGGTAAATCTGTGTCCTGGATAAAATTAGATACACCTTTTGAAAGTATTTATTGTTATTTTTTTTTTAAATTTATTTATTTTCCTTAATTTTTTGGCTGTGTTGGCTCTTAGTTGTGGCACATGGAATCTTCGTTGAGGCATGCAGGATCTTTTCATTAAGGCGCGGTCTCTTTGTTGCGGTGCTTGGGCTTCTCTCTAGTTGCGACGTGTGGGTTTTCTCTCTCTAGTTGTGGCACGCGAGTTCCAGAAGGCGTTGGGCTCTGTAGTTTGCGGCACGTGGGCTCTCTCTTTGAGGCGCGTGAGCTCAACAGTTGTGGCGTGCGGGCTTAGTTGCCCTGCGGCATGTGAGATCTTAGTTCCCAGACCAGGGATCGAACGGGTGTCCCCTGCATTGGAAGGTGGATTCTTTACCACGACCACAAGGTTAAGTCCCTGAAATTATTTATTATTGGTGATGTACATGTCTTCTGTCCAAAGTTCTTTCTAAGATATTTTAGATTGAGGAGACCATTAGTGAAAAATTATTGAATACCACACACCAATAGATAGATAAGTTTAAAATTATTTAGTCCTAAAAGCTTAATTCATTATTTCTAAACTTCCAAATCATTTAAAAATCCGTATGCCATAAAATTCACCTCTTTAAAGTATGCAATTCAGTGTTCGTTTTTTTAAAGTATATTCACAAAGCTGTACAATCATCACCACTATCCAATTTTAAGATATTTTAATTATTCTGAAAAGAGATGTCATACCCATTAGAAGTCACTCCCCAGACCCTGGCAATGACTAATCTACTGTCCTGCCTCCAGGGATTTGCCTATTAAAAACATTGAATAAAAATGGAATTATACAATATGTGGCCTTTTGTGTCTTGCTTCTTTTCACATAGCATAATATTTTCAAGGTTCATCCATGTTGCAACATGGATCAGTACATTACTTTTTAGATTTAAATAATATTCCACTGTATGGATATACATATTTTGTTTCTTCATTCACCCATTAATGGATACTTGAGTTGTTTACACCTTTTGGCTATAGTGAATAATGCTGCTAGAAACATTCATGTGCAAGTTTTTGTGTGAACACGTGCTTTCAGTTCTCCTGGGTATATTCTATGGAGAATTGCTGAGTCATATGGTAACTCTATGTTTAACTTTTAGGGAATTACCAAACTGCTTTCCAAAGAGCCCACACCATTTTGAATTACCAGCAGCAACATATGAGGGTACCAATATCTTCATATTCTCATCATTATCTTTTTTATGTTTTAAATTATAACCATCTTAGTGGATATGAAGTTGTATCTTGTGACTTTTTATTTGAATTTCCCTAATGATTAATTATGTTGAGCATCTTTTTATATGCTTATTGGCCATTTGTGTATCTTCTTTGGAGAAATGTCTATTTAGATCCTTGGCCCATTTTTAAATTGGATTATTTTTTTATTGTTGACTTGTAAATGTTCTTTTGTATATTCAGGATATGAATCCCTTATCAGAGATATGATTCGCAAACATTTTCTCCCATTCTGTCATTTTTTTCTAGTTCCTTGATAGTGTCCATTGGAGCACAAAAGCTTTTATGTTTGATGAAATCCAATTTATCCATTTTTATATTTTTGTTATAAACCCAAGAAACGTGTGCTTAATCCAAGGTCATGATGCTTTTTGCCCATGTTTTCTTCTAAGAGTTTTATAGTTTCACTTTTTACATTTTAGGTCTTGATCCATTTTGACTTATTTTTTGTATGTGGCGTGAGGTAGACGTCATTCTTCATTGTTTTGCATGTGAATATACAGTTGTTCCATCACCATTTGCTGAAAAGATTATTCTTTCTCCATTGAATTGTCCTGGAACCCTTGTTGAAATTCAAGTGACCATAATCATAAGAGTTTATTTCTGGATTCTCAGTTCTATTCCTGTGATCTATATGTCTATCCTTATATCAGCACCACACTGGTTTTATTCCTGTAGGTTTATAGTAAGTTCTGAAATTGGGAGCATGAGTCCTCCAATTTGTTCTTTTTCAAGATTGTTTTGGCTGTTCTAAATGCCCTATTCATTTTTCTGCATTCTTTTTTCTTTCTGGTCCTCTGATTGGATAATCTCAATTGACCTATCTTCAAGTTTGTTGATTCATCTGCCTACTCCAATCTGCTACTGAGCCTTCCAATGTACATTTCATTTCAGTTATTATACTTTTCAACTCCAGAATTCGTATTTGGTTCTTTTTATGTAAAAAAATTAATAAAAATTTTAACTTAAAAAATTCTATTTTTTTATACTCTCTATTTGGGGAGAGATTGTTTTTAGACTTCTCTTTAGTTCTTTAGCTTTGTTTCCTTTAGTTTTCTGAACATAGTTAAACTAGCCATTTTAAAGTCTTTTAAACTGTCAGACAGGTCAAATTAGGACAATTCTCTGAGAATTGTTGGGGGATGGGAGCTTCAAACCCATTTGGCTCCTTCCAGTGGCTGCTAGGCTGTTGGTTTTCTTTCACAGTGATGGGGAGCTGGTTTTCAAGACTACTGTGGAATGAGGAGAAGGGGATGGGCATACGGCAAATTAAAAAGCTTGCTGCTTTTACCAAGATTCTGCTGCCTTTCTTGAATAAACAGATTGTTGCATGCCCTTGGTTAATTTCCAGAGTTCTGAAAAAGTTGATTTTTGACAATTTTTGTTAGTGTTTTTGTTGCTTTTATGTAGGAATGGATTTGGGGGGATCCTTACTATGCCATTTCTGCTAATGTCCTAATTCTTTATTTTTAAGGAAAAATATACATACATGGAAGGACTAATTTTTTCTCCCTACATTCTGATACATCACCCAGTGCACCACGATTAGGAGGCTCCCAGTGTAAAATAAAATTTTCAAAAACCTCAATTGGGTGTATAGCATATGTGAACGCCACACCACATGGCATCATATGATTGCGGTGGCTCCTCCTGACTCTTCAGACCTTCCTGTGGCAGCTCCATCCTCCTGATGAGTTGGGTTAAAACTCTTAGGATTATCTGACCCTTCCCTTACTCTTCTGCTCCCACATCCCCTCAAATGCTCCTTCACAGTTTTATCCATACATAACCTTTCTATCCATTCCCAAGGTACCATTTTCTCTCACCTGCCATCAGTCAGTGAGCTTTGATATAAACACCACTTTGATGAGTTCAATCAGTGATCAGAGGCATCCAACACCACATCTTGTCTTTTTCTGGATAAAAATCTAGTCTTTTTAATGTAACCTACAAATTTTCACAATCTTAACCCGATATGAACTGGAGGTCAGACAAATTGGGTTCTTTCTTCAGTTTAGTTCTTGTGGAATTTTCTGTACCTACTGTTCAGGGTATAAAAGATTATTGAGTACCTACTATGTGCTAAACTTAGAGCCAGTTCACAGAGATATAGGTAAGTAAACCCACAATTACAATGTACTGTAGCTAAGAACTATGTGGAAGGATCAATTAAGATATCTGAGAAAGTGCCTTTGAAAATGTGAAGAATTTCAGGAGTTAAAGGTATCACTGTCGGTTTTTTTCTTATTTACTTACCTCCAGTATAATACCCTCGAAGATTTAGTCAAGTGTTATGGTGTTAAAATGGTTATATAATTAGTTTTCCTCCCTAAATATGACAGTGTGTGAGAACCCTGGGACTTCTGCATCTGTAGGAGGCCACGTATATACATGTTGACTGTGTCCTCATCTTTAAAGCAGGGATGACACCTTCCTGCTTACTTCCCAGGACTGTGGTGAAGGATCGCAGGAGAAGATACACGTGGGGTCATTTTGAAGTGCCTTACAAATCCCACTTCTTATCAAAACAATTATTATAAATAAATAAAAATAAATTATAAAAAATTGTAAACATACTCTCATTTTTATCACCTATGCAGCTCATGCTGTGATGTCTTCATTTGAACAATGTTTGGACAATTTAATGAGAATAAGTAATTTATTTCTGTTAAGCATTTTGTGGGCTACCTTTTGTGAAGAGTCCTATAACCACACTGTGAAAACATTAATAATCACTGATATGTCACCAAAAACAACCATGGAGGAAAAGAAAAGCAGTTACTTACTCTCTGCTTTTAATTGTCCAAGGATGGAATTTTCTCCTCTGCACATGGTTCTGAACATATGTAAAGGAAAGAAATAATTATAGAGGTTTCAATAGTTTCAATTGCAATATCTGTGGGGTAGAGTCCTAATCCAAGTAAAAATAGAGCAAGTGCTTTTATGAGAAGATGCTTCATAGATTTTTTAAAAGCCAAAAAAAACATATGAATGTCACTTCTGTAATGATATTGATGGGACAAGTTATTTTGAAGTGCGTAAATGGAAAAGTTATAAAATTGATCTTAGATTTCAGAAAGAGATGCTATTTTTAAAAGATGGGTTATGAATGAGCTTTCCCACTTAGAAAATGTGGCGACTGCAAAGATAAACTTAGAATGCCACAATAGATAAGAATACTTACAGAATCATATTACTTTCAGAGGTGAAAAGGGCAAACTTAGCAAAGTAATTCTGGAATTAAGGAAACTATTATACCTGAGCTGTCTCTGTAAAGTCAGAAAACCCCTTAAAAGTGAAAAATATAGTCTCAAATAGCTGCCTCTACTAATGATTTTGCTTCTCAAGACTCTGATAATAGTCGATGAATTATAAAGACCGACAAGACAAAAAATTCTATGTTCCATCTGCTTGCTCTGTGAAAGTAATTAAAAGTACAGTTATGCCTGGGAAATGCTGATATTATTAAAGATGATGCCAGAAAATAGAGATGTTTTTGCATAATAAAAGGTTATAGTTTTGGTTGCTGAACAAAAGCGAAGCATGTTATTTCATTCAGTTGGCTCAAACCCAAGAAAATAGTTACAGAAAATAACTACAATCGACAATATTCCAAAAATAATGTTAGCATGGCAAATGAAGTGCATAAAATCCAATTAAACATTATGTCAGTGCCTTAAATACTTGAAAAGCTTTGTTTGCCATGTTATAAATCAGATAATATTAGAAACGGGCAAATCTTCAATCCAAGTGTATAGACCAAAGCACAGTTAAAGTTTTCTCATACTGTAATGAGGCAAAATTACCCCAGATGAAACAAAACGCCTTACTTGAAACCCTGGCAGACAGAAAGATACAAGCTTAAAAAGTCGGAAAGAAGCAAGAGGATTAACAAAAAAAGATTTCCACCACAGTGGTGCGCTCAAACTGTGCCTGGAGGACCTTAGATCTTGAGGAGGTGCCTCTAGGGAGGGGAACTCAAGCAAAAGGGCATCTAAGCCCCCAGCCCCAATTTGACCAAGGCCCTGAACCCTTATCTGCTTTACACACTGTGGGTTTGGGGCAAGACTTCATTTGTCCCTCCCCCACAAAAGAATTTGCTTAGAAAGGTGGGAAACTACAGGTGGTTCTGAAGAACAGGGGATATTAAAAGAAAATATCCAGGCGCTAGTCCTTGCTTTGACTTATTAAGTGTGATCCTGAGTAGGACTCTTTTGTGCTTCAGGTCACAGAGCTTATAATTGGGACGTGGATTCATGCCAGGCCTGTCCATTTACCTCTTCTCAGCTAAGTGACCCAAAAAGAACGTCAGGGGGGGCCTTTCCATCACTTTCTACAGCACCTCTCTACACCCGCCCACCAGCTAGCACCTCTCAACCCCCCTCATAATCTTCCACTGGCCAAGTCTGAAGTCTCATGTGCCTTTTTGAGTGAATATGGAAACTCTGCTTTTTAGAATATTGAGAACAGGACTTACCACGTTCCCTAAAATTTTAACAAAGTGATGGTAGGGAAAACAATTAAAATTCCAGGAGACAGGAAAGAACCTTCACGCTTCACTTACTGGCAGAGACTATTATTACCAACCTTGTTGAAGGACTGCTGCCTAGAAAAATCATAAACCAATATGTGCAAATCATACCATTTTAAGCATTTAATTTTTTTCTTTCATCTACTTACTGCAAAGAATATGGAAAGTTCAATAACTATTTGGTGGCTTAAAGATAATTTTAAAATTATCTTTAAAAATTAATTATGTATAAAGGACTTCATAACTGTATCTATATAAAGTCTTTGTCTCCATTTATAATATATTAATATATATTCA
Organism: Balaenoptera ricei; assembly: GCF_028023285.1. Classification (NCBI taxonomy): domain Eukaryota; kingdom Metazoa; phylum Chordata; class Mammalia; order Artiodactyla; family Balaenopteridae; genus Balaenoptera; species Balaenoptera ricei. The sequence goes on from NC_082642.1 coordinate 66,428,528, forward strand.
AGAACAAAAATATTAGTCTTTTTTATATTCATATATATTGTGTGTATATATACATCTCATAAATGGAGACAAGCACTCTATATATGTGATAGGCAATGAGTATAAAAGAGACACTAATATTTTAGTTCTTTTATACGTGCCATGTGTCCTAGGCCTACCATTTATGATTTTAGGCTCTATTTGAATTTTATCAACTAGTAAACAGGCCAAGATTCAAAAGTAAAATAAAGCAAAGTGTCCATCTGTTCAATGCTCCACTGAATAGATGTGGAGAAACACTTCCATTGCTTTCGCCAGCTTACATGCATAACTGATTGAAAGCTGTAAACAGAGGATTTTAGAACTTTGGCACCTGTAGTTGAAGTGCATTATTGCCTGTAGAGCATTTCCTCCACCGGTTGAAATGTCTCCTTCAAAACCTGGCAGAAGTGGTATCACAACATAAACCCGGTATCTCTGGCTTTCCCTGCAAAAGTTAGATGGAAGGAGTTGCACAGAAAAAAAAAAAAAAAAAGACACAGTAACAGTTAAAAATGACAGTCAAGCAGTTCACATGGTTTTGGAGACTGAGTGAATGGCTTCCTACAGTACATTCTATCACGTTCCAGGCTTTGGCAGGGAAGGGGATGCTGTTGGATTAAAGGCCAGAAACTGTTATCCAGGGTAACCGTTCATAACAACCTGAAAAATAAGCTGAACTTGGCAGTAAAGTGGGAATTGTTCCCACTATCTCTCTATAGCACAATCCTTCCTAGGACAAAATTCACTGTAAAAAAGCCTTGCTTGGATCCCATGGGAGGTGGAGGGGTTATAATAAAGTTTTGAAAAAGACGTTATCCTAACCGTTTTATGTATAACAAGTTATAGCCACAGTACCAAGCTCAGAGTCCAGCAAATAGTAGGCATTCAGTTAGTAATTACTGAGTAAATGAGCTCCCACAGCCTAAAACTCAGGGGCAAAAAAAGATATTGGACCCAGTATATTTTCCAATGCAGAAATCAGCATTGTTTAGAAACTCTGATTCATCTCTGGAAACTCTGCTTCAGATGCAAAATGTTACCCTGGGCCTGTCAAGAATTTTGAATAACTGATGTTGAGTTTTAAATCTCCTGTAGACATAACACAATATTTCTTGGTCTGCCGTCCCAACTGATTAACAACAGCTTTTGAAAGAAAAGAAACAGAAGCAGAAAATGTGGCTCCTAATTTTGATCTGCATTCAGAAAGTCAGAAATTTGGAGAATTATGTTCAAATAGGTGTCGCCTCTTTGGAGGCTAGACTGTTAATATCCTTCTCTCTAGAAAACACACAGGAAGAAGAGAAAGTCTGGAGATGACTGTGGTATCCCTTATGGTCAGAATCTCGCCAGTTTATGTGAGAAGTCTGCATTCACACGAAGATGCTGCTACAGGTTAATTTTCAAATCGGAACCTACTTAAACTTTTCATAATACTTAATTTCTAAGGTGCATTGTCTTCTAAACAGCTACATTTTTCTTTCAGGTGAATATTATTACTACTCTCAGCGGGGTCAGATATCATTACTGAGGTCTCTGATGCCAACATACCGTACATATCAGGGCACAGGGAAAGTGCAGTTTGAGACAGAAGCCGTGGCCAACAGAACGGAGTCTGGAGGCCTATGAGCTTTAACCGCAGTGCTGAGAAATGAGGAATCTGAACCAGGGTGTTGTAATGGCATGGATTAATCGCTAGATGGCAAACACAGTTTGAGTTGGAAAAACCCCATTTTTAAAAAAAATATATACACGGTTAAAGTTCTCTGTCAAATAAGGGTACGAAGCTCACATTTCTAGACAGTAAACAGGATAGTGGGAAGAACAGAAAGAATACCTAAGCTATTTCCTCACAGCCAGTATTTAAAAGTCCAAATGAATTTTACAGTTGAAAATTGACACCATCTGGCTTCAACTGCCTTTACAGAATCACCTTCGGCCTGGTCCTCCCAGGCCCACACTCCAGGGACTGGACACCACTGCCCTGTGCTCAGAGGTGCACCCCCAGTAAGGCAGGTTAGTCAGCCTAACTCATCTGCCCCCTGAGCCTGGATGCCCTTCTCTGCCTCGCAGAGAGGAGCTGATAACCGGCTCCTTCCATCAAGCCATCCTGGATGTGCCAGTGAAAATTGGTTTGCTCCTGCCTCTGCACTCCCACTTGCACATGGTTGGGATGCCTACTCAGCATCTTTTTTGCTTTACACAACAGTGACAGGTACCTCTGCTAGGCTAGGCTATGTGATAAGCCCTTTTGAAACACAGGACGTACGTCCACATATCTTTCTGTTTTGGGCGGTGCCCAACAGAGGACCTTTGCACTCAGTATGCACTTGGTACTATTTGCTTTGGGAGGATGGGGTCAGGTTGGAAGAATGTTTGTTTCTGGGAAGCCTCTGGTAGACAAGAGGTTAAACAGCATGTTTTTCTTTAAATTAGATTACATCTTATTTGAATTTTTTTTATTGTGGAAAAATATATGAAACATATAATTTACCATTTTCACCATTTTTAAGTGTACTGTTCAGTGTTAACAATTACCTTCACATGTTGTGAACCATCATGATCTCTATTTCCAAAACTTTTTCATGAGCCCAAACAGAAACTGTGATAATTAAGCAGTAACTTCCCATTTCCCCTCCCTGCAACCTCTGGTAACCTCTAATTTACTTTCGGTCTCTAGGAATTTGCCTGGTCTAGATATTTCAGCTAAGTGGAATCAAACAATATTTGTTCTTTTGTGGCTGACTTATTTCACTTAACATAATATCCTTAAGATTCATCCACGGTGTAGGATGGGTCAGAATTTCCTTCCTTCTTATGGCTGAATAATATTCTGTTATATATATAGACCACATTTGGTTTATCCGGTCATCTGTTGGTGGACACTTGCAATGTTTCCACTTTTAGCTATTGTGAATAATGCTGCAGTGGGCACGGGCATATAGTATCTGAGTCCCTGTTTTCAGTTATTTTGGGTATATATCCAGGAATGGTGTTGCTGGGTCATACAGTTATTCTATGTTTAGCTTTTTGAGGAACCACCAAAAAAAATTACATTTTCGAATGGATAATATATGTTCACAGGACAAACCTTCAGAGGTGGAATATTATATGATGAAAAAACTTCTTTTTCACTCCTTTGTCCCCAGCCTTTGTTTCCCCTCCCTAAGGGCAACCTGTATTACCTTTCATGTTCTTTCAGAAATAGTCTATGAATTTATAAGCATATATATATGTATTCTCTCCTTCTACACAAATGTTAGAATACTGTAAACACTTTTCTGTTATTTTTTTTTTGTAATTTATCAGTGTATCCTGGAAATTCTTTGATAACTGTACTTAGAGAGATGCCCATTTTTTAATAACAGTGACAGTATTCCAAATCCATGCCATAATATTTTAACCAGTTCTCTATTGCTGGGCATTGAACTGTTTCTAATTTTTTCTACCCCAAAATACCTATTTTGCTATGTGTGCCAACCCACATAAGTCATCTTTCACATTTATTAGAAGCAGTATTGCTGGTCTTGAACACCAAGTGTTTGTAATTCTGTTTGGAAAAGATGGTTTCCTTTTGCCCATGTGTTTTATAAAAGCAAAAATGACTTCAAAATGTAGACACTGGGAAATGTTCTATAAAAATCTTGTATCTTTAAATAAAGCATATTTGCAAATTTAGTTTGTAGAAATCAGAATATTCACATTTTCTTGTTCTTGGTTAGCTCTATATCAAAATCCTTGCTTTTTTATTTTTATTTTTTTAACACAATGCAGTTTTTGAATTTCCTAAATGATGAAATTTTTAAACTGTGTTCAGCAAATTAGCATAGAGGACCTAGATTTTCACTGCTATAGAAAAAAAGGGCTCTGGAATTTCAAACCATAAAGCTGTGGCTAAGTTTAAGCCAATGAAGAGAAAATTCTATGTGCTAACCCGTCCAGTCTCCTTCCTTGATCTGGTCCCCAGAAAATAACAGTTCTTGGCCACCGAGGATTCTAACCTCTTCCGAAACACTGCATCCTCACAATGCTGGGGTGGTGCAAATGATAGCAATCAGCATAGGGCAAGAACCTGAGCCCCTAATGTGCAGAATTATTTATGATCTTAAAAGCAAGAGAAGAGCTAGTGGGCACCAGGCCATCATGCAGGCAACTGCTCCATCCACTTTAGTTCAGAACAATTTTATAAAATTGCATGCTCAGGCTTTTTGTTAAAATAAGTTTTTCTTTCAAAACCCACTAACTCTTACAGCGGTGTTATGTATAATAGATAAAAATTGGAAATGTCCAATAATGGGGGGATGATTAACTAAATTATGTTATAGTCACTCAATGGATGTAACTTCTTACAGCCACTAAAATGACCACTATGATGACTTACTAGCAAAGTACTTCTGGTAGTGTGTTAAAATGGCCCCAATGCAAAGTTACAATTACGAGACAATTATAGATGTGGCAGGCTGATACTATGAAATATTAAATAATTTTTCCCCTTAAATGTGTTAACTTCCCCCTCTCTGTGACTGGAGATATGAAGCAGGCATTGCTCCTAGGACGGCGCTCTCACCGAGGAACCAGGGCACAAAGGTGTCAGCTTCTTAGATTTGGGGAACTGGGGAGAGATCCTTTGAGCTGAGGCGGGAGTATAAAGAAATAAGAGGAACTTCCCTGGTGGTCCGGTGGTTAAGAATCCGAGCTTCCACTGCAGGGGGTGCGGGTTCGATCCCTGGTCAGGGAACTAAGATCCCACAGGCTGGCAGTGTGCCCAAAAAAATAAATTAAAAAAAGAAAAAAGAAGAAGAAATAAGAGTCAGACTCAGTGCAGGGACCCTCTACTGGCAGCAGTAGAGGAGAAGGGACAGAAAGGCAGGTTTTAGAGGAGAAGGCTGAGGATCCCAGGTTACAGTAAGCAGATGCCAGAACAGGCTTGAGCCAGATGGATACTGAGTGTTAGAAGCCCCTTCCCAAAGATCCAGGGCCCCTTAGCGTCTATACCAAGGATGGGGGAGGGGAGGAAAGGCCAGGGGCACCCTGACGGACTGAATACGGAGCAGAAATAATGAGAAACCACTGAATTTGGCCACATTTATCAGGAAGTGACTAAACTAAATTTCCTTCTATTGTGTGGAAAAGGGACTTGAGACAGAAATCCAAGTGAGTTACAGGAAAAGGAAATAAATTACAACTCAGAAAATATGTCTGTATATTAATATGGACCAAAAAGAAAATAGGAAAACAAAAAGTAAATTGTTTAGGTGATGAGAATGTGGGATCTTTAATATTTTCAATTTTTGTGATTTGCTGAAATGCTGCTTGCCCCTTTAAAAACAAGTCCTAGTTCACCAGCGTAAATGGGTCTTAGCAGTGGTTTTCCTCTAGCTTCCCACCTTGTGTTCTCCAGAAGAACCCCTCCTCCTTCACCTCCTCCTTCCCCCACATGGTGGGTAGTCAGCGGAAGAGGGGTCTTCTTCTCAGAGTGAGGTCTCAGGATCTATTAAGAAGGCCCCAAAGGAGCTCATTGTGTTTCTCCAGTGACAAGATGCTTTATATTTTGAGAATTTGAGATTTATAGATCATGTTTCATTGCCATAAACTTCAGAAGCTGGTATAAATCCTCTCGTTGTAGATTTTGCAGCAGTGAATGCTGCCAGAAGTAAGAAGAATTGTGGTTGGGGATTAGTGGTTTTTTGTTTTTGTTTTTTTTGTGGGGAGAATTTTATTCTATAGTGGTATCAGTTATGGGAGAATTGGATCTGTAGCTTCTCAGTGGTTTGGGACATAGCCCATTTTATTTTGTGTTGGGCAAATCTTTTTAAATGCAGTAAACCTTTCTGGGTTTCAGTTTTCTCATCTGTAAATGAAGGAGTTGGTGAAAATCATTGCTAGTCCCCTAGAAATGCTGGTTCTATTTAGCACTGACTTTGCATATCATATGTGAGATTTTTATAGATTATGACATTACATATTGTGTGTGCACACAAAAACACACACACATAATTTTTTTCGTTGGTTATCTTTTGAAAACGGCAAGCTTTTAAATGTAAGAATGTTCAGGGTTAGCCCAGCATGTGTGACTTAGACTTCACTCTGGACTTGATAACCTTTGGCAGGCATGTCCCTCAGTGTCCCTTAAATAAGATTCTACAAAACCTCTTATTAAACTGTTCCCATAATGGCCCAGCCGTTTTCATTCTCATTTTAAAAAAAAGAGTCTCTCCTTTCCTTCATCTCTCTGCCAGGGCACATGCTCAGACTCAAAATGATTTCTGGCCTCTGCCCAGTACTAATCTTTGCTCTCTCTATCTGCTGAGATTATCATTTATATAATTTTTGGAATCAAATAAAAGCAATTAAATGATCTAAATCAAAAGTTCTCCTGCCATGATCTGTCATCTCTGCCCTAATGTAACCTCTTCTCCATGAATTTCATAGAGCTTGGAGGTTATCCTACAAAATAAAATGTGAAACCAGCCATTGGCATACTTAATTTTCATATTTTTCTTCTTTTATTATAACTGCAGCTCAAATTTCGTTAAGACAGTGATTCTGAAATATACCCAACATGTCCTTTCAACTTGGTACACAAATTATAGGATGTGGTAATTATAGGATGTAGATTTTTCTTTAAACCTAAGAAATTTTTATCTATCAAGCAATTACTTTATTTTTTTTTTAACATCTTTATTGGAGCATAATTGCTTTACAATGGTGTGTAGTTTCTGCTTTATAACAAAGTGAATCAGTTATACATATACATATGTTCCCATATCTCTTCCCTCTTGCATCTCCCTCCCTCCCACCCTCCCTATCCCACCCCTCTAGGTGGTCACAAAGCACAGAGCTGATCTCCCTGTGCTATGCGGCTGCTTCCCAATAGCTATCTATTTTACGTTTGGTAGTGTATATATGTCCACGCCACTCTCTCACTTTGTCACAGCTTACCCTACCCCCTCCCCATATCCTCAAGTCCATTCTCTAGTAGTTCTGTGTCTTTATTCCCTTATTACCACTAGGTTCTTCATGACCTTTTTTTTTTTTCCCTTAGATTCCATATATGTGTTAGCATACTGTATTTGTTTTTCTCTTTCTGACTTACTTCACTCTGTATGACAGACTCTAACTCCATCCACCTCACTACAAATACCTCCATTTCATTTCTTTTTATGGCTGAGTAATATTCCATTGTATACATGTGCCACATCTTCTTTATCCATTCATCCGATGATGGACACTTAGGTTGCTTCCATGTCCTGGCTGTTGTAAATAGAGCTGCAATGAACATTTTGGTACATGACTCTTTTTGAACTATGGTTTTCTCAGGGTATATGTCCAGTAGTGGGATTGCTGGGTCGTATGGTAGTTCTACTTTTAGTTTTTTAAGGAACCTCCATACTGTTCTCCATAGTGGCTGTATCAATTTACATTCCCACCAACAGTGCAAGAGTGTTCCCTTTTCTCCACACCCTCTCCAGCATTTATTGTTTCTAGATTTTTTGATGATGGCCATTCTGACCGGTGTGAGATGATACCTCATTGTAGTTTTGATTTGCATTTCTCTAATGATTAATGATGTTGAGCATTCTTTCATGTGTCTGTTGGCCATCTGTATATCTTCTTTGGAGAAATGTCTATTTAGGACTTCTGCCCATTTTTGGACTGGGTTGTTTGTTTTTTTGTTATTGAGCTGCATGAGCTGCTTGTAAATTTTGGAGGTTAATCCTTTGTCAGTTGCTTCATTCAAGCAATTGCTTTTAAAAAAGAAAATGTTCATCTGATTTTTAAAAATTTTTAAATAAAGTACCTCTTCTAGATTTCTTGCAGGCTTAACATTAGAACATTTCTACTTCCCTTGAAATGAGGGAAGCTTTGTAGCTGAGCTACAAAGGTAGCACAAGGTAAAGAGCACAAGTTTAAGTCCTAAAGATGTGGTCTGAGTCCTAGTTCCACTCATTAATAGCTGCATGATGTGGGCAAGTTACCATAATTGCACTTGGCCTCAGCTGCCTCATCTGTAGAATGGAAATCATTATGCATCCACTTCATAAGGCTGATGTGAGAATTAAATGAAGGAATGCATAAAAAGCACCTTGGATGTGGAATGACTCAAAAACGATTTGATAACATTATTAATCAATTAACAACCAGTGATTTCAATTGGAAAGCTTCAAAGAATCATCAACAGTGCCTAAAATTAAAACAAAGCAAAGCAAAACTGAACACACATTATGTTTCAGAATACATTTCATTTTATATTTTGGGGGAAGGTGTGATCCAATCAATAATGGGGAATCTAAAAGTTGATTCCCATGAGCAGTCAGCTATTGCTTTCTGGCAGGACACCTCTAGACAGTGTTTTAATCATGTGCCTCTACTTGTCACAGGATGAAGAAGTGCCAGTGATAGGGAACCAAAGCAAGTTGTCCTTATCCAGCAATAGTCACCTAATAATTTAAAATGAGGCACATTAAACACCTCTTTAATTAAAACATTTGTTTCTAACATAAATATTAATTTCTAAATAGTTGATTTGATATTGTGGTTCTTTGTCCCTGCTAGAATTTACCATGAGCTAGCATATTTCCAGATGATGAATTTCCTGGAAATAACATAATTTCTTACATGAACTGGTGCTTTACGGTTTTCAAATTGCTTTCACATCTATTCATATGAGATAGGTAGGGCAGATATTATTATTCTCTTTGTTGGTGAAAAAACAGAGTACCAGAAAGGCAAAAATGATAGATTCAAAAGGTCACATACCTGTAGACAGAGTTGGGAAGAACTCAGATCTCCAGACATCTGGTTCCCAATTAATTTCAGATTCCCCAGAGGAGGTCCCTCATACCATCACCCATGGGCAAACTGCAAGTACTATCTGGCACTGTTCTACAGTTACAGGAAGCACGAAGAGTTTGAGTGATTTTCAAAATTGTGTATTTTCCAAGGCAGTTTAATTGTGTATTTTCCAGTGCAGTTTAATATTAAAATACAGCAGCATTAAATCAACTGCCTAATTTCATTGCATGTGTCAAACTTGTGGTGATAACAGTGCAAAATGTACTCTCTCCCTCCAAACTTTTTAGCAGGGCAGCAAAATTATGCATGTCAAGTTTCCATAAGCAAAACTGGTTTCACCCTCAGAAACCATACATTCATGGCACACAGTGTTTTAAAATGTTTTCTACTTGGACCATCTGGTTACACTCTACGTTTTGGCTTATTCAAACATGGTATAAGCCAGTCAATTCTACACTGTGGATTATGATTTCTTCTCCCTGATCTCTAGTCCTATTTGAGTTGTCAAAGACAGGCTTCCAGTGGGTTGGGAGCTGGTCTCAACTCGAAGACAGTTTTACTTTTTTAGAGCAGACCTTTTGTTTTCTGCAGAGATTCCCACCGTTATTTTTAGTTCAGCTTGGGGTGAACAGTATTCTGAGGCTCTAGGTCATGAATCAAATCATGAAGGCTTGGCCTGTTTCTGTAAAGAACTATGGATGCTGGAGAGGGTGTGGAGAAAAGGGAAGCCTCCTACACTGCTGGTGGGAATGTAAATTGGTGCAGCCACTATGGAGAACAGTATAGAGGTTCCTTAAAAAACTAAAAATAGAGCTACCATATGATCCAGCAATCCCACTCCTGGGCATATACCCTGAGAAAACCATAATTCAAAAAGATACATGTACCCCAATGTTCACTGCAGCACTATTTACAATAGCCAGGACATGGAAGCAACCTAAATGTCCACTGATGGAAGAATGGATAAAGAAGATGTGGTACATATATACAATGGAATATTACTCAGCCATAAAAAAGAATGAAATAGTGCCATCTGCAGCGACATGGATGGACCTAGAGATTGTCTACTGAGTAACGTTAAGTCACAGACAATAACTTATGATATCGCTTATATGTGGAATCTAAAAAAATGGTACAAAAGAACCTATTTACAAAATAGAAATAGAGTCACAGATGTAGAAAACAAACTTATGATTACCAAGGGGCAAAGTGGGGGAAAGCTAAATTGGGAAACTGGGATTGACATATACACACTACTATATACAAAATAGGTAACTAATAAGAACCTACTGTATAGCACAGGGAACTCTATTCAATACTCTGTAATGACCTATATGGGAAAAGAATCTAAAAAAGAGTGTATGTATGTATATGTATAACTGACTCACTTTGCTGTACAGCAGAAACTAACACAACATTGTAAATCAATTATACTCCAATAAAAATTAATTAAAAAAAAAAAAGAATTACAGCTGCTGAGAAAGAATGAGGAGAAAGTGAGGGAAGCAGAGAACTCACTTTAGGGAACTGGTGTGGGACCGGATTACAGCACTGGTGGAAAAGTAAAGGCTCAGCCCAGTTGAGAGAAGCTGTCAATTTAAAGACGCCAATCTCTCTAGGGTGGGAGGGTCCTGGGAGAGAGTCTGTGTTCCTTCGTCAGGTTGGCTGTATGCTGACTGTCATTTCCCTCCATCTGCTTTGTGCTCTATTCTATTCTTTTTCCAACAACCAAAGTTATACTTGTTGCTAGGCACGTGACTCTGGCAGGGAAGTTCTGAGTTTCAGGAGAGTGGAGAGCAGAAGAGTGGAAGGAAGAGAGAGGGGTAAGCTTGGGGATGGCACACGACGGCCCTCAGTGAGAAGGAGGGGAGCCTCTGTAGGCAGCCTGCAAGATGAGCTTTCTAATTCTACCTTTACCTTTGTCCTAAGAATACAAGCTCATAGATTTGAAATGATTCAATGAAAATATATTTTACAGTTTGGAATTAACACAGGAGATAAATGATAATGTGGAGATACACAGAAGGGGGAAAATGTAAAATAGGTTTCCAGGATATGTGTGTGTATCCACTAAGTTTGAATGTGTGATATACATACCACTTTAAAATGTGACTGTCAAAGCAAGTGAGATTATTGAGAGATCAGAGCTAAATGACACACGGTTAATTTGAAATTTGACGAACTCATTTCCCAGTTTCTATAAAGTGAGCTTGAAATTGCCACCCTTTAAGGTGCTCTGTGAACTTCTAAGCATGAGATAAAATCTGCAACAGATGCTACCTTACCATGCTCTCTTACCGTGGATCCCAGGGTCACTGGGAAATGTTCAATCAGAAAATATCTTAACATTCCTTCCAGCCTTAAAGTGTTATGATTTTAGAAGAAGTCCAGATATTAAAAGACAAATTAATATGCTAAAGAAAAATATTCTTTCAGGCTCCTGAACACTTAAAAACAAATCTTACAGATATTTATTAAACCATGTACTAATAAGTGAATAACTGGGGTGAGTGAAGTTGGGATTCATCCTACTCTCCTAATTAGCTGTCAAAGTTCCAAAATTCATGATTCACTGCTCAGCCCAATGAGCTCATTTGTCAATTTAATGTATTTTTGTGGCATTTCAATTTCATGAAAAAATTATTTTTCTTTTTTGCCAAATGTGCTTTATAAACGGGACACTCCTGCATCAATAAAATGCAAGAGTTGTCAGAAATATAATGCAATTTTGTAAATGAGACATAAGTTGACCCAGAAAATTGGGAGACTGGAGACTGGAAAGGATACAAGGAATCTCTGTGTGTACATATGTGTTTAACTGTTAACAAGACTGTTTTTAAGTCATCTCAGAAACAGTCCTTGGTGACTTTCTTAATAAAAGCATATGAGAAGGCAAAGAATAAAGGTCACTTGTAAAACCACAGACCATCATTCATATTTATGGCCATATACGCTGTTCTAGATGAGTACTATATAGTCCTGGCTGTGCCTGTGGAATATTATAAAATACAGGTACTTGGGCCCTCCTCCAGAAAATTCTGATCCAGCAAGCCTGGAGTTGAGTCCAGCCCTCTGTGTTTTTGTAAAGTGGTGATTTTGATGCATGGGAAGGGGTGAGAAACACTGGACACCCCGCAGGATGAGTGAGTATTGTGCCTTGCTGCCCAAAGGCCCTCACTGTGGGATCAAGACAGCCATTCCCCCAGCTGCTGAGAGAGCTGGCCGCTGGCTACTCACTCACAGTGAAGCCTTTCTCCAGGAACTGCCCTCCAGAGGCCAAAGGGGCCTGCCTCACCCAAGGCCATGCCCATTTCCTGAAGTCAGCCTACATCCAAAGACCAGTCAATGGGAGGAGGAGATTACACAGGCCCAACCTACTTGCTTCAATCTGGGGCAACCCTGAAGTGACCTCTAATCCTAACTGTCAATGCATTGGAGTTACATGGTGTGGGAGGCACTGGGTCCGAAGTCCAAAGACTTGGCTTCAAAGCTGTTTTTGCCTTTTGCTGTTAGTGGCCCAGACAAGTCACACCAATTCTTTCATCTCAGTTTAACTTTAAAAATGGGGACAAAAAAAAAAAAGATGCATATTGTAATCCCCAGACCAACTACTAAAAAGTGCAGAGGTATCTCGCTTAAATGCTAATAAAGGAATTAAGCAGAAAAAAATAAAAATAAAAATGTACAGCAACAACAATAATAATAACAACAAAACTATATGATCTACTTTCAAGGGTAGTTGTGAAAATTCAGTAAGAGGCTGTGGATATAAACTGTGAATCATATAAAATGCTGGTAGTTGTTGCTATAAAATGTTCTTAGTCTAAAAATCCCCACATATTTTGTGAAAAAAAGATATTAAAGTACCACAGGACACTGGAAGTCAAAAAATGTTTTAAGCCTCAAATGCATATGTACTTAACATTCTCCACGGCATATGTTCAATGAATTAAGATAATAAAATGTAATAATTTTGTTTGTTTATTTTGCTGTTTTTACACAGAGCTAAAATCAGCCATAAAAAGAAATGGTCCCAGGTGTCAAGACAATTCAGTAGGGAAAGAATAGACTTTTCAACAAATGGTGCTGGAACAACTGAATATCCACATGCAAAAGAATGAAGTTGGACCTCTACCTCACACCATATACAAAAAGTAACTCAAAATGAATCAAGACCTAAACGTAAGAGCTAAAACTATAACATTCTTAGAAGAGAACAGGCATAAATCTTCATGATTTTGGATTAGGCAGTGGTTTCTCAGCTATGAAACCAAAGCACAGCAATAAAGGGAAAAAAAAGATAAATGGAACTTTATCAGAATTTAAAACTTCTGTGTTTCAAAGGACACTACCAAGAAAGTAAAAAAGAAAACAGACTGAATGGGAGCAAATATTTGCAAATCATAAATCTGATATAAGACTTGTATCCAGAATACCTAAAGAACTCTTACAACTCAGTAATAAAAAGACAACCTAATTAAACAATGGACAAGGATAATACATGAATGGCCAATAAACAAAAAAATACTCAACATTATTAGTCATTAGGGAAATTCAAATCAAAAACACATGAGATACCATTTCACACCTACTAGGATCACTATAATCAAAAAGAGAGATAATAATAAGTATTAGTGATGATACAGAGAAATTGGAACCCTCATACACTATGGGAATGTAAAATGGTGTTGCCGCTTTTGAAAACATTCTGACAGTTTCTCAAAATGTTAAACATAGAGTTACCATATGATCCAGTAATTCCACCCCTAGAGTAATGAAAACATGTCTCACATAAAAACTAGTACAGAATGTTTATAGCATCTTTATTCATAATAGCCAAAAAGTAGAAGCAACCCAAATATATACCAATTGATGAATGGATAAATCCATTTATATGAAGTATATCCAGATAATGAAATATTACCTGACAATAAAAATAAATGAAATACTGGTACATTCTATAACATTAAGCTAAGTGAAAGAAGCAAGTCACAAAAGATCACATATTGTATGATTTCATTTATATGAAACGACCAGACCAGGCAAATCTACAGAGAAAGAAAGTAGATTAGTGGTTGCCAGGGGCTAAGAAAAGGGGGAATGGGTAGTGACTGCTAATAAGTATGCGGTTCCTTTCTGGGGTGATGAAAACGTTCTAAAATTGATTCAGCGATGGTTGCACACAACTCTGTGAATATACTACAAATGACTAAATTGTCCACTTTGGGTGGATTGTATGGTATGTGAATTATATCTTAATAAAAGTGTTATTAAAGAAAATAATCCCTGAAAAAATACGACAGAGGGTAACAAGAATTTAAATATAACCCATGGAAAAACGTTATGACTATTTTGCTTTGAGTTTTAAGTGAACACAGCTCACTGTCTGCCTTTAAATAAATCAAATCACAAATCTAATGCGTGGGAAAGAGACTGGCCAGGAAAAAATGACTGTGCTCTGGGAGCATTCAGAGCCCCTCAAAAATGGACTCAAAAATTCTCAGCAGCTGACTCAGATTTAAGGAATCAATAACCTACTGGTAGTTGAACCAAAGTCATGCCTGTTAGAAAAAGATAGTATTTTAAAAATGGGCTTTCAAAAGTCATTTTAGCGGTAAATGCAAGAACATCTGCAGTAACAGCTCCTACCAAAATGCCAAGAACCTTACCTGTGAGCTTTCAGTATCCTCTGAGCAATGGCATCGCCAACCTTGTTGAATACAACTTTGTCATCAGCGCAGCTTATGAAAAACTGGTTCTACGCAAAACAGATGAGATTTATAATAAGTTTTTCTTATCTTAGTAGCATGCATATAAGGAAAATGTGGCATATAACAAAAAACTACATTGATATTTTTTTAAAAAATGTTTCACCTAGCAGACATGTTCTGATTCCTAAAATCACCTCGGGAAAGTAAATGACACTGGGAATAAAAGAAGTCTCATGTCACTCTGGGTCTCATGCATTTAAACTAAGCAATATCACCTATATCGTCTTAGTAAAGTGGAAGGCTAAACTATTATTTAATCATGCAAATTCCTTGTAGGTTACATTCTTAGAATGGTAGGAACATTCTGAACTTAATAGAGAAATCAGGTTTTTCAGATTCACACATTGTATAAATGCTTCTGATTAAAAATTCCATATTGGCAAACATTCTATCTCACGGTAAGTTTATTTTTGAACAGGGTAGGTGGCAGAATCCTGGTCTAATTTTGTCCACTATTTCCTAGTATCTACCTTGATCTTATCTCATTTGTTTAGGTCTCTTATTATTCCTGAACTTCTATTTTAAGTAGTTACAAATCTCTTTTGTAAGTATGTTACATTATATAAATAAACCAATAAGATGGAAAGAGAAATATTTTTATTTTTTTTTCTTTAAGTACTTCTGCTTATAGGTTCATGCAACATTCTTTAAAACTCTTACTAAAAAACCAGGGTACAACATTATTATTATAATGGTATGAAAGATTCAGCTGCTACATTACGGATTGTTGAAAATTAGGTACAAATATTATGAATATCACATGCTCTGTTTACTATACAAATAGTTATAACACACCTGTAATTTATAAGTATAATCATCACAGAGTAATCTTTGCTAGTCATCTTAGGTAAAGTGATATATAGGCAATGACTCGAAATAGGATTATCATCCTTTTGCCACATTATCATTTTTACTATTGTACACGCTTTTAAACTTAAGTGCATAAAGCTGTAAACAGCTTCCAGAAGACAAACTTAGAGGAAGACAAAAACTCATTTGAGAATATATTTCCATTTAGGGCATCAAACAATCAAAATCTCAGTGGCAACCAAACCATGTTTGTTCTGAATTCATATCACAGAGAAGCTTAGCATTCCTCAGCAGCTGTAACACAGACTCACATCCTTCACTTCTCCTTTTTTGGAGAGAGCAGGGTGAATGCCAACTGCTTACCTCGGCTACAGGCGTTTCAACCAAGTTTATGTCCACAGCCATGTGTATCAATATGGCATTCCTGACCTCATTTAGTACTGTGGTAGCGTTACAAAGAAAGGCTGATTTAATACTACTAAAAAGAGACAAAGCAAAAGGATGCTGGGTAACGGATGAACCAGCCAATTACATCTTACATTATTATGGTATAATTGTTGAAATTAATAACACTAATAGTATTAGTTTTATTAAACTCTAGACTTCATTCAGAATTCACTAATTTTTCCACTAATGTCCTTTTTCTGTTGCATGATCCCATCCAGGATACCACATTGCATTAAGCCTGCTAATAGTTTTAATCAGCCTTCTCTTTCTCCAGGCCTGTAAAATAAATTAAGCTCCAATTCTTTCCCACTTGCCTTTAATTAATTGTCACTTCATGGAAGGGGATAGGGCCAGGACTCAAGGGGAAGGAAAGTAGGGCTAGAACGGTTTTCCCCAGTGACCCCATCTCTCTCCATATATATTTTTAAATTCAGTGAGAAAGAAAATACTAAAATAAAGAAGAGAGATGTGCTCTGAGTTATCTTTCCACTGTCACGGCTTTTTATTTTTTAAGGATTTTCCAAGTGCTCTGAACTAGCTTCAGATCTACTTTGAAGCACAATTAAGGTTCCCAAACTAAATCCAGTACCCGCGGGTTTTCTCCTAGTCTCTACACACAAACTCTGAGAACTGAAAAAACTTTATAATGAATGGTAGTTGACCCAGAATTGAAGAAGGTGGTACTTGCCCTTGCTATTCTTACATCTCCCTTTTCCATGTTCCTTTTCCTGCCCTCTCCCCACTCCAACATCCCCAAACCACAGGCATCCAGTGGTCTCTATGTTAACAGCTGACCCCTGTGTGTGCTCTCCTGAAGCAGCACATGCCTCACATTTACACCCTCCAACTCAAGCCAAATCAAAACTTAACGTCTCCATGTTGGGATATTTCTGGCTAATCATATTACGAATTGATACATTTTAATAATAATGATTTGGGGGATTCCTGTTAGAGTACCGAGTTAATGAAAATGCAAAGTGAATGTCAGGTATGCTGGGGGAATCAAAATTCAGGTGACCTCTTCACATCTCAACATACACTTATTAATGTAGCAGGTCCTGAGTTCGGGGACCCTGCAGTCTCTGTGTGATATTTACAGGAAGGCAGGTTGTCATACCAATTTACACGAGCAAGACTTACTTCTATATAGATATAGTGCTTGCTGTTCTCTATCACATAGACGTAAGCAGCGTGGATGGACTCTTCATGGTACTTTATACCAGCAGACCAATCAGCAGCAGAACGGAGCAACTATAAGGCAGCAAGCAGAAATGAGCAAACATAAGACAATGGAGATGACACCAGAGGTATTAATAAGTGAAGCCCATCTTTTTCTTCCAAACAACTAATTGATTACAGTGGCTTGTGTGTCATGTGTGGGCCAAGGCAGAGTAGGTAGGTAGGGAACTGGTCCTTAAACATCATCCATAATGAAGGGGCCCAGCTGGAAATCCTGAATATATGTTCTTCCACCCCGGATTATTTTCATTCAAGATTGGAAACCAGGAGATGTGGTTTCTACAAAGAGCATTTCAGAAGGACCTCTTTTGGTGGCTATGAGTAGAGTGACCATTTGTACTCTTTTTCTGTTATAGCCCCACAATCACACCAGAATGCCTCATGTATTAATAACACCACTTTTACTCTCAGAAGTGTCCTGGTTTGAATCATATGATACAGTCACCCTAGCTCTGACTTGATAATGTGATTACTCTTTTTCCCTCAAATAGATACTGTTCAGAATAATACATTCTAAAAGACAAATAGATTCATTTAGACATTTAATCTTGATTCTGGCTTTAATTAGCTGTCTGATCTTTGGTGTGTCACTTCAACTCTCAACTTTCTCATTCATACCACCTCCCTCTATTCAGACACTCACCTGCTCCCTCCTGGATTACAACAAGAGCATCCAGCTCAGACACCTGAATATATGTTAAATACACAGATGCACAGTGGGACTGCCTAGGTTCAAAGCTTAGCTCAACCACCTAGTGGCTTTGATCTTGGTCAAGTTTCTCAACCTCTTTGTGCCTCAGATTTCTGTTCTATAAAACTGAGTATCCACTTTATAGGGTTGTAGAGAGGATTAAATGAATTACTGTGCAGTGAGCCAAAGGAGACCAAGCACCTAGTAAGTGGTACATAAGTGTTTGCTGTTATTAATGAGAACTTAGAGGATGTATTTGAGCTGTGGTGGATCATGCCCGAGACGCTTCAGAGCAGACTGTAGTCTGGCCAGGCTACAGTCGGGCCACATGGAAGGCCTTTTCAACACTAAGAATCCATTGGTTGTAATTTTTTTTCAGCACTCTAACTAGGGTTCCAGTATAATGTTAGTCATATAGTAGGTGGTCAATAAATGCTTATTACTTGACTTTCCTTAAGCAATAGAGTTTCATCACAGAAGAATCACTATAAAAATATATTCACTAATCCTGATTTGAAATAAATATTGAAACTGTTCCTCATGAGGTCAACTGAAATTGAAAATAAAAGAATAGCCCATACTTAGAAATTCATAAAGTGATCCAATACATAATCAGTTTTATATCTGTTATATATAAAAGGTCTGGTAAAATTCTTGCTTTAATCAATAACTTTAAAAATTGCACATATAAGGCTACTGAAATTCAAACCTAATACTTGCTAAAACTGACTGTGCCATCCTCAAAATGTTATTTCTTTATTCATTATGAGGTATTTATTACAATATACTTCCCTCAAAGCATTTTATTTAATTTTATCAGATGAATATGTATAATGAAATTGGAAAATTTAACTGTGAACAAGAATAGTCAAATACCTCAGAAGAAATATTTAGGTAAATATAATGCACCCTTGGAAAATAGCTTGATTCACATAATCTTCAAGGAACTGCATTATTGTTCGTCAGCAGAAATAACAAGAGTTGCACAAATAGAGGTTTCCATTCTTTGTCCACTCAAATTTATGTTGAATTTTGTTGCTAAGGAGCATAGCCCTAAAATGCAGGCAACCTTGAGAAGATTCTTTTGCCACCCATCCTGATCCAATTCTATATTACTCTGGAAACAATGTATAAAACTGCAGAGTATACTGGAATGGTAGGAACTCTTGAGATATGCACTATTGCTCTGCACTTACTAGCTCTTTCACCTTGAACAAGTCATTTTAACATCACGGAGGCTCAGTTTCCTCCTCTGAACACCTGAGATTGCTCTCTCTGTCTCTGTCTCTGTCTCTCACACACACACACACCTGCCCACCCACACACTCCCACACAGAGCTGTTGTAAAGAAAAAAAAATGGCATAACAAACACAAAGCACTATGTTATGCAGCACATAGTAGATATTTGATATATGGTTGATCTACCTCTCTAAAAAGCTATGAGCAAAGTTTATACACCACCCTTGGTGGTAATGTCCTAGTCTTGCCCTCAAATCCCAAAACCTTATACTTTCTTTCCTTCCTCACTCTCAAAATTTGCTGCTTCAAAGACTTAATAAACTCATTTGCATAATACATAAATCAGGAGTGTCAAGCAAGTTTCAACTCGAAGGTCAAGACTAATTGATTCCAAGTCTTCCTGGACACCTATGTTGAAGAGCGGATTCTTGGAACTAGACACACTGGGGAAGAAATCTAAGGTTGAAGGCCAACGGCGGCCATGACGGGAAAGCATGAAGGTCACATATCTGCCGTCTTTCTTGTGAAGGATAATGGTAAAAAGTTTTCCTTTCTAAAGGCAGTTAAATGTTTATAATAAGTACATTTGTAAGCCAAAAGAAGACCATTTTGGCATCAGCCTGTGGGAGAGAGTAAGCAAAGTAGAGGAGAGCCCCCCTGATGCCTATAAAACCATAGAAGGTGGGGGGTTGCCTACATCCTAAGGGGGTTCAGCATTACCTGTCTTATTGTCTGAATCCAAATCTATATCATTTTCTCAAAATGAAAACTCATTTAACTTTAAAAAGTCGTCATTTTTGGTTAAACTTGAACATATCTTTCAAGTAATACAGAAAAAAATTACTTGGAATTATTATTCATTTACTATGATTCTGATTAGTTAAAATCTGTTTATCACCACAAGATAAACTGAAAATGTGAATTTCTCTTTTACTCCGAACCAGGGACCAACTCCACTGCTTTAAATGCTTGATGTTCTAGGAAATCTGTAAACAAATCTAGTAAGTCAAAGACATTTTGATTGACTTACTTTTGTTTCAAATTTAAGATTTACTCACTTCTTTTTCTTAACTGACCTGGCTAACTTGTCTTGCATTTGTTTCAAACCAATGTAACTGAGACAGGCCTCAAACTCCTCCTTACACACACAGAAATGTGGCTTATCTTACTGACCCAAGTAGATTGAGAATCAAATCTAACCCACACTTTTCAAACCTCAAGTTTGAATACACAATTTTAAAGTATATTTATGCCCTTTATAAAGGGCATATTTCTGATTTAATGTTTTAGCCTCAAGATTGTAACTAAAACCAGTCATTTTCCTTTGTACTGTGTCCTATTTTTTGACTTCTTAAAAGATAACCTTCTCTTTATCCACAAGCTCTAATCCCCTTACATACAGTGGGCCCAAGCCGAATATGTGGCTTAAAATACAGAAATCTCTTCTTGAAGGAAAACTTTCAAAACTTTCTTAGTATTTGTCCCAAGTTCCTGTTCTCTTACTGCAATGCTTTTTATTCCTTATAAATTCAGTACATATCTTAATTCCTTTTTGTTTCTCTGAGCTCCCAAGTCGATCATGGAACAAAAGCACTATATATATATATTTTTTTGTCTCTCATGCAGAAGTTGGCCTCCATGTTGCAGCTCACAGGTGGCATGGGTTGGGGAGAGAAAAGAAGTGCTCAAATGATTGGGCCTCATTCTTCCTGTCTGTATTGAGGAGCACTGCAGGCAAGGAACAGCAGAAATGGACTTTGTTCAAGAACCTGCCTCAGACTACCAAGCTCTTCCTTCTATTTTTTTTTTTCTTGGTTGCGCCACATGGCTTGTGGGATCTTAGTTCCCCTGACCAGGGATCGAACACAGGGCCCCTGCTGTGGAAGTGCGGAGTCTTAACCACTGGACCACCAGGGAATTCCAAGCTCTTCCTTCTAAGAACCATTTTTCTACAGTTGAGTGTCATCCATTCACAGCACAGTGTGTCATTATTCGAATAGGGTGATCCTTTGGCCTGAGCAATAGGGAAAAGTTAATCTTGAGGCTGAAGGAAAGGAAGAGAATGTGCTTTTTGAAGAATAAGACTTAAGGGGAGAGACGTCCTAGGAAAAAATGTAGAGTTGAGGGCTCTTTGGAGCCAGAAAGCAAAAGGAGAGTTGGGGCTGGATTGGGCTGGATTTGGGTCTGCGGCAACAGAGGATAATATCAAAAGGCAAGCATGACATGCAGCTTTGCCTTACTGGGGCCCTTGGTGGTTACAACCATCCTGGGACTTACTGGAAACAGTCTCTCTGCTGAGCAGTTATGACCTCAGCCTCTGGAAGCAGACTGCTTAGAATCCAGTCTCATCCCGTCCAATACTCACTGTGTAATAACCTCTCAAAGTCTTAGTTTCCTCATCTGTAGAATAAGGGGTCAAAGAGGACCATAATTGATAGACTGGTGAATATTAAATGAGATACTCCATAAAAAACTTAGTGCCATGCTGGGCACTGAGTGAACACTCCCTGTTCATGTGGCTTCAGCCAGTCAAGACCCACAGCAAGATGCACGGAAGTCTTACTGCAGGAAGACCTGGTCCGTAAACAGAAAGCAGCTTCTATGTTAAGGAACTTCCTTAGAAATAAATCAAGTGGCTTTCTTTCACCCTTCCCTACCTACTTTGTTCTATCACTATACAAAACACTTTGCTGTCCTTTGAAATCTACATTGATTCCTACATTGACATCCTTTGGAGTGTCTTTTGGACATTTTCCCCAAGTGTAGGAACAAATGTTTCCAATAGTGTAATTTGAATGTCATTTACATTTGCCTTTATATAGTTTTTCTTTTCTTTTAATAGACAAAGAGATTGAAGACATGACTCCAGTGGAATATTTCCTTCAGTTTGGTAGAACTTCTTGGCAATGACTGTCTAAGAAATGACTTTTCTACTATAAGCTGCCCAATTTAATAAAAAGGATTGTTCCACGTACTGATTCCGTGTTAATGCTAATTTGGCATCAAGTACTTTCTTTTTCTTTCTTTCTTTCTTTCTTTCTTTCTTTCTTTCTTTCTTTCTTTCTTTCTTTCTTTCTTTATTTTTGGCTGTGTTGGGTCTTCGTTTCTGTGCGAGGGCTTTCTCTAGTTGTGGCAAGCGGGGGCCACTCTTCATCGCGGTGCGCGGGCCTTTCACTATCGCGGCCTCTCTTGTTGGGAGCACAGGCTCCAGATGCGCAGGCTCAGTAGTTGTGGCTCACGGGCCCAGTTGCTCCGCGGCATGTGGGATCTTCCCAGACCAGGGCTCGAACCCGCGTCCCCTATATTGGCAGGCAGATTCTTAACCACTGCGCCACCAGGGAAGCCCCAAGCACTTTCTTTTACCTTAATAGACATGTCAGATGTCCTCTGTCTTGGTCATTTATTGTAAGTGGCAACGAGAGCATTCAGCAACATAGTTTGTTCTTTTTAGGGAGAAAACAAGTTCTCTTATAAACTCTGTGCCTAAGCAGTTTCAGAATCATCTTTCTTCCAACCCCGTCCCCACGCCTGTCTCCTGCTATGCCTTCTCTGAGTGTTCTTGGCAGGCTTCTGAGAATACCCAGCACTGAGGGGAAACACCCAAGATTATTTTAAAGTGTCAGTGGAAGTTGCTGAAGTCAGCTCTCAGGTCTGGATGACTTTTTTAGAAGCAGAAATTCATGTTGGTGAGGGCAGGTCTCCATTCTGGCTGCTGTAGCTCTAGTCTCCTTGGCCGGCCCTGTCGGCCATAGCTTCTGCAACAGCTATGCACGTAGCTGGTGTGGAATCACCAGTAGTACATGCCTAAGGGTGATCGGGCCCAGTGCTTTTGTATTAAAAAATTAAATAACTGGGTTCCCTTCTGCAGATAAAAGAAAAACATGAATTTTTTTTCTTTAAATCTTTTTTTTTTTTTTTTTTTGGCTGCATTGGGTCTTCGTTGCTGCACGCGGGCTTTCTCTAGTTGCGGCGAGTGGGGGCTACTCTTTTTTGTGGTGCGCAGGGTTCTCATTGCGGTGGCTTCTCTTGTTGTGGAGCATGGGCTCTAGGCGCACGGGTTTCAGTAGTTGTGGCTCACAGGCTCAGTAGTTGTGGCTTGCGGGCTCTAGAGAGCAGGCTCAGTAGTTGTGGTGCACGGGCCTAGTTGCTCCGCAGCATGTGGGATCTTCCCGGACCAGGGCTCGAACCCGTGTCCCCTGCATTGGCAGGCAGATTCTTAACCACTGTGCCACCAGGGAAGCCCAAGAACAACATGAATTTTATCTATTATTTACTTTATTGTGTCCAATGCTCTTTCTCTCTCCATTTCAATATATATGGTATAAATAGTATAAAGATTTTTGTATCCAGAACTAGCCTGTGACCGACCCATCCAGAGAAATGTCAGCTTCCTTGTTGCAAACTTTTGAAAACACTAGGGAATGCCTGAAGGTTGTAGCTAATATTGATAGAATTCAAACTAGTATACTCTTCTAGGTGATTTGCATGGATTAATTTATTTAACTATCACCACAACCCTATGAGACAGGTACTATTGTGTTTCCTGTTTTAAAGATGAAGGAAACGCATTCAGAGAGGTGAAATAATTTTCCCAAGGTTATACAGCTCGTATGTAGTGAGACAGGAATTTGAATACAGTCTGCCCCTTCCCCTGGCTACATTACATCACTCCTTTCCAGTTAATTAAGCTTGTGGTCTCTAAGTTATGTTATGAACAATAAACTATGTTAAAAACTATGTTAAAATCAATGTTAAAAAGAATAAGAAGACTTTTATTAAGTTTTATTAAATTTCTCAACCAAGAGTATTTTTTTAAATTTATTTATTTATTTATATTTTATTTTTGGCTGTGTTGGGTCTTCGTTTCTGTGCGAGGGCCTTCTCCAGTTGTGGCAAGCAGGGGCCACTCTTCATCGCGGTGCGCGGGCCTCTCACCGTCGCGGAGCACAGGCTCCAGACGCGCAGGCTCAGTAGTTGTGGCTCACGGGCTTAGTCGCTCCGCGGCATGTGGGATCCTCCCAGACCAGGGCTCGAACCCGTGTCCCCTGCGTTGGCAGGCAGACTCTCAACCACTGCGCCACCAGGGAAGCCCTCAACCAAGAGTATTTAACAGTCATTTGGCTATTGCCACACGGTAACTGAGAGAATGAAAGACTTGAAAATACAAAAATAAACTTTTTAAAACTTAAGTAGCCTCCTACACAGCCAGGTCCCTATCTCCCTGATGTCTTCTGGATTCTCTGGAAAACCAGGGATTGGACTAGATTGTTGCTTTTACCGGCTAAGCACTATACATTTATAACTTGACAACAACAACGCCTAGAACAAGGTGAAAAATGTTTAGAGCCAGTAAGTAATGTGAAGTGAAACAATACTGTGGTCAGAATTTTACAGAAAAGGAGAAATGGAGCAGGGTAATTTCTTGTCTTTTCTTCAGTGTCTGGTCATATCAGATTTTCCTGTCTTCAAAAAGATGCACTGCCTGGTGGTGCCCACTGTTTTCACAACTGGAGTTATTTTGGCAGTTCTGCAAAACATCTACTGGCAACCAGCAGATGTTTCGTGAGGTCTAAAACTTTTTCAACTATGGGGGAGTCTCCTTTAAGAAAAAGAATACTAATTTATAAATACAAAATTAGTGTATTCTAGAATTACTATAGCAGTCTCTTTACTTGTCTCCTTGTGTTCATTCCCTTTCTAGTCTTATAAGTTTTTCACATGTATAAACTTTAGGTCCCAAAGTGTGTTTGTTTGGAAAAACGGAAATAGGTGACAAATTGAGAGATCCTACATCAATTAAGCTTGGGAAATGCTCATAGAATATTCAGTCTTAGTAATTTCATTATGCACGTAGACATAACAAAGGCACTAAGAAGTCCTATATTTTAAAAATCTGCGGGCTTCCCTGGTGGTGCAGCGGTTGAGAATTTGCCTGCCAGTGCAGGGGACGCGGATTCGAACCCTGGTTTGGGAGGATCCCCCATGCCACGGAGCAACTGAGCCCGTGAGCCACATCTACTACGCCTGCATGTCTGGAGCTTGTGCTCCGCAACGGGAGAGGCCACAACAGTGAGAGGCCCGCGCACCGCGATGAGGAGTGGCCCCCGCTTGCCGCAACTAGAGAAAGCCCTCGCACAGAAACGAAGACCCAACACAGCCAAAAAAAATAAATATAAATAAAAAAAATAAAAATTAAACTCTCCTGTATAAAAAAAAAATCTGCAAAAACTTATCTGTCCATGGAAACCTTTTTTTGTGGAATAGCTATTAGCATTTCACAGGCAAAACCCAATTAGAGAAACTCTGATCTAGATTAATGTTCATAAAACATTCATGTATCATGCTTCCTCTCAGATGACAAAAAAACATTCCAGAGTTCACTAATGCCTCCAGGATCAGGTCAAAATGAACCAGGCCAGCACATCAGGGCATCCCCAGTCTGGCTTTATGCTGTCTGAACCTCATCTACTACCCCTTCAAGAGCAAATGGTTTGCTGCAGTTGGTTCTACCATCTTCTGAACAGCAGACTTATTCCTTAAAGGGGGAACCCAGTTCTGTCCCTCTCATTTGCCAACCTCTCATGGCATGCTGGTCCATACTCTCAAGACTGGCATTTGGTCCTAGACCACACCTTGCTTTGTTAACTGAATTCTTTAATATCACAGCTTCCTCTCCCCCATCTAACTCCTTTTCCAGAGTCAGAGAACTCCTTTTGTCTGCCTCCTCAGTATCCAGGTGTGCACTGATGATTTGACTGTGCAAACAGATGGCACTTAGTAGACATAAATTGACTGAATAAATGAATTAATGAGTCTTGGTAAACTTCCTTTGAAATCAATTGGCTTCGTAGAGTGCAGGCAGCCTGGGCATGTCAGGGATGAACATGTGAGCATGTAAGGAGTCACTGATCTAGCTCCATTTCTACCACAACATCCAGTGATAGGGAGAAGGTGAACCAAGGGAGGCGTTTTGTAGGGCGGACATGCAGAGCATCTATCTGCCTCATCAGGGTGGCAGGAAGAGAATACATAAACCAGGGCTTTACCAAAAAACATTAGAAGATGTATGTATTTGCAACACTGGGATAAACCATCTTTTGCTAATCATAAAAATACACAATTCTCAGAAATAACTTTTCAACAGATGCTTAATTAGCATCGGCTAACTTGGATAAGTTGATCACTGAGTCAATTTTAATGCCATCTCAAATATTAAATTAAATTCTCTTATTTTCTTAATATCAAGGCTCCTATTTTATCTTACAGCACAGGTAATTTTTCCCTCTAAGTAGAATAAAATTAAACAGGTTCATAAAATATTCATTAACTTACATATGAATGCATATCTATCTGTGCCTCTAAGTTTAAATTAGTTATCTCCTTTAGCCTGGGATGACGAAGTATTTGCTGTAGGTAATTCTCTTAAGTGATTTATCTTTTTGATTGTTCTATTATTTGATCTACGGTCTGAAATGTCTTTTTATTTCTTAGATACACACACCTCTCCTTGCACGTAGTACAAAGTAACTGATTTAGGCGTTTCATTTATATAATCATATTCACCAGAATCCATATCCAAATTAAATAAATCCATAATAGCGATGTCAGCAGCAGACTACTGGATCTTCACTTAAAAAATACTTTTTTAAAAAAAATTGATATATGTCTATATTGTGAAATGATTAGCACAATAAGTATAGTTAACATCCATCACTTCACATAGTTACAAATTTTTTTTCTTGTGATGAGAACTTTTAAGATCTACTCCCTTAGCAACATTCAAATATACAACACAGTACTGTTAACTACAGTCACCATGCTCTACATTACATCCCAGGACTTATTAAGAGTAAAACGGGAAGCTGTACCTTTTGACCCCTGTCACCCATTTCTGCACCCCTACCATCCCACCCTTTGCCTCTGGCAAACACCAATCTGTTCTGTACTTAAACAATACATTTGACATCGATAGTGATGACTTTGAACAAAAGGCAATGCAATCCTAGTTCTGTCCCTGTATGATCTCAAGACACTTGAGCTGGAGTTGGTACAGGGAGCAGATTGGGTAACAGTGGACTAGACTAGGATTTCAAGCTCCACCTCTGTTGATAACCAGCTCGATGACCCTGGGCAAGTCTCAAAGTTTCACTGGGTCTTAATTTTCTTATTTGTAATTTGAGAATGTTGTACTGGATGTGGTCAAATTTTGTTATTTTAATAAGCAAATTTCTCATTCTTTTAAAAGTGTCTCTAAAAGGCATTTGGTTAATTAGGAACTAAAATTAGATTGAACTATAACTAGCTTCCTATATGCTAAGTTTCAGCCGTATTCCTGGTACTTCACTGGTATCAGCTCCAGGTTTACTGGGTATCATGTTGCTAGAGTCACTTCAGAAGGAATTACAGGACAAGCCTCTCCTTGAGTGGCCTTTTCTAAAGATATGCATTTATTATATTTATACGAGAGTTTTAACAAGAGGATAAATTGAGTACATTTAAAATAGAAAATACAATACTAAGTTTTAAAAGGTCTATTTGGATTTGCTTTGGAGTTGTCCTTATTGCAAAACTTGAAGCCAATAGGCATTTAGTCCAGTAAGAGTGACTGTACCCACTAGTACTTCATGAAAAAGAAAAGCCAGACTTACCTGCACATTAGCATGGACAGACCCGGGCACTTGGTATTTCAACTCATGGGCTGTTGTTTGAGATTTTGGAAGCAGAAAAGGATAAGAAAGGGACCGATATTTTGGTTTCATAATCTAAAATAAAGAAAAACAGGTAAAAAAGATTCAAATTGAAAAACAGTTCCAGTCTTCCTTACTTTGTGATTATAAAAAAAATTCAGGTTCATTTGAAAAAGAAAAAGGGAAAGAGATATTAACAATGGGTGTTTCTAGGTGAAGAGGCAATAGATTATTTATTTTTGTTTTCTGTCTATTTCCCAGGGACAGAAAACTCCCTTTTTCCTTCTTTTACCTTTTGGAGTGAGCATTATTGCTTTGTATTTTTAAAGAAAACTTAAATACAACCTGGAGTTATAGAAGTATACAATTGCAAAAATGGGCTTATTTTATAAACTGATTTTTTACTACGTTGTAGTATCTTGCAACAGCAGTAAAGCACTATATATCATTTCAAAATAATTTCATAGTAAAATGGCATGGAACAATCATAATTTAACGATTTCTATTAATGAGGATGTCAGCTGTTTCTCATTTTATATGAATTATTAGATGCAATGTCAAGATAAATGACTTATTGAGTAACTTCTTTAGCTTAAGTACCTGAAATAGATTTTCTGAGTCAAAGGTTACATACCTTTAAAAAGTTTTCTGCAGTTGTACCAATTTATCCTCCCAGGAGCAAGGTATAAGACCATCATAGATCCCAAACCCAATTGTAGGTATCTGCAGCGTTTTTATCTTTGTCAGTCCAATAAGTTAAAAATATTATCCTTTTGTTTATTCATTCATTTGCCTCTAAATTCTTGTTAAAAATATTTCCACTGTTTCTAAGAGCTCCCACTAACTGTTTATAATGTTATTTAAATGAAAATAAGGTGACACTTTAAGTTGTTAATAAAACTAAATCTTCTTCCAAATTATCTCCAAATTATAAGGAGAAAATGCCTATAAAACCATTTTATTTATTTTATTAAGATTCTATAAATAAAATGGAATCTTAATAACACCTAGACGACAGGTACTTAACTTAGGAATGTTAGGTCAAATGCTTACAAGTAATGAAGGCATCATACTAAGGAAGACACAGACTGGAGAAAAGAAAACTGGCTCCATCTTCTCACGCTGTTCACTTTGCTCAGAACCGCCTCTCAGAAGCCTGTACCAATATGGGCCCAGGGCAGTGCCAGGATTGGAAGGCTTTGCAAGCTCCAGCTCTCTCACCTGAACGAGGCTCCCATCCCCCTACAGTAGCCCGACAGCCCTCCACGTGACTATCAGCCCCGGCCAGATGCTTAAACGACACTGAGTGTCCCAAGTGTTCAAAGGGTTAAACCATAGGCTGTGATAGTAGCATCATCCCTCCGCCCTCTGAATTGTCTGTGGTGTGAAAGTTCAGGAATATTTTTTTTTTCTTTTGCTCAGAGACCCAGGCACTCTGACAACCGGGCACCCAAGAGTAGATGGGTAGCACAGCTGCGGCCACCGCAGCCCCTTCTCGCCTCTTCTTCCTGGCCTGTCTCTCTTCATGTGGACTGAATCATGATAAAACCACCTATGTACCTTCGTGAAGTTCCAGCGCTGGATGAAGTGACGGGCCACGTCGCGAGCCGCCTTCCCGTGGACCGCAGAGGAGATGTCGTGCCATGGCATCCGGGGGGTGGAGTGCCTGTCAATGAAATCTGCCCGGGTGCACCAGGCAAGGTCCTCGCTAACTCCTGTGCCCAGAGGCACACAAGCCATCTGACCCCAGCTCTGACCCTGACTACGATACATATAAGAAAATGTGGTAATGCCCACCGTGTGTATATTACTTGGCTTGGGTAGAACAATACCCTTATAGCCAAGAGAAACATAGATCTCACACTGGGGAACACAGTCTCCCATGCACCTCTCCCAAACATGTTTCCACTTCACTTATTAGATAATCACTAGGCAAGGCAGATGTGAGTTGGTACAAATTATTTAAAGCTGTGTACTTGACATTACATTTTTCTTTTTTATCCTGTTGAAATAATGTTAAGCTACGTTCCTATTTCCTGTTAGATATACAAGCACAGTGATAATCTGAAATGTGTTGTTTTAATGTTGGAAGATGAAGATGTTAAGCAGAAAAAAGGAGATGATCAAAGGAAGGGAACCATCTCCTGGAGAATTACAGATTATTACCCCCCTAAAATATGCCTATGTGGAAGCTGGAGATTTCCAACAAGTAAGCTCTATTTCATTTTCTTTTCTTACTATAAGGAAAAGCCCTTAAGTATATGACTGAATCATAGTTTCCAGTGTTTTACCAAATATTCAAAACAAAACAAAAGATATTAGATCATGCACATGCATACTTGTTGAGATGCTGACAAGGTAAAGACAAAATATAAGCAGCCCCCACTACCACGGTACTTACCAGCAAAAGGTTTATCAAGTTGAACCCAATCTTTGAAGACAAAATTGCAGTAGTCCTTTCCATGCCAGAATCTGGTTTCCCCATGTAGCTCTCCCACACCTGTCTGTAAACTTCGGATGGAGCCTGTGTCTGTAAATGCAGCAAGACCCACTCAGAGACTGGTTCAGGCGGACCCCAGAGAGGGAAGCTCATCTCTTATCTATTAAACACCTAAAGACTTCTTAACTTTTCTTCTTAAGCCTCATAACTAGGACAGCATGTGTTCATGAGGCTGTGGGCTGACAAGGTTTTAAAACCCTCATGAATTTACTATTAGTGGGTAGTTGGGGCTATAATCAGGTCCATCATTTGACAGTGAAATTTAATATTCTTATTCTCACCATCTACCAGATCACTGGAGGAATAGATCACAGGGTTAACTGTGAATAAAGAACTTGCTAGGAGAGCCTATGAGAGAGCAGTAAAGTCAGGTCAGGTGGAGGAACATGAGATGCAGAGGCCATAAAGAAGTCATGTCCTTCTTTTTCCTCAACCAGTATGGTGCACATTTAACGTATAATTCTTGTCTTTTGCATCTCCAAATGCAAGAACCTCAAATTTGCAGATAACCTGTGTTCCAGCCCTGGAACTGACTAGCTAAGTGACACTGAGCTTCATCTTTTTGGGTCAGAAATCCTTTATGTGTGAAAGGAAACATTTGGTCCAGATGACATCTAAGATCTTTTGGGCTTTAACATTCTATTTTTCTAAAATTATAAATGACATCCATAAAAAGTGTAACAATAGACAGAAGCTCATGACGGCACAGGCGCAAAAGCAGCAATCCACTGCAATATTTCACAAAGAACTTTGTTGGGAACGTTTTACTTAAGGGTAAATATGTTGACTTAAATAGTTTGTATGTTTATGGAATATGCTGATCACAAAGACAACTAAGCAGGAAAACTAGCAGAACTACAAATCACAAAATGCAGCGCTTGGCACAAAAGAGACACTTAACAGATAGACATTGGATGCAAAACTGTTTGTTGAATGAATAAATGGTACCACGTGCAGGAGCCAGTGAGAGTACCAGACTGGTCTCCCTACCAACACGCTGCCCCAGAGCTGTCCTTCTAAAAATGCAGACTCCTTGCCTAAAAGCCTTCTAGGATGACCTACTGCCTAGAGGGGGGTCAAATCCTAAGGGTTTAGTATGCACAGAGAGCTAGCTCTTCTCAAACTGCTGACAATCTCTCTTTCTGGTCCTTGTTTTCCTCACACAACCCAGACCCCACACACACCATACTTCTCACTGATTTTGACAGGCTTGGTTCATCATGCAGCTGGCACATTATTCCTTCTGCCTAGAATGTTCTTCCCTCCCTCTTGGTCTGAACTCCTCATCCTCCTTCAAGAGCCACGTTAGCTGTCATCTGTCCTAGAGACACCTCCCAGACCCCAGCAGGGAGAGGCAGTCCCTAGCACTGCTGTAGAACCATTAACAGTTGCACACCTCCGGGCCTCTGACTCTGTGACCCAGTTGTGTAAGGATGCTCCCTCCCTGCTCCCCACTCACTCATCTGTAAACTCTGGGGTGGGGAGTGTGTCCCCTCAGTGCCTGGTATAGCTCCTGGCAGTCAGTAGGCAATCAATAAGCATTTGCAGAGCAGAAGTTTTTAAACAATCACCACACATACTGCTAGTGTTCTATCTCAGACTGAATAATTAACCTCCAAAGGGTACTGGAATTTTCTGTAAAAGGAAAATGTCTTAAAATGCTAACAATGAACAAAACTTAATAATGTTAAAAATAGAATTCTGTTGATTTCTCCCAGTGATTTATTTTCCTGCTAAGACTGAAAGGCCAAAGTACTGGTAGGTCTATTTGCTCACCTGTAGGCTCTTAGAGTAAGCATGGCACTTTGTTTATTTAAAAAACAGGAAAAGAAAAAAAGGGGACAAAGAACGCGGTAAATAGTGGGTCAATTCCGAAGTAAAATTTAAAAAAATATATATATATATATTATATATAAAATTTGTTTTCATCAGTTGAGAAACTCCAGGCTAAATCTTTATATGTATACACATATACTTGTTTAAAAATCTCACCTAATAATCAGCTTTGATAAGAAAAACAAAGCAAATTCTTAGTCTCAGATAATGATCTTGGTGCTAATTGAGTTCAACCTGCTCACAGTTCAAATTTGGTTTTGGTTTTAGTCATGGCCTAAACTAATCCAAATAAATCAGGGTCCTCCTCAGAACAAATGAAACAATATTAGGGCTAAACAGAACAAAATACTCCAACTTACTGCGATTACTGCTCAGAATGGCATGAACACGTATGAGCAGGAAAGAAGGACTTTTTACATCAGCAATGCCGATCTGAGGTGGTTCTTATTAGTCTGTATCTGGCTCCCAGTTGATTTCATAATTGCATCTGCCTTGTCTTTTGGCAGCGGTTTTTCATGCCAGTTTACTGCAAGCCTCATCCATCGGTGGCCCAGACTCTGGCTGCTGAAGTTCATGAAGAGGGTATCTTTCTGCCCCTCACCCGGTGTCTTCTGACTTTGCCACATCCTCCTGTTTTTTCTCTCGTCTCTTAGCTTCCAAGGCTGCACACTCCCCTACCATTACTCCAACTCACCCTTCTTGATCTTCTTTCATAGCTCCTCCTCCCTCACAAGGTTTTCCCCAGCTTTCCCCTAAATGTACCCCTGTAGCCCTGGCTTCTCACTGGGGCTCTAGATCTACAGCCACGTCCAATGCCTCACTTGACCTCATCTACCTAGTTGTCCCACCAAACTATAAACTCATGCGTAGCACTAGAATCACCGTCATTCCCACAAAATCAAGTCTTCCCTTGAGATTTCTGCTTTCTGTTTATGGTTTCTCAAGCAAAACCTCAGAATCACCTTTGGCTCCCCTCACTTCTTCACTGTCTTCTCCACCCACCTCCCCATCACCACTTCTCAAATCCTATTGAAATTTGCTGATTCTTTCTTCTGAAAAAATATTCTCTTACTCACTTCATTCTTGGGCCCACTGGAACAAGCTAGTCAGACCCCCCATGACTCTAGTATGACCTTCGTAAAATACCACCCTTATTCCCCTACCCTTCCCCTCCACCCCCCACCCCCTCCAAATTCCACCTCCCCAGGGATTCTCCAGCATTTAAGGAATGAGGGTCAATGACTCAGCCTGACTTTCAAGACTCTCCAGATATTGGTACAGTTATATCCCACCAGCCCAATCCATACAAATTAACTACCCATCAACAGCAATTCCAAAACCCAAAAGCTCTGAAAATCCAAATGTTTTTTCACAGCTCATTTGTTAGCAAAACCTGACGTGAACTTGAGGTTATTATCTTTATTTATCCCACTTGATGTTGCATGAATATAAACGATTTGCTTATAGGGTATTTCCTGGACTTTGCCAGGAGCGTAACATAATATAGAGTATAGGTATTGTATTACCTTTCTAAAATCCAGAATCTTCTAATTTCTTTTTTTTAATTGAGGTAACACTGGTTTATAACATTATGTAAGTTTCATGTGTATGACATTATATTTCTACTTCTAAATACACTACAGCATGCTCCCCACCAAAAATTTATTCTCCATCCATCACCATACAGTTGATCCCCTTTACCCATTTCACCCTCCCTCAACCCCTTCCCTTTTGGTAACCACTACTCTGTTCTCTGCATCTACATAATGATTTCTGTTTAGTTTGCTTATTTATTTTGTTTCTGTGTTTGTTTCCTTGTCTTTTACATTCCACATATCAGTGAAATCACATAGTATTTGTCTTTCTCCATCTGACTTATTTCACTTAGTATAATACTCTCAAGGTCCATTTATGTTGTTGAAAATGGCAAGATTTCATCTTGTTTTATGGCTAAGCAGCATTCCATTGTATATATTTACCACATCTTTATCCATTCATTCACTGATGGGCACTTAGGTTGTTTCCATATCTTGGCTATTGTAAATAATGCTGTAATGAACATAAAGGTGTATGTATCTTTTTGAATTAGGGTTTTTTTTTGTATTTTTTAGGTAAATACGCAGAAATGGGATAGCTGGATCATACAGTAGTTCTATTATTAATTTTTTGAGGAATCTCCATACTGCTTTCCAAAGTGGCTGCACCAATTTACATTCCCATCAACAGTGCATGAAAGTTCCCTTTTCTCCTCGTGGTCGCCAACATTTTTTATTTTTTCCCTTTTCAGTAATAGGCATTCTAACAGGTGTGAAGTGATATGTCATTATGGTTTTGATTTGCATTTCCCTAACAATTAGCGATGTTGAATATCTTTTTGTGTGTCTGTTGGTCATCTATATGTCTTCTTTGGAAAAATGTCTCTTTAGCTTTTCTGCCCATTTTTTAATTGGGTTGTTTTTTGTTGTTGTTGAGTTATATTAATTCTTTATATATTTTGGATATTAACTGCTTATTAGATATATCATTTACAAATATCTTCTCCCATTCAGTAGGTTGTCTTTTCATTTTGCTGTTGGTTCCCCCCTTTGTTGTTGGCATTTCTCATATGTGTGTTAAGATATAATATCTACCTGGAGTGCCTGTTTCTCTCCCTTCTTAGTCTATACCTACTGAATTTCTGCCTATATTCACGGCCAGTTCCAAAACAGGTCCCCAATGAGTTATATATATATATTTTTAAATCTCTTAGTTCTTGAAACATTTTGGATTTTGGCATTGTGGATCAGGTTTACAGTTGTGGAGAAGGCTTCACTGACAACTCTTGCCAGAGGATATTTCCCCCTGATGAATTACTAAGGCACTAGGTTAGTAATACCACCACTTACCTATTAGATAATAAGCTCTTTGAGAGTGAAAATAAGTGTTATACATTCTACACCACTGAAAACAGAGTTTAGAAATGACTTAACCTACTCTTCATTATCCCTTATGATTAGATATCTGAGTTTGAAACACTTGTCTCAACTAAATGGCAAGAATTATTTTCCCCATCAGCCATATATTAAATCTTGCTTAAAAGGAAAAGATTAGCAAACAATTACTAAATATAAGAAGAATAAAATTCAACCCTTTTAAAATAACTGTATCAAGGAAACAATGTGTTTGAAATTCTCCCTCTTGCAACATAATTTTAAGAGAAAAAAAATCTTGAAGATGGATGAGTGATTTTGAATTAAAATATATACTATAGAAATCTACCGTAGTTACTAATCACATTTAAGATGAGCTGATTTTAGTGCAGTTTTTTCTACTTAAAAACACACAGTGATCTTGCGTGCACACTCTGTGTGCAGGAGGAAGACCCAACGCAGCCAAAAATAAAAATAAATAAATAAATAAATTTATAAAAAGAAAAAAGAGAAAACACAGACCATAAAAAAAAAAAGGGATGGAAAACAAAGGAACCCATGATGAAGCATAAAAAACAAAAACAAAAACAAACAAAAAAAAAAACGGGTCTTCGCTAGGAGACCCGTTCAGCCATGGCCTTTTGCATTCAAGTGAAACATTGCAGAGAAGCTAATCCCGTTCATATCTTCAGGAAGGAAGTTATTAACTCAAGTAAACATTCAGTTTCAAACTTATAATGAAGAGTCACTCCGTGCTTAATTTGGGTTTCAAGTCCTATAAGACAATATAAGTTTAAAAGTTTACATGATTTAAATGTAGAGCTGTGCTCTTTAAACTTCCTTCATTATTAATAGTAGAACTTCCTTTTTTTTTTTCCCAATACAAATTCACATGGCAGTCCAATATATAAAATAATATATGTGGGATTTTTCTGGTTGACACAGGTACCAATAGAGGTAGGAGGGTCCGGGGCCCTCAGTATTATCCTCAGAGTCCCCCCGAGAAACACCAGGATCCAAGGAATAGACTTCGCAAAGCACTGCCCCAGAAGGACTCAACTATCCTTTGGCTTTCCTATTTAAGTAAATTAACTTCTTTCATATTAAAAAGTTAAAATTGTAACTTAATGTAGTTAATGGAAAGAGTCCTCTCCGTCCCCCACATCCCATATGCAGTGCATCAGCAGATGCTGTCAGCTCCACCTCAAGATGTATTCAGTACCTGCCTGGTCACTACTTGCCATCCCTGTCTGCTCTGAATTAAACGTTTGTAAAAATGCAAGTCAGACCTTGTCTGGCCTTTGCTCAAGACCATCTGATGGGCAGAAGACCTAAATAAACATTTCTCCAAAGAAGATATACAGATTGCCAACAGACACATGAAAGAATGCTCAACATCATTAATCATTAGAGAAATGCAAATCAAAACTACAATGAGATATCATCTCACACCGGTCAGAATGGCCATCATCAAAAAATCTAGAAACAATAAATGCTGGAGAGGGTGTGGAGAAAAGGGAACACTCTTGCACTGTTGGTGGGAATGTAAATTGATACAGCCACTATGGAGAACAGTATGGAGGTTCCTTAAAAGACTAAAAATAGAACTACCATACGACCCAGCAATCCCACTACTGGGCATATACCCTGAGAAAACCATAATTCAAAAAGAGTCATGTACCAAAATGTTCATTGCAGCTCTATTTACAATAGCCAGGACATGGAAGCAACCTAAGTGTCCATCATCGGATGAATGGATAAAGAAGATGTGGCACATATATACAATGGAATATTACTCAGCCATAAAAAGAAATGAAATGGAGGTATTTGTAGTGAGGTGGATGGAGTTAGAGTCTGTCATACAGAGTGAAGTAAGTCAGAAAGAGAAAAACAAATACAGTATGCTAACACATATATATGGAATCTAAGGAAAAAAAAAAAAAGGTCATGAAGAACCTAGTGGCAAGATGGGAATAAAGACACAGACCTACTAGAGAATGGACTTGAGGATATGAGGAGGGGGAGGGGTAAGATGTGACAGGGTGAGAGAGTGTCATGGACATATATACACTACCAAATGTAAAATAGATAGCTAGTGGGAAGCAGCCGCATAGTACAGGGAGATCAGCTCTGTGCTTTGTGACCACCTAGAGGGGTGGGATAGGGATGGTGGGAGGGAGGGAGACACAAGAGGGAAGAGATATGGGAACATATGTATATGTATAACTGATTCACTTTGTTATAAAGCAGAAACTAACACACCATTGTAAAGCAATTATACTCCAATAAAGATGTTTAAGAAAAAAAAAAAAAAGACCATCTGATGGCTTCCTTTTTCACTCAACGTATAAACCAAAATTCTATAATCTACCCAACCCTCTCCGACTTTGCTCCTATCATTCTCCCCTCGCCCACCCGGCTTCAGCCACTCCTGGAACATACCAATCCCCTCCTGCCTCATAGTCTGCACTTGCTACTCCTCCTGGCTGGACTCCCTCCCCACAGACATTATCTTATCCTGATTCTTCTCTCCCTTTTGATCTTTCTCGAAAACTCACTTCATTGGAAAAGCATTCTCTGACCCCCTCCCCATATAAAATAGTAACTCCTCCCCTCTGCCCTTCCCCCCTTCCCCTGCTGTACTGTTTTCCATGATAATTCTTACCACCTGACACATTGTGTTTGATGATCTATTTGTATATACAATTCCCATCCTTACTCTCCTACTAGTTAACAGAATTTTGTCTGTGTTGTTCATTCCATCCCTAGTATCTAGAACAGTGATTGACATAGGAGCTCCGTAAGTACTTATTTAAAGAACAAATGAGTCGTATACATCTATTTTTGTATCCCCACTTACAGTTTTTAATGATTGTGCAATTCCATCAAGGGAATGAACTGCTCATTATGTTCTCAACCATCCTCCATCCTCTACTCTTGGATTTTAGGTTGTTTACTTTCTCTCTTCTCTCTCTCTCTCAATAAAAAACACTGCACTGGACGTGTATCCAGTTTATTAGGGAGAGGATCTCTATCAACATCTGAAAACCACCCACATTGCTGTCCCTAGTTCACCACTATGGGGATCACCCCTTGCAGCCTGCCATCAGCCTGAATTACTTAACGTATTCAGCACCCAGCTTGTATCTTCTTTTCCACTTGCCCCCAATCCTGCTGTCAGCAACACTAGCATTCAGTCCCCTTGACTTCATGTTTCACAACTTCATTCCTCCATCTCATCGTCAGTCCTAAC
Organism: Balaenoptera ricei; assembly: GCF_028023285.1. Lineage (NCBI taxonomy): Eukaryota > Metazoa > Chordata > Mammalia > Artiodactyla > Balaenopteridae > Balaenoptera > Balaenoptera ricei. Next base: position 66,466,725 of record NC_082642.1, read on the forward strand.
GCAGCAAAGCCACACTCTGGAATTACAAAGCAATACCTGGACATGTTTGCAACCTTTTATCTTTAATGTCTGCCCCGGCATGCACCCCTGACCTGGCTCTCTGGACTTCCCAGTGCCCTGTCTCAGGTCTATGACGCTCTACGGAGCGCAGGAATTACTGTGAGCTATCGCTGAATCCACATTGGCATCAGGGACTAGTTGTATGCTAAATAAAGAAAATGTCTCCCCATATATGCTCTTCTCCATATTTTAATGTATATCAATGTTGTTTACGTATTTTATATCAATGTGATTTAAGACAAACAAATTTACTTAACAGTTACATTGGAGCTTTAGTTCACTATATACGGTTAATCAGTTTAAAAGTTGTAGGGTCTCCAGACTACAGAATGCTGGAACCACTGCTCAAGGTCCAGCTTAATGTTCAGGGTCATTAGCTCCTGACAGCCACAAGTGACTCACAGCCAGCCATGCTAGCTGGGCTCTATCTCAGTCATCTCCTAAATAGTACATAGAACTGTGGCCTTAAGAATTTAGCCAAAAGGTCCTGATGACTGTCGGCATATCTGCTAAATCACAAGTCTGAAGCATGACTTCTGGGAGACTGATAAACTAGAACTTCTCTGGGCACATCACTTATCACCTCTAACCCTGCGTTGGGTCATCTGTAAAAAGGAGATAGCACTGTTATTACCAAGCTCCACAAGTGCTCGGGGCAGTGAGTGGCAGAGTTTGCACACAATAAATGCTAGCTTCCAATTTTACTGTGGTTGCTATTTATTATGATGATCACTTGTCACTAAATCTGATCCATTGCCAAATTCCTCTTCATTCCACCATATTTTAGGCCCTGATTAATTTATTTGAGAACCTAGTTCTTACAGAAACTTATCAGATTATCAATTCTAAAAATATACGTGGGATGAAAACTGTGAGAACAGAAAGCCAATCCAGAGACACAGTCACTCTGCTCACGCAGCAAAAGCTGAAGCCTACAGAGATTGTGGCGCTTCACACATCACTTACCAACGTTAGGTCTAGTGAGCCCCTGCTCTGACTCACCGGAAGAGTGAAAGAGTTTCAAGTGGGGCTTTAAACCATGGATTAAATTCTGACGGCTCCTACAGTGATTACAATCACCTGGAGAAAGTTGAGAGTTCTTTCTTTACAAAGAGATATAGATATATATAAATATATCAAGTTTTCTAAACTCCGAAGCAGCTGCAATCATTTTAAAAACAAGGCAAGGCTATAGAATCAGTCACAAATTCTGTGCAACAGAAAACCGTAGAGCTTTAAGACAAATCTTAAAGAATGGTAAATTTATAAGATGTAGAAAATCTGATGTTTCAGGATACAAGCTGGATGTATTTCTGGATAGAAAGAGACATGAAATCTCTTATATGAAAAGTTTATAAAGCACACCTAATACTCTTCTTTTTCCTTTATAACTTGGCATTATTTTAGAAATGCTTAGTCATTCTGCAACCATTAGAAACATGAATTGTGGTTGTTATGACTAGTGATGTGAATAAAACAATAAATCTGTTCTAAAATGAGTCAAACAGAGCCATGAAATGGCATGAGACTGAACAGGATGATATAATGACTTCTCAGCATTGTTCACTTTACTCCATTATAGAAGGACAAGTTCTGCAAACAGGTATACGGTGTCTGGCTATGGAGGAACAGAGCATAGTTGAGATAAGTTCCAGTGCAGACGATGACTTACTGGAGGCGCTGTCGAGGCTGCTGATGCTGTCTGTGCTGCGTAGGTGGTGTCTGTGCAGCTGCCTGTAGAGGCTGAATTTGGAGAACTTTCTGGGCTTCCCTATGCCTTTCAGTTTTGAATCTGCATCATCAACAGTCTTCAGGACAGGCAGATTTTTGTTAGATTCGTTTTCATCTTTGAGGCTTAAGGATTCCATAGACTCTGTTGTTTCAGCCTGAGAAAATTATTAAAAAAAAAAAAAAGAAAGAAAGAAAAGAAAAGAAACTGCATAAGATAAGCTGCACTGTGGCCTTTTAATTCCAGTTTAAAGTTTACACACGATGGAGGCTCCCTAAGAGACACGCAATAACACGTGCGAGGTCAGCCACAGGGCAGTGGGCGATTCTTGTGAGCTGTTTAAATACTTCCAAAGGGATACCAGGAAGTCCATTATAGTTCCTCTTTCACTGGGCCAGAAATTTCATGCCAATTAACCTTTTGGTTTCAAATACAATTACGTGAGTTATACTCACTGTTGAGCTACTGAACTTCTTCCTCTGATAAATACTAAGTAAGCGATGCTTTTTCTGTCAATCATTTTCCCCGTTACCTTTTCACTAAATCTCTGTTTTCCCAGAAAAGTCACCAACATATACAGCAGTAAAATAAGATGGAGCCCATCAAACTTTTTAATAAGCATACTGATATTTTGACAACCATTTGAGTTGAAATAATAAGTACACAAGTATAGGCATACAGAGATTTTGGCAGCTCTTGATTTGAAAGATACTTTGAGAAGTTATTAACCTCCTCCTTTCAAATAGAATTCCCTAAATGACTCCAGACTGACCTATCCTATTTTTGTATGTCTGTAAGAAGGAAGATTTCAAAAACCTTGGCAGCTAATTGTAATAAGGTTGCTTATTTAACTTAAAGTCCAATTTTGCCGCACATTTTTGTTTATGAACTTTTTTCCCAAATAGGAACTAAATCTTTAATTTAAATGGAAAGCAAAGGAACTGACTATGAGATAGCACATGCTCTATCAAATCTGTTTTCTCTTCTTACAAGAGAAGAAACTGAGATTAAGAGATGCATAGTTACAGACTGACTAAGTGGTATTTGAAACCAGGTCTGTGTTGGACTCAATGTTCTTTACCCCTCCAGGGATATGCCACCTCTCATTCAATCCATCAGTCAACCAATCACACTATTAACACACACTTAGACAAACTGTGTCCCTTATATGCAGTTCCATAAAGGTGAAATTTACTAACTGTGAGGGAACCCAGAGAAGGTCCCCCGGTGACGCGCTTCACGCTGCCCACGTCCGTGAGTCTGTGTTCATTGTCATCCCACCTTCCATAGGCCAGGTCAATCCCACCCACAAAGGCCATCGACTGGTCGATGATGATGAGTTTCTCGTGATGAGCCCACAGATATACACTGGATGACACATGATCTGGGTGCCTCATCACCTTGAGAGGAAAAAAACCACACACGTAATATGCTTTCTAAAATGTCTTTCATATTATAATAAAATAGGTCTGTTTACTCCCCTGAACATTTCCTACAATTCAAATGCTAAAATGTGCTTCTATACATCAAAGAAAATCCCCAAACTTCTAATTTTATCCTCAGTATTTAGCAGAATATTTATTTATTTTATCCTCAGTATTTATCCCTGGATACTTTTCAAAACTCCCCTGACCACCCTGGACCCGTCACATATGGGGGAAGCTGCCCTTTAGCTTGAAATTTGGCTGCATATTTCAATAAAAGTCAGCTCAGTGGAATAGCAGATTCCCTTTTCCCCCAAAAGGGTTATGTTATATGTTATATAAAAAACACTAAAACTTTTTAGCCTACACCTATCTCTGACAAAATTTTTAATAAGTATATTGATATTTTGGCAGTCATTAAGTTGAACTAGTAATCATATTGATACAGGGATATAGATGTTTTGGCAGCTCTTGATTTTAAAGGTAATTTAAGAAGTTATTAACCTCCTGGTTTCAAACGGAATTCTCTCTAAATAATCCCAGACTGACCTATTTTTGTATGTCTTTAAGTAGAAACATTCCAAAAACTTTGAAGGCAACTTTATTTTTTAATAACATGTTTTTATGGTGGTAAAGTACACATAAAATCTACCGTATTAATCTTTTTAAGTGTACAGTTCAGTGGTATTAAGCATATTCATATAGTGCAACCATCACCACTATCCATCACCAGAACTTTTTATTTTGCAAAACTGGAACTCTATACCTATTAAACAAAAACTCCTTGTTCCCTCCTCCTCACAAAATCTGGCAACTACCATCTACTTTCTGTCTCTATGAATTTGACCACTCTAGGTATCTCATGTAAATGGAATCACACAATATCTGTCTTTATGACTGGCTTATTTTTACTTAGAATAATGTCTTCAAGGTTCATCCATGTTTTAACACATGTCAGAATTTCCTTCCTTTTTAAGATTGAAAAATATTCCATTGTACGTATATACCAATCCATTATTGAGAGTGTGATATTAAAGTGTCCAACGATTATTATAGAACTGTTTTATTTCACCCTTCAATTCTGTCAATGTTTGCTTTATATATTTTGATGGTCAGTATTAGGTACGTAAATGTTTATAATTATCACATTTTCTTGCTGCATTGAACCTTTTATTAATATATAATGTCCTTCTTTATCTATTGTAAACTTTATTGATTTAAAGTCTATTTTGTCCAATATTAGTAGAGCCACTCCTGCTCTCTTTTGGTTATTATTTACACGGAATATCTTTTTTTAATCAGGTGAAATATATAATCATTATATACTTTAAGCCTGCTGAAGATTAATTCATTGTCTTGATGTAGCTCAGTGACTGGGTGACAATATTTACTGATAGGCTTCAGGTCTTTGGTAAAATATCAAAAGGCTTTTTTCAAATTGCTTACCATGTTTATTCACTTTACTAGTACTTTATACAAAGTGCTTTTAAGGAGAGCACTTTAAATCCTAAAGGAGTTCTCTTTGTTGCTATCAGTGTTCAAGGGACATCCCAGGGAGATCACATTTAAGAGGTTCCAGGATAACCTTAATGAGGAGTATAGAAACTTGACAGGGCTCTTAAAACAACTCTAGGAAGAATATTCTTGGCTAAATTATCAGGGTAAGAGAAGCAGAAATGAGAGCTCTGCTGACTCCATCAAGATCAGAAGTATAAGAAAGTATAATTATTTTATTTCTGAGAAGTTCACAATATTACTTATTCAAAATATACATTAGGGAATTCTAAAGATTACCACGGCTCAAAGTAAAATGTATCTGAATAACTACAGAATAATAAAGAAGAAACATTGTTAAGCAAGATGACCTGAATACCTTTATGTTGGGGTGTAGATGAATCAAAGTCCTCTTGCTGTATTCACTATTGATTCCAAGAGCAAGTTCCACCTCTTTGTAGAGCATAATGAAGATCCGCACCCCCTGTTGCTGTCACAGGAGAAAACACAGGGAGCAATAAGAATTTCTGGAGGTAGGTTATGATTTTCTTTTTCTTCTTCATTTCCGGGGCATTGTACTTTCTAAAAATTTTTTCTATAAACAAGTATAATAAAATATTTAATGAAAAATGCAATACAAGAAGGTGAAACATAAGTGTATATTAAGACACAAATATAAAAAGTAACAATTTATCTCCCTTCCATTCTATGACTTGTCATACTGAGACAGTCAATATTTGACTAATTATAGCCAGAAAGTTGAAATTGCAACTTTAAATACTAAAAGTATCTGATAGTCTTACAACTTTGAACATCTCAGAACACTTGACATTGAGGAAAGTTTTGACCTGATTCATGTTACAGGATTAGGATTTTCTGCTTGTTTTTATTATACCACAAAGAATTGAAATAACAGTGTTTTTAAAACTCTGATGCAATAAATTATGCTAAACATGCCTTAAATGTTTCTGGGGGTATTTTCATAGAATTTTTCTTTATTAAAAAATTATTTCAGTGGAAAAAACAGTTCTCGGTCTTCAGAGGTGAATGTATTGGTTCATACTCTTAACCCATAATTAAATCATTAATGTCTATTTCACCACTGAAATGACTTCTTCAGAAGTCAGCTTCTCTAACATTCAAAAATCCCCGAGTTTTAGCAGCAGCACAGAAATTAACATTGATCCATCCTTAGACCTTGGACCTAAAAGAAAGTAGACAAGGCCGTTGTGAAGGTCAAATTAAATCAAAATTGCCTCATAAACTTTAATATGCTATACAAATAATATTTATTCTTAATATTAACCGTCAAAAAAATGTCCAACAGCTGGTAGTATAGAAAAGTACTAGTATTTTCTCTCCTAGTTCTGGGCGGTGACAAGGTTTTAGCTTAGGATAAATTGCCTGACACCTGAATGTCCTCCCCCATCCCTGTCCGCTTACACAGTTCCGCCACCAACATACAGTTCCTCCAGGAAACCCTATCTTATTTACCCCCACTTCTTATATCACTTTTTTACTTTTTAGGTTTGCATCCTCAGTGTTGCTGTGTAGTTTGCAACATTTTAATTTGCATTTACTGTACCCAGCAGCTCTGAAAGCATTCTGAAACATATTACATGCATGTTGAGTACTGTAGCTACACCTAGGCATTTAATATCCTACAGATTTAAGGCAAGAAGTTTTCCATAATCCTTTCTAGAGTATTTGAGATGCAGGCATATCTAATAAACTAGAGTGAATAATTTAGTTACAGTTTAAATGTAATCCATGGTAATTAAGTATTGTTCGTAATGGACATTCGAGTCACAAATTTAAGAAGCCTTACTGGTTGAACACATCTAATTTACAAGAACTGGATATTTTTGCAATGCTATAAAAATGTGAAATAACATAGGAGTTAATATTTTTAGGCTGCAAGATGTAAAATCTTGGAGTAAACCAAACAGATATACAGTTCCCCAATGTTGCTCTGCCAATAAAAAGCATATTTTGGCCCCTAGATCCTTATAATAACACATCACTTCAAAATACTAACTCTATCTTACTTGGTGTTAGTAATATCTGAAAAGTGTGCATATTTTTGAAGGGATACACTAGATTTACATTCTGGGCTGCATTAAAGAAATCTGAGTACTAAGAGAAGACCCATTCTTGCTCTGAAAAAAAAACAAGATTAAAAATACATATGTCATTTTATTTCTCTGGTTAACAGCTGACTTTTGGAACTTGCTTGTTACTTATTATATTACGCAACTATTGTTGTAATCAAGTACATAAGTACAGACTTGAGTAAAGAAATAAGGAAGTGAAAGTGCAGGCAGGAAATGAACAGATTAATTTCTAATGATCTGGCCAGTGAGCACTCTAAATGAAAACTAGAACATTATTTTGTTTTTCTCCTCTACTATTCAGATTTACTTTGCTATTTGAATATTTTAGGATTCAGCACTGAATAGCAGTTAAACAAATAGCCTCCCATTGAATGACATAATATAAAGTTTAAGACCCCCAATTTCAACCTAAATTATAGAACGTTACACCTGACATCTTTCATCACAGTTCATTTGTTTTAAGTGGATGAAATTCTGCTTCTTAGGCTTATGAGATTATTACCCATGAAGTACAGTAACTGAAAATTAGGAACTGGCCTGAATCTTAACAATTTTCCATTTATCTGCATAACTAATGGAATTTTTAAATAACAGAGATTTTAATGCTAATGGATTATAGCATTATCCTCCATCTATTAATACCTGACATTTTCTTCTATACTGTGTCTTTTCACATTGAAATAAATAACTCTGTAGGAAATAGGATAGAGACTTTTAAGTCATTTTAGCTTAAATAGAAATGACTAATAAGGAAGTAATTAAATATAAAAAGTTCATTTTTATGTAGTCTGGTTTACAATTATTTACTTACGTCCATGTCCACAATAAACAGTTAATTAGTGACAAGATTCCTCTGATAATAAAGCAATAAATTCCCCTTCTTTTGGTCAAGGCATTACAACACTGCCATAAACTCTAAACTATAAAGGGCAAAGCAAAATACGTCCCTTGGGAATGAAGGCATTTGTTGGGCCATAATAGTGCAGACTTATACAAAATATGGGAAATATTTGTGCAAAATGAAAGCCAAATTAGAAAAAAAAGGACTGATGTTAATTCTGTAATTTCAAAAATACACTTTTGAAGTATCCAATGTTTTACCAATGCCTTTTAGTGATCCCAGGGGAAATTACTTTTTGCTCAGAAGAAAAGTATTAATAGGGGAAGTAGGAAAACAAATAGCCTGGACTGGACTGTGCTTCTTACATTTCTATGCCATGTTTCTTATCTCTGCTGAAGTCAACTAACCCAAGGATTCCACAGAATAAACTTTATGACACCTGAATTAAAAAAGATAAAAGTTCTATCCTCTTTTCTGATTAGTTTTTAAGCAAGTAGAGCAGACATAATACTATTAACAGTAGGAATTTTTAGGTGCTTTACACATACAAATGCATGTGAAGAAAATGAAAAATAAACATCTTTCATAGTTGAAATCAAGAGACTTTGCTTCTGGGCCAGCTTTTTCTCTGATTGTTCAAGCACTGTGGTCAAAGTATTTTCTAAATGTAGCTAAGTTTGTCCATTGCCTAAAGATAGCTTAGCTAACACATCTCCAGGATCATCACTTGTCAAGAGCTTCCCCGGTGGAGGGGGGGGGGATGGGAGGTGGAGGAGGTGTGCGATATTTTAGGAACATGCAAAGTAAAGGATAAAAACAAAATCGTATCCTCACCATTTAAATGCAAGCAGCACTGGGATGTAAGAGCACACATGCTCATGTGCCTTCTTTTAAAGCCAGTTTTGTTCAAAGCACAGTCCTTAAGGTTGAAGATCCCTTCCCTCCTTCCCTGCCATGCCCTTCTAGCCCACCATTTTGGTAAGATTCCCTTTGATTTTTCTCTGCAGTGATGTGATTATTCATCTCGTTTGACAAACCTGGACATCTTTCCCTCCTGTTGGTCACTGACTGCAACTCTAGAATGTGCCTTGTGGCCCAGGACAGAAAGAAATTAACCTGACGACAAAATCCTCCCTGAGAACCTAGGTTCTGTTAAGTCTCTAGGTGGCTGCACTTGAAGAATCTTTTGGTGCAAGTCTCATCAGAAATACCACATATTTCTAAGGTTAAAATATACAAATTGGATACAGGGATGCAGTTACGATAACTATGATGCAACTTATCTCACCTCTTAGTGCAATAAATGCAGAACTGTGAAAACCCTGGGATGCTGCTTTGAGTTAAAGCAGTCTGCCTCTCAACATTGGCTTACACTATTTTAAATGATGACATTGCATATCAGAAGGCCAGAGAAACAGGAAAATATCAACTTGGCTATTACCAGAGAAACAAAATATTGTATTTTCCCCCTAAGAAACATCCATTAAAAGAAATGTTTGCCTATATGTTGGCTACAAGGTAGAGACACTAAATTTCTCCCCAAAGATCTGCACAATCAGATAGAAGAAAAAAATAATTCATTTCAATCAACCTTGTGGACCTCTGGGACCCATTAATGCAAGAAGAAATGCTATTTTAAACCCAGTACTTTGTGAAGCTAGTGGCTTTCAGAAACTAAATTATTTATGTCAAGCAGTGTTTATGAGTGTATGAAATGTCAATCTGGAATGATCTGAATGTTAAAAATTTAATAATATTGTGTAACTGGATTAAGGAAGAGCAATTCTCTTAAATGTACCACGAGAAATTAATATTTAATAGTATTACTATTTCCTTAGGAAATTAAAAAAACCATTTCAGGCAATTTAAAAATTACAAGTTTCAAAAAGCAGATGAAATTGAAACAAACAAAGCACGGTTATCGGGCAGCACTATTTACCTGGTCATGGTATTCACCTGGTACCTCACAGGATTCATGGGCCGTAAAAGCAAAGAGAAGCCATGATAGTGACAGAAAAGGGACCTGGACAGATATGCTGAGGGGAATAAACAAACACACGCCAGCTACCATGAAATGGACGACCAGGTTTGCAGGACCTGCCTCCTGAGCCCTGATCTGGCAACTAGCTTTCTGGAGTGTACTTAGATGTCCTGTAGGCACCTCACACGCACGTGATCTAAAATGTAGCTCTCTGACTCTGGGTTCTTCCCACTTCCTCCTACTACCAGATTCACCGTCCCAACACACCATTTTCATCAGATCACCCTTCTTCCATCATACCCCCCCACAGTGGTTCCCCACTGTCGTCCGTAAAGTGCAAACCACTGGCTTGACTCACAAAGCCTCCACATCCCTACTGCCTTTCCAGCTTGATCCCCCATCCTACCTATGCTAACACTCAGGTGTCATCAACTTTGTCACCTTGCTGTGACTGACAAGGCCTTATGAATTCCTGCATCCAGCATGTTTCCTCATCACACTTCCTATACCTAGAAAGCTCTTCTTTTAAAATTTCTGGTTCATACCAAATGCCCTAAATTCCTCAGGTTGTGAGGGGCTTCCACATCAGACCTACCCAATGCTCTCCCTCCTGCTTTGAATCTTGCCACTGTCTCTGTACCCAGCTGACTCTTGTGTAGATTTTTAAGCTCCTTCAGGTCAAGAATCGAGTCTTTTATTTTTGTACATTCCCATGTGATTAGCCAAGTGCCCTGCACGTAAGAGGCATTCAACAAAAACATGTTAATTTGAAACCTAAAAGAGTAAAGTATCGGATAAGTACTATAAGGAGAGGATTTTCTGTTATGATTGATGATCGCTAGGCAAGGCTGGAAAAACTTATTAGAATGGAGTTTCTGGAGTTTACTTTTCGAGGAGAAATGGGAAAGCTGCCATTTCACGGAGAGAAACATGGAGAAAGTTATAGCCCATTCAATATGTAGAAAGATGTTTGGTAAGGCTAGGACTAAGCCCAGGATATGAATCCTTCAGCAAGCCCTCCACGGGTGGGGATGGAATACTATTCACACACATGGCATCCTTAGTAATTAGTGTAGTACCAGGCTCAGAGAAGACACAGTAAATGTATGATGGGTATCTAATGAATATGCAAATAATGCTTTTCAAGACCAGAATTTCCAATTTTGTGAATGGAAGTCTGTTGAGACAACAGATTAGACTAGCCTTGAAAATGATGCTGTTTGGCAGAACATGTGTCTGAAATAAAGACAATCAACTTCTTTTGCCTTTAATATCAACAGTGAGGTCTGCCTATACTATCCCCAGATATCCTAAACTAAAGGCATGGGGAAAAGACATTGAAAGAAGGAGGAAAGGTGAGTGGGAAAGGGGTAGTGGAATGTAGAGGATGGAAAAAACGAAATAAGTGATGGCTGTGAGAAATAGAAAATATTGATACTAACCCCAATTACTTAGGACCTACAAATCTGCTAGAATGTTTAATGACAGAATTCTAAAAATTAAGACAGTTTCAAATAATAGTAAAAAGGCTACTAGCACTCCCTAATTTGGACATGATTAATAATAAATTGAACTTAATTCAACTATTCTAATTCAACTTAATTTAACTCGGTTGAGGACCAACCACATAAAAAATTTCATTAGCAATATGAATGTAAAGTAGTCATTGGTGAGCCTATACTGCTTCAGTTGTTTACTTTTTATAACAAAAAAAGCACACTCAATGCTCACCCAGGATCTACAGGGTCACACTATTTCACACTATTACCATGAACTGTCCCAAAACTGGAACCACCAATTCTTTATGTCCTTCCATTTGACATGCTTCAACATCAGCTTGACCCCATCTGACTGAAATCATTCTCAGATGACTCTGAATTTTGCTCAAATGACAAAATAATGACAAATAAATAAATAAAATTCTACGTTTCATTTCATCATTTATTACTCAATGATGAAATTTTATTACAATGTTTTGCCTAACAAATCAGCTGCCTACAACTGATTAAAAAACAAAAAATTAGAGCTGGTAATATAATCCACGCTGTGAATTAGGTAAAAATATTTATGATTCAAAAGTAATGGGAAAAAAATCAGAACCAAATGAACTTGAAAACAGTAAGTATTCTACTTTTTGTCAAGCTCTAAAGAAAAAAGTTATAAGTGTATATGAAGGGCTTTGGGGAAAAAAAGGCATTTCAGAGGCAATAAACTTTTAAAAAATTACATCAGCATTTGTTAGGAAAGTACATACTGCTTTTCGCTTAAGAATGCAGTCCAACCTCCAACGATTTCCTTCAACCACTGGACGTTTCAGGAAGATTTCTGGACTCAACCTGAAATCATGAAACCAAGATTTCAAGAAACTAAAACAAAATATAAAGTTCTGATTGTGTCATAGGAAGCAGAGGCAATTTTAGCTCAAATGCCATCACCATCCTCCACTGTGGCAGGTCATCCAAAGTTCCACTATGAGTCCACGTACAACTTCATATGGGAACAGCAGCCTTTACCCCAAAAATGTCAATTTCAATTTCTCTGTCTTACTCACACATCATACATAGACACACTTGCAGATACTATTGACTGTCCACCTTCTGCTTCCTTGCTGTCAGAGCCCACTTCCCATGACTGAATGTGAATATTCTAAATAATTGCTTTCCCAGACTCCTGTGCAGCTCCAGCACAAAATAACACAATCCTGTACAATGAGATATACGAGGAGGTACACAAGGGGTTAATGGAAAAGTTCTTTCTCTGATGAGAGGAAGAGACACACGCACACACAAAAAAAACCCCCCAGGAAAAGCGGCTCTAGGATGGATGTTGTATGGGGGTGTGATGCTTAGACAGGTGGAGCCAAATGGAAATTTAAGGGCAAACCCAGAACCCTGAAATCACTGGATTACTTCACCAACTTTAGTACCGCCTAATTTTAGATTTCTCATTCAATGAGACAAATCCTCATTGTGTAAGCCACCGTTAGTTGAGAATTCTAGCAACCTAGGCCAAAAGTGTTCTAATAGATAAACATGAACACTGACTTCCTATACCAAGCAGTGTCCATGGGAACCTGGGGCTTTCTGATCAGGGAAGAAGGCAGGTTTGCTGATAGATGAACTTTTCCCAGTGTGAGAATGGACCCCTGGGTTCTTCTCCTTAGTAGTGCCACAAGCAGCACAGTACAGGAGTCACTCTTTCTCTTGGGGGTGTGTTCAAAATTATTGCCTGAGTTAAACTGGTAAGTAGTGTACCTCCTCTATAATGGGAAGAACAAACAAACAAAAAAAACAATAAAGAAAATTTCATCCACTGAAATGCTAGACCTGGAGGAGTCGGGTAGACTGTGTAAGGATCAAAGCCTTACAGAATACTAGGGTGGAATACTGGCTTAGCCAGGGAGTCTTCTAAGCATGTGAAAACAACAGGGTTTTAAGGAGCTAAAGAGATTAAAAGAAATGATTTTACACTCTGTTTCATTCAGTTAAAGAAAATAAAAACCCAGAGAAAAAAAGTATCTAAAGAAACTCATATTGGGTAAGATAAATAAGAAAACAGACAAATAGAAGGGTGTGTACAGTATAAATATTAACATATTTCGTTTAGAATAGGACACAACTCAAACAAACAAAAAAAAATGCAGCAACTGATAGGAAAAGATCTAAGATGAATTAAAAACAGATCTGTTTTAAATAGAAAAGTGTGTCATTGGGCACTGCTAGTTCACTGAAAGTAGGACACACCCAACAACATATATACACTTGCAATTTTTGATGTACACATTAACTATGGGCTCGGAGGGCTTCAGTTTTGGGGCCATTTTCAGGTCTGTACTCTGCAATTAAGTCTTTATCATCTTTTTTTTTTAAATCTAAAAGCATTGTGTACCCTGTATGCAGCGTATTCTATTAGATGCTTTGGAGAATCTTAAGCAGGCTCTCAAGGAGACCTGGATTTTGAGGATAATACATGAAAAGATAAAAATAGACAGGCTATAAAAACTGACAGTCATGCTATAAACAAAGTATAAACAAAGGCAAGGAGAGAATAGCTATGACCCACAAGCATCATTATGTCAACATCTTTACTAAGTAATTATTAGCTAAGCAAAATTCAAAAGAATTGTGTAATACATTTCATTGAGTTTAGGACACCAATGACTGTAAGATGCATCATTACTGTGTGTATCACTAAGAAAGAAAAAATAATGACAGCTATAACTGTAAGATGTTATTGAGTGTATGATGTATTACGACTTCAGAGATGTTGAAATGTGCTTCTAAGTAAATGCTCCTTTTAGAAGATTTTATAGCTGTAAATGCTTGTATGAGAAAAAAAGCTTAAAATCGATGATCAGAGCTTCCATCTTAAGAAGACAGAAAAAAAGAATAAATTAAGAAAAAGTAAGAAGGGACTTCCCTGGCAGTCCAGTGGTTAAGACTTCGCCTTCCAATACAGGGGGTGCGGGTTCGATCCCTGGTTGGGGAGCTAAGATCCCACATGCCTTGCAGCCAAAAAACCGAAACAGAAGCAGTATTGTAACAAATTCAATAAAGATTTAAAAAAAAAAAAAGAAAAAGTAAGAAGAAGGATGGGAATAATAGACAAGAATGGAACTCAATGCAATATAAAACAGAACAACAGTAGACAAAACTCAATGAACCAAAATCTAGCTTTTTGAAAAGATTAATAAAATTGACAAACTAGCTAGATTAAAACAGAAAAAAGGAGTTTGACTATTTTAGATTTCTTATTTAAGTGGGAAGAAATAATATCAATCCTACCCAAACTCTTTCAGGAAACAAAGGCAGGGGAAATACCACCTCATACAATGAGGCTAGCATTATCCTAATACCAAAACCAAACAAAGACAATCCAAGAAAAGAAAAAAATTAAGTACAATATTCCTTACGATCATAGAGGTAAAAATCTTTACCAAAACATCACAACTTATAAAAAGGATAACAGATCATGACAAAGTGGGGTTATTTCTAAGAATGCAAACTTGGTTTAAAAGTTGAAAATCAATCAATGCAATTCAGCACATTAACAGAAAAAAAGAAAAAAATGGTCATTTCAATACACGCAGAAAAAAGTCTTGACAAAATTCAATACCCATTCAGAATAAAAACTCTCAATACATTATAAATAGGAAGGAATTTCCTCAAAGTAATAAAAGGCACCTATTAAAAAAAATCTACCTATAGCATATAATAAAAGATTGAAAGCTTTTCTTCTAAGACTGAGAACAAGAAAGATGTCCGTTCTCATCACTTCTATTCAACATTTTACTGATGATGCTAGCCAATGCAATAAGGAAAAAAAAGAAAGAAAAAGAAAAAAAGAAATACAAGGCATGCAGATTATTAAGGAAAAAGGAAAACTGTCATTATTCACACATCACAAGATCATCTATGGGAAAAATCCTAGGGCATCTACAAAAAAGCTATTCACACTAGTAAGTGAACTAAGCAAGACTGCAGTAAATAAGATCAATATAAAAAAATCAATTGCATTTCCATATGCTGGCAGTAAACAATTGGAACATGAATTTTTAAAAATACCATTTACAATAACATAAAAAAAACACGAGTTACTTAGTGATAAGTGCAAGACCTGTATATGGAAAGTACAAAACACTGATGAGAAAATTTAAATAAGATCTAAAAAAATGGAGAGATATACAGTGTTTATGAATTGGAAGACTCAATACTGAGAAAGAAGAAAAAATTTGACATACTGTCTAACCAGTGGTGATTTTACCATTCTTTTCCCTGTGATTTCTCAGTTGGGAGGGAGAACCTGGAAATGGGCATTGGCACTGGTAGAGAGAGCCTCAGAAGTCCTCTAGTTCAGGCTTGAGGAGGAAGAGTGGGATTTCCTGACAGTGATAGGGGTAGCAGGGAGGGGGCCACAGGCATCAAAAATGAGGAAATGGAACTTTCCTCTCCAATGGAAGAGCTGTGGTTCCAAGAGGAAAATATAAATATCCATTGCTTGGCTCTGGACACAAAGTGTCACTGAAGAAAGTGTGTGGCAGAGCAGGGTAAATAAAGCCTCTTTCTAGCAAGAGGACTAAAAAGGGAAGCCACAGGCAACCCATAAGGAGTGGGTATACCATGGAGAGAGAGGAGCTCAGAAAAGCAATGCTATAAAGTTGTTTATGAATTTCTAGCTCACTCCTAAGCTGCCCATGCATGGGTTTGGTCCTAATATTATGCCAAAGAATTTGAAAACTGAAATAAGAAATAGACCACTGACCAAATTGGCCACTAGGTGGAGCACATGGGGGGGGGCAGATCTAAACAGCACTGCAAAGGCTTTGAAAACAAAACTGACATTAAAAACACACAGATAGAAGACTGGTTGGAACATTCTGCATGAACCCAAATGGGCCAGTTTCCTGCTAAAACAGAAATATCAACGTTCTCTATAAGATTTAAACAAGACCCAGAGTCATAATATTCAAAACTTCCAGAATACAGTAAAAAATTACTTAGCATACAAAAAATCAGAAAAATCTCCATTTGCAGGAAAGACATTCAACAAATGCCAATGCCAAAATGAAATAAATGTTGGAAAGAATCAGTGAACTTAAAGACAGATAAAGAGAAATTATCCAATTTGAATAACAAAGAAAAGATTGAAAAAAATTAACAGAGCCTCAGAGACTTGTGGGACAATACTAAAAGACACAATTTGTGTCATCAGAGACTCAGCAAAAGAGGAGAAAGAGGGAAATGCAGGAAAAAAGTTTGAAGAAAAAATGGCTGAAAATTTCTCAAATATGATGAATGATATAAACCTACAGATTCAAGAAGCTCAGTGAACTCCAAACAGGATAAATTCAAATACCATAATCAAACTGCTGAAAACGAAAGACAGGAAGAAAATGTTGAAAGCACTCAGAAGAAAAACAATGCATTATTTAAGAGGGGAACAATGATTCAAAATGACCACGAATTTCTCATCAGAAAACATGGAGGCCAGAATGAAGTGGAGCAAATTGTAGCTAGACTGTATAAAGTTCTTCTACAGTTTAGTAATAAGAAAACAATCCAACAAAAAAAGAAAAGTAAGATTTGAATATGTTTCCAAAAAAGCTAAACAAATGTCCAAAAGTCACAGGAAAATATGCTTAACATGAAAAGACATTGTTAATGCAAATTAAAAACACAGTGAGAGACTACTACATACCCTTTGGAATGGCTAACATTAAAAAAGACTAACAGTACCAAGTGCTTGCAATGATGAGGAGGGATGAAACTCTCATACATTGCTAGTACAAGCACTTTGGAAAACAGATTGACAGTTTCTCATGTTAACCATATACTTAACTCCTAGTATTGATATAATACAGTAACTTGAATCTACTTTCTAAGACAAGGGTTAGCAAACTGTGTTCCATGAGCCAAATCTGGTCCATCGCCTGTTTTAGTATGGCCCATGAGCTAAGAATGGCTGTTACATTTTTAAAGGGTTATTAAACACACACACACACACACACACACACACACACACACACAAAGAAGAATATACATCAGAGACTGTATGTATGTGACTTGAAAAGCCTAAAATATTTACTATCTGGCCCTTTACAGAAAAAGTTTGCCAACCCTGTTGAAAGTCAGAGGCTTTTGAACTTTTTGGGTCATAATCCATAGGAATACATTATGAATCCACCCCAATATTTTCATCTATCTATCTATCTACCTTCCTATCAATCAGTCTTCTACTGACTACTGAAATAAAAATTTCACAAACTAATAACCCTTACTGCCACTTAAGTTGCAACTTGCCTTTCTCTTATTTCCTTCCTTTTCTTATCCTATTTCATTATTTAAATAAAATTCTGAACATAACCCACTAAATTCTTTTTTTTTAATAAATTTCATTTATTTATTTATTATTTTTGGCTGCGTTGGATCTTCGTTGCTGAGCATGGCCTTTCTCTAGTTGCAGCGAGCGGGGGCTACTCTTTGTTGCGCTGCGTGGACTTCTCATTGCGGTGGTTTCTCTTGTTGCGGAGCACAGGCTCTAGAGCGCAGGCTCGGTAGTTGTGGCGCACGGGCTTAGTTGCTCCACGGCATGTGGGATCTTCCCGGACCAGGGCTTGAACCCGTGTCCCCTGCATTGGCAGGAGGATTCTTAACCACTGTGCCACCAGGGAAGCCCAGTTCTTTTAATAAATAATTACTAAAGAGTCGCAACCCACCATTTGAAAAACATAACAATAAAATCAACTTAAATGTGTCTCCTACTTAGAATAGTCTTAGCTTGTGAGCCAGTCCAAATGAAATGTTGAGTCTGTTTTTCACTTTATAGCCTTTGTCTCCAGCCCAAAGGAGACCTTGTTTCTGTTCCCCTTCCTCTGATAAACTCCCCCTTTAAATATCTTTGTTTATTGTTTTTCTTCTTTTTCTCCAGTTTTACTAATCCAGTCTGTCTCTGGCCTGTTTAATGCATGGACTCAGTACAGACACTGTGGCAGACCCCACCTGCACCCTCACCACCGACAGGCCAGGCAGAGAACCAATCTAGGCAAAGACTCAACACACGTGCTCCAAACATCCCTGCTGACCAGTGGGAATGAGAGTCACCATCATCCAGAGGAAAGCTGATCTACGCCACGCTTTGTACATCCGTCCTAAGTTAAAGCAACGGACTGGAAGCCACATCTTGGCACCCAGCCTCATTCTAGGACTCGCTCCAGGGAACACTGGGTAGTTCACAGGGGGACGTGAAGTAGCACCAAGCACAGAAAAGACATATGAGACATGTTCTCCTGGTAGATACAGAGAAACAAGTGAGGAATGCTCACTCATCTTTACACAGAAACTACCTCTTTTGATACCTCCAACTTCTAGCTAGGATTTACTCTTCACCTTAATTTTCAGATAGTCTGGGCTGTTTAACGAATCATTCTCTCTTCTAACCTGACAGCCTACCTTAGAATTTACCTCTTCAGAAAATTTCTTCTGACTAAATCTACCCAAATCTGATTATTACTTTATCCAGCACCTTAAAAAAATCCAATCTGCACTTAAAAAATGTCAGAGCTAAAAGGGATCTCGCACACCATGCGGTGCAGTCGGCTCCTGGGAGAGGCAGCTCCGTGACATGTGGGCACTAGAGCAGACACACTGGATCCAAGCCAGCACCAGCACGTACAGACCGCGTGGCTACGGACAGTTTCCTAATCGGCCCCACTGAGCCTCACTTTTCTCATCTATAACACAGTCCCTGGTGTTTAGTAAGAATTCAACAAATAGTAGCTACTTAATGTTACTCAACTATGCCTTAGAAATGACCCCTTATAAAGGTGAATATGACTTGTCCCGAGTTAGTAATAGTAAGGCCCCTAAGGTGGTCTGAGCAGAGACTCTCACCATTCCTCTCCTGGACCACAGCAATAACTCGCTAGATGGTCTCTATGACCACTGTTCAATTCATCTTCTACACTATAACCAAAATGGTCCCTTTTAGAAAACAAATTTGATTAAAATTCCCATGCTTAAAAATGTTCACTGATTCCCAGTGTTCAAGGGACTGCACTGGAGTTCAAAGGACTCCAGTGTTCAAAGGATGCAAACTCTTTAGCAGCTCATGAAGGGCCCTTCACAATTTGGCCCTAACCCATCTTTTGAATGCTATCTCCACCCACCATCCCAAAGAATGCTATGCTTAAGCTGTTTACGACCTCTACCTTCCTCCAAAATTGCTGTGCCCTCTCACCCCTCTATGCCTTGGTCCTGGTTATCCCTCTGTCAAAAACATTCACTGTCTTCAACTGGACAGCTCCATCACCCAGGACTCAGGCCAGCATTCTGTCCGTTGAAGCTTCCACAGCTCCTGCAGGCTCAGTCACTGCCCTAATCCATTGTTCTACACATGACTTCCTGACTCTCTATTGTTCCAGGGTAGGGTCTGCTTCTCTTTCATCTTTCTGTACATGTGGCCTCCTTCAGTACCCGTCATAGAGGCTGCTCACTAAATAGCTCTGGAATGAATGAGTGAATAAATTAACAAATGAAAAGATGGATGGTTAAATGAATTAACAAATAAAGAAACTAAGAGCTTCTAGGTCCCAGGTTGCTTCTCATTTTGCTAAATCTGCCTTTGGTTGCATACTAATTGTTTTAGAAACAGATTAACACAGTTTTCACTCATGTATATGATGTCTCTTGAATTAGACTGGAAACTTCTAAAAGTCATGTGCACCTTCTCACTATGCTTTTCACTCTCTCAGACCCAGATATATCAGGGTTTGATAAAGTTTCTGAATGCTCTCTTTTGCAACATACTTGCACAACAAGTATTTTCTCCCTTGTTATGAGGGAAGTTCCTGAAAAGGTTTTATTTCAAAGAGAGTGTTGTAATAAGATGTTATCCTAGTGCAGTCACGAAAAAGCAATAACCTCCTGATTTATTTTCTTGCTGACAGTAGAAAAAAAAACATTCAAGGTTCCATATCTTTAGATGTTTAAATGAGTCTATATTTTAGTGTTCAGAGCCTTCAAAATATATATTATTTGCTTGTGTAAAACATGAAAATATGGGCTCAGTGGAAATGCTATTTTCAGTCTCTTTCATGTCCCTGTCAAACTTTCAGAAATACTTTTTAAAGGAACATACCTACTACATTAAGCTTCAATCTACTCTCATAAGTGTTTAGAAAGTATTCAACCAAAGAGATAGCTTCTAAGTATGAAACTTTCTTTTATTCCTGGTAACTGACTGAAGAGACAAAATTTGGCAAGAATATAAAGGCCAAGATTAAGGTCCTTCAAAAACATGAGAATAAACAGGTTCTCAGACATGCTGACTATCACACACCCTATCTATTGACTCTAGATCAATCGTTCTCAACCAAGAGGGACTGTGCCCTGCCAGGGGACATGTGATGACAGCTGAAGACATTTTGGTTATCACAACTGGGAGCTTGCTACTGGCATCTAGTGGATAAAAGCCAGGGATACTGATGCTTCTAAACATCCCACAACAAACAGAACAACACCCCCATAATAAAGAATTATCTGGCCCCAAAGGTCAATAGTGCCAATTGGGAAAGTATGCCCTAGAATTATAGATTTCCTCATCACTGAGGCAAAACAGTAGAAGAAGATGCGTTCACATTCCTAATTACTCTCTCCTCCCTGCAAAACCTAGAATTAGGAGGAAATGAATTATGACGATATTTTCATAGTTCAGTACAAGAGAGCATTTGGAAGGAAACAGGATAGGGAAAAACAGGGGGCATTTCAAGCAACTAAGTTCTTAGAAGGAAAACATATTTAAGACATTTTCATTTCCATTGTAGCAAATGTTAGCATCTGCAATGGGTTTTAACTATCCAGGCATATGGATAATTGGAACTAAAGTCAGACTACAAAGCCTGCACCCACTCCAGGAGGAAAATTTCCCAAGAGCTAAATGAGTTTTAGGTACAAGACTTTTAGTGGCTTTAATAAACATAATAACTCTCACGGATGATTTTAAAGGGGATTAGAAAGTTGAAACCTGATGCATCTCCAAAAAAGCTAACCATTACAATGGATATTTTAATAGAATAGGCAAATGGGAATATTCTAATTTCAAAGGGACAATTCAGAGGAAGCATATTCATTGGACCTCATGACAGGCACAGCAAGATGAGGAAAGATACCCAGGGAAGATTATTTTCCATTACCTCTACACCTATATTTGCATTGTAAAATAATCTTTACTAAAATGAATATTGGTTATCTGCTTCCAAATGGAAAGACAAAAACAAAACTGTTCAAACTAAATATTTTAAGAATATATATGGGTGCCAGGTTTTTTGAAAAGATCTTTTAGTGGAGGCTACTACAATTAATTAGTTGAGACTTTGGCCAAACCATCTGTGAGTACTGCTGTCTTTCCTAATGTACAATTCTATAACAGCACAACACTGTTCTATATTCCTAAACATAGAGACCGCCAAACAAACTCCCCAGGGACAAATACTAACCACCAATCTGTGATAAAAATCTCTTCTTTTGCCTCTTCCATCGCATTCGCCACATCTTCAAAATATCCTTTGGCATTAACATACCTGAAAGACAAGTTTTCTGTTTCATTTTTTTAACAAAAAAAAAAAAAAAAAGGAATCTATCGTATGACGAAAGAGAAGATGGAAGCCACTGCCTAGAGTTTCTACAAAACCACCAGTTTACTTTGTATAACTGGAAACAAGGATTGAAAACAACACCTTCTGTCTGCTATGTAGGAAGTACAGTAAATAGACAGAAGTAGGCAACCTGATTCTTTTCTGCTGAGAGAATAACAAATTGATTGGTCTCATCATCGTATGGGGTCAGATGAATTCTCCCATCCTGTTGAACTCACACACGGTTGTTCTTCTGAGACTGAAAGCAGACCAGTTTCTAATCCATGGGTAGAAAAGCATGTTAAGCAGGATTTCATTTAAAAGAAATACCTGGCAAGTAAATTCTCTTTCTTAAATTATGGCTAATGACTTAAATAAACTTTCCATTTGCATCATTAAGAAAATGTATGAAGTTAACTTTTAAAATCAAACTTCAAAATCTAAAGCTAGCTATCTAAAGCTCTCTGTAAAAAATCATAAAAACAAAAGGTGGAAAACTAAGTGCTGCTCAGGTAGTCCTATGAAGAAAGGCCCTTGTTAAGTATAATGCATAATATCTTTTCACAGCTTCAAAAATTGATTCCAGGTGAATTTAGACCACTACAATATTAAATGCTATGACTACTGTGATTGTCTTAGAGCAAAAAGATCTTACCATTTAGCTAAAGTGTTCTCTTGGATAGCAGCATAAGACCCAAATCGATGATCTTTGAGAAAGTTGGGGCCATGTTTATGGATGAATTCTTCTATAGCCCCTCCCCACCACCGAGCATGTCTATAGCTGTTGCATTTTAAAATCAGTGTCCTTCAAAGAAAAGCAAAATGTGGAAAAGAATGGTCACTCTGTGTTCTGTCTCTTTAAACAATTTAAGAATTAAACATGTCCCATTTTGTTTTGTTACCGCAGCAAACATAAGTTGAAAATTTTAGGCAAAGAGCACCTTACCTATATCAAAAAAGCAGATTTTTAAACATTTTTGGCAGGATTTAAAACTATATTCAACGTAGCGAAAACAAACCTTCAGGTTACTTACTCCCTCATTCACTTATGCAAACTTGTGTAAAGGCACTTATTACAGGCCTTGAGCTCGCTGTGCTAGACTGCGAGGAGGACAACGGAAGAGACGTAAGGTGAGGTCCTACATTTAAGTGTTAGAGAGTTGTTGGCTCCTGTAGAGGACATTTCCCTTGGGACTGCCTGGTGTCCATTCCCTCAGCCTCCCTTCCCTACTCTGCGTCCACCAAAGCCAACAAAATGGCATCTTCCAGCCCCTGATCTCAAAGATTGGTTCAGGGATGAGGACATTAGCCAATTCCACCCAACAAGTGAGAATAAATGCAAGGACTTGCTCAGAAATGCCAGGAAGAGACTCTTTCCCTTCCACTGAACTTGGTTTGAGTGTAAGAAGCAGCCATCTTGCTACCACCAGGGGACCAGCCTGAGGATGGAGCAGATCCCAGGAGACAGAGCTGAGAAAGGCCAGGAAAACGCATCTCAGTGACATAGTTGGAAGCTTGGGATCAGCCATGGTTAACGTGGCTTATTAATGACTTCTGATGTAACCCAGATTGCCTGGATTTTTCTACTGCCAATGACTAAACTATCCTAAGTGGTTACAGATTTATAAGTGCTGAAAAAAAATTCAGAGTAGGAGATCATAAAAAGTTATTACATGACAAATGTCAGAATTGGTGAGTAACACCAAGAGGTGGGAATAAGTTATCCACATTTGAAGTTCAGAGAAAACAAGGTGTTGGAGCCAGCGGTCTCCCTGCCATTTAGGGAGAAACCCACCTCAGTATAAAAGCCCTGTGAGTGAGGAGGGAGAGTTTGCCTTTGGGGGGAAATACAATGATCCTGATGAGAAGCAGGGGAGGGGCTGTATTCACAGACCCCAAAATAATTATTTATAAAGATTAGGGATGTCCAAACATCCTAACATTGATGCTTGGCTTTTGTCTGCGGGTTGGCGAGGGGCGAGGTGAGACGTGGTGCTGGGAGCAGTGAGGCATTCTCCATCCGCCGCCGCAGGGCTGACACAGGACTCTGCGGGCAGGTCAGGAGGGCATGGAAAGTGCCTGGGCTTGAGCCAACATGATAGTACTACTCCAACTGAGTTGAAATGCCTCTGAAAACCAGTTATGAGAAACAGATATTGTAGAAGAGATAGTGACAAACAGCGGTCTTATCACAGGATGTGAGCCAGAGTTAAGAAAAAAAAAATAACCATTCCAAACATGGAGACAGGAAGGAGAAAGGTGAAGAGGAATTTAAAAATGTGTGAGAAGGGATGGTGAAGAGAACCGTCTCCATAGAACTGAAAGGCTGTATTAGGGAGGGGTTGCCAATAAAGGCAGAGAGATAAAAGGCCTCAGATTGTAAATGGAGGAACTTAGGCTTGTTTGATACAATGAGGAGGACCACTTACACCAGGGAGGAAGCAGATGAAACCTGGATCTGTATGGATTCATTTGGCAAGGGTGTGCAAGTGAGTGAGGATAGGAGATGGAGATAAGACGGCCAGTAAGTAACTGTTATAGCGACCAATGAGAATTGTGGCCTGATTTCTACAGTCCCCCAGAAAACAGGAAAGTATAGTACCAGGAGAGAGGTGGGGTTTTTTTTGTTTGATTGTTTGTTTGTTTGTTGGCCATGCCACGCAGCTTGTGGGATTTTAGTTCCCTGACCAGGTATTGAACCTGGACCCTGGGCAGTGACAGCTGAGAGCACAGAGTCCTAACCCCTGGACCACCAGGGATTCCCAGGAGGGAGGTTTATTGGCAGCACCACTACATTGCCAATAACCAATCCTGAACCTTCTATTGTCAGAGATCAGGAAGTTCAGCACTTTTTTTCACACACACAAACACACATGCAAACATATTACTAAGAGTAGCATATTTATATAATATATATATATATTTAATGTCTGTGTATAAAGAGAAAAATTATACCTATAAGTATCTATATACATGAGGCTGAACTTTATAGAGACAGATGTATATATAAAGACACACATATATTGTATAACTACAGTCTTCCAGAAACAAACATTTATCAACACACACACACTCGCTAATAAAATCTATAGTAAATGTACAGTTGAGTATCCTTCAAGGTATCTTTCTTAAAATCTGTATGTAAACAGAATTTTTGTAATCAAATCACTTTTTACATGTTTTGTTAATAAAAGGATATCAATTTATAAAGTAAATTTTTACTTTTTAAAAATATGAATTATTACTCCTTATCTGTTTGGTAAATTGGTATTATTGGGTAGTCAATTTTGTTAAAATAGACATATATTTTATTAAAACAGGCACGTAGCAACACATGGGATCATTTATTCTGACTCGTGTACATATGTAATTCACATCTTAAAAATATACAAAAAGAAAAGTAGTTTCATCACTTTTGATTGAGAATGAGTTCTAAATAACAATTTTCTAACATCTAAATTATTTTACCATCTTCTTCACTTAAGGTTGGGAGAAAAACTCTGTTTTTAGAGAAATCTTTTAAACATATTTCCAATTTGTACCTTGAAAGATTATCAATTCGGAGTCCATATTTCGTCTCCGTCTCCTTCTTTCCCACCTTAACTCTGAATTCTTTATCTACCAGCAGGACGAAGGCAATAGCACCGCTGTCTGGTTTCATATATAGTAGAAAGGAATCTTTTACTATCAACCACCTGTAAGAAGGAAATAAGTATTTTTAAAGTTGTACTGAATTACTGAAACAAAAAGAACAAATTATTATGACATGTCTGAAGTATAAACACTCTAGCAGACAGTAAACATAACTTTATTTTTTACACAAGGGCTCTATTTTATAAAAAATATGAAAACACTATAAAACAAAAAATAATAAAAAATCTTCCTATTATGTTTTTCTGAGAAGTACTGGCACCAAGCAATTCAAAACAATTCATTAGCTCTTTAAACACTAATGGCAAATCCTGGAAGAATGCCCCTGATAAGGGCAGGCAGAGCTAATAGAATGCAAAGCAGGCACCACAGTTGTTCGAAAAGTGGAATGGGTTGGTGTTTGCTAAAATAAACCACCATAAAAGAGGCCAATGAGTCTCTGAGTAAGTAAAACCCCCCTTTCAAAAAAATCCAGTAAGCATCCAATAATCTACATATTGTTGTTCATTTCAAATTATTGGTGGCTTTAAGGACCATTAATAAATGAGGCTGAGTGGAACACGGTCTCTCAAAAGTATATCTGCATTCAATCCAATATCTATTTAAGAGCCTCATGATGCAAAAGTACAGTGATACACTGGGAGTTCGGGCAGAGGTAGAAACAACACAAAGATAAATCAGACATGTTCTCAAAGGGGCTTATTAGGCTAGTGGGGCACGATGACAATTCTAGGCTGAATGGATAGGTACTAGAGGAAAAAAGCAAAAAGTGATGTAAGGAGGAGGGAGTCCTTAGTTCTCACTACGAGAATGAGCTAGTGGCATTCTCCCAAAGAGCTGGTGTCTGAGGGAGGCCAGGAAGAAGCCCACCACGTAGAGCCCAAAGGGTTCAAGGTGTACATCCCGTATGGAGGGAAGTTAGCAAAGGCTCTAACATGTGGGAATGCTGCCTGTATTGGAAGAAAGTCTGGGGAGGCCGGGGTTTCAGGAGGTGTAATATGAGAAAATGGACAGTGAAGGTAGGTGGGGTGGGCGTGGGGAACAGGCAAAGGCCACACTGAGGAGGGTCTGAAGGCCATGCGAAGGAGGATGACTTTACATCATGCAACCAGTTTTTTCTAAACTTGCCTGATCATCAGAATCTCTTGAGATGCTTGTTAAAAAAACGGTAGATTCCTAGGCCCTACCACAGATCCATTAAAAAGGCCGGACAATCTGTGTTTCTAAAAAAACACCCAGATGCCTTTTAAATAAGGGAATCCTCCTGCCCTGGCAAGGCAATGGGAAAATAAATCATGGGAACTATATTTCAGAAAGAAAGGTCTGAAGGATAAAGAAGGATGTCCTGTAGCAGGTGAGCAAGCTGCTGTAGTAATAGAGAACAGTGCTTCTCACCACTTCACTGTGAATATGCATCACCAGGTGATCCTGTTAAAATGCGGAGTCTGATTCGGTAGGCCTGGGGCGGGGCCTGAGATTCTGCATTCTAACAAGACTCGAAGGGGATGCTGAGGTTAGGACCTCACCTTGCATAGTCAGGACGCAGATGATAGGCGTGACACTGACAGTGGAAAGAGCAAGAGAGAGAAGGTGGGATTGATTTGAAGTGAAAACAAATGGCAACTTTGTCAAGCTGCATCTAACATCATATCCACCTGAGATTGTATAGTGATCAAATGAATCGGTCGATAACTAAATAAAGTAACAATGGGAGTATTATATCACACGTTAGGCAATGTAAAGCACATTATGAAATAGGTAAGGCCAGAACACCTGAACATAAATTAACTAATACTGTAAATGTAACATGTGAACTCAGCATTTAAAAGAAATGTATAACAAATCATTACTGAAATTGCTAACCACATTACATTTTAGTGGCTCTCTAATTTGGGATTTAATGTACACAAATCTACATTGATTTCCACATGGTTTCATTTAATTCATTTGTTTTTTAATATATAGGCTGTCTCCTTTCCAATAAAAGGGCGTGGGATGGATTTAGGATAACACAGTAAAGGATATACATGTGCTATGGTTAATAAAAGGAAAAATATCAAGGTCACAGAAAGCAAACACCTAAGCACAACACTAATATAATTATGGTGATGGCATGCCCATGTGGGTTTGAGCTTCTTGGTTTTTCTTTCTTTTTTTGTAAATTTATTTATTTATTTTTGGCTGCGTTGGGTCTTTGTTGCTGCGTGCGGGCTTTCTCTAGTTGCAGCAAGCGGGGGCCATTCTTTGTTGCAGTGCGTGGGCTTCTCATTGCGCTGGCTTCTCTTGTCACAGAGCATGGGCTCTAGGTGCGCGGGCTTCAGTAGTTGTGGCTTGCGGGCTCTAGAGCGCAGGCTCAGTAGTTGTGGTGCACGGGCTTAGTTGCTCCACGGCATGTGGGATCTTCCCGGACCAAGGCTCGAACCCATGTCCCCTGCACTGGCAGGCGGATTCTTAACCACTGTGCCACCAGGAAAGTCCCTTCCTGGCTTTTCTTATCAAATGAATAAATTAAGGAAATAAAGAGGTCGCCCACCAAAACACTAAATTCCAAAGGAAGTTTCTCACTTGGAAACTAATAAGGCAATTGAACAATATTAATGGATAACATTCTCAATGATTTTCAGCAAATGCAGAAATTTATGTTTTATAAGAATTCTCATAACTCTGCTCAATATAAATGCCAAGGCCATGATATCACATGGTAACTCAGGCATACTGATGGGGCTGAGTTATGAGTCCAGACATGTAGCTGCCTGTTGATAAAAAGTTGGTCAAGGTTAAAAGAGAGTAGATGGATCACATATCTCGTAAAGGTCCTTCTTTAGCTACAGTCCCTTGTCCCAGCTTGACTTTCGATGCAAGCTAGAGAGCAGACAGCAGGGCACAGGCCCAGAGCACCGGTGTGCTATATTGCTGACGGGGAAGGAGCCACAGGCTTTGAAAACCACAGCTGGCAGGTTTGTCACACTGAGAAAGAAAGTCCAAGATGTGGCAGCCTGGAAATACAGAACAGTTTAGTCGTGACTGCTGGATTTTGAAAGTTGAAGGCCAAAGATAATGGCTTCCGTTTTGACAATGATGAGTTGCCCTCTACAACAGTCATTAGATATAAGGTGAATGGATGCCTGGCCTTTATTTAAAGCTCTTCTTATTTATGCCATTCATCAAACCTCTTCTGGTTTCTCCCCTTTCTCTCTGTTGTCAATAGATGTTTTTCTTTAACAGGGGAATATGCATCAAGAAAGGAATCCAGGGGCTTCCCTGGTGGCGCAGTGGTTGAGAATCTGCCTGCCAATGCAGGGGACACAGGTTCGAGCCCTGGTCTGGGAAGATCCCACATGCCGCGGAGCAACTAGGCCCGCGAGCCACAACTACTGAGCCTGCGCGTCTGGAGCCTGTGCTCCGCAACAAGAGAGGCCGCGATAGTGAGAGGCCCGTGCACCGCGATGAAGAGTGGCCCCCACTTGCCACAACTAGAGAAAGCCCTCGCGCAGAAACGAAGACCCAGCACAGCCAAAACTAAATAAATAAATTAATTAATTTAAAAAAAAAATTTTTAAAAAAAGAAAGGAATCCATCAAGCAGCCTTCAGGGGGTCAGTCCCTGCTGCTCAGGGACTAAGCGTCTGCCTTGAAGTCAGCCTCCCTGGGCTCCAATTCCGCTTTTGCCACTTGTGCACTTGTGTGAACTTGGGTAACTGAGCCTGAGGTCTAAATACATAAAACGAGGATAAAAATAATGCCCAGCTCGTAAGTGTTTGTGAGGAATCACTGAGATGATTCATGGACGTTGCTTAACACAGTGCCTGGCACCAATATAACGTGAGCTTTTATGAGTACTCTTGTTCTAAAGAAGGTGAGATTATGGTCTGTTCTAACAAGATGTGACCACCTGTGCTACTACTTGCCGTGTCATTAAGATACAGAGAGACCCACATGAGCCAGACGTCACCTTCTCAGCCTCGTCTCCTCCCCTTCACTCCCACCACGCTGGTCCCACTGGTCCTGAGACTTGCTAAACTTGTTCTTTGGGCTTCCACGTTTGCTATTCCTCACCCAGAAATTATTTCTTCCAGATCCTCCCATGGGCAGTCCCTTCCTATCCATCAACCTTTGGTTTAAACATTCTTCCACAGGGAGGCTTTCCTGGGCTCCCATCCCACCCACTACTCCATCCTGTTTAGCTTCTTCATAGCACTCATCACTATCTGGAACTATTTATGTCTGCTTGTTTATTGTCTCTCCTCCACTAGAAAAAGAGAGCCTTGAGAGCAGGGAATGTGTGTCACGTCCACTGGTATCTTCCCAGGGCCAAGAGCAAGTCTTCAGGCAAAGCCATCCTTTTGCCTAAATAATGGCTGTACAAATGGGCCCCAGAGAGTAAATGAAATCATTTAGACACTGTCACTGTCTAAAAATTGTAATTCTTGGTATAGCTCACAGTTCAGTAAATGCTAAATGTGTTAAAAACTATTTATCTCTTCCTTTTAAGACATTATTTGAGATAAGAAACATCATCTAGTCCATCAATAGGATGTGCTGTTTAAGTAGATGTTTTAAATTGTGGGAAGAAATGTTTGCTGTGTTTGCCATTTTTTTTCTTTCTACTTGTGCCTGAGACAAGGTCATTATGAGACTTGACTGAAAGTTTGATTGCCTTGTTTGCCTTATGGCAATTTGTCAATATAGAATATATAAAGCAATCAGAATGGTTTTTTATGGATACAAAAATAACACAGAGAGTTATGACCGAGTTGTTGCCCTTAAAAGTAAACTCCCGTTTAGACACCAACAGCCTTCTAGTATGGGAAATTTTCGAAACAAATTTTGTCAGCTATATCTTATCATCTTTATTTGGTACTGACATTTTATACCCCACGAATGTGACTCAGGAAATACTTATTCATATGGAACCAAGGCTTCAAGCTTCATGGAAAGATTTACACAATTTAAAATGATGACACATTTCATTCCTGGGAGGATCATAGCTTTTTAGATTGTCCTGGTTGAAGTCTGATATAATCCAGACTTTAAAAGTCGGGGAGGTGTATTTCCTTTATATAACAAAGTCTTCCCCCCCAACTTTTCGGGCTGCCCCTTCTCATAGAGGTTAAACTCAAACATCAGTTCCTTGGCTCCCAGAGCTAAAGTCGCCATCTACAGTCCTCAAGTCCCTCATTATCCCATTGCCTTCTTTTTCCTTCAAAGCTCTGATCACCACTTGCGTTGATGTCGTTCACATTGCTTGTCAGCTTCTCCACTGCCTGCGTTCCCCTCCAATAGAGCTCTGTGAGGGCAGGGACCTCATCTTGTTCACCACTGTTCTCACAGCGGCTAGAATACAGCCTGGCAAACATTAGGTACTCAATAAATGACAAAAGGGACCAGATCAAGGCTTCCATTTCTTGAGTAGATGTCTTAGGTTGGGTTGCTCCAGAAGTCAACTCTGAGACAAGGATGTAAGTGAAAGAAGTTTGTAAAGGGACTTATCAGGGAGCTTAATAGGAAGCACAGGAAGGGAAGGACGGGAAGGAAGAGCAGGAAGGGAGCCATCAAGGATGTGTTTTCACACACTTTACTGTGGGCAATTGGGCTGCAAATCTGCTGGGGAACTCCAGGAGAGGGTACAGAGCTTGCTGCAGAATCACCCCACCTGGGGGGTGAAGGGGCTGGACTCCTGGCAGCTCTTGGCTGAGGGCTGTTCCTGGGGGCTGCGAACGCTTCCAGCCTGCTCTGTTCAGGCAGCCCAGAGCAAGACTTCAGTCAAAGTCTTGCAGTCTGAAATCCGTACTTGGCACTCAGCAGCAACCTTAGGCAAAGTTGGTGACTGAGGAGGAGCAGGCAGGAGGAATCTGTACCAGGGCCCCAGTGGGCTGGGAAGTTCTGTCTCCCAGAGAGGCATGACATGGGGCAGGAAGCAAGGGCAGAAGCAGGCTGGCTTATACTCTGCTCCTCTCCCGGCTTGGCATTTGGTGTTCCCCTGGGTTCTGTACAATTGGGGGTGGGAGAGGGTGGGAAGATACTTCAAGTGGGAGTCTCTGAATTTCCTGTGATGTTACTTATACCACAAGTTTCCCTATATAAATTACAGAAGTTGATTTGAAAGCAAATATTTTCTAGTCTATTGTTTCCCTGTTTATTTTAGTAAAAAAATTTTTTGTAACACAGAAATTTTCCGTTTTCTCTAGCCAAATCTCTTGATCTTTTCCTTCTATCCTTTCAAAACCCAGAAAGTAAGAGCTCAACTTAATGGTATTTTTTGCTGGCAGTGTATGTGAAATATGTTTAAAGGTAGATTCTAGTTTTAAGTTCGTGTATTTTTAACCCACACATAGCTCAATTTCATTTTTACACATGAGTTCATATATCTTTTTCAAGGTTAGAGAAATAACATATAGTTCTTAATATTTTTCAAAATTCCAGTAAATTATTATTGGAACAAATAGCTATTGTCTATTATGTTCAAAACATTGTGATAAATGCTTTGAGGAACAAATAAGAATCAGATAAGAATACTGCTACACAAGGAGTCTTTAGTTGGACAGGACATAGGTCTATATCACACTCACCATAATATACATTCTCACAGATATAACTAAAATTATCCCTGAACTCTGACCAATTTTTATCTTTTTAGCTTATACTTTAATGTACAGCTACTCTGAATAATGCTGCTATGAACATTCACGTATAAGTTTTAATATAGACATATTTTTTCCATTCTCTTTGGAAGTAGCTAGGAGTGGATTTGCTGGGGCATATGGTAACTGTATGTTTAACATTTTGAGGAACTACCGCACTGTTTTCCAAAGTGGGTGCATCATTTCACGTGATGCACCAGCAATGTATGAGGGTTCCAATTTCTCTACATCCTTGTGAACACTTGCTATTGTCCATCTTTTTTTATCATAGCCATCCTAGTGGGTATGAAGTTGTATATCACTGTGGTTTTGATTTACATTACCCTAATGACTAGTGATGTTGAGCGTATTTACTTGTACTTATTGGCCACTGTCTATGTTCTTTGGCTGAGCAATTTTTGAATCCTATGGCCCACGAGGTCTTTATGTATGTAATTGGCACACTCTGCCTACAAGTCCAAGTTTGAGCAGAACGTTTAAATAGAGCTGAAACCTGGAACTTAATTTAAAATTTGCTCTGCCATGACTTTCAAAGATTTATCACTGAAAACTAGTATATAAAAACTCCCCAAATACTCAGTTTATTAAAACAAACACACAAAACTCTCAAGTCCTACCTTTTGGACCACCGGTAGCAGGCCCTTCCCTGACCACAGCAGTTCAAGCCTGGTATTCTGTGTCCACCGGATCTTTTCATTATCATACCTTCTCTGAAAGAGACATCAAGGTAACCCATCATCTTCAAGCTTCCAGCTCACACTTAGCTGATACAGCCTCACAACTTAGGACTAAATAAACCGTTTCATTCTCCCGTGTCTTTCCTCCCCACTTTTTCCTCTTTCACTGTCAAATAGCTCAATGCTATGTTTACTAGGCTGAGTACTCCAGCAGCTAATCTTTTAAAGTACTCTGGTCAGATGTAGGCCTGTTGGCACTGGGGGGGCAGCATAATTCTGTTGTACACACTGCAGGACCTTAAGCATTCCAGCTTCTGGCTCTGAATGATGAGCGTTCCCTCCAGTCACTGTGACAGCCTGAAAAAGACCCCACGCGTTGCTAAGTGCCTGCACGGGGAAGGTTCAGCTGCTGCTGAGACCACTGGAGATGCTCACCCACAGATTCCACAGATATATTTCTGCATCCCTTCACCTACAGTTCTGGGACAAAGCCATGCCAAAGAAGCAGAGCAAAGCTATTACCGATACTTTGGAAGGAAAAATATCCTGGTTTTGAAAGATGTGAAAAGAAAGAATAATAATAATGGCTAAACAAACAAAAATTAAAACGGCTGCTAACAACGCTCTTTACTACAAAAGTTAAGCTCTTCGCAATATCAGGCTCTCATATTATGAAGGAAAATAATCATTAAGTAAATTTCAACCCTATTACTTGGCATACATTTTATACAGTATTATTTTTAGTATCAGTGATTAAAAGAAGGGATCTTGTATATTTGATTTTTAAGGCATTCTCCCACACATCATATTTGCCACCTCTGTTAAACACCCCTACTGTGGGGTGAGAGGAGGAGAGTGGAGCAGTTGACACCCTTGTCGAAAGTAGCAAGATACTCTGTTTTGTATAAATAGGTCCCTCAGTTGCTCTAACTCTGTTGAGAAGAAAAGCAGCTATCAGTGAAGCCAGGTGAGCTCCATCACCTTGGCAAATGTTAATAAATCAAGTGTTAATGCTCATCAACTTTTCACACTTCTCCTTAAAGATCCGACACTGGAACTTACATGCCCTTTGGTCCCAAATCATGGATGAAGGACAGCTGGCTTATATCAAGGAATTCTGCCTGAAAAGAGGCCAAAAATCCAAACTTTAGACAGCAAAAAAAAGAGGGGGAGAAATTTATGCATTCAGAAAAATATTATTAGGTACCTTCATGTATAAACACATCTGGGGTACTCTAGAGATGACACAGATCAATAATAATGGTATTGCCCTGAAAGAGTATATTTTAGAAGCATATACACAATTAATACAATCAAGAAAGTGATGTGTGCTCTAAGATGAAGAGACAAATGCTCAAGAAGGTCATGGAAATGCTTATTCATTCAGTTCAGCAGTACAGTTACCAGAAACTTGTGACTTTCTGTTTGAATTAAAAAAAAAAAAATCTCACAAGGACTCAGAGGCAAAGAATATACAAATCAATTTTCACTGCAAAGTAAAGGAGCTGTTACAGTGGAGGATTACTGGACTGAACGTCAATATTATGACATAGTATGAGTGTGTTTCGTGTTTGGTAATTGCAATCATTGTTGCTTTTGTTGTGGTCATCCATTTACAATGCTTGGTGTCAGTCTATTTATCTCTTGTAAAAATAAAATACAGTGTGTGTGTGTGTGAAAAAAAAAAAAAGAAGGTCATGGAGAGATCTGCCAATGGCAGTAGACCATGGCAATAACAGCCTTAATAGAAAATCAAAGACGAAAAAGATACACTCCTGGCATTAGGAGGCAAAGGGGAGACCAGACATGGAAAACACTCCACATCAACCAAGTTCTATGGGAAGAACCATAACAGTTACATGGAAAAGTAGTTATAAACTTATAGAGTTATAGGGAGAGGGTGACCACTTCCTAGCTAATGTGACATCACAGAGGAAACGGCACTTGATCTGGGCTTGTAAATGGGATTAATAAAATGAAACATAACAATTTTCCTTTGAAGGTTTGTGTACATGATTGGGACTCTCTAATATTAACCTTGCAAGAAAAATTACACACTTCTCAAAGCTGTCAGTACTTGTGAAGTCCAATTAAATGCTTGGTTTTCTTTCTTAGGGTTATTTGAAGAAGTCTTTGAAATTCAAAAGGATTTAAATATCTTTAAAAACCCCAAATCAAACATATCCTCACATAGTACTTTTTATAAGGATTTTGAAAGTCAAAGTCTTTACATTTTATTTCTTATCTAAAACATGGTAATTCGGTACCATACATTTTTAAAATCTGATTTGTGGAACTGCTTTCTAATCAGAAAATATAGAAATACATAGGTTATTAGAAGTGATACCATAGACTTTAAGCCACAGAATCCAAAATGTCTCAAGATCCTAAGCCATAAGTTCTCATTTTATCTCTAAGGAGCAGAGAGAAAAATACTAACCCTAGTTTACACTGGAAGAAACTACTACAGAGGTGTAACTAAATTATGCAAAGTCAGAGACTAGTTGAATGGAAGAATAGGAAATGAAAAGCAAACTTCAGGGAAACCACTTATCTATTACCTGGATATTTTCTTATGCACATAGCTCTTATCAAATAGTTGACAACAGAAATATTCTTTGAACTAATTCAGAAACTATAACTTCAGAATATCATACCAAAATTGCTAAATGTAAAGAATTTCATCTAAATAAAAAGGTACACATTAGCAATGCAGAAAATTTAAAGTTGTGTATTAAGATAAAATTTAAATTTATCCTAATGGTTTACTAAAGAGAAATTTGAAGGAAGAACTAGTCCTATTACATAGAAAAAAAATCTTTGGCAATAAATGTTCTAATACAGATTTATGGAATTGAAAAAAAATGTGGCAAAGCCAATTTAGAAGCAATCCTAAATAATACAATTTGAAATATAATATTGTATTGTCCGAACTTCTCCATGCATCTTCAGGGATAAGAATTCCATTCTCCATTTGGGCAGGTGACTCTCAGGAATAAGAATTTAAAGATCAATTTAGCCTGACAATAATCCATAGGGCTTATTGATCTCTGAATAATGTACTAATCAATATCTTCTTTCCAATGGAACTCGTGAAAAGCACATTGAAATATTAGGGAAACAGGGAAGCAAAGGGTTCCCATGCCAAAGGGACAAGCAACAAACCTGAGGGGTAATAACGGACCCTAGAAATTACTGGGGGCTCGTTTTACACTTATAAAAATATAAGTTAATTACATGTGATTATATAAAAATAACTTTTAATATGTTTTTTGCAGACAGAAGTTTTAATATGTCTCACAATTATCAAAGGAGACACACAGATGCCAATCTAGTTTCTCAAATATGAGACAGAGGCCTGCAAATCTAGTCTCTGGGACAAATTATAATTAGTGTGAGAGGAAAATAACGTTAGAAAATTAAGACAGATCAAATTGTATCCCATGCTTGAAGCATTTTGGAGAATTCCGCTGTTAGGGAGAATAATCTAAGTAGCCACCAAAAAAGAGGGATTCCCTGGCAGTACAGTGGTTAGGACTCAGTGCTTTCACTGCCGTGGCCCCGGGTTCAATCCCTGGTTAGGGAACTAAGATCCTGCAAGCTGAGCAGGGCAGCAAAAAATAAAATAAAATAAAAAATAAGAAGTAACATATAGTCAGTTTAAACCAGGTTTTCCCTTCCAAAGGAAATGTTTAGAAGACACTCTGGAATATCTAAATACAATATGGCTCAACTTTTAAAAGATTTTTATAATTGGAAAAGAAATTAAAATGAACATTTTGAAAAAATGTAAAACATTTAAAAATCAACATTAGACTCCAAAATATAGAAAGGCACGCAGAAAAAGAAGACTAAACTCAGCAAGTACTGTTCAAGGGCCAAAAGAAATATTAAAGCCAAGTCACAGGCAGGCAGGAAAGTAAAACAAATGGAAAATTACTGCATGCTGGTACTAGCACGCATTTAAATAATTCTCTAAGAAAACAGCATGTCTGATTTCAGAGAATACGACAGGAAGCAGCATTTTTAATAATAATAGAAGTAATATCCTTATTCGTTATGTTCTTTCAAAGATGCACATTCCTGAGACCTAGAAAGGAAGAAATCCTTCCCATCAGCCTTCTCTTGAGGTTCTCTGGTTGGATCCAAATTGCTGGTTTCCCTGGGGAAACTCTTCTCCGGGATTATGAAACCACAGAAGGTCCTTTAAGTCCATGGAACATCACAGTGCAAGTTGCTGCAGAAGGTGGGCTGTGGCCCGGCCCCAGGTCATTTGTGTGTAAAGGGGACCAGCTAGGTGCACGCCCAGCATTCATTAACACACAGGCAGGCAGCAATAGGGCAGCGAGGCACCAAAAAACTCCCAAGAGTCAAGGCACTCTTGCTTCCTCTCCTAAATACAGCAGTCTTCCCTCTTTCTGTTCATGTGTGCATGCCATTCTCTAAACTAGAGGCTGAATCATAACTGCAGCTACTCTGAAGTTCTGCACACATACCATACACACATATTCAACCTCCACAGCAATACGGTTTATACATACACAGGCACAGAATATAATAATGCAGTGCCCTCTCAGTTATCTGAACCTTTGGATAATTGAAGGCTAACCCTTTAACACCACCACCACCACGCCCCTACCCCTGCCCCAGGCCTCAAGGGCCTCTAAGAAGGCGGAGCTCATTGTTTTCTGATGCCTTCTGTAAAGCCCACTTCCTCCTGCTTGCCAGCCACGTGCCTCCCATACTTAAGTTTCTGCAGCTGCTTCCAAGACTCACCACCTCTCCTCTCTTTTCTCTGAATTCTCTAGAGCTTTTTCTCTCCTTAGCTTTTCCCATGCTTCTCACTTACACGTGAAAAGACAAGCCTTTTATGGGCATCACAGGCCAATCAGATGGCAATCATGGTATGCTTTGTATAATCTTTGGGTATTCCACTCTGCTCAACTGTTTTCATCACCTACTACTCAATGTTTTTTCTTCAGCATTAGAAATGCTTTTTGGCATTATTCTGGAAGCCTGAGGAGAGAAGGAGGTTGATTTCTAGATAATCTAGCCTGTAGTAGCATTTCAAGTTCATTTAAATCTATTGTTATAGACATATTAATTAACTTATATTTTGATATTTAAAAAACAGCATCCTCATATACTGGATCCTTGTTGACAAATCAATTTTGGATTCATTTCATTTAGTTTAACCCAAGGAACAATGCAGAAGTGAATACAAGCACTTGTGTTAATAAAATAATCCAAAATTTAACTTTACAGTTTTATAAATTATTTCAAAACTTAAATCACTGAATAGTACTTACTGTTGCATGATAGTTTCTATACATGGGCATTTTTAGTAATTTTGTCAAGTAATCCTCTAGTTGTTTCTGTAATGTAAATATTTTACATTAGAGATATCATCATACTAAGGGGAAAATGTAAACAGTGACAAATGACATGACTGTTCCATCTTAACTTCTGTAAGTTATTTATTTATTAATGTTTTCATTGGACAAGGAACCCTGAATACATCCCTCTCAGAACATAAAAGTTTCAGATTGCAAAACAGAACTGACATTTATGTGTTAATTTTCTGGTAAAAAGTGAATTAATCTTCTGCCCTATGCAGCACCATATCACTGAATCAGTGCAGGCAGAAGTGTCCCCCGTCCTGAGGTTTCTGTTCTACTGTTGTACGTGTCTGTACTTTGTCCTACTCTTCTGAGACTCTAACTGTCCCATCTATAGTTTGGGAATGATATTTACATATATTTAGAACAAGCCACTACAAATTCTTTTTTTATTTTTACTAATTTTTTTAATTGAAGTATAGTTGATTCACAATACTGTGTTAGTTTCAGGTGTACAGCAAAGTGATTCAGTTATATATACATACATACATATCTATTTTTCTCAGATTCTTTTCCGTTATAGGTTATTATAAAATATTGAGTATAGTTCCCTGTGCTATACAGTAGGTTTTTGTTGGTTATCTATTATATATATATATATATATTTTATATATAGTAGTGTGTATATGTTAATATACAAACTCTTAATTTATCCCTCCCCCCACTTTTCCCCTTGGTAACCATAAGTTTGTTTTCTATGTCTGTGAGTCTATTTCTGTTTTGTATATATCTGTATCTTTTTTTTAGATTCCACATATAAGCAATATTATATGATATTTTTCTTTCTCTGGCTTACTTTGCTTAGTATGATATCTCTAAGTCCATCCATGTTGTTGCAAATGGCATTATTTCATTCTTTTTTTAAGGCTGAGTAATATTCCATAGTATGTGTATAACACATCTTTATCCATTCATCTGTCGATGGACATTTAGGTTGCCTGCATGTCTTAGCTATTGTAAATAATGCTGCAATGAACACTGGGGTGCATGCATCTTTTCTAATTATGGTTTTCTCTGGTTATATGCCCAGGAGTGGGACTGCAGGGTCATATGGTAGCTCTATTTTTAGATTTTTTAAGGAACCTCCATTTTGTCCATAGTGCCCATAGAAGCCACTACAAATTCTGAAGCAAATATATGGAAATAGATTATTTTAAAAGAGTAGATCTCAAAGCCCTCAATGATGAGCTCAATCTTGCCTCACAATGAACCCCAAAAGGTTTCTGAGGGGTAGGCAGCTTCCACATAAAGTCACTCCTGACATAGAACACTCTTCCTCTTCTGGGAAAATGCAAACTTCCCAGGGCCAGAGTGGCTTGGGAAAGAAGGGTTACCTAACTAGTTCCAGAAAAGCTAAACCAGCCTGGGTGATGGACCAGCAGGTGAGAGAAGTTGCATCCAGGTCCACCTCACCCCTCAGTAGATGCCATGTTTCTATAGCACCACAGAAGTATGTTCAGAACAACAGACGAGCGAAAGGACTCACCCTTCTACCAAAGAACTGTTCTTCTTGGATCATGTTTTCAGATGAACGGGGCAAACTTGGCATCTCTCGAGGCTCTTCTTTGACATTCTGTCTTCTAAATGTGTGTCTAAAACACAGAGACACACACACAGACACACACACACACAATGCCAACAATTATTAGATTATTCTTTGAACCATGACTGTTATAGCATCTTTCAGGAGATAGTTTATATTTAGAAGAGCCTATTTGATAAAAAATATTCACCAACAATGGACTAATTAACCAATAACATGAATAAAGTATTCTTTCAATGCAACTCGTATACTGGGATAACTTTATAATTAATTCTGGGACAGTTACCTTCTGGTGGGAATGGGGATTCGGATAAAGGCTTTATACTTGAGCAGCTCTCTGTGAAATTCTTGGAAGTGCTTGAACTTCCTCTTAACTTGCCATTTAAATTCCCCATGTGTTAATTCAATAGTGTAAAGATTGATGCTTGGTACCTATAGTGATAAATAAAAATGGTTGATAGTTTAGATAACAACAAAAATTCCAAAATCTCTCAATGAACAATAGCTAAGTAATAAGTAACATGGATGTATCTTTAAATCCAGCCTACTTATTCTGTGTAAGTACTGAAGCAAAAAGTTTTCCAAAACGACTGATGACAGAAATAATATGCTCTTAAATATTCATCTTATGATATATATAAGACAAACTCTGAGTCACACCAAAGGCAAACCCCCACCAGTCCTATTGTTTCACATACATAGACACACACACCCACCCTTGAAACAAGAAACCAGGTAAAAGAGACAATGAGTGAAAGCCTTAATCAACCATCGGGGGATTGTCCAAAAGTACAAGCAGTGAACAGACAATGGAGTGGGTGAGAGGGAAGCTGGAGGAAGTGACTTCCATTGTCATTCTTAGCCCACTTCAGCTCTTCACAAAAGACACTAATGCCCTCTCCTTCTGAAATGCCTTGCAAGGTCCATCCTCGTCTATAACGTCTCCCTGTCCTGAAGCAACACCAGTGACTAGGAAGGTACAGGATGATTAGAGGGAAAAGAGCAAAAGATCTTCCTACACACAAAATATTTCCCCAACTACTTAACTAGAATGAATTTCCACTTAAAATTTTTAAAATATTTTACTAAAACGCAAATATATCTTATATTTGACTAGTGAATTATTTCAATCAGAAGAGCTAACAGACCTGGGGGATACAAGTTTTGATTTTGTGGAAAGTGTCAGGAGATGGAGGGATATTTATAAAGCACAGGAGATTGTGGAGAAATTCCCATGGTGTGTGGAGGATAGGGGAGGGTAACAGACACTGGACCACCTAGAGGGCACTGGCCCCTGCTGGGAGATTGAGGCGCCACAGGTATTGATAAGTGTTGGGGGTGAAAGAAAGTAAATGTCTCCTACTTTACTAGCTTATCCAGGCTTTGGTGTCAGTAACCCCACGGGTGATTCCCGGGCTGCTGCCAATCATTACTGATGTTTGGTATATTTTGCAAACTTCTAAAGCATGGACCATGCTGTGTAGATGTAGTATATAAAAATGAGCACGAGAATCAATGTAACTTGTGCTCTTAAGCCTGGAATCCAAACATATCGCTGGTAAATATTCAAATCCAGCTCTTGCTTTGCCTCTAGTTGGGATCCATGACAGTTACTATAACCAGAAGTCGAAAAAACCCAGTTCTGGGGTCTAATGTTATATGCTGTCTTTCACCTTGGCCAATATTACAGGCATCATCCTGCATCATGTTTCACAGAGAAGGTTGCAGGAGAACTCAGGGTGGCCAGAAACTCTGCATTCAAGTGAAAAATGCTCAGTTTAAGACAAGCCAAATAAATAAGAAAAATTATACAAGTTAAACAAGCTGCCCCATATCCTAGGATTATATTCCCAATCTAAGAAAATTGAATACTTAAAAAACATTGCAAATGCCAAGTTTTACCCTTCACACATAAACCCAGAATTTTGGACACTAAACTTCTTAGCAATTCTAAGGTAATGTGGGGCAATGGAAACAGCCTGTCCCATCCTTTTTTTTTTAAAAAAATATTTATTTATTTATTTGGTTGCACCGGGTCTTAGTTGTGGCAGGCAGGCTCCTCAGCTGTGGCATGAGAACTCTTAGTTGCGGCATGCACGTGGGATCTAGTTCCCTGACCAGGGATCGAACCCCGGCCCCCTGCATTGGGAGCGTGGTGTCCTATCCACTGCGCCACAAGGGAAGTCCCTGTCCCATCCTTTTTGAAGATTTTAAAGGCTTGCAACCCTGTAATGCAGCCTACCAGCTATGAAGCCTTAGCCAAGCATCACTTCTGTCAGATAATATCCCAGCAGAATTATTGGAATTTTTTGGAACTGGAATAGTGTGAGAAGTTTTAATAAAAGGACTGCCCATGAAGGTGTGATAAGAGTAAGGAAACCACAGCGTGAGGACAGTTACCTGGGACTCATGAAGGCATCCCCAGTTCCAAAGGGACGAGAGGCAAGACCAGGTGCTGGAGTAGGAAGGAGAGAGCCATGTAAAGAGGCTGCCTTGGGGGGAGGATGCCTTTGGTCAAGGGACACAGCCAGCCCAGGGGGGCCCCACTCTGGGCTCTCCACTGCCCGAACCCTGCCAGAAGACAAAGGCAAGGAAGCCTTGGGGGGACAGAGCACAGGGTGGAGAAGGGTGGGAGGAGCAGTGGGAGGGGCAAGTGGGAGATCTCCTGCTGGGGAGGCGGGCCGGGGGCGGGGGCAACA
Source organism: Balaenoptera ricei (assembly GCF_028023285.1). Lineage (NCBI taxonomy): Eukaryota > Metazoa > Chordata > Mammalia > Artiodactyla > Balaenopteridae > Balaenoptera > Balaenoptera ricei. The sequence continues at coordinate 66,509,107 of NC_082642.1, forward strand.
TATGTCCCTCAGGGTTGTCATGAGAGTGAAAAGAGAAATGCCTAACCATGAACCGGCACACAGAATGCATTCAGTCATTAGAAAAGTGTCATTTTTATTTACCTGGAATCACATTCAAACTGCATGAATTTAGTTCATATTTCTTAGTAAACTAAACACTAAGTAGGATAAGGAAGCTCCTTAACTTTCCTACACAGACTAAGATTTAAAACAGAACTTGAAATTAATATAATATTGTAAATCAACTATACTTTAAAAATTAGGATCCAAAGGAAACATTTTAATATATATAAAAAAAGAACAGAACTAAACTCACTTGACTAACAGAAGAGTATGAGCAAAGAGAAGTCCCTGGTTTGGTGGCTTAAATATTTATCTTCATAAATAACATTAGCAGATATCTAGTAATAATAATAATACATAGTATTATACAATATATACTTGTATAATACAATATATAATATTCTTATATTATACTATGTATTATTATTATTAAATCCTCATAACAAACCTAAAAGGTGTGTTCTATGATACCTATTATTCAGATGAGGAAACTGAGAAACAGAGAGTTTAAGTAAATGGCTGAGGATCACAATGCAAAGACAGGAATTAAACCATGTGGTCTGGCTCTGGAGTCTGTGCATTTAATTAACCTCCACATGTTATCACCTCTCAATCTAAATGCTGGTAGGCGAAATAAGAAGGCAAAGGTCATTTTAGAGACATTTCTTGGTAGGTTGTGTTCAGTGGTGCATCAGGGAGATATGGACCCAACTCATAGGAAGAGCCTGAAGGAAAGCTGAATACCGAGGTGGCTGTAAACCAGGAGTCGGGATATGCACAGGTAGGTCAGGACAGAGCGCGAGGCAAAATCATCAGGAAGCGGGCAGCACGTGCCAACCTCCAGAGCCTGCCCCTCGGCAGAAAGATTATTCTACACTTCCCCCGAGGCAGGAGCCAATGGCGGCCTTACTCTGCCGGGGCCAGAGCTTAACCTGAACGGACAAAGGCCACCAGCCTGCATCAATGTTCTCTACCCTCAGACTTGACAAGTGTGAAGTCCAGTCAGTAACACAGCAAACGCAGCTACCCTAACAGCTTCTCCTAGTCCAATCCCCTTCAAAAGAATGCAGGTTTGTTTGATGAAAACTCTACTCCCAATGCCTTTCCAGAACTTAAAGAGAAAATGTGAGTGAAGCTTAAGGGATGGTGCTAGGAACAAGTCAGAGGGGCAGAGTATGCCAGCAGAATTCTCTCAGCAGCACTTCTGGGCAATGGCACTGGCCAGTGCAGCCTCCTGGCTTTGTTTCTTTCAAGAGCCAGGTAGTAACATTATTTTCTTGCTGAACAAGCATTAGGAAAGCTAAACTTTTCCTTGGCTTATATCTGGCATTCTAGGTGGAAGAGCAATGCCTCATGAGTCCACATTGAACAGAAAACTGGGGAGAGAGGAGGACTAGGAGAGGCACTTCGCAATTTATTAAACTTATAATCTGCCTTAAGTGCCTTTTTAAAAAAGCATTTTCCAGAATGGGGAAACAGAGGTATAAGAATAAAGACTAAATGAGAAGGATGCAAAAACTTGAGAGGTGATGAGCCCTCAGAAGTGATAAACAAAAACACAAACCGAAAGTTGAAAGCATAGTCATAGCTAGGAGGAAAGAGTATACAGGTCAATGTGTTAAATCGTATATATTGACAAATACAAGTTGAGTCCATAAATGCTCTGACCCTTTTTGTAGATGTTAAGCGCTCCACTTCCAGAACTTGAACTTTTATTGGACAGCCGGAGAGATACGTCTGTGTATTAGGCTCCTTAAATCCTTGAGTCTTATAAACAGCAGAGAAAGGGATATACACTAAAAAATAAATAAGTAAACAAAGTTATTGCAAGAATACAATGATATTAGCATAACTTGCCTTTTACAGGCATCTTTTTTAAGAATCATAACGTGCGACACCAAGAAAACAGCTAATGAAAATGAGCCCAGTGTTGTGACATCAGCAAGGATGATCAATCATCTGCTGGTTATTTCAAATCTGTGCTCTGCCAAGCAACCCTGATGAACTCTCTTCTCCTCGCTCAGACCATCAGCCTTTACCTTCCTGTATCCTGGGATCGCTGGGAGACACATCGTAGTCCACCTCCTCTCCCTCAAAGTGGAGCTCCCGCGTGTCCAGATTTTCTATCAAATTACTCATGTCAGCAGCGATTTTCTGCAGTGCAGAGGTATTTACTCTTGGCTCCTCTTTCAGTGACATGTTGGCTTGAGACAGGGTAAAAGCAAAGGAAAGAAGAAAAGGGTTACTAGACTTATTATTCTGGTCAAATAGAAAAAAGAGCGAAATAATGCCATTTGCAGCGACATGGATGGACCTAGAGATTGTCACACTGAGTGAAGTAAGTCAGACAGAGCAAGACAAACACATGATATTGCTAATATGTGGAATCTAAAAAAATGGTACAAATGAACTCATTTACAAAACAGAAATAGAGTCACAGATGTAGGAAACATACTTATGGCTACCAAGGGGGAAAAGGGGAGGGAAGGGATAAATTGGGAGATTGGGATTGACGTATACACACTACTATGTATAAAATAGATAACTAATAAGGACCTACTGTATAGCACAGGGAACTCTACTCAATACTCTGTAATGACCTATATGGGAATAGAATCTAAAAAAGAGTGGCTATATGTATATGTATAACTGATTCACTTTGCTAAACACCTGAAACTAACACAGCATTGTAAATCAACTATACTCCAATAAAGATTAATTTTTAAAAAACCCAAAAACCCTATTTTACTATTTAAATCCAGGCTTAGGTATAGCATAAGGAAACAAGTCAACTAGCTCTATGTGAGCCCCAGTTACCTCAAACAACCTTTTTATTTTCCAGTTTAACATTTAAAGGATTCCTAGCTTGTAAATTAAATTGGAATGAGATACTTACTTGTATCTCAAGTAAGAAAACAAGCAAGAAAAAGACACACCACATTGACTAAATGCCAATATTATCTTTCATCCGATTTTATTAACTTGGGTAAGTGAGGAGAGATTCAAGGTAGATTGGTTTGGGAATTGTTATTCAGAGAAAAGGAATTGATTCTTGACTCTAACAAATACATGGAAAGAAAGAATACCAGCTAAAATGAGCAACTTTGAATATTTTCTACAGAAAATTTAGGGTATTTTACAATAATTTCAAGATGCAGATTTTATTAAAAAGTATATTTATGTAGCATAACCTTTCTACATTTCCCCTATAGGTGATATCCCCAGCAAAGCGTATACTTTATTTTTGAGATATGAGATTTGGCCATGACTTTATGTGAGTTATAGTGACGTACCTGTCCTGGAAGGTAACCAATTAGTATACCTATTCTGAAAGATACCAGAAGTGCAAGAACTACACTTCTCTCCTTTTTTAGGAAAACTGGTTCTATTTCATTCCAACATTTAATAACACAGGTCATTGCACATCAGAACCCAGGAAAGAAGAGTCCACAGAGATTTTATTTTTCATTTAAAATACCAAGATTTAAGCCTTGAACACTGTCACTGGAGTTGGCTGAAAAATCGGTACTGGCTGAAATAAACTCTCCGTTACAACCAGACCCAAAAATGCGAGGGCTTCCGTACCAGTAACTCCTCCACATACGTTCATTTATTACTGCAAATCACAAACATTTACAGAGCATCCACCACCTACTCACTGTGAGATGGAATGAGTGAATATGTAAAGACACTGGTTCCCGCGATTAAGGAGTGCCTGATGTAGGTGATGGAGATAAGCTACACGACCCCAAATTCATCCCTGGACTCCTCCACGGTCTTGGCCTTCCTGAGAATGGCATGTGCTGAGCGGAAGACACTTAGCTGGGTTCTCTCCTACAGGTGCTATCAAGAAGCAGGGGTGGGCTGGTCTCTGTGAGAAATGCTAGGAGAGAGTTTGGGCAGACTTGGGGAGCCCTATTGTAACTCAACAAGTCTCTCAAACCTATACTAACATGTGTGGTAGAAAGAGAAATTGTCTGGAAATACAAAGATGGGAGTAGAGGAGGGAGGTTCTGGTTTGGCCAGGCATGTAAAATCAATATGTCTAACTTCTCTGTGAACTGTATAGTCAATCACGTTTCCTCCCCCATGTTGGCTCTAAGGAAGCTTGGAGCCAAATTTGTGGCCTCCTCTTAGCAAAATATAGGACTAGCCTCGCCTATATCACTTCCCTTCAACTTTCTCTCCCACTTCTAATTCATTTTATAATAACAACTAATGTGTACTGATTGCTTACTATCACCTGGCTTGGTGATAGACCTTTATATACTTTATCACATTTATCATCAATAATAAATCTATGGGGCTTCCCTGGTGGCGCAGTGGTTGAGAATCTGCCTGCCAATGCAGGGGACACAGGTTCGAGCCCTGGTCTGGGAAGATCCCACATGCCGCGGAGCAACTAGGCCCGTGAGCCACAATTACTGAGCCTGTGCATCTGGAGCCTGTGCTCCGCAACAAGAGAGGCCGCGACAGTGAGAGGCCTGCGCACCGCGATGAAGAGTGGCCCCCACTTGCCGCAACTAGAGAAAGCCCTCGCACAGAGACGAAGACCCAACACAGCCATAAGTAAGTAAGTAAGTAAATAAATAAATAAATAGTGCAATAAATAAATAAATCTATGAAGGTTTGTTATATCCATTTTGAAGAAGACAGGGCTTGTCATCCCCTCTTTATAGATAAAGAAACTGAAGCATGGAGAGATCAGGTAATTTGATGAATACTTTGGACAATCTGCCCAAGGTCACATAACTAGTAAGTGATGGAGAAGGGATTTGAAACCATGTCTCTCTGACCCAAAAGATGATGTTCTTAACCATGGTCTTTATCTTCTGTATATTTTTTGTAGATATGTAAGTGCCCCTAGAAAAGATGGAAGTTTTAGTAAAACCAGTGCCCTTGAGCAAGTCCCTTTAGAAGCTGACTCAAATGCAAAGAAAAAGAAATGAATTCTTGCAGCTCAGCCGTTTAAACTCAGGGCTCTGGTTTCCTCCTCTATAAATTAAGGAGGCTGAGCCATTTCATCTCTAGGGTCCCTTTAACACTAAAACACTAAATGTAAATAAAAGATGCTATAAATTGTTTAGCTTCCCCTTATAATGTAATCAATTTAACCCTTCTCCTATCCCAAGAAATTAACTGAAGTAGTTTTTCATATGAATTCATATTTATGGATTCATTCTCATGGAGCCATTGCCATAATTAAAACATTTATTTCCTTCCCTCTCAGTTCAACAAATACTTATTAGATCCCAACTGTGAGCCAGGGTTTACTTTATTTAAAATAAGGTAATGAAAAACTTAGAGGAAATGAAACAAGGAAAAACAAGTAAGAAATTACATCATGTCATTGCTACTTGTGAATTTGTCAAGATGTTAGGTATTTTCCATTGATTAAACAGTCTAATGGCTAACTCAGTTAACTTTCTCAGCATAGCAAAGGAAAACAAGGGTTACTCCAAATGACTTTCCTTTTGGACTGAGTGTTAATGTTAAAAATGCATGTTGGGGCTTCCCTGGTGGCGCAGTGATTGAGAATCTGCCTGCTAATGCTGGGCACACGGGTTCGAGCCCTGGTCTGGGAAGATCCCACATGCCGTGGAGCAACTAGGCCCGTGAGCCACAATTACTGAGCCTGCGCATCTGGAGCCTGTGCTCCGCAACAAGAGAGGCCGCGATAGTGAGAGGCCCGTGCACCGCGATGAAGAGTGGCCCCCACTTGCCACAACTAGAGAAAGCCCTCGCACAGAAGTGAAGACCCAACACGTCCAAAAATAAATAAATAAATAAATATTTTTTAAAAAATGCATGTTGAATTTAAGATATACAGAGAACAGAGTAATTTACACATTGCAAGCTAATTGGAATAAATAGTACAGAGTCATTGGGTCAAGCTAGAAAAAAAATCCTATTTCAGATCAGGAGAACAGAAGGATATAAATTTGTGAAAAGCTTAAGGAAGAGTGAGAAAAGAAACAGAAAGGAATCCTCTTATCATTTATCCTCAAGTGTTTACTATGTGCTAAGCACCATTTGAGCTCAGTTATGTTATTTAGTACCCACAATGATTCTACTTGGTATTTATGATTATTCTGAATTATCTGTATTCAAAACTTTGATTATTTAGTTAAATAACTTATCCAAGGTCACTCCAGTTGTGTCAATGTTGAATTTATAAAGCAGATTTGTCTGGCTCTGAAATCTCATGGACTTGGTTATAGAGGTTCGTAATTATTGATTTTATTTCGTGGGCTTGGATGTCTATAAATTGATCATTTATATGAAGTTGAAGTTCCATAACAATAGATCCCTTTGAAGGGATCCTACTGGCCCCACTGTCATTACAATTATGGAAACAACATATCCTGACAGCATCCTAAACTTTATCTTAGCCTTTTATTTTTATGGTTCATAGTATTTTATAAGGTTACATGGAATTTCAGTTGACCCAAAGACTTTGCAGATTTGTTTATGCTTTTGTGAAGACCTTACCATTTTTATTAATGGGAAATGAACCAAATTATTTGTCCATCACTGCCTTCACTTGAGTGCATGGTGGCTTTGTGTTGACTTTTCATCCAACAAGTGTATTGCTGGTTTCATTCTTGAATATGAAGCTGTAAGGCCACCAACACTCTCATGTTGTCAAATCATAATTTATTAGTCCATGTTTTCTTTCATCTAAAATAATCTATAATGGTCGGTGAGCAGCTGTCACAGTTACAGCCTGTCTTAACCAGCAATGGGATAAGGCCCTTCAGTGTTTACGCTTGAGATAGTGTAATTGATTTTGCTACCTCCTTATAAAATTATACTGCAAGATCATTATCTCTTTTGGTACCAAGTAGAGATGGTGCCCATGGAGCGATAACAGCAGCTGTGTTTTATTTCTATTTGCATCTGTATCCGGGAAGTAAATATGCTTTTTTTTCCCTGGGGTTAAATACTAGAATTAAAATTCTTTGCAGGGAATATTTAATTACCTCCAGTTATTTACTGGTGAAATCAGAGAAATTTAGAATTTTCTTCCGATCTTAATTTTCAACATGATTGGGAAGCAGAACATCAAAGGGAGCAGATATTTTCCTTCCCAGATACATGCATAAACATTGCCTTAGCCAAAATACAAGAATAATAATATCAGCTATAACTATTAACATTAAAATAAACATTAACATTAGCTAATATTTGCTGAATATGTACTATCTGCCAGGCACTATACAAAGAGATTAATCGCATGATCTCATTGACTCCTCACAACAACCTTAGGAGCTGGGTCTTACTGTTACCTCCATTTTCAAGATGAGAGGTTTAGAGAGGGTGGGCAACTTGTCCAGGGCCACATGGCTAGAAGTGATAGAGTTGGACCTGACCCTGCTTGATCTGACTCCAAAGTCCAGCTCTTTAACCAGCCAGAGGTGGAACTGGGGGTGGCAGGAGGGATGGACACTTTTACTTCTTACTTCACATAGTCTTAGAATAAAACAATTCAAAAAGGAACAATAATAACAAAAAAAACCCCTCAACTTTCATTTTGTGAAGATGACTGTGATGTTTACTTCTTGCTTCCCTTTCTAACATAAGTTAGAAAGTTTCCCCCATATTTTTTTCAATATGTGATGTTTGTTTACCAAGGGAAATAAATGCAATGGATTTCTAAACCAAAAATCATAATGTATGAATATGAAATGAATTATAATTAGATCATTTAAAACCAAACTGAGTCATGGGAATTTCTTGTCTTCCCATTTTTCATTTTGATGAAATTAATTGGCAGATCCATACTACATAACCTCCCCCAAACATATTCTACAGCAGTGATTTGTACAGAACTGATTTGATGCTCCCTGAAATGCAAAAATCATAAATGTGTTTTCAAGTACTAAACTCAATCTCCAGTGACATAGTAAGCCTTGGATAATTATTTTTGGAGTTCAGCTGACTTTGAATAAAGTAAATGATATTATCATATTTTACATTCCAGTTTATATATTTTGAGAAAGTAACATATCAAAAAAAAAAAAAAACCGACTCAATGTTTACTTGGATCTTTGAATTTTTTAAAGAGAACATCGGTTCCACAAATATCGCTGGAGGGCTTATCATGAGCCTTGAGTAGATAATTAAATGTCATCAGTGTAGAGGACGGGTCAGATGACCAAAGTTCATTCTTTCCTTATTATCAGCGTAACCTGGGCAACTAACAGCCTCCAGGGTTTCTCCTCTGTAAAATGCAAACAGGACAGACTTGCTATTACTTATATGGTTCCAAGAGATAGACGTTTAATTCCCAAACACTACCGTCCTTTTGAGCTTCATATCTAATTTGGTCTTGAAGCCCCCAGAGCCCAGCAATCTCCCACTTTCTCATCCTTCTTTCTTGGTTTCACACCAAAGCCCCCATTTGGCCTAGCACTGACTCTGCTTTTCTCCCTGGGGTGTCGAGACTGGAGACGACAGTGCTAAATAAACTGGACTCCCTGTGTCCACAGAACAGGAGTTGGAAATCATGCTCTCTGTCTTCCCCTAGCTAAAAATAAAGCCGAATCTACAATTACAAAAGCAATTTTTAGCATGAAAATCATTTCTCAGTTCTCATGATTTTCTCTAAATCCTTTGACCTCCTTGGATGGCCTCTGTTCTCTGCCATAAGCTTTCTTAGTCATTTCCCTTGACGTGTTCTAGGGTTAAATATTACCCTCTTTGCAATAGTATCAGCTTCTTCCACTTCATCTCAGTCATATCTTCGAATTCAAACAGATATTTCATTTCCAGAGGCAAATACAAGTGTTAAGAGAAACTGATGTCTGTTTCAAATATGAATGGATAGGAAAATATTATGTCATTTATTGAGTACCTACTCTGAGCCAAGCACTGAAGGCACATTACATGTATCACTTCTAATCCTCAGGACAATCTCATTTAGAATCAAAGGCACGGAGCCACAGCAGCTTACTGAGCCTACACAGCTGTGAGTGGTGGGGCTGGTCCCAGTGCACGGGCTGCCCCCGGAAGGCCCCCTGGCCTCTGCCGCTGGCTCAGCGGAGACCCCCCCATCGCCGCCACTCTCACCTCTTCTCCTAATGCCACCAAACCATCTTGGCTTCCTCCCGGCTGAGGGCAGGGCTTCAGCACAGTGTCCAGGGTGCGACCCAGCAGGAGCTCTCACGGCTCCAGCAACCCAGCCCCACCCACCTCTGGCCAGACTGACAGAAGGACTGGCTCACCCTGAGGCTTCTGAGGAAGTTCAGCACCAGGGGCTGGAACCTGGCTTCCTCAGGAGTTGTGTGCGTGTGTCGGGGGGGAGGGAGAAAGAGGGGGGCGAGGGGAGCGTGGGGAATCAAGCCACACGACCTGTGAGCATGGAAGACGTACCCCTGTCCCCTCTCCTCGCCTGCCTGTGCTGAGCACACTGGTCCCACACAGCCAATCTGGAAGCTGTCCTGTGCGACCAAGCCACTGTCTGATTTTTGGCCGGCCAGGTAATGCACCACCGCCCATGCTTTCCTGCCTCTCTTCTCTTCTCCCCTCCCTCTTGCTGCTCTCAGTAAAGCCTACCTTAGCTCAGGTTCTATTATCCAGGAAACGTGGGCTCGGACAGTGTTAGAACCAGCATGAACCACTGAGCCATCTCCCTTCTTGCAGAAGTCCATTTTGTGCTGAAGTTAATAGTAATAATAAAAAGTAATAGTAATGGTAATAATAAAAAGTAAACTTGAATAGTGCTTACCATGTTCCAGGCAGTGATACAGGTGCTTTGCATGCATTAACTCAATCTGCCCTCACAAAGGCCCTTTGGAGAGGGTGCTATTTTTATCCCCTTTTTTATAGACAAGGAAACTGAGGACACAGACAGCTTAAGTGACTTGCTCAAGGTCACACAGCAATCTGATGGCAGTCAGCCTGGTTTGCTCCTATTTTTGCCGTACTAACCTGGACTTTAGTACTCAGTTTCCTCATTTAAAAACTGAAATTAACAAGCAACTATCTCTGTTTAGGACTTTACAACAAATACATTATTGTAAGGAAATCTCCTCTTTCAGCACCACTAAATGTCAGAGAAAACAACACATTCTAAGCAACCCCAACCAGGAAATTAAAACCCAGCCCAAATGCAAAGGGTATTTTAGGTGATGATTCTCAACCAATATCTAAGTAAGATTTCTTCCTGCCTCTATAGATCACAATGCACATATCAACATTTGTACTGAAGAGAAAAGATAAGAAGGGCCCTCTTGACCCCAAAGTTTGTTAATAAGTTTATTAGATATGATAAGTGAGAGACTTTGTACAGCCACTAAATTGACTTAAATCCAATAAGGATCCCAAAGGAAAAATTCTTCTTTATGAAAAGAAAGATAGGGTAGGGGGAAGGGTAAGCTGAGACGAAGTGAGAGAGTGGCATGGACTTGCGTATACTACCAAATGTAAAATAGATAGCTAGCGGGATAGCAGCTGCATAGCACAGGGAGATCAGCTCGGTGCTTTGTGACCACCTAGAGGGGTGGGATAGGGAGGGCAGGAGGGAGACACAAGAGGGAGGGGATATCGGGATATATGTATACATATAGCTGATTCACTTTGTTATACGGCAGAAACTAACACACCATTCTAAAGCAATTGTACTCCAATAAAGATGTTAAAAAAAATAAAAATAAAAAAAAGGAAGATAACTAACATTGCTATACACTGCAATCAGACTTCTAAAAATAATATCCTTCAGTGTTAAATGAGTACTCAATTTTTTATGGCCAAGAATAGAATATGCATGCATCGTGATGGGTCTTTAGGAGAGGAAGCTAACTGCACTTAAATTTATAGAAACACTCTTTATTCTGGCTAACAAATTATGCTAAGTGATAGAAACATTTTTCTTACTAAGGGAGATTTAGAACACCAATGATTCAGTAGGTGAGCAATATATGAACAAGATAAATATTTTTCCAGGATAACCTCTATTAAAGTGACTTTAAGAAAAAATTTCTTTCACTGGCTCAGAATAGTAAATAAAGATCTTTTTATTGAGCACAATGTTGCTTTTGATAAGAACACATGTTGATCAAGAATCTATAGATAGGATTTCCCTGGTGGCGCAGTGGTTAAGAATCTGCCTGCCAAAGCAGGGGACGGGGTTCGAGCCCTGGTCCGGGAAGATCCCATGTGCTGCAGAGCAACTAAGCCGGTGCGCCACAACTACTGAGCCTGCGCTCTAGAGCTCGCGAGCCACAGCTACTGAGTCTGTGTGTCACAACTACTGAAGCCTGCGCGCCTAGAGCCTGTGCTCCACAACAAGAGAAGCCACCGCAGTGAGAAGCCCACGCACCGCGACGAAGAGTAGCCCCTGCTCCCCACAACTAGAGAAAGCCCGTGTACAGCAATGAAGACCCAACGCAGCCAAAAATAAATAAATAAATAAATTTATAAAGAAAAAGAATTTACAGATATTAATTCAAGGGTTTTAATATAATCATTTCTACTCTTGCTTCTTTTTTTCTTAAAACTGTTCTTCGCATCTTATGATGGCCATCCCATTTAACTAGAAGAAACTGTGTTCTCACATATAGACTTTATCATTAAAATTCTGTCCAGCTGTGTAAAATTCTATGATTCCTGTTTTTCACTGTCCTCCAAAGGACTTGGCAAACAACCTCCATTAGTGTGAGTTTAGGCAGCACGGAAAGTATGTTCACTGATAACCCATGAATTTCACCTATGAAAAGAATGTAGCTGGCAAACATACATGTGTAAACTCCAGACATTGCTCCAGTGCCAAAGAGCTCTCAAATTTTGCCTTGACTGCTGGTAAACACAGCAAAATCTGAATTTTTTACTCATCTATATAATTACCAAAAAAATTTGTTGAGACAGCAGAGTACCATGGAAGGTATGTGATTTGTGAGTCAAACAGCTTGAATTCTGATTCTCTTTATGCTGAAACAAGTTACTTATAGCTCTTTAAAGTCTCTGTTCTAATGTGTAAAGTGGAGGCAATACTATTAAAGTAAGGAATTGTAAGAATTTAAGTGATATAAAGTGAGTAGCTTAGAGCTTGGGCTATAGTAGATGTTGAAATCATGTCAGTTCCTTCTACACTGTTAGCTATTCTAAGAGCTACAAGTCCTCTGTCCAAAGTCCATGTATCAATATCAGAACTCAGTCCCCTCTTGAGTACAGCAGTTAGCAGCCAGAGTAGTATTCTGGGGGTGGTCTATTTGTTTCCCACTATAGAAAACACTGCTGCAAACGTCTGAAAACAAAATGGATTAAGCTAATGCAGGTGCCCATTTCCCACTACAAACATGGAACTGCTGAAAAAACTGTAATCATTTTTTGAAAATACTTAGTCAAGGATAAAAACAGAGGTAGCAGCAACAAAAACAATAATGAGGGAATGCTTCCAGCTTCCAAGAGTAAAGAAATAAAGTCAGGTGGGTATACTAGAACTAAAGCTAAAGGGACCCAAAGGGCTTTTTTTTTTTTTTTTTAATTTTTACTGAAGTATGGTTGCTTTACAATGCTATGTTAGTTTCTGCTGTACAGCAAAGTGAATCAGCTATACGTATACACATATCCCCTCTTTTTTGGATTTCCTTCCCATTTAGGTCACCACAGAGCACTGAGTAGCATACCCTGTGCTCTACAGTAGGTTCTCATTAGTTATCTATTTTATACATAGTATCAATATCAGCTTTGCCCAAAGGGTTTTGATCGTGGATAAAGGGTCTGGGATTACTTTTCTGTCCCCAGGTGACTGTTAGGAGACATGATCCCAGGACTATGGGAGGCAGGGGCCTAAAAGTGAGACTTCTACAAAAACACAGAGCCTCAAAGAGCTGCACAATCTTGTTTCAAAGAGACTCGAAGAAGTATACCCAGCAGCTCTGGAAAGAAACTGCATGAAACTGTGGAAGCCACAAAATAAGAAACTTGATGTAAAAATTATCTGGGATCACAACTTCCAGCTTTCAGTAATAGAGGTGTAGCTCCTATAAGGTCAGCCATCCCACAGATCATGACTATAAATTCTGGACAAAATGTATAAAATAGCTGACTGAAGAACAATCAAAAGCAAGCAGAAACTGGAAAGGAATCAACATTTGGAAGAAAGTAATGGCACTGTTTTTGTCTCAGGGCACACCTAGTCCATGCCAAGTGGGGTGCCTCAAACTCAGAAAGAAAATCCATAATTGTACTGGCTCGAAGACCCAGGAAACAGTTTCAGTGGCAATTACAACAGCTTAAAAGTAAATTGGGAAATCCTGGAAAGGAGAGAGCCACACAAAGGGAGCACCAAGTTCTGCTTAGGCTGATCCTTGAACCATGTAGGAATGGGGTACACTCCAAAGCACTCAGATAGTACTAAAATGACTTCAGCAGAGATTTTTGCTACTGCCCACCACAGGAAATATAGCGTTTGAAGTATGAGTCCAACCAAGTTAAGTGCCTCCTAAAACAAACAAGTAAGTGAACTCCTGAATAGAACATAACTGAATCCAAAGTCTCTAGAATATATCCACTACAATATCATCTAAACTTATCTGACATAGAAGAGACAGGAAAATGTGATCCATTCTGAGGAGAAAAGTCCATCAATGGAGGCCCATCCTGGGATGTAGAAACTAACTGACAAAGATTTTAAGGCAAATATTATAACATGCTCAAGGATGTAAAGGAAAATATGCTTTTGATGAATGAGCAAGTAGAAAATCTCAGCAGAAAAAAAGGAAAATTCACTGGATGGGCTTAACATCAAAATGGCAATGACAGAAAGAGTCAGTGAACTTGAAGACAGATCCATAGAAATTATCCAAAGTAAAGAACAAATAAAGGGGTAGAAAGATTTCTAAAAGACGAACAGAGCCTCAGTGACCTATGTGATGATATCAAAAGATCTAACATTCACGTAATTTGAGTTCCAGAGAGAAAATGAGACAGGGAAAAAAAGGTTGAAATAATGGCTAAAAAAGTTATCAAATTTGGTGAAAGACAAACATAGAGATCAGACTTGTGGTTGCCAACGGGGAGAGCGGGAGGGAGAGGGATGGACTGGGAATTTGGGGTTGGTAGATGCAAACTACTACATTTAGAATGGATGAACAGCAAGGTCCTACTGTAGAGCACAGGGAACTATATCCAATCTCCTGGGATAAACCATAATGCAAAAGGATATTAAAAAAAGAATGTGTATGTGTGTAAAACTGAGTCACTTCACTGTACAGCAGAGATTGGCACATCATTGTAAACCAACTATACTTCAATAAAAAAAATTTGCTGAAAGAAATAAATTTACAGACAGAAGAAGTTTGGTGAATCTCGAGCAGCAATAAATACAATGAAAAGCACACCTAGGGATATTAAAGTCAAGCTGCTGAAGTATAAAGAAAGAAAATCTTAAAAGCGGCCTGAGAAAAATGTCCTGTTAATAATCAGAAAAACCAAATTAATGACATTAAACTATCATTAGAAACAGAGTCCATAAGACAGTGAAACAACATCCTGAAATTCAATAAATATGGAACTGAATAAATGAGTATATGTTGCTTTCCCCAAGCTAATCTACTAATCTACTAATTCAAATTCCAAAGAATTTCTCACAGAACTTGACAATATGATCCAAACTTCATAACAGAAAATAACTAAGAATAAGCAGGTAAGTCTTATCCAACCAGATATCAAGAATATTATAAGCTAGAGAAATTAAAATAGTACAGTACTGGCACAGAAACAGACAACTAGAACCAAACAGAGAACCCAAAACAAACCTATGTATACATGGGTTCTTGGTGTATGATAAAACTGGCATGAAAAAAAGTTAGCGAAGAAAGAATGAACTCTTCAATAAACAATGCTGGGACCACTGGAAATTCATAAAGAAATATAATTGGAAATTTATAAAGAAATAGAAAATAAAATTAGTTCCCTAGCTCACAGTTTCCATAAGAACTTCCATGTGGATTAAAGTCATAAAAAGTATTATAAAGATGTAAACCTTTGCAATAAAATATAGAAGAATGTCTTTATGACTTCAGGGTCTGGGATGAATCTTAAGACATAAAAAGCACAAACCTTAAAGGAAAAGTTAATAAATTCAACTACACTAAAATTTAAAATTGCTAGGCAAATGGCAAAATTAAAAGACAAGCCCAGATCTGGAGAACACACACATAGAATATATAAAGAATTATAATTATAGAAGAAGAAGATCCAAAACAATAGAAAATAGGCCTGGCAATATATAGGCAATTCACAAAAGATAAATTCTGAATTTCCAGTAAACCTTTAACATTCTCAACCTTTCCAGTAATCAGGGAAGTAATATTAAAACAACAATAAGATACTTTTTCAAATCCATTGGATTAGTAAAATTTTTGCAAGTCTGAAATTAAAATGTATTGGTAAGGTACTAGACCTCTCATTCACTCCTTGGTGGAAGTATGAATTGAAATAACCTTTTGGAAAGCAATTTGGTAGTATCTAATAAACTTGAAGATGGTATAACCTACTGCCCAGCAATTCTTCCTCTAAGTATATTCACAAAGAACTCATCCATGGGAGTATAAGAAAACATATACGAATGGGCACTGAGGCAGTGTTCATAGTAAAGGAAACTCGACAATCAAAATGTTCATTCATCAGAGAATGGATAATTGGATTATATTTTTAAGAAGATACTATACAGCAGAGAAAGTAAGTGCATCAGAACTACATGTATCAACATGAATAAATCTCAACACAAAGTTTGGTGAAAAAAAGTCAGCTTACAGTTTGTATTTAGAATTAAAAAAACAAAGAAAACAATCCTGTATGTTGTCTATTAACATAAACATATGTAGAAGTATGACAGAAAAAGTAATCAAGGAAATAATATACGACAACTTCAGAAGCGTGGTTACCTTTATGGAAAGAGGGTGGGTACCCTCTAATTATGCAATTAGGACGGGGTACAAAGAGGACTTAATATATCAGTAACATTTTCTTTCAGTCTGGGTGTTATAGGTACATAGGGTTGTTTCCCCTAAATATTCCTCTCTATTTTTGAAATATTTCATTTAAAACAAACAATCGAAAAAAAAAAAAAGCTGCAAAATGTGACACTTTGCTAATATCCTTAAATCCAATCATGGTTAATGATTTTCGCATTCCTTGCAAACAAAGAAAATTCACTATTCTTTCTAAATTCAGCCAATACTTGTGACCCACTAACAGGGCAATATGCAAAATACTTTGAACTGTTTTGTCCCCCACTGTCCCTCGCCCACCAATGGAAAGCATATTTGTAGACTTCAACCTGATTCCCCTTACAGTCAACCGTTATCATCCCCAATTGTTGGCATGCTTAGGGATTAGTTCAACATTCAGTAAAAACATGCAGTTAAATAGGCCCATATTGGAACTGAAAGTAAGCTTGACTTTTTTTTTTTTTTTAACTAAATCACTAGTTTTTTGTTTGTTTGTTTGTTTGTTTGTTTTTTATTTATGGCTGTGTTGGGTCTTCGTTTCTGTGCTAGGGCTTTCTCCAGTTGCGGAGAGCGGGGGCCACTCTTCATCGCGATGCGCGGGCCTCTCACTATCGCGGCCTCTCTTGTTGCGGAGCACAGGCTCCCGGCGCGCAGGCTCAGTGATTGTGGCTCACGGGCCCAGTTGCTCCGCGGCATGTGGGATCTTCCCAGACCAGGGCTCGAACCTGTGTCCCCTGCATTGGCAGGCAGACTCACAACCACTGTGCCACCAGGGAAGCCCCAAGCTTGACCTCTTTTGAGACAACTAAATTAACCTTCCAAATAGGGCCTTGATGCTCCATGGCTCTTGTCTATAAAGTTGGGGTGTCCACTACTAATGGTAGTGATGCTCAGGTAAGGGAAAAACAGTCATCAAAACTGAAGTTCTGTTTGAGTTTTCCTTCCTGGAGGAGCTATTAAAATTGCTTCAATTAAACTTTTAAAACAAGAAAGCCTTAATAAATTCATTTGAAAATTTCCCCTCCTCAGCACCGGGTATCTAACTCTCCAAATTAGGTAGTACCTTTATTTATTCTAAGAATCTAAGCATTTAAAATATAGTGAGGGCTTCCCTGGTGGCGCAGTGGTTGAGAATCTGCCTGCCAATGAAGGGGACACGGGTTCGAGCCCTGGTCTGGGAAGATCCCACATGCCGCGGAGCAACTAGGCCCGTAAGCCACAATTACTGAGCCTGCGCGTCTGGAGCCTGTGCTCCGCAACAAGAGAGGCCGCGATAATGAGAGGCCCGCGCACTGTGATGAAGATTGGCCCCCACTTGCCACAACTAGAGAAAGCCCTCACACAGAAACGAAGACCCAACACAGCCATAAATAAATAAATAAAATTTTAAAAAATAAAAAAATAAAAAAATAAAATAAAATATAGTGAAACTCATTTCACAAGTTCTTCAAAAATATATAAGTACAGATAATAATAATTATTAAAATTATAACCAACATATAGCCTTTTCCTTCTTTTAACACATTCTCCTAGACTTGATCTCATTTGAGCTTCAGAATACCCTAGACAGGAGGCATTCTTTCCTTTTCTTTTTTTTTTTTTCTTTTGCAATTAAAAAAAAAAATTATTTATTTATTTGGCTGCACCAAGTCTCAGTCGCAGCATGCGGGATCTAGTTCCCTGACCAGGGATAGAACTTGGGCCCCCTGCATTGGATGTGTGGAGTCTTAACTGCTGGACCACCAGGGAAGTCCCCAGTAGGCATTACTTTCACCTCCACAGCAGAGGTGAGTGAACTGAGACTCAAGAGAACAGAGGCGCTGTGCCCGGTCATTCAGCGACAGTGTGCAGTGGGCCAGGGCTCAAACATGAGTCCCAGCGAAATGACAAGAGAACAGGTATTTCAGACTGAAAACAGATATGAAGGAGCCTTCCTATTAGGAAAACACCTGAGTCACTGGCCCAGCTACCATCTGGATTCTAGCTGAGACAGTGTCGTGGAGTCATATGACTACCTGAGTTTGAATCTCCATTCTATCACTTACCAGCTGTGTAAACCTACATGAGTAACGTACCCTCTCAGTGCTTCACTCTCCCAGTCTAGAAAATGGAGAGAGTAGTAATGCCTACCACACTGGATTGTTCTGAGGATTAAATCAGTCAACACATAAAATGCTAAAAATAACATTTGGCCCAAAGTCGTGCTATGTACATGTGAGTTGCTGTTATTATAAACTGGCCTTCTTACTATTTGAAAGTAAAACAAGGTGAATAATGAAGTCAAGAAGTTCCTCAAAACTCTAAGAAATAATACTTGTGGGTCCACTGCCCTATTTAAATTCTACTGGTGGTAGCAGTTTTTGATAAGCCATTTGGAAAAAGTATTTCTTTTAGAAATATTTAAGAATCTTAAGAAATTAAGATTTCTTAAGCAGAATAGGTAATATCTCCCTCTCTTTCAACAGACAACTTTCTTAGATTTGTTCCTTTTACACCTCTTGACTTAAGATCCATGTTTCTCCCTAGACCTAGTCTTATAATATTTATAATGCTCCTCGAAAAAGTATGTATACTATGAACTTACTATTCCCTATTACATAGTTTCACTCACAAGGCATTTATAGGAAATTCTTATTTCCTTATATCAACCTTATATCATAGTATTACAGAAAATGATAACCAACCATCTGCATATTATTTCAAGATTTCACACTCATTAGTTCACCCTTTTAACAACATGACCAACAGTCATTCCTATATAGATATGTGGCTGGAAAGGGTACTTGTGAAGATGTTGTTCCTTGACTCAAAAACCTACAAAGTTGGCCTCCTCGAGTCTCCTCACTCCCTGCCACCTACACAAACACACACCACAGCTCAAGCTCACTATTACAGCACTCAAGGCACTTTCTGAGCTGACCTCAAAATGCCTTTACAGCCCAACCTCCTACTCCAGTTCCATTCATTCACTCCTGCCTAGGCTAACAGGTCCTAGGGGTTGAGGCTTCATCTGATCAGAAGACCTCTGGACGCAACTGCCAATTTACAGGACATGCAGAAGGCAGAGGGACACACTGAACTGTACCATGAGGTTGCAATCAGCAAAATCCAGATTGTGGGCAACTCTCCAAGTCAAAAGCCCTGGGGTCTTCAACAAAAAAATTATACGGAAAAGGATACAAGAGAATCTGTAGATTAAAGGTGGCTCAAAATACATATCAAATAGAAAAATAATAAAATAGGCATGATTAAACTTTACTGTCTAGGGATGACACTCAGGTGATAAAACTATGAAGAAACACAAAGATAGCGATTGCTCTGGGAATCACGGGGTTGGCACTGAGACGGGGCATGTGGAAGCAGCTTCTGGCGTGGCTGGCACGGGTCTGTTTCTTGACCTGAGTAGTGGTCATATGGGTGTCTGATTTATAATTACACACCAACCTGTACATGTGGCCTTGGCCCGTCTCCCACCCATGCATCTTCTCCTGTCATTTAAATACCCACCTCCTCCACTTCTCTGCCTGAGGAGACCTTCCACATTGCCTTTTACTAAAACTCTCCTGGCTCTCCCCACCCATCCCCAGAAGACAGAGGTAGCCATCTGTCTTGACTCAGCTTCCCAGTACTTGGTTTCTAAGTGTTTGGTGGCACTTGCATCTCAGAGGTTTAGGGGCATGTCTCATTTCTTCTGTGACACTGGGGACAGGAAGCTGGATCATTCCCACAGATGTAAACTGTAAGCACCCTAAACTCTTTGCTGAGTAAAAAATGCGAGTCAATTAAAAGTTAGGTGAGAACTTTGAATCCATTGGGTTCACCCTGTCACAAGATCCCCATCTTCAGCCTCCAATCTATCCTCACTCACTCTTTTGGCTTACCTGCAACCAAGGTACAGACCCTGAGTGCCCACCTGGGTTAAGAACATGGGCCCTTAATCCTGGTTCTGCTCTTTATTAGTCTTTCTTTTTTTAAAAAATATTTACTTATTTGGCCACACTGGGTCTCAGTTGTGGCACTCTGAGGTACGTGGGATCTTTAGTTGCAGCATGCAGGCTCTTAGTTGCAGCAAGCGGGATCTAGTTCCCTGACCAGGGATTGAACCCCGGCCTCCTGCATTGGGAGCGTGTAGTCTTAACCACTGGACCACCAGGGAAGTCCCCCTTATTAGTCTTGTAACTACATTGTTTTACTTACATTGCTTGAGTCTCTCTGAGCCTCAGTTTTCTCATCTGTAAAACGGGGCTAATCTTACTTAATAGGATGGTAGAATAGTGCATATAAAGTAATTAACCCAGTATTTGACACAAAGTAAGATACTACTTAATACAGTCAATATTATAAATATTACTCTTACTATTAGTATCATTAATAAGAAAGGCATGTCACTCACCAAACACTGACACTAGCCAAGTGAAGTAAAAATGTAAAACCTAGTAACAGACATGTTTACGCAATGCCAAACAAACTGTGGGAGCAGAAAACTCCGTGTATTTGTCATTCCTTTGGTCTCCATCATACAAACCCAGCATTTTTTTGCTAAAGTGAAGTTATCTGTTTGCATTTCTTTCACTCTTACTGAGCTGTGAGCTCCTTGGGAACCCAGACTGACAATGTGTTACACTTGTGTCCAGCCTCTCCAATCACAGCCCCATGGCTAGTTTCACTATGTGATCATAGCCCTCTTTCTTCCCTGGGCCTGGATACAGCCTCCTAATTCTTCTGACCTCTCTATTTCAGGGGCTTTAAGCTCCTTGCCATCTCTGAAAGAAGTCAAGTCTGATCTGTCTCATATCTTTAGCATTTGTTGAGAAGAAATGAATTAAATGAACACAGTGAACTGCACCATCAGTGAGCACTATTTTACTCTGGGTGTGCATAAGTGAGAGAGAGAGAGTGTGTGTGTGTGTGTGTGTGTGTCTGAGAAAAAACAGAAGCTAATGCAATCCAATTCAATAAACCTGTATGCCGCATGTATTTGATAACAGACACTGGGTAAGAAATGAGGATACAATCTTTAGACTGATGAAACCGATGGGTACAAAACCTGGTCAGTGACACCTAGTACACGTCAGGATCTAGGTAATCATTTGGTTCCACCTCTTTGATGCACTGAGAAGAAGAAGCCCGGGATCCCACACAGGAAGCAGAGATGACACTAGAACTCAGGCCTCCTTCATGCCCTGCATGCTCACACAAGTCTGTTTCCAGGGCAGATTCGTTCCTTATAATGCAGCTCTGAACCACGTCGAAGTGTGTAAGGAGTACGACCTGACAGGCAGGATAAACCACTATCGTCTCAGCTGCAGGCAGACTCTGCTCAGTAGGTGTGGACCAGCTGCCAGCCTCACAGGGAATGAACTAGTTTGGTCCTCACTCAAGAAACTGCCACTCCCATGAATGTCACTAAGGGACAGAGCTATTCTACTGACATCTGACTCTGTGACACCCCTGATGGTCAGAAGCACGTGGATTGCATCAATGCTAACCAGAAATGGCAGAGTGAAAGACAGGCTGCCAAATTTCGGTGAACTGGAGAGAGGCAGCGTGTGCCAGCCAGACTGGCAAGCCACCCTGCTTTCCAGGCGTGCTGCTTTGTGGGTTTCTCAAGTGGCTCGGGATGATGTAAGTCACTCAATGGGTATTTATGGAGCAACTGCAATGTGCTGAGCACCATAATAGGTGCTGGGGAAACAAAATGACCTCACATATTTTACTTCACCGTGAAAAGAACACTCTCATTACGCCCCACCTCACCCTGTGTGTTTACCTCCTTCCCCACCAAATCCCCAGAAGAGTGCCCCTCCTCCCACCTCTCCTGTCTCCCACCTGGGCTTCTTTCCAACCCTCCTCTCATCCCTCCATTAATCAACTCCCTTATCAACCTCTTCTGCTTCCGTGGTTTTTTCCTATTGCCACTTAAAATATTCTCAAGCATCTCAGTTACATGTATATTCCACTCAACTTCTCACTTCTCTCTCGCTGTGACTTGAGTCAAGCTTTTGAAGGATTTATATTTCCCTGCTCAGCTAGACTGAACCAAACATGCTCCATGCTCTCCGACCTCTCAGCCTTCCAACAGGCTGCTCCCTCTGGAGTTTGCCTTCCTCCAATTTCCTTCTTTGCCTGATTAACTCTTGTCATTCATTCTTTGTCCCAGGTGCCACCTCCTCCAGGAAGCCTCCTTGACCTTGCCGTCTGGTTCAGATGCCTCTCCTGAGTGCTTCTACAGCATCTGGGTGGGTCCGTTGAGACATTCTTTTCCACTTGGCCTCTGTCTCCTCTAGAAGACTCTCAATTCCCTGAAGGGAGAGGCCATCTCAAGATCCACAGTTCCTAGTGTCTACTGGGCTCTCAGTAACTGTCTGTGGACCAAATGAGCAATGAATGAATATAAGACTTGGAATAGCTCACGGTATGGGCAAAACAGAGAATAACATGTGCATAAAGCTTTCCAGATTACAAAGTATTTTCCACATATATATCTTATTTGATCTTCCTAATCTTGCAGGGCAAATGGTATTATTTTTAACCCTCTTTTCAGCTGAAGAAGCAATGATCCAAAATGAGTAAGAGGTCTGATGAGGGTCATACTGTGTAAGTGGTAGATCTGAGATTCAAATTATGACCCTCGAACTTCACATTCCCTGCTTTCTCCATTCCCTATGAGCTACCGTCTTCATATTCAGATGTATACAAGACTACATAAACGTTCCTCATTGAAACTTGATATCTGGAAACTAGTCTGCTTGCCTTGTGCTTAACCAAACTACTGACTAGAAGGAACAGAAATGAATTCTGACCAATTTTAACAAAAGAAGTAAATCTAGAAAAGGAAGTAATATAGACAGAACAACACAGACACCACTTTTATCTTCCTTTGGTGGGATGAATCAACATAAATGATTTAGGCATCATATCCTCCTGCCAAACCAGCAGAACATCTCAGATTTAGGGTTCCTGCTGAAATGGCTACAGACCTGTCCTGTGATTCACTCATTATTAAAGCCAGGAAATCACCATCCTATCTGGTGGGACAGCAGTGAAGGCAATTTTTATCCAAGAACACCTTTGATACCCAGCAACTACTGCATCTCCCACAGGCTGTTAGCACCCCCTCAGCCCCTCCCAGGCCTCACACCCATTCATCCAGCTGAGGGCACATGATCCATCACCCTAACTCCTCTCTCACTGAAAACCTCTACTCACTTACCCCATTGTCCTCTTGTAGTCACCTGGCAAGGCCCAGTCCAGGTCAATCCATCTATCTGCCTTCTTGGCCCCTACCCCAAGTTTTCTAAACATGGGTACGGAAAAAGCATCCAAATGCATGGACTAGTGTTTATGGACCCCAACCTCAGCTGGGCTACCCTGCTATCTCTCACTCCCTTTTCAAGGCCAACTTCTTAAGAAAGTTATCTACTTGCTTCTTATATTTCTTCACTCTTCCCTCATTCTTCAGCCCACCACAACTGGCTTCCACCACTACATTCTACTAGCCTTCACCAAAGTTCTTAACCGCCTGCATTTTGTGCAACCCAAAGGGCCCCTCCCCATTCTTATGTCACTTAACCTTTCATTGCTTGACTTCCTTCTTCTTAAGAGTCTCTTCTCTTGGCTTTCATGTTCCCACACTCTTCTAGATTTCCTCCTCTCTCTCTCACCACGGAGATGGAATCTTCTTTCAGGCTGTTCTTCTTCTGCTCAGCATTTACATGCTAGTATTTTTCAGGATCCTAGGATCTTCCTTTCTGACTCTACTCACCTCTCAGGGTAATCTCATTCATTCTAATGGTTATAATACATGCTGCTGTTTCCTTTCCTTGGTGTTTCTATGGCTCCCAGCTGATACCACCATTGAGTACATTCCTTTCCACTTGCCCTCTGTCTCCCCTGGAAGACTGGGAGCTCCCTGAAGGCAGAGGCCATCTCTGGATTCCCAGTCACTAGTATCTACTGGGCTCTCAGTAACTCTTTCCAGCCTTATTCTTTTTACTAAGCTTCAGATCTATATGCCCAGCTACCTATGAACTTCTCTTTTGGGTGAACTTAATATTCTCAAAATAGAATTCATCATCTTCCAAATCCCAAGACATCTCCTTGTCCTGTGTTTCCTTCCTGCATGAATTGGGAACATCATCTACCCAGCTGCATAAACTGAATCCTGGAACTCATCCTCAGCAATTCTCTTTCCCTAACTCTCTATATCCAACCAATTAATAAGTCCTGTCAAATTCTAAATATCTCTTCAGCCTAGCCACTATATTTTATCTCCATAACCATGGCAGGTTTGAGGAAATGAAAAAAGGTGCAGTGTAGCTGGGCATAGGGTTAAGGGCAGGTGATGTTAAGGCATTTAGACTTTATCTCAAAGTCCCCATCCACCACCTCTCACTCCCCACTCTCGATGCTGGAGGCCTGCAGCTAAAAAGTATTCAATGACAATAATTTGGGGCTGCCCAAAATGGGATTTTGTAGGATAAGTGACATCACTTTCGATGCTTATTTTTTTTATTACCCAGATAACCAATGGTGGTTTCCCAAATAAAAAAGATACTGGGCTAAATGGAATACTGGCTCTGCTCTCTTTATAAAGTTACTGCAGACAACAATGATTTCCAGATGAGTCTCAGGTACATAAAGTAATGCCTTCGTGGAACCATCAGAGTTCAGTTCTGCCACATTTGAGAAACAACGTAATATTTAAGGTAAACAAGCTAAACTGGACGTGCGTGGAGGGTGAGGGTTAGGGGAAGGAAGGATAGGAGGGATGAGAAACAGGCCATGCCTAATGACGCATGGGCATAGTTGACAGATGATCAATTCATCATTAAAACAGCACTAAGATAAAGTTAATAAAAAGCCACAAAGTAATCAGGAAGCACGTTAAGTTAGTAGTTTCTAAAAGTTCCTTGTTACTATACATATATATCTGCCCCAAACTGTCAGTACTAACCAAATTCATTAAAAGTATGGTAATATGGAGGGGGGTTGACACACACAGTAGAAAGAGAAAAGAAAAATATACTGGTAAGAATCTACAAAAACAACTCTGTGAATATTAAAAACTTTTAAAATGTACACTTTAAATGGGTGAAAATTATGGTTTGTAAATTTTATCCCAATGAAGCTACTTTTTAAAAAATCTGCCAAGACATAGGAATAGTAAGCAGAGTTGTAACAAATCAATCAACATATATCAATACTCAAAAAAATATATCAATACTCAAAGGAAGAGCAGGTAGTTTTTCTTGATCCTATAGAGGAATAACAAGCAGCAAAAGTCATTTTTACATTTATTTTTGTTACATATAACAAAAATAGACAAACTACTACTTACAACCAAAAAGACCAGGGGAAGAAAAGACATTGTCAAAACACTTAGAGAAAGCAATCTGTCAATTCCCACCTTGAATATTGCTTTAATTCCACTGCTTTCACTACCAGAAGACTCTGCTCAGTGAGATTATTATGTTTTCACAAACACAACAGTCTCATTGGGAAGTTTCTGCCAAACTAGTATCTTTCTAAGAAATTACAAAAGTATGTATCACAAAGAGAACTATTATAAGCTCAGAAAAAGCATGCAAGTCTCAACAACTAGAGAAACAATTAGATAAAGAAAAGACAAATTCTGGATCAGTGATGATTTCCTTTTCAAGACAGGGTTCGAAAGAAAGGTACAAAAGATAGATGAAAAGTGGCAATACTCAGCACCTCATAAGCACACATGCGTTTGTGCTGGGTGCTTGTTGGGAAAGAAGCAGAGTGTAATTTTTTTAGTCTCTTAGAAAAACAAGCTAGTTCGTGCAAAGACAGAATCCTTTTGAAATCACTTCAAAAGGTAGATACCAAAGTGGAAGGCAGGTGTATGCTCAGAATATGATCCACCAGAATAGAAATTAACTATGCCCAGTCTCTGATCTCCGTTTCACCTAACCAAGCAAAACAATCCGGCTGATACAAAACGAAACAAAAACCTATCCTTCAGTTTTTGTCCTCAGAGATAACTCGCTCAAACCCAAGGAACCAAACATAACTCACTTCTGGTTTTAAGTTATAACATGTTGAATCCATGGTGACTCAGCACATTCAGGGTTTCACTTACTTAAAGTTGTCTGAAACCAGGTTAGCTTTAATATGGTTAGCCAACATAAGAAACAGCCAATGAATTAGGCACAGAATTAGGCAGGAAGAGTACTGGCCTCAGAGCCAGTTTTAGATCTAATCTCAACTTCGGGGACTTCCAAAAAACCCAATTCAATCTCTGTTGAAATTAAAGAATTGTCTTTGAATTTTTACACACCCACATGCCAGGCATATAGAAGATGTTCAAGAAATGCTTTCTGAATTATCACTATGAATAGCTAACATTTAGCAAGCACTTATTAAGTAAGTACTTCATATGCATTATATCATTTAATCATCACAATAACCCTATGAAGTAGATTTTCATATTATCTGCATGTCACAAATTCAGAAACTGCAGTTTAGAGAGGTTAGTAATGTGCCCATGTGACTCAACTGCTGAGTGGCAGAGAGAGGACTGCAGGGCCCAGGGTTCTTAATCAATGTGCACTTACGCACTACTGCCCCTCTGAACTCAACGCGGCACCGGCCAAAGTAATCGTAGTCATCAATGAACATATGAGGCTCCTCCAATTTAATGTTTGTTTTATTGCTTGCTTTTCCCCACCACCTGTCTTCCTGGGAGTATTGACTGTAAAAACCTTGGGATCCTTGTTATTCAAAACGTGGTCCATTGAGCATAGACATCACCCTGAAACTTGCTGGGAATACAGAATCTTAGCCGTATCGCAGAAACAGAATCTGTGTTTTAACAAGATACCTGGGTGATTCAGAGACATCTCAGTTTGAAAGGCACTGGTTTAGACTAGCTCCAACATGACACACGTTATGACAGGAGGAAAGAAGCTCTGAGAAGGAAAATACAACAGAAATGTTATAGTCAGAACAAAACCAGCTTGCTATGGCTGTGTCAGGACCTTAATTCACCTAGATAATGGCACACAGATATTTATAAAGGACCTATAAAGATGCCTAGGGAGTTGATGATAGAGACAATGGCTGAATCTATAGGGAGTATAACTATAGTTCCATGCCTTCTAAAATCTCCAAACCTGTGTCTTTAGAAGCACGTATCACGTAGCAAATAAAAATACATTAAGTCTTCGGCAAATACGGAATCTCTCATGAGGTGAAGGGTAGAGCTGTGCTATGGACTGATAAGCTCAAGACTTGTATGATATCACCACCTTCGTTCACAATCCAGGAGTCACTTCTTAACAAGGCAACTTTATCCTTTTGAATGTTAACACATTTTTTGAGCCCAACACCAAAGTCAACTTAAATTTGAGTTTAAACTTGATTTAACTTTGAGCTATTTCAATATGGTTTATGGTTTTCTTTTTAAGTCACATACCTACCTACATTTCTAGTCAGAAAGTGGCCTATATTTTTAGCCAAGAAGTGCAGGACAGCAACTGTCCTCTCACAAGAGGTATGAGTTATGTTGTGCTATGAATCAGAATCTAAAGAAGCATCTGAAGGACTTAATTTTTGCTCACTATTTCTTACCCATTTAAACAGAGTTATAAAACCCCAATAACTCCACATATAAAAGCCATGCATATAAGTAAAAGTTATCTTAGTGGGAAGTGAGATGTACAGTTGACCTTTTTATTTATTCTCACTTTTAAAGTAAAAAATAAATTACATTCTTTTCCAGTCGCAATTCTGTGCTTCCCAGAGCTAAGAGACTGCACTGCACATAGGTGGAAATCCGTTCTCTTCTTCATTTCTATGCTTTTAGTCATTTGAAATCTACTAGGCAGGTTCTTCTCCTTAAAGCCTTCAACTATATATTCTTGACACTTTCTGCGTCCTCCCTGTCTTCATCTAGGGGGAATCAGAACAATTAGAATGGATTTCTTGCTAATTAATCATCCAGATATCTCCTAGAAGGCTTGCTTTCACCCCAATGCATCTGAAACAAGAACTGCTTTTAATTCTCAACCCATTAATTCTGTTACCATCATAAATTGTCCTTGGGATTCAGAGATTTTCTACAGGCTGCATCAAATAACCCAGGGTATTACAATGAAGGCAAGGGGAGGACTTGGGTATGCTCAGAGCCAGAGGGCAAGCGGGAAGACGAGCAAAGTTTAGGGCTGTGCGGCCCCCAAGGATTCTGACTCAGAGTTGAGTCCAGAGGCCACGGAAACAGGAAGGCACATATTAACTACAAAGAAGCACTGAAGGGGCCTGAGTCAGCCTATGATGGGGGCTCAGGGGCCTGAGGAGTCCCACGAGAGAATCAAATATACATAAGTTTCCCACAACAGACCCAAATTCCCATTCTCAATGAGGCCAGTGATGGACTATATTGAAAACCAGCTACAACTGTGCTAAACCAACCTCATAGCTGGTGGCATTGTTAATGAATACACCACTTTTGGGAATAATTTAGTAATATGTTTGTAGAGTCACAAAATACTTATAGTCTTTGATCTGGTAACCACACTCTAAAAATACGGACGTATGGAAAGCAGTTCACTGCCAAGGACAAATGCAGACATCTGCATTTAGGTTTAAACACTCACAAGTACAGGCTGGGATTGCCTGGGTTGGCAGCTGTTTTGTGAAAAAGCCCCAGGGATTTGGGATGAACCAACTTCACTTTAGGGCTCCTTAGGAGGGAGTAGCAAGAATGGTGGGAGCATACACCGAAGTCAGCAGAGCTGGGTCTGAATCGGTTCTCCCTTCTACAGACTGTAGCAAGTCACTCAAATCCTTAAGCTTGGGCTCCTCATCTGCAGAATGAAGATATATTTCCTTGATTCTAAGATGTGCTTTCTGTCCCCCTTCCCCCAACACGCATTTTAACTTTTCTGAAACGGGCAGGACTATTGCATTTTATGTCTCCGTTTAATGTGATGGCATTTTCCTTCCTCTACTTCTCCCTGAAAAGCTGAAATTTAATTGATGGTGTATCTTGCCATTAACAGTGTCTTAGAATCAAGGAAATACAGTAGTAATACTGACCTCAGTACTGCTGTGAAGATTAAATAACATCACATATATAAGGCACTTTGGCACATTGTCTTGAAAATAGTGACTGTCCCCCCAAAATGGCACGTTAACATTATTTTTTAAGAACTGATGCACTCTTAGGATACATTATCAGAAGAGCAGTACCCAGGAAAGCAGCCAATAATCCCAGCTGCTGGTCAGACTACACTTGAAGAACTGTATTCAGTCTGAGGGGCACAGAAAAACAAAGGCAAATCATGGATACTCAGAGAATAGGGACCAGGCTGGAGAAGTCTGAAAAACATGATATTACGAGGAATGGTTGAAATAAGCTGGAATTTTTAGGCTGCACAAAAATGAGAAGCCTTTTGAACATATCAAGACCTGTGGGTGCAAGTAGATGTTTCCTCTGTGGTTCCAGCAGACAGAGCTGGAACACAGGGATGGATATTCTAGACAGGCCATGTCACATCAGCATAAAGGAGAACTTTCTAACACTTCGAGCTCTCTAGGAGTGAAAGAGCCTTGGTGAATGGAGGGCTTCCTAAAACAGGAAGTGCTCCGTCAGCGCCTGGATGGCGCCGCGTCAGCACTTGCCAGAAGAGCCTCCTTCTTGGTCTCAGAGGCTGCACCCTGTGTCCACTTCAGCTTTAGAATACCACGCCTGCGTCTTCCTCCTCCAAACCCAGGCCAGACCTCAGGGGACCACTCTGAGCAGAGGTGGCCCCCTTGGCCTCCATGAGCTAGGGCTCCACCGTCTAGGGAAAAGCTAGCACAAAACCATGACACTGGCAGAAAGTGAAGGGAGGAGAGGACGGATTCACTGGGGTGTCTAGTATTGTAGCAATTCACATGGGAGGTAAAGATACAGTTTGGATGAAGACTGACAGATTCGAACTCAGGCGGCAAGAGGCAGTACCAGCGCCTGACCTACTCCATGTAGAATGTTCTTGTTCGGCCCTAAATGAATCCATTTAAGGGGCAGACCAGTTTTACAAATGACAGCAAAGCCTTGGTGAGATCCACATTTTTTCCTTCAGATGTAGGCCAGCTCCCTTCTTGCCCCAGTTACATACTTCTTCTTAAATTAACCCTCTATCCATGCTTTAGGGAATAACATTTATCCATACTCTATGAAAAACTGATAAAATGCCAGATTAAAACAGAAGCATAACTTTGGACTGTGTCTTCTTATCAACATTTATGAACACTGGTATTACGTTTACTATGAACTTTGTGATTCAACTACACTGTCAATGCTGCAAATGTTATCTAAATCTCTCTGAGCAAAGGTGGTGGGTATCAACCTTTCCCAACGAACAAGTACCTTGTTTACATCAGGCGATTAGTGGATCCTTTTACCAGGTAAAAATGAATGGCTCAGTAACTAACTGAAGGACCTTGTCTTATTCCCCAGATGATGCTACTTTTGGTCCAAGAGAAACCATAGGCTATGGCTCAGCCCTTGGATAGTCAAGGTTTACCTACACATCTTTTGGCAAAGACGTTTCTTATGACTGATACCTCTGTAAAACCAGATATAGTTAGGAATCCATATGACATAAGATCAAAATTCTCTCTTCCACAATTACCACATGCCAGGTGCTAGAATGGAGTTTAGGAGCACAAAGGTCAACAGCTCTCACAGCCCAGGGAAGGAGACAGGCTTTTAATAGCTAATTGCCACAGCGTGTCCAGAACTGCAGTAGGAGCCTGGAGGAGGAAGTGCTCAACCTGGGGTTTGGGGAAGGTTGCTGCTGGAAAGGCATACTGGAAACGAGTCTTGAAGACTGGGTAGGAGTTCACTGAGCATA
Source organism: Balaenoptera ricei (assembly GCF_028023285.1). Classification (NCBI taxonomy): domain Eukaryota; kingdom Metazoa; phylum Chordata; class Mammalia; order Artiodactyla; family Balaenopteridae; genus Balaenoptera; species Balaenoptera ricei. The sequence continues at coordinate 66,539,996 of NC_082642.1, forward strand.
CTTGAAGGGAAAGCACATACCAAGAAAAAGAAACTGTTACAGTGTGTTGGAGCACCTAACCTAAAGTCCAATAAAATTATCCTCGCATGTTTGAGCAAGAGAGTGAGGCAGGGTGAGGGCCATGATAATTGTTTTCAGATATCTGGGGGACTATCTGATTAGGTGTTTGCTTCTCTATGTAGAAGGTACTACTATGTGAATGGGAAAGGGGGGTGCCTACGAGAGTGTACACTTCAGTTTAATGTATATAAGGCCATTCTTTAAAAAAGAACTATTTATAAAGAAACTGGTTGCCTGGAGTAGACAAGTTTACTTCATAATTATATAGTTTTGGAGTCACTTTGGGTTCTAATTCTAGCTTAGCTCATGGTAAGTGCTTAATAAATAGTGACTATCCACATTGTGAGGTGGTGAACTCACCTTCACACTGTGAGTTCCAACACCAAGCTGTCATCTCTGGCTCTGTCTCATGCACGGGGTATGAAGGTGGACCAGAGACCATCAAGGTCCCTCCCAGGTCCCAGCCTGGGGTTTCATTTCAGTGTCTCTGCCCATTTCTGATCTGGCAATATTCCCTCAGCTCACTAGGAAGGACACTGAAGAAATGTCCATTCATAACCCGCTATATAAATGTTAGCTCTCATTACTACTGTTATTATTATTTCCTCTGATACTGTGCTTCTACTAACTTTATCATCCCTGCTTTTGTTTTATTCCTGTGTGTGTGTGTGTGTGTGTGTGTGTGTGTGTGTGTGTGTGTGTTTAATGGTATGTAAATATTCTTGCAAGCCAACTCAAATCCTCAGTAGTACATAGATGAAGTCAGAAAGAATGAAATAAAATAACTCCTACAGTTTATTATAAATGACACTAATAACAATAGGTAACATTCACTTAACACTCACGCATCAGGCACTGTGGGAGGCGTTATATATACATTATTTCATTTAATACTCATTAGAACCCTAAAAGGTAAGTACTAGTATTATGATCCTCATTCTACAGATAAGGAAATTGAGTCTTAGAGAAGTCAAGTAAGTCACTCAAGGTCCCATCTAATAAGCTGTGGTCTAACCTAACAATTTTGCAGCACAGCCTACAACAATCTCATATTAATGGATATGTACTCCCATATATTTTTAAAATTTGAATACTGAATATTTTTTATTTGAATCTTGAATACAGGGACTCCAGAAAACAAAAATAAGCCACTTAATCTAGTAAATAGGTGACAACACTGAGTTCATCTGGTCTCAATCTCACAGTTCAAGACACTGTTGAGAAGAAAGGGCCCACAGAGTAACCAGGTCATGTTCACCTAAGTGGTCTTTGAGCATCAAATTAAAATTTCTAGCTTTCTCATCCAGTGTATGATTTCATTCAATGTTCAGAATGGGCAAATCTAGAGGCAGGAAGTTAGAACAGTGGTTGCCTAGGGCTGGGTAAGGAAGAGAGGGGAGTAGGCAGAGTGGGTACAAGGTTTCCTTTAGGGGGTGCCAAAAATGTTCTAAAATTAGATTATGGTGATGGTTACACAACTCTGTAAATATGCTAAAGAATACAGAATTGTACGCTTTGAAGGGGTTAACTTTGTGATGTGCAAATTATACAATAACAATAAAGTTGTTAAAAAATAATTCCCAGGATTCAGTATCCAGTGATCTCTAGTCACTCCTTGTGGCTGCTGTCTTCCAGAACAAACATGGAAACCAGATGTGCGTTAAGTAAGCCTTTACCCGAGAACAAAATGTTCGAACAACAATGATGAGAATAAAGACCACGCCTGTGAAGCTGGTGAGTTTTCCTTGGAAGCCATAATGAGCCTTCAGCTTCTTTCTCCAATGTCATCAGGTAAGTGCCGAATGGTATTAGCTTCTGATTTTTACCAACCCAGGAAAAATGGAAATATAATTTCATTCCTCATTACTAAAGTGTTTGTAAGTGGACAGAATGAAATATTAAAAACAGCAGCAATAGGGGAATCAAAAGACCTCAGAAGGCCCCAAAAGACTCCAGTCAAGTCGACTAGAACCTTGTGACCTTGGGGACTCAATCATTCTGGGCTTTGGGGACCTCATCTGTAAAAGAAGGAGGAGGAAGAATGAAGTCAACTACTCCAAGGTTCTCTTCCACCTTCATTATTCCAGTCAAATCATATCTTCTAAGGACTATCTCAGTATGTTGACTTGTCCCATTCTGAACATCAGCAACTGCCCTTGGACCGATGAAGAGTTATCAAAACATCTGGACACACTGGAAATCCATGAAAGTGTCTTTCCTGGACTGTTGTTTCAAGTATTTAAGTGAGCATCTTCCCACATCCCTTATTAAATAAACTATATATCTGATAATTTAATCAGCTATAATGTCTGATTAAGATTTTAAACCTGGTGCCTAAAAATCACAAGGCACTTTCCTAAAATAATGCATAAATGCAGCAAAATAATTGCTCTCCAAAGTAAAAATATCCTCTCCTTTATAAAGACTGATCTGCCTCAACTCTAACCTGTCACTCTGAATCTATTTTAATTTTTATTATAAAAATAATAAATTCTTCTTAAAGGAAACCTTAAATTTACAAACTATCTGAGGAAATTAAAAGCATTCGTAGAGTTACCACCTTAAATAGATTATGGGTGATGTTAACTTACTATTAAATTTTTGTATATCTTGTTTTCATTTTTCTCTCTCCATGAATAGTTTTTATGTTTTCAAATATAAGGGAATCATATTTTTAAATATTAATATGCAGAAAAGTATAAGGAGAAAATTAAAACTGCCAGAAATTCCCACCTTTAAAATAATCCCTAAACCCCAATTAACTTAAGGTGATCATCCATTCTGTTCTCTCCCTAAGCTTAACACATACAGAGACAGGTATATTTTATTTTATTTTGATTTATTTATTTTTTTGATTTATTTATTTTATTTATTTATTTTTGGCTGCGTTAGGTCTTTGTTGCTGTGCACGGGCTTTCTCTAGTTGCGGCGAGCGGGGGCTACTCTTCTTCGCGGTGCGCGGGCTTCTCATTGCGGTGGCTTCTCTTCTTGCAGAGCACGGGCTCTAGGCACACGGGCTTGGGTAGTTGTGGCACATGGGCTCAGTAGTTGTGGCTCTCAGGCTCAGTAGTTGTGGCACACGGGCTTTGCTGCTCCGCGGCATGCGGGATCTTCCCAGACCAAGGTTTGAACCCGTGTCCCCTGCATTGGCAGGCAGATTTTTAACCACTGCACCACCAGGGAAGCCCCAGGACAGGTATATTTTAAACATAACCAAGTACGTGATGCACAAATAGTTTAATATCCAGTGTTTTATCTTAAATATCTATCATCACCATTTCCTCCGATTATAGTTTTTAAGTAAAATTGTAGTAGTTGCATAATGATCCATTATGCAGTTTTCTTCTAGTGTATATTTTGATTATTTCCAACTTTTCATGACAATAAATAACACTTCAATGAGTATTTCTGTAGTTAAAGCTTTTGCACTCCTACCTGGAAAATTCCAATCTATTGCCCTATTCCTTTTGTGATTTCCTCTATTGGTTTTAGGAAGAGAAAGTGCTTCCCCATCCAAATAATAAAATCGTTTGATTTCTTTTCTTCTTTCTTTTTTTAAAATATAACTCCTTAACCTATGGACTGTATTTTTACATATTTTTAAAGATTCCAACCTTATTTGTCACATGTTTAAGTTTTGGCCAAATCTAGAGTAAGTTATTTGCCCCACATTTTCAAATGCACATTTATGTTTTTAAAGGAAATACATGTCTCATATTCCTGGCTCTCCACTAAGCCTCAGAAAGCCTTCAGGATTGACAAAATAACCAGAGCTTTGATTATCAGCAGGAAATCATACTGGGCAGGAATGAAGAGGACACTCATACAGGCCAAATTAAAGCTAAACAATCAAAAGGTCCAAGTTCGAGCCTTAGTGGTTTTATCATTTTAGCCTTAAAAAGTCTCAAAAGTTCCAAGATTAGCTTGTGTAGTTAAAAGACAGTTTTCAACTGTGGGGCTTATTCGCCACGTGGACTGGTCACCACTGATCTCATTTACTGACCACGAGTAAGCTCTACATCCTGCCACTGGTCACTGGGTCTTGCCACTGGTCCCCAGCAGAACACGTGAGAAAGCAGAGTACAAGCTCACCCACACAAACACCCAGTAGGAAAAGGACACAAAGGACATGCCTTACTGGTTGACAGTGGGTCAACAGAAGCATCTTTGAGTAGGCAGAGCAGCACAGATATCAGTATTTACATGGTTGCTTCTCATTAATAATAAAGACTGGATTGTATTTCCCAAAGACATCAACCCCTCATACCATTTTTTCCCCACCACAGCACCCCTCTGAGGCACAATACTATTACTGCTGACCAGCTGCTATGACTTGGGACAAATTATGTAACTTCCCTGGGACAGTTTCATCAACTGTAAAATGGGGGTAATAAAGACAATTGACCCCTTAGGGTTGTTGTGAGGATTAAATGAGAGGCTTAGAACAGGGACTGCCTTTAGGAAACGCTTTTTGAGTGTTAGTTGTTATTATTACTATTACCACTCCCTCTACTACTCCTGCCACAGGTACTAATATCTTCAACCCCAGAAATGCCAGAAAGTCAAACTTCAATTGGCTTCTTCAGAAGGAACCAAGGAACTGGTGAAGTCTACGGTCAGATCAGCCCTGGGAGTAGAGTCTGTCCTCAGCCTTTGCAATCCCTCTGGGAAGTTAGTACGCACTGTCATTATTAAAATAGTTCACTTCTGCGGTGGGCGGCATCACAGTCTCCCTGGCTTTCTGCCCCACTTTCTGATATGTAAGCACAAGACGCTTGCACATCGGCACCTTCAGTGAGCAGGGTCATGAGCAAGAACTCAGCGGGTTAGGCATGAAAAAGGCAGGGGTGGCTGTACATGATGAATCTGACAAGGCCAGAAACTGCAAATCAAGAACCGACAGCTCCCCTAACGGGCACCTCGAAGATGAAGACTGTGGGCAGGAAATGAGAGTGATCTGGGGTGTGAATGGAACCAGACAATAGGTGAACATTTATCATAAAGGTTCAGCAGTCAGAAAACCCACTCCTGACATCATGATTCCTCCTGGTTATTCATTTCTTTCCTCTAAGTCCTTACGTTCTACTGACATTTAACCTTCCTGATGTTTCGAGGGTGGGCCAATTCATGTTGAAATAACGGATCATCAGCTATGTTCATAACCATCTGAGATTTATGAGGCATCAAGGGTACTTTTGACTGTTAACAAGAAAGCATGTTGGATAAAAATTAATCGGCTCAAAGCTTAACCTGACATGGAATGGGAGAAATGTCCATCTCTACTTGATTTTAGCCAAAAAGCAGAGATGTCACAAAACTAAACCAGTCTGGCAAGATGAGAACAAAACTGCAATGTGTGTGCCAAGCCTGGAATCAGGAATAAGATTTGCTTCCATCCCAAATTACAGATTTTGAGCACTTTATTGTACAGTCTTTTTTTTCCCCCTCATGTTTGGAGGAAGCTTATTGTAATGAATATCCTTTGGGAAAACCCTAAAATCTGGTTTTTAAGGAGTTTCCCCTCTTACTCTATCCTTTGCCACATTGTTTATTTCTGTTTCTAATCAGTACTGTTCTGTTATCATCTGTAGAAGAAAAGGCTGCAAAGCACTTGGGAACACAGAAACTGAGACCTACCAGACCTAAATGAGCTTTAGGTGAGCTTTTTAAGACTTTTATCCATGCCAGCTAAGCGCAAACAAGTAATCAACAAGTAAAATGTCTTAACATAGTCCTTTAAATCATTGAGGAGCTACAATCAGATTGACAGAAGTCTTCTTTAAAATTTTAAGTTAATAGCATTTAATAATTAATAATAGCACATATGCAGTACTAGCATATATTAAGCAAGTCACAGCAATCTCTGCTCTTTTTTTTTTTGGATTTACTATTGAAGAAAATATCTGCGGAGGCAGGGGTAATAATACAGCTATACAATTGTGTCTTGAGGGGGATAAAGTACAGTCAATTTTGCAATCCTGAGATAGCATGCAGCCATAACTTTGCAACTTCAGCCTCAGCAGAGATAGGACTGGGATCTTTAAATTTTAGCAAATCACCTCAAAGATTTCTTTAAGTACCTATTTCTGTCTCCCTTCTCCCTCAATTTGATATTTTTAAACACAGGAGAACCTGAGAGAGCAGACCCTTTCTGAAACACTGTATTTCCCAGCGGGGGAAAAAAGAGGAGACTCAAATGGCAGTAACAGAAGCATATTAGCATATTTTAAAACACCCATACTGGGACTTCCCTGGTGGCACAGTGGTTAAGAATCCACCTGGCAGTGCAGGGGACACAGGTTAGAGCCCTGGTCTGGGAAGATCCCACATGCCGTGGAGCAACTAAGCCCGTGTGCCACAACTACTGAGCCTACACTCTAGAGCCCATGAACCACAACTACTGAGCCCACAAGCCACAACTACTGAAGCCCACACGCCTAGAGCCCGTGATCCACAACAAGAGAAGCCACCGCAATGAGAAGCCCACCCATCACAACTAGAGAAGGCCCACGCACAGCAAAAAAGACCCAATGCAGCCAAAAACAAACAAATAAATAAATAAATTTATAAAAAAAAAACCACCAGCGCTTACCTTGAACGAAAGCATACATAAAGTAACATAAAAGCCAATATATTTCATAAAGTGTTGCAAACTTGAAAACATCATCAAATCGAACTACGTACTCTTGTGAAACAATTTCATGCTGGATTGCTTTGGTGACAAGTAAACAAAGGTAAAATCGCTCTCTAGATGTCAAAGTTAAGGAAGATATTCTCTTGATACTTCGCTCTATTGACTTAATTTCATTTCAATACTGTTAGTGATCCTTTCATTGTCTTACAAGGCACACTCCGTTTCGACAGTCATATTTACTCCTAGAGGAATCACTTAAGAATAAAAACAGGGGCTTCCCTGGTGGCGCAGTGGTTGAGAATCTGCCTGCTAATGCAGGGCACACGGGTTCAAGCCCTGGTCTGGGAAGATCCCACATGCCGCTGAGCGGCTGGGCCCGTGAGCCACAACTACTGAGCCTGCGCGTCTGGAGCCTGTGCTCCGCAACAAGAGAGGCCGCGATAGTGAGAGGCCCGCGCACCGCGATGAAGAGTGGCCCCCGCTTGCCGCAACTAGAGAAAGCCCTCACACAGAAACGAAGACCCAACACAGCCATAAATTAATAAATAAACAAATGTGGAGTTTAAAAAAAAAAAAAAAGAATAAAAACAGTGATGACTGGGCTTTTCTGGTGGCGCAGTGGTTGAGAATCTGCCTGCCAATGCAGGGGACACGGGTTCGAGCCCTGGTCTGGGAAGATCCCACATGCCGCGGAGCGGCTGGGCCCGTGAGCCACAACTACTGAGCCTGCGCATCTGGAGCCTGTGCTCCACAACAAGAGAGGCTGCGATAGTGAGAGGCCCGCGCACCGCGATGAAGAGTGGCCCCCGCTTGCCGCAACTAGAGAAAGCCCTCGCACAGAAATGAAGACCCAACACAGCCATAAAATAAATAAATAAATAAAATTTAAAAAAAACAAAAACAAAAAAAAAACAGTGATGACTAAGGAAGGGATTCAGTCCAGCTTGATCCACCTGTACACTCTGCCCACGTCAACTGTTATGCAGGTATTTTCTGAGGCATTCTAGGAAAATGTCAGACTTTTCAAAAAGAAAATTAAAATCATATTCTGGTTCCTTGTAACTATAAGCAGTAGGCCCCAGAGAAAACCATGCATCAGGCAAGCACGCACAGGGTGGGAAGGATGACACCATGGCTGGGGCACTACACACTGCTGTCTTGTGCTCCATAAAGTAAAATCAACCATGTATAAAATCACAGTTATTCCTAGAAGATATAATGGGAAGACACAAAGAAAGGAATTCTGAAAAAGGAATTGAAAATGCATATGAACAGGTACAAATTTCTAGACTGCACATCCAACACATAAATGTCATTTCTTCTTGGCTTCCACCTGCATTTAATATTGTCCAGCAATGCATACATTACAAGGAGAACCATAACCCCCAGACCTCCGTAGGATCGACGAACTCACATTATTTTCTAAAAGAACGCAGCAACAGCACAAATGCTATGCTGACTGTCATGTCATCGCCCGGTGAGGACAGAAAGAAAATCTGACACATGCAGCAGAAAGTTCAAAACCTTATTTACTAACCTGGTGCCCCTGTGAAAGTAGTCGCTTCATATTGCTTTAAAGAAAGAATCCTTACTATGAAACTAATCTCCAAAGCAGCTGATAGCCAACAGGGGAAAAAAAAACTGACTACCCCGAGAGAATCCACAGACACGGGGAAAGCAGTCTGTTCCCAAGCCCCGTTTTTGGCCAACTCCCCAAAGGCCACTTAAGTCATAGCCAAGCCCACAAAGCACTTTAGCCTATAAGCTTTAGTAATGAACTTGAAACCACTCCCATATGTTAAATTGACACTGGGCTGCTGTGAGAAATAAAACTCACATACAGAATGAGCTAAGGCTTCAGGCTTCATTTTTGTACTTGATACCCAAGAAAACTGTAACACACCAGCTGAAACAAAGAGCGCTCTCACTCCCTTCTTGCCCCTCAGATGCTGTATTAAAGTGACGCATTCATTCTAAACAAGAGGAATACAGTCTGCCCTCCACTAGCGCCATGAAATGAGTTTTATATTGTTGTCCAAACTGGTGGTGGTGGTGATGGAACATATAGCACTATAATTTCACGTTGGCTAAGAGGGACCACATGAAATTATTGCTTCTGAGAACCAAAGGCACATACTATCACTATTTCTAGATTTTTAAAATACATTAAATAAGCATAAAACCTCATTAATCACTAAAGTCTAAAAATTAAGTTCAAGAGGAAAACTTATGAAAGAATCTTCTAATTCTGATTCTGACCTAGTGTCTGTAACTGTGAAAATCACTCATAATTCAATTTCACCATCTACAGTTAGGTTATATTATAAAATAAAAAAGTTTTCTGGTGGTTTTGTAGTTTTTTATAGTTTAAACTGGGACTTAATATGACTCACAATGGTTTCAAAGTAAGAAATTTATTTTTCATTCTAGAAAAATGTAATTGATAATTTAAGGCATTTGTATCTTAAAAAAAATAATGTTCCAGTACGTCGCTTAAGAATAAAAACCCATGCGCTGCTTTTTAACATGAAGTGTTCACAGTTATACACAATTTTCCCCTAATTTTCAATGCCAAGAGCAGTTTTAATTCTTGTTTCCATGATTTCTATCTTATTTAAATAAGACCTATTTAACATAATGGTCAAGGTTACCAAATTTAATGTTTCTTCTGAGCCATAAAGATGGGACCAAATATTCCGAGGAAAACTTGATTCACTTGTTGCCAAGTAGATCTACATGTACTTCCGGTAAAATTCAAGTTACTCAAAACCTATGAAACAGAAGTCATTAGCATATTAGCTCAACAAGATCAGGAATGAAAAGCCCTGAAACTCCCTCAGATCTAACACTCACCCTGCTGGCCTTTTCTACCCACTCCCAGGGTCAGGGCTGAACAGTTTCTCCAGGGGTCGCTTCAGAATGACGGGGCAAGACAGCCACCTCAGTGAGAAAACCAGCCTCAAGCCCCGGCCCATGCCTTATAAAGGAGCCAGTACCCCACCTGGTGGCAAAACCTAGAAAAGGCTGAAACAGTTAAACCTCAGGGGAAATATTGCTTCAATGATGAAAGAAAAAGAGAAGAAAAGGATCAGTTATAAGAGCACATTAATGTCACAAACAATGTGCGGTAGGAATCATGAAAAGTTACTTCCCACAGAGCACAATATTTACAGAGGATATGAAAACACTCATGCAAAAAAAAAGTAATTACATTCAAAACCATCTTTTTATGTGGACCATATGATGATATGCATTCCCAGAGAAATCCTCTGATAAATAATATTGATCTCTCTTCTACCCAAAGGGCTGCAAGAAAAAATCCTGTGAGATCAACATAATCTGTGAAATGGAAGAACCATGGATAAATCCCCAACTCAACTAGCTAACTGCTGGTGGGATGGTGTCTCCATCATTCTGTTAAGAGGTTGTATCCCCAGGAGTCTTCCTACCTTTCTTTCAAAAAGTATTTCCTTTTGTCTCACATAAATTATTTCTGCTAAAATCAACGTTCTGATATCAACCTCAATGGAGATGAAGAACAGTTAAATATTGGGTTTCGAATTACACAACAGTCTTTAATAAAACTCCAGCAAAAATAAAAGTATAGTAGCATGTGACTTTTAAACGAGCCCAAGCCACATTAATGAAACTATAATAATAATAGCTGATATTTAAGCTCTCAGTATAAGCTAGGCATGGTTCTAAAGGGCTTCAGGAGATTAACTCATTTATAGCACACAAATCCATTATTATGCCAGTTTCACAGATGAGAAAACTGAGGCATCTAAAGGGTAAGTATCTTGCCAAGATCAAACAGCTAGTGGCGGAGCTGGGATTAGAACCCAGGTCATTGGGCTCTAAAGTCAGCGCTGCTAACCACATACTTTGATAATGCTGTCCTCCCGAGTGCACACCACTGGTGAAACCCTGCCAGACTCTGCTCAAATGCAAGGGAGCAGGAGTTGGCTGGACGAGAACCGCTCTATGGACAGTCCTCATGACGGCACAGGCTGGGAAAGGCTGCCAGCCAAGCAGCCGCAGAACTGAGACCTGGAGGCCATGAGGCAGGTAAGGGATCCCCAGGCAGAAGGCACTCACTCTGTCTGCCAAGGAAAAGGGGGAAGTGGGGAGTGGGCCACTGGAGGGACCATAGGGAGCTTGGTGAGGCTGGGGGACCGACAGAAGAAAACTTTGCGAGGGAGGCAGGAGTCCTCCGATGTCACATCATGGAGGTAAAGAGACATCACGAAGACATTTTAAACCACAGTGTGTACATGTTGGAAAGAGAAGTAAGAAGGAACTAAGCCCTGTAGGGTAAGCAGAAATTTAGAAGACGTTGCAGGTAAAGTAAAGGGCAGACCAGTGCTTTAAAATGTACAAGTCTACACTTCCATAAACGTTATCAAGGAGGCTAGGGTGGTAATCCTGGCCACAGCAGCGCTCACTTACTTGCTCAAGCTAGGTTTGGGGCCTGAGCCGTGTGGAGGTTGTTAGTGCTACCAACAGAACAGGGAACACAGGAGGAAGGGCAGGCTGGCGGGAGGAGCAGGGGTGGGACGGACAAGCCGAGGAGTTGGCTTTTGGAGGCCGAGTGTGAGGTCCTGTGGGTCGTCCAGGGTGGATGTGCAGTGGGCTGCAGGACATAACAGGTCTGGTGCTCCTGTCCCCTGCATGGACGGGAGGTACACATCTAGGGTGACAGCAGCTGGAGGGCAGCAGCGGGGCACACAGCGTTAAGAGGAAAGGGTGAAGTTTTAAGGCAAGGGGTATCTGAGGATTTCAGAGAGGATTCAGCACATGGGTAGGGAAATTTTTTGTTTTAATATTTACTCACCTTTAACTGAAATTTAGCATTCCCTTCAATTACAAATGTAGGCAATAATTCACAGTAAAATTAGGCGTAACTGTGACTTGTCACAAGTAGAAATCAAAGATATCTTCATATCACAGTACAGTATTGCAAGTATCTCAAAGTATCGTTTCCACTCATTACTACCCCAAAATTACAGTAGTTATTAAATCTGCCACTAGCTCTTGGTAGGTAGTGCATTAATAAAGGGTGGATATTATTATATTATTACTTTTTTGGTATACTGATAACTGTATATCAGTCTAATTGGTTTCCCTGGTAACCCTATGCATACTAATTTTCATGTCTGATATTTTCGCTGTAAGAATCTTTACTGCAAGCAGTTCTGCTGCACAGCTAATTGGCCACAAGACAATTTTGCTGTAAAAGATGAAATAATGAAACTAAAATAACATAGGGGCATTAAAAAGGACATAACGAAGCATGAAAAACTAATAACAAAAATTTTAAAATCTCTTCTTAGTGAAAGTAATGATACTTCCTTTCTCAAAGTCAGTCATTAAGGATTCAGGATCTCATGTTGGACATAAGTTCTTCACGGTATAAAAAAAAAATCTGCTGTAAGGCTCTTCAGATTTCCCTGGAAGTAAGCCGAACAGACAAGGGATGCTGCTATTTATCTATAGGTCACGTATATAAACGTATATGTAAAGTAGTACATATCTGGACTACATTTATATGTTCCATGACAGTCCTTATATTTCACCAAATCATCTAAGCCAGTTTCTATGCCAAATACAAAAATTTTGTCTACATCATGTTCTCCACTATCAAATAGCAAAAAAATTACACCATTTTCATAAAACTTATCAAGAATCATGTAACCATTTCTTTCTGGGAGATGAGAAGCTTGATTCTTCCTTTGCCTCCAACTTCTAATACTGCATGATAAACTTGGTAAAGACGGCATTACAAAACAAGCTGTTGTATCTAAATGAGCTAAAGAATTGATAATGAATGCTTAGACTGTCGTGTATTACTGGCTGCCTCTTTTATATTTGCCATAGTTCGGTAAACTTGCTTCTGACGGAATAGAGGGATGACTGTACTCACCGAAGAATTTGCAAACTGTTATGCTATTTTCTGGTATAGTATGCAGTCTGGCTTTACACTCTCTTATTTCACACTTCAGTAAGTTTTCTTTTCACCGTATTTTCTATCAAGTTGCTATAACGTAGTCAAAACCAACGTGTCGCCTAGTTATTTTATCTTTGACGGCAAAATTGCCTTACGGCCAGTTAGTTGTGCAATGAGACTGCTTTACGGCGAAGATGTTTACGGCGAAAATATCTAGAACCTCTAATTTTATTCGTTTAAATTTATGCAGTGCTCGCTTCGGCAGCACATATACTAAAATTGGAACGATACAGAGAAGATTAGCATGGCCCCTGCGCAAGGATGACACGCAAATTCGTGAAGCGTTCCATATTTTAAAAAAAAAAAAAAAAAAAATTTATGCATTTAACTTAATGCATTAAACATTATTCTGAAAAGGGATTCATTAGCGTCACTAGAATGCCAAAGGGGGGTCCATGCACACACACAAAAAACCAAAGAACGTCTGATTTAAGGGGAGGGGGGAGAAAAACACAGGAAGACACTTAAAGGGATACAGGGCTTCCCTGGTGGCGCAGTGGTTGAGAATCTGCCTGCCAATGCAGAGGACACAGGTTCGAGCCCTGGTCTGGGAGGATCCCACATGCCGCGGAGCAACTGGGCCCGTGAGCCACAACTACTGAGCCTGCGCATCTGGAGCCTGTGCTCCGCAACAAGAGAGGCCGCGATAGTGAGAGGCCCGCGCACCGCAATGAGGAAGGGCCCCCGCTTGCCGCGGCTGGAGGGGGCCCTCGCACAGAAACGGAGACCCAACACAAACAAAAATAAAATAATTAAAAAAAAAAAAAAAAAAAGGAATACAGAAAAGGGGAGACCGAGTATGAGATGACCTGGATTCAAACCCAGGACTTCTGATTTGTGTTCTTTCCTCCACCAACCATAGAACCCCTTCATTTGTGTCAACAAAGTGCTTTCACAGGTATCAGCTCACTATCTCATCACAAAGACCCAGGGTAGGAAAAGGCAGGCGACGCCAACCTGCCTGAAACCTCAGGGAAGCCGCTGTCCAAGAAGACACCACTCCCCGGGCCAGTCCCAGGCGTGGAACCTGGCATCTGCCGCGCCCCGCTACGGGGCCGAGCTGTAGTCCTGAGCACAGAAGAGGCGACGACGAGCCGAGCCCTCATATCACATTAGCTAGAACCTAATCAGGAGAGGACAGAAGAGTGAGTGCAGAGCCTGACGAGTAGATCCTGCTTCTCTTCAGGCTTCCGTTTGCAGGGAGGACTAACAATTTATTTGGATGTTTTGCTCAAAATTCTTTTATTTAGTTCTGATTCTTGAACGGGGTGAATTACAGGACTTACACTATTTCAACTGTTTGATTTTCCTTTGGCTATAATCAGAACACAAGCCTATACTTAAGCAATTAGTTTGAAATTAGATAAACAGGCTGAAACAATGCGCTCTCTGTTCTCTCCGGGCTGTGGCCACCGACGGGCGTTCATTATTTAATCTGTGTCAGAGCCGTGTTGCCAGGGCTCTGTTAACGACAACGTGGCTTATTGTCTTCACATCCATTCCCTGTTCTGCCACATCTGTCATGGCTCATATCTATATTTTATCTTTTTTGTTTTATTCTGATACTCTTACAGGGACATTTTCTTAACTACTACAAATTGCTCTGACATCTATTCTAACGCAGCAAAAGGTAACATTTATTTTTTAACTTCTTGATAACAAAAAACTTAAGGGACACAAGGACACTCTTTTAGATTGCTGCAAATTTACACAAAATTATATCATTAAAGCAAGTTTTATCTCGTGGTTGGCTAGATAACCTATCTTTTTTTTTCAAAAATCTGATCTGTTCACAGGTTACTCTGGCCTCTTCTCATATAATGTGTGTTTCCTTTTACATGATAATGAGAATGTGGCTATACATGACTCACCTAATATCCTTGTGGGGGAGGAAAACTTTTCCCTTCTTCCCTTTAGGTTCTTTGGCTGGTCTAATAATTAAATTGACATAGACAGATTAACAGGAGAAATATAAATTTAATTTTGTACATACGAGAGCCAGTGAAAATATGAGATTCAAAGAAGTGACCGAAGCAGGCAGCTTTTATACCAGTAAAAATATGAGATTCAAAGAGCTCACCAAAGCAGGCAGCATTTATACCTTTTAGACAAAAGAAACAATAAATTTGTGAAAAAACATACGGGTTTGGGCTTGGGGTAGCAAATTAATGAAGAAGTAACAAGATTTGTTTATATAGCCTTCTTGGCCCTGAATTCCCTGTCTCTGGCAATAAGGATGCCTTCTACCCTCCTGGTACAGGGAAGATCCCTTTCACATGGGAGATTTATTTCCTGCTCTCAAGGAGACAAAGGAGATTAGAGTATCCTTCTTGCACTGGCTGTTTCTTCAGTAACTTTAATTCAGAATAATCAATATGCCAAAGTAGCATATTTTAGGGCGACATATTCTCCTTTCTTTCATGTTCTTCTTAAAAAAAGTTGAGTATTTCTTAATATGCATATTAAAATGTAAATTATTATGTTTATTGGTTGGCCTTTAATTTCTAAGTTTCTCTATCCTCTTCCTTCTTTTTTTTAAAATAAGAAGCCATAGTGAAAATTGTCCCTTGCCTTCTAGTCACAGCCACCTAGAGTGAGAATTCTTGTGGATAAAAAGAGTTCAAAATTGGCTTCCAGGCCCTGGGAACAGAAGAGCAGTGCCCTCCTGTGTCTGCCTCTCCTTGGACACATGGACACATGGACTCAGCATGCCTGTCCACTATCTGTGCATCAGAGAGTAATGCCCTGAGCCACCTGCACTGTGCGGGAGAAGGGAGTGAACCTGGCAGCAGGAAGCCTGTAAGGTGTTACCTTCTTTCCTAATTACCCATAAGAACTTCCTTCTTGCTTGCCCATTCCTAGTAAGGAAGGGCTTCCTGTCACCTGAAGCCACTTGCTTTCATTCTTACCTTGTTTTCTTTGCATTGCTCTCAAACTTCCTCACAAGACCTCTCCCTCCAGCCAAACGGATTCATTCCATTTTTTCAACTCCCCTAGTTCTTCCCCCACTTTGGCTTTATGCCACTGTCCCACCTTTGATGCCCTTCCACCTCATGGCCAATAAAGGATTAAAATCGTCCCCAGTGTTTCAAGGGGCGGCCCAAATCCATGCGCTCCACAAGGCCTCCTCATACTACCCTGGTTTAAAAAAAAAAAAAAATGCTTTTATTTCTCATACCTAGAACAATCATCATCAGCAAATGCATTAGGCAACTAGTTAAGCCTGATAACATTTCTACTGTTGTCTTGATTGATTATTTAAATAGTCTATGGCATTTAACTTTTCATATACTTATATCTTTTTCCTCCAACTAAGTTACCAATAACTGGATCACAAGTTATACCTCTGAAATCAACCACTGTAAAAAGCATATAACAGGCAAAACCCACCTTAATTAGCTATTTGTTGATTGATTATAAGAGGTTTAAATCATTTGTATTATTGAACAGTAACGACAATAACAGCCAACACTATTGCCACAAATGTCTTATTATACCCAGTATCTTATTTGACATTCACATCTGCCCTATGAGGTAGATACCATGATTTCCCCCACTTCTCAGATGAAGAAAATGAAGCCTGCAAGGTTCACTTGCCCACAGTCATTCATTCAACATATATTTTTCGAGCACCTACTATGTGACAAGCATTGTTAACAGCATTAATGATTCAAAGCAGAAAGTCTCTGTCCTCAGGGAGCTTGTATGTATTCTACTAGGGGAAATAGACTATCAACAAATAAATATCAAACCAAATAATGCTAAAGGGTAAGAAGAAACCAAAGCAGAGTAAGGGAATGGAGAGTAATGGGGTGGGGGGGCACCCTCCTTACATAGGGTGGTCAGAAAAGGCCTCTCTGAGGAGATGACACTTAAGTAGAGACCTGAATGAAGTAAGGTAACAAGCCATGTAACTATCTGGCGAAAAGGTTCCAGGCAGAAGAAACGGAAATTGCAAAGGCCCTGAGGCCAAAAGAATCTGGGAATGTGCAAGAACAACAAAAAGGCCAATGTAGTCAGAGTATTGTGAAAGAAGGAGAAATAGAAGGGGATGAGGTCAGAGAGTGAACAGGGAAGTCTGATCATGTGAGGCTTTGTAAATCACTGCATAGGTTTTCTTCCCCCTAAATATAATGGAAAGGCTCTAGAAGGTTTTAATCAGGGAAGTGAAATGCTGTAACATTTTAAAAGGTGACTCAAGTTGTATAAAGAATAGACTGAGAGAAAGCAGATTACTTAGAAGAATATTGCAGTAAACCAGGTGGAGATGATGGTGTCCTGGAATAGAGTGATGGCTAAGAAGTAGATAGATCTAAGACAGAGCCAAGAGGGTTTTCTGATGTAGGGAGATGCAGAGTGTAAAAGAAAGAAAGGTGCCAGGGAAGACTCTAAGACTGATATATAAGCAACAAGGAAAAAAGTCCAATTACTGAGCTGGGGAACATGGTGGGTGGTGGGGAGTGAGAAGGTGCAAAACATTTCAGAGGCAAATCAAGGGTTCCATTCTGGAAGGGTTAAGTTTGAGATACGTTTTAGATATCCAAATGAAGATCGGTAAGAAGTTGAATATATAAGTCTGGAGTTTGGATATATAAGTCCGGGATTCAGGACTGAGATATACAAAATTGGGAGTCTGATGGCTTTAGACATTGTGGTTGGCTTTAAGTAACATATTCACACCATGAGACTGACTGAGAATGGATAAAGGACAGAAGTCTGAGGACTGAGGGTCGGGGTCCTCTAACATCTAAACATTAGGAAGAGAAGGATCCAGCAAAGGAGGCCAAAAAAAGAGCTGCCAGTGAGATGGGAGGAAAACCAGGAGAGCACAGTGAGACAGAGCCAGGTGAACAAAATGCTTCAAGGATACAGTGATCAATTATGTCAAGGCAGTTGAAAGATGAAGATAGAGGAAGACTGAATTGACCATTGGATACAGCAGCATGGAGGTCACTGGTGACCTAGACAAGAGTGGTTTCAGGGGAATTTGGGCACAAAACCTAAACGGAATGGGTTCAAATGAGACTGTGACTACAAGACATTGCTGAGAGAAATTAAAGATCTAATAAGTGGACATACCATGTTCATGGATTAAAATACTAAATATTAAGATGTAGTTCTCCACAAACTGATCTATAAGTTCAATAAACCCAATCATGATTTCACTGGGCTTTTTGTAGGAATTGACAAGCTAATTCTAAAATGTGTATAGAAATGCAAATGACCTAGAATAGCCAAACCAATTATAAAAAAATAAGACCAAAGTTGGAGGACTTATACCACCTGACTTAAGACTTTGACTAGTAAGTCTACCGTAATGAAACAGTCTGATACTGGCATGGGATCCACAAAGAGATCAATGAGACAGAACAGAGAGCTTAGAAACAGACCCACACTTATACGATCATTTGAATTTTCACAAGTTGACAGAGAAATCCAATAGAGAAAGACAAGGCTTTATAACAAATGGTGCTAAGACAACTAAATATCTATATGGCAAAATAAATAAATATTGACCCAAATCACATCACACACAAAAATTAATTTGAAATGGATCACAGACCTAAATGTAAAAGCTAAAACTATAAAGCTTTTAGATATGACACAGAAAGCAATAAACTTAAAAGGAAGCAAATTAGACTTACTTAAAGTTAAAATTTTCTGCTCGTCAAAAGACACCATTAAGAAAATGAAGGGAATTCCCTGGTGATCCAGTGGTTAGGACTCCACACTCTCACTGCCGAGGGCCCAGGTTTGATCCCTGGTCAGGGAACTAAAATGCCACAAGCCATGCAGTGTGGCCAAAAAAAAAAAAAAAAAGGAAAATGAATAGGTAAATCACAGTCTGGGAGAAAATGTATGCAAATCATATATCTGACAAAGAACTGATATCTAAGACATGTCATGAAGGCTTACAATTCCATAAAAAGAGAGCAAAAGATTTGACAAGAACTTCACAGAAGAAGATAAACTAGTGATCAATAAGCACGTGAAAAGTACTGAATGTTAATATTCATCAAAGAAATTTATATAAAAAGCACAATGAGATATCACTACATACCCACCAGAATGGATAAACATGAAAAAGACTGACAAAACCAAATGCTGACAAGGACACAGAGCAATCCGAACTCTCATATACCATTGGTCAGAGTGTAAAACAATACTACCATTTTTTTTTTAAGTTCTAGCAGTTTCTTATAGAACTAAATATACACCTACCCTATGACCTGATAATTTCACTCCTAAGTATTTAGCCAAAAGAAAGGAAAACCTATATCCACAAAAAGACTTTCGTGTGTGTTTGTGGCAAGTTTATTCATAACAGCCCCAAACTGAAAACATCCTAGGTATCCATCAATAGGATAATGAATAAACAAACTGTTGTATAGTCAAACAATGGAATAATACTTAGCAGTAGAAAGGCATGAATAACTAATACACAGGTTATGGATGAATCTCAAAAACACTATGCTGAGTGAAAGAACATACACAAAATAGTACATACTGTATAATTCAAATTATTACATATGGTGGGGGAAAATCAAAACAGAGGTTGCCTCCGGCAGGAGATGGGAGGGTGGACTGAAGATTGATTGCGAAGGAGCATGAGGGAACTTTTTGTGGTGATTGGTCGTGTTTCACACTTTGTAAGGGTTTGGATTACAGAGGTGGTGTACGTATTTGTCAGAACCCTGATGATTCACTTAAGATTGGTGCGTTTCAGTGTATATAAATTTCACCTCCAAAGACAGCAGCACTAGGAACAAATACTGAACTCTAATTCATAACATGCACACTGAAGCGTTTAAGAGAGCGTGTACTGATGCCTGCAACTTGGTTTAAAATGCATCCCAAACCTAAGATGGATTGATGAAAGGATCACGGGATGAAGAGATGACAAGATATGTGTTAAAGCAAATAAAACAAAACATTAATTGTAGAGTCTAGGTGGTGGTTATATGGGTGTTCACTTTAAAATTCTTTCAACTTTTCTGTCTGTTTGAAAATGTTCATAGTAACATGTTAGGCAGGGGAGGGTGGGAAGTATGCGGTAAGTTATTGGAGACACAGAGAACAGACAACTTATTCAAAGAGTTTTGCTTTAAAGAGGAACAGTGAGGTGCGGCAAAGCTGCTGGGAGACAAAGGATTAAGGAGGGTATTTTAAAAGAATGGAGATGTTGTAGAATGTTTGAATAATAAGAATGATCCAGTAAAAAGAGGAACTTTGATGAAGCTAGTGGGAGGATAGTGTAGAAGCAAAGCTCCAAATAGGCAAGAGCAGAGGATCTGGTGGGTTGGGAGTGAGATGGACCTCAGCCAGGAGCACACACAGCTCATCCACAGCAAAGACCGGGGGTTGGGGGAGTAGAATTACGGGCCAGCGCAGGAGTATTTGGTGGTAGGGGAATGAGAGGCTTCTGTTCCAACTACTTGTAGTTTCCCACTGAAATAAGCAGCAAGATCATTGGCTGAGAGAGAGAGACAGGAGGGGACTTTGGAGGTTTGAGCAAAGAGGCAAAGGTGTGAAATAATCACCCAGGAAAGTGAGAGAACAAATTTACTAGGGAACGTGGTAGGCTTGCCAGAGAGTGCTGAGTGTCAGTGCAGCGGGTAGATTAATCAGTTTAGTATCATCAGAACTCTGTGTGTGTGTGTGTGTGTGTGTGTGTGTGTGTCTGGGGGCGGCGTGTGCAGAGTTTTTCCTGGACAAACCTGATTTTAACCAGGGTTGGGTTTTGCAGGAGAGTGAGAAAGAGGGAGGAGAGAGGTGACACAACAGCAGACCAGGGGATGTAAGGTGAGTGTAGAAGGGGGAATACACAGGTCACTGATGGAAAACAAAAGTGGCAGAGTCAAAGGATCAGCGATAAAATTATTGATCTAGGATATTAGAAGTGAGCAGAGAAATTGGTGGGTGGTGGAGCTGGGGTTTGAACTCAGATGTCTGATTCCTAAGTCCACCCTCCTAACTGTAACGCTCCGTAGCGTTTTCAGCACTCCTGGCCTCTATCATTCTCTGTGTTTGGACAATCTGTGTACCAATTTGATCTTTCCAAGACTCAAGGACACTATTTGCCCTCATGTCCTTAAAAATAATTTTTATAGAAGATGTTTTTATTTTCATGAAATTGGGAAATATAAGACAAAGAGTTGGTGTGATTTTTCATCTCAACAAATTGGCTACAAGGGAAAAAATTATTCTCTTGTCTCTCAGCACATCCCTTTATGCCTTATATTTCCCACTCCTAAAAAGAACATGTTGCTACTTGAAACAAATACCACATTAGGAGGGTCTGAAAAAAACTAGACTCACAGCAATTATTTCAAGAGAATTTATTTTTAAAACATTGAAGCATTAAGTCACCTCATTATCAAAAAAAAAAAAAAAAAAAAAGATGCTAGCACTCTTTCAGGCATTCAGAATTTGAGAAAGACTGATAATTGTGTATTTAAGAAACCATTTTAAGGCACCACACTCTCACCAGCATTTAAGTACTACAGGAAAAAGTCCAGATTCCCCAGCCTGGCCTTCCACTATTAAAGTCCAATTCCTTCCTACTCCCCTGCACACACATCATGTCCCAGGCAAGTGAACTCTCCTTCCTCCTGCAAGACCCCTCCTGGTTCACCTCTGAGCCTTTGCTCTTGCTGTTCCCTTCACCTGGACATCCCTTCCACCTGCCCAATCTCTGGGCACACACATCCTATTATCCTTCAGGCTCCAGCCCAAGCACACACTTCAAGCCAAACAGGGACCACACTCCTCTGGAACCGCCAAAGCTCTGCATCTACACCTCTTAAAATGTCTATCAAGTTGTGTCTGGTATCATAGCTATTGGGGACCTATAGAACCTGCCCCCTTAGAGAGGATCATTCTAATCTGGAACTCTCCATGCTTTACCTTTGTGTTGAACTCAGAATGCCTCACATAGTGCCTGGCATAATAGCTAATCAACAAATAGCTGTTGCCAGTACAAAGATATACTTGAGAGACACTCATAAGGGAAAGTTAAACACAATGGTAGGAGTGTCTATTTTAAGCTCAGCATTCTGTGTTTAATACTAAGGTAACCAGCATAGACATCCAGACTTTAATCTCATGGGATATTGCCAAATTACCCTTCAAAAAGTTTATCCCAATTTAAATGCCCATCATGAGGCTGGAAGAGAGCCTTTATTCTGCTCTGTTCTCTCCAAGGAGCCTTGTGAACTTACTGTGGTTTCATGGCAGATTTTCCTGATAGGAGAATATTTTACCCACCAATGAATAACATATCCTGGACTATCTGGAAATAATAATTTCTCAGAACAAATACAAGAGTATCCTGTCTTCTTCAGTCCCTAGTGAGTTTGATTTCTAGCAAATGTGAAGGGTTCATTCACCCCTAGCTGACTTAATGAAAGTGAATTTCTGAAGCTACAAAGCTGAGGAAAAGACTCAGCAAGCTAGAACCAGGGAGCGGCCAGCCCTGAACCCATCTGAAAATAGCTGGTCAGACGGATGCTCCATCCCAGAGTCCTATCTACTGAGTCAGGGTTAACAAAGCAACTGAGTTGCCTATGCAGTTGCTTGGGTCTCCAGTTCTCAAGGAACTAGAACAGGATAAAAAAATTAAGAACACTAAAAATACATTTTAACATAGTTGAATATTACCTGAGGATTCAAAAGGCATTTCAGAATCTCTTATGCCTCAAACAACATTATAATCATAAATTTGCACTGGATGGTATCATAAAAATTGTAATTTGAGCATCCATGTCATTTGAGCTTCTGCGTTGTTTGATTACATACTCAAAATGCAAATGAACAAGTCTATTATACATATTATATATATAATGTATACAACACAGTATCTCAACTAGAATAGGCCATGTGGGATTTGCCCTACATGTGCAAATGTTCGAGCCAAGGAGATATTTCTAATAATACCTGCAATGCCTTGTAGTTATATTTCATGCTAATTAGCTCCCTTCATTACTAGGTCATCACTGTTTCAAACCTTCCAGCCCTTGTCCACCCATTCTTTGTTAGATTCCTTGTACATTCACTCAATTCATCCATGATGTCATGCAGTAAACAAATACTTATTGGATACGCATCTCCAGCAGGGTGCTGGGCACCCAGCGCACAGCAACAGAGAATGAGAAAGCATAGCCTTGGCCCTGGGGAAGCTTACAGTTGAATTCTCTCGCCAATCACTGTTCACTCTGTGTTTCCACTACCAGCCTCCCTCTGAGATCCCCAAGGCTACGTGCCTGTGCAGAAGTCCCGTTAAGAAACAGGAACCTCTCTGGGGTTTTATTGACTCTGTACAGTAAATTAGGCTGTCTGGTAAATTTCCTTCCTTAGGATATGGTCATCAGTGTTCAACACAGACCTACTTTCTGGATTAGTTATTTTGAAATGATCTATCTGCACTGAGTATTTTTCCCCTTCTTTCTTAGGATCAAATTACTTTCCCTTGGCAATTCCTTCAGTTTCTTCATTAAATAAATACCTGGGTGCCCCCAAGTAGCTGATGCTTCTCTCACACTGCAAGAGCTGGCTGTACAAAATGCAGCACCCAAGAGAAACCTCAGGACCATAACATTAACCCTAGAGAAAATCTTACGGATTTATGCACCAGGAAAATAATCGAAAGTATATTTGCATATGTAACAACTCAGATATCAACAGGCCCGGAAAATAAAATTAAGGACATTTTCCCCCTTTTTAATGTTCTTGGCGTGGTGTTCATGTTCATGGTGTTTAATGTGCATGGTGCGGTGTGTACTGGGGGCTGGGGAGCAGGTATATACAAGGCAGGTTGATGCAAGTTAAGGGCGATGCCTCGTATGAAACAGCAAGTCTATAGTACCTGCATTCTCATTAGGGAAAAGGAAATCTCTTTTCTCTAATAATCTAATGAAATGCAGATAATACGAGAACTTGATTTTTTAAAAAAGGAAGAAAAGTATTCTTTTAAAAAAGTATTATGATTGTCAGCCTCCAGGACAAAATGAACCTTTGTGTTTGTGAGCGCACCTGCATTTTCACTTCGTAAGAACTGAACAGAGGATATGTTGACCTGTAAACTGATGAGATGGTTGATAGAGAGAGAGAGAAACAGGATGATCAGTTTACTAACTGCAGAGAAAACCAGGCCAAGTTCACAAGCTGCCAACACCAGGGAGGTCGTAGAGATGAGCTTTTCCTTAATGCATAGATGCCTGGATCACCCATACTACTGACTTCAGTCAGCTAGTTTGTCAATAAGCCAAACAGCTTGTCTCTGGTTTTCTAACAGCCTGTCTCTCATTAGTTTCCCAAATAAAAACCAGAACCCACAGACAAAAACAATACAACAACAAAGGAAACAAAGTAACAAAACTTTACTACACATTCCTTGAATTGTTCTAAAAACTTTTCACATCTCCTGAACACTGATCCAGGAAAGTACTGTTAAGATGACAATGAAACTCAGTTCTGTCCTGGACAGAAGAGCTTTGACACATATGCTGATCTGGGGTTCTCCACATTTATAAAAACAAATCACTGCTGAAGATAGCTTCAGAAGGCAAAGAAGAGCTCTTGTTACAGTTCAGATATACTTCAATTGCCAAGTCCAATCATCCATTTGCACTTATATTCTCTGCTGCCATTACAGAGGTTGGTTTGCATCTACTACTGAGATGTCTTATTTGAATTTTATTCCTTCGTTCCAATATCTACAGAATACCTTCAGTCTGCTAAGCACTCCGCTAGGCACTGAGGATTCAAGGATGACTAAGACAGACATGGTCTCAGAAAGCTGGCAAACTCATGGAGAAGGCAGCCTACGTGGCCCAGCAGACGTGTACAGAGCTGTGCCTGAAAATGCCGTGCAAACAGGGAAGGGGGGAGACGGGAGTCAGCATGCAGGGAAAGTGGGTGGCCAAGGAAGGGTTAGGATGTTTCTATCTGGAAGTGGACAAGAGAGGAAAGGCATCCGACTCAAAGAGCCCAAAGGCCGGAGAGCACACAGCATGCTCTGACACTGAGAATCCCTGCAGAGAGAGACACAGAGACAGAGACAGCCAGGGAGAGACGGAGGGAGAGGGAGAGAGGATGCGCGTATATATATTGGGGAAGCTGGAAACGAAGCTGAAAAGCCACATGACAGTCACATTGAGAAGAGTCTTGCCCGGAGTCTGAATGTTTGTGCCCCCCTACCCCTGCCAAATCCACACGTTGAAATCCGAACCCCCAAAGGTGATGGTATTAGGATGTGAGGGCTTTGGGAGGTCCTCAAATCATGAGGGTAGAGTCCTGATGAACAGGATTAGTACTGTAAGAAAGAGATTCAAAGAGATCCCTAGCCCCCTTCAACAACGTAAGGACACAGTAAGAAGGCGCTGGTTATGAACCAGGAAGAGGGCTCTCACCAGAAAGCGACCATGCTGGCACCTTGCTCTTGGACCTCCAGCTTCCAGAAACATAAGCAATAAATGTCTGTTGGTTATAAGCTACTCAGTCGGTGGTATTTTGTTACGGCAGCGTGAATGGACTGAGACAGATTTTGAATGCCATGCTAAGGAGTTTTAGATCCAGTCTTTGGAGATGGGGAGCATAGAAGGCTTTAAGCCATCTGTGTTTTTAGAAAGAGCACTCTGTAAAGCTGGAGGCAGAGAATTAGCAGTATTCCAATAGATTCCAGGCACCAAGAGCCCACTTGGGCAGTGGCCACAGTGGGGATGGAAAGGAGGCATCAAGGAAGAATTTAGTAATGAGCTGAGTTGGGAGGCAGGGAGGCAGGAGGTCAAAGATGACCACATTTCTTACTTAAACGAGGAGGTGTGGGCAACACCATTGCCAGAGATGTGCAAAGCCAAAAGAGAGGGTGGAGGGAAAGCGGAGTGTCATGGCACCAAGTTCAAGAGGATTGGGGGGTAAGTCAGCAGGCTCAAACAGGCGCCAATTATGGACCAGCCGAGGCCACTGGGTTAGGCAGTTCAGCATCATGGTGACCTTCCTGGGCAGTTTCAGGAGACGAGGTGGGGAGCAGGAGAACACTGACATACGTTAGGAGGCTGCAGTAAAGGGAAGAGAAGCAAGAGAGAAGGAGGGCCCAGACAAGGTCCGGACATATGGGGGAGACTCGGGCACTCCGTAAGTTGAAGGGAAAGATTTAATAGTGTTAAATGGTTTCATATCTGAGAGGGGGCGTGTCCCGCAGGAAGTCTCCTAAAGGAACGAAAAACACACAGAGAAGAACTTCCAAGCAGTTTGACACAGATAAGAAAGAGGGAAGGGAGGATGGAAATGTGTGGAGCCTAAGGGCATTCTGAGGGAGTTCATTCCTATGGCCTGCTTTCTTGGAGAAGAAAGACACAAGGTCAGTTACTGAGAGAGGGGTGGAAGTTTATTTGCTGCCTAATGTTTGCCACGCATTGTTCTAGGCTCTGTGAATACAAAAGAGAACAGACAAACCTCCTGCTCCCAGTAAGCTTACATTCTAAGAGAGGACCTAACCGAGGTTGGAAAGCATGCTTCTTTAAATTGGACCAATAGCAAAGTCCCAGCTGTTTTCACCTTCATACTGAGGTCTAGGAACAGAAAAGGTAAGATGGATTCAAATTTCAGACTGTTATTTTGCAATGAGAAATAGCCTCATCCATTTATCATCCACAGATAAACACACACCCAAAGATCTGGCATATTTATTAAGAAAATTAATTTCTAAAAGGAATATATATATATATATAACTGAATCACTTTGCTGTACACCAGAAACTAACAACATTGTAAATCAACTATACTTCAGTTAAAAAAAAGAACTTTGAATTCTGAAAGACCAAAAAAGGAAAAGAAAATTAATTTCTGCTTGCATAAGGAACCATATAAACAGAGTTTTATAATTTGCATCTTTTTTAAGATCCTTCACGCACACCACAAATCCTTATTAGCACTATGTGCCGGACACAGCACTAGACATTGTACTGGAGAGAGTGCTGCAAATAAAACAAAATATCTGCTCTCATGGGGCCAGGGGCAGGGTGGAGGGGTATGCAATAAAAAAATAAATGTATCAGATATGAAAGCTCAGAAGAGATAGAAAGCAGAGCAAAGTGGTAGAGCTGGAGAGAGCTCTATTTTAGAGAGACGGTGAGGGAAGACCTCTCTGATAGGTGCTATGTAAGTAGAGCTCTGGAGGGAGTGAGGATACAAACCCCACTGCAGTGGGAACCCTTCATTTCTCACTAACTGCAGCGACATTCACTGCACTTCTCAGAATCTGTGTCCACTTCTTAGAAGAGCTTAGCGATTTCCCCCATAGCTGCTGTGAAACCAGCCCCTAAGAAGACCTGGGTCTCTCAAGGAATGTTCAGATATGTTCTCAAAGCCTTCTTTACAGACATGGTCACCTCCCTCCCTCCGATAACTGTGGATGCCCGCACACGTGTACGTTAGCACAGGTGGCTTCGTGCCTTCGGTGACATCATAAAGGTGTCAAGGTGACATCATAAAGGCCAAAAGAATAACTTTACCAACCTCTCCACCCACCTGACCACAAGCTTTCTAAGCAAGTCTCATTTAACTTGGGACTGCCAGTGCCTAGCACTGAGCTTAGCACAAAGTAAAGGTTCCATAAATACCGGCTAAATAAATGAATGAAAGCCCCAATTCTGAACTACATCTCAGGGAATAATATACATAAATTGGTAAAAAATCCCATATGAAGGCCTCATGTGTATTCTTCTCACAAAATTAAGACCAAATGTTTGCAGCTCTGCCCTGAGCAAAAGTCACCAATTTCTGTTTTCACATGAATTTAAATCAGACAATAGAACTGAGTTTTTCAAATTCTTCATTTGTCTTAAAACATTCACATCTATATTTAATATAAAAGAATACAGAGGTTCTGGAATTAGTGATGATCAACGCACAACTTTGTGAATATACTAAAATTCACTGAATTGTACACTCTAAAAGGGTGAACTTCATGGTACATGAATTATGTCTCAATAAAGCTGTTATTTGAAAAAAAAAAAAGAATACAGGACTCTTTCAACAAAAGACTAATAAGCATCTGAGTCTCATCAGTAAAAACAGATTAGCAGCGCTACTTAAATTACAAAAGCTATTATTGGTTTGAATAAAGAATGAAAGGGTCCATTAGTATCTTCGTATAAAGAAGACCCCAAAAAAGGCATAAGTGAGAAAAAATATTTGTGCTATTAGAAAATTGGACATCTTAGGGGTATAATGTACTACGTGATAAATATAATGAACCCCGCTGTATGTTATATATGAAAGTTAAGAGAGTAAATCCTAAGAGTTCTCATCACACATTTTTTTTCTGTTTCTTTAATTGTGCATCTATATGAGATGATAGATGTTCATTAAACTTATTGTGATCATCCCTTCATGACGTATGTAAGCCAAATCATCATGCTGTACACCTTGAACTTATACGGTGCTGTATGTCAACTATATCTCAATAAAACTGCAAGGAAAAAACTGGACATCTTACCATCAGTTTTAAAAGCAGATCTTAAGTTCTGTTAACTTTGATGAGTTTGCAATGACTGATGAGCCTAAAAGCTCTTTACTTGCCTAACCAAAACATCAACAATAAAGTCTTAACGATCTATGAGAAAGAGGGGAGGAAAACAAAGCAGAAATATAATTAAGATGCACAATTAATGCCAGGCCCTGGTTTTAACGACCAATCAGAGCATCAGTCCACCTTCTGCCAGAATATCAGAAACGAAGAAACACTGATTTGTTTTTGCCCCGCCCCTCTGACTCTGGTTGACAACTAATAGGATACGATGGCTTTGTGATGTGTCAACTTGCCTGAGCCGCGCTACATTCCCCAGACTTCCCTCTCCTACATGTCCCCGGTTGGGGTTAACTGCGAGGGGTGTGGACTCCTGAGAGCTGCAGTAAATGGAGGCAGCGGCCAGGCTGCAGGTACACACACCTGTCCCCAGGTAGTGAATCAAAGACTAATCTAGCACTGCTGTGGAGGGATTTTGCAGATGTGATTAAGAGAGCGAATCAGGGACTTCCCTGGTCGTGCAGTGGTTAAGAATCCGCCTGCCAATGCAGGGGTCCTGGGTTTGAGCCCTGGTCCTGGAAGATCCCACATGCCGCACAGCAACTAAGCCCGTGCACCACAACTACTGAGCCTGCGCTCTAGAGCCCGCGAGCCACAACTACTGAAGCCCTCGAGCTACAACTATAGAAGCCCGCGCGCCTAGAGCCCGTGCTCTGCGATAAGAGAAGCCACCGCAATGAGAAGCCCGCGCACTGCAACTAAGAGTAGCCCCCGCTTGCCGCAACTAGAGGAAGCCCGTGCGCAGCAACGAAGACCCAACACAGCCAAAAATAAATAAATAAATTAATTAATTAAAAAAGAGAGCGAATCAGCTGACTTTAGTTAGTCAAAAGTATGATTTTACTAGACAGAACTGATGAAATTAGTTAAAAGCCCTTAAAAAGAGGGGTTAGGCCCTCCCTGAATGCAGAGACTCCAAGAGCTCCTGGCTCCAGCCCTCCAATAATATTCTCTTCTTGACTGCTTGCCCTTTCAAGCATTCTAAGCCAGGCCCCTCAACTGAGTAAGCCACCTCCTTAATAGATTAATCCCTTAATCTATATAATCTACCAGCTCTGCCTTTAGGGTAAATGCTGGCTGATTCATGATGTTACAGTTATTACTGTTGAGAGGAAGACCTCTTGGTATGGAGTCATCCAGAAAGACCCTGAAGAATCTCACTCTTGCACAAGCTCTCTCCCAATCTCTTGTAATAACGGCCAGGAGAACAGAAGGTTACGGGTTAATTAATTCTTCAAAAATGAGATTTATAATAATTTAGAGATATGGAGTGAATTAAACACAATGCTGGCAGCTAGTCAGGGCTATGGGCCTAAGCTCTGGCCAATGAGAGGTAAGTTAGGAATATTGGAAATCTGAGACGGATCTTTGAAAAGGGAGATGGCATGCCCTTCTTCCCTCTTCATTCTCTGCCTGTAATGTAAATACAGTCACCCCTAGTATCTTTGGGGGATTGATTCCAGAACCACCCCTCACCCGTGGGTATCTGCCAAAGCAAAATTCCCTTATATAAAATGGCATAGTATTTGCATATAAGCTATGCCCATCCTCCCATTTATTTAAATCATCTCTAGATTACTTACAATACCTAATACAATGTAAGGGAGTGCTATTCAAATAATTGTAATACAATGTGAATGCTATGCAAATAGTTGCCAGTGTGTGACAAATTCATGTTTTGCTTTTTGGAAAACGTTGCCTTTTTTTCCCGAATATTTTCAATCCAGCTTGGATGCGGAACCCGCAGGTAACGGAGGACAGCCTGTATGATGGTTGGAGCTCCAACAGCCCTCTTGGACATGGGCCACATCCTGGAGATGGGAGATTGGAGAGCTAAAGAGAGCCTAATGATTCCTGCTATCAGGCCAGCTCTCAACTGCCTGCTTGCAGACTGCTTTTACCCGGGAAATAAAGCCACTATCTGGGGTCTCTGATACTTGTAGCTAAACACCTAATACCTAACCTATATAAGGACTGTTTTCTCTAGTTTTCCTTCTCCCTTAGCCGTAAACTAACACATCTAAGTTGCTATGTTATATGAAATAGCTATATTTACTTTCACTGCTATGTGCATAGGGACACATTAAGTGTTTAAGAGGATTAGAGCTGATAAACAATCACAGTAAAAGGCCACCTTTATTTCTCCACTCTTCTATGCTTTGGCAAAAGAAAACAAGAAAAGTTTACACAGTCTGCGATAAATGCCTTCAAAAAGCCACTAACTTTAATTCCCATGGAATAGAATTTCATATGGCAGGCCTGTGGTCACATCCAAATCCACTTATTCGACAGATTTGTGCTGTAGAAAATTCACACTCCTATCTCTTTAGATAGGGTCTGTCTTTTCATGTCAGAGTCATCTAATTTCTCCCAAACCAGCAACCCTTGAACACGTCTGGGGTATATTTTTTCTTGCTAAATGCAAACCACCTGGTCATTTCAAAGCCTATATTCACTTCAGTAGCACTGGGCTTTCAGAATGTTCGTGCACATAACCACTGAGAGTGGCAACACACTTTGGGCGGTAGCCTTGCCAGCTCAAGCTCTTAATGTGTCCCTATATCATGGTGAGAAACTGTCTGACACACCAGGCAGCTGACAACTGTGAGAGAAAAAAAAAACCCGAAACATCAGGTCAGTGACCAAGGGAAAAAGGAAGTGATTAATGTGGAAAACACAGCAAGAAACATCAAACAGGAAACAGTTGACATTTCCTTTAGCTTAAAAACCTTTAGCTTAAAGTAAATTTGTTTTCTTCTCACCCTGACTATCAAAGCCTGGATCAAAGTATTAACATGGTACAAAAGTGTCAGATGTCTTCCCATCCCTGGGTCATTTATGATACTGCAGAGTCTTTGACTTCTTTTTTTAGAGGGAGGAAGGGAGGCAAGGTTAACACCATCATAACTCTGAATAGATAAACTTATAGGAAACTATAAGCATAAACACAATGGCCCAAACTGTTCCCAGGAGAAGCCACCATCCTGCCTCTGCTCCTTTGTTCCTGCCATTCGTTCCCTTCAGAGTTCCCTGGACATTCCTCTCTGTGTGGTTCTTGGGCTCCTAACCCCACACCATCCCTTAACCACTAGTGTTCCTTGAGGTTCTGAGCCCTTGCTGGTCTACCTGCCGACTCTCTCATTCTACGCCCTCATGGGGAGGGGGTCTCATAGTCATCCCCGGTTTCACCAGCTTTACTACTCTCAACACCACCATTCCTTTCCTCTCTTTCTCCTGAATGCCCAGTACCCACTGAGCTGTCCCACAGGCACCTATTTCATCAAATTCAAAACTGAGCATGATTAAACTTCTCAACTTCAAACCCCAGTTCCATCCTCTTCCCCTTCCCACAGCCCAGCTGCACATGCACCACCCTCCATATTCCATGCCTCAGTTACCAGCCCCACCACGTGCCCAGGGGCCACTTCCACCCTTTTATCTACTCCACCTCATTTTTCTACTAAGAGCAATGGTGGCTACACAACCCCCAGATGAGAGTCATATGCTCTGCGAGCTTGGATGGGTCAGAGGGGCTCCTGGCCATCAGGAACTCAACTGCACCAGCTGCTCTGCAAGGCGAGAGGGACCCCTCCGACAGAGACACCTCTGTGACTTCCAGGGGCCAAACCAGGAGAGGAAAGAGGGGTTGTCTCCCTGCCCAGCTCCAGACTGGCTGGGGCTGCCGCAGTGAGCAGTTACAGGAAGAAACGGAGAAGGCTGTCTTCCCCCTGCCTCTGTGAGTCACAGAAAAACAAACCCAGCAACTTCATGTTCCTGGAGATAAATTTCTGTGGGGTACACGCCAGGTACCAGCATCCTTTGAAAGCCCCCTCCCCCAGATTTGCAAACTTGGGAAAGCAAGGCCTGACACATGGCTTCCTTGGCATGGATCCCATTCTCAGCTATGGTAGGGGTGGGGCCTCACCCTCAAATCCCTTTGGCCCATAGTCATCAAGAAGAAACCCGAAGAGCAAGGGCCTCTGCAAGCACACGTAAGATATCTCAGAGACTCCAGGAATATCTGGAGGAGACTTTTATTAAAGGTCCTACATAACCATGTTTGGACAGGAACCAGTGAAATCTGCACTATCTCTACTAACCTGACCTCATTTGAAGCCTCATGCTAGTGGGATCTGAAGACATTTCCTAAGTCTGTCTCCTACTTTTCACCCCTAACGTAGCTCAGGTATGCTTTTCAGTGGTGACTCCGGACCACTCCCCTTCAAAATGTTTCTACAGATTGCTACCAAAGTGATCTTCTGAAAATATAACTCCAGGAGTGTGCTGGGCTGGCTCATCCCAGATCCTGAGAACTGACTGGTAAATTTTCAGAAATTTTATGAATCAGCTGTTAAACATTAACAATTATTAACAATTAAATTATATAAATTTACAATGAAATAAATTATATTAACCCCAAAGGTAATAAACACTTGAAATTCATCACTTCTTTATTGCTTTAGTACATGTCAGTAATATCTATGCTCTTGGGTTACTTAGGTCTGTTTTACTGTCTGTATAATGTATACTGTCTGTATACTGAAATGCTGTATAATGTTGTCTACTGTATGTCTCTTCCCAGTTCCCTGTAACTTGAAATCGGCCAGAATGGGAATATTTTTATATGGAAATTGACAAACCCTATGAATCATAGCTTGATTTTTGTTTTGTTGATTGTCTAGGCTTCAGCAAGTGATGGAGAAAATGTTAATGTGTGGTGCCTGTTGTAGTTCTATTGTGAATAAAACAAAAAGTTGAGGTACTATTCTTCTAGTACTATCCAATTCATAAAAAAGATGCTTAATGAGCAAGGGAATTTCTGGGATATGCCTTCATTGTTTCACTTTCATCTTACTTCATACTGTAATAGGAAAGCATCAACTGTCGTCTCTCGTCAGTTTTAACCATAGGTTGGCTACGGGTACAAGAGATCAGTGAAAACTGCCAACAGAAAACTGTCAGAATCAATTAGCCATATGGACTTTACAATAAAGAGTACTGTCTATTTTATCATTATTTGTAAATTGGGTACTACACATCTTTTATATCAGTAAAATTTATTACTGCTACACACGCACACACACACACACACACACACACACACACACACACATATTTTTCTGGAGAGCTGGTTAAACATTTGTTAACCATTTACAAGCACACCATTGTATAAATCCGAACAGCTGGTTCCTTTGTTAAAAATCCCTCAGTAGCTCCCTGTATCGCCACCTTTTATGCATGACTTCAAATCCTCTCAAACACACCTTGTATTCCCGCCATTGCAATGGCAGCCAGTTCCATGAAGAATCCCACCAGCTTCACACAAGTGTAGCCTGGCAGGGCCTCTCCATCCCAAGCTCCTTTGATGCTGTTTCATGAGGTGCCCATGGGAACCCACCTGGCAGTTAGACATGCCCAGTCTGAAAAAGTGGGGCTGCCTTTAATCAATGGGAGATGAGAAAGATGAATAAAAGGTACTCCCTTTTTTTTCTCTAGCTGAACTATGCTGAGACACATTTCATAAGATTTCTCCTAAGAAGATCCCTTGGAAACAAGCAACCAATTGCTTATAGCAACAGCCAACTCAGTAAACTCCTCCTTGTATTGGCTTTGTCTCCTTCCCTGTGTGACTCTTTCTGTTCCTTCACTCCTGCTCCCCAGATGGCATTCCCAAGAAAACTACCTGGCACAAGACTCTCCCATTGGATAGACTCCAAGCTCCTTATCTTAGCAGTAATGGCTCTCTGAACCCGGACCTCTCCCTCCCTCTCCTGCTTCATTTCCTAGCATGTCACACCGGGTCACAAAGAATACACATACTCTTTCCCATCTCTGATGCTTTGTTCATGCTGCTCCCTCTGCTTAGAATTCTCCCCAAAGGATATGCAGAGAGGTATAAAAGTCTGTAATTTACTACAATCATAACCTTACAAATGAAAAAGACTGAGGTCCAGAGTAGAATGTCTGGCACAATGTTTTCAAGGGCTAATTTAAGACAGAGCTGAAAACTCTCCTTGTTTTTATGGGCTTCTGCTTCTGGTTCCGAAAATGTCCATGAATATCTCTATTCTAGCCCTGAAAGTCTACTGAATTAAATGTTTCCTCTTTCAGCCTCCCAAGATACATGGATTTCCATTTCCCTTTAAACTACTACTTTTTATTGCCTGAACCATTTTGTCTCTTTCTAAGGAAGCAGATAGTAATTGACTTTTACTCAGTGATTCAATCCAATCCCTCAAACTTTTGCTGGCCACTTTATACAAGCACTTATGAGGAGTGCAGTGGGGAAGACAAAAAATGAATAAGACGTGTTCTTACTCAAAGGAGTTTGTAATCCAGTGGGAAAGACAGGGTTGTGCACAAATATACCAATATATGGTGTGATTATTATAATGGAAGAATGACTCCAGAAGGTTTAAAATATTTGCTATACTCATTTAAAATATATATATGTGTGTAGAACACATATCCAAAAGATGTTTACATGTACAGTACATAAAATGGAGGAAGAGCAGGTGGACACACTAAGAAAACTATAAGCAAAATGAAGAAAAGCTCAAAAAGAAGTCTATTTACAGATGTAAATATTTTAGAGCTAATGATTAACCCAGACAAACTGATCAACAAATGTATGAGTACCTGTTATATATAAGCCATTTATTTTTTTGTACAAATATCTTCTGTAATATTTCAGACAATCAACAACCCTCAAAACATCGATTACAGTCATACTAAAAAGAGACCTTTAAGGGCATCTGATCCAGTCCCCTCCTAAAGAAACCAAGGTCCCACTAGGTTCATTTTCTTATCCAACCTACCTCCCCCGAGAGATCCAGCCACCCTCCTTCCTCCCCAACAACTCAGACTTGAGTCCTCAGTCTCTCTTGACCTTTCCATCTCCTTCATCCCCAGGAACCAATCAACTAGCAAATCTGTGGCTTCTGCCCAAATCCATCCCACAACGACATGCTTCCCACCTTCATGCTCTTCTTGCTTGGAATTCCTAAGCGGCCTAAACCCCAGTCATTCCTGAAATCACAATGCGGGAGCTGCCCTTTTTAAGCATGGCTGTGATCATGCTGTTCCCTTGCCGCCAAAACCCAAAAACCGAAAGCATGTTTAGTCTACATTTTCAACTCTCTCATTCTCAATTCCATCTGTTTCTGGTTGTTCCTTGCCCCACACCAACCCTCCAGCCCACCGAGGCTGGATGCTATCCCTACGTGCACATACACTCCGCACTCTCCCTCCCATCAGGAGCTTGGTGTGGCGCCAGAATGCCCTACCTGTTCAGGCTTTATCCACCTGTCAAGATCCTGCTTAAACTCTCCCTCTTCCATCAGGGCTTCTCAGATCTCCAGCTGGTCATTAATCTTTTGACCCACCTCTCCACACTCCGTTTCCCACTGCACATTACTTGTACTTATTTCACAGTATTTAATCTTTGAATTGTGGTTACAGATGTGTCAGCTAAACCATTAGATCAGTGCTTCTCAAATCGTGGTCCCCAAACCAGCAGCATCAGCAGCATCTGGGAACTTGTTAGAAATGCAAATTCTCCGCTCAGTCAACCTACTGAATCAGAAACTCTAGGGTGAAGCCCAGTACTCTGTTTTGATGAGCCCTCCAGGGGATTCTGAGGCACAGTGGCGTCTGAGAACCACTGCACTAGACGGTAAATCCCCCGGGGGCAGTGGCGAGGACTAAGATTAATTCATCCCAGCTCCAGAGGCCTGGCCTGAAACAGATAAGAGCACCAGTGGAATTTCCCGAAATAAATTTCCCAGGGTCACACTAAGTTAGCAGCTGAGACAAAACCAGAACTCAGGTTATCCTGAATATCAGACCAGAGTTCTTTGCAGCATGTCCACAGTTTGTGATAGGGAATTTAGACTGCTTAAATCCATGCATAAAAAGCTACGTGGAATAGGAAATGCACTTACATTACCTAATAATGACAGATTGTACAATAAACAAATCAGGTCATTTTCAACCTGTCATCTTCAAAATGATGAATTAGTTGATCTGGCCGAGAAGGTTTACTTGGAGACACCCTGTCTGCATGAAGTGAGAAATCCTACAGGAACTGAAGAATAAGCAGTCACTGAATGCGTGTTCTTCAAACTTCTTACGGGACTCACTATTAACAAGTAAATTATGCACACAGAATGATTTTTAGAGGCAAACTCAGAAGCTTGTCTTTTTAAAAACACATTATACTATATTGTGGATATCTTCCTTTTGAATGCATACTTTTTAAGTAAGCAGCTTTTGACCAAACCATATGCAAATATCCTAATAATATGAAAAAACTGACATGTACCGATGTGAATGTTTTTAAATTTCTCATTTATTTTGAGCCTCCTATTGACTAAAGTTGGCTAAATTTTTGAGAGTTCATTCCTTTTCTCTCAATCTTTGGAGTTTTTAGAGGCTTATTACTCCTTAAGTGCTGTTCTTTCTTATGAGTTTTGTGATGGCTGTCATGTGAGAATAGTAAAACCCGTTCTCCATTTTTTCATGACTTATTTGTAAAATGATAAATAATAGATAAATGTAAATATCACTGACTCTTAAAATGTGAAAAATAAAGAAACCTTAACGGGAAGGAAAAAGCACTCAGGCCACTGAATCCAGGTAATACCCACGCTTGCATAGTAAGATTGTCCTACTGTTGTATGATCATGTGGATGAAAAATACCGCCTGCCGTATCAGTAAACAAAGGATGTGGCAATCATCGAACCAGCAGCCACTGCAGCTGCCCCCAACTGTGCGCCCTGAGGGGATTCAGGATGGAGAAAAGCAGGATACTGGCCCTAGATAGTGAAGGTGTATATCAAAGGAATAATATCAATGAGCCCAGACTTTTGCATCTTCCCATACATAGAAAAGCACTAAATTCATTAACTTGAGATGTCTGGTTTTCTTTAATTAACAGTAATCTTTTGATGTTCCGACTACCCGGTTTTTGTTGCAAACACTCCTATATATCCTGGCTCCTCCCTTACCTCTTCAGAGTAGTCCCTCAGAGCTGGCTGAGAGGCTGTCTTTGGGGCGTAAGTCCTCAGTTTTGTCCGCCAAATAAAACAGAATTCTCAACTTTTCGGTTGTGTATTTTTTCCAGTCGACAATCAGCAATAGTAGGAAAGTGAGTTGGATTGAGATCAAAGTGGACTGATTAAAATGCTGAGGGGTGTGATGCAGAACTAAACGATGGGGGTGCTTTCAGTGAATCCCGATCACTTAAACATCCTTTACTAATATAACTCTGAACCCATTTTTGCAGCATTAAGCAATGGATCTACACTTTGAAAAAAATCAAGACACTATTTTGGGCAACAATGTCCTCCAGGCCTACCCTCTGAGGAGAAGAGGCTCCAGGGTGGCTGGTGAGCCCAGAGACCAATTCAGGACCTGCTTCCAGCTGAGGAGGTCACCATCCTCTCTGCCCCAGAGCTGTGCTATCTCTCTTGCCCTGCACCAGCTCTGGGGGCTATGGTGAAGAGGACCCCAAAGGCAAAGAAGCCCAGGCCTTATCTGAAGCCATGCCCCTCCCTCCCTGCCCCAGACCTAGAGTGGGTTGTGAGAGCCACAACAAAGAAGAGAAATTACATTCATCGTTTCTAGTCATTCCTGCTCAAGGAACATATGGTCATTTTAAGTTATGGATAAACTTCATAGCCTTCCTGAGCCACTGGCCCTAGGAAATCAGGGTGCAAGAAAACTTTTACTGTATAGAAGTCATCAGATTAAAGGTCTATGACTCAGTGAATCAACAAATAAATTGAGAAAAAAATCCTGGATGGAATCAGGAGTAGGTGTCAACATAGGCACTGGTTTGATGGGGAAGGATGAAAATGAAATGTGTGCTCTGGTTGTGTTAAAATAATTCTAATTACAGCCAATTAAGTGAGGTGCTTATCCTTTATGCTTAACTTGTGCTTAATTACCATGCAGTATAATAATGACTTCTCAACATGTTCTAAATTAATACTGTATCCTTTATTTGATTGTAACAGAAAATTCTTCACACTTATCTAGCCAGATCTCAAGGTCCAGCTCTAGGCATATTACCTGATCTTCCTGGGAACTGACCCATAGGCTAGAGTTTACTTTGCCATTGACGGAGTCAGTCATGCTGGTGAGAGAGGCAGAGTAAAGGGACAAAGTAGGTGATTAAATAATTAATCCCATTAGGGGATTGTAAGTAGAGAAATAAGTATGGGAGACCCCTGTAAGTTAATGATCACTCAAGAAAGCAGGTTTGCTTAACCACAAAACCAAGCAGACTTACTTAGCAACAAAACCATGCAACAGAAGCATGAGACATGCCCCAAAACAATAAAACAATGGTGGAAAGAGACCCACATCCTGCCCAGTGAGGTCAGTAAGTTAATGATTCCTAGGACATGCTCCTCTGCACACACTAAAAACAAAAATATGAGGAAAAGGTGACATTATATTATACTAAAACCTGAAATGATTTACCATATTTTATTATGTTACCGCCTTTTTGCTCATTTCCATTGTGCCAGGACAGTCCCAGTTTGACCATGTAGGGACAAGAAAACTCCCCTGCCCAATGCGGAGAAGGAGCTGATGACAGAAGCCTGACGTCTACTCAAGAAAGAAGAAGAAGGTGGTCTTCTCCCCCTCCCCACTTTTCCTTTGATTATAAAACTGTAGCCCACTAAGATCTGGGCCTCAGCATTCCCTTGCCTGCCCGCTTATAAACCTCACAAGCATCCTATTCTAATAAATCACTTCTTATCTATCACTTTGCCTCTCGCTGAATTCTTTCTGCCCTGAGACATAAAGAACCGGAGCTCCTCCTAACCCCCCACTCTCTGAGATGCATTTCTGCAGTTTCACTGGGATGGGTCTCACACTCCATATAGGAGTACTGAGTCCTCAGTGGGGCATCAGAACAGTAGGGCTGCTTGGGGAATCCACCACACACTAAGCCACCAACCAACACCTGACTCAGAAGCATCTTCCTGGCCCAAATGATCTCCAAGTATAATTATCTACCCACAACTTCAATTAAAAAAAAAAAAAGAGGCACTTGCCTGTGACTAAAAACACTCCCTAAAGTATTTCTGTGTGTATGAACTGGCACAGAAACATGAACACTGAAAAGCACTGGACTTTAGAACAAAATTGACTAATGAAATACAAGAGAAAATCTAAAACATTAAGAGAAGTAAGGGGAATGAAATATTTTTAGGATCTTTCTTTCCTCTACTTTAAGTCAGTTCAAGGAGCATGTTGGGGTCAGCTATATGTTAGACTTTTAAGTGCTTTAAAAAGACGTGATACTCCCTCTTGCAAGAGCACCAGAATCACAACTAACTGCTGAACAATCATCGACAGGAAGACACTGGAACTCGCCAAAAAAGATACCCCACATCCAAAGACAAAGGAGAAGCCACAATGAGACGGTAGGAGGGGCACAATCACAATATAAAATCAAATCCCATAACTGCTAGGTAAGTGACTCACACACTGGAGAACACTTATACCACAGAAGTCCACCCACTGGAGTGAAGGTTCTGAGCCCCACGTCAGGCTTCACAACCTGGGGTCCGGCAAGGGCAGGAGGAATTCCTAGAGAATCAGACTTTGAAGGCTAGCGGGATTTGATTGCAGGATTTCGACAGGACTGGGGGAAACAGAGACTCCACTCTTGGAGGGCACACACAACGTAGTGTGTGCATTGGGACCCAGGGGAAGGAGCAGTGACCCCATAGGAGACTGAATCAGACCTACCTGCTAGTGTTGGAGGGTCTCTTGCAGAGTTGGGGTTGGCTGTGTCTCACCACGAGGACAAGGAAGCTGGCAGCAGAAGCTCTGGGAAGCACTCCTTGGCGTGAGCCCTCCCAGAGTCCGCCATTAGCCCCACCAAACAGCTGGGGTAGGCTCCAGGGTTGGGTCGCCTCAGGCCAAACAACTAACAGGGAGGGAACCCAGCCCCACCCATCAGCAGGCAATCGGATTAAAGTTTTACTGAGCTCTGCCCACCAGAGCAACACCCAGCTCTACCCACCACCAGTCCCTCCCATCAGAAAACTTGCACAAGCCACTTAGATAGCCTCATCCACCAGAGGGCAGACAGCAGAAGCAAGAAGAACTACAGTTCTGCAGCCTGTGGAAGGAAAACCACATTCACAGAAAGATAGACAAGATGAAAAGGCAGAGGGCTATGTACCAGATGAAGGAACGAGATAAAACCCCAGAAAACAACTAAATGAAGTGGAGATAGGAAACCTTCCAGAAAAAGAATTCAGAATAATGATAGTAAAGATGATCCAGGACCTCGGAAAAAGAATGGAGGCAAAGATCGAGAAGATGCAAGAAATGTTTAACAAAGACCTAGAAGAATTACAGAACAGACAAACAGAGATGAACAATACAATAACTGAAATGAAAAATACACTAGAAGGCATCAGTAGCAGAATAACTGAGGCAGAAGAACAGATAAGTGACCTGGAAGACAGAAAGGTGGACTTCACTGCCACGGAACAGAATAAAGAAAAAAGAATGAAAAGAAATGAAGACAGCCTAAGAGACCTCTGGGACAACACTAAACACAACAACATTCCCATTATAGGGGTCCCAGAAGGAGAAGAGAGAGACAAAGGACTCGAGAAAATATTTGAAGAGATTATGGTCAAAAACTTCCCTAACATGGGAAAGGAAATAGCCACCCAAGTCGACGAAGCACAGAGAGTCCTATACAGGATAAATCCAAGGAGAAACATGCTGAGACACACAGTAATCAAAATGGCAAAAATTAAAGACAAAGAAAATTACTGAAAGCAGCAAGGGAAAAGTGACAACATATGAGTGAACTCCCATAAAGTTAACAGCTGATTTCTCAGCAGAAACTCTACAAGCCAGAAGGGAGTGGCATGACATATTTAAAGTGATGAGGAGGTCGGGGCAAGATGGCGGAAGAGTAAGACGCGGAGATCACCTTCCTTCCCACAGATACATTAGAAATACATCTACACGTGGAACTGCTCCTACAGAACACCCACTGAACACTGGCAGAAGACGTCAGACCTCCCAAAACTCAAGAAACTCCCCACGTACTTGGGTAGGGCAAAAGAAAAAAGAAATAACAGAGACAAAAGAATAGGGACGGGACCTGCACCAGTGGGAGGGAGCCGTGAAGGAGGAAAGGTTTCCACACACTAGGAAGCCCCTTCGCGGGCGGAGACTGTGGGTGGCAGAGGAGGGAAGCTTCGGAGCCACGGAGGAGAGCGCAGCAACAGGGGTGCGGAGGGCAAAGTGGAGAGATTCCCGCACAGAGGATTGGTGCCGAGCAGCACTCACCAGCCCGAGAGGCTTGTCTGCTCACCCGCCGGGGTGGGCGGGGCTGGGAGCTGAGGCTCCGGCTTCGGTCGGATCCCAGGGAGAGGACTGGGGTTAGCGGCGTGAAAACAGCCTGAAGGGGGCTAGTGCGCCACAGCTAGCCGGGAGGGAGTCCGGGAAAAAGTCTGCAGCTGCCGAAGAGGCAAGAGACTTTTTCTTTCCTCTTTGTTTCACGGTGCGCAAGGAGAAGGGATTCAGAGCGCCGCCTAAACGAGCTCCAGAGACGGGCGCGAGCCGCGGCTATCAGCGCGGACCCCAGAGACGGGTGTGAGACGCTAAGGCTGCTGCTGTCGCCACCAAAAAGCCTGTGTGTGAGCACAGGTCACTCTCCACACCGCCCCTCCGGGAGCCTGTGCAGCCCGCCACTGCCGGGTCCCGTAATCCAGGGACAACTTCCCCGGGAGAACGCACGGCGCGCCTCAGGCTGGTGCAATGTCACGTCGGCCTCTGCCGCCACAGGCTCGCCCCGCATCCGTACCCCTCCCTCCCCACGGCCTGAGTGAGCCAGAGCCCCCGAAGCAGCTGCTCCTTTAACCCCGTCCTGTCTGGGCGGGGAACAGACGCCCTCAGGTGACCTACACGCAGAGGCGGGGCCAAATCCAAAGCTGAACCCCGGGAGCTGTGCGAACAAAGAAGAGAAAGGGAAATCTCTCCCAGCAGCCTCAGAAGCAGCGGATTAAAACTCCACAAACAACTTGATGTGCCTGCATCTATTGAATACCTGAATAGACAACGAATCATTCCAAATTCAGGAGGTGGACTTTGGGAGCCGGATATATTAATTTTTCCCCTTTTCCTTTTTCTGTGAGTGTATATGTGTATGCTTCTGGGTGAGATTTTGTCTGTATAGCTTTGCTTTATAATAGCTTTATTTTATTTTATTTTATTTTATCCTCTTTCTTTCTTTCTTTCTTTCTATTTTTTCTCCCTTTTACTCTGAGCCGTGTGGATGAAAGGCTCTTTGTGTTCCAGCAGGCATCAGGGCTGTGCCTCTGAGGTGGGAGAGCCAACTTCAGGACACTGGTCCACAAGAGACCTCCCAGCGCCAAGTAATACCAAACGGCAAAAATCTCTCAGAGATCTCCATCTCAACATCAAGACCCAGCTTCACTCAACGACCAGCAAGCTACAGTGCTGGACACCCTATGCCAAACAACTAGCAAGACAGGAACACAGCCCCATCCATTAGCAGAGAGGCTGCCTAAAATCATAATAAGGCCACAGACACCCCAAAACACACCACCAGACGTGGACGTGCCCTCCAAAAAGACAAGATCCAGCCTCATCCACCAGAACACAGGCACTAGTCCCCTCCACCAGGAAGCCTACACAACCCACTGAACCAATCTTAGCCACTGGGGACAGATACCAAAAACAACGGGAACTACGAACCTGCAGCCTGTGAAAAGGAGACCCCAAACACAGTAAGATAAGCAAAATGAGAAGACAGAAAAACACACAGCAGATGAAGGAGCAGGGTCAAAACACACCAGACCTAACAAATGAAGAGGAAATAGGTAGTCTACCTAAAAAAGAATTCAGAATAATGATAGTAAGGATGATCCAAAATCTTGGAAATAGAATAGACAAAATGCAAGAAACATTTAACAAGGACCTAGAAGAACTAAAGAGGAACCAAACAACGATGAAAAACACAATAAATGAAATTAAAAATACTCTAGATGGGATCAATAGCAGAGTAACTGAGGCATAAGAATGGATAAGTGACCTGGAAGATAAAATGGTGGAAATAACTGCTGCAGAGCAGAATAAAGAAAAAAGAATGAAAAGAACTGAGGACAGTCTCAGAGACCTCTGGAACAACATTAAACGCACCAACATTCGAATTATAGGGGTCCCAGAAGAAGAAGAGAAAAAGAAAGGGACTGAGAAAATATTTGAAGAGATTATAGTTGAAAACTTCCCTAATATGGGAAAGGAAATAGTTAATCAAGTCCTGGAAGCACAGAGAGTCCCATACAGGATAAATCCAAGGAGAAACACGCCAAGACACATATTAATCAAACTATCAAAAATTAAATATAAAGAAAACATATTAAAAGCAGCAAGGGAAAAACAACAAATAACACACAAGGGAATCCCCATAAGGTTAACAGCTGATCTTTCAGCAGAAACCCTGCAAGCCACAAGGGAGTGGCAGGATATACTTAAAGTGATGAAGGAGAAAAACCTACAATCAAGGTTACTCTACCCAGCAAGGATCTCATTCAGATTTGATGGAGAAATTAAAACCTTTACAGACAAGCAAAAGCTGAGAGAGTTCAGCACCACCAAACCAGCTTTACAACAAATGCTAAAGGAACTTCTCTAGGCAAGAAACACAAGAGAAGGAAAACACCTACAATAACAAACCCAAAACATTTAAGAAAATGGGAATAGGAACATACATACCGATAATTACCTTAAATGTAAATGGATTAAATGCTCCCACCAAAAGACACAGACTGGCTGAATGGATACAAAAACAAGACCCATATATATGCTGTCTACAAGAGACCCACTTCAGACCTAGAGACACATACAGACTGAAAGTGAGGGGATGGAAAAAGATATTCCATGCAAATGGAAATCAAAAGAAAGCTGGAGTA
Source organism: Balaenoptera ricei (assembly GCF_028023285.1). Taxonomy (NCBI): domain Eukaryota; kingdom Metazoa; phylum Chordata; class Mammalia; order Artiodactyla; family Balaenopteridae; genus Balaenoptera; species Balaenoptera ricei. The sequence goes on from NC_082642.1 coordinate 66,584,273, forward strand.
GCAATTCTCATATCAGACAAAATAGACTTTAAAATAAAGACTATTACAAGAGACAAAGAAGGACACTATATAATGATCAAGGGATTGATCCAAGAGGAAGGTATAACAATTGTAAATATTTATGCACCCAACATAGGAGCACCTCAATACATAAGGCAAATACTAACAGCCATAAAAGGGGAAATTGACAGCAACAGAATCATAGTAGGGGACTTTAACACCCCACTTTCACCAATGGACAGATCATCCAAAATGAAAATAAATAAGGAAACACAAGCTTTAAATGATACATTAAACAAGATGGACTTAATTGATATATATAGGACATTCCACCCAAAAACAACAGAATATACATTTTTCTCAAGTGCTCATGGAACATTCTCCAGGATAGATCATATCTTGGGTCACAAATCAAGCCTTGGTAAATTTAAGAAAATTGAAATCGTATCAAGTATCTTTTCCGACCACAACGCTATGAGACTAGATATCAATTACAGGAAAAGATCTGTAAAAAATACAAACACATGGAGGCTACACAATACACTACTTAATAACGAAGTGATCACTAAAGAAATCAAAGGGGAAATCAAAAAATACCTAGAAACAAATGACAATGGAGACATGACGACCCAAAACCTATGGGATGCAGCAAAAGCAGTGCTAAGAGGGAAGTTTATAGCAATACAAGCCTACCTCAAGAAACAGGAAACATCTCGAATAAACAACCTAACCTTGCACCTAAAGCAATTAGAGAAAGAAGAATAAAAAAACCCCAAAGCTAGCAGAAGGAAAGAAATCATAAAGATCAGATCAGAAATAAATGAAAAAGAAATGAAGGAGACAATAGCGAAGATCAATGAAACTAAAAGCTGGTTCTTTGAGAAGATAAACAAAATTGATAAACCATTAGCCAGACTCATCAAGAGAAAAAGGGAGAAGACTCAAATCAATAGAATTAGAAATGAAAAAGGAGAAGTATCCACTGACACTGCAGAAATACAAACGATCATGAGAGATTACTACAAGCAACTCTATGCCAATAAAATGGACAACCTGGAAGAAATGGACAGATTCTTAGAAATGCACAAACTGCCGAGACTGAACCAGGAAGAAATAGAAAATATGAACAGACCAATCACAAGCACTGAAATTGAAACTGTGATTAAAAATCTTCCAACAAACAAAAGCCCAGGACCAGATGGCTTCACAGCCGAATTCTATCAAACATTGAGAGAAGAGCAAACACCTATCCTTCTCAAACTCTTCCAAAATATTGCAGAGGGAGGAACACTCCCCAACTCATTCTACGAGGCCACCATCACCCTGATACCAAAACCAGACAAAGATGTCACAAAGAAAGAAAACTACAGGCCAATATCACTGATGAACATAGATGCAAAAATCCTCAACAAAATACTAGCAAACAGAATCCAACAGCACATTAAAAGGATCATACACCATGATCAAGTGGGGTTTATTCCAGGAATGCAAGGATTCTTCAATATACGCAAATCAAACAACGTAATACATCATATTAACAAATTGAAGGAGAAAAACCATATGATCATCTCAATAGGTGCAGAGAAAGCTTTTGACAAAATTCAACACCCATTTATGATAAAAGCCCTGCAGAAAGTAGGCATAGAGGGAACTTTCCTCTACATAATAGAGGCCATATATGACAAACCCACAGCCAATATTGTCCTCAATGGTGAAAAACTGAAACCATTTCCACTAGGATCGGGAACAAGACAAGGTTGCCCACTCTCACCACTATTATTCAACATAGTTTTGGAAGTGTTAGCCACAGAAATCAGAGAAGAAAAAGAAATAAAAGGAATCCAAATCGGAAAAGAAGAAGTAAAGCTGTCACTGTTTGCAGATGACATGATACTATACATAGAGAATCCTAAAGATGCTACCAGAAAACTACTAGAGCTAATCAATGGATTTGGTAAAGTAGCAGGATACAAAATTAATGCACAGAAATCTCTTGCATTCCTATACACTAATGATGAAAAATCTGAAAGAGAAATTAAGGAAACATCTCCGTTTACCATTGCAACAAAAAGAATAAAATATCTAGGAATAAACCTACCTAAGGAGACAAAAGACCTGTATGCAGAAAATTATAAGACACTGATGAAAGAAATTAAAGATGATACAAATAGATGGAGAGATATACCATGTCCTTGGATTGGAGGAAACAACATTGTGAAAATGACTCTACTACCCAAAGCAATCTACAGATTCAATGCAATCCCTATCAAACTACCACTGGCATTTTTCACAGAACCAGAACAAAAAATTTCACAATTTGTATGGAAACACAAAAGACCCCGAATAGCCAAAGCAATCTTGAGAAAGAAAAATGGAGCTGGAGGAATCAGGCTCCCTGACTTCAGACTATATTACAAAGCTACAGTAATCAAGACAGTTTGGTACTGGCACAAAAACAGAAACATAGATCAATGGAACAGGATAGAAAGCCCAGAGATTAACCCATGCACATATGGTCACCTTATCTCTGATAAAGGAGGCAAGCATATACAGTGGAGAAAAGACAGCCTCTTCAATAAGTGGTGCTGGGAAAACTGGACAGGTACATGTAAAAGTATGAAATTAGAACACTCCCTGACACCATATACAAAAATAAACTCAAAATGGATTAAAGACCTAAGTGTAAGGCCAAACACTATCAAACTCTTAGAGGAAAACATAGGCAGAACACTCTATGACATAAATCACAGCAAGATCCTTTTTGACCCAGCTCCTAGAGAAATGGAAATAAAAACACAAATAAACAAATGGGACCTAATGAAACTTAAAAGCTTTTGCACAGCAAAGGAAACCTTAAACAAGACGAAAAGACAACCCTCAGAATGGGAGAAAATATTTGCAAATGAAGCAACTGACAAAGGATTAATCTCCAAGATTTACAAGCAGCTCATGCAGCTCAATAACAAAAAAACAAACAACCCAATCCAAAAATGGGCAGAAGACCTAAATAGACATTTCTCCAAAGAAGATATACAGATTGCCAACAAACACATGAAGGAATGCTCAACATCATTAATCATTAGAGAAATGCAAATCAAAACTACAATGAGATATCATCTCACACCGGTCAGAATGGCCATCATCAAAAAATCTACAAACAATAAATGCTGGAGAGGGTGTGGAGAAAAGGGAACCCTCTTGCACTGTTGGTGGGAATGTAAATTGATACAGCCACTATGGAGAACAGTATGGAGGTTCCTTAAAAAACTAAAAGTAGGGCTTCCCTGGTGGCGCAGTGGTTGAGAATCCGCCTGCCGATGCAGGGGACACGGGTTCGAGCCCTGGTCTGGGAAGATCCCACATGCCGCGGAGCAACTAGGCCCGTGAGCCACAACTACTGAGCCTGCGCATCTGGAGCCCGTGCTCCGCAACAAGAGAGGCCGCGATAGTGAGAGGCCCGTGCACCGCGATGAAGAGTGGCCCCCGCTCGCCACAACTAGAGAAAGCCCTCGCACAGAAACGAAGACCCAACACACCCAAAAATCAATCAATTAATAAATAAATTTATAAAAAAAAAAAAAAAAAAAAAAACTAAAAGTAGAACTACCATACGACCCAGCAATCCCACTACTGGGCATATACCCTGAGAAAACCATAGTTCAAAAAGAGTCATGTACCAAAATGTTCATTGCAGCTCTATTTACAATAGCCAGGACATGGAAGCAACCTAAGTGTCCATCATCGGATGAATGGATAAAGAAGATGTGGCACATATATACAATGGAATATTACTCAGCCATAAAAAGAAATGAAATGGAGGTATTTGTAGTGAGGTGGATGGAGTTAGAGTCTGTCATACAGAGTGAAGTAAGTCAGAAAGAGAAAAACGAATACAGTATGCTAACACATATATATGGAATCTAAGGGAAAAAAAAAAAAAAAGGTCATGAAGAACCTAGTGGCAAGACGGGAATAAAGACACAGACCTACTAGAGAATGGACTTGAGGATATGGGGAGGGGGAGGGGTAAGATGTGACAGGGTGAGAGAGTGGCATGGACATATATACACTACCAAACGTAAAATAGATAGCTAGTGGGAAGCAGCCGCATAGCACAGGGAGATCAGCTCGGTGCTTTGTGACCACCTAGAGGGGTGGGATAGGGAGGGTGGGAGGGAGGAGATGCAAGAGGGAAGAGATATGGGAACATATGTATATGTATAACTGATTCACTTTGTTATAAAGCAGAAACTAACACACCATTGTAAAGCAATTATACTCCAATAAAGATGTTTAAATAAATAAATAAATAAATAAAGTGATGAAAGGGAAGAACCTACAACCAAGATTACTCTACCTGGGAAGGATCTCATTCAGATTCGATGGAGAAATCAAAAGCTTTACAGACAAACAAAAGCTAAGAGAATTCAGCACCACCAAACCAGCCCTACAACAAATGCTAAAGGAACTTCTCTAAGTAGGAAACACAAGAGAAGCAAAGGACCTACAAAAACAAACCCAAAACAATTAAGAAAATGGTAATACATATTGACAATTATGTTAAACATGACTGGATTAAATGCTCCAGCCAAAAGACACAGGTTCACTGAATGGATACAAAAACAAGACCCATATATATGCTGTCTGCAACAGACCCACTTGAGAACTAGGGACACATACAGAGTGAAAGTGAGGGGATGGAAAAAGATATCCCATGCAAATGAAAATCAAAAGAAAGCTGGAGTAGCAATACTCATATCAGATCAAATAGACTTTAAAATAAAGAATATTACAAGAGACAAGGAAGGACACTACATAATGATCAAGGTATCAATCCAAGAAGATATAACAATTATAAATATATATGCACCCAACATAGGAGCACCTCAATACATAAGGCAACTGCTAACAGCTATAAAAGAGGAAATCAACAGTAACACAATAATAGTGGGGGACTTTAACACCTCACTTACACCAATGGACAGATCATCCAAACAGAAAATTAATAAGGAAACACAAGCTTTAAATGACACAATAAACCAGATAGATTTAATTGATATTTATAGGACATTCCATCCAAAAACAGCAGATAACACTTTCTTCTCAAGAGCGCATGGAACATTCGCCAGGATAGATCGCATCTTGGGTCACAAATCAAGCCTCAGCAAATTTAAGAAAATTGAAATCATATCAAGCATCTTTTCTGACCACAACGCTATGAGATTAGAAATGAATTACAGGGGAAAAACGTAGAAAACACAAACACATGGAGGCTAAACAATACGTTACTAAATAACCAAGAGATCACTGAAGAAATCAAAGAGGAAATCAAAAAATGCCTAGAGACAAATGACAATGAAAACACGACGATCCAAAACCTATGGGATGCAGCAAAAGCAGTTCCAAGAGGGAAGTTTATAGCGACACACTCCTACCTCAAGAAACAACAAACATCTCAAATAAACAATCTAACCTTACACCTAAAGGAACTAGAGAAAGAAGAACAAACAAAACGCAAAGTTAGCAGCAGGAAAGAAATCATAAAGATCAGAGCAGAAATAAATGAAATAGAAACTAAGAAAACAATCGCAAAGATCAATAAAACTAAAAGCTGGTTCTTTGAGAAGATGTACAAAATTGATAAACCATTAGTCAGACTCATCAAGAAAAAGAGGGAGAGGACTCAAATCAATATAATATTAGAAATGAAAATGGAGAAGTTACAACAGACACCACAGAAATACAAAGCATCCTAAGAGACTACTACAAGCAGCTCTATGCCAATAAAATGGACAACCTGGAAGAAATGGACAAATTCTTAGAAAGGTATGACCTTCCAAGACCGAACCAGGAAGAAATAGAAAATATGAACAGACCAATCACAAGTAATTAAATTGAAACTGTGATTAAAAACCTTCCAACAAACAAAACTCCAGGACCAGATGTCTTCACAGGTGATTTCTATCAAACATTTAGAGAAGAGCTAACACCCATCCTTCTCAAACACTTCCAAAAAATTGCAGAGGAAGAAACACTCCCAAACTCATTCTATGAGGCCACCATCACCCTGACACCAAAACCAGACAAAGATACTACAAAAAAAGAAAATTACCAACCAATATCACTGATGAATAAAGATGCAAAAACCCTCAACAAAATTCTAGCAAACAGAATCCAACAACACATTAAAAGGATCATACACCATGACCAAGTGGGATTTATCCCAGGGATGCAAGGATTCTTCAATATATGCAAATCAATAAATGTGACACACCATATTAACAAATTGAAGATGAAAAACCATGTGATCATCTCAATAGACACAGAAAAAGCTTTCGACAAAATTCAACACCCATTTATGATAAAAACTCTCCAGAAAGTGGGTGTAGAGGGAACCTACCTCAACATAATAAAGGCCATATATGACAAACCCACAGCAAACATCATTCTCAATGGTGAAAAACTGAAAGCATTTCCTCTAAGATCAGGAACAAGACAAGGATGTCCACTCTCACCACTATTATTCAACATATTTTTGGAAGTCTTAACCACGGCAATCTGAGAAGAAAAAGAAATAAAAGGAATACAAATTGGAAAAGAGGAAGTAAAAATGTCACTGTTTGCAGATGACATGATACTATACATACAGAATCCTAAAGATGCCACCAGAAAACTACTAGAGCTAATCAATGAATTTGGTAAAGTTGCAGGATACAAAATTAATGCACAGAAATCTCTTGCATTCCTATACACTAATGATGAAAAATCTGAAAGAGAAATTAAGGAAACAATCCCATTTACCATTGCAACAAAAAGAATAAAATACCTAGGAATAAACCTACCTAGGGAGACAAAAGACCTGTATGCAGAAAACTATAAGACACTGATGAAAGAAATTAAAGATGATACCAACAGATGGAGTGATATACCATGTCCTTGGATTGGAAGAATCAATATTGTGAAAATGACTACAGTACCCAAAGCAATCTATAGATTCAATGTAATCCCTATCAAATTACTAATGGCATTTTTTACGGAACTAGAACAAAAAATCTTAAAATTTGTATGGAGACAAAAAAGACCCCGAATAACCAAAGCAGTCTTGAGGAAAAAAAACGGAGCTGGAGGAATCAGACTCCCTGACTTCAGACTGTACTACAAAGCTACAGTAATCAAGACAATATGGTACTGGCACAAAAACAGAAATATAGATAAATGGAACAGGATAGAAAGCCCAGAGATAAACCCACGCACCAATGGTCAACTAATCCATGACAAAGGAGGCAAGGATATACAATGGAGAAAAGAGTCTCTTCAATAAGTGGTGCTGGGAAAACTGGACAGCTACTTGTAAAAGAATGAAATGAGAACACACCCTAACACCATACACAAAAATAAACTCAAAATGGATTAGAGACCTAAATGAAGACCGGACACTATAAAACTCTTAGAGGAAAACATAGGAAGAACACTCTTTGACATAAATCACAGCAAGATCTTTTTGGATCCACCTCCTAGAGTAATGGAAATAAAAACAAAAATAAACAAATGGGACCTAATGAAACTTAAAAGTTTTTGCAAAGCAAAGGAAAACTACAAACAAGATGAAAAGACAAGCCTCAGAATGGGAGAAAATATTTGCAAACGAATCAACGGACAAAAGATTAACTCCAAAATATATAAACAGCACATGCAGCTCAATATTAAAAAAACAAACATCCCAATCCAAAAATGGGCAGAAGACCTAAATAGACATTTCTCCATAGAAGACATACAGATGGCCAAGAAGCACATGAAAAGCTGCTCAACATCACTAATTATTAGAGAAATGCAAATCAAAACTACAATGAGGTATCACTTCACACCAGTTAGAATGGGCATCATCAGAAAATCTACAAACAACAAATGCTGGAGAGGGTGTGGAGCAAAGGGAACCCTCTTGCACTGTTGGTGGGAATGTAAATTGATACAGCCACTATGGAGAACAGTATGGAGGTTCCTTAAAAAACTAAAAATAGAATTACCATATGATCCAGCTATCCTACTACTGGGCATATACCCAGAGAAAACCATAATTCAAAAAGACACACGCACCCCAATGTTCATTGCAGCACTATTTACAATACCCAGGACGTGGAAGCAACCTAAATGCCCATCGACAGACGAATGGATAAAGAAGATGTGGTACATACATACAATGAAATATTACTCAGCCATAAAAAGGAACGAAATTGGGTCATTTGTATAGATGTGGATGAATCCAGAGACTGTCATACAGAGTAGAGTAAGTCAAAAAGAGAAAAATATCATATATTAACGCATATATGTGGAACCTAGAAAAATGGTACAGATGAACCAGTTTGCAGGGCAGAAAATGAGACACAGATGTAGAGAACAAACGTATGGACACCAAGGGGGGAAAGTGGCGGGGGGGGTGGGGATGGTGGTGTGCTGAATTGGGAGATTGGGATTGACATGTATACACTAATATGTATAGAATGGATAACTAATAAGAACCTGCTGTATAAAAAAATAAATAAAATAAAATTCAAAAATTCCAAAAAAAAAAAAGGTGAGATACAAGTTTACATAGAGTTTATTAAATTATATGCTTTAGTAGAGAAAAAAACTGCACATAGGAGATTGGTTGTAGAAAACAGAAGGCGTAGAAGACTGACGGGGGGGATTCCTGTAACAAATCTACCATTTTTCCAGCAGTGAGAAGAATAGTACCTTGAGTAGCTTTTTCAAAGTTTTTATTTAAGAAAAATCTGAAGAAGAAAAGGACAAAAATTATTACTAAATCCCTGTATGTTATTATACTTCCTAAGGAGTTTTAGGAAGACAGATGAGTGTAAATCGCCATATAGGTGATCTCAGCAATAATTCAAAGAACTGAGTGCAAACTCAATACACAATGGGGGGAAGAAATGCCTTTGACCTCTACCACTCCCCAAAAAACATAAATATTTATATCTTAATTTCACTCCTGCAAAAAATAATGAAAACGAAATGATTAAATCCTAAGTGGTAATTTGCATTTTATTGCCCCAAATAAATAAATGCATAAATAGGATATTTAAAAGAAAAATAGAGGGAAAGATAAATATATGTATATTTATTTTTATATAGATAATTATTACATATAATAACATTATATAGAAAACTATATATAACTATATATATATGAACAATTTTTTTTAACATTTTAAAACAGCAGAATGTTTTTGTTTGAATACAATCTTTAAAAAGCCAAATATAAGTAAATAACATGGTACTGGATTATAACCCACAGTTTAAGATAAATATCCACGAGTCCATATGATATATATACATAATTGAATAAATAAACAAGTGGGGATGAAAAGACAAATCTGCCATGCAGAAGAATTCCAAATCATTTATGCAGCTGCTTGTCCCTACCGAAGAAGTTGAGCAGAACTCACCATCTCAATAGCGTGGGCTGTGCGGAGTGACCTCCTTCCAAAGAGTACAGTATTGAGAGGGGGGGAAAGAGTAACTTCACAGTGGAGGAACCTTCCAAACACTCCCTCAGCCAGGTGACCAAAGTCAACATCACTAGTGATAAGTCATGCTGTTGGTGTGTACTCTTGACATGATGTGATGAGACCACCTCTGTGGTCCTCCTCTCAAAACTCATAACCCCAGTCTATTCATGAGAAAAACATCATGAAAATTCTAATTGAGGGACATTCTACGTGATACCTATGGGGTACCTAACCAGTACCCCTTTAAACAGTCAAGGTCATCAAAAACATGGAAAATCTGAGAAAGTGTCATAGCCCAGAGGAGCCTAAGGAGACATGACAACTAAATGTAACATGGTATCCTGGATGGGATCCTGGAATAGAAAAAGGACATTAGAGAAAACTGAGGAAATCTGAATAAAGTATGGACTTTAATAGTAATGCATTAGTATTGGTTCTTTAATTATAACAAATGTGCCATCCCAGTGTAAGTTGTTAGTAAGATAGGAAACCATAGTTTACCCTGTATACCATCTTTGCAACTTTTCTATAAACCTTAAACAAGAAGTTTATTTTTAAAAAGGTAAATATACGAAATCATGTTTTTTTAATGAGATGCTTTTATTAAAGTGGAGTTCAGAGAAGCTCCAGAGCCCTGCTCTCTATATCTCTGACCCTAGGGACTTCCTTGGTGGTCCAGTGGTTAAGACTCCACACTCCCAATGCAGCCGGTCCAGGTTCGATCCCCAGTCAGGGAACTAGAGCCCGCATGCATACCGCAACTAAAAGATCCCTCGTGCCGCAACTGAAGATCTCGAGTGCCACAACTGAGACCCGGAGCAGCCAAATAAATAAATAAATATTTTTTAAAAAACCTTAAAAAAATAAATATCTCTGACCCCACCCGCTGCTCCAATCCTAGCTTGCCCCTCTGAAACCCAGAGCAGTTTGAAATCACTATCATGAAAAACTGGGACAAGTTACCATTACAAAACACCAGCCCATTTCAAGCAGCCTAGCAGCACTGAGCTGCATGACTTCAGCTGACTGTATTAGACCACAAGCTCTATGTGGGAACCACATCTTAGCCACACAAGCGCATGCTGAGCACTCTCTTGGCATCAAAACACTCTGCTGACAAACTCACCAGCACCAGCATGAGCGGCACCATTGCAAACACAAGGTGATGGCTTTCACTGCCAGCCCTTCTGGCCTTTCTTGGCCACAGATCTGCAAAAATTACTTCCCCATTAGTCAAGTCTGTTCCCTGTGAGATCAGACAGGACAAATCTCTCCAACATGCCCTTCTGGCCTCCTGGAGTCTTACAGAGTGATGCACACTCCCCCTCACCCCCATCACCCCACCCAAACACCACCTCCGGTAGAACTCAAAAAAGGAGGGAAACAGGAGATTCCGAAAATCGATCAGGTTTATTTTTATACTACTTTCATGTTTAACTGATCCATTTTATCACAGATTAATCACCCACAGGACAAACGGGTACAGCTGAATCAAGCCCTAGCACGCTCTCTGCAAATGAAAGTTAACATTCACACAGAGAGCTACAGATTTTGTTTCCCATCAGTTGAGAGTGGCCATTGTTTCAAATGGCAGTAATATCGCAGCAATGAATCACTGTCATGAAAGTAACATCTGTGGAGTCAGGAAAGAACTATTACGAAAACAGATGAATCACTTGGGAACCCAGGGTTCACACTAACATCACATACTTATGTAGCAGTTTGGAGAGGCATTCATTTTGCAAGTAATTAGTGAGCACCCACTACATGCCAGGCAAATCCCAGCTCTCATGGAGCTTATGTTCTTATGTAGGAAACTCAATATTTAAGAAAACAAGACATGAAGAAAAATTCACAGTGATAAGCGCTGGGGTGAAAATCACCCACGGTAAAATGCTAGGATGATGAGGCTGTGGGCGAGGTAATACGGACGGATCAGGGAGGCAGATTTGATGGTTGGGAAAGACTTGCCAGACAGGTAACATTTTAACTTTTTGTCACTGACCCAAATGTCAAAGAGATGCAAGCCATGCAAAGATTTGGGAGAAGGGTGTTCCTGGCAGAGGGAACGGCACAATGCAAAGGCCCTAAAATGGAACCAGGTTGGTGTGTTCCAGAAATAAAAACCTCCTGACAATCCCCAGAGATGGGCAACTGTAGTTCAGAAAGGTGAAATCTGAGGCCAATGTGGAAATAAACCCAGCACAGCTGACTGCCCTGCTAGTCTCCAAGCACCACGCAGAGCTGTGTCCTTAGCTGGGAAGCTAGGCCCCAAAAGAACTGAGTGCGGGGAATCAGGCCCTCATCTGAGATAGTGGTTCATGGAGCAAAGAGGCGGCCTCTGAAAGCTGTTTCACAGGAAGAGAATTTGAGGTCAAACATAAAAATCAAGACTCCTGTGCAATGTGGCCAGGGCCCAGCAGCCCAAATGACTTGACACTATACAGGGCACATGAGGCCCCAGGGCTGGGCAGCAAGGGCCCACAAGCGCCAAGCAGGTGCCCGGAGGATCGTCAAAATCCCAAGGGAACTTACTATATACTGCACTGAGTCTCCCCCACCCCAAGAATCCCAATTTAGTAGGTATGTGACAGAACCTGGGAATCTGAATTTAAATAAGTTCCCAGGTGATTCTGTTTAGCCAGACCTTAGAATGACTGTGGTTGGGAGTGAGGAGAGGGCAAGCTTGTCCTGGAGGGGAAGGTTGAGTCTGAAGAATCCTATGTCTACAAACAAACAGAATCAAGGATTGAAGTGAATGCAGTAAAAGCATTTGGTATAACTCAGTGTCCATTCATAATTTTAAAAATTATTTTAAAAGAAAAAGGGAAGTAAAATTTTATAGTCTAACAAAGATTATCTAAAAAATGTATAGCTTATATCATTTATGGAGAATTTGAAAGTATTCCTCTAGGCATAGGAATGAAACAAGATTGTCAGCTATTACCACTTATATTCAATGCCATTATGATGTCATATTTAATGCAATTAAACAAGAAAAAGAAAAAAATCTTATACAAGTTGGGAAGAAAAAAAATAAAGTGAATGCAGTTGAAATAAAAATACATATATATGAAACCAAAACTGTACCAGCTAATAGGAAAATACAGTTAAGAACATTGTGTAACTAGGTGTATTCCTTTCCCTCCAACCACATCTCCAAATTCAGGAGACATTACCTTTGTTGTCAATATAATGTATTCAGTGTAAGTTTTAAATCTAAACTTAGGCTATATGATGTTTCATAATGTCATGTTTAACATTGGCTCATGAAATTCCTGAAAATTTAAAACCAGCTCTCAGCAGGAGCCAGTTGCAGCGTACCACTGGCAAAAGCTTTTAAAAAAAACAGTCCACTACCTTTCCTTTCCCTCTTCAGGTCTTAGTCTTCTCTTCCCTACAATCAATGTACAGCCTTCACATCTGCTGCTAGGAGCCCCACGGTTCCAGCTGCTGAGGGGCAGCTGGTGCCAGGAGGTGGGCAGGGAGGGGGATGGGAGGAAGCAGCTGGCTCACTGGCCCCGTCTAGGAATCGTCAAGAATGGCTGTGCTTGGGGTGTTTTACGTACTGGGATTTCACACAAGAGCTCATTCAGAAAAGCAGCTCTTGGGGGCAGGGCGGGGAACAGTAACGACAATGTTTTTCTTCAAGTGTGAAAACTGCTGGTCTAGGTTATTGACACACAGTCTACACGTCCATCCATGATCGTGCAGATATGTGTTACCCACGCCCCAATAAAGCTGGTGGTGCCAGCGATGCCCTCCTCCAATCTAATGTGAAGCTAAAGAACGTGATGGGAGGGATATTTTTCCAACACAGCACAAGCTAGTTCACTCTTACCTTGAGAGTACACTCTATTCTTAACTCTAAATACATTTTAAAAATACACCTCGGGGCTTCCCTGGTGGCGCAGTGGATGAGAGTCTGCCTGCCAATGCAGGGGACACGGGTTCGAGCCCTGGTCTGGGAAGATCCCACATGCCGCGGAGCGAATGGGCCCGTGGGCCACAACTGCTGAGCCTGCGCGTCTGGAGCCTGTGCTCCGCAACAAGAGAGGCCGCGATGGTGAGAGGCCCGCGCACCGCGATGAGGAGCGGCCCCCGCTCACCGCAACTGGAGAAAGCCCTCACACAGAAACAAAGACCCAACACAGCCAAAAATAAAAACATAATAAATAAATAATAAATAAAAATTAAAAAAAAAAAAGATATATGCACCCTATGTTCATTGCAGCATTATTTATGATAGCCAAGATATGAAAACAACCAAAGTGCCCATCAATGAATGAATGGATAAAAAAGATGTGGTATATACAATGGAATATAACTCAGCCATAAAAAAGATGAAATCTCACCATTTGCACAATATAAATGGACCTTGAGGGTATTATGCTAAGTGAAATAAGTCGGAGAAAAACAAATACTATACGATTTCACTCATTTGTAGAATATAAAAAAAACAAACAAAAGAGCAAAAAAAAAAGAACAAACCTACCAAAGCAAACCAAACAGAGCAGTGGTTGCCAGAGGGGAAGGGCCAGGCTTTGGTGGGGGAGGGTGAAATGGGTAAAGGGGGTCAACTCTATGGAGACAGATGGAAACGAAATTTTGGTGACTGTAGTGTATACAGAAGTAGAAATATACTGTTGTACACATGAAACTTACATAACGTTATAAATCTATGTAACCTCAAAAAAATAATAATAAATAATCACTTCAAGATAAACCAAAGGAAAGATAATTCTCAACTACATTTGACATTTCAAAGGGCACTGTTAAGAGGAACCACACGGAAGCCCGGGCTTGTGTAAAGAGCTGACAGAGGTTTCAGCACCCTCTCTTCCCCGGTGCTGGCTCCTCTCTCCCTCTCCACCACCTTCCCTTTCCCATGTTTATTCCTTATTCTCCTTCATCCAAATGTAGTTACTCTCTGCAAAAGACTACTTTGAAAAGAATCACTGTTGAATATTGAACTTTGATTTTCCTGTCCTTAATACAAAGTTTGTCAGTTTATGCCCTTAGAAGTCTCTCCCTCTCTCAACAAAAGAGCCCACCAAACAAAGTTATTTTTATTTCCATGTTGCTCTTGGCTCATTTTCTTTTGTGCGTCAGAGGCTTTCAAAAGGTTCCCAACCCTAGATCCAAAAAGCTCAAAAAATGATTGAGTACAGGATAAAAGATTCCTCTCATCCAGAGGGGAGCCTGAGGTCATAGGTAGGCATCCCCAGCGGCTGGGGAAAGAATCCGGGGTTCTGAAGCCCTGAGCAGCAAGACTCTCCAGGACCCACAGTCGGCCACAAGCTGCTGCCCCATCTGCCCGGAACATAGCCCAGGACTTTATTTAGCAGATAAGCTCTGGAATGGTCATAATGATTATTAAAATGTTGAAGCGTTTCCCCCCGACTGGCAAATACTGCCCCCCACCAAAATACACACCTTGGCCGCCCCAGGCCCTCTCAGGATCCCTGTCCCAAACTCCTTACAATCAAGAGGCAAGGAGACCAGTAGAAAGTCTCCAGGACCCTGCCCCAGTGCTCACAGAGCTGGGCATAACCACACTCCACTTTAATTTCCTCTACTGAAAAATAAGGGCATTGAACTGATTCTCTGGGTTGTACTTTGATTGCAATTATGTCAAATTATTTATCTCTGAGGACAAGGACAAGATAGGACTATAACAATATGAAAAAAGTTCATCTGTTAGGAGGGTGGAATCTCGGGTTATATTTTTCTGATGAGACAGCAGTGCCAAAATCCTGGGTTCAGGATGCCTGGGATGGAACCCCAGCTCTGCCATGGGCTAATTGTACAATCTCACTCTGCCTCAAATGATCTCATCTATAAAATGGGGATGGTAGGACTATTACCTACTTCACAGGGTTGTTTTGAGAATAAAATGTACTCATGTTTGTAAAACGCTTAGAATAGTACCTAGTGCGCAGTAAGCACCTTTAAGTGTTGATTAAATAAGCAAATCATGTTATTCTGTCCCAGAATGTTTGTTCAATAAATTCAAAAATTAAGCAACTTTCACAACACAAAGGAAAAAAATAACTGTGACAGTATGAAACACTTACATATCCATATACTGTTGTTTAAAAACCCAGCACTAAAACATCTGAGATCCAGATTTTACACTGCACTGTGAATTTAGGGAAACTAACACATTGGAAGGCATTTCCACTGCAGCATGAGATATGATTTGTACCACTCCTTTTCTAATCAGCAATGTCACAGGCTTATGGGAAATTTAGGTTACAAGTTTCTCATTTTAACCCTGCAAAAACATTTACCCACACCCTGGTGGGAGAATACATTTTATTTTGTGGTGCTAAGACGTAAAGGATTATAAACATAAAACCAGGCCTCGCACAGCTACAGCTTCTCTCGCGGACACGATGACTCAAACTAAGAGTTTAAAGGGCCATATCTTATGTGCTGGGTCCTCTGACATCAATCTTTAAAAACACCTAGAGTGGAAAAGAAACTGCTACACCTAGCAGCTAGCTTGATCAAAACTCCTTTTAGGGGACTTCCCTGGTGGCGCAGTGGTTAAGAATCCACCTGCCAATGCAGGGGACACAGGTTTGATCCCTGGTCTGGGAAGATCCCACATGCTGCAGAGCAACTAAGCCTGTGCGCCACATCTACTGAGCCTGCGCTCTAGAGCCCACGAGTCACAACTACTGAGTTTGCGAGCCACAACTACTGAGCCTGCATGCCACAACTACTGAAGCAAGCACGCCTAGAGCCCGAGCTCCAAAACAAGAGAAGCCACAGCAACGAGAAGCCTGAGCACCTCAACGAAGAGTAGCCCCCGCTCGCCACAACTAGAGAAAGCCCGAGCGCAGCAACGAAGACCCAACGCAGCCAAATTAAATAAATAAATAAATTTATATTAAAAAAAGAACATTAAAAAAAAAAAGCAAACTCCTTTTAGTTACTAAAAGGCTGCCACAACCTGAGCTCAAGCATAATTCAGAAACATGCTACTGCACTGCTAAGGAGACAAAAGTATTTCATTTTTCTGTTAGAGATTAAGGAGAGGAAACTATCAACAATAACTCCAGGGAATTCCCTGGTGGTCCAGTGATTAAGACTCAGAGCTCTCACTGCCCAGGGTGCGGATTCAATCCCTGGTCCGGAAACTAAGATCCCACAAGCTGCCCGGTGTGGCCAAAAAAAACCAAAATCAAAACAAAACCAAAACTCCCTTACCTGTTTCTCCCACTTAATAGCTAAACCTCATAGTACCTTTACACACAAATTTAAATAGCTCACGAGTTTATCCTCATAGAGTAATGTATTAGACCTTTCCTGATGGAGGTAAGATTTACTAAACATAGTCTGGCTACAGCTTTTCAATTTTCTTCTTTAAAAGTGAATTTCTCTAAAGCTATGAGAAGGAACTCAAACTTTGCTTAGTGAGAAAACTAAAGCTTGCATTACAATCATTATCATTAAAATGTTATTAAAACCCTAAAAAAAATGAAAAGAGTTTTGTGGAGGGATAGTGGTGATGGTAACACAATAATATAAAAGTACTTAATGACACTGAACAGTATAACAAAAAATAGTTAAAATGAGGACTTCCCTGGTGGCGCAGTGGTTAGGAATCCGCCTGCCAATGCAGAGGACATGGGTTCGAGCCCTGGTCTGGGAAGATCCCACATGTCGTGGAGCAGCTGGGCCCCTGCGTCATAACCGCTGAGACTGCACTCTGGTGCCCGCGAGCCACAACTGCCGAGCCCGTGTGCCTAGAGCCTGTGCTCCGCAACAGGAGAAGCCACCGCAGTGAAGAGTGGACCCCACTCTCCACAACTGAGAGGGCCCAGGTGCAGCAATGAAGACCCAATGCAACCAAGAATAAATACATAAATTTATTTAAAAAAAAAAAAGTTAAAATGACAAATTTTATGTTATGTGTATCTTAGCACGATAAAAATAAAGTGAAATAAAATAACTAAAAAAAACCCTGTAAGACTTAAAGGTAAATGAAATTTATAACAAATGATTTTCAATTAAGAAACACACATTTAGTAATCAGACAACTTCTAAGGAGCAGGGTCCCCCACGACCTAGTTTTAAGTGCATCAACAAGCCTAAATGAGTGTTAGACAGCACTTCTCGCCATGGTTCACAAATATTCTGACATCAGGGACAAACATGGTAAAGACACACTTTCCTCAAAGCCTTAACTACTCACACTTTTTATATGGATTGTGAATTATACTAGATCCTGAGAAGACAGGCTGGGAGCTCAGACAATTAGTGAAACGATCCTCAAACAACATTTAAAGGCTGTGTACAAATTCAAGCTAAAAGCCTGTGTACAATTCACTTGTATGTATGTTATCACAAAACATTTAATACTATTAAAAATTTAATAAGAATTTAAGAAATTCTTATTCAAATAGGCAGTGTGTAATTGTGGAGCCTGTTAATAGTTCAAGCTGTAGATTCTTTCCATTCTTTACACTTTCACTGCACCACCTTAACTGGCCATTTAACACAGCACAGAGGTCTCTGGATACCTGGTCTCCCCAAAGCCCTGAGAAAGCACTCAAAGGGCGATCTAAACTGCAACAGGCAGGCCTGGCAGATAAAGTTAAGGGAACTCCTCATTCTGGGGAAAAACCTAGCGATAATCAAATGCAGAAACCCTTATGGTCAGTAAGAAATCTACTTGCGTTTAGTACTTCACAGAGGAAGTAAAGGCAATAATCGGAGACTAGGAGAAGGAGCAAATATAGGCGTGGCGGTAGCTCTGGACTGATTCTACAAGGGTAGTTCTGAAGGGCTTAACAAAATCCTATTCAAGGCTTGGAGCACCACGCTCTTGGATCTGAGACCTAAGTCCCACATACCTGGAGCTGGAGCGAGAAAAACAAGTCCCTTCACACACGCCCAGCTCCTTGCCCCCCACCTTGCCCTGCCCGACCCCGGCGTCATCACTTCGTGGGCGCCGCAGCGGGCAGCTGTGTGGCCACACGCCCAGGACCGTGCATCTGGCGGGCTGGGCTCCAAGCCTCGGAACGCAGCACTTCCTGGTTGGTCCGGGATGCCGGTCCCATCGCGCCCGCCATCCCGGTCATCCCATAGCGCACGCGAACCCTCGGGCGCGCAAGATGACCTGGGGTCACCGGACACACTGTACTGGGGGCCCCCGCGGCGAGGGAGATGGGCACATCCTGCAGAGGACGCCCCCAACTTCGGCCCGGAGCCAGCGCGGCTCCGCGCGCCAGACAGCCGCCCGCCCCGGCAAAAGTGAGCGCCGAAGTTGTCAGCGTCGACTCTGCAGGAACCCGGGACGAAGGCGTGCACAGGAGGACCCCGGAGGCTGCCAGAGAGGCCGCTCCCGCGAGGCCGCACGGAGCTGGCGCCCGCCGCCGACGCCACTGCCAAGGTTCCGTCCAAGTTGGGCGGGAGCGGCCAGCTACCCGGGGCCGGCGGGAGGAGGGACGGAGCGCGAGCGCACCGGAAACCGGCTCCCGCGGGAGCTCTGCGCGCCCCAGCCGCGGCGCGGCTCCTACCTGTGGGGCGAGGGCGGCCGGCCGCGGGAACCTGCGCGCTGGCGGCGAATTCTCGGGGCTTGGGCGCAGCTGGCACCGCTGGAGGCAGGGGAGGGGGGGAAGGAAGGAGGGCCTGAGTGGGGACCTAGCCGTCGCCCGGAACTCGGCGCCGGGATTCGCGCTGGCCCCGGAGGGGTGGGGCGAGGCGGTGTCGGTCCGGATACGTCGCGGCGCAAGCTGGCCGCCATCGCTGGGCAGGAGGTCTCCGGCAGCTGGGCCTCTCTCCTGGTCCCTATTTCTGATTCTCTCTTCTCCCAGAGTTTCAGAACTCAACCGCATTAACCTAGGGAACGTTCACTAGCATTTTTATTATTATTTTCAGGTACTCTTGAGCCTCCAAGGGCCCAGACACTGTTGTAGGAGCTTTGCCTAGATTATCTTATCCTTCTCTATCGCAGCTGGTAGCCAGAATTGGTCTATCTTACAAGTAGGGGAGAAGAGCCAAAAAGTGTAATAACTTGCCTGGGGTGACGCAATTAAGAAGTAGGAGCTTCGTTGATGTCATCCGTAAGGCTTCTTCCAACTCCCTGGCGGTAGGTGTTATCACTAATGTACAAGCAAAGGAAACTGAGACTCAGAAAAGTGAAGTAACCAGCCTAAGGTCACCCAGTCAAGAACGTAGGAGACTAGAATTTGTGTCTTGATGTCTTTGAAACTCAAGCTGGGTATAATTCAGGAATCTTGGTATAAAATAATAAACCAGGAGTAAAACATGGAAAATTTCCCATTCCACCCACTGAACTGTCCAAATACAGCGATTTTGATGTCCACTTAGAACAAAGTCTTAAGAAAAAAAAAGAACCAGTTGTCATGTGGCTTGACTAGCAGCCATTTTGGAATATAGCTTTGAATATAGGCCACCCTAACCTCATTACACAGTGTTGCTTTCTGCCAAAGCCAAAGGAAGCTATTGCCTCCACATACCCCAAACTGTTAATAATGGTGGCTTCTTTAAAGCATTTAGTGGATACTGCGCGGCCGAGACTGGCTGAGTTACATAATGTCTTACTGCACACGTGGAACTACATGAAGTGAAAAATATAACATTCCAGTCCAAAGTAGGGGAGGAGAAGTGAAATTATACTGTAGTCTGGAACTCTGTTTTCCTGTAACCTATAGTTGCTCAGCTCTCCCTGGACTACATTTTTCCCTCTTGAGCACATGTTTTCCTAATGATAGAAGAGTCACACTGCCTTCACTCTTTCCTTGTTGACAGAAATGATTGATGTCTTTTGAATCCTATGATACAGAATTTTACAGTTAAACACATGGCCCTCTGAGCAAGCAGAGTATTGCCTAAGAGGACTTTGGCAAGTGTAAGACAAGCATGTTACCAAAAGGCTGAATACCCTTTCCTCCCCTTATTTCTCAAGTTTTATTAGTCACAGATGATTTGATAAGTATTATACACACAAGTAATGCACTCTTACAAGCTTGTCTTTAGAAATTATAACACTTTTGATTGAGAACCAGCAGGCTATAAAATTGCGTACCAAATTCGAAGTGTCATCATTAAAACATTTGGCAATAGGTTTTTCTATTAACTATAATAAGAAATAAAATTATTTAAGTGCCCTCACAGTAATTGAATTTCTGCTTCCCTGAGCTAGAGGAATAAAATAGAAAAAGGCCATATGTTGTTTAGAGATAAACTTAAGCTATGGACTGTCAAATATAAGTTTTATATGTAGTATGATTCTGTATGTGATTATTTCTGTTGTCCTGAGAGATTTGCTGATGGTTGGTGGTTGTTTTTCCAAATCTTGCATATCTTCAGAGATGTCAAGAAAAAAACGACTATGGAATCCTGTTATATATCCATCTGGATACATATTTGACATTTTTATCACACAAGTGGTATTCTAAATCCTCTTCAATTTTTATCTTTTCTTCTCAGTATAAAAGTAATATATGCCCATTTTATAATTTTTACATTTATAATTTACAAAAATACAAGGTTTTGGAGACTACAGAAAAGAATTTTTTTAATTAAAATTACCTATAGTCTCCCCCTCCACACACACCCATTATTAACATTTTGTTGTATTTCCTTTTTGTTTTCTATACATAAAGATTTGTTACAAAATTAACACCACCTATACAAACAATTTTGAATCCTGTTTATCTCACTGAATATTTATAAATTGAGTATTTTTTTTACCATCGCTAAATTAAAAAAAAAAATTTACTGGTTGAAGAATATCTGCTCATCTATTGGTGGCATTTAGAATGTTTCCAGACTTTCTGAAAGTTTTAAGTCATTCAGGAATGAACACTGTGAATACCCATCTTTGCGGAGAATAGGGACCTAAGAATGGAACTACTGGATCAATATTTATAAACGTTTTTGAAACTCTGTGAGATGCTGCAAAAATACCTTCCAATATTAAGTATAATCTTGCTTATAATTTGGAAATGTGATGGACCAAAATTGTATCTTGTTTTAATCAGCATTTCTTCAATAATCAATAACAATGAAAACTTTTTTCATGTTTATTATTCGTACAATTTACTGAGAATGATCTATTCATGTCTATTGCCTGTTTTTTTTTCTATGTGATATTATTGCTGCTCTTGTTAATTTGCATTAATGCTTTTAATAGAAACATTATTTATATATGTATTATCTATAGAATAAATAAAATTTACATACCAATGTGCTCCCCCAGATTTTATCTTGTGGTATATTTTATATGTACGCTGCTGTCCAGATCCTCTAGGTCATTTTTGGATACCCAGCATCCCTCATCTTTTCTAATAATTCCATTTTCTTATAGAGAATTATCTCTACCCAAATGTGTATAGTCGCAGCAAAAGGGTAATTTGAGGCAGCAATCTCCAAGACAAAAGGCAGATCCTTCCTCTCTATTCCCACCACCACTTCATTTATCCTGTAGGTCAGGTGGACTGAATCCCAAGGAATGAGAGAGTGGGTAGTGTCTGGGGTTGGGCTCACTGAGCAGAGGCAGTAACAGCTTCAGCAGCAGTTTTGCCCTGACCAGGGTGGCCCAGTCAGAGACAATTCCCCACTTCCTGATTTGTTTGTTTTTAACCTTCTGGCACTTCCTTTGTAACTGTTGGTTCCAGTCTTGTCTCCCAGCCTTGCCTTGAGTCTTTGAGTTCCTGGGGCCCTCTTCCTTCAGATAGCAAGAGTCTGCATCCATTGCTTGTCTCTCGATAACCCTCACTAACATAACCTGTGTGACTTCTGTATCATTCCACCCACCTAACAGTCCCCTGATTAGCACTTCATTTATTCGTTATGAATCCTAATTAACTAATCACAGTACACATGCTACTCTGGAAACTCGGAGTATGAAGCAGGATATTTTATCCTCGGTCACCTGCTGACATAAATCATTTTAGCCATCATAACAGTGATGGGATGAAAGATGAGAATAATGTGATTATCAAGGCTTAAAAAAAAAAAACACGTAACAGTGGTTAGGACCAGAACTCTCAAGACAGACCGAGGAACAGAGTGGATATTGCTAAGGTGTACAGAAGCATTGTAACTCTAGATCTTCATTTTAGCTTCCTGCGGACCATTCATTTCATGATTTCTCCCAACAACACTCAGTTTGTGGACTGTCTACCACGTGGCTCTTTAAAAAGGGGCCGCACTGATGCCTACAACCCGAGCTGAAACATCAGAGGTAATCTTCTCAGTTACCCTTAGCCAGTCCCTTTAAAGTGTTTTCATATCCAAAGACCCAAAAGGATCCAACTGCCCTAACCGTCAGTAAGTAAGTCTAAAACCTTGTTTAAAATATCTTTATATCTTCAATGTTTATGTATCTTTTAAAATTGTATTCATTTTCATGGATTTGTACATTTATAGAAAGTAGCATGATTATTAAATGAGAAAACATGCAAAATCATTTAAAAGAGTGAATATTTGTTTAGCATGATACAGTTGTATGTCAGTTGGTTGCTACAATTGTATTCAAGTAACTATAAAAGCAGCTGTAATCAGTTCCCCCCAAATCCATAAATTACACAGTAAAAATATGATATCAAGGAAGTATTGTTCTGTGACCCCATAATATAGAAAAACATTTTTTTCAAAGCTAACATGTTTTATACAAACATATCTATGTATTTTTAACTTTTAAACTTAACATCAAGTATAAGTTTTCATTCATTCATACATTATAAAAACCCACTATGTTGCAGGAACTGTTTTAGTAGCTGCAACATAGTGGGTTTTTATAATGTTAAGTTTAAAAGAAGATACTACATGAATAAGACAAATGAAGCCTCTGCTTTTCTGTAGGAGGACAGACTGAAATATGTAAGAGATGAAAGGTACTATGAAGAAATATAAACCAGGGTAAAGACAAGGGCTTCCAGAATGAGGCTGAGGGAAGCTGACAGAGAAAAGCCTTATCAGGCTTCTCTGATAAGGTGACACCTGAGCAGAAGAAAAGAAGCAAGTCTTGCAGATGTCTGGAGGAAGAGCATCAACCTCATGGTTGTACAAAGGCCATGAAGTAGAAATATATTTGGTATTTTCCAGTGAAGAGTAAGGAGGCAAAGGTGAATTGAGTGGCGTGAGCAGGGAGAAAAATGACAGAAAATGGAGTCAGAGGGGTGGCAGGGAGCAAGTTCCTAAGAGGAAGGGGTTTGAATTGAATGTTTTGTGTTTTATTTTATTGAAGTATAGTTGATTTACAATGTCGTGTTAGTTTCAGGTGTACAGCATAGTGATTCATATATATATATATATATATATATATATATATATATATATATATTCTATGTATATTCAGATATATATATATATTCTATGTATATTCAGATATATATATATATATATATATTCTTCTTCAGATTCTTTTCTCATATAGGCCATTACAGAGTACTAAGTAGAGTTCCCTGTGCTATACAGTAGGTCCTTGTTGGTTATCTATTTTATATATAGTAGTGTGTATATGTTGCGTTTAATGTTGATTGATATGAAAATCTTGAGGCAGAAGAGTGACACAATGCGACTCTTGTTTTAGAAGGAGCACACCTACTGCTATCTGGAGACTAGACTGCATGGGGGTGAGGATAGAAGCATGAAGACCAAGGAACAGTCCAAGGAAGGATGGACTGGAGTGAGAGTCATGGAGGTGTTGGAAGGGATCAGATTCTGCATCTTGGTGTAGATAGGAAAGAAACCAATATTCAGGAAAACCAAGGAAGGAAAACCAAATATTAAGGAGGAGCCTTACTCGACAAGGGCATTAGTTATTCCCTGACCATACAAAATTCCTGGGGAGATGAATTAGTGAAGGCATCAGTGGCGTCCAATTAGTAGCATTATTGCTGGATTTTTTTCAGTTTATTTTATTTTTTACAAAATTTTATTAGAGTATAGTTGATTTCCAATGTTGTGTTAGTGTCAGGTGTACAGAAAAGGGATTCAGTTATTAATATAGTCATTCTTTTTCATATTCTTTACCCATACAGGTTATTACAGAATATTGGGTAGAGTTCTCTGTACTGTTGCATTTTTTATCTTCATTTGGGCAAATGCCCTATTTGTTTATGAAATGTAAGTTTGATTTATTGCAGTTTTGCCCTGTAGAACTCAGTTCTCCCACCCTTTAGACCAGTTCCTACACCATACATATTCCCATTTCAAAATTAAAGACAAATTTCTTTCCCATCAAGTTTTGACTCAGCCTTTGCCCAAATAAACATACAACAAATCCAGCTTTTCACATCAGAAGTTCAGTGCTGGTTGATATCAGACATTATACCTATAGTCTCAAAAGCATCTAGCTTCAGACTCTATTACACATTAGCATTCTTTGCATTTTCCAAGTAAAATGTTTCTACAAACATTTTTTTGGTTTTTCACTTTCTTAGTTCAGTTTAGATTTAGAAAGTTATGTTTGTTATACCAGCAAATGTTTTTACTTAGAATAAAAGAATAAAAATAGAAGGACATATTATAAAAGGTTTCTTTAATGATAATAGAGTGGCAAAACTTCCCAGGATGAGAGCCACTTGGGTCCCTGCCTGTGTGCCTTCTAATCTTTTAGAAGCTCCAGAGAATTATGGAAGTGTTTTCTTGGCAAACATTTGCTAACAGCTAAGGGGTTTGGAGAACATTATCATTTGCCTGCATCACTTTTCATTTTCCAGTAGAAATGTAATCATATGGACACTCACACTAAATTGTTGCTGATGTAGGTTTTCACACTTGTATAATCTGTCGCACTAAAGATGCACTTTCAAATTAATGCCTTAGTCTAGTTTGTAAGCCTGTAGAGACTGCCCTACCCTCACACCCAGATATAGCAAAATCCTCTCTCAGAAACCTCTCAGCTCTCAGCCCAGTTGAGCTCTGGGTGTTTCCAGGATGCAGAACCCTCTGCAAGAACAAAGTGGGGAAAAAAAAGAAAAAAAATATATTTTACACACACATATATACACACATATATTATTTCTTTAGTGGGACAATCTATTTGACTCACATGCTCACTTTGAATTATAGACCCTCTGCCCAAAGATGTGACTTCACTATCCTTTTAACAACAAAAATTCAGGGAACAAATTTCAGAATTATCAATCCTTAACCTTACAATGAAAAAGACCCTGACATATCATCAAAAATACTTTTCAATTCTTTACTCATCTTATATTCACCACTGCACATGTCCACAAGCTCCAAAACCTTTAGGACCAGATGAATTTAGGATATTCAGAATTTTATGAATTTTGGAGAATTATATATGATATAATTATGTTATATTATAATCACATATAATACCCCCAGTGAGGCTTGGGGCAGCACCCCATAATTAAATACCCTCATATTTCTGCAGCAAAAGACATGAATAGACACACTGTACGGAAAAAAACTGTAAATAGCCTCGAATCAATTCAGGTCAGATTTTCCTGTGCAGTGAGTTAGGAAGAAAACTTGGTTTTCAGAACTTTTTGGATTTTAGAATTTTGGATAGGGCATCACAGACCTGAATTAAAACAAAATAGAGTAGACCCTCGAGACAAGGAAGAACACTTTAAAACCCTTTTCCCTACCCCCTCCCAATTCATTCAGTATCTTAGAGCACAATATTTTTTTGCCAACTAATCAGACGCATTCTATTTTTATATTTTTGACAACTGTATTTAGCAAGTAGATTCAAAACCTATTTGAAACTCATTTGGGGGAAGATTTTTTAATTGAATAAAAAATCTCTATTTCCAAGCTTTTTAAGGTGGGCAGATAGGAGAATTTTTATAGATGACACATATTTTCCAAAGAAAATCAGTTACGAAGGAAGCACTTCCAAAGGTCTGCTGTCATTATGCCCTTCGCCATGGCCCAAGTTTCCTTCAAAAGCAGAAACTCTCCCACTTGTTATTAAAGCGACACTTCTATTATGAAGAGAGTATTAATTTTAAATTCTGTTTTACTGTCACAGAATTGATAGACACTTGTTGTCATAGAAAAGACAGAGTGTGGAACACTAATGTTTTTGGAAAATAAAGTGTTTCATTCCTTTAACGTACTCAGCCATGATAAAACCAGCAACCTTGTCTGCAATACAAAATATTTACATCATTACTCATCATCTCTACCAAGAAAAGTGAATAGTTTGCGATAGTCTAAAGGTCTGATTTTTATACCATTATCTATGTCAGTAGATATAGTATCTATATCTATAGTAATTTGTACACTTTTAGCTTCACCTTATTTGCTGCAAGAACTTCTTGCCTCTGAATGATGCTATGAATAAATTTATTTTAAAGCTGTCTGCATTTTTATCCCAGAATCCAAATTTTATTCCAGCCAAAGCAACTCTTCCATCAGTGGTGACATTGTCACAATTTTTCCATAAAACATGGTTTTTGTTATGGAATTCATATATGCTGATAAGATATTTTGTCCTTCAGTACATCTTTCCTTTATTCGGTAGCTTTCAGCCCTATAAGAGCAACACATCCTTTTTATTGTTGTAACATCCTCTTTATTATCTTGAAGTGGAATTAATTCATAATTTCACAAAATACAAATATGTATTGAAAATAAAGGAGAAATAAGAGAAAGTAAATGATAAAAAAGTAGAATATCTCTCAACATGTAAAATTCTGAAACAAACCACACTGGAAGACATAATAAGAGGGATAGATGTTTTTATTCCCTATAATGAATATATGTCTTTTAAGACAAATTTCCTCCTAATTATTGTCTACATCATTGTTTCTCAAACTTCAATGTGCATACAAGTCACGCGTGGCTTGTGTTAAAATGTGGATTCTGATTTCACATGTCTGGAGTGGGCATTTCTAGCAAGCTTGTGATTCTAAAGTTGCTGATCTACCTAAAGCTGGACACTTTGAGTAGAGAGGGTCAACACATTTCTTTATATTGATATTTGAATGTGACAGTTAAATTGTCAGCTGATAAAGGTGTTGCCACGAGTGACTTAATTTTCCAAATACCTTCAGATCAATTCAGGTCAGGTTTTGCTGCCAAGTGAGTTAGGAACAATCTGTTCGTGATTGTTGAATAAACAAGAGTTGTTTGTGAACAACTCTTAGCAAAGTTCCAAAGAACAATTTTCCCTCAATGTACACTAGTTACATTCTCCAAAAATGCACTCTATATGAAAAAGTATACTAACAATATTATGAACTTATACGTAAAACAGAGTTGGTTCTAGGCTCAGATACTCAGCAGAGTTTTTTACTTACATGAGTGTCCAATGAGACCTTTGGAGGTTGTGGGGGATCAGGGACAATTGTTCAGTGTACAAGACCATTCCATGAATAACAGATCTCTAGCATTGCTGGCCTCCACTTACTAAATGCCCGTAAGTGCCCGCCAGTCACTGTGTTGGTCAAAAATACACCCCATTTCCAAAATGTTCCAGTGGGACAGTATAACCTCTGCTGTTTGCCACTGCTTAAGTGAAACAGAAAAATTACTTCTAGTATTTAATTAAAGCAGAAACCAACATAAGCCCAGACACTGTAGAAATATTCATTCTTTCCTCCAACTGTATAGAAAGGCTCCCATGCTGAAAAACTTGTTCTAACACTTGTTTCTTAAATTCTTCCACAATATGATTTATGCATCTTCCACAATTATTTGCTGATGTTTGGTTGCCATATTTTTTTCCTCACATTATTCTAATTAATTTTACTTGAAGAAAAACTTGAGGAAGGATGCCTGTGTCTACCAAAATATTTTATTGACTTAATTCCCTTCTTATTTTTAAAAATAAAAATAACTTAAAATGTAATATTTTCTCCCTGCTCTGCAGGGAATTGTAAGAGTAGTTATTTCCTCTGAGTTGTACAGTTTAATATTTGCTCTTAGAGTAAGTCAATTATATTTCAATAAAAATTTTTAAAAATTAAATTAAAAATATAAATATACATTTAGCCAAAATAAATTTGCTCTTAGAAATTCTGATTTGCAGGCACTAAACAGAAATAAATCCTAAACAGAGTGTGTCTTACATTACTCTTTTGGTTGGTCACTATAAAATGATTTCTACAGACTTGAACCCTATGAAAATATATTGATTAATATATAACATATACAGGAACTTCCCTGGTGGTCCAGTGGTTAAGAATCCACCTTCCAATGCAGGGGACATGGGTTCGATCCCTGGTCAGTGAGCTAAGATCCCACATGTGGGGTGGGGGTGGACAACTAAGCCCGTGGGTTCTAGAGCCCGTGCACCACAACTAGAGAGAAGCCCACACGCTGCAAGGAAAGATCCTACGTGCCACAGCTAAGACCCAACGCAGCCAAATAAATAAATAAATATTTAAACATACATATATATATATATATGACATACACAAACTAAGGAATCTTTTCTCATAACTTTATTTACAAATCCAGAACTTAACAAATCTGTTAGGCTAGCACTTAAGAAAGATTGACTTTTTTTGTTGTTTTTTTAATACTTATTATTTATTTATTTTGGCTGCTCCGGGTCTTAGTTTCGGCATGCGGGATCTTCCTTGCAGCATGTGGGATCTTTTTTTGCGGACTTCTTAGTTGCACCATGCGGGCTTCTTAGTTGTAGCATGCAGACTCTTAGTTGCGACATGCATGCGGGATCTAGTTCCCTGACCATGGATCAAACCCAGGCCACCTGCATTGGGAGTGCAGAGTCTCACCCACTGGACCACCAGGGAAGTCCCAAGAAAGACTGACTTTTGTAATGAATATTGAAACGAAGTTGAGGTTCAATAGCTGTAAATGAGGAATATGTTACTTTCTTTTTTATCCCCTTTGGATTTTGTTTTCATGCAATTTAGCTAACTGTAGACCAATTGCCGCGTATGAATAGTAAGCAATGTAATTTTATAGTTTTACACAAATTACATGTGTATCACCAAAATTTTGTATATACACATTGAAGACAAAATGAACGAGTTAAAATCTGTTCAAAGAAATAGAGGAATAGAAGGGCTAAATCTTGAGTTTTCTAAATTGAGAAATCATACACTTGAAGGAAGTAGATGAGCCAAAAGGAGGGGATGAGGAAAAAAGAAGACAAAGATTTAAAAAGTGACAATTGTTTTAGGAATAAAGCACATAGATGGCATAGGGTTTTCCTGTCACAGATGACGGAACTGTGGCCCACAGGCAAGGCAGAATGGCGACATCTCTGCAGTTCTCGTTCTGGTAAAATGATGTCGCCATTTGTGGAAAACAAACTTCCACAATTTCTTTGCAATAAAAGAAATCTGCTCTTCAGGATTTAATTTTGACCCACAGGAAGAACTGGTTGGTAACATAAGAATGAGGAAAATCTTGACAGAAAATGTCTAGTGTCTATTTTTTTCAATTTTTAAAATTATGAAATACATGTAACATCAAATTTACCATCTTAACTATTTTTAAGTGTACAGTTCAGTGGCATTAAATACATTCATGTGGTTGTGCAACCACCACCGCCATCCATACAAATAACTCTTTTCATCTTGCAAACCTGAAAATCTACACCTATTAAACAATAACTCTCCTTTCTTTCCTTCCCCCAGCCTCTGGCAACCACCATTTCATTTTCTGACTTCATGATTTTTGACTGCTCTACGTACTTTATATAAGTGGAATCACACAGCATTTTGTCTTTTTGTGTTTGGCTTATTTCACTTAGCATAATGTTCTTTAGGTTCATCCATATTGTAACATATTGCAGAATTTCCTTCCTATTTAAGACGGAATAATATTCCACTGTATGTATATACCACATTTTGCTTATCCATTCATTAGTCAATGGACCCTTGGATTGCTCCACATTTTAGCTATTGTGAATAATGCTGCTGTGAACATGGCTGTACAAATATCTCTTCGAGACCCTTTTTCCCATTCTCTTGGGTATATACTCAGAAGTGGAATTTCTAGATCATATGATAATTCTGTTTTTAATTTTTTGAGGAAATCATAATGTTTTCCACAGTGGCTATACTATTTTACATTCCCACCAACAGTGCACAGGGTTTCAGTCTCTCCACATCCTCACCAACACTTGTTATTTTCTGTTTTTTCGAAAGTAGCCATCCTAATGGTTGTGGGTTGCTATCTGGTTGTAGTTTTGTTTTGCATTTCCCTAATGATTAGTGATGTTGAGCATCTTTCCATGTGCTTATTGGCCATCTGTATATCTTCTTTGGAGAAACGTTTGTTGAAGTTCTTTGTTTATGTTTGAATTGGGTTTGTTGTTTTTGTTGTTGTTGTGGAGTTTTAGAAGTCTTCTCTATAGTCTGGATATTATTCCCTGATCAAATATATAATTTTCAAATAATTTCTCCCAAAAGAAATAATTTTCTTTTGACATTGTTCATGTATAGAAATGCAGCTTATTTTTTTATGCTAAAAAGGTACATTTTATTTTTTTTAATTTTTATTTTATATTGGGCTATAGTTGATTTAAAATGTTGTGTTAGTTTCAGATGTACAGCAAAGTGATTCAATTATACATACACATATGTCTATTCTTTTTCAAACTCTTTTCCCATTGTTATTACAGAATATTGAGCAAAAGGACCTATACAGCAGGTCCTTGTTTGTTATCTATTTAAAATATAGTAGTATGTATACGTCAATCCCAAATTCCCAATTTATCCCTCCTCCCACCCTGCCTTTCCCCTTTGGGAACCATAAGTTTGTTTTCTATGTCTGTGAGTCTGTTTCTGTTTTATAAATAAGTTCATTTGTATCATTTTTTTTAGATTCGTCATATAAGTGATGTCATATGATATTTGTCTTTCTCTGTCTGACTTACTTCTTAGTATGATAATCTCCAGGTCAACCCATGTTGCTGCAGATGGGAAATGCAACTTATTTTTGTGTGTTGACTTTGTACCCTATAACTTTGGTAAATATACTTATTAGTTCTAACAACTATTTTGTGGAGTCTTTAGGGTTTTCTACACGCAAGATTATATCATCTGCAAACAGAGATAATTTTACTTCTTCCTTTCCAACTTGTATGCCTTTTATTTCTTTTTCTTACCCAATTGCTCTGGCTAAAATTTCCAGTACTGTGTTAAATAGAAGTGGTGAAAGTGGGCATCCTTGCCTTGTTCCTAATCTTAGAGGAAAAGCTTTCAGTCTTTCACCATTGTGTATGATGTTTGCTGTTTCATATATGAAACATAGCTTTTCATATACAGCTGACACTTGAACAACATGGGCTTCAACCGTGTGGGTCCACCTATACACACATTTTTTTCCAGTAAATACATACTATGATACTACACGATTCACAGTTGGTTGAATCCATGTGTGCAGAACTGCGGATGCAGAGGGTCAACTGTAAAGTTATGCACAGATTTTCAACTGTGCAGGGGTTTGGTGCCCCTAACCCCCTTGCTGTTCAAGAGTCAAGTGTATAGTTTTTTTTTGTTGAGGTAATTTCCTTCTATTCCTATGTTGTTGTGTTTTTATGATGAAAGGGTGTCGAATTATGTCAAATGTCTTTCTGCATCAGTTGAGATGATTAAGTTGGGTTTTTCCCTTATTTTATTGATGTAGTGTATTACATTGATCAATTTTTATATGTTGAACAATCCTTGCATTCCAGGAATAAATCCCACTTGGTCATGGTGTATAATCTTTTTAATATGCTGTTGAATTCTGTTTGCTAGTATTTTGTTAAAGATTTTTGCATAAATGTTCATATGGGATATTGGTCTGTAGTTTTCTTTTCTTGTAATGCCTTTGTCTGGCTTTGGTATCAGATTTATGCTGGCCTCATAGAATGAGTTAGGAAGTGTTTCCTCTTCTTCAGTTTTCTGGAAAAGTTTGGGAAGGATTGGTATTAGCTCTTTAAATGTTTGGTAGAATTCACCAGTGAAGCCATCAGGTCCAGGACTTTTCTTTTTGGGGAGATTTTTGATTACTGATTCAATCTCCTTATTAGTCTTGGGTCTATTCAGATTTTCTATTTCTTCCTTATTTACTCTTGGTAGGTTTTGTGTTTCTAGGAATTTGTCCATTTCATCTAGGTTATCCAATTTTTTGACATGCAATTGTTCTTAGTGCTCTCTTATCTCTGTAGAATCGATAGTAATGTCCCCACTTTCATCTCTAATTAGGTAATTTGAGTCTTCCTCTTTTTTTCTTAATCCAGCTAAAGTTTTGTCAATTTTGTTGATCTTTTCAAAGAAGCAACAATTAGTTTCATTGATTTTATCTATTGTTCTTTTATTCTCTACTTCACTTATCTCTGCTCTAATCTTTATTTCTCTCCTTCTGCTGGCTTTGGGTTTATTTTGTTATTTACTATTTCCTTAGATTTTAAAGTTATGTTGTTGATTTGAGATCAGAAATTGTCTATTTTTTTCTTAGCATTTACAGTAGCCAAAAATGAGAACCCTGAGCCTACTCACACACAAACTCTAAACATTAGAAAAGCAGATTTCAAAAAATATTTAGAGAAATTTTGACATGATTGCATAGCAAGAGACTCTTCAAGGAATGTTCCTGGAGTTTCCTAGCCCTCTAAAGCACAGAAAAGATAGAAAGAGGGAACCAAAATCAAAAGAGTAAGAATTTTGTGAAAAGGGCTCAAGCTTTGATTAAGTGGACACTCATGACAAATACTAAGTTGAACTTTAAAAGATTATTTTATAGGGACTTCCCTGGTGGCACAGTGGTTAAGAATCCTCCTGCCAATGCAGGGGACACAGGTTCGATCCCTGGTCCGGGAAGATCCCACATGCCATGGAACAACTAAGCCCGTGCGCCACAACTACTGAGCCTGCACTCTAGAGCCCGTGAGCCACAACCACTGAGCCCATGCGCCACAGCTACTGACCCTGCATGCTGCAACTACTGAAACCCACGTGCCTAGAGCTTATGCTCCACAACAAGAGAAGCCACCGCAATGAGAAGCCCGCGCACACTGCAACGAAGGGTAGTCCCCGCTCGCCGCAACTAGAGAAAGCCTGTGCACAACAACGAAGACCCAATGCAGCCAAAAAAAAAAAAAAAAGACTATTTTATAAAGCAATGGTTGGAACAAGAAATAGGAGGAAGAAGAGATGAAGCCATTAGAGATGCAAAAAGCAAGCAGAAGTATTTAGTTTTCATTTTAGCCTGTCTTTATCAAATGGAGTAACTTTCAAGCTAAAAAATTGAGAAGAACCACAAGGGTTAAGGCTAAGATAAGTGAAGAATCAGATAGGATGAGAACTCTTAGCTCCTCTTAAGTTTTGGTTTCTAAACACAGATGCTTGACATTCCAATTCACTAGAAACACTGTAGATGCAATTGCAGAATCTGTGCTTGATAACATTTGCAGAGTCAGGGAGAAGATGAAAATCACCAGAACACTGGAAAACAAAAACTGATATCCAAGTTTTCAGCAAGAAAGAAAATGTAACTCAGCAAAGAAAGTGTGCCTTGGCATACTGATTGTACTTGATATTATAGATTTGGGTCCCACCTAAGTCCACTACTTCCTCTTAACCATTTTAGAATATCTGCAACTGGCCCATACAAATAATATTTCTACTAGTTTAACAAATATTTATTAAGGGCTGCCTTTTATTTTTAACCTTGTAACTTTTGCATGTAATCCATACACATAAACAGGAGGACCACAAACATTTTTAAACTGCGGATGAAATCATTTCAAAGAGTTGTTGTCAAAAAGAGGGATAAGTTTTTATTATCTGAAGATGTTTCCCCAATCCCACAGTGGCCTCCTTCCAGCAGGCTGCACTGAATAGAGTAGCATTACAGGAGTGCAAGACACATGGTATTGTTCTGTGAGTATTTCAGGATGAGAAGTTTGTTTAGAGGGCAACAGAGCACCGTAAGGAGGCCCCAGAGGTAGGTTTAGTGTTGGAGCTAATGAGGCAAAAAGGATAAAACACAGCACACGAGAGTATGAATGACCAGTACATTTGCACTTGGGGAGCTGGCCAAGGGTACAGGAAAGATGGGCAGGGTTGGAGTTAATTGGCTTGAAGTGTTAATAGCTCTCTTGCGTAAAGTTATTTCCATGCAGGTGCAAACTGTTGCTCCTGGTGGTATCTTAGGCCTGTGGGTGCTAGCAGATGGTAGCGGACTTTGTCATATGTTTCAAATGTTACAAGAACAAAATTGATCAAGGTGTGAATATGCCTAGTCAACTTCCTTACCTTTGTGAGTTGTAATTAAGAGAATGAGTAGGAAGGAACTAGGCAGGAGAGGTAGATATAAAGGAAGAGAGGACTCAGGCAGAGAGGCTAAGCTATCTACAAAATAAAGATCTAGGAGACAGTGGGGAAGAGAGAGGAAGAAAATTTGTGTGGGAAATGGAGTAGAGGGAAAGTGTCAGAGCATGGAGCCAAGAGGATCTGGTGTGGCTGCGTGAAAGGGCCTGAGCTCTGTGTTGCTGGGGGTATGAATTGGAACCCTTTTTATGGTCTTTGTGATATATAAATATCAGAAATCTTCTAAAATTACTCTTTGTTGTTGTTGGACTGTAATTCGTTAACGATGACTGTGTGAACTGAGTTACATAAAACCCTAAGATTTATTAGGGTTTCACAATTTTGATGAAAAGGTTACTGAAGTGGGAATTCCAGAGGTAGTGAAGGGGAAGACATAGTTAGACCTATATATAATTTTTTACTCCATGCAGGACTTAATAAGACTCTTCAGTGACTTCAGGGCAATGGACCTCTAAAGAGATGATTTCCCAATATTTGAGAAAAGGGTTTGCTTGTAATTGGGGGGCACATAAAAGAAGACAAACAGAAAAATGAGCTACGCAAACTGTCAGTTTGCAAAAGAAACTTAAAGATGGCAAATAAATGAATGAAAAAATATTTAACCTCGCTGGACGTTTTAAAATATAAAAATAAAGCACAGTAAGATATCGGAGCTTGTGTGCACCTGAGGAGGAAAAACTCAGCGCTCTAACTCGATGCTGTTTGAGCAGATGTTGAGCTGCCAAGTGATGGGAGGGCTGAGGGCATCGGGACTCAGAACGGTAGGGAGGTTGGCCTTCAGGGGTGGAGTCTTGGAAGGGTGGGTGAGAAGGACTTCAGTAGATTTCTAGCTGTGGGGATGGTAGCAGCACCTCAGTTTGGCAGAGACCAGGTAGCTGCAATGGCAGAGCCTTGGGTTGACAAATACCCAGAGCTATATAGGTGTAAGTGTATAGTACAGCTATAGATAAATACACGTGTATGATGATATATGTATACACGTTGAAGGGGGTTTTTCTGGAGGGCAGTTGGCAACGGTTTTACTTGGGCCTCAAATTCATTTTACTTGGACCTCAAATTCAGATAGGGCTTTGAGCTGATGAAAGCTGAGTTACCTGTTCCTCCAATATCATTTGGGCCATTGAAGAGAGGGCTGTGTCACGTGTGAAAAAGCCTTGGCCACAGAGGGGTATAACTTGCAAGACAATTGACTGGCCACTACTGACTGGTGGCTTCCACTGGGCATCAGCGAGAACACCTGGGCACTGACTTGGCACCCAGGTGGCTCCCTGGTGTAGATGACCGGCTGGGGCCATGTTCTCTTGAACTCTGGCTGCTCCTGACTATGATAAGTCCAAGTCTACACCTCAGTCTTCCTTGACTTCCTCTGACCTGTTTCAAGAATAATCACTCTACAAGTATGCACGCAGACATTTCTGTTTTAGATTTAGTCTTGCAGCATTTGATCTTAAAGGTCAAAATTCTCTTACCCTTTTTTTTTCCAGGTTTTGTTGTACCCATATACTCTTAAAGTGCCAGGTGACTATTATCCAGTTACTTGATCTGGGGGATGGGAAGGCACAGAGTGAACGTCAGAGGGGATTGAATAAGGTGTGTGCATGGAGAGGAGGGAGAGAGAGGAGTGGAGACGGAAGGAGCAAGCTGACAGGAAGTTACCAAACTGTTTACAGTGGTAGGTGGTGAGATTCCATATGGCTTTGTTTTCTTCTTTATGCATTTATTTTAAAACCCTGTTTACAAAGAGCCTCTTATTACTTTTATAAACAGAAAACTACTCATGAATATTATTTTGCTCAGATGAGGAAGCTCAGATGAGCCAGCAAGGGTTTCCTAGGAATTAGTTCTCATAAACAAGCCTGATGTAATATTTGGCTAGAGCTACTGGTAAATTAGGAGAATACATATACATGGTATTTCTGATTATTTTATTATGTGGAACCAAAACTGACTGAATAATCACTCCCCAAAAGTGTTTCTAATAATGTGTGATTACCAGCCTGGAACAAGGCCTTTAGCAGATTGCCACAGGATTCCAGGTAGCTCCATCTAATAAAGTAGATGGTAGTAACAAATTTGTCTTTATTAAGTTTGCAGCTGGAAACTGAGGGAAAATATCAGAATCAAGATTCACACTGGGCTTCCCTGGTGGCGCAGTGGTTGAGAATCTGCCTGCCAATGCAGGGGACACGGGTTCGAGCCCTGGTCTGGGAAGATCCCACATGCCGCGGAGCAACTGGGCCCGTGAGCCACAACTACTGGGCCTGTGCGTCTGGAGCCTGTGCTCCGCAACGAGAGAGGCCGCGATAGTGAGAGGCCCGCGCACCGTGATGAAGAGTGGCCCCCGCTCGCCGCAACTAGAGAAAGCCCTCGCACAGAAACGAAGACCCAACACAGCCATAAATAAATAAATAAATAAATAGATAAATAAATAAATAAATTTTTTTAATAAAATATAAAAAATAAAATTTACATTAAAAAGAAACAGGTGAAATTAATTTTAAAAAAAGGATTCACACTGATTTCAATAGAATAGGAGAGTGGGTGAACATTACCAAGAAATTAAGGAGCGATAAGTGTCCAGTTTGACAAATCAGTGCCATATATATGGCATGGGAGATGCCTGAAGAGTTGGTACAGTAACACACCTGAGAGCTTCAGCTGACTGCAAGCTCAGTAAGAACTAAGAGTGCTGCCTGCCTGGCCCAAAGCTACCATGATGTTAGGCAGTGTTAATAAAAATGTCACATGTGGAACAGGTAGACAATATTCCCTCATTCTCTAATTAGATGACAACCCTTATTACTTGTATATTTGTGCCCTAATTGGCCCAGTTCTGTTGAATGGGGGAGGGTGGGGGAAGAAGAGATGTTCCTCATCCCAGAGAATTTGGGAGACATTCTTCAGTGCCAGGTGAGCAATGCTATGACTGCTGGTGTCTTTGAAGTTCACACACTTCTTCAGACCCAATACTTAGATCAGCTAAAGACTAAATACTTTATGCAATTTCCCTAACTTGCAATTTCCTCCTCTCTGAGAGTATTGGTGAAAAAATATTGCATAAGGACTTTCAAAAATCGTTAGCACTAAGCTTATTTCTGAAGTCCAGGCCACAGTTGAATTTAAAATTGATGGATAGGGATTTCCCTGGCGGTCCAGTGGTTAAGACTTCACCTTCCAATGCAGAGGGTGCAGGTTCAATCCCTGGTCAGGGAGCTAAGATCCTACATGCCTCAGGGCTGAAAAAGCAAAACATAAAACAGAAGCAATATTGTAACAAATTCAATAAAGAGTTTAAAAATGGTCCACATTAAAAAAAAATCTTAAAAAAAAAAAGATTGATGAATAGAAGAAGTTTTTCTCCTTTCATTTACTAAAACCATAAACTTAGAGTTGGTCCTAGGCAGAGAAGGTGTTTTTTGCAATGACATCTCCTATAAGAGGAGCTTATTGGCTGGCTTGATTAATATCGATTGTCTGTTTGCAAATAGTCTTTAAGCTGGCATCTAGATATGCCCTGATTTATTCATCTTGTTATGAAATTTGCAGTGTATTTAGCTATGAATAATTATAACCAAGTAGATAATAAACTTCTTACAGACAGGAAACATGTACCTTTTAGAATTTTCATTTCCAGTCCTTTTCTTTCATCCTTTTAAAATTTCTTTCTTTCTTCTTTTCCTTCTTTCCTCCTCCCTCCCTCCCCCCACTTCCTTCCTTCCTTCCTCTTCCCACCCTCCCTCCATCCCTTTCCTCCCATCTTTCTGTAGTGTCAAATAGTGCTAAGCACCAAGCAGTTGGTGACTGACAGTGATAGCCCCAATCTTTATATAACTGAGGGCCCCCAGGCCAGCCTAAACTGTTGCAAATTCAGACAAACCTAGGGAGGTTCCAGGGCCAGCTGTATGTGTATGAGGCTGTGGACTCCCCTGGGGAAGAAGACTCACAAGGAAGGAGAGTCAAGGCCAGAGGCCTGGTCCAAAGATAATGGACTAGATCATACTGCAGCTCTCTGCCAAGGACATGCGGCAGCTGGAGCATCACCTCAGCTGCTGGGTGAAGGCACAGGGCACAGGGCCGCCTAGAGGCAGCTGGAGAAAATGAATGTAGGAGCCTCTGCTGCAAGAAGAGCAGACTGCCAGAGGGAGACAGGAAGCCTTCTCCTGCAGAATTGGGGCAGAGTCCTACAACTCTACAGGCAGGAGTGAAGTCACAGGAAAATAGTGTTGCCCAGGGATTCAGTGTTTTGAAGTATTTTGAAAAAAATCTGAAGAGGAAACTGATGCACTTCAAAGAGCATCTTTCTTTATCATTCATTATGAGGAAATGCTGATAAAAGGTAACTCACCTGTGCTATAGAGTGTCCTCTGTTTACAAACACCACATTTACCACATTAGGGAGAAACTACTGATTGCTCATTCCAAAGTTACTCTGATGTGGGTATTCAAAAGGAAGGCTTTTGCTCACTAAAAGTGCACCCCCAACATGTTGCAAACCTCTCCTTTAAGGAAATAGAGCACAAGGTTTGTCTAACTGAAATAATTACATTTTAAAAAGCATAATTAAATCTATGTTGTAAATACTTCGTTTATTTGACGAAAGTGTACGTGCTCTTTGAAATGTCTTTCTTATAATTACTGTCTTCTCTAACCAAGAATTAACAAGAAAAAAGTAAGCAGATTGGGCGGGGGAAATTTTTATTTCTATTATTATTATTAAAACACATAAAATGAATTCTTCACAGTGTGTGTGAGCTTAGCTGGTACTAAGCAAACATCTCTAGACTTTAATAATGCTAGACTTTAATAAGCTTTTTAGTAGCACCTTGTAATAATGTGGTCTGCCCACATTTTCTGATTTGTGAATATCACAGCTGTACGTCAGCTTACACGTCCCCAGGCTGCAGCTCAGGCCAGCTCTGTCCCTACTGTGAGCATTAAAATCCTATGCTTTATCATTGGCCTAAAAATGCATATGGTTGGATTCTATAATGTTTTCTAGATTTTTTTTCTTTTCCCTATATTAAGAAAAGAGGAAAAAATGTAAATTGCATATGGCCTGAAATGGACCTCTTCTGAGAATCACAACTTGCATTAACTGTGCATAGCCTTGCCTCTGGTACACAGGATGTGTGCCCATTTCAATATTTACAAAAGGTATTATTAGGAAACATAGAATAATAAAACATGAAATGAGGCAAAAAGATAGGAATTTAGCTTGTATTTTGCTTTAGATAGAGAGATTTTGTCTCAATCTTCGAATGAACTTGAACATTAGAGGTGGTTAAGCTAGGCTGGAAACAATTTTTAAGCAAGAACAGGACCCATGTTCACCTCTTTGGAATCATGCAGATGGAACCTGCTTGGAGGAGTGAAAGGGATGGAAGAGATTAGTAGGTGACGTTAGAAGAGCTCATACAGCAGAATTTTTTTTTTAGGCTTTGGTTAATTTAGCCTTAAGAAAAATGAAGGGTAAGTACTTTGTAATTTGTGTGTGTGTGTAAATGGTAAGCCTATTTTCATAGCTCTTACTGTTCTTATCCACTACACACACACCCATAGACTTACCTATAAAGGGTCCATATAGACGTGGGTCTGACTAGAGATGGCAAAAACTTCCTCGGCACCTACTGGCCTCTCCGTCCTGCCATTCACTAAACATTGATTTCCACAATGGATTCTTTCAAAAATTCTTCCCCCTCTCCCCTTTGGAGAAAATAGACAATTCTCTTAACACGTAAACATCTTCTTACCCCAGGTTTACAAGAACATGGATCAGGAGTTTGACCTATCACTTTTGAAAAATTGCCCATCTTTAATATGGAGGCTGACAAAAGAAGTGCAAAAATAATAGTGGAAACTATTTTACATTATCACTGAGGCTGTAAGGGGTGGGGAAAGGAGAACCTCTGTGAAGAGAGAATTGGGAGAAAAAGTAGAGTTTACTCTGTTTTTAAATATCCTAAGTGAATATGGTATAAAAACCATAAAGTATAGTCTTATCCTCAAAGGATGTAAAGAAAATAGAATCCTCAGAAAAGAAGAGCTGCCTTTGTGCTAGGGAGAGAGCTGAAAAGTATATTTTGTAAGAAAGTCAAATTTCAACCAAGGACTCAGTTTTTTCAGCCTGAAGCCCAAACTATAAAAATTAGAAGAAATCCTCTCTTTAGGACTAGATTGAAGGATTTATATTATGGATCCCAGCAACTAGCTTTGCATGAACTGTTTCTCTCCCTTTGCTCTAAGCTCTGTAACGTGATTACGATTCTCCCACGCTGGGCTTCAGGCTGCCACTTTCCTTTGAGATAAAAACCTAGGGCTGTTATTACCATCGTTGCCTGATTATTGGTCTTACAAATCGTTATTGGTAAATATCAAAACTGAGAAATAACATTTAGCAACAATATACTAGACATTGTTTTGTTACATATATCCCGAAGATTTAAAATTCAGATTAGATAAGTATAACATATGTAACTTGTAGAACTTGGAACATTTACGCTGAGGTTTATACCAAACTGACCCAAGTTGAAAGAACCAAGTAATGATGTTGAAGAGTCACACTTAACAGCTGAATTTTATACCCTTTAAAACTTACAGGTGAATTGAAAATTTGCCCTCCTCCTAAACTATAAACTTCTTGAAGCATGACCTGTCTCTCCTTGTGGTATTATCATTCAACGCTGAACAACTGAACTAATCTATGTAATGATTCATCTGTCACTAGAGGGGGTTAAAGTATTTCTGTCCTCTGTTGTCACGGAGAAAGAAATATTCTAGAAAGTTGTCCTTTCTCCCACTTAGTATGTGTGGGAGTATTAAACCTCAAATAGAACAGTGCTAAACTTTTTTTTTCATATTTTGTTTTTCTATAAACAAACTTTATCTGTGGCCTTGTAGCAGATGGTCAGTTCCAGGAAACACACAGCTAACAATGTCATTCCCCTTGTATTGCACACAATATAAAAACAGAGTTTAAGTAAATATTTGAATTAGGACAATTTGAAAAAGTTAGCTTTGGAATAGCCTTTCCCTGGCATGTATTGATCACTTTTTTCCAGAGTGGCTGTTTCAGTAGATTCAGTATGCTATACCTACGTCATTTAAATGAAGCTTGTTCAACATAACATATAGTAGCAGAGTATAATCTTAGAAACAGCATTTGCAGAATGGAACTCAAATTAGGAGGTTCAATTCCTGCTGCATATCAAAGAAAAGCTGATCTATAAATAGCAGTAGAGCAACACCTAGTGCTAAACGCAGATATAGCAGAAAGATCATCGGTCACAACTGGCTTATTAAATTTAAGGTTAATGTTGCGTTTGGATGGCTCTTTTTCTTGCTATTTTAACCATGGAATTATTCTGTGAAATGACAGGCATGGACCAACGGATCTCTAAGGTTCTTTTAGACTCTGTGATCCTCCAGTTGGGTTATTACCATGTACTTTTCATTCTCATTGCCCCACATTCTTCTTAGTGAGCTTGTCCATTAGATAAAGGAGGCTTGCTTAAGCCTAGCTTTTATCTTTTATGTCTATTAGCTTTCTGTGGACAGTGAGGAAGAACTAGAAGGGTTTATGTACTGGGACAATGCTATGCGGAAGTTCCAAGAAATTGCCTTTCTCCTCTTTAAAAAATAAATAAATAAAAAACTAGGGCAGGATATCTGCATTGTTGAAAAAGGAAAGTGTGGGCCTTTGTATACAAAAATGATACCATTATCTGCTAATAGTAGGTGATGTTTCTACTATACTACCCAACTCCTTATGTCATAAGGATGCACTTAGTTTATTAGTTATCCTATCTCAGAAAAGGTCACAATATCATCTGTATGAAAATACAATAGAAGCATAAGTTTGCGTAGCCAAATTCTCCCAAGTGAAAGTTTTATATGTCTTTGTTATTTCATTTTTCTACAGATTAGGAGAAAATACTTTTTATCTATGAAAAGTGGTCAGATAAAGAAATAGATAAAGCCTTTGAATATGCAGAGATCCATAAAAACCATTAGGTTAGATAGATCACCATGAACATGAACCAATTTAAAAGTTGGCATCATCAGTGGATTAAAAAAGTACACACGAGAGCTTTCTCTCAGAGGCGGAAGTTCTTTCTGGACTCAGGCCGTTAGTCTGTGACCTTGTGTCTTCCTCTGTTTAACACAGGGTCATGGGCAGTATGTCACGTGCTGGTTCAGCCAGGCCAAAAGAATCCCAGGGTGGGTGACTTCAGGGTGCCTCTCCCATATACCTACATACAATGCAGAAGTGTCACAGTGCAGTCTCACAGCTGGGTGAGCTAACCCAGAAGATTTTCCTTGTGTTTCTGTGTGGATTTTCATGGAGAGCAGATGGAGAGATTTAAGGTACCAAGAAATTAAATCTTTTTAAGTGAAGGCCTCAGGAGCTAGCTTTCACAGCAAAATGGTCTGGCTAAACTAGCGATTGTGATAAGCAGTGACTTCATAAATTCATTCATTCATTCATTCATCAATACTTTCTAAACATCTACTGTGGGCCAGGCATTGCTCTTGGCTCTGGGATGTAGCAGTGAACAAAACAAAGTACTGGCTTCATGGAGCTTTCATTCTAGTTGGGAAGATACACAGTAAACAAGTAAGCCAGGAAGCTAGGGAGAATAAATCAGGTAGTCATAAGTAAGCTCAGAAAAGAGATGGAGAAACAGATTGGTGAGGGATGGTCTGTGATGAGGGGCCCTTTGAGCAGAGACCTTGATGAAGTGAAGGAGTGAAT
Organism: Balaenoptera ricei; assembly: GCF_028023285.1. Taxonomy (NCBI): domain Eukaryota; kingdom Metazoa; phylum Chordata; class Mammalia; order Artiodactyla; family Balaenopteridae; genus Balaenoptera; species Balaenoptera ricei. The sequence goes on from NC_082642.1 coordinate 66,627,802, forward strand.
CAGTTGTTTGTACCATGCTTAGCTCATGTTGCTTTCCTATATTTTAAAATATATAGAAAATTGAGGCTCCTGATATTTTAACTGTTGCTTGGAAAACAGAGTAGGGACTTTGTTTCCTGACCAATCAGAAACTAGTTGAGAGAGGCTCACCGTATCTAGTCACTCTTGGCCAGTGAATGGGGATTTGCATTTGAGTTTTCTGCCACATCCAGATCCTCGTTAAATTCTCATCTCTTCCACCAGGAACTCCATGCCTGAGATGTTTGTTACCAGTTCCCTCCCAGCTTTTCATCCTTTTTCAAGAAGCTGGGAAAGAAGAGTGATTAGGTTTTATGTTCCTTCAATCCTTGCCCTCCTTAGCCTCTGCTGTGTTTGTTGACAAGTTTTCATTATTTTATGACACAGTCACCAGAGCTGGGCTGAGATCACCAGTTTGTTACTTGGAGTCTTTTAATTATCCAGCTGGTGGATGTTGGCCCCCAGTTACTGGTTATTTGTGTGCCACGAGGGTCAAAGTGAGGCCTCCTTGGAGGGATTCTGGGGGAAATCTGTCCAGCAAGACTCCAATTAGCCGGTACACAGCATGCAGTGTTTATTACATGCCCATTGTTTGTACCAGATAGAGGGGGACCTAGTTGGAAGTTCCCAGTCCTCAAGGAGATAACATTCTTAGTGATACAGACTTCTTAAGGACAGGCATTTTGGCTACTTAGGTACTTTTGCTTCTTTGGGATTTATTTTAAGCCATGGAATCTTGGCTATGGAAGGAGTCTTAGAAATTATCTAGTCTAAGCTCCACATGTTACTGAGAAGGACACCAAGATTATGAGGTTTTGATTTACTGAAGGTCACACAGCCCTGGTCTCTGTCTACTACACCAGGCTGCTCCTCATCATATTCATTTGTTTTAGCCCACACCCCCTCAAGCAGATGTTCAGGAACGTTCCATACAGCAACCATCCCAGTCCATCTCCACATCAAGGGCAAGAGCCCTGACATGAAGCACTGCAGAATGGAAAACTAGCCACAGCAATGCTCTAGATAGGAATTCTGGGATTTTTACATCAATACACAGAAATGAAACTTTGGTTTTAGTTCCCTCTTTGTTCTAATTTTTAAAAAAGAAATAGCAAGGAATCTCTTTGTTCAGTTTTTTGTAACTGCGAGTAGAATCAGCAGTTCTAATAATGTCTCCTTTGTGCAGATGCAGCATCATCTCCATTCCTATTATGTCCTTGGCTTGAGTACAGCCCTATATGCTTTGGTACTTCATGGTTCAATTTTCAGTTGTACATATGTGCTTTAAAAGATGTAGTACACCTGTATACTGATCTACTAGAGAAAAACAAAAATTGCAAACGTCAGAGTCAAGTATTCCTAAGTTCCAAACCAGGATTTGACACTAATTAGCTGGGTCACTTTTGTTGTTTAACACCCAAGAACCTCAGTTTTGCCATCTGTAAAATGGGAATAATGAAGACAACCATAGAGGGCTTTAGTGAACGCATCCTCACTGTTCCTCCCTCCCTTTTGCCTTTCACGTGGGTATAATTGGATCAAAAAGTGTGTTTCGTTTCTCACTGAACAATTTGGTCCTTTCCTCTTTCAAAAATGCCAAGAGAAGGATCTAAATGAATATACATTTTCCATTTAAGAGGACTTAAAAGTTTGTCCCTAAAAGCAACTTTAAAAACAAGCATAATCTGAGAACACTTCAGGATACTTAGAGCAGCTTCTTTCTCCTTCTGCTTTTTTTGCCCTTTCCCTCTATTTATTTCCCTTTTGTCCTCCCTACAAACAACTTTTGTAAAATGTACACGGACGGCCCATGGCTCCCATCACTCCTCTGTCCCGGAATCAACTCTGTCCAAACCCAGGCTTTGGATCTGAGAGTGACGCAAGAAGCTGGTTTTGGCCTCGGGAATGTTTTCCTCTGTGTTCTGACTTCTCTCTTGTTGTCCTTCTCTCCTCTCCGTCTTTTCCCCACCTCTCTTCCCCAGACACCCCCACTGTTTTCTCTCTTCCTGTTTTCTTAGTTTCTTCCCCTCTCCTTGGTGGCCAAAGCACCAATCAATCAGTGCCGCTGTCACAATCGATTCTATCTGTGGCTCCTCTATCTCCATGATAAAACAAGATAGGAGCGACCTTTCTAAAAGACAGACATCTCCACAGTAGCCTGTGGGAGGCTGCCTGGCCCGTCAGGTCTGCCAATAAGACCACTTCCTTCCAGCTGCAGGGCTTGGGAGAGCCAACCGACAGCAAGCTGCACAAGTTTGCCGGTGACACACTTGAGTTGTTTTTCTTTGTGAAAACAGAAGAAAATTCTGATAAATTCCAGATGATTTCAAAACACATCTGAGGGTCAGATATACAAAAAGGCAGATAAAATCTGAATTAGGTAAGTACACGTTGAGGCACAAATCTCTATTTAGGTCCAAACATCTTGCAGATTGAAAGCCTTTAAATTTGACAATTCCCAGTTAGGGATGATAAAAATTGAACTTTGCTCTCCTTAAACCCCAAGCCATTATGAGAAGGGAGGGTTCACTCAAAGTTGAAGCCGAACAGCTAGTAAAAAGCAGAGGGAAGTGTGCATTATGAATGAGCATTGGAAATGTTTTTAATCCAGTTAAGAACCTGGAATATTTGAAAAGACAAAAATGTATATGAACGATACCCATTAGTGTGTCTACATGAGTGCTGTGTCTTCACGGTATAATCAAACATATCTGTCCATCGTTCCTATGCTAGGAAGACAGGTTCATCTTGGTGTTGAAGGGGCATTCCTTACACTGTGACCTACATTCGTCAATATTCTCAAGGATTATTGAGCAGCATGGCTGGATGTCTGAGTAAAAGTTAGGCCTTTCATTTTTTGCACATTACTAAAGCCATAGATCTTTTTTTCCCCCCCTTTTGTTCTCCCACCTTTTAATTTGAAATTTTCGAACCTACAGAAAAGCTGGAAGAAAGCATAAAGAACACTAACGTACCTAGTCACCAATTGGACATTCTCTTATGTAACTGTAATGCCAGTCTTACTCCCAAGACACTTAACACTGATGCACTAGTGTTATCTAATAGAAACTCCAGGTTTATATTTCCCCAGTTGTCCCAGTAACCTTTTTATTATCTTTCATGACATGGACAATTTTGAAGAGTCCAGGCTAGTGCTTTGTAAAATGTCCCAGTAATCTGAGTTTGACTGTATCTTTGTGATTAGATTCAAGCTATACATTTTTACCAAAAGTGCTACACAGGTAATGGTATCATATCAGGAGGCAATGCATCATATCAGGAGGCAGTGAGGTCGGTTTGCCCTGGTGTTGGTGATTTAAAGTTTGATCACTTGGTTAAGATGGTGACTTAACCTTTATCCTGGTTAAGATATTTTCCATTGTGAAGGTATCCATTGTGCTTGAATCAGTTGCCGCACTGAGGTTAGCAGGGTATTAATTTTCTAATTTTTTCATTCCTTTTTGTATATATCAGATGGAATCCTCAGTACGGAACCCAGGTCTTTTTTTTTTTAATTGAAGTATAGTTGATTTACAGTGTTGTGTTAATTTCTGCTGTACAGCAAAGTGATTCAGATAGACAGATAGATAGATAGATAGAGGGATAGATATTCTTTTCTATTATGGTTTATCACAGGATATTGAATATAGTTCCCTGTGCTATATAATAGGACCTTGTTGTTTATCCATCCTATATATAATAGTTTGCATCTGCTAATCCCAAACTCCCAATCCATCCCTCCCCCACCTCCTCTCCCCGTTGGAAACCACAAGTCTGTTCTCTATGTCTGTGTGTCTGTTTCTGTTTCATCCATATGTTCATTTGTGTTGTATTTTACATTCCACCTATAAGTGATATCATATGGTATTTGTCTTTCTCTTTCTGGCTTACTTCGCTTAGTATGATAATCTCTAGGTCCATCTATGTTGCTGCAAATGACATTATTTTATTCTTTTTTTATAACTGAGTAACATTTCATTGTATATATGTACCACATCTTCTTTATCCATTCCTCTGTCAATGGACACTTAGGTTGTTTACAAGTCTTGGCTATTGTAAATAGTGCTGCTATGAACATAGGGGTGCATGTATCTTTTCGAATTATAGTTTTGCCTGGGTATACGTCCAGGAGTGGGATTGCTGGATCATATGGCAACTCTATTTTTAGTTTTTTGAGGAACCTCCACACTGTTTTCCAAAGTGGCTGCACCAGTTTACATTCCCACCAGCAATGTAAGAGGTTGGAAGCCAGGTCTCTCTGATGCCAAAGCCCATGCTCTTTCTGCTAGAGGAGCTGCCTCTCTAATGTGTAAACAAATGAAGGTAGTCACCTAAAGCTCCTGGGGAAATAAAGCGTTTTCTTTCCATCTCTTGTTTAGAGCTCCATTTTCTTTTATCTTGGCAAAATGGAACCCCTTCTGTGGCTTTGAAACTTACTTTTAAAAAACCCTAAGACTTGAGCACACACAGAGCTGTTATTTCTAGGGCTCACATGTGAAGGAGTGTATCTAGAGAGGCGGAGAATGTCCAAAACAGCTTCTCCCTCCCAGCATCACTGACATTATCCCGCCTCTTTGGGGGTCCAGGTTACATTTCCTTTTCTTTCTTTTTTTTGCAGGGGTTGGGTGGGTGAGTGTTGGAATCAAAATGTCAGTCTGTTTGGGACTTTTTTTTTTTCCAGTGGCAAAGCTGGATTGAAGAGTTTGGTAGAACTTCTACCATTCTTCCCTGTGCCAAGATGGTGAGGGGGAGGGAAGGATCTGCAAAGCAGCCTGCAAAGACCTTGACAAACACCACCTCCACCGGGGATTACAGACCGGCCTTCCAGTAAGTTAGTGCCAAATGGGAGGGAGAGGCCCTGGAGGGGCAGGGACCCTGTGAGCCTCCCTGGCTGCCAGACACTGGGAACAGGAGACGTGGCCGAGCTGAGAGGAAGCCCGGGCCAGGAGCAGAATTACATTTTCTCTTCTTTGCCGGTAGCTGCTCTTCCTGAAAGTCTTCTTGCGTTAATGAAATCAGTGTGGAAAGATTTCCTACAGCAGGGAAAACACACAGAGAAATCCCTAGTTCTCCCTCTGTCCCTTCTTTTGTTATAACAAGTGGCGACGACTTTCCTAATCACTAATAAATTCAGGTTTACAGGTCACAGTGACAGAGTCAGGGTTAGTGTTACAGTGTTACAAACACCGAAAAAGCCCCCCCCCCAGATTAAAACAAAGCATATTCCCTTTGTTTGACATCTTTGTACTGTTTAACATGAGTATTTCAACAGTCTTTATTTTCCAAACATGCAAACGGGAGAGAGTGATCTGACCCACAGTATATTGACATACCATGTAGCTATAACCTTGAGATAAAAAGTAAAGGAAAAAGTCAAAACAGCTCAAACCAAATACGAACACAAACACATCTTTCTTCAGTCCAGAAGGCTTGCCTCTGTAACAAGGGGACACACTGACATTAGTACACACTGACCGTGGTGCCCACACACAGATCCAGATGGCTAACCCATGGGGCCCCAAATGCGAAGCTGGGAAGTCGAATGTATTCATTAATTAATTTGACAAGTGTGTCCTAAGTATCTACTTTGGGCTAGACATGTTTCTAGGTGTTGGAGATGTCATACATCAAGGGGATTTATAAGACGTACAAGCCCTCTGCTCTTGAGGAACTTACCTAGTGGCATTGGGGAAAAAAAAATATCAGAAACTACACTCCCACAATGTTAAGAGGAGATGGAAAATAACAACTATAGCAGAAAGCCTGAGCTGGTTTCCTGAATTCTGTATATCCAGGAATGCAACTTCTTCAAAATCTGGGTCACACTGTGGAAAGGTGATTAAAGACAGTAAGACAGAGAGAAAATGGCAGAGAGTCAGAGAGAAGCTTCACTCCTCACTGTACATGGGAGGGTCCTTTGGGAGCTTTTACCAGACTGATCAGGAAGAGTCAAACCTAATGTCTATAAGACGACAGGTAAGAGAAACAGTGAAGACTGTGCCTTTGTCCCATACTGAAAGAACTCCAAAGATGCAATGTCCCAACGAAATAACAGGTAGCTTCCCAAGCATCTTTGCTATTCGGAGCTCAGCGCTAAGGATTTTACGTGTATTGGCTCATTCAATGCTAACAATCACCACCTGGTGACATAAACACTAACTTTATTCCCATTTCCCATATGAAGAAACAGCCCTAGAAAAGCTAAGCAACTTGCCTTTGCCCAAGGACACATACCTGGTAGAGAGTGGAACCAGAACAGGATCCTAGCTGTGTCTGACTCCAAAATCCATGTTCTAAACCACTACCTTTCCATCCATAAAATTATTTTTCTTAATTTTATTTAAGGGGAAAAAAAGGTATTAATATTGCATAGAAAATTTAATCAGATCGCTTCAGAAAGTTGTCTTTTTCCAGATGTTATCTTGGAAGGACAGTCAAACATGTCCTCTGAGTCAAAAGCAAATACACACCACTTTCTCAAATGCGTAAGAAACTAAGAGATGAACTTTTGTGATTGCTTCAATGTACATGAGCCTGCCATCTAAATTCTGAATTACGATTCTAGAATGGAGATCAGTATTTTAGTCGACTAATGAATTATTCCTCAAAGTTTATTTTGCAACTGCATACATTTCCATCTTTGCCCTTTACTCGATAATTGAATTAATAATAAATTAACTGAGCTGAAGCTGGTTTAGTGAAAACAATGCAGAAGTCCATAATGAAGCTTGTGCCTATTTGGGGATAAATCTGTATCAAAAATCAAAAAATAATCGTAGTAGAATTGAACTCTGAAGCGGGGGAGAGGTCTTGTTTTTGCTTTAAATCATTGAAATTAAATGTAATGAAAAGTGATCAGAGTGCTTATTTTTACTTTGTTTTGTGGGAAATTGTGCTGGGAATGTGGGTCTATTGTGCACAAAGGATGTTGGCTTTATGCTGGAACCACCAGGCAGGTTGAGTTGAGAAACAATTAGCTCAGTCAGCAAGCCTTTGAATCTGATTAAGCCAGGAAGTGGTCACTCCCCAAGACAGAGCAGAATGAAGGGAATGAAGGCGGTAGCCCAACAAGAGGAATGATGTCTCTCTCTGAGAAAAACTAGTATTAGAATTTATTGTGTCAAATTTATGTCAAGGATTATATCACTACATTTTATTATTATTTCACTGAAAACAAATATGATCTTGTTTCCAAGTAGATCAACAGTCCACATGTGTCATGGCTACTGTCTCTAAGAAACTTCTGTTTATTGAGGCTTGACATACTCTCATGTTTTGGTAACAAAACATCTTTGAGACCTAGGACCCAAGTCACAGAGGAAAATGCAGGGCTTATACAAGACTGCTGGCCGGATTCTCATTACTCTGGGGGCTCTCAGTGTATTCTCTGGAGTTATTGCTTTCTTCCCAGTCTTCTCCTACAAGCTTTGGTTCACAGGATGGAGTGTCTGGATTGCTTGTCCCATCTGGAATGGAGCTTTGGTAAGAAAATATTTTTATTACATATGTTGAGAGAATAAAGGAAAGAGAGAAGGAAAGAGGGACCAGAATAACATGTCCTTTAAAAGTTTTCCAACAATATGAAGACATCAAAATTCTACAGAAAATCAGATTTTACCTTAGAACATTGATTTCTATTAGTTATCTTTTAAATATAAGGTTTTCTTAATATCATTTAATCATATCTACAACATATCAGGTATACTATAGTGAAAATGCTGTTTGAGAAATTCTTCAAAAATTATTTTATTTTAATCTTCTTTACCTGGACATTCTGAGAAATCGGAATCTATCTTTCGAAATTTGAATGTAGAAAAAAATATGAACCATGCAAAATAATTTTTAAATGAAGAACAAAGTAAAATAATTTTCAGACTAATGCTCTTATTAGAAACACCGGGGTGTGTTTATGTGACCGAAAGGTTTACAAGCCCCAAATCTTAGTTCTCCCATCTTTTTCTTTGAACACAACTGCTTAAACTGAAAATAATTGAAGAAGTTGAGTGATGGGCTTTACTAACTTCACATGTTGCCAAATTTGCATGTGTCAAATACACGTGGGTACTAAGTAACTGCTCAATGTCTGTCCGTTGAATGGTCACACAGGTGAATGATGGCACTGGTACCTCAGCTCCCTGGGTCAAAGAAACCAACGCGTGTAGTCTTGGGAGTAGGTGGCTGCCATGGAGGCATGATCGAAGAGGGGTTACAAAGGCCCGAACATCCAACAAGTCCTTCTCTCGTTGTTTCCTGGGATGCCTGACATTCACTATTAGAGACTAGACAATTTGACTTTGAAGCTTTTTGATCGTATGGAGTTTTCTCTTAAAATGTAGCCACTCTCAGGAGGGGCAATACTTTACGTTTTTAAAAAAATCAAACTTAACAGAGATATCATCTAAAAGCAAGACCCTAGGAAATATAATTTTAATTTACTTAATAAATAAATATGTATTGATAGCCTACTACATGCTTGAGTTACAATGGAGAATAAAACAAGATCTCAATATTAAAGGAATTTGGTCTAGTGGGGTTTAATGATGGTGTGCAGATGGAGGAAAGCGGGATGGTGGGAGCGTGGAACTGAACATGGAAACGATTTGATGGTATTTTTCTTTTTTTTATTTATGTATTCTTTTACACCACCACCCAAGTCTTGAACTTTTCCTCTTTCCCCCAACAACTACCCCAAACCACACATTCAAGGAGATGTTTATTAAACAGCTACTAGAATGCAGTGATGGCATTTATATAAATGACTACCAAACTTTTTTGTTGGTGACCCAGAGTAAGAAAAATATTTTACATCAGGACCTGGAATGTACATAAATACATCTATATATTTCTCTCAAGGTAAAAAGAGAGATACTGAAATATACATATAACTAGATTTATATAACATATGTTTCACAAAACAATATTTAACCTTCTATGTGAAGTGAATTCTGATATTTTCTATTCTAGTTAACTTTGTAAAAATTCTGACTTTACAACTGGCCCAAAATTTAACAAAACCATGGTTATAGCTCAATCCTGTGTCCCTTTCTTATAATTCTTTGCCTATCCCTGCAGGGTCTATCATAATATAGTCAACAGATATTGGTGATTTGATTAGGTTCACAGATTACTGAATATATGCTTTTTCTACACCAAACATCTGTTTGACCAATCAGACCCAGAGAAATGACATGACAAATCTCTAGCACATAGCTAATTGGCGGCTTTTTGATTTTTTGAGAGTGACAGCATGGGGAAGTAGAGTCAGAGAGTTAGGATTTGGGGAGGTGGGCCTCTGTTCAAATCCTGACTTTAACATTCTTGGTATGTAGTCTAGAGCAGTGCCCTCATTCAACCAGTCCCTCATTGCTTTTACCTGTAGAATGGGGAATTGCACAGGTAAAGAGAGCCCATGTGAAACTGTCTAACCTAAGAGGCGCAAAGAGAATGAACACAATTTGCTCAGAGACTGCATAATAAAGAGCTTTGCCAATTTTAAAGCCCTACACAAATGCTAGTTAATACAATGCCTTTCATTTATGCCCTACTCTCTGTCCAAACCCTTTGTTCCTAATCCCTTGCCACCTGCCTCACTCTCCCATTCTGTTCCCTGACGACCTGCTGAGTTCCCTATCATGTTACCTCCTGACCTCATCTCCAACCACTCTTCCCTTAGCTCTTTTCTTTCCCATCACGCTGGCTCCTTGTTTTCAAACATGGCAAGGTATGTTTCTGTCTCAGGGCCTTTGCACTGCCGGTTCTCTGCCTGAAGCCTTTTCTCACATACATCTTGTTCCCTAACTTTCTTCAATTCTTGGATCAAATGTCACTTTCTCACTGATGCCTTCCCTCATTACCCTGTTTAAAATTGCAGACCTTCCCCACAAATGGCATTCTCAATCTCTCATCCCCTGCTCTACTTTTCCCCTCATAACACCATCTAATATACAAAATAATTGACTGACTTATTGTCTGTTTGTTTGTCCTTTCCCCCCAAATGTAGATTGTACAAAGGCAGGATTTTTTTTTTCCTATTTTGTTCATTGCTATATCTCCAGCACTTGAAAGGGAGTAAGTGACATGCTAGGTATTCGTGCTAAATATTGCTTGATACCTATTGTCGAATGAGTGGTGAATGCCATGCTCTCCATTCTGACAGTACAGAATTCCTTATACAGTTGAGCTCTAATTAGGTGGCAAAGAATAAAGGTCAAGCTGGTATTTACACTAAAGCAGGAAAAAATCCTCACCAGAAGGAAAGCAATAAGAATGCTCACCCTTTCAATAATGTCTAAATTTGGAACAACATGATTTTTTTCCTAGTGAGTTTGGTAGTGAACCACAGCTCTGTCTGATCAGGGTCAACTTCAAAGGTCTCTGACTCATCCCACAACCTTCCCTGCCAATCACTTCTCAACTTGCCTGAAAAGTGTATCTTCCTCTGGTAGAAAGATAATTTGTACATTTCAAACATATTTCCTTTTGAAAATGACTCCATATCTCTTTTGAGATTGGAAGAGATAGATTTTAGAAGTGACCCATACTTTGTGTTTGTTCGGTGCCTTTCTTTCAAAGCTTTTTCTAAATTCTTCACGAATATTCCTCCTCAGACTCTCCTAGCTCAGTTCTGACAGCCACACGATAAGCAGTTTTCCTAGGATTTCTGAACCGTTATTGAAAGTCATCAGCTGCTAGAAAGTATGTAGCAAGGAGATCATTGAGCCGTAAGGACTGAGCTCTACTTTAATCCTGGAAATCCTGGCCTGTAGATCAAGCTCTGATGAACAGACTGAAGTGCACTGAGTTTAAAAACAGGACCTAAAGTCTGTAGGGTCCAGGGACTTGGCCAACTGTGAGCACCCAGACCCCTGCTTGGAGACAGGAACTTCGGAGAAAGGTAGGGCTGGACTCATCCATGCAAGCTCCAGTTTCCTCGTTCATTAAAGAAGGGACTTGATTGCACCAATGCTCAAGTCTCTTATAGCATCAACAGTCCTGTGATTTCCAATCAGCTGATGGTCCATTTTCCACTTAGATATCCTAAGCTTCTTGAAGCTTAACTGGTCCAAAAATGTAATCATCTTACCACCAAAAGCAATTATGCCTTCTCCTGACTTCCCAGTCTTTGAACCCAATTTCAAACCCCGGAGTGACTTTTGACTCAATCCTTTCCTCTAAACTAGTGTTTCTCAAACTGAAATGCGCATATAAATCACCTAGGGATCTTAAAATGCAGGCTCTGATTCAGTGAGTCTAGGGTGAAGCTGAGATTCTGCATGTCTGACAGCTTCCCAAGGGAGGAGGTGCTACTGGTCCTTAGGACAGTGCTTAGGGCAGCAATGCCCAAAACCAGCCCATTTCAGCCCCACTCCCACCCCACCACATCCAATCCATTGCCAACTTTTATTTTTCCTACGAGGCAAATCCCTATGCATTTTTTTCTTCTTCGTTCTCACTATGCACCACCTGTCCACCTCCTTACCACTTCCTGCCCCACTCAGGTTTTATGCCTTGAAACTTTGATAACCAATCTGTGGGAATCTATACATTAATGGGTTATAAAATTAACCTGTTGGGTAGCTAGCATTTAAACATATAGAATATGAATAGAATAGAATAGGATGGGACAGAATGGAATGGAATATAATAGAGAATACTACAGTGTATTACACATAATAAAGTTATTGTTATTTTGATTAGATGTAAAAATATTTGTAACTTGACCATGTTACAAAATATATTTCTTACTATGGGTAAAGGTTAAAAAAAAAAAAGCTTGAGGACCAAGGTCCTACAGAGACCTCTAGGCCAACGCAGCAAGCATACAATGACAGGCCCATCTTTCTAAACCTCTGCTGTGCTGGTCTAGCCCCATCTTCGAAAATCTTTAGTGTTGCTTCATTGTCCAAACCAAGTTCAGATATATTAGCCTGGATTTTGAGGCCCTCCACGCCCTGACCTCACATGGCTTTCAAGCCTGATTTCCTACTCCTCTCTGCCAGGAACTGACCCTCCCACCGGCTGCTACCCTGGCTGCCTGAACTGCCCTTCCCTCTGCATCTCCCACTGACGTCACGTCCATCCTTCAAACCTGCTTTGGGTCATGTTTCCCCCACAGTGCCTTCATTCCTTTCACACCTGGACTATAGATTCCGTTGAGAGTTGGAGCCATTATTTGTATAATTATTGCTTGGTGAGCTTGCTTATCTTACTCAGCTTCTCTGTGCCTCATTTTAAAAATAGGAGACTATCTACATCCTAGGGTCATTCATTATGAAAATTAAATGAATTAACACATGTAAAGCATTCGGTAGCGTGCCCGGCATAGAATAAGTGCTCAATAAATGTTAAACGTTATTATCATTATTCCATCGGCATAGTGCCTATCACATCCCTTGTTCCCAGTAGACCCAAAATAGATGTCCGTAAGTGAATAAATTAGCCCATGTTATAATAATTCCTCTAAAAGTTTCTATTTCTGTTGTGAAGCTCTCTGCTTCCTTCAATTCATCTGCTTCTGGGAAATGCATCCTTACTGGGGCCATTTAAAGATTTAGCGGGAGGGGTCATAATTAGCATGCAAAACATTAGCAGCAACTTTTGCAAGTAATGTCCTTGGAACTGTCCCCACAGAGCAAGTCCACAGCCTGTCAAGGAGAGCCGAGGGTGGAGAGTGCAGGGCTGGGCCTCCAGCTGCACCCCCACCCTCCCCAGGCATGGCTTCCTTTCCGCCCTTCCTCACAACCTGACCGCCCCGCTCTACCCAACTCTTCACCTCCCAGACCCTCCCACATTTCCTTTTCCCACTTGACTTCTCTTCCCTCAGATCTCTTCCTTTTTTAAAAAATTTTTTGGCTGTGTGGCACAGCATGTGGGATCTTAGTTCCCCGACCAGGGATCAAACCCATGCCCCCTGCACTGGAAGCGTAGAGCCTTAACCACTGGGCCACCAGACAAGTCCCAAATCTCTTCCTTTTTTATTCTATTCCCCTTCCCTGTCTAAAAATAAATTTTTTTAAAAAATGAAAGGAAGAAAAAGGAAAGCCTGTGACTCTTGGGGGAATACCCGCACTCCATCTCCCACACACGGCCGGGCACCAGGAAAGATGGGTATGCTTGGCTCCTGAGCCACAGTCCTCAGGGTGGATTTAACAAGTTACTGAACGGCATTCATACACCAGCTTCCCCCATGAAAGATCTTTTTCAAAGTTTTGTGTAAACAAAGCAAAATTGAAGCTGGCAGCTACAACAGAAATAACAGGCAACTGCAATTCTGCAGGATTTTTCAACTTTTGAAAGGAAAGAAACAGTTTGTGCCAAAGTAGTTAAGGCAACCTGGAATCTAAGCATCTGATAATGTCAGCTATCTACTTGGACTTCAACGAGCAGAGACATCTCCTTTGCTTTTTATCTCGTTCGCTTTAGTGTTTCTCTCACACAGAGGAGTGACGTGTCAGTTGAACGCTTTGCCTCTGAAAGCAGAGACTAGCCCCAGGCTTAGCATCAGTGCTACAGTTGCTCTTAATAATTCTCCTGTTTTGTTGTACTGTTTATGCTGGCTCAACCTCCATAGGGTCCCTTGGAAACTTTCCTCTTGCAGAATCAAGCCAACCTCTTTTGATTGCAGATGGTTCTGTTTTTATCCATGGGAGTTATATGGTATGGCGATGCCAAAGTCTGGAATGTCAGGCTTAGCTACATGAGAAGTTTTGTGTGAGTGTACGTGTGCGTGCTTTTTTTCCCTTGCTCTCAGATTCTCTAAATCCAATATTCAAAATAGAATATGCCAGGAAAATGAAAAGCTAGGTCTCAAAACAATAAATATGCCAGACCTGGAGCTACAAAAAGCAACAACCCACAAAACCATATTGGTAAAAGCTCTGATTTTTTTCCCCTGTTGATACTATACATACAGTCATGTTTATTTCTCTGTCAAAACCCTAAATTGTAACTCTTTTTAAACCTGTCCTCATTCTGTATCTTATTTCAGGCACATCTCTTCCTGGTTTTCTCTCCCAACCTCAAAACATTCCTTGACCAGGAACAAATGATTTATGGGTTGGGAATAAGCAATTTCCAGACTCTGATTACAAAGGTCTCCATCAGACCCGGTGCCGAAGCGAAGATGAGCCCAGAATTTTTTTTTCATTATCTATTGCTCAGTTCTGGTGACACCATTCCCTCCTTTGTGGAACTATTTTCATTCTGCATTTGGGGGCTTTTTCTTCAACGGAGACTATGAAGAACTCTCTTTTGAAAAGCTGGACACCACTACCCCCAGAACAATAAATGCCCCATCATGCATTCATTCTAATGATAATCTTTGTTATTTGAGAGACAGGGCTCACCAAGCAGGCTGAGGCCACAGAATCTCAAAAGAAAGCAAAGGGTAAAAGATATACCGCTGCCGGGAGGGTTTGGGGGGTGGGTGTGGTTCTGTGACACGTTTCCTTTTCAGTTCCTCCCATTTGTAAATTTAGCAAATTGGAAAAAGATGAACAATAGACAATTAATCAAAATAAAACATACGGCAAGGGTTTTAAAGCCAAGCTTTCATTGCAGTGACATCTTACAGTAGTAAAGGTTATAATTGTGATGGCAACGGCAACATAGAAAATCAAAAAAATGAGCTTGTGTGAATCATGTCTCTGTGACACTGATGGCTTCTTTTCCTCATTGTCATCATGGATGAGGAGGTGATCAGAGCCATAAATCCATTTAGCCATTTGCTATTCCTTCTGGTTTATGATAAAGTTGTCAAACCGTGAAGCAAACTGAACTCTTTCCAGAGGTACCTTCTCTCACGGGATGTTGTTTTTCCATTTTCCTTTCGCAGGCCATCATGACTGGTATACTCCTACTGTTGGCTCACAAAGAGTGGACTCAGAGACACCTGGTAAATGTATAGACATCGAGTAGGTTGGCAGAGAAAGTTTGAAGGTCAAATCTCTACTAGTTCAGGATGGAACACAGAGAATGATTTCTGATTATAATTGAATCCTATCTAATAGATGCCTTACTATGATGAATTTCAGTAATAAATGATGTTTTAAATGCATAATTTTTATCTGATACCTGCTCCAAACATTTTCTACCAGTTCCTGTGATTATTGTATTTAGATAGTGTAGTCTGGGGAGGACAGAATCAGTGTTAGTCTTCCTGAATTTCATTCTGAAAAAGTGGATCTATAGGATCCTCTGTTTTTAATAATGTATTTTCAAGTCTCAATTCCTCAATTTGGTATCTCCTTCCAATCTCCCTGTTACTTCTTCTCCTAAAAAAGGATGAAAAGTCTGTGATATCTTGCATTTCAACAGTATAGAGCCAAGTAAATCCCAAGGTACAGAAAGACTACCTTGATTTGATTATAGCTCCTCTTCCCATGGCTACAGCAGGGCTTCTCAAACTTTAATATATGTGTGAATCACCTGGGGATCTGGTTAAAATGCAGATTTTGATTCAGTAGATCTGAGTGAGGCCTGAGTCTCTACATCTCTAATAAGTTCCCAGGGGATATTAGTGCTCCTGGACCATAGACCACACTCTGAATAACAAGGTCCTAGGGTAAGGCAGGGATTCTGTTCACTCATCTTTGTGTTCCCACCCAGACTGGTTCTCAACACATGATAGGAGGTAAGTAAATAAATGTATTGAGTGGAGTTGATTTCATTTTTGCTTCAGTGGGTTGATATGTTATTCTCCCATAGTGAAGGTTCAAGAGGAAGGCAAAAGGGCCTAAAGAGACGGTTGTAACCCATTTCTCCTTCATTTCCCAGTAGGAAAGATTAATAGCCAGCATCTCTTTCTTTCCACATATTGCTAAAAAGCTTCTGAAAAATCTAGTTCCCAAAGTAACAATTTGTTTCTGCTTTATTTTCAGTGGGAAGCTAGTTTCACCTTTGTGATTCTGAGCATCCTGGGATGTCCACTTCATTTTACTGTAGCCTTGGCATCTGCTCTCCTTGGCCCGTATTGCTTCTACTCCTTTTGGGGGATTGCAGGGACCAATTACCTTGGTTATGCAGTTGCCTTTCCTTTTCCATATGCAAAATTCCCATCAGTTTGTGTAGACCCACCACACTATGAAGAGTACCACCTGACACTTCAAGCTTTAGACTTGTGCCTGAGCTTTGCCATGCTCTGTGTGTCCCTGACAGCGTTCATCACACTTTCTGCAAGACTTATCCGGAATGGACACATAAATGTAAGTTTCCAGAAAGGGGCAACCAGTTCCTGTTCCATCCTAAATGCTAAAATGGAAAGTTTGGTATATTAATACTTAATCTGTCTCTCTTTTTTACCCCTGTATCTTGTGTAACCAAAATTCTCCTACTCTTTCTACTTCTACTCCAGCTAAGAGGCTGATATATAATACATCAACATCAGATTTAGCTTTCTAACTTTTTCCAAAAGGGCTGATAATAATTTTAATATGATAATAATAGAATTTAGTATGTGTCGGTGTACTTCCCATTTCACAGATAGTAAACGGAGGCTAAAGAGTTTGTATAACTTGCCCAAGGTCACACAGCTTAATGACTAGTAGGACCAGATTCAGAACCCAGAGCTATTTCTCTTCATCAGGCCAGATTTGTCCTGGGCTCCCTCATCCCCCTCCTTGCCTCCTCTGCTCCTCTGCCAGACCATTAAGATGCAAGGCTCTGGCCTCCAGGAGGGATAGAGCGGGGTCACTGGGAAAACAGCACAAGTGATTTCTGATTCCAAATTCCTACAGTTGATACTGGGTCCCTCCTTTGTGGGTTGAACAACCTCCCTCTGAAAAGAGGTATTTCTCACTGCAAACTCTTATACTGGCTTTATGATTCAAGTTAGGATTATGTCAGGGTCAAGTGAATTTGGGTTATGTTAGCCAATTTTTTTCCAGTTTCATCCTATCAGCACCAACCAGTAAAGCTGGAAGACAAGAATTTGGCACTCTCAATGCTTTTTGTGGTCAGTCTTGTCCTCTTCAACTTCTTCATAAATCTGCAAAGGAAATCCTGTACATTCTTAGGAACAGAGTTGATTTTACAAGGAACTTGCCGAGAAACAAGGCAAGCAGACCCAAATCACCGCCCCCGCTGTACTGCCAGGGCATGTAGAAGTTTAGTATTTGAGAATTCTCCCTTGTGGCAAATGTCCTAACTTTCTAGACTATTTACTAAGGAACATATGCGTAGGAGAACCACACGTTAAAAGTTGACAGTCATAACCCCTTAGCATGCATAGCTAATCAGACATCTGGCTGTCATTTTAAGCATGACCCTCACAACACTGAGGTTTAATGTAGGGTGGAGGATAGGGAGAAAAGAATGAAAAAAATATACGCCGAGCTTGGTAAGCCAACAGCGCCTTACCATGGAAACCCAACAGTGAGACCACCTAAAGTGCCTGGAGAGAGAGAAAATTAATTGAAAGCAGAGCAAAGTTCTGTGACTTCAGGATTTTGCCTTTGCCCATCTTGCTCAGAACAGTTTCTTGCTGTGTGGTTTCTGAGCTAGGTACAGGACCCAATGCAACTACAACGCGTTCCTCAAAGGGAATCAGTGACATCAGAAACACCCAGGGTTTTTGTGAAACTAGATTTCTGCATCCCTTCCAGGTCCATTCCCACTATGTCAGAAATTCTGGGGTTGGAGGCAGGGAACGTGCGTTTTTAACACATGCCCCCAAGAGATCCTGATGAAAATTCTCTTCCTAGCACAGAATGCACTAAGTATCAATTCTGGACAGAATCTCAGTTTTCCCATTTGTATAAAATGCAGCACTGGTTTGGGTGAGAGTTCTAGATAAATTTAACAAGCATGTCTTTGTTGAACATTCTTGGATGACTTGACACCACTTAATCCATAGGGGTGGCAGATCACGTTTCGTTAGCGAGGATGAGTGGCTGACATAATGGGATATGATGTCCTGTATTAATAAATACACCGCTGTTGCCTCGAGACCAAAAGGAGCTCAGGAAGCCTGAACAAACCTTTGTTACCATGCAGAAATCTCAGCTACATTAGGCACAATTTCTAGCAGTGAAATAAATGCATTGTTTATTAAAATTCTAGAAAACACATAACTTTCTTAGAAAGAAAGGTGGATCGTTTGCTGGGGTACAGAATTCTATGTAGTGATTCTACTTTTAATGAACCTCTGTGTAGTTATGTTGCTAGATTCTCTACAGTGCTGAAAGGGATAAGTAATATTTTTAAATGTTTATTTAAAACTATTAATAAACACTGTGAAATATGCTGCTGATTCACACATTTTTCATATAAACAGAACACTGAAAGTGCTTTTAAAACCTGCCCACTTTTAAGTGTCTGCCTGAAAAGTAAAATTCTTTTATGTAAATATAGTACATAGCAGGAAACTCAAGAGCTATGAAAATTTGTAAAAAAGAAAAAGGTGATGGTTTGAAGGAGGATTTGGGGGAAATTGTGGTTGTACTGTAAAACAAAATCAATTTTTTCAGATCTATATGTAACAGTCAATATTATGATGAAAAATATTCCCTCGTAAGGGTTTGTTTCTGCAAGTTTAAAAACATGTTTTCAAAAATGAATCAAGCACCCCTTTAGGAATCACCACATTCATTATTTCTTCCTTCCTGTGCCTTTTCAGTTTAGTAGAATTGAAGTCATCTTGTGTCCCAGTCAGCTCAAGCTGCTATTAAAAAATGCCATAGACTGGGTGGCTCAACCAACACACATTTATTTCTCACAGTTCCAGGGACTGGAAGTCCAAGATCAAAGTGCCAGCATGGTTGGTTTTTGGTGAGGCCTTTCTTCCTGGCTTGTGGATGGCTGCCTGCTCACTGTGTGCTCTCAAGGCCTGTCCTGGGCTTGCTCCTAGAGAGAGGAGCAATCTCTCTGTCTCCTATTTTTTACAGACACTAATCTCATCATGGGCACCCCACACTTATGACCTCATCTAAACTTAATTACCTCCCAAATGACTTACTTCCAAATACTATCACAGTGGGGATTGGGATTTCAACATATGGATTTAGGAGGGGACATAAACAGTTGATAGCATCTTATTGAAGGTAACACAGTGACAGTGTATGAGCATACAGTCAACTGGTACCCAACTAAAACCAGAGGTCTAATGCTTGAAAGAGGCATGAAGGGTTCGATGTTTTTGACAAACACTCACAAAAGCATGGTGTGACTGATACAGACTGAATGTTTGTGTCACCCCCAAAATCTACATTGAAGCACTAACCCCCACTGTGATGGTGGTAATTAGATTTGGATGAGGTCATGAGGGCAGAGCCCCCGTGATGGGGTTAGTGCCCTTATAAGAAAAATGAAGAGACCAGCGTGCTCTGTCCCTCTCCACCGTGATAGTATACAGAAAGAAGGGGACCGTTTACAAACTAGGAAGTGGGCTCCCACCAGACACTGAATCTTCTGACACCTTGATCTTGGACTTCCAGCCTCCAGAACTGTGAGAAATGTCTGTTGTTTAAGCCATCCAGTCTATGGTAGTGTGTTACAGCAGCCCAGGCTGACTAAGGCAGTGAGTCCTTCCAAATTTCAAGGGCCTCGTGGGAAGGGGTGGAGTTGGGAGAGGACTAAGAGACCCCTGTTTGTGTGGTTCCTTGCAACACCCTGAAGTGACACTGTGGGCTTAGGACTCAGTGCAGAGGGCAAATGAGCACCACACAGAATTAAGTTGAAAAACTAAAATGCATAACAACCATAGCTGAAATTGTCTACATTCTTGGTCCAGTAAGTAATAAAGTGATGAGAAAGGAAAGAATTGGGACGCCAGACGCGCTGCAGCTGTCCCCTGCAGCTACTCTGCCCCTCCTCCATGGAATGGAATGGCTTCGTTTGTTTTCCTTTCATTATTCATTGTTATGTTTGGGGTTGTTTTTTTTTTTAATGAAAGGGGGAAAGAAAATATTTTCTCCTTCTCATGTGATACAATGGTTTTATTTTTTTTTTCAATGAACTGAGAAATATTTGCCATAAAAGATGTAGGTAAACCCTCTAAATGCAGTTTAAAACATGGGGACAGATTATTTATCAGTGGAGGGCAAACAAAAGGCAAATTAACAGCAATATACTGGTTCCAAATCTTTCAGCAGACGTACTCTGCATCATTAGCAATAGAAATGTGTTTTGAAAGAAATTCTTCCATGACTCTTATCCTAAAGTTCTGAGGTCCCACATTGGGCTATAGCAAGGTGTTTCTGGTGCTTCTGGGAAATAATCCCCTTGGGTAGATCCAGTAAAACTCAAGCAGTACTGTGCAACTGTAAGAATCCACTGTATTTCTTCCTCACAAATTCTGTTATGTGGTCACCTCAAAGTGGTCAGTCGAAAAATCAGAATCTAGAAAAATAATTGCAATTCAGGGCATTACTATTCCTTCTATCTCATAATTTTCTCTGGAATAATAATAATGGTGACATAAAACTGGGTGATAGAAGAATAATTGTAGGTGTTATTTATTGGATAGTTACTATTTGCCTACTTTATTCCTGACAGCACTCCAAAGCTCATTGACCCCATTTCACAGATGAGGATGTCAAGGTGGCCACGTAGGGTCAGGGTTCTCTCCCAGGTCTTGAAGGGCCTAGAGACCAGGCTCCTCGCTACTGGACCACACCTCTTAGGTGGTGCATCTCCAGTCTTACGTACTCCAGGTGACTTGGCATAGTCATGATTTTCATGGACAATTTTTCTTATGTTTCTCACAGACAAAAATTAACTCATATTTTAGAAATGGAAGCTATTTTCTCCAGGATATTTTCATTCTATTAAATCAGTGGGACCATGCCAAGGGTGATAGCAAGTTACTAAGAGAGGAAAAGTGTCCATTGTAATGTATTTTAAAAAGCTTGATATTTTGTCAAAGAGGGAGCAATAGGTGGGGTGGGGTTAGTAACCAGAGAACTGCTTTTTGTCCATTTTTACTTTATAAATTATTGTGAGCTTCAACATATTTTCCTTTTGACATTATCTTTTAATATAAAATATCCTAGTAGACTTTTTTCCTTGCCCCTTACTCTTAATCTAAAATGTTCTTACTATGAATATAATTTTTAACAAATTTTAAATGTTTTAAATGTCATATTTTTAAAAATTAGAAAGAGATTTAAAAGAAAGAAGAAATTTTTGTTTCATAACAGGGCAGAAACTTGAGTAGAAATCAGAAGCCTCCATCCTCTACAATCAGTTAAAGTCAGTTTTCAACAAAGAAAACTGAATTTATACTAGTGAATATTTCAGAATGACTGTAATGGTGCTAATCTGTGAGTACAAAACCATTTAGGAGTGCAACAATGTTGGTTGGGTACTTTAAATTTTATTAATTAAAGAGGAGAATACGTGACAGCTACTATTGGATGCCTGAGTTCCCGCCTCAGATGAAAAAAGGGAGAGAAATAGAGGAAATAATGAGGGTGAAACACAGTGGGAGCCGTGGGGGGTGAGGAATGACACGACGACACTTCCCCTCTCAGACCCAGCCTAGGAACCAGAGAGGACAGTGGACAAGGCAGCAGTGCACCCTGCACACATCAGTAGTCGTGCACCTGAGCTTCCTCATCTCTGAGACCACAGGGCTTGGCAGCCGACCTCCGAAGACCTTGCCAGATCTTTCTCAGTCTGTGATTTTGAAAGAAAACTTTATTTCATTTGAGAAGATTACCATTCAGAAGGGAGGGCTGTCAGCAGCAATGGGTGGCTCTCTAGCTGTCCTAAGCCACACTGATGTGTCACTGGGGTGCACCACATGGCCTTGCTATGCCAGCTCAAGAAGTGATAGACACCAGCAACGGTGCTCGAGCGAGGCTTGAGAGTTGTCACAGATCCACAGCGCACTGTAACCACTTGAGTAAAGCACCTTTCTTTGCTCCATGTTCAATCTGTCATATCAAACCAACCAGAATTATCTTGTTGCTTGCCTTTTTAAAAACTTACTTAGTATTATATATTGCTCAGCCATAAAAAAGAATGAAATATTGCCATTTGCGGCAACATGGATGGAACTAGAGATTATCATACTAAGTGAAGTAAGTCAGAAAAAGAAAGACAAATATGAGATCACTTATATGTGGGATCTAAACAATAATACAAATGAATCTATATACAAAACAGAAACAGACTCACAGACATAGAAAACAAACTTACGGTTACCAAAGAGGAAAGGTGAGGGAGGGGTAAATTAGGAGTATGGGATTAATAGATACAAACTACTACACATAAAATAGATAAGCAATAAGGATTTACTGCCTAACACAGGGAACAATATTGCATATCTTGTAATAACCTATAATGGAAAATAATCTGAAAAAATATATATATATATAACTGAATCACTTTTCTGTACACCTAAAACTAACACAATATTGTAAGTCAACTACACTTCAATTTAAAAAATTAGAAAAAAAACCCCCCAAAACTTAGCAGTATATAATTGAATAAGTAAGACGCTTATGACTCCACTTTATTTTATTTGCAAAAAGGTTGTTCTTAAATGTATTTATTCTCTTACATCATATAATTAACCTAGAGTCCTGGATGAAACAGAAAGTTCCTTGTTAAAGCAATAGAATTACTAGGTTCTGGACAGTAATTAGTACCTATTTGACAAGAGGAGTATCTTCTGTTCACCAGAAATGACTTCTCTCTTGTCACATATCAAGAATTATGAACCTAAAGCCCTAAATATAATATTCCTTATTTATCCTTGCTCCTCAACATTTATTGAGCATGTACTATGAGCCAGATATGCTAAAGTACAGAAAAATGAGCAAAACACATTCTGGCTCTCCATTGACTTATAAGGACTGAGGGGAAATGAGACTTGGGCCAGGAGGATCAAGAGCCCAGATGAGGAATAACAACACCTGAGTTAGGTAGTGATAGTGGGCATGAGAAGAGGTGATACATTTGAGAGATACTTAGGAAGTAGAATCAATGGACTTCATAACAGGTAGCATGTGGGACAAAGGAGGAGTCCAGGAAGACGCAAAGGGGTTCTGGACCATGAGAGGCACAACAGAGTGATTGGATTTAATGTGTGAGTCCCACTCTTGTCACTTAAGGTAAATATTCAGTTTCACATCTCATCATTAAAAAAAAAATTATTGTAAGAACTTAAAAGAAGAAATCAGAGGACTTCTACCTGGGATTCTAGCCAATGAGTTACTAAAATTTGCCATTGGACACTCCATCAAGTTGTTTGCATATCAAAAAATCAATGATGCTTTGCTTTGAGTTTATAATAAACCTAGTGCAGAAGGGCATGGGCTATAAGACAGTTTCAATGTAGGCTGAATTAATTTAACAATGTATCACTTCTTTCTTCTACTGAATCTCCCATGGCAAAGATTGGCTGTGAATGACCTATAGATAGCCAAGCCCAATGGTCTCTTTTCAATCCACATCTTCCTTGACTGCTTTCTTCATGAAATTATCTCCCTTGACTTCCACGCACCATTCTCTTTGGTTCTCTTCCTTCTCCATGGCTTTTCCTCCTCAATCTCCTCCTAAAGGTCCTCTGCTCTGCTCACCACTTAAAAACTGGTACCCTCACTTACCACTTTTGGGCTGGCGCCTCACACATCCGCATCTGTAGCCCAGTCCCCTCTCCTGCTCTAATGAGCTCTACATCTGACTGTTTTCTAGACACTCTCTTGGTGTCCCTCAGACACATCAAACTCCAGGTGTTCATCGTGGAGTGCATTAGCTCTTCGTCCTCAACACCTGCTCCTCTTCCTGTATCTGCATCTCAGTTGCCAACACTCATGATACTCAGGACAAGCCTGAGACCTGGAGTCATCCTTGACTCCTTACACCTGAGACCGTCACCGTATCCTGACAACTGTACCTCTCAAGTATTTCTCTAATGTGTCCTCCGTTCTCTGTACCAACGGTGATGACCCTCGTTTGGCTTCCATATTCTCTCACTCAGACTGCTTTGCTTCCAGTCTGTCTTTCTTAAAAAGTATCCTCCACACAGGCTCTAGAAGGAGCTCTCAGGTTCAAATCTGTGCTTATCATTCCCCTGCTTTAAATCCTTCTGCGGCTCCCCTTCACTCTCAGGATACAGCCAAGCTCCTTTGCATGACATCATGTGTACTCAGCTCCTCTCTGAGCACGTGAGTTCCTCGAGGACAGGGACTGTCTAAGGTGAGCAAGAAAGGTGGGACTGGGAGTGTGAGAATCAAAAGAGGAAAAGAGAAGCAGGTCGCGATACTGGATGTCATTTTTATGTCTTCCTAGCCATAGCTAAAATCTTACCTAAACCTACAGCAGGAATATTTTAAATTTAAAGACAATTCACATGTCATGGGGAAATTTACTATGGTCATGGAACCCAAAAAGAATATCCAGAAAGGAATACATAGAAAAAGTAGATTTGAATTTCCATACCAAGGAGCAGTGGTTTAATGAAGAATTGCTTTCAGCATTATGAAACATAGAGAACCTGATATGGTACTTTTGAAATCAGACAGTTTGAGGGGTAATTGCTTCTTCTGTCATGTACTATCTGAGTAGCCTTGAACAAATGAATACTGAATCTCTCTGAGCCTAAGGTCCTTGTTGGTAAAATGGAGATAACACCTACCTCACATGTTGCAAAATGAAATGATATAATTACTATTAAGAGCCTTTACACTGAGCATGGTACTTGATAGGCCTCAAGAAATGTTTGCTATCTTCCCCTCACTGCTAATCAAATTTAAATTCTTGACTCAGTCAAAGATTTCAGAAAGTGCCCTTTAGCCTTCTGTAAGTTTTGAAAAACCCCAAACCAGTCCAAACCAGACAAAACAAACAGCAAACCACCAAAAGAGATAGTCAACAGAGAGACTCCCTACTCTTTAGGCAGCCCCTCCACAAAAGTAATGGTTCTTCTGGACCGTTTCACGCTTATGCCAGAAATTTTATTACACATGTATTTCTTTTTTTATATCTCTCTGCCATCCCCCTCCACCAGTATCACCAATTTTGTTCTCTCTGGTGATTCCTCTTAAATCCTTAAGAGGTACCATGATGCTGTTACTTGAGTCATTCTTCACTGGGCTCCTGTGATATAAAAAAGGCTAAATTAAATGTCAGAAATGACACTCTATTTTCTCTGATAAATTGTAGAAATAAACACTATTGTATTTTTTTTTCTTCCTAGGGTCAAAAGAATGGACAATAAATTTGAAGCAATGTTCCTCTTAAATTTGTCATCTTTGTGACCATTATTTTGAAATATTTCTAAAATAATTTTGATCTTTAAACATTTTTCCTCTATGTTCTTATAAAATAAAAAATTGAAGTAGTTGTACACTTTAGCCCTTTTTGATGGTTAACCTTGTTTTTTCTGATTTACATGCTATGATACAAAAATTGAAATTATGTCAGTGTTGTCATAGAATTTTAAAATCTGAAATATAAGTTGGAAGTGAATGAATGTTTCTTTAAATTCCTCTTGTTCCCTGTGTGATGTTTCATTGAACTGTAATTTCATATTACCCAAATTAAGGAAACGCTTTCACACCCTTTCTTCATTGCCATTACCAAAGTGACTCTAAATCTTCAAAACACAATTAAAACTTTGAATTGTGGGGATAATGAGAACGCTCTCCTGCAGGGGGACTGTGGTCCTCCCTCCTGACCTCTCTATAGCTTGTCTTTGGCACTTAAGACAAACTACTTAATTAATTGGAAGAGAGGCACTTATTAGAGGCACTTTAGATGAATTTTTCATCAAATGTCCCAAGATTCATATGCCCCTGACAGCTCAGCCATTCCTAAGTGGCAACTCCAGTCAGCTGTTGAGTGGTTCTAAATGTAAAATGTCTTTCTTGTCTTGGCTAGAGACCTGCTTCTTATAGCCTCTGTGTCTCTGTGTCTTGGTCCTGCATCTGTAGCCCCTGAGAGCACAGTACAGAGGTTCTCAAATGTGGTTCCAAGGTCAGCAGCATCAGCAGCGTCTGGGAACCTGTAAGAACTAGACACTCTGGGGTTGGGTCCACCAATCTGCTTTCGGAAGCCCTCCTCCAGCTGAGGGCTAAAGTTTGAGATGCACTGGTGTAGCTTAGCACAAAGTGGGTGCAACTTTGGAATGAAAAATACCTGGATTCAGACGCACTGGTGTAGCGTAGCAGAAAGTGGGTGCAACTTTGGAATGAAAAATACCTGGATTCAGATCCTGGCCCTCTGTCATTTTAGGCAATAGCCTCCGTTTCCTCTCTGATCAAATGGAGCTGATGGGCATAGCTAATTCCCAGACTTGCTGAGAGAATTCAATGATACTATATGGGTCAAGCACACAGCAGAAAGTCTAACACACCCTTAGTGCTCAAAATTAGTGTCTAGTGATATTGGTTCATTCAACACATTTATTAGATGCCTTTGATATGAGTCTATATAAAGCCCTTTCTTTTGAAAATGGAGAAGTACAGAAAATTTTAGACATGACACCTTAGACATAATAGTATTTAGTAACTTCATTTTACAAATGGAAAGCATAACATTCAGAGAGGCAAAGTGACATGTTCAAGGACACACTGCTCAATTGCTGGTGTATGGAAGCCCTTTAGGTGCCTCCCAGTGCTCAGCCCTTCAATCAACACATGTTTATCTGTCACTTAATACAGCAATAAGATATGTATTCCCAGGCCTGGTGATTACACAAGTAGGGACTTCGAATTTATCAGTATACTGTCTGAATTAATTTTAATATTAATTGAGCATTCCCAGCTAGAATTGGACACCATTGTTACTTATTTACTTACATTTTGCTTTCTTATTTATATCCTATTCTGTTCCAAAAGGATTTAAGGTGACTCTTGGGCATTTTATCAATGGTTGGAGTTCCAGCCACTATAGCACTAACTGTTGAACCAGTGAATTCCAATAGTTGCTTCCTGGAACTTTTGCAAGAGGCTCTCAGCAAAATGTGCACAATTCTGAGGATCCCAAATGGATACATAAGAGAAGTAGACCACTACCAAGTGCTTTAGGTTAACTGGAATCCCTAGTATAAATTGTTAATCAGATATCAAGGAATATGTGTGGTTCTTTCTTGGTCTCGCATGTACAAAGACATGGGCAGACATTTTGCTATGCCCTTGTCTGGGGAAACTAAATGGTTAATGCTCACCATCACACGCCCAGAAAAAGTCCAATTTACCGACTGGAAGGAATAAGGCACTTTTACTTTAAACAGCCTGTTCTCAGTTTTGTGGGGCTGTTGATATTACTGGGCTAATGACAGATGCCAAGGCGGGAAAATAGGCTGGGTTACTTATAATTCTTTGAATGTGGACACATCAGCTTGTGGGAAGGAAACTATTTAAAATGGGGCTTAGGGAAAGCAAAAAAAAATCCCCTTTCCCCATATGAGATTCTTCCACAGTGTTGTCATGGAATCTTGAAAACCTCTATACAGCGGATCACTCTCGTTGGATATATGCAAATTTTCTGAGATCCAGCGGTTTCCTGCCAGGGAAAAACTTATAATAACAGAGCAAGAATGCAATCCGAGCCCTTGCTCTCTGAAACCCTGAAAGAACAGAGTCGTTCTTGACAGGGCAATTTCAACCCTTGACATTCCAGGAAATAGCTTAATAATGTCATTTAGTCTGGAGTTGTAACCAGTCCTAAGACATGGAGACACAAATTCAGTGTAAAATTTTAAATATCAGTTCGGGGACCATTACTCATTTTCACACAGAGCTTAACAGCAAAGACCACCAACACAAAGCAAAAACTAAGCAAGCCTTCCTAATTAAATTTAACATTGTCCCCACGAATTAAACACAATATAGGAAAGGTTTCTGCCAAGAAATTACAGACACATCCTGAAGACTATTTACTTTCCTGGGTCCTGGGCCCGTGCCATATCCAGGACGTGACCCCCAAACAAAACTGTACTTTGGTCATTAATATATATGCAGAAGTTACCCCCATCCTGGGCCCTCAGAGGCCTTAATGAGACACACTGGCCTTTACATTCAATGTGTTTCATTTTTTCTGGGTACAGTGCAGCTGAAAAAGGTTACAAGACTCAGGTTAAAAGTCAGGAAATGGATCAGGACCCCACACTATGACATCATTTTCTTGCAATGCAATGAAGCAATGACATTTCCTTCAGGAAAAATGATTAGAGCTGACAAACTGCCATAGTTAGCTGCAGCGTTTGCCATGGAAGTTGTCAGGCCTGCCTCGTTCCAGCTCCTGCCACCCTCCCTCCTGTTCTTTGGCTGGGGCTTCCCAGGGGTCAGTGAGAAAGAGTGAAAGAGACCCAGTCCACTTCTATTTAGTGACAGTCCTGATATATTTAAGATAAAGATGTGTTAAAACATTGTTACAAAAATTGTGGAATTTTTTAGTTATTAGAGCAGTTAGTACTTCAGACAAAAAAATATATGTATAATTTTGCCACTTGCAAAGTGATTTCCAGATTATTTTTTTTATTTTTTATTTTTTTAAAACACCCTTCCTTTAAATTTATTTATTTTTATTTATGGCTGTGTTGGGTCTTCGTTTCTGTGCGAGGGCTTTCTCTAGTTGTGGCAAGCGAGGGCCACTCTTCATCGCGGTGCGCGGGCCTCTCAATATCGTGGCCTCTCTTGTTGCAGAGCACAGGCTCCAGACGCGCAGGCTCAGTAATTGTGGCTCACGGGCCTAGTTGCTCCGCGGCGTGTGGGATCTTCCCAGACCAGTGCTCGAACCCGTGTCCCCTGCATTGGCAGGCAGATTCTCAACCACTGCGCCACCAGGGAAGCCCCCAGATTATTTTTTTTATTTTTTTATTTTTTATGTATGTGGTAGGTTAGTTACGTTTCTTGACCTTGAAGAAGTGGCCTTCTGTAGGAGATGTCCTATGCGTCCTAGCGGCCCATTCCCTCTCGTCACCCGAGCTATATGCTCTAGGGAGTCCCCCTAAGAGGGCTGAGTACGGTCTTCTTTTTTTTTTTTTAATTTTATTTATTTATTTATTTTTATTTTTGGCTGTGTTGGGTCTTCGTTTCTGTGCGAGGGCTTTCTCTAGTTGCGGCGAGCGGGGGCCACTCTTCATCGCGGTGCGCGGGCCTCTCACTATCGCGGCCTCTCCTGTTGCAGAGCTCAGGCTCCAGACGCGCAGGCTCAGTAGTTGTGGCTCACGGGTTTAGTTGCTCCGCGGCATGTGGGATCTTCCCAGACCAGGGCTCGAACCCATGTGCCCTGCATTGGCAGGCAGATTCTCAACCACTGCGCCACCAGGTAAGCCCCCCCCAGATTATTTTTAAAACTGATACATAGGCAGAGCCACCAGGGGTGATTGTGCAGGTTGGCCAAAGGCAGAGCGGGATTCAAAGCTAGCTCACTCTCCGATTATCAAACCATGGTTGCTGGTTCAGGACTAGATCTGCCTTTTTCGGATTCACACAGACGTCTCACAACCAGTGACAAATGGTCTTGCAGTGGGACACAGTTTGAAGGTGAATGATGAACCAGTCTTCTCCTTTCAATCCTGGGTGTCTCTGTAACTGTAGGCATAACATCTTGGGGCATACCTCTAGAAGTGTGAATTCGAGGACCTGCCTAATTGTGAGTTCTGGGCCAAATCTGCCTCCTGGCTGGGTCACCTCAGCAATAGGGAGTCCTTTGGGGATTTATGAACAGGTGCTTCCAATATGCCAACACAGGGGGTGTGAGGCACCTAGCTTGGCGAGTGCGAGCTCTGGGCTAGGTTTCAGCCTGGCCAGGTGCTCTCGTGTGCAAATCGCATTAACTATAGTGGCCCTACTGTTCCCCAGATGGTAGACTCTGCTCTGGACTCCACATGCAGACAGACCTGCTCCAGTCCTTCAGACCAATTTAGAGACACGACTGAGGCAAGAATTATTTAAGAGCTGGGGCCAACCCCCTGGGACTCCACACCAAATCACCCTTGCTTGTCCATGTGTGGCCTTGTGACTTGGTTCAATAACTGGGTTTCTGCCTTGGACACGGGATCCAGTGGCTGAGTAGCTGGTGAGTACTGCCTGGGAACAAGTGTCTATTCCCTCGACTTACTGTTACCATGCCCCTTCTGGAAACCACAGGTGTGCTCATAAACAATGAAGGGAGGGGTCCAGCCTTATCATCTTCTGTCATTTTTCTTCTCTTTATCTTCCTTCTGGACCCTCCTGGGAGGTAGTGGAATCTACCAAGCAAAGACTGCAGATATGACAGAAAAAAACAGCTTCCTGATGCTTCTTTTGTCCATTTCAAAACAGAATTTATACTAACTCACTTGTATGTCAGTGGGGGAGAGAGATCAGGAGTGACAAGTTTCTACTCCCCCAAAATCAAACACTTATCATCTCAGAAATGAAAAGTCCTAGAGCCAGGATGGATTTCTACATTAGAAGCAATGTTTCTAGGTATTATGCTAGGTTTGCCAAACAGATTTAAGCTCTCTACAGCAGTTGAGTGGGTAGATGTCAGAGATGCTCTGAGACACAGTTTACACAGCATTTACATCTATAAGTCATTACATAGTAACTGGATGGACCTTGTAGTGACAAATATGCTATCTCTGGAAAAATGTGCAAATATCTGAAGGGCTTATACATTTCCCCAGGATGAGTCAAAACAAGTATAGCTGTCACACCTTTCTTTCATTATCCTGTGGGTGTTCTCTCAAATATGTGGGTCTTCATAAATGAGTCACTGTTTCCAAGGTCTGTCAAAAGTATCAGTGGTCACAAGCCTAGGAAGCATAACAAGCCTAGAAAAAAGTACAGAACTTTAAATCATGGGCAATAATGTAAAATGTCTGAAATTACTGGGGTTTTATTACTCTGCCAAATTTGCAGTCTTATACTATCTAATCACTCCCTTTTGAGGACTCACTATTTCCTATAGTAAACCTATGAGGAATAAAAAGGAATTTGTTTCACATTTGGTGAATCTGTAGAGTCACCAGGTCTAGAGCCGGTACTTTTTGCCATTTGAGTAACCCTTCTGCTTGCTTGCCCATACATGTTGAAACTATCATTTAACTTAAATACACAGATCAGACTTGTTTAAGACTCTACCCTTTCACCTTGCTCTAGGCAGGGAAAAAGATCAAAGCTTCCTGTGTTTTTTAAGGATGACCCCTTCTTTGTTCTGAACACGTCTCACATCTCCTATTTGTAGAAGCTTATGCACAGGCTGAATTGTTTTTCTTTTCTCTAAATCTACTTATCATAAACAAGACCCTCATTGCCCATTTGGCATCCTCAAAAAGGGAATTTACCCATCGGATAGGTTGTTTACCTAATAATGATGGCTTTTTAAATTCATAGTATTAAAACAGATATTTTTAGTACAAAGTGTTGTCAGAACTGATAGGTGAAAAAAGGTGCTTGTAATCAATATGCTCTAAAGATGAGACTGATGTAGAACAGTGAAAAAACTCACCTGTTATCAGTTCTGCCTTGAAATAACCAAATGACAAAGTTTTTATGTATTTTATTTTTACTTTAAAGTGACCCTAATTTATTTATTAATGCATTAATTATTTTCAGGTTGAAGTAAAATATAAATAAATGGTGATGATATCATTTCACTTAGTTCATGAATTTATTATCGATTAAGAATATGCAGGGTACTGGCCAGAAGAAAAGGTGCAAAGAATTGGAAAATGAAATCTCCTAGTCCACAAAACAGAGAGGATACAGAAAATAAACACCACAAAGAAGTTTTAATGGGTTCAATACTCACCAGGCTAAGGTCTGAAAAGAAAATCATTTCATCTTTTGGGGCCTCCTAAGTTTTCTCATCTATAAGACCAAGGAGGCAAAATTAATTGTAAGGTCCATTTAGCCCCTCAATTCTGGGACTAAAAGAAATACGTGCCAGGCCTAAAAATGAATTTAAAGTTGCAAACGCTCACATGCTTTGTTTGGCAAATATCATAAAGAAGATAAGCTCAAAGGTGAATTATGACTGCAGATAGCGAGATGGACGCTATTATGGAGATAGTGAACAACACGAGGCAAAATATGGAGCTTGGCTGTAAACAGGAGAAAATATCTAAGTGGAATGGACAGACTGAGTGGGAGGGAGCAGAGAGCTGTAAAGCAAAACTGGGCTGAGTGCACTGCAAGTCTCAGATCAATCAATCAACAAGGATTTTATTCTGCTCAGGTTACTTTATTTGTTAAGGGATTCTTAAGGGGGCGCCTGAGCTAACATGGTCAAGGATTATAAGCCGTGCTAAGTATAGTACTGCGAAAATACCCTAGCATCCAGGTCCACAAGACTAGTGTAGGAAGGGCATCTGTAAGTAGAGAGGGCTTAGAAAGTATTTTAAGAATGCTCTGAGGTTCAGCTTCAAACAGTAGGTCCTGGCCGAGGATTGTGAAGAACCAGCAGTTACAGGCAACCAGGGGATGGTAAGCAAAATGGAGTTACTCTCTTTAAGCAGAGACTTTGGACGACCACCACTTGGGAGGAGGATTACCAAACTGTTGCCAAAACAACCATTTTGGCTGCTAACCGAAGAAGGATCTTCACATTTCCTCAAGACATAAAATGACACTTCGGTGTAGTAGAAAGATTTCTCACACGACATTTTTCCCAAGAGATAGAGAAGTGAGGAAAACTTGATGCTCTGGAATGACTTATTCTTTTCCACAATAAGAACTAGGTGAAGCCCACTGCATTGCCATTTTGCCTTGATTGTCAGTAAACTGGAAACAAAATTTAGATTTAATTCCAGGACTTACACTTAAATATCTAACCCCCTATTTAAAAAGTTTTAACTTCTCACTTGATCTTTTGCTCATAATTTTGCCACATTCATTTCTTTCATTACATGCCACCTCATTCATTCACTCATTTATTTTAGATATTTATTAAGCATTTACTATGTGCTGGGCACATCAAGTTCTTTCGGAGGCAGGTGGAATGTGGCTCTGGCCTGGCAGGCAGGAGACTCTGTCTCTGGCTTGTGTTGTGTTTAGGTCTTAGGGCTTGATGTTTATATATGGGTTACAATTCAGGCATTTTCCAGTCGAACAAGGGTTCCGGGGTATATAGCTGGTTTTCCTAATAACTCATCCCATCTCCATCTCGGTTAGAGTGGATTTTTCCCTTGAGGGTCTTTGATCCTACAGCTGCAGACATTCTGGCACCAGGGAGGCTTAAAGGTCAAGGCTCCGAGACACACAGAGGTCGATGAAATCAGGGGACATCTTAGCAACTGCTGAGAAGCCGTGGGGGTGAGCACTATGGCTTCCAAGATGGATGGATGATGTCATTTGTGGTATAAATAAGTGTGTGCTTACTAAGCTCTGACTGGGATCCAACAGGTGTGTTCTGGAACAGTGCTGTTTGGATGAGACCATGGAGAAAAAACAGTCAATAAACTTTTGGCTTCCTTTAATCTGTGAAGTCCCCTTCTTTAACTTCTGACTCCCCAAAGTTGAGCATCGTGGGATACAAAGGCAAGAGTGTGAACTTGAACCTCAGTTGCTTCTCCTGTAGAATAAAGGAGCTGGACTCACTAGTCTTCTAGCCCCTTCTAGCTCTAATCATCTGTCACTTTATGACCATCAATTCTACTTCCAGCTTTTTGGCTTCACAGCTCCACACAGATAGTCATCATTTTCATCCTCTTCAAATACAGTGAAAAACAATATGGGAGCAAGTACAGTGGCAACATGTGTATAATGGCAATACTGAAGGACAAGATTGAGACCTAGTTAAGGATTATTGAGTTATTATAGCAAAGACTTACTAGAAGTGGTTATAACTTTTCAGGATAGATTACTTCCTTCATAGCATATCCAAATCCATGGCAAACTGTGTTTACCCAGAGTTCTAATATCTATGTATATATACACCCATATTCGCTCATCGCTTAGCAGAGTGATATGTATATAATAAACATGAAAACTATCTGAATAACTTTTGAACTTAAGAAATGGTTTATAAACACTTATATTTCATATCAGTGATTTGTATATAAAACAATATCTTAGAGTATAAAATACACAGATATAGAGAAGACACAACTCCTGTCTCAAAGAATTTATAATTTAGTGTTAAGTGCTTAAAGATGTATTCAGGTTTGTGTGCAAAACATTTTAATAGATTCAGTGGTTTTTAAAATATGTACATATGAAAGCTCTAAGCTTATCTACAGTGAAATATCAATATTGGGTACCACCTGCTATGCTAAATGCTGAATGTACAAAAAGGTAGCAAAGGTCCCTGCACATTGTATCCCTATAACCTGATCAAAATGATGCATATTCATTCATTCATTCTGCAATTATTGAATGCTTGCCTTGGGGAAAGTACTGTGATAAGCTATTTGGAGGGCAGAGGCATGATTTCTGAATGGTTCCTGTCTTTAAGGATCTTAAAATTTAATGGAGTCAGAAAAGAGCTAATAAAGCAGAATGGAAAAGAAGTATCAGTAAAGAGCTATAGAGAACACTTAGAGGATAGAGTAACTATGCCCAGAGATTAGGAAAGTCTTCATAATGGAGATCACCTTAGAGCAAGACCTGGCAAGATGAACAGTATTTTAATGGTGGAGACAAGGGGGGAAGTTCACCTCAGAAAGAGACCAGTGAGAACAAAAGCACAGAGGCATGAAAATTAATGCATGCTCTGGGAATAGCAAGTAGGCTGGTATGGCTGGAGCACAGGATACAAAAAGGGCAGGGGGAGATGAGGCCAGGAAGTTAGGTTGGAGCCAGCACATGGAGGGCCTCCAATGCCATATTAAATCTACTCATTCTATCCAGCTAATAGTAGGGAGCCAGTAGAGGTTCTGGGGACAAGAACAAATAAGAGGTTGGGTACATATTCAATTTCAAACATGTAACTTCTGAAATAAACTACTGCTAAGAAGCAGTCAAGTAGGGTAGAAGAAAGGGTCTTCTGAGTTAGGAGACCAAGATTTAGGGGCAACATGGCAACAAGAGGAAGTCTTGTGTGATGACGTATTTATACCCGTCACATAGCCAACTCCAACACGTTCTTTAGATCTTAAAGTGAACATTCTTTCCTCAGGGGAGCCTCCCAGCACCTTGATTGTACCATTCTCTCTGTTGTGGAACCACAGAGATTCTTGTATCTTACCTTTGCAGCACGTAGCAGAGTTTGTAATTATATACTTACCTGCCTTCTATTAATGTGTGTGCCCCTCATTGGACTATAAGCTCCATAAGGGCAGGAATAATCTTTCTGTTTTGCTCTTCAATTTTACTGTAGGCTACCCAATATGTCTGACCCAGAGTAGGGACTAATATATGTGATGAATGAATTTTAAAAATATGGGGATGGAGACACTGTTGGAGAAGAATAATGAAAAATAATATTTGGGACTGTATAAGTAGGTGTGGTGGTTTTAAAATATAGCTGCCAAATTCTTTGACCTTGCTCTCATCAAAAGGTAGGATCTATATCCTTTGCTCTTAAATCTGGGCAGCCTTGTGATAAATAGGGTGCAGTGAAGATGATGGTGTGTCATTTCCATGGCTAGTTGGAACTACGTGGTTCTCTTATTAAGCTCATTCTGGGAGAAGCCAGCTACCATGTAAGAAGTTTGACCACCCTGAGACCACCAGGCCAGAGAAGTTACCATGCTGGACAAGCCACGTGCAGCTGTTCCATTCTACAGATTGAGCTCATCTCTACCAAGAAATGTGAGTGAGATTGTCTTGAGCCTTCAAGATTATCTCACCTGCCAGCTGAGCACCTTTGAGTGACCTCAATAATTGCCTTGAAAAGCAAAAGAATTGCCCACCTGAGCATTGCCTGAATATCTGACCCAAACAGTCTGTTTGTACAATAAAATGGTTGTTGATTTAGGCCAGTCAATTTGGGATAATTTGTTACATAGCAGTAGTAACTAAGACATCAACCAATGTCTCAATAGAATCCTCCCCAATAACCCCTTGTTAACAGCTGGAAAAACTGAGATCCAGAGAGATTAACGGATTTGTCCATGGTTCTAAATTGGTAACAGTAAAGCAGGGCCTAGGAATCAGTCTTCTGACCCACAGCCATTGCCTCTTTCTTTCTCATATATAATAATGCATTAAGAAAATTTATGTATAATTATATGCAGGGTCCAAAGAACCACTCTTTGTCATACCATAGTTTTATCCTCATTGATGCTTTATTCCCACTGATAATTAAATGGATTAGTCAAACTCCTTGACATATAAACAAAAAGAAAACAGTGGTCTTCAGTGTGTGGAGCTTACAAATGCTGTAGATGATTCGGACATTTGAATGCAACTACCTCCCAATTAGAGGAAGACACATGTTCAAGTATATAAAACACAATAACATTTCTCCCTAAATTTATGGCATTCAAAATCTCAGGTGACTAGGTCTTCAATGCTGTCAGTTTCAAATTCACTGAAAGATCGTTTCTGCTGAAAGAAAAATGCCGCCTCTATGAATATCAACGTTTTCCTCCTCAGAACACTTTCTTGCTGGTGATTTATTGTGGACAAGCTGCTTCCTGCTCCTTTTGAAAGTTAGATTTTTTTTTTTTTTTTTTTTAATTCTGCAGGTGGAGGAGGAATTCCTCATCTCTTGTCCCCAGGGCAATTTAGTTTAGGCTAATCTTCAGGAGAGAGTTTGGGTATTTGCAACTCACAAACTGATGCTGCCTGATGCCACACAAAAGAGAAAAGGGTCTTGCAGCTGTGTCTGATGTCACTTGGGAACTAATCCAAAAACAAATAAGGAAGACCAGCTCATGCAGTGTGTGTAGGGAAAGAGTCTTTTTAGATTTTTGAATCTTGAGATTGCATCATAGAGATGGAAAGTTTTTCCTTAAAAAAGATCAAAGATATTACCTTTTTGTTACTGGCAATGCCATTTTTTTTTAAAGTTTTCATTTGTGGAAAACAACAACTTAGTAATCTGATGCATATGCATTCCATAACTATATCTCAAAGAAAACTATGTACACTGATGACTCAAAAGTTAATGTTTATCTCATTACATTCTTCCTATTCCTACAGTGAAACTCATCAACAATCTAAGGAAAGACAAATGTTAAATTCAGTTCTATTCAGAAGTTCTCATAATCACAGCTGCACAGATTTTAACAGATGTTAATTTCTGTAATGTGGAAGGTACCTGTGGAGAGTGTGTGTACCTAGCTTTTGGTGATGTTGTACTACATTAGGACTTTCTCAGTTGCAAAGGCAGAATACCCAATACAAATTAGTTTTAACAAAAAGTGGGGTTGAGTGGCTTACATACCAGAAAAGTACAGACATAGAACAGGCACAGCTAAAAGGGGGGCACACCGGGGCCAGGCTTCTATCTCAGACTCTGTCTCTCTGTTTCTCTCACTCTGTTTTCCTCAGTGTTGGCACT
Organism: Balaenoptera ricei; assembly: GCF_028023285.1. NCBI lineage: Eukaryota > Metazoa > Chordata > Mammalia > Artiodactyla > Balaenopteridae > Balaenoptera > Balaenoptera ricei. The sequence goes on from NC_082642.1 coordinate 66,665,146, forward strand.
TTCTCAGGCAGGCTCAACCCATGCAATGGAAAAGATGGCCGTTGGCCGTGCTCAGCTTACATTCGGCCGGCTTCCAAACCCAGCAGAAGAATTTCTGGATCACTCCAGACACAGTCCTTGGGTTCATTCTGTCTGGTCCCTCTTGAGTCACATGCCCACCCTTGTGGAATTCTCCTTGGCCACACCTATAAAGTACTGATGATGTATTTTAGAATTTACCAAGAACTATAGTTAGATTTTTAGCATAACTTATTTTTAACTAAAACCTTTGCCCTAAAGAAAGTATATAGGATGGCATGCCAAGATATACAGTTAAGCTTTCCAGAAACTCTGCCTTTCTCCTAAGCTTTCCCACACATCACTCACCTTCTTTTCAATTCCAAAGTTACACAAAGTGTAATCTATATTTGCTTATTCCCCCTTCTTGCCCTAACCCTCCTGCCATCTAATGCCACTCCTCTATAAAATGGCTTTCCCAGCGTCACTCATCACGTCTCTACAGCCACATCCAACGGCATCTTTGTTGGTGCTCCTCCTGTGTGTCCTCTCGGCAGCATCAGACACTGTGAGTCATTCCCCCTTTGCTCAGCTCTCTCTATTCCTGCAGCATGTGCTCCTTCTTTGTGTGATAGGTTCTTCTTGGCTTTCTTTACTAACGTCTGTTATATTCATCATACTCCCTAATTGTAGATGTGCTCCAAAGTTCAGTCTTCTCTTCTAACTTCACAGTCTCTCTTTGGGCAACCTCATCCAGTTCCCTGGCCTCAACATCTCCTATCTGATGTGGACTTTAGAATCTATAAGTCCAGTCTTCTTTCTTTTTTTATGTGCTAGACAATCGTTTTTGAGTGTTTCTCTACATTTGGATGTCTGTCTTAATCCATTCAGGCTACTATAACAGAATACCATAGATTTGGTGGCTTAGAAACAACAGTTCTGGATGATGGACTGTCCAAGATCAAGGCGCTGGCAGATTCTGTGTCTGGTGGAGACCCACTTCCTGGTTCATAAACAGCCATCTTCTCTCTGTGTCCTCACATGGCAGAAGGGGTGAAGGAGCTCTCTGGGATCTCTTTTATAAAGGTACTAATCCCATTCATGAAGACTCCACCCTCATGACCTAGTCACCTCCCAAAGGCCCCACCTCTTAATACTATCACATTGGGCATTAGAATTTCAACATATAAATTTTGGGGGGAGGACACAAACAGTCTATAGTAATGCCCTTCCATCATACTAAACTTGGCATTTTCAGAAGCAGGTATATTAATTCACCCCCACGTTGTCCTCTGTGCCCTAGAAATGTCTCCACCATTCTTCCATTCATCCAGGATAGAAGGAAATGGAATAATTTTCACTATTTATTCTCACCTCATAACCAGGTGGACCTCCCAAGACCCCAGCCTCCACTTTTCTATCCCCACTGCCACTGTCCTAGTTCAGACCTTGATCTACTCTTCTCTATTACAATAACTTCCTGACTTCTTATTTATGTAAATTATCTTACTGAAAATACATGTTCAATATTCTCAAAATTGTTCATTCCATCCAATGCTAAAAGTCCAAAATACTTCATTTCCAAGGCTTTCTATTACTAAACTGAACACTTGTCTCTAATCTCATCTCCCACGTGTTCATTTTAGGCATTCTCTTGTTGGGCCACACCATCCACCCTTCCACATCTCTGCTCATGTTATTCCTTCAGTTTTGACACTGTTCTTTCTTCACCTATCAATACCTTACTCATCCTTTAAGAACCACCTGTGGTAGACAACAGTGTAGCTCATCAAGTGTTCCTGGTTGTCCTCCTGTTAAACACGTAGTAGATTGCACTCTTCTTACCCCTTGGCATCCAGCAGAGTCATATGACTTGCTTTGACCAATGAAATATAAGTACAAGTGACGTATGTCACTTTCCAGCAGAAGCTTTACAAAGTAATGTGAGATTGGCTTTTTTTTTTTTTCTTTCCACTAAAGTGATTAGCAATGTTCCAGATAATTTCTGCCCTGACAGTCTAGAGTAAACATGTCATGAACCAGAGGCCCTACTCAAACCCTGATGGACAAGCAGCATGAGCAAGAAATAAATGTAGGTTGTCTTCATGTAATAAAAAGCCTGACTCCGGTTTTTGATGTTGGACTACTGACATATTTTAAGTCTCACCCCGCCCGCTTCTCTTCTGTCCCACATCTGTACAAGCTGACAAAAAAAAAACCTTGGGTGCTCCTTTCTTTGACGTTGGTAGGAGGTTCAAACCATTCAGGCCCCTTCTCACATGAAGGAACACTCTCTTTGGCCCCATCCTCTGACTACCATAAAAATCTCAGGCCAGTCTCCTTTTCTTGATCACTCAAGCTAGTTTTAGACCAACTTGGGAGGTGTTCCCTGGTCTCCCCAGAAAGCCTCAGTATGTAAGAAACTTTCTCATATCATCTTGGTATATGTGCAACATTATTAATCTTGACATCTGAACAAAATTTGGGGGGTGGGGGTGTGAGTACATCCTCCCTCTGAGAAATAGCCATAATGGTCTGTGATTTGGGGGTTTGGTTACCTTTGGAAAGGTAATAACTGGGGTGCTAAAAAAGTGCTATTTCTTAATCTGTGTGTTTATTACATGGGATTGTTCACTCTGTGAAAATTAATTGATATTTATAATTATAATTTGTGCACTTTTTTACATGTATGTTACACTTCAGTAAAAATATTATTTTAAAAAATTTATTAGGAGTATCCTTAAGAAACTCAACCTTATCTTCTTTATCACTATCTGAGTATACCTATTGAAATGAGGTAGTGTGTGAGTATATATGTATGCAATGGGATGGGGATTAGTGATAGAGAGAAGAAAACAGACATTAAAAGAAAACAGACATTGCTAATTATTAGGCAAGGCAGAATGATATAAATTCTAAATAGAAACACAAGCAATATTCTCTTGGATTGCAGAAGGAGAATATTGGGTAAAGCTTCAGAGAGAAGGTAGTGTATCAGTCAGGGCAGATGAGATTATGCTGCATAATGACTACCTTGAGTTCTATTACCATTGCCATCAGTAAGTCTTGCCTGTCTTTGAACTTCTTATAAATAAAAGCTTACTGTGTGTATTCTTCTGTGTCTAGTTTCTCGTAATCAGCATTACATTTACAAGATTCATCCACTTTGCTGCACGTGTTGGCAGTACATTCCATTTCGTTGCTCTCAAGTATACCGTCATATGAATATACACACAATTCATTTCTCCAGTTTCTTGCTGTTTAGTAATTGGGTTGTTCTCGGGTTTTGGCTGTTATGAATAATGCGCCTATGAACATGTCTTGTGTAAATATATGAATGCATTTCTGTTGGGTTGGCCAAAATGCTCATTTGGGTTTTTTGGTAACATGGTACCGAAAAACCCAAACGAACTTTTCAGCCCACACAATATTATGTATGTACCTAGGAGTGAAATAATTTGGCATAGGATATACATACCTTCTACTTTAGGAGGTACTGCCAAGCTGTCGTCCAGAGTGATTGTACCAACTTACATTCCTACCAGCAGTGTGTGTTTCTCTATGTCTTTGCCAGCTCTTAGTATTTTCAGTCCTTCTAATTTTAGTCATTCTGGTAAAGGCATAGTGGAATTACATTTGTAGTTCCCTGAAGGTTAATAATGTTTATAGGCCATTTGAGTATCTTCTTTTGTGACATCTCTGTTTCAGCCTTTTGCACATTTTTCTACTGGATTGTCTGGTTTATTTCTTATTGATTAATAGTTGTTCTTTAAATATTTTGGCTATGAATCATTTGTGAGTTCTATGCATTGCAAATATATTCTTCTATTTTGTGGTGTGCCTTTTTGTTCACTTAATGGTGTCTTTTGATAACAGAAGCTCTTAATTTTATCCAAGTCCAATATGCCAATCTTTTCTTTTATTGTTAGTATTTTCTGTCTTGTTAAAGAAATATTTTTCTACTCCAAAGCCACAAAGATATTTTCCTATGTTATTTCCTAGAATCTTTACTGTTTTTCCTTTCACATTTAGTTCTATAATCCATCTGGAATTGCTTTTTTAGTATGGTGTGAGGTAAGGGGGTTAAGATTCATTTTTCACACGTATATATCCAATATATGTATGTCCATTGATTCTCAGTGTAATTTCATCCATTAAACACATTAATTATTTCTCCAATCCCAACTTCCCTAAGATTATTATATTACTCTTGAGGTTCCTAAATCACTGACTATCAGATGGCAGCCTTTGTTAAAAACTCTTCCTGGTTTCCTGAAATCATTTTACTGGTAGTGGGTGGGGGGAGACCATTACACTTCCTTATCACTAATCCTAGAGATTGGCAGGCTGGCACTTCCTCCCTAACCAGCAATTTCAAGGCTTTGAGGAAATAACAATAATTTTTGTCCACCAAAATAAAGTAACTCTGTCCTTCTCTTTTGGTCCTTTCAGCCCATCAGCATACATATATTCTTTATCATAAATTAAGTTTCATTCCCTTCCACAGTGTTGTGTGGACATAATACTTTCTTAAGTTTATGTGTTTTGGTACTCAACATAGAGCAACAGAGAGCCTATTAGCTACGGGAAGATGTTCCTCTACTTCTCCAGGTGCCGACCCACAAAAAGCAGCTAGATGCAGCTCTTGGAAGGACCAAGGACATGGCTCTGAATAAAACTGCCCAGATTCTTGTTCCATTTTTATTTCCCATGAGCGGTGTGACCACATGCAATTCCCTTAACCATCCTAAGCTTAGTCTCATCCATCTTCTCACTCAGGATAATAATACCCTAGTATTGCTTTGTATTAGTATTATCATAGGATTGTTGTGTAGAGTGTTACATGCAAAGTGGTTGTCTCACTGCCTCTCACATAGCACCTAATAAATGTCATCTATTATTATTTTCTGCTATTAATGCAGAAGCTCAACTAAGGCTTATCCTAGGGGTTCTCCATAAAAAGGGAGTTTTAAAAAACTGATAAAAGGAGGTGAAAATGCTGACTCTTATTAGGGTACACGTACCCAAATACTCCACCATAAGTTCCCATGTTTCTTCCTCACAGTCCAAAGACATACTTTCAAAAAAGGAAAAATATCTTTAATGTCAAGCTTTTTTCCAGAGATAGATAGAATGAAATAAATTGGTAATAAACATGCCAGCAGTGAAATGGAAAAGATATATATTCTATGGTTAAATTCTCCTTGGATTATCATAGTGACATTGCTTCAGAGTGTTTACTGCCAAAATGACTTATTCATTTAACTCTAAATCTCCTGGGGCAGGAAAGTCCTGCTCTTAATGATATGTAGGGCGGTGGTGGGGGGGAGGAAAGAATAATTATGGTCATCAAAAAATAAGTCAATATTAACACTATAAAGACTTTTAGACTTTAACCGATATATTAACAGGGACTGAAGGCCGTATTTCTAAAGACTTGGCTTTATGTAGGCATAAGACGATTGTAGCTATCAGAGGGGCTGAAGTTGATTCCTTTTATTTCTCCTTCCATGAAAATTCTAAGAATTACTGTGAACTAAGGTAGCCAAAAAGTTTTCTCTCAGAGAATGAAGGAGATTGGCTACTTCAAATAAGAACACTTTTCTCTTCCTTAGAAGTAACTTTTGAATGACTTTGTGGTTTGCTTGCTTTGATCTTTTTTTTCTCCAAATATATCAGGGTTCCTCACCTCTATTTGACGAGCGGTTTCAAAGATGAGGCCAAGAATATCTGAGCTGTGGAGACCTTCCTAGGTATGCAAATCTCTCTTCCTTCTAAAGCATTTCTTGAGACACAGAGAAGCAGAGGGAGGATACGAGTTACTCTCCATTGAGATTTTCCAGAGCCCCACCAAAGAGGGCATTCTTTCGAAGCCTGGTCAAGGTGATTCCTGGCTAGTGGGCCTAAAAAGAGGTGGATTCCTTAGCTCTGTACTTAAATACTGACAGAAGCTTGATATTTCGCTTCATCAATGTTTGAGTTAGAAGCATATAGCCCTGCTCCACATGCAGGTGAGCACCAAACTGAAAAACATGCGTATATGAGCAGACGTAGCAATTAACTTGGGTAAAATTATATATTATTAACAGCTGCACCTCTGCATTTGCAGTCCATCTCCCAAGAGGAAAACTAATCACAACACAAGAGGCCTACTCAGAACAAAATAGCATCCCCAAATGGCTTTCTTTGGTTGTGTGCAAAGAAGCGTCTATGATTCACCTAGATGGATCTAGAGAAGAAAAAAAATCTAAGGCACCAGGTCATTCCAGGTCACTCACTGAATTCAGGAGTGATAAGTCAATAGGATGGGGTCTTGGTATAGGCCTCTGGAAACTGATGTCAACGGAGAGCCAGCCACCATCAACAATTACCTCCACCCCATGACAGCAGTCTGACCTCATCCTCCTTCTCTCAATGCGCAAAATTATCTCAAATAAAATAGAAGGAAAATTTTAAATGTTTAATAAAGGAGAATTTTACTGTTAGCATTTAGCTGGAGCTTTTAACTATTTGGCTACCAAAGTAAAAAAAAAAGTCCTATATAGCTTTATATATACCTCTATACCACAAAATTATTTTCTTCATTACTAAGTTACTTAAAAGTTCTTTAATCAGTTTTATTTTGTTAAAGCTCTTTCTGATCTCTTAGCAAATAAAAACCAGGAAACAAATACTTCTACCATCCTACAAATCAGTGTCTAAGGGATAGCTCTAGGGTTCTATTTCTGTTCAAAATTAGAAAGGAAACGTGGATAACATTTTTCACTCAGGAATTGTGAAGCATTAATACTGCAGCACTACTAGTAACTTACTATTAAATTTCAGGCAAACCACTTAACCTCTCTGCCCTTTCTCCATCTGGAAATTCAGAAGATAAGCAGCCCACATCCACAATACTATTTCAAAGGCAAACTGGTAAAAGATTGGAAAACACTTTATAAATATTAAATGCTCTGTAATTGCTGCTTGTTGTGACAAAGTCTATTTTCAGACCTGTCCAGGATACAATAAATAAATACCCCCCTGACTTCTAATCTAAGCTGAACAGTTTGATCTGGACAAAAATACAGTAAGAAGGAAAATTAGTCCTACGTAGGTCTTTGGCCACCATGAAAAATGGTGCTTCTGGAGAGAAATATGAAGAAGGAAATTTTTATATATTGAGAGGGGGTTGTGAAAGCACAAATAATGCTCCTCCAGCAACTGATTCCTTTCTTTCCTTCTAACCAGTTCAACACAAATCTCCTCAAAATTTCTCTTTTGTTAAAATATATAACTTGAAATGGATACTATAACTGGGTGGATATTTTGTCTGTTAAATGTGAGGCATTACTACAAGAGCAGAAATGGAATTAGCCTCAACCTGAAGTCACTCGAATTTGAAACTTGAAGGAGCTCAGTTCTCCATAAAGAAAAATTTCCTGCTCATGAAGATTATTAAACCTTTGTTGTTCTTTTAGCCAACAAGGTGGTCTTGAAGAATATGTTATTTTCTCAACTGTTTAATTGCTCACTCAACAAATATTTGTTGGTCACCTACTACAATGTGTAAAGCACTGTGCTAAGCTCCTGTATGATACAATTAAAAAAACAAGATAGTAGCTCTTAAAAAAAAAAAGATAGTAGCTCTTGCACCTGAGAACCCTGAATCTAGGTAAGGCATACACATGGATCGAGATAAGTGGCACCACCAGCCTGTCATTGATATGGGCCAAATGGCTAGTTCAAATAGTAAGTGAGAGACCAAGGGAGCAGACTGCCCTGGGCTGGGTGGTCAGGGAAGGCTTCTGAGGACAAGCAGGATGAGTGCTGGATCTTAGTGTATTGGGGCAGGCGGCAGGGGCGGGGGGGTGGGTGCGGGTGGTGGTTGGCACACGGGTAAGGGGCTGGGGATGGGTTGAGAAGAACTAATTTAAAGATGGCTGGTGAAGTAAGTGAAATGAAGATTAAAATAGAAGCCAATCGTACCTATTCTCTTCGTGTTTCCTCTCCTCTCCTCTCTCTCACACACATGCACATAAAATATAACAGGAGAAAGTGCTCAGAAGTAAGTACACCATATTTGTTGGCCTTTAAATATTAACCAAATTTCTGTTGTCCTTGTTTTTCCTCCCTCTTCTCTTCCTCCCTCCCCTTTCTTTCTCTCTTCTTCTGTTCCTTCCTTCTTTCCTTTAGCCATGTCTCCTTAAGAATTGGAGTCTTGGTCCCTTTCAATTGTCCTGGGACACTATGAAAAAATGTAGAGATTCTTGTCCCTGCTTCAGAGGAATTCCAAGGCTTCCGGGTCTCAGAACCACAGAATCCTATCAACAAAGGAGCTCACACCCCTCTGACACAATCCCAACACTGGACCCTTAAAACAACTAGCATGACTTTCTGGCCCCCTCCTGTATGGCTTTGGTGTTGTTAGGAGAAAACACCTGGGGACCCTTCAACTTACTCTGTTCAGAAATTGGGTCTAAGTCTCTCTGATTGTGATTGATTTTTTTTTTTTTTGCCATTCATTGTTTATATTAAATGAGTTATTACACATCAGTGAAGTATTTTGGTAAAATGCAGATAGCACCAGTTTGAAGATCTAATTTCGTATTCAAGAGCAGGCTGCAGGTCAGCAGAAACTAGCTGCACATATTGTACTGTCTTCCTCATCATCTCCATTGGACATCACGGAAGAACAGGAAGGGGAGGGGAAAATGAAAGAGGGAAATGCCTTTAATCAAGGACTCCCCTAGGAAACTCCCCAAGAAGTGAGTTAAGGTGCCAAAGAGTCCACATGCATTATTTTAGGTTCATGCTATCTTATGCTTACAAATACAAGCATACTTCATTTTATTGCACTTTGCTTAACTGTGCTGCGCAGATATAGTGTTTTGTACAAATTGAGGGTTTGTGGCAACCCTGGGCCCAGCAAGTCTATGGGTACCATTTTTCCAACAACATTTGCTCACTTTGTGTCTGGGTCACATTTTGGTAATTCTCGCAGTATTTCAGACCTTCTCATTATTATTATATGTGTGTTACAGTGATCTGTGATCAGTGATCTTTGATGTTACTATTGTCATTGTTTTGGAACTGCACTCATATGACAGTGAACTTAATCCATAAATGTGTGTACTCTGAGTGCTCCACCCACCAGGAGTTCTCCTGTCTCTCTCCCTCTCCTTGGGCCTCCCTATACCCTGCAGACACAATAATATTTAAATTAGACCAATTAATAACCTCACCCTGATCAGTCAGCAGCCATCAGCATAGAGGCAATCTCCTCTACCAGCAATACTGAAGTCTCAGATGATGGTTAGCATTTTTAGCAATAAAGAATTTTTTAATTAAGCTACATACATTTTTTTTAGACATAATGCTATTGCACAGTTAATAGACTACAGTATAGTGTAGACATAACTTGTATATGCACTGGGAAACCAAGAAATTCGTGTGACTCGCTTTATTGTGATATCTGCTTTATTGAGGAGGTCTGGAACTGAACCCCCAATGTCTCCAAGGTATGCCTGTAACAGCCAAGTCAACTTGCTGGACATTTAAGTAAGAGGGGTAGTAGTTTGGCTTTTCCAGTTTTGACTATCTCATGAGTTGTAGTGTGCTCTTTTCGTTTCAAATAATAAAAACAAATTGCATAAACTTGACTGACCGTATCACATTCTCTCTAACCATCTCCCCCGATAAACACACACACACACACACAAACCACACCACCACCAACTCTATCACCACCACACATTATATGTATGGGAGATTCTAATTTAGAAAATGAAGAAACTGAGACTCATTCCTAGAATAACAGAAAACTAGAATTCACCAAACAATAGATAAGTCACTTTCTGTAATCATTCTGTTATAATAATGGTGTTCTTTAATCTAAGAGTTTTTTCACAAAATATATCCTTTGCTCCTTAAGCAAAGCATTTCAATCCTCAGAGTAGGTCACTGTGGTTTTGAGGACAATTTTCAAACTGGCATAACCCTCGAGAAAAGTTTTGAACCAAACTCAGTGATGTATAGAAGCCTTTAAAATAGAATTTTGGTCATTTGGATCTGTGACATTTGGAAAAATGGCCTATTAAAATCTACAAGTAGGTCTGGTCATTTCCAACGCCTTTGGCAAAAACTAAGGAGATTATTATAAATTAACATTTCTTTCTAACTATTAATTTACTGGAATGAATTAGTTTTTATTCTTTTAGAAAAATTCAACACATGACACTAAAATAGAAAAACCAAGAGATTGCTGCATTAGATCAAGCAAGATTAAGCAACTCTTTTTATTTCAAAAACCTGGTCAAAAATAACTTATTTTGAAGAATTTTTATTGTTATGTTACTGCTGAAGAATAAAAATAGTCAACATGTTCATTTCTGTGTCAATCTTTTCTTCATATCGCTTATTTGCCCAAGAGTATACTAATTATCTCACTACAAGAGATTGAGACTCACTATACATCCAAAGAGTTTGTAAAACAGTCTTTTCTTTTTCTTTCTGTTTTGTTTTTTGTTTTGGTGATACAACACTTCTAAAATGCCTAGAGCTAAAGGGGGTTATTGATGTCTTCCAGAACTTTAATGGCAAGAACAGCTTTATCTCCTAGGCAGACAGACACTACACAAACGTTTGGTTTACTCCATATCACATAGTTAACAAGGTTCTTATAGGTTCAAGGAAAACAGATTGGAAGACTTTGCCAGGAGGACTTCACATTCTAGAAAAAAAAAAAACAAAAAACTAACAGATAATTCTGAAGAGACTGAAATTTTAAAATAACCTCAACTTAGACATAATTCGACAGGAAAAGGCAGAGGGGGAGTTTTTAGAAAAGATGAGAATAAATGTAAAAGGTAAGAAAAGCCGTTTTGTTTTTTAATTCCTATTCAATAAGTATAACTATCCTTAGAAGATGGTCTAGGTATTGTAATTACCCTCATTTCTGACCAAATGGTCCAATCCAATTATTCCAAATTGTTCAACCTATAGGGAAACCTGATGAAAATAGCCCTTTCATCTGACTTGCATGTTTCAGTTGAATGCTAAGTATATCTTTCAAATAAGCTTTAGAAACACAGTTCATCTGTAAGCTGTGCAGGCTCTTTTCCGTGCTCTGTTCTTGCACCACCGTCAGGAAGAGAAGGTAATGAAGTGTCTTAACATGCTCATCATGAGCACACATCCCGCCTGCTTTCACTGACTTACCAACGGGCTTTGTTTGTGAGGAAGTTACAAAACTGACATTTACAGCTCTCCAGGCAAATGAGAGCCAAGAGAAGAGATTCTGAATCTTAAAGCTGTTTACCAGCTGCTGGAAAAGTTCGGCTTTGGGCACCAACAATTCATACAAAATCCGAAGGCATTAGAGCCGTCTCTTCTCCTTTTCCCACATCAAGCTGTAAAACACAAAAGCTGCACAAGAACTGCAATATATTGCCAAACTAAATTAAGGCATGAGGAAGAAATTACATGTACTTCTGTAAGAAATGGAGTCTTGAAAGACTAGTTCTTTGCTCAGATCCCATGAGTTAAATTGCTTAAAAGCAGACACTGTGGTTATGGTTCCTCGCCATGTGGTGTTTGCTGAGTTCTCACTGGATATCCTAAAACACTTAAGCCTAAAGGGTTTAGGATGTCTTTGGAGGCCATAATTTGGAGAGAACAGCTTTATCTCTGTGGGAGACAGGACACAATGCAAATATTTGTTGGCTTCCTTCTCTCTTCCTTGACAAGAAGTTTATCAAACAGTTCTCAAGCAAATTGTATGGGAAAGTAAACGATTTCATAGAGAAGGTGGATTGTGGTTTAGAATTCTAAGGCTGGAGACCTCAGTCAGGTGACTGTCTTGGGTTACAGGGAATTGAAGGCAAGTTGGAACGTACTTCATCAAAAGTCAATAAGGTACAGTTGATATTCCTTGACGTGGGATTTGTAGGGAGATGCCGAGAAATTTCAGATGTGGGGATCTGTTACAATGGTAGAGGGGTAAACATTCCAGGCAAATGCAAGAGAAGTGGGAGGAAAGTTCAGCGGGTACCTAGAAAGGGATATTCTAATCCAAGGACTATTCTTTAGGTTGGAGAATTTTCTCATATTAAAGGGACTACTTGGGCCATAACTACTTGGAGGGGATAGTTAGAAAGTACAATTTTCAAACTGACAGGAATATAGAAATATTCATAAACCTTACATGGATCATCTCATCTCTGCTTAAAATCATCAGGGGCTTCCCACTGCTCTTCAAGTGAAACCCATGGCCTGGCCCTCCCATGCCGACGTGTCCCTGCAGCATCGTCCCACGGGGCAGCCTCTCCATCCTCGCCTCCCTGGCTCTCCCCAGCACCAGCTCTGCAATCAGTCCTCATGGGCACCTATCTCGCCAGCCTCAGCGTCTTTGTCTTCCACGCTGCTTTGGCCTGAATGCTCCTTCCTTACCTCTTTGATGGACCAACTATCATTTGTAATTATTTCTAGTTGTTCGTTTGGTTTTGGTCTACATCCACTACACAACAAGCATCATAAAGTCAAAGACCATGTCTCTTGTGTTCTCTGTTTTATCATCAGGATTTATCACAATATCTGGCTGGTAGATGCTACACAAAAATTTGTTAAACAAAAGAATACAAATGAAGGTGCTGAAGTCCGAAGAGGTCATTTCCTGGAGCTCTCCCAAAACATTCATAGCAGACCTGGGCCAAGCACTCAGGTTTCCTGAGAAATCCTGGTTTCCAAGGGTAAGTGGGAACATTCTCAACTAAGGCTTATCACTGGCATTTATATAGAAGTTGGCATTTATGTTTTTAGAGAGATTATTTGAGAGAAGAAGTTTTGAGGAGGAGACTGAGTGAAGCCAACTGCCCTAAGGGTGTCCGGAGGGTGCACTGGGTAATAATATATTCAGTTACCCTTGGTCGTGTCCCATCACCTCCCACACCCACAACAGGGTTTCCCTCCTGTCTCTTCTCCCAGAGCTACTCCTCAAATGCTATGGTTACTGGCCCCCACTCTCTGGTTTTCCTTCTTTTCTTGTTTCTAGCATATGCTCTGCTCTGCCCTTTGGAATGTCCTATGTGTGCACGAGGACCATTGCTTTGAAGTGGAATTGCAGCTTTTATTTTCCAGTGCTTCTTTGTGGAGGGCGGGGAGGAAGCATGATGGAAGGAAGGGGCAGGTTGGTAAAACAGCATCCTGTTGTCAGCCTAGGTATGAAGCCAGCCATTTATTAAATGGTGTCTTATGTTAGGAAGACAATGATCCTCTCTATGTTAGGAAGAGAAAGATACTGTATTTATTTACTTTTCTGTTAATATTTTAAAGGAAATCTCAATCCTGGTTTTGTAACTCCCCAGAGAACCTTCAGTAGCACAGAGGGTGTTACAAAATCTAAAGTCTCAAGAAGCTAAATCATTTAAACTAATAAACATGTCACATAATACTTTGTGGGGCCTGAGGAACAGTAATATCATGAAATCAAGCAATGATCAGCTTTTAAAACTCCCCAAAGGACAGTCATCACAGGCTAAGTGATTTGTTACTGGTGTTAATTTTTTTAACCTCATCTTTCCTCCGTAATCATCCTGTGTATGCTCATAGACCCTTTCACAGGCTATAATAATAATATTAATAGCTACCCTTTACTGAGGTGCCTACTATGTGCCAGGTACTTTGTAATCCTTATGACAACCTCAATAGGTAGGCATGGTTATCAGTATTTCAAATGAGAAAATTAACACTTCAAGAAGTTAAGTATATTGCTCAAGATCATGTAGCATGTAAGGTCTGTCAGCTTACATTCCATGGTACATTCCATGCCTTTACCTAACACCAGTGGCTGTGCCCTAAGGTGGCAGTGGGTAGAACTTTGGTCCTGGCCCACACACCTAACCTTCATCAGCCCAAATACACAGTCTAAAGAAAGAAAAATCTTGTGTTGGCTATGCAGGCCCTGCTTCAGGATAATTTGCTTAATCCCATCATCCCCCTTCCAACCAGTTTGCCACATCTGAGGTCATTCTACATAGAAATTCTAGAAGTAACATTGCTTTGCATTATGTCCTATAACATGCAAACAAAATAAAGTGCCATGGAAATTTAAATGTGAACCATTGGATTTGAAGTCTAGTGTACTAGATATTGCATCGCAGCCAGAAAACTATGTTTTTTTAAACAGCAGAGCATTTTTACTTATTTTCTCCAGTTCTCTGTGTATCCAAAAGGCTTTTTTTTGATGCCGTCTATGCAACTGCAAACTGCATTAGGACATGGGGTACAAAATTAATCTTTCACAAAGCGTCAGGCTCTTGGGAAGCCTGCAACTATAGAACTTCTTTGTTCAATATAAATAAGGATGGAAACCCAAATAAAATGTGTCTAATTTAAGTCCATATCTCTAACGTCTTATTGCTAGCAGCAGTAAGAATCTGCTGAGGGTCCCAAAATCATTTTTGATACAAAGCCTCTCTCCAGTCACCCTCTCTGTGAAGCCTGCCCTATTATAGCTAACTTAACTGTCCCTCATGACCAAAAGAACACAACAAATTCCCACACCCTCATGAAATTTAAACAATACATTATTACCCAAGTATTAAAAGTTATAATTTTAAAAACTAAGTGATAATATTTGGTATGCTTATGGTCAATTTAAAAAGCAGAAAACAAAATTTTGTCTATGCTATTGTGTCAGAAGAGTATTTTTGAAATATTAACAATTTTCCCCAGTATTTCCTTTTCTGCCTTTTCTGCCTTCCCTCTGTTTAAACACCAGATGAGACCTTCTTCATCTCAGGAAAAGGTCGAGATAACATCAGGCAGAGAAAAGGAGTCTTTTCAGATTTCTGATTCTAGTTCCTTCAGAGCACAGAAAAGACCCAGATTAGAAAAAGATTAGGAATGGAGAGTGGGAGGAGAAGCAGAGAGCAGAGACACTGCTAGGGAGTGTCTTTACTCCACAGGCTGAGCTCTGGAAAGGAGGCAAGACCCCAGAGAAGAAATGGTGCCATGGTAAATGGCTGAGAGCCCTGCAGAGCTCCCCAGCCCTGCCATGGCGTGAGCTGAACAATGATCTGCCACACCCAAAAATGGCACAGAGGGAGCCCTGAAATCAGATAGGTCCACATGGGTTGTTACAGTGGAGGTCTCTTCAGTGGCTGGCATTAAACGGTGCTCAAGGAACAATCAAGGTGATGTACACCTCGGCAGATGCTAGGTGGCTAGATGACATTAAGGAGTCATAGCAAGCCCCCTAGAACATACATACGATCCAGGGAAAAGGGAAAAGGTACAGCAAATTGACTGAAGTTATATTTCCATAGCACCCAGAAGAATGGGCTTAGAAACCGAAATTAATATATTGAGTCAGAGAAAAGTGAAGCAAGTTACGTGTCTTCTGCATTTAAGGACTAAATTTCATACCTCCTAACCTGTGATTAAAACTGTAAATGAGGGCTTCCCTGGTGGTTGAGAATCTGCTTGCTAATGCAGGGGACACGGGTTCGAGCTCTGGTCTGGGAAGATCCCACATGCTGCGGAGCAGCTAGGCCCGTGAGCCACAACTACTGAGCCTGCGCATCTGGAGCCTGTGCTCCGCAACAAGAGAGGCTGCAATAGTGAGAGGCCCGTGCACCGTGATGAAGAGTGACCCCCGCTCGCTGCAACTAGAGAAAGCCCTTGCACAGCAACGAAGACCCAACACAGCCAAAAATAAATAAATAAATTAATTAATTAAAAAAAAAAACTGTAAATGAGATCTGTGAAAGGAGCATAAAAAATGAGAAAACTTGTTATGATTTTTCTGAACCTTTGCTTCTTCATCTTCAAAGGGGGGGTAATAAAAACATCTATACCTTAAAATTAGTATGCACATAAAGAAATAATAATTTACTATCAAATGATACAAACTAATTATGTTTTGGGGTTGTTAGATTGCAGATTTTTTCATTTCTTTCATTTTTATTTTCAATGTTTTTGAGGTTTGTTGTTCTTCTTGTTTTAAGAAATAGAGATTAAAAAAAAGAGAAAGTATATGTGAATGTATATGCAAAACAGAAACAGACTGACAGGTACAGAAACAAGCTAGTGGTCACCAAAGGGGAGAGGAGCAAATTAGGGTTATGGGATTAAGAGATACAAGCTACTGTGTATAAAATAGATAAGCAACAAGGATATATTGTACAGCACAGGGAATTATAACCACTATCTTGCAATAACCTTTAATGAAGTATAATCTGTAAAAATACTGCATCACTGTGCTGTACACCTGAAACTAATATTGTGAATCAACTGTACTTCAATTAAAAAGAGAAGAAAAAAATAAAGAAGAGGAAGAGAGAGAAAAGGAAGGAAAGAAAAAAAGAACTAAGGAAAGAAGGACCTTTAAGTAATCTTGTGTAGCTAGAACATGGGGCTAGTGGTAAAAGATGAAGTGGGAAATGTGGATGGGGAGAACTTTTAGAGGGTCTTAAATCTCAGACCAAGACATTTAGATTGTGTCTTGTAATCAATGAAGAGCCAAGAAAGTTTTAAAATATGGGAGTAACACGGCCAAATCTGTTTAAAAAAAACACCCTGGTAGTTTTGGGGTAGGCTTCCTAAGAACAGAGGCAGGGAAACCAATTTCCAGTCTATTGCAGTGATCTAGATAAAATCATGGAGCAACTCAGGCAGTGGTGGCAGGAATGGAGATTTGGGGGTAGGTGAAAGAGCTAGTTAGGAAGTAACAATTTAGTGAACAACTGGTTCTGGAGGTGAAAAAATCATCTCTGAGAATGCCACTGAGATATGACCTCTTCTACCTTGTCTTGAAGAAGTGGGGCTTTGAAGAAGAAGTTGAACCGTTAGGCTGTTATTTTGAAAGTGGTCAGAACTGAAGTCTGCTAAGGAACACTGGTCACTTAACAGCTGCAGTTAGCAACTTCAGACCACAGCGACAGGTACACTCTCCTGGGGCTCTTGGTCTCCTACTCCTCCCCCACCTCCCACCCCGCCTCCAAGCTGCCTACCTGCTGATGGGAAATGCCTGCAACCAGAGCAAAAATAAAGCACTGAAGCTTCCAAATCCTCATGGTGGGGGACACTTTCCCAACTCAGAAAGGAAAGACTGAGTCAAGAGCTCCTGCCTCCACTTGCTGCACTTCCAGGAGATTCATCTTCTTGCAGTTTCTCTTTGCATTACATTCTAGCCCGTGGAGCACGGCTGTCCCCAAGAATGGCCACGGAGATCTTTTTTTGCTCAAGCGGAAAGAGGCCAGTGTGTTTGAACCAGATCTTATTAAAGTCTTGGGGATTACAAAAAGTAAATACATTAGGAGAACAACAGGAGCCCCCCAACTTCATAGGATATAGCCCACTCTCCTAGATCACGCAGCCCATCTCATCCTTGTGGGCCCCAAGAAAGAAGCAGGAAGCCCCTGCACCCTCCATCCTCGGCCTCAGACTCCCTCCTCTTGGTCGACACCACCTCTAGCTCCCACCACTCCTGCGTCACATCATTCCGGATGAACGATTCGTACTCTGGATTTACACTTCTGTTCATAGCTGTCCTCAGTGCCTAGGAATACTGAAAAAAAAAAAAAAAAGGTTTTTTTTTGTATTCCTTTGTATTATATTTAAGTTTTAAAGTAATGAAACAACCTTGAAGAATGCTTAAAATTTAGAAAAAAAATTTAAATCGCTCATACTTTTAAAAAACCTTCAGAAAATATTACTGAACCCTACTGAGTGGGTCCCCAACAAGGGTCCTTCTGCCCAGTGTTGTTACAGCCAATAGAAGGAGACTGCGTTTGGTTCAGAAGCAAAGGGAAGCTTTACTCTTTGATCCCAGAATGGAGAGGTGGGAGCGCTCACTCTAGTGGGCGGGGCTGCTTTAGAGGGATCTCATTGGAGGCGGGGGAGTTCTCGCGGGAGGGGCGCCGTGCTGCTCCTGCCGGTCACTGGATCGTGGAGCAGCATCTCTGCACACGGCCTGCCGCCACCATCTTGGATTAAGGCGTCCTGCTCAGCGCTTCTGCCCACGGCTCCCCCTCCACCCTGCCAGCTGAGGTGGCGGCTGCGGCCATTTTGCACAAGGAACTCTGGTCTGAAGAGCCGAGTGTGAGGCGTCTGTGCGTGACACCCTATGAGCAAGTGAAACTAGACGAAGCCTAGAGGAAAAGAAAAAAGGTTAGACTTTATTACCCACATTCTGTTTTTACCTTGGGAATTATTAATGGGCTTTGCCGATGACTAAAAACTTTCATATTTTCGTATATTCCCTTCTAGTGCTTATATTTTTATATAGTTTTAATTATACTGTGCGTGCTTTTCGTTATATTTGTTAGAGAATAGTCAAGGTGTCTTATTGGTTTTTATATCCTTTATTTTATCTTTTTAAATGTTTCTTAAAGTGCCATAATTATATTACCATTTCTATATTTGGGGCTATTAGATTGCTTCCATTATAAAATGATTTTAACTCATTTTTCCTGATTATATAATTAAATATACTAATTATAGAAAATTTGGAATATAGGAAAAATAATAAAAATCCCCTATACATGAAATTGTAATCATAAATGTACAGTTTTGTTTTGTTTTTTTTTTAAATTAATTTATTTTTGGCTGTGTTGGGTCTTCGTTTCTGTGCGAGGGCTTCCTCTAGCTGCGGCAAGCGGGGGCCACTCCTCATCGCGGTGCGCGGGCCTCTCACTGTCGTGGCCTCTCTTGTTGCGGAGCACAGGCTCCAGACGCGCAGGCTCAGTAGTTGTGGCTCACGGGCCCAGTTGCTCCGCGGCATGTGGGATCTTCCCAGACCAGGGCTCGAACCCGTGTCCCCTGCATTGGCAGGCAGACTCTCAACCACTGCGCCACCAGGGAAGCCCGACGTACAGTTTTGGTTTCAACTTTTTTCATTTAGCCTCATAAGGTTAGGTGACTTATCCAGTTATAAGGATTTGACCTTACATGGATATTCCTCATACAGGAAATGTGTTCTAAGGTTACTGCAAGTCATTTGATCCTGTTGAGGCTCTTGTCTCAGCACAAAGTCCCAGGCTCTCCTTCCCCACACTGAGGCCAGCCCAGATCTCAGTTTTTAAATAGAACTGCTGCCACCCTTTCCTCTTGGTGGTCTGCTCCTCCAAGCCACAGCTCTTAGTCCCTCTTTTTCTTTTCTTTCTTTCTTGGAAGAAACAGGTTCTTGTAGACTTCCACCCTTATCGTGAGACCAGCAGAGTCTCCAAAAATGTGTCTTCTCCAGGGCTAGTTCTGCATTGAGATCTTTCCTAGGAGCCCCCAGTCTGCAGCACACATAATGCTCGAAGCAGGAATCGGTAGTTTTCTTTACAGCAAAGGTCTGAAGTGCAGAGAACAGACTGATGAACAAACCTGTGTATATTATTTTTTACATTGCTGAGTGTTTTATAATTGCTTTACTCAGCAAGGCTGGGAAATATGTAAGTACTCATCAGTTTCACAGATGTGGGAATTAAGGTTCAGAGAGGTTAAATGAGTTGCCTTAAATAGTCACAAAATTATATCATTTGACAGTCAAATGAGAACACTCTTTCCTATCAAAATTACACTCTTCATAGGGTAAAAATAAATGATACTGTAATAAAGTACAAATGTTGGCCTAATAAGGGGGTGGGGGGCAAAACAGCAGGGAGAACAAGGTGAAAGGAGAGTGGAAAAGCACAGAGCAAGCCAAGAAAAACCGCAGATTGTAGGGGAAGAAAAAAAAATATTTTGTACCCTTATGGCTTAAAAATGTTTGTTTGTGTGTGTGTGGCGGGACGCAGGGGGAGAGGAGAGCAGCTCCTGTTTTGATCCACACATTTGTCAATTGGCTCTCCTCCATTCTTTTTTTTTTTTTTAATTTATTTATTTTATTTATTTATTTTTGGCTGCATTGGGTCTTCGTTGCGGTGCGCGGGCTTCTCACTGCGGTGGCTTCTCTTGTTGCGGAGCACGGGCTCTAGGCGCGTGGGCTCAGTAGTTGTGGCTCACGGGCTCCAGAGCGCAGGCTCAGTAGTTGTGGCGCACGGGCTTAGTTGCTCTGCGGCATGTGGGATCTTCCCAGACCAGGGCTCGAACCCGTGTCCCCTGCATTGGCAGGCAGATTCTCAACCACTGCGCCACCAAGGAAGTCCTCTCCTCCATTCTTGTAAGAACAGGATGAGGTTTTCCCTCCTGCCCCTCTCCTTCAGGGACATTTTCAGGTGTCCATTTGGAGACACAGAGTTTGAGCCTCACATCAGATCAGTGTCAGTGAACACTGCAACCTTCGTCTTCACTGTGCTCTTCATTGTTCCTCCAAACCACGCCATGGTCTTCTGCTCACTCTGGTGCTTGGCACCATCTCAAACTCCTGGACAACCATCTCCCCCAGCCCGGCCCAAATCATGCCGCCACTGCCACGCTGGCTTCAGAGGAGGGGGTGAGCTGGAAGGCTACCTTTTCCTTCACTGCCTCAACCCTCAGTTCCTCATCGCACCACTGAACAGGGCTGGGGGGTATAACATGCTCTATTAAACGTTTTAGGTTGATCAGAGCGAATGTCTCTTGGTGACTGAAGGGGCAATGGGGAAGACCTCCTTTCCCTATATAGCCTTTGTGTAGCTTTTCAATTTTGTACTCATTGTTTATTACCTATTCAAAGATTAAAACTAAGTTAAAGCCATGCATACTACATATAACTGTTTTCAGAGTCCAAATTAAAAAAGGAAACGTCTTGTGGAGCTCTGCTCATGGGCATGGCATGCCTCAGTTCTGGGCCTGGCTTTGTTGTCTTGGGATCACCACTCTACTCCCTCCCTTTCCTAGTAAGAGTCAAATTTCAGTTCTTCACAAAAAAGAATCTTCATTCATTTAAAGAAACCCTAACCTCCTGGCCACATAGTATGTCTTGACCAACAACCAGAACAATCTGTGGGGCACTATAATTGGCAGGAGTCTAGTTCTCAAAATCTGAATAATCTCACCTAGAATAATCATTATAGAATTGTTGTCTAGAACAACAGTAATCCAGATGACCTTTGCCAATCTATTTCCCAATATTTTCAAGGGTCCCTCTGGCAGGGTCAAGTGAAGGCAAGACTCCTCATTCTCTTTGTGGTCTTCTGATCTTGACTCTGGTGCCCTGTGGGTAAAACACTCACCCACACACTTCTGAAAGACAAGTAATAATTCTTAGCGATTATTCTGTCTAATCTAAATCATATTAAATGGAAAAAAATCTTTCTAAATGCTCTGTCAATCTACAAAGATTATCCTGAAATAAACCCTGAAAATAGACCTTTACATTATTATCCAATGCCATTTTTTTCTTTTCTTTTCTTCAGTCTCCAACTTCTGGGCTGTGGCTGAAGGGTTTACAGGTGACAAAGACACTGCCTGCTACCAGTATTGCTCAAACAGAAGACCCATTCACCCCTGATCTTTATTCCTAACTACATAAAAAAAACCAAACAAATAGAAAACTGACAGGCACTTTGAATTCACAGATTTATACTTAGGTCAACTTTAACTTTTAGGCAGAGATTTCTATCATACCAACTGTTTCTGTAAGTGGAATGGGGTCTGTAAAACAATTACTTACCTCTACCCTGCCTACCACTCAGAGAAAGCTCCTAGCAACCATGTTTTGGGATTTTTTTTTGTTTTTTTTCATTTTTATTTTTCCATTTCTTTACATAATGTAATGTAAGCTTGGGCCTATTATCGAGAATAAGTATGAAAAAGATAATTTAAAAGATGAACAGTCCAGAGGTTAGCATTGCTGAATATATCCTTCTGGTTTTTATTTTTTCTATACCTTTTTTTTTTTTTTTTTACATGCACACAGAATCATTTATAATCGATTTATTCTGTTGAAAGAAACCTTATGAGAACACTGGAGGATAAAGAAATTTAAAAAAAATGAACATTTGAGTTAGCATGAAGTTCAAGGAAAGTAGAAATTTAGTCACAAAGATTTGAAGTAGAATGGGTGACCTTAATTTTAATAATGAATTACTTTTTCTATCTTAATGCCTCAAAGGTCTCAAAGTCAAAACCACATTTACACTCATGCAATGGGGGATTCACTGTATCAGGTAATGGAGCCAGCTACCTCCAAATTGACTCTAATTTTCTTCTTTTATTAAGGTGAGATTTCAACACAAAATACTACCTGAAGGAATCCAAATGAATATCCTATACCATTTTGAAACAAAATTGGAATTCTATTGCATGGGTTATTACAGGATAGCTTCTTATGGAAAGAAAGTTCCTGAATGCCTTTCTACAACCTCGTTCTAGGTGCTCACTTTTATTTTAATTCAGATATAGTTCACATACCATAAAATTAACCTTCTTAAAGTGTAAAATTCAGTGGGTTTTAGTAAATTCACAAAGTTGTACAACCATCACCACTATCTAATTCTAGAACATGTTTCTTCTCCAAAGAGAAATCCCAGACCCATCAGCAGTCACTCCCCATTCCCTCCACCCTCAGCCACTGGCAACAGCTAAGCTACTTTCAGTCTCTTTGGATTTGTCTATTCTGAACATTTTATATAAGTGGAATTATATACTATGTGGCCTTTTATGACTGGCTTATTTCACTTGCCATAATATTTTCAAGGTCCAATCATATTGTGGCATTTATCAGTACTTCATTACTTTTAATGACGGAATAATATTCAGCTGATATGCCACATTTTGTATATCCATTCAATAGCTGATGAACATTTGAGTTGTTTCCAGTTTGGGGCTATTATGAATAATGCTGCTATGAACATTTGTGCACAAGTGGACGTATGTTTTCATTTCTCGTGGGTGTACACCTACGAGTAGAATTACTGGGTCATATTATAACTCTCCGTTTAACCATTTAAATAATTGCCAAGCTGTTTTCCTAAGTAGCCACACCATTTTAAAGTCCTATGCATGATTGTTCCAATTTCTCCACGTCCTTTTATTGACCATTTGTATATCTTCTTTGGAGATCTAGCTACTCAGATACTGTACTTATTTTTTAATTGGGTTATTTGTTCCTTTTTATTGTTGAGCTGTAAGAGTCCTTTATATATTCTGGACACTAAACTTTTATCAGATATATCATTTGCAAATAATTCTTCCCCTTCTATGTCTTGTCTTTTCACTATCTTGATAATGCTCTTTCACCCACAAAATTTCCACTTTTGATGAAATTCAATTTATCTATTTTTTAAGGTAATTTGTACCTTTTAGTGTCATATCTAAGACACCATTGCTTAATCAAAGGTCACAAAGATTTACACCTATGATTTCTACTAAATTTTATAGCATTATTCTTACATTTGGGTTTTCAATCCATTTTTTAAAAAATCTTTAATGAGGTGTAATTGATACACAAAAAACTGCTCATATTTAATATATACAATTTTATGAGTTTGGACATAAGCATACACCCATGAAACCGTTACCACAATCAAGGTAATAGACATGTCCATCACCTCCAGAAGTTTCCTTGAGTCCCTTTGTTTGTTTTTTCTTTAATCCATTTTGAGTTAATTTTTGTATTTGGTGCAATTTTTGTATTTGTATTTCCTATCCAACTTCATTCTTTTACATGTGAATTTTTAATTATCCCATCACCATTTTTGGAAAAGACTTTTCCTTCCCTGTTGAATTATCTTGGCATCCTAGTCAAAAAATCAATTGACCATAAATACAAAGGTTTATTTCTGAATTTTCAGTTCTGTTTAATTGATCTATATATATTTACCTTATGCTAGTACCACACAGCTTTTTCTGAAAAAAATAAAAATAAAAACAAAAACAAAAAATACAGCTGGGAATTTGATAAGGACTGAATTGAATCTGTAGATCAATTTGGACATTATTGCCATAACAGCATTAAGTTTTCTAATCCAAGAACACAAGATATTTTTCCATTTATTTTTATCTTCTTTAATTTCTTCCAATGATGTTTTGAAAGATGGCTTCATTGGTGAATTCTTTGTTGTTATAAGTCTATTTAAATTTTCATTTTCTTCTTGAGTCAGTTTTAGTAGTTTGTGTCTATGAATTTGTCAATTACACTTAGGCTATTTAATTTGTTGGCATATGAGTATTCATTGTATTCCCTTATAATCCTTTTTAACTTACATAAGGTCAGTAGTAATGGTCCCTCTTTCATTTATAATTTTAGTAATTTGAGTCTTTTCATTTTTTTCTTGGTCATAAACCCTTGCTTTTTAACAAATATAGAATGGTTCATGCTTCCCCACTACTCACCTCACTCCAACTCCTCTTGGTCTGAGGTTGAGGAGAAGAATCATTGTGGAAGAGGTTGAGTATGATTTGTTCATTGACCTCTAAAGTGATTTCTTTTTTAAAAGTTTTATTTATTTTATTTATTTATTTTTGGCTGCGTTGGGTCTTCATTGCTATGCGCGGGCTTTCTCTAGTTGCAGCGAGTGGGGGCTACTCTTTGTTGTGGTGCATGGGCTCCTCACTGCAGTGGCTTCTCTTGTTGCAGAGCACGGTCTCTAGGCACACGGGCTTCAGTAGTTGTGGCTCACAGGCCCAGTAGTTGTGGCACACGGGCTTAGTTGCTCCGTGGCATGTGGGATCTTCCCAGACGAGGGCTCGTACCCGTGTCCCCTGCAATGGCAGGTGGATTCTTAACCACTGTGCCACCAGGGAAGCCCTCTAAAGTGATTTCTTTCACTCTCTTTGGTGCTTCTGCCAAGTGAAGATTTTTCAGAATTTTCTAATAGAGGCAGGGATGTGGATAACAATGAGAATTGAGGGACTTCCCTGGCCGTCCAGTGGTTAAGACTCTGTGCTTCCACTGCAGGGGGCGTGGGTTCAATACCTGGTCAGGGAATTAAGATCCCGCATGCAGCACAGCACAGCCAAAAAAAAACCCAAAAACAAAAAACAATGAGAATTGAATCAACAAATGTAGCTCCATGAAGAAATACTTTTCTATTATGATTTGCAAGAAAATTTAGATGTAATATTTATAAATATAATGTTCTGTTTATTTTGAACCTTCATTAATGATATTAAATTATTTATTAAAATGTTAATAATCTATTAAGTTGTAAAAGTTAGTCATTGGCTACATATCTGTGCTAAAAGTATAAAAACATGCATGGGAGGTATACAAACAGGACAATAGTTATTTCTGGAGAGAGAAGATGGGAAGGGATTGGAGGTGGGACTTTTTAGTTGTGTAGATAAAGATTTGTTTCCTTTTTTAAAAAGAGAGACAGAAATTTGAAGCAAATGTGGCATTTATCTTAACACGTGTAAAATCTAGATAGGCAGTTCTTGAGTGTTTTGATGCGCAGATCAAAACAGGGAATATTTAACTAAAAGGAACATTGAAGTTTTATATGGTGCTTTTTAAATTTATTGCTAGCTTATGATAATGAGCAAAGGAAATGAAAAGACAAGTTACAAAAGAGGAAATGAAATTGCCCCACCCAAATTACCCTTCTGGACCAAGGGACTTACTCTCTCAGCTTTAGGAATTACCTTGGCTGTAAAAAGCTGCCTGACCCATGGGCATGCTCCCTTTACTCAGTCACCCTTCATTCAATGACTGGTCGATGTAGGGTATAAAAGCCTGTTCCCATCACCCCAACTTGGAACAATTCTGAAGAGACGTCCCAGCTTCAGAATTCTCTATGGCTTATCTGAAACATCTGTTGAGACTGCCTCTCAGCCCAGCTTCTCCCCCTGCCAGTCTTGCTTTCTTCCCTTCCCCCACAGGTATTGACCCCAAGAACTTTTCTGTTCACAAATTTCCATTTCAGGATCTGCATCCTGGAGAACTTTATGTGCAACGTATATGTATGTATATAAATATAAAACCTCACTAATAACAACAAAAAAGCTCAAATTTAAACCAGAAAACATTTAATTATAATGAAAGTAGAATGGTAGATACAGTGGTTCAGCAGAGCCTGCCAGTTTTCTATACATTGTCCATCTCCCCTTTTTACCCGGTAACAGAATCCTGGCTTTATTTGAGACAGTAATTTGCTCTAACAGAAGGATATATTTTCCAGCCTCCCTTGTAGTTAAGTGTGACCTTATGGCTAAGATAAAGCCATTGAAATGTCAAAGCATTGCTGGACTTCGAAATAGGTCCCTTAGGAAAATAGACTCAGATAGTAATTATTCCTCTTTTGGTGTCCCTCTTCCTCTTTCCTGCTGTCTGGAATGGGGATGCAATGGCTGGAGCTCCAGCAAGCATTGTGACCTTGAGGATGGCAGCCACGGTGAAACATACAGAGAAGCTGGATGCCTAATGATTTCATGAAACACCATATCATCCTACCTCTGGACTTAACAAAATACAAGGGCTTTGTGGGTCTTATATAAAAAATATTGTTAACCTTAGGTATTTTAGCCACTGTTAGTGCTAATTTAATTTTAGGGCTAGGTTTTAATTTTTTAATTTTTTAAAGTGACTATTACAGTGACTTTATTTTTTGCCATTGTTAGTTCTTTAAACTGCCAAACCTAATTATAGTTGAAACAGGGTCATTTTATATTCTGCTTGTAAATAGAAAGTGAAAAAGTATTTTGGAAAATGATTAAGTATTTGACTTGTAAATGTTCTTATGGAGTAATTCTATTTCCAGGAATAAATCCTAAGGAGTGTGTATGTGTGTGTGTGTGTGTGTGTGTGTAGGAAGCTTTAAGAACAAAAGACATTCACATTATAAGAAGAATAGAAACTACATAAATAGCAACATGGGTACTAAAATATGATATATTCATTGAATTAAGAAATTAAAGAAACAAAGAACATTTTTATTTTAAAAAGCATTTTATGGTAACATTTTAAACAATATTGAAGTTTATAAAGTAAAAATAATGCTCTTCCTCTCCTACTATAAGATCCACACCCCTAACTGTTTACAGTCTAGTGCATATCTTTCCACAGTTTTTCCTGTGTCTATACAAACAAATACAGATATGCGTTCACATATAACAAAGAAAAATTGGATTATAACACATATATAAAGGAAAAGTTATCAATAACATGGAGAAATGCTCATAGTACAATAAAAAGTTTTATAAGTAATATATAAAATTTGATATACAACAAGATCCCAATTACATTTCAAAAAGTGCCTAGAAAAAAAAGACTGGAGTGAAATATATGACAAATAAGTGAATAAATGAGTATTAAATACCTATTGCCAATATTAATAAATAGTTTACTATTAAAAATAAATACTATTTTCTCCTCGAAATAAAGAATTTTCTCCACAATCCCCACACGGCTAAAAGTAAAAAACATCTTACTACATTTCAGGGGAAATATGGGAGTCTGAGAGCACATATTTGAACCACCTGCCTCCCAGTCCCATCCAAAATGACCTAGAAAATTTTATATGTAAAACCCCAAATCAGTACTGGAAGCTAGAGAAGGAAACCATACAAATGCCAGAAACTTCAAAGAATTTCTTCTAAATCCTGTGCAGTTGGGACCAGATTAAAGGACATCCAGGGCCAATTTGCCAGTCACCAAGGAGCAGCTTGACCTGGAGGGACGAGGCCCAGAGGCTGACTACAGGACCCATCAGTGGTTCTTTTGGCTCTTGAAAATTGAATGAGTTTGAGGGTAGCAAAGGTAGCAAACAATGGTAAATGTTTCAAGCAGAAAGCCCATGCATGGTGGCAATAGTTGTGTTATTGGATGGTTTCCCCGAGCTTTGGAGACCTTCACTGCCTCTGTGGAGCTGAGCTGAATGTGAAAGCGAGGCCTAAGTGGCTCCCTCAAGCAGCAGGCTGTCACTAGCAGCATCTTTGCTGATACAGTGGGCACCTGGCTAGAGACTTTGATCTGGGCAGCTGTATCACACACTAGCAGTGAGCTTGGGGGTGTCTACAGAAGCCCTAGATAGGAATTACACTACAAAATCTGTCAATAGCACAGCCCTTTCGCAAAATACAAAAAAAAAAAGCAAAAACAAAAAACTTTATAAATTGGAGTTTGGATGGCTATTTTTTTCAAATGTTGACCTCACCCTCACACAATACATAAGAATTAATTTGAGATGGATCATTGATGTAAATGTGAAAAGTAAACCAATAAATCTTCTAGAGGAAAGCACGTCTTCATGATTTTTGTTAGAGCAAAATTTCTTAAATAGGATACCAAAAACATTAGCCAAAAAATAAAAGATTGAAAATTTGAACTTTATTAAAACAAATAATTTACGTTTATTAAAAGACAATATTAAGAGAGTGATAAGGCAAGCTACAGATTGGTAGAAGGTATTTGCAGTAGATATAACTGACAAAGGATTCATATCCAGCCTACATAAAGAATAAGATCAAATAAAAGAATAAAACTGAAAAATGAACTAAAAATGGGTAAAATACTTTAACAGTCACTTTAGAAAAGTTAATAGATAAATAAACAATATGCGTGAACATTATCAGTTAGGGGAAAAGGAAGTAGCTAACAATATGAAGTATTGGCAAAGATGAAGAGCAACCGGAACTCTCATAAATTGTTGGTAGGAATGTAAACTGATTTTTAAAAAATCAATTTAGAAAAATGTTTGACAGTGTCTACTAAAATCTATCTATACCCTATGGCCCAGAATTCCACTTTTAGGTATATACCCTACTGAAACAAGTACTTTTATCTATCAAAATACATGCACAAGGATGCTCATAGCAGCTTTATTTGTGAAGCCAAAAATATATATATTTTAGAATATTCACATCCATATGAAAAAGAAAAAACTGCTGTATGCAAAAAAAAGGATTAGTCTGAACCTAACGTTAAGCAAAAGAAAACAGACTTAAAAGAGTAGAATGGTGGTTGGGTCCATCAAGAAGCAGTTGCCAAGATTGAGTTAGAGGTGCAGAAGATTTGCTGGGAATAGGAGTGGGCGGGGAAAGCCTTCAGGCCTGACATTTAGTGAAGAAAGGATGGAAAGTTGTCTAGAAAGAGCCTCAGCCTGTAGTGCAGCTCTGGGAAAATCTTGGCCAGCTCAGTTAGGAGCTTCAACACAAGATTACCCATAGACGGGTCTGTCATAGCCAGAAATGGCAAACCCTTGTGCCACCATGCTCAGTCATCAACTGGCACTACCCAGAAAGTACATGATCTTGACTCAAAAGCTGAGGCAGATCCTGAAGCACTCACATCTGGAGACTGTCAACTGACTCCTTGTGGCAGGTTTTCTCTGAAAGGGAGATCTGAGTGACATACCTCCATGACTGCCACATTTACATACTATATGATTGCACTTGTGTGAAATCCAAAGCCATAAAATCTAATCTGATAGAGCTCAGAAGAGCAAGGGGTTGTGACGCGGAGGGGGCAGGAAGAAGTCTGCTAGGTGGTAGGAAATACTCTATTTCTAGATCTGCACAGTGTTATGTAAGTGTGTTTGTGTGTGTGTGTGTATACACATACACATATATATAACATATATATTTACATATATATGTAAAATATTTTATGCAAATTATGATATGTAAGTTACAGTTCTGTTAAAAAAGGAAGGGAATGATGGAGATGAAGTTTCCTTTCCAAGACGGCACATGGCCTGGATCCCTGAGGTTGTTAGATTAAGGAACTAGCCACATGACTTCTTATAAGATTTGAGGGGAATTCCCTGGTGGTCCAGTGGTTAGGACTCAGCGCTTTCACTGCCGGGGCTCGAGTTCAATACCTGGTAGGGGAACTAAGATCCCTCAAGCCGTGACATGCAGCCAAAAAAAAAAGAAAGAAAGAAAAAGGAAAAATAATTTTTTTAAGAGGTCCCTGAAAGTATTTTTAAGAAAAAGAGTGAAAAGACTTAAAAAAAAAGAATCCCCTCACCTGGCTTCCGGTTTCCAGAGGAAATAAAGAATCGCACTGTTTAAATATAAGTAAACAGAAATCCCATAACAAATAGGACTAGGTTTGGCTGTGACAGAAAACCCCAAATAATAGTAATTTAAATAAGATAGAATTTATTTCACTATAACCTAAAAGAAGTCCAGAGGTAGACACTCCAGGCCTGGTTTGGTGCTGCTCAGTGGGTTCCTTCTATCTTACTGTTCTGCCATTCTTGGCACATGGTTTTTATCCCACTGTCCAAGAGGGCTACTTGAGCTATAATCATTATATCTGCATTCCAGCTCCAAGAAAAGACAACGAAGGACATTCTCCATTCCATTTAGAGACACTTCCCAGAAGTTACACAGAGCACTTCCACTTACTTCCCACTGGGTGAAATTTAGTTTTATGAGCACACCCAGCCACAAGGGAGTCTGGGAGATGTAGGTTTTATTTCAGGTGCCAGGTGCCCAGCTAAAAAACAGAGTTCTATTACTAGGGCCAAAGGGAAAATAGATATTGGGGAACAACTACCAGATTTAGCCATAACCCCACAAAGAATTTGTAGTATAAAGGAAAGAAAACAGAGCATGCAAAAGGTAGAGGAAAATCAGATCAAAGAAACATATGTAGTTTAGAAACAGAAACTTTTAGATGCATGTGTATTATGCTCTTAATTTTAAAAAATATATATATGCTTGGAAATGAGGGATAAAAGATAAATTGAACAGAGTTGAGGAGAGAGTTAGATGAGAGATAGATCATTTTTTAAAACATCTTTATTGTAGTATAATTGCTTTACAATGTGTTAGTTTCTGCTGTATAACGAAGTGAATCAGCTATATGCATACGTATATCCCCATATCCCCTCCCTCTTGCTCCTCCCTCCCACCCTCCCTATCCCACCCCTCCAATCCCACCCCTCCAGGTGGTCACAAAGCACTCAGCAGAAAGAGCATTTTGAAGTTAATTATGCCACTGTGAGATTTTGTTCTTCAACAGAAGCAGTGGAGAGCAGAACTGACAATGTAGAAAACTGAATCATTAATAAAGTTGATAAGCTTGATGCATTTTCCCCTAGTGAATAAGATAGGGAAAACAGATAAGTAAGATGTGCATTTGGAGAGAGAGAGATGTGGTACATGAAGAGTAAAGAGTCATTGTGTGGATAATGGTGGTTTTGGAAAAAAAAAGATCTGAACAAATAGAAGAGGAACAATATTTAAAACCACAAACAAAGAAAACATTTATAAGCTGAAGGTAAATTTTAACCTGCAGATCAACATAGCTTCTTAAATACCAGGAAAAAAATAAATAAATGAATAGAAATCTTCATCTAGACATATCCTGGTCAAAGTCTGAATTTTAAGGTAAAATAAAGGCAGAATCCAGGCAGAAAAAATATTGTTTACCCACAAAGAAAGGAAAATAATGTTTTCTTTGGTGTCTCCTTAGCTCTATTAGAAGGCTAAACATAATACATGGAGAGAAAAAGGTGAGAGGGCAGAAAGGGCAAATCCACTCGGTGATATATCAGAACTGGGATGTGGCAGCTGTACACTTGTATTAGAAAGAGTGATGCTCCTTTTCTTGCTAGAACCACTGTATTTTAAATTTCTAAGTAAAATATTAGAAGATGGGGCTATAAGGGTACTTGCTAGAAAATCCAAGTGATTTCTGCTACCTGTTATACAGCCAATTACACCTAAAGGGCAAGAATGAATGACTGGAAAATAAGTGACAGACAGCCCTTCAGAACACCACTAAAACCTTTTAAAGAGGTTTCATCAAACCCAGTCTAGAACAGTGGAGGTACCACCTTTTCATATGGATGTAACATGTGTACAGGGACACACACTCAATTTCTGAGCCAGTCTCTTTCACCTTCTGTTTGATTATAAGTCAGTATAGATAGAACTTCATCTAGACCAGGAGTCTATCATAGGGTTCATGAACCTTCGTGTAGGGATCACAGAGATCTGAAGAGTTGGTCTGTGAAGTTACCTGCAAATTTTATGATGTAGCCATTCTTCTGGGAATAGGATCCAAATTGAATCAGGTTCTTAAAAGTGTCTATGACCCCAAAAGACCCAGAACCAGTACTAATTGCTTTGTAAACTTAAACTGAGAATATGTTAAAGAAAAACATTATTCTTGATACTTGCTAAAAAATAGAAAAGCAGACTTTATTCAGGGAGACTACTACAATGGGGTTTTGAGGTAGAGGAGAGAGATTGAATACAACAAGTCTGAATACAACAAGGAAAAGTGGGGGGACTTCCCTGGTGGCGCAGTGGTTGAGAATCCGCCTGCCAGTGCAGAGGACACGGGTTCAATCTCTGGTCCAGGAAGATCCCACATGCTGCGGAACAACTAAGCCTGTGCACCACAACTACTGAGCCTGCGCTCTAGAGCCTGTGAGCCAAAACTACTGAGCCTGTGAGCCACAGCTACTGAAGCCCGCACGCCTAGAGCCCGTGCTCCGCAACAAGAGAAGCCACTGCAGTGAGAAGTCCGTGCACCTCAGCAGAGTAGCCCCCACTCGCTGCAACTAGAGAAAGCCTGCACACAGCAACAAAGACCCAAATGCGCCAAAAATAAATTAATTAATTAATTTAAAAATACAAGGAGAAGTGGGGATTTATGGTCAAAGAAGCAGGATGGAGGTCAGTGGATGGAAAATGACTAAGAGGGAATATCAAGGGTAATGGGGGATTCTGGCTGAACTGACCTAACAGGATTCTAGCTGAACTCAGGCCAGGTGACCAGGTATCACCTGGAGGGTGAGGTAGGATGAGGAACCCGATCAGATATGGAGGGGGATCAGATATGGAGGGTGGGGGATTCTTGCCAAACTGACTTAGCAGTGTTCTTGCTAACATTGGTCAATGCAGGTTGTATGGAAATGAGAAACAAAACCATAGAATTACAAATGTTGTTAAAGGCAATAGATAGCAGGCCAAATACCAAAGAGAAATATGGAATTCACAATGACACCATAAGGACAAAGTGATAAAATGATGAGAGAAAATAAGGGAAATATAAGGGAGAGATGCAGGAAATCCAATCAACATGTCCTAAGAATACGAAAAAGAGAAAATAGAACGGATGTGTTGGAAGCAATAGTCAAAGGAATAATAGGAGGAAATTGCTGAGTTTGTAGAATTAAAGGTTACCAGGCAGTATCAAAGAGACATAGGCACCTTGATATATTCTGTTGAATGTTGCAAAATTTAAGAAGAAGAAAAAAACCTCTAGAAGCATCGAGGCAAGAAAAAACAGCTTATTTCTTAAGCAGTAGTTCTCAACTGCAGCAGTGCATTAAAATCATGGGTGAGACTTTAAAAAATACTAGTGTCTGGGCTCCATCCTTAAGCATTCTGATTTCATTATTCTGGGAGGAGCCTTGGCATTGATATTTCTTAAAATCTCCCCCAGTGATTTGAATGTGCAGCCAGGGTTGAGAACCACTGCCCCAAGGGAAGAAAAATCATTGACTTCTCCTCCAGAGAACCAAATACCAGCAGTAAACGAAGACTGGCTTCCAAACTTGGGAGGAAAAGAATGTTGTACTTGGTCAAGAGGTCATTTGTAGGAAAGACCAGTATTCTCCTATTAGCCAGTTCTAGGAAGGTATTATACTCACAGTTTAGGGATACAATCCAGCCAACCTAGGGGTGGATCAAAATAACAGAAGGAAAGTGCCATAATAAAAAGAGATTGTAGGAAGCAAAGGAAACTATTTAAACCTAGAGTAACATCTTGAAAACTGTCAATAATATATTTATAAGACAAAACAAATTTCAAAAATATCTTCAAAGAAAAGTTGATAATGTAAAATAATAATAATTTAGATCTGAATTCCAGATTACATCAATCGAAATTGTGAAGTGGGAAGAGACAGTAAGGACAGTAAAAGCCTAAAAGATTTCTCATTTTACACAGATGACAATTAATAGATACAGTTACATTCTAAACCTTGCTAAGCAGAGATAAAAATATTTCAAAATTTTAATAACAAAAGTAATTACTAATAGAAAAAAATGTAATTGTACCTTCCAAACTACTAGAGAAATGAGCTAAGAAAACATAGTTGGTGAAGATATAACAGGATATAAAAACTACTATACAATATTAACCCCTTTTTACTATATGTATATAAAATAAATATAGGAAAATACAAAAAATTATAACAGTTGCCATCTCCAACAGATTGAGATTATGGGTTTTGTGGTTTGTTTTCTTATTAAAGTGTTACAACATTTTCTAAATATTCTACAATTAGAACACTATTTTTTGTAATTTAAAAAATCAATAAAAAGTAAAATTTTAAATTAATATTCATTTCTCTTTTATCTTCTATGCCTATCCATAGTGCTTATTTACTACAAAGAATAAAAGTTAAGTTTCTTAATTTGTTATTTTTAGCAATTATAGGATTTAAAAATCTGATTTCCATATATTATTAAAGACTAAATGCCTATGAATACTATAAAGGTGTTTCTATTAACATTTCTTACTAAGGCACTTTCTGGAAGTAACATGTTTGTGTAAAATCTTGCCAAAAACAAGAATATTAAAATGTGTTCTGCATTAAGAACAAATCCACATCATAAGTATATTAGAAGTTAACAAGATTTGAAAGTAAAAAACATGAACCCAGAAGAACTTGGGAATATGTGCTTGCAACTATAAATTCTGTAATTAATTTGCTTTACAAGTTTTTTGGAGATGTTAGGTCACCAGTTGACAGCTTGGATTTGGTTTTTATTCTGTCAAAACATATAAAAGCATATATTACTTGTGGCCTGATTGTGGTCTAAATTTATTTTCCATCAGAATATCCAGTTTTGATATGAAGAAAACTACATAGTCATGTTGTTCTTTAATTTCACTTCAGGCATTCTTTACTTCTGCCCCAGCATAGATCTCAGAATTTTATTTAATTCATGTTTCCCCAGGCTTCCATAGCTTGAGGATACTAAAGGAGTCACATTAATGATAAAAATCTATATTCCATGGGCTCCTACCCTACCTTGCAGGGCATCCTTCTGTAGAACCTCAGTTGCCTGTGCTTCTCAAGTACTTCTGAATGCCCCTGGATGTGTACTGTGTGCTCCTAGAGAGGCCTGGCTCTGCTAGCTGCATTTCCTGCTGTGCCACCACCCACTGGACAACCACTGCATGCCACCATGTCTGAAGGTCCCACTGTGTTTTGCAGTAGTGAAGGCAACAAAGCCCTTTGAGTCAAAGGCTTAAAGCTTCAGCGTGTTGTGTTGGGAAGTGGGCAAGAATGTTTCATTCCTCTCTTGCCATTGTGTAGCCAGCCAGTTCTGCTCTTGCCTCAGCACCTTGTTTTTAAGTAAAGCTGCTCTTGGTTTTTATTTACGATAGCCCTGCTTTCTCTCTATGGAGTTCAGATATAAGTCCAGTGGCGTTTAGGCCTGGAGTTAAATCTAAGTGACAACCACTTTGCTGAACTCAGAATCATCCCTCCCGTCCTTTGCCTGGCTCCTTCTTCTCTTATGGTGAGGTCTCTCCACAGGATGCTTCTTAGCCCACATTCAAGTAGGTTTCTGGTGGGTTTTCTACAAGCTGGCCAGACGTGTCTACTAAGACTCAAGCTGGGACTCCTGTTGCACTCATACTCCAAATAGGCCAAATACTGTATATAAAGAAATGTTTAATAATCTTGGTGTTGGATTAAGTTTGTTTTAATGAATTTTCTGTGAATAAAGATAAAACTGGTCTTTTAAAAATAGCACAATATTAAACCATTGATTCAGTCATTATCAGTCTTAATAGGTTAAGTAGAATCAGCTGAGGTGATTGATATCATCATAGATCTCTTTTACACTAGGGTGATTCAGGAGAAAATCCTATTGAGAATCAAGGAGAAAACATTATTATTGAGGAATAAGTTTGAAACTGTTCCAGAAAGAGGCTCAGTGAGAGAAAATTTTTTAAAATAAAAATAACAGAATGAGGGAGAAGTTGGTTTCTTCTACAAAAGTTTTGCTTCAGAAGGAGGATTCCATCAGGAAATAAAAACACTGGCTGCCAAGGAACTTAGGTATAAGCATGCCACCAATATTCAAGACCTTGTGAGGCTGGAGGATGGGAATAGGGAGATCCTGTGGATCTCTATACCGTAGTGACTGATGATGCAATATGGAAAGATCACAAGGATTTTGACTAATTAGAAGACAACAGAAAAAGGATGAGGTTAAGAGAGAATAGAACCAATTACTTTTAAAAATCCACATACTTCACAATGCCTTGTTTCTTTAAGGTGTTTGGGAGCCAAGGGCTTCCCTCACCCTTTCCAGGAGTTTTTTGGTTGTTTCTTTATTTTGGTACTGTATCTACTTATATTGATAAGAAGAACTAACTAACTAGCCAGGTTACTAAAATGCATTTTAACCCTAGTGTGACTTTATCCCCTGCTGTGCTGGTCTTGCAATACTACACCAGGTAGCAATTTTCTCCAGAATGGCAACCAACAGAGAATAGATTCCAGAAAGGAGACCTCAAACAACTCCCAAGAATGGAGACAAGAATATTTTATATAACTACAATGAGATATCACCTCACACCTATTAGAATGGCTATTATCAAAAAGATAAGAGATAACAAATGTTGGTGAGGATGTGGATAAAAAGGAAATGTGATGCACGGCTAGTGGGGATGTAAATTAGTGCAGCCACTGTGGAGAACATTATGGAGGTTTCTCAAAAAATTAAAAATAGAACTTCCATATGAACCAGCAATCCCACTCCTGGGTATATATACAAAAGACACTAAATCATTATCTCAAAAAGGTGTCTGCACCCCCGTGTTCACTGCAGCATTATTTACAATAGCCAAGGCATGGAAATAACCTAAGTGTCCATCAATGGATGAATGGATAAAGAAAATATTGAGTGTGTGTGTATATATATACACATACAATTAATATTATTCAGCCACAAAAAAGAAGGAAATCCTGCCATTTGCAATGACTGAATGAAATTTAAGGGCATTTGAGGCTAAGTAAAATAAGTCAGACAGAGAAAGACAAATACTCTATGATCTCATATATGTGGAATCTAAAAAAGCCAAATGCAAACAGAGAGTAGAATGGTGGTTGTTAGGGGCTGGCAATTGGGGGAAATGGGGAGATGTTGGTCAGAGGGTACAAACATTCAATTATAAGATGAATAAGTTCTGAGGATCTAATGTACAGCATGGTGATTATAGTTAACACTACTGTGTTGTTTGCTTGAACTTTGCTAAGAGGGTAGATCTTAAATGTTCTCAACACACACACATACACACACACACAAGGTAACTACATGAGGTGATGGATAAGTTAACTAATTTTATTGTGGTAATCATTTCACGATGTATAAATATATCAAATTGTCACAATGTCCACCTTAAATTTATACAATATTATATGCCACTTATATCGCAGTAAAACTGGGGGGAGGGAGAATATTTTACTGTAGTCCCTAGGATAAAAGCTGTCAAAAATATAAGACCTTTTTAGCTTTTTGAGTGGATACCAAAGAACATCTAATTTTAAAATCATATTTACTCAAATACAAATACTTATTAACACGTATTAGTTTCTGGGTACCAGTCTAGACCCTGTGAATATAGTAAGGTATGAGATACTGCCCAGGGTCTCAGAGAGCCTACAGTCTACTTGGGGGTCATGATGTGATCCAGGGAAAGTGGCCTCTTTCCTTCCTCCATCACTCCAGGCTCAGTCCTTCCCTGGGGGCTCATCATCCATCACCAGTTCTGTGCGTAGCTTTCCTCTCATTGTGCTTTTGTGCTCTACCCAAATATCACCTCCCTCAGAGGGGCCTTCCCTGATTCCCATCTACTCACATACCCCAACACTATATAATCAATATTTCATCCAATTTATTTCCTTCAAAAATTTGTATCACGTTTTTATTGGAAAATAATTTGTTCATATATTTATTACTTTTCTCCTTCTACTAGAATGTAAGCTCCATGAGAGCAGGATTATTTCCTGGCTTATTTATGGGTATATGTGTCTCTGGCATCAAGAAGAGTGCCTGGTAAGCACACTATAACAGCACTGAATAAGAGAATGAATGAATGGAAGCTGGATGAATGAATGCAGTAATTAGCTTATTTCAATCCGATATGATTATTGCTATGGTGGAGGAAAGTTCTGGGTACCTCCTTGTATCAAACAAATGAGGGGATAGTAAATCATCTTAGAAGGAGATAAGGATTACTTCCTAGAGGACATGGAAACATGGACTTGCGAGAGGGGCCTGATCTGGAATTTCATGTAGATTAGTCTGTCCAAAGATAAAAGGAAATGAAGAGTGGGAGGAAGAGATGGAGAAGGAGAAATGGGCAGAAAGCAGGGACCCACCCTGAAAGAATTAGTGAGCCCCATTCAGCCTTTATCCTGAGGGAGGTAGGGAGCAGATAGATCCTGAACAATGGCAGGCAATAGGGACAGACCTACCTTGTGGAATGCTCAACCTGAAGCATTGTAGAGAATGGGATGGAAGAGACCAGTAAGCCAGGTGATTCAGTAATGCAGGCAAGAAATGATGAGGAACTGAACTAAAACCAGGGTTATGGGAACAGAGCAGAGGGAAAGGTTTGGGGAGACCATTTGGAGGTAAATCAATAGCAGAGGGAGGAGTCAAGTTCAATTCCTCAGGTCGAGTTCTCTATTTTCTATAAAGCAGTCCCAAGGGCTGCAGCCACATTCTTTGGAGACTATACTGAAGCTGGGGACACACCTTCCAGATCAAACTTATGGCCATGTGGTCTGGAGGAAAACCTTAGGGGTCAGTCATTCCTGCTGGAGCTAGAAAACATGGACCAGGACTCTTCGTTTTGGCCTACAGGTTATCTTTAGGCCAAGCCACTTATATTCTGATACATACTGTAGGATAGGATTTCTACCTCCTTCTAATCAAAAGCGTCTCTCTCTTTGCTAATCAAAGTCCCTTTTAGATAAGGATATCCACTTCTACACTTTTCCAACAAGTATTTGGTGAAGGCCTACAGTGTGCTAGGTTCTGGGAACAAAGCCCCTGCCCTCAAGCAATCCATAATTTAGTGAAGGAGACAAACAAAAAGAAAACCAATTAAAATACACTGTGATAAGTACTGTAATAGAAGTACTCACATGAAAAGCACAAAGCAGAGAGCCTTAAGCCAAAGATGAATTTAGGAGTGGGTGTCTTAAATCAGTTAGGGATAAGAATGGCTCCTCAAAAAGAAAAACAACTTCTAACTAAAGGAAGATAAATTCCCATTAAAAAATAATAGCTCAGGTATAAATAAACACAAGTGCATCAAAAATATCCATAGTTAAAAAAAAAAAAAATCCATAGTTAATAAGCGATACTTTTGAGTGCATGAAATGTGCCAGGAGCTATAGGTCTTGTATACTTTTTTTTTCTCAGTTCATCCTCATACCAACCTTCTGAGGTAGTAATACTTTCCTCATTTTACAGGTGAAAAAGCTGAGGTTCAGAAAGGTTAAATACTTGGCCCCAGGTCACACGATAGCAGTAGACCTGGGATTCACACCTGGGCAGTCTGAACGCAGTTTCTAATTGGGATGTGGCCCCACCCTCCACAGTAAGAGCCCTTTGTCTACGGATCAGTCCTCCACAGTGTTTAAGAGATTTGCCCATCGTTCCACATGGTATAGGTGGGGAATTCAACCCAGCTGGCTGAGCTCCAGTGTTTCTGCTCTTTTACATAGCCCTGTCTTCAGGCTGAATGTATAGTCTTTACCGAGAAAAAGAATGAGGAAGTACACTAGTTTAAAAAGTGCAGAAAATTCTCTTCATTTTCTTCTCTGTCTCAATTCTCTTAGGGATGAGCCAAGCCCCACCTCCTGACTAAATGCCTTGGTTCCACAGGGGACTCTGTCAGAGGTTATAAAGCCTGGGGCAGGAGAGAGTGGGCAGGTGGGGCTAACTCATCCCCACCCATTACCTACCTCATTGCCCAGAGAATACTGAGAAAGCCCTCAGTCCCTGACAGGCAGTCATTCTCAATGAACATTTGCCTATAACTGCTATATTGTGTGGACAAATAAATACCTTTTTTTCCCAAAAAAAAACTGGACATGTGCAATTGTTATATTGTTTATGAAAAACCGGAAGGTTAGCAAAAATTTACGTTGAGATTCTTCAGTATCTGTACCCCAGCATCCCAAAGGCTGGCTAATCATGGTCCGTTAATAGTCACATCTCACCAGCTCCCTCCTGTATAACTATAAGACCTGGTCTTTTCCCCACCTAAAGGGGGCCTCAGATTACTTTGGTGGGAGTCCGGGGTGTCTCACATGAGTCCTTTTCCACTCAGGCCTCCAGAATTCAGAGCCAC
Organism: Balaenoptera ricei; assembly: GCF_028023285.1. NCBI lineage: Eukaryota > Metazoa > Chordata > Mammalia > Artiodactyla > Balaenopteridae > Balaenoptera > Balaenoptera ricei. Next base: position 66,705,332 of record NC_082642.1, read on the forward strand.
TACTTTTGCTCCCCTGGGTGAAAGCTGCTTTCATGCCCCTTCTTGCTGCTTCCCTCCAAGGCACAAATGCGCTGGGCTCCCTTTAAACTTCCCTCTGCAAGAAGGCTGCCTCTTTTCCATCAAAATTAGGAGATATATTTCCCACACCTCTTCCTTACACCTTCCCAGCTGGGCCCTGAGCGAGCATTGCTTGTGTCATGAGTCTCAGGAAGTTGCTTGTGAAAATAATGCTTTCAGCGTCTGCCCCCAACCCTTTTTCTCCACGGACCTCAGACTGGAAAAAGATCCCAGGATTCCTCCCCCATCCTGCTCCTCCCCCTCTCCCTCCCAGGTACCTGCACTGAGGAGACTCTTGCCCTCACGGTCACCAACTAGTCCAAAGCAGGGCCTTGCTCAAAGTGGGAACCCAGCCCACCAGTTCACACCACCCAATCTAAACACTGGCCCACATGCTACCTTCTCTAATGAACACAGTCATATAAAAATTATTGAGAAGATACTGGATTATCTCTAGTGGGAGTAAGGCTGTGATGAGATGAGAAAAAAAAGTGAGATAAAATACATACATATACGTGTGTGTGTATAGATATATATACATACACATAAAATTCCATTTGCAAACTTGCTTAAGAGTTGCTCTTACTCATTCAGAAAATGGACTCCAAGAAAGAAGCTTTCTCATGCCTTGTTAGAGCCTTTGGGAAGCCTAAGTAGACTGATGTAGAGAGAATACCATGGCCCAGGTAGTCACAGAGCCTGCAGGGTTGATGGTCTGACCCCAGCAGGCAGAACAGGAAGCCATGAGTCCATCAATTACCCTGTAACCTGAGTAAGCCACTGAACCTCTGAGCCTTACATTTGTTTTTATGCTAAAATGGAGATAATTATACCATCCTGACAGGGTTGTTTGGGTTCAACATAATTATATTTTTTAAACTGTAAGTGTCAAAAATATTAGTTGTTATAATACTGCTTTCAAGGAAGAACTAGAGCAGAAGTTTAGATGGGGGCAAGGCTGGAGTAAGGGGAAGAGGGCAGGAGGTTGAGATGAGGAGAGTGGTCTCTAAAGATTTTGGAGGTAGCAGGCATTGGGAAGGTACCTCAGGAGAGAGGAAGAAGTCCAGGAGAGAAGACTGAAAGAGGTGAAAGGGGCCAAAGGGTCTATAGACTGAGATTTTCCGAAGAGTCCTAGATGTTCTTACAAATGGTTCATGGCCATCTCTGGCTTGATCTGAGACGTAGTTCCTGCTGGTACACTGTAGAAACCTGAGGTCAGGAAACTTGTAAGCTGAAATATAAGCCAGAAACATGAATCAGTGCCACTCAGACCTCTAGCCTGAGATTCTGTGGGGTGTGTGTGCATGTGTGTGCACCTGTCTCACAGGTGCAGGCCTCGACCCCAAGTCCGAGCGGCACAAAACTGACAATGTGGAAGCTCTCCAATCACCTCTAACTGCTGAGCTCTTGTTAGTATTGCTGGGGTAATACTAAAAAGTTCCTGTTTCAAGGGCCAGTGTGATCCTGGCAAGAGACCCAGCTAATGGTCTGAGGAGATGGTCATGAAGCCGGGTGATGAAAACAAATTGTTAAAATTATGTATTGGTAGGAATTGAATATTCAAGGTAACAGATTTCATTAATTTTAAGAATGTTGCTTTAAGATGATGCAATAAAGGCTTCTGTTGAGGTTTCTGGCTGAAGCACTGGGCCTCACCTCAGGAAGGATTTAAGAGTATAAAGTATTTTAATTGTATAGGTTGCAAGAGAGGGCAAAGCGATTGGCACACACTCAAACTCCGGGTACAACTCTGTCCCTGACTGATAAGGCAACAGTTGGTATCCGGAAGCCCCCGTACGAGAAGTGGTTTTGCCTCCAAAGTGAGGGAAACCATCCTGACCTTCTTGAATTCCTTCGCTGGTGGTGTAACTCTTAAGAAATCCCAGGTGTGCCACTTCTCACAGTCGGAAAAGAGACAATGCAGAGAAAAACTGTCTAATCTTCATCCTTCGCTTCCTGCCTCACCTGGAGAGTAATTTACTTTGTGCTGTGGAAAAACATTTCACACCCTCTTTAAGAAGTGGGAATAAGGAAGAGTGGTTAGCAGCAATGAAGAGTGCTCACGCTTGAATGTCACCCTTTTCCATTTGAATCACTACCTTAGGGGTCCCTGTGTGTGGAGCGAGACCTCAGGTTTTAATACAAAAAAGCCTTGAACAAAACGATACCCAAATTCCCCACCCCTGCTCCCAGATCAGTTAACATTTTCAGGAACCTTCAGGGTGCGTATAATCCTGACTATAGTGGAAAGAACCAGCAATGGTTGAATCTTAGGCACCCAGACAGGCAGTCTGAGAAACTTTGGGATGATTTCCCTGGCTCCTTCACACCGAAAAGCCACCCCTGGACACTCAAGATGGCCTCTGTGCACACAGCTGTACGTATAGTGCATAGCGGGAAGTGTGCGTTGGCTGGTCTTGGCGGGGTGCATCTGTCTAGGGATATCTGCACGGCCAGTTCAGGCACTGCCTCCCTTTTGCCATCTAAGCAGCTTTAAGAGGGTGGAGTATTTTTTTTTGAGGCCAAGGTTGGCACAGAGCACTTCCTCACTGAAATTTTCTGCCAGGTTGGGTTGCTTTTCTTGCATAATTCCACCCCTTACTCTCACCCCACCCCCCCAGCTAGCCTTTGGTCAAATTTCTGGGATTTTGCATATGTTTGTGGGGATGTATCTATTCCTTCCTGGTGCAGTGGATGCACAGATATACTTTCTCTTGGGTGAAATTTACAAGCACGTTTTCCTCCTTGACAGGAAAAAAGAGCCACAAATATTTCCTTAGGGGAGAAAAAAGCTTCCAGATGCAGGACTCCAAATGTGAGGGGTTTTTTTTTTCCTTTTTCCTTTGGCTTTTTTTAAGCTTAATAATTACACTGGACATATTTATCCAGAAGAAGGCCCACAGTTTTCTTCCTAACAGGGACTTCACTGAAATCTCCAAGTTACAAATATATCTGCCTCTCCCTTGCTTGGGCTCCAGGCCATTGATCTCTTTCTTAAAGCAGTCACCACGGAGGTCTTGAGTTTCAGCCCTGTCTCGAGACTGAAAAAGATAGGAGAAGGCCCCTTTTTCCTCTCATTTTCCTTAGTTCTGGTGGCACAGATGGCAGAGTAATCAAAGGGGGGGGGGAAACACTTCTAAACTCTTGAACCATCAGTAAACTACTTTTAAATTATCTCTAGTTAAAGGGTTACTGAAAAGAAAATTATAAATGTCAAGTAGACCTTTCAACAAACTTTTACAATCTGTAGCATATTTCTATATTTTTAAAGCATTCTAATTGGTATCATTTTCTATTTTTAGCCTATAATCTAAAATTTTTCTCTTTCCATGATCAGAATAATTGTGGGAGATACTTAACTCACATGTGGAAAATCATTATCACCCACAATTTTTTTTCTTTTTTTTCTTTTTAAAATTTATTTATTTATTTTTGGCTGTGTTGGGTCTTGATTGCTGCACGTGAGCTTTCTCTAGTTGGTGGCGAGCAGGGGCTACTCTTCATTGTGGTGCATGAGCTTCTCATTGGGGTGGCTTCTCTTGTTGTGGATCACGGGCTCTAGGCGCGTGGGCTTCAGTAGTTGTGGCATGCGGGCTCAGTAGTTGTTGCTCGCGGGCTCTAGAGCACAGGCTCAGTAGTTGTGGCATGCGGGCTTAGTTGCACCGTGGCATGTGGGATCTTCCCAGACCAGGGACCAAACCCGTGTCCCCTGCATTGGCAGGCGGATTCTTAACCACTGCGCCACCAGGGAAGCCCACCCACAATTTTTTAAAAAGGTTTTTGAAGAAATAAACTACTTACATTTTATTAGAAAAACATTTCTCTTTTATTTTTTTCATTTTTAGTTTTTTGCTATAAAATTATCTGGTTTAATCACTATCAACCTCAGAACTGTAGTATATTAGAGTACAAAGCCTGTATGTACAATTACACATACAAAAAATGTTCTTTGTGAGGAACAATTTTCAGCAAATCTGACAAACAGCAAGAGTTATTCCTATTGGGGGTTTGAAAGGAGAAAAAACATCACTCTTTTAAGTGTTGGCAAAGAATACATTAAGTCCTAAGAAATCATTTTGGTTATATATCTTACGTTTACTTATAAGCAATCATGGATACATTTAATGCAGGTAAATGGCTTTAGCCAATTTTTATCCTAACAAGGATGAAATTAAGGTGTCTAGGAATCATATTCTGCTTCAGTAGGTCTGGGGCTAGAGCACTATTCCACATCTCTAACAAGCTCTCAGGAGATGCAGACAGCAGGTCCACAGAGCACACCACGCAGAGAGGATGTTGAGTATAGTACATCTTCCTATCCCTAAGCTGCCATTCGAGGGTGAGATACATACATAGATACTGGCATCATACAGCCTGAGGAATACGAGGGGAGGGACTGCTCCCTCCAGAGCTTCGCTTGGTATCTTCTTACCGTAGAGTGAAAGGTAGTTTAATCCATGCTATTGAAAAAATAGGTGAAGCCCTTCTAAATTCAAAGCCCTAGGCCAGCCGCTATATAACATAATATCGCATAATACTGCATAACATAAAGTACAGTGACCTCGGACTTCCCTGGTGGCGCAGTGGTTAAGAATCTGCCTGCCAATGCAGGGGACACAGGTTCGAGCCCTGGTTCGGGAAGATCCCACATGCTGCGGAGCAACTAAGCCCGTGTGCCACAACTACTGAGCCTGCGCTCTAGAGCCCGGGAGCCACAACTACTGAGCCCACTTGCCACAACTACTGAAGCCCGCGTGCCTAGAGCCCATGATCCACAAAAAGAGAAGCCACTGCAATAAGTCCGTGCACCGCAATGAAGAGTAGCCCCCGCTCGCCGCAACTAGAGAAAGCCCGCGCACAGCAAAAAAGACCCAACGCAGCCATAAATAAATAAATTTATATAAAAAAAATACAGTGACCTCATTAAATTTAACATCTGTGCTCTGATTATCACCTCTTTAAAGACTAAAAAATTCTCCATTGCTGCTTCATCCCCACCCTCCCACCACTTTTTATTTTGAAAATTTTCAACCTTACAGAAACGTTGAAAGTCTAAAATAACAAATTTAAACCTAGATTTACCTATCCTTAACATGCTGCCATACTCTCTTTCTGTGTCTGTGTGTGTGCGCACACACATACATATGTGCAATAAATATATATTTAGCTTATTTGATCTTATTTTGGCGGGGGGTAGGGGCCATGTGCCATGTGGCATGCGGGATCTCAGTTCCCCGACCAGGGATCAAACCCACGTGCCCTGCAGTGGGAGCATGGAGTCTTAACCACTGGACCGCCTGGGAAGTCCTATTTAGCTTATTTTAATGTTCGTGGTCAAATTGTTTGAAAATAAGTAGCAGATCTCCACTGCTCTTTTTCATTTTGCTATTGTTTATCTCCACTGACTGGCCCAGCTACAAGATGACTTTTTAAACTAGAGCTCAGTGTGTGCAGGAAACCAAGGTGGCTTGGAGTTTCCCAGACTTCCTAGGATCAGGTTTACAGAGGAGAAAGAAGATGGTGGAAACCTTCACTTCGCCTTAAATATCTTCAGCAGGTCACCCTTAGGTTCTATCCATTTACCACACCCTCCACCATCTTTAAGAAGCTATGGAATAATCATGCTGGAGACCAGCAGAAACAGGCACTCTAACATGGAAGCAGAGAATAACTTATTTTGCTAAACCAAACTCACTTCCTCTGTGAGTTCACATTTAGCTAATGAATTTTTGTGTCTATGCAAAGACAGAATCAGTCTTATTCCAATGTGATTAAAATAATTGCCTCTGCAAATATTTTGCGACATCACAAAGGGGTTGCGTTCATGCTTGTTTCATCTCTATGTACCCGACTTCATCTTTTTATTCCAAAATGACCAGAAATTAGCCCCTCTCAGAAGGTCTCTACATTATTTCTGAGGGTTTCCCAGAGAACTACCCCATGTATATTCCTGACAAAGTCTAACTAATACTTCCAGTCTAGCCTCCCCCTCTTGCCATCATGCTGCTGCCTCTGTGGCTAACGACCTGCGGAAGAAACCCCTATACACTGCGATCCTCTTACTACCAACCCCTGCTCAGTATCATGCACAGCTCATGCTCTCTCTCTCTCCCAGTATCTCTCTCTCTCTCTCCCCCTATTACTGCTGAGGTGCCCCCATCCTATCTCTTCAGTGTCCTGTAGCACAAATGAGACCAGGCTGTGGCTTTCAGAGAGACCCTGGGGAAGGTTTGGGGTTCATAGAAATGCAATGCAAATAACATGTACATTATTTATAACAACCGGCTACTGTTCAAACTCAGAGACCCAAATCCTACCTAAGAGTCTGTGACTCCCAGAGATTCCCATGTGGTGCAGAATAACTGAACCCCGACCAGTAGAAATCCAGGCTCAGTTGCCTTTCAACCCCATGAGAGGGGGTACTTCCCTGCAAGTCCTGCCCCATGTCCTGCTTCAGGACTGACCTCACTCCAGGATGAATGGCAGTGGGTATGTAACTCTCCTCAGGAGAATGCGCACTTTTTTCCTGGGTATGGACTAGCCCCTTGGCCCGGTAACTCAATCACAAGAGTTATCAGGATATTTCTCCAGGTCCACTATGTGGGCTGGACCAAGTCCATTTCAATTCTTTTTCATGTTTTTGGTTTTGGTTTTGGTTTCTCCAGCATGAGATTAGGTCTGCTTAGCCTTCCCAGCATGGTCTAATCTTGCTTCCATATCTGTAGTCATTGCAAAAATAAGAATTTATGAATAAACATTTATTTTTCAGACATAAAAGAGTCCACATTCAGATATTAGTTTTGTTTTTTTATTTAATCTCAAAGACATGGGATAGAGTCTTACTGATGTACCCAATTTACAGTCCAAAGCAGAACATTTAACTGCCCCTGCTCAAGCCCTGTACTGGGGTTATCTCCTGCATTCAGTTCTTCCCCAAGGGCAAAAGTTAGCTTGAGTAAAGGGAATCACAAAATCCAGTTTCCACCCAATAATGTAGAAAACATGTGCCATCTCCAAAACAGCAGCCTAGTTACACAAGAACTCTACTGTCCCCTCTGAGCTCCTTGTTGCACTTGTGTAAAGTTCCTCCAGTTCTCTGTAACATTCTGCAGTGGTTGCTTCCTAAATTTCACTGGTCAGAATTGGTACATGGCCATAGATTCTGTATCGCAGAATGGATTTTAAATGAACTTCCAGAAAAGAAACATATTTCAAATAAAAGAAAAGCAACACTTCTTTTTTCTTCTTGTTTGTTTTTGTTTAAGAAAATCACAAACAGCAATGACAAAAATCTCGGAAAGTTTTTTTTAATATAGAGATATTTTAAGAGTAGAATTCAAAATATTTTACACATAAAAAAAGGTCTTGGTGATGTAGAATTTGAAACTTCTAAAACTTGAAAACTTTTAGCTTACAATTTAGAGTCCCACTGAGGCAAAAATAGACAAGCAAAGTTTGAAGAGATCCTTTTATATTGGATTTTTAGATATTGTTAGAGGAAAACAACACTAAAATTCCAGCTACTGCCTTATTAATAAGAATGTATGTTGAGATAATATTGTAATGCCACCTTGATGATGCTTTCTTTTCAGCTGACTTGATCAACACTAGTATAGTGGTTTATAAATTTGGGGTAAATTAGGACAATTTATTTATGACTGGCTTAACAACTGCTGCTTGGCTAAATGTTTTGCAGGGTTCACTGAGTTCCACTAGATGGAAAGAAGTGGTTTTATTTTGTTTATCATGGCCAAACCAGTCATCTAGTGTTGCTAAGACAGCTGTCATAGTCTGTTGGCCAGAACTCTACCTTTATCTGTGAAAGAGGACACTAGCTTGGTCATTTTCAGCTAATTGGCAGTAAGCAACTGGTCAAGGCTGTAAAGTGCAGATACTTCTGAAGCAGTATCTTTAAACTCTGAGTTGCAATCCATTAATGGTCATGAAATCAACTTAGTGGATTGCATCTGGCATTTTTTTAAAAGTGCAATAGAGTAAAAAGTAGTATAAACACAGTAAAAGTAAGTATGGTTTTGTGATATTTTAAAGTTTTATTTATGTATGTTTTCACTCATATATAAACCACTACGTATGTATATATACATATTTCATGATATATAAACTAGTATGTATGTATACACACACACACCAGTTACTTTTGGGCAATGTATTCTTACTGTATGTCACAGTCAAAATAATTAAAAAGTCACTGCTCTAATGGCAGTGGGGGAAACCACAGCCATCAAATCTTCTCTTATCAGTGGAAAGCATTTTAAATATATACCAACCATTCCCTTTGTTCAGCCTTGGATTGCCTTCCCAATACTTTGCTTTCTTCAACAGGCCGTGAAAACCTCACAAGGAAACTCTGTCTACAAAATCATGATGTCAACATCCCCAAATGCACGTCTCAACCCTTTTACCCCTAGAGCACAAGAGAAAAATGATGTTCACATGCATCTGAACCATGCAACCCTTTGGCCATACCTAGATTTCAGGGCTGTAGCAGAGAAAAGATAAGGCCTTGGTTAGAGGAAATTCCTTGTGAGCTCTCTATTACTTCATCTCTTTCTCTCATTCAAAAAAGCACAAGGCGATAGAAATTAGTGATGGTGGTGAGGATAAATTTGGATCCACTCTAATACTTTTTTAAAAAGAAGAAAGTAAATCATTTACAAGCTTCAATTTGTAACAGCTCTTATTAATAGCAAAGATTTGAGGCATACCTCACAATTGTGTCGTTAAGACCATGTAGTAGAGAATTGTTGTAGAGAGCTGAGAGTATATTCAGCTATCTCTCTCTCTACTTTTCCAGAACTGCACAGTTTTCCATACAACTGGCCAATTCAGTATCTTTTGCAGAGGACATCCAAGTACCAAACTCAAGGTGGCGTGCCCAAGAAGTAGTACCTAAGAGCTGCCAGAACAGGGAATGCTCATGATTTTAAAAGTTCCTGAAGGTTCATCAGTGTGAATGATTTTCCTCAAGGGTCTCTTCTTTTTTGAATTAAGATCAGTTATGGAACATACCAATCTTCTCCCCCACTCCCCGCCCCTTTTATTCCCTCTTTAGGTTTAGGGCTTTGGATAAAGAACAGGTTTGGGGTTTGAAGGTTTGTGGGCGATAGAAATGCAAAGAGCAGGTCATGATAGGTGAAAAATTCCTGTATTTCAGAACTCAAAACTTCATCTGCCTTTGATGGGAAATGGAAATTCAGGGAAATGAAGGGACTTGCCAAAAGTCATGAGGCTTACTAATGACAAAGACAGGGGAAGCCTCCTGGTACTGAGATTTTCCCCACTGTGGCAGCAGTTCTCCAGGAAAGGATTACCCTCCAGCCTGTGTGACTTATTAGCAACTCTTCCAACTGATAGTAGTTGTGTCTCTCAGAATGAGGAATGTCAGGCCTTGTGGCTACTTTGGGAGAAGAGATAACAAAGGGAAAATTTTGAGACACTAAGAAAGTGCAACTTAATCTATTCATTTAGCCAATCATCATTTAAGTCATAGGCACATAGGATACAAAGATGGACAAGATCAATCCTACTCTCACAGTGTAGCACAGAAAAAGGTCATAATGGTGGCATAAACCGGTACCACATGTAAAGAGAAGCAGTGATTTATTTTGCCTGGAGCTTGAGCTGGTATAGAGGTGTGGGAGTATGTGGGTGTCGGGGGCTCATCCAGGAATCAGGTCAGCTGTGAAGATAACCACTTATGTCAGCAGTCTCTTGGAGAGGCCAGGTGGTCTAGTGAAAGATTCTCACTCTTTAATGTGGAAGTCCTTCTAGAATGCATGCTGTGATTTAGTAGGCAGGACGGTAGAGCCTGAGATTCTGCATTTCTAACTAGATCCAGGTGGTTCCTTGCTCCTGTTCCACAGAGCACACCATGAGGAGCCTAGGTCTAGTAAAATGAGTAGGGATTTTGCATCAGAGAAAAGTGAGATTTCATACCAACCCTGTCTTCCGTAGTTGGTGATCTTTCAGTAAATTACTGAGACTCATCTTTCTGTAAAATGGCTATAGTGTTGTATACCATACAGCTTGTACAAATTGAATGCGATTATAAGCATAATGCTCAAGACAAAGTAAAAGCTCATTTAAAATTAGTTCCTTGGGGCTTCCCTGGTGGCGCAGTGGTTGAGAATCCACCTGCCAATGCAGGGCACATGGGTTCGATCCTTGGTCCGGGAAGATCCCACATGCCGCAGAGCAACTAAGCCCATGCGCCACAACTACGGAGCCTGTGCTCTAGAACCTGTGAGCCACAACTACTGAGCCCATGTGCCGCAACTGCTGAAAGCCACGCACCTAGAGCCCGTGATCCGCAATGAGGGAAGCCACTGCAATGAGAAGCCCACGCACTGCAACGAAGAGTAGCCCCCGCTCGCAGCAACTAGAGAAAGCCTGCGCACGGCAACGAAGACCCAACACAGCCAAAAATAAATAAATTAAATAAATAAATTTATTTAAAAAAAGAATTATTTCGGGCTTCCCCGGTGGCGCAGTGGTTGAGAGTCCGCCTGCCAATGCAGGGGACACGAGTTCTAGCCCTGGTCCGGGAAGATCCCACCTGCCGCGGAGCAACTGGGCCCGTGTGCCACAACTACTGAGCCTGCGCTCTTGAGCCCGTGAGCCACAACTACTGAAGCCTGCGTGCCTAGAGCCTGTGCTCCACAACAAGAGAAGCCACTGCAATGAAAAGCCCTCGCACCGCAACGAAGAGTAGCCCCCGCTCACTGTAACTAGAGAAAGCCAGCGCACAGCAACGGAAGACCCAACGCAGCCAATAAAATAAATAAATTAATTAAATTAAATTAAAAAAAAAGAATTATTTCCTTATCTATCGATTTTGAATACACAATAAACAGTCGCTTTACAAATAAATTTGGCTCCAAAGAAGAAAATTCACTTAGAAAAGCCCTCTCGTATGAATCCATTCAAAGTCTCATGACCCTTTTTCAAAGTAAATATCCCTGATACGTATTTGTTTTTACAGCAAATTAAGGCATTAAGATTTTCCCTGAGGCAGTAACAAAACAATGACCAAGTCAGATAAGAATACAGGAAGTATTATGCATAGTCCCATAACCTAACCACTAACCCACTCAACCTTGTCCTTAATGAAGTAACATAATTGATGGGTGAAACATGGGAAATTTTGGAACTTCCCAGTATAGCTAAGGGAAAAGGCCTTAATGAAGTTTTATAAACGTAAGCTCTCTTTAATGTACTAGGGAATAGATAATCTGAAATAAAGCAGTAACCACACTTGCATAGGGCGTTAGTGTGTCTTTTATTCATGCATCAAGTACTTAGAGCCTCAGAAAAACTGAGAGTTGGGAAGGTAAGATATTTTCCCCTCTAGTCTACAAACAAGGAAACTGAGACCCAGAAAGGTGAAGTGACTGACACAGTCTACTGCAAATTAAGTAACAAAAAGCCCTGGCTTAGGTGGCTTACCTCCGAGTATCCTGTTTTGTTTTGCCAGGAGTGGGAGGTGAGCGTGGGGAGGGAGGTGGGAGTGAGAGGCTAGAGGTTTGTGTTGTGGGTGGACGGACAGTGGGCAGCAAAGAGGTCCTGGGAGTGGAGTGCTTCTTTGCCTCTGGGTGACTGTGTCTTCAAAAATTTAGTGCCTGTGTTCTCAGGGACATTCATTAGGCTAGAGTTAAGTAAATCACATTGAAGAGGGAACAAAATCATTTTAAAAACATGAGATTTTAAAATGTTTTGGAAAATTTACAAGTCGCGTTTTGGGGATTCACCCAATTTTTTTTCTTGATTTCAATATGCCTTCTTTTTGGCTTCAAGTTTTTTTCCTGTTTTCTCTATTTTTTTTTTCTGATAAAATTCCAATTTAAGGAAGTTGGCAAATTATTAAAACACTTATATGAAGATGAGATTTCCTTTTTCCTGTATATATTCCAATATTTATTAACACCTGGGAAGCATAAAATTATTTTAATGAACATATAAGTAATGGGATTAGCACCTTATATTTTAAGTAGAATTCCTATTTTGTACACTATGACAAGTCATTTTGATTCTTTTTTTCTTCAGATGAAATTTGTGTACTGTTGAAAGATGAACTAAATTGGAAGAGAGTATAAGCAATACTTTAGGAAACTTAATAGCATATACCACTAGAAGATAAACTAGTTTATTTGACATCCTACTCTCCAGAGATCTTTAATCATTACTTTTAGACTCAGTGGTCATAGATGTTTATTAAAATGACAAGGGACAATATTCATTCACCAAATACTCTTGATAAATGTTCACTGGGCACAGTTGAAAACTATGATAGAGAAGGTCTTGCCCTTCAAGGAGCTGACATTCCAGTACTTTCTCAAATATTTTCTGATCATGAAATACTCTGTTCAGCTTTTTGGGGTTGGATGTTTTATTATATTTTTTTAAGAAATTGTTTTAGAAGATTCAGAGTAGGAACACTCTGAGCCCACCTCCTCCCATGGGCACACCAAAATTACTATTTACAGAGAAACTATCAATGAGAACAACCTGAAGACTAGCAGAAAAACTTTTCCACAACTAAAGATACAATATAAAGAAGAATCCAAAATGAGATGGTTTGAAGGGGCAGAAGTGTGGTATAGTCAAAAAAATTTTTAATTAGCAATTGATTACACCATGGTGAATGTCTGTCCTTCACTATGTATTAAATTCCTTGAAGGCAGGAACCATTTCTCGGCTTTTATACTTCTGTGATGACCAGCAGAGTGATTTGCTTATAATAGGCACTCAATAAGCATTTGTGAATTCAAGATTTTGGATGGAACTATCCAGAGAGTTTGATGAACTGACTGCATTAAGTAATTCATTAGATAAACATATTTTTTATCCTAAATTCTCTGCTGCTTTTCAGGATTAAATATGAACCTGGGGTGAAGAGCCAATCAATCTCTTTGAAAGCATATAACTAGTCTTCTCCTAGATTTAAAGAGGAAAGAAAAAAATTATTTGAACATTTTTTTCCTAATAATAATATCTCTGGCCCTAGTCAATAGTTCATGGTTGTTACAAAGCAATAAAACCTGGTCAACAATATGTAGGTGCCTACAGGTCAGCACATGTCAAAACTCAAATCCCGAATAGGTTATGTGTCATCAGGCTGGATTTATAGAAACAATGACATTTAGGAATTCCCTACAATCACAAATATTACTCATTGGTCGAGTGAGTGCTTTAAATGAACTTGCCTATCTCAAGAGCATCAAATATCCAGAAAATGAAAGGGCATATCTTCCCTTACAAAAACAACTGTCTCTGTGGAAGCTTGTTATTATTCACTTCTATTCTAAATATGAAGCCTGCAGCCCAATATTTGCTTCAGATAATTGTCTATTTCTTCTAAGACCTATAAGGATCTAACAAATGATATTATTTCTTAAAGCAAGTATTGTTAGGATCATACTTTACAACAGTATTGACGCTATCAACTTTTTTTTTTTTGCTCAGCGTATTTCCCATCTATTTTGTCACCATTGCTCAAATTATTTAATAATTAAACTGGATTATCTGGCTCCCAATAAAATGTAAGTAACAAAACAAGCTGTTTAGCCTTGCCAATTGTGTTGAGGACTGACCAGACGTAATAATTTACGTTTCTTAGTAGGGAAAGAGCCACAGGTGGTGGCAGTTGAATCTAAGACCATCCAATGTATTTAAAGAATCTGATAGAACCAGTGGTGTGCTGGTAAATATTTAACAACCACCTCTCTGAGAAGAAAAGAAAGGAAAATAGTCCTGATTTATAGTGTTTGTTAATTTCATGGTATAAACTCCCACCATGGCTGGTTTCAAGCTGATGATGTAAAGTCATTAAACTCAGAGGTGGGAAGAGATACCATAATTGGATCTTGGGACTCTGTAGGATATGGCTCCAGCCCTCACACTACTCAGTATAAAATGCACAAAATGGATCACCTCTTCACAAAACTGCTTAAAAAATGCTCCAGGTCCAATCTTATAGAATGATTGACATTCAGAAGAAAGGAATTCCAAGACATGTCTAAATATATAAAGTCCTTCTAGAATAATGGGGATGACATTTCATGGACATTTGGAAAATAAGTTCAAGACATTAGCTTTGGTAGCAGAGGTAGATGCTATCATTTTTCTTTTTCAATATATTGTCATCTAATGTTATATGATTTTGATGGGTGAAACTTCACTAGAAATCTTAAGAAGTAAAAAGTATATTATTCGTTATTGTCAGGGAATAAGTATTTTACAGGCACAATTTTTGAAAATTAACTAAAATTTATCCCTCTAATCAAAATGTTTGAATATTACTCTAATCATATTACCTTAAAACTCGAAGTGACAGCAATTCTCTGGCTTCCCAGAAAATGTATTACATTCCTAGTTCTTCGTTTAGGACATTAAAAAAGACTTTAGACTGATCTGTGAAGCGCTGCAGTGCAGTAAGGAGTTATTTAAATAAATTGAGCTGCAGGGGTCCCCTGCACACTGTTGTGTGCTTGAGTATTTGGGTTGGCTTTTTATATTTCTCCCTTTGTTTCATCCATTTCTGCCCGCTGTGAGCTGTCACTTGCCGTCTGAGTGACGGCCTCTGTCTATTTCACTGCCTCCTCATTTCTAATTTGCTGCTTCTAACCTGCTGAGGGCTAGGGAGCAAAGCAGCTAGCCCACCTTCTTTGCCTTTTGAATAAAATAGACTCGGAGAGAGGGCCTGGGGGAAATTAAAGGGCAACTATTTCAATCCATCAATTTTGACATCTCGTTTCCCTCCTGGAACTTCATCTGTACATTTCCTAAAACGAGGGAAAAAGGTACCCATGTGACCATAATCCTGTACCACTGAAGTTGGGGCTGAGATCTCTGTTGTCCACAAACTAAGATATCACTATTGTCTCTCATCTTACAACACCTTGAAATATTGAGTGCCTTTTTTTCTATCTCAGGACATCTCAAAGAAGAGACCTGTCCTACTATTCAGAGTTGGATTCCTGACATGAAATCTGTTACCTTTGCCTCCTCCTATTCAGGGTTCTCTATTGCCTCTAAATTGCCATCTATAGTCACACAAAGACAATTCCGCTTACAATTTGGTATCTTTCTTCCACAGCCTTTCCCCTCCCAACACCCACGGTGAAATTTACATACAGAAATGCACAGATCTTAAGTGTACAGTACAGTGAATTTTGATCAATGTATATACCTAAACATACACCAACTTAATCACAATATAAAACATTCCATCACACCAGAGAGTTGTATCGTGCCACTTTCAATCAATTCCTACCGCTCATAGGCAATACCTGTTCTGATTGCCTGTTTCTGAATTTTGTCTCTGACTTCTTTGGCTCCACCTACAGTTTTGCGGATTTAGCTATCTCGTTGTATGTGTCAGTGGTTCGTTCCTTCTCATTGCTGAGTAGCACTCCAATGTATAAATATAATACAATGAACAGCTGTTTCCCAGTACCCAGCACCTAAGTCTACCAGTAAAATTTTGCTAATTTGATTTATCACATATCTATTCTCCCATTCATCCATCAATTCATTATATTTTTGGATGCATTTCAAAGTCAGTTGCAGACATTAGTACACTTTACTCCTAAACACTTTAACATGTATATCACTAACTAGAGTTAATATTTGTTTCTGGTTTGTTTGGTTTTTTTTGGTAAAATTTGTATACAGTGATGTGCATAAGTCTTAAGTGTACTTTTGATGAATTCAGGTGAATGTAACCCAAACTTATACCAAGATATGGAACATTTCCATTATGCCAGAAAGTTCCCAGTTAATCCCTCCCTCCACTCACCATAGGCAACCATTGTTATGAACTTTTTATCATAAATTAGTTTTACCTGTTCTAGAATTTTATGTAAATGGAGTCATATAGTATGTACTCACTCTTTGGTGAAAGGCTTCTTTGACTTGCCATGTTTTTTCTGTTGTTTGTATAAGTAGTAGTTCCTTTTTTTTTTTTTTTTTTTTTTTTTTGCTGAGTGTATTCCATTGAATAGATATACCACTGTTGTTTAGCCATTCTCCTGTTCATGGGTTCATGGACACCTGGGCTGTTTTCAGTTTTTGACTGTTATCGATAAAGCTGCTATAAATTCTTACACATTTTTTTGGTTTTCCTTTCTCTTGGATAAATACCTAGGAAAGGAATTGCTAGGTCATAGGGTAGGTTTATGCTTAGTTTTATAAAAAATTGTCAGACTGTGTTTAAAGTGGTTGCTCCATTTTACACACCTACCAGCAGTGTATGAGTCCCAGTTGCTCCACATCTTCACCAACACTTGGTGTAGTCAGTCTTTTAAAATTTAGCTATCCTAATGGGTGCAAAATGGTATCCTATTGTGTTTTTTATTTACATTTTCTTAATGACTCATGATATTGAGCATCTTTTTATGTTCTTTTTGGTCATCCATATATCTTCCTTTGTGAAATGTTTGTTCGTGTATTTTGCCCATTTAAAAAGTTAAGTATATTTATTGTTGGATTGTATGAGTTCTTTACGTATTCTGTCAGACATACATATTTAAATACTTTCTCCCAGTCTGTGGCTTGCCTTTTTACTTTCTGAACAGTGTATTTTGATGTGCAGAGTTTTTATTTTGATGAAATCCAATTTACTACGTTTTTATGGTCAGTGATTTTTGCGTTGTGTTTAAGAAACCTTTTCCAATTCCAAGGTCGCAAAGATATTCTCTGTTTTCTTCTGGAAGCCTTATATTTTGAGCTTTTATATTTAGCACAGTAATTTTAAAAGCATCTTCTGAAGTCCAGAAAACACTGCTAATATATGCATTGGTAGTATACAAAAGTGAGAACCAACAGCTAACTTTATTATCTTAATTTTAAGTCTTCTTCTCTCTTGAACTATTTGTTTACATTTCTAAATGCTACTCAAACTGTTGTGTTGTAAATGACAGGAAGGAAGCAGTTTATCCTCATTCCCAATATGCCAGGAGAAAATCCATTTTGAGGTCTTGTCCATCTGTTGAATGAATGTTTCCTGGTTTGTGAGCTGACTAGGAGCCAGACTCCTTTCTGGATTGGCCACCATGCCCAGGGCACTCATGCAGTATGCTCAAATACAGGATGGGTTCAGGCCCAGTGTTGTAAACAGCGCTGTGTGAAGTTTGCCGACTTTGAGAGGCAAACTCAAATCTTGACTAAAACTGTCATTCATAGACTCCTGGATCAGCTGTGTATCTTTAACAATATTGTCTTAAAGTTAAGAACTTCCAGAACCTTATGGAAGTTTTGTTAACTGAAAATGATGACACTACACTATGGAATGTGTTTAGTAAACAGTGCATGCATATGTGAGTGTGAGTGTGGGTGTGTGTTCACAATAAAATGCACAGAACGTCTCTTCAGTGAGGTCTCCAGCCTTCCTCACTGACAAATTGTGAAAGACCCTTGAGAATCTCAGGGAATTCTCTCTCAGGCAGATTTTTTTTCCTTTCCCATCATGTCAGTCCTGCTTTTTCTGTTGATCCTTTTCTCAGGATCACGCGCTAGTTGGTGCGGGAACAGTTGCTTCTTTGTCTTTAGTCATTTAACACCAATTGCAGAGAGGGTTCTGCTGTTCGTGTGCATGTCTCAAAGCACAGGTTTTTCAATTTTTTTTTTGACTCTCACCAACCTCTTTTCCATAACCCCAACTAACCTTGTGTTAATCTTACAGAGCAAAAGGAGGTTCCCTGTGCCTCCAGCACACTCCGTACAATTCCCGGCAATGACTGGTATTCTGGCCCCCAGAACAGCAGCTGGTTCTCGAGCAGTTCTGCTTGTATCTTTACACTATGGCAAGGGGCAGGGTTATACACCTCACTTTGGCCTTTGATAGAAGACAGTTTCTGGATATTCCAGATTGAACATGGTTTGAGAGAGTTCTTGGGCTTCAGTGTTCTTGAGGGTCACTTTTAACATCCCCTTGATTCCAGTGGCTTTGCCCCTCATTGCACTTCAGTTAATTCCCTGAGTACACAGTCTGCATAGACTAGTATGATTTGCCTAAAACCAGAAAAATATTTAATTTAAAATATATCTCCATATTTTAAGATAAGAAATGGGATTCACATGATGTCAAATAATCAGCAGAACTGAAATGTTCACTTTTTAACAGTTGTTTTGGCTTTTTACCAACGCAGCCTTTGCTGAAATTCTTACCACTTTAATTTATGCAGGTTAGTCACTCTCAATCCACAACTGGTTTACTCTAAAAATATGGACATTTAATTATACAAAAGTCAGTAAATACAATAGGTTTTTTTTTTAAGATTTATTTATTATTTATTTATTTTAATTTATTTTTTTGGCTGCGTCAGGTCTTAGTTGTGGCACGCGGGATCTTCCTTGAGGCATGCAGGATCTTTTGTTGCGGTGTGTGGGCTTCTCTCTAGCTGTGGCATGCGTGTTTTCTCTAATTGTGGCACGCAGGCTCCAGGCCGTGTGGACTCTGTAGTTGTGGCGTGCGGGCTCCAGAGCGCATGGGCTCTGTAGTTTGTGGCATGCAGGCTCTCTAGTTGAGGCGCATGAGCTGAGTAGTTGTGGCACACAGGCTTAGTTGCCCTGTGGCATGTGGGATCTTAGTTCCCTGACCGGGATCAAACCCACGTCCCCTGCAGTGTAAGGTGGATTCTTTACCACGGGACCACCAGGGAATTCCCAATACAATAGTTTTTTGCATGAGAATTCCTGGGAAAATATTTTAACCATCTAAAATATAATTAATTTAAAAACTAATTAGACTAAATAATATTTGGCCAATTCCTACCCTAAAGATAAACCATTCATATATTTTAAAAACTTTGTTCATGCATGTTACCATGGAGACCATGAATTCAAAACACACCAGCTAGTGCATTGTTCAGCTCTGCACTTCCTACTACAGATTTAAGTAATTCTGGCCTACTCATTTTGAGAGTTTGAGAAAATAATATTGTTTCTTTAGTAAAATCATGGTCAGCATTCAGATGTGATCAATAAGGCAATAAGAATTAGATCTTACTTGTAATCTTTGCTCTTTCTAATGTGATAAAATTAGAAAGAGGTAAATCACTTCCTGCAATTATTTATTTTTGAGGTAAATGTGATACCTCTGATTCATTCCTCAGAGTAGCAGGGCTTGATCAGGGCTTCATCTTGTAAAAAGGCTGGGAAAAAAAAAAAAAAGTTTGTTTGGTGAAGTAGGCGGGTGTCATTTTTGACTAAAGCACCAAATAAGGCAATTTTGGGGCTCGTTTCCTTTGCAAATGTCTTGAATATTATTCTCCATCTTCCTGCTGTACAGAATAGTTAGAACAATAGAAAAATGCACCTCTTTTTCAATGAGGTGTATTTGTTGGCCTTTACAAGACCCATTCATGGTGAGCTCTCTCATAATAATGTTGCTTCTATCCCCACTGGGGTTTATCTAGAAAGTCAACATGGTTATTATTTCTATATTGCTCCTTTTACTCTGAAAACTGGCAGAATAGGCATTCCTAACACTTTAATTCAACCTATTTCATAAAGCAATGATGTTACCAATAGCTAGAAAATATAGGTTCTGCATATGTGAGAACCCCTTCCCCAGCACTTCATGAGGACTTTGAAGGAGAAATGTCTTAGATTTGTTTTGTTTTGTTTTGTTTGTTTTTTAAATGAATTGTCTGAATCCCAGAGAATAGTCAGGGTCCATCCCATTCTGCCCTCCACCCAGCACCATCAAAACAAAAGTGGTCCTTTTTAGGGAATCTCTATTTTTTTTTTCTCTGCCTCCAATGGAAGTTTGAAGCTGACCAATAGTAGCAGTTGGGCTTCCTAGCAAGGTTTTTATTCAGTAATGGTCAAATCATTAAAACAGCGCAGTAATTTCAGTTCTTGTATAAACATGTTCCTGCCACAGCAAACAATGAAATTGTTTCATTGCAAGTACAGAAAAGACTGGCTCTTTAGATTTTCCTACTTGACTCTACATGGAAAATATTTCAATAACAGTTCATTAATATATTTCTTTCCAATAATTAAAATATGAATATTTAACCATATAATTACATCTCACCTTAGGAGAGAGATTATGTGTATAATTTCTTCACCGATTCTTAGAGTATGGAACATTCTTTGCGATCTCAGAGATGATATTTCTTTCATGCACTTAACTTGGAGCATATACCATGTACTTCTGGTACATCTAGGCTGTAGTTAATCTGTAAATACCAACTTTGAGAGTGAGCTAATGGGAAAGGAGCTACCACTTTGAATCTGCCCAATAGATGGTCTGTTCCAGAGCACAGAGATGAAGTAGGCCTCCTTCCCCATTTTTGCTGGTTTGGACATGGAGGTTGGGGGATCATTTCTCTGCCTTCGGGAAGCCTCAGCCCTCCCCTCCAAGGAGAGCCAGGACAGATGGGCAGTGTATTTGACAAGAAACCCCGGCATCCTTGCTTCAACGCCCTTCTACTCCACTTTAAAAGCAGTACTGTATTTTTCAAGTGTTGGAACTGGCAGCTCTGCCGGTCACTGGCTATGCTGAACAATCCTCCATTCAAATCAGGCAGCCCAAACCCAGAGTCAGTGGAAAGCTGTGATGGAGCACACAGAGGGAGGCCTCTCTGCCCTCCACTGTGTGGAGGGTGAGGGTTATGTCAGGCGCCCCGAAGATTCCAGAAGGGAGAATCCAGCAGAGTTCTTATACAGCATCTATTATACTAGTTTCACAAGGAGGGTTTACGAACTGGAAAAAAAAAAAAGTTTACCTTAGTTGGCTTCCTTTCACTGGTGCCACCATGGTCTGAGCCTCCTGAAACCTCCAAGCAGGAGGCCTCAGTCTCTCACTCACTCTGAGGCCTCTTCAGCCATGCCAGACTGTGTAGTACTGACATTTCTAAGTAAACATCAGAATAAAATGTTCCTTTTAAAGGAGCCAATGCAGGGCTGCAGAGAGGCGGTAAGGGAGAGTTTAGAAGTTGCAGCAAGGCAAGAAAAGAAAGAAGAGTGAAAAGGGGAGGAAGAAAGGATAGGTAGAATCTGCCAATGAGTTTAAGTCATTTTTGACAAATAGTGTCTGCTTAATTTCCTAGGACTCATACACTACCTGTCCATGATGTAAATTCCCTTCTAACACCATCACTGCACATACACACAGATACACACCACACACCCCACTCTTTCTCTGTGCCACCCACACAGCTCAGCCTGGATCCTGTATTAGTTTCCTAGGACTTGCTATTATAAAGTATCAGAAATTGGGTGGCTTAAAACAACAGAAATTTATTGTCTCACAGTTCTGGAGACTTAAAGTCCAAAATCAAGGTACTGGCAAGCCCAGGCTCTCTCTGACAGCTCTAGGGGAGAATCTTTTCTTGCTTCTAGTATCTGGTGTCTGCCAACAATCCTTGGCGTTCTTTGGCTCATAGGTGCATCACTGCAGTCACACAACCGTCTTCTCCCCGTGTATCTTCACAGTATGTTCTCTATGTGTGTCTGTCTCTGTGTCCAAATTTCCCCTTTTTCTAAGGAAACCAGTCATATTGGATTATGGACCATCCTAATGACCTCATTTTAAATTGATTACTTCTGACCCCACTTTCACCAACGGACAGATCATCCAAAATGAAAATAAATAAGGAAACATAAGTTTTAAATGATACATTAAACAAGATGGACTTAATTGATATTTATAAGACATTCCATCCAAAAACAACAGAATACACTTTCTTCTCAAGTACATTCTCCAGGATAGATCATATCGTGGGTCACAAATCAAGCCTTGGTAAATTTAAGAAAATTGAAATCGTATCAGGTATCTTTTCTGACCTCAACGCTATGAGACTAGATACCACTTACAGGAAAAAAATCTGTAAAAAATACAAACACATGGAGGCTAAACAATACACTACTAAATAACCAAGAGATCACTGAAGAAATCAAAGAGGAAATCAAAATATACCTAGAAACAAATGACAATGAAAACGCGACGACCCAAAACCTATGGGATGTAGCAAAAGCAGTTCTAAGAGGGAACTTTATAGCAATACAGTCCTACCTCAAGAAACAAGAAACATCTCAAATAAACAACCTAACCTTACACCTAAAGCAATTAGAGAAAGAAGAACAAAAAACCCCCAAAGTTAGCAGAAGGAAAGAAATCATAAAGATCAGATCAGAAACAAATGAAAAAGAAATGAAGGAAACAGTAACAAAGATCAATAAAACTAAAACCCTGTTCTTTGAGAAGATAAACAAAACTGACAAACCATTAGCCAGACTCATCAAGAAAAAAAGGGAGAAGACTCAAATCAATAGAGTTAGAAATGAAAAAGGAGAAGTAACCACTGACACTGCAGAAATACAAACGATCATGAGAGATGACTACAAACAACGATATGCCAATAAAATGGACAACCTGGAAGAAATGGACAAATTCTTAGAAAAGCACAACCTTCCGAGACTGAACCAGGAAGAAATAGAAAATATAAACAGACCAATCACAAACACTGAAATTGAGACTGTGATTAAAAATCTTCCAACAAACAAAAGCCCAGGACCAGATGGCTTCACAGGCAAATTCTATCAAACATTTAGGGAAGAGCTAACACCTGTCTTTCTCAAACTCTTCCAAAATATAGCAGAGGGAGGAACACTCCCCAACTCATTCTACGAGGCCACCATCACCTTGATACCAAAACCAGACAAAGATGTCACAAAGAAAGAAAACTACAGGCCAATATCACTGATGAACATAGATGCAACAATCCTCAGCAAAATACTAGCAAAGAGAATCCGACAGCACATTAAAAGGATCATACACCATGATCAAGTGGGGTTTATCCCAGGAATGCAAGGATTCTTCAATATATGCAAATCAATCAATCTGATAAACCATATAACAAATTGAAGGAGAAAAACCATATGATCTTCTCAATAGATGCAGAAAAAGCTTTCGACAAAACTCAACACCCATTTATGATAAAAACCCTCCACAAAGTAGGCATAGACGGAACTTACCTCAACATAATGAAGGCCATATATGACAAACCCACAGCCAACATCGTTCTCAATGGTGAAAAACTGAAGCCATTTCCTCTAAGATCAGGAACAAGACAAGGTTGCCCACTCTCACCACTGTCATTCAACATAGTTTTGGAAGTTTTAGCCACAGCAATCAAAGAAGAAAAAGATGTAAAAGGAATCCAAATCAGAAAAGAAGTAAAGCTGTCACTGTTTGCAGATGACATGATACTCTACATAGAGAATCCTAAAGATGCTACCAGAAAACTATTAGAGCTAATCAATGGATTTGGTAAAGTAGCGGGATACAAAATTAATGCACAGAAATCTCTTGCATTCCTATACACTAATGATGAAAAATCTGAAAGAGAAATTAAGGAAACATCTCCGTTTACCATTGCAACAAAAAGAATAAAATACCTAGGAATAAACCTACCTAAGGAGACAAAAGACCTGTATGCAGAAAACTATAAGACATTGATGAAAGAAATTAAAGATAAAACAAACAGATGGAGATATATACCATGTTCTTGGATTGGAAGAATCAACATTGTGAAAATGACTATATTACCCCAAGCAATCTCCAGATTCAGTGCAATCCCTAACAAATCACCAATGGCATTTTTCACAGAACTAGAACAAAAAATTTCACAATTTGTGTGGAAACCCAAAAGAACCCGAATAGCCAAAGCACTCTTGAGAAAGAAAAACGGAGCTGGAGGAATCAGGCTCTCTGACCTCAGACTATACTACAAAGCTACAGTAATCAAGACAATATGGTACTGGCACAAAAACAGAAATAAACATCAATGGAACAGGATAGAAAGCCCAGAGATAAACCCACGCACATATGGTCACCTTATTTTTGATAAAGGAGGCAAGAATATACAATGGAGAAAAGACAGCCTCTTCAATAAGTGGTGCTGGGAAAACTGAACAGCTACATGTAAAAGAATGAAGTTAGAACACTCCCTAACACCATACACAAAAATGAACTCAGAATGGATTAAAGACCTAAATGTAAGGCCAGACACTATAAAACTCTTAAAGGAAAACATAGGCAGAACACTCTATGACATAAATCACAGCAAGATCCTTTTTGACCCACCTCCTAGAGAAATGGAAATAAAAACACAAATAAACAAATGGGACCTAATGAAACTTAAAAGCTTTTGCACAGCAAAGGAAAACATAAGACGAAAAGACAACCCTCAGAATGGGAGAAAATATTTGCAAATGAAGCAACTGACAAAGGAGTAATCTCCAAAATTTACAAGCAGCTCATGCAGCTCAATATCAAAAAACAAACAACCCAATCCAAAAATGGGCAGAAGACCTAAATAGACGTTTCTCCAAAGAAGATATACAGGTTGCCAACAAACACATGAAAGGATGCTCAGCATCGTTAATCATTAGAGAAATGCAAATCAAAACTACAGTGAGGTATCACCTCACACCAGTCAGAATGGCCATCATCAAAAAAACTACAAACAATAAATGCTAGAGAGGGTGTGGAGAAAAGGGAACCCTCTTGCACTGTTGGTGGGAACGTACATTGATACAGCCACTATGGAGAACAGTATGGAGGTTCCTTAAAAAACTAAAAGTAGAACTACCATATGACCCAGCAACCCACTACTGGGCATATACTCTGAGAAAACCATAATTCAAAAAGAGTCATGTACCACAATGTTCATTGCAGCTCTGTTTACAATAGCCAGGACATGAAAGCAACCTAAGCGTCCATAGACAGACGAATGGATAAAGAAGATATGGCACATATATACAATGGAATATTACTCAGCCATGGAAAGAAACGAAATTGAGTTATTTGTAGTGAGGTGGATGGACCTAGAGACTGTCCAACAGAGAAAAGCAAGAAAGAGAAAAACAAATAACGTATGTTATCACATATATATGGAATCTAAAAAAACAAACAAACAAAAAGATGGTTCTGAAGAACCTAGGGACAGGACAGGAATAAATATGCAGACATAGAGAATGGACTTGAGGACACGGGGATGGTGAAGGGTAAGCTGGGATGAAGTGAGAGAGTGGCATGGACTTATATACACTACCAAATCTAAAATAGCTAGCTAGTGGGAAGCAGCCACATAGCACAGGGAGATCAGCTCGGTGCTTTGTGACCACCTAGAGGGGTGGGATGGGGAGGGTGGGAGGGAGATGCAAGAGGGAGGAGGTATGGGGATATATGTATATATATAGCTGATTCACTTTGTTATAAAGCAGAAACTAACACACCATTGTAAAGCAATTGTACTCCAATAAAGATGTTAAAAAATAAATAAATTAATTAAAATTGATTACTTCTGTAATGGCCCTATTTTCAAATAAGGTCACATTCAGAAGTACTGGGGTTAGGACTGCAACATACCTTTTTTTAGGTGACACAGTTCGGCCCATAACACCTCCCACTGCTCTGTACTCACCTCCTCTAAGGTTGCCCACCGCAGTAGAGGAGGGAAGAGGAACTTCTCAAGGGAAATGAATCTCTAGATCAGGGTAGTGGGATAAACAGGGTAAGTCTGGTTTCCTTAGCACCCCAAGGTGTAGAAATAAAGGCATCAGGGAGAAATAGACCTTTCATCTCTTGAGGACTCTCTGTGCACAGGCCTGTGTTAGGTGCTTTCACAACCATCTTGTGTCTAAAAAGCTGGATCACTCAGTTCCTTTTCACTTTGCCTTTTCCTCAAACCCCTCCAGAGAATTTTTGCCCCATAGGAGACTATGGATATTAGTTAGAAATCACCCAGACCAAATTCTGAATTTTATAGATGAAGAAACTGATGGTCAGAGAGGCCAAATAATCTCTCCAGTGGTGCACAGCTGTTTAGTGTCAGAGCTACATCTAGAATCCAGTTTTATTAACTCTCACTCCAGCAGTCTCTGTTTCAATGTTACCTTCTGATTTGACTTGACATTATTTACAGAGGGGAAATAAATTTAACCTTATTTAACTCCTAGCCTTTGAGGGAGATGAAATCCCAAACAGAGCATATAGGAGGGTTGGCAGACCATGCTTGGAACTCTCCCTGGGGTCATGCCACTTCCTAGTTATTTGCCCTCAGGACAGGAGCAGATTGCCTATGACCAGAGTATAATATGTATGTCTTGCACCAAAATAACTCTGCCCTTGCCAGGACCTGTGTGGAAGATGGGAATTCAGAGAGAAATGGATACAACCCCTGCCTTCAAGGAGTTCCTAGTCTTGTAGAAGATTAAGAAATTTAAGAAATTAATCCCACTCTAATGGCATAAGCATCACAATAGAGATTTTAAACAAGTCTGGGTGGGAGTTCAACCATGCCTAACAGTTGAATGGTTCCCAAGAATGAGTTTACCAGGCACTATCAGTGGAGCTGGTGTGTCCAGGAAGAGAGCCTGCCATGGCTTCTAGTGTTCTGGAGACCAGCAAAGGTCTGCAGTGGCTGTCTGTGTAGGGTCCTTGGGACAAACAAGTCTTGACAAGAGTCAAGAAAGAAGAGAGGATAGGGAGGTTGGAGCCAGTTTCTTAAGATTATTGCATCCTATATGCAATAATTCAGACTTTGTCCATGGGTAGCAAAGGCCCAAAGTTGGTTTTAAAGCAGGGGAATGACAGAAATCGGATTTCTGTCTCAGAAGACAGGAAGAAATTGTGGCTGGGGCCAAGGAACCCTTGGAAGCACCAAACTTCACCTCCCTCATCAATGGCTAACACCAGCTCAGTACCTTCCGCCTGAAGTAACTGACATCAGGTGACACCCCCAACCTCCAACTGCGTTCCGATCTCACCTTAGGGCCTCCAAGAAAAGCAGGAGCCCCTAGTGCACACTGAATGCCCAGTTTAACTGTGAGAAAACCCAGCTCCACTACCATGGAGAAAAGCCCCTGACAAGTTATTGGGAAAGAGTCAGTAGGAAGGAGTCCCTGACATTTCAGAAATCCCTTTCCCCTCTCTTTGTCCTTCTCAGTCCGTGTCATTAATTTCCAGGCTGTCTCCGTAGCAGAGTCCAAAGAGCACCTTGGTATGTATGTGGGAGTGTTATCCGGTGGAGCCCTTTGGAGCCATAGGTATGTTTTGAGTTTGATACCCAAGCAAGCTCTGAGTGGTGGATGAAGCCGCTTTCCCCAAAGGTTAAAAGTAATAAGACCGTCTTTGTGCCCTTGTGGTTTGATTTTTCACAGGCTATTATGAAGGCTGTGGGGGGTGAGGGTTTATCCATATAATTTGCATGTTAATGTTTGGTCTAAAAATATGCGCTGAGAAAGGAAAAAACATACTTTAAAATATGCTTCAAGGGAACAACACTCAACTATTATGATCCAAGTGCCTTGCAGTAAGTAAAAAGACATCAATTCATTTCATATTAATTTTATTTATTGCAGGCTTTCAGATGTCAGTAGTTACAGAGTTCCAGTAAAACATTGTATTTATATGCTTATTAAACTCAGAATAGATTAAGGAAATTCAAGAAGAGATTCAAAGTTTTCAGTTTTTCTCCTCCCTTCCTCAATAAACATGTCTCAGCCACTTGCTGTGGGCCTCAGACTGTGCTGGATATTGGGGTTCCCCAACCTGTAGCTCCCCAACATCTTTTTTTTTTATCTAATAGATCTTTATTGGAGTAAAATTGCTTCACAATACCTTGTTAGTTTCTGTTGCACAGCAAAGCGAATCAGCCATATGCATACACATGTCCCCGTACCCCTCCTTCTTGAGCCTCCCTCCCATCCTCTCTATTCCACCCCTCTAGGTCATCCCAAAGCTCTGAGCCGATCTCCCTGTGCTATGCTGCTGCTTCCCACCAGCCAACTATTTTACATTCTGTAGTGTATATATGTCGATGCTACTCTCACCTCACCCCAGCTTCACCCTTCCATCCCATGTCATCAAGTCCATTCTCCATGTCTACCTCTTTATTCCTGCCCTGCAACTAGGTTCATCAGTACCATTTTTTTTTAGATTCCATATATATGTGTTAGCATACGGTATTTGTTTTTCTCTTTCTGACTTACTTCACCCTGTATGACAGACTCTAAGTCCATCCACCTCACTACAAATAACTCAATTTCGTTTCTTTTTAGGGCTGAGTAATATTCCATTGTATATATGTGTCACATCTTCTTTATCCATTCATCTGTCGATGGACATTTAGATTGGTTCCATGTCCTGGCTATTGTAAATAGTGCTGCAATGAACATTGTGGTACATGTCTCTTTTTGAATTATGGTTTTCTCAGGGTATATGCCTAGTAGTGGGATTGCTGGGTCATATGGTAGTTCTATTTTTAGTTTTTTAAGGAACCTCCATACTGTTTTCCATAGTGGTTGTATCAATTTACATTCCCACCAACAGTGTATGAGGGTTCCCTTTTCACCACACCCTTTCCAGCATTTATTGTTTCTAGCTTTTTTGATAATGGCCATTCTGACTGGTGTGAGATGATACCTCATTTTAGTTTTGATTTGTTTTTCTCTAATAATTAGAGATGTTGAGCATCTTTTCATGTGCCTCTTGGCCATCTGTATGTCTTCCTTGGTGAAAAGTCTGTTTAGGTCTTCTGCCCATTTTTTAACTGGATTGTTTGTTTTTTTGATACTGAGCTCCATGAGAGCTGTGTGTATATTTTGGAGACTAATCCTTTGTCTGTTGTGCCATTTGCAAATATTTTCTCCCATTCTGAGGGTTGTCTTTTTGTCTTATTTATGGTTTCCTGCACCCCAACATCTTATCAGGAGCTGAAATAAAGTTGGAATGGGCTTACTGCCAATCCTTTTCAAAATAAAAGAAAAGGAAACCATATTGCAGTGATCAAATTCATAAGGAATTTTCTGATTTGTGTGAATCAGGATATGAAATTTTTCTCCTAGAGGGGTAAACAGAGAATTCACCTTGAGGAAAATAGTATGTGCAACTAGGAGTTTGGGCTCTCTCCTCTGAAACTTGTCTGAGAGGGTGAGCCTCTTGGGCATTTCTGCAGGGTGGCTTGAGAGGAACTGCTGTTACCTGCTGAATCACCCTCCGCACATCCTGGCCCGCCTGCCTCCTCCCTGGGGGGTGTCTGCCCTTTTAGTAAAGGCCACAGTTGCTTAGAGAAAGATGAGATCACCACCTGCATGAGTTGCAGGGATGGCCAGAGAAAGACCTCTTCAGATGAACTGTGTCCACCCTCAGGAGGTAGGAAGACTACCCTTTCCTGTGTACTTAACCTAGCCCTTTGGACAAATAATAAATATAACTTGGAGGTTCTTCACAGCTTTCTTCACAATTTCCATTCCCTCAATGTTTTGTGGAAAGAACTTGTCATGTCTCTGTCTTCATATATAAAATTTTGTTGGGGGAGAGGGTGTTAATGCATGAAGCTTTAACAATAACAATAAAAAATACAGTGAGAGTGAAAACGTGTGGGAAACATAGATCAGGAAATCTGGATTCTGGGTTTAGTTTTCACCTTCCTATGGGACCTGAGGAATATCATTTGACCTCTGTGAAATGTCCTTCTTCATGGGGATGTTGCATTAATCCATAGGGATATGCATAGTTGATATGCGTAATAAAAAGAGAAAGGTCACCTAAAATTTTTTTTGATAACAAACACAGAAATGGACTTAGGAACAGTTAGAGGTTGGGGAAGACGTGAATCAGGTCGTGGACCAGTGAACAGAAGAAGAGTATGGATAATAAAAGGAACAGTCAGCACAGAACCAAAGGTAGGAAGCCCAGCGCAGATTTGCCCCACCTTTATCCAGAGTCAGAATAAGCAATATTTTTCTGCTGCTGGATCAAAGCATGAGAAGAAAACAAAGCATTTTTGGAAAGAAAAGATTTTTTTTTTAATGGACACACCAGGATGATATAATAACATCTTTTTTGAAGCCATATTGACACATGCTCACTCAAGTAAGTTGAATCTTCATCTTGACAGATTCATCTGGTGTGGACACATGTCAATCGAGAGCCCACACTAACCCATAGGGCCTCTTTAACTAAAGATATTTATGTATGTTGGATTTTCACCTTAAGAATCACTGAAAAGTGCTGAGCTTATTTTCCTTCTTCCCTGTTTAAGAGCAATGTGCATTACTGTCCTCACCAGGGGTTCTGAGTAATTTACATATGTCAGATATGACAGTGACAGATATTCAGATCAGTAAATATTGATTGGGCACCTTTTAGTTTTGGAGATACAAAGAAAAATAAGATGTGGGCCGTGCCCTCAGAAAAGGCAGACATAAACAAATAAGTTACAACACAGCATCCTAAATGCCGTGACATACTATGACCAAAGCAGGAAGGAGAAGGAAGTGATTAACTCCTTCTGGGAAGACTTCACTGAGGGTAACAAAAGATGGGGGGGAGGGGAGATTGTGTTACACAGACTCCTGAATTATATATAGAAGTGTTGTTGTTTGGTTTTTTTTTTAATGTGGGAATGAGACTTTTTCATGATCAGATAACTTAAATAGGTCCTTTACTGTGAGATTTGCTTTTACTATTAGAGGTGTGATTTTAGGCAAGTTTCTTAATTTCTCCATACCTCCACTCCCTTATTTATAGGCTGGTGATAGTAAAACAAACCTTATATAATTATTGTGATAACTGTAGGATACTGCTGTGTCTATAGACATAGGTACCAGCGCGTGCATACACACACACACGCCCCTCTAATAAGTGGTAGAACCTATGCCCATACATTAGGAGACACCCAGTAACATAATAATTAGGGCTTGTGTGTGATGACAAAGTGCAAGAACAAAAGATGACAAAGGTTTTCCTAGCAGTGAAGTGGTGTCTTGAATTCTCTTATTTTCCACAGGGAAAGAGAAAATCACTAGAGAGAAAAGAATATCTTAGTGGTGTATATCAACTGGCAAAGACATATTAATATATATATTAATATATATATATATAAATATTAATATATATTAATGAATTTTAAATAGTCTTCTTTAAGATCAAATTCAAAGATGAAAGCAATAAATGCCTTCATTTGTTTATTTTTTTATTAAAGTATAGTTGATTTACAATGTTGTGTTAGTTTCTGCTATACAGCAAAGTGATTCAGTTTTACATATATATATACTTTTCCATATTCTTTTTCAAATTCTTTTCCATTATGGTTTATTCCAGGATATTGAATATAGTTCCCTGTGCTATACGGTAAGACCTTGTTATTTATCTATTTTCTATATAGTAGTTTTTAACTGCTAATCCCAAACTCCTAATTTATCCCTCCCCCAACCTCTTTTGATTTGGTAACCATAAGTTTGTTTTCTATGTCTGTGAGTCTTTTCTGTTTTGTAAATAAGTACATTTGTATCATATTTTAGATTCCACATATATGTGATATCATATGGTATTTGTCTTTAACAAACTGACTTCACTTAGTATTATAATCTCTAGGTCCATCCATGTTGCTGCAAATGGCAATAAATGCCTTCATTTGTATGACCGGATTGATAGATGACTGGGGATAAACAAATGACACTTTGCAGCGCTTTAGATACTGGGTATGATGTAAGCTTTATGAGTGGGATAATTTATATTTTATCTTATAAGACCCTGAATGAAAAAGAACTGTTGACCGTACTTTGCAGAAATTCCCTTGAGTAAACTAAAGTTCCACCAAATCTTTAGAAATGAAACGTTGCTAGTTCTAATAGGACAGCTTGGGCCTGCTCTAAAAGAGTGTAATACTAATAGCTTCCATTTATTGAAAGCGTAAGAGTTAAGAGCATTGGCTCTGGGGTCACATATGTCCAGGAGTTCAGATCCCAGCTTTCACTCTTGTAGGTGTGTAATTTTGGACAATTTCTCTCTCTGCTTGTGCCCTCATCTGTAAAATGCAGATAATAAAATTGACTTCACAAAAGATCATGTGAGGATTTAATGAGCTCACACATGTAAAGCACTTAGCATAGTATCTAGCACCCACAAAGTATCCAAAATTAGTTATTCTTATAATTACTGTATTATATATTCTTGTAAGAGCAGAGTAGAAAAAAGGGTTGAGTCTTCCTGGGAGGAGAAAGAATCAGAGATGAAATCACAGAAGAAAAATATTTATGGTGCCCGCTAGAACAGCTACAGTTTTTTCAAAAAGAAAATAACAAGCTGTTGACAAGAATGTGGAGAAATTGGAATCATGTTTCTGGGGGGAATGTAAAATGTAAAATGTTGTAGCCACTTTGGAAACAGTTTGGCAGTTCCTCACAATGTTAAACACAGAGGTACCATATGATCCAGCAATTCCACTTCAAGGTATATACTCAAGAGAAATGAAAACATATGTCTACAATAAAGCTAGTACCTGTAATTAACAGTGTTATTCATAATAGTGAAAAAGTGGAAATAATCCAGATGTCCAGTAATTGCTGAAAGTAAAAACAAAATGTGGTATAGCCATATAATAAAATATTATCCAGTCATAAAAAGGAATAAAGAACTGATAAATGCTACAACATGGATGACCCTTGAAAAATTACACTAAGTGAAACAGGTCAGTCACAAAAGGCTACGTATTATATGATTCCATTGATATGAAATTCCCAGAATAGAGAAATCCATACAGACAGAAAGTAGTGGTTGTCAGGAGCTGGGAGAAAGGGGGAGTAGAAAGTAACCGCTAATGGATACAGGGTTTCTTTTTTGGGTGACAAGAGTGTTCTGGTAGTGGTGATGGTTGCACAACATTGTG
Organism: Balaenoptera ricei; assembly: GCF_028023285.1. Taxonomy (NCBI): domain Eukaryota; kingdom Metazoa; phylum Chordata; class Mammalia; order Artiodactyla; family Balaenopteridae; genus Balaenoptera; species Balaenoptera ricei. Next base: position 66,738,100 of record NC_082642.1, read on the forward strand.
GATGTGCTAAAAAACCACTGAATTTTACACGTTAAAGTGGTGAATGTTATGTTATATGAACTATTTCTCAATAAAAAAAAAATTTTAGGTGGACCTTCAAAGACAAGTAGGGATAGGCCAGGCAAAGCAAGGGGAATGAGGACCCCCAGGCTGAGGGAACTCCTAGGGTCAAAGTTCAAAAGCAACAACAATCAAGCTTTGTTCAAAAAATGGTAAGAATCTGGTAGAATGGCTGTGCTACTCAAAGGCAGTCAGTGGGCTGTGGATTGTTTGTTATGTTCTGTGATGATACAAGCAAAGAAATCAAGAGAATGCTGTAGAAACATTAGCAACTTGACATTGCGTGGTTGGTGGCCTCCAGTCCTTGGACAGGATACAGACAAAATGTGGTCACATTTGTGTGGTAGGTAGGTCGCCCAAGCTGCACACTAGTCCTGCACAGTAGGACCACATAGCTGACCTCGACGGATGGGAAATGAAAACAGCGGGTTCCTCACTTTGTAAAATTTGAGACGTACTGTCATATGGGATGCATTATAAGGAGTAACAGGCTGGAGACATAGGTTGGGAACCGAGTGTGAAGAGCCTTATAAGTAAAATAGTTTGAAATCACTTATTTGTCCAGAATTCTTTAACCAAGTTGTGTTTAGTTATGTACCATGAGTGACACTGTGATACTTCTAAGCATGGATTATCTCTTAGGAGTCGAGAAAATAGAGGAATCAGGCAATTTCAGGGGAAAGAAAATCTTTAAAAACAAAACAAACACACCTGGGAACCAGTGAGGGCACATCTATTCCAGCTTGGAGCCAACAAAAAGTACATGGAATCCTCAAAAGGGGTTAAAAGAGGCACATAACACACTAATTAAGACCCAAAGATTTGTTTATATTTATGGAATAAGAGAAACCAGAATAGCCATCCCAGGAAGAGAAACTGAGTTGAGAGCTGGGTTAACGGTAGAGAGACAAATGAGGCAGGCAGAGGACAGGTAGGAAATCTCACAGCTCACACTCTCCCACAAAGGGAAAGAGCCAAGCCAGCCTGCTCCACGTGTGGGAAAATACTTAACCCCTCGGAAGAAGAGCCTATATTGATTCCAGACATTGTTATTCCTGCATGCAGGGGGGGACAAAGAAAGGAAAGGAAACCAAGGTATTGACAGAAAAACCAGCTTCTACTTTCTCAAATGTCTTGGATGTCACTATGAAGCAACCATGAGACTTCCCCTGTTGTCACATGTTGACTCATTCTTTCCCAAGCACGGCCGTTTATTTAATGTCTAGTTTCGTTAAAATCGATGAGATTTTGTTTCAGAATCCGGGGCAGTGCTAATGTAAATGCTTGTTTGTCTGGCGTTGAGCAGAACGAAGCAAGATCATGCTCTGCGCAAGTAAAGCAATGTGTCATGTCATATTGCCAAAAGGTTGCATCATTTCTAAACTTTCCAGAAGACTGGATGGATGAGAGGTCATCTATGTTTATTTTGTGAATTTTGGCCTACCAGGAAATGTGTGGGTACAAGAGATATTTTAGGCCCATGAGACTCTCACTTTAGATGCTTAATCCAGCAGCATGTGTTATAAGCTGCAGTCTCTAACTAAATCTTTGAAAAGAGTGGCAAGTTGTGAAGTATGCAAGGTTTCTGGCTGCATTAACAGAGCCACGTATAAAATCCTGTTGCCAAACAGAGACTAGAACCAGATGACAGAGACTGAAAACACACTCCATATATTGACTTTCTCTATAAAATACTCATTATAACCTAATCCAGTAATATTTATTTCTAGGAGAATTGTATAATCACTCACCAATCCATATTAATTAAGGCATAAATTGAACTTGAAAGAAGATTTTTAAACAGAATTTTTCATGTCGGTTTTCTTTAAGAATACAATAGAATTACTTCACAACAAGGAAGGGAAATAATGTTTTAAGGAAGTAATTTTTAATGTACAATTTAACAGATGTGATCATTAATGGCCCACCAGCAACCCTCATATCCTTCATGATCCAGAAGATAACAATATTCCCTTCCCTAGAATAAACTGCTTTTCTCTACTATTTCATGTGGTTCTGGGGGGCGAGGGGGCTGCCAAAGAATAATCACTCACACAAACACACTCCCAACACACACACACTCCTTCCTACCCCTGTCACACACATAAAGCAAAAGGAAACCCAGAAATAGGAGATAATGTTACTAACACCCAGGGGAAGGCCATGCCCAGAGAGGGAAACAGAGGCCAGCTCTGTCCCCAGAATGCACCGGAGCGAGCCAGTACATCACCTCTATTGGTTAAGCTCTTTGAGTTGAGTTTCTGTTTGAAACCAAAAGAATCCTAACACCAAAACCCAAGATGTTCGTCTCCCAAGTAGACAGTATTCCTCACTGTACTATTTCAGGGGCTTGGAGGGGCATTCTGGAACGGTGCAGTGGAGAATACTGGCTAGGTGACTGTCACTCCCTGGAGCACAACCCCATTTACATAAGCTACATGTGAGTGGTGCCCCCTGGAGTTGTGCAGTGTGAAATATGAAGGTAATCATAAACCCCCCTTGCTGTACCAATCAGCACCATCAGTCTCTCCACATACCTTGGGTAAGCCAGCTTCCTCTAGAACTTCCTGCCTAATGCTGCTATTCCTGACTCCACCATTCCCATTTTTCATGAAATGCCTCCAGGAGAATGTTTCTCCACTATCTCCTTTCCCTGGATCCTCACAATGCAGGTACCACTTTTTCCATGGAGAATCTTTTAGCTCAACCCCCAAGTGGAACAAGGCCACTTCACATAGCCAATGGATGCCAATTATTTCTTTCTAATTCCTGGCTCCATAATTCTTGGCCCTAGAATTCCTTGTATTCCTACTTTCCTAGAGGCTACAAATTCATTTCTCAAAAATCAACCTCAAGTCACGTGTCCTTTCATCTTTTCCAGTTCTCTGATGCAGTTTCTTCTTTGACCTGCCCTCTCCTTCCATATCAGATTTGGAATCCATGCTTCCTCTCTGCTTTTAGTATAATAGGAACTCGGAAAATGTACCACCTCTTTTAAAAAAAAATATTTCAAGTCTTGGAAGCAGTATTTATCAAAACTGGAGAGTTTCTTTACATGTAGGAATTTGCAACCAGCCAGGCCCTAGATTCTTTTCTTACTGATTGTAGATAAACCTTTTCAACTCATGGTACACATCTCCAGGGGTCCTGATAATTTACCAATGGTAGAGGGAAAGGGTCTCCTCCCTTGAAAGCACTCTTGATGAAAAATGAAAAACAGACTTCATTGGCAAGCCTTTAACCAAAAACCATCAAACAAGACAACAAATGGACAATGATAACAAAACAACAACGAGTCGTTATAAAGAAAGAGTCATCTTTTAAAGACATACAGTGCAAGTGCGAAAGAAAATAGGTTGATATATGGGAAGCTAGTCCAGCCATGTGTTAAATATTCTTCCTGGGACCAAGCTGGAAACTCTCCTCCAAGCATCTCAAGGCTTCTGCCTCCCACCTGTTTCTTCATCAGTCATTTTTCAATATCAATTCATTTTCCACCTGAGTCATCCGTTCATTCAACATATGTTTTATCGAATCCCGGCTGTGGGCCAGGAACCATTGTAGGCACCAGGAAGGCAGCAAAGAAGGGAAGAGACAAAGTCCCTGCTCTCGTGGAGTTTGTATCTAGTGAGGGAGAAAGACCATAGTCACAGGTACGCATGAACAAGGTAATTCCAAATTGTGGCAGGTACCACAAAGACAGTAAAGCAGGATCATCTTGATCGAAACTTTTATAAATTTCCGCAGCTATGCCCTACTTAAGATCCTCATTCCTTCTTAGCTAGCTGATTACAGTCATCTCTTACCGGTCTTCCCATTCCCTGCTTGCTATCTGATGCATAGCTGATTGTGTTATTTCTCAGCTCAAAAATCTCAAAATGTGCCACAGTACCGTCCACGTGAAATACTAGCCCTTCCCCTGCCATTGAAGACACTCATGTTGTGATCCCAAACCCCCTTCCAGGCCCATCTCCCACCATGCCCCTTGCACATTCTGTGTTTTAGGCAAACTAGACAACTCCTGGGGCCTAGACATTCCACGGGCTTTCCTGGCTTCCTCCCCGACCTGGCAAACTATGGCTCATCCCAGAGGACATGTACCTGTTGAAGCTTGTCTTCATGCTCTTCCTCCTGTCTTCCCCGCCAATACAAAAAATATCCTTTCTCCCTTCCTTTCTCCCCCCAAATACAAAAAAATATCCTTTCCTTCCTTGGGCTCCCAAAAGATTGTATTTGTCCATGGGACTTTATCTTTAGAGTTACTGCTGCCCTATCTAATCACTCCTGAGAACAGGGGTGGTGTCTCCATAATTTCTGTATTCCTATTGCTTGACACTGTGCTTGATAAATAGTAGCTTCTTGATAATATTTATTATGAAAGTGATTTAGAATGAATTGAGTGACTAACAGTAACTTTTGATAATATGAATTATTCCATCATGGTTGCATCTAGTCCCTCTAGATTGAAGTTTAGTGATGCATTTTGCTAAAAGTGAGTCTTACAACACTTTACTCTTAGTGTACAAAAACACTTTTGTTGGATTGGTAGCTCATGTTAGGAAGAGAACAAGAACTAATATTATTGATCACCTACTTACGAGTCAGATATTATACTAGACACCTCACATATATCATCCTTCGTTGAAGCAAGGAGATCACCTTCATGGCAAAAAGCAGGCATCTCAGTGTACAAATTTATCTTTCAAAATTCAGGACAATTTCATTTAACAAATTCTATATTTACTTGTTTGTTGTTTTTTTTTTTAATATTGTCCATCTTCACTTATCTCCTTCCCCAATTAGAGATTTGTCTCTTTCTTCTACTTCTTCTTCTTCTTCTATTTTTTTCCCCCCTACTTCTGTATTCCCAGCACCTAAATAGAATAGTGCTGGGGAACCAGAGTAGGCACTCAAAAATTATTTAACAATTAGATAATTTGACCTTTATGGGTTTTTTTTATATCCCTACAAATTCTACCCTAGTAGGTCTTGCAGTTGGTCCCTGAGAACAAAATGACCATTTTGAACATTTGTATGTGAAGATCACATTCTTCTCTGCTGTAAATAAAACTCAAACATTTGTCCCAAGTGACCCAGCTTCACAGGTGTACATCCTGAGAACCAGAAACATCTGGGTGAAGAGGGAGGGGAAAAACCTGCAATGTTCCAATCCCACAAAACTTTTTAAAAGACAAAATGAGAGAAAGCTTTAAGAACAGCCAAAGCCTTTTGCAAAAAGAATTCCCTTGTGGAATGAGGGAAAATTTTGGAACAGAGGTTTCCCTGGGGCTGGAAGTGTTACTGGCCTCAGGAATGATCTGAAGCAACAGCACTGCTTGAGTCAGTGTGGGTTCCAAGTTCAGCGCCTGCCAAATCCAGGATTTCTCCTCCTCAGTTGTGAAGACAAACCAGAGAGAAATTAAATCTGTTGGAGATCTGAGGTGCAAGGGAAAGTACATGTGGCTACAATGAAGAGAAGGAGTCACTTCTATTTATTTTTTAATACCAGGCTGCTCTTTAGTTAGTGTTCCTCAGATTCTTGCATAATAGTGTTTCATTTACTTACGTGTGGGTGTTGCTAGTAACTGTACACTCTTTTCTTCAATAAATAAGGCAGGTGGGACATTGCCATTAGAAAATATATTGATTTGCCTTTTTTTGAACTTGCAGGATAAAGCCTAAGCCTGTTTGTTTCAAGATATCCACCTAAATAAACACTAAAAATACTAAACAGTAAATATTTCTTAAACTTCAGCCCAGAAAACCACTGCATTTTTAGAGTATTTTCTCTATTTGAGTCCTTAGTTCTTTTGCACCTGAACTGTGAAAAGAAAGAAAAAACAATTATTTTTCCCATCCTGGCACAGCCTTTGTTTTTAATACCATCTTTGAAATGGCAATACCAGGGTCAACAGTGGCTTCTCTAAGTGGCAGATGATTTCCTCTTGCCAAAGGAGATAAAGGGTGCGGATGAAGGAACATCTGGGGCCTTCCCTGGTGGTTCAGTGGTAAAGAATCCACCTTCCAATGCAGGGGACGCGGGTTCAGTCCCTGGTCGGGGAACGAAGATCCCACATGCCGCAGGGCAACTAAGCCCATGCACCCCAACTAAAGAAGAGAAAACCCGCACGCCATAACTAGAGAGAAGCCCGCATGCTGCAACGAGTGCCGCGACAAAGATCCCGCATGCTGTAACGAAGACCCGACGCGGCCAAATAAATAAAGAAAATAAAATTTAAAAAAAGGAACATCTGGCTTTCTGGCCCCAACACATGATACCAGGAGGATTATCTCTTTGATTCTTTATCCCCTTTAAGTTCATCTCTTATCTCTCTAATAGTCCCCTCCCTCAAAGTTCAGATTCAATCAATATTTACGTGTCCATCATAAGCCATTCATGTGATACATATTAATAGAGTGATTTACTCCTTTATTTAATAGTTATTTATTGAGCTCCTAACATGCACCATGCCCTATCTAGACTCTAGGGGTAAAACCACAAAGAAGAAAGGGTCTTTTCCCTAAAGTCTAAGGATGAACAACTAAAGCATGACTGGTGCTGTGATAGAGGCAAACACAAAGTAACATGATAGAAGAAGGGAAGAACATCTAACTCTGTTACAAGAAGACCATAGACAGCATCATGGAAAAAGTGATGAATAGGAGTAAACCCACAAGAGGGAAAGAACAGAGAAAAGCATGTGCAAAAGTCCAGAGACAAGACACAGCAAGCAACCTTGTAAAACTACAAATAGGTCAGTGTAGTTGAAGGATACATTGCAGGGAGTGATGGTCAGACACAGTGTGGGAGAGACCAAACCATGAAAAAGCTTTATATCCTGCAGACTAGAGGGAGTCAGTAAAGACGTTAAACAGGGTTGAGGGAAGGGGCATGATTATAGATTCAGAAAGATCACTGCGGGTTCAATGTGAAGACTGGAAACCAAGAGACCTGTTGGGAGGTTACCATGGTAATCCAAAGAGAAAAGGACACCCAAACTCAGCTAGTGACAGTGCAAGTGGAAATGCACTGAGCTGAGAAATGTTTGGGGAAGGTAGAATGGTGAGGATCTGGCTACTGATTGGATGTAGGTGTCAGGGAGAAGGAGGAGTCAAGGACAATGCCCAGGAGAAGGAGCAGGTTTTAGAGGAGAAGTGAAGAGAAGAGTTCAACTGTGGCCTGATTGAGTGGAGATGCCTGTGGGGCATCCAGTGGAGGGCCTGTGGGGTTCTAGGTGTAAACATCTAGAAGACCTTGTGAAATACAGATCTGAGGCTCGAGAGAGGCTTCTGGACCACTGGCATGGTTTCAAGGATCATTAGCATGTAAATATTCATTGTAGCTATGAGAATGGATGGAATCACCTAGGTAGAGTATGTAGTGGAAGGGAAGAGAATCAAGGTCAGAGACTTGAGGACACGATGAGTTACAAGAAGGACCAGGGAAACAGTGTCCAAAAGGAGACAGAGAAGGGGCAGCCACAGGTATAGGAGGGAAACTAGGAGAATGTGGTTGAATAGAAGGCAAGGGAAGAGGACATTCCAACAGAGAAGGGAGAGATGGACGGTGTCAAATGCTGAGAGGTCAAGTCAGATAAGAAATGAGAATGTTCATGAAATTTAGCAAAAAGGAGACTGTTTGTGACTTGAGTGAGAGCAGGTTCAGAGGAGAGTTGTGGCAGAAGCAGACTATAGTCAGTTGAGAAGGAAGGGAGGTGAGGAAGCTGCAGCAAATGTGAAGAGTTATTTCAAGAGCTTGCACTGTGAGGGGGAAGAGAGGGATAGAGGAAAATGGGTGGCGGGAGGGAAAGGAGAGTTGGAGGGAGGATTTTTTATTTTTTTTAAGGTAAAAGAGACTTGAGAAGTCTTTAAATGGGAAGGATTTAATGAAAATGTTAATGTTGAAATACAGAGACAGGGTAATTGTTGGAGGGAAGTGCCTGAGGAGGTCCAAGGTGATGAGAACCTAGGTACAGGTAGAGAGGTCAGTCTTAGGGGAAGGTATGCACAGGTATAGAGCCAGGTGGTGTGGAGGGAGGGGTGGCAGGAAGGCGTGGGCATTCTTGTCTGTGCTTACATGTTTTCGGGAAGTAGCAGGCAAGGTTATCTGAGGTCTGGGTGAGGTAGAAGTATGAAGGGGTGGAGTGGAAGGTTTCAGGTAAATGGAGGAAAAGGCTTATAAAGATGCTGTGGAGACTGAAGGAACAAAGCTAACCAGGGAAGCAGGAGTCCTGGGGCAGTGCTGATGGCCCAGGTGCTGTGGGAGTGAATTGGGAGTACACCCCTCCCAAGGGTTGGGTGATCTTCTCCAGCAGTGCCCCCAGCCCTGAGCACGAAGAAGGTAGACAGCTGTGAGTGGAAGAGTTTCGCCTGAAATTCCTGATGGAAAGACAACTTGAGAAGGCTTCGGGGGAGCACAAAGTTCAGGAGTGAGCCAGCTTTCCAGGAAGTGGGGGCAGTGCCCATTATTTTTTGAAAATAATATACTGATATATTTTTACTCTAACTCCCAAAGCGTAGGTCCTCCTGACTCACATACGAGATAGGCTGTCAACCGGCCATGAATACTAGCCATGTTGAAAATATTGAGGGGGGCACTTTTGATTGTGACTGATTATGAAGTGCTGCTGGCATTTACTGGGTGAAGGTCAGGGATGTTAAATGTCCAACCATGCCTGGGACCGTCCCACCCAACCAAGAACTGTCCTACCACATATGGCGGTGCTGCTCCCATTGAGGAACACTGGCAGAAAATGTGGTAGCCAGCCTCCAACCAAGCCCCCGTTGATCCCTGCCTCCTGGTACTCACACACTTGTCCTGTCCCCACACTCCTGTTCCCATTGAGCAGCCAGCCCACAGGAGAAAATGTGGTAGCCAGCCTCCAACCAAGCCCCCGTTGATCCCTGCCTCCTGGTACTCACACACTTGTCCTGTCCCCGCACTCCTGCTCCCATTGAGCAGCCAGCCCATGGGAGAAAATGTGGTAGCCAGCCTCCAACCAAGCCCCCGTTGATCCCTGCCTCCTGGTACTCACACACTTGTCCTGTCCCCGCACTCCTGCTCCCATTGAGCAGCCAGCCCACGGGAGAAAATGTGGTAGCCAGCCTCCAACCAAGCCCCCGTTGATCCCTGCCTCCTGGTACTCACACACTTGTCCTGTCCCCGCACTCCTGCTCCCATTGAGCAGCCAGCCCACGGGAGAAAATGTGGTAGCCAGCCTCCAACCAAGCCCCCGTTGATCCCTGCCTCCTGGTACTCACACACTTGTCCTGTCCCCGCACTCCTGCTCCCATTGAGCAGCCAGCCCACGGGAGAAAATGTGGTAGCCAGCCTCCAACCAAGCCCCCGTTGATCCCTGCCTCCTGGTACTCACACACTTGTCCTGTCCCCGCACTCCTGCTCCCATTGAGCAGCCAGCCCATGGGAGAAAATGTGGTAGCCAGCCTCCAACCAAGCCCCCGTTGATCCCTGCCTCCTGGTACTCACACACTTGTCCTGTCCCCGCACTCCTGCTCCCATTGAGCAGCCAGCCCACGGGAGAAAATGTGGTAGCCAGCCTCCAACCAAGCCCCCGTTGATCCCTGCCTCCTGGTACTCACACACTTGTCCTGTCCCCGCACTCCTGCTCCCATTGAGCAGCCAGCCCATGGGAGAAAATGTGGTAGCCAGCCTCCAACCAAGCCCCCGTTGATCCCTGCCTCCTGGTACTCACACACTTGTCCTGTCCCCGCACTCCTGCTCCCATTGAGCAGCCAGCCCACGGGGGAAAATGTGGTAGCCAGCCTCCAACCAAGCCCCCGTTGATCCCTGCCTCCTGGTACTCACACACTTGTCCTGTCCCCGCACTCCTGCTCCCATTGAGCAGCCAGCCCACGGGAGAAAATGTGGTAGCCAGCCTCCAACCAAGCCCCCGTTGATCCCTGCCTCCTGGTACTCACACACTTGTCCTGTCCCCGCACTCCTGCTCCCATTGAGCAGCCAGCCCATGGGAGAAAATGTGGTAGCCAGCCTCCAACCAAGCCCCCGTTGATCCCTGCCTCCTGGTACTCACACACTTGTCCTGTCCCCGCACTCCTGCTCCCATTGAGCAGCCAGCCCACGGGAGAAAATGTGGTAGCCAGCCTCCAACCAAGCCCCCGTTGATCCCTGCCTCCTGGTACTCACACACTTGTCCTGTCCCCGCACTCCTGCTCCCATTGAGCAGCCAGCCCATGGGAGAAAAGGTGGTAGCCAGCCTCCAACCAAGCCCCCGTTGATCCCTGCCTCCTGGTACTCACACACTTGTCCTGTCCCCGCACTCCTGCTCCCATTGAGCAGCCAGCCCACGGGGGAAAATGTGGTAGCCAGCCTCCAACCAAGCCCCCGTTGATCCCTGCCTCCTGGTACTCACACACTTGTCCTGTCCCCGCACTCCTGCTCCCATTGAGCAGCCAGCCCACGGGAGAAAATGTGGTAGCCAGCCTCCAACCAAGCCCCCGTTGATCCCTGCCTCCTGGTACTCACACACTTGTCCTGTCCCCGCACTCCTGCTCCCATTGAGCAGCCAGCCCACGGGAGAAAATGTGGTAGCCAGCCTCCAACCAAGCCCCCGTTGATCCCTGCCTCCTGGTACTCACACACTTGTCCTGTCCCCGCACTCCTGCTCCCATTGAGCAGCCAGCCCACGGGAGAAAATGTGGTAGCCAGCCTCCAACCAAGCCCCCGTTGATCCCTGCCTCCTGGTACTCACACACTTGTCCTGTCCCCGCACTCCTGCTCCCATTGAGCAGCCAGCCCACGGGAGAAAATGTGGTAGCCAGCCTCCAACCAAGCCCCCGTTGATCCCTGCCTCCTGGTACTCACACACTTGTCCTGTCCCCGCACTCCCAGCGTTGTACCGGGCTCGGTCTGTGTGGCGGACAGAATATGGCAGAAGTGAGTCACTCCTGGGATTAGTTTGTAAAAGACTGCAGCTCCTATCTTGGTCACTCTTTCTCGTATCACTCACTCTGGGGGAAGCCCTGTTGTGAGCAGCCCCGTGTAAAGGCCCTCTTGTGAGGAACTGAAGCCTCCTTCTGGCAGCCACATGACTGAGCTTGGAAACATATCCTCTAGTTCCAGTCAAGTTTTCAGAAAGTAGTCCTGGGCAAGAGCCGGAGGGCAACCCACCCAGCTAAGCCATTTCTGGATTCCTGATCCTTAGAAACCGTGTGAGATGCTAAACATTTGTTGTTTTAAGTTGCTACGTCTGGGGAGTAATTTAGTTCAGGGCGAGACTAGACTGGATGGTCAGACACAGTAGATTCAGTCCACAGAGTTCTAATGTGAGTCATGGGAATGGTAACTCAGGATATGACATAAAGGAAGTTTGTGTCTACTTAAAGAGAAAGGGGAAGTAGCAGCTCTTTGGGGGAGGAGGTGAGAAGATAAGGGAAGGAGAAGAAAAGGAAGCATTCAGGCACTTGGGTCCTAGGTTCTGCCTCACGGGCCACTCTGAGTGGGTGTGCAGCTTGTTTGCTGCCTATGGGTGCCTGGCCAAGGAGCCAAGTAGCCAGTTTGAAAGCGAAGGGTATTAAAATCTCTTTAACTGACAAGTTTATGCCCCATCCTACCTGCTCAGGGAATAGACTAGAGAGCTACAGGAAATAGTTTATAGAGAAATTTGTTAAAGCTTTTTTTTTTTACACTTTCCAGTTTGTAATGGATTTCATTTTTGCCCCCACTGAACCATCAGTGCAGTAATTACAGCAATTTCCTGATTCTTTTCCACTGAAATTTAAAAAAAAGGAAGCATTAAATGAAAATACCCCATTCACTTGCCTTTAGATCAAATTCCCAGTGCACTCAGTCACCCCAAAGCATATTATCTAAATGGCAAAATGAGCAATATTGTATATTCTAGACTTCAAATAACTTGACCATTAACTATTGTGGATCTCTAGGAAAACTGCTTCTTAATAAAATGTGAGAAAGATCTCAAAGATTAATAAATGTGCTAGCATGGAGGGAGTTGAGGCTCTAAGTGCCTACACAGTTGTCTTCCTCTCCATAGTAGAATGTAAAAAAGGAAGGAAGAAGAAGAGGAACACCAGAGAGGAAGATAATTCCACTTCTTAGCATTTGTCCTCATTTTTATTTTGCTCCCTCATTCTTCATTTATATATTATATTCTCCCACTTTATCTTGAAGGAAATAATCTTTCTCAAACTGAAGTCAACAGACTGTCAAGATTTTCAAGTTGTTCTTGGTGCCAACTCTTTAGAGAAGGGGGGAGGTATTGAAGTGGGTCAATGAACAACCAAAGAAAAATAAATCTATGGATGTGTAGGGACCTAGGGAGGCTCCCAAAAGATGAATAATTCATCTTCCTACTGGACTTGGAGTTACAATCAGGAACCAGCAGCTGTTCCCAGGGTTAAGTCAATACTAAGGACTCTATGTCATCAGTAACAAAGTTCTACAGCAAATACAGACACCCCCCAGGACAGATCAGATGACAGGAGAGAATACAGGCCAGACTCCCACTAGCTAAGGCTTATCAACAATTCCTTAGTGAGAATGAACTGAAGAGTGACAGCAAAACTTTTGTTACAAACCCCCGTTCCCTTTAGACCCTTGCTAATAGAGTGGGATCCATAGCGGCATCACCCGGGAGCTTGTTGGAAACATCGCATCTCAAGCTCTGCCTCAGACATGCTGAACCGGAATCTGCAAACAGGTGAATCATATGCACATTACAGTTTAAGAAGCGTTGTTTTGGAGTTCACTGAACAGAAGCATGTAAGATAATGCCCATGCAGTTCTCAGCACTTTTGAGTGTTCATAAGATTTCTGATTAAAGAACCCCTCTAGGTATGGTTACACATAGAAATCTCATCCAGGTGAACTTTACCTGGCCATTACTGTCAAGATTTTGGTATGCAGATGAGCAAAAACAGATAAGCAACACCCTCTGGAGATTTAGGTTTTAATAAATGTCTACCTGTGTCTGGGGGATGCTGCATGCTGCAAGACTACCTATTAAATACCACCTAGGGGGGTGGGATAGGGAGGGTGGGAGGGAGATGCGAGAGGGAGGGGATATGGGGATATATGTATATGTATAGCTGATTCACTTTGTTATACAGCAGAAACTAACACAACATTATAAAGCAATTATACTCCAATAAAGATGTTAAAAAAAAATAATACCGTAGTAACAATTTAGTATTTGTATATTGAGCATTCATCCAAAAATCACTTATTGGACATGTACTATGGGCAGGGATCTAGTCTTAGAACACTGACCAAACCTGAAGTAAGTAATCTTTTTTTTCCAACTTAAACTACAACTCATAAAAGTCAAGATCTACACATAATTGAAAAAGTTTTAAATTAAGGAAATTAAAAAAATTTTACTCTCCTATTTTTAACACAGTCAATAGGAAAATAAATTTTCTGTATGGAAAATATTAGAAACCATAAAATATACACTTGAAATACACTTTCTGGTCAGTTCACATGAAACACCTGGGACCAGGAAAACAAGAAAAATACACAAAACAAGGGAAAAAGCAGGGAGGCTCAAAGAAAGCAGATTAAGAATGTGATAGTGAGAGATGAACAGAAGAGAGACAGAGGTATAAGTAGAGTGAGGCAGACACGGGTGCAATGGTATGTGAGGTATTAGGCACGTTAGAGCTGCTTCTGTGATACCTGATATATCAATACATTTGAGTTCAGAGTAAGAGATCATTTCCTGTCACTTCTTTTTATAAAATTCTGTAACCGTCCACAGCTGATCTTATCAAATATTGTTGACTCTAAAACTGAGGGGCTGCAGCAGCCCTTTTGTGCTTAGAGGTACTCAGGTATCACCTCCAATTATAAGAGGAGGATTAATTAATTGTCAACAAGGATAATTTGTAGAGTTCTAATATTTATTGTGCTCTGAAAGACCCCCTGTAAGGACCTTGTCATCTAACTATTAGTCATCAAAGCAATGATATAATTAGACTGCATCGGCATACTCTAATACCAGACTAGTAATCACCTTTTCTTTTATAAAACATATCCAAGAATAGAGGTGACATCTCAGTAAATCCATGTAAAATTGACAGTTAAGGTATTCTTCAGAAACCTAAAATTTATTTTAATAGAGGACCACATCAAACTGTCTGAGTGAAGAATAGTAGGACCCATTGGTTTTATTATCCCATGAGCATTAAAACATTTTTTGTTTTGGGTTTTTTTTTTTTCACTCTTAAGGTAGAAATTTATATGGGCTACAATCTTCTCAAGGCTTACATTGCTCTAGGGTGAAGTGGCACATAGAAGATGGGTGCATAAACCTACTCACCCCCAGATTACATTTCACGCATTGTAAGAATAATGTGCAAGGAAGCAAAGAGGCTGGCAAGTTCATAAATATAGAGCAATTTGAGATTTCTCATACAAGTTATTCTAGAAATGCCAAGTATCTTGTTTATGACAGCCCAAGAATTGAAATATAGGTTGTCATGTTCACTACTGCACAGACAGCTCAGAGTGAAAGGCTTTCATGTTTCAAATAAAACAAGTAGAGGGGGAAACAGGATTCATCTTGCTGAAGCTCTATAAGGCAAAGTTATTTAGTTAGTTGTGAATGGAACTATTTCTATTCTATAGAAAGCAGAAAACATAGCTTTTAGGGAGATAGGCTGCTTTTTAAAAGATGAATCTGTGGTTCCACAATGACATAAAAGCTGAAGTGTTATTTCCTAGTCCTTATTACATTTTAACTGTCACTGAAACTAAAGTAATGGAAAAATTATATTTGTATGTATAAAGTGACTATGAATTATCCATTTATTACAAGCATTTTATCCCTTATCTATTTAGATACAGTTATAGCCTGGATTTCCATCATTTCAGAAAACAGGATGCTGGTCGATAAAAATTCCAGTTAAGTTAGTACATACTCATTTTCTCTGAGCTAGTCTCTCTCTTATTTTGTCCTTCATTCTTTCCTCCCAAACTGGGCAGAAGATACGTGTCCCAGAGATCTAACTTTTCTTTCCAAAAATTAGCAGGAACAATAAATAACTCTCTAACTAAAATTTCCACTGTTTTTTAGTCTCTGACATTGTCATTTAGTAAAGAGTTTTGTATGATAGATCACCAGATGTGTTGACTCTAGATAGATTAGTAAAACACTAGATAACAGCATTTGACTGTAACTGCACTTTTAAAAATATTGTTATATATGCATATTTTATCCATGTGTGCTATATATGTATATCATTTTTACGAGATTGTCAGTTCCATAAGGATAGCGTCTGTCTTCTTGCTTCTGTATTCCTGGAACGTAGCATAGTTTCTAGCATAGAGTAAATATGTGATACATTTACTTACTCATTGACTAATTTTTATTGAGCACCTACTGTGTTCCAGGCACTGTTTCTAGATGTTGGGGCTATAGGATTAAAGAAGAAAGAGAAAAAGAACGTTTCTGCTCTTATGGTGTTATATTCTAGTAGGGAATAACCAGCAAACAAATAAGTAAAACACATAGTATATACCCTGAGGAAAAAAATTAAGCTGCATAAAGGATGGAAAGTGATGCGAATGAGATGCTACCAGATACTGGGGTGGTTATAGTAGAAGCTGTGCTGTGCCACCCAGGTCTCCCTTCAGGAAGAGACACTCATTCCCTCAGCTGCCATGAATGTTGGATGCTGAGGGTTCACAGCTGAGTCCTCCCTAGGAACTGCTCCTGATATGAGGAAGCTGCCTTGCCCAAGGTTACCCTCCTCTCTGGGGGCAGCCTGCATCCGATAATGACTTCATGTGGTGGTACAGATCTCTCTTGCCTCAACTGGAACAGTTGTGAGGGTTCAGCTCCAGAGCTCACTATAGGATCAGCTGAGGCCTCTGTTGTAACTGCATCAACAGTTCAGCATCTTCCACTTTTCAATGTTGCTTCCTTCAACCTCAGCCATCACAGATATTGGTCCCATATATACTCCCCAATAAATCTCCTCATGTAAATCTTAGATTCTCAGAGTGAGCAAGGGGAAAACGGCGTTTGGATTTTATTCCAAGTACAGTTGTCAAATAAGTACTTAATATGTCATTCTGGAGTTCAGGGAAGAAGTGAAGCTGAGGCTATGAATTTGGGAGTTGTCAGGGTAGCTAAAATAAAAATCACCCGGGGAGTAAGTGAGAATAGAGAATAAAAGAGGTAGTAGGGTGAATTTTGGAGCCCTCCAATATTTACAGATCAGGAGGGATGGAAAGAAACAGCGAAGAAAATTGAAAAGAAGCAGCCATTATGATAGCAGGACCATGGAATGGTGTCCTGGTAACCAAGAGGGAAAAATGCTTCAAGGAGGAGGGAATGATCAACTGGGTCAAATGCTACAGACAGATCTAACTGATGAAAACTGAATTGATGATTAGTTTTCGCAGCATAGAGGTCATTGATTGTAGTTTCAGTGGAATGGTGGGAACAAGAGTATAATTCATTGAATGAGTATAATATATGTCAAGATTTATTAAATGCCTATTATATTAACAGGATATATCTGTACTTCTGTATTTGAGAAGGTCGGTGAACTGTATTCCCAGTGGCTAGAGCAGTGCCTGGCACATGTTATATGCTGAATGCATATTTTATGAATGATGAATTATGTGCTGCCATTTTTGGTGAGTACACACCATCACTGATCTAATGGTATAGAATTTTAAGCATAAAAGGAGATTATAATTTTTCCTCTTAATTCAACTACCCCTTTTTACGATCGTGCAAGCCATGGACTAAGGTGGGAACAGAATTCAAACCTCCAAAGTTAAGTTCTTCATTTTATCTACTACAACATCCTGGCATATGAAACATTTGCTTTGTGTAACTCTGTGGACCTAAAATCACCTTCAGTTCAAAGTTGAGAAAAATCAAAACGTTTTTTCAGAATGTTCAAATTTTTTAAAACATCTTTATTGGAGTATAATTGCTTTACAATGGTGTATTAGTTTCTGCTTTATAACAAAGTGAATCAGCTATACATATACATATATCCCCATATCTCCTCCCTCTTGTGTCTCCCTCCCACCCTCCCTATCCCACCCCTCTAGGTGGTCACAGAGCACTAAGCTGATCTCCCTGTGCTATGCAGCTGCTTCCCACTAGCTATCTATTTTACATTTGGTAGTGTATATATGTCCATGCCACTCTCTCACTTCGTCCCAGTTTACCCTTCCCCCTCCCTTTGTCCTCAAGTCCATTCTCTGTGTCTGTGTCTTTATTCCCGTCCTGCCCCTAGGGTCTTCAGAACCTTTTCTTTTTTTTTTTTTAGATTCCATATATATGTGTTAGCATACGGTATTTGTTTCTCTCTTTCTGACTTACTTCACTCTGTAGGACAGTCTCTAGGTCCATCCACCTCACTACAAATAACTCAGTTTCGTTGCTTTTTATGGCTGAGTAATATTCCATTGTATATATGTGCCACATCTTCTTCTTTTTTTTTTTTTAATTTATTTATTTGTGACTGTGTTGGGTCTTCGTTTCTGCGCGAGGGCTTTCTCTAGTTGTGGCAAGCGGGGGCCACTCTTCATCGCGGTGCACGGGCCTCTCACTGTCGTGGCCTCTCTTATTGCGGAGCACAGGCTCCAGACGCGCAGGCTCAGTAATTGTGGCTCACGGGCCCAGTTGCTCCGCGGCATGTGGGATCTTCCCAGACCAGGGCTCGAACCCGTGTCCTCTGCATTGGCAGGCAGATTCTCAACCACTGCGCCACCAGGGAAGCCCGCACATCTTCTTTATCCATTCATCTGTCGTTGGACACTTAGGTTGCTTCCGTGTCCTGGCTATTGTAAATAGAGCTGCAGTGAACATTGTGGTACATGACTCTTTTTGAATTATGGTTTTCTCAGGGTATATGCCCAGTAGTGGGATTGCTGGGTCGTATGGTAGTTCTATTTTTAGTTTTTTGAGGAACCTCCATACTGTTCTCCATAGAGGCTGTATCAATTTACATTCCCACCAACAGTGCAAGAAGGTTCCCTTTTCTCCACACCCTCTCCAGCATTTATTGTTTGTAGACTGTTCAAATATTTATTCACCCAATCCCTCAAAGAGATCTCTTAATGCTTCTAAATAGATTAAATTGTATGAAACTTTCTAATTAAAAGTTTGCTTTTTAGCAGCAAGGTTCTACTGCATGGCACAGAGAACTATGTTCAATATCCTATGATAAACCATAATGGAAAAGAATATTTAAAAAATATATATATATATGTATAACTGAATCACTTTGCTCTACAACAGTAATTAACACAACATTGTAAATCAAATATACTTCAATAAAAAAGTAAATTAAAAAAATAGTTTACTTTTTAATTCTGTGTTTTCATTGGTAAAATACTAAGGAGTCTACATTGTGCTAAAAGTTTCCATTTTACTTAGAAAAGTAACTCTTTGAAATACAACAGTATGGGATTTAGGGCTTATTCTCCTCATCCCAAGCAAAAAGTTTCCTTGCTTGATTCTTTTCAGTTAAATCTTTTTTTTTTAATTTATTTTTTATACAGCAAGTTCTTATTAGTTATCTATTTTATACACATCAGGATGTACATGTCAATCCCAATCTCCCAATTCATCCCACCACCACCACCACCCCCCTGCTACTTTCCCCCCTTAGTGGCCATATGTTTGTTCTCTACATCTGTGTCTCTATTTCTACCCTGCAAACCGGTTCAGTTAAATCTTTAATAGAGCAATAAAGCATAAACCTTATCATTTGAACAAACTTTAAAGCTCTTTTGTGTACATGGTGATTCTCTTGAAGAATGATTTTGGATGATGCAATTTGAACTGAGATAAATGTATGTTGTACTAGTCACTTGTACTCCAAAGAGTCTAGTTTATTTTCAAATAATCTAAGTATTTAACATCAAAAACCAGACAGTAAAAAAAATGCAATATTGTGAAATTTTCTAATTTATTTTATAGAGAGAGATTTTGAATGTTGTACTCATAAAAATACTAGTTGTGGCTAATATCACTGAACCAGCCTTGGCAGAAACTTCAAAAAGCAACTGTCAAGTGCAGAAAAATAGAGATTAGATTAATAAAATTTTATTCTGGTAAGTTTTACTAATCAATGCTGCTGATGCTGATGCCAAAATCAAAAGTGTAATTTACTTGTCTCATTGGCTAATGTGTTATAATATCTTTTTCTGGAAGTGTCAGATAGTCTAAGAGAAAACAGAAAATGCCAGCTGTATTCAGTTTGGTCATGGAGACAATGAGCAAGCATGATGTAAGCCTATTTATTTTAGGTCTACCCAGGCCAAGTTAAAGAGAAAGGAAGCCATTATGTAGATCATTCGGCCTTCAAAACTTGCTATGGAACAATAACAGGGTTTTTATTTTATTTTATTTTATTTATTTTTATTTTTGGCTGCGTTGGGTCTTCGTTGCTGTGCGCGGGCTTTCTCTAGTTGCGGCGAGCGGGGCCTACTCTGCGTTGCAGTGCGTGGGCTACTCATTGCCGTGGCTTCTCTTGTTGTGGAGCACGGGCTATAGGCGCGTGGGCTTCAGTAGTAAAACAGGGTTTTTTAAATGATTCATTGTACTTCAACAAAGTTTATCTCAAATAATAAAAAAAGATTCATTTGCACCCACTCAATGTAATAATTGAATTAGGCAAAGATGCAAAATCCACTGGATTAAAGGTAGCTGGAAAACAAGACATTCATTTGGCTTCAAAGATGCATCCTACATATTACTTATTAATTACAGTGGGAAACGGTACTTTTATAATGGAAAGATGCTGTAGACACACACGTACATGTTTATACACATATATGTATAAATACATAACTTCTTAAAAATTTACATACTTCTCTACAACTTGCTTTTCTTTTTCTTTCTTTTTTTTTGAGGTAAAATTGACATATAACGTTGAATTAGTTTTAGGTGTACAACATAATGATGAGATATTTATATATATTGTGCAATGATCACCAAAACAAGTCTAGTTAACATGTCACAGTACATAGTTACAAAATTTTTTTCTTGTGATGAGAACTTTTAAGATCTACTCTTTTAGCAACTTTCAAATATGCAATACAGTATTAACTATAGTGGCCATGCTGTAGATTACATCCCCATGACTTGTTTTATAACTGGAAGTTTGACCTTTTGACCCCTTTCACCAATTTTTCCCACCCCCTTCCCCCCTCTTCAACTTGCTTCTCTCAGGCAGTAGTACCTGGTAGAATTTCCAAATCCACTGGTATTGCTCTTAATTTGCTGTCTCTAACTCTTTCAATGACTGGAAAACATTCCATGGTTGTGGATGTAGTGTGACTTATTGAACCAATTCCTCCTTCAAGCTGCATTTACTTTCTCACCCCCAATTTGCCACCTCTATACTCAGCGCTATAAAATAAGCATACTTGTGCATATATCATATGGCTGGTCCTTTTTATCAATGAAATTAATATCTAAGAGCAGATAAAAAGTTTTATCTGTACTAATACATATTACCAAATTACTTTTCAAATGAGATAACAGTTCACAGTATTTCCACAAGAAATATATGAGATTATTATTCTTCCTCAATCTTATTCCCACCAACAGTAGGTATTATTGCTCTGTAATTTTCCGACTTTGATGGAGTAGAAAGAGATACTTCATCAGGGCTTTAATTTGCATTCTCTCATCATGCTTCAGTTTATGCATTTTAAATCTATATTTATTATTTGTCGTTGCTCTTCATATTCTTTGCTAATTTTTCTACAGGATTTTTTTTGCATTTCATTAATATCTAAGATTACCTTGTATTACTAGAAATTTTCATGGTTTGTCATCTGCTGAAATTTTTCTTTAAATATGTTATTTTCTCAGTTGATCTTACTTATGGCATCTTTGGCCATACAAGTTTTAAAATGTTATACATAAATATATGTCTCTATATAGAAATACACCTTAAGATTTTTCATCTTAGTTAAGAATGCCTCTCACACCCATAAAGGGAAAAAATTATTGACCAGTTTTCTTTGTATATGTTCTTTGCTTTCCTTATCCAATTTATTTCTAATTTTTTATATTTCAGTTTTTAATTTTTTAGTAGTTTTATTGAGGTATAACATACATACCATAAAATATCCCAATGTAAATGTACAATTTAATGTTTTCAATGAATTTATATAGTTGTGCATCCATCACCACAAAATTCGATTTTAGAACTTTTCCGTCATGCCAAAATGTTTCCTTATGGCTGTTTAGTCAGTTCTTTCTCCCATCTCAGTCCCTGGCAACCACTGATCTGATTTCTGACTATAGATTTGCCTTTTCTGAAAAATTCGTATCAATGAAATCGTATGTAAATGGAATCCTACAATGTGTAGCCTTTGGTTTCTAGCCTTATTTTCTTAGCTTAATGTTTTTGAGGTTGTATTAGTTTCCTGAGGTAATAACAAATTACCACAAAATGGGTAGCTTAAAACAACAGAAATTTATTGCCTCACAGTTCTGGGAGCCAGAGTCCAAAATCATGGTGTTGGCAGTGCTACATATTCCCCTTGAAGGCTCTAGAGGGGAATCTAGCTTACTTCTTCCAACTTCTGGTGGCTGTCAGCATTCCTTGGCATTCTTGGCTTACGATCACATCACCGCAATCTCTGCCTCCGTATTTACACAGCCTTTTGTGTGTGTCTTTGTTTTTTCCTCTTCTGTCTCTCAGATCTCCTTCTACCCTTTCTATAAGGACAGTTGTCATAGAATTTAGGACCCACCTGAATAAATCAGGATGATCTCCTCATCTCAAGATTCTTAACTGAATTACAGGTGTAAAGACCCTTTTTGGCTCCAGAAATAAAGACATGAACAATCTTTTGGGGCCACCATTCAATCCACAACAGAGGTTCATCCATGGTGTAGCATGTATCAGTGCTTCATTTCTTTTTATTGCCAAATAACATCCCACTGTATGGGGATATATCACATTTTTTTATCCACTCTTCAGCAGATGGATATTTGTGTTGTTTCTACTTTTTGGCTATTATGAACAATGCTGCTATGAACATTCACATGCAAGTTTTTTTGTGTGAACGTATTTTCAGTTCTCTTCGGTGTTTATCTAAGAGTAGAATTGCCATCATATAGTTACTCTGTGTTTAACCATTTTTAAGATACTACCAAACTGTTTTCAAAGTGACTGTACCATTTTACACACCCATCAGCAATGTATGAAGGTTCGTTTCTCCATAACCTCTCCAACATTTGTTATCAGCTGTCTTTTTTATTACAGTCATTTTTTTAAAGATTTATTTATTACTTATTTATTTATTTTTTTTATTTTTGGCCGTGTCAGGTCTTAGTTGTGGCACGTGGGATCTTCATTGAGGCACGCAGGATCTTTCGTTGTGGCACGTGGGCTTCTCTCTAGTTGTGGCGTGCAGGTTTTCTCTTCTCTAGTTGTGGCATGCAGACTGGGCGGGTGGGCTCTGTAGTTTGCGGCATGCAGGCTCTGTAGTTGAGGCACGCAAGCTCAGTAGTTATGGCACGCGAGCTTAGTTGCCCCGCGGCATGTGGGATCTTAGTTCCCTGACCAGGGATCGAACCCGTGTCCTCTGCATTGCAAGGCGGATTCTTTACCACTGGACCACCAGGGAAATCCCAATTACAGTCATTTTAGTGGGCCCTAAAGTGGTTTTTGTGGTTTTAATTTGTGTATTAACTAGCTCTATCCACTTAGAGAGCCCGGGAGCAGTGATATCTCAATAGCAATGAGCACACCTAGTACCCAGATCTTGGTTTCTAAATACATTTTCTTTTAAGGTGAATCAAGCCTTCTTCTGGAAATGGCTGATTTCAAGGCCAAGGCAGGGAAAGTAAAAGATAAGCCTGGAACATCTTGCTGTGACAGAAAGTAAGGTCATGATCACAGAAAGGTGGGGATCTACCGAAAGACATAGAAACAAGCTTTAGATGCGCCCACTGGCCAAAACATGGAAAAATTTGATCATCAAAATAAATAATAATAGTAAAGGATTGCAACCTATTGAATAAAAATGGAATGCTTTAGTCCATACTGATATAAATAAATAAATAAATAAAAAGAAAGTTTTTCCTTATGGTAGAATGCCAACCAACAAATGTAGAAGAAATTATGGAATTGGAAATTCTCCGTTTAACAACCAGCATAGCAATAAACAATTTAGGCAAAAGCACGGCAAGAAACTAGGGAGTGAAGGTTGGACGGGGGACAGGATATTTACTAGTGTCAAAGTATCTTCCCACAAAAATACTTACTAATTACAAAGGGAATAAGAGAGACTTTATAGTGGAGACATCTGGGCAATGCCACCTTACGCTAGTGAGCGAACTACCAGGCATGGGGCAAATCAACTTCAAGTGCCCCTCAAGGGGATGCAACATCACACATCGTTCTATGAATATGTGGTTCCTGCCCAATACACATAATCTTCATGTTATTGTGAAGACACATCAGACAAGCACAAACTGGGGGAGTCTACAAAATAACTGGCCTGTGATCTTTTGAAATATTAAGGTCATGAGAGTCCAGGGAGGGCTGAGGACCTGTTCCCAGAGACTAGACAAAGCTAGTTGCAACACATGATCCTGGATGGATCCCTTTCCTAAAGAATGTTACTGGGAGAGTTGGCAAAACTTGAAAAATGTCTCTGGGTAAAGGGTACAATGAGAGTTCTTTGTACTGTTCTTGTACTGTTCTGTGAGTTTGACATGATTTCAAATGCCAAAGTATAAAAATTATGTTGTTAGAGTTCCTGAGAGTGTACTATTGGAATAAACCCTATTCGGTCACATGGATTACTATTTGACATTCTCTTTGTTGGGTTTTGGTATTAAAATTCTCCTGGTTTCATCAAATGAATTGGGGTGCTTCCTATTTTTTTCTAAGATCTTGCAATTATTTACTTTGAGTTTTGTTAGAATTCAGATATGAAGACATTTGATCCTGCTGCCTTTGTAAATGCTAGATCTTAAATCACTTTAAAAAAAAAAATGCTTATATAGTGGTTTATTCAAGTTTCCTGTCTTTACTTGGATTGTTATACATATTGTTTGCTAGGAAATCATGTAGGTTTCAAATTTCAAATTTATTATAGAGTTGCACAGAATGTTTTATTTCTTTTGTTCTCTTTGGTATTTGTCTTTATGTACTCTTTCTCATTCACAATCTTGTATGTTTTTTACTCTCCCTCTTTTCCTTAATCTCAAATAAAAATGGTTTCTCTTTTTGTGTGTTACTCAAATGAAGTGATTTTCTTTTATTTTTTTTTAATTGATTTATTTATTTATTTTTGGCTGCGTTGGGTCTTCGTTTCTTTGCGAGGGCTTCCTCCAGCTGCGGCGAGCGGGGGTCACTCCTCATCGTGGTGCGCAGGCCTCCCACCATCGCGGCCTCTCTTGTTGCGGAGCACAGGCTTCAGACGCGCAGGCTCAGTAATTGTGGCTCACGGGCCCAGCTGCTCCGCAGCATGTGGGATCCTCCCAGACCAGGGCTCGAACCCGTGTCCCCTGCATTGGCAGGCAGACTCTCAACCACTGCGCCACCAGGGAAGCCCCATGAAGTGATTTTTGAGCTTTTTATTTTTTTATACTATTTTTGTTTTCTATTTCTTTAGTTTCAGGTTTTCCCTCTCTTAATTCCCCCTTCTTAGTTTTTTAGTTGTTGTTCTAATTTTTGTAAGTGATTATAGAGCTTCTATATTTTAATATCTTTATTCCTTAATAACAAAGAATTTAAGGTTATAATTTTTTTCTGTGAATGTGGCTTTTACCAAATGCCATAAGTTTTAGTAGGAAATGTTATTTTCATTGCTTTCTAGATAATTTTAATTTTTTCATTGCTTTTTTTAACAGTTTTTAACATTTCTTTAAATTCAGGGAATATATAGATATATACTTCTTGATTTCAATGTAGTTGAAGTTTTTGTATCCTTTTTATTTATTTTTAAATTTAGTGGGTTATGATCAGGAAATCATAATGAGGACTTCTTTAAGGAAAATCACATAAGTAACTTTTAGAAGTCTTCCATGGAATATATAAAAAAAAAAAAGGAATTTCTTTGAGGAACTTAAAGTTCTCTCTAAATCTTAATACAGTTGGTTCTCATTATTCACAGTAGTTATGTCCTATAAAGACACTGTGAAGACTGAACCTTTGCTCCTGTGGGAGATACAGGGCTAGATTCCTGTGAACCTCTGGTTGCAACATCTTTGTCAACTGGTCAATACATAACCTTCCTTATGTGTTTCTGTTTAAAGACTCCTTATTTAATGTGTACTGGTGACTCATTAACATTGATTCCACAGCCAATATCACAGAAGCTCATGCCTAGATGAAGTTTATCTACCATATGTATTGCCTCTGCAAGGCATATCGCAGCCTTCTTGCATGTAGGACCCCAGACGGCACTTCGGCACTTGGGGCACCAATCTAAACAGTGAAGTCACCAACAAAAAGCACCCAAATGCCCAAATTCTGATACGAAATAGACTGGGAAGAGGACACTTCTATAATATGAGAGTTGAAATAAGAAGGCAGAGTGTCACCTTATTTGACCTCAAATTTTTCACCGCTCTGCACGTGTCTGTGAGGGATGGAAAAGTTCTGTAAATATTGATCTGGGGGTTACAAACACATTTTCATAAGGGGGCAAATTCACAAATTCCGAATTTACAAATAATGAGGATGACTGTATCCATATAAAACAAGCTTTGTGATTGTATTATTTAATTCCTCTATGTCTTTTTCTACCTGTCTTTCTACCTATCTATCAGAATTGACCAATTCTGATATTCAAGTCCTTTACTATAATATTTTATTTAACAGTTGAGTTTCTAATAATTTAAAAAATTTGTTTAGCTTCTATGTTGTTTCATGTATAAAATCTTAGGACTGTTTTATTTTCTTCATAAATTATGCTTTTTATCATTACAAAGTGTCCCTCTTTTTTCTGTTTAGAGATGTGAAACTCAAATTCCATGTTCCATGGTATTAGTAACACCACGCCTGCTTTAAGATTTTGCTCTTCGTTTACATTTCATTAATTGTTACTTGTCCTTTCCCAGCTGTCATAAAATCAGGCAGATATTTCCCTAGTATTTCATGAAAAGAAGACACCAACTTTTCCCCAAATGAGAATTTCCATTACTCCACTATCGCTCTTCACCCATTATATTCAACTTGAAGAAGACTTCAGTTGCAATTTCCTCCTTACTCTCCTCCCAAGAGATGAAGCCTTTGGAATATTTTTGCTTCCTTCTTTCTCATGCCCCTCCTCACCACAATTCTTTAGTTTTCCTGAGGTGGTTTAGTTCTTTAAATTCCAGATTATTATTAGAAGTTTCCTTCTTAGTACACTTCTCTATTTCTAGAATCTTTATTTAGTTACATATTCCCCGTCTATCATTGTTCACCTATTTTTAATTAAATATCACAAGTCTGTTGCTCACTATGGCTTTCTCTCTTCTTCAAGTCTCTGTTTTGTTAGTTTGTTTGTTTTTAATTAATAAAGTCTTTTTCCCAGATGAGTAATGAGATGTGTGACCTCTCTGAATGCTTATGTATCTGTAAACACCTTTCTTGTACCCTAACAGGTGAAATACATTTTTAAGTTGAAAGTGTATTCCATTGTCTTCTAGCTTCCTAGTGTTGCAAAGGAGAATTTCATGACAGTCTAATCTTTTTCCTTTATAAGTAACTTACAGGGACTTCCCTGGTGGCACAGTGGTTAAGAATCCGCCTGCCAATGCAGAGGACAGGGGTTCGATCCCTGGTCCGGGAAGATCCCACATGCCTCAGAGCAACTAAGCCCATGCGCCACAATTACTGAGCCTGTGCTCTAGAGCCCGCAAGCCACAACTACTGAGCCTAGGTGCTGCAACTACTGAAGTCTGTGCGCCTAGAGCCGGCTTCTAGGCTCCACAGCAAGAGAAGCCACTGCAATGAGAAGCCCGCGCACCGCAATGAAGAGTAGTCCCCGCCCACTGCAACTAGAGAAGACCTGCATGCAGCAATGAAGACCCAACGCAGCCAAAAATAAATAAATAAATAAATAACTTACAAACTTTTACACAGAAAGAATAAGATTGTTCTCTTTATCTTTGGAGCTCACAATTTTTAGCAGGATATGTCTACCCATATATATGTGTATATAGACATTTAAAGAAATATATATGCATAAATAGATATAGATGTGTGTATATATCTATAGCTATCTATATATATGATGACAAAGATAGATACAGATATAGATATAGGCATAGATATAATCTTTTCTCATCATTCCTGCCTGAAACTTGGTATCCTTTCTTCAATCCAGGGAAATATTATTGTTTGCATGCTTCATTTTGTTTTATTTAAATATGTCCTCTCCTTTATGTGCATCATCTTCTCTTTCTGGAACTCCAAACAGTCTCATGTCAGTATCCTTAAACCTCCCTTCCATCTCTGTACTCATGTTTTACATTTTTTTCCTCTGAGCTTTGTAATATTCTTGCATCCAGTTTCCAGGCTACTAGTTGAATTTCAACAGTTAACTATTTTCTTCACTAATGAATTTTAAGTTTAGAAATCATGTTTTTGTTGTTGTTGTTGTTTTTATATCAAGAAAGTCTATTTTGTGTAGCCCTTGTATCTCTTTAGGTAGTTCTATTATCCTTTCTGTCCAAGTTTAAGTTATGTTCTCTGCCCTCCAGCAACTGTAATTCATAGATAGCCTGTTCTGAATGTTCAGCTTGTTCCTCTCTCTGGCTGCTTGGTCTTGAGTGATCTGTTCGTCAGAGCTCAGCTCCAGCTGCTGGTATATGTCAAGCAGTGACAGTTCAGTGAATGGTGGCCTGCCCAGAAGTCTCTACCCCTGAGGACCCATATGGTGACATCAGACAGGCTGTCTGTGCCCTATCTTCTCATGCTCTCCCAGGAGAGGACTCAGACTACCTCTCTAGCCACACCTGAGAGCCAGGAAGAACATGCACACTTCCCTGGGTGGAGAGCAATCTCTCATGCCTAACTTCGCCCATTTTATCCTTTTGCTTGTGTGTATTCTTTTTGCTACAACTTTATTTGTATGTTTTTGAAAAAGTAATTTAATCTGAAATGCTCCTGTCCTTTTCTTTCTGCTTCTAAGCTCTCTTCTTCCTTAAGATAAGAACAGACTATACTAGAACTCCTCTGCTACCGACCCCCCTCCTTAGTGAAATTAAGGAGGGGAAGAAAAGTTCCTGGGGAAGAAGGAGGTTCTATTTGACATGAGGGGTTATCATTTAATAACTGAGAAATGTCAAATTTACATGAAGCTTCAGTAATACATTGGTTTAACATGTACATTAAAGAAAGATCAGGGGCAGAATTTGAAAGTGGAGCCCAGAATGAACCTATAGTTTATGTAAGGACCTGTTTCTGGAGGAAAACATATGAAAATGATTATTGCCATGTTTACAAGTCTTGTTTTGAATAATGAATTAACATTTTAAATTGGCTTTTGGAAAAAGTGAAGCCCAGATAGATTGTTTTGCTAGATTGTGGTCCTACCTACAACTCTGTTAGGAACATCAAGTTCTGTAGCCTCCAAGAAGTGCTAGGTCCTTAGAGGAAACATGCATTATTTCTTTTTCTTTTTCTTTTTTTTACTTTACTTTTTTATTGAGGTAAAATTCACAACATAAAATTAATCACTTTAAAGTGAACAGCTCAGTGGCATTTGCATTAAGTACCTTCCCAATGTTGTGTAACTACCACCTCCATCTAGTTCCAAAATATTTTCATCACCTGAAAATAAAACCCTGTATCCATTAAGCAGTTATTGTTAATTCTCTCCTTTCCTCAGCCCCTGGCAACCACCAAGCTGCTTTCTGTGTCTATAGATTTACCTATTCTGGATACTTCATATAAATGGAATGATATAATATGTGACTTTTGTGTCTGCTTTCTTTCACTTGCCATGTTTTCAAGATTCATCCATGTTGTAGCATGTATCAGTACTTTATTCCTTCTTATGGCTGAGACTATCCCATTGTATGTGTGTAGCACACTTTATCCATTTATCCATTGCTGAACATTTGGATTGTTTCCACCTTTGAGCTATTGAAAACAGTGGTGCTATGAAAATTGGTATACAAGTACTTGTCTGAGTACCTGTTTTCAATATTTTCGGGTATCCAGAAGTGGAGTTGATGGATCATGTGGTAATTCTATATTTGACTTTTTGAGGAATTCTATTTGGCTTTTATTTGCTTAACTAGCATGTGGCACTTAACCTCTGTTTATTTCTATTAGATCAATGAATCAACAGTTAGTGGTATGGGATTACTAGGAAACTCATGATAATATATTCCTCACCACAGTTCGGCTCCTAGAGCATTTTCTCTTTCCCCATTTTCCCTAAAACTACCTAATAAAGAAGTAAAGATCCTAAGAAACACTGCTGTTCCAAAGTATAGATTAGAAGTCAGATCTCCTGATACAGAACTGAGAAATTTGCTCATAACCAGCAAAGGATCGACAAACGCTTGAGCTACAAATTCTGGCATTGTATTAATTACCTAATAATTCCAAGGCTGGCAGGTAGAGAAGCAAATAGAATAAGGAAACATATACAATTTACATGAAATATTAAAATTTAATCCTTGAAGTCTGGGTAGTACCAGTTAATTTTAAATCCACACTCTTTGAAACATAAACAGATGAACGTTTCAGAGCACAGTTTTTAAGGAGAACACCTTTTAAAAATGTTTTTAACCCTTTTTGAATGTTTTTCAGAAAGACACACACGTTAATATATACACATTCTCTGGCTGTTTTTCTTTTTAAGAGAGGGCCAGCATTCATAGACAATTTGGTTTATTTTAGAGACATAACTTCTTAGAAATTCTATTTCAATTTCCCTTTTCCTCTCCTGTCTCTCTCTCTCTCTCCTCTCTCTCTCTCTCTCTCTCTCTCTCTCTCTCTCTGGTTGTTTTGAATGACAAGGAATAAGACAAATCAAGAGTTGTAAAGAGTGCTTCGGGGTAAACTCAGGGGATATAACCACCTAATTATGAATTTCCTGAATGTGCAATTTGACCAGTAGCAACTGGATGTGATTAGTACCGTGGGCCTCACCTCCAGCTGTTCTACAAAAACAAATCAGTGAAGAATTTCCAAGGCACATTTTCCTTTGGACCTGTTTTAAGTTTTAACGATGCGGACAGTGCAATGTTGCTCTTTTTTTTTTAATAGGTGACAGATTGTCTGAGAAGAAGCAAGAGTTTCCTACAACAAAAGAACTAACTATGGAGTGTACATTTCTGCTTGAGGCAAATGTGTTTGAATCTGTGTAAGAAAATAAAACCTGCAAATCTGTCTCCTTGTATGTGGAACCAAAGCTGGAAATGTGTGCTCTAGAGGCAACTGTAAAATCATATTTCACTCTGGCATATGGGCCAGTGATTGTGCTGTGTGAGTAATGCATATATGTAATCCATGTGGTAAGCTTCGTGGACTGAGAAGAAGTCAGTGTTACTCACTGAGGTTTGGCAAGCAGGAACCATTTATTTCGAAAAATTTACATGGGCTGAAACAACGTGAAAAATGTACTGTCCATTTTGTCAGCTTGTGAACACATAGCAAAAACCACAGCACTCCCATCAGCCCCAAGACAGGGAAGAAAATCTCTTTTTGCTGTTTTATACTTACAGAAGAACGACTGCTCTTGTACAACAAGGGAATTTATGCTTAATGCATACTATCTTCCACCAAATCAAGTCCAAATGAACCAGAGTTCCAAAAAAACTTTGACAATACAATACACTAAGGGGAAAGCCAAAAACTTCATATATTTTATTCTCATTGTGGTGTTCGGATCAATTTTTAAGTGCTTTTAGCTATGGATTCTTGAGTTTTAAAGCAATTATAAAATATCTTCAGGGACTTCCCTGGCGGTCAAGTGGTTAGGACTCCGCACTTCCACTGCAGGGGGCACAGGTTCGATCCCTGGTCGGGAAACTAAGATCCCCATGCCGCACAGCGTGGCCAAAAAAGAAAATCTTCACTAAGTTCATAGCAGCATAAGCTCTCGATAGAGGGGAAAAAAATGAAGATGAATGAACTTGGAGGACCCCACTAATCTTTGTGAATAGCAAGATATCATTTAGGCATTAAATTTTTTCTTTTTTGATTCAAAGGCACTTAAAAAAATATTCTTTAGGCCATAAAGGGGCCTCAGAAGTGCTCTAGAGCAGGCAGGGGAAGAGGACCTGGGCAATTGGTGGGTAAAATTGGGAGTGGTGGTGGATGGTATTCAAAATGGTGCTATATTTTGACTTCAGTTTCTAAAAGTCTCACAAACTGACCT
Organism: Balaenoptera ricei; assembly: GCF_028023285.1. Taxonomy (NCBI): domain Eukaryota; kingdom Metazoa; phylum Chordata; class Mammalia; order Artiodactyla; family Balaenopteridae; genus Balaenoptera; species Balaenoptera ricei. Next base: position 66,769,493 of record NC_082642.1, read on the forward strand.
CTGGTGTTTCAGTGTCATCTTTCACATTGCTTCCTCTAATGTCTTCTCCTCAGTCCTATCTGCCATGTCAATTTAATGGTTTTAAAATTTTTGAGAGGGGAATTTCCATTTCCACCTAGAAAGGATTAACTGCTAACAGGAATTGCCTTCCCACCATAAACAACTAGAAAATCAGGCAAAATATATGAAATAGCAAGTTTCAGACATTAGACATCTGGCAGTGTAGAACTGGATTCCTGAAAGAATCCCTATGATTATCCCAGATTACTGCCTTGAGAAAGGCACAGCAGAGGGAAAAGGAACACAGCAACTTGCTGAGTCGAGGAAACAGATCAGTTTGGGGAGGCCAGGCAGCTATAATCTTAAGAGCAGAGTTCAAAAGAGAGAGAGAGCTCGGACTTCCCTGGTGGCGCAGTGGTTACGAATCCGCCTGCCAATGCAGGGGACATAGGTTCGAGCCCTGGTCCGGGAAGATCCCACATGCCGCGGAGCAACTAAGCCCGTGTGCCACAACTACTGAGCCTGCTCTCTAGAGCCCGTGAGCCACAACTACTGGGACCTGCACGACTAGAGCCCGTGCTCTGCAACGAGAGAAGCCGCCACAATGAGAGGCCCACGTGGCACAATGAAGAGTGGCCCCCCGCTCGCCACAACTAAAAAAAAGGAAAGCCCACGGGCAGCAATGAGGACCCAACACAGCCAAAAATAAAATAAATAAATAAATTTATTTTTTAAAAAATGAAAAAAGGCCCAACTATATGCCACCTATAATAAACCCAGTTTAAATATAAAGACACAGATAATTTTAAATAAAATAGTAATAAAACAGTATACCATGCAACCATTAATCTAAAGATAGTTGAAATGGCTCTATTTCTATCTGATAAATTTGAATTCAGAACAAGGGATAAAGAAGACTACTTCATAATTTTAATGGGGTCAATTCATTAGGAAGATATAACAATCTTAAATATTCATGAACCTTAAAACAGATTCAAATTACATGAAGCAAAAATTGATAAAATGGAAGGGAAAAGGAAACAAATCTATAATTACACAGGTTTACGGAGTTATTGTGGGTTTGTTTCCAGACCACCACGATAAAGTAAATACTGCAATAAAGCTAGTCACACAGATTTTTTGGTTTCCCAGTGCATATAAAAGTTATGTTTATACTATACTGTAGGCTATCAAATGTGCAGTAGCATTATGTCTAAAAAATGTACATATCTTAATTTTAAAAAAATAAAAAATTCTAATCATCATCTGACAACACAGCATTGCCACAAACCTTCAATTTGTAAAAGACCTGATATCTGTGAAGCTCAATAAAGCAAAGTGGAATAAAACCAGGCATGCCTGTAGTTGGGGAGTTCAACACTCCTCTCCCAGTAATTGATAGAACAAGTAGACAGCACTGACAACACTAACAGCTTGAACACTAACATACTATTTAAACACTCCACCAAACAATAATAGAATACACCTTTCTTTCAAATGCCAATGGAACATTCACAAAGATCAACTATAGTTTGGATCTTAAAAGAAATCTCAACAAATTTAAAAGCATTGAAAGCATACAGTGTATATTCTCAATCACAATAAAACTAAATTAGAAATCAATAAGAAAAAAAATTTTTGGACCCCCCCCCCACCCTGCTGCCAAATATTTAGTAATTGAGCAATACAGTTCTAAATTACTCAAGGAAGGACTTCCCTGGTGGTCCAGTGTTTAAGACTCCACACTTCCCCTGCAGGGGGTGCAGGGTTGATACCTGGTCGGGGAACTAAGATCCCACGTGCCACGTGGTGCGACCAAAAAAAAGTAAAAAAAAAAAAATAAATTACTCAAAGAAGAAGTCACAAAGGAAAATTAGAATATATTTTTAACTGAGTGAAAATTAAAACACGATATATCGAAAATTATATGGGAAAGAGCTAAAGCAGTGTGCAGAGGGAAATTTATAGTTTTAAATGCTTAAATAAATAATCTAAGCTTCTATTTTAAGAAACTAGAAAAGGAAGTAATTAAACCCAAAGTAAGCAGAACACAAGTAATGATAAAGCTAAGAGCAGGAGTCAATGAAATAAAAAAGGAAATCAATGACACCAAAAAATGTTTCTTTTAAAAGAGTCAATGCAATTGGTAAATCTCTTGCCTGAATAACTAAGAAAGAAAGAAGACATAAAGTATCAATATATGGAATGAAATCAGGAATATCATCTAGATCCTCAGACAACAGAAAATAAGGGAATATTATAAACAACTTCAGGCCAATAAATTTGACAGCTTAAGTAAAATGGGAAAATTCTTAGAGAAACACAAACTGCCAATATTCATTCAAGAAGAAGTATCTAGATAATCTGTATCTAAAAAGTAAATTGAATTTGTAGTTAAAAAACCTTCCCACGGAGAAATTCCGGGTTCAGATGGTTTCACAAGTGAATTTTACTAAACATTTAAAAAAGAAATAATTTCAATTCAATACAATTGTTTTTGTGAAGCCAGTATTATGCTGAGGTTAAAACCAAAGGCCCTGCAAAAAAAGATTACGTATCAATAGACACAAAAACCCTTAACAACATTTTAGTGTATCAAATTAAAAATGAAAATACATCATATCCAAGCAATGTTTATTTCAGGAATGTAAAGTTGTTGTATTTTGTTTTATTATTTTTGAACTGAAATATAATTCACATACCATGACATTCACTCATTTAAAGTGTACAGTGCAATGGTGTTTAATAATTTAGTATACACATAAAATTGTGTAACCATCACCACCATCTAATTTCAGAACATTTCTATCACCCTGAAAATGTATATTGTGTCCATTGATATTCACTACCCAATCCTCTCTCTCCTGTCCCTGCAAAGCAGTAAACTGCTGTCTCTGTGTATTTCCCTGTTTGGGGCTTTTTGTATCAATGGATTCATACAATATATGGCCTTTTATGCCTGGCTTCTTTCAACTGGCAGAATGCTTTCAAGGCTCATTCAGGTTGTAGCATCTATCAGTTCTTAATTCCTTTTTACAGCCTAATATTTTTACATTGTACAGATATACAATTGGCCCTTGAACAACGCAAGGATTAATCTGCATATAATTTATAGTTGGTCCTCCATATCCGAGGTTCGTCCATATCCACGATTTAACCAAACATGGACCAAGTAGCACTGTAGTATTTACTCTTGAAAAATATCTGCGTGTAAGTGGGCCCGTACAGTTCAAACCGTGTTGCTCGAGGGTCAGCTGTACCACATTCTGCTTATTTATTCATCAGTTGAGGGACATATGAGTTGTCCAATTTTTGACTAACACTGCTATGATCATTCATATACAAGTTTTCATGTGGACATATGCTTTCATTTGTTTTGAGCAAATACAGAGAACAGAATTGCTGGCTCACAGTGTTTAACTTTTTGAGGAACTGCCAAACTTTTTTCCAAAGTGACTGTACCTTTGTACATTCCCTTCAGCAATGCAAGAGGGTTCCACCTTCTCCACATCTTCGTTGACTCTTACCATTGTCTCCCTTTTTGATTAAATGAGACACGGTAATAAGATTGGTTTACCAACTGAAAATCAATCATAGTATACTTAAACAGAAAAACCAGATGATCATCTCAATAGATGTAGGAAAAGCATTTGACAAAACTCAATACTCATTCTTTATATAAAAATAAAACAAAAGGGGACTTCCCTGGTGGTGCAGTGGTTCAGAATCTGCCTGCCAATGCAGGGGACACGGGTTTGAGCCCTGGTCCGGGAAGATCCCACATGCCGCAGAGCAACTAAGCCCATGCACCACAACTACTGAGCTTGCACTCTAGAGCCCGCAAGCGATGACTACTGAAGCCCATGCGCCCTTGAGCCCATGTGCCACAACTACTGAGCCCACGTGCTGCAACTACTGAAGCCCACACACCTAGAGCCTGTGCTCTGCAACAAGAGAAGCCACCGCAATGAGAAGCTGCACACTGCAACAAAGAGTAGCCCCCGCTCGCTGCAACTGGAGAAAGCCTGCATGCAGCAACAAAGACCCAACGCAGCCAAAAATAAATAAAACTGAAAAAAAAAAACCCAGAAAAACAAAATGGAACTCTAAGCAAACTACAAGTAGAAACTTCCACAACTTGAAGAGGGCATCCCTCACATTTCCTATAGCTGACATCATGCTTAATGGTGAAAGATCGAATGCCTTTCTCTTAAGACTGGGTAAAAAGCAAGAATGCCTATGCCTTCCACTTCTATTCAACATTGTACCGGGAGTCCTAATCAGTAAAGGAAGAATTAAAACTGATTTACTCAGAGAGAACATGATCATTATATGGAAATGGTTATGAAATCTCCAAAAACATGATAAGATCTTGCAAGTAAGCTTAGGAAAATTACAAGAAACAATGTCAGTATACAATAATCAATTGTTATACTAGCAACAAACAATTAGAAACTGAAAATTTTAAATACCATTTACAACAACATCAAAAACAACATACTTAAGGAAAGTTTAAACAAAAAATGTACTAGACTTAAACACTGAAAACTAAAAACGACTACTAAGAAAATTAAGGAAGAGCTCCATAATTAAAGAGATATACTATGTTCAATACTTTTTATCAATATTAAGATGTCAGTTTTCCCCAAATTTACCTATAGATTCCATGCAACGCCAATCAAATCCGCAGAAGACTTTTTGTTTAGAAACTGACAAGGTGATTATGAATTTTATATGGAAATGCAAAAAATCTAAGATAGGAAAAACCATTTTGAAAAAGAAAAACAAAGTTGGAGGAGCTACACTACCTGTTTCAAGATTTACTCTAAAGCAACATTAATCAAGATTATGGTGCCAGTATAAGAATCAGATATAGAGCTCAACGTGTAAGAGGTAAAATAATAAGACTTCTAGAGGAAAATCTTTGTGACCTTTAGTTAGACAAAGATTCTTTTAGATAGGCTGCAAAAAGCATGCACCAAAAAAGAAAGAGCTTAAACTGGACTTCATCAAGATTAAATCTTTTTCTCTTAAAATGACACTGATAAGAAAATAAAATTCAAGCCATGGTTTTTGATAAAATATTTGCAAAACATAATCCTGATAGGGAGGGTGGGAGGGAGACACAAGAGGGAGGAGATATGGGGATATATGTATATGTATAGCTGATTCACTTTGTTATAAAGCAGAAACTAACACACCATTGTAAAGCAATTATACTCCAATAAAGATGTTAAAAAAATCCTGATATAGGACTTCTATCCAGACAATATAAGGAATGTTACAACTCATGAACAACTCATGAAAAATGGGGAAAAGATTTAAACAGACACTTCACCAAAGAAGCTATGGGAACAACAAATGAACACATGAAAAAATGCTCATCGAAAATCATTAATCATTAGGGAAGTTCAAGTTAAAACTGCGATGATACACACTGTAGGCCTATGAGAGGGCTCCGATTTAAAGACTTACAACACTAAATGTTGGCAAGGGTGTGGAGCAACTGGAAATCTCATACATTGCTGGTAGGAATGTAAAATAGCACACCCATTTTGGCACGGAGCTTTGCAATTTCTTAAAAAGTTAAATATGCACTGACCATGTAACCTAGAAATTTCACTCCTAAGTAATATTTACCCAAGAAAAATGAAAACAGATGTCCACAAAAACACTTGTACATGAATGATCATAGCAGCTTCAAGGTAACAAACATTTGGAAACAAGCCAAATGTCCATCCACATATGAATGGATGCACAAATTTGGTATATCTGTTCAATAGACTACTTCCGAGAGGTATATAGAAATGAACAACAAATACATGCTACAACAGTAATGAATCTCAAAAACATTGTGCTGAGTGAAAGAAGCCAGATATAAAATGTATGATTACATTATATGAAATTCTAGATTTAGTAACCCAAATCAGATTAGTGGTAAGCTAGGGCTGGGGGCAGGAGCAGGTGATTGGAATGGAGCAAAAGGGAACTTTGTGGGGTGATAGAAGTGTGCTGTATCTTGATTAGAGTAGTTACATGTGTGCATTCATTTGTCAAAATTCATGAAAATGTACATTTAAAATAGATGCATTTTTATTATATGTAAACGATACCTCAAGAAATTTGATTTTTAAAAAATTGTGCAGAAGGCAGTCGTTTTGGAGAACGTTTCTGCAGTTGCTATTCCCAACCGCTTGGCTATCTCACTCTTTCTCCCCTGACTTCTCCTCCCCCACTCTCACCCCCAGTTTCTGCTCTTAAGCCACAGCCTTCTTTCATTTGCCGGCTCTCCAAATATTTGGAGAGGTCTCTATCAATGGTTTCCTTCACCTACCCACCCACCCCCACCGAAGTCTCCTCTCCCACAGGTTAAACATTGCCAGTTCTTCAGTCATTCACATTTGATCAAGGTTAGAAACTATTCTAACCTTGATAAAAGTGGAACTGGAAAAGTTGTATGGCTTGAGCAGGGAGGCAAGATCTGGAAGGGTCATGAATACCCCAAACTAAGGAGCATAGTTGAAGGGCTGGGCAACCAAAACAAAGCAAACAAAAATATAAGTGTTTACAGTGGAGAAATGTACAGGGGCCCAAATCATGCAAGGCCACATAAGCCATGGTCAAGATTTTGTTTCCTCCTAAGCAGGTTTTAAAAGGAAGGAGAGGCGATCCACCCAAGGGCAGCCTCCAGGTGTTGGGCCCAGAGAATTTCCTTCAAGTAGTTTCCTCTGCTGCACACTCCAGGGTAGTAGCAATCTCAGTAGCTCCATCATCCTTGATACAATTTCTCTTTCAGATTTCCTGCACTCTAAAGTACAGTGCCTTTAAAATAGCATTTACAATTGTTTTGTCTCCTGTGTTCCCTTCTATTTATCAGCTCTCTTGGCTCAACTATGTGCAGGTTATTTAACTCGGACAGCTTATTCAACTTCTCTGTCTTGTCACCTGTAGTATAAGGATAGCCATTGTAATAGTTTCAAAGTGTTACTACAATGATTAAATGTATTAAAATATGTGAGATGCTTTGAATATTTCCTGGTGCATAGTAAGCACTCTTTAAGTATTTTCTGTTACTGTTTGCCCAAGGATAAAGAGGAAAATCTTACAAGCTTCCAGACAGAATGAATAAGTTATCTGTAAAGGGTTGTGGGGAGGGGAAATAGGCTGGCAGTGAAATTCTCCTTTGCAACACTAGAAGGTAGAAGGCAGTGGAATGCATTTTCAAATTAAAAATCCTATGACCAGTTGCTATATATTTCACTTGTCAAAATGAAAGAAAGATATTATTACATGTGTAAAATGCACACCCTGCCACATAGTAAGTGCTCTGTGAGGCTTTTCTGTTGTTACTATTATTACACAGGGCCGCGATCTGAGACTTGAAATCTCCCTTCCTGGGTGATAACTATCTTCCACCTGCATTCCACACAGGCCATCGACTGCCACTCCTCACCTGACCCATCCTCCTCTCTGTTCTTTCCCGCTTACATTTCAATTTTTCCAGCCCCAGGAAGCCAGGAAGGATCTCACATTCCATCTAAATTAATAAAGTATCTCTCCCAATTTTGCCGGTTTGTGTTAAATATCAACAGATTTCTAGTAGGGGAACAGAAAAAACAAGAATATACTTAATCTACTCAAAATCTTCAGAAATGTAAGAATCCTGGAAAATACCAGGACCAAAAAAGATTTTGCCTGTTTCATGAGGAAATCTCCCTTGCTTTTACTAAATGTTAAAGCTCCTAACTGTATTAAAAAGGATTTAATATAATTGGAAAGTTCATTATTTCATGATTTGTATTATTTTTCAGTAGTTACCCTATTCTTTGATGTGACTGGCATTATTTCTTTAAAAACCAAATTGTTTCATTATTGCTAAATTTGAGATTGTTTACGAAAAGTGTAATTTGAAATTTTAAAATTCAGACTTTTATGAAGAGGAGGAAAGGGTTATGAAACCATCTAAACCATATTTGCCAAGACTTTTATGTCTGAATTTTTACTCAGAGCAATGTAAGGGGAAAAGTAATTCTTATGTTTCTGATTCATTTATGCTTGAATCATCAAATTGTTGTTTTTCTAAAAGCTATTTGATGTTCCACTAGCTTTTGAATCCTTTTAAGACTTTTTAATGTCTTTTTTCCCCCTCGTTACAGACTTTCTGCTCTCTGTGGGTTTTATCAGTCAAGTATGTGCCTTGTATTTAACCCATACTTATCAAAATCGAACCAGTTCATGAACAGGCTCACTCTTACCTCGGATCCTTGCACGGGTGCTTTTCTTTGCATGCAACATTCTTTCATGGTTAGCTACTGTATTTCCTTTGTCTAAAAGTCATCTTTTCAGCAAGGCTTACACTGACCTCCCTATTTAAAACTACAAAACTAAAATGTAATCTGTGGCAACACACACAAGTAAACATGTAAATTAGCACAAAAACAACTTAGCTAAGTGAAACTTAGAATCAAAAAATATTGGCGGGACCTTGAAGTTCTCCTGGTCCAAATGTCTCATTTTACAGATGAAGCCTACAGAAGTTAAGTGGCTTCCCTCAGATCAGACAACCCATTAAATCCAGAAATCTAACAGGCGTCCCACACTCACCATGCCCCAAACTGAACTCTTGTTTTACCCTGAATCCTGTTCCCAGTCTTGGTTGATGGTAACACCATCCTTCCAGTTACTCAGGCCAAAAATCTTGGAATCATTCTTATCACCCTTTCTTTTACACCCCCATATCTAATCTATCAACAAATCCTGTTTGCTCTGCCTTCAAAATAGATACAGAATCCTCCCCCATCTACATCTACCACACTTGACCGTCATCTCACACCTAGATTACTGCAATAGTCTCCTAACTGGTCTCCTTGCTTCTACTCGTGCTCCCAACAGGCTATACTCAAGCAGTTAGCCAGACTGACCTCTTTAAAGCCATCAGTTCATGCTATTCTTGTGCTCTGTTCCAGATCCTGTAATAGCTCTCCATTTATGTAGTGCCTCCAGAACCCTCCACCATTTGGCCTCCCATATCTTCCACTCCTCTACCCCTTGCTTGCTGCCCTTTAAACATAGTGATCTCCTTGCTAGTCCTTGAACAATCCAGGCACATTCCCACCTTAGGGTCTTTCACTGGCTCTCTCCGCTGCCTGGAATGCTTTTCTTCTACATATGTTTAAGGTATCTTCTTTGTTCAAAGCACTACTTTTCAATGAGTCCATATCAACCTTTTGGTTTTCTTTTCACTGTGGGTCCTTCCCTGACTTTGGACTTTGGCATGATTCTTATTCATACTTGAACCTTTCTTGTTGTACCTCTCCTCAAACCAATCTTGTATCATTTGAAGAGTTCTTTAAACCATAAACCAAAAACCACCCCTTTGAAGTGGTGGCAGTGGGTGCCAGGAGAGAATGGATACCTACTCTCTGGGTCAGTGGCATTGAAACAGCTGTCACCTCAGCTTGCTGTCGTTATATGTCCTTGTCTCGTCTCTGGTGACACATATCCCAGTAACACAGGCATATTTGTGAGTATGAAAAGCATTAATTGGTTAAGTGTAAATATGTAAAATAACGCACAATTTTTGTAACCTGTTTTGCTATTCCTTAATTTTTGATATACCCAGATCCTCAGCAGATGAAAACACTCCCATAGTTAGCTAGGTTCCACCATCAGATGTTACTAGTCTGAAGACAAGCCTGATCTAAGGACTAGAGCTGCACCATTAGTTGGTGGGGAGACCGCTGCACTAAAGTGGTCCCCCATCCCACCTCCCTTTTTGCCATTTGGCTTATGGCCTGAGCAATGTTGTAAACATAATGAACTCACCGGCTCCTCTTTCACCCTACTTCTACCAAGAACTTTCATCTAAGGATGCCACTTGGGGAGAATGTTTTTAGGGGGTATTGCTCTTCCTCCCCCTGGTTAAGACTCTGGTGCTTGAACCTCTCTCGACCTCTGGGAGGCCTTGTTTGGGAATCAGAAACCATTTCCATGGAGTGCTGAGGGGAAAGTCTGATTGCAGTAAATTGAGGATGAGGAATGATTGTGATCCCAGAGACTGTGGCTCTGAAGCATGTTCTTTGTCCTAAGAGCAAAATATGTTCTCTTTAGAAGGAGAAAAAATAATCAGAAAAAATTGTTAGCTTGGCTCTCTACATGGAAAATGTTCCTGTGTTATAACAATAAAAGATTTACTGCAGGCCTTTCTTAACATTCTCTCTATCATGCTCACTTCACACTTTTCCTTTGCTTATCTATTACTGGAACACCCTCCCCATCCTCTCTGCTTACCTAATGTCTGTTGCCACCAAACATCCATTCCTCTGTTTCTGGGAATATTTCACCACATTTCCTTTGAGAAGCCTCCTCCCCTGTTTTTGGTGAGATTGACTCCACTCTGAGCTCTAGAGGTGGGCCCAAATCGGTTTAAAGCAATCACTATATCCCTTTACTCAGGCCACCATGATTGGCTTAAGAATTGACACATACCCTAATCAGAGCCAACGAAGTGCTAGGATGCATTTACTAGGGATACTGGAAAAGAGACACTTCCTTGCTTTCTCTCAGGGCCTACTGGAAAAGATTCTATCTTCTCCTGGACAATGTGATGCAAAGCTGTGAGGTCTAGAACTGCTGTAGGCATTTTGCTGCCTGGAGGGAAACTAGCTAACACTCTCTCTCAGTCTCTCTACCACAGACTTGGGTACTTTAGTACTAAATCATATCATTAGAGAATGGGCATAGTTATTTATAAATACTATAATGATGATACTACTAAATAATGTCAATAAAGCACATGGCTAAAGGCCACTAGATTTTTTTTTTAATTTATTTTTTGGCTGCATTAGGTCTTTGTTGCTGTGTGTGGGCTTCTCTAGTTGCTGCAAGCGAGTGTTACTCTTCGTTGCGATGCGCGGGCTTCTCATTGAGGTGGCTTCTCTTGTTTCGGAGCATGGGCTCTAGGTGTACAAGCTTCAGTAGTTGTAGCTCGCGGGCTCTAGAGCGCAGGCTCGGTAGTTGTGGTGCACGGGCTTACTTGCTCCGTGGCATGTGGGATCTTCCCGGACCAGGGCTCGAACCCGTGTCCCCTGCATTGGCAAGCGGATTCTTAATCACTGTGCCACCAGAAAAGTCCCAGGCCACTAGATGTAAATCCTGGAAAAGCCACTTGCTAGGTGTATGACCTGAGGAAAATTCCCTAAATTCTCCATGTGTCTGTTTTCTCACCTGTGAAACAGGAATAATAATACAAGTATATTAGTTGCAGAGATTTTCACTTCCAGAAAATCAGTAGACAAAGCTAATGGTGAAAATCTACCACAAACACTGAAAAATACTGGCTAAAATACAATAACAACAATAAAGAATAACGTGGCTTTATTCTTTAGTGGGTTAAATGTTGATGTTAAAGTACCTCTTTCAGTAACTGATAGATCCAGTAGAAGAAAATAAATAAGGATATAGAAGTTTCAAACACACTTTAAGTGTTTTTGGTCTAATACATATTTGGAACCCTGTACCCAGTAATTAGACATATATATTTTCTTATACCTGCACTGTTAAAAGTTAATTTATCGGGGGCTTCCCTGGTGGCGCAGTGGTTGAGAATCTGCCTGCCAATGCAGGGTACACGGGTTCGAGCCCTGGTCTGGGAAGATCCCACATGCCGCGGAGCAACTAGTCCCGTGAGCCACGACTACTGAGCCTGCGCGTCTGGAGTCTGTGCTCCGCAGTAAGAGAGGCCGCGATAGTGAGAGGCCCGCGCACCACGATGAAGAGTGGCCCCCGCTTGCCACAACTAGAGAAAGCCCTCGCACAGAAACGAAGACCCAACACAGCCAAAAATAAATAAATAAAGAAATATTAAAAAAAAAAAAGTTAGTTTATCAAGTACTAGCTCACAAAAAATTAAAAATCATTAGTAGATAAAATATCGCTATATTTGGAAATTTCAAAATATATTTCTTAATAATTTGTATATTAATTAATAAATAATAATGAAAATTGGAAAATCATTAGGTCTAAATTTCAGTAAAATTGCTCCATATCAAAACTTGTTAGATGCAACTAAAGCAATACTCATGGGGAAGTGTATAGGCCTAAATGAATGTTAGATAGTGATTTAATTAGAAGGTCTTTTCTTCTTTCCTTTTCATTACTTCTGCAAAGAATTTAGGATGTACCATAAAGATAAAGACTTTAAAAAACCCTTTTTGTTGAAATACAACACAGAGAAAAGTTCATAAACCATAAGCAAAAATATCTCTATATAGATTTTATGTGGAAAAAGATCAAATGTGAATAAAATTTATAATGTTAAGATTATAATCCACATCATTTTACATGCCAACAACAGTAAAAATAAACTATGTTTTCAACGTGTTATCACCATTGGCATTCTACTTTCTAAGAATAGATACTAACCTAGCAAGCAAAGATGAGATAGCATACAAACAGAAAATGTAATCTAATAAATAAACAGAGGAAAAGACTTGTAAAAATAGTCATACCTGCTCTATACCCCACGAAAGACGAGGGAATTATTAGATATCACCTAGAGTTCTAGCAGAAAACAGGTAGGAAACAGAAGAGAGTTTAATGAAAGGAATATTTACAAAGTGTGGGCAAGGTTAAGGAAAAGCAATGGGGTATGATGAAATACTTGAGAATCTGTTACCACTTCAGGCATCCTGACTGGAGTAGTTGCCTTTGATAGAAAAACACAGCTAATGCCAGCCTGTGGCTTGACATAGAGGGAGCCTGGAAAATAAATACACAGCCACACAATCTTCCTGTCCTCCCATATCCATTTGTACTTCTTATGGTGAAACCCAACCAGAAGCTAGAGGGCAAGAAAGCCTGTTAATGTGAGCCCAGTGAATGAGGTTGGCCTTCAGAGGCACAGAGCAGAAGAGAGTAAATTTGGAGGGAAATATCCAACACAAGCATTAGCAAGAAATGAAATACAGTTGCTATCCTCTTCAAAATAACACGTTCAATTGGCTTGATTCTTGTTTTCTTACAGTAAAACCAAAATACCTGGGAGGGCAGCTAGTTTATTTTCAAAAATTCCAGTGACAGTAGCTAATGAAGTTCTTAATTTTCCATGTTGTGTTAATTTGGGTCCTCTGAGAGGCAGATGTGAACACGGGATTAGACATGCAAGAGATTTTTTGGGGGAGATTCCTGTGAAAAATAAAGGGGAAAAAAGCAGGTAGGTAAGGAAAGCCTCAGAGTGCAGTACAGTTCTGATACCTGTGAATGGAGGGGAGGAAGGAAGAAGGACTGGGTAAGAGGAGACTCAGACTAGACCTCAACTCTAACAAAGTTTTGGCCAGCCCAGTGAGGAGTCTTTGAGCCAAAGCCATCCATTATAGGGCCCCATGTCCTGAAGGAATAACCTGCCTTCCTACCCCTGCCATATTCAGTCACTCACTGGATCAGTCTGAAGGAAATGTGGCCTCATAGAATGTGGTGGTGGATGCACGGGCATGGAAGCTGGAGTTGTCAGTCAGCTCTGCTCCTTACAGCAGGAGATCTGAGAGGCTTATTCTTCATGGTCACCACACATGTCATTTATCTCTTTGTGAATTTTAATGGTAAGAGGGAAAAGAGTGGAAAGTGCTCATTGCAATTACTGCTATACAGGGAGGAGTCAAACACTAGGTAGACAGGATAATTTGAGGGGCACACAAGACCTTCTATGCTCTTGATTTCTACCATCCTGAAAATCTCTCTCCCTTGGGTCAAGGCTTTGAAGACATATGTTATAGATCTTCATGGAAGAAAGATTGCTCTTTAGGGCATGCCTAGCCATATCGTTTTTTTGCTCAGAGCATAAACTCTAACCTCTGGCCTAACATGTGTCCCACTGCATGTGATCCTTAATTTACTTTGCTGTCTTTCCCACCAGACTCTTAGAGGTTAAGAATTATGTCTTATTTGATTTTATAACACTTCTGAACCTGGCACATTGTTGAGTTGTAAAGAAGTGGTGTTTGAGTGAAATGACTGAATGTGTGAATTAATGAGGGTTGGTCACTTAAGAGATCCCGAAGAAATGGGCTTTAGAGCAGACAGACTTAGGTTAGGGCTACAATGGATCCATCGTTGTTGGGTAGTGGAAGCTGGTAAATGTCTGGGAAGTGTGCAGAAGGAGGAGAGCCTTCATTAATAATGTTAACTTCATAATATTCCTGTGGTTTGACTGTTCAGTCAGCAACTAGTTGTCATGATGATACTTTACCCATTTTTCTCAACTTCCCCATTGCAGTTATGTCTGTTAGAGGTCAAAATAACTTGTCAACTCAATAATTCTAGTAAAAATAAGGAAACAATAATACTGTTAGGGGTAACAGAAGAGCAAACAACAGAATAACTGACTTTCAGCACTCACTTGATTGCTTTGGCACTGTGGAGCCAAAGTTAGTGTAGAAGGATAGATTTGTTAAGGAAATGATCTTGAGACAAACTTTCTTCACCAGAACTCTGAGGTTGGTCTGAGTTGGAGCTCCTGTCCTGTAAGCTCCAGAGGGACTTGTAAAGAGCTCCCGTGCCGTTGGATTACTGCTTTAGTGGAAAAAGAGAAGCCTGTGGAATATAGCGTAGATAGTACCATTTAGAGTGATAATACCTAGATGCAGGTTGATATTCATCCAGGACATACCTACATGGTGTGAAGGCTGATGTTCGTTCTGATCTGTTGGTTTCAAAGTCATACCCAATGTTAAATATTTTGATTATCATTCTTGCCTGAATTCAAATTAGTTTCCTCATCTATAAAATGGAGGCAATGGTGACAATGATGATAACAGTTGCATTACAAGGTAATGTAAATGAAAGCACACAATAAGCCATAAATAACTAGAAATATGAGCGGTTATTATTGCTTATAATAGTAATTACTGGAGTGCTCCTACTGACAATGTGCATTACCTCTGATGTGCTGAGAGGTAAGTACAACAATTATTGACTGAGTAATCATCTTCAAGATGACTTTCTTAAAGCTAGGGCCTTGGGTAGAATGTGAATTGAGAAAGATTTAAAGGCACCAGATTTCCACATAGCTGCCACTCTATTTGCAGTCTTTACGTGGAGGAGACAACTGTTCACATCTTGGTGTTTTCACATGTATTCAGCATCATTGATCATCAACAGTGCCAGCCTTATTTAAAATTAAAGATAACAATACTTAAAATACTGACAAATGCATACAATGGCTTTTTGTTTGCACGAAGCCTTAGAATGCTACCTTGTACTAATAAAAATCATAATCTTTGGGTGGACATTATACTCATTTTATGAATCATGCCATAAAATGAAACGTATCTAAATTGTGCTACTTTCAGAAATATTTGGATTGCTAAATTTTAATTTACTTTTCTAAATGTGCAAACTCTGATTTCAAATACCATATATATTTTAAAATAAAGACAGTAAGGTAGGATAAAATCTCATAGTAGAGTTAATATAATTTCCAATTTGGTAATTCAACAAATATTTACTGAGCATCTATTATTTTTGAGGCAGTGCTAGACATTTTGGGATAAACTCAGACCCATAAATAAGATATCAATTGTACTCTTAGTCTAGTTTTACTTTAAAGTACATGTGATGATTAATTTTGTCAACTTGGCTATTCCATGAAACCCAGATATTTGGTCAAACAATAGTCTAGATGTTGTTGCGAAGGTATTTTTTAGATGAGCTCACATTTAAATCAGTAGACTTTGAGCAAAACAGATTACTCTTCATAATGTGTGGGCCTCATCCAATCAGTTGAAGACCTTAAGACCAAAAAGGTGACATCCCCCAAGGAAGGGAGAGTCAGCCTTCAGACTGCTCAGACTCAAGCTGCAACATCAACTCTTCCCTGGATCTCCAGTCTGTACCCCCATAATCACATGAGCCAATTTTTAAAAATCAATCTCTCTTTCTCAATATATATATCAATATGTGTGTGTGTGTATATCTCCTATTGGTTCTGATTAATCAAATACAGTTCATGATCAAGACAAGTATCATGTAATATCGCTTATATGTGGAATCTAAAACAAAACGGTACAAATGAACTTATTTAAAAAACAGAAGTAGAGTCACGGATGTAGAAAGCAAACTTATGGTTACCAGGGGATGGGGGGGAGGGATAAATTGGGAGATTGGGACTGACTATATATAAGATAGATAACTAATAAGAACCTGCTGTATAGCACAGAGAACTCTACTCAATACTCTGTTATGGGGACTTCCCTGGTGGTGCAGTTGTTAAGAATCTACCTGCCAATGCAGGGGACATGGGTCTGAGCCCTGCTCTGGGAAGATCCCACATGCTGCGGGACTAAGCAGCAACTAAGCCCGTGTGCCACAACTACTGAGCCTGTGCTCTAGAGCCCACGAGCCACAACTACTGAGCCCACATACCACAACTACTGAAGACCATGCACCCAAAGCCCATGCTCCACAAAAAGAGAAGCCACCACAAGAAGAAGCCCGCGCACTGCAACAAAGGGTAGCCCCTGCTTGCCGCAACTAGAGAAAGCCCGTGTGCAGCAACGAAGACCCAACGCAGCCAAAAATAAATAAGTATTTAAGAAAAAAAACAGACTAAAAAAATACTCTGTTATGGCCTATATTGGAAAAGAATCTAACAAAGAGTGGATACATGCATATGTATAACTGATTCACTTTGCTGTACACCTGAAACTAACACAACATTGTAAATTTAAAAATATTTTTAAAAATACAGTTCATGATCAAACTGTGCGTTTATTTCTCAATGTGTGACAATCTCATTTAGATTACAAATTCCTTAAGGAGAGGGTTGTTTAAATTTATATTACCTTACTTAGAATAATTAATATAAAGCTGAACAGTAAACGTTGTTAGTTAATGTATGAAAAGTAAGTGAAAGAATAATCCTAATAAGCATAAACAGTGTATTCTTTGATCCGTCACATAAAAACTATGGAATTTTAAAAATGATTACAGTTAGTTTCACTTGTATAAATGTTATTACAGTTTAAGAATTTTAAACCAGGTTTAGCATAAGCTGTTTCACTCTAACCCTGATATTTTTTCCCTCAATTTAGTTTGAATTGGTTTCATGTCACTTGAAACCAAAATAGTCCTAAATTTTATACCTACCTCCCATAAGGCTAGAACAGCATATAGTAAAGCAGAGATAAAATAGGTCCACTAAAATAAAGAAAAAATGAATATGAATTATGCAATGAAAAGGGAGGAAGAATGGTCTTACTAGAAATCCTAGGCTAAGGATAATTGCTATAATTTGGAACAAAATTTATCTCGGACTTTCTGAGCAGCCAGGGCAAAAAGAAATCTCAATAAATTACCTTATTCTGATTGTCAAATAAAGAAAGCCTATTCCTTCATCAAGAAAGATAGATTTTTGCTTGAGCCAAACTACTGGAATAAGAGAAAGCTGTTAGGGATTTTCACGTAAGGGGCACTGAAATAGAAGAAAATGAACGTATAATTATTAATTGAATCTCTATTATAGGCAGAACGTCAATTTGTCCATTAAAGACCAGCCTCTCTTTACTTTATAGGTATCAGTGTAATTCATTCATAAACTAATACCTTTTTATTATACTGAGTATAATGTTCCAATAATAATGTTATTTTGACTTGTCTCTCATTTAAACTTTCATGTCGTGATCCTATGACTAATAACTCAAGATGGCCCGATTCATAGTTAGACTGAATAGGGATGTTACAAATCAAAAGGAAATCAAATTAACTCCCCTTGATTTGTAATATCCCTAATACATGGCTGTCTCCTCATAGGGCTAACCCTGTCGGTGCCATGTATAATTCTGATATAAGGTGTATGATAACATTTCCTTTGAAAAACCTTCCTTATTTTCATAATGTCATGAAATTTAGAGAGGTCTCCCAGTCTAACTTACTAAATAGTGCAGCAATCCCCTCTACAGCTCTAAACTATTGAATAATTTGCAGTTGGGCAGTGAGAGGAAATGAGCATGAATCACCAGGAGCCACATAAACTCATTCAAACAAAATATATCAGGTTAACCTTATTGATATGATTAACAAACTAGCAGAGCAGTCTAGATACAAATATTGTGATTTAGACAAAGTAAGAATGTGTTTGGTCTATCAAAAATATTATACTAGTTAATTCATCCGATTCATCCATAGAATCACAGAAAGTTGGAGGTAAAATGACTTTAGATGTCATCTTATTCTATAGATATGTCAGCTAAGAAGCCTGAAACCCAAATAGGTAAAATTATTTTCCTGATATTACACAGCATGTCAAAGCAATAGTCAGGAACCTGGACTGTTCACCAGTGCTCTTCCCCATAGATAAGGTTAACAGCACCAGCTTTTACTTAATACTACCTTCAACTGAAGGTGGGTCATAAGTGGTAACTCCTAGGGCAACTAACTTGTTCATTCCAGGGAGAGTTGTTTGGCATATAGACATGGGTCTAAGGTTGGGGTTGTGTCTGAGCCCCTCTGGTGTGTTGGTGTGCAGGTCCTCGGGAACTCTGGGAAGGATCTTATGCTCAATGAAGGGATCTGTGCCAAGAGTCAGTTTGATAACACTGCCTCAATCTGTAGAGGAGACTGAGAGGGGAGTAGAGACTATAAGCACGCCATGGCTGTGACTTGGATTTTTCCTTCTGGTGACTTTTAGGAATTTGTGTCTGTGTTCTAAGGGCACAGAGGAAAAGAAAGCAAAAATTGAAAAAGCTTTTTTTCTTTACTCCAAACTTTCCCTCACCTCCAATAACAAATTAGTGGGGTTTTGTCATCTTTACTGCCACCACTGTAGTTTGGGCCACCATCATCTCTCACTTGTAGTGGTCTGGTCCTCCTTCTTGCACAGTGTCCATAAAGCAGGATGAGAAATCATAGAAGTGAACCAGATCTTACAAAAAGAAGAATGAACTAAGCCCAACGTTAGCAGAAGGAAGGAAATAAAGATCAGAACAGAAATAAATGGAATAGAGACCAGAAAAACAATAGAAAAGATCAAGAAAACTAAGAGCTGGTCTTTTGGAAAAAATAAACAAAATTAACAAACCTTTAGCTAAACTAAAAGAAAAAAAAAAGAGAGATGACGCAAATAAATAAAATCAGAAATGAAGGAGGAGACATTACAACTGATACTACAGAAATAACTACTATGAACTGTTATATACTAACAAATTGGATAACACAGAAGAAATGAATAAATTCCTAGAAACATACAACTTACTAAGATTGAATCATGAAGAAATAGAAAATCTGAACAGACCAATAAAGAGTAAAGTAATTGAATCAGTCACCAAAATCTTCCAAGAACAACAACAACAAAAAAGCCCAGGGTCATATGTTTTCCCTAGTGAATTCTACCAGACATTTAAGGAAGAGTTAATGTCAATCCTTCTCAAACTCTACAAAAAAACTAAAGAGGAGGGAACATTCCCGAACTCATTTTGAGAGGCCAGAATTACCCTGATATGAAAGCCAAGTAAAGACACGATAAAAAAAGAAAACTATAGGCCAATATCCCTGATAAATATAGACACAAAAATTCTCAACAAAATATTAGAAAACTAAATTCAAGAGCACATTAAAAAGATCATACACCATGATCAAGTGGGATTTATCCCTGGAATGCAAGGATGGTTCAACATATGTAAATCAATGAGTGTGATACACCACATTCATAGAATGAAAGATAAAAATAATATGATCATATCAATAGACACAGAAAAAGCACTTGACAAAATTCAACATCTTTCATGATAAAAACTCTCAACAAATTGGGTATAGAAGGAATGTATCTCAACATAGTAAAGACCGTGTATGACGAGCCCACAGCTAACATCATACATAATGGTGAAAGGTTGAAAGCTTTTTCTCTAAGATCAGGAACAAAACAAAGATGCACACTCTCACCACTCCTATTCAACATAGTGCAGGAAGTCCTAGCCAGAACAATTAGGCAAGAAAAAGAAGTAAAAGACATCCAAATTAGAAAGGAAGAAGAAAATTGTCTCTGTTAGCAGATGACATGATCTCATATAGAGAAAGTCCTAAAGACCACCAAAAAACTGTTAGAACTAATGAGCAAATTCAATAAAGTTGCAGGATACAAAATCAACATACAGAAATCCACTGTGTTTCTATACAATAACAACAAAACATCTGAAAAAGAAATAAAACAATCCCATTCATAATAGCAACAAAAACAATAAAATACCAAAGAATAAATTTAATGAAAGAGGTGAAAGATCTGTACACTGAAAACTATAAGACTTGATTTAAAAAAATTGAAGAAGAAACAATTAAATGGAAAGATAGCCCCTGTTCATGGATGGGAAGAATTAATATTGTTAAAATGTCCATATTACCCAAAGCAATCTACAGATTCAATAAAATCCCTATCAAAATTCCAGTGACATTTTTCATAGAAATAGGAAAAACAATCTTAAAATTTGTCTGGAACCACAAAAGACCCTGAATAGCCAAAGCAATCCTGAGAAAGAAGAACAAAGGTGAAACCATCACAATTCCTAATTTCAAACTATAGTAATCAAACAGTATGGTACTGGCATAAATGTAGATATATAGACCAAGGGAACAGGATTGAGAGCCCAGAAGTAAACTTACTTTTATATGTTTAACTAATATTTGACAAGGTAGCCAAGAATACTCAATGGGGAAAGGATAGTCTCTTCAACAAATGGTGTTAGGAAAACTGGATAATCACAAGCAGGAAAATAAAATTGGACCCCTATCTTACACCACTCTTAAAAATTAACTCTAAAAGGACAAAAAAGAAACACAAGACCTGAAACCATAAAACTCCTAGAAGAAAACGTGGGGGAAAACTCCTTGACCATTGGTCTTGGCAATGATTTTTTGGATATGACATCAAAAGCTAAAGGAACAAAAGAAACAAAAAGCTGCACAACATCAAACTAAAAATCTGTACAACAGAAGAAACAATCAACAAAATGAAAAATTAACCTATGGAATGGAAGAAAATACTTGCAAACCGTATATCTGTTAAGGAGTTAATAGTCGTAATATATAAGGAACTCATACAACTCCACAGCAAAAACACCAATCTAATTAAAAAATAGACAAAGGAACTTAATAGACATTTTTCCAAAGGAGACATACAGATGGCCAACAGATACATGAAAAGGTGCTCAACATCATTAATCATCAGGGAAATGCAAATCAAAACCACAACAAGCTATTGTCTCACACCTGTTAGACTGGCTATTATCAGAAAGCAACAGAAAACAAGTGTTGGCGAGTATGTGGAGAAAAGGGAATCCTCATGCACTGTTGGTGGGGAGGTAAATTGGTGCAGCCACTACGAAACACAGTATGGAGGTTCCTCAAAAAATTAAAGGTAGACTACCATATGATCCAGCAATCTCACTTTTGGGTATATAGCCTAAAAAAATGAAATCAGAATCTCAAAGAGATATTTGTGCTCCCACATTCATTGCAACATTATTCACAACAACCAAGATATGGAAACGACCTAATTGTCTGTCTATAGATGAACTGATAAAGAAGATGTGATGAAAAAAAAAAAAAAAAAAGATGTGATGTATATATATATATATATACATACAATGGAATATTATTGTCATGAGAAGGAAGGAAATTCTGCCATTTTTGACAACATGGATGGAACTTGAAGGCATTATGCTAAGTGAAATTAGTCAAACAGTGAAAGATACTGTATGATTTTACTTATATGTGAAATCTAAAAAAACCTCAAATGAACAAACATAACAAAACATAAACAGAGTTATAGATACAGAGAACCAACAGGTGTTTGCCAGAGGGGAAGGGTGTAGGGGGAGCAAAGAAATAGGTGAGGGAGATTACAATGTACAAACTTCCAGTAGGGAAATAAATGAGTCACAGGTATGAAATGTACAGTGTGGGGAATACAGTCAATAACTAAGTAATATCTTTTTGTGGTGACATATAGTAACTAGACTTATCCTGGTGATCAGTTTGAAACAGTATAGAAATATCGAATTACTATGTTGTATAACGAGAACTAACATAGTATTGTAGGTCAATTATATTTTCAAAGCAAACTAACCAACTAACTCATAGAAAAAGAGATCAGATTCATGGTAACCAGAGGCAGGAGTGGTGGATGGGGGGAGGGGGAACTGGATGGAGGCAGTCAAAAGGGACAAACTTGCAGCTGTAAGATAAATGCTAGGGATGTAATGTACAACATGATAAATATAATTAACCCTGTTGTATATGAAATATTGTACATGAAAGTTGTTAAGAGAGTAAATCCTGAGTTCTCATCACAAGAAAAAAATTTTGTTTTCTATTTCTTTAATTTTGTATTTATATGAGGTGATATATGGCCACCAAACTTATCCTGATAATCACTTCATGATGTATGTAAATCAAATAATTATGCTGTATACAGTGTATACTGTATACTATATATATATACTATATGTATATGCTGTGTATACTGTATACTATATGTATATGCTGTATACTAAACTTATACAGTGCTGTATGTTAACTATATCTCACAGAGTTTGTCCAGAGACAGAGAGAAGTGAGTCTGTCCGAGGGAGGTGCTGGCCTTATAGGGTAACCAGGGTGGGCTCTCCATGGTTTTACCAACAGTAGGGGGCTCAGTACAGTGGGATGTGCCATATTAGCTGCTCTGGCTAGGTTAATAAGTTACTGAAGCACTCTGAAAAAACGTGCTTGTAAACTCACAGGAGACTTCTAGAAAGAACCAGGAAGAGTACAAGGGTAGTGAGATGTCCTGCAATAATGGTGGCTGTCAGAGTCAGAGCAAGGGTATTAATGTATATGTGATTTAACTCCCTGAGTTACACTGAGTTCTGAGACACAAGATTGCATGTGAAATACCAGTGAGTATGCTTCCAAGAACTAAAAGACATACTGTGGTAACTACACAAAAGACGAGAAGCAATTTCAAATATGATATCCAACTCTTCACAAACAGAATGGGCCCAGCTGGCTCTGCAATAAGTTTACTTTTTTCCAACTCCTTGCTTTCTGGTCAAATCTCAGAATCTTTCCTTGACTAAAATGGTTTGTATCTGAGGCATGTAGCCTGAGCTAAAGACATTTCTTTGCTTCATTTCTCTGTGAAGGACACATATATCTACATGTATTTCTATCCAGGGCAAATTTTGAATTTGTTTGAGGAAGATAATATTTAGCATACCTGGTGTTAAGAGACTCAAGTATCATACAGAAGTCTTGACATCTTAGGAAGAAAAGATGATCATAGGAGTAAATCAGGTATGAGAGTGGGCAAGAATAATAAAAATGACTATGAAGAAAGTCAGACCCAACTTGCTCCGCTATTGTGTGGGGTTCAGAGTAAGTCAGTGTGATGGACAAGTTCAGAGCTTTTTAAATGACTTTGCCTCAAATTTACCTTCAGTTGGAGAAAAATTACTAGTAGTTCTTGGCCTTGTCTTTCTTTGCGGTTTATTAGTGACTTGGATGGCAACATGGAAATCATGCTTGTCATACTTATCAATGTCACAAAGCTGGGAAAGGTTGTCCAGAAAGTACTAGGTAGGCTGGAATGTAAGAATGAAACTTAAAAATGAAATTTAATAAAATGAAATATTCAACTATTTAACAGTAATTAAAACCAATTAAAATAAAATCAGTTGTTTTCCTGATGTATGCACAGCTTGACAACTTTTCATGGAAGAAGAAAGCATGAGTTAACAGGATGAAGAGCGTGCTAAGAAAATTAACACAATATTAAACTGTAACGATACAAGCATTTTGTCCAAATTAAAGCAGGAAAGGGTACCACTCTGGCTGTGTGCTGATCATGCCTGAAATATTATGGACAGAATCTGAATACCCAGCTTTCAGAGCGGTTGAACAAGTAGGTACCTAGAGGTGGTGGAGGAAAAGGATGAAGAGAGATCTGGAAGCCATGCGATGAGATGAAGAGGTCAGCAAGTCAGAGATGTTTATCCAGGAAAAGAGAACAGGTATGACTGGTAAGGTCAATTCACTGGAAGGGAAGTCGTGTGGACGGTGACTGTTGTTACTTTATCTGCCTCCAGAGGGCAGAAACAGGACAGGTGGGGGAAAGTTGCAAGGAGGCGGTTTTCAGAAGACTTGGTTTAGGTCTAGAGTTGTTGGTAAAAGGCTGTCTTGGAAAGAAGCATTTTCCCTTTTCCTGGTGGTGCTCAGGCTGAGGCTGGGTGCTTAGCTGTCATTGACATGGGGCAAAGATTCTGCTTTGGGAGAGAGCAGGCCGAAAAACTTTAGCTCTCTATCAACCCTGTGATTTTATGAGCCCTGACAGCTTATTCAGCTTCTACCTGAATAGTTCTGATAACTGTGGGAGAGATATTCTTTTGGAAATGACTTTAAATATATATATATATATATATATATATATATATATATATATATATATATATATATATGGCTACAATTTGCTTTTGTCTTGCATTGAACAATAGTAAGGAAGGTGAAACTATAGCTTGACTGGTTGAACTGTTCTGGAGAAAAGTGAAGTTGCAATGTTGCTCTTAGATTTTATTGTTGACTGAGCTGGCTAACCTTTACTCTAGTTCGTACTCTAGTGAATTCTGAACACTCTTCAAAACAGGATTAATTCGTTTTTCATCAATATTCGTATTGAAGCTGGTATCAGATCTGGCTCAGTACATTAGAACAAGAAGTAGATGCAAAGAGTTAATGTCCTCTAAGGTCAAGATTGTGTTTCAAGATTAGAGGCAAGACTGAGCCTGCCTGTGAGAATCTAGCAACCCCAGCTGCAGGCAGAGGTAGGATATGGAGACTGAGAACCTGGCTGGGTCTTCTAGATATTAGGTATTACTAGCTATAGTGATCTTTGAGAAAGAGGTTTGAATTTACAAATCTTAGGCTGAGAAGTATTACAGGTTTAATGGTTTGAGACCTTTTCAATGCTAGTTTCAAATATGTTAAATTTGCATTTCTTTTGTTATAAAGTAAGTTATCTAAAGTCAGGAAGTATAACTTTGAACCTTTTATTTATTTAAAATTTTTAATACAACTCAGCTTACATTGCATGGGCGATGGAAGGGTTTGCAAGTCTGTATATTTTGTTATAGGCCTTAACTTCTAGGCATCTCATTTGGATGTTAATTTCTGTACTAGAGCAAGTCCTAAGTTGCTTTTGGAGCAAAGTTATGACTGTGGTTCTATGACTTAGGACCTAGGGTGGCAGATGACTTGGGTTGTTGTCAACGCAAGACAATAATACTCATTGCCTTAAGTTGAAGCCCTCCTTCCCATTTGCAGAACTACCTCTCTGGGCTAAGACATCATCTCCCACATAGGTTCAGGGCATGCCTCTCTGACATGAACCTTGCTTTATATCCTGCTGCTAGGATAATCAACTTTGAAACCCACTTCAGTCACTCCATGCCTTTATAATCCTACAGTGATTTCTCATTGTATGAAATTTAAATCTCTCAACATGTAGTTGGGAGCCCTCTCAAAAGTTTCTCTCTAGTAAAGCCATCTTCATTCATTTATTCATTCATTCATTCAAGGAGGAACCAACATTTTTTTATTGAGTATCAGGTGCTTGAGGTTTTTATTCCTCACAACAACCTTAGCAGGAAGGTAATATCACCACTTAATAAATAAATGACCCAGGCTCAGAGAACTTTAAAAACTTGTCCAGTGTCACTGGGTTTTGTCTGATTATAATTTCCATCCTTCTTCCACTACACCATACTTCCTCTCATCTTGCAAACACTTATTGGGTTTCTATTCTGTGCCAAAACTGATGTTAGGTGTTAGGACAAGAAGACAAATGAAACGCTGAGATTATATATATGAAAATGCATTTAGAATTTTAAGGCATTTTGTATCATTGATTTAAAAAAATTTTTTTTTAACGTGGACCATTTTCTTTTGTCTTTATTGAATTTGTTACAATATTGCTTCTGTTTTATGTTTTGGGTTTTTGGCCTCAAGGCATGTGGGATCTTAGCTCGCTGACCAGGCATCGAACCTGCACCCCCTGCATTAGAAGGCCAAGTCTTAACCACTGGACGACCAGGGAAGTAACGATTCTTCTTCTTAATTGGAACAAATTCAGCCTAGTGGAAGAAACTGGAAGAAATAATTCTGTCTTCTGATTTTTTTGCCTACTTTTACCTCCTTTGCCAAGCCTGTCTTACTACACTGGAATTCAAACTTCCACCCTCTGAAGTTTGCCCATCTATCTAGTCATTCAGATTCTTTTTTTTTTTTTTTTTTGAAACAATCATAATTTTTTTTAAAAAATTAATTAATTAATTAATTTATGGCTGTGTTGGGTCTTCGTTTCTGTGCGAGGGCTTTCTCTAGTTGCGGCAAGCGGTGGCCACTCTTCATCGCGGTGCGCGGGCCTCTCACTATCGCGTCCTCTCTTGTTGCGGAGCACAGGCTCCAGACGCGCAGGCTCAGTAGTCGTGGCCCACGGGCCTAGTTGCTCCGCGGCATGTGGGATCTTCCCAGACCAGGGCTCGAACCCGTGTCCCCTGCACTGGCAGGCAGATTCTCAACCACTGTGCCACCAGATTCTTAAAACATACTTTAAAATTAATTTATTCAACAAACATTTATAAGGGGGGTATTATATTCAAAGCACAATGCTAGGTTAATGCTGGGGATACAAAAATGAACAAGACCAGCCAAGTGGAAGAGATATACAGTAACTTCAGAGCAATGTGAGAAGAACTGAAAAGAATTATGAGATTGCGGGGAAAAGAGCTGTGAGGCTATGGGAAGGGAGGGTGTGATCAAAGATGAGGAAATGATCTTTAGATAGCGTAGAGGAAGAAGTATGCTCCAGACAGAGTGAAAGGATGTGCAGAGGGAGAGAGGTGCTTGGAAGTCATGAGAGTTCAGCTGGGTTGGAGGCCATGGCTCAGGGGCAAGCTAGGGAAGCTGAGGCAGGAGCTGGGGAACCTCTGCTTTATCTTTTTTCCCTTCCAATACAGAACTATGGCCTAGGATTGGAACCATGTTCTAGAAAGATGGCTGAGACTCTGGGAACGTTTGGGCGTTTGGGGAAAGAAGCCAGTTAGGAGGGAGGGCCCTATTTGCCTGGATTCACCATTATTCCCCTCATCTCCAAAAAAGAATTGCAAATTCTACAAAAAAAGGAGCTATTTCTTTTATGTTCTTCTTTATATTCTTTTATGTTCTTCGAGCTTTAATACAGTACTGTGTACAATAACTTTATCTGACAAATGGTTGTTATGTATTTTTTGGGTCAATGAAAGTAATACATTGCCTCTGGTTGCTACCTAGTACTGCTTTGTAGCCTAATAATTGAGGCTAACGTAATTATTTAGAATACCTGGGAAGCTAAAAAGAGAAGTGGCCTCTCTGGGATAATTTCTACTTTCTTGTCTCCCTGGATAATTTGAGGGGTGGGATGGGATGCAGTTGGCTAACCATTTTGAGTCTGTACAACAGGATACATTACATTTGACTTGATTAATATAACTCAGCAATTATCTAATGAGTCCTACTGTGGCCTATGCATTATGCTATGTTTGATGCGGAAATACAGATATGAGTAAGGAACACTCTGCTCTTGTGAGCTCATATTGGGTACTGTAAGGGGAAATAGACATTTTAACTTCGGTGTAATAAAATCTGTTCACGCTATGTTAACCATATGAACAAACTGCTGTGGGAAATAGAGAAAGGAGGTGACAAAATAGCTCACAAGGTTGTTGTGGGAATTTAAAAAAAAAGTTAATATATGTGTAAATGAAAAATAATGTCATAGTCTTAGCTCTGATTATTACTCAGCAAACCCCGCATTTATATTGGTGTTGGCGATCGTTTGCAGACTATGCAGCCCTAGCCTTTCAGGAATTGCTAGTTCCCCTAAGCCTAAGACTTCTTTAGTCCGGCTGAACCAAAAAGAGTTTCCGGATAGTTATGCAGGTCTGGGGGGAAAGGAGGATACCACAGCGCCTGCGAATCTGAGCTTGTGGAGGCGGTTATACTCGGCAGATTACGGCAGTGGGCGGGCCCCAAATCCCCATGTGGTCCCGACATCATTGACATGGCGGAATCCCCCATCTAATCCTACTGGTAGTTATTTGAGCGGCGGCGGCGGCCGGAGGACAAGGAGAGCGGCGGCTGCGGCCGGAGGATAAGGAGAGCGGCGGCTGCGGCGGTGGCGGGAGCTGCGAAGGGGCGGCAGGGATTCTCGGGGCTGGCGGCTGGGAAGGCGTGGGAGACCCGGTGTGTGGCGCGCCCGGAGCCCCGCGTTTCAGCCCGAGGGAAGGTAAGGCATGCAGGAGCGGGAGAATGGAGGGGACCCGGACCCCGAATCTCAGCCGCCGGGTCAGGGCGCACTGGAAAGCCCCGACCGGACGCCGAGTCCGCCAAAGTGCGTGCCTGTCCCGGAGCGCTCCGGGCGCGCCGGGCTTCCCGAGGAAAACTTGGCGCCAGAGTGCTGGGGCGCCCCGCGCTCGTCTGGGCACCCCGGGAACACGGGGCCCGGGAGCGGGGGTCGGCCAACGCTTTGGGGCCGTGTCTTACTGGGCTCCGGGCCCCCGCTCGTCCCCCCAGCTGGCCAGGGCTTGGAGGAGGGAAAGAAACGGGTAGATTCTTGATGGAAAAAAAAAAATCTGGGCAGTGGTTCCCGGGTTCTCCCTCCCCCCCTCGCCCTCCCCCCTCGTCCTCCCCGGCCTTCCCAGCAGATTTTGTCCGAGGAATCCGCTCCCCCTCCCGGAATCTCCGCGGCAGGAACGCTGCCCGGGAGGGGGAGGGCGGGCGGAGGGGCCGAGGAATCTTCGACGTGTCACTTTCTGAGGCTGTAGATTTCCATATGGTGGAGGGAGGAGGGCGGGTGTGCGAAGTGGGGCTGGAAGTTGGGGCCGCCTCTCCGCGCCAGGCGGGGGCGGGCCGGGACCTCCGACCCGGGGATGCTCGCGGGGAGGGTCCCGAGCCCGCGCCGGCCCCCAGCCCAGGCCAGGCCTCTCAGGGACACTCCCCGCCTCGCCTCTGGCCACCTCCGTGCGCGCCACGTCCTCCCTCCCCGTCCTGCCCCCCGGGCTCCCCCCGGGCTGGGGGCGGTAACCGGCGGCTGCGGCCGGACTCGGCGAGCAGGCGGCTGGAAGCTCGGGCGGGGGAGTGGGGCGCGGCGGGAAGGAGCGGGCGACCGGGTGTGTGGGCCAGCGTAGCTCCGGTCAGTCGGTCACCCCGAGGGGCGCCCGGGCCGGGGTGGGGCCGGCGGGCGGAATCCGCGCCCAGAGGCGGCCGGGAGGGGCCGCGCGGACCGTCTGGTGCCCGTGGCGGGGCGGGGGCCGGCGGCGTGGGAAGGGCCTGTCACTCTGGGCGGAAAGTGGGGCCTCGGGCTGTTCCCGCGAACTTTCCCAAAGGCCCGGTCCCGGCGCCCCGTGGGAGCCCGAGCACCCGGGCCGGGTGTCTCTGGAGACTGGGTTGGGCCGCCCGGCGGCGCCGTTGGCCGGGAGGCTTCCAGGAGTGCGCGGTTGGAGTTGGAGCTTTTCGAACCTCAATTCCCACCCTTCTATCCCTGACGAAGGGAAGCAATGGCATTTTATCCAGACAGTGCCGTTTGCGGACTTACTTAAAAGTTAAAACTTTTTATTTTTTATTTTCTCATCAGTCCAGCATATTCTTGAAACAAAATGTGGAATTTGGCCGCGACGGGCCAACGCTGGGGCCCCAGATCTACACGTTTATCTCTCCATCCCTTTTGGTTTCTAGTCTTCCTCCTCATCTTCCATCCAGGGTTAATCATATTTTGGGACAGGCGAGGTCGTTTGTTCGGTGGGCACCCCTTGATTGCTTGTCTGTTTATTTTTTAATGTGCAGTTAATTTGATTTGAACTTCCTCCAGTTTCCAGGCCCTGGTGGGGAAAGCTAAGGAAGAGGGAACACGCCACCTTTTTTTTTTAATGTGGAGAGAGGTGGGGCATTGGAAAAGGGGAGGCACGGTGGTTGTAGGCAGAGAGTGAGAGGGAGCAGACAGACCCGGAAGAAAAGGAATCTGCTCTGGAATAACACTTTTTTTTTTTTTTGGAGGCTTCTGGCCTCGGGCAAAAATGCACCGCTCTGTTCTCATTTCTACTGCCTGAGTTGCTCTTCACTCTCAAGTTAACGCTGTGACTCTGGGGCCCTGGACAACGCCCGGGGGAAGAGACCCGCAGCCACAGCCAAGAGCAGCCCGTGGCCCTGGTTTTGTGCCTTGCATGGGGGCCCGTGGTTCCCCCTGATTGGAAGCGGCCTCTGTGGAACCAGCGTTCAGTAAATTTCTTGGCTCCCGGGGAGCAGCTGTTAACGAGGGTAAAGTCTTTGGGCATGCTTGTGGTCCTGCAAGGGGATCCCCCCTATAAGGGTGTAATTCTCACTTTGTTTAGACGTTAGAGGGTCACCCGCAAGCTGGCTAAGAATGAGGCATAGCTGGTAGAAAGAAAAAGTCTCTAAAAAATGGTACTTAGACTCGTATGTGTTTTTAAAGTGTTTTGGTTTAAATGCTTCTAAGAGAAAAAAATTCTACGTGAAGATAGCATTCATTTTAAAAGAGATCTTAAAACTGCAAGATACCATCGTGGAATAGGAGGTTGTAGCTTCTAATTACAGTATGTACAATTTCAGAAAGATATTCCAGTAACCTTTTAAGACAGACCTTATAAATAGCTCACATCAGACCATGGGCTGGCTGTATTGGAGAGCCACTCTTGCGGGGTTTCTGGAGGAATGCTTGGGATCCGTTAGGAAGCTGGCTGTAGGAGCAGCCTAAGTAGTAGTTTACTCAGTAGGAGTTTGTGCCCCTTTTGCTTAACACTTCATTTTATGTGGTAAAATTTGATAGCGTCCTTAGAACTGAAAACCTGAAGAACTTCCCAGCTTTTCAGTTTTAGGAAAATGAGGCCCAGGGAGGGGAAGTGACTTGTTTGGTGTTGGCGATCAGAGATTAAAATCCAATATAGGATTGTATTAATAGCTACTCTTTTCTGGCTATCTAATGTGTACTAAGTACTGTGTATTGTGTTTTTTATATATTATCTCATTACAATTCTAATCTTTCAATTTAGGTGATGTTAAGGACATTTTATAGACAAGGCATTGAGGTTCACAGAAATTTAGTAACTTGTGCAAGATTACATAGAATTTTCTTCCGTGATGCAAATGGTTTTATATTTGTGCTGTCCAGTATGGCAGCCACCAGGCACGTGTAGCTGTTGTACCGTTTAAAATGTGGCTAGTTCGATGGAGGAACTGCATTTTAAATTGTATTTACTTTTAATTATTTTAAACTGCTCCTTGTGGCTAGTGGTGAGGTACCATATTGGGGATTGCAACGTAGAACTTTCTGACTCTCAAATCTATTCATGTTTAACTGGGTCCTATTGCTTTTAAGATCTTGTAATTCAGTTTTCTTTCTTCCATACCACCAGAGGAAGATTATATTCAACTCTTAGGTGGAATTTAAATACTGGATTACCTATAGCTCAAAAACAAGCAAAAAATGGTTTTTTAAAAATACTTGGATGTCATGGTAAAAACTGATAGAAAAAAACTTTGTGACATTTTCTGTTTGATTGAAATAACTGCCTATAGGAATTGCTGAGAAGGTAGTCAGAGCTTCTTGTTTATTTCCATGTAATAAAAGTATAAGTAGGGGGCAGCATGAAAAATCACTGATGGGGAGTTGAAAAAAAATTACCCCTGATATCCATGGTTACCTGTTCATTCGGTGATTCTTTTCAAATGTCTTCATTCAGGTAAATAATATAGCCAAACTATCACTCACTTTTCCTTATCTAGCTGCACAATTAATCTGAAGAATTAAAATCATTGCTTTACTACCAGAGAATGAAATTCAAATATAAAGCATTAGATCTGTCTGTGAATTGGGAAGAATATGTTTAAAATTGAAACAAACAGCAAGAAAGATTCTTTAGGTGGCATATGGTCAAATAGTTTTCTGATTAGTGGATTTAATTTAAATCTGTTACATTTTAGAATTTATTTGGTAGAAGGAATTTCAACAACTTTTTGATTTTATATGAAATAGTGAAAATTCCAACTCATGTTAAAGTAAGCATTCATTTATTTGGATTTCATCCATAAATATCCAGTAACCCAATACCTTTTTCTTTCCTTTTTTTTTTTTTGCATACTGCTTTCAGGAAAAGACAGATGATAAAATAATCTCTTTTTATTAGAATTTTAAGAGCAGTAACTTCCAGATTCATTATAAATATATCTGAGTCTGCTGTATCTTTCATAGTTGCTGTACTGCTCAGGGATAATTGCAGCTCATAATCCTGACCCTAGAGCATTATATGATCCTGAAAGACCTACACAAGTAAATCAGCTTTAAATTGTTCTATATTATTTTAGTGTTATGTGAATTGCATGGCCTCCAGCTCTGAAAATTGTAAATTCAACTAAAGGTGAGGCATCAGTTAGACTATCAGCTGAAAAACCCTTTCATACCCATTCCTGACTATTGGGATCATAGTTATTTTCAAGGAACCAACATAAGAACGATGTTATTGGATTATAGTGTTCTTGTGAGTGTGACAAACATTGGAAACATGATTTAACTCAGGATGTATGGTTCCATTTTTAGGACATCAAGGTACTTAGTACAAATGAGACATAATTTAAAAGATAAAGGTATCGAAATGATTGGCAAAGATTAGAAATCTTATACACCCTGGTGCAGGCCACATCTGAGTATCGGTTTGAAATCAGAATATCTAATCTGTCAAGGACTTAGTTTACTTCTTGGCTGTGTGTCCCTGTTAGACTACTGAACCTCTCAGTCTGGGTTTCCTCATTTTAGTATAAGGAGAAAACATCTCACCTGTACCATTTTTCAGGTGGTTGTCACAAGGCGTTAATGAGTCAAGTGTATTGAAAAGTGTTTAGCAAAGCCTTATACAAACTCCATAGTTCATTATATTCCAAAGTTTAAAAACTGAGCTGTTCTTACAGTATTACTTTGTATGTTTTCAGAGACCTCCAAATTGTGTTTGGACACTTTGAAAAGTGTTTTATTTTTTCCTTTGTGACGAGTAAATAAAGTTTCAATCTTTAGATTGCAGTTTCATTTTCTCCCTACTCCTAATGTAATAGTTGATTTGTGACCTCTCAAAAGTTGTATTTCCTTACATGTGGTCCGTAGCTGGTTAGCATTGCTGAAGTGGACAAGGCAGTCTGCTTGATTCAGGGTCATTCTTGAGGTGGAGGGGACAAAGTGCAATCTCTTATTAGAGGAACTTCCAAAACAATGATAGAGGCATAAGCTTTAGTTCCTGTATATTATCTTAGTAAGCCTGTTATTTGAGCTTTCAATAATTATAGCTGAGAATGGGAGAAAAGAATCATTTTCTGTGTAGGGGTATCTTTGCACCCTACCTCTGTTTTCACTTTAGAAATCACAATTGCCTTTTCTTCACTTTAACAAGGTTAATCCATTCAATGAGAGTTTTTTGTGTTAAGACGTTATTTTCAAGTAAACCTTAATTCTCATCCTTAACAGCTGTTGGGAATGCACTTAGGTGGTTGAGGAAAAGCTTTATTCTTTAGTTGACACTGAATGCCTTTGAATATAGGAAAATATTCATAAGCCCACACTTTTTTTTTTTGACCTTAAAATACACAGTATGGTACAGTATTAATGTGTTTTTTAAACGGCAGAGAATGCTTCAATCACTGTGGCTAGACAGAGGCAGGTTTCTGTAGAAGCCAAATATAGGCTCACTTGGGAGGATGACTTGATGTTGGTACTTGAACTCTTTGCAAGGTACAGCCAATGAGAGGCTGATGCCTAGTCACAAGCTTACCCAGAGGGGAATTGTTCATGGTGCAGATTTAGTGTCAAGGATCAGCCCTTGGAGACCGGAGGTATGTGGGGTTGGAATCGGGGGTTGGGAGGTTTTTAAACCACCAGGTATAAATCAGGTAAGATAGACTATAGTGATCAGCTATTACAGGTGGGGAGGTTTCTTAGTTTAAAAATGGATCAGTCCTTGAAACTCTTTTTGTCCCTAGTTGAGATATGCAAGTTTAGCATTCTGAAACACCTGGATTGTAATTTCATTGGCTGATGAGATGTCTTTGGCAATACTCCCTGTCGGTTCAGTCACTGGCTCCTAATATCTTTTGTTTCTATAATATTACAACTGCTTGTCAGTTTTTAAATAACTGGAGGGAGGAGATTTTAGTGAGATGGTGTTCAGCAAAAGCTAGCATTATTTGAGATTCTAGTAAGTATCCTTTTAAAATGTCCCTTGTGTTAAATGATTGATTTTAAAATTAATTTTATTTCATTCACTTGTTTATTGACTCAGGAGGCACTTACTGAGTTCTAAACTAGGTTCTTAATGGAGTATTCTTGTGCTGTCCTGACTTTTTTTTTGGCAAATGCAAGACATTTTTCTGTTTACTTATAGGGGTATTTTGCTCATATTTTTGGAATGTAGTATAGAGAGCTGTGTCTACCACCAAACTCCTAGAGCAGGATGGTGGTAACTTCAGTCCTTCACTCCTTTCTGAAATTTGAGAAATGTTAAAATTGGAGCACCTATAGGCTATGTTTAAAACTAAATTTATGTTAGAATTTTAGGCTTCCGATACATCCTTGTTTTGACTCTGGAAGATGAAGGTTTTTATAATGGCAACCAGTTAGAAAAATTTGCTTAAACTAAGTTGATGTAATACAAACTCATAGTGTTCAATTATGAAAAGCTTTCTGTTGAAATAATTATCCAGATAATTGTCTTCATACATGAGCAAATGTAGTATGTTTGAGAAATAATGGTAGGTTCTAAAATCCCAGGAAATAACATGATTTAATTTATTCTTAAGGAGCTCAGTCAGATTCTCCACAGCTGGTGGAAGAGGGTCTCTGTTAAAAATAACTCCATTGTTCTGGATGTAACTAATTAGGAATTTGCAATTATCCAGGCAAGTCTAGGATAAAGTTTGGCTTCCTACTCTATATGAAAAGGTTTTACCATAACAGAAGTTTAAATAGATCATAGAGGGAATATTTACCTAATTAGGAGGACAGACCACTTTAAGCACCTTGGAAAAGCAATGTAAAACTGCAGTATGGGTTGAAGCTAGTTCTCCTAGTGGGCTTTTTCATAGAGGTGCAGGACTGCCATGAAATAAATGCCAATTTATTCAGTGCTATCACATGAACTAGGAACAGTTTACCAGCAAAAGTTAGAACTATATTTTTGTATGCAAAATAAATCACAACAATAAACAAATATCCACCTCCCCTATCTCACCCCACTCCCACCAATAGACGCCCAAATATGCCTGTTGATTTGTTTTGAAGGTTTTCTGTTGCCATTTGTTTTGCTACTTGCTGTCTCCTGTAAGCACTTGATGGCAGATTGGTGAGAGCAGGTGTTGAAGGTTTAAGAACATCATTATTGCTTTTAGCCGCCCATCTCCTCCTCCATATGAGTTTGGGCAAAGTTGTGGAAACTACTGCCAGTGGTATTTAGGTAAGCTTGTTACACATCCTCCTCTTCTGCATTTACTAAAGCAAGACCTTCTTGGACAGTTTAGTTCCAGGTACTGTGTGAACTGACCCATAAGAAAGGTAAATTTCTTTTAAAATATCTCAAGTATTTACATCCACTTACTCAGACATGAGGTTTTCAAGTATATGACCTTTTAGGGTTCAGACTGACAAGTTTTTATGGTACAAGTTTTAAGTGTAGGATCCTTTATATATTTTTAGAGTATTATGCTCCTTTTTCTCTTATATTTTAAAGTGTTATTTTTAAACACATTTTATATTTTCTATTAAGTCATTTAAGAGGAAAATACTAAATGTCTTCAGATATTACTGTTCCTGATTTTTCTGTTGTGGTTTTTCTTGTATCAGGAAAAAGAAATTTAATTTAGGGTAATAAAGGTAAACATTATTCTGAATTAGTGAATCAGAGAATACTTAAGAGTATTTTGAATTGGAACACTAGTGTATTGTTGTTGGGAATGTAAGAAGGTACAGCTGCTGTGGAAAACAGTTTTGCGGTTTCTCAGGAAGTTAAATATACAATCATCTAGCAATTCCATTGCTAAGTATGTACCCAAAATAATTGAAAGCATGGACTCAAACAGATACTTGTACACCAGTGTTTATAGCAGCATAATTTAGATATCTAAAAGGTAGAAATAACCCAGGTGTCCATTCACAGATGAATGGATAAACAAAATACGGTCTGTACATACAGTGGATTATTATTCAACCATAAAAAGGAATGAAATTCCAATACCTGCTACAAGATGGATGAACCTTGAAAACATGCTGAGCAAAATAAGCCAGACACAAAAGGACAAATATTGCCTGTTTCTACTTATGTGAGGTACCTGGAATAGGCAAATTCATAGAGAAGAAAGTAGAATCGAGATTACCAGGAGCTGGGGAAAGAGGAATAGGTGTTATAGTTTAATGGGTACCGAGTTTCTGCTTGGGATAGTGAAAAAGTTCTGGAAATGAATAGTGGCGATGGTTATACAATATTGTGAATGTACTTAATGCCACTGAACTGTACGGCTAAAAATGGTTAAAATGGCAAATGTATGTATATTTTATCACAATAAAAAATTGAAAAAAATTGAAGGAGATTTATTCCACAGGATTTCAGCTTGCCTCTGTTTGCTCCCCCTTGGTCTGCTCCTTGCTGATGTGTAGATGTTTCCCCGCCCTCCCCACCTCCTATTGCAGAGTAAACGGAGATTCTCCTAGGCCAGTTTTGGAGGTCAGAGTTTCCTTATTTTATTAACTGACTTGAATTTAAGAGGAGACTATTTAAAAGTAGGAGATCTCTGGAGGGGAAAAAAAAGATATTTTAACATTTAGATGAGCCAGGTAGTTTATTAGTATCCACAGACCACATAGGCACACAAAGGTAATCTATCCTGCATTTCACTGTGAGTCATCCAAAAACCAGAGAGTAGGATGTACAATTAGACCTGTCATATTTTCTAACCTTTAAACCTTTTTTTTTTCCCCAATTTTGTCATCTTCAGTACTTTAGGGAAAACTTTGAAATCCACTTAGAGAAAGGGTCTAAGTCATCTCAGTACTAGTGTTGGAAAAGCATTAGGTGCTAACATTCTTCAATTTGTTAGACCAAAACTTATTGGGAGGGGATAGAGTGAAAGCAAGCAAGCATGTAGTATTGTTTTATTCATCTGAACTTGTCTCTAGCACCTAATAATTTCATAGTGGTGACTTTTCTCTGAGTGTCGGTGTTTTGTTTCTTTTTTTGCTTCTGAGGTATTGATGTTGAGTTTGTGCAGATCACTTATGAAAAGATGGGGCAGGATTTTTGTTAAGTGATTGGATATAAAGCTTAAACGTCAGATGTAAAGTGCATGTTAGGAATCCTGAAAATATCAGGTAAGAATTCAGATAGAAAGATATAAGTTTACATACAAATAACAAGTTCAAGGAAAAATTATACTGTATACTGTGAAATATTTGCCATCCATAATAGTTCATTAATTCCTGAACTCCCAGAAAACAGTAGAAAGTCGCAAGAGTATGATGCTAGTGTGTATGCGTGTTTTGCCATCTGTAAGGTATATTTTCTTTGCTGTATGTATAAATGGCTTTCATACCATAGCAGGTCATTTTTGTGGCTTAGAAATTACTCTAGAGATAGGATCATTACGAACTGATTTCAAAAGGTAGAGAGAGTCACAGTCTCTTTATATCTGGTAGAGATATGAGGAATTACAACACCATGTTCACAGAGCGGTCTTCATTGATTTTTGACCTACTCAAAAGAAAAGAGTGTCTCATTCTATTTTGCATATCCTCATTTTGTTCCAGAGCCATGATTTCAGGTAATTTATCATTTTCTTTAATTTCTTCTGGCACTGTTTCTATACTTTTCAGAACACTTGTCCTTTTCAGTGTTGTCTGATTGTCTCCTTGTCACTCTTACTTGAGTGTAAGGATAATTACTGATTTAACTTAATGTCTTTGATGGTGAGTGCATAGTAAATGCTCATTGGATGGATGGATGGAGAGATAGATGAATTCTTAGGTTGAATGTGCCATTTAAACTTAGTACCTCTTCCCAGGTGCTCAAGTCATTTCTTCTGCTGAAGTTGATCTCTTTGAAGCGTGGGCCATGTTATAGGCATTTTTGTGTTTCCACAGTTTTCCTGAGAAGTTTTTTTTTCTCATGGTAGGGATCTAATAAATATTAAACAAAACAAAGTCATGAGTCACCTTCAGTGCAAACCTAGCCTTTCATTTACTGCTATTTTAAAGAAACAAAGTTCTCCAGAGAATACGTGGACTTTTTTCAGGTCTGTATCAGATCACTAATTGATTTTGAAAATACAAATAGAATAAATAGCTTATATTTCTGTTCCCTAAAAATGTGGACTTCGATTATGTATGTTTTGCTTGTCTATTGGAGTCAGTTTGGGAATTATAAATTAAGAAAATTATTTTTTGAAAAAGGTGACTTTTCAGAGATCTGTGGTAGTTTAAAATGATCCTTTGTAGGGAAATTCTAGAAGGGAGGCATTAAGGGACAGAAAAACAACAACAACAATAACAACAACATATGTCTTGCTGAGATGGTGGGGGTCCAGCAGAGAGAGCTGATTCTGCTGCACTGGTGGCCAGAGTGTTCAGTGCTAAACTGAGCCCTGGAGAAAGGGTCAGAGGGCATGTCATGGAAACCTGAGGAGAATGACCTCAGCCACTTGAAAGTGGAAGTAAAGCACGCCTGAGAAGAGAAGAATCTCTTGGAGCATTATAGGGCTATGTGTATGGGGTGGAGGGTGCACGTGCTGTTATTTATTATGTCTGGGGTGGGATCAGAAATCTTTATTAGGTGCTTCAGGTGAGTGATATGATCAGACAAGTTTGGGAAACCCAGTCTTGGGGACTCAGCCCTCTTGGTAATCTGTCCTTTTAAGGTTTTTGACCTGATGGCTGGAAAGAACTGAGGTGAGAGGAGTACTTAGGACACCAGAGGACTCTAGTTAGGACCTAGGGCAGAATCGAAGGGCTCCTCAGAAGAATTTAACGTCGTATTCTTTAGGATAAAGTGATAACCAGCTCTTAGCAGTTCAATATAGAAAAAAAGACACTTGTCATTTGTGCACTAAACTTCCAAACATTCTAACTACAAGTCGGATGTAAAATATAACAGTGACCAGCAATTGTTGAGCACCTACCGTGTGCCAGGCACTTGCATATATATATATATATATATATATATATATTCATTCATTCTTCCATATTCATTAAACTATGAAAGGTAGATATTATTTCTGTTTTTCTATGTGTTTCCACCATCTACCGCAGAAGCCAGAACATACCTGCTGCCCTATAAATGGTTGTTGAGTGAACTAAGACTAGAAGACATGCTCCAAAAGGTTAAAAAGATCACCTAGATTGACTCCAAAACTTGTTTCCAGCTGTATCACACTGCTGCTTTAATAGTTCACATTAAATGTCTTAATTGTATATCCAGACTTGGAACAGTGTCTATTTGTGTTCCCAAGTAGCTGAATGCTAAGGCTAAGTATTCGTTGAATGCTTTCCATGTGTTCAACCTGTCTATGGTCCAGAAACCTAAAATTTACTTTCGAAACAATAATAATAATCTGGACATCTCCCAAGAGGGAGATTTTCCTAGATTGTTTTCTGTAAAAGCAACTTAACCTTGGAATGAGAGAAACCAGAGAATAAAAGTATACTTCATAGACAGTAATATATAAGAAACTCAGTATAGTGAATGGGAAAAATCTAGAGCAGTTGGCTAAGAAATGGTAATGAAGTTTTACCTGACTGAGACATTTGAAAAATTCTATGAAAGAGAGTTCTTTTCACTCAGTGGCAATACAGTTTTGTTCATCTCGCATTCCCTCTCCTCCGTGCCTTTCATTTAAGTTCATTTATATAGGGTAAGATCCTGTACTTATAATTTGCACCTGGAAAAGCAAGGCCTCCCATGCCTGATACTAATCCTTTCTGTCCTTTTAAGGCTAATAGTTTGTGGTGTTTGGGTTGCACCGAAGGCAGCCACGGGGACAGGATGAGCCCAGAACTGACTAGAACGTGTCTCATCTCTGCATGCGCAAAGAGCAGCTCCCGTGGTGAATAAAAGGTGACCTCAGGATTCACAGGAGCCCTGTGCTTTCCCAGACGGCCCGGGCTAAACCTGGGGAGCTGGCAGCCCTAAATGCTTCCTTTGTTAGAAATTATTGAGTTCCCTGCTCCATCTTTAGAGAGTGAGTTCACTGAAGGTGAGTTAAGGACAAGGCTTTGAAGTGGGACCTGACTTGCTTTCTCTCGCTGTGTTTGTGTGGGGCGGTGTGAATGAAGACACCAATGAAGGTGCAGCGCCCAAGGCGGTATTACCTAAACACTGTTTCTTACTGCTTCACAAAAATGCTGCTCATGGTCCAGAGGAGCTGTGTGCCTCCCTGGGGATTGTGTTTCCACAGAATGGTGAGGACTGTTAGAACAACCTTCTCTTGTTTCTCAAAACTTCTGCCCAGGAGGGAGGCTATACATGGTAAAATGTTCACGACTGGTTGCCACCCCAGAGAAAGGCTCCCCGACACTGGGCTGTGCCCATGGCCCTCCCCTCCTTACAGCTGGGGGCCGGGAAGCCTTTGTCTTTGCCTTATAACCTGGCTTTCAGAGCTTGCTGGCGGTGATCTTCATGACACAGAGTACCATAGGATCTAACTAACTTTAAAAAAAGTTTTTAAATTTTTTTATTGAAGTATAGTTGATTTACAATGTTGTGTTAGTTTCAGGTATACAGCACAGTGATTCAGTTATACATATGTATATATATCTATTCTTTTTCAGATTCTTTTCCCTTATAAGTTACTACAAAATATTGAGTATAGTTCCCTGTGCTATACAGTAGGTCCTTGTTGGTTATCTATTTTATGTATAGGGGTGTGTATATGATCAAACTAACTTTTAAGACATCTATTTTATACCTTAAGATGTAAAGAAACTAGTTTTTTTTTTTTGTAAGCACTATAAAAAAGGAATATGTTTTAATTTTAGGATTTGATCGTTTTAATTTGCTTAAGTTTGGTTTAAGTTGCTTGGATCCTCTTCTATCTAACCCTTCATACATTTTTACCATTATCACCTGAAGGTAGAGATTTACTTAACTTTGGATAAGAGATACTAAAATTGCCCATGTGTACACTCATTTTCAAGGAAATTATGAAATCAGTAGTTTTGAGCCTCCTAGAAAGGAAGTAAGTTCAATTTTTAAAATACTGTCCTTTTAAAATTATATATTTATTTAATGAATATTCCTCATTATTTATACTTAGTGCATGAAAATACTGGAAATGGGTATCCTTGTTGTTGTGCCACAGGTAAAGACTGGTAATTTCCAAACCCCTAGCTATATCCCTGAGTTGTAGACCTGTATATTCAACTATAG
Organism: Balaenoptera ricei; assembly: GCF_028023285.1. NCBI lineage: Eukaryota > Metazoa > Chordata > Mammalia > Artiodactyla > Balaenopteridae > Balaenoptera > Balaenoptera ricei. Next base: position 66,811,009 of record NC_082642.1, read on the forward strand.
ATATCTGTTTTTTTTTAAAGGGAACTTTATTTTTATTTATTTGTTTATTTATTTATGGCTGCGTTGGGTCTTCGTTGCTGTCCACGGGCTTCTCATTGCAGTGCCTTCTCTTGTTGCGGAGCATGGACTCTAGGTGCCCAGGCTTCAGTTGTTCTGGCACAAGGGCTCAGTAGTTGTGGCTCGTGGGCTGTAGAGCGCAGGCTCAGTAGTTGTGGTGCACGGGCTTAGTTGCTCTGCGGCATGTGGGATCTTCCCGGACCAGGGCTCAAACCCGTGTCCCCTGCATTGGCAGACAGATTCTTAACCACTGCGCCACCAGGGAAGCCCATCAACTACAGATATCTTTACCTTACTTTCCCACAGGCATTTCAGACTCAATCTGCCTGCTGTCTTTTTTTTTTAAAGAGAGTTATGGGAGGAGGGAGAAGAAATGGATAATAATTTTTAAGGCTTGTATTTTATTTCAGGCTTTAATTAACAACAGATATCTTTAATTTACCATAAAATTTCTTTATTAATGAAAGAGTTATTTCCAGGTTTATTTGATTTTGACATATTCTAATCTTGCTATGTGGTTACTGTGCTGTAGCTTTAACTATATCTTAATGATACTGGTGACACTGATAATTTTAAAACATAGCCTTTTAGATTTTGCCATTTGCTCGTTATATTAAATTTAAGCATGGAAACAATGTCACTTCCTATTTATGTTTTACTTTCCAATTCTCTTAGTTCAGTTTTCTCAGGAGTTCAAACCTATTAAGGCATAGCAGTTGGCTAGTAAGAGAAAATTGAGAATACAAATAAATTTTTCACTAGATTACATTAGCTTCATTTTGTTTGGAGTAATTTTAGGCTCCAAGTGTTTGCCATTAACGTTCCAGTTTTGCAAGTTTTCCTTTCTTGCTTTTGTGAGAAACAGGGGTTGTAGGAGGGAGTAGAGGATAGTAGGCCAGGGTTTGGGAAGGATATAGTACCAACAGAGGTGAGTGAGTTTGTTCCTATTATGTTTTACATGGGATGATAAGTTTTCCAGATTCTAGTTTCCACTAAGTTACCTGTGAGTTCAATAGAGGGGCAGTTCTAGTCTGCTGTCAGATGTTCTGCTTGACAGATTAACGAAGAACCTCTTTTTTAAAGTTTTTTTTTTTTTTAACACAGATTGCTGTATTTGTATATCTTTAATAAGTGTGCATTTTGGCCAAGAGGTAACTTTTTCATACCATTTTTCATGAAAAAGCATAAATAATTTTCTAGAAAGTTTAATTGCAAAAAGTTTAATTGCAAAAAAGGAAACGTCTTTTTAGAGAAACCATTCTTCTTGGGAATTCTTTAGTCCTTGTCTGTAAATAATAGCAGATTATCACATATGGTTTTCATATTTGGGGGGCATGGGAAACTACTCACTTAACTTGGAACTAATATTTTTGGTAAGAAGGTAAATCTTTAGTCATCATTTATAGTGGGATGACTGAGCCCGTGTGCTCTGGAAACTGAGCCCTAAGTTTGAGAACCCAGATTTGTAACTCTGCAGATTTGAAACTCTGACTTTGGTTAATTACTGAATCTTGGTGGCTTTGTCTGTTAAAAGGAATTGTTAGGACTGTTTAGCTCGGTATGGTGCTTTGTCAAGTGCTTAGCAAGTGAGAGCTGCTGTTTTATTATTTTATTTTATTCACTGATGACAGACATTTAATCGCTGGACATACTTCTTAATGGGGTGATAGTTATTTAAAAGCATTCCCCTGTTACTTTAAAAGTGTATATGAATACAAGCCTTGCCACCAACTCCTTGAGTGTTCTTGTTCAAGTGACATCTTTGTAGCTCATCTCCAAAGTCACACTTGAGCTGTTTACCTTAGTAAGGTAGTGTGGGCATAAAATGATAATATATGTAAGAGGCACTTTGAGCAGGGTGAGGGTGGGGAAGCATATCTGAATGCCAAGAAGTACTTAATTAAACAAGTGCTACTTCTACCAGTATTTTTCTTCTTCCCTGCCCCCTCAAAGAAAGGTTGTCTCTTTTTAAGTAGGTATATGACAGCTCTGCTTCCTCTCCCAAGTCTAGGATCAAAGGAAAGTTGTAATAAAGGAGAGTCACTTGCTCCCATTCCCTCTCCCTTTTTTGTGGATGTTGTTCTAACCGTTTTTAAGAGGGAAGATCAGACCTTGACTTTAGTGGGCGAAACCATGGGGGCTCCAAGACCTGCCTTTCATCTCTGGGTCATCACCTCGGATGATGTTCTTCGTCTCTGTAGTAATGGCATAAAGACACCACTGCTGGGGAACAGCGCACTGCAGGCTAAGACCTTGCTGTCTTTCTGGAAATCTTAGCTACCTTTGCTGCTCACTGTTACGATGCTCATTTCTTTAGGATAACATATACTATTTGGCAGAGATGCCATGACTAGAGTAGTTTTCTCTGCTTTGGCAGTGCCTGAGTCTTACCAACTTCTTATAAATTGGAAGGCTAGCTCCAAAAAAGTAAAAGAAAAACAAAACTGAATTTTAGCTGGTTGTTTACTGGCAGGGTTGTTCTAGACATAAACACAGTTGAATGGAAAGGATAGTAGGAATTGGAGCCTGTCTTGCTCCATGAGAGTGAATGAGCCAGTGTTAAACCTTAACATTGGAGAAAAAAACAACATTTACTGTTTTAAAAAACAAAAACAAAAATTAGGCAGTCATTGCAGGCTAACCAATGAAAATTAAAGGTCAGTTTCTTCAGTGCCGCACCTCAGTGCATGCCCCGGGCCGTGTTAATAATGGCAATCCTATTATTTTCTTGCAGTAGGCAGGAAATGCTGTCTACACCCATTAGATTTGTTTGAGTGGCCCCTGGCTGGAAATGAAGAAAATTTAATTTTCTAACTTGCTAGGAGGAAAAAAAATCATGCAGTGCTGCATAGAGGTTGATTTGGGGGCTGGAATAAGAAGTGTCATTTAAAAAAACTTGATGTTATTAATCTCGATGATAGGGATGTTTGGCCCTTATCCACATTGAAATCATGAATGGACTTATATGCAAGTTATGTGTGTAGGAAACCTTTCTGAATATTGTCAGAACTGGCTCAATTCTGGACTTTGTACTTCATGTTTGCAAACTGCCTAATTCCTCACATATCCCACTGGCTGCTGGAAACTTGCTTGAAGGAAGGCTTTGTCACAGGGTTTTTGTTTTTGTTTTTTTTTAGAAGATTAATTTGCTTTTCAAAAGCAGCATTCATTTTGGAGAAATTTGTGTATTCATTAGGGCAGTCAATTACTTTGTAGTTTCAATAGCAAGAAGAAAAAATTAGTATTAATTAATGTTACAGAGAAAGTATGTGAACCTGTCTTTGCCTTTCAGAGTTACATTGGTTAATCTCGGCTCACTTGGTTTCCACTACTTTGTGTCCTTTTATTCCAGAATGAAATCTTTTAAAAAATGTTTTTTTTTAAAAGCAGGTTGATATTCTTCTTACATCTTTACATTTTTTTAACGAGTCAAAAGATCTTTATTGCTATTTTGATGTTTGATTTATTGGGATGTTCTGTTACAGATTCTCAGTTGGTATATAATTCATTTTTCTGGGACAATATCAGGTTTTCCCATGAAACACGTAATGAGAGAAGGATCTTAAGTTGAAGGGACTTGCTTAAAATCATAGGAGTAGCCAATGCTAGAAGAAGCAAATGTTTCAGTCTTTGTGTCCAGAGGAGGAAAAAGAAACCATTCTATTTTAATGGATCTGTAATTCATATCGAATAGGACCTCTTGTGTTACTTCAGGTCATTGTGTTCGTTTTGCATTGACTATACACTTGGATTTTTATCTTTGTTTCTTGAAATGCTGTACTGGAAAGAAGTTTCTAACATCTTCATAGGAAAGCCCAGTGAATCAAGGGAGTTTTTAGGAGTATTGTCCTTTCTTTTTGTCTTAATTCTTAAAACCTTTAGCAGTTTGCTTCTACTAGTGACCATTTTGTCTCTGACATTTTGCTTCTGGTTGTCATCATTGCGAACATTTTTCATAATGTCTATTTTCCTCATTTATTCATCACCATAAGTACAAGAAGAATCAAAGCATGGGATTCTTGATTTTTATAGTAACCGTAGTATTATAATTATGTGTGTGTTTTGTAAAATACATTTTGGCGATTGCACGTGACATGGTACGTACTTGGGGGGACTTTTTAAAATCCAAATTTATATTTCATTTATAAAAGAAATGGTACTTTCTAGCAGCCTTTTCTGTAGTAAGGGTCCCAGTGGATTTTTTTGACACCTCTGAGGTTAGTCCTCCTTAAGACTCCTGACAGTAATTGCACCCCATGGTGTGGGGAATTTGAAACTTACATATAAAAACAGTTAAAGGGCTTTGGAAAATTTCATGTGATATTGGGAGTCAGATGTTTTGATCTAAAAAATTGTTTGCTTGATTGGGAATTTAAGCTTGAAATGTTTGTACGGATTGTTAACTGGCTGGCTGGAATCTGTTATAGACTGGCTAACCTATTTGAAATATATCTGGTGTATTTAAGTTTGACAAGAAATCAGGGCAAAGATACAATTTAGGTGTTACTGTTTATTTTTCTAAGTCAGTAACGCGATTCATGTTTTGCCATGGAAAAGTAATCATTGAAAACACTACACCTGATAGCCTGTATAAACTTGCTTAACCTTTATTTAGCATAACGATATTTTTTCCAGGATGCTGACCGGATGATTGCGTATAAGGATGTTTATCTATAGTCCAGTGAATTAAAACCTTTAGAGAAATAGAGGGCATGTATCGTTTATTCCTAGCGTTGTTCTTTTGAATGATTTGGTTAGTGAGAGCCTTCATTTTGAAATGTTTCAAACCAGTTAGGCATCTTTTGACCTAGATCTTCCAGCCTTCAGCTTTAAGGAATACATACTTGGATTTGCAAGAATGTGAAGATTTAGCTAGGTAGTCAGTTCCTATTAGCTGTGAGAGGGCTTAGGCCTCAACTGACTGGTGTTTATTAAATACTTGTTTTTTTGCAGAATGTTCTTCCATCATGAAGAGAAGACTCTCATAATGAACCCTTATAGTGAACCAGTTGCACTAAATTCTCTAATGTTCTCTCAGGATTCTCATGACTCAATCTTGTCATGAACCTCTGAATAAGTATAAGTAATGGAAGATGGTAGGTTTTAGTTTGAAATGATAGATTCTTCTTTTAGATGTTGGTCGGTCCCCTTGCCCGGGGGTAGGGGGTGGTAGTGCTATGTTCACAGTTGTAGGTGCCTTCAGATGAGAGTTAGTGGTGGTGAAGGACAGGCAGAGGATCAGGCATACTTATGAGTTGGATCCACACCCAGGCTTTCCCCTGAGTCCCCCAGGTGATGAGGCTGATTTCCTACTTTGGTGAGAGAAAACCCTAATGGCCCACTCCACACTTTTCATTTCTCCTTTAGAAGTAGAAGGTTGTAGGAACCAGTGAGTTGTATGAACCAGTACCTGAAGCTTAGGGAGCCTTCAATTCAATCAGAACTAGTTTTTGTTTGTGTCTAACTGTAACGGTGTAGCAAGGAATGGAACAGGGAGACTTCTAATTCCTCTTCATCTTCTCCACTAGTATAGAAATTCCATGAGGGCAGGGACCATGTCTTTCCTTTTCTCTTTATACGGTGGCAAACAGTAAGTGCTCAGTAAGTGTTTATTGAGTACATGACTTAATGACTGAGCAAAGCATAATGTTGTTTTGATACTGAGGTAACGTGTGTTTGAACCACAAGAAAACTTGTTTTGATACCAGTTTTAAAGCTCTGTTCTAATTCTTGGAAGAAATACGGGATTTTCAATTTAAAATAACTGATACCTGAAAATAAGTGAAGACTGAAAAATTTTGGGTGTTCAAAGATAGTGAAGAACTATTTGTCTTGAAAGTAACAGAAACACTCAAACCAGCTTAAGCAAAAAAAGGTTGGAATCAGTGGAAATGAGGGCAGTGTCCCTGGACCTTGTGAGGTCTTGGCACCCGCTCTGGGAAGTCACTGGGAGCCAAGGCTGCTTTTCTTCCTCTTTCCCTTCTTTTTTTCTTTGATACTTCTTCTTCTGTAGAGTCCATCTTCTATAAATGCTGGATGCTTCTAAACTCATAAAGTTTTTATCAGTTTTTATTTTTCCTTCCAAAATGCCAGTCTACACATTACTCTTTAGTAATGAATTGAAGGTATAGGTAGTAGAAAATCATAATTTATTTTACTTATCAGAATGGCTGCCTGTTAGGGATACTGAGAAAAGTGGGTGCATGAGGTCATCAGGCTGGTAGTCGAGATTTAGTCTGTGCAGTTTTACTTCCTTTAACAGTTTCTTATGCATGCAAAAAAAAAGGAGGTGTCCTGAAGCTGGTGACCTGTTGGCATTACCAGGAAGAGCCAGCCTCTGTTCTCTCTCTTCCACATTCTCCCTTGCAGGCTGTTTGTAAATTTGTTCTTTTTCTTTTCTGGGGTTGGCAAGTTGCCTCATTCTCCCACTCCCTTGTCCATGCCTGTTACCTGTCTCTTAGTACCCCAGTCATCTCCTACTTTTCTCTTTCCTGAAAGTGGGATTTTTCTCTTTATCACCATTTGATGATTCTTTAAGCATTATGATTGATAATTTGCAATTTGAGCAGAGCTGATTTTCTATATAGTACTTCTAAGTACTTTTCTGACTTTGCCTAACTGTTCATTCATTCATTCATCTTCCTCTCATTTTGACTTTCCTGAAGCCTGTATATCACTGAGAGAAAATACAGTCTTAAGTAAGGGAGTCACTAATAGAGGTCAGATTGGAAGGAGAATGAATGGAGAATTAAGTGAATTTAGGCAGAGTCAGAAAAGAGTTTCCCTCTTTAAAACACGAGCCGTCTGTGGCTCCTCTAAAAGAAACGCAGTTTTGCTGTAGGAGCTGCTGTTTCGCCGTCACGTTTGGTCTCCTAGCTCCTTCAGATCCCTCTTTTGAATGACCCATTGCCATTCCTTGTTTGCTTGTATCTTTTGCTCTCTTCCTTGTTAAATACTTTCTTGTTAAACACTTTGGAAGAAAGCCTTGATTTTTGTGTATTTTCCCCATTTTTCTTCAAAGGTTCCATAGTTCCTTAAAACTTAGTGTTTTCTTGTGGTCTGTTTTTTCACCATTCACCAATCACCTCTGTCACCTCAAAATGTCTTCACAAAGTCCTGCTTTTCCTTGTACCTTTTCCTCTTGTTCAGAATCTTGCAGTTGATTCCTCTCCTCCTACTTCATTCCTCTCAGCAATTTCCTTTGATGGTGATACTTGCCTTGGAATTTCTACTTGAGCCTCTTAAACCCTTCGGGAAAGGTAATTTTGTCAGCATTCACTTTTCTTTCTCTTCTATTCCAAAAGGCTAAGGACAAGGAATCCTTCTTGCGCATTCCTGTAAGAGCTGAGGAATCTGCTCTAAGGTTTCTGCTATCATTTTCTTATCAGGGTCTGGATTCTCTGCGAAGGTGCCTGATAAGACCTCCCATCTCTTCCCTGGTCTCAGGGCAGGACACAAGGGTTGCATTTGGTATTGGCTCCAGACACTCAGATACCATGAATTTAGTAATGATTACATGATCCTTTGAAGGCAAACTAACAAAAGAGCTTCTCTAAGAGGTGAGCTGGGTAAAATCAGAATGGGATGATCTCTAATGACTTTTCTTGCTCGCTTATTACCAATCTGTGAATTTATCCTCAAGGAAGAGTTCATCAGAAGGAGAGAACCATCATTCCCCATTTTATATATTTTTTATTTGTAATCTAGCTGCAGTTTAATTTTTTTTAATTTTTATTATTATTATTTTTAAATTTATTTAATTTATTTATTTTTGGCTGTTTTGGGTCTTTGTTGCTGCGCACGGGCTTTCTCTAGTTGCTGCGAGCAGGGGCTGCTCTTCATTGCGGTGCATGGGCTTCTCTTGTTGTGGAGCACGGGCTCTAGGTGCACAGGCTTCAGTAGTTGTGGCTCGCGGGCTCTAAAGCGCAGGCTCAGTAGTTGTGGCGCACCGGCTTAGTTGCTCCGCGGCATGTGGGATCTTCCCGGACCAGGGCTCGAACCCGTGTCCCCTGCATTGGCAGGCGGACTACTAACCACTGCACCACCAGGGAAGTCCTGCAGTTTAATTTTGTAATCAGTACTTAGCTACTGTTTACTCATTTGTAAAATTCCTTTTAACTTATCTTTGTAAGAACCAGTCTGCTACCAGATAAAATTTCAGATTGTTCAGTTTTAAAATGTTTTACTTAAAAGGATAAGATAGTTCTCCATTGGAAAGTGTGATTTCAGAGATAACTTTCATGTCTTTGAAATCTAGAAAAAAAATTTATTAAATTAAAAAAAGATTGAATATTTGTAGGAAGTCTATAGCCATTGCTGACAGATACCTTTCTAGTTGTGCTCCAGAGCAAGATCAGCAAATTTAAGCCTGTGAGCTTTCAAGTTGCTCTTATTATCAGGGTCGTATTACACGAAGTTGGAACTTCTAAGATTCATTATTTTTGGCAGAGATAATGAGAACTTTGATTTTCATTCACTGTCATCGTATATACCTGGCACATAGTAGGCACTCCATTTGGTTTATTGGATGAATAAAGAAAGTGATTCTGCTGGTCAGTGGGATATAAAAAGTCTCTACCAAGATCACCGTTGATTGCCCCTGTTGCCCTGTGTATTATGAGACCCCAAGTTCATTGCAACCTTACAGACATCTCAGTCACTGCAGGCGACAGACTCTTAAAATTTCTGGTGGAGTCCCATGTCTCATTCTTGGCAAACTGAAGTATAAATCAACATATATAGATTTCACTCTAGTTCAGAAATGGCTCTTTTTAGTGAAACTTGCAGAAGGCCCTACTTCCTGCCTGAGAAATAGGGTAATAGGATCACACCCGAAAAAAATGCTGCCTTGTTCAGAAGTGACATGATCTCTGTTCAGTTTGGAATATTGATAAGTGGGCAGATTTATTTGGAAGCACTTTGTTTTTACTACATGTGTAAAACTCCAGGGAACTCTGAATAAGAGATGAGGTGCTCCCTTTTGGCTGTGCATTAGCAACGTGGCAGTTACTGATCTGTCATTTACTTTGAAAAGGAATTACAAAGTTTTGGCCTCCTGCCTGGAGTAGCTCCAGATGGTCAGAAAAGATTTTTGTACTGAAGTCAAAGAGTATATTGCAGTGATAGAATTGAGCTTGCCATGTTTGTATTAGAACAGGGACTTCCCACTTCATCCCTCTGCAGAGTTTTTCCTTTCTTTTTTTTTTTTTCCCCTCCTGAGGGAGTAAGGGGAAGAAAATGCTGCTTTAGAGTTATGGAATCTAATATTTGGAATACCTTTGTTCTTGGTGATAGTGATGTAGAGGTATGGTATGTGGCCCATAGAGTTGCTTTGTTAATCTCAGTACCCCTGGTACTCAGTATTTGCAAAGGACTCATGATGAATTGGAATGTAGAGATACACCAAGACCATTCTAGCTGATTTGGAAATGGGGGTCAGAAGCTTCATTTGGGTTGCAGGTGCTTGTCTGATAAACTGGCTGTTAGCCCACAACTGTTATTTAGTGGCTTTCCTTTGTCAGTTGGCCCATCTCTCATGGGCGCTAGGCATTACAGCATCTTTCCTCGTGTTTCCCCATGTTTTTGTGGTCGATAGGGTAACGATGAAGTGTAGGTGTCCAGTATGGGTGGGAGGTGGGGCTCAGGGAGATGAGCAGGGAGGAGGTCATGGTATTCACCAACAATTCCAAGACTTTGCTCTTCTGGGCACTAGTGCTTAAGTTCCACACATGACCTTAGGTCAACCTTGGAAGGGGAATGATGTGATTCCTATTTTCTAGATAAGAAAGCTGAGATTCAGAGATTCAGAGTGATAATCATCTGCCCAAGGTAATAACTAGGTAACGCTCTTTTGCCGCCTGCTCACATACAATTTTCGAGAAATTTATTACAAGTTTCCTGCCCCTTCAGGTTAGAGGTGACTGCAGGCTTCAGGAAATAAAGCTCATTTTCCTCTGGGAAACTTGGGCCTTGTTCAAATTGAGCCTTTTAGTAAAGCTTGGTCACAAGGCTCAGATGAAGACCTAAATCTACAGGCTGCTGCTCCCACACTGCTTTCGGTTACTCTTGTGGTTATTGAGTAACTTGGTGAGTTTGAAGAACATTAACAAAGTTTTATATCTTTGAAGAAAATCCAGCACATGGGGAAGTGACATTAAGTTGCATACCACAAAAAAGGAGTTTTTATCTGTTTTGACATATTGGTATATAAATTGAAAACAGTGAAAAAATCCATAATTTTGACTCTTGTACTCTTCGTTGATTGTCTGGGTACTTGACACAGGTGGCTGTTTTGAAGCACTTTTATTGAAAAGTGTAAAGACTTGTGTTCTTCACAAATTGGTGCTTCCCTCTGCAGACCTAAGACTTGGTCAGCAGTCTCCTCCCCAGACAGTCTTCCACAAACTACCAGAATCCTCCTCTAGGCTGTTATTCTGCTTCATTATTTTGTCTTCTTTTAAAATCTCCACTGTTTAGATAGTGTTCAGACAGTATTATTTTTCTGTATATATTATATGGCGCTGTAATTACTTCATGAGTTATTTTGGGATTGCATCCTAAACTGCAGAACACCTTGTTCTGGTTGATGTGCTTTTTGAAGTCTTGCTACCTTTTTGATGAAAGTGGAGTGGAAGTGGTTAGTCTGGCTTAATATAAATCTGATCTCTGAGGCTTTTCCATATTCACAAAGGCACCAGAGTAGGGCTGCTCTTGTTACTTTATTACAATTATGAATGAAACTTTAATGCTATTATTTTATAAAAGATCATAAAATGAAGGTACATTTCTTAGTGTTTTCTGTGTTTAAAAAAAAGGACAATCACCATGAGTCGTAAAGCTACAATTACATCAAGAGTTTCTTATATGAAAGAGTCTCTGGTGGATTTTTGGTGCAGTCTTTGCCCCTGTATCAGGGGAGTGAAATGTCATCACCCTTGAAAAAAACTTCTTCAGACTGATTAAGAGCTTGAAGAAGTTTATATCTTCTTGGGGACTTATGGTCCCAGAGTTAGTACTGCAGAACAGGCTCTTTCAGTCCTGGGATACCAGTAGTTTTCCCTACTACTTACCCTCATGACTTACTAAATACATTTTAGGGGTTTCCCCTCTCCTGTTTGTTTTGAAGAGTCTTCCTCTGAGAATTAATGATAGAAAGATCATTAATTGAAAAGATCTTCACGCAGAGGGTGTGGTATTGCCGCTGTTTCAGGTTGTGCTTTGTGGTATTACCCGAAGGCTCCTGAGAGCAGAGAATGTACAGGGCATCTTCTCCCACTGCCTTTGTGCCCACGTGCTCCAGGAACACCAGAAAGCATGCTGCTCAGGCTACGCGCCTACCTGTGTTCCCATTGCCTGGAGTGCCTCCCCTACTCTTCCTCTGCTCCTCAGGTATAGGGCGACTGCTTAGGTGTTAGCTCTACCTTTCTTAATACTCGGACCCATCTTGTTGGAACCCATCCTGCAGTCCCCGTTGCTCTTTCCTGTCTCTTCCCCCACTGGACTCAGACTCTGGGCCCTTCTGGAGGGATTGTCGATTCACCTCTTACATCTCCAGTGTCAGGGCTGATGCTGTGCTGGCTGAGTAAGGAAGCACCCGGAAGAAGAAAATAAGAAATTAGTAACTGACTGGCCTGAGCACAGCTCCCATACTTGCAGTGCTCATCCCTTCTGTTTCCTCAAACTCTTTGCTTGAATTAGTGCGTGACTCTGTCCTTTCGAACCACCGATCCAGTGTTTGGGCGACAACGTTTTCTGAGGAGTACTCATTTATAGCAAGAGTAGAAATGTTTTGTGAGGAAATTTAATAATAATAATAATATTGAATGCCTACTATGTGCACTCTTTTAAGTGCTTTAGTGCATTTCTTGACTTAATCCTCACAGCTTCATGAGGTAGATACTTTATTAGCATCTCCATTTTGTAAAGGAAGAAACTGAGGCACAGAGAGAGCAAGCAACTTGGCTTGAGGTTAAAAACTAGTAAGTTGTGGAGTCAGGATGTGAACCCAGGCAGTTGTGGTAAAGTGTGTAGGATAGGTTTCAGGAGAGTTTCTCCCTGAAACCGCGTATTGCTTTGTAAATCTTTTCTGTGTTACATACTACGTTGTTCCTCTTACAGTTATTTGGGTCAACTTCTTGTGCTTTTGCTGAGAAGCATCCCTGTTGGCGTCCTTGCCTTGGTAACGGCCTGTTATGATTTGCCATTGCGGGAGGGTAACGCTGGCCTTGCTGTTGGCTGCTCTTTCCATTTGAAGTTTACAGTTTTGTATATCTTAATGACATTGAATCGAAATTTCCTTGGTATTTATTTGTTCATTTTATTTTACTAAGCAAAATGTTTTTCAAAATGTTTGCTGGCTTTTATGTGGCTAGCACAAGCAAATACAGGGTTAACACTATTAGGCAAAGGTTGATACCTTCAAAGAATTAGTGAATTTTAATAAGTCATTGTTATGTGCCTTTGATCTGATTGACCTGCCTTAGTTTCTGATCTTCAGACTCCCATTCATAGTACCTTGGCAGCCTCACCCAGTTGTGCCTAGATGCTCTGGCCAGGTGGTTCATGTTTCATCTTTACTGGAAGGAAGTTGTGGAATCTGGCTGACAGTTCCATTTACTCCTCTTCATTTAACTGGCTGTTTTTTCCTTTCCCATTCTAAGTAGGGGAATAGCCAGAAACCATTTTTAGAGGGGCTGCTAAAGTAGTTCACAAGCTGATGCCTTTTATTTAAATAGCACTTTATTTTAAAAGCAGTTTTCTATGTATTACGGAGTCATTCCCACAGGACACTGACGTAAACAAAGTGAGGATTGTCTCAGAGATAAGAAAACCTAATCTGAAAGTGTGCACCTTTCCTAAGGGTGCCTCAGCTAATAAAGGGAAAAATCAGGCAACAATTCTAATTTCTTGATTCCAGATCTCCCTCTGCTTTTTTTTTTTTCCATTGCATTTTATTGTCTCAAAATTGGCTAACCTCTAACTGAAAATCTGTAGGTACACATCTTCTTCACTTATAATGATATGAACATTAAAATATTTTCATCGTGCTAACATCTTCCCAGGCTCTTATTAGAGTATTTTGACATTCATTTTTATAAATGGAGAACAGAGTTAGAAATAACTCAATTACCATAATTGTGTAATTTTAGATGTTCTAGTACTAAACTGGGATCCATCAACAGAATGCAGCCTCTTGATAGCCTTAAAAAAAAAAAAAAAAGAGGCACATCTTGGAATCAAGAATAGTGATGTTAAAATAAGACCCTTGGCCATTTCTGGAGTGTGTTGGCTAATCAGCCTCTTGGTTTTCTTTCCATGGAATTGGGGAAGACAAACAAAATCCAAAAACAAGTCACATGAAAAAATTAATACTCCTCTGGGCATACAGTTGTTTGGGATAATCATAAATTGTGCTGCCTGTAGTGACTGGTAAGGTGGGGGAAGAGCAGAATTGTAGCACTCTGGCTATGGTCTGTGAAACGGGTGCATGTTTGTTAAGACTTTTAACTTTTCCCTTTTACTTTAAGCCAAAAAACATTATACTTAGGTGAGTTTGTTTTTTAAATATGGTAAATATGAAAAATTTCAAACATATACTACAAAAGTAGAGAATAGTAATGGGTACCCGTGTTCTTGTCAACCATCCTCAACATCCATCAACTCATGGTCAGACTTATTTAGTCTTTACCCCATTTCCCACTTCCTGCTGTACTGTTTTGAAGCAAACTCCAGACCTCTTATCATTTAATCTCTAAATATTTCAGTATTTTTTTTTCAGGTAGGTTCTTTCAGAAGTATATTTTCTTCTAGTTTAAAGTTTTCCAATTGAACTATTGGAATTTTTGCTATATAAATTGGCGATTGGTATTGTACAGTTTCTAACTAATTAGCACTTTTCAAGTTGACTTTGGTTTGGACTCGCAAACCTTTTTTTTTCCTGAAACAGGGAAGAAGATACTTATAATAACAGACAAATGAGTGTTTTGGTAGTGTTAAAAATTAGCTTATTTTTCAGACTTAACTTTTTAATTTAATTCAAGAAAATTTAGTATGTTTCAGAAACTTTCAAACTTTAGTGGGGGACCATAATGTTCTTCAGTTTTATGTGTTTTCAATGTTTATATTTCCCAGCTATTTCAAACAGCCTAAATTGTAGTGTACCATAAACTTATGCAATCATTAATTTAGACTCTACTGATTTGGAATTTTCAAAAAATTGGATATAACTTTAATAGCAGGTTTCTATTCATGGAACATATTTGCTAATTGTAGATGGTTGTCAAAGAGAATTCTCAAGGTCTTGTAGTTTAAGTGAGTGGATTTATGGGCTCAATTATTTTTAAGTATATATATTTATATACCATAATGTTATGGATTTAACCTTATTTGGAAAAACTAACCTGGTTTATTTATACATACAATCAGTTAATTGATTAAATTTAATATAAGTAATAAAATCAGAATTAATCTTCTTTCAAGGTGAAGATCCTACTTTATGAAAGGTGGTCAAACATAAAAGGCAAATTTTGGCTAATGAATCTAATCTTTTAGCATGGCGCCCGGCTGTTACAGGCAGTCACACATACTAAAAGGAACAAAATACTCCTTAACTGGAAAAGGCTATGAACATTTTTAAGGCCTTGAAGCATGCTTCGGGCTTAATAACAGCAAATATTTGCTTAGTGCTTGCTGTTCTGGGCACTTAACTAACTCATTTAATCCTTACCACAGTCCTATAAGGATATGTGTTGTAATTATCCTTGTTTTATAGCTAGGAAACTGAGGCATGGAGAGGCTAAGTAACTGGTCCCAATCCCAGAGCCAGTAAGTGGTTGAGCCTGGGTTAGAATTCAGTAGTTGGGCTCCAGAGTGTTGGCTCTTAACAACTCTGCTCAAGTGCTTCACTTGGTGTATAAGGGGAAATATTAGTTCTATGCAAAAAACTTGTTGCTCGCCTTTTCATCAGTGAGAATATGGCATTTTAGAGAAGTGCTGCCCAATAGAATTTTGTGAAATGATGGAAATATTCTACCTACATTATCCAGTAGGATAACAACTAATCACATTGAACACTTGAAATGTGGCTAATGTGACTAAGGAACAAAATTTTAAATTCTATGTGTTTAATTAATTTAAATTTAAATAGTCGCATGTAGCTTCAGTATTGGACATTGCAGTTTTAGAGTCCAAGAGACCTGGGAGAATTTATAGGTTGAGTTTTCCTGGGGTAATGACAACATCTTGACACTTGATGACTGTAAGTATCTCCACCTCTTTAGGGTTGTCAGTGGTTGTATCATTCAATAGTAACGATTTTAATGAGAGTGAAAATATTTTTACAAATGAGATAATTGAATGTTTAAAACCTTAATGCCTAACAACAAAATACTGTTTGATCACCAACATGAGAGATCCTCAGCCTACCCCATCTGGAGGCATCCCCTTGTGAATTGCTTTGTAGCTGAGCAAAAATTGCTTTGACATTTCCCTTTGCTTCTTAGCTTTGGAGGGGAGTTTTTGCTTCGTAGTGAGTCCAGCTCCTTGGTCAAGCTTAGCATCAAGGAGTGATGATAAAATGGTAAAATGGCCTTTCTGGGCCAAAAGCAGCCCTTAAGAAGCAAGCATTCAGCTCATCTTTCTCCTCCGGCCTGTCTCAGTAGAATTGTGTTGACAGAGCTCCCATCTATGAAAATATAGCAAGAAAACCCAGTGGTAATTAAGCCAGGTTTCATTTCAAATGAGACCACATAAACTATGAGTTAGTTGATAAATCATGCCTCCTATAATGTGCTTTCATCTAAGCCTTTATGAGGCACTTAAACCTAATTGTTTTAATCTTTTCTTTATGTTGATGAAAAGGGCCAGAGTGGTTGTTTCCATCAGCAATGGTGGGGATCTGAAACGCAGGCAAGCGGAGTCTCCAGATGGTGGCGGGTTTTGGACCTTCGCCACCTGGCAGACTTAATTAAACATGTCTGCAGTCCCCTCATTTAGCAGTTCTAAAACAGACATCTTCTTTGTTTATGGGAATGAACTGTTATCATTAGCATTTAAGTGAAGGACTTGAAGTACTATAACCAGGTGCTAAAAGTCAGCCACTGTTAGACATGGATCTGGAAGTCTGCTTTGAAAGGTTTGTATGGAGAGAAGTTTCCACCAAACATTGGGAATTAGCATGGCCATGGGGTGTTTTCAACAGGTCCTGTTGGCTCAGTTCTTATTTGTAATTCTCAAATGTAGCAAAGTTAGGATGTAGAGAACCCAGACTGGATGTGAAAACTGGATTGGGACTTAAGGTATAAAGTATTGAATGACAGGTGAAACATACCGGGTTCCCGGCTTTAGCTTCTAACTGAAGTTGGGCAAATCATTTAGTTGCTGTGGACTTTGACTTCTCCACTTGGTACGCTGCTTTCGGGTTGGGAAACCACGTATCACTAGAGAGTGATTTGACTTCTTGAAAAGAGAATTAGGATTTAATTGTAGAATGAAAGGTAGCTATGATGAGTGAGTTCCCCTGTTTACCTGCCTCACTGCCAGTAAATTCTCCATTTACACTTTCAGTGATGATTTAAGGAGCAGTTGAACATTACTTAAAGGCATTTGTGATGTGCTTTTCTCATGCAGGTGACTGTACAATATGTTCTGTAGTTACCTTTTTCACCGAAGCTTTAGAACTGAGTCGGCCTTTTGATGGGTCAGTACTTCTATAGCTTAAGTAAGTTTGCTAACTGACTTTGCTTTGTGTCTTCTTCACTGAGAAACTCTTACTGATTTAGCCAGAAAAGTAGAATTACCTTTCCTTTGTGTCTTCTTCACTGAGAAACTCTTACTGATTTAGCCAGAAAAGTAGAATTACCTTTCCTTTGTGTCTTCTTCACTGAGAAACTCTTACTGATTTAGCCAGAAAAGTAGAATTACCTTTCCTTTGTGCTTTTTCCCCCTGGCCTCTTTCCTTTCCACATGACCCATATGAACTGGACGCCAGGCCTTCTGTCGTGAATTTAGGGTGATGCTGCACTGCGTCTTCAAGCAAGGGTTGTAGCACAGGATGATGACTCTGCATGAAAACTTTCTCTGCTTAGGACCTTACAGACGTTGTATTGAAATACAGTTGTCTCCAATTTTGACATACATTGGACCCTGTTTTTCTGGTGACTTAATTGAAAGTATGCCTCTATCCTGAGAGATGCCTCTATATGTTTGATAATGTACTGGTGCTGAACTATAGCTTGTGACTGTTGTGACTGGCACTGAGGTGGCCCTCCTGCTGTGCAAGAAGTAGCAGCGGTTCCAGAAGTCCACTGGGCCAGTATTCAGGTCTAGTTCTCTATTTACAAATGCTGCGGATCCCATAACTTAGAAACGCGTGCGTGTGCTCACATACATCAAATAAGTCTTGTGTACACACAGAGCAGCCTGTACCAAGGACTTGGAGTGACAATTGAGTCTTGAACTCTTCTTAAAAAGGAAAAATTAGCACAGAGTTAAAACTTTACTAATTTAAAGATGTCATATTAGTTCTGTTTAAGAGCAGCCCTTTATGCTTTTGCTTGTGAGTAACTTGTCTTAGAGTCGGTGAGATTTGTTGCTTGTGACTATGGAATCTTGCCTTCTGGCTATAAAGGATGATTTCATGGTAGAGGATGTCGCAGATATCTTAGTTTGCTGCTTTATAGCGTGAGGTATGCTTTAAGGGCTGGGAGAAAAAATTAGGTAATTTAAGTCTGTTTCGAGACACGTGGAAAGGAAGCTATTTCGTAACTAACTATGGGGCATGTGAAACTTGGCAGGACTCAAGTCCATTAGTGGCCACAGTCACATGATTGATTACTGGTTGGGGACCTACAGTTAGCTTATTGCAGACCTACATCTGGCATAATTGATGTTGTCATCAGTATTAAACTACTCACCCTGTTTTGCCAACTTTCTTCCAATAACAAAAGTTTCTTGCTTTGCATGTGTGAAAGTTTTTGTGACTCTAGGTATGTGTTTAGAATTAGAGAGTTTTAACCATGATCCAGTCACAACTATTTGAACTTCTTAATTTTAATAAAACATTAGAAAAGCTGATGATTCCATTACTTCCCCACTCTCTCTCTTTGGGAAACCTGTGGGTTTCTTCTTACCAAGTTAGTTAAGAGGAAGAGGGAAAGATTGCCCCAAACCATGTTATTGTATATACCTAGTGCCTGAAAGAAATACAGGGACAGATAGGCCTCCAAACTTGGATAGTGACTTAAAAACATGAATTAATATATATTTGAAATGTTCATTGCTGGTCTTTTATGGAAGTTAGTGGGTTGTTTTCTGAGGAGTTTGCTATAAGGAGTCATTTCGTTCTCTTATGAAAGGAGGGTGGAGGGTGGTGAACACATGGGTGGGGCTGGACTGGTGGGGAGCTGTATGAGCATTTCCCGTTAGTGCATCCTTTCTGCTTTGCTACCGATACTTAAAGATTAGGAGTTCAGTTTTCTTTATGGGCGAAAACATGGCAAGGAGCATTCCAATTTCAGAGATTTTTATTTTAAGTTTTGTAACATCTCAAGGTGGAATTTCTTCCTTTTAGTTAAGGGTTATCTACTACTTTTTTGTTAAAATGGTGCTTTTTCTTATCTTTGTGTCTTCTAAAACTTCAAAAGAAGAGGCCTTTGTTTTAATTTTTCCTTAATGATTTTTATCATGTTTCAAGTCCTGAGCTCTATAAATAATGACGTATATGTAAATAAAGTCCCCATTATCTCTTTATCCTGAAAATTTGTGCATCTGATTGTCAAATGATAAGTACAGTACTTATAGTTTTATATCAAAGGTTTTTAATCTATAGGCACCGAGGAGGCCCTCTAGTTCTCCATTCCAACCAGTGCCAAGACCCCCCTATGTGACATCTTGACACACGGTCACAGCCTATGCTAGAGTCATTGTGATCCACTACAAGGCAATTGAACTAGGGGGCTCTGGAGACTGGCTTCCAGGCTTGGCTCTGCCTCTAACTACCAGTTTGGTTTTGGGTATCTTTACCATTATGATTAATGAAATGAAAGAATTAGACCAGGTGATCACTAAGGTTTCTTTCAGTTCTTGATTTCTTTGAATATTCACTAACAAAGTTTCTTTAAGAAGTAATCAGTTAATTCTTTTTTTTTTTTTTTGACAGCTCTCATTTTTATATTGAGCTCAAATTGTCATGGTGAAAGATGGGCTTTCTATAGCACTGTTTTTCCACAAATTTTGACTGGCACGCACATTGAGACACATATTTTACCTTGTAGTCCAGTAAATACACATATATGAGAATTTTAAATATGTATACCTGGATCAGAATAAATCAGTACTTGCCTTTATTCTTTGTGATCCAATTCTATGCTATTCTATTTTATCTAAAGGAATGCCAGTCAGTGACCCACTAAATTGATTATATGACCCATAGTTCAAAAAATACTACTCCACAGCAACCTAGAACAAGTTTGTTTCTTCTTTCACGTGACAACCCCTCAAACTCAACTCTAGCCAGCTTGTTTGCCTTTAGTCCTTCTCTTCTACAGGCTGCAGGTCCCCAGTGTTCAAAGCTTTTCCTTGTATGATTTGACATTTTGATTCATCACCATCCTGGTCAATTGCCCCTTAGATACTTGGAGTTTGTGACACTCTTAAAGTAGTGGAGAGCAGAGGAAGTACAATCTAAAAATGAAATTTAGCTCATCCCAGCCCTTTCTTCTACTTCCTTTCCTGCTAATGTCTACTATGTGTTACACATTTTTTCTACAGATATGATTTCACACGTGTTTACTGAGCACTGCTATGTATTAGTACTGTCCTTGGGGCTTGGGGATACAGCAGAGAGCAAAACCCCAGTCTCTGCTTTCAGAGAGTGTAGGTTGTGGAGAATTACGCTGGCTGCTAGGAGTGTAAGGATGAATCACAGCCAGGCGCTTGCCCATAGAGCTCTCCTTCAGCGCCCAGCTGCACGTGGTCTTTTATGGCTCTGTGTTGCCTGCTTGTTAGGTATTTCCCCTCTGAATTGTGAGCTCTTCCTGCCTTTCCACTTGAGCGCACATCTCGGCAAAGTCGAAATGTCAGCTTCTAGGGAGACAGTATATGTATGCAGCTTTAAAAAATGTTAATCCTCTAAAAAAAATTAGGTGTAAATTAGAGAGTTTAAAAAAGTATCAGAGTACAAAGACATTAAATGATTTTTCATGAGTTTCAGAGTGGTTAAGGGAAGGTTGAAAGTTTCTTTAATATTGATGAAAGTCTGTCAATTCCATTCAGATCACAAGGGCATCAAGAGGGGTCTTTAATTTGGGGGGACAACGAAGTATACTTTTTAAATAAAATTATAACTTTCTAGAGTGACTTTGGCATGGATAAATTTGGACCAATGTTAATAGTTTTAGTTTATAGTTAAAAAGTTAATTCACTTAACTAAAATGTCTGTTGTATATAAAGTAATATATCGGGGGGTTGGCAGGGGAAAGCTTTGAGTGGATGAAATGAATAAAAAATGTGGTTCCTATCTTCAGAGTTTGTATTCGAGTTAGAAAATCTACATACATGAAGTTATATAAACCCAGTGATCAAGCCACATAAGTACAACTTGAATATGATTATAGGTAAGTAGAATTAATCAAGAACGATTAACTGGAGACCTAGAATTTGAAGTAGATGGGAATGGATTGGTAAAAAAGATCATGTCTGTTCTAAGTTGAATGTAACTTAAGGAATCAGGAGCATTAAAAAAACTGCTTAGTGAAGTTGCAATTTATTTACCTTTTTTTAAAAAGTCAGAATTTCTTCTCTCTATATGAAAACTTAACAAATTAGGAATTTTCGTAGAAAATGTAAATACATTTCTAACATGAGAAACTAATATTTAGAGAAAGAGCAGGGATGCAAGCCTTCAATATGACGTTATTCAGTCAGAATAGGATTGTATTGATCCAGGGGTGAGAAAATGTTTACGGGGTTGGTGTTTTCACAGAGGCCTCTTCGTTTACTTTATTCTGAACTACATAAATATCAACTAAAGCTTTCTAGTCCAAGTTAACAGATGGCGATGTATGCTGGATTTATAAACAAAGCCCTAGAACAATACTACACTTAATTGATGAATGCTCTCTCCCTTCTCTGAACAAAGGTTTTGGCCTCCTGTGTGCTTGTCTGAGAGAGAATTAATGAATTCTTTTCTGTGATCTCATGTAGAAAGACTCTCACTATAGAAATATTTGATTTTTTTTTTCCCCCCAAGAAGAAAACTGGAATACTTTTTAAGTTGCCTAGTAGTTTGAGTTCACAAAGGTGGACTGAAAAAGTATTTGGACAACTTGTATTAAAGTCACCTTAAAAAAAGAGTCAGATTTTTGTCTTCAGAGTAGAATGATGCCTCAAAATGAAAAATACTAACCTAAATAAAATACACAGAAAAGAACATGTCCAATTAGATGATTTCAGGCAAACATGCAAATTAGATCTATTTTAAACTCTTTTTCTGTGAACTTCCATTTGACATTCTTTAGCATGAAGTGACACTTTATACTGATTCTTAAAATGCACCCTCCCCGTGTATTTAAGATATGTGAAAGTAGCTATTTTGTAACATTGCTATGCAAATGGAATCTTGGGGTTTGGGAGGACGAGCACAGGTGTCCACGTCTAATGGAATGCAGGTCCCCGTGCATGAGAAGAAGGCAGGAGGAGCCATTTGACCAGTATGACAGTGTCTGTAGAAAGTATTCATTGTCATTTGTTTGGAAATGGTAAATTTCAGATTGTGAAGAAGTCCACCTCCTCTCTTCATCCTGCCTTCTTTGAAACAAGCAATAGGTTGACTGAAGTAAATATTTAAATATACAGGAGCATTTGGATTGTGGCAGATGAAAACACTGGCGCCTTTGGTTGAAGGCAATCTGTACAAAATGCTTTTGACTTTAATGATAGCTTTCTGCTGGCTGCCACCCAGGTGTCCTTCTTTTGCTCATTGGTTTGAGGAACATTCCCTAAAATGAGGGAGGCAGTTCACATAAAAGTTCTGGAGGTTCCTGCCCAAGGCAGCCTTTTATAGGGAGTTCTCCTGGTGGTGAGCGTCATATGATTGCCTTGGGAATGTGTTTACCTGACTGTCTCTTGACACACTGATGCAGGAGATAAAGAACGCACAGACCACCCTTCCCCCCCTTACTGGTTAGGCTCTGATGTAGGTATTTTTAGCAACCTTTGAGATAACCTATAGAAATTGTGTGTGGTAGGCTCTTGGCTGGGATTGACATTTGTATAAATCAGTATCTCCAGAATTAGGAAGACATGACATCAAAAATATGAATTCATAATTTCTTATGTTAAGTACTATGAATGTCATGCTGTTAAACTACACAGTTAGAATTTGAGATGAGGCCTCAGTATCCTCTGTCCTATGCTGATTGGGGTAAAAGACTAAATGTGTATTGAGTTGTAGGAGTCTGCAAGGCCCTCACACCTGTTAAGTCCAGAGCAGGTCTCTGCCTTCCTCTAAAGCTTCCGTTCGCCTTTGGTGGGGTTTTGTGTGGGGAGCTACAACTCCAGGTGCTCCTGCTAGTTTTATCGGAGGAGAGACCAGGAAGAACATACTGGCAAGGGATTTGGGCAGACAGTGATAGAAAAGACTTCAGATAGTTGGAAAGAAATTTTGCAGTCAGGACATTTTTACCACCCAAACATAGGCATCTTGGGAGTATTCCTGTGTTGCCATTGTCAAGGTCTTAACTTTAGCACTCAGTTATGTAAACACTGAAATTTGTGGAGATGGTAAATAATGCCTAGACGGCCAGAATCGGGGAAATTGTCAGTATCCTTTAAGATGAGGAAATTCAATTGCTAGTAAGGAAAGATACGACCTAGAGCATTTTTGAAAGTGAGGTGTTAGGTGAGGGAAGGGAGCGAGGCTCAGTTCTGATCAATGCTGCCCCTTGTTTTTCGGGTCTCTGCTTGTCATGAGAGAAGTATTGTTCCTGGAAATGAAAAGCATGGAGGCAAAAAATCTATTTCTTTAAAAAAAAAGATAGCGAGTGGATTTTTGCACTGCTGGACTAGCTGTTGATTTGGCAGCCTTGGTAATCGAAATCCTGTCTGTGTGCCTGTGCAAAATCTCAGATGCCTGGCTTTAAATCTGAAATCACAAACAGATCCTAAAAGGAAAGAAGAACATTAAAATGATAGAGGGTAGAGAAAAAGACTGATATTAATAAATAGGTCAGTTATTATTTTTTAAAAACATGTATTAGGAATCTGTTTAAACCCCTAAATCAAGAAAACAGAGCTATGGAAAGATTCAAAACAGAAAAATAAGGTTTATCTTATAAAACGTTCATACTTCACTCTTAGGCCTAGTTGCTAATGACATTCAATTACCTGAAAGAATTATTTAAAAAGGGGGAGGGGCTACCCACATTCACTAATTGCCTTGCATCTAGGGCTTTGGAAGATTCGACATTTCCTGAGTTGACCAAAGAAGTTGAAGTTGAGTGTGGTTCAGCCTGTTAGGCTGAGAGTTCCCACCCTTCAGGTTGAAGACATCTTTTAGAATCTTAGAAGTTTTGGCTGTACCCTTGAAGGGATGGAACCTGCCCATCTGATGTTTCACTTTGGCGTAAAGCCAGAAGGCCTGGCTCTCATCTGTAATTTGATGATGGTTCACTGATAGGCCCATCACAATTTCAAAGTTGATGTTTACTTAGAGCCGCCTAGGCCCCAAAGAGGGTTTACACTATGAATCTCCTGTTGATTGTGTTTATTAAGGACACCCCACGGTTACACATAAAATGTATGCATCTGTTAGATTCTCTGCTAGGTGTTTTGAAGTGCTAACTCACTTTTCTTACAGTGATTTCCTTAGGAATTAGAATCCGTTGAGAACTTCAGTTGCTTAAGTTGACTCCCAGTGTTTGGAAATAGTTGATTAACATTCTTCTGAAAATCCATTAAGTGACCATCAGGGTGTCATTTTAATCTAAGGTTTTAGTTTAAAAATTGATATGTAAAGATTGAAAGTTGTGATTTATTATATTTTGCCGAAGATTCGTCTGTCTAATCAGTCAGTTTTTTTTTTTTTAATCCCTGTACTCCTTTCACAACTGATTCAAAGACACTGGTTGTTACTAGTAGTTTTCAGTTAATATTAGAAAATGTGGAGTAAGAATCAGCTTACCTTTTGGATTCTCCCATTTAGGAACCACGTAAGTTTGCTTCTGTCTTACTTTACCTCTCCAGTCGTCACCGTTTTCTCCGTTAAGCAGAAATGTAACCCCAGTTTCTGTGGTATTCCTTTTGTCTCTTTAGCTTGCTTTCTTTGCTCTCTTTGTTTTTTTACGTGGAGCAAAACTTACCGACTTTAGTCTGGACTTTTGAGGTAATGGTAATTATACTAATATTGTGGGGTTCTTTGTATTTGTATATGCAAAGTGACTATACGTAAAGTGACTTCCTGAGTCTTACATTTTATAGGTTAAAAATCTAAGGATCTAATTCCATATATACATTTCAACGTAGGGCATTTACTTGATATGAAAGTTACTTTCTATCTTTTAAAACCTATATACTGTATCGAGTACATTTTTAAAGACTTTATTTTTATTGGAGCAGTTTTAGGTTCACAGCAAAATTGAGAGGAAGGTAAAGAGACTTCCCTTCTAGCCCTTTGCCTCCACAGTGCACAGCCTCCTCCGTTATCAGCTTCCCCCCACGAGAGTGGTGCATTTGTCTTAACTGACGAACCTCCACTGACACATCATTATCACCCAAAATCTGAATACATTTTTGAATTCGGAAAATAAAATTATGAACAGTATTATAAATTAGAAGACTGGCTGTGTTGGCAAGGTCAGTAATAGGTGACAGATTTTGTATTCATACCTGT
The DNA here is from genome assembly GCF_028023285.1 of Balaenoptera ricei. Taxonomy (NCBI): domain Eukaryota; kingdom Metazoa; phylum Chordata; class Mammalia; order Artiodactyla; family Balaenopteridae; genus Balaenoptera; species Balaenoptera ricei. The sequence goes on from NC_082642.1 coordinate 66,835,952, forward strand.
TTGCCATTAGTCATGCCTTTTGTCAGTTGTTCCTCAGAGCAATTAGATTAGCACATTAAGTTTTTGGGTTTAAGAAATGAGCTTCAAAGGGTAAGGTGGTTAATGCTTACCTAATTGGCTAGGAAAAGTGTTTATTTCTTTTTAGGAAAATAATTTCCTCTTGTTTCATATTATCCAGCACATTGGTTGAGTGAAATTAATTGTTAACTTGAAACATTTATTTTCTATGGTTGTGAATATTCCCATAGTACCTTTGACACTTTGATAATACTTAATTGTGGATTAGGTTCATGGTTCCAGTGATATGTTGACATGCAAGTCGGAGGAGCCTATTACATTTACAGAAGTTCAGTAACAAGAAGCTCATCATTAACTAGGACTGCAGGAAATAAGGAAATAGTGTTTTGGCATTTGCGGTCTTTTATGTATGAGAATTCTTTTCTGTACTGGTCTTGTAAATTAATATGAAAGTCTGACCAACATATATTTTTTCTTTTATAAACATTTCTCCCACCCCAAAATAATTTGAATGAAATCAGCTTTATTCCTGTCTGCCGTAGTCATTTCTTTCTATGGATAAATAGTATTCCTTGTTATTTGCAAGGCTGATGTAACAACACAGCTGTTATATGCTTGGCATTTCTGCTTCTGGTGAAATGCTATTTGTGCAGATTTATCTGATCCAGATGTGTGACCAGCAGGCTACATTTCTAATTATAAGGATAGCCAAATTCCATTATAAGCACATCATGGGATTATAGAGCCAGGAGGCATCTTGCGAGGACATCTAGTTCATTCTCCAGCTTTTCAGCAGGACCGCACTTCATAAACCACTCCAGCACTGAACAAAGCAGCAAAGAATGTTCCACCCGTGTATAGGCTGAAAGTAGAATCATCAGATTTACAACTGGAAAAAGAGATGAGCCCCTCTAGTCCAGCCCTCTTGCTTTATGGGTAAACAGATTCAGGCCCAGAGAAGTTCGACATAATCTGGACTTTTAGGACTCTTTGCCTAAAACTTACTCTGCTTTCTTCTGAAGTGGCCTGTGCTGAGGGAGAGAAGGTGGAAGACTTGATTGGAAACGCCAGGTTCACATCCAGATGTAGCTCTCTAGTTCCTTCATTTAGAAGTAAGAGGTAATGAATTAGTGACAGCTGGATTCCATTGGAGTTTATTAACTATTTCTGAAACCTAATGTGGGGTGAGATATTCTATTGTAGTATGTGTATATGTTTTGTGTATATTAGTGATTAAAGAACAAAGGAAATTAGACATGCGTTTTTAGGGCCTGAGGATTTGCAAGTTTTGTATATAAGCTTACCAAGAATGACATATCTGAATAAATATGTGATTCTTCAACTCCATTTGACATTGTTGAGTCTGGGGTTTGATTTTGCCCTAAGCTAATAGTGACCCTGTTACTGTTTCATCAGTGCTGGCAGGAGACAAGGGGCTCTGGCACCACAGACAGGGGCACACCAAACAGTGTGAGCACCAGCACTTGTATCAGCTCCTCCTCGCCCCCAAGTCCCACAGGGGTGATTCGGAGCGTCCAGATGGAACTGTGTACACAGTGGGATTGTGTTTCTGCTGAGGGACACTAAACTCGGGGAATCCACTGCTTTTGTAGCATGCAGTGAGGGAACTTTCTCTTTGTCCAGAGGAGAGTCTTACCCCATCTGTCAAGGTAGTTCACTGTAAACAGAACTCTGAGAGATAGCCTGGACACAAAACGGTCAAGGCCTTGCCTTTTTAGCATACCTGGCAGGGCGTGTAAGAGCACAAGAGACTGACGGAGGGTGTCTCACAGCCATAATGTCCTGTAATTGCTGTCCATTTATGTGCCGTAAGGAAGAGATGATCAACTAAAATGCATTACTGGCAACTTCACAGAGAGTAAAAGACATTATGTAGCTGTTAGGAAGCAAATTCATAATAAGAGAAAATGGTAAGTGCTGGATAATCAGGAGAATGAAAATGGGAGGAAAATATGCAGAACTTTATTTCTTCTGTAAATTGACATTTGATTATGAAACTTAGGGATGTGGTCAATTCATATTAAATATTATCACAGCCAAAACATCAGGGATTATAAATCTTGTTTCTACACTGTTAAATCTGTACATCTTTTGTGACATGAAAGTGGTAGCCATGTGGACCCAGGCCTAGATTTAACTCTGTTTCTTCAGTGCATTGTAGCCTTAAGGGTTAAAAAAAAATTATTATTATTAGAAACGTTATTCGTGTTGTTTGTTTAAAAAAAACTGTTTTCCCCTCAAAAGATAGGGTGGTATAAAAAAGTAAAATCTTGGGGGCTTCCCTGGTGGCGCAGTGGTTGAGAATCTGCCTGCTAATGCAGGGGACATGGGTTCGAGCCCTGGTCTGGGAGGATCCCACATGCCGTGGAGCAACTAGGCCCGTGAGCCACAGCTACTGAGCCTGCACGTCTGGAGCCTGTGCTCCGCAACGGGAGAGGCCGCGATAGCGAGAGGCCCGTGCACCACGATGAAGAGTGGCCCCTGCTTGCCACAACTAGAGAAGGCCCTCGCACAGAAACAAAGACCCAACACAGCCAAAAATAAATAAATAAATTTTTAAAAAAAGTAAAAAAAAAAAAAGTAAAATCTTTCTCCTTTTCACTGCATTGTAGCCCAGTCAAAGTTCATAGAGGTTGCCATAGTTCTGTGGTCTTTGGATCAGTCAGCATTAGAAGGGAGAAGAAATGTTAATGATTTTAGTGGCTACTTTTTCCTTTTGAAGGATCAGAATCTAATAAGTGCTTAGAACATTTAAGAAGTATTCTGAATATCTAGAAATGATCATAATACTGCATCATAAACCTAACACTAAAATATTATAAGTTCACTTTTCTCAAATAGTAACGAAAGATTGTCTTACAGTAATGGGCATTAGGTAGGTCACGTAACAATATCTTTGTTTTATGGATAAGGAAACTGAGGCATAAAAATTTGCCCATTGGTTATATGTGAGCTGTGTTGGGCTTCTTACTACTTCGAAAAGATTTTGGCTGCAACTAAAACCTTCATAAGACATGAGACTAACTCTGTAGTACTCTTAATTCTACTTATCCTGTTCTTTTTTTCATGGTTTTTTTTTTAACATTAATTATCACTTTCTTACGTACTACATAACTTCTTACGTTCATGGCTTGTTTCCCCTTACTAGAATGTAAACGCCACCAAACAAGGGTTTTTTGTTGTTGTTGTTTCTCTTGTGCACCAGTGAATTACCAGTCTCTGGAACAGTATCTAACCCCTGGTAGGTCCTCGGTAAATTTGGTGATTAAGTGAATCAACATGTGGTATATTATATACCTGGTACTATAAATTGATGAGACTCAGATTTTAGATATCTCCAGCTTTGGGCAAGTGATTGGGCATCTCCAGATAACACCGATTGCCTCATCTGATAGGATGAGATTGAATTTGTAAACTGGGCTGGGGGATGTGGCCTGTAGATTTTGTTTTTGGCTTTGCACAGTGTTTTTTAAAATTTGGAAGCAACTTTTGAAAATGAAGGGATTTCACATAAAACAAGATTTCTGGTTTCTCTTGAAAACCTGGCAGTATGGACTGACGTTTCTGCAAGGTAGTGAAGGTCATAAGCTGAGTGTCAGCTCCCAGTTTAGAAGGGGTGTCTGCTCTGTCTGCAGCGGTCTCCACCGCTCTCTGTTGACTCCTAGATACTGAGGCTGCCTGTCAGTTGTTTTTTGCCATCATGTGCGTACTTTAATTTTTAAAATATGAAAAAAATTTAAATATGAAATATTTCTCTGTGGCCATGTTTCTAAAACAGGAAGCAAGGAAGGTAGACTACTTTACTCACTGACATTCCCTTCTTGGCTCTTGTAGGCATTTAGACATCACAGCCCCTTGATGTGATGATTATTTAAAACCTCTACCTCTTTCGGGTCTAGAGTTTTTATGATTTTAGTTATGAGTGCTGACAGTATGCAACAGGGAAGAGATAGCGGCTCAGCCTTAGAGGAATGAACTTCAGTCATTTTGACTGTGGAAGTGACAGCATGGAATGTGAGTCTGGGGGAAAAATGCTTTCTTTGTTGAACTGTTAATGCCTAATTGGTTCAGATGTTGAAAGTGCATGGCCACATTGCTGAGTGCTCAGGTACAGCATTAGAAGGGCCCTAAAGGTGTGTGTTCGCTATTTGTACTGTTTCCTGTCTACTAAGGAGATTGTATTTTTCTTTCTACTTGTAATAGTGGCAGGAAATGCGAAAGATTAGAAAACATTTTGTTGTTTGGAAAAAGTGGTCTTTCATCCAGGAAAAGTGAATGTTTTAGATTTGTTGTTGCCTTAAAGACTTGAAAAATTGAGCTTTGGATTCCTTTTAATAGGAAGAAGAAATGGCATACCCTTCCTAGAGGAAATTTGAATAACTAGACAATTTCAAGCCATGTTTAATGTGGAAATGTGGCTTATATTTTGACGTTATATGGGTGAATAAGATTGTGCAGTCCTTTAGACTCATAAATTGCGTAGGGTTAACCGTTGGATGCAATTTTCTTTGACTTTTTACCTAAAGATTGGGCTAAGTTCTCATGTGAAGAAACTAGGTGAAGTGCTACTAACATATCATTAGATAATCTCTATAAAGTAGAATTTCACATGATTTCATTAGGAGTGTTGAAAATAATTGAGTAGCTAGAGCAGTGTTATCAAAAGAGCATTATCTGATGAACACCAGCCCTTGGGAAAAGTTTGTGTTCAGAAAAGTTTGACCCTGGAGAGATTCTCGGTACATATTCGTTCTTTGAAGTCCAGCATTAAAGAACCTCTAGCTATTCAGTCCAGAGTTTTCAGGTTTACTTGATATTAGAATTCTTTTTTCATATAAGACATATTAGCATGAAGCAGAATATTTGTTCCATGACATATACTTTGGAAGTTATCACCTGGATGGATTTAGAAAAAACAAAGATACCGCATGTAGTTGGTTCCTGTTTCTGGATGGGTTTTTCTGTTTCTCCTCACTTTTACCTGAGTTTGCAATTACAGTTCTTCCAGGCCACTCCCAGGGGTGTCAGGCAGTGACATGGTTGAAACTTAGTGTAGAACCCAGATGGAACGTAGAGGATAGTTTTGAGTGGTCTTTCTTTTGTTTAGAAAACAAATATATCTACATTGATTTCCTATTTTTTAGGTCATATGCTTCTAATTAAGACACATAACTCACCATGGCTGTATTGTAAATGACCATATTAGGTGTGGACATCTTTTCATTGTGCTGCCGTTCTTTTGGAGACTTAGCGTTACTAATGTAGATAAAACTTGTCTCCTCTGAGAGCCTCAGTAGTTGCCTGGTTTGGGACTTTGCAGAGAACCTGATAGACTAGGGGAAAGGCAGTGGGATAATTAACATTTTGGAATTTGATAAGAGTGGGTGTATATGTGTGTGGGTGTTGTAAAGAGCATACAACCTGGTTAGTTTTCCTTTATAAACTTAGGTAGAAAATATGCTTAGAAATTTGAAGTGATTTGAGAGGCAAGAGATCTTACTCTTCCATTAATCAGTGGTGTGACCTCTAAAAATTAAGGGATGGATTAGATAATCTTGAAAGTGCTGCTGATTTAAAAAAAAAAAAAACTTTAAAAATTTCATTGCAAATTTTAAATGCTGAGGTTGTGTTTTTGAAATTAGTATAGGTTGTAACATGCTGGAAAGGAAATGAAACCCTCATGGTGGAAAAGTTTATGCTGATGTAAAAATATGATTTGGAATCTTTGGTATTTGCCAGGGGCTACAAGAATTAAATGGCTCTCCATTTGCAATCTTGTACCACATGAGGGCTGCAGGAGAATTTGAGAGCCCTGGGCTGACCTCTTTGAGAGCTCTGTGGGACACAGTCCCCGATAGCAGGAAGAGTAGCATAGTATATATATATATATACTACTTCTGCCTTTAGATCTTGAACCTTTTACCATGCATCACCTCTGCCATTCACATTTTCAGAGTAAGTAATGGGAAGCTTAGAACCAGGGAAGTGCTTGCCACGTCTTGTTCCTGAGACGCCTGCAGCCTAAAAATGCTTATCATTCAACGTATGACATGAATGAGTGTTATATGGCTATTGTAATTTTTCTTTAAAGATATGCGGCTAAACGAAGTACTTTCTAGGGAAAATATCTTTTAAGTAGAACTTTGTTTATGACTCTGATCCCAAATTAGTGAATTTGCTGTATTAGGATCACAGAATTTAGAATTGGAAGGAAATTTGTGGGTAATCTAGTCCAACCACATCATGTTGCAGATAAATGGAGGCTCGGAGAAACCTAAGTCACACAGCTGGTATTTGTAATAAAACAAATTAAACCAAGTCTCTGGATTGCCACCGAGATCCTCTTTCCTCACGTCATGTGGATTTCAGGCGATGTGTGCAGTGCTAGAATTCCCTGTGAGATGTTTTAAAAATTGAAATATAGTTTACATACAGCAAATTTAACAAATCTGAATCTTCACAAGTATATTTTGAAGTGTAATTGATCATTTAGAAATCGTTTTAAAAATAAATCTACAACATAGAAGTACAAGTACAATCTCATTATTTGTGCTGACAGCATTCTCCTAAAAAGTATGTGTTGCTTAAAATGATTAGCTTGTATGGAAGGTATAAAAAAGAGTTGTATTTTTATTCACTTATCCAGCAGTAAGACTTTTAAGATACATAGACAATGGCCAAATAATATTCAGTCTTCTGGTTTAAGTGATAGGGAAATTAGCTTTCTTATGGACAGAAAAGGCATTGAGAGAGAACTGACTTGTCATGGTGTTGAATTTCACAGAATTAGCTTTGAATAAATAGGATTTTCAGTGTGCTGTGAGCTTTTTAAAACTCACAGTGAGTAACTAATACCCGTAGAACTTTGCAAAGTAAAAATTAGTTCAGAACAGATTATTTCTTTTACTGATTCTCATTTCTGAATTAAATCTATGAATCAAGAATGTACGAAAACATCTTTTAGAATGTATGTTACAGGAGTACAATATAAGATTGGGACAAGATGTTTTACTACAGGATTTTCTTAGACCCTGGAAAAATACCGTACGAATTCATTAGTGAGTGTTGGAAACAGGAAGCTATGGGGCACAGCTGTCTGCAGAGGTTTGGAGGATTCCCCTGTGACAGTCAGTACTGAATCATCAGTTGATTGAAGGTAGGGGGTAGGTGGCAACACACACCACACACAAGTTGAATGTCGGATTTACTAAGCCCTCAGCAGTATGATGATTTTAGATTATAATTTCAGTCACAGCAATATCTTAATACCTTTGACAGAAGGATCTTGGAACATTAAAAAAAAAAGATTCCAATAAGACTGCCTTGTAAAGATCAAGGACATGGAGATTTGAAAAATCTCACTCTCTGTTCATTATTTGAAGGTCTTTTGAAATCTTAGCTCAATTGCAAAGTTAGCCAAATGTGCATAACTGGATTTCCAGTGTCTGCACAGTTCTAGGCACGTAAGATACCCAATAAATGTTTGAAAAACCGAGGGAATAAATTTCCAGATCTGTCTACTCAACTTTATCTGACTTCAGTCACACATATGATTTCAACATGTATTATTCATTTGTAGTAGTGCTCTGGTTGTGGTGATCTGTCAGATGTGGTTGTCTGTTAAATGATTTGAGTAGGTGTGCTTAATTCTAATATCTTAATTATTAGGTGTTGATTAAATTTTTTAGCAACTAGTCAATTTTAAATTCTCAGACATTAATATTGTCTCTGAAATGCTAAACAAATTAGAGGTGGAGACCAGAGGTTTTGTCTCTACAACTTGTCCAGCATCAGATGTATCTCCTCTTTTCTGCTACTTGCAGTTCTTGATTGACTGAGAATGATTGAGTAGAGGGGTCCTTGGTGCTTTTTCTAACCAATGGATGGCAAATATGTGACATGGATCTCCTCAATCCTTAATCTCACTACCTTGGCAGACCTCTCTATCACTGAACCAGGGCAGTGAATCTTTCTCAAGACTGTAATCCAGGCAGGTACCAAACCAGTTTGAGTGGGCGTGTGAGAAAAAAGCCAGGACTCTCACCAAACAGCACATGTTAAGGAGCTGGAGAGGGATTTGTGCTTAGAACACAGAAAGAGTTCTTGGTGCAGTCAGAATAACCCAGGTTTCCTGATTCTCCAGTGTAGTATTCCTTATCACTTTGCTTTCCCGTGTTAACAGGATAGGATTGTGAAAATAAACTGAAATGATATCCTTACTTAGGGTCCAGCTCACAAAACCAAAACTAAATTATTTACCTTGTTTTATCTGGGTACTGAAGATAATATAGCTAATTTAAGTTTTCATCCTAGTAATCTCTTCAGTGGCTATGAAGAAGTTGGGAAATAATTTACTAAAATAAGACTGAGGTGGAGGACCTAGGGAGAGGGAGTAGAATAAAATAAAACTCTTCTGAAGTACTTGGGAAAATATATATTTAAAAAATTTTTACTAGAGTATAGTTTTACAATGTTTTGTTAGTTTCAGGTGTACAGCAAAGTGAATCTGTTATACATATGCATGTATTCACTCTTTGTTAGATTTTTTTCCCATATGGGCCATAACAGAGTATTGAGTAGAGTTCCCTATGCTATACAGTAGGCCCTTGTTAGTTATTTATTTTATATAGAGTAGTGTGTATATGTCAATCCCAATCTTCCAATTTATCTCCTCTCCCAACCCCCTGGTAACCATAAGTTTGTTTTCTACATCTGTAACTCCATTTCTGTTTTGTAGATAAGTTCATTTGTACCCTTTTTTTAGATTCTACGTATAAGCAATGTCATATGATGTTTGTCTTTCTCTGTCTAATTTACTTCACTCACTATGACAATCTCTGGGTCCATACATGGGAAAATATTTTTTTGAAGTAGCAATTGTTAGAGGTACAAGTATGTCTTATCTGTTAAGTAGAGCAGGTAGGAGTTACACTTGGCAATGCTATTGACAGTTTTAGCTGCATTTATATTTGTTGTTGCAGTTGCTTCTTTTCATATATATAGATGGGATTTTCCTCAATAATTTTGAATTACCAAGGTTTTTATCTACATAATATTAACATGTGAAAAGAACAGTACAGTTTGAAGATGAGATGCACATTTTCCCTTAATTTGCAAACATCTGAAAAAAACTATTAGAAATTACAGGAGTCTGATATTTTATAGATTTAGAAATGGGCATTATAGTGTCAAGGGCTGTGTAATTTCCTAGTGTTTTTTCTAAGGAGTGTATATCTATGCATATGTGTGTTTATGTATATGTGTTTTGGAGCATCTTAATTTCAGCTTTATGAAGCTTTGTCATTACAAGTTGCTGGAAATATAAGAATGCATTTTGTACCTATAAATTGTGATGCAAAAGTTATTAGCTTCTTCAAAAAATTGGCTTTTATTTTAACACACGTGGAATTTTTGTTTATTCATCTTGACACGAGTAGTCACCGAAGAGCAATTTTGAAAACTGTGTTGCTTCTAGGAACATCATCTGGAGTGCTCTGGTGTTTCACTGACCTTGCGTTGTGTACGTGATGGGGGGCAGTGATGAATGGCTTTAGACTGCTTCAGAAAAGGATATTGCATATTGATCACAAGATTGGCCCGGTATTTTGTTCATTTCATGACCATGGAATGCACCTCTAACCTTAACAACTCTTCTTTCAAATACTTTCATAAAGCCATCATCGCTGGCAGAAAAAAAACAACATATATTACAGGTCTCTTTGATAAAGGTTGGTAGTGTCTTCTTGGAAAAGAAGAACATCAACCTTCATATGTCAAACAGAAGCAGTACAGAAGTGACAGGTCTCCCCCATGCAAAAGATCTCTGTAGATAACCTCAGCAAACCTAGAAGTCTGAATAGACTGTAGCTAAAGGAGTGACTTCTGAAGTATCAAGGAATTCATCAAATAGCTGAGCCACTACCACGTGCCAGGGCCCTGCAGCAGTATCCTGAGGACCTTTTTAACAGGTGCATATTCTCCAGCCTTAAAAAAAATTCTTCCTCAAGTTATTTAACTTCCCCATACATCAAGTAGGGGAGAAAGTTGCCCAAGAGGCATTATTTGGATGTAATAAGTGAATTGAATGGAGGAAAGTTTGCTTGCCTGGAGTGTCTCTTGAGTCTTCAGAGAGGCTCAGACTATCAGATATGGAAGAAAGTCGAGCCGTCCATCACCCTCCTTTCACACTTGAGGACAGGAAGGCCCAAAGGGCTCTTAGTGGAGGTCATTGTAAACTGGAGTAATCTTGAGGTAGCTTTAAGCAACAGATAAGGCTTAGACAGAAGGTGGATGTCCTGGGAAAGAGGAGGGGGGAGTACCAGGAGCAGAGTTTCAGCGGACACATGCTTCTGGAGAGTCGTGACACTGGTAGTAGGAGGGAGAGTCGTGACACTGGTAGGAGGGAGAGTCGTGACACTGGTAGGAGGGAGAGTCGTGTGGGCAGAGTAGGAAATACATTTATATAGGCAGGGGACTGTGGAGGATCTGTTTGGCCGGAGAAATGTTTCTGAGCTACAGAATATACTATCTTGCCTATATATGTCATATTAGGAAAGATCTAAGACAGTGTTTAGTATATTTTACAGCTTTTCTGAAAATTCCCATCACCTGCCCTTGTTCAGAGGAAAGATATCCAGGCCTCCCTCCAGAGATTTTGATTTGGTAGTTCTGAGGTGGAATTGAGAGATCCGTATTTTTAAACAGTTTTATTGAGAAATAATTCACGTCATACAGTTTACTCATTTAAGATGTAAAATGCAATATATATATTTTTAGCATTTTGGCAAGGTTGTACAACCATCGCCAATATCAAATTCTAGAACATTTTGTACCTTCTAAAAGAAACCTTGTAGTACCTATTAGCAGTTAACTCTGCCCTGCCATCCCTCTACCCCTCCACCTCCGCCCCAAGCTCCAGGCAAACACCTTTCTGTCTCTAAAAATTCACCTGTTCTGGACATTTCATAAAAAGGAAGTCATACAATATGTGGCCTTCTGTGGCTAGCTTTTTCAGCACTTAGCATAATATTTTCAAGGTTTATCCATGTTCTGTCATGTGTCAGTACTTCATTCCTTTTTATTGCCAAGTTCTTTTCCATTGTGTGGGTATACCATATCTTATTTATTTATTCTAAAGTTGATAGATGTTTGGGTTGTTTCTCCTTTTTTGACATTTATGAATAATGCTGCTGTGAACATTTGTGAGGAATCTGTGTTTCTAAACAAGCACCCCACCTGATTCTGTTGCAGTAGTTCCTGCGTCACACCTGAAGAAACACTAACCGGAGCAGTTAGCTCAGTAGAACTCCCACTTCCACATAAGAAGTCCCTCATTCCGCATCTCTTGAGAGCTGCTCTGGCCTCTGCATGGAGAGTCCCTGGTTTGTGAGAGTGAGTGGTGGCCTAGTGGAAGTGACGTTTCACAGTGAATTACATGGTCTGCATGTGCAGGGTAGAGTGGACAGAAGAGGGAGATGAGAGAGAGAGATGGTAGGCAGGATAAGTTGGTTCCAGACTGTTCCAGAATCTAGAAGTGATTTGATTTAATTCCTGAACTAGGGCACTGCTCCTCCTGCTGCTGGTAATGGAAAGGAAGCGTCAGAGGAACAGACTTTTCTTAAAGGAAGAATCCTTTCACTAGTGGTGATTTTAAAATATTCAACAGTTTATATTTTTAACTGACTCAGACATGGTTATGTCTAATTCTGACCTTATCTATTCCTATCATCCTGTTATTCCAAATAAATGTGTTTTTACCAACTGTTTGAGAGAGGAAATCCGGGAAAACTAACTGAAGGATATAATAAAAAAAAATGCTGGGTTATGATATTTTGAAGCCTCTGGTCAATTAGGGATGTTTAGATATTGTACAAGCCTGTGTCAGACTGAACTTTTCAAGGTTCCTTTTTAGATTCAGGATTCTATGATACATCTTGAAACTGAAAATCGTTTCTAGGAGTGGAGCCCTCACCATCACTGTGGGTCGGCCCACTGTGCCTAACGTGAAGGGGAAACCACACCTGTGAGCTGCTGCACCGATTTAGAAGGTGGGGCTGCCACCATCAGTGACCCTTTTCAGGAAGTCATAGAGGTGTGTTTTGTATCATAGGATTCTCATTGATCAGATATCCATTATCTGTTTCTCATTTTTCTGTTGGATGATTTGACAAATATGATAAGATTGCCCTTAAGATGCTCTGTGTTCTATATATTCAGTACATTTTTTTTTTCCCTAGCAAAAGCACCACTAAAAAAAAAAGTCAGAACATGTTGATGAAAAATTCTTCATCCTACCTACTTAACCATAATCACTGTGAACACTTCGGTGTATATTCTTTTATTTCTGTTCTCTTGTGAAAAATAAACATATTCCTAGTTTTGCAGAAATAAGACCACAGCGTAGACCTTCTATTTGTTAACCTATTATTCCTCTATGTTGTTATTTCCCTATAAACAGTGTGTTGTGCGCATCTCTCTTCACTTACAGCGTTTAAAATTGGCAGCATAGTCTTCCATTGTATGGATGAGATAGCTTCTAACTTTTCACTATTTTATGTTGAGATATACTTTATACTAAGATATTTTAGGTCACATCATACACTTTGCCAGTCTGGTTTTCTGTTAATAACTTTACTGGCAGCAGTACACCTAGATGCTCAGGGTTAAGTGTTTTGGGTCAAAGTGCCATCGACCTGGATTCATGATACGTCTCTTCTGCTGAGAAGATAGGGTAGGTTTATAGTTGTGAAGGAAGTGTTCTGAACAGTTAACAGAAAACATCCTATAGCTCTTGAGAAACAGACAGTAAACCTTTACTTTTTAGAAACATATATATGGAAATATAGAAACAAAAAATTGAATTTACAGTAATTTGTGGGAACCATTCACTTCATAATTCTATTTAAATATTTGCACACAATCTAAGTGTGTTATGTCATTATAACCTGATATCATATAAGAATAGTTTATGCCTTTGGGTACACATTGGTCATCTCAGTTGAATACCATGTATTCCCTAGCTTTGTGCCAAGGTCAAGGACCTGAAGAAGATTTTGCCACCTTCTCTGAAAATGTCACTTAGGAACCAGTTCTTTATTTTTTTAAAGTTGTCAGTGTTATAATCATGAAATATCAAAAATAAAAAATAGGTCTATACTGTGTCAACTGTAGCTCTCTAACTTTATAGATTTCATATGGCTAGAAAAAAATTGAAATGAAACACATCACTGTTTTAACAGTGGATGTTTCTGGGTGATGTGATTATGAATAATCGAAACTTTCTTCCTACTTTTCTGTATTTCCAGATTCCTAGAGTGAACGTGTGTTATATGTTCTAATATATGGGGATTTGGGAATTAAAATATGGAACAAATATTTTTAGGCTTCAGATGAGGGAAGGTGGGGTGGAGAGAAACCATAAAGATAAGAGTGGGTAGTTACTTTTCCACTGAGAATGAGGCCTGCCAACCCTAAGGGAACTCTCTGGTCCCACCCTGTACTTTTCATAGCTAGAGTTTTTGAAGTCCTTTGTGCTAGTTAGGGACTAGCATAGTTAGCACAGCTAAGTAAGTATGTAACAGATTTCTATTATTAGTTTATCTTTGCTGAGCCTCGTTTGATTGACGGAGAGTTCTCCACCCAGAAAGTTCGATTTATTTTGGCAGTTCAAAGAGGATATGTTGGAGTGCTTGTTATCTAAAAAAAGTAAGGCTGAGAAACCTGCTTTCCCCTCCTCCCTTTAAAAAAACTGTTTGGGTTGGTCCTAGTGAACATGCCTAATCTAGGGATTACTCTGCAAGCATGACCCGAGGGCTGGTTTTGTAAATGTTACCAAATCTATTACTTAACCACAGATGTGCTTCCATTGTTGCCTTCCACATAGTCCCCAGCTGAATGGTGAGTTCGTTCTGGGAGACTTGGCTAAATCCGAATCTTTTAGGTCTTTACCTTATGTTGTACAGTGGTTTGGAAATATTTCATCGCGAAAATTTGAACAGTCACATGGTGCAACGTAGATTGAATTATATGGGTTTTTAAAAGTTAACTTTTATGATTATAAAAATTATAGATGCTCAAAAATAGTTAAGTACAAAGGAAAAAATATAACTCATTTCATTATCCATAGGTTAACCATTGTTAACATTGTGGTTTTATTTCATTTCAGTCTCATAAACAATTACATGTACATATATACTCTGTGTACCTTTCCCTGAATATTGTGTTATGAGCGTTTCCATGTGATTTCTGGTTTACTTTTTCTGTATTGCAATAGTGACTTCCTGAAGCTAGTAAGTGCTGTTATTTATGGTTGGCATGGGTGCAGATGCCTTTTATTTTATGGTGGCTGCCTTAAGTATTAGACTTCCAATAAACCCTTGAGATGTATGTATTAAATGTGATGTTCTTTGTTGCTGTCCCCAAATCGATAGATTATTAGAGCTGGCAGGGACCTTGGTGATGGAGTTTAGTCCTCTAATTAGAGAAATGAGAAAAATAAGCCAGAGGAGTTGCCCCTTGCCCAATGTCATTAAGTTATTTAATGGCCTAAGAATATTCCTCTCTTTTGCAGGTTGAGAAACTTGGGTATTGAGAATTTAATCAACATTTTTGAAAGAACCTGGTTGTGTTTTTTTAAAAAAGCTCAGGTAGGGAGGAAAAAGTCAAACTGGTAGTTATATAGTGTAGTAGTAAATTGGTAAAACCTATTTGTTAATTGCATTTTCCATCAGCAGTTGGTTAATTTGATGGCATGTGTCACCATTATCTTTATTTCCTCACGTATTTGTGCAAAAGTCATTGATATGATGCTGACAATGCCCACTTTCCTATTTGAGGAGTTAAAATAATTATTTTTTTTGCTTTGCAGTTAAGCAAAATGGTCAGTATTTAAGGAACCCTAATTTTCAGTAGAGATAATGAAGTGAGTGTTGAAGTTTTGATTTTTTAAAAATTGCATATTCAATACTAACACCTTTCATTAGTTTTGAAAAGCAATAACTTCCTGGGAGTATTTTCCAGTTTATTTGAGAGACAAATGTCATGGCCTTGTGATTTTTTTTTTTTTAAACAAAGTGATACCCTAAGAGATTAGCTAGAAAAATGAAATGCAGTTGTTGACTGTGTCCCTTTTACCTCGGGAAGAACTCGGGGGAATGACTGTGGACAACACCAGCTTTGTTAACCCTGAAGTGTAGGCAGTGGGGGCCTGTGAACATGGCATTTACAGTGGTTCACCGTCCCCTGCCTTGGAAAGTTCTCTCTGGAACAGTTGGAGGTGCTGTTAGCGAGGCCTGCTTCCTGTGTGAGTACCTATTGTGGAGGCCTCCCTTGAATGGGAGGTTTGTGAGAAGTGCTTTCCCACCAGTACACAATGCACCCTCTCGGCAATGTAAATACACATTCCACTCAGGGTCAGGCTCACAGCGACTGGCCAGAACTCCCTTGCAAAGAATGATATTTTGTAGTTCCATTTATTTATAATGGCTGGTGGAAAATTAATATGCTTGTTAAATCTATTTTTAAAAATAAAAGGGAAGCCACTTATCTAAGAGTGTTTGCTGAATGTAAATCAATTAGCTGTGGCATATTTTGATCTTGCTAATTCTCCTGCTCTAGGAAATGAATGTCACCTTCTTACTAACTGTTCTGTCTATATTTAAAACTTGAGGTTCTTGTTTTAAGAGTTATCCTTATGCCTCAGAAAACTCCTTTTGGGTTCTCTGATGAAAGACATAATAGGCTGTGGCTAAAGAAAATAAAGTAGTGACCCTAGAAAATACTAGATCAAGTCATCTTGGGATTTCGAATGGGCTCTATTGAGCAGTAAATGAAGGTCTAGAGATCAGAGCAGATAAGATTCTTACTTGGTAATGGCAACACAAAATTATTTGTCTTTATTTCCTTGGAGTTGATCGTTTGCTTTGAATCCAGGGCATGGATATGATTACTCGAGAGATTGAACGGGGTCCCCGTGTAATGGGCCTGGATTTATTGGAGTCAGGTCCCACCCGGTCCCTGAATGTTTGCTGACATTCCCAGCAGCGGAGTACCTGGTCCCCAACATCCATTTCCTATCCCCCCAGCCTGTTGCTCTTTTCTCAAGATTTTACCAAATGAATTTGTTTCACCAAAGTACTTTAAAGAGTGTAACATAAAGTCCTGTCGAGAAAAATCCATGGTGGAATTTGGATACCTTTTCATTTGGATTAATTATTCTCTGTTCAGACCCTGCCGGGTGAATTGTGGATGTATAGAGTATAAAATACGGACAGCAATCTTTGTCTACTAGAAAGTGAGTTTAAATTTTTCTTATATTTTTACATCTAAGGTGCTTGGCATGGAGCAGTGGTTGTCAAAGTGTGGTATGGGGGACCCTTGGGTGTTCCTGAGATTCTTTTAATGGGGTTCATGAGGTCATAACTATTAATAATCCTAAAATGTTATTTGTCTTTTTCAATCTTATGCTTCTGAGTTCTTCAATAATGTTAACTGAAAAGTATCTTGTGTCTTTCATGCTTTCACTTGAGGAGAAATATGAAAATTGAATTGGAGAACATGCATTTTGTAGCAGAGTTGAAATTTAAAATTATTTTTCTGGAAAGATTTTAAAGCCTATTAGTGGACTCCTTAAATTTAGAATTTGAATGATTTTAGAACAAAAGAGTGTCTTACACAGAGCAGAACCTAAGTGAGTATTTATTAAATAAATGAATGCAGCCCCCTTACATTTTCTTAACAAATTATATTAGTGTAATTAATGATGTCATCATTATTCACAGGGAGTATTTAGAATATAGGCAAGCATCATGCTTTCAAACATTTAGATTCGTCTGTTTGCATATAAGTATGTATACACCAATTGCCATTTCATTTATTAAAGCTCTTTGATGCTCTATGGTACGGGACAGTTGTTGTTCCCCCCCCCCCCCCCCTCCGTAAAAGAAAGAAAATGTTTTTTCTGAAAAATTCCACAGTTTTGTGTTTTCAAAAATATTAGTCTGAATTAGTAAAGTGGTTGCTCATGTTAAAATTTTGTTGTAATGGGCTAAAATCTGATACAGTAAATAGATGTTCCCTTACACAGTGTGTCTTTGCACCTGCTAATTTGTTTCTTTATAAGTGTCATTTCATGTGAATTTTCTGTTTCAGTACCTTGTAAGTTCTAAGGAACACCTGGTATTTGCTTTGTGTTTAGTCACATTAGGTGAAATACAGAGCTGCTTATGAGAATGTCATCAGTTGTAATGATTCTTTAAGAAATAGTTTGTTTTAAAAAACATGTTTGTAAACTGATTTTCAGTGTATCCTATACTATTCTCATTGATTTCTCGACCCTCCCCCACATAGGGGAGGAAGAAATATTTGAACCAACATCTAAAATTAGTAATAAAATGTTAGAAATCTTTGAAATACATATTTAAGTATAAATTGGAGAAAACATCAGTGATGCTTCTACCGGGCTGAAGTAACGGCTTCAGAGCTCTTCCTTGTAATGAGTGTTTTATAACATCTATTCAGTTCAACAAAACTGAGTTTGTTAAATAAACATGATTGAATTCTATATGAGCTGATTAAAGAAACAATTTTAGTATCCTCCTGGCTAATCAGAAATGAAGGTTGAGGCAGGGGGCATGTTTTGAAGACAAATTCATCTTCTGGCACACTCTTAAGAGTAGGAAAGATGCCACAGCTGGGAAACCAAATTTAGACATTGGAGCTTATCTCAGATGAAAGGTTTCATAGAGCAGGGCGGTCTGTTGACTTCGGTTTTGTCAGAAGTATCCAATGTGGATTTGGGTTAATCGAATATAACATTTCAGTGTAATGCTATTTAACATCATGACTTTATTTCTAGAATCCTAGAATTCTAGTCCAGTCCAGTCCCTGGTACATAGTGGATGCTCAATAAGTATTTGTTAAAAGAATGAATGATTATCTCTGTTCATGGCCTTTTGTTTGATGCTATTTTAGAAGATTCCTTTCAGCTGAGTCCTTTTGGGATATTGAAAATAATAGAATCTTGAAACCCTTTGTACCAAATACCTTGTTCTGACACTCTCCTCATCGATGACTTGCTAAGCTGCCCTCCTTTGTGAAGTAATTTTACTTTTGTGTTTAATCATGGCATATCTCTTTGAAAATCAACACAGAGGGTGTAACTTTAGTAGTTTATAGTTTGGTTTCTTTTTCTCCCTAATTTTTAACCATCTGGACTACATGATAGTACAGTGGATTTGTTCAACCTTCCTTAAGCTACTTTAGAAAGTGTTTTAAAAAATCATTAAGTCTGCATCTTGGTAAGGATACACCCAAAACTCACAGTTGTTGCCTTTGTGTATGGGCAACTGGGGACTGGATAGGAGAGAAATGTACTTTGATTGGATGTCTTCGAAAGTTATCTTTTGAATTTTGTACTGTGTGCTTGTTTTATCTAATTTTAAAATTCACTAACCTATGAATTTTTCATCAGTCCTTCCACTTCCATGTTTTGTTGCTAGATTCTTAGATGTTATAATCAGCTCGCTCAGAGAGCATTGACTCTTAACCATCACTTTCTGAGTCTCTTTGGGCACCTTACTTAACCTCTCTCAGTCTTAGCTGCAATACCTTTTAAGAGGGGAATACTGCCTCCTTCACACGAAGGTTGAGAGGCTAGGTAAGAATTAGTGTGCAGGGGCTGAAAGCCGTGCCTTTCTTTGCTTTGGGGCTCTTTCTCTCATCCTTTCCCAGAAACAGTCAGTTGTTGGGTGTCTGCAACACATCCCACCCACACACCAATAAAGGGTGTTACACGTGGCTGTTAGGTACCCAAGTGGTTGTAGAAATGTGAATTTAATTCATAATAGATCTCTAAAAGCAGAGTAATAAAATACATTTTGGATTTCATTAGAGGAGACTCTAGAAGTTGTGTTAAAGAACCCACATTACAGATGAAGAGACTGAGACCCAGAGGGCCTGTGCAGGCCCACCTTGAGTCACAGCCCTGAGGAGCAGTGGGACCTGTCACAGTGCCGTGGGGCTTCCAGGCAGGTGGTAGTAAGTAGCCCAAGGGCTGGGTGAGGAGTGAGCTTCTGGTGCTGGGATGGAGAGGAGAGCGTGTCTTCTGATTTCCCATCTCATCTCTTTCTATATCTGCCCCGCCCTTGCAGCTTGCAGGTTGACTGGTGGGGAGGTGCCGAGACCTGGAGCTGGAGAGGGTTTTAGGAGTGACCTCTTCTGTTCTTGGACTTGTTTTCAACATCCTATAGAAAAAGATATAAACAACCACACAATTCCGAATCTCATTGAAAAGAAATATTTTCAGTTCTTCTCATCTTTGGATAAAGTATGTGACAAAGTTAGCTTGGATATGTGTGAAAATAAGGGCTCATAGCTTTGGAATGTTTCTTGTTAGATGCTAGACTGTCATCCTTGGGATGTGAGAGAGGGATGTGAGATTTACTGTGCTGAGTGTGCCTTGAGTCTAGGTGTTCTAATAAAAATGTCTAATTATGTCTGCAAACTTCTTTAAACACCGTTTAAAAACAATGAACAAAACAAACAGGCCTTTGGTTCGTAAACCTCTTTTGTAGTTGGGCCCCCTTTCCCTTTTAGTTAATATTTGCAGAACTGAGCTGTTTATGTGTGGATGTGGATCAGAGGTCCAGAGATTGTGTATATGTAGTGATAGAATTTTTTTTTAAGTTTTTGTGTTTCCTTAAATATTTGGAGTATATTGAAGGGCTATGGAAGCAACCAGCCTCTGTATATTCATGGAGAATTACATTGATAAAAGTAGCCTCAGGATGCATATAATGCTTACATATGACCCTTAGATATGTGGGGTTTTTTTTTTTCCTTCTCAGAAAATAGTGCCTTTCCTATATGGTAGTTTTGAGTTCAGACATGACTATGCTTTGCCAAATTAAAAAAGAAAAGAAAGCATCTATGGATTCTCAAAGGCAGGGCCTATACATTAGACTATTTGGCATCCCTCCTTGGCCTCTGGAGCACAGTAGACGATTCTTTTTTTTATTTATTGCTTGAATCATTTATTGTTATTTAATCTGTGGCAGTGGTGGCAGCGGTGCTTTTAATGTAACTCAGTTTCACGGGATTTCTCTGTGAATTTAAACTTTGCCACCTAATTCTCCTGTGTTTATAATTGGATGCAAAAAGCGAGAGTGTCTTTAAGGTTAGGAACTTTTTCAGACAACTGTGATTTAACTTCACTAATGAACCCATGTCAGACAAGAAGACAAATTCCAGACTATTTGTGCCTCAACCAACCAGCTGGGTGCATACCTCCAGGTACTGCTCATGTCTCAAGAGGTTTTTCTGCATGAACAGTTATCACCACTCCTTTCATTCAAGTGGCAAGCCATGGCAAGAGTCTTTCTTTCACAGCTGTGTAGAACTCAGCTGTAAAATTAGATTTCATTGGCATAAAAACACAGTGATTGCTATCACTATTTACTCAATACGTTCTTTTTCAACATTTTACTTAGATTCTTCCTCTCTTATGCAGAAGGCTCAGATTATACTCATACAAGTAAGAGAAACTAACAGGTTCTTAGAGTTTGAGTAAACCTCTCTTTTTAGCTTTTGTTTAATCTGTATGAAGTGAGCACAGTAGGCAATGGTGTTTTGAAACATAGTCTATTAAGAGCAAAAAGAAACCTTAAAGGCGAATCTATAATCTTGTCATTTTGTAAAAGAAGAAATTAATTGCCCAAATTTAAAGCTAATTATTGGCAAACCTCAAATTAGAACTCATATTTTCCAATACTTAGTCTTGGGGTCTCTCTGCTCTAGTGCTTTTTTGCCATAACATACTGGTCCTTTGAACAGTTTTTAGTGGAAGGGCTGTGAAAAATTCTAATAAATATCTTTAGTTTCTCTCCATATCCTTTTTTTGGGCACAATTTAATTTGATTTTCAGAAAAGTGAAGGAGAGTGTTTGCCTGTACAAGTACCTTTCCTCATGGTTGCCCACAGTGTACGGGAGAGATGGTACAGAGAAGCACTGAAACCACCTGCAGCCTTTTCCTGTCCAGTGGCAGCGCCCCCCATCAGGTTCCTAAATGGCCACATGGTAATTCCACACGGTCAGAGCCAGTGCCACGGCCCATGCTTTAGTGTTACCAGAAGGGCAAGAAAAGTCCTGCTTTCACAGTAGCAGGAGCATAGTAAAAACAGGCCGATGTGTGTTGAGCAGGTTTTTCGCAATTTCAGAGGCAAAGGAGGTTGCACAGTGTTTCTGTCTTGTTTTCCTCATTTTTTTTCTTTCTATTGACGCTGTTGGTGTTTCCACAGTTATCATCAGAAAGCTGTTCCTAGTTTTGCTCCAAAGGCTAGAACCGTTTTGAGAGTTTCTAGGTCTTGAAATATCATCAGGGGTTTACCTTTCAAAACCAGAATGGAGCAGGAAGGTAAGAGGTTTTTCTGATGAAAATAAAATAGCAAATGATACTTCGATATCTCGTTAGTTGTAAGAATGTGTATAACTTTTTAAAAACTTTTTTCTTCTCTCTCTTCCTCTCTCAGTGTTCCTCTTTCCCTTCCTCCTCTCTCCCTCTTTGTTTTTCTAAATCTTGCTAATAAAACTTAGAGTGGAAGACTACACACTAAGAAGCTGTCAGTCCTTGTGACTGAGGGCATATGTACATAACGGCCACCTGTATGAGAAGGAAGTTCATGAAAGCAGTTTTTCTTTCTTTTTTCTGTGCTACATGATTCTCTGTCAAATTTTGACTTTTTAAGATTTTTCTTTTTTACTACAGTCATGGCATAAACAGTGTAAATCAGCTGCACAAACGTTTGTTGTAATAAATTAGGTTTTATTAGGCTTAGGTTTTACATTGGAAGCCATTAAGAAACTTGTAATCACTCATAAAACATTAGCTATCTGATAATTATATTCTTTGAAAAGAGAGACAGTAATTTGTTGGTAACCTCTCAAACCCATCTGCCTCAAACACGACACAGCACAACAAAGCCCGAGTTTTTTTTGTGATTCAGTAAGTTTATCCTGTTGTCATTTTGACTACTAATGGGGTTTTTCTTGCCATGTTGAATCAGGAAAAAAAGTTCTTTTCCTTATTACTATTTAAAAAAATGGCTAGAACATTTCTCTGGTATGTTTGTGAAGATTTTCTGACACCTGGTCCACAATAGATTCTTACTATTGGAAGTCATTTAGTATTTTTAGTAGAGAAGGAACTTTTGTTGAAGTATGAATCAAGCTATGATTTTACTAATGTGCCCCTGAGAATATTTTTCCCAGGCTGCAGAACAAGCATGTAGCAAGCAAAATGTTTACATGCTGTTTATATTATGTGAAGGTGATTGGTTAATGTATATTTTATTGGAAAAGATACAAGCTTTATGGAATCACAATTAACTTTAGTGGTATGAATTCTGAAAATTATTTTATTATTATTTATTAGATTATTTATTTTCCTAATTGCTTCATAGGTCTTAATTGGTGGGTTTCCATCCATTTCCCATTCATCAAGGAACCCATTTCATTTCTGAAAGTGCACTTGAATTGCAGAATGGAAGCAAAAAGTCAAAACTGATGATGTGCATTTTTTTTTTTTTTTTTTAAATTGAGGTGTAATTGGCACACATACATTCTTCTTATCGGTTCTCATACTGCTTTTATTTTTTACACACTTCCCCGTGATAGTTTAGGATAGGTCAGAAGCCACATCAGGGTGTAGGTGAAGTGAGCCTGGGAGCCTGCGCCTTGGCGCTGGCCTGAGACTTGACTCGGGGAGCCCGTCTCCTCTCACCCAGCAGGACCACCCCGTTTGGCGCTGCTGGTGATGCTTTGCTCTTTTTGGTGCCGTTAGGTTTCCTTTTCTCTTGTCATCTGAAACCCATTTGTGTACTGTACTGCTAACTCACATCTTGAATTAATGTAAGGAAATTCAGGTCATCAGCCTATGGAGTGAGGACCAGGACATTCTGTTACTAATATGAAGGCCAGGTCCACAGACTTAAACCTTCTCCAGCGGTGATCAGGGCTTTGGTTTTTTTCAAGTTAGAAATTCTTCCTAGTATATGATTGCTTTTTCTGGCCTTTGGAAATGGATCTGTGGTTCTCTCCTGAGAATCAGGTTTTTATGAAATTGGCTGTGTGTGTTTCTTAGGATAGGCTGGGGCCAAAATACCATGGAAAACCTTTTTGGACTTGGAGTGAGGGAAGCAAAATAAAGGGAAAAAGTAATAACCCAGTTGCCTAGAGTCATGTAAAAACTGAAGACCCTTTGCAATATTATTTTAAAATAAGGTGTTTTGTAAAAGCTTTGGGGGCATATTTGGACAGAATTAAACGTCTTACCAGCAGTGAGGATCTGTTTTTCAGAGTATGCAGCCCCCCCGCCCCCCCGCCATTAGCCTAGAAGTTCTTTGGTTCTGGACCTTGCTAGCAGGTAAGGACGGTAACAAACGACTTGCTTTCAGGAGAGAGGGAGGTTAACCACAAGTGCTCACGTGGCATCCCTTCCCTGTCAATCAAAAGAATAGAACTGGCCGGGCATGAAGCACTTGTGGTTTTAGTGTTAGGATGTGTGGTTAGGGGGAGAGGTTGTGAGGGCCTGTGGTTGTCACCGAATTCTTTGAAATAGAAGTATGGGTAAGAATAAAAAGAATAGGAGTGAAACCTTGGAGCTCTATGTGAAAAAAAAAAAAAAAATTCAGAGAATTAGAAAAAAGCATTGTAGTAGAGGTCATCTATTTTCTATTGGTTTAGTCGGATTAGTTTTGCAGCACATTTATTTATTCTTTATTTGTAAATGGTAGTGGTCTAAAGAATGGATTTATTGCAAGAGCTCAGTTGTGTGTGAGGAGGACAGTGTGGTTGTGGTAGAGCCTTGAATGAAGTACATGAGTTCTGTGAAAGCTCTGGCCAGCTCAGATACACATCTGTCCGAGGGAGAAGGAACCCAGACCAGGACAATGCGGGTTTTGTCAGGGTGATTTCTCATGAGACTTTCTGACTGACACGGAAAACAGGTACAGCTCAGTTATCCAGAGATCACACATCTGGCTCACGCAGCTTCCCTCAGAGCTGATAATCAGCACGTGGTCAAGGAGGACGGTGCAGGGCACAGAGGGGAGCTTCTGAGACCCCAGAGACCACTCCTCTGTGTGTGTATAACTAACAACCTGGCTTCCCAGCCCAAGGAAGATGTAAGACAGCCAATTTAGGATATGTTTCTCAGATTTGAGGAGGTGTGGTTTGTGGTGCAGCCTAATGAGGAAGAGAGAGGAAAAAATATACCATAGAATTTTAAACATAAGAACTCAAAGTAAGGGTGAATTTCTCTGAGTATGTAAGGTCAGAATGCTTAGTAACTCCCTAGTACATCACCTTGTGACTGAACACAGTATTGTAAACAATGACCCTACATCCCTAAGAAAAAATAAAGTTATGGCCAGACTGCCCTATAATGAAGTAAGAAAATGTATAATTTCCATCCACAATTATTGCAAATAAAGTTTTTGGTCCTTAAAGTTAACTGTTTGAATAGTAAGCCTTCCACATTCATGGCTTCATTTTTAAAATTCCATTTGAAAAGTTCAAGTTCGGTCAGCTTTCTTAGGCATGTCACATTCTCCAGGTCTCCTCAAGGCAGTGGTGCTGAGGCTTAAGCACCTCTTAAGGTGTTTAAGTTGAGTACATGTGTAGTTTTGTCTGGGTTATCGGCCAAAATAGAGGAGACTCACTTTTGGGGGAGCTGTCACCATTAAATGATTGATGCATGGCAAGCCTTCCCAAGTCTCTTGGCCTGACTTAACCTTCTTCAGCTGTCAATGGTTAGGGCTGAGTGGTTTTCCCAATTTACAACTTGAACATTTGACTTTCCATTTGTATTTGGAAAAGTCATTACCTCCTGCTACCCGACACCCGTCCCCATCACCAGGGAATAACCAAAAATATGGTAACAACCATAGTAAATACTACTTTGTACCCTGTTTTATGTTTTGCGTCTATGGTTTTCGTTCTTTTATAATTCTTCTCCTGCCTTTTCTCTTGTCCCGGTCCACGGCACTAAATTGTTGGTGTTCCATGATAATTTAAGGACTGGTTGGCAGGCAATTGCCTTGTTAAGTAGCTGGGCATTATGTTGCCTAGAGGTAATTTATTGCTTTTTCTACATGTCCCTTGAATTCCAGGCAAATGAACATATCCTGTGTATGTGCATGGAGTGTAGAAAGGGGTTTTTAAACATTGTTGGCTGCATGAACCACCCCTTCTAGATCAGTCTCTTACCTTGTATTGCAGGCAGGATAAAGTCTGGTTTACCTTTGGTGAAACTCTTGGGCATTAGAAAGTAGGCCTTGGATTTTAGCCAGCTGGTGGCCTAGGGTAAAGAGGGTTAACAACTTTGCTTATGAGCAGTGTGGCTCTGTGGCTTCACTTTATTCTTCCATTTTTCTCCATGATTAAAGGTACGGTTGTTGCATGATTGAGTTGAAGCACTAGGAGTGTATGACGTTTATATGTTCCCACTGTATGCTGAGTTGATTGTACAAGTAGTTGATTTTTTTATGCACAGTTCTCCATCTTCCCCTCCCTTGTTCCCCTCTCAGTAATCTGCAACAACCACTGCACATCTGTGAGGCGAATAATCCATCATCCAGTAGAAAAGAAGTACAGGATTCAGGCATCTTTCTCTGTATTGAATAGCTGCATTGCCCAAAGTTGCCTGTACGATTTTCAAAAGCAGATACAATTATCTCTTTGTGCCAGTGGACTTGGTTTCTTTGGGGGTTTCTGCAGCTCTCTGTTGGCTCCCACCCTCCCTCATCGTAGATTTATAAGACTTTCATGGAACTGGGGAGGGGCTCTGTCCTTTTATCCCACACTTGCAGAACCTGGAGTTTAACTGCCCAGTTTGGACTTGACACCTGTGCTTAAGAGTGCCAGCTAGTGGGGCTGGATTGCTGTGTTTTGATGATAGCAAGTCCCATTGTTTATTTCGACGCCAACCAGAAGGTTTCTTAAGTTGGAATTGTCAGTGTTAGACATGATGTTGGGAGTTGAGACATTCTTTGGTATAAGGGATGGGTGGCCAGGAATGCCTAAATTTTATACTAGATCACAATTATGTCCTCCTACCAGTACCTGCGTGCACAGGATGAAAAAAGAGCGGGTTCTATCCTTATGCTTGTCTGTGAGATGACCAGGACTTTCCCGCAGTGGGAGAGGGCTTTGGTGCTCACTACTTTAGCAGAGGAGAGGGGAGGGGACAGAACCGCAACCTCCATAACCTCACCAGCAAGTGCCTTGGGGCTCTTCCCTGCGGAGGGGTGAGGAAAAGGTGGAAGTGAGTGTGGAGTGCTTCTTTCCCCCAGATGCTTTATCCTCAGACCCTTAATGTAAATTAGTGCCCTGGTTATCCAACCTGCACGTTGAAGAAACATTAAATAAAACATTACGCTTAAGAAATAGGCCTGTGTAATATCAATCTGAGGAGAACTAGCCATTCTTTCTTCATGCACTAGTAGGGTTAAGTATATTTGAAATAAAATTGAAATGGACATTAGTACTCCATTAGTAGTACTACTCAAAATCAAACATGTCATGATAGTGTCAGTGGAAGTTATTTTGGTTAATTCTATTGTGGAAGAATCTGTTTCCTACATTAGGATAAACTACTGGGCTTTGAGTTTTGTACTTTTATTTGCTTAGGAACTGAGTAATTGCCTCATAAAACAGCATGATGGTACTGGTAACACTGCATTATAAGACCTGTTATTATAGAATGTGCTTCCCTAGTTGGGACAAGACTTTGTTGTTTGGTGCTTAAAATAATTAGCTTCTCCAAATGGGGTTATAATGAATAGTGTAAAATTTTACTGATTTAAAATAAAGTTTATAATCTCTTGGGTGGCTTTTATGCATCATTTGATACTTCCAGGGAAGGAGTTTCTTTTGGGTGGAATTTGGGGGAGGGAGATATATTTAACATTCAGAATGGAGGTTTTAAGAATGAGAAGAAATATTTTATTTGTCACACCTGAGACAAATTAGAGATAATCATTAAAGGATTTGCCCCACTGTTTTGCCTGATTTGGGTATTGAGTATTAAAGGATTCATTTACCAAATCCTCTTGAATTTGAAATTTTGGGGGACTTTATTATGAATGAGAAAAAATTTAGAATGAACCACATGGCAGTTTCTTTCTGAACTGACTTAAAATAGTGTGCGTGTGTGTTTGTTTATTCTTCTTTGTCCATGCTATTAAACTTTTTGTGACAAAAAGTTTTAGGCATTATTGAAGGATACATAAATACTTCTTAAAGAACATTATAATTCTGAATAGGAATTCATTGTTTTCCTGCTGTTATATTGAAAAGCTAGATGTCGGTGGCAAGTACCATTATGGAATGAAAGTGGGCTTGGTGTTGTTTTGAATACCTGTATGAAAATCATTTATTCTGTGGAAACAATGGAATGTGCCGTTAAGCCTTATTCCGTACAAGGTGCCATGGGTACTCAGGTACAGGAAAGCTCAAGACATGCAGAAGTGATAAAGCTGTAAATATGCAACAGGTTAAATCCAATTCAAGGAGGTGACGGGAGAGAGATAATTAAAACATGATTAATTACCAATTTAATGGCAAGGTCAGAAATCACAACAACTGCAGTGTAGGCAGTTAACCTTTGTTTACTTGCTTTGTTAACTGCTTTTTTTTTTTTTTGAGAAAAACTTCTTATAGCTCATTCTCTTTGGCCTTATTTTCTGTAATTACCTTAAAGATAATGATATGATCAGTGTTCGTTTGACACTTTTAGCCTCTCAAATTGTTATCTCATTTTATTCTGAGGAAGGTCCCTGGGGTTAGGGGACTTACTATTTTTCATAAGTTTTTAAAATTTATAGCTAAATAATGAAACTGAGGAACTAGAGGTTGTGTTCACTTGGCTTCTTAGAGACTCAGGTTTGTGGTCTCCTAATTCAGGCTATTTCCTGGGTTTTGCTTCACCCCTTTTAATACAATACTGTGATTAGAAGAATTTGAGTTTCGACTGACCTCATGACGGTGCACTTAAATTGCTGACTTGTTACAGGTGAATTTTTGTGGTCTTGAGTCCTTTTCAAAAAAATGGTGATTTTCTTGCAGGAAGCCAGTTGAGGGAAATTCTCCATGAATGTATGTCACAATGATGATGACCGACCAGATCCCTCTGGAACTGCCACCATTGCTGAACGGAGAGGTAGCCATGATGCCTCACTTGGTGAATGGAGATGCAGCTCAGCAGGTAGGTGCAGTAAGAAGGGAATTTAAGTCAACTTGTCTAAGTGAGAAACATTAACCCAGAAATTGTTTTTTTTTTTTTAAGTTTTTTTTTGATGTAGACCATTTTTTTTTTTTTTAATATGTCAAGTGTTTATTAATTTATTTATTTTTTATTATTTTTGTCTGTGTTGGGTCTTCGTTTCTGTGCGAGGGCTTTCTCCAGTTGCGGCAAGCGGGGGCCACTCTTCATCGCGGTGCGCAGGCCTCTCACTATCACGGCCTCTCTTGTTGCGGAGCACAGGCTCCAGACGCGCAGGCTCAGTAGTTGTGGCTCACGGGCCCAGCTGCTCCGCGGCACGTGGGATCCTCCCAGACCAGGGCTCGAACCCGCATCCCCTGCATTGGCAGGCAGACTCTCAACCACTGCGCCACCAGGGAAGCCCAATGTGGACCATTTTTAAAGTCTTTATTGAATTTGTTACAATACTGCTTCTGTTTTCTGTTTTGGTTTTTTGGCTAAAAGGCATGTGGGGGTCATAGCTCCCCAACCGGGGATTGAACCCGCACCCCTTGCCTTGGAAGGCGAAGTCTTAACCACAGGACTGCCAGGGAAGTCCGCTAACCCAGAAATTGTTTTATTTTGAGATTTAAGATCTGTGATTTTGAACCTTTGTAGTTCTCTAGAGGTCAAGTGTTTTTGTTGTAGAATTACTATATGATTTAAAATATCAGAAGTTGTAGTTTTTGAGAACAGCAAACTTTACCTAATCCAGTTGGTATTCTTGA
Organism: Balaenoptera ricei; assembly: GCF_028023285.1. NCBI lineage: Eukaryota > Metazoa > Chordata > Mammalia > Artiodactyla > Balaenopteridae > Balaenoptera > Balaenoptera ricei. Next base: position 66,865,014 of record NC_082642.1, read on the forward strand.
AGCATCAAAAACAAATGTCTGATTTTTGAAATGGATCATTTTGAAAATATGTACAAGTCTTTGGAATAAAATACAGTTTGCTCATGTCATATATTTTGCTTGACTGGTTTGCCTGATTGGTCAGAGCAGGATGGCCCGAGCAGGATGCTCAGAGGGTGGATCGGGTTTTTATCTCACACAGCGGGTGACTGGCCCCGACAAGAGGCACAGGTCTGTGTGAACCCACCCTGGCTCCTGGAGCAGTCCTTCCAAATGTAGAGCCTGCTGCCCAGAAAATGATGGTACTTGTTTTCTATAAAAACTCCTTTGCCACTAGTTTCTTAACATTACAGAGTTGAAAAGTTATTCCTGAGCGCATTCCTGTAGCACTTGGGAAAAATTTTAAATGGTAAGTAAAACTTTAAAAATTATTAGAGACAAGTATTGTCGCTGATAACATTATTTAAATTTTTAATTGACTACTAAAACTGGGTTCCCTCAGTCTTATACTAAATAAATGCCATTTTTTTATACTTGTGTAGCTCTTTAGAAGCACAAAAGTAGAAGACTTCGTTTTATCAAAAGTAGAATTGGGAGCAATCGCTTGAAAAATATTTATGCAAAATATATTAATAATTCAGAGAAGTTAATTGGCCATTTATTTGATGTCAGTATGTTGCTCTTCCCCACCCCCCATCTGTCATAGTACATTAATACTTTGTATATACTTCTGTTGGATATTGCTTTGCTGCTTAATAGTTTATATATATCACTTTCTCCTGCATTAGACTGTGAACCTCTTAAGAACAAAGAATATCTAATAGGTGCTCAATAAATGTTTGTCAGTTGAATAAATTTCCTCCCTTCTTGCCACTGATGCAAGTATCTCTCTTCCTGACTCCTGATTCTCTCTCTCGGCTCATTTCCACCCATCTACTGTAGTATCTTTTATCTTAAACACACAAATAGCTATACCTCTCATCCACCCAACAGAAACAAGCCCCCTCCCTTGACTCCACATTCTCCCAGTTACCATCTTGTATCTCTGCTCCCCTTTACAGCAGTACTTCTCTAAATAGAGCCTCTGCTTCCTTGCCTCTATTACTCTTCATCTCCAGAGTCTCCACTTGTTTCTTGTCATCTTTCTATTCCAATCTGTCAGCAAGTCCTGTTGGCCTTACCTCAGGAACATTGCTGAAACCATACTTTGCCGTGTCCACTTCATTTCCGTGACCACTCCTGGACTCTAAGCCAACACCTCTCACCAGGGTAGGACAGTTCTTCTCACTGGTCTCGCTGCTTTTACTTTTGCTCTACCAGAAAGCATTTGCCACACAGCAGTCTACTAACAACATAAACATACCATGTCACTGCCCTGCTCAGAGCTGTCCTGTTTGCCCGAGATAAACTCTGAGCGCAGTACCATGGCCAGTCCACCTTCTGTGGTTAGAGCTTGCCTCTCTCCATCATTCTGCCACTGCTCTGCTCCGGCCACTCATGGGGAGGTCTCAAAGTGCCATGAATAGTTTCAAGATGCGGTGTTTGGTCTCCTTTATTTTCACTAATTAAAACAATAAAAAAAAAAAGGGCAAGTTGGGACTTCCCTGGCGGTCCAGTGGTTAAGACTTGGCGCTTCCACTGCAGGGGGTACGGGTTCGATCACTGGTTGGGGAACTAAGATCCCGCATGCCTCATGGTGAGGCCAAAAAAAAAAAAAAAAAAAAGCAGGGACAAGGTATTCAAATATGACTAAACTTGGAAAACAATGCAGGTCTTTCAGATGTTGTCACCTGGTTCCATTTTGCATATGTACCTGGGAGACCTGAGACTACCCATCCATGTAGCTGTGCACCATTTTTGTGTTTTGATTTCTCCCTCATTTCTATAATTCATTTTGCATAGAGTAGCCTTTTGTACTTTTATAAGCCAGCATACAGAGCCCTTAGAATTTTCCAGTTTTTTCTTCAGAAATAAACTCCTTTGCTCCCAGAAATGACCAGTGACTGAAAAGACTGGATTTCCTCAGAAGGCCTTGTGGTGTTTCCTACTCTGTAGATCTACCTCAGCTCTTAAGTAGAAGCTGCTTAATAATTTTGGTTGATAAAATCACATTTTGATTTCGCCTGAGAAGGTTTCTATAAAGCCAAGAAATGGGAAGATTTGTTAATCTGTTTTATAAACAGTCACAAACATCGAGGTTTCTCAGACTAGGGTACACTTACTCTAAACAAAACTCATCGGAAGGGAATGTTTCAGTCTTTCTAATTCGCAAATATGTTTGATTGTGCTAGAAGCATTGACATTTAGGCATTTAGGTTATGTGGGCCAAGCTGTTGACTGGCATTAACCCTAAGTTTCCCTTAATGGGGCACAGTTGTTAACTGGGCAGAGTGTGTTTGAAATATTCCTCTCAGCAGGAATGGCCCAGGATTTATCATGCCTTGATGTCGTCACTGTGGCTTAGCTGAGGCAGTGGCCTATGTGCCTGACATTTCTTTTTGCCTCTTTCTGCCCCCAGAGTCCCCATTCTGTGTCTCCCTCATTCACTCAAGCCTTCACTTTTTCCTTTGGGTCCTAACGTTTAGTTTTGGCAGAGTTAAGTGTGGTAGAGTCCCCAGGGCCTGTGTGTGGAACCTGGGCTAAGGAGCAAGCAAAACCAAAATAATGGAGAAATACCAGAGAGGAGGTGGGGGAGGGGGAGGGATGGGGGGGGTCACCAAAAAGAACAAGGACCAGGAGTGAGGATCCGAGAGTCGGGCTGCAAGAGTTTTGAGTGCTTGTCTGGGGTGCCTGCTGTTGTTTGCTGCTTGCTCTTAAGAGCACGTGCGGTGTGATGCTCAGGTGGGTTTGTGTGAAAGGATCAGGAGGCTTTGACCATGCTGTCCCTTGAGGCAGTACTTTTCAACAAGGACCATTTGGAGGCACAGGGCTGACTTCAATGATGGACATTGCAGGCACTGTCCCGGCAGACCCCTGGGGTGACGTTTTAAGGGAGAGGCACTTATGGTGAGGCCAAAAAAGTGGTGAGCCACTTCCCAAATTATACCGTTGAAGAGAGCGGCCCTCTGGCTATAGGGTCTGCCTCTACATTTCTGTTAGGAGTGTGTAGGTGAAGCTTACCTTGTATGTGTTTACAACTCTTAATACATTGCAGCTGTGCCGAGGGCATTCTAATTATTTCTATATATGCAAAAGAACCACCACAGTTAGGAGAAAGCTCTTCAGTCCCCACAGCCTTCATCCTCCTGATTTCTGTCCTGTTGGTTTCTGGATTTAATTAAGGACGAGTTCTTGGCAAGATTCTCTGCTCCGTTCTGGCTCTCTAAATAAGAAACACTGTTAATTTTCATTATCCGAAGTCATGTTAAGTTTGAAACCTTGTTTTGTCATTTTATGTAGGTAGCAGGAAAAGGATGATTCTTTTCTTAAAATGAAAAGCCGTCCTCATTATGAATGAATGAAGATTTAAAGTATATTATCAACTAAAAAATGAACAAGAATAACAATAACAAATACACAAGGTGGATAGAAGGAACTTACTTAACAGCTTTATTGAGATATAATCCACATGCCATGTAATTCACTTATTTAAAGTTTACAATTCGACGAAATTGATTATATTCACAGAATTGTGCAACCAAGACTACCATTAATCTTAGAACATTTTTATCACCCTGAAAAGAAACCCTTTAGCAGTCACTCTCCATTCCCTTCTTTCCCCTATTCCTAGGCAACCACTCATCTACTTTCTGTCTCCGTAGATAATTTGCCCATTATGGACATTCATGTAAATGAAATCATACAATATGTGGTCTTCTGTGTCTGCCTTCTCTCACTCAGCATAATGTTTTTAAGGTTCGCCCATGTTGTAGCATGTATCAGTACAGGCATACCTCGGAGATATTGTGGGGTCAGTTCCAAGCCACTGCAGTAAAGTGAATATTGCAATACAGTGAGTCATGTGAATTTTTTGGTTTCTCAGTGCATGTAAAAGTTCTGTTTACACTATACTGTAGTCTCTTAAGTGTGCAATAGCGTGTCTAAAAAATTGTACATACCTTAATTTAAAAATATTTTATTGCTAAAAAATGCTAACCATCTGAGCCTACAGTGAGTCGTAATCTTTTTGTAATAGTAACATCAAAGATCACTGATTGCAGATCACCATAACAAATATAATAATAATGAAAAAGTTTGAAATTTTGCAAGAACTACCAAAATGTGACACAGAGACAGGAAGTGAGCAAATACTATTGGAAAAATGGCGCTGATAGACTTACTCCACACAGAGTTGCCATGTTAAACCAATATGTAAAACACACAATTATCTGCAAAGCACAATAAAGCAAAAAAGCTCAATGAAACAAGGTATGCTTGTACTTCATACCTTTTTTATTGCCAAATAATATTCTAGTGTATGAATAATACTACAATTTATTTTTCCATTCATCAGTTGATGGACATTTGGATTGTTTCTACTCTTTTTGGCTATTATGAACAATGCTACTATGAATGTTTGTGTGCAGATTTTTGTGTTGATGTGTGTTTTCGTTTCTCTCATATATACCTAGGAGTGAAGTTGAACACCTTTATTTTTAACTATTGTTTTCTAAATAAAGTACATCTGCTTCTCTCACTATAATTTCTTCTACCTCTAAATAGATCAACATAGCTAAATAAAGTTTGCTTCCCTTAATATGCCTAACCACATACTATTCTTGAGTTATAAAAGTCATGTTTCCACCTGAGCTTTTGTGTGTGGCTGTATAAATTACAGTGAATGCCCTTCAGTAATCAAAATATTGGCATTTCATACGTTACGTTTCAGAACCTAATGTTCTGAAACATTTTAGAACCTAATGGTGTATTAATTGAACTATCTTTGTTAAGTACTTTTAGCACATCTTAGAGATTTTAAGAAGTAGCAGCTGGTTTTGAGCATGAGAGAGTAAGCATCAGCCCAATTTCCAACTTGTTCTATTGGTTTAATATTTCAATAATCTCTGAAGAGGAATTAGAGCAGCCACCAGTTAAAGAAACTATTAGGTTAAGAACAGAGTGTTCACCTAGAATTTACTGATTTGCTAATTTAATCTGTGACACTTATAACCTACGCGATGGTGGTATGCCACTTTATATTCTTAGTGACACTTCTAACATACGTATTCATTAGGTCAGTGGGGTGGGGAGAGAGCTAGGCGCCTCTTTGTTCTGACTAGCATTTAGCACACAGAGAGCCCCTAGCAAATGTTTTGTCATTTTTTATTTCTTATGTCTTGCTTTTCTTTTTTCTTTTAAGCTTCCTGAATATTAATTGCTAATGAGTATTCTTAATGCCTCTTCTTCAGGAAGTAGATCTCCTTAAATGTAAATAGAAAACTGTTTCTGGGATAGCCTGGTAACATGTGTGCCCTGGAAGACAGGAGGTTAAAGTTACCTCAGTTGTGTCCAATTGTCTTAACTTTAGCCTGTTTCGGTTGATCAGCATTTAGCACGTCATTTTATTGGGAGTGAGGTTTTTTTTTTCCCTTTTGTTTCTTCTTTCTGAAAGCCTTTGTTTCCCTAGACAGAATACACAGCCAGAGTTTTCCTGGATCATTCTTTTGAGTACACATTTCCAGACAGCACATTAAACACATTAAAACTTTCCACGTTCAGATGGTGCTCGTCATCAGCACGTCTTTTACAGCAAATGTACTTCTCCTCCTAATCCAGTGACCTTTTCTGTTCTGGTTGATATCTTCTTAATAACTTTTCCCCTGACGGCTCCCTTCTTGCATTCAGTAGTTCAAATCCTCTCACCACACAGGTTTACTCTTCAAACATACTGACGGGCCACTGTGTCAGGGGGACCCAGAAAGAGGTTTACAATCAGTATAGTGTAGAAAAATGAATAAACGGCTCTTAGGGGCCTTGTCCAGGAAAAAGAAGGATATTCAAATGAGAATGGGACTGGCTGTTAAAATATTATTGCTGAATAATATTAGATAACATCTCCCTTTATGATAGAATCCTATTTAGAAGCTGGGGCTTGAGCTAGAAAGTAGAAAAAGTTAGGCTGGTCAAATGTTGGGTTTGGGAAACCAAGTATGGGGAAGCTCAGTTTTGGTCAGACTCTTCAGCATCACAGTATATGAGAGATGTGTAACTTGTGCAAATATTTAAAGAAAATTATTATTGCAAACTGCTGTCCGCGTTCTCTCTACTACTCAAACTTATAAGGCCTGTTGTGTAAAGATTGTCAGCTCTCTTCTTTGAGATTGGGGTGGAAAGAAGGAGTGAGAGGGTAAGATTTATGACTGAATTAAGGAGTGACTTTGTTCATTTTAATAAGCATTTGTCATACGTCTTCTGTGCAGGACTGTATTAGGTGTTGGTGACACAGACCTGAATAAGACACTGTTTTTGCCCTAAAGGAATGAGCAGTGTAGTTAGGGAGCAAAATGTGGTTTACCAAAAAAAAAAAAAAAGAAAGAAAAAAGGCTGTATTTATACATGTGTAGAACCACAGGAGAGGTGCTTGGATTGCAGAATGTATCAGTGCCTTGGGAGCGCAGAGGAGGGGTGGATCAGGGAACGGGATAGGCGGGCAGGAAAACAGAGACCAGGCAGGGAAAGGTGTCTGTGGGGAGGCTGAGCCTGAACTGAGACCTTGCTGGAAGTTATTCAAGCTTTGCATATCATATAATCAGTTTCTGTTTTATGAAATGTAAATACTGTGTAGGGATAGTATAGTCAATGAGGAGCTAATATTAGTGGCACCCCAAGCAGACCGTATCTAAATCTCTTTTCTGGAAACTTTGCTCTTCAGTATTCTTTCTAGAGAATCTGTCTGTCCTGTGATGCATCCAGCCTGGCGACCCACCCGTGGCCTCTTGATGTCTATTCCTCACAATTACCGATTCTGCAGAAGTGCAGATCCTGAGTAGTACCCCTCCACCAAAGCTGCTTTCCAGCAGCACAGGCAGCCAGCCCCGTTTCTGAGGGCTTCCTTTTAACTGTAAAAAAGTGAGGTGAGTTTATCCAGGTCTGTGGTCTGATTTTACCTCTCTGCCTTAGGTTTGCCAATTCTACTCCCTACACAGGCTTCCTAAAAGGCATAGCCTATGCATAATCTCTGTCTCATAAAGGAAAATGTTGATGCCGTGCAGAGGATGGTGTTATATGTGGCACCCACAATAATTATGACACATGACATATAATTATGACAGCTCTGAGCTGTCTGGGTTGAGGGACACTTCAGAATTTAATTAGCCAAAGGCAATAATAATAAGATACAAGATGCAGTCAGTATCCTTCAAATGGGAGCTGCCTTCAAAAAGGAGAGGATTAAGGAAAAACACAGGCGTGGCAAGGTTGCACTGCAAAATAACAGCAATTTAAAACGCTATGGTGGTTTTCACATTATGATTGTTTTCAACTTATTGCAATGTTTGACTGTCTGGTTGCACTCTAAACTCCAGGGCAGCAGGGGCTATGTGTCTCTTGTTCACACTGTGCCTGGCGTCTGAGGGTAGCATTCAGTAAGTGCTTCACAGTGGATGAAGGATGAATGAAATGAACAAATCTAATTCATCTAAACCAGGGCTTGAAAACTGGCTACCTATTGCATTTGTCATACAGGCATTTAAAAAAAAAAATCTTTATAGTTAACAAAAAATAATTAGGTGCCAACCTTTAAAAATGGGAAGATTGACACAAAATTCTGGATCTTTATGTTGAAAACCCAGAAGATCTGATAACTGGGCTGGCAGCAGTTGACTGGCACAAAGCAGCAGCTGCCCGCTTTGGATGGGGAGTGTCGTCCCCAGGCCCCACCCTGTCCACGTCACTCAATTTCCAGACCTGCCTGGGCTCTGGGGTCATCTGAACTTGCAACCTGGGGATTGTTAACTTTTTTTACCTTTGAAATTTCTTCCTGTGCTTACACATACTGGGTTTTAAATATAGCAAAAATATTTAAGATTTCTCAGGCACATTCATTGTGTATCATACTGATGAAGTGATTTTAAGTCTCTTACTTTTCTACTTATGACTTGTAAAATGAACTAGTGTGGGCTGTGGTTTGTATAGCTTTGTAGAAGGGTTTCAATTATATGTCTTACAACTTAGGACCCAGGTATTGGTTGTTTTGGCCTCTGCTTTTCAGTGAACAGTATTTGAATCCCCAGTCATTGCCACACTGAGCACTCCTCAAAGCGTAAGAAGGGCAGAAGAAACGACCAGGCGCCTTGGTTTTACTGTTTATACACTAGTTAGGGGACATTAAACAGAGATGCAAGGTATCAGCGTTCCAGGGGATAGAGATGCAAATACTTGCATTTACAATCTTTTTTACAGTCTCCAAGAATTGAGTTTCCGTTAGGTACTTATTGAAACAGAATTTTTTTATTCTATTTCAGTAAAATGTCCCTGGTACTACCTAGACAAGATGTTTTTATTTAAGTCATTTCTATATTGATTTTCTCTTTGAATAAGATTAAATTTAATAGTAGATTTCCAATCTCGAATTCTCAATTTTTTTTTTTGAAAATGTATATTTGTCATCTTGAATGTGATATGATAGCCATTGATGTGTCTTATAGTGCAGTAAAAATAATATATATGCACACACACACACACAGGAAGAAAAGATGGGACTATTCTCCATCCAGAATGTGTTAAGACATATGTTTTGCTTATACATAATTGTTTTCATGTTGGCAGACTTTTTTTTTTTTTGTCCAAATGATTGACTTAAAAATATGACTATATAGCAGTTAGATACGTTATATCCCAAACAGGATAGTAGTGAGCAAGCTGCATAAAATTAGTAACATTAATCTCTAAGTTCCAAATGCAGATGCAAAAAATAAACAGCCTGCTGAGGAGCCCGCTGCTGAAGCGGCCTAGTAATTTTCCAGCCAGCTCTGCTGTTACACTAAATTGAAGCTGTACTCTGGTGGACCTCCAGAAGAAACAGTTCAGTGCCACTTTAGTGTTCATGCCTACATTGGTATTGCTTCTCAGCCCTGGGCCTTTTTCTTTAGCAGGTGACCGTCAGATAGATCATTGCTGAGAGGAAGCCTGTTTTATGTGCAGCATGTGTTTAGTACAACCATTAACTAGAATAATTTGACCTGGATCCATTCTTTATTGCCCATTCCCTGCCCCTTGCGGTATAGTAGATGTGCATTTGGATAAAATGGACAGTCTGCATTTAGAAAATTTCTTTGCCAAGGGTTTCTGCTTTGCAAATAACTAGGCAACTAGTTAAGTGGAGATAGCAGAAAGTTGGGGGTACTTGGACTAGTTTTGGGGGGCAGGTTGACTAGAGAGTATTTATATCAGCAAAAGGTTCCATTCCTATCACAGTTGACCCTTGAACAACACGGATTTGACTGCATAGGTCCACTTATACACTAACTTATATTTTTCAGTAGTAAGTATTATAGAACTACACCATCCACCATTGGTTGAGTCCACAGATGTGCAACTGAGGATACCAAGGACCTGCTAATGCAGAGGGCCGACTATAAGTTACAGACGGATTTTTGACTGCGTGGAGGGTCGGTGCCCCTTAGCCCTGCATTTTTCAAGGGTCATTTGTGTTTTTTAAAAGTGGAAATCAATTCTTCTGAGCTAATAAACCTTAGCTGTGTAGAGAAATGGACTTGTGTTGTTATCTAGCTGTGTTTCACGACTTCTAATTTTTAGAAGGAGTTGTTAAAATATTCTTGTGTTTTTCTAAGTAGTTAGAAAAATTCCACACTGAGGCATGTTACTTGGGTAGAAGTTTCTTTGGTCTTTACGTGTATTGGAATATTGAGTTGTCCGTCTAGTTCATGAGGGAACCTGTGACACATTGAAGCATGTGCTTTAGTTAGTGATGTTGTTTGGTAGCTAAATTGGCCAGGGTTTTGCAGCTCATTTATCTTTTCTGACTTGTTTTGCATTGGCAGCATGCATCTATTTATAACTCATCTTAATTCTCATCACCTTGGCAAAAGGCTATATAAAAAGCATCCTTATAGAATGGCTGTTTCTTTATAATTTATTTGGTGACTTTAGTCATGACTGAAAATAAGTGTAATTTAAATACAAATATATATTATATGAATTACAGAGGAATGGCATCTGTATTTTTCTTATAAGGTTTGCATTGAGAAGTCAGACCTTAGGCTTATATATACCCTGTCTGTGAATAATATCTGTTTTAAAGACCCAGGGAATCAATTGAGGATGGAGTTGGGTGATAGAGCACATAATCCTTTAATAGATGGGTGTTCACATCCCATTTACTTCTCAGACTTTCTGTTTTCTTGTTTTCTTATTTTTCAAGTGGTTACTCCCAGTAAGGCCCTGAGAATCTTCCCACTTTTTATTGACTGCCTCTGTACACCATGCTGCTTCAAGTTGCCTTGGAACTTTAAAGAGCCTCCATTAGAGAGACTTGAAGATAGACATCACAACTGGTGTATGCTTTTTCTTTGGAGGGAGGCAGTGGCTCATTTTCGAACAGTTATTCTAAAATCACGGGGGAAGTGTAGGCTAAAACGTTGTGTAATATTCCAGAGGTTCTAGTGTCGTAACAATGTAAATGATATATTAAAGGTCAGGTTTTTGGACATTGAAAGAATGCCAAGTGTCTAACCTAATTTTTGGCATTTGCCTCAGACTTAAATGTTACTTTTGGACTTCTCTGGTGGCGCAGTGGTTAAGAATCCGCCTGCCAGTGCAGGGGACACGGGTTTGATCCCTGGTCTGGGAAGATCCCACATGCCGTGGAGCAACTGAGCCCGTGCACTGCAACTACTGAGCCTGCGCTCTAGAGCCCGCGAGCCACAACTACTGAAGCCCGCGTGCCTAGAGCCCGTGCTCTACAACGAAGAGTAGCCCCCGCTCGCCACAACTAGAGAAGGCCCACGCGCAGCAATGAAGACCCAACACAACCAAAATAAAAGTTACTTTTTAAGCTTGCTGATCACCAGAAGGCTTTTAGTTTCAATTTTATGCTCAACTTTTAGTTGAGTGGTTATTTGTTAAATTATTGGAAAGAATGGCTTTTTTTCTCTCTCTCTCTCTTTTTTTGGCTGCGCCTCATGGCTTGCAGATCTTAGTTCCTTGACCAGGGACTGAACCTAGGCTACGGCGCCGAGTCCTAACCACTGGACTGCCAGGGAAAGTCCCCAAGAATGGCTTTTATTTGATATTTTCATTTCTTTGTTCCCTGTGTGGTGGAAGGAATGAATAGTAACTATTTGAGGGCTTATGATGTGCTAAGAATGGTACTAAGCACTTCTATACATCATTTCTTCCAGTGAACATACACCTTGTAAGGTAGTGATCATTTTTACAGACAGAACCACAGGTGAGAAAGGTTAAGTACTTTACAGCTGGCAATCCCAGGACTGGGATTTGAATGCACTTATGTCCTACCTTCCAGGAAGGGTGGAGTTGCTTGGATTAGGCATATATCTATTGTTTTGTTCAGGTAAACAGTCAGGAGAGACATGGGACTGGGTTTTGCACAGTAGTAAATTGTAAAGTTTTCAAAGAAGAGTATTCCTACTGTTACCTTATATGGTCTTCATATCAACTCTGGAAGATGGCAGCGATTCTGGCTCTGCAGCTTCTCAGAATTATGGACCAAGCTGTAGTGACCGTGCCTGAAGCCTCGAGGCACTGGCTGAGTTTGGAGGAGAGGTTGGGTTTCAGGCCCAGGCCATCAGAGTAGCTCCCTTTCTTTCCCTAGGGAATGGTTCTTTCCCTGAGGTTAGCCGTAGGGGAGCATTTCCCTTTGGGGCCAGCAGCTGCTGAGAGATGGTGGTGACTAGAGAAGGGCATCAGGGCTTCCTCGTCCTTGGGAGTCTGGGGGTAAGGAGGGGGGCTTTTGTCTGCCTTCTTTTCCTCCCAAACCCCACCTTTCATTTCCATTCAAAACTTACATCACCCCAGAGGCACAGTTTTTGTGTTTTAAGAAATCTAAAAACTTATTGTAAGACTTGAACCTATTAGATTTTTTTTTCATTTCTGAATTTATAATTATTTCTCTTAAGTAATGCCAAAAAAAAAAAATCTAAGTTTATCCGTCGAAGAGAAATAATTCCATGAGCATTTCTGAAGTGTCTCACCTCTGCTCATTCCTGTTCTCTGGGGGAATACAAAATAGGTGTCATGCAGTATTTGTGCCATGAGGCCACACCCCTTTGCTAGTGAGTTCCTCATTTTCTTTGTTTTAGATTGATGAAGGGCTGCTTGGACTCTGACTCTCCTCAAGATGTTAATTATATGTTTCAAAATCATGTGTTCTGTTAAAGATCACTTACGCGTAGCCTTGGAAAGAGAACTGGAAGCAGGGAGGTGCTTCAGGGGTGCAGAATATTGTTTGGAGGCCTTGGGAAATAAATCTTAAGTTCATTTACCACCAAGACATATTTAGTCAGTGTATATAAACAAAAGAAGTCACAGTGTGCCTGGACATTATTTGTCCCAGATGGAGTTTAAACTTGGCTCATTGTACTGCACTGATGTCATGGTGCATAAACTGGCCCGAGTTAGAGACGTGCATAGAATCTGCTGTGTGCTTGTGTGTGCTGAGGGCGTGTGAGGAGGAGGGAGGGGCTGGCTGGAAAATTGTTGTCACATTTTTCCTTTGCTGTCTGCAGAGCCTAGTGTCAGTCCTGAATTTGGACTTGGTGCAGGATGAGGGAAGAATCGGAATAATCTGTTCATTTGTGCAAGTCGGTATGTGATGCACTCAGGGATGTCCTTCTTCCAAGACTGAGTGTAAGTGCATCAGGCTTTCCAACAGCTGCTTACGATGCTCTGGTATTAAAATCTAGAAAGGAAAATCTTAAAGTACTACATTTTTGAAGAGCATTTTCAGTCTGTTTGCCTTGAAATCTTCAATCTGGATAGTTTCTTTAAATTTTTTAATGGTCTTAAGTATCCAGCTGTATAAATATGTTTTCCTGGATTGAATGGTGGATAACTTTTCAAACTAGTTGCTTAAGTGTTTAAAAAGGCCGTTGCCTGATGCTTCTTAGAGAATCTGGCCAGGTTTAATTTTTCCTGTGTGCTTTGAGAAGGCAACTTATAGGTCGGAAAAGGATCCTCTTCTGGAGTTCTGGGTGCTTAATAGGAAATCTCCACATACCGTGGTGTTACTTTGTTACATTTTATTGCTGACTTTCATTATGATAATCTTAATTAGAAGCGGTCCAAGTAATTCAAACCATTTTGTGGATATAAAAGGCTTAGATTTCAGAACTTCTGTGAATGGATTCCAAAGTCACTATTGTTGCCGGGATCCACGGAAGCTGAACAGACACCAGAATGTGAATGAGTTGGGAGGTGATCCTTTAAGGAAAGCCAGAATGTTTCTCAAACAGAAAATCTGGTCAGAGGTGAGAATTGGCTGGTTTTAGATTTTACTGAGAACATGAAACGTGGTAGTTTTGGTAAAATTTTTTCTTTAGACTTTCTTATTAGAGGCCATATTTTTCCTTAACTGAGAGACTTGTCACTGGTAGAAATTTGAAGAAAAAGAAGTATTAATAACAATTATTTACTGAGCACATACTATGTATAAGGCCTTCTACCAGGGCTGCACTGGGGTTGCTTTCTTCCTCAGAGCACACACATAAGGTAGGTGTTTATCTCTCTTTTCAGAGGAGGAAGTGCAGGGTTAGAAAGGTTAAGTGCCCTGTCTGGCAGAGCCGGGACTTAACTGTGATGTGTCTGATTTGCTCTTCTCACTGTGTATCTTTGGTATCTTAGTTGATTTTTAAACTGTTAGTTAAAAAAGAATTGCAAGTAAAATGAGATTAGCACAAAGTGACTTAATTACTCAGTATTTACATACTGTATATGATGTTACTTAGAAGACATCTCTGGCCTGAACGCCATCTAATTTTACCGCAACATATAGTGTGGCAGGAAGACAAACATGTAGAAGAAATACGTGCTATTATGTACTTATTTTTTGAAATCTTAAAAAGTAGTTAAGATTCATCTTAAATTTAATGATTAAGTTGTAGGTTGTGCTGTTTTCTTATCTGCAATTCTGAGTCCTTAAATTATTTTTTCAAACTTTTTTTGTGTATGTATGATATGCTAAAAGGCAAACTATAACTTAAAGATATAAAAAATGAATTAATTAGTCTGAAATGGGATTACCTCAGAATCAGAAAGTAGACGTTTTGGGGATATGATTAACTTGGGACCCTTGAAAATAAGTAAAGATTCTCTTTTGACTCTATATTTGTTTCCCAATAATCCTACTGTTAGTCCTCCTTTCCTTTTGATCAGCAAACCAACCTACAGCATAGTAGGTGGACAACATAGTCCCCTGTTGGATTGATGAGTTGACTAGAAGTAAAGGAAAAGACTGCTAGGTTGGCTGCTGAGTGCTTTGGGGGTTAGCTTTTTAGAGCAAGAAACCAAAGAGAAGAAATAAGGGACAGAAAAGGTCTAGGAAAAGGTGGAGATTCAAGAGAGGGACTGACTGTGAAGGCCTATCAGTTGTCAGTGATAGGAGGGGCGGAAATGGAAATGACAGAATCACAGTTGGATAACAGAATTAGAGAGAGTGACAGGAAGTAGGAAAAGTTAAGTAGTTATGTCTGGGAGAGCCATACACTACTACACCTCTGCAATCCGAGATGCCCCAGTGTTCATAGAGAGGGAGGGCAGAACTCTTCAGCAGCAAACCCTGTGACCTGGATGGTCATATTTAAAGGTTAAACCATCAGTTATTTTTGAAAACTCTTAGAACAGTGTAACCCCTGAATTATGTCACAGGTGGATGTTTCACTAATATCTTTGCTGGTGTCTATGTGTTCAGTATCTCCCATCTCCGTTTGAGTTTCTCGCTACTATCAGAGTTATCTTAATAATGTTGCTTTCCTACTGGAAAACTCTGCTCACAGGATAAAGTCCAGACTTCCAAGTGGGGCAAACAACGGCTTTTCTGAGGTGGGCACGGCCTGCCTCTGCAGTCTCACCTTTACCCCTCTGTTGCGTGCTTATGCCATTACGGCCACACTGGAATTCTCTAGCACATTGGAATTCTAAACGTACCATACCGGTCAGGCCTCCATGCATGTGCTGTGTCATTGTTCTTTTGCTTATCCTCTCATTCCCCTTTTAATTGTCACCCCCAACTGTAACTTTTCCTGATTTCTTGATGATTTCTTCAGTTTCCATAGCACTTGATAGCAAATAATCATTTTTTATTATAGTTCATTGTATTTTCTACTAGTGCATCAATAAACGGGTAGGATTTCAAAATCTTTCTCATCTTAGAATCATCAGTGCTTAATAAAGTGCCTGGCCAATAGTAACTACTCAGCAAATGTTTGTTGAATGATCAGGGTTTCAATAATTGCATTAGGTATTGATTTAAATAAGTTTAATATAATCAATGCAAAGGCAAGGCCTGAATAAGTGATGATAATATACTGTGAAGTGGTGGGGAAGGGCTGGGGTCTCTTTCACAAAATCCTTCCAAAACCGTAGAACATTTCATATTTGTATTCATTTCTAATTTTATGTTAGTGAGAATATAAGGCAATAGTAGTGTTAATTTTAAGCAATTAAGACAGTATAGTAGTAAGAAAAGTTAACTCTAGAATGTTTAATGACAAAATATTGGGAACTGATTTTCTGTCAGTTATAGGGATGAGAACATTCTTCATGGACACATTGTTTCTTTTTTTTCTTTTTTCTTTTCTCAAAAGGATTTTTATGGACTTTGACAGGGTGTTCTAAAATAATCTAAAAGAGAAAATGCATATGAATAATCAAAACTTAAAGAAGAACAATAAATATATCTAAGCCTTTCCAGATGCCAAAGCATATCATAATCCATAATAATTATTTTTGAATAGTACTAGTATAGAAGTAGATCAACACAGAAATGGAATAAGAAGTTCAGCAACAGACTCATATGAATATTTTTTAAAAATGTATCCCTGAATATGTGTTAATATAAACACAATCAGAAGAGCAAAGAAAAGCTGGAAAACCATAAGAGGCCTTTTACGTTTATCAAAATGGTTAATACGTTTATAGGAAAAGCTTACATTTCTCGAGGAATAAAGAGTGAATTAAAACAAACACAGGGAGTTCAGCTCGGTGCTCTGTGATAACCTAGATGGGTGGGGTGTATACATATATCTGATTCACTTCATTGTATAGCATACACTAACACAACATTGTAAAGCAATTATACTCCAATAAAAAAAATATGGAATACAATTTTTGCCCAACACGTGAACATTATTTCTTGATTATGTCTTAGGTGGGGAAGAACTGTTCAATGAATGACATGGCCAATGTTGAAATGGGTTTTAAAAATAGTAGAATATTGGGAATGTAGGCAGTTAAATATGTTTCTTCACTGGCCTTTGAGATTCCCACAGTAGAGTTGTATATTTAGGTTTTTATTGCACAGCTTACCAGAGATGTGTGACATTAATAAGCACATCAGTGTGGATCATGTCCCAGCCAATCAAAACCAGACATGAGATAGCTGGATCTAAATGAAGGAAGATATGCAAGATTTTTGCACACTTGCAAGATTTTGCAAGTGTGCAAAACACATTCAAGGTAGGGCTGATTAGGTGAAAAGTGGCCCAAGTTGCTGATTCCCCATCAGTGTGGCCAGAGCCCAGCTTGGAGGTATGGGGTGTGTGGATGGAATTGAGGGGTAGAAAGGGGTTTTACCTCAAATTGTGGAGATTTTTAATAAGGATTGATCCTGAAACACTGATGACAGGAACGAAAATTTGTTCTCAGTGAATATAATTTTCAGCTAAAGGAGGAAGTATCTTTTTGATACTCAACAACTCTGTGAAAATATATTTAATAAAGTGAAAAAAAATTCATTTAAATAAACGTAATGCTGCTCCAAATGCACAAGGATATTCAGTAGCCGTTACTCTTAGCCAGGGAAAAAACTACACTTACGCTTGTATGGAATTTTGGTCTTTAATGTTTTTGGTTTTTATCTTGAGAGTACAAGTAGTTGAAACTTTAGACTTGGCCATTTGTGGCTCTCTTAAAAGAGGTTTTTAACCTAGTTTGGGCCATCTATATTACATTTTGCATTTTTTCCATTTAAGTTAATGCTATATTTTTATTCTTAGCAAACAGCTCTTTTTGTAATAGAATCTCTTTATTCAGGGCAGAATACAATTAGAGGGAGTAGAAATATATAACTTCTTACAAGCTGCCATTGTATTTTCTTTATAGCCCTTACCACTATCTGTAAATGTTTTATTTTTATTTAAGTGATTCCCCACTCCCATCCCATGCAAGTTCCATTTGTCAGCCTGTGGTAGGGAGAACTTTGTGTTGTTTAAGACTCTATTTTGTGGCCTGGAGGAATGCCTCACCCTTTCTGGGCAAGCATTAATATTTGCTGCATTATAACTGAGCAGAGTAGTAATTCTTCTCAGGACACTTATTTGAAATGCAGTTATTGAACTCATTTGAATGTACAGTTTACCCTTGAACAGCACAGGTTTGAACTGCGTGGGTCCACTTATATGCAGATTTTTTTTCACTAAATATGTATCACAGTACTACACCATCTGCAGTTGGTTGACTCGGAGGATGTGGAGGGCCAACTGTAAAGTTATATGCAGATTTCCAACTGTGCAGAGGGTTCAAGGTCAAATGTATATATTTTTCAGCAGACACTGGTGTGATTTCAGTGCATAAAAATGTTCTTTTTGGTTTATCTTATTTCTCTTTCCTTGGTTACCTGTTAATTCATTCCTATCGTTTTTATTGATGACAGGTGACTTTCGGGAAGCATAGATGCCTAAGACCCAGTCTTTTCAGGAGTAGTCTTTTATTTTTCTTATGCCTGTTATTAGGCCATGAGAAATGGCATCTAGTGATTGTGATAATCAAGTGGTTAGCTTATTGGTTTGTGTGAGGTTTCTAGGGGAATTCAAGGACTTGACAATGAATTTATGAGAATAAATCCTGCCCAATATAAAAACAACTGTTTGTTGTTAGTTAAGGGATGAATTCCTTACCACCCAACTGCCATATTGGGAGTAAGGGGCTCTGCCTCAGGGAGTGAGCACAGATTTCCTAGAAGAGAACTTGTCCTCAGTTTGGGGGACATGCCTTTGACCCAGTTAAATGCATTCTCTCCTTGTAACCATTCATTGAAGTTTCTCCATAGAGAACTGACTCTGCGAAACCCACACCTACTGGGGAGGCGGGGAAGGGACCATGTGCGGTAGAAGAGAAAAGCATGCGTTTTGGTCAGGCAGGGCTGGATTCTAGTGCTGGCTCAGTCATTTTGTAGTTTTGTGACTTTAGACAAGTTACTGATCCTCTTTAAGCCTCAGTTTTTCCCCATCTCTAAAATCTGGATGTCCTTTTGCCTTGACCTAGTGTATAAGTACCCTTGGAGGCTCCCTGGTCTTATGTGTTCTTTTCCTGCCAGCTTTGGATTCAGGCTTCAGGTTGGACATGTGAACAGGTGAGTCAGTCAGTGCTTTCCCATTATCTTCTAGGACCTTCCTGTTTAACTGCTCACATTTTTTTTTTTTTTTGAAATTTCTAAGCTGCTTTTTTAAAAAAATTTACTTATTTTACTTATTTTTGGCTGTGTTGGGTCTTCGCTGCTGCACGCTGGCTTTCTCTAGTTGTGGCGAGAGAGGGCTACTCTTCATTGCGGTGCGTTGGCTTCTCTTGTTGTGGAGCACAGGCTCTAGGCGTGCGGGCTTCAGTAGTTGTGGCTCGTGTGCTCTAGAGCGCAGGTTCAGTAGTCATGGCTCACGGCCTTAGTTGCTCCGCAGCATGTGGGATCTTCCCGGACCAGGGCTCGAACCCGTGTCCCCTGAATTGGCAGGTGGATTCTTAACCGCTGTGCCACCAGGGAAGCCCTAACTGCTTACATTTTAAATCTTGGGACATTTTCTTTGTGTATGTTACTACCACAAAGGTAATTATTGTTCATTTGCAGCTCATCATCTCCCTTTTCCTGATTTGGAGAAAAGAAACAGAGCTTAAAAAACAAATGATGCTACTTTTCAGTTTTGCTTGAGGCCAGCTGTGGTCTTGGCACAGAGACCAGGGTCTCGAAGGTGTGTCTTGATGGATGGTTTGGGCCCTTCAGGGCCTGGGCAGATCTTGCCAGGATTTTTCTGGAGTTTGGGAATCTGGAGTGAGAGTGTGTGTATGTGTGTGTGTGTGTCCAGAAGGAAGGTGCTACTATTCCTTTCATGGAGTCAAAGGTCACTTTTTAACTTATTAGATCTTCCTGGATAGAATCTGTCTTTACATGGAACTCTTATGCAGCTTTTAGGTTGTATTATTTTTTTTCCCCTGAGGATATCTGTTGGATATTCATAAATGCTGGCTCTAAATGAGAATGTTCATTCATACATGAAACAGCTAAGAGTAAGACAAGCCTCACAGAATGTGGCAAGTGGGAAAAGCTCTGAAAGTGAAATGGGATCTCCTCTTCTAGCACAGCTTATATCTCGATTGTCTGGGTATGGGATTTAACTTTTAAGAATACTGCAAATGTAACATTTCATCTTTGGTCAGTCGGTACTGCTCTCCTAGCAGAAGCTTTTGTGATGGACTCATACGTGGCAGTGATGATTTAGTCGGGTGGCTGGTAGTATTTTATTTGAGGCATAAATTAGGAATTTGCCTCTAGAGGTCTTAGATGCTAACCATCTTCTGGTGAATCAGCCACCCAAAATTTAAATTGCAAATGTAGTTTTCCTTTTGCTCTTCTAATGAGTTAGAAACAAAGTTAGATTTAGATTTATACCTTTAAGGAAAGATGTGTTATACCTGTTTCAGTTGTCTTGTTGGGTAAAGCTTTCCCAGGATGCTGTGTTTAGCCTTTTGCTCAATTATGTTAATTCTACCTCTTGTTTCATTGTTTCTTTAGACTTTGGAAGAATGGTCACTTATTTTTCTTTAAGACTTAATGAACTACCTTTGGTTATTTTGGGCTGCTTGGTTCGTATAGCACTAATAGATTTGAAAGAAATCTGATGAAGCAATAGTAGACTGAAGTATGCTCTTATGATTTGATTAACATGGTTCTATTTTAACATCTCTGGGGAAAAAAAATCTATCAGTGGTTAAAATCTGTGTTCTCTCTTTTTTTTTTTTTCTCCTCTGACAAGACACAGAATACAGCATGACTTGTTTTAATGCTGACTTCAGAAAAGCAGGAAATGCTTACTGAGTGGACAAAAAATGAGGTTTGGACAGTGACGTTATGTTTTACGTTCTGTATTTAAGAGAAATTGTAACTGTAGTGTCTGCTTTGTGGCTAAAGAGAGAAAGAAGGAGAGGGGGAAAGAGGGGTGGGGGAGGGGGGAGAGACAGATTGAGAGAGAGATATTCAGAGAGAGAGAGAGAGAGACAGACAGACTGATTGACCTGTATGATACAGAAGGTTAAGTGCCAGGGAGCCTTTGGGTGTGACTTATGCTCCTCAAGGCTGTGTGATGCGTGCCTTGCTGCCACCATCTCATTCATGTCTCTGGTCAGGGACAGATCATTGGGCTGGTGTGTGTCAAAATTTTATTTTTATCTCTCCTTTATTGACAGTGAAAACAGCAAGGTAGTCAGTCTGCTTCAGTATAATAAAATACTTTCTTTTAAAATATCTCGGTGCCAAGATGAATACGGTTTGCTCAAATAATGACTTTTGCTCTTACTAAGAAAAATTGATATTGGGACACAGGAGATTTGCCTGGTTTCTGAGGTAACTTGGTAGATTATAATCTGGTTGCCATAGCAACACAGCAGCAGGGAAAATTACAGGAACTAAACATTTGAAGAGAGGTATTTTAATAGGATGTGTACAAGCCCTTTACCTATCATCTTTCTCCCTGAAGAAATGGGGTAGGGGTCAGGAATGGGCCTCCTGTGAGCAGAGAGGGGAAGGCATAAATGGTTTTTGGAGGCTGGATGCCTCCAGGCCGGCCATTCTTTGAATTGTGACCTAGTGTCAGTGACTGCTGAGGAACTGCTGCAGACAGTTTTCATGCAATATGATAAGCAGATGATGTGACAGAACCTGGAACATACTCCAATTCAGAAATCCCTGTTCTTGCCTGGGATTTTCCCTAATACTGGTGAATTGCACTTTTAGAACCAGCATTTAGGACACATTGTCTGACAATTATGAGTGTAGTGGAAGAGAGTATATAAATCTGGAATTGTCAAAGAATATCTGGGTCATAGTCTTAGTGTCCACTGATTTTTTTTTTTTTCTGACTAAATAATTCTGCAGGCATATATTATAGGCCCATCCCTACAGGCTTAACAAAGCAGGTGGTTTCTGCACTATTACAGTGATGTTAGAATTGGTTTAAGGACTTTTAAAAAAAACATGGATAATTTTCTTTATTGGAGTGCTTGATTCCATTGTAGTCGAGTTGTGTTCTATGTGTACATAAAAATAAAGTTAAATCAAAAATATTTTCATGTTAGGAATGACTTTAAAAACTCAGTTTCAAGAAAGCAATTGAAATGTCTTAATCACTCCATAGAGATCTGAAAGGATTTCCTTTTGAGTTCTTAAAATGACAAAGTGTGTTTACATTGGGGAGAATTTGAATACTTAAGACTGAAAGATTATTGACACAGTTACTGTACAGGAAAAATAAATTGCCTTGAAATAATCATTATATTTCAAGATAACAAGAAGCACTAGGGATGAAGCTTGTACTGCTTTTCCCTGAATAATCCTGTTTTCTCTAGTTAATGTATTTCCAGATTAAACAATTTTAATATCCCAGCAGTGTTTTTCCTGTGGTGAATTATTAATAGAAGCAAAGTACATAGAAATTAAAGGTTTAGTTTTTAAAGATGAAATGGTTTTGATCTTAATAAATAGTTTTAAAACGCAGATAAATTATGGTCCATACAGTAAATAAAGTTGACTTTTAAAGTTGCATATTATGAAAGCTTAATATCCAAGTTAAAATAATTGTTGCAGTGGTTTTTCCCTATGTTTTATGACTTCATTCATTCAGTAAATATATTTCTTATTTTTCCCCCTTTTTTTTTTGAATTTAATTTTATTTATTTTTTTATACAGCAGGTTCTTATTAGTCATCCATTTTATACACTTCAGTGTATACATGTCAATCCCAATCTCCCAATCCATCCCACCACCTCCCCCGCCACTTTCCCCCCTTGGTGTCCATACGTTTGTTCTCTACATCTGTGTCTCAATTTCTGCCCTGCAAACCGGTTCATCTGTACCATTTTCTAGGATCCACATATATGCGCTAACATACGATATTTGTTTTTCTCTTTCTGACTTACTTCACTCTGTATGACAGTCTCTAGATCCATCCACATCTCTACAAATGACCCAGTTTTGTTCCTTTTTGTGGCTGAGTAATATTCCATTGTATATATGCACCACATCTTCTTTATCCATTCGTCTGTCGATGGGCATTTAGGTCGCTTCCATGACCTGGCTATTGTAAATAGTGCTGCAGTGAACATTGGGGTGCATGTGTCTTTTTGAATTATGGTTTTCTCTGGGTATATGCCCAGTAGTGGGATTGCTGGGTCATATGGTAATTCTATTTTTAGTTTTTTAAGGAACCTCCATACTGTTCTCCATAGTGGCTGTATCAATTTACATTCCCACCAACAGTGCAAGAGGGTTCCCTTTTCTCCACACCCTCTCCAGCATTTGTTGCTTGCAGATTTTCTTTTCTTTTTTTTTTTTAACATCTTTATTGGAGTATAATTGCTTTACACTGGTGTGCTGGTTTCTGCTTTATAACAAAGTGAATCAGCTATACATATACATATATCCCCATATCTCTTCGCTCTTGCGTCTTCCTCCCTCCCACCCTCCCTATCCCACCCCTTTAGGTGGTCGCAATGCACGGAGCTGATCTCCCTGTGCTATGCAGCTGCTTCGCACTAGTTATCGGTTTTACATTTGGTAGTGTATATATGTCCATGCCACTCTCTCACTTTGTCCCAGCATACCCTTCCCCCTCCCCGTGTCCTCAAGTCCATTCTCTAGTAGATCCATGTTTTTATTCCCGTCCTGCCCCTAGGTTCTTCATGACCATTTTTTTTTTTTTTTTTAGATTCCATATATATTTGTTAGCATACGATATTTGTTTTTCTCTCTCTGACTTCCTTCACTCTGTATGACAGACTCTAGGTCCATCCACCTCATGACAAATAGCTCAATTTCGTTTCTTTTTATGGCTGAGTAATATTCCATTGTATACATGTGCCACATCTTCTTTATCCATTCATCTGTCGATGGACACTTAGGTGGCTTCCATGTCCTGGCTATTGTAAATAGAGCTGTAATGAACATTTTGGTACATGACTCTTTTTGAATTATGGTTTTCTCAGGGTATATGTCCAGTAGTGGGATTGCTGGGTCGTATGGTAGTTCTATTTTTAGTTTTTTTAGGGAACCTCCATACTGTTCTCCACAGTGGCTGTATCAGTTTACTTTCCCACCAACAGTGCAAGAGGGTTCCCTTTTCTCCACACCCTCTCCAGCATTTACTGTTTGTAGATTTTTTGATGATGGCCATTCTGACTGGTGTGAGATGATATCTCATTGTAGTTTTGATTTGCATTTCTCTAATGATAATGATGTTGAGCATTCTTTCATGTGTCTGTTGGCAATCGGTATATCTTCTTTGGCGAAATGTCTATTTAGGTCTTCTGCCCATTTTTGGAATGGGTTGTTTGTGTTTTTGATATTGAGCTGCATGCGCTGCTTGTAAATTCTGGAGATTAATCCTTTGTCAGTTGCTTCATTTGCACATATTTTCTCCCATTCTGAGGGTTGTCTTTTCGTCTTCTTTATGTTTTCCTTTGCTGTGCAAAAGCTTTTAAGTTTCATTAGGTCCCATTTGTTTATTTTTGTTTTTATTTCCATTTCTCTAGGAGCTGGGTCAAAAAGGATCTTGCTGTGATTTATGTCATAGAGAGTTCTGCCTATGTTTTCCTCTTAAGAGTTTGATAGTGTCTGGCCTTACATTTAGGTCTTTAATCCATTTGGAGTTCATTTTTGTGTATGGTGTTAGGGAGTGTTCTAATTTCATTCTTTTACATGTAGCTGCCCGCTTTTCCCAGCACCACTTATTGAAGAGGCTGTCTTTTCTCCACTGTATGTTCATGCCTCCTTTATCAAAGATAAGGTGACCATATGTGCATGGGTTTATCTCTGGGCTTTCTATCCTGTTCCATTGATCTATATTTCTGTTTCTGTGCCAGTACCGTAATGTCTTGATTACTGTAGCTTTGTAGTATAGTCTGAAGTCAGGGAGCCTGATTCCTCCAGCTCCGTTTTTCTTTCTCAAGATTGCTTTGGGTATTCGGGGTCTTTTGTGTTTCCATACAAATTGTGAAATTTTTTCTTCTAGTTCTGTGAAAAATGCCAGTGTAGTTTGATAGGGATTGCATTAAATCTGTAGATTGCTTTGGGTAGTAGAGTCATTTTCACAATGTTGATTCTTCCAATCCAAGAACATGGTATATCTCTCCATCTATTTGTATCATCTTTAATTTCTTTCATCAGTGTCTTATAATTTTCTGCATACAGGTCTTTTTTCTCCTTAGGTAGGTTTATTCCTAGATATTTTATTCTTTTTGTTGCAGTGGTAAATGGGAGTGTTTTCTTAATTTCACTTTCAGATTTTTCATCATTAGTGTATAGGAATGCAAGAGATTTCTGTGCATTAATTTTGTATCCTGCTACTTTACCAAATTCATTGATTAGCTCTAGTAGTTTTCTGGTAGCATCTTTAGGATTCTCTATGTATAGTATCATGTCATCTGCAAACAGTGACAGCTTTACTTCTTCTTTTCCAATTTGTATTCCTTTTGTTTCTTTTTCTTCTCTGATTGCTGTGGCTAAAACTTCCAGAAGTATGTTGAATAATAGTAGTGAGAGTGGGCAACCTTGTCTTGTTCCTGATCTTAGTGGAAATGGTATCAGTTTTTCACCATTGAGGACGATGTTGGATGTGGGTTTGTCATATATGGTTTTTATTATGTTGAGGAAAGTTCCCTCTATGCCTACTTTCTGGAGGGTTTTTATCATAAATGGGTGTTGAATTTTGTCGAAAGCTTTCTCTGCATCTATTGAGATGATCTTATGGTTTTTCTTCTTCAGTTTGTTAATATGGTGTATAACATTGGTTGATTTGCATATATTGAAGAATCCTTGCATTCCTGGGATAAACCCCACTTGATCATAGTGTATGATCCTTTTAATGTGTTGTTGGATTCTGTTTGCTAGTATTTTGTTGAGGATTTTTGCATCTATATTCATCAGTGATATTGGTCTGTAATTTTCTTTTTTTGTAGTATCTTTGTCTGGTTTTGGTATCAGGGTGATGGTGGCCTCATAGAATGAGTTTGGGAGTGTTCCTTCCTCTGCAATTTTTTGGAAGAGTTTGAGAAGGATGGGTGTTAGCTCTTCTCTAAATGTTTGATAGAATTCACCTGTGAATCCATTTGGTCCTGGACTTTCGTTTGTTGGAAGATTTTTAATCACAGTTTTAATTTCAGTGCTTGTGATTGCTCTGTTCATATTTTCTATTTCTTCCTGGTTCAGTCTCGGAAGGTTGTGCGTTTCTAAGAATTTGTCCATTTCTTCTAGGTTGTCCATTTTATTGGCATATAGTTGCTTGTAGTAATCTCTCATGATCCTTTGTATTTCTGCAGTGTCAGTTGTAACTTCTCCTTTTTCATTTCTACTTCTATTGATTTGTGTCTTCTCCCTTTTTTCTTGATAAGTCTGGCTAATGGTTTATCAATTTTGTTTATCTTCTCAAAGAACAAGCTTTTAGTTTTATTGATCTTTGCTATCGTTTCCTTCATTTCTTTTTCATTTGTTTCCAATCTGATCTTTATGCTTTCTTTCCTTCCGCTAACTTTGGGGTTTTTTTGTTCTTCTTTCTCTAATTGCTTTAGGTGTAAGGTTAGGTTGTTTATTTGAGATGTTTCTTGTTTCTTAAGGTAGGGATTGTATTGCTATAAACTTCCCTCTTAGGACTGCTTTTGCTGCATCCCACAGGTTTTGCGTCGTCGTGTTTTCATTGGCATTTGTTTCTAGGTATTTTTTGATATCCTCTTTGATTTCTTCAGTGATCTCTTCGTTATTAAGTAGTGTGTTGGTTAGCCTCCATGTGTTTGTATTTCTTACAGATTTTTTCCTGTAATTGATATCTAGTCTCATAGCATTGTGGTCGGAAAAGATACTTGATACGATTTTAGTTTTCTTAAATTTACCAAGGCTTGATTTGTGACCCAAGAGATGATCTATCCTGGAGAATGTTCCATGAGCACTTGAGAAAAATGTGTATTCTGTTGTTTTTGGATGGAATGTCCTATAGATATCAGTTAAATCCATCCTGTTTAATGTATCATTTAAAGCTTGTGTTTCCTTATTTATTTTCATTTTGGATGATCTGTCCATTGGTGAAAGTGGGGTGTTAAAGTCCCCTTCTATGATTGTGTTACTGTCAATTTCCCCTTTTCTGGCTGTTAGCATTTGCCTTATGTATTGAGGTGCTCCTATGTTGGGTGCATAAATATTTACAATTGTTATATCTTCTTCTTGGATTGATCCCTTGATCATAATGTAGTGTCCTTTTTTGTCTCTTGTAATAGTCTTTGTTTTAAAGTCTATTTTGTCTGATATGAGAATTGCTACTCCAGCTTTCTTTTGATTTCCATTTGCATGGAATATCTTTTTCCATCCCCTCACTTTCTGTCTGTATGTGTCTCTAGGTCTGAAGTGGGTCTCTTGTAGACAGCACATATATGGGTCTTGTTTTTGTATCCATTCAGCCAGCCTGTGTCTTTTGGTGGGAGCATTTAATCCATTTACATTTAAGGTAATTATCGATATGTATGTTCCTATTACCATTTTCTTAATTGTTCTGGGTTTATTATTGTAGGTATTTTCCTTTTCTTCTGCTTCCTGCCTAGAGAAGTTCCTTTAGCATTTGTTGTAAAGCTGGTTTGGTGGTGCTCAATTCTCTTAGCTTTTGCTTGTCTGTAAAGGTTTTAATTTCTCCATCAAATCTGAATGAGATCCTTGCTGGGTAGAGTAATCTTGGTTGTAGGTTTTTCTTCTTCATCACTTTAAATATGTCCTGCCACTCCGTTCTGGCTTGCAGCGTTTCTGCTGAACGATCAGCTGTTAACCTTATGGGGATTCCCTTGTGTGTTATTTGTTGTTTTTCCCTTGCTGCTTTTAATATTTTTTCTTTGTATTTAATTTTTGATAGTTTGATTAATATGTGTTTTGGTGTGTTTCTCCTTGGATTTATCCTGTATGGAACTCTCTGTGCTTCCTGGACTTCATTAACTATTTCCTTTCCCATATTAGGGAAGTTTTCGGCTAGAATCTCTTCAAATATTTTCTCAGTCCTTTTCTTTTTCTCTTCTTCTTCTGGGACCCCTATAATTCAAATGTTGGTGCGTTTAATGTTGTCCCAGAGGCCTCTGAGACTGTCCTCAATTCTTTTCATTCTTTTTTCTTTTTTCTGCTCTGCAGTAGTTATTTCCACTATTTTATCTTCCAGGTCACTTATCCGTTCTTCTGCCTCAGTTATTCTGCTATTGATCCCTTGTAGAGAATTTTAAATTTCATTTATTGTGTTGTTCATCACTGTTTGTTTGCTCTTTGGTTCTTCTAGGTCCTTGTTAAACGTTTCTTGTATTTTCTTCATTCTGTTTCCAAGATTTTGGATCATCTTTACTATCATTATTCTGAATTCTTTTTCAGGCAGACTGCCTATTTCCCCTTCATTTGTTAGGTCTGTTGGGTTTTTGCCTTGCTCCTTCATCTGCTGTGTGTTTTTCTGTCTTCTCATTTTGCTTACCTTTCTGTGTTTGGGGTCTCCTTTTCGCAGGCTGCAGGTTCGTAGTTCCCGTTGTTTTTGGTGTCTGTCCCCAGTGGCTAAGGTTGGTTCAGTGGGTTGTGTAGGCTTCCTGGTGGAGGGGATTAGTGCCTGTGTTCTGGTGGATGAGGCTGGATATTGTCTTTCAGGTGGGTAGGTCCACGTCTGGTGGTGTGTTTTGGGGTGTCTGTGGCCTTATTATGATCTTAGGCAGCCTCTGTGCTACTGGATGGGGTTGTGTTCCTGTCTTGCTAGTTGTTTGGCATAGTGTGTCCAGCACTGTAGCTTGCTGGTTGTTGAGTGGAGCTGGGTCTTGGCGTTGAGATGGAGATCTCTGGGAGATTTTTGCCGTTTGATATTACGTGGAGCTGGGAGGTCTCTTGTGGACCAACGTCCTGAACTTGGCTCTCCCACCCCAGTGGCACAGCCCTCACGCCTGGCTGGAGCACCAAGAGCCTGTCCTCAACACGGCTCAGAATAAAAGGGAAAAAAAAAGAAAGAAAGAAAGAAGAAGATAAAATGAAATAAAATAAAATAGTAAAGTAAAATAAAAGTTATTAAAATAAAAATAATTATTAAGAAAAAAAATTTTTTAAGTAATAAAAAAAGAAAAAAAAACGGACAGACAGAACTCTAGGATAAATGGTAAAAGCAAAGCTATACCGACAAAATCACACACACAAGCATACACATACACACTCACAAAAAGAGAAAAAGGGAAAAAAAAAATATATATCGTTGCTCCCGAAGTCCACCTCCTCAATTTGGAATGATTCGTTGTCTATTCAGGTATTCCACAGATGCAGGTACATCAAGTTGTTTGTGGAGCTTTAATCCGCTGCTTCTGAGGCTGCTGGGAGAGATTTCCCTTTCTCTTCTTTGTCCACACAGCTCCTGGGGTTAAGCTTTGGATTTGGACCCACCTCTGCGTGTAGGTCGCCTGAGGGCGTCTGTTGTTTGCTCAGACAGGACGTGGTTAAAGGAGCCGCTGATTCGGGGGCTCTGGCTCACTCAGGCCTGGGTGAGGGAGGGGTACGGATGTGGGGCAAGCCTACGGCAGCAGAGGCTGGCGTGATGTTGCAGCAGCCTGAGGAGCGCCGTGCGTTCTCCCGGGGAAGTTGTCGCTGGATCATAGGACCCTGGCAGTGGTGGGCTGCACAGGCTCCTGGGAGGGGCGGTGTGGATAGTGACCTGTGCTTGCACACAGGCTTCTTGGTGGCGGCAGCAGCAGCCTTAGTGTCTCATGCCCGTCTCTGGGGTCCACGCTGATAGCCACGGCTCGCGCCTGTCTCTGGAGCTCCTTTAAGCGGCGCTCTTAAACTCCTCTCCTCGTGCACCAGGAAATAAAGAGGCAAGAAAAAGTCTCTTGCCTCTTCAGCAGCTCCAGACCTTTTCCCGGACTCCCTACCGGCTAGCTGTGGTGCACTAGTCCCTTCAGGCTGTGTTCATGCAGCCAACCCCAGTCCTCTCCCTGGGATCCGACCTCCAAAGCCCGAGCCTCAGCTCCCAGCCCCAACCCATCCCTGCAGGTGAGCATACAAGCTTCTTGGGCTGGTGAGTGCTGGTTGGCACCGAGCCTCCGTGCGGGAGTCTCTCCGCTTTGCCCTCCGCACCCCTGTGGCTGCGCTCTCCTCCGTGGCTCCGAAGCTTCCCCCTTCCGCTACCCGCAGTCTGCGCCTGTGAAGGGGCTTCCTAGTGTATGGAAACCTTTCCTCCTTCACAGCTCCCTCCCACTGGTGCAGGTCCCGTCCCTATTTTTTTGTCTCTATTTTTTCTTTTTTCTTTTGCTCTACCCAGGTACGTGGGGAGTTTCTTGCCTTTTGGGAGGTCTGAGGTCTTCTGCCAGTGTTCAGTAGGTGCTCTGTAGGAGTTGTTCCACATGCAGATGTATTTCTGATGTATTTGTGGGGAGGAAGGTGATCTCCACGTCTTACTCTTCTGCTATCTTGAAGCTCCTCCCCTGCTTGTAGATTTTCTGATGATGCCCTTTCTAACTGGTGTGAGGTGATAACTCATTGTAGTTTTGATTTGCATTTCTCTAACGATTAGTGATGTTGAGCAGCTTTTCATATGCTTCTTGGCCATCTGTATGTCTTCTTTGGAGAAATGTCTATTTAGGTCTTCTGCCCATTTTTCTTTGGGTTGTTTGTTTTTTTAATATTGAGCTGCAAGAGTTGTTTATATATTTTGGAGATTAATCCTTTGTCTGTTAATTCATTTGCAAATATTTTCTCCCATGTTGAGGGTTGTCTTTTCATCTTGTTTATGGTTTCCTTTGCTGTGCAAAAGCTTTTAAGTTTCATTAAGTCCCATTTGTTTATTTTTCTTTTTATTTCCATTACTCTAGGAGGTGGATCAAAAAATACCTTGCTGTGATTTATGTCAAAGAGTGTTCTTCCTATGTTTTCCTCTAAGAGTTTTATGGTGTCCAGTCTCTAATCCATTTAGGTCTCTAATCCATTTTGAGTTTATTTTTGTGTATGGTGTTAGGGAGTGTTCTAATTTCATTCTTTTACATGTAGCTGTCCAGTTTTCCCAGCACCACTTATTGAAGAGACCTTCTCTTCTCCATTGTATATCCTTGCCTCCTTTGTCATAGATTAGTTGACCATAGGTACGTGGGTGTATCTCTGGGCTTTCTATCCTGTTCCGTTGATCTATATTTCTGTTTTTGTGCCAGTACCATATTGTCTTGACTACTGTAGCTTTGTAGTATAGTCTGAAGTCAGGGAGTCTGATTCCTCCAGCTCCATTTTTTTCCCTCAAGACTGCTTTGGCTATTTGGGGTCTTTTGTGTCTCCATGCAAATTTTAAGGTTTTTTGTTCTAGGTCTGTAAAAAATGCCATTGGTAATTCGATAGGCATTGAATTGAATCTGTAGATTGCTTTGTGTAGTATAGTCATTTTGACAGTATTGATTCATCCAATCCAAGAACATGGTATATCTCCCCATCTGTTTGTATCACCTTTAATTTCTTTCATCAGTGTCTTATAGTTTTCTACATACATGTCTTTTGTCTTCCTAGGTAGGTTTATTCCTAGGTATTTTATTCTTTTCATTGCAGTGGTAAATGGGAGTGTTTCCTTAATATCTCTTTCAGATTTTTCATCATTAGTGTATAGGAATGCTAGAGATTTCTGTGCATTAATTTTGTATTCTGCAACTTTACCAAGTTCATTTATTAGCTCTAGTAGTTTTCTGGTGGCATCTTTAGGATTCTCTATGTATAGTATCATGTCATCTGCAAACAGTGACAGCTTTACTTCTTCTTTTCCAATTTGTATTCCTTTTCTTTCTTTTTCTTCTCTGATATCCGTGGCTAGGACTTCCAAAACTATGTTGAATAAGAGTGGTGGGAGTGGACATCCTTGTCTTGTTCCTGATCTTAGAGGAAATGCTTTCAGTTTTTCACCATTGAGAATGATGTTTGCTGTGGGTTTGTCATATATGGCCTTTATTATGTTGAGGTAGGTTCCCTCTATTCCCACTTTCTGGAGAGTTTTTATCATAAATGGGTGTTGAAGTTTGTCAGAAGCTTTCTCTGCGTCTATTGAGATGATCATATGGTTTTTATTCTTCAGTTTTTTAATGTGGTGTATCACATTGATTGATTTGTGCATATTGAAGAATCCTTGCATCCCTGTGATAAATCCCACTTGATCATGGTGTATGTTCCTTTTAATGTGTTGTTGGATTCTGTTTGCTAGTATGTTGTTGAGGATTTTTGCATCTATATTCATCAGTGATATTGGTCTGTAATTTTCTTTTTTTGTAGTATCTTTGTCTGGTTTTGGTATCAGGGTGATGGTGGCCTCATAGAATGAGTTTGGGAGTGTTCCTTCCTCTGCAATTTTTTGGAAGAGTTTGAGAAGGATGGGTGTTAGCTCTTCTCTAAATGTTTGATAGAATTCGCCTGTGAATTCATTTGGTCCTGGACTTTTGTTTGTTGGAAGATTTTTAATCACAGTTTTAATTTCAGTGCTTGTGATTGGTCTGTTCATATTTTCTATTTCTTCCTGGTTCAGTCTTGGGAGGTTATACCTTTCTAAGAATTTGTCCATTTCTTCCAGGTTGTCCATTTCATTGGCATAGAGTTGCTTGTAGTAGTCTCTTAGGATGCTTTGTATTTCTGTGGTGTCTGTTGTAACTTCTCCTTTTTCATTTCTAATTTTATTGATTTGAGTCCTCTCCCTCTTTTTCTTGATGAATCTGGCTAACGCTTTATCAGTTTTGTTTATCTTCTCAAAGAACCAGCTTTTAGTTTTATTAATCTTTGCTATTATTTTCTTTGTTTCTATTTCATTTATTTCTGCTCTGATCTTTATGATTTCTTTCCTTCTGCTAACTTTGGGTTTTGTTTGTTCTTCTTTCTCTAGTTCCTTTAGGTGTAAGGTTAGATTGTTTATTTGAGATTTTTCTTGTTTCTTGAGGTAGGCTTGTATAGCTATAAACTTCTGTCTTAGAATTGCTTTTGCTGCATCCCATAGGTTTGGGATCGTTGTGTTTTCATTGTCATTTGTCTGTAGGTATTTTTTGATTTCCTCTTTGATTTCTTCAGGGATCTCTTGGTTATTTAGTAACGTATTGTTTAGCCTACATGTGTTTGTGCTTTTTACGTTTTTTCCCCTGAGATTCATTTCTAATCTCATAGAATTGTGGTCAGAAAAGATGCTTGATATGATTTCAATTTTCTTAAATTTACTGAGGCTTGACTTGTGACCCAAGATGTGATCTATCCTGGAGAATGTTCCATGCGCACTTGAGAAGAAGGTGTAATCTGCTGTTTTTGGGTGGAATGTCCTATAAATATCAATTAAATCTATGTGGTCTACTGTACTGTGTCATTTAAAGTTTTTGTTTCCTCTGTATTTTCTGTCTGGATGATCTGTCCATTGGTGTAAGTGAGGTGTTAAAGTCCCCCACTATTACTGTGTTACTGTCGATGTCCTCTTTTATAGCTCTTAGCAGTTGTGTTATGTATTGAGGTGCTCCTATGTTGGGTGCATATATTTATAATTGTTATTTCTTCTTCTTGGATTGATCTCTTGATCATTATGTAGTGTCCTTCCTTGTCTCTTGTAACATTCTTTATTTTAAAGTCTATTTTATCTGATACGAGTATTGCTACTTCAGCTTTCTTTTGATTTCCATTTGCATGGAATATCTTTTTCCATCCCCTCACTTTCAGTCTGTATGTGTCCCTAGGTCTGAAGTGGGTCTCTTGTAGACAGCATATATATGGGTCTTGTTTTTGTATCCATTCAGCAAGCCTGTGTCTTTTGGTTGGAGCATTTAATCCATTCACGTTTAAGGCAATTATTGATATGTATGTTCCTATTACCATTTTCTTAATCGTTTTGGGTTTGTTTTTGTAGGTCCTTTTCTTCTCTTGTGTTTCCCACTTAGAGAAGTTCCTTTAGCATTTGTTGTAGAGCTGGTTTGGTGGTGCTGAATTCTCTTAGCTTTTATCTGTAAAGCTTTTCATTTCTTCATCAAATCTGAATCAGATCCTTGCTTGGTAGAGTAATCTTGGTTGTAGATTTTTCCCTTTCATCACGTTAAGAATATCATGCCACTCCCTTCTGGCTTGTAGAGTTTCTGCTGAGAAATCAGGTGTTAACCTTATGGGAGTTCCCTTGTATGTTGTTTGTCGTTTTTCTCTTGCTGCTTTCAGTAATTTTTCTTTGTCTTTAATTTTTGCCCATTTGATTAGTATGTGTCTCGCTGTGTTTCTCCTTGGGTTTATTCTGTATGGGACACTCTGTGCTTCCTGGACTTGGATGGCTGTTTCCTTTCCCATGTTAGGGATGTTTTCGACTATAATCTCTTCAAATATTTTCTCTGGTCCTTTCTCTCTCTCTTCTCCTTCTGGGACCCCTATAACGCGAATGTTGTTGTGTTTAATGTTGTCCCAGTGGTCTCTTAGGCTGTCTTCATTTCTTTTCATTCTTTTTTCTTTGTTCTCTTCTGCAGCAGTGAATTCCACCATTCTGTCTTCCAGGTTACTTATCCGTTCTTCTGCCTCAGTTATTCTGCTATTGATTCCTTCTAGTGTATTTTTCATTTCAATTCTTGTATTGTTCATCTCTGTTTGTTTGTTCTTTAATTCTTCTAGGTCTTTGTTAAACATTTCTTGCATCTTCTCGATCTTTGCCTCCATTCTTTTTCCGAGGTCCTGGATCATCTTCACTATCATTATTCTGAATTCTTTTTCTGGAAGGTTGCCTATCTCCATTTAGTTGTTTTTCTGGGGTTTTATCTTGTTCCTTCATCTGTTACATAGCCTTCTGCGTTTTCATCTTGTCTATCTTTCTATGAACGTGGTTTTTGTTCCACAGGCTGCAGAAGTGTAGGTCTTGCTTCTGCTGTCTGCCCTCTGGTGGTTGAGCCTATCTAAGAGGCTTGTGCAAGTTTCCTGATGGGAGGGACTGGTGGTGGGTAGAGCTGCATGTTGCTCTAGTGGGCAGAGCTCAGTAAAACTTTAATCCGCTTGCCTGCTGATGGGTGGGGCTGGGTCTCCTCCCTGTTGGTTGTTTTGTCTGAGGCGACCCAACACTGGAGCCTACTCGGGCTCTTTGGTGGGGCTAATGGCGGACTCTGGGAGGGCTCATGCCAAGGAGTACTTCCCAGAACTTCTGTTTCCAGTGTCCTTGCCCCCGCAGTGAACCAAAGCCACCCTCCACCTCTACAGGAGACCCTCCTACAGTAGCAGGTAGGTCTGGTTCAGTCTTCCAAGGAGTCACTGATCCTTCACCTAGGTCCTGATGTGCACACTACTTTGTGTGTGCCCTCCAAGAGTGGAGTCTCTGTTTCCCCCAGTCCTGTCGAAGTTTTGCCGTCAAATCCCCCTAGCCTTCAAAGTCTGATTCTCTAGGAATTCCTCCTCCCATTGCTGGACCCCCAGGTTGGGAAGCCTGGCGTGGGGCTCAGAACCTTCACTCCAGTGGGTGGACTTCTGTGGTATAAGTGTTCTCCAGTTTGTGGGTCACCCATCTAGCAGTTATGGGATTTGAGTTTATTGTGAATGCGCCCCTCCTACCGTCTCATTTTGGCTTCTCCTTTGTCTTTGGATGTGGGGTATCTTTTTTGGTGAGTTCCAGTGTCTTCCTGTCGGTGATTGTTCAGCAGTTAGTTGTGATTCCATTGTTCTCGCAAGAGGGAGTGAGATCATGTCCTTCTATTCTGCCATCTTGAACCAATCTGCCCAGTAAATGTATTTCTTGAGCACTTATTCTGTGTCAGATCTTCCCCTTAGAGAGCCTAGATTAAAGGAAAGACAGACACAAAAATAATTCCTTAGTTAATTAATTGCAATTGTAAATTTTAGGAAGGATTAGAGTTTTGTTCGTTTGTTTTTTGAGAACACTTAGTGCAAGACCTGGCCTGTCCTGAGAGTCAAATACCACTTCTTAATCTGGCAAGGATGAATGGGTGTTAGCTGGTTGAGGAAGGAATAAGTTGGGCAGAGGTGAAGGAGTGCAGAGAGAGCATTGCAGACAGAGGGAACAGTATGCTTGATGGTTTTGAGGCAGGGAGGAACAAGGCTTGCTCTAAGAACTATAAGATGAATGTGACACTGACATCCTTCCAATTTCTAGAAATATATAGTCATTATTTTAATAGTGTTAGTCTCGCACATGGTAATTTTTAACTACAGTTTTTTAAGCTTTGTTATGTCCTTTAATTTATATTTAGATATAAATTAGTGATTTTTTTTACTTTTGTTATCTAAAGGAACTAAATGAGATTAGAACTTAAAACTGAGGTTCTTAAAAGAACATACTTTGCCGTGGCATCCGTGGTTTAGTCTTTTCGGAAGTTGTCTTCTGATAACTAAATATCTATGTTATATGACTAAAACACTGACATTTAGGTAATAGATTTGAAAATTTGAGTGTTTGATGGGTCTTATTTGTAATATTTATTTTATACTGTTCATTGTTATTTCCAGGTTGTATACACGCTTTTTTTTTTTCCCCCCAAACATTTTTCTTATAAATTGCTTTCTATTGTTACACCGTAGACTCAGGTCAGTAATAGATACTTGGGAATGGTATGCAACAGTGTTAGATCAGAAACTCATTTCTCTGTTCAATTTTCCTTTGCAAGTTATAGCTTCTGGTCTTTTTTCTTCTTTAATTGTTGTTTCTGATTTAGTGAAAGAAAAAAAGGAATTGTCTGAAAGAAAAAGTATCTTAATATTGGGGTTTTTTTTTTTTTTTTTTTTAGTTACATAGCATAAGCAACACAGGAGAATTCACTTAGCTAAATTCAAATGCGTGAACTTACCCTCCTCAAATTTGAACTAGATCTAAGACATATCCTAAGTTTTGTGTTTATACAAGATTCTGTGCCACATACTTCTTGTCTAGTACATAAATTTAGGTAATAAAACCATTGAAGAGAAATCCCCAGATGTTCTAGTATTAAATTGAAATTACTGTGTTATTTTGGCAGGTTATTCTCGTTCAAGTTAATCCAGGTGAGACTTTTACAATAAGAGCGGAGGATGGAACACTTCAGTGCATTCAAGGTAAGGAAGTTTTTTGTAAGCTTTCTAATCAAAGAAGTTTTCCTTTATTTATTATTTTATGGAAGTAGAGTTTATCTCTGAGTCTGCATGTGATTTTCTAGAAGTAAAATTTATCTTGGATTTTTTTTTTTTTTTTTTATTGCTTTTATTAGGGGCTCCTTAATGCTGATGTGGGCCTGTGATATATAAGTGACAAAGTTAAATATCTTGAGTATTCTATTGACTTTTAAGTGAATTAAATTAACTTGGGAAAGCTTGCATTGTATTCATATATTTCGGAATTTGGTAGTCCTGAAAAATGCAGAGATTTTTAAGAGAGCTTAAAATTCCAGATGAGAACAGCAAGTACTTTTTCAAATTAGGTAAAAGTTTCAAATACATATTGTGATGCTATCCAAATGATGCTTTTAGAGGTAAAAATATGTATTAAATATCTGTTATTTATTACTGAGTAACAAATTACTCAAATTTAGTAGCTTAAAACAGTTCTTGTCTACAGTTTCTGAGGGTCAGGAAGTTAGGCACAGCTTAGCTGTGTCCTGTGGCTCTGGGCCTCTCAAAATGCTAAACTCCAGGTGTGGGCTAGATAGAGCTACAGTCACCGTAAGGCATGTCTGAGTGTCAGTCTGTTTCCAGGCTCGCCTAAGTGGTTGTTGGCAGGATTTCGTTTTTTTTGTGGGCTAGTGGCAGGCGGCTTCCCTCTGTTCCTTGCTAAGTGGCCTCTCCATGGGGGCGCTTACATTATGGCAGCGTCATCGGAGCAGCAACTAAAGGGCAAGAGGGAGTGGTATGTCCAGCCCGCTCCAGAAAGGGGATGACACAGAGTATGAATACCAGCAGCCAACTTTCAGAAAGCTGCCCACCGCAGTCCACCCTCGGCCCTCAGTAATCCGTGTCTCTCTCTCACATGCAAGGTACCCCCTCCTAAGGTCTGCATAAGCCTTATTCCAGTACAGCATCAGCTCAGAGTCCAGAATCTGCTTATCTCAATAAGCTCCAGGAGCAGGTGAGGCTCCTTGGGTGTAGTTCTTTAAGTACTGCTCCTACGGCATTTCAGTGAATTTCTAGTTTGTGTAACACTGGTGCCTCTTCTCTATAGTTCTCTAAGGAAAGAAAGACGCTTAGGTACTCTGATCCATGTGGGGTTCTGTGTAGGAAGATCAATCCAGATATGGAGTTAGTCTATAAATACTGCTGTGTTGGAGGGCACTGTGTGACAGCTCTTTTTGGCAGTGATTGGGATTATGGGGCAAATGGTAAATTGGCCTGTAATTGAGTTCAGTACTAGGTTATTGATTAGACTGGAATCTGACCAGAGGTCTTATTTTAATACTTGGGCTTGCTCACCAATATATAAAGAAAATGAAGGAAAATGCCCTTTAGTTTTAGTTTTCCATAATGAGTTGCATGGAAAAAGTTGGTCTTCCTATTGTTTTGCATAATAGCAGAGTGTGCTGCTGTGTCGTTTCGTTACTTGTTTTTGAAACTATAAGAACAAAAATTTAGGAAAAAAAATTAAAACTCATTAGGCTAGAATCCTAGTGGGTTTTAATTGCAGTTAATCTGAAATGATTTAACCATTTCATTAATGATTTTTTCTGATTGCATTCATTGTGTCCCTGAAATTGATCTTGGTGTTCTAAACCATTTAAAGACCAAACCTAGTCTTCGGTGATAGATCACACAAAGGAACTTCAGGTAAAAGAAGAGAGAAAAATATTTTAAAATAGTATGGGTTACAGAATCTTCTACCTACTTGTAGAACTGTAACAGATATTATCAACAAATAAAACCTCAAAATTCACTCTGTATCTTAAAAAAAAAAAAAAAACACTAGTAAAACTAGATGAAAAGTTATTTTACCTACATAGAATGAAGCTGATATTTCCAGTTCAGTAAGAGAATAGTTGAGCTTCTGGTCATGGTAACATGGAACCCTAGGCATTGGCTAGAAGACTGTGTCCCTCTACAACTGAGTGTGTGTAATAGAATCTATAAAAGCAAATTGCTGAATGGATCAACATATATAAAATCCACTTTTTCAATGCCAACTGCTTCTACTTTTGGTGTCTGAAGAGTGTGTGTGTGTGTTCGTCTAGTTAGCCTCTTCCTCACTTTTTGTGGGTCCAATTCGTAACTGGTATACTCTGCAGGGAATTTAGCAAGTATATTGCTCTGTCCACAATGGAAACTTTGTATTTATTCATGATGGTACTTGGAGATAAGTGACACTAACACCCCTTTCAGTGATTTAAAAAAATGCCATTGACTAAAGAAGAATTGTAGAGCCATTTATCTTTGGCTTACTGAGCCTTCCTATTCTTTGTTCTCTTCTGAACACTCAGGTACTGTGGTTATCTTTATTTGGACATGTTGGTACCTGGCCCAACTAATTGAAATGACACAGGACAGGATGAGGGTGACCTGGAACCCCAAGTGGTTTGCTAGGGCTTGGGAGGCCCTGGGACAACAGGATCAACTGCAGGAACTGGAAGGAACCCCAGTCCAGACCCATTGTTGGCCACTCATGCATAACAGACAGCCACTCAGCCCAGGTGCTCTCATCCCCCCCTTCATCTGAGTTCCAGTGTGAGTTAGTGAATGCTTCACTCCAGGTAGGTAAAGGATATCAACGTAGAATGTGGAAATAGGCAATATGTTTATAAATTCCAACACAAGTTGTTACTATCCTTTCACTGTGATTAACATCCCTATCATTGCTAATATTTATTCAACTCTTAGCCTTATGTATTCTCTCATTGAATGGGTATGACAGATACACATAAGGAAGCTGAGACCTGTAGAGGCTAATTCACACATCTAAAGTCATATAGTGCAGCTACATGTAAAAGAATGAAATTAGAACACTCCCTAACACCATACACAAAAATAAACTCAAAATGGATTAAAGACCTCAGTGTAAGGCCAGACACTATAAAACTCTTAGAGGAAAACACAGGCAGAACACTTTATGATGTAAATCACAGCAAGATCCTTTTTGACCCACCTCCTAGAGAAATGGAAATAAAAACAAAAATAAACAAATGGGACCTAATGAAACTTAAAAGCTTTTGCACAGCAAAGGAAACCATAAACAAGACAAAAAGACAACCCTCAGAATGGGAGAAAATATTTGCAAATGAATCAAGGGACAAAGGATTAATCTCCAAAATTTACAAGCAGCTCATGAAGCTCAATATCAAAAAAACAACCCAATCCAAAAATGGGCCGAAGACCTAAATAGACATTTCTCCAAAGAAGATATATAGATTGCCAACAAACACATGAAAGAATGCTCAACATCACTAATCACTAGAGAAATGCAAATCAAAACTACAATTAGGTATCACCTCACACTGGTCAGAATGGCCATCACCAAAAAATCTACAAACAATAAGTGCTGGAGAGGGTGTGGAGAAAAGGGAACCAACCCTCTTGCACTGTTGGTGGGAATGTAAATTGATACAGCCACTATGTAGAACAGTATGGAGGTTCCTTAAAAAACTAAAAATAGAATTACCATATGACCCAGCAATCCCACTGTTGGGCATATACCTGGAGAAAAGCATAATTCAAAAAGAGTCATGTACCACAGTGTTCATTGGAGCTCTATTTACAATTGCCAGGACATGGAAGCAACCTAAGTGTCCATCGACAGATGAATGGATAAAGAAGATGTGGCACACATATACAATGGAATATTACTCAGCCATAAAAAAATGAAAATTGAGTCATTTGTAGTGAGGTGGATGGACCTAGAGTCTGTCATACAGAGTGAAGTAAGTCAGAAAGAGAAAAACAAATACCGTATGCTAACACATATATACGGAATCTAAAAAAATAAATGGTTATGAAGAACCTGGGGGCAGGACAGGAATAAAGATGCAGACGTAGAGAATGGACTCGAGGACATGGGGAGGGGGAAGGGTAAGCTGGGACAAAGTGAGAGCGTGTCATGGACTTATATATACTACCAAATGTAAA
Source organism: Balaenoptera ricei (assembly GCF_028023285.1). Lineage (NCBI taxonomy): Eukaryota > Metazoa > Chordata > Mammalia > Artiodactyla > Balaenopteridae > Balaenoptera > Balaenoptera ricei. The sequence goes on from NC_082642.1 coordinate 66,905,407, forward strand.
ATAGATAGCTAGTGGGAAGCAGCCGCATAGCACAGGGAGATCAGCTCGGTGCTTTCTGACCACCTAGAGGGGTGGGATAGGGTGGGTAGGAGGGAGTCACAAGAGGGAGGGGATATGGGGATATATGTATATGTATAGCTGATTCACTTTGTTATACAGCAGAAACTAACACAGCATTGTAAAGCAATTATACGCCAATAAAGATGTTAAAAAATAAATAAATAAAGTCATCTAGTGAGAAACAGCAGAGCTCTTTATTGCCTTGCTCCGTGGCTTTACGTCAGGGAATCATGAACTCAAATCGACTCCATTTTCTTGGGCACGTGACAAGAGCAAGATGGGTTCCTATTCCTGGAGTAACAGGATTCTGGGAAGGATGCTAGGTGAGTACTCAGGTGACCAGAATGAGATAGAGATGGTTTGCAGAGCAAAAGTGGATGGTGGAGACGGGGTCTTTGGAATAAGACAGGTACCCTGTTCACAGAAGTGAGAGCAGGATAGTTTGATACAGGGAGTATTGATTTAGAAGTCCTTAAATTATCTCTGTCCAGAGTCAGGATTGGGCCCAGAGTTGAGGTGGGCTGAGCTTCTAGGTGGGGCTTCCAGCTTCAGTTGCTGGAAGAGGATGGGTACAATGGTAGAGGACTGGTTAGGAAAGGATCTGAAATTGAGTCATATTGTAATGGCAACTTGTAAAAGATGCATTTGTATTTTACTAAAGATTAAAGTTAAGAGAATGAAGCTCTAGTTGTGCTTTTTCAACACCAGCCAGCAGATGGGGAGGTGTTTTTTTCGGCGGGGAAGGAGAGCGCGGCGATTGGTGGTGGTGGCCTTCCGGGAAAGTTTGAAGTCATCCCCATTGCTTACACCATGGTTGAAACTGTCAGCTTGATAGCTTTGCTATTTCAGCACTAGCCAGCACAGTAAGAATTGCTGGGGGCTGGGGGGTGGGGTTAGGGGGAGGGAGTGGAGCTGGTTGCAGGCCTTCCTGGAAACTTTGAAATTACACCATGTGAGGTCAACCCCCTCTGCTTGTAGTCGAATTTGTCAGCCTAATAATTTTCTCTATAGGACATTTATGACGTCACTAGAAAGACCCCAGAAGCTCATTGTGGTGCCATGAAAAGGCAGTCTGGAAATTCAGAGCAAATCAATGTAAAGCATATGGTTACTCTGGGGAAAAAACAAGATTTTGTTTTCATGGGAATGTCCTTGGTGATAATGAAGGAAGAAAAACACAGGAAACATACAATATGCTGTGAAAGCAGATTCATTTCTAATGGAATATTTCTCAATATTTCCATGAAACATGAATCATAGGTCTTGAAGGGGCCACAGAGGTCATAGTTTATTCTTACTTGGAGGCAGCACTATACCTATGGCATCCTAGACAAAAGATTTTTCTTTCCTAGGCCAGGTGAAAGTGTATAAAGAGCTAATTGTTAGGGAAAAAAGAATCTTAGCGATCAATCTGAATTTTTTCCTCTGGTGAAATTCAGGAATTAATAGAGGGCAGCTGCAGGTCTCTCCCGTTATTTTCATATCCGTGTCTGGGCTGAGGTGCTGGCAGTGCAGCCTTCCTTCCTGCCCACGCGTGCCATCTTTTTATCCGGGCCAGTTCTCTGCTCCCTGTAAAACGCTTCAGCCAAAACAAATACCACTCTTCCTTTAAGCTCTAGGGCTCTCTCCTTCAGCAGGGGTCCCCCCCCTTCCCCCCGGACCATTTCAGTCCATTCTGACCTTTCTCTGCGTTCCTGGAGGAGCAGGTGGAGGTAGCACTGCATGTAACTATCTGGTTATACGTGTAAACCTTTCCTTAGCCCTTGAATTAGACTGTGAGTTCAGTTGTGACAGGAAACAGTGTATCCTCCACCCTACCAATACCTCCAGCCACACAGCCTGACAATAATTACTGACCACTAGGCCCTTGACTAGCTCTGGCGTTACATCAGATGTGATGATTTTTCTTTTAACTTTTACTATTGTGCCGGGAACTTGAAGATATTTAGTTAAGTGCTTTTAGGGGCCTTTAAAATCTCTATAGAAGAACTTTCAAATTTCAAATCACATTACAATTAAAGCTAATCAGTTTCCTTTAAAAAAAACATGTGTAAGTCTAAAGAACTTTCATTTTGACCAGTATTAATGCCACAGTTTTTGTCTTTCAAGACGTATTTCAAATCATGAGCCTGAAGAAAACAGGTGAATGTCCTGGTGATAACAGCAAAAAACAGGTTAAAGTGAAATGCTTGGGAATCACCATTACCCTAATAAAGAATAATACTTAAAGATATTTGATTACTAATGTTTTTTGTCCAGAATAATCTAGACATCTTTAAAAAGATTATTTACTCGGCTAATTTGTGGTAAGTGAGTAGAGACCTTGAAATGACAGCAGAATGTATGGCAGGAGGGAAACTTGAGGAGAGCCTTACTCTGAGGTGGCTGTAGTTTGGGTTCTGTTAGAGTGTGAAGCTTTCTCCCTCTCCTGCTTACTCTGCTTAAGCCTTCTTCAGCTCTGTGTCTGAGTCCCCCTGCCCCACTGAGTGTGGGAACCGTATCATTGATGAACAGCATGCTCTGCTCACAGGCCCCTGTGAATGACGCCATTGAGAGCCGGTCCACATTTTTGAATCTCCTCGTTTGTCTCCCACCCCGCTCCCCGCCACATTCAGAATCCAGACTGTCACTGGGACCTTAAAGTTACTTTTTTTTCTCATTGGGTACTTTAAGTGCATTTATTAGACTTGTTTGGCACATTAAAACACCGACCTGTCTGTCTTTCTAAGAATTTTATGAGAGGTCCTAGTGGACTCTCGTTGTCTCTTGCTTTGTTGATTGAGAAGTGACTTGAGTGATGTCATAGGTAGGGCTTGCAAGCTGAGGTAGACTATCATTTCACAAGCAAAGCTTCTATATGGTCTATGCCTTTAAAGAAAACTCTGCATATAAGTGAGAAATTCCTGTTTTACTGGCTTACAACTAAGGAAGAGGACCTGTTGCAAATGAAGTCTGTCTCCTAAGAGTGATTGAACCCTTGCCCTGGCTTAAATTTGCAAACAAGTCTTTTATCCAAACTATTTGGGTGATTTGAAAGTGAACTTACTGTCCTATGACTGCCTTTAAGTAGTTTAGAATCTTTGCAAACTTTCATTACATTGAATATGTAATTGATTGTTATTTGACTGTATGTAATTACTTACGGAAAGTCTGTATTATAAGGCAAAAGATTTTTTCCTGTTACAATTTTCTTATTTTGAGAGCTTCTTTTTCTACACAAGAAACTGCTTTGAAAGTCAATTCCTTTTGCATTTGGGGGTTTGTGAGGGATCGTTAATCTGAAATGTTACTGTGAACAGTTAAGGCCTCACTTGAGAAAATCTTTTAGAATTGAAAATACCAAGTCTTTTGCCCAGGCTAGCCCCAGTGTCCTGCCCATCTTTCTGACTGATCCAAAGCTATATTTGGTAAGACTTAGTACATAAGTTTCCAGTGAGGCTCTAGGCTGAGAGAATCTGAGTTTCTAGGAATATCTGAATTATTCCACCAACTTGCCAGCTCATTTTATAACTTAAATATTAGATTTGGGACAAATCAGTCTCTTACCTGTGTGTGTGTAATATTGATTAAATGTTGGTGAAAAATCACTTTTAGCATTTTGGAGAATACCTGATCTCTGAAATGTTTGAGAGCCTTATTTTGGGCATGATGATTTGCCTTTTTTCTCATACATGGACATGCATAGCTGTTTGTGCAAACAGGAGTTCTGTATGCTGACCTGACAGGCCCCCTTTCAGACAATAGCTTGCTGCCGAGTAACTGGAAGTTTACCACCAGAGTAGTCTCCATGAGGGTCAGTGAGTACTGATGGGCCCAGAGCAGAAAGTCCAGTTTATGGAGGGGGTGGGAGGAAAGTCTGTGATTGTAAGTGTGGCTGTCATCGTGCTGGGACTGAGTAATGTCCTGAGACTGGGTTACATCAGTGTGAAACCATGCTGCTTCCCAGGAGGTGGTGTGAAGGCCCTCTCAAGGGAAAATATCCAGTGTGTCTGCTGCTTTCTACCCTTCCCATTTATCTCGATTGTTTTTAGCTATTGTTACATATCCATAATTAGGACAAAAACTGTACACAAAATTATATTGTCAGACTTTCTTTGGCCTTTTTCTTCAAGTAAAGCTTGAGTGATTTAATTGTTAGAAGTTATAAAGGTTATGTTCTAAGAGTAAAGGCTCTGTAGTGAGAATCCCTGGTTGTTTGCTAGATAATGGTTAAACTCTTAGCCTCAGTTTCTTTCCTCTCTTAAAATGGGGATAGTGGGAATACCTATCCAGTAAGGTTGTGAGACATTCCATTGTAAGTACTAGCCTCATCATCATCATCTAGTAATGTACACAGCTTTGCTGATTATTTTTGTTCTAAAGAGATGCCATGACCGGTTGTGGGCAATGACTTGGTTATCAGTCAAAGTTCGAGCCTCCATTTCATTGCCTACTTAACAATAAGCTTGCTTTCATGGGTTGATGGCGATAGCAACATTTCAGACATTTCAGATGAAGGTTTATGGGGATGTATGTATTGTTCAGATAAAGGATTGTGGATAAAACAGTGGTTCCACTGTTTCATGCATTTAAAGTTAGTTTTGTTGTAGTGAAGCTTCAGTTATTGCTTTTATTTTGGATGATAAGCTGTTAACTCTCACACTATGCCTGAGAGGCCATATTCAGACAGGCCTATAAAGTAGTGCCTATGGGTATGCCTTCCCTCCTTTAGGCCTTGTCGTTCACTTTTCAATTAAATTCCATACTTCTTTTAATCTTTATTTAATGTGTCCTGCTCTTAGGCAGTACTGAAGAGGCAGTAAGGCATATTGGTAAGATCATTATGGGTTTTTGAGTAAGATTGGCTGGCCTAGAAGTCCCCTGCATGTTAGATGTGTATCGTAAAAGCAGTTACTTCTCTACACCTACACCTAATCTGTAGAATTGGAATAATAATATCGGTCTTAAAGAATTGCTATGGGGATTAAATGGCATATTGGGTAGAAAGCACTTAGAACAGTTTCTAAGGCAATGTAAGGGTCCAATAAATAGGAACCATTATTAGGCTCCCAGTCTCCATTATGGCTAGACATTGAACCACCTTTATTTTTGTTAATTGTCAGTTTAAAGCATTTCAGGAAAGACTCTGTGAACTTGAGGTATTGGTTAGGAGTTTTCAGATGTCTTCACATTTTAGTTGTACTGCTTCATAATATGTTTAAAAATTATGCAGTGGGAGTTTAGCTTCTGTGCCATTTTTGTCTTGCACGCTTGTTCAGCAGTGGTTAAAATGTCACTTCTGAGGGTACCACTGCTTGGCGTTCCTTAAATGTCACAGATCTTTGCATGACAGATAATTCCAAAGAGCTAATTGTCACATTACCTCGATTGTCCACCACATTTTATTTCACAGCGTATAATCTTTTAGTTCTTGCTTTATTCTTTCTGTATTTTTTACCTTTGCGTTTTACACTTACAATTTGAAATGGAAAATTTCATGTTAGAGGTGTCTTTAAAGAAGTCTGTAAAGGGTTCTTCAAGGGCAGGGGTCAAATCTTAGTGATCTTTGTATCCCAGTGCCTATCCAGCACCTCCTAGATGCTCAGAAAAGAGGAAAGTCATTTCCTGATTTACTGCTAAAAAAATCATGTCAAAATCATGGAAAAGTCTCATAGTTAATTCACAGAGGTAATTTTTTGTTTTTGTTATTGTACTTAAGTAATTAAGTTTGGTTATTTTTACTCTCCGTTCCTCAAATTAAGATAATGAATGCAGGTGTGAGTTTGTTTCCAAAAACATACAGTAATTCTGAAGAAGTCCAGTATATTGGTTAGCTCCCTTACTTGTAAAAAGCATGAGGGAGTGATCATTATATCCCTTCTTTTGATAATTTTTTTCTTTTGTGAGGAGTAGGCTGGGAACACCTTGCAAAATATTTTTAAGGCTATTTAATAGTGAAAGACCAGCTTTATCTTTTATGTTATTAGCAAGTAATTTAGATTGTTCATTAGTATTTTATTGTTTTCGTGCAGTTAAAAATTATAGCATTTATCTGTAGCAGTAAACTCTCAGTAAACTCCATGTCAGACCCAGGCATAGACAGAGTACACTTTAAATTGTAAACGAGTCTGGTTACTGAAGTAAATGGAGTTGGCAGGCAGGAGGCGAAGAGAGCGTGGGTGAGGGCATTGGTGGTGGGTGTGGAAGCAGGAACAGAAATTTGAGATGTTTAGGAGATAGTCATGACTTGCTGACCAGTGGGACTCACACTGAAGAGAGGGAGTGAGCTATGCACTAGATGTTGTATGTTTCCCTAAAATAGGTGGAATCCGGTCCTTTAGAAAAATGTTTGTCCTACAGTGTAAACAATAGTTTACAAACTAAACATTTTGTATTCACTCTGTCCTAATTGGACAAGCATTAGGATTAACAAAAAAGGATTAAAAAAAAAGCAAACTTTTTTTTTCCTTTAAGTAAGTGCGTTTTTTCCGCTCATCAGCTTGGGTACTGCTTCTTGGAGGAGAGTTTTCAGTGACTTGGAAGGTATTTTGCACACTAGTTTTTGAGGATATGAAGACAGTTGGGTAAAAGGGGAGTGTGTTTTAATACTTCTTTCTGGACTCATCTAAATATGGAGAAAACTGGCCTCAAAACTGCCCACAGGGACTTCCCTGGTGGCTCAGTGGTTAAGAATCCGCCTGCCAATGCAGGGGACACAGGTTCGAGTCCTGGTCCAGCAAGATCCCACATGCGGCGGAGCAACTAAGCCCGTGCGCCACAACTACTGAGCCTGCGCTCTAGAGCCCGTGAGCCACAACTACTGAAGCCTGCGTGCCTAGAGCCCATGCTCTGCAACAAAGAGAAGCCACCGCAATGAGAAGCCCGCGCACCGCAACAGAGTAGCGCCCACTCGCCGCAACTAGAGAAAGCCCGCGCTCAGCAACAAAGACCCAACGCAGCCAAAAATAAATAAATAAATAAATTTATTTAAAACAAAACAAAAAAAACTGCCCACATCAGCGACTTTCCTTTATGACTCCTGGTTCGGGGCTCTTTGCATATACCCACATTTCTTGTGTGGCTGGATATAACTCCCCAACCCCCTTCAGCAATTGGAGAGAAAAGTTGAAGTGTTGAAAACTCTTCAGGTCTTTTTGTGTCTGAGTTAAAATGGAAGTGTTCCATAATTCAGATATAACATCTTTATGGACACTTTATATATGGCAGTGCAGCAGAGCCAGAATTAACAGGCTTTGTGGTATCTTTCTGGCTATAGGAGTTTCCACATTTTCACTTAATTTAAAAAGCTTCCAGTTATTAGCAAATTAAAATTTCTGTTCTAAACTGATAAGAAGAGGAGGCAAAACATCAGGGGAAGAAAAGTCTTTGGGAACAGAAGTAGAAACTTAAAAAGATAAATATAAGCATTATTCTTAGTGTGTTTTTGAGTGAAAGTGTTATTCTGTTAGAGGACCGACTAGATGAATTTTATGTTTTGTTCTGCAGTTCTCAGTAAAGTGGATATACACTGTCACACAGTTATCTCATGTAGATGTCAAATTAAACTCTGCCTGTTCGTTGCTTGAAGTGCCAAGTCTTTAATGGATTATTTTGGTTATCTGGGATTGGATCTTTTAACATTGGTCCGTGTGTGTCTTATGCTAGATCCAGCAGTGTCAATTTCCTGTGCCTGCTGTACCAGGATACAAGCAGTGCAGACAACACGAGTACTTTGGCACAGCTAGAACTTGTCTCCTCCAGTTGAGGAAGAACAGTCTTTGCAGGCAGTATAATCAAACCATTATACTTAAATTGCCTGAGTGTAAGCATGAAATAGTCACAAAATGTTAAAGTACAGCAAAAGTGTGGCTTGTTATCCCATAAATTAGAAATCAAGATCTGAGATTAATTGGTTAATTTATTCTCAATGATCAAGACATTTCTTATTTTGTGGGTCAAGCATTCACATTTTTTTTTTTTTTAAGCATTCACATTTTGAGTGACATAGTTCTTGCATCATATGCTTAAGGTAAAGAACATCTCTAACACCTCAGGATTTTAAGGCTGGTTGTATTAACATTAGTGGTTTGTAACTTTTGCACATCAGAATTACCTGGGGAACTTTAAAAAAAAAAATGCACAAGTTGACCTCCAGGCTAATTGTAGGGAATTGTCAGATTGTCTAAGCCAAGGGGAACTGTCAGATTGTTTGTTTTGGGGGCAAGACCTTGGCATTAGTTTTGAAAAGCTTCATAGGTAATTTAATAGGCAGTGGAGACTGAGAATTTCTGGTTAACCTAACCCTCAGGATAGTTTAAGAAATTCTCATGGTGTGTTTTCGCAAGTACATCACACTGCACATGCTGTGTACCTGTCTGTTCATCCAGGTTAGTCTTCTTTAAGAAGGTTTGCAAAGTGCTTAAAGATCGTTTATCTTGTAATCATATACGTAATAAGTAAACTGTATGTGGTGGTTGTCTTTATTGAACCTATTAATTGAAATTGCTCTTTTTGTTATAAACTTCTGTAAGTAGTAAATAAGGGTCATCAAACAGAAATTTGAGTTTACTCCTTTCAGCAGAGAACAGATCTATTTTACCTTTACTTAGATGTAAACACAACAGCTCACCTATTATAAACTATTAAAATTCAAAGTTGATTAGAATAGGTAAAGATTGTACAGGGTGGATGAAGCTGAAAAAGTGGGATGAGAAAATAACCATCTTACAACTTGCTGCTTGCAGAAGCTGCTTTTAGCACTCTTTCCACTTGGCTCTGTGGACGAATTGGGCTGAAACTATTGCTTCCCTCTTTGCTCCCTTCATAGATCTTGCCTCATACTTTGAATGATGTAGGTGCCCAGGAAACAGGTTGGTATTTGGCTCAAGTTGTCCCCCCAGCATACCTGAATCCAGGGTATTACATCCTGTTTCAGATGCTGACAGTTACCAGTAACTTTAGCATGGATTAGAATCACCTGGAGGGCTTGTTCAAACACAGATTGCTGGTACCACCCCCAGGGTTTCTGATTTAGGTCTGGGGTAGGTGAGATGGGTCCTGAGAATTTGTATTTATAAGGAGTTCCCGGGTGATACTGATGTTGGTGATTCTGGGTCCAGGCTTTGAGAACAGCTGAGGTAGGAGGCTTTCTGGAAGAGGGGCACGTGTAAGAGGGGATTTTTAGAGAAGTGCCCTTAAACAAAAGAGAAAACTCTCAGGATTAAGTTTGGTCACAAAGTGGACAAAAGGGAGAAAGTCCATGTAAATGAAGAAAAATAAAGAAGAATGATTGGCTTAAATTCTTCAGTTGCAAGCTCAAAGATAGAATTTTTTCTTGGTCTGAAATGTTTTCCCCTTCCTCCACTATAGGTTTAATGAACTGAGGTTTGAATCAGGGACTCTTTTCAAAGGATTTGTTCGTATAATCTTTCCATTTACACCTCCTAATTCAATTGCCATTTTATCAGGAATTCCTTTTTCTTCTCTATGCCTCAGTTCCGACATAGTGAGAATAAATACGATTGCCAAAGATATTCCAGGAATATTTTAGAGTTTAATGAATAGTATTATGTAGTATATGGGGATCACTGAGTTAGGAAACTTATGCAAATATGAAAAATATTCTAAACAGATACACAATATCTGATAACTGTATTCAAGTAATAAGCTAGTACATCCCTCCCCCTAGACAGCTGGGTGGTAGTAAAAGAGAAAACCAAAAGGGGAGGATAAAAAGTCAGGGAACCGATATGGAAGTTGGCTTCACTCTATGAAGTATTCTAAAGAAACAGTATGATTTTTAAAGTATCAAACTAGGGGAAAAGGAAGTGACTCAGAATTCAAAATAGATAGGATAACAGCAGTAAAGATCTGGAATGGGAGGAACGTGAGGAGAAGCAACCCATGAGAAGCAGCTGGGGTTAGTGAACGACTCCATAGTAACATGAAAAACAAGATTATACATATTGCCTTTTTTTCCCCTGTGGACAGGGCACCATTGTAGAAATTAGAACATTGTGCTGTGTTTTAAAAATCTGTTTCAAGGGTCAAGTTGAATTCCAGACCAATTGTTAGTAATTAAAGTTACAACTCTTGAGGAGTTTTCTCATGGTCTCTAGATGAGTTCTGCCACTGTTCTGTGAGTTGAGTTCATTGATCATTTTTCTACTCATTGCACCTGTCATGCTGGTATCAGCAATTAACATTCCTCAGAGGTGAATAGAATGCCAGCCTCCATCTCAGATGGAACTCGAGAACAACAGGTGCATTCTACCTATTTCTTGGCTATACCCAGGGTAGTGAGAAGGCACGTAATTAACCATAGAACAGACTTTGGAGAAAATGAGATTCTTTAGAAATTGAGCCAGAGTGCTGAAAAGTAGCTCTGGGTAATGTATTTAGGGGACATAGGAAATGGCTCAACAGGAAGGGTGAAATAGCCTTGCTAATCTGGCCTCTTTAAACTTATTTCAAGCCTATTCCCCTTCCTTGATACAAATCTTCTTTACTATGCACCTTCCGTAGACCCAGTATTTTGTGCAGCTTTAAAAAAAAAATTGGTTTAAGTTCACATCAAAGGTCATTGGACTTGAACTCATTCAGTAAAAATCAGTTGATTATATTGTTAATTTTTCTCTTCCCCTTTAAATGAAGAAACTGATAAAACCTTCTGCCCCTGATTAAAGGCAGAGAATGCCCCGATACAGTTTAACAACCTTTCCATTCAATATGGTTTCTTTGATCAAGACTTCACTTTCCTCACCTCAGAATAAGAGGATTGGACCAGATGGTTTCTAAAATTCTTCTTACCTCCCAATTTCTCTTTCCTCTGTCACTTTTATTCCCCTAGAGTTTTCTGCCATTTAGATCTTCCTAATTTCATGAGAAGACTATAACTTTACCTAAATAGGTTCAAGTGTGGGTAGATCTCAAGTGCTTAATTATCTAGAATTTTCTTTTTGAAAGTGAGATGTTAATATATCATTTAGGACTCTTACTTTAGGTACTACATTAATTTCTCTAAAATCTTATTAGCATAAATTTATCTTGACTAGTAACCAAAAAAAGGAAAGAAAATTACCCAGGGTGTATTTTTTTCCTTGTTTTAATAATTGCCACGTTAAAAAATATGCTCACCTATTGTATGCCAGGTACTTTGCATCACTTGTCAACCCTGGCTGCACAGTTGAATCACCTAGGATTTAAAAAAAAAATGCTTGAGTTCCCACCTCCAGAGGTTTGGATATAGTTAGTATCCAGTTTTATTTTTTTTATTTTTGTTTGTTTTGTTTTTGGCCGTGCTGCGTGGCTTGCCAGTCTTAGTTCCCCGACCAGGGATTGAACCCAGGCCCTGGCAGTGAAATCGCTAAGTCCTAACCACTAGACCACCAGGGAAATCCCCCCAGTATATTTTTAAAAATAGAGTTGTCATAAGTATTTAGTTAACATTGTTTTCAGCAAAACAATCGGTGGATTTTATTTTTATGTCATCTGATATTTAGGGCATTAAATTATTTGTGAATGGAAAAAATCCTAAAAACATAAGAAGTGATACTTTCTCCTCCTAGGTGTACTGCCTCAGCTGAAGGGTCTGTATGTGCCTTTGCTCCCCACCTTGTGCCCACTGCTTATCCATGAGCTGGCTAAGATCACCTTGCTGCCTGTCTCTTATCTCTGAAACAGCACACATGGTTGTCCTTTTTGCATTGGTTTCATAGGTTACTTCCTATCATTTTATTGAATCTATGATATGATTGATTTTGAGATACACCAGCATTTTACATATCTCTACATGAGAAAATACCATCAATTAAACTGACTTGCCGTTAACTGTAAGATGCTTTCCTTTTCTCGAGATGTTAAAATGAGAAAAAAAATTACTTGGAATCAATGAAATACATTTATTTAGTTTTCAGTTTCTCTTCCAGATTTAATTAGGTCTTTAAAAATCACAAATTGATACGGGTTTGTCCTAATTTTGTGTTTGCATAATCATTTTGTGTGTGCATGTATGTAAAAATTGAAATAGCTTACTATTCTATGTACTTCTCAGTTGTAGAAATATGACTCATTTGTTTAAACATTATATCCTCTAAGTGCACCCTGGAGGATTTTCATATACAAGTCATAATCTTGTGATGCTCTTTGTTAGTTTTAGCGTCTCACCAAAGGTCTCTGTTTCACTTGGCAAAAGGGTTATTTTTTCTAATGTGTGTATATGTATGCATACATATGCACACACATGCAATGTATATGAATGTATGTGTTTGCCAGTGTTATCACTTGTGTCTTCTCTGTTTTGTCTAACCTTTTGGTAAAAGCTACACTTTGGGTTTTAAAAAATTTCAAGGCTCTTCTATTCTTCATCTCTGTGCTGGTTGTTGTAGCATTACCTTATTAAAAACAGTATAGCCAAGTTCAGCCATCTTATCATGTACTTCTAATATTTATATGAAAAATACTTCATTTTCTCCACCTATTCCCCCCCTCTCTTTTTCCTTTTCCTTTTCTTTTCTTTTCCTCCCTCCCTCCTTTTAGGTTCCCTCCTTTCCTCCCTCCCCTCCCCTCCCCTTCCCTCCCTCCCTTCCCTCCCTCCCTTCCTTCCTCCCTTCCTTCCCTCCCTTCCTTCCTCCCTTCCTCCCTTCCTTCCTTCCTCCCTTCCTTCCTTCCCTACAGTGTTACCCAAGACATATTATTACTTTTGGATCTAGACCATCTACCTCTAAAAACTTCCCTGGTATAATAACGAATTCAAATTTATTCCAGATGTATAAGCAGCATATATGATTTGATAGTTTTTATTTTTGAGATGATTTTAAAGCTTTATTGTAGTTTATCAGGGCACTAGGGTATTTTCTTTGGTCAAAATGCTATGGATTTATTTGAAGCCTGTGGTAGCCAGTTAAATTTGGAATATTTGTTTGGTTTTCAATAAATTAGTAGGTAGCCAAATCTAATATTTTCTTTTTCTCCCATAACGAGGTGCTGGTGATACTCAGTCCCTGTCTGAAGACCAGGCTTTATGAAGTGGCCCCTTAGATTAGATGTGCTGTTGGTATTCATTTTCACAAATGGTAGAAATAGAAAAAGAGTACCTTTTACGTCACTAAATCTCTAAGTACCTATAATATTTGATTTTGTTTTGTCCTCTAGTTCCTTTTCATTAGAACGTTAGTTTTGCAGCCACGTGTAGTCTCCTGGCTTTGTGTGTTCTTCCTTTTCTAGTTTGCTCCTAAGGCCTCTCTTGCTATAGACTCCTTTCAGAAGCTACATCGTCTCTTTTGCACTTGGGTTTGTGTGTGCACGCCTGTGCTTGGGGTAGTTAACGCCTTCTTTCTACATAGTAGCTCAGTCACCTTCCAGAACTGTTAGGGTCAGACTGCCTTTGCTGTGTCTGCAGTGTTTGTGTGTTACACTGTCTGCTCTCCATCCTGTGCCTCTTCTCTCATAACACCCTTCTCCATGTCGTGAACTACTCACTCTGTCTTCACCTCCTTTCTTTCCTGTTTCTTTTACTAATACTCTCCATGGGACGGGATATTTTCTTTAGCAAACCTGGTATTTTTGGAGAGAAAGATTCGACCTTTGGGCTGTCCACCTAAGAAGACCTTTCTCCAAGAGTGTAGGGGAAAGCCCTGAACTTAGGAGATTTCTGAGAAAAATCACTTTTTTTGTTTGTTTGTTTTTCTTTTTACAGTATTTCTGGTCTAAATTTGCAGCAAGTTAAGAAGCTCCTAGGTATCCTGGGTGCATAGGAGCCCTGCTATTTTAGCATGTAACCTTAATCATGTTGGTTTACATGAGCAGGATTGGTTTTGGACTTTACTGAACCAGCTGCATACAGTATGGCATTGTCACTCATGCAGCGTATCTCTTTGTATAGGGTGAATTGTTTGCTTCTTGTCAGGAATCCATCCTGCGAGATACCATGATAACATATGGCAGGCCTTATTTGTTTACTGTTTTTAGCGTGTGTGTTTAGAAGAAAAAAAGGCCCATAGTGATCACTTTTGTGTGTCAGCCCTTTAGGTCAGGTTTTCCATCCTGACTCAACGTGTGTGTCAGGGCTGCGGAGATTGGTGGGTTGGGTGTGCAGAATTTCCTCTGTTGGACCCAGGAGCCAGAAAGCCACGACGAAGTTTGATTTGGCTTGTGGCAGCCTTTTCCAAATATGAATTTGGATGCAGTACAGTACGTCCTCTAAGAAAAGGAGGAGAAACCAATAACTCTATAACTGGAAATATTTGGGGAACATTTCAAAACGGGGAAACTCTAACCTGTAGTATTTGGAGTCTCCCCTAAGCTTGTGTCGCTGTGGTGCACAGAGGCTGGTCTTTCTGTCCAGGCTGAGTGCTCCCTTCACTGGGGGAAACCATAGAGCAGCCTCTGTCCTGCGGGTGCTGCATGCTGCCTTGCTCCAGACAGTCTTGAATGTGACCTGGCAGCCAGCGCTGTTTCCTGCTGACGTGGCCTCCCACAGCTGAGCCGAACAGAGCCGCCTCAGTGTGCTGAGGAAGGAGCGGCCCAGGGCATGAATCACCAGCGGGATAAGGAACAAATTAAGAGGGGAAAGCGCCTAGCTGTTCAGGTTTCCTTCTAGATATACTTAAAAGACACCTTTTTTATAGGAAGGGAGGAGGAGGAAGAAAAACAGGAGTGAAGAATGCTACAAGAATCAAACAGTGATTTGTTTGGCCATAGGAAGGGTTTCTTATCAGCAGGAGTTAACTTCTGGGGTGAGACCCAGTCTGCAGCAGACATCTGAGAGGAGGCTTTAGAAGGCCGGACAAGGCTGCATCCTGCAGCCTGCTCGGGCCACACTCCTGCAGAGGTCGGTGGGAGCGCGAGCTCCCAGTCATATCCTGCAGACAGACATTCCAGAAAACAAAACAAAGCTGTAGTTTGTGTCTTGGTGGAAAAAGCTCTCGCAGCTTGGTAGGAACTGAAGAATGGGACTCTTTGGAGAAACTGTTTTAGGAGCAAATCCTGTTGAATGGTTTTCCCATCAGTGGTGTCACCATCCCATTGGATGCTCAGTATTGGCTTGTGTTTCAACCACTGCTTGGTACTTTAAATTCGCTTATTTGAAAAGGTTCAAGTATAGCTCCTTGTTACCTTCTAATGGGGCCAGAAAAGTCAAGCTGTCATGGAATTTTAGAGTGAGATGGGACTTCAGTTCTGATCTAGGCCTTCAGTGGGTTCGTCTGTTTCGGAAGGTTGTTGTAGAACCTTTTATTCAGTTAATCTTACATGGACGTCCCCTATACAAAACAAATGGAGCTGATTGAGGGTGGAGAGGCCTGAGGCACACCTGCTCCTCTTTTCTCCTGACCGCCCTGCCCTCCTAGCTTGCGTATGTTGAAAAACCACTGATGTAATCCACGGTTTCCATTTTATAGGTGAGGAAATTTTGCCTCAGGTAGGTCAGTTTGTTAGGTAATATTGTCATGACTTTCAAAGTACCTTAGAGTAAAAGTTCTTTGATCTGTCTCTTGCTTTTGAGCCTTCATAATCTCTTAGTTAGCTATTGTAGCCTTCCACACCTCCCTACCTCTAGCACAGCTTTAGGGCAGGTGGTGTAGTAGTGCACTGTGTGTGTCTGCAGGCTGGAGAGCTAGAAGTCACTGAGTGTGACCCAGATGGTATGACTACGACCCAGATGGTGGCACTAGTGTAGGTGTGAGACGAATTGGAGGTGGCAGTAAGACTGAAGATGAAGGGGAACCATTTGAAAGGAAGAGCCATCAGTACTTTTTAAGCATGGTTAAGGTTTAAAGTATGGTTTAAATTACAGAAATTGGATGTGGAAAATTAACCAAGAGAACTTAGTCAAAATGATTTTCAAATACCCAGCCAAGGCAATAGGAAGAATGTGGAGCCCGTCTGCCATAGATATTAGGAAAACATACTTACTTTTCAGTTCTCTGGGCCGTTTAAACTTCTTTAAGATCCAGCAAGCCCTTCTCGTCCAGGACTAATTCTCTGGAGGTGGCCGACAGTTTGAGCCCTGATTTTCTTTACTGTTTCAGCATCCCTATGTGATTGCTGGGTGGCTTTTTTTTTTTTTCTTTTGGGTGGCTTTTGACATATGGTGTAACCCTTAATTCCTGGTGTATCATTTATTTATATAATTCACTTGAATTTGTTTGGTGGGTTGTTTACTCTAGATTATGGGACAAAGCTGAGGCAGATTCAGGTCTCGTATGGATCTCATTCCTGGTTCAGCGCTGGCTTTCCTACATAGCGCCCAAGGCCAGTAGGTGGGTGGACTTGGACTTAAACGTTTTGTAAGTTATTTACATTGGCCATATAATCCAGTGTTTCCTCTTTCCTGCAAGCCACTTTCTTCTGTTGCTCCCCAAATTACTACCCTCAGCCCATCAGGGTAAACAGAAGCCTCTGCCCATAGCAAATGAATTCTCAGAAAAACAAGCAAGATAGGAATGGAATGGAGAGGATGGGATAGTAAAAGTATAATAGATCTACTTACATTTTCAGTAAAGTCTTCTGACTTCCTTTAAAGAGGCTTTGATTTTCATAGGCCATGCATGGGTGGAACTAGGAGGTTATTCAAATCATTTGTGGTGCTCTGCTGTTGCTGCTGTAGGCTGGGTTTACACTTCATGAAGACCAGAAGGGGAGAAACAGTTTCATCTGTCAATCTTGTTTCAGTGGCAGAGGTACTGTATGTATAATTAATTATATGCATTCCCCTCCTCAGTTCATACTGGAAAAAAAAATACCAAGAGACGTTTTTCCACAGTTCTTGATAGATCTATTCTTCAAATACAACTGTGAGTAGGAAGCCAGGGCAGTGGGAGTGATTGTTCTTTTGTGTGATGTTAATGAGATAATTTCTGCATTACAAATTTTCAGCACACTCTTTGTTTAAATGAAAGTTCAGAGTCTTTGCAAAGCCACTTTACCAAGTCTCTTTGCTTCATTAAAAAAAAGCCTTTATTAATTTTGTATGTTTTGCTGTCATCAGTTGCACAAACTATTACAGTTGTTTTGAATGAAAGAATTCAGGCCATCATTTGTTTGGTGCCTTGTCTTTTCTCCCTCTCTCTCCCAAACATAATTTGACTGAGGCAAGTTAAGCTGCCGCTGTTCCCCCCGACCAGCTACCCACTCAGAGTGGTAAGTGCCAAGTGTCAGTTCATCCTGGTATTGGATGAGAAGTCAAGAGGAAGTGTCCAGGGTTGACTGCAGAACTATTGCCAGGGGCTGGGCGGCTGACAGCAGGCGGGCCTTCACTGGGGCTGCCAGCAAGGGACGGGCACAGGAATTTCCGTTGCACTGCAAGAGGGAACAGGGTAGGCCTGAGGGTGTCACAGTGCCAGCCAGGATCTTGAGCAGTTCTTTGTATTGGTTGTTGATGGAACCTGGAAAGCCTTATTGTGGAGGGATCTACAGTGAAAGGTGGCCATTATGATTTTTGAAGTATTTTTCAGAGATCATTCTCCAAAGCAACGGGAGTTTCTTTGGTTAAAAGCAGCTAATTAATCTGTTTGATCTTGATGTGGAAATGAACCGTATCAAATTCCAGGTCACATCGCTTTCCTTTGTAGAATGTTTGTTTAACCTTTTGAAGTATATTTCATCAGATTATGGACTATAGGAAGTTTATTTGTCCTCAGTTTTCTAATCTATATGGTGACATGGCTATTATTCTAATAATGCTCTTAAATCTAAACCTAATTTTGTCTACAAATAAGAAAAGTCACATTTACAAATGGATTATAAAAAGTTGTAGGTACAGTTTGTAGCTTAATCATACAAGAAGTCCCATATACGGCACTATTCTTGAAAAATACTTTGCCATCTGGTCTCGTTTATCTCAGATGAAAAAAACTGCTTTTTTTTTCTTTTTCTTTTTTTTTTTTTTTTTTTTTTGCTCATTTTAATTCTCATTAAGCCACCAGCTAATATTATTATCCCTAAAACATGAAGAAACAAAAGTTCAGAATGGCTAAATAACTTATCCACAGTAGTGTAAGTAGCAGAACCAGATTTTGATCTCAAGATTCCGAAGCTCCTGGTATTAAAAACACAAAAAACTTTTTATTCTGAAATAATTGTAAATTCACAGGAAGTTGGAAAAAATGTACGGGGAGATCCCATGTATCTTTGACCCAGTCCTGTGTAATGTAGTAACATCTTGCGTAACTATAGTACAATATCAAAACCAGGAATTAACATTGGTACAATCCACAGAGTTTATTCAGGTTTCACCAGCTGTACATGTTTTTGTGTGTGTGGGGTAGATTTGTGTAGTCACTGCCACAATCAAGAACTGTGCTTTTGCCAAAAGGCTTCCCTCTGTTATCCCATTATAGCCGCTCCCCTGTTCTCCCACCATCTCTTAAGCCTTAGCAGCCACTAAACTGTTCTACATCTCTATGGTTTTGTTGCTTAAAGAATATCATATAAATGGACTCATATAATATTTAATTTTTTGAGACTGGCTTTTTTTTTTTTTTCCTCTGAGCATAATTTGAGATCCATCCAACTTGTGTGTACTAACAGTTCCTTTTTATTGCTGAGTAGTATTCCATGATATGGACAAATCACAGTTTAACAGTTCACCTATTGAAAGACATTTGGTTCTAGTTTTTGGCAGTTACACATAAAACCTCTGTGAACATATGTGTACGAATTTTTGTGTGAACATGCCTTTTCATTTCCCTGGGATAAATGCCTAAGAGTACAGTGCTACATTGTATTATAATTGCATATTTAGTTTTGTAAGAAACTGCCAAACTTTTCCAGAGTGGCTATACCATTTTACATTCCTTCTAGCAATGTATGAGTGATCCAGAGTCTCCTCATCTTTGCCAGCATTTGGTCTTATCACTAAGCTCCTCTTCTTCTTTCTTTTTCCTATTAACGTCCCATTGCTTCAGCACCATTTGTTGAAAAGAAATTCCATTGCATTGCTTTTGCCCCTCTGTTAAAAATCATTTGGGTATACTCGTGTGTGTCTATTTCTGGGTCCTCTGTTTCTGTTCCATTGATCTGTGTATCTAGCCCTTCTCCAGTACCACACAGTCTTGGTTACTGTAGCTATATAAAGTAAGCCTTAACATTGGGCCCTAGTATTTTTTAAAATGAATTTTACTGTAGATATTTAGGGTAAATAAAGGACCCAATAGAGATATGTCAGTTCTCCTTAAATGGGTACTTGTAAATAAGAGTTTTCATTTAGAAGTGTTAGTTCAGCTTTGACTTAATTTGAGAAAATCAGTAGAAAAAACACAAAGTAAGTATGCAAAAAAAAAAAAAAAAGACAAATATTAATTGGTTTGTAAGTGTGAAGTTCTATACAGCTGTCACCGAGGTCCCCAAGGACTTTAAGGCTAGAATGATCATAAAGTCTAGATCTTTGGGTCTGTTTGGCCTGAAATAACAGCTATCGATAATCAAAAAAGGAGCCACATGAGCAGAAAGTTAAAAAAAAAAAAAGAAGTTAGGATCCAGATCCATTAAAAAAAAGATTTTACCACTCATTTGTGTATTTTAAGGCACCTTACGCTCACTGAAGCCTTCTGTATGTTTTGTAGTCTTTAGCAAAGATACTACAACATTTCAGACTTGGAGAGGAGGTAGAAGTCAATTAATTTAACCTTCATATTTTACAGGTAGGAAATAGGGTTCTTTTGTAAATGGGCTGGTCCATCTGCAGCATGGCAGACAGCCTGTCCATGTGAGAGAGCATCTTGATCCAGGGCAGTCAATCACTTTCACTTCATCAGCTTTTACATAGGGAAGCAGATCCTTTGGGCCCAGCTCAAGTTAACTGATATTCACTAAAAGTTGTGGGAAGCCCCATCATTGCCTGCTGTATCCCAGCACCATTCCATCTATCTTGAGTCATAACCTAACTGTTGGTGTGGAAACTGTTCAGGAGCCTCAGCCTCATGAACTTGAAGATTTGAAATAGTGTTCTATGGCTCTAAACCTCAGGGTCAAAGGCTAGGAGAACAGCTTCATTGGTCAACTCTGCATGAAGGTGAGTGCCTTTTTGGATCCATGTTCCTCCATTTACAGAATGCATATTGGGGTCCAGTCTGCATATCTGGGTCTTCTCCTGACTTGGGCTCTTTTGTGTCCTGGATCTCTTGCAGGGTGTGTGTATGTGTGTGGGAGGTGGGAGGGAGGAGAGAGGGAGGTGGGCAGCTCTTACCTTGCAGGTGGAGTATGTCAGTCTTCTGCCTCACTGTAAGCTGCTGTTTTTCATCTGACATGGTCCTGAAGCCGAGGGCAGCAGTGAGCGTCACAGTACTACAGTATTATACAAGCTCCCTTGAATGGCATGCCCTGTTCCTAGACCTGTGTCTGGAGTGAGACTGAAGTTTGGTTGTGCTCCCTGAGCCTTGCCTGTTGTGGATTTGGCATCCCACCTGCTGGCGAGGAGCTGCCTTTTGTGCCCCCCAGGGCTTGCCTTTTTATTTCCTCAGGTTTCTTCTCTGTGGCTTTGTTCTTTATGCTCACCACTCTGCCACTTAGTCTGGTCCTTGATGTGGTCTATGTTTGCATCTTCTAGAGTTTAGACCCCAACTATAAGAAGTGATGTTAAATTTTTAAAAAAAAATTTTGTTGAAATATAGTTGATTTACATGTTGTGTTAGTTTCAGGTGTAGAGCAAAGTGAGTTTTATATATGTGTGTTGTGTATGTGTATATATATATATTTATTTATTTATTCTTTTTTAGATTCTTTTCCATTATAGGTTATTACAAGATTGAGTATAATTCCCTGTGCTATACAGTAGGTCCTTGTTGGTTATCTATTTTATGTATAGTAGTGTGTATATGTTAATCCCAAATGCCTAATTTATTACCCCCCCGTTCCGCAGAAGGCATATTAAATCTTGTGGAAGAGCTGCTAAAATTCAAGACATTGAATTCAGGACTGCCTTCTAAGTAATATCGGTCTTCTCTTTTCAGAGTTGTCATGGAACAGAGAAATGAAAAAATCAACTATAAATCAGAAATCTCAGTTTGTGCTAGGGAGGCGTGATCCAGTAGTGGAGCAAGATTAATGGAAAAGTCTATATAACTATATTTTAAAGTATGCTCGCTGTCTGTAAAGATGAGAAAAAACTTTTATAATGTTGGCTTTTGATTTTTTATTAGGTTTTTAAAATAAAGAAGCCACGTAATTGTAAACTGTTCCTAAACTTTTATCTTGGCTATAACTGTTATAAATATTATAAATCCAGAACAATAGAAGGAATCCCTATTTTAATTTTTGGATTTTTTTTTAACCCCAACTTACTGTTGAAAAGATTGTTGGCAGCATACAGATATGTATACTACATATTGAGATAAAATAAGTTTAAAAAGTGAAAATAATGATGCAAAGAAAATAAGGTCACCACAATAAGAGGGAGCCAGGAGTGATTCTGACTTTTATAAGGCCCTTAAAATAGGTCTCATTCTTGTTTTTGTCAATCATTATTCTTGATACAATATTTCTATAATTTTTCAGTTGTGTTTTTTGATTTACGTAGAACTCTCTCTCATTAGAAATAGGATTGAATGACATTGGAAGTGTTTTACTTTCACGTCTGCATTTGGGCATGCTGTTGGACATTGGTGGGCTGGAATGTGAACTAACTGATGACTTTTCCAATCCTGTTATTTTCCAGTGTGGTTTGGAAAAAAATTCTCTACATATGAAGTCAAGAAAGCACACTTCTGGTTAAGGAATTTCGTGAGTTTCAGATTTTCCTCTCATGGAGAGTCCTGGAAAATCACTTCAGTAAAGAGGTTATGGGTCACTTATAGAAGATACTGCTTTGCATGCAAGACTTAGCACATTCTGCAGGCTACCATGGATTCTTGCCTAACCTCTGATGGATAAAATCAAAACCTATTGATTACTGTACTAAGAATTGGAAACAAAGCCATTTTGTGCAGGATTTAGGTTTATGACTAGTCAGATTTCTCCCAGACTTTGGGGCTGAATGTAAAAGTTTATTTGACACATGCATGTGTTTACTGAAGTCTGACAATTTCTGAGGACTGTTGTGTATTATTTATGGCAGGGATCACCTGTAATGCAATTTTTTTATAGTAACAGTTTAATTGCGATGTAATTCACATACCCTGCAATCCGCCTATTTAAAGCGTACAATTTGGTGGTTCGGTATATTCACAGTTGTGCAGCCATCACTGTAATCAGTTTTGAAACATTTCCATCACTTGGAAAAACCCTAACCCATTAGCATTCACCCCCAATTTCCCCACTTCCCTGGCCCTAGGCAACCACTAATCTACTTTCTATCTCTGTTGAGTAGCTTATTCTGGGTATTTCATATAAATGGAATCATATACCATGCGGTCTTTTGTGCTTGGCTTTTTCCACTTAGCATAATTTTTAAGGTTTATCCACTTTGTAGCTTGTATCAGTACTTCGTTTCTTTTTATTGCCAGATAAAATATTCCATTCTGTGGATATACCACATTTTATTAATCTGTTCATCAACTGATGGACATTTGAGTTGTTTCCACTTTTCAGTTGTTATTAATAATGCTATCAGGACTATCTGTGTACAAGTTTTTGTGTGGACATATGTTTTTATTCCTCTTGGGTGTATACCTAGGAGTGGAATTGCTGGGTCATATAGTAACTCTATATTTAACTTTCTGAGGAACTGCCAGACTGTTTTCCAAAGTTGCTGCACCATTCTGCATTCCTGCTGGCAGTGTATGAGCTTTTCTCAATTTTCCCACATCCTCACCAACACTTGGTTATTATCTGTTTTTTTTGGTCTTTAATGCAATTTTAGGTTTTTGTTTTTCTTTCTTTTCTTTTCTTTGCATTTTTTGCATTTGTTCCTTCAGGGGATTGGTATTTATATTCCTAAGGAAGGTAGGATGTGGTTAGTTCTGCTATGGCTGTGAGCTATAATGAAGCTCCTTGCTAGAACCAGCATGCTTCCTTGTTTTTGACCTTGACCCCAAGTCACAGCATTAACCAAACCACATACGTACCACAAAAAATTATTCTTTTCAGAAGCTCACATCTGATCTTTTGATTTAATCTGAAATATATCAGATATATATGAGAATGCATAAAATATATGTATAGTTAAAGAACAATTATAAAGCAAACAGTAAACCCACCTAGATTGTAAAGTAAAAATTTATAATTCTAGGTAACTGTTAATAATGAAGATGGCTGACAGGGTATATAAATATTATTAACACGAATAATCATTAACAAATTTCCTCTGTGCCTTTCCTTTTAACATCCCCCTACCCACCCCTCACTCCCAGCCCCTGAATCACTAACCTTTTAGGATAGTAATTTTTCATGTTTTTCCTTGTAGTTTTACTGCATGCATATGAGTGTGCACACACATGTACACATACACACACACACACACACAGACAAACAAGTGTAGGTTAGTTTGCTTGTTTTCAAACTTTATATAAATGAAACCATACTATATGCATTCTCTCCTGACTACTTCTGTGAAACATTAATTTATGAGTTTCAAAGATATTGTGTGTAGCTGTTCATGTTTTTGTTACCAGATAGTGTTCAAATTCCTTATTCCTACACTCGCTTTTTTTTTTTTTTTAACATCTTTATTGGAGAATAATTGCTTTACAATGGTGTGTTAGTTTCTGCTGTATAATAAAGTGAATCAGCTATATGTATACATATATCCCCATATCTCCTCCCTCTTGCGTCTCCCTCCCAATCTCCCACCTCTAGGTGGTCACAAAGCATGGAGCTGATCTCCCTGTGCCATGCAGCTGCTTCCCACTAGCTATCTATTTTACATTTGGTAGTGTGTATATATCCATGCCACTCTCTCACTTCGTCCCAGCTTACCCTTCCCCCTCCCCATGTCCTCAAGTCCATTCTCTATGTCTGCGTCTTTATTCCTGTCCTGCCCCTAGGTTCTTCAGAACCTTTTTTTTTTTTTTTTTTTTTTTTTAAGATTCCATATATATGTGTTAGCATATGGTATTATTTGTTTTTCTCTTTCTGACTGACTTCACTCTGTATGACAGACTCTAGGTCCATCCACCTCTCTACAAATAACTCAATTTCGCTGCTTTTTATGGCTGAGTAAGATTCCATTGTATACACGTGCCACATCTTCTTTATCCATTCATCTGTCGATGGACACTTAGGTTGCTTCCATGTCCTGGCTATTGTAAATAAAGCTGCAATGAACATTGTGGTACATGACTCTTTTTGAATTATGGTTTTCTCAGGGTATATGCCCAGTAGTGGGATTGCTGGTTCGTATGGTAGTTCTGTTTTTAGTTTTTTAAGGAACCTCCATACTGTTCTCCATCGAGGCTGGATCAATTTACATTCCCACTAACAGTGCAAGAGGGTTCCCTTTTCTCCACACCCTCTCCAGCATTTATTGTTTGTAGATTTTTTGATGATGACCATTCTGACCGGTCTATACTCGTTTCTTGATGAACATTTGGGTTGTTCCCGGTTTGGGGATATTTTGAGAAGTGCTGCTACGAATATTCTCATCTGTGTCTCCAAGTCTGTGGGAGTTTCTCTGGAATATTTAGCGAATAATAGAATTGTAGGTTACTAGATAATGCCAAACTCTTTCAAAATGCTGTAATGCTTTTTTCTACAACCTTATCAATGTTTAATATTTTCAGCCTTTAAACATTTTGCCTGTCTGGTGGGTGGTTCTTGTAATGGTGTCTCATCATGGTTTTAATTTGCATTTCTGTTAAGTGTCTCATTACTTTTAAAGTTTCACCCAACCCATGTGCAGTTATATTTTTTATTTCTTTGTAGAAAGGTGGACATTGGGTTACCTGAAAATCCTATGTGCTATTGAAAAATCATTGAGATGGTAAATTCCTTAGATTATTATAACTGAGAACTAGATCTCTTACATGAATACTATCAGATTTTTTTCAATCCAAAGATTTTTCTCTTGCCGTGTAAATTTTTGTATAATAAAGTTAAAAATGTATGGAATTGCTTATTTAGGTTACCAACTTGATACCTTTTACTTGATATATAGGCAACTACAAGCAGTAAGTTTGTGGTTTGCTAATATTGATTCTCTGAGCCCAGTTTATATAAATTGTCACTTGCTTATGGTGAATAGAGTACTTCAGAGGAATTCACAACATCTAGTGTAAAAGATTCTAGATATTAGGAAGTAGTATCTTTTTAGTGTGTGCATGCTTATGTGTCAGTGTGTGTCTGTGTGTGTATGTGTGGAAAGAAGTGCTGAAAGACATGCCATTTTGATCTTTTTGACTATTTTTTTGTGTCGGAGAAAGAAAGTTACTATTGGTTTGTTTGTTTGTTTATTTATTTATGGCTGCATTGGGTCTTCGTTTCTGAGCACGGGCTTTCTCTAGTTGCTGCGCACAGACTTCTCATTGCGGTGGCTTCTCTTGTTGTGGAGCACGGGCTCTGGGCTCACGGGCTCAGTAGTTGTGGTGCACGGGTTTAGTTGCTCCACGGCATGTGGGATCTTCCCAGACCAGGGCTCGAACCCGTGTCACTTGCATTGGCAGGCAGATTCTTAACCACTGTGCCACCAGGGAAGTCCCAAAGTTACTGCTTTTAAAGGGTAAGCTAGTATTTTGAAAACTTAACATTAACGTAAAAGCAAATCTTGCTTAATTTACTGAGAAAAAGTAAGACTGTCACTTCAGGTACGAGGAAATGGGCTAAAAGCAGAACTTTTGGTATGAAATTTAAAAAAATGTATTTATGAATACTTATTGTATGACTCCTATAAGAGGAAAGTCTCGTTGTAGCACACACTACTTGGAGGTTTTTTTGTTTTTGTTTTTGTTTTTTGTAAACTTTAAAACATAGCTACAGGTTCAGGTGATGTATCATCCTGTCGGGTGATTTGTATAGTGCTTAGGAGACAAAAATTAACGAATCACTGCCTTTATTCCCAGTTCTTGAATATAGATGAATTTAGGTTGTTATTTAGGGCAAAGATATTTTGTCTCATCACATCAAGTATCTTACTATGTTGTTATCTTATGAGTTAGTAGCATAATTATTTACATACTCTTGAGTATTATATATTTTTCTAGATGTCACAGGAATATTTGCACCCCTTATGGGTGAATTCTGTGTTTCAGTGAATTTGGGGGGGGGAAGGAGGGGTGGTTTCAAGGAAGAGCAAAGCAAGCAGTTTCTCCCATTGATACTGGAAATCGAAATAGGAGTGTTGAATCGCTTTACATTTTTTGTTTTGTTTTTATAATTGAATATACTTCAGACCAAGTAACAGTTTGTTTCCCCCTGTATACAATTGCAGTATCTTACAAACTTACTCTAAATTGAATTTTCATACTGTACCATGCAGACTGGAAGTGAGTCTTATTTTTTTGTTTTGTTTTTTAGTACACTAAATTTCAGTTCTAAAGTCATAAATCTTTATTTTGTTTTGTACAAGTAAAATCCCATTTTATAAATTGTCTCATAAAGATGTCCACATCATACAACCATGTTTACAAGTGGTGGTGGGAGGTACAAAAAAGAGAAGCTGCCAGAAATTGTTTACTTAATGCTGGGGGTGTTCACCGCCTTGAATTGTGCTGTAATCTTCATGAATCACATTAGGTTGAGGAGTCCGGGATATATATATTTGTAATATAACTTGGTTATCAGGAGAGATTATTTCATTCTGTTCTTTTTAGAAACACGTGTTTTTATGCTTTGGAGGTATTTCTGTTTCCTAGGTGAATACGCGAGCACGGTGGGTGTTCGAGGCTGGAGGAAGTCTTCTCAGTCTTCCTTTATACACAGAGGGCCTAAAGTGCACTGATTTATGTTAATACATATATGGACACTTTAGGAAACTATATTTAATTCATTTCAACAAAGAATTTATTTAAGATATATTGCATTTTGCCAGGGCCAAGCGTTGCTAGACACATTTCAGACTCTTGAAGTAGAAACCAAAGAGGTTAAATTGTATGGAATCAAGAGACTTTAAAATACGTACATTTCAGAGTTAGCATTTATATGAAGTTTATTTCAGATTTTATGTCCCAGATTTATTAATCTAGATCAGAGTGTGTGTGTGCGCATTGACGTTGGGGGAAAGATAGTCAGCATTTCAAGGCTACCCATTTCGTTCTGAATTAGGATTGTAATTCAGCAAAGTTTGTGAATCTTTACCTTTTTCCAGTATATATTGGACTGTTTTGATCACTGCTGTGTTTCTTGTGCCTCAATCAATACCTGCTGCAGGGTAGCACTCTAAATTTTTGTTGAATGACTTCATGAAATGAATGAATGAATGAGTAATTATTGGCCTTTTGTTGATTGTTTGAGAGCATAGCATATAAGCTACGTTGAGTCTGATCTCTCCCGATTGAAATGGTTCTTACAAATTACAGTCAGAAGTAATTCAGTTGAAGAATGCATGTGCTCTTGTCATGGTCTGCTTGTTCCAGACACTCTGGAATCTAGATCCTAAGTCTCCTATGTGTTCATTTTTCCTTTAAGAGTAATTATGACTGTCTAATGCCTAAAGAATCAGAATCTGTAAGAACTCTTGGTAGTCCCGACAGTCATTTCTTTCTATACCCATTCAAACGGCTTAGAATTTTGGAGGCCCATTCATCTCTGTTCCTCTTCAGATCTTCCCCAGAGATGACAATAAAAAGAGATTGAAAATGTTGATGTCATTTACTTTTCTACAAAAGGAACGCATTTAGATGGTGACAGAAAGGAGAAGAGTGTCCTTTGTGCCATTTGCATTGTCTCATTTAATTATCCTAATAGGCCTGCAAGGTTGGAATAGTGATTAGCCCACTTTATAGATGAAGAAACCAAGGCTCTCAAGTCTACATTTGCTGCCTAGAATATGTACTCCATGAAGGCTGCAGTTGTGTCTGTTTTGTTCACCATTGTGTTTTCATTATGTAGTACAGTGCCTGGCACATAATGCGTAAGTACTGATTGGCTTTACTTCCTGGGGATCCCATGACTAGTTAGTGGAAGCAACTGAGCTTACGTGCGGTTTTCACTCATTCCACAGCCTTTGAGCTCTTTTCCCTGTATTTCTTTTAGTTCTCTAAGAGGTGATCGTGAGTTACACATCTCTCAGAAAAAGTGGTGATAGTCCAGTGGCATGCTTATCTTAGGCTTCCCAGCCTGGGCAGGATTGTGGCCTGGCACCTGTCGTAATACTACAGGGAGGTGGAGGTCTTTTCTCTACACGGAACATGCTAATGACTATCATTGGCTGCTCATAGTGTGTTTACTAATCTTATATAATGTACTGCTTACCCTCAATTTTCAAATTTTTATAAGTTTTTTCAAATTGTTATATATTCAAATTGTTATAGCAAGTGAAAATAACTAGAAAAAAGTGTAACTAACTGGCCATTATTATACACATTGCCGAATTTTAGCATGATTTGCTTCTATGAGCCCAGTAATTACATACTGCCTCTACTACTCTCCTACTGATCTTATAAAAGGACTCTACAGGTTAGCTCTCTCTTCTTTTACTCTTTGATTTTTGTTATTTTGAAGTTGTGGGAATCAGGGAAGGTGTTGCTGTTTTTCTGCCATTCTACTGCACCTTTGCCCAGGATGATGTAATGGAACTGAGCAGACCATGTCAGTGGAATGCTGGAGATGGCTTGTTCCATCTCTCAAGAGCCGATTGTCAAATTTTCAGACATCTTGGGCCCTGGTTCTTAAGCACAGCCATTATTAAACAGTAAGATATACAAGCTTACAATTTAAACTGTATTTAATAACAAAGGTAATAGATACTTGAAATTCCTCCTTTCCTGGTCTTTTAGTACATGTTGCTGTTACCTATACTCTTGAGGTTCTTTAGGTCTCTTGTGTCTACATGATGGAAATGCTGCATAGCAGAGTGTTGCTACCTTTCCAAGTCCAAGTTCAGGTATGTCGTGTTGCTGGGTTGATCTTGGCCATGGCGGGAATATTTATACCACGGAAACTGGCAAACACTACAATCCAGGACATACCTCCCCCCTTTTTTTCCTGGAGAACGATTTGTTGTTAAATATTTACAACCACACACTCTGTGGGATGCCTAGAAACAAGGAGATTGATACTGCTATCTTTTGTGTTATTTGTTTGGTTATCTTTGTAATATTTAGTCACAGTGAGGGAAAGAAATAGCTAGGAGATAGAGAGACAGCAGTGAGGAAGAAAGTTGAGGTACAGAGGCGTGCCTTAGCCTAGAAGCAAACATAGGACTAACTCAGATAATGTGTATGGTAAAACTATACTGATTTACTTACTGGTATTGCAGGTTATTTTTAGAAAATTTCCTTTTAAAAAGATACAGCTTTATAAAACAATTACCCAACATCTTATTCTCAGCTAAAAACCTTTTATAATAATTATTTAATTTTGTGTGTGTGTAAATGTTATTGCATATAAGCTGTTCTAGAATAATGTCATACATTTTTAGAGCTCAGAGAGTGGGGTTTGCTTTTGAGACAAAAATTTTTTGAGGTGCCTTCACTCGTTTTTTTAAAATTGAGGTAAACTTGGTGTGAAATGAATTTCAGATGCACAAACTTTCATTCATTTTTAATCACATGGTGGTGGTGATCTATATTTGTGTGTGTGTGTATAACGAATAATTCAGCATTTCATAATTTAGGCCCACTTGTGGATACTTACACATAGACCTTGCAGTCCAACAGCTAAACTAGATTGCTCAAGGTTTCCCCCACCTCCTACCTTGATGTAAAAGTTTTACTTGTGCCAAGCTGTCAGTTTTCTTGAGTGACACCCCAGAATGCGTTACTGATCTTCACCAGCAAGCGCATGTCGGCACTCATCGACATTTCTGTTCCAAAGGTACCTTGAGCACTTGCGGAACACTGAGAGCTGCATCCATTCTGTCAGAGGTGCCCTTTAGAGGAGTAACCAAAGGGGTTGCCTGAGCAGGGCTCTGGGTTGTTGTGCATCCTTCTGCTGAATGCACATTGCTGAGATTGAGGCCTGCCTGTAGAACCAAGCCAGTAGGTGCGTTTGGGAATGGAGGGGTGGGACCTGGTGCTTGTGTGTGCTCACAAAGTAGTTACTAAATATTAAAATAGATGCAAGGGTTAAATGCTTCCTAAAAAGATGTTTTTCAAGCCGGATGGTTTTGTTTACTGCAGGGATTGCGCATTTGTTGGAAACAGCATTGAAGTACAGTGGAGATGAATCATACATTTCCTAGCCACTTAGCCAATATCAAATGATTAAAAACCATTTCATGGATAGGGCCATGCAGCCAGAAAAACCTACAGGGACTGACTTGATGATACCCACTTTTAGAAAAGAACTGGCTGAGTTTAACTTGTCCTCATTAGGAAACATGCCATGTAACAATGATGAAAGTAGCTCATGTGCAAGTAGATTGCTCTGGTCCATTCACTTCTACTGGGCGAGTTACTTTGTGCTGAAAGCTCACTGTTAATATTTCCATTTAAATAGCACTTTATGAAAATTCTCATAGTATCTTCACATTTTATGTGTACCACAAAGAGGGAAATTCATTGCTTAATTAAACTTAAAAACAGAATTTTTAAAAACTAGGCGACCCTAAAAGGCTGACTTCCACACACCAATGTAAGCCACTGCGGTCAGTTTCCATCCTGCCCCTGATGTTTTACACAAAACTGGCTTCCTATCAAGGTTTGCTATTTACCTTCCTTCAAGTAGAATTTTTAACACTCAAATCTCAGTTTTTGGTTTAAATTTTATTATCTTTGTTATTTAGTTGATATGTTTAAGAATATTAGCCAAGTTCTCCTCCTCCTTCCCCTACTTTTATTAAAAGTAGAAATGCAAGTCTAGAGGGGGTAATTATTTCCCAATTCCGTAGATTCCTGCAGCATTTTCCTCCCAAGGAGCTGGCTGTACCTTGCTTGTCACTCTTGAGTGCAGAATATTTAGGATTGTGGACAAGTCATGTCCCCTTCCCCTGCCTCGCAAATAACAAATCACAGGTACCACACAGAAGACTTTGGTTGGTCAGGGTAGATGCCACACTTCACCTTTGCTGTGATAACGTTTGGGGTTGGAGGCAAGCGAGGTTATGATTCATTGCTTACAAGTGAATCCTTTCTTACCTGCACGGAGTTGCCCCCGGTCTCCACTCCAGTATAGCTCCCATGGTGATAGGGAGAGAGGAAGGAAGGAAATAATGACGTGTTCCCCTCCTCCTTGCTCCAGAAGCCTGCTAGGCTGGCTTGGTGGAGAAGGTGAAGAAGGCAAGCCTCCAGTGGCTGGAGACTGTTGAGAATGTTACACAGAAACAGGGCTGTAGGGCTTCCCTGGTGGCGCAGTAGTTGGGAGTCTGCCTGCCAATGCGGGGGACACGGGTTCGAGCCCTGGTCTGGGAAGATCCCACGTGCCGCGGAGCAGCTAGGCCCGTGAGCCACAACTGCTGAGCCTGCGCGTCTGGAGCCTGTGCTCCGCAACGGGAGAGGCCGCGACGGTGAGAGGCCCGCGCACCGCGATGGGGAGTGGCCCCCGCTTGCCGCGGCTGGGGAGGGCCCTCGCACAGAAGCGAAGACCCAACACAGCCAAAAATAAATAAATAAATTTAAAAAAAAGAAAAAAAAGAAACAGGGCTGTATATTACTACTCCTTTCACTTGATCTTCTCCGAGCTTCCTAGGTAAACTAGGAGAGCTCAGATGAAACACATTCTGTAAATATAACTTTCAGCTAATGAAACATGCCCTTCCCGTGATTGACCTTTTTTTTTTTTTTTAAAACAGTTTTGAGTTCAAACCAAGACAGTAGAATTTCATTATGCAAATCTTTGAGCCACTTTTATAGCATCACTGTCTTAGTATTGCTCTAATGTTAAAAGTCTTCTCTGTTTACTGTAAGATAAAACCTTTGTGTTTGGTTGGAAAAGAAAGGGACTCCTTGGAGGCCCTTGCCAGTGGCTGTATGAAGATAGGCGGCTGGGACCTGTGCACAAAGGCCTTCTGTGCTGTGTCTCTGTGGCCCTACAAAGGTGGTAAGCCGAGCCCAGAGGGAAGTCTACGGAAATGCAAAGCTGAAGCTCCTGTGTTCATTATTTCAAAATGAAGTTGCTCCTTTATTTACAAAACAAAGTGACACACCAGCAAGTCACAAACATTTCATATGATTATATTAAGACAGGCTAAGAACATACTTTAAAAACACATGGTTTAAAAGCATATATTCACCCTCTCCAAAACTGCTGTTTTATGTATGATCTAGTACTCATACGTCTTATTTGGTAGAAAATTTTGCTGGATTTCTGTTTTTTCCTTGTTGTAGAGGTGGCACATATTACTACTGGAAACTTGGATGTCCAGCACTTTTTCCCCCTCTATTCATTTTATTAAAGAATGGGATATCTTTTTAAAACTCTCTTCATCTATTAGTATGAGTAGGTAACATAATACTGGTGGAGATGGGCTTGGGGGAGGTTTAGAGGGAGGAATTGCATTCTTTTGGCATTCCTGAGAGGAAAACAGCTGCATTAACCATTTTTTGGGGGGGTGGGGTGGGAGGGGGCAGTACAGGGGCATCTCCCCAACACTCAGGATTTCAGCATTTTACAGCTGAGCACAAACAGCTTGGCATAGTTAGGCCTGGAGTCAGTGTGCGTGTGTTACAGTTCTGATTATTAGCCAACAGAAGACAGCTGTATACATTACTAATGAAAGTACTTTGAAATAAAAAAATCCAATAGTGGGGTTTCCCCTATAAACACCAGATGTGTACAGTGGTTTTGCCCTGTGTCTGCCCTGTATTTTAGCACCATTTTTCAGGGAAATAAATGGAAGCCAGCATTTGAGAGGTTGGACATGTGGTGAAAGTAGATATGTTTGTAGCAAAATAAGGTATGTTGTGGTTGACTAGAAACATTTTCAGGTTTATTATTTTAAGAGAGTCATTGCTGCCCCGGCCAGTCATTCCATTCCTCCTCCTTTGCCTCTTATAAAAAGAAAACATTGTGTGCCTGCAAACGTATGCTCCATTATCAGGCTTCAGACACACAATGGTCTAAATCTTTAGGGGCTTTGAGTGCCTTCAGTAGGTAAATGGTAGTGTAAGGGGTTTACTATTTGATATATGTCTTCTGAAGCATCTCTGGAGATGGACATTTTGTTTTTGTTGCCTGTGGGAATTTCTGTACTTTTTTTGGAGTACCTTTAACCCATGACCAAAAATTACCTAGATCTCAGTTTCTGGATTTTTTTCAAAAATAGTGATCAAGTAAGGAATGTCTAAGACTAGGAGGAGGAATATCTGGAATTACCTAGATCTCAGTTTCTGGATTTTTTTGTGTGACAAAGTAAGGAATGTCTAAGATTACAAGTCAGAGGGAAAATTCAAAGATCCTATCAATTTTTTGTTCCAAAACAGTATGTTTCTTGGGGGAAGGAAAATTCCTGACTGGTCCTGGGGAAGAAATGAAGTAGAACTGGTATTGAAGAGGTCTTTCTCTATGGGAGCACAGCAAAAATACATTTCCAAGAACTTGCCTGGGGAATTCCCAGATTCTTTTAAACCTTTACATGTCAAATAGCTTAATATAAATACAGGTTTAGACATATTGGTTTGATGTTTTAATACCTATTTTTAATAAGTAGTTTTATCATCCAGGTCTTCTGTTTTCCACTTGTTCTATCAAGTCATGGTTTTCAAAACAGTCACAATTTAAATATAAGGAGCCTATTTCTTTTCCTTCCTTTCATTTAAAAAATTCTTCAATGAAAGATGAGAGCTCAGAAGTGGGTTGCTAAGGGTTTTTAATATTCTGAGTGATGTTAGTTTTACCACAGCTTTATTTAGTCTTATATTTTAATGCCTCTTATCCATGTAATATGGGCATTGAAAAGGTTCTGTAGTTTGTTGTGAGAAAATCCCAGTAAAATCCTTTATAGAAAACTTTTAAAGTTAAATTATTAACTTTTCCTAAGGAGTTTCTTGAGGGAATTTTCCTTTCCCCATTTCGTAAGTCAGAGAAAAGGAAACTGGAATTAGTGTATAGTGTTAAAAATACACTAAAGTGAAGGAGGGGAATATTATGAGAATTTTGCTCTGGGGTAAATGACAAGCCAATTTGTAGAATTCCTTTTTCTGCTTGACAGAAGGTAATCTGTTTCTTCTTTTGGATTTCTTCCTGGTGGTGGCCCCAAGCTTTGTATCACAGATTCTTTTATCACAAGGGTCCTAAACTTGACTCTAACTATTTTAAAATAAAGCTTAAGGTTACCAAACACCTTAACAGAGATTTCTCTATTAAGATACAAGGGGTAGACAATTCTGATGTGTTCTTCAAACCCACTGCTTCAAGGAGGAGTCTTGATGTGTGGTTTCTGAGCTGCTGTGTGAATCATGCTGAAGACATTTGAAGCCTTAGGTGCGCTCGGAAGAGAAGGCTGTGGCAGAGAAATGGGGATGGTGGTCGCTGCCCGTGAGACTCATCGGTGTTGGTATATAGCGTGGCTCAGGGATGGGTTATTTACAGGGGAACTGTGAGTCCGTCAGCAAACTGCGAATCCGTTCATGGGTGCAGCAAAAGATGCCCATTGGGGGAATGTTTCTGAGCTCTGTGGGCACCTCCTCAGACTGGGGGAATTCGGGCCGCCCTTGGTAGGGGCTGTGAAAACTGCCATTTTCACACCTCTAGGTGCAGAATGACTCCCATTTCCCTGACCACCAGGTGACTTCATCATTCAACTTGTTATGAACAAAAGAATTTGAGAATATTTGGGAAAGACCATTCTCGTTCCCTAGTGGGAAAATGCTAAAAGATCAGAAGTTTCCAAATACTGAACCTTAATTACTCCAGAGGTAGTTTTTTCTGCCTGCTTTGTTTTCTACTCCATGTTGGGACTCCCACTTAGTTTTTAGTCTTGTGATTTGAAACTAGTTTTTGCAACGTGAAGTCTAACCTACAGACTATTATTTTTAGCCTGAAAAGCATCTGTTTAAAAATCCCAAATCTGAAGGGTTGTCTTATCTTGCTTAAAATTCTTTCTAGTACTTTTAAGCCAACAGAAGGGAAAATGTAAGCAATTTGTTAATTGCAGCAGCTGTTCCCTGAGCATCTTTATGTTAATGTTTTGAATTGGCAGATTTGAAAGATTTTTAGAAAGAGCATCTGGATTAACGTCCTGTTCAAACCTCAATCTTGAGAAGTGGAATCAGCCTCTTCAAAACAAACAAACAGAAGCCTTACACAGATTGAGAGGGTGACTGCAAAGTCATGGTGAAATTTCTATAAAATTGTAGAGGAGAATGAAGACAAATGGTCTTGGTTATTAGGCTGTGGGTGAAGAGCCTCTTATTGGATTTAGTATGGTGTTTATCTAGCTGCCGTGGTAAATGAAGTCTTTTGCGTATACGGTTAATTCCCAATTATTCATACATGCTTGGGCCACATTGCTGATTCTCTATGGACTTTGGAGACCTTTCCTCTGCCCCGCCCCATTTGTTGTCCATCCGGTCCCATGGCCTGATTTCCTCTTTCGCCAGGCTTTCTCAGAGGGGTTCCCAGCTGCTCCCCTCATTTCCATTTCTGTCTCCTTATCAGGCCCCTGCCGCTTTGCGCTCTCTGCTGTGTTCCCTGACAGCCCAGGATTCTTGTCTGATACTGCTTTTCTTAGTTATCTCAGATGAGTGAGAGAGAAACTAGTTACCTGTTGGGGAAAAACTCTGTGGAAGATGATGTCTGCTGCTCCTTGCTTTTCTTCTGTCATCTTTGGGCTTTTGTGGAATGAAGGAGTGGAGATAAGTAGAGAAAGGGTTTTCCCTAAAAACGTTTCCAAGCTTTTCTTTTAAGTGGTTTCTTCAGGATTTTACAGTTCTGTGGGGGAGGTGTTAGAGTTAAACGCTTAAATAGTCTTTTCATCCTTCTTTTTCCTTTTTTGTTCTCAACTTAGACGTTTCTTCCCATTGCAGATCATTAGACAAGGGCCCCTTAGAGGATGTGTATCTGAGGAAAGTTTAACTTTGGGATGGAGTTGGAGCTACAGTGGTTAAGAATGACCTTGAATGGCTCTTCATTTAGCAAATATCTGATTTATTGAGTTCTTACATTTTGAATATTGTGGAAGATATAAAATAAATTTGACTGAGATTCTGCCTTTAAAGAGATTTACATAAATTTAGGAGAGGAGTCTACACAGAAAACCATAAATCTAAAGCCGATACATAAACACATGATTAACAAATGTGAGAAACTTGTAGATGTAGATGAAATGTCGGGGCTCTCCCAGAAGGTTATTGTTTCTCCAGGGGAGGGACCAGAGTTAGTAGAGATGTAAAAACTCTCCCCTGATATTCCTTGCCTTCACTGAGGGGATGGAATAGTTTTATCTATACAATTTTTATAAACCTGTTTTTGTTTCTTTTTTGAATATTAAATGTCTGCATAGAATATAATTTTCCCTTATCAGGTGAGAGCTTAATATAGGTATTCAGGCCCTACTAGGCAGAAATATTGGTTAGAGGAATGTGATTCTGTGTTCAATTCCCAAACCAACCCCAAGCCAGGCAATTGGTTAAAAAGGAAGGCCTTTGATTAGCCAATCAGACTTCAGATAAATCAACTCTAAAGCATGTGTGCACTAGATTCTTGGAAGAGCCCTTTATTCTCTCACCAGCGGCTGATGTTATTTATTTCTGGTTCCAGTGAAGCTTTTGGTTTCTCAGACCAACTGAGATTAAAGTCAGCAAATTTTAAGGAAGGGGAGCTATCAGAGAGAGAGAGAGGTATAATAGTAACAAGGCTGAAACTATAAGAAGTGGACACAAGAATGCCTAGAGCATGGTAGTTTTCAGTGAGATTTCTGTTTAAAGTGTTGGTACTTTAAGAGGCTTAACCTTCCATGGGATACCTCAACTCATTCTTTATATTCATGTGATGTTTTTTGTTAGTTGCCCTTAAATAAGAGTCAAATAAAAATGAGCTCTGAATTGGGTTTGAAAACTCAGTTCCTGCTGTAGCTGCAGATTTCGTGGGGAGGATGAAGGAGGGGCCAGTGATTAGAGATGATTCTGGAGCTTCTCTTCAGAGTTCTTCCCCAAGATGATGATGGTCAAATGAGATCATGTGAGACTGCTTTATGGTTGGAGAGTGCTGTAGGAACCATGAGTTCATCTGAAACTGTAGCTTGACGTTTATTAAAGTGACGCTGATAATACTTTTCTGAATGACCTGCAGTGCCTGTTAAATATTCAGATTCCTGGGCCTAATCGTAGGCCTACTGAATCAGATTCTCTGAGAGCAAGGATCTGAGAATCTGCATTTTAACAGCCTCCTTGGGCATTTCTACTGCCCTTTACCCTAGAGCTACTTACACTAGAAGTTGCAGCCTTTTGAAGTTTGAAGTTGCCAGTTGAGAAACTTTGCTTTTGGGTAGCAGGGGAGTGTTAATGTGGTGGCTCAGTCAGAGCTGACAGCAGTGTTACTAAGAGAAGTGGTTCCCAAACATCTCTACTGTCTTGGAAATAAGGGTGAAAGGCTCATGTCTTGAACATTTATTATCTGCTACACTTAATTGATACAATTCTCCCAATAGCCCGGATGAAGGTATAATTTTTATCACCCCTGTTTTTTACCCAGGGGCGAATTCAAGAGTCAGAAGAGCTAGGTAACTTGCTTAGGACTACACAACTAGGCACCAAGGAGCTGAACTTGAACTCGTATCTGTTTGAGCCTGAAGCTGAACTTCTCAGCCTCTAGCCATTCTGGATTGCCAGGTGCAGATGGTTACAGCCGGTAGCGTGAGGGGGAGGCAGGGGGCGGCTAAGACATCACTGCAGCAGTGGATTGGCATGCTCAGGATGCTGACTTCCATGGAAGTCAGACAGACTGAAAACCCAGAAAACCCAGGAGGCACGATATACTGCTGTGTGAATTCAAGGCCCAGGAGAGACGTTTGTAGGAAGCTACCTGCTTTGTCACCTGAAAGCTCTTCTAAAGCAAGGTGGAAGAGAAGATCACAAGTTCTACTTATAACTGCCTGTGAACTTTTCATAAGACTCTGCAAATCAATACGCAGATGCTTTTTCTTTTTTTTTTCTTTTTTTTTTTTTTTTAAAGCACTTTTCTTTTTTTTTTTATAGCTACTTTATTTATTTATTTTTATTTTATTTTTGGCTGTGTTGGGTCTTCGGTTCATGCGAGGGCTTTCTCTAGTTGAGGCAAGTGGGGGCCACTCTTCATCGCGGTGCGGGGACCGCTTCTTCATCGCGGTGCGCGGGCCTTTCACTATCGCGGCCCCTCCTGTCGCGGGGCACAGGCTCCAGACGCGCAGGCTCAGTAGTTGTGGCTCACGGGCCCAGCTGCTCCGTGGCATGTGGGATCTTCCCAGACCAGGGCTCGAACCCGTGTCCCCTGCACTGGCAGGCAGATTCTCAACCACTGCGCCACCAGGGAAGCCCGCAGATGCTTTTTCTTGACAGATGGTAAGTTGCAGACCGGTAAGAATTAAGGGGCCGGTGTAAAGATTTGCAGGGAATCAAGGCTACAATTGCCGGAAGAACAGGGGAAAAGGGAGGGGAGAAAGCACCAAAAGCTCGATGTGTGGAGACCTAGTGAGCCAGGATGTTCCTGTAATCCCACGTTCTTGTTATTTTATTATGTCTTAGAACAAAAGATAACTGGAGAGAGTGATGGTAAGAGTGATAAAAATGTGAGTTATAATAGAAGTCCACAGATAAGGACAGTTGGAAGAAGCTTAAGGTAGTTTGGGGGTGAAAAACCTGTGCCACCTTCTGAGAGCCTCAGAGTCTTTTATTTCCACGTTGCCCCGTTCAGTTCAGCTCCCTCACATACCCAATGGGTAAGCTCTAGTATTTCTGATCTTCATATTTCTGCCTTGTGATTAAACATGAATACCATAAACATTAGCATCTGACCAGGAAATTGGTTTGTCTTTGGAAGGTATGGGTTTGAAAAGGTTTACTGCATGGCCAGTGGACCGTGGAGTCTCATAAAAATAACAACTGTGATCAAGAGAAATATAGGATGTAAGTTGCAGAAAGTACTTTGAGGCAATTAAAACATCTATGTTAAAACGTTCATTCCATAGATACGGGGGAGATGGTATGAACTGGGACATCTGGGTTTTTGTGTCCCATCCTCCCTGGCAACAACATACATGCACACACTCCCCAGCTGTAAGAGTTTAGACAGCTGATTTTTATCTCTTGGGCCTTAGGTTTCCTCACCTGTCTGATGAGAGGCGTTACTGGATGACCTCTTTTGGGTTTTACATTCCACAGTCATCAACCATAGTTTGTGGTGGCCCTGACTAGCCCCATTCTGACAGTGACTCATGGAAACATTTCTCTTCTTCCTCCTCTCTTCACATTAGCATGTTTTTTTAAAAAAAATTAATTAATTAGTTAATTAATTTTTGGCTGCGTTGGGTCTTTGTTGCTGCGTGTGGGCTTTTTCTCTAGTTCCGGCGAGTGGGAGCTACTCTTCATTGCGGTGCACGGGCTTCGCGGGCTTCTCACTGCTGTGGCTTCTCGTTGCAGAGCACGGGCTCTAGGCACACGGGCTTCGGTAGTTGTGGCTTGTGGTCTCTAGAGCGCAGGCTCGGTAGTTGTGGCGCACGGGCTTAGTTGCTCCGCGGCATGTGGGATCTTCCTGGACCAGGGATCGAACCCGTGTCCCCTGCATGTGCAGGCGGATTCTTAACCGCTGTGCCACCAGGGAAGTCCCGCATTAGCATGTTTTGATTGCACTATTCCTTGTACTTAGTGGAGCCACAGGCAAAGCAAGCGTGTCTTCCTCTGAAGCGCATAGAAGTGGGTATGGACAGGCATGCTGTCCCTAGTCTCCAGCTGTGCCTCTGCTGTCCATCCAGCTGGATGGCATTTCTCCAGTGTGGAGTGTGGCTCTCCTGAGTGTTAGGTAGAAATGCAGAATTCTGGACCTCCTGACACATCTACTGAGCAGGAATCGCTGGACGTAAGGCTCTGGAATCTGTATTTTAACAAGCCTCCAGAGTGATTTTTGGGCTCAGTACAAATTGAGAGCCTGAATGATTCAGCTTTCTGTATGTGCTGTGGTCGTTAGATATAGCCCTGGTTCTCTGAAGGCAGGGGCCATGCTGTATGTGTGTATATGTGTGTGTGAATAAAACTTCTGAGAATAAGTTGTAATCATCTGGTTTGTTCATTCATGTAACAGATATTTGTATGCTTACAGTATACAAAGCCCTGTGCTAGTTGTTGTCGGAATGGGGGCAGAACAGACAGATCTCAGTGACTGATGGGACACAAGGGACTTGCTTTTACAGCCAGGTTTATGGCCGGGTGTGGGAATCTAGTTGTGCCATTAGGAGAAGTGGGCACCCAGGTAGAGCAGGCAACAGCTTCGGGAGAGAAGATGTGAATGGGAACCTACAGAGTGATGATAAAATGTGCCTGATTTTCTGGAACCAGTTTTAAGACTGGTACCACTTACAGATTCATAATATTTTAGAGTTGGCGGGGATCTTTTAGATGCTGTTTCAGTCTCTTCAGAGGCAGGAAAAACTGATATCATTTGGAGGCTGTGGCTTAGGTCGGAGGAAAAATACAGTGAGGCAAGCCATTATGTATAAAGGTGACCTTTCCTCTCAAACTTGAGAGAAGCTGGTTTTATTAATAATCTCTAATTGATTTTGAATCTCTACCAGAATGACCCCTAGAAATAAGATTTGAAATGATACAGGCATTTTATGCAGGTAGATTCACTTGGTGTTTAAAAAATGCCTTTAGAATTTACTTTCCTTGGTCAAGTAGAGTGTTGGTGTGTCATCTTTAAAGATAGCCACAGCTACCCCTCTCACTCCTTAGGCTAAGAGTGGGGAGCACAGACTGCTGTTCTCACCCATTGAGTGGATTTCCTCGGGTCGTCTCGTAGAGTTTCCCCAGACTGCTTGACAAATGAAAGTTTACATTATTTCTTTTTCCTTACTTTGGCCTGAGGGTGAGGCAGAGTGGCTTGTTGAGTTTCTAAGGGTCTTGGAATTCCACACCAGCAGTAGTTTTAAGTGTGTGTGTGCCCTTCTTAACAGTAGTGGCTTCAGCATTGAATTGTTTTTGCACTTGTGGCTGTGAGTTCCCTTTGTCCCACCAGAATCAGCATGGTAAGTTGGGAGAGAAATCCTTTGCCAGCAGGACCGGAAGTAGCAAGTGAAGGCTGGGCTCAGGGGAGGAGAACAATTCAAGGAGCTGATGTGGTCACAGGAAGGATAGAGTCAGGAAGAAGCATGAGTCAGGCTGGTGGCTGTCCGTGGTCTTCTCACAGCAGCAACAGCTGGAGGTATGGGGCCAAGTGCTGAGTCAGAGCTGCCTGGCCGGAGGTCTGGGCAACAGAGTGGCTGCGGTGTGCCAGACACCAAGAGGACTTCCTTAGGCTCAGAGCTTCCTGGGCTCTTCCTGTTGTGTGGGAGCCAGTGATCAGCACCTTGCTTCTTGCCCCACCCCGTTTGCAGAGCGTCAGCCCTGGCACGGCCCTGGAGGCAGTACTGGGTGCACTTTTGCCAGAGGCCCTTGCGGGATGTGTGGTCACGGTGTGATTTGCGTTTGGCATGATCAGCAGTGCTCATCAGCTGCCGCCTAATGCAAATTGTAAGAACCTGTTAAGGGCCAGGGGCTCTAACATGGCGTCTTGAGGCAGTTTCTCTACTGTACTTTGAGAGTATTGTGCATGTTTTTAATGCCAATGGAAGTAAAAATGTAGTGATTATTTGGAGTAAATTTTAAGGGTTCTTATAGTAGAATCCGTTTAATTTGGTGACAGGATGTAATTAACTTTGGGTATGCGAATGAGAAATAAAGATGAAGTATTTTGTTTGTTTGTTTGTTTAAAAAAGGGTTAAAAAGGAACTCTGAGTGTTACACAAAGCTTTCTGCTCCAAAGCTCCACCCCTTTGCCACGCTAGTGGCAGAGAAATTACAGAAAGCTGATTGTGTTGTCTGTTTGGCAAGTCAAAGCAAGATATAGCAAGCTAAAAGATGAGTATTCTAGATTGCTTTCACTTTCTGTGACATGAAGGTTCTAAATATAAGAAATAAGAAGCCCCTGGGTGATTGCTTTTTGGAATTTGTGTGGACAGATGCAGGTCATCCTTGTACTTCTTTGTGCTTTTTAAGAAGTGAGACTTTCTGATGAGTGAGTCAGAATTTCTGTCTGATAGCTTTTAAGTTTGATGATTTAAAAACAAGATTTGTTACACAAAATTTAAATTTATAATTTCCAATAAAAAAGGTAATGAAAATTGTACTCTTACTCTCAATTTCATTATTAGAGGTTTACAATTACCATGTACTAAAGCCTAGAATTTCTCCTGCACTTTACAGATGCATTAAAAGACTCTGATTTTTATTTCTCTTTTGCTCTGTGTCATTAAAGCATTTGTTTCAATTAATTATATGTCCAGTATGGTTATTAGAGAGGGAACTTTGTCAGAATGTGTGTCATTTTAACCTTCTGGTTGTTCAAATATAATTAAGTTGCTTTTTGGTCTTACTGACTGTTTGCATTATAAGAAAATGCAATCTATGTTTTGTCTTTGAATGACATTACATTTCTTTCAGGCTGTAGTGGCATTTTGTGCTTTCACTTATCCAAGTTTTGCTACTCTTAGATAGCAGTTTATGTGCCTGGTCTGTTAGTCTTTTTGACTAGATAACCCTTTTAAGTTTTACTGAATCCAAGTATATTGTAAAATTATTACACTTTTATTCATTCTTACTGTATGCTAGGCACATGGCTAGGTGTATAACCTGCTTCTGATCTCCGTAATTACTTTAAGAGATAGGTGCTATTATTTAAAATAGAAATAGAGGGATAGAAAATTTAATTTATCCAAAGTCAAGTAGCTGTTAAGAGATGGAGTGGAGATTTGAACCCAGGTCTTTATTTTTTTTTTTTTAATTTTTAAAATAAATTTATTTATTTATTTATTTATGCTGTGTTGGGTCTTCGTTTCTGTGAGAGGGCTTTCTCTAGTTGCGGCGAGCGGGGGCCACTCTTCATCGCGGTGCGCGGGCCTCTCACTATCGCGGCCTCTCTTGTTGCGGAGCACAGGCTCCAGATGCGCAGGCTCAGTAATTGTGGCTCACAGGCTTAGTTGCTCCGCGGCATGTGGGATCTTCCCAGACCAGGGCTCGAACCCGTGTCCCCTGCACTGGCAGGCAGATTCTCAACCACTGCGCCACCAGGGAAGCCCGAACCCAGATCTTTATTAACCTCAAACTCTGACTTTTAATTTCTGCTCTGCTGCCTCTTGCACTGTTCTTTGTATTCAGCTTGTATTAATGAGCACTGACCGTGCCTGGTTCTTTCTGCATGTTGAGAGGACAGAAGAGTGGAACAACCAGAGTTGGGAGTAAATGGACAACAAAAGATTAAATACACATATAACATCACCAGAGGTGGTGGTGATGGCTATGAAGAAAATACTGGGTAAGAGTAATGGAAGGAGTATGCTTTCTGGCAAAACTTTCAAAATATATGATATGTTGTTCTAGTCACTGGTTCTGCTTAAAGCCTAGGACAGTATGACGAAAAGGCAAGAAAAAAGTAAATCAGACTTTCTATAAAGTTTCACATCTTACTGACAGATGGCTTGTCAGCCTGTGCACTGGAAAGCCTAATTGTTTGTATACCTCACAGGGGAGTGTGGCCAGGCAGGAGGTGAATGTGAAGGAGGTTGGGTTTAAATGTGGGAGCACCAACATTCCAGTTATTCCAGAGTTACAATACCAGTCTTTCAGATAAGGGTTGTGAGGAATTATCTTCTGGGGCTTTCCTTTTCTGTAGGAAATACTGTTTTAAAACTGTATCACCAAGAAATGCTAATTAGCGCAAAGGTCTTTTCTT
The DNA here is from genome assembly GCF_028023285.1 of Balaenoptera ricei. Classification (NCBI taxonomy): domain Eukaryota; kingdom Metazoa; phylum Chordata; class Mammalia; order Artiodactyla; family Balaenopteridae; genus Balaenoptera; species Balaenoptera ricei. The sequence continues at coordinate 66,949,306 of NC_082642.1, forward strand.
ATATCCCTCTTGATAATCCCCGCAAATGAGCTTTTAAAGATTCAGAAGCAAGGGAAAAAGTAGACTAAGAACTCAAACATTAAGAATGTTGTGACTGTTTGGAAGCCAGTGTCCAAGCACTGAAAAATTATCTATAAAATTTTTTTCAGGAGAGTAGATAAAAGCTATTACTATTTGCCACTTTGAAGTTGTGTGTTTTTATGAATGACTACTGTCACGGACTTTGATCTAGCACCAAAGACCATAACAGCTCAGAAGAACCCACTGTTTGGTTCCTCTCTAGTAGGTTCTTGTCAAGTTCATAATGTCTTTCACATGACACATAACCTTTTCACTTATAAAAGGTTGGAGAAAAGACTTCCCATTTCTTCCTACCAGGTGGACTTAAAAAATGTCCTGGCCTCTTTCTGGTTCATTATCTTTCTTCCATTATACCCACCGATTGTCCTGATAGCCTAGAAATTGATTAGAATCAAGCAATCCAGATAGACATGGAAGACACCTAGTCCTGTGCAATCCTGTCTGAAGAATTCTTTGTGCTATAAACCCAAGCATTTCTATTTTCCTTCCTTTCATTCTTATTTTGGGAAAGGTTGAGACATTCAGTTCTTCTACAGAATGCGTTTACTCTATTTTCAAGTGTTTAAAGATTGAATTAGTTCTTTCGAAGCAATCTTATTTCTTACTGAGATTTGAAAGAGAATGTTTTGATTTTAAAACTTATGAACAAAAGTTAATTTCTTTCTGTTTTCAATATGTCATGTTACTCTGTATCATTTTATTTAGAATATGTTTATCAGAGTTGCAGGAAAGTTTAACTGCTGCTGTTGCCAGAAAACAGGCCAATGGATTCTGTGAACTTTGTATTGTTAATTTAGTTCCCTACAAAAAATAATTTGTCTAATGTAGTCACTGTGTTTTCTAATTATTTTTTATAAATTTATTTTATTTATTTATTTTTGGCTGCATTGGGGTCTTTGTTGCTGCGCGCGGGCTTTCTCTAGTTGCGGCAAGCGGGGGCTACTCTTCATTGTGGTGTGTGGGCTTCTCATTGCCGTGGCTTCTCTTGTTGCGGAACATGGGCTCTAGGTGCGTGGGTTTCAGTAGTTGTGGCACGCGGGCTCTAGAGCACAGGCTCGGTCGTTGTGGCGCACGGGCTTAGTTGCTCCGCGGCACGTGCGATCTTCCCAGACCAGGGCTGAAACCCGTGTCCCCTGCATTGGCAGGCGGATTCTTAATCACTGTGCCACCAGGGAAGCCCTATACTGCACTAATTTAATATAGGTTTTGTTTGTTTGTTTGTTTGTTTGTTACCTCTCTTTAAAAAATTCAATGCAGTAAGTGTATATCAAATTCTCACTGAATTGCTAGCTCTTGGGAGCTATCACTGCTTTTGGAGACCATATCTTCTATTTTACTTAGTGTCTAAGATTTTAAAAGACCGGCAATAAAGAGGAGAGTGAATATAATTGACAAAAAGTGATTGTAGATGTTACAAGTCTCTGGAGATAGGCCAGAAGTGGAAGAGGGTGTTGAAAGCTGCAGTTAGGCTTTTAAAAGTTGCGAAGCTTAAAGAATTTCCATGAATTAAGCATTCTTAGAGTTACTTTCATCTCTCTCCTTTTCCAGCAGTGGAACTTTTTCTGTGATGCTTTGTATACTATAGCTTTTTAATTTATGGAACCTGGAAAAAGTAAATAATTGAGTTCATATACTGTCATCTGTTTTTTTTTTGTTGTCTAAATAAGATTTAGGATTACATATGCTTTTCTCCTCACCTCCATGATAATATTTTTGTAAAAATACTCCAAATTTGGGATTTGAGCGTTGTGATAAAGTATTTCTAAAATTAGCATCTGAATGGCTAAAGATGTGGCGTGTGTGTATGTGTATATATACATATATATATGTATATATACATACACACACACGCACACACAATGGAATACTCTCGCCATTAAAAAGAAGGAAATACTGCCATTTGCAGCAACATGGGTGGACCTAGAGATTGCCATACTAAGTGAAGTTAGACAAAGACAAATACAAATATCTTATATCACTTTTATGTGGAATCTAAAATATGATACAAATGAACTTATTTACAAAAGAGAAACAGACTCACAGACATAGAAAACAAATTTATGGTTACCAAAGGGGAAAGAGAGTGGGGGAGGGATAAATTAGGAGTTTGGGATTAGCAGATACAAATTGCTATATATAAAACAGATAAACAACAAGGCCCTGCTGTACAGTGCAGGGAACTATATTCAATATCCTGTAATAAACAATGATGGAAAAGAATATGAAAAAGTATATATATATGTATAACTGAGTCAGTTTGCTGTACACCAGAAACTAATAAATATTATAAATCAACTATACTTCAATAATAATAAAAAAAAGAATTAAATGAGACCACAGAACGTGACCAACCCTCCCTTATTTTCCAGACGAAGAGACTAAGGCTCAGAGAAGCCACATAATTTGCCCAAGATCACACAGCACAGAGCTGACTGGAGCCCAGGTCCTGTCAGCCTCATATCACTGAGTCTTTGTGTGTGTGTGTGTGTGTGTGTGTGTGTGTGTGTGTGTGTGTGTGTGTGTTTATTGTTTTTAATTTAATCCTTGTTCTCACAAAATCACTTTTATGTCAGTATTTTGTATATATACTATTGTTGATATGAATACGTTGGCGTAGTCTGTGGGCTGTGGAAGTGTCTTAGAAGAAATTAACATTATATTTGCTTTGTGCGTGGCAAGTTATACTTTTAATCTCAAATAATCATCACTGTTAATGCCACAAGAAATGATGTTATTATTGTCATTTTTGTCCTCATCATCATCCCCATTCTAGAGGCTGGAAGGCCTGAGTTTCTCAGTGCTTAAGCAGGGTATTCAAGTGGTAGGTCTAGGTTTCAAATTCTTGTTTAACTTTCAAGTACTGTCTGTTTTGCAGCAAGGAAAATGAGGTTTCAGCTCTCCTGCCAACCAGTTGATTGTGGCTCGCTGGAGTGCTGTGTGCAGGATCCAGAAATGACCTCTGGGCCCAGTGAGAAAGGTGTAGTGCTCGGTGATGTTTACCCCAGCCTTGGAATGGGTTTGGAGATGGCATATGTGACATAAACTGTCAGACCTGTTTCTCCTAAACGTAGCAAGCTGATTCTTAGTTTCACAGGATAGGGAACACAGTTTTAAGTTTACATGGGAAAATGGAGTTAGGGTTGGTGATCAGACTCTGGAAAACCAGCTCATATTAACCGAATTCACAGACTTTTTTTTTTTCCTTCTGCTTTATTTTATTTATTTATTTAATAGCTCTTTATTGGAGTATAATTGCTTCACAATACTGTGTTAGTTTCTGTTGTAGAACAAAGCGAATCAGCCATATGCATACACATGTCCCCATATCCCCTCCCTCTTGAGCCTCCCTTCCACCCTCCCTACCCCACCCCTCTAGGTCATCGCAAAGCACCGAGCTGATCTCCCTGTGCTGTGCTGCTGCTTCCCACCAGCCAACTATTTTACATCACAGAAGACTTTTATAAGCACTAATACCAATTCAGTAATTTGCTTTCTGTTGCTTGGTATACTTACATGTATTTATTCAGGGAGGATTGATTCTATAGATAACTTATTTCCTATTTTATTTTGACTATCTCGACTTCCAGTTACAGGGCATGAAGATTTTTGATCTCATTTTAATTTTGGAGATTTTTCCCATAAGGAGCCTGTAGCCTCTGGTGCACTTACTTTTGTAACAAGGACTTAATTACAGCGGTCTGGAACTATAAATTATTATTCATCCGGGTTGGCTGTATCAAATGCGATTCATTTCAGACTGGAAAGAACAATGTCTTTAAAATATAAACTCAGATAATTATCTGAAAGAATTCATTATTTGGAATTTCAGTATCAAGAAAAATGCAGTTAATTTGCAAATAACTGAATGTCTTAAGTGTCTGCTTGTGATTGTCTATTAATTCCTCATTTCTGTCCTTCTGCCCCTCTCTCTAAATCTGTAGTCTTGTGTTAACTGTGTTAAATGCTAGGCCCCAGTCTCTCTTTTCTCTGTCCTCTTTCTATTTTTGCTGTCTCACTTCTTTTTGACTTGCACTATCATTTTTTTCCATATTTGGGTTGGTAATCTCAAGTATATGAAAAGGTATTGCAAAATACTATCCCAATGCAGGGAATGAGGTCATATTACTAAATTTTTCATCAACTAACTATTTTGCATCGCTTTTTATTTTGTCTTGTACCCCGTAATTCATTGTTGATTTGAAATCTTGGGCTTTGTGTTGTTTTCTGCTCCACGTGCTCCATCGCATTTTGGTTGCTGGCTGGTGGCACTTTGTCTAGAATTAGGGAAGCCTGGGTTTGGCTGGGTTTGCTTGGCGTGGCATCTTTCTTTCTTCTCGTGCTGGCACTCTGTGAGGAAAGGGAGGTGTTTTTGATGTCTAGAAATGGGACCTTGTGAGGAAACTAACAACTCAAGGTATCACCACAGAAGGAAGACCAGTAAAAGTTTTCAAAAATTGTATCAACTTTATACTAGTGGAAGTGCTCACACTGAAGTGTGAGTACAAAAAAAAAAAAGGTTAATTATGGGTGAGCAAGCAAAATTTCAAAACCATGTTAACAAGTTATCCCATTGTAGCGTAGTACTGATTCACGCATTTGTTCAACCAGCAGCCATTAGTGAGGTCCTGCTCTTTGCCACGCACTCCGGTAGATACCCTGAGAGCTACAGAAATGTAAATACGTGACTCTTGTCTTGTATGACCTTACCTGTCATGCGAAATAAGACACGGACAGGAATGGTACTGTACAATTAGGAATGAGATGATATGTCACTCTTGTAGATAATAGTCACATTTGATCATCAAACCTGTGTTTCTTTTGGAATATTCTTTCAATGGGAAGGGTGAGAGAATTCCTTCGCGGTCCAGTGGTTAGACTCAGCGCTTTCATTGCCAGGGGTCTGGGTTCAATTCCTAGTTGGGGAACTAAGATCCCCAAGCCACGTGGCGTGGCCAAAAAAAACAGGGAGGGAGACTGAGACACTCCTAAGATGAAGGTATAGCATTTGTGGAAAACATTCTGTTTGTATGAGTGCTAAGTAATCTTCAGTACAAGGGAGATGACTAGCATTGCAAGTACTGTAATTAATTTTACTGTAATTAATTGTAATTGTAATTAATTTTAATTAACATTTACTGTAATTTTACTGTAATTAATTTTAATTTTATAGCTCATGTTGCTCTTGGTTGCAAATTTAAGTATATTGTCCCCATCACAAACAGTGTCTGCGTGCTGTAGATTTGGAAAGTGGAATTTATGTAAATTCTGAATTTGTTTCTCTTCGTATATAGAACATTTATTAACCTTCTATAATATGTGAGCAAATAGTTATATAAAAATTTGACTTTAAAAGCAAATTAGCATTCTTTTGTTTAATAGGCATTTTAATAAATTGAAAATTATTGTCATTTCTTTGTCATTTGTTTGTTAAATGGACTTTAAGAATGCTTTCATACACACTTCAAAGTTTTGTTTTCCATATTTGAATTATAACTTACTGCTTCTATATAATGATCTTCTTATCATGGTTAAAATTATACATGGTACTTTTCTATTGAAAAGAATCTAATTGTGTCATAGGTCATATACCTAGCTCCAAATTTCTTTCAAAAAATGAAAAAGAAGTATTAAGAGCATTAAGGATTGATTTAGAATTTGTAATTATGTTTGTAAGTATCTACTCATCTAGTCCAGCACTGAAGAGTCACATAAGAACTTAATTTCATAGGTGAATCACAAATAGCTTTAAAAAATTTTGTGTTTTTCTTGTTATCTTGGGCCTAAAGATTTAATGAGTTTAAATTATTTCTTTGGCCTCAACCCGGGTGGTTAGCCTAATTCTAATACCATGGTGAATGGTTACTGTGACTACCATGTTGCTAAGAAACCTGTTATGTTATCAAGTTGCCTTGGTGAAGCAATGGCTTCTTGGGCCTCCTCAGCCCTGCTGGGAGGTGGTTAATCAGAGCTATGAAGGATCTTAGAGAATTTGTTTCCCAGGTTATAACTAATTTTTCATCAGGAAAGGAAACAAAACTGGGTCTGTAAAAACTGACATAAAAGAAAGTCCAAGTTATTTTAAATTAAATTATGATCTTTAGTTATTGACAAAAATAGTTGTGATCCAAGATAAAAAGCTATTTTTGTAATAATTAATTAGAAAAATTTGTGTATTGAATGGTATGTATTTCTCCCCCTCCTTAACTTTGCCTTCCATTTTAGTTTTCTTAGATTCTTGGAAGCGCATTTATAATATATAGATGAATGTTTGAATTGAGATTGTGAGAGAAAAATATGTTTAAAATTTTTCACTTGATATAAATTGCTCTTTGCTATGAAATGATTCAACATTTTATTTTAAAAAAAAGCTACACTATGTAGCATTTTTTTTTAATGAACTAAGACTTGTTACTAGGTTAAGAATTTCATTCAGGGCAGAAACCTGGCTTTTGCTAGCTTTGCTTCATGGTAAAAGGTTTCCATCTTAGATAAGTTTGGCATCATTGCAGATTCTTAGAGCTCCACGTGTAAGTCAACATAGTAGTGAAGAATCTGAGAAGTTGTGCTGTAAACTGTTTATCATTTTGGGTAACTTAGGTTTCTTCCATATTATTTTCTTCTAATATCCACCTACATTTTGAGGTGCTTGGTTTTCAGCAAATCAGGGTTTGATAAACCCTTTCTTGACTGTTGTCTATATGGAGAAAACAGAAGGGGTTCTTGCCCATTTGACATCAGTTTTCTTAGAATAGTACCAGTTAAATCACAAGCCGGCCTGCAGAGCTGGGGGGAGCAGTTCAGGGCATACAGGAGTTGGGTACAAGCAGTTAAGAGCCCAGGCTTGGATGTCAGACTGTCTGGGTTCATTTCTGAGTCTTCTGCCTCAAACTTTCTGACCTTAAATGAGTTAGATAATGACTGTGATCCTAGATTTCCTCAACAGTAAAAGAGGGAAGATAACAGTTTCTATCTCAAAGAGTTGTGAGGATTAAATGAGATTATGTGAAATGCTTAGGATGATTTCTGGCACTTATTGTGAACCTTCGAAAATGTACAATGTTAATTATTATAGAGGATATTTTGGGGGGACTATGAGAGTTTCTTCAAATCTTAAAAATTTAGGGAGTTGACATTTGACAAGGCCTCCCCCAGAAAAGCTTTTAATTGCCGGGAAGAGTTTTCAGATTTAAACATTTTTATTTTATGTTACACTTTTTATAGCTTATTTCCATTTATTCTTTTTCCTTGAGTTTGGAGTTGGGCATTCTAGGTGTTGGCACCAACTCTTGTTCTCTCTGGGGCTTCAGTTTTCTCATCTGTAAAATGGAGGGGTGGGGGTGGGATTTGGTTGTCTCAAGTCATGCCTAGCTCTGTGATCTGAGCTCTGGGTGTGCATAGTGAGAGGTTCCATTTTGAACAGAAGGAGGTCTAGAGTTTGAGGACAGCCTGAAAATCTGAAAATCGGAATGGGCCACACGAATGATAGCAGCAAGAGCTCTCGGAGGCAGTAAGTAAGTGGACATTCTTTATGTTTGGGTTAAATATATGCTTTAAACTATCATTTTACTCTTTTAAAAAAAATAATTGCTTAAAATTTTGAAACAGCATCAAACTTACAGAATTGTTGCAGATACAGTGCCACAAAATATCTTATGGCACTAGTTGGCCAAAACCAATTTATTTTTGGGAAATAATTTGAATGGTACAAAAACTTTGTATTTAAATAGTACAAATATAGCTTGAATACTAAAAAAAAAAATATCACTGGAGAGTAAATTGGTCTCCTGATGTCCATCACTCCTGAATACCTTAGTTGTATTTTCCTTACAAACAAGGACATTCTCCTGCATAACAACAACAGAAGCATCAAAATTAGGAATTTTGATGGTTGTGTTTTTATTATGTCCTGTCAGGAGGTCATGATTTTGATTTGTCCCATACTGATGATGATCATTTTGATCACTTGATTAAGGTGGTATCTGCCAGTCTTCTCCATTGTAGACTTTCTCATTTTCCCTATGTAACTAATAAATATATTTTGTAGGGAGATATTTTAAAGTGATGGAAATAAATCAATATCAAAATGTCAATTTATTCATTTATTTATTTATACTAATACACACGCATGCTTTGGTTTTGTTTCAATTTAGTGGGTTATAATCCATTACTAATATTATTTTGGTGCTCAAATAAAATCTCTTCCAGCCATCTTATATATCCTTTTAATACATCCCCATCATTCTTTGAGTACTTCTTTTCTGGTACAAAAAGATGTTCCAGGCTCTTCTTGAAGTTTTCCTGCCTTAGTCCTCAATTAACCATTTCCTTAGGAAACCCTGGTTTCTTTTAGTAGAGAATGATATTTAGAATCCAAGATCTGGGTAGTATGTGGGTCCATTACTATTGGGGTTGTACCTCTCGAAGACTTTCAGTGGACAGAGCTGGAGAATACTTGAATTGTATATATGTACATACTTAACACACTCATATAGATATACATATGCATAAAAACACACATAAGTACACATTTTATATGTATTTCTACATCTTGCTGTATATATTGAAATCTGTGAGTTTACACGGATACTTGTAATTCCAGTCCAACACAAGGGTTGTCATTTTCCTCACCATGTTTGTGCATCTCCCTTCTATTATAGTGAGAAGTCTGACTCCCTGGATGTATAACCAGCCTCACAGTGTTTCCCCTGCTTTACCCCTTTGGCTGATACCGCGTGTCAGACGGCCTCACTGCATGGACACCCTTCTTGCCCAATGCCAGGTTGCCACCATGAGTGATATCTTCTTGCACCTGACCTGTCTCCAGATCCCCATGCTAGGCCACCCTTTTAAGTGACCTCTCCATGCTGGGCTGCCTCCACACCTGGACATCCTCTTCACCCCACTCCAACTATCACTCCCCATGTCCAACTGACCCTCTAACCCTGGGATGCCTACCTTGTGGAGAGAGAACAGGAAGAGAAAGAAGTAAATGAAGAACTATTTTCATGTCTTTCACATGCCTAGTGAAGGAGTGGTAGCTGTTAGGAATATTTATTTATGATAACACTATTGTCCTAATCACATCAAGGAAAAAGTTACATATATAATTATTTTTGTCCTTTGGGTTACGTTTAAACAAATGAATGCAGTGGTGTATGTGCCCACAATTCACTGGCTTAGTATGGAGCACGAAACTGAGTAAAATGATCTTGTAGTTTGGAGAGAGGAGAGAGAAACATTTGAAGAAGTGAATTTTCTTTTTCTCAAAAGTGCATCTAAGTACCTTGGCCTTTATTTAATTTTTAGTGAAAGGGCTGTCTTTGTGGCAATTGTTGCCAATATAATTGCTGCCATATGCATATGTGGGCAGAAAGAAGTTGAATAGCATTTGCTAGCTAAAACCAACTTCTTAGTGAATTTATTTGAACAACGATTCATAATTTTTATGCTTATGATCTTATCCCTGTGTGGATGTTCGGGCCAGCCATGTTTTCAGAGCTCCCTGTTCCAGCCAGCCTCTCTAAGGGCTCCTACAGTGAAGTTCTGTTAGCGCTTCCATTGGAAACCTATCACAGGGCCGGGTTCTGGCCGAGTGCCCTTCTCAAGAAAGCCACAACCCCAGCGGGGAAAGCACAGGGTGGAGTTTTTCCACTCGGATTCTGGCCGCTCTCCAGAGGCTTTACTGTCTGTGAGGTTTCTTCTCTTTCCTTTCTTACTTTAGAAAATACTGTAACACTACTACTTGGACATATTTGGGATGTAGGCTGCGTGTGTGTGTGTGTGTGTGTGTGTGTGTGTGTGTGTGTGTGAGAGAGAGAGAGAGAGAGAGAGGGTGGGGTTGGAGGGCTAGAGGTGGGCCTTTTAGTTAGCTCCCCAGCAGAGCTCTCCTACCACTGGCTTTCTGGTGAGAAGTGACCTCATGAGAAGTAGTGGCAGTACTATAAGGTAAGTCTGTACCTCTAGAGGATTTCCCTGTCATGGGCATTTTATTTCCCTGTGGTTGTCTGAGTAAGGCAATGGGAATCTCCTGCTGGGTCTTTAACCTCTTTTCTGTAGCATTCTTTGTACAGATTGCTGACATATTGAGAGACAAAGTCATTCATATCAGTTTCTCACCCCCCCAGCCTATGGAGTATTACAAAATGGCAGCTGTTTAACCTTCACGTCTTCATAGCGCCCAAAGTTGGACTTCAGATGTACAACAAATAATTTTTTAGTGTGAACATGTTCCTTGCAGTATTTGGAACAAATTATTGTGTATCTGAAATTCAAATTTAACTGAGTGTGACCTGAGTGTGTCTTTTACCTGGCAACCCTACTTCATGAGTTCTTTCATGATGCAATAACTTGGATACATATTATACTTAGAATAATATGTATGCATGATCAATTTCTAAAAAATTGGCAGTCTTCACAAATAAACCCTTGAGTGGATGAAAATTTGAGGATTGATCTTACCCCTCCTTAAAAGGCAACTGAATTGCAATTGAGCTGGCAAATCACATTTGTCAGGTTCTCAGACTAAGTTAAATCAGCCAGCTTGAGGTAGGAATTTGAAGTTACAGCATCCAGAATTTCTGATTACCTCTTTTTTCCCTCCTTCTCTTTAATGACTTTTCAGCTTATAGGTTAGAAATTTCAGCAACACCTTCCCTTCATAAAAAGCCCCTTTTCTTTATTCATTTAAAAAGATAGCTATCTGAGGTTGTCTTTGTGCTTGTAGGAAAAAGAAAGAGTTTTATAATGTCTTCCACCTTGCTTTGTCTTTTATTTGGTCAGTATTTCCTTTGGCATATTCTACAAGAAGACAGGAGAGCCCTGTGCAATACAAATAAAGTTCTCTCCCACCCTCTGTGAGGGCAAGTGGTTATTAAGGAATTCTCCCAAATTGAACGATTTATTAGGTACCTTCCCAGATACCTTTCCCAGATAAAGAGTTTGTCTTATTATGACATCTTAAGATTGCCTTATTAACCCTTTGCTGTTGAATGAGCAGAGTCCTGGTGGCACCCTTCTATCCTCAGCTCTGGCATTTTCATCTTCCCCTGAGTCTGGTCCATGACCCCTGGAAGAGATTATTTGAAAGCACGTTCATGAGTTGGCTCCACATTCATGATTTGGCTTAAATAGAATCAGGAGTTACTTGAGGCTTTTTACTGCTTTAGTGCAGGGTTGGCAAACTTTTTCTGTAAAGGACAAGATAGTAAATATTTTGCTCTGCAGACATATGGTATTTGATGCGTATTCTTTATTTCTTTCACAACCTTTAAAAATGTGAAAACCATTTTTAGCTCCTAGGCTGTTCAGAACCCGGCTATGGGCCGGCAGTAGTTTTCCTAAGACTGTTTGCTCTCAGAAGTATGTTACATGGAGAGTTCTCTGGGTTCTGAGATTTACCCTCCATTTCCAACTTATATAGAAGTGATGTTGGTGGGGAGATAAGGTAACAAATGAATACTTAGTAATAAGAATATGTTAGTGTTATAAGCTGTGGGAAATGTCGTATCCTGGAGGACCCTGCCCCCTCTTCCCCCAACCTTCCCCGTGACATGTTTTTATGTCATACTCATATTTTTATTTGATTTCATACTTATACTAAGAAAGATGGCAGAATTCTGTTAGCAGGTCTGTAGGAACAACTGGTCAAACAGCAAGTTTATGCCCACAGTGGGAGAAAGCAAGATAGGCCATATGTTTGTCTTTGTGGGGTTGTTTGTTTGTTTGTTTGTTCGTTTGTTTTACCCATGACAGAGAGGATTTGGTGAAAGTTTGGGTAGAACCAGATGTCCTAACCAGTCTTGCTGTCTTTCTGAAATGACAAGTTTGAAACTGTGTATTATTTTGAAACCTCATGGGGAGGGGTATCATATTCACATACATTCCACGGGAAGTTGCTATTTGATTTGCTCTACCTTTTCTCTGACTTCCTGTGAAAGGTTATATTTGGTGTTCTTCCAGATTGCAGTGCTAACAACATCCGTGATCCCAAAAGCACCTTAAGGGGATTGACAGCCCTTTAGATTCATCATACACTTCATACCTTTCCTGCCGCTGTTCTTGCTGATTGTATAAAGCCATTCAGTCACTCCTTGTCTATTATTATAAATAGAAATTGGTTTTTTTCCCATCACTTTTTTCCTCTAGACCTTTACAAATGATTTTTGGGCCCAAATGCAGTTGTGAATAGACAGGCATAGCTTCTAGGAAAGCCGTTGGGACGCACTGAATTGTGACTGTTGGACAAAGGCATTTTGTTTAGAAGGCTTGTCCCAAAGTGGTGTTGGAGTCTGAAAGAAGGGCCGCCAGCGTCTGGTTGTTTCTGCTGTGAACTAATAGGGAAGCTGATGTTTGCTGAGTGGATGGCTGTGCTCACTGTCCAAACAGATCTCTGTTTGCCAACTGTGAACATATTGCTGCCTCTGTGGGGCACTCCATCATGCCTTGAATGGGTCCTCTTGTGTTCCGAATTTTCTGACTCAGAGAGACGGAGAGAAAAATATTTCTTTCAGACTCCAGCATTCACTGTAGCACCCATAGTCTCATCAGACCCTTAGAAACCAAGCATGCACCAGAGATGCTTCTTAAGGAGAAGGAGAAAGGCGGTAGAGAAAAAAGGAAGAAAGCAAAAGACAGCCCTATTGAAATGCCTTGATTCTGGCCACTTGTGGCCAAGTTTTTGTAAATAAAGCAGGCTGCCTTGGTAAACAAAAAGAATTGTGAGAATATTCCTGATTTCCCCTGAGCAAAATAAAACTTGCAGTACTAAGTTTCCAACTCATGACTCATTTCTGTTCACTTCTACACATACACACCTCCCAAAGCATATAATGCATTCATAATATGTTACTAAATGGGTAATAGAGTTTCATTGTACCTGAATAATTCCTTAAGAAAAGGTTAATTGATATATAGGAATTTTAATTACTTTATAAACTTTTTTTAGAGTTCCAAACTTATTCTATAAAATAAAATGGAATTTTTGTTGTCATTTTAGTCCCTTTATTGAGTCATTTTCTGCACCGAAGTCTGCTTTTTGGGCAAGATCTAGTATTAGCTGCATGAATTGAGGACACAGCTCATAGGACAAGGTTAGCTATTCTTTGCAAATTACCTGTTGTTCTATGTTTTAAGGTTTAGAAACCTTGGATGAGTGGTGGTGGGAGAGAACCAACAACATTGTCTGGCAATGCAACTAAACGAGTACATGGCACATACAGGAAACATCCATTTTGGCCTAAGTTATTCGTCAAGTGCCTGCTAAACACTGGGCCAACTTTGCTTGGTATTGTGGGGGAAATGAAGAGGGTTTCTTGTATCTGATGGGAAGGACAGTGCTTTTATGAGTGGAAATGTAGATCCCATGCAGCAATAAATCTATGTTGCTTTCCCTCAGCCAATGAGAAACCAATATTGATTTGCCTAGTTGGAGTGAATGATTTTTTGGCTTAACCTGATAGAAGGTTTAAAACCAGGATCATCACCCCATCCCAAGCTATGGTATTAACCATTTTTGTTGATGGATAGGTATTAATCATTTTTATTGTCTGGATATTGGTATTAATCATTTTTGTTGTCTGGATAATTTTATTTGTGATTACCTATACTCATAGAAAAATCTGAGTCTATTACCTTATTTGGTTAAAACTGTAGTATAACAGGAGTAATAGGGACCGTTGGGATGGAGAGGAAATGGCAGCTGTGGCTGTGGTATAATAGTAATAATCCCAGCTGACCCATCAGGGAGCTAAGCACGTGTCAGGCATTCTTCCAAGAAGCATTTTACATCTACTAACTCACTTCTTCCTCTGGTAATCTTGTGAGATTGGTACTATTACCTTCTTTGTTTTGCAGATGAGGAAACTGAGGCATAGAGAGAGGTTTAGTAATATGCCTAGGATCACACAACTAGTAACTGGTAGAGCTGGGAATTGAATCCGGAAGAGTAAGGCCCAGTATCTATGCCACAGCTACTCCTCTGTGGTTAGCCGGTAAATAAATCTGCATTCTCCTTGCAGAGTTTCAATTTATCTTTTCTTTATTTCTTGCAGTGTGTTTTGGAGAAGTGTTTAAAGTTACTCAAAATCCAAATTCTAGGAAGTAAGATCACTTCAGAAAGATAATATGTTCTATAGGTAAAGGAATTTGCCCTTCTCTGATAACTGTTTTTATCACAGAGAAAAGTTCCATATTTAATTTGTTCCTTGGTAGTTACTATACATTGATTGAATTACACTGTGGTTTAATAGGTAGGTGGGTAATAAATTTTGTTCAGCCCTTAATTGGCATTTTTATTTTAAATTTGAAGGTAATGAATGGTTACCAAGTATCTTAATGTAAAATCAGGGTATTTATATATTCTTGTATACTGTATATGAAAAATGAAAAGTAGATATATAAATTATTCAACCATTTATTTCTTATAATGTGATGAGGGAAAGAAAAAGAATAAGGATAAGGCTTGGAAAGAATGCTTTTAGGCTAATTTTTACTACTGTAAGGTAATATGACGATTGACAGCATAGTTTTTCTCAAGGGACTGTAGGGCTGATTGAAATTGGCCAGTTTAAGATGATTTTTTTAGGAGTTATATTTATTGCAGCTCATGAATGCTATGTTTAGTAGTTACTGGTCATCTGAAATGGTGCACCAAGTGAAGAGGAGGTCATATGGCTCCTGAATAGGAGTCAAAATAGTGCATGAATAACATAAGGCAGGTTTTGTCGTTCATTTCTATGAGTCCATCAAAAAGAAAGTTCGTTTAGAAGTATATTCTAGAGAGTATATTCCAGAAAAATCAGTTATTTAAAAAAGAAGTAGATCATACTGCACTGTGATGTTTTATGTAGTTTATAAACCTATCCAGAAGTTTTAGAATTGAGTTTGCTCTAAAATGAGAACGTGTTCAAGTTTTTCTTCTTTTGAGAGAGAAATTATGACAGAAAAGAGTAGCTTAGCTTTCCACCTCTCCTGATTACTTATAGGACTCTTTGTTTTGGCCTTCGTTGCCTTTGCTAGTTTTGTTTATTTTGTATGTCTTGGGACTATTTTGCCTGTTTGGGACCTGTTTTTGAGGGGCTCACAAACTCCCTACTAAAGAGCTCATTAGAGAGTGGTGACTTCACATCCAGAGAATTCCCAGCCCCACCTTTCTGAATGACACCTACGATCACCACCTTAATATTCTGGCAACTGCCATCCGGTAGTTTTCAGCAGTCTTTTCTGCCTGGTTTAGGATTAGTCTGTAAATTTTGGCTAAGATATTAATTTGTGTGAAAACCTGGAGAAATTGGAAAACTTGTTTGGTGTTACTTTTGTTTAATATCCACTTAAATGTAAAAGTAGAAGTAACTTATAACATTTTAGCACTTGTTTCCCAGTCATTAAGAGTAAATCATTAAGAAACAATGAATATCAAAAATAGAATCTACAGGGGGAAAAAGGTGACTAAAGCACCCTGTGGATCACGTTTGGCCACTTTCTACTTTTGTATACATACACTTCAGATTGTTAGGTTTCTGTTTGATAAGTTTTGATAGGCTAGACTCTTGCAGATGCATTCAATCATTTTGTGAGTAGTGGATTTAGTAAAATTAGGGCATTAAAAGATAACTAAATAAAACATTATCAATAACACTGATTCTTTTTCCAGGGTCTTTAGAGAGAAGATTTGCTTTTTTAACTTCCTGGTAAATCTCATCCTGTAAAGCCCAGGTTAGGACCATACACTGGCATTTAAGATCTTAACCTTTATTTCTTCCTTTCCTTTGGCTGACTTTGATAAGAATATTGTGAGGTGACCCTCTGGGATGAAGAAAACAGAGGGAGTGATGAAGCACAAATTAAAGGAATCTGGCGTTTCTCCGAACTGCTGGAGAACAACAGTAGTTAGAACTTTAATTACTATGCAGTCATAGTTTAGCTTGACATACTGTCCACTGTCAGAAGTGGCTTTTTCAAAACATGGATAATAATAGGTGAATTTGTCTTAAGCCCCTCCCCATGTAGCTTTCTTCCGGAGGTGTGGGGCTGGGGTGCAGGGAAGGTGGGAAGCAAGACGGAGGAGACAGAGTATAATTTATTCTTTTAAGCGGAAAGTGTTCATTGTTTATTGGTTATTCCATTACAAGAATTAATGAGACTAAGGGGAACGTAGAACTCCTTAAAACATGGGATAAAGCAGTATTTTTCGTTACATTGACAATGAGTTTTAGAAAACACATATATTTGTAAGACATTGCATTTTAATGCAAATCAGATGTATTGCCAAGTCCATGGGATGACCAAACCTTCCTAGCACTGTTTACGCTCAGTCTTTCCAGAGGTATCAAACTTTTTTCGTTTGTTTGTTTTTGGCCGCATTGGGTCTTAGTTGCCATGCGTGGGATCTTTCGTTGCGGCGTGCAGGCTTTTCTCTATTTGTGGCGCGTGAGCGTCTCTCTAGTTGTGGCGTGCGGGCTCAGTAGTTGTGCGTGAGGACTTAGTTGCCCCACGGCATGTGGGATCTTAGTTCCCTAACCAGGGGTTGAGGCCGTGTCCCCTGCATTGGAAGGTGGATTCTTAACCACTGGACCACCAGGGAAGTCCCTCAAACTTTTTTAAAGTAAATTTTTTTACTTTGCTAAACACTTGCCCTAAGAGTTCTGAACCAGTGGTTGTATGCTTTCAGGATATGAGGAAGCTAGAGATTCATGGCTGTTATCAGAAATTGTCTTCAGTCTTAGGTTTAATGCGTAGTGAGACTTCAAGGGGACAGTGACCAGTGACCTGCCTTTTTTTGTGAATTTTGAACATTTAAAGACTAAAACTTGGTTTATGTTTAATTGAAGTAAAGCAAATGCATTAGTTACAGGAATACTGAGTTCAACTAACATTCAGTGAATTTGAATTTAAAGGAGAAAGGAGGGGGTAGGATACATTTATTTCAGTGAACTACTCTGTAATTCCAAGTTGGAAGTTTTTGTGCAAGAAATGAATTTTGGTAGTTTCTGGGACATTAGACTTAAAGCTGGCTCTTTTTTTTTTTCTTCTTTAAATTTTTTAGCTATACATATACATATATCCCCATATCTCCTCCCTCTTGTGGCTCCCTCCCACCCTCCCTATCCTACCCCTCTAGGTGGTCACAAAGCACTGAGCTGATCTCCCTGTGCTATGCGGCTGCTTCCCACTAGCTATCTGTTTTACATTTGGTAGTGTATATATGTGCATGCCACTCTCTCACTTCGTCCCAGCTTACCCTTCCCTCTCCCCTTGTCCTCAAGTCCATTTTCTACATCTGCGTCTTTATTCCTGTCCTGCCCCTATGTTCTTCATAACCATTTTTTTCCCTTTAGATTCCATATATGTGTTACCATGCGGTATTTGTTTTTCTCTTTCTGACTTACTTCACTCTATATGACACTGGCTTCACTCTGTAAAACTGGCTCTTAATTATTGTTCCAAATCGTGTTGTTAATGGGAATTTTGTGATTGTGTTCACAAACCTCTTAATCATTCACTGAGCCATTGGATAGGTCTACAGATTGGGATTGTGAACTCTCTGATTTCTTTCAGTTTCTTCTCAGACTATCCCATATTTCATGAATTTTAAAAAACACATTTCTACTCTCATTTAAACATCTTTTGAATTGTCATGCATCTTATACTTGATTGAATGTCAATTGAAGGCAACATTTTTTTCTTTTTTAGTAGCATATGAAATTATGTTGTCTTATAGATGGTATCTTTGACTTGGTAAAATATGATATTTATAAAAATATGCCCCTATGCTACACATAATAAGATGCATCATTTGTTTTTCTTCTTACTCTGTTGAGCCACAGTAGGGATTCTAGACTTTGGACCACTAATAAACGTAGATGAATTTAAATTTAATGTTTTGAATGAGTGATCCCTCTGGGAACCTCTTTAGTTGAGAGTTCTGTAAGTTGTTATAAGTCCATAGCAATATGGTTATACTGCTACAGTCCTCATGAAAAACCTGAAGAGTGGGGTAAAATGAGAAACTGAGTTCTTCTCAAAAAAGGAAAATTGTGTTTTTTAAAATAATAAATTCAAATAGAATCAAGAATCTGTGAGAAACCCTTTCCAGAATATTTCACAGATTATATTGGCACTTTCGAAAAAATTAATGAGATTTAGCTAAGCTGGAAGGTGGGTACAAACTGTTATTTTCATTCTTTTCCTTGGTGAGAGGAGCTGGGTAGGGAGTGATGGAATAAAGGCCATCAAAGTTATTGACATGTTTCAGTACAATGAATCAGTATTATTAGGTTGCTTTAGGATTTAAGAAAACCTAAGTATTAATTTTTCGTAAGATTCTGCATTTTTGTAGTCCTCTTTAAAAAACTTTGTAGCCACATGCAAAAAATGAAAAGATTTGCTTATGAATATCCAAATGGGTGTAAATGTTGAGAAGAATAAACTAAAGTTTTAGGGAAGAAAACGTTCTTTGATCTGGCTCAAGTGAGAGAAATCTCAGCTGAGAAGTTACCTTCTTTCTAGATGTTTTACCCTCGTGTAGAAATTTTGCCACCGACACATTTGCAAAAGTTGAGATTGAAAACGAGAAAGTATCTTGATGATCAGCCATGTCATTTAATGCCTAACTATTCTGTTACAAAAACCTTTGGATTAATGATAATGAGATTACTTCATATGAAGTGAACTTTATATTATGATTTCATTTGACAATACACTCACATACACCTAAAAACATATAAACTATAATATCTAAATGATTTCATATAATTCCACATAAAAGTTACTCATAGCATATAAATGTGAAGATATACATATTTAAGTAATGACTGTAGTGCTGATTCTGATACCAATGTTCTCAATAACCTAGTATCCAGAATGCAAAAACAGTGAAATCATGATCTCTCTCACGTTTGAACTTAGCAGTTCCCTGTTGTTTGGGCTTTGCCTAACGCCTGCAGTGGGTTGAGTTCTCAACTGCAGAGGCCCATGGGTCACCAAAGGCATGGAGCACTCAGGGATTCACCCTCATTGGTCAGCTGGCCTTGGTGTGGAGGAGAGGCCAGTGGTCTTATTTCTGTCTGAGCTTGACTGTGAATAGACCAGGGCAGTAATGATTCTCCACACCTTGTGCTTACAGAGTGATGGAGTGTAATGTTTTTATTTTATTTTTAAAAATATTTATTTATTTGGCTGCGTCGGGTCTTAGTTGTGGCACGCGGGCTCTCTAGTTGTGGCGCACAGGCTCTAGAGCATGCGGGTTCAGTAGTTGTGGTGTGCGGGCCTAGTTGTGCCGCGGCATGTGGGATCTTAGTTCCCCGACCAAGGATCAAACCTGCATCCCCTGCCTTGGAAGGCGGTTCTTAACCACTGGACCACCAGGGACGTCCCTAGTGTAATGTTTTTAGAACCTAAGAAGTTTAAAAAGGGCTATAGACCAGGTAGATTGTTAGGATGACCAATGGGGATGCAGTTAGAAGCCATGACAAAGAAGGGGAGGGTAAAGAAATCCCAAGTAGTTTTGTCTTTAGGAGGAGGCCTGATGAGATTTAACTCTCCAAGTATCTGAAGTATTGTTTTATGGGATTGAGATTACCTTTAGTCTGTATGACTTTTAGGAATAGAATTCAGATTTCTGCTTATTAAAAGGTTAGAGAACCCATTATCAATTAAGATTCCTAAAAAATGGAATTTGCTGCATTTTCAGAAGGTGAACTCTGTATTACTTGAAATATTCTGGCCACTTGCTAGAGATTTTGATCAGCAGTTCAAGCCTTAAGTAGGGAATTGGACTGAATGACCTTTAAGATGCTTGCCACCTCTAAGGGAATTTTGATTCTGTGATCTTGGCTGTCAACTAAAAACAGTTACAAAGATGTTATCAAATGTTCTCCCTGTTTATTTATTTTTAGATGCATAGAGTTTCGTATTAAACTGTCACTGATGTCCAGTAATCATATAAATAAATGCAATACTTGTATAGACTGCTTCTTAATAGAATGCTTATTATTTTATATTATATAAAATTCTGTGATTATTTTGTATTGTATAAAATTCTGTGATTATTTTGTTGTTGCCACGGAAGTATAATAATAGTAGCTTTATTATGACTAAAGCTGGAGGACTATTTTTAGCCAAATTATAGTCATCTTTGTTGATATATATTTAATTAAATACCCATCAATTGGATAAAATTTATGGAACTTGGCTGTCTCTTTTCCCTCTTCACTTTTAAGCATTGTGCTGAAATTAAGACTCAGCTAATTTGGCTTGAAGTAAGTACAAATGAGATGTGCCTCAAGGATCTTGAATGTGATTATTTTTTTCTCCCTTTTATTTATTTTATTGCGTTCTTTCTAGGTCATTATTACCCTGACTGATCCATAGAACATTTACATCAAAATCAATGGGGTGTATAGTTGAGGGGTAAGGAAGGGAGAGCTTGGTCAGCCTGTGAAAGAAAGCAGGTTCCAGAGGTCCTGGAAATCTACATTTTCAAAAGGCCCCAGAGATTCTAATGTAACTCACATTTGAGGCTCACAGCTGGAAGGATTTTAGAGATTGTCAACTAACAGCTCTTTTCTAGAATCTGCAAGCATAGGCCTAAATGACACCAATGCTACTGCTCTAGAAGGAAGCATGGAAATCATCATGTTCCTTTTCTTTTACATTGCACTTGAGGCAGTTATTAACATGCACAGTTAAGTGACTTACCCAAGGCCTTGTGGACTGGATCCCATATCTCCACTGAGCTTCAGTTGGTTTCCATAGGGTAGGTTGAAGAGAAGAGTTTTTAAAAATACCACTTGAAAGCTGAAATGGATCATTGACCAGCCTCTAGATTCCTATGATGCTTTTTTTGAGTTGCTATTTTGAATATCATGCGCATGCTCTCACCACAGACCTTTTAATGTATCACACTGAATTGGAAAACAATTCAGTAGAGATTAATTGGGGCCATATATTTTCTGGGTGTGATTTTTCTGCCTGGTTTGAGGTTTTCTCCCCAGTCCACCAGATTATTTCCTCCTTCTGTGTTTTGTTTTTTGTTTTTCTTTTTTCTTTTTCCTTCTTGCATATTCGGTATATGTCTAGTTCCTCCTCTCTTTTCAAAGAGAATGTCATCTTGCTGCCCCAAACCCTTCTTTCTCCTTATTATCAGATCTTCACTTTGTTCTAGCAACACATTACCTAACAGACCTGACCTCATATCTGTGACCAGGAAATTTTTAATCAAATATTTTGACACTGTTTTACTCTTCTAAAAGTGAAGGTGATCACTTGGTAAGTATGAGGCTTAAGGTATGGACTTCAGGACTTGTGCACATGTGGATTATTTCATAGGTGATGTCAGAGGGAAGAGAAGTCACAAAACACAATGGTTTCTCAAAGGCAGTGATGGAGATAAGGAGTTGAAAAATATTCACAACTTCTGATGCTCACAGTTTAATATGATAGGGATGTCTGGACTGGAAGGGGTGTTAATATGAATGTTTTGCCTTGAAGGGATTTAGGAGTTGCTCATGTTTGTATATTGTGTATATCTGGCTTTGGTTATGTTGTTTAACCACTGATGGTAGTATAAGTGAAATTACTGTTTTGATTTTTTTTTTCATTGAACATATTGATAATTTTGCATTTTCCTTTTCTTACCTATCCCAGTATGGCCTAGTCTTGGATATTCCTGACTGGCTGGTAGTTGTCTGGATGGGGTGACTTTAAAATTCATCATTCTCTTGAAAAGCTTGCTTTTTTTTTTTTTTTTTTTAAGCTAGGGAAACACAGCAGTTAATCAGCTAGGAGATCTTTTTGGTAACGTATTCCCCAAGCTTAGACCCTCCATTTTCATTTGTCCCAGTCCCCTTTGTAAATGGAGGGTTGATACTTGAAACTGAAATTGTAGCCTGCTTAGTAAAATTTTTTGTTTCTGTTGAACCAGTGTGCCAGGATGAGAAAGCATCTATGCCATAAAGCAGTTGTCTACCCCTCAAACAGTAACTGTGTCAGCTCATTTTTATAGCCGAGAAAATAACTGGCCAGGGTGATCCAACCTTCCTGCAGTTACTTGGAGGTGTTTACTGACTGCCTTTGATCAGACTTCAAATGGGAGAGTCTAACCTATTTGTAGTTGTTGTTTACTGTCAGTCTCAGCCTGCCCTTTGTTTTTCACATACAAAAAAAAAGAGTAAAAGCAACAAGCTGTGTAAACGTGGCTGGTCTATAGGAACTCTCACTTACTCTCTTGGTCTCCTCTACATGGTTTAGGTAAGGCAGAGATTAGAACTATAAGCTGAGTTAGTCATCTCAAAGCCCATTATTAGGTCCGAACCACTGGACAATTTAGAGAATTTTTATTAGCAATCAAAACATTTTTGTAAAATTAAATTAATTTCAGAAGATTGCTGGTCTTCTGTTGAGAAGCAGCTTCCAACCTGACATTGTGTGATTATGAGTGAGTGAAAAGAATAACCTTATAGTTGGAGGAAAAATGGTACCAGTTAGATAAACTGTGATTTGTGTTCTGTGGAACATTTAGATTATTTTTTTTTCCATTTCCATAATAACTGTTGGTTTTCTTTAGCAGTTCTATGCCATGGATCCCAGACATTTTTCGCTTGCCTTTGTTTTTTTGAGGTGCATGAGTTAAAAGAACCAAGGTAGTAAACCATGTTGGGATGTTGTCAATAAAATGCCTTTAGAATGTTGTCAGAGGCTTTCCTTTATGGGAAGCATGCTCATGGTGGGAGGGCAGGGAGCAGAAGAACCAGCCTTGAGGGCAATTAAAAGGTATCCTCTGTGGTTGGCTTTGTAAACCTCATCAGAGCAATGGATAATTGAACTCCCCCAATGTATTGTGTAATGATATGTTGGTAAAGCTATACCTTATTATTATCTGTAATTCAGCTTTCAGGTGGGTGATGTTTTAATAGTCTTTCATTTCTAACAGATGAATCATGTAAAACAGATCTTGAGAGGAATGCAAATCACATATTGTTGTCGGGTTAATAATTTCAGTACTATTTTCAAACTTGCCCCTCTACAGCATGACCTTGGAGTTGTAAAGAGGAGCACAAATTATTTTATTTAGGAAGTGCCCATTTGCCCCTGAGTTCTTCACAGAGTTGTTATGAAAATATCTATTTGCTGTCCTATCTTTTGTTTGCTGTTCTTTCCTCCCTGGGAGAAAACAGGCTTCTGGGGCAGCTAAATGGGGTGGGAGTTGAGGTCTGGAGAAGAAGAGTAGACAGGGTTTTATTCATCCCTGTTCCCTTTCATAACCCTTTCTGAGAGCAGAGAAAGCTGGTGAGAGAATGAAGGCAACCCTTTTAAAATACTCAGTGCCACAGTGAATAAGTTCTGCCCCAGTCCTGCTGGCACGTTGCTTAGTTGCTGTCTCTGCCATTGCTTTTTAATGAATAATTTTTCTTTCTGATTTTTTCTCTACAAAATTAATAGACTTATTTCTTAAAAATATCAGTTTGTTTTATCTCAGGACATTTAAAATGAAATTAAAATAGTCTGCTCTAATAAATTTTTACCCTCAACAAGACTCTCTTGGAGGGTTCCACTGAAGTTATGCTCACCCATTCTGACTCAGTTTTTTGGGCAACTTCCTCTTGAATTTGTTATTAGCTAATACCAGTAGTTGGCAAAATGGTCCTCATTACCCTGTATAAGAAAGTGTGAGGGGCTCTCTGATGCCCTTGATGGGCATAGAGAAAGCATGCTAGGAAAGATTTGCTTTAAAAGGCTTTGAAGTGAATGCCCTTTTGATGACTTTATTTTAATTTTGCTGCTAATATTTGCAGGGACTTTTTTTGGTAAAATATCAGAAGCTCATTCTCAGTATTACTGAGTTGTATTTGTATCATTCCTCAGAGCTTTGAAGTTTATAAGGTCCTAGATTAAGTATAAATAAGCAAATCCATGGATTATCTGCCATTAAAACCTGACATTAAAAATCAAACAAAGACAGACTGAGTCTTAGTGTTCATTTAGATAAGTTTAACTGGAAGGGTGACACTGAATGTTTTTCATTTGTGGACTGGTTAAGTTACGGTCCAAATTTGGAGAGGGTGATAAAGTTTAACATGAAGAGCAGGGCCCTGAGACCTAGGGAGGTCCAGCTTCAACATCAGGCTGGATCTGTGAACTCACTGTCTTGTGTTTTGTTTTTTCCAAAGATGAACTTTTGGAACCATTTTTCATAGGCCTCCTACCTAATTGTTTAATCACTTCTATTGCTAGACTAGACTCCTACCAAATGCTCATGCTGCTTGAGATGTCTGGACTATGTGCCTGACTCCATGCCGAGATACACAGTGTCTGTCGCAGAAACCTCAGGCCCAAAGGAGGACACAGAGCTGGGTTTCCCCCTCCGCCCCGCACTCTGTGCACCTGTGCATTACTCATCCTGCATGCCATTCTCTCCATAATTAAGAGCAGAAATGCTTGTTCTCTTCAATGTCATTGTGTCCTTGGCATCCTGTGCCCGGGTCTGGCAGCTAGACCGGGTTCAGCAAAGGTTTGCTGAACTGAACAAAGCAACAACCAAGAGCTCTAAAATCAGGAGTCGAAGGCTGTATTACTGGCCCCTCTCATGGTACCTAATATCTTTGACAGTCTTAGAGCTTGTATTTCTGTAGGCCTGAATTTAAATCAAGTTCTTTTTAAAACTGTGTTAGCCATCATGCCTGTTGTGAATGGATTCACCGACTTCCTTTACCATTCATTGCCAGTCGCTGGAAGTGTTAAATATGCTCCTTCTACCCACCCTGTGGATGATTTTTATTGTCCAGCTCCAGAGCTCTTGGCCACTAATAAAACAATTGCTGCTTATTTTATGTAGTAGTTTGTTAGTAATGTTTCTGTTGTAGAATCTTCTGTGTGGCTTTTAATACCTTACAGCATCTTGTACAATAAATGTTTATTGAATTGAATGCAATAAAATATTAACTAATATAAGAAAAGTGCTCTATAATCACTCAGTAAGTATACAGATTTTATTAACATTTAAGCCTAAAAGCAACTTGATAAAGTGGGTAGATATCTCAATTTTATTGAAATTAAGGAAAATTGGGATTGATGAAGTTTAGTCTTATGTGAGAATTAAACTCTTTCTCTACTCCTGATGCCCTTATAACAGCTAAGTAGCAGAACAAGTTCGAAGAGGAATATTTGGAAAGACTTGCATTTCAAAAATGGTAAAACATATTTAACTAAAGTAGCACCTTCTTGTGTTTTGAAATGGTTAAATGATAAGATGGTGGTGACCCATTATTTATGAGTTCTATCAGCAGCTCAGTTTTGGTTCTTGGTAGTGGTTTACTTCAGGAAGACTTCAACAGGAATATTTTAGTCATCACTGGGCAATTTGTTGTTACGGTCACTTGCTACTTTTAAGGACAATAGCTGAGCCAGACTAGAAATTCTTGTAATAAAGCCAATGTCAGAGAGATGTAGAGGATTGACTTTCAGAAAACAAGGGCTGATCCTTTGATTTAGAGTTGTCCAGACATTTAGAAAGTTAGGCATACCCAATTTTCTAAGGTTTCCTAGAAATTAGGAAAAGATAACAGGTGGTTTTGGAAGAGGTAGAGGGCTAGTATTAGATATGGGAAAGTAGACAACTATGGGAAAGCAGCCATCTTTTTCTCTTTTAAAAATTTGTTCCTTGTTTTTTAATCATAATTTATATATCTTGAATGCATTATATTTTTAAAAGGAGAATATTATTTTGAAGCTACAAGATGGAAACACATTTTTAGACGGAAAAAATGTGAAGGACAAAACAACTGACTTGCTCATTTGAGAAAGCATATAACTCTTCATTTGCCTCTCTGATAAATGCTTAGTCTCTATTAACCTCTTTGTTCATACAGTATTTTTCTTCGTGGCACAACGTTAGAGTTGTTTTTTAAATACCATTATTTGACAAGGTACTGTGCTGGACACTATATGCATTATTACAACTTCCAGTCCTCAGAACAACCCTTGAAATTAGCTCTTGTCATCCTTTTCTGTAGGTCAGAAAAGTGCTGATCAGTCAGAGAGAGTTTAAGTAACTAGCCCAAGGTCATGCTAGAAAGTGGTAGAGCTCACATTCAAACCCAGGCCTCACTAGCTCCAAAGCTTTTGTTCTTTGCACTGCTCAGATTCTGCTCTTCCCAGTTTGTTTCCTCTCTGGCAGGATGCCTTTGGGAAGAAGTAGTTACAGTTTGGAGAGACCAATATATCTGAGCCAGAGAAACGTGCCATCTATACCTGGCTCTATATGAAAATTACACCCTGAGAGAAAATGACTTTGCAGCAGCATTTTAAGAAACAACAAAACTTACTCCTGAAGGAAACCACATTGGGCTGAAAACTAGAAAAACTGACTTCTAGACCCTGTTGTTTCATCACCTGCCAGCTTCTCAGTTTGCTTCTGGGCCTCAGTTTCTTTAGTTGTAAAACAGTGAGCCCTCTACTAAATCCTAAGGGCCCTCTAACAGCTCATTTCTGTAATTACTAATGTGTCCATAGGATGATAATCATTTACAATCTTGCTAAATTTAGACAGTGCCTGAAGTGCATCCTTGTGTGTGTGTGTTTATTTATCTGTTCCCCGTAATTAGAGTATGAGTCCTTTGAGGACAGAGAATGCACCTTACTGGTTTTTTGCATAGCACAGTGTCTAGAAATAGCATCCTCCCAGAAATTAATGTATGAGGAATGAAGATGTGCTCTAGGAAGTTTATGTTCAGTTGCTTTTTGGTAGTTTATTAGTAACCCCAGTTTTACTATCTTGTAGTTCTTTGGTTATGTGCTCATCATTTTTTTTTTTAAAATATTTTTATTGAGGTGAAATACACATAACATTAACTATTAACATTATTAATTAGATAAAATTAACTATTTTAATTCACTGGCAATTTAGTATATTTATGGTGTTATGCAATCACTACTTCTTTCTAGTTCTAAAACATTTTCATCACCCCAGAAGGAAACCCTGCATCTATTAAGCAATTGCTTCCCAAATCCCTCCCATCCCTCAGCCCTTGGAAACCACAAATCTGAGTTTCATTTCTGTTGATTTATTTATTCTGGATATTTCATATACATGGAATTACGCAATATGTGACCTTTTGTGTCTGGCTTCTTTCACTTGGCACAATGTTTTCAACCTTGTAGCATATATCAGTACTTCATTTCTTTTTATGGCTGAGTAATATTCCCTGTGTGTATTATGTCACCTTGTATTTACCCATTCATCCCCTAATAGACATTTTGGCTGTTTGCACCTTTTGGCCATTGTGAATAGTGATGCTGTGAACGTGTGTGCACATGTATTTGTTTGCGTTCCAGTTTTCAATCCTTCTGGGTATGTTATACCTAGGAGTGATATTGATGGGTCATATGGTACTTTCCTGATTAGCTTTCTGAGGAAGAGCCAAACTGTTTTCCACAACAGCTGTATCATTTTACATCACTACCAGCAATTGTACAAGGGTTCCAGTTTTTCCACATCCTCACCAACATTTATTTTCCATTTTTCTGAGAATAGCCATTGTAGGGGGTGTGAAGTGGTACCTCACTGTGGTTTTGATTTGTGTTTCCCTAATGACTAGTGATGTTGTGAGCATCTTCTCATATGTTTGTTGGCTGTTTGTATATCTTCTTTGGTAAAATGTCTATTTAAACCATTTACCCATTTTAAAAATTAGGTTGTTTGTCTTTTTGTTGAGTTGTGACAATTATCAATATATATATATATTTGGGATACTAGTTCCTTATCAGATACCGAATTTGTAAATATTTTTTCCCTATTTTATAGGTTGTCTTTTCACTTTGTTAATAATGTCCTTTGCACAAAAGTTTTTAATTTTTATGAAGTCCACTCTATTTTTTTTTCTTTTGTTGCTGGTGGTTTTGGTGTCACATTTAAGAATCCATTGACAAATGCCCATGAAATATATGCCCATGTTTTCTTCTAAGAGTTTTATGGTTTTAGCTTTTATATTTAGATCTATGGTGAGTTAATTTTTGTATATGATGTCAGGTTGGGGTCCAAGTCGATTCTTTTTGTCTGTTTGGGGCCTCTTGCAATTTCATATGAATTTGAGGGTTGGCTTTTCCATTTCTGCCAAAAAGACCGTTGGAATTTTGGTAGAGATTACATTGACTCAGTAGATCGCTTTGAGCGGTATTGCCATCTTAACAATATTAAGTCTTCCATTCCATGTCTTTGTTTAGGTGTTCTTAAGTTCCATTTATTTAGGTCTTCTTTAATTTCTTTCAGCAGTGTTTTGTAGTTTAAGTGCATAAATCTTTCACCCCCTTGATTAGATTTTTTTCTAGGTATTTTATTCTTTTGGATACTGTCATAAATAGAATTGTGTTCTTAATTTACTTTTCAGATTGTTCATTGCTGATACATAGAAACACAATTGACTTATGCATTGTTCTTGTACCCTGTAAATTTACTGAATTCGTTTTTTAGCTCTAATAGTTTTTTGTCTATGGAATCTTTGGGATTTTCTATATATAGGATTATGTCTTCTGCGAATATAATTTTACTTCTTCCTTTCCAATTTGGATGCCTTTTCTTTTTCTTTTTCTTTTTTTTTTTTTTTTTTGCCCAGTTGTTCTAGCTAAGACTTCTGGTACAATGTCAATAGTGGTGGTGAAAGTGGGCATCCTTGTCTTGTTCCTCATGGTAGAGGGAAAGCTTTCAGTTTCTTAACCATTGAGTGTAATGTTTGCTGTGTATGCTTATTGTCTTTTAACCTACTAAGTCAGAGGTTGTCACCTGAGAACTGGTTAGAAATGCTAGCTCTTAAGACCCACCCCCAATTTTCTGATTCTGAAACTATGGGAAGTGGAGTTTAGCAATCTGGATTTTTCAGAAACCCTCTGGATGATTTTGATGCACACTAAAGTTTAAGAACCACTGCACTAGAGTTTAAGCTTAGGTTAGAACCTGTGCTTTATTTTATTATCTTTGTATTCCTTTTAGTTCTCTTGTGGGATTAATTAGTGTTGAATAGCTTTAAAAAAAAATCAGTGTTCCTCAAAGTGCCTACATAATCTCTTCGCTCGTCTACATGTCTTGAATCACCATGAATAACTGGAGATTCATTATTAGACATTCACAAGGTTCACCAGAAGACCTCACATTTTGCATTAAGTCTTAGACCCTTAGCAAACAGCGCAAGTGTACTTTTTTTTTTTAATATATTTATTTTTGGCTACGTTGGGTCTTCATTGCTGTGTGCAGGCTCCTCATTGTGGTGGCTTCTCTTGTTGCAGAGCACGGGCTTCAGTAGTTGTGGCACGCAAGCTCAGGTGGCTCACAGGCTCTAGAGCGCAGGCTCAGTAGTTGTGGTGCACGGGCTTAGGTGCTCCGTGGCATGTGGGATCTTCCTGGACCAGGGCTCAAACCTGTGTCCCCTGCATTGGCAAGCAGATTCTTAACCACTGCGCCACCAGGGAAGCCTGCAAGTGTACTTTTATTTAGACCATTTGTTTTGATAAGTGCTTTCACCATAATTATCTGGTTACCTATTAGCTGTGGCCTTATCCATATGACTACTTCAATGAGCAAGAAATTATATTTTGGCTATTTGGAAAGACTCAGGTGTCTTTTTTTTTTTTTTAAATAGGGTTCATTGGATTTTATCACATCAATGTTTTGCCCTTGCTTTATTTTTCTCATTAGTTTTCCTTTATCTTGCTGTGTTGTGATCTCAGTCCTCTTACATCCTTCCCCCCCGCCACCCCTTTCATCCTTTTTGAACAAGAAAATATTTAAGTTAATAAGCTAAGAATGTGATTTATTACTACTAATGGCTGTTGTTGAAAGTAGCCATTTGGACACACAAGTACCAGTTTATAGACAATTACAATCATAACATTCTACTTATTCACTACTTGTTTACCTACTGGCGAATATTCAGTTTATAAAAAATACCATTTCAAAATGTCAAAATTGTGGTATAATTAATTATTTATAGCTAATCTATTTCTGAGACTAATTTAAATGATAATATATACCCTGGATTCCCATTTTCCACCACTTTCAGATGTCTAAACCTCATTTGTACATTCTCCTCGAGTCAGTCTAGTTAACTCTTCTCCCAGGACGGGTGAATATTCTGAATATAGTATCAGAGCAAGGGGTATCTACATGTGTGGGCTCTGGGGGGATCCCTGGTAGCAGGGAAGAAGCACAGAGTGAAGCAGAATGGTTGTACAGCCATGGCAGGGGCTTAGAAGCTCTCCATGAGCTATGTGTCCCTAGAAATACAACATTGCTGGACTTTCCTTCTGTCTCTTTGATGTGAGAATAAAGTTGTAGGATCATTGCATGAATTACTGTTGGTTGAATAATTAAGCCACTCTCCAACCTTTCTTGTTCACAGTTTGCTGTAAGTAAATGAAAAATCAATTTATTAACAAATGCTAGCAGACTTTTAAGATGTTAGACCATGTGCTTGCATATTGCAGTTAAATTTTTTAATGACTATAAACTGATCATAGTTCTTGTTTGTGTCTCACATCTTGTTCAGTGAAAAAAAAAGGGAATGTTCATTGCAGCACTATTTACAGTAGCCAGGAGATGGAAGCAACCTAAGTGTCCATCGACAGATGAATGGATAAAGAAGATGTGGCACATGTATACAATGGAATATTACTCAGCCATAAAAAGAAACGAAATTGAGTTATTTGTAGTGAGGTGGATGGACCTAGAGTCTGTCATACAGAGTGAAGTAAGTCAGAAAGAGAAAAACAAATACCATATGTTAACACATATATATGGAATCTTAAAAAAAAAAGGTTCTGATGAACCTAGGGGCAGGACAGGGATAAAGACACAGACTTAGAGAACGGACTTGAGGACACGGGGAGGGGGAAGGGGGAACGGTAAGCTGGGACGAAGTGAGAGAGTGGCATGGACTTATATACACTACCAAATGTAAAATAGCTAGTGGGAAGCAGCAGCATAGCACAGGGAGATCAGCTCCGTGCTTTGTGACCACCTAGAGGGGTGGGATAGGGAGGGTGGGAGGGAGATGAGAGGGAGGGGATATGGGGATATATGTATGCGTATAGCTGATTCACTTTGTTATACAGCAGAAACTAACACAACCATTGTAAAGCAATTATACTCCAATAAAGATGTTTAAAAAAAAAAGAAAAAAGGGGGGGGGGATTCTTGACTGTTGAAGTCACAGCCTGAAATTGATCAAATTTCCCAAGGCATTTTTTTCATGGAATTACTTGGCTTTTAGCAAACATTCTAGTTCCAGTTCTAGAAATTGTACGTGTGACATCTTTCATCTGTGGAAGAGTTCATGTGGTCTTTAGCTGAGCTTCTTAATTAGTTTCTCAAAAAAAAAAAAAAAATCTGAAGTAGTTTGGAAGTGTATGTTTGTGTTCAAATTATTTAATCTACGTGTATGTATATTTGTGTAGACCTACCTTTATGTAACAAGACTGTTTAATTAAAGAGGGTTCCAGATATCCTAAGAGATTTAAAAAGTTTTTTTCCAAAAAGTTTAATCAATGATTTCCCAATACAGTCAGAAAGGAAGTTAGTTTGGGGAGATTGTGTCCCTTTTTTACCCCTCACATATCCGGTGTTGGTGGTTTGAACAAGAAGGGAACCATTTTCCACATATTCTCAGGGCTGTATCCTTTCAGTCTTCTGTGTCACGAGATTATCGATTAAAAATCAAAAGGAATCTAGTAGTCCTAAAAGTTTAGGAAGAGAAGTTTGTGCTTTAATTAGGGAAGAATTATAATAGTATCAGGAGGTTCTCAAACACAAACTGTTGAGCAGAGGCAGTAAAGTCACTGATTGGGAGATAATTATTTAGGGAGACAGTAACTTTTCTCATACCACCATTGTGAAAGGGATTTTATTTTCCTAGCTTTTAAACTCCTGAATGCCTGTGTATGCAATGGTTTATTTCAGAAAGGAGAGAAACCTTAGGGTTCTAGGGCAGAGCTGAGTTTCGGAAACCATTACTGTATATTTCGCAAGGATTTTTGAAAGGGTTTTGATGACAGTGACAAGAGGAAGGGGGAACAAGCATGTTAAAGTCATTTGGCTACTTTTGAAACCAAGGCCAGGAAGAAAACATTTTCTGGCTGTAAATCATTTACTTGTCCTACATTCTTTAAAGCGTTTTATACAAATGACTTTAACAGTTTTAGGGGTCATGCCTGGGGTTAAGAGACTGTTTGCCTGGTATACATTTTGGTGATTAAAAAGTAATACTTTATTGAAGTGGTAGCATTTCTGTTCACACTCTGCACTGTGAAATATTTGATATTTGTCTGATGAGGAAGGTTTGCCTCGTAAGTCAGTATTGTACACAGAGTATGCGTGTTGACTTTATGTGTTACAGGGACATGTACTGTTAAAAAAATAGTGCTTAAAATGTAATTGTAATGAAAGAACAGGAAAAAACAAAAAACTATAAATAAAAAAAGAGAAAAATTGTAAAGATTGCTAACATTTTGATGAGTGGTTATTATGCCATGCACTGCCCTAAATGCTTTTACATGTATTATTGAATTTAGTCTTTAAACCCAAACCTGTGAGGTAGGAATTGTTATTCTCATTGACAACTGAGGCATAGAAGGGCTAAGTGAATTGTCCAATGTCACACAACCAGTGTGAATAGTGAGCTGGGAAATGAAACCAGGCGGAGGCCACGCTCTTAATGCCTGCTTATAGAGCTGAGTGCATTGCCCCTTGGATTTCAAAGGTAGTACTCAGGCTAAGAGTGAAATAGTTGTCTATGATTTTTAAGTGAATCAATTCAAATGAAAATATTTAGTAAATACCTAAATGTCTTAACGGCTGTGGCAAAAATGCTAAAGCTGATGAGAAAGATGGATTTGGAAGATGAATTTGGAAAGTGCCTTCAGTGATTGCTGGATGTATTAGTTGGAATGGTACTTAAAAATACAGTGGGGTTGTGGAATTATCCATTCTTATGCCATTGTCATCCTTTTCTTTAACTGACTACCAGTGTGTTACTATGTGAGAGACTACTGTGGTATTTTGTATGTATTCAGAGATTATCAGAGAGTTTAGTACTTTGGCATATTGTCCATGACTTTTCCTGAGAAGTAGTTGTAACAGTGGATTGTACTGTGAGGTGAAAGGTGCATTGTGCTTATATGTAAGTGCAGCACTGGGTGGCAGGGTCTGTCTTCTTTTGCCAAGAAAAGTGTTGTATTTTTCTTGGTTTTTGTTACAGCGGAGCAATTTTCATTGCCGGCAGCACAACACACATTAGGAGAAAGCAAATAAACAACACAGGGCACTTGGAGCCAGGAAGTCGCATCTCAAGACTAGAAACACACCTTTGGATTGACATTTGGGACATGGGTTGCTAAATAGGGGAGCCACCTGTCAAACTGAAAACCAGTGACCTGAGGTTCTTAAACTTCCAGGGAAACCATTTAGTCATAGGATCTTTGGAAGGGTGTCAGAAGTTGATTTTGATGTTATGACAATCAGTTTCCTTGTAATTAAATATTAACTCAAACTGTGCTTTAGGTAACTGAGCTTTGACTTGCCTTTCTTTGTTTCCTTAGACATGCGATTAACATTTGTTGAATTTAATATTTTGAAACTAACCTCTTGTTAATTGAATGCTTTACTTTGAAATAATCCAAGTAAATTTGGTATGAGTATTCCTAATAGTGTCTAGTTTTAAAATATAATCTGTTTTTACCCCCTGCCTTATAAGAGACTTGTCAAATTCAGTTGGTTTGGAGTATTTTAAAGGTTTCTTCTATGTCAAATTAATGGCATGTTACAGTAACTTATTGAAAATAATAATCAAAATGAAAACTATAAACCCAAAGTCTATAGGAGCTTTTTAAACCAGAGGAGGTAAACTCATTAAAATTTTATTTACTTAAGCATATATTGATAATACATTATTTTAAAGGGAAAAAAAGGAAACTTTTTGCCCTACTTTGTTAGACTACTCTTAACTGAGCAGCCTTAGTTTATGGAACTTGAGGCTTTGGGAATCATTAAGTATTTATAAAGATGCTCATAGGGACTTCCCTGGTGGCGCAGTGGTTACGAATCCGCCTGCCAGTGCAGGGGACACAGGTTTGAACCCTGTTCAGGGAAGATCCCACATGCCATGGAGCAACTAAGCCCATGCGCTACAACTAACGAGCCTGTGCTCTAGAGCCCGCGAGCCACGACTGCTGAGCCCGAGCACCACAACTACTGAGCCCGAGCGCCACAACCTCTGAAGCCTCTGCACCCTAGAGCCCGCGTGCCACAACTACTGAGCCCGCGTGCCGCAACTACTGAAGCCCGTGTGCCTAGAGCCTGTGCTCCGCAACAAGAGAAGCCACCGCAATGAGAAGCCCGTGCACCACAACAAAGAGTAGCCCCCGCTTGCCGCAACTAGAGAAAGCCTGCACGCAGCAACAAAGACCCAGTGCAGCCAAAAAAAAAATATTAAAAAAAAAAACCCCTTGACTTATGCAGCTGGAGAATTCCTTTTCATTTGTGATTTCAGGTCTAAGGCACGAGGTACCATTTACTGAAGAGAAAATAGTCAGTGATTCTCTTTAGTTTTGATAATATTTTAAAATACCAATGATTAGTTTGAATAATGTATATTTCTTCAGCTGTTAATATCTTACTCTTGCCTCTTTTAGGGCCTGCTGAAGTTCCCATGATGTCACCCAATGGATCCATTCCTCCCATCCACGTGCCTCCAGGTTATATTTCACAGGTAAACCATTTAATAGACTTCTCTACTCACTGTGGGCACTGTCATTATTCCAAAACAATATATGGCCTCAAAAACTTATTCCAGGATTAATTTAGTTAGGATAATGCTAGAGTTGTGGGGTATTTTTGTTTTCCTTTTTTTGTTTTTGTTTTTGATTTTTGTGTGTGTGGCACCACATGGTCCTTCCCGAATGACGTGCCAGAAAGTCAGCGGGAGGGAAACACAGCAGGGTTACCAGGCTGCCCTCCTCTGAGGTGGGTTTCACACTTGACCATTTGATGGTGGTTCCTTCATTGAGTCTACTGCCTTAGAGACTTCCTTCTCCCTGTACCACAATTTGCTAGAAAAAAAAAAACTTGTAGACTTAATTAGTAAAAAATATCAAAGGAGACATATAGTTAACATAAATAGGGTCTGCCCTCTGTTATAGGAGTCCCATTTTTCTGTAATGTGGCACGACTTGGGCTTGATAAATTACTGAATATAATGTGAGAACTTTGCTGTTTGTACTTAAATTTCTCTGAAATTGGATTATTTCTTAAGTAAAAAAAAAAAAAAGCAATAGCTGTTTAAAAAGTAGTAGCAGGACTTCCCTGGTGGTCCAGTGGGTAGGACTCGGCGCTTTCACTGCCGAGGGTGTGGGTTCAATCCCTGGTCAGGGACCTAAGATCCCACAAGCCTCTCAGTTCGGCCCCCCCCAAAAAAAAAGAAAAAAAGAAAAAAGCAGTAGCAGCAATTTCAGAGGTGTGTTGGAAAGATTAAAAAAAAAAAAAGTTAAAGGATAAAGTTGTACTCCTATTCCTGGATAAGGTTTAAAGTCTTCAGGATGCCTGGAACATGGGCATCTGTATATACTTTTGTTTTTTGTCCTCAGCTCCTAAGACAACTTGAACTCTCCCTGCACTATTTCCTCCCCAAATACCTAACTAACCAACTGTTTTTCTCTCTTTCTGCCACTATTGTACTTTTCTGATTATAATGGCATCTTATATTCAATGGAAAAAATCTGAGAAGGCAGAAGAGTAGAAAAAAAGAAAATATTTGTAATTTTACTACCCACAGAAGACAATAATCTTTGTGTTAACATTTTTTGGATTATAGTCTTCCAGATTTTTTTTTCTTTCTCTCTCTGTCTGCTTTTAAAATGGTTTAAAAATCTGTAATTTTCATTTTCAGTGATTTTGCTGGGGTGAAAAAATTGGCAGCTGCATAGGAAAATTGCTGAAGTGCAGGCAGGAATCAAAGATTTATCCTTCTCTGATGTAAAAACTTATCCATTTCTTCACTGTCTAAGCCATAGTGCAGCCACTATAATTTCATTTTTTCCATCCCTACTTCTTTTATGTGAGCCAGTTTGACATCTTTTTTTTTTTGGAGGAGCCAGAACGTTGGCCCATCTTCCCCCTGTTGCAAGTAAATGACTTGTTTTACACAAGTCTTTGTAAATAAGGATAACTGAAGGAGAAAAGGGTGCAGAGCAAGCCCTTCCAGCCAGGACACACGATGGTGGATCACATTCACGTCACCAGTCAATTAACAGAAAAGAACAAGGAATGTAGAATTCCATTATGTCTACCACTCATTTATTTGAGGAAGTGTTTCATTCCCTTGAACCAGAGTACAGTTCCCACCATTGTGATGGCTGAAATAACACCTCCTTTTATGCTAAATGCCCATTTAAGGAATACCAGTTAAAAATTGAACATTCTAGTGGAGAGAAGCTGTAATGTGCTTTTTCTTGCTAGTGGTGTTGCTGTGATTGTATTAACTGCCAAACATTTATTAGGATTCCTAGGAAACATAGAAACTTTTAGACCGTGGTGTATTTCTGATTCTGAAAAACTTCTATAGAAAATCTAAGTAGAAAGAGGAAAAGCAGAACTGTAAACTTACTTTCATAAAGCTGATGATGGAAGCATAGTGAAACACTTTCTGAACTCAAAATTATGGCAGAAAGTGCTAGGAGATGTTTGAAGAAGAGTAAAAATGGAATAATTTGGATTCCGAATTGAAAAAGAACAAGAAGCAGTCTGTAAGGCACATATTCAACTCTTTTTAGACTGGGCTCTCTGCTCAGAAGATGGGCCCAGAGTTAAATAGCCTTCAGTGGTAGCATTATAACTTTAATGATATTTGACAGTGAAGTGTCTTAAGTAAAAGTGATAATTATAATGAAGAAAATTGAGAACCTGAAGAGGTACAACATCTTCTTTAAGGCTGACCGTATACACACCTGAAAGGAATGAAGAAGGTTGGAACCAAGTACAAAATGTCTTAGGAGACTTGTGAGGGAGCAAAATACATTTTTGCTATGCAGTTGTGGGAAGAAATAATCACTTAAAAAAAAATACCCCTCCTGGCTAGACATACGTGAGAATGCCCAATACTAGTCTGTCCCTATGCAGTACAGTCTACACCTCAACCCCACAGTCGTTTTCCTCAAATACATGTGGCTTCCTCGTTCAGATCTAGAGTTGGGTGTACATTGCGTAGCGGTACAGTTAAAGGTCTCTGTTGTAGTATATGGATTCTTAATATTCAACCCTGTCCTCCTTTTGAGAGTCACCTTTTCCTGTTGCCCCACATTGCTACCACCTTAAACCTCTGTCCCCTGGCTTTTTCTCAACTTCATACTTTTGTGCCCATTATTTCTCTCTTCTTGGAGAACTCTAGAGCCCTTCTTTGTCTGACAGTTCAATAATTCTTCTACTCAAATACCCCTCCTCAATGTGACCACGTTAGAACCTCTAACACAGAGATGGTTGTTTTTGTTTTTTTTTTTTTTGTTTTTTTCCAGCATCTTTGGTACTTTGTCCCCATCTCTGTCATGAAACACAATACATTTTATAACCATCCTCAAGAATCTTAATGCTTCATTGGGATTATATCTGAGAATTTAGAATACTGCCTGGTACATAGTAGGTACTTGATAAGTGCTTTTAAATGTAAGTGATTCGCCAACCTGAAATAAAGTAAATACAGGATAGATTCATAGGTTTGGTTCAAAGATTTGCAGGTTCAAGTAGAGTAGTAATACGCCTGATAGCTGGAAAATTGGCAAGATCAGAGTGATGTATACCTGCAAGGAATGAAATGCTCTGAATGTGGATTTAAGAGAGAGGAGTGCCAAGATAGTTCAGTAGAGGAAGGAGTAGTCTCTTCAACAAATAGTGCATTGACGACTGGTTACCCAGATGCAACAGAATGAAGTTGGACCTCTACCTCACACCATATACAAAAATTAACTCAAAATGGATCATATATGTAAGAGCTAAAACTGTATAACTCTAGGAGTATAATTTTGTAACCTTGGATTAGGCAATGGAATCTTAGATATGACACCAAAAGCACAAGCAGCAAAAGAAGAAAACAGATAAATTTGACTTCATCCAAATTACAACTTTTTGTGCTTCCAAGGTTACCATCGACAAAATGAAAAGAGAACTCATAGATTGGGAGAAAATATATGCAAATCATATATTTTAGAAGGGACTTGTATCTAGAATATATAAGGAAATCTTAACAGCTCAAGAATAAAAAGACAAAAAACCCAGTTTAAATATGGGCAAAGGATCAGAATAGACATTCTCCAAAAACAATGTACAAATGGCCAAATAGTACATGAAAAGATGGTGAACATCATTTAACCATCAGGGAAATGGAATCAAAACCACAGTGCAATATACTTCACACACACTAGGATGGCT
This sequence comes from Balaenoptera ricei, assembly GCF_028023285.1. Classification (NCBI taxonomy): domain Eukaryota; kingdom Metazoa; phylum Chordata; class Mammalia; order Artiodactyla; family Balaenopteridae; genus Balaenoptera; species Balaenoptera ricei. Next base: position 66,987,839 of record NC_082642.1, read on the forward strand.
TTAGTCAAAGAGACAAGTAGGAACAAGTGTTGGCAAGGATGTGGAACAATTGGAACCCTCATACACTGCCTGTGGTAATGTAAAATGGTACAGCTGCTTTGGAAGATAGTCTGGCATTTCCTCAAATGGTTAAATATAGAGTTACTATGTGACTCTGCTGTTCCACTCCTGGGTAAATACCCAAGAGGAGAGAAAACATATGTTTATACACAAAAAAGCTTGTACATGAATATTCATAGCAGTACTATTCATAATAACCCCAATGTGGAAACAACCCAAATGTCCATCAGCTTATGAATGGATAAACATGTTGTGATATAGCCATAAAATGGACTATTATTCAGCCATAAGAAGTAATGAAGTACTTACACATGCTAAAAAGTGGATGAACCTTGAAAATATTGTGCTAAGTGAAAGAAGCCAGACACAAAAGCCATATACAGTATCACGCCATTTATATATAATGTTCAGAATAGGCAAATCCATAGACACTGATAACATATTAGTTGTTGCCAGGGGCTGAGGGAGAGAGTATTAGGGAGTTGCTGCTAATGGGTATGGTATTCTTTTTGGGGTGATGACAGTGTTCTGGAAATAAATAGTGGTAGTGGTCACTCAACCCTGAATATACTAAAAACCAACTGAATCACACACTTTAAAAGAATGGATTTTGTGGTATGTAAATTACACCTCAATAAAGCTATTACAAAAGAGGGGGGAGGGAAAGATAGTGACTAGTCCTAATTATTAATCAGCAAACAGTGGCACAGCTGGGAAAAATGGCCCAGCCTGTCTTGGTGCCTGTGTTGATGGTGGTAATAACTACTGTGTATGCTGTGCACTCTGCTAAATGCCTTATTTACGTTTCTAGTTTTCACCATCCTAACTTTACATACAAGGGAGCTAAGGCCCTGAGTTGAACCAGGATTGCAACCCAGGCATTTCTGAACTCACTGACCTTTTCCCCACTATGATGTGGTCTCTAAGTCAGTGACAGAGCCTACTTTGATGGATATACATTTGACCTGTGAAGAACATGAGTTGAAACTGTGCAGGTCCACTTATATGTGGATTTTTTTCAGTACTAAATCCTCAGTACTACACGATCCATGGTTGGTTGATGCCATGGATGAGGAGCTACAGATAAGGAGAGCTGATTATAAGTTATTTGTGGACTTCTGACTATGAGGCGGGTCGGTGCCCCTAACGCCCACCTTGTTCAAGGATTAACTGTATTTGCTTCATGTTACATTGCTTTTTGACAATGTGAGTGTGGGTGTGTGGTGTGTCTACTTGTGCATCTCTAATACTTAAACCCCAGCTACTCATATATGAGATGGTACATTATTGTAAGAAAATTGAAGAGAGAGGTAAGTAAATGATTAAAGACATTACAGTAGTCACTCTAAACTGAGTCAATGGGGAATTTCTTGGTTATAGCATTCATTCCATACTTCAGTAGCTAAAAGTGCTTTAAAGGGCTTCCCTGGTGGTACAGTGGTTGAGAATCTGCCTGCCAGTGCAGCAGACAAGGGTTCAATCCCTGGTCCGGGAAGATCCCACATGCCACGGAGCAACTAAGCCCGTGCGTCACAACTACTGAGCCTGTGCTCTAGAGCCCGTGAGCCACAACTACTGAGCCCATGTGCTGCAACTACTGAAGCCCACGTGCCTAGAGCCCATGCTCAACAATGAGAGAAGCCACCGTAACGAGAAACCCACGCACTGCAACGAAGAGTAGCTCCTGCTCGCCACAACTAGAGAAAGACCACGCGCAGCAACAAAGACCCAACACAGCCAAAAATAAATAAATAAACAAACATAATAAATAAATTTTTTTTAAAAGTGCTTTAAAGATAAATTGATAAACTTGATCAAGTTGACAAAATACCAGTGTCAGTAATGAGCAGATGATCTTATAGAAAGACAAACATGTGGAGTTGAGACAGCTCTGCTCTGACGCACAGTCAACAGCACAGCCTGTGTTTTCTTAGGTTGGGAAGGACTGACCCTGTGGGCTATAGAGATAGTGTGGACTGGGGCAGGAGAACAGTGGAATCTTATCTGAGATAGTAAGCTTTTTTTTGTTGCAGTGTGAGTGTGTGTTTTGTGCTTTACTTTTTGGTGGGAGGCTGGGGGAGGTTTGAGGAAAATGTGATCTGACATTTTCAACTTGAGAGAAAATACAGGCTAAGTTTTTTTTGTTTTTTTTTTTTCCACCTGTGAGAAAGTGGATTTAGGTGAGAGGGAATTTAATTTAGCCTTATCCACTTATCACCATTATTTCCATTATGTAAAAGCATTTATTAGTGCGATTAGGGTTGAAGCTATGGGAAAAGAGGGCGAGCTAGGAAGAACATGGACATTACTTGAAAAGGCCTGCCTTCGTATTCCACCATGGCTACTTCCGTGTAGCTTTTACAAACTCTTTTGCCACATAGGTGAATGCCTACCTGATGTGGCAGAGGGAAGAATTAAGAGAAATGCTATGTCAGGTGTGTAGTCCACAGTGGCATTCACTAAGTGGTAGCTATTAGAATGAAGAAGCCTGTTAGAACAATTTCAGTGAAAGTTTGGCAGAATTTGCCTTCCTCAATACATATTGAGATCATGCCATATGAAGCAAATTTTTCCTTTCATTGTATACTTCCCTGGTTTTTCTTAAATTTTTTTAACCTCATCATTAACTTTTGAAGAATTTATATATAAAAATTTCTTAAGCAGATGCCTTGAGTTTTATGTTCCATGCTTCCATAGTAATTTATGAAACATTTTCAAAAGTTACAGGGAAAGGTTTCATGTAGACCCCCAGATTTAAAAAGCATATGAAGAGACAAAGTGAAACATCCAAATTAATGCTCCATCATTTGAGAAACCACTCTTCTTTTTCCAGGTTAATTGATGTAACCTAAAAACTTCAAAGAGTAGTCAAAATAAGTGTTGCTGTTGTTATAGCAGAAGTACACGCTTTAACCCATTCCATTGTTTTGGGGATTAGTTAATGGGTAAATACCTGTTGAAATTATATTCCATTAATAATAATTATAATATAATAATGTTTATAATATTTAATAATATAATAATAATTATATTCCATTTCTCTTGACCGGGGAGAGACAAGAAATCTATTTAAAAACACGTTTAAATTTTGGTTTGGTTGATCATTCTCCAGTGAGGCTTGTTTTAAGAGTTGGCCAGAAATCAGAGCCCTGTGGAGAAACAATGGGGCCTGTTAGGTGGAAGCCATGGAATGCTTTTCTCCATTTTGTTCAGCCAAGTCGGCTGAGCTATGAGCATTAGCCTCAACTGCTTTCCTTTGGTAATTATTTACAACCTGGTGTTAAACTAATGCTGTGCTTCACCTTCAACGTTGTAAAAATGATGAGCAGGAAGGAACATGGGGCATTGCCCTGTGCCTGGGTAGACCAAGAGTCAGACCCATTTGGCGGCCAATAATAAGAAAATTGGAATCTCTTTCAAAACTTTAAATCCTCTGGAAAAATGGACTTTTCTATAGGAAGTTAGGAAGATATTTCACAGTGAACAGTGTGTGCGCACACAGTGTGTACATGGGTGTTGGGAGCTTCTGTGGAAAAGAGCGGAGGACTTACGTACCCATTCTGTTTTTGTTTCTATCATCATCAGATTTACAATAACTTTATTTTCCATTTTATGGCTTATTTTGTCCGAGGAGCGATTACAGACAAGGTTGGCGATGCTAAATTAAAGAGATGTACCCCCCCCCCCCAAAGCATTGTGCAAGTTTTCTCTTTCTGAGTCCTCTGTCTCCCTGTTCTGCATTTCCTCTTGGATTTCTTTCCTTTCTTTCTACGATCCTGGCATTGTGACCTAATAGAACACAGGATTAGCAGGGTGAAATATGTGTCCTGTTCATCACTGTATCTCTAGTTCCTTGAAAGGTGTCAAGTACACACTAGGCATTTATCAAAATTTGGCTGACTTTTGGAGTCATTTTTATCTTGTGGAGGGAGGAGGGCAAAGGGAAGTGTTTGAGGATCTCTGAGGTTCTTTTCTAATCTAAAATTAGAGGATTCTCCTGTACTGTTCATACTGCTCCTTAAGAAGGAGACCAAGAGAGAATATAAGTAAGTTTCCATAAGCAATCATCACCAAAACAGTGGGGCACACTTTTTTTGGGATTTAGCATTCTATTGAGTAGAATGCTATTCTTCACTTCTACAGAAAAATGATAGTTGATTTGATAGTTGATTTTCATAGTAATAATACTGAGAAGATGTCACATCTGGAAATGACTTCTGAATCATTGATAAGGATTCAATTATGCACATTACATTATATATGATTTTATCACACAATTATTGTAGTCTGTCTTTCTAAATTAGTAACCCACTTTTGTCATGTGTAACAACTTTTCTTAGAAAATCACATTTGCACAACCTTTGGGCACAAAACTTAACCAAGGTTAAGTGGTTATATTCCTACACGCTCCTTGAAACTCATCAGATTTACAAACTTGGACTTACAGTTGTTTTGCTTTGTAATAAATATCTGATTATCAACAGCACAGATTCTTAATCCTTTCTCGTGCCATGGAACCCACTGCCAGACTGATGAGCATTTTTAAGTGTAAAATATAAAATTCATAGACACAGTCTAGAACAACCTGCCTGTGTTTCCATGGATGTAAATGTGTCTGAGAAGCTGGACTGAAAAGATGTTATTGGCTGTGTCTTCTGTGCTGGTCAATGGAGAGATGCTGGAGGAACAGGAACAGTTATTCTCGTTGATTCCTGCTGTTAATAGCTTTATGAATATCTTTTTTAAAAATTGAAGAACAGTTGACTTACAATGTTGTGTTTAATCTCTGCTGTACAGCAGAGTGATTCCATTATACCTATATATATACATTTTTAAAACATTCTTTTCCATTATGATTTATCTCAGGATATTGAATATAGTTCCCTGTGCTATACAGTAGGACCTTGTTGTTTATTATTAATATCTTAAAGGCAGCTCAGTTTGGCACAAATTAAACCATCAGATTGCTACTTACTATCTTCTAACAAATATTCTGTTCCTTAAAACAGCATTTCCATCTAGTCTGAAATAATTGTTTGGTCCATTTTATTAATTGAAACTCTATGGATGTAACTCTTTTCACTTGTCCAATGTTCTCATGCTCCGTACAGATACTGGGGAGTACTAGATTTGATTTTTGATCTTCAAATGTGGTTCTTTTTGGTATTTAGGTTGGTAATATACAATAAAATATGACAAAAGGCACAGAATTTCTAGTGAGAGTACTTGGGTATGAATCTTGTCACCCATTTAGCTGGCCTTAGGTTAATTACTTAATTGCTCCTGAAGATTCGTAATCCAGAATTTAGGACTATGATGTTGCCTATGTTAGAGGATCTTCTGAGTATTATGCGACTTATGTGACTTATTATGCGAGCACTTTATACGTTATTAAGTTGCTTAGCTGTCTCTAAATAGGGCCTCTCTGTCCCTCAAGTTGGGGGCAACTGCCCCTCAAGCTAGGGTAGCCAAGATATGGTAATGGAGCTGGCACCAGCTGAGGACCCAACACCAGTTCTGTGGTTCATAAGATGTGTCTCAAACCTTGCTGGGCTTCCTTCTTAATGTCCCCTCAGCTATATAGCATTACATACTTTACTGAAGAAGTTGGATTAAAAGAGATACCACAGAAGATGTACTTGTTTCCATACTGCTCTCCAGCCTTCAGTGGTTTTAGTTATAAATCACTCGACAGTCACCTGGAAAGAGCCCTGTCTGTTTAGTAAAGTACTAAAAGTTGATTTGATTTATATATGCCCTAGTTGTGCTCCTTTTTCCAGATTAAAGATTTATGTAAGTGTGAGTGGTTTTTCTGTGTATAAAAGTGTTAGTACATATAAAGCCACCAGAGTGAGGCTTGCCATTTATGAGGGTATCTCCTTATGTTGGTCACCTCTTTTTATTTATTTATTTTTTAACATCTTTATTGGAGTATAATTGCTTTACAATGGTGTGTTAGTTTCTGCTTTATAACAAAGTGAATCAGTTATACATATACATATGTCCCCATATCTCTTCCCTCTTGCATCTCCCTCCCTCCCACCCTCCCTATCCCACCCCTCTAGGTGGTCACAGAGCACCGAGCTGATCTCCCTGTGCTATACGGCTGCTTCCCACTAGCTATCTATTTTACATTTGGTAGTAAATATATGTCCATGCCACTCTCTCATTTCGTCCCAGCTTACCCTTCCCCCTCCCCATGTCCTCAAGTCCATTCTCTACATCTGTGTCTTTATTCCTGTCCTGCCCCTAGGTTCTTCAGAACCTTTTTTTTTTTTTTTTTTTTTTTAGATTCCATATATATGTGTTAGCATACGGTATTTGTTTTTCTCTTTCTGACTCCCTTCACTCTGTATGACAGACTCTAACTCCATCCACCTCATTACAAATAACTCAATTTCATTTCTTTTTTATGGCTGAGTAATATTCCATTGTATATAGGTGCTATATCTTCTTTATCCATTCGTCTGTCAATGGACACTTAGGTTGCTTCCATGTCCTGGCTGTTGTAAATAGCGCTGCAATGAATATTGTGGTACATGACTCTTTTTGAATTATGGTTTTCTCAGGGTATACGCCCAGTAGTGGGATTGCTGGGTCGTATGGTCACCTCTGTACAAGCTTGTCTGTAAGATTCATGCTCTAAAATACTGAAGACAAGTGCCGTATCAATACCTTCAACTTGTGATTCCCCATTCAGCAACCTCAGATTTGTTATCTGGATCTAACAGTTCCCCTGTCACTCTGTACCTTAGCCATTGCCTGAAGTTGGCATGTGCATTAAAAATTGTGCACCAATGGAAAATTTAAGGTTTCTAGGTATAAATGAGTTTGTGGGTAAAATGTTTGGGGAATTTTTATTCATTCATGAATCACCTTATTACTTAAATCCTTAAGTTTGGTTACCTGTGAAGCATATGAAATTAGTTGTTTACTTAATCATTGGCAAGAACTGTTTCAGAAAAGTAGCTGGAATTTTCAAGGAACTTTTTTTTTCTTGATTCAGAGAGGATGTTGATTATCAATCTGCAACTACTCTGCAGGATAATCCTTTGATACTATATAAAGGGCTTTTAGAAACCCAGAAATATCACCAATAATTTATTTTTCCATTCTGCTGCAAAAATAACCATGCTATGTGGCAAGAGGAGCTGGTCCTAAACCTAGGAGGTTTATTGTCTCAGAACATTCATGATAATGTTACACTGGAAAGAGCAGATAGTATTTCATCAGTGTTGGGCTGTAACAGATGTGAAGAGAAAGGAGATTGAGAAGTAACATTTGATGTTTTCAGCCACGGTTGTGATTATTAAATTCGAAAAGACAGAAAAGTAAGTCAGGAGATTTGAGAAATACATTGAATTCTGCCACGTTTTTAAGTCAAGTAACTTAACTTCATCTGTAAAATAGAATCACTACTTGGCTCCTGTAATTCTTTGGTTGCCCTTTGAATATTCCTTTGTCCTAATTTTCTCTTTCTTCTAAGGTACTTGGTGATGGTGGTAGGAGTTTCATCCATCCATAGCAGCAAAAAGGGGGTTGGGCTGGGGAAAGTAGAGTCCATATGTTTTAAGTCTCTACCCTCCATGAAGGACAAACTTGCTTTTCCTCTTTTGTATTGTTTACTATATTAGAAAATGCAGAGTGAGGAGTCAGTGCAGAAAGGAAAGGTGAGAAATAATGCTTTTTTATTCCTGGTTGGTGATGAATAAAGTAAAATCACTCAGCTGCATTTGGATTTGAAGTAGAACTTATATAGGAAATGTGTAAATTTTGTGTGTCTTTCTGATAGTAAAATCATACTTATTTAAAATAAGAGTGTCAGGGATAACAGATCTGGAATTAATTGAGTTTAGATTATCTGAAACTTTAGAGTATGATGTCTAAACTCAGATATATACCTGAGTTATGGGGTGGGTTGAATTTGATAAAGAATGTGTTAATAACTTGTTGCTAGACATCAAATCTAAGAGAGAAATTTTTTTTTTTTTTTTGCTTGCTTTTTCATTCATTTGTTGGTTAGCTAACATATATTGAGAGCCTCCTGTGTGCCCGGGTGTGTTGAGGGACTTGGAGTTGGTGGGAGAGACAGATCTGTAATCTGCGTTACAGGACAGAGATGCCGGTGGAGAGGTGAGCAGCAGTCTGGCTGGCAGAAGCCTGGGCTGTTTGCCTGCCCGTCCCTCTGTCCATGCAGCTGTTTCATGTTGCCCAGCCTTTTCTTCTCCTTGTTCACTGCTCAGTTTTAGCTGAGACTTCTTCCCTTACCAGAATGGCCTGGGAGCCCTCTTTTAAGTATGTGGGCCACAGTTAGGAAGTGAGTCTGAGCCCAACTTTCACAAACACATTAGGTCCCAGTTTTCTGTGTGCAGCAGCTCACTCAGGTAATCCAGATTTGCACGCTACCTGCATGCACGCGGGCTCACGTGTGTCCACATGCAGTCTGTTCTGCCCGCATCTGGGGTCATCACTGGCCATTGGGGCAGCCTGTTAAAATTTTTCTTTTGCCTCCTACCATTGAAGCTCTTTTGATTCTTGTTGTTTGCAGCCCAGAAGACGTAGAAGGAGAGAGTTTTAGGAACTGAGGAGTTTGTTAAAATTCCTGTGGAGCATTTCAGTTCAGTAAGGAGAAGAACTACCTTCTCTGTTAACCACGAGAAAGGATCATCAAAACATAAGTGTTTTTAAGATGTCCATTTTAGTTCTTGGACTCAAAATTGCACCCCACCTCCCTCCCCCACCACTTCCCCCCATAGCTCTCTGACCTTGTGTGCATTAGCTTAACTTTACTGAGCTTCATTCCTTTTCTCTCTCAAATGGGGATAATTGTATTTGCCTCCCAGGGTTGTTGGGAAGATTTAGTGAGGTGGTAATATTAATAGTAGTAATTGCTAGGTAAGGTTTATCTATTATGTATCAGTTACTGTTCCAGGACCTTAACATGTTGTTGCCTTATTTCAGGTAGAAGATATTAAAGCAGAGCAGCAGGTATTCAATAAATATTGTTTGTATCTTGACTCCTTTCACATCTCTTAATAACCTATTTCTAACAGTTCATTATTTACATATTTATTTCGCAGCATACCTAACTCCTGTATGATTCTGTACATAATGAAAACTTGGGAGTATAGACCAGAATGAAAATCTGGTTCTGCAGTTGAACTAGTTGTACGTTTTAATCATGCTGTGCCTTGGTTTTCTCATGTACAACGGGATGCTAATATCTAGTTCTCCAGTAGTTAAGGAAGTCACATGAGATAACAGGTGACAAGCAGCTGGTGGACCACAGGCACTGGCTGTGCCTTGCTTTCTCCTCTCCCTCCCTGCTGCTCCCATTAGCTCTCCCTCTTGCTCTTGTCCCCAGGCTGTCTCATTTTGTTTTAACGGTTCTCTTGGTCATACTTCTAAAAACACTGGTGTAAGGAAGGCATACATTCTCTCGGTTTAACCTTTTGTGCCTCATTTTCTAGCCTCTCATCCATGTGTATAAGCCACAGGATAACAAAGGATACTAGGCACATAGAGGTTCCTCAGTAAATACTTATCGAGTAGAATAAAAGGACATGATAAAGATTCAAACTAGCTGCTGTTTGCCATCAAGCTTTCTTCCTTAGCTAGAGGAAGGTGGCTGGGTTTTAGACCAGGAGAATAAATGCATTACTTTTTGAAGAGAGGTTTTTTTTGTTTTTTGCGGTGCGGGGGGGCTTGTTTGCTTTGTTTTTTGTTTTTGTTTTAAGCAGACAAGAATGGTAGAACTTAAGATAGGAGGCTCTGATAGGTGGCATTTTAATTTGCTAAGGCCACCATAACAAAGTGTCACAGACTGGGCGGCTTAAACAACAGAAATTATTTCCTCACAGTTCCTCAGGCTGTCAGTTTGGTTTCTTTTAAGGCCTCTCTCGCTGGCTTGTTGATGGCCTTCTTCCTTTGCTGTCCTCACGTGGTCTTCCCTCTGCCTGTCTGTGTCCTAATTTCCTTTTCTTATATGGATATCAGTCATGTCTGATTAGGACCCACCCATATGACCTCATTTTACCATAATTACTTCATTAAGGGCCCTATCTCCAAATACAGTCACATGCTGAGGTACTGGGGGTTAGGACATAAATATATGAATTGGTGCGGGGCAGGGAGGAGGACACATAATTCAGTCCATAACAGGTGGCAACCTTGAGGACCTAGCACAATGATGTTTTCCAAGGATCTGTGCTCTCTGGAGAAGGTGAGTGTTCCGTTGAGTCACAGGGCTAGAAAAAAATCTAGATGAAGAATACTTGGTTTTCATTTCTGAAAAAACAGTACTTTGTTCTGATTTCTGAATGGAACTCACTAGGACTCAATCTAATTTTTCTCTTTATTTTTAGGCTAACTAGACAAATCTTAATGTTTACCACCTAGTTTTTCCCCACTTTTGAATATCCAGTGCTTGGCTCATAGTATGTATCAGGAAATAGTTGTTGAATTGAATACAGGTGATTTGTCTGCCTCTGGACATTGTCCCAATTTCATTCACCCCAAAAGGAAATGAATTGTCTTTTCCATGGTCATTTATGAAGACTAAAGGCACATTTTTATTGTCTCAGTATTTTTAGACTGAACTCTTTCTGATGTCTGAATTCTTCTGCTACAGTAATATATTTCTTTATGAACCGTATTTTTTAAACAAAGAATGTTATTGCCACCGTTTCCTGAGTTGCTTATTATTTTGTGCATTATTATCGCTCCTCAGACTTTCTTATTCTTTGGAGGATCATAGGCATAATTTCCTTAGACATAGATCAAAACTGCATTTGACAATTAAATATGCTACAGTTTGTGTTATGGAAGAACAATAAACAAAATACTCAGTACAAATTTTTTTTTTTTAATTTTATTTATTTATTTATTTATGGCTGAGTTGGGTCTTCGTTTCTGTGCGAGGGCTTTCTCTAGTTGCGGCAAGCGGGGGCCACTCTTCATCGTGGTGCGCGGGCCTCTCACTGTCGCGGCCTCTCTTGTTGCGGAGCACAGGCTCCAGACGCGCAGGCTCAGTAGTTGTGGTTCGCGGGCCTAGTTGCTCCGCGGCATGTGGGATCTTCCCAGACCAGGGCTCGAACCCGTGTCCCCTGCACTGGCAGGCAGACTCTCAACCCCTGCGCCACCAGGGAAGCCCCTCAGTACAAATTTTTTGATTTTTGTTTCTGATTATTTCAGAATATTTCATTTCGTAAAAATATTTTTAGTCATAAGGTAGGCTTTGATTGGCTAAGGAGCAGGTTTCCAAAAGTATCCCATCACACATGTACATGTAAATAGACTTCTTTCACAAATAACACAGAGTAATTTAAGATAATTAAACATGGGACTATCAAACAGTTTTCATATATGCAGGCAGTCTGTGGTTTCAAGAAGCTACTTAGTTCTCTAACTGGAAATCCATTTTTGGTGAATAGTAATTTATACTTCAGATTTATTAATTTTTGTAATTAGTGGAAATATTTATTCTTATAAAATGTAGGAGTAAAAAGATAATGTTTCATCTCTGTATCTCTTTTATTTTTGTTTTTTTTTTTTCCCCTTGACTGGAATTCTTAACTTTTGTTAGTGCTTTTTGCCCAACTTTTTTTTTTAAGCACTTTAACAAGTCAGAAACTATATGATGAAATGAAAGTGATTTCTCTTCATTGTTAACTACCGCTGTTTACAAGCCCAGGGTTGTTCTTCTTATTTAGTGAGAGCCCTGTTCTTCTTGTACTACCTCAGTCAAGTCTGTATAAGCTGCTTGATCACTGGAAGTTTTACGTTGACTGAAATAATGAAGGTTGTAAGCTTCTAGAAAACAAACACTTTGCTTCTGTGGCCCTTCCATTGTCTAGCACAGGATTGAAAGAAGGTTGTATGAAAGAGGGACATCTGGAATATGCCTTACTTTTTTCTTAATAGCTAGTGGTAGGGCGGAGGGAAAGAAGACACTATAGAATAATGCATGTTTATATCAGATGGTAAGAAAAACCCATATTTATACTAAAATTATAAAAAATGTGCTACCATATTCATGCTCTGCATGTTAGACAAGATAGAAGATGCTTGAAATAAACAAATGGGACCTAATCAAACTTATAAGCTTTTGCACAGCAAAGGAAACCATAAACAAAACAAAAAGACAACCTCTGGAAGGGGAGAAAATATTTGTAAATGACGCAACCTATAAGGGCTCGATTTCCAAAATATACACACAGCTCATACAACTCAATAACAATAACAACAACAAAAAACAAACAAACAAAAACCCAATCAAAAAATGGGCAGAAGACCTAAATAGACATTTCTCCAAAGAAGACATACAGATGGACAATAGGCACATGAAAAGATGTTCAACATCACTAATTGTTAGAGAAATGCAAATCAAAACTACAAAGAGGTATCACCTCACACTGGTCAGAATGGCCATCATTAAAAAGTCTAAATAACAAATGCTGGAGAGGGTGTGGAGAAAAGGGAACCCTCCTACACGGTTGGTGGGAATGTAAATTGGTGCAGCCACTATGGAAAACAGTATGGAGGTTCCTTAAGAAACTAAAAATAGAGTTGCCATATGATCCAGCAATCCCACTGCTGGGCATATATCTGGAGAAAACTGTAATTCGAAAAGATACATGGGCCCCAGTGTTCATAGTAGCACTATATACAGTAGCCAAAACATGAAATCAACCTAAATGTCCATCGACAGATGAATGGATAAAGATGATGTGGTATATATTACAGTGGAATACTAGTCAGCCCCCCCAGAAAAAAGGATTGAAATAATGCCATTTGCAGCAACATGCCTGGACCTAGAGATTATCATACTAAGTGAAGTAAGCCAGACAAAGACAAATATCGCATGATATCTCTTATATGTGAAATCTAAAATAGGATACAAATAAACTTACTTACAGAACAGAAGCAGACTCAGGCATAGAAAACAAACTTGTGGTTACCAAAGGGGAAAGAGGGGGTGGTGGAGGAGGGATAAATTAGGGCTTTGGGATTAGCAGATACAAACTATTGTGTTGACCAAAAAGTTCGTCCGGTTTTCCCATAAGCTGGCTCGAGTAGCACTTAGTTGTCTTTAACTTCATTCAAAATAATGTTAGATTGTATTGTGACGGCTGTCATATCAGCGTGCATTAAAAAAAAAAAACTTATCAAAATTGGTGAATTTTTGCATAGCCATTTTAATATTGAAGTTGGAAGAAAAAGCAACATTGTCAGCATATTATGCTTTATTATTTCAAGAAAGGTAAAGATGCAACTTAAACGCAGAAAATTTGTGCAGTGTATGGAGAAGGTACTGTGACTGATCGAACGTGTCAAAAGTGGTTTGCGAAGTTTCGTGCTGGAGATTTCTCGCTGCACGGTGTTCCACTGTCGGGTAGACCAGTTGAAGTTGAAATCGATCAAATAGAAACATTAATTGAAAACAATCAACGTTATACCACGTAGGAAATAGCTGACATACTCAAAATATCTAAATCAAGCATTGAAAATCATTTGCACCAGCTTGGCTATGTGAATCGCCTTGATGTTTGGGTTCCACATAAATTAAGTGCAAAAAACCTTCTTGACCATATTTCCTCATGGGATTCTCTACTGAAACGTAACGAAAATGTTCTGTTTTTAAAACAAATTGTGACAGGCAGTGAAAAGTGGATACTGTACAATAATGTGGAGCAGAAGAGATGGTGGGGCAAGCGAAATGAGCCACCACCAACCGCACCAAAGGCCGGTCTTCATCCAAAGAAGGGGATGTTGTATATATGGTGGGATTGGAAGGGAGTCCTCTATTATGAGGTCCTTCCAGAGAACCAAAGGATTAATTCCAATAAGAACTGCTCCCAAGTAGACCAACTGAAAGCAGCACCTGATGAAAAGCATCTGGAATTAGTCAAGAGAAAATGCAGAATCTTCCATCAGGATAATGCAAGACTGCATGTTTCTTTGATGACCAGGCAAAAACTGTTACAGCTTGGCTGGGAAGTTCTGATTCATCCTCCGTATTCACCAGACATTGCACCTTCGGATTTCCATTTATTTCGGTCTTTACAAAATTCTCTTAATGGAAAAAATTTCAGTTCCTTGGAAGACTGTAAAAGGCACCTGGAAAAGTTCTTTGCTCAAAAAATAAAAAGTTTTGGGAAGATGGAATTATGAAGTTGCCTGAAAAATGGCAGAAGGTAGTGAAACAAAACAGTGAATACGTTGTTCAATAAAGTTCTTGGTGAAAATGAAAAATGTCTTTTATTTTTACTTAAAAACCAAAGGAACTTTTTGGCCAACCCAATGCTATATCTAAAATAGGTAAGCAACAAGGTCCTACTGTATAGAACTGGGAACTATATTCAATATCCTGTAATAAACTATAATGGAAAGAATACATATATGCGCATATGTATAACTGAATCACTGCTGTACAACAGAAACTAACACAACATTGCAAATCAACTATAATTCGATAAAGAAAAAAAGCAGAAGATGCTTTGATGATAATTATTAGTGTATACGTTAGAATTTCTAGTGTCATGGTTTAAGCACCATTTAACTTATACCTGTAACTTAGCAGCCTAAATGAGGCTAATGTGATTAACTTGCCAAGGCCAGGAAGAGGTTACATTTAATAAAGAATATGTAAAAAGCTACATCCTGAGCTTTAGTAGGGAGTATGACTCAGAATCTTAATTTTAAGGAGTTAATATTGCTTTATTAATAAACTATTAACATAGTAGTTAATTCTGAAGCTATTATATTAGTAGGTTCATTAATAAAGATTTTTTTCTTAACATAAAGATTAATGGCTATTAAGTAAAATTAAACCTATCTTGTTCACTGAAGTACAGACTAATGTTGATAAACTTGCCATTTTGTCTCAAACACTATTTTAAAAAACAAAGCTTAGTATAATTTTTTTATTAGAATGCTTTAGACATGATTAAGTCATTTTATTTTGGCCTATAATCAGCCTCCTGAGATGTAATGAGAAGTCTATTTCAATACACAAGTTTAATTTTCAGTTTTTTTTTTTTTTTTTTTTTTAAACAAAATTTCCTATTAATGTATGTACCTGATTGTCTTAAGCTAGATTAGGCCATCTGGTCTCTTTGGAAGCCTGGTTCCGGCTTCCGAGTTTACTCTTGTGGCATCATTGTCCCCTTCTTTGCAGGGCCCTAATGCAGGGGCCATGCTCTCACCTGTCCCAGCCCTACCAGTTCTTTGAGGTCCCTAAAGCCTGCTCTGATTCTGCCATTTCATGCTCTTGTTCTCTGTACCCCACAGCTTTACCTTTGGATTATGGTTTCTGTTGTATTTTTTCTTATCTTGTGTCTCAACAAAATTGTTTGCTCCTAGAGCAGGTAGCATGCAGTTGGCCACAGAGGCAATAAATATTGGCTTTGCACTGCCTTATGTTACCTTTCTTGGTTGAATTTTTAAAAAATCATTTGAAGAAAGTATAGATAGAATGTTGATTCGCTCACCCTGCGCACAGCAGGTCCCCGGTCGTAATGTCTCCTTCACAACATTCGGTACATCGTCAGGACATCTTGGGAGCAAAGGTGTCCTCGATTCAGGATTGCTCAAGTGTTTGAAGGGTTGGGATCCCTCATTTCATCCACAACCTTGGTTCCAGATTAAATGGCCTTTAGGTACTATTATGGGTTCTGAAGTTAATGTTACCTTGGTTTCCTAAAGCCCCAGTGTCATGGAACTGTGCTTGCTAAAGCAGGAATGGGGTTGGGTGTTACGGGGCAGACGTGGAAGCTCAGCCCTCTAAGGCGTATTTACGTGGCCCGGAAAGTCTCTTCTTTCTGGAAAACCACCAGCTAAAATTCATTGAACTAGTTGAATTAGAGAATCAGAATTCAACATGCACTAATTTTTTTTTTTTTTTCCTATGGAGGAGAGAAGATTAAAGTTAAGGAGGGAAGTAATTAAATACCATATACATTCACAGGATATTTACTAATAATACATACTACATTCTTTCTGCTGTTTTCTTCAGGTGATTGAAGACAATACTGGAGTCCGCCGGGTGGTGGTCACACCCCAGTCTCCTGAGTGCTACCCCCCAAGCTACCCCTCGGCCATGTCTCCAACCCATCACCTACCCCCCTACCTGACTCACCACCCGCATTTTATTCATAACTCACACACAGCTTACTACCCACCTGTTACTGGACCTGGAGATATGCCGCCTCAGTTTTTTCCTCAGCATCATCTTCCCCCTACAATATACGGCGAACAAGGTGAGTAGATTGCTGGCATCGGGAGCTGTTGGAACTGGTTACAACATTTAAGTAGCTTAAGAGAGCCAGTGAGCAGCTTTGTTTCCTCTGTAATGAACATGGTAGAGGAGGTTCTATCTGCTGTATAAAGCTCATGGGAAATTCCTAACTTTCTTTGTCCTGAATTGTGTCTTGCAACTCTTTCTTTCTTTATATGTTTTCAAATTCTGCCCTCATCCCACCCCACAGAGAGCAGGTAGTGGGAGAGCCACTTCTTATTTCAGAAAAGAGGCAGTAACCTATCATATGTTCCCATGTCCTGATAACATATTTTTATGTGAGCGTGGCCCAAGACAGAACTGCAGCACATTATTTCTTAGGCATCCATATGGTCTAGCAGTAGAAGGGAACTTACAAAGGGTTTTGTGCCCCTTTTCCAGTGATAGAAGACTGCGAGGTCTTGGTAAACTTTAGGTTTCTTGGACGCTCTGTTGCAATCTTGGCGAACTCAAAATCCCCTGACTGTTGATGTGGTCTTCCTGAACGCTGTTTTTAGTTTAAGAATAGCCATCAGTGCAGCCACAGTTTCACTGGTTGTTAGGCAAATATTTACCTTGAAATGAATAAGAGTCTCAGAGATACCGACATTATTTCTTTTTAGTTTTGACCTTGGTGTTGGTTTAGTCTAAAGCCCTTCTCTATCAAAATGGATACTAAGAAACCAGATAAGTGAGGATAAAATTAGACTTCAACCTCTAGGACTTTGCAAAGGGATTTTCTTCTGTGTCTGACTATGAATTGAAGTGTTTTATTGTTTCAAACACTTATTACATTGGTTTACAGATAAATTGTATGAGAAATGCCTGTTAGTTTTGGAGGAAGTTATCACCTTACTTTCTCTCATCAATTATATATATGTGTGTGTGTGTGTGTGTGTGTGTGTGTGTGTGTGTGTGTGTGTGTGTATGCTTCCCCTTGTATGTTTATATCACATTGGAATATTTTCTTATTAACAAAAGAAAAATTTGAGATGGGTATTTTAAGTGAAATACCCTGTATCCTGTTGTAACTTAGGGATAGCATTTGATTTTTTGTAGTTGTAGTAGTAGTAGTTAGAAAGAAATTTAATATAATTCAAAAGGATCAGGTGCTATTATAATGGGGTATGGAGAGATGATAGCAAAAGACGAAATCAATACTTTAATTGCATGGAGGCATCAATAACTTCCTATTGCTAAAGTCTTTTTGCCTAGTAGCATAACACTCCAAAACATCAGAGACTGGCTGGGCATGTTCCATGAAAACATTTTGATAAAAACTGAAAAACTTCAGTTAATTAAGTGTAGTTTTTTAAAAAGTATTCAGTACTCTGACACAGTACACATTAAGTATTTGAGCATTTGTCAGAGTTTTCTGGTTGGGTCTGAGCTTAATGACAGTGTGAAAAACCTTGCCTACTGACTCATTGCTTGATGAAGAGTGTCTGACCAGCCTTATTTCAGCAGTCTTTTAGTAGGATGCCACGCAGTTACTGTTTTGTGAATGGTGTCCTCTGTAATTTTACACAACAGTACGATTGAAGTCATCATTAGAATTAAGCAAAAAGAGAAATTATACTGTCTTCATTGAATAGGGTATTTTGGTTTAATTTCATTAAAATAACACAGAGCAATAATGTAAAATAAAAGTGCCTTCATTGATTCCAAATTAAAGAAAGCAGAAAACAAAAATCCTTTGCTTTATAAATAAAAAGCCTTTTATATATTGTCTTACCTTAGTTCTCAGTGTGCATACACCTAAAAGCAATTTAAACATTTAATTTCCCAAACCATGTGAGTTTAAAAAGTTCTTGACATTTTAAAATATTATTCTATCAGTACCCATGGTGAATATTTTAAGTCTCAAGTGTAATGCATTGTGATATTTAAAGCCTTTTTACCATTCTTTTTGTATGTTTAGACATAATTTATTTGGGCATGCACTTTTTGAATAGGATTGTGTTTCTCTAGTGCAGATTGGTTATCTTGTAAAGATTTGCTTTTTAAAGGTCTTCCTCAAGCTATGTGAACAGAAAGAAAATGAAAAGTGGAGCTTTACCATTGAACAATTGGAACATTAGTCATTAAGTTATATAGGGTGACCATACATTCCTGGTGTGCCTAGGACAGTACTGGTTTAGGTCTCGTGTCAAGAGAAATAATTAGAAATGCTCCCTAATCACTCTCAGAAATACTCAGATTTGGATGGTAATTTATATGGTCACTCTGTGCATGTGGGGCCTTTTTTCTTATAAACATGTAAGGACCCAGTGTCTGTGTTATACATTACCATTTTTATTAATGTCTAAATAGAACTTTTAATTGCTTAAAAAATTTAAATTTAAAATAAATGTTTTCCCCTAAGATCATGAGATTATTTTGCAGGCTCCCATTTTCTTTTGAGCCATGTAAAAATATGGATAGTGAAGCCAGGTGACATTCTACTAGTCAGTTTGTCTTGCCTCCTGATTACCCCAAAATACTAGTTTATGACTGTAGATTATTATGCTTGCCACCAGGTTGCAGAGGTGGCTTATATTTATCACTACAAGATCTCCTTGAACATTTCCCCTGATTCTGTGAGCTTTGATTATTTTTAATGGAAATTTCTCATCTCTTCATTTTAGTAGGTTTTGTTCAAATGTTGGCTCTTCTAGATGGCACAAATAACTCCTTATATTCTAGTTGCTATATACTTTCTGATAGAAATGCTATTCTGTCTGTAAGGATAAGCATACTTTCAAGTATCTTGATTCTAAGAACACATTACTTAAGGGGGTATTTTATTTGTTAATTCTAACTTTTTTTGTATGTTGCAACTACTAAAAACAACCGACAGGCAAAATCAAGCTTAGTTATCTATTCAACTGAAATATGAACTCTTGGTGGACAGTTACCCTTCTTCAGTATTTCCCATAATTTCTGGAACATTTCTGAACATACAGTATAGTTTTTTAATGATTAATTATTCCTTTATTGGTTAGAAATGAATGGGAATATTTTAAACATGTATACTATGTGTATCGCTTTTATACTGTATTTAGTAATATGTTAAACTTCTTCCTTCAGGCGTCAGGTCATTTGACCCTGTAATAATTTGTTATTGGAAACGTAGACTGAGCTTGCATTTGTCATAATCATCATTTTAGAAATTATACCACTCTATGGAATGTCGAGTTATATCACCCGAGAAGACCAGTACAGCAAGCCTCCGCACAAAAAGCTGAAAGACCGCCAGATTGACCGCCAGAATCGCCTCAACAGCCCTCCTTCTTCGATCTACAAGAGCAACTGCACAACCGTGTACAACGGCTACGGGAAGGGCCACAGTGGTGGTGGCAGCGGAGGCGGGGGAGGTGGCGGCGGTGGGCCGGGCGTTAAGAAAACAGAGCGGCGAGCAAGAAGCAGTCCGAAGTCAAGTGACGCAGACTTGCAAGGTAATGTCCGAAGACGTTTGCCATGAAACGCCGAGTTTTATGTCAAGGTGTTGCATGGCACTTGGTCTTTCTGCTAGGAGTGATAGGGTAGACCTTCTCTTATCTTTTGCTTAGCAAGGACAGGATATTATATCAGCTCTTTTCTATTACTACTTCATGGCAGAAGTGTTACTTCTTCGGTCACACGTACTGTGTCATGTTCTACTTAATCTCAGTAACAAGTACCTGAAAGTGTTTTCACGTTAGCTTACTTCCGTTGTTTCATTCTAAGTAGACAAATGTGGAAGAGATCCTAAGTAAAACAGGTAAACTTTCTAAGACGTGTAGGGCTAGTTTAAATCTCAAAATAATTATACCTGATCAAACCAGATGTAATTACTTCCATACTGTAGTGAAATTTATCATCATGTAATGGAATATATTTCTGTCTCCCTCATCAGTTATTGTTTTCAATGCCACCTTTGGCATCCTGAATGAAGTATTCATAGACCAAGGATGAGAAGGAAGAATTAGGGGTACCACATAGATAGAGAGACATCAATTCAAAAGGGCATTTGTTTCTTTGTAGATTAGTCTTGTGGCTGTAGATCAATTAATTTGGGAAGAAGGTGCATGTGCTTTAAATGAAGCTTTTAGGTAAGACTTAGACACAACCTGTTCTTATGCCACAGGAGTTAAAAACAGAAGCTTTTTATATAGGCATATGTAGAAGGCTGACTTAAGGGAAGCAAAAGAAGAACATTTTGATAAGCTAGGTGAGATAACAGATAGAAATAAACAAAGACATGTGAAAGACAAGGTAAGAACGGATTATAACACTATTAAATACACTCCTTCCTTATTGGACCTCATCCAGGTAGAAACCGGCATTGTGTTTGTGAATGAAAAAGACAGAATTAGTGTATGGTTGATTGTGTAGGGAAGACTGGCCTCTGTCAGGGCAGAGGAAAATTAGGTAAAACGAGACACTGGCATCAACATTTCCTCCCGTGTTGTTCACATGAGTGAACTGTAGCGCGAAAAAGAGTAATAGTAAGATACAGTGAAAAGTGAACAGTAATTTCTCTGAGATATATTATAGGTGCTTTTAATTTTGTTATTTATTCTTTTCTGTATTTTCCAAGTTTTATTTAATTACCATGCATTATTATTATAATTATTAAACAAAACATAAACAAGTATATAAGAGTGACCCAAGATTTAAGAGGCTTTTAAACAGCTCCTAGTGGAAAGTGCTGTGTCTGCCACATAAAATGATTTTTAGTCAAATAATACTATAATTTCTAAGTTTGAAATTCAGTTATTAGCAAGTTTTAATTTTAAATCATGGGCATTTAAGAGAGAATTCACACACAAAAAAATTAGAAATAGGTTTTCCTAAGGAGAATTTTAGTCTACAGAAAAGAGAAAAAGAATGTATAAGCTGTCTTCAGAGAGCTTATGAAGTTTGAACTACCTTGATTACTTGATTCATTCTTTAATACTTTTTGTTCTGCCTTGCATCAAAAAAGATTTAAGGCAGATGAAATAGATAAATATAATAGAGGCAGATAAAATAAATTTGAGTAAGATCTAAGAGGCAGAGAGACAATAAAAGAAGGGAAATAAGATGAAGCAGGGTTGAAATTAGCATACAAAATTAGTGTAGTTATGAATTACCTGGCAAAAGTAAACCTTCCTTATATATGCAATTATTTCCTTTTACATATACCTAAATGTGTAAGCTGCCCTATATTTTAATATTCTCATAGCTGTAAGAGAAGAAATGGATTTGCATTGAAATCAACGCTGAAATGTTTGCTAATGTACATATGTTTACAAGCATTTTGGCATTTTACATTATGACAGAGAGTATAATTATTCTGAACACCTTAAGCTCTTTGCTGTTGTGTAGAAAACATGTTATTGTGTTGGTAACAGTGAGATCTTTTTTCGCTATGGGCTTCTGGAAGTGTGTGTTTCACAATGAAAAGATTTAGAAAATATTTTTATTTCACCTTCAGTTCAAACTTGGTGTATTGTTCCTTTTCTCATCACAGTATTTGCCTACTCAAAATCACTCCAAGTGCTCTTCTCCACATGGTTTAGCCATGAAATATAGAATCAGATGGAGTATTATTTTATGTACTCTAGCACATTCCAATAAGGATCTGAGGGGGTTTACATGTTGGATAAAAAAATAACCATTTGCTGACATGAATTGAAAACTTACATCCTGACAAAAAAATACACATGGATGTTTGGAGCAGCTTTATTCATAATCGCCAAAACTTGGAAGCAACGAAGATGTCCTTCAGTAAGTAAATGGATAAATAAACTGGTTCATCCACACATGGAGTATTACTCAGCACTAAAAAGAATTGAGCTATCTAGCTATAAAAGACATGGAGCCACCTTAAATACATGTTACTAAGTGAAACAAGCCAGTCTGAAAAGGCTACATACTGTATGATTCCAGCTATCCAATAGGAAAAGGCAAAACTATGGAGGCAGTGAAAAGATTCATAGATGTCAGGGGTTGGGGGAGTGAGGAGTGAACAGGCAGAGCACAGAGGGTTTTTAGGGCAGTGAAACTACTCTGTCTGATACTGTAATGGTCGGTACATATCACATACATTGGTCAAAACCCATACAGTGTACAACACCAAGAGTTACATACACCCTAACGTAAACTATGGACTTATAATGGTGGCATGTCAGTGTAGGTTCATCAGTTGTAACAAATGTACTGCTCTGGCATGGACATGATAGGTGGGGCAGGCTCCGTGCATGTGGTGGGTGGGGTGTATATAAGGGCCTTCTTTGCATCTGCTCAGTTTTGCTCTGCAATTAAAACTGCTCTGAAAAGTAATCTATAAAAAAATAAATATCTGAGGAAACTGAGGACAAATAAGACGAAGACACGAGTAAGTTTGTACGTAAAGAATCCCGAAGAGTTGCTTGATGTAGGCCATCTATTTGGCTTTGAGCCTCCAGGTTGTCGAAGCAAAGAGGAAAACCTGAATCAGGTGGAATAGGTGAACAAAAGCACCTCTTGTTCCTGGAGTCCATTATGTTGTTCATAATGGTTCAGCCCCGTCTGCCTCAGAATGTGATTGTTGGCTGAAAGGATCCCAGAAGGCTTCTTCTGCCTTCTCGTACGTAAATGGCAACATTCTCCCAGGGTATCTTTTTGCTTGAATGTACTGCAACTGACTTCTGTACCCAGGAAGTAAGTTTCTCAAATAATTCTTGAGTTTACAGTGCCATCTGATTAATATGAAGCTACAGTTAATTCTAGTATGTTGATCTGTTTACATTCATATGTCGTTCGCACAAGATTAGGGTTTATACTTAACCATGACGTACAGGTTGTGGTATTTTTCTACATTCTACTTAAGATGCCCACATTTGCCAGAGGAGGCCAACTTTTAATCTCAGAATTCCCTAGTTTTTGAGGGAATCCACTTGAATTACTTACTGCCTTTCTACCACTTAGAAAATACAAATGTAAAAGGAAAAGGGCAAACTTCAAATTTGTACCTGGTCCTGTGATAAGCAAACAAATTATGTTAATCTAAACAAATAAATATATTAAAAAGATGGAGATTGATTAATTACTCTCTGGAATCTTGGTTCTCTTGTTTGTACTTCAGAAACACTGGTGGAACTTCCAAAAAATGCAGACCCCTAACCCTCATTTCAGACCTGCTAAACCAGAATCTCTTCACTTGATCTGGCTTCATGTTTTTTATTAAACTTCCACTGAGAATGATGGCCAGCAAGATAGAGAACTACTGTTCTGATATGAAGGATGGTCACAGAAGGTGTGGTTTGCTAGTTTGTATACGATGTGAGGTAGGAACTTTAGCTCACCACCCTCTCCCCACCTCCTAGGACTGTGTGTGGCACATAGTGTGTACTTAGTAAATATTTGTGGGATGAACCCTGTGTTCTTAACTGCCCTGTTCTCGAAAACAAGCCATCTGCTCTGCAGCCAACCCCTCCTTTCATTTACTGCTGGTACCTTCAGGAAAACAGCTTAGGCAGGACAAAGTCTATAGTACCATCAGGGAAATGTAGGATTCCAGTTTTCTTGTACTCCTTGGAGTTGATGGTGTGATGTGGGCAGAGAACAGTTGGGGCTTTGGTATCAGACACACTTGGCTTAGAAGCAGGTTTTGTCACTTGCTGACTATTTGCTTTTAGTATTCCCTGAATCTCTGTATCCTCATCTGTAAAATGGATATTTTAATTCCCAATATTAAATATTAAAAGTAGTCTATCTCGGTTCTTAACACCTCAGTATAATGGTCACCCTTGTTACTTGAATATTCTTATCATCTCCCCCCTGTAATCTTAGGATCAACTCTCATCAAGATATATGCCCTTCTCAAAACAAGTATCTCTATATGCCCCTGCGCCCCCTTCTCCCCCTCCCCCCATCCGATGCCGTCTCTCTTGCCTTCATGCCCTCACCCTGCAACTCCTTCCCCTGTAAGCCAGCAGTGGCTTCCTTCTGCTTAAACCCGTCTTCATTTTGAAAGCTCAACCCTGTACTCCTGGACCTCTACCTCTGAAAGTTGCATCCAGGCTCTCTGAGAGAGATTGCTACTGAGGTAAAAATATGCTGCCTACCCAGAGGTGCCAGATTTCACACATCTTCTCATCACCCCATCAGGGACACTTAAAGTTCCCAGTGAGCAAGAACTCTGGATACCCTCTTGGGGCATCCTTTCTAATGAACTCTGTCTTTGGCATCTCCTCATACATTTTTTAGAAACCTGAGTTAGGATTCCCTAAGCTCAGTCTGAGAAGGACCACCTTATGTTTTAAGAAATGGGATTATCCATCTTCCTCGCCATCCCATCCTCTGATTATGGCCGCAGCTACACCAGATCTGAACATGCTGTTCCCCTCCTTAAGGAACCTCCATGGTGGTCCCCATTGTCCAGAGTATAAAGTCTAAGCTGCTTGATGCTCACCTTCCCAAGTACTTTAGATTTCCCCACCAGCTGCCCAAAGTTTTGCCCTATTTCAAGAATATACCTCATCTTCTCTTCTTGGCTTTTCCTTCCAGTTCCTCTGCCTTGCACACTCCAACTCAGTCCTTCAGGAGCCAGCTCAAATGTCATCTCTTTCTGTGAAGCCTGTCTGTCTCGCCAAGGCATAATAATGGCAGATTGATTAGGGGAAAATATTTCAAGAAAATTTCCCTTCTCTTTCTTTCCCTTAACTAGCATTTGATTTTAGATCAGTGCCTGAGCACCATGTTCATAGTTGTTCAAGGACAGGATGACAGAATTTGTCCTTGTGTGCAGAATGTTGTGCAAGAAGAGCTGGGCCTTGAGCCTCTTCTGTGGCCCAAACCAAGTTAAGATTGTCATGTTCCTTTTATCACAGAGGCTACAGAAGTTTCTGTTGCTCTTCACTGAGTGAGAGGGAAGTTTCATCCTTCCATTTTATCCTTGGTAAAAACCGAAGCATATGATGTCAAGGAAGTTATTCAGAGGATACAGTTTTGTAACTGAAATCCCCTAGTTTTCAACCAGCGCTGTAGTCCCTGTGTCATATTGATATATCCTCAGAAAGGAGAGTTAGGTTATCTGCTAGTACTGTTTTAGAAATAATTATGTGAAGCCAGAGTGAAAAATGAAAACTTTGGTGAGGATCCACTGTCTGATAATATGAAAAGACTTCATATTGGGTTGGGTTGGGTGGGGGAAGGAGAGAAAGAAAGAACATCAAGAGTGTTTATAAGTCACAATCTCCAAACACCTTTTGTGTGTGTGTGTGTGAAAGTATTTTGTGTGTGCAGTTGATACTGCTGACCTTTACCTCATCTCTGGGTTTATCTTTTTCACTCATTACTTGAACATTTTAAAACCTTAATGGATTTGTAAGATAACAGTTGTTTGTGTTTTAGATTATGTGATACATAACAAGTCATTTCACTAGGCCTCAGTTTCCCTTTCAGTAAAATGAACAGGTGAGTTAAAGTTAGTGATTTTCAAAATCTTATCAATGAGCAGATCTTCCTTTTTCAAAAAATCTCATGTGGATCCCCAATGAAATACAGTATCCTTCCTCCCCTACCACCACCTCTCTCTCTCTTTCTCTCTCTCACACACACCTACGCACGCACGCATGCATGCAGGCGTTGTAACAGCAGATAGAGTTGGTGCTGCTGTGCTTGGGGCGGGAGATATGGGTACCTGTCATCCACAAAGCTTTCCTCACCCTCACCTGGACTCTGGCTCTTCAGTCCCAGGCCACAGCTTCATCGCCATCTAGGAGCTTGTAAGACATGTGCCCTCCTGGCCTGCCCCGCACCTGCTGGATTGCAGTTGGTGGAGGTGGGACCCAGCAACCTGTGTTTTGTTGAGCTCTCCAGGTGGTAATCAGGCACAGTAACATTTGAAAACCACTGGCCCCGTGAATGCCAAGCAATTTTGAAGGAAGATTTTTAAATGAGGGGTATGGGAGGTGTTCAGTTAAAACACTCGTTTTAAGTTGAAGCTTATTCCTTTTGTAGTACCTGTATCATGATAAGCATATACGGGAGGTGGGAGAGTCCCTTTTATGTTGCTAACGTGTAAGTAGTAGTTTATGTGAAGACCTCTAGAACTTACAGTGCCGTATGGGAAAACATTGGGACAAAATGGTAAGAATTCCAAATATAGAAGAAGATGAAGATACAGCATACTTTTGGCATTTGACCTTTGGAATTGTTGACAATCCAGAGATTCAGTTACACTGTTGATAAAATTCCATCACATAGAATGATAGTTTCTGATTGTAACATTGAAAGCCAGTGACAAAAGCGTTATTCTTGTGCTTTTCTCCTTCTGACCCCCAGTAGTAGTATTCCTTATTACCAGGTTTTTGTGTTCTGATGTCTTCTCAGATGGCCCCCCCTGACATTTTTTCTCTTTCTACATTTTGCTATTACTGGTCAGAAACCAGAATCTGACCCCAATATCTGTTTACTGAAATTAGCATGAAAGTTTATTCATGCTGCAGGTAAGAATTGCTGTAGTGAGGGTGGGCCTTTTCCTCCGGAGGTCTGAGATTGTGAGCAGTTGTGGGTTCTTGGAGGCTACCTCTGGCTGGGTGGCTTGGCTCTGGGAGGGGTGGCTGCATCCACCTGTGGAGGGCTGACAGTCGTTTCCTTTGTTTGGAAGGACAAGCCTCATGTTAATAAGGTCTGGAATGTGAGGAGTCGAGGCCGATTTTCTTTTGGAATCTCTTTTGGTCCTGGCTCCCCATAAGAGATAACCCTGGTGCTTTTCTGTTTAAAATAAGGTGTTTAGTGGGGCTTTCACACTTCATAAGTGGCTCATTTCTTCTTTCACCTGCAGCCTTTTTCTCTCGTGAGCACATACCTCCTAGGCATACTCAGACTGGGTGTTTTGGAAGAGAGTTTACTTGTGCAGGGGGGCAGGGGTCCTTTCTCCCGGTGTGGGTGCTTTCCACACTGCATTTGAAAATGTACAGTTTGTAGTTGGATTTTCATTATTGCTTCATCTCAAGTCTTTGCTGATGATAAATCCCATGTGTTTTCACCTGTCTGCAGCTGCATATGAATCCTGTGCATGACAAAAATATCAAGAAAACATGAAAAAAAAAAATGAGCTCAAGTCAGTGGAATTTACCCATTCTTCTGCCAAGTACAGTCTGAAAAGTGAAAATAGTCCAAACAAACCCAAATGACTTTTATTTTTTTAAAGAGACAATGTGGACCCCTGGATCAAAATGCAAGATACACTCATTTTGGCAGGAAACTGGGCAATTAACACCCTTACTTCCATTTCAGACGTAGATTGCCAGATCCATCCCCTAGTCTCGAAGGCCCCTGAGTGATGCTGGGAGAGGTCTGAGCAGGTTTCCAGGCCTTGCAACAACTGCCTCCGTGTGGGCTGGAAGGGAGGGAGGCCTGGGGACAGAAGGCTGTTCTCAGGAGGAGGGTGCTGCTCGCTGACATGTGCTTTCTGACCTGGGCACTATCCTCTGCGGGCCAGAGCTGGAGAAAGCCAGCAGTGAATAGCTTTTTCAGTGAGACTCCAGTGTGCTGATAT
This sequence comes from Balaenoptera ricei, assembly GCF_028023285.1. Lineage (NCBI taxonomy): Eukaryota > Metazoa > Chordata > Mammalia > Artiodactyla > Balaenopteridae > Balaenoptera > Balaenoptera ricei. The sequence continues at coordinate 67,015,669 of NC_082642.1, forward strand.
TTTTTTTCCTTCCAGAGGCATTGACTTTCCTGATACAAAGGCAAAATCTGCGGCTCGACAAAGAGGAAAATGTGGTGGCCCAAATTTTTGCTAATGAGTAGAGTGTATAGTTGTCTTTATCAAGTTCCATCACTTATCTTTTTGCCTTTTGCCCTTCCCCCCTGTATTTCTGTTGCAATCTGGAACGTTTTAAAGATGTTAACTACATGTTTCTTTCAACAGACAGGATGAGATATTTTTGTCATGTCAGTTTAAGAAGTCGTAACCCATTAAATCGTACTTGAAGCTTCCCATTTTTCACTTACGTATAAAAAGACAAACAACATGCAAAAATCTTTTTGAGTTTTCTCTTGCAGTGAGTGTTCACCAGAAGATTGAGGGCAGAATTTTGATTAGTTTCTACCATATGTAGTACTTAACTCTGTGAACCCATATTATTTTCTCTGCCTTTTTTGCTTTCTTGGGAACTGATCATAGAGGCATTTAGATGACATCAGAACCCATGTGGGTAAAATACATGTCATCCCAAAGAACCCTTTAAACAGCAGGTATAAGTGATGACACGGTTTGTTTCTGGTACATATATAACCTTCAATTTTATTGAATTGAAACTTCTACATGTTATTCTCTCATTTAGCTAAGCTGAATTCTGAATTTAACTGGGCCAAAGGGCATCATCACAAATGTGCCATACTTAGAAGCAAAATAACATACTAGTCAGGACCTTGCAGATCTGGGTTTAGTCCCACCTCTGCCCCTTGTGAACCTTGGGCCTTTGGGCAAGATAGTTAATCTCTCGAAGCTTCAGTTTCTTCATGTCTGTATAAAATGGGGACCATTAATAGCACCTATTTCAGAAGGCTGTCATGAGTTCTTAATACAATTTTAGAGGCACTAAGTGCTTCAGAAATGTTAAAGAATATGGGTAAAGAAAGACCATGGCATTTTTCTGCTTAAGAGAACTGCCTCATGTGGGTCATGTTAACAGAACCCCCGGCCTGGGAGCGCACCCCCTGGAGTGCTGCAGGACAGGGCCTCCTGTGTTCTGAGTCGATGCTGAGTAACTTTCAGTGCCAAGGATTTGAGATAAGAGGGGAGTCAGAGGGGCATCCAGTCCCAAGAAAAGACCGTGACCGTTTACCACCAACAGCCTGGTAAATCCTGGGCAAGAATAAAATTCAGTTCCCTCCTTACCTCTCCTCTGCCTCTTCTCTGGGCTGGATTCTCTTGTGAGGCTGAGGAGTAGAGCCTAGTGGGCCAGCTTGATTCTGTGTCTGAACCTTCTCAACACACGGCTTTAAATTACTTTGCTAGGTGTTAGAAGTGCTGCAAAAGGAGGAGTAGCTGGAGATGACTTGGGCAAGCCACGACTTCTCTGTATTTTGCTAACACTCATATTACTTGCCATAGGGCCGTAAGTTAACCCAGACGGATAAGCTTGCTAGGAAAGCCACTAAATTTCAAGCTCTTTCACAGTTCTTCCTTATACCTCAGAAGTCATACACGTCCACATTCTGTTGGTCGCATATTGTACCTACTGATACGGTGTGGAATGCGTCTACCCCGAGGTGGGATGATGGTAGGGTGAGGTAGGGGAGGGGTTATCTCAGAGGCTGGCCACCACATGGTGTGTGGAGTCGGGGACCATGCCTATTAATAATCCATCTGAAATAGTCTCGGCATTTGTGATGGAATTTTGGCAACTTTCCAGCTGTTATGTCAACATTGATTTTGTCGCTACATCTCCTGTGGAATGGTCCTCTAGGATTCCTGTATGTAAGTGCTGTATGAAGAGGCAGGGTATCGAATTTCTGGTTTTACAGGACCAGTTTCTTGTAACGTGACGATTATAGGCAGTATTGCAGATATGCTAATTACAGGCCATCCTTTCTGCTCTGACCAACATTGGCTTTTATTTTCAACTTAATTTGCCCAACCATACACACCACAGTGCAGCCGATTATATCACGCTGTTCCAATCTTTGGTACTATAATGAGACCTTGAAATTCTGTTAAGGATTGAGTAGAGAACACAAGGGTAAAATGGGTAAGGTCCATGAGAGACAGCAGTGATACTAGCTCATTGCTAGCCATTTAGGATTTACAAAGTAAAGAGTGTAAATGTCGCTGTAGTTGACCATGAAATCTCCTCTTATTGTCTTCTGGTGCTGAGTTTGCATTCTTATATGTGCCTCGTGCCCCACCACCCCCGATTGTAGCTGCTACTTCCCAGCTGCATCAGAAGAATGGAGCTTTCCACGCAGGTGTTGAGCTCAGAAAAGGGGCAGGAAAGAGCAGGTGATAGTGGTGGGGATGATTTGCTCCAGGCACAGAAGGGAATTGTGATATCCGGAAAACTGAAAAATGAGGAGGCGGGAGTGAGAGGAGAAGGACCTCAGAGGAATGGCACATTGAAACAAAAGGAAGTGGCAAAAAGGAAAACAAGTAGAATGAAAGGAGGAAATGTGGTGGACAGGGAAGATTCGATGGAATGTGGAATAAAGATAATTTGGCAAAAACAAGAGGAAGAAAAGCAGAGAGGTTTCATGGTTCCATTTTCATAGATTGCATTCCACCCACTCAGTCAGCATTTTCCTGAGGAGTAGGGCACAACCCTTTTGCCCTGTTGTGGTCCATGAGCCCTTTTATTGGTGGCTCCACTTTGGGCAGCTCCACTTTGACCAAATCTCCATGTAAATAAAACTCTTACTCTTTCCCCTTCGGGCTTTCCTGAAGCTTATGTCTTCCTCCTGTGCTGAGTTAGAACATTCACTGCCAGTGTAGATTCGATAAGCAAATTAAAAATGAAGCCTTACACAGAACTTCAGTAGCATTAGCAATACACTAGATTGAAGTATTGGGTTTTTGAATAGTGCTCTGCAGTTGTTAAAGTGATGTTTTAGAGTTTTGGTATGCTTAAAAACTGGAAATTTAGAAAAAAAGAATTTCCTTTTCAAACTTTAACTTGGAAGTTGAGAACAAGAAAGGGGTTTACCTCTACCCTTGGGTTAGTGTGCCTTTGTTAAAAGCAGCCTGCTTTAATCAAATGTCATGATTATTTTTAGGTCCTCTAACAAACTGAGGTTACTTTTTGTTTGTTTGTTTGTTTTTAGTTTAGATTTATTTAAATTATAGAAGTAATATTTACTTATTTTGACAATGAAAAAAATACAGACATGTAGAAAGGTAGTCTCTCTCCCTTTAGCCGTCTCAAAGTCTACTCCCTCGGAAATAGTTTGTATCTTTCCACATCCTTTGAAGTAGTTTGCATCCTTTTATTTTTATTTTTATTTTTTTTAACATCTTTATTGGAGTATAATTTCTTTACAATGTTTTGTTAGTTTCTGTTGTATAACAAAGTGAATCAGCTATACATATACATATATCCCCATATCCCCTCCCTCTTGCTTCTCCCTCCCACCCCTCTAGGTGGTCACAAAGCCCTGAGCTGATCTCCCTGTGCTATGCAGCTGCTTCCCACTAGCTATCTGTTCTACATTTGGTAGTGTATATACGTCCATGCCACTCTCTCACTTCGTCCCAGCTTACCCTTCCCCCTCCCCGTGTCCTCAAGTCTATTCACTGAGGTTACTTTAAAATGCAGTCAGCTCTTTCCGAAGTCAAAAAAGGAAGTTCACTCTTAACTTTACATTTATATATAATAAAAAAGAATATTGATGGCATTTCTAGTAAATGCTCAGATCTTGCTTCCTAGGCTTATTAGATCTACCCCAAGAGAGCAACATGAGGAAGTGAGAGGGAAGAACTAGGTCTACAAACAATTTTTAAAAGATTTTCATAAATGCATTTGTTACTGCTGTGCTTAATTCACATGGTGAACTTACATTGACCTCTTTTTCCCTATTATTTGAAAAGACACAAATTATTATATGGAACAGTAAGCTCCTTAAAATCAAGAGGGATGGAGAAACTGCCATATTTTAGGTTCACTGAGTTCCTCAAAACTATTTAAGTATATTGCCAAGCACATTAAAAAGAATAATATTTAGTCTTTCAGGAAGATTTTTTTTTTTTCTTTTTTTTGCTGGAATGTTGCCCCAAGGAACTCCATAAGATATCACTGTCTTTTGAAAACTCGGGTTTAGAATCATGTGTTACTTAAATTAAAATGGTTGTTGGTGCTTTAATTCTTCAGCTATCATGTTATTTTATTTTTTGAAACACACTGACACTATTAATATTTACTATTCACACTGTTGTCCACAAGAGGGTAGCTCAAATTCGATGGCAGACAGTATTCGATTTGAAACTGTGTTTCCTTTTTATTGAAGATTCCGTGTCTGTGAAGTATTATTCTCCACAGATTTCAGTCTCTGGATTTAGTGAACTCAACGCATCTCAAATATCATGCATAAGGGCAAAAATGTCTCTATTAATGTTTGATAAGTCTCTACTATATTAGTATTTTATAGAAGAAAGGTTATCTTTTTGGTAGTAAGGATACATGCGTTGTAGAATCAGTAAGACTTTCTACTGCTTTGCCTGATTCTGCAGTTGGATAAATGCCTGTTTTCTGCACCATTTATTTTAAATAATTTCAGGGCCAGTTGGTTACCATTCTGCAGTCATGCTACTTTTAGTTGGAATGGGAGATACTAGTAATCTTTTATATATTAGGCTTTATTACTTAAGCTTTCAGAACTTTGGTTGTCTGAACTTGGTAATCTGTGGAATGTTTTGTACCCAGAAATTAGGATTCTCATTCGTTCTTCTCTTTTTCTTCTGTTTTATACTTTTCTTTATCCCTTGTGTTTTAAAATTCTGCGAATTCTCTCCCCTGCCTCCCCCACTTTGAATACCTGGCTTTCATGATCTGCCATATTTGTCATCACTAATACTATGAATGGACCTTTAAAATTTAGAATTATTTCTTTATTCATTCATCTGTTCACTTATTTACTACTGGGGTATTTTTGTTTTGCTTTTGGAGTGGGAAGAAGCAGGAAATGATAGATCAGAAGAATGCTTTTAGTACTAGATTTTTATCATAGCTCTCAACCCATTTACTTTTGAAGAAGAAAGGTTCAAGACATGCTCTTATTTTAAGACTATGTTACAAGCTCATTGAGCACATCTGAGGAAAAGGATAGCACTTGAGATAAGTTCATGGCCCTTCTTTAAAGGAGCATGATCCACTTGGTAGGTTATCTGTGTCCCTTTATTTCCATTTCCTTCCTGCTCACCACCCTTGTATATGTTTATCTTCAGTGAGCTCCTCACTAGCGGTAACCAGTTCTAAATAAGAAAATAAGGGAGAGTGTGTCCAGGTTACTGCTGTTAATAGCTGGTAAAGCTTTGGTGTGTGAGGAGAACCTGAAACTTAAAATGATGCTCAGAAATTACCTGTAGGGTTGATTCATCATATTGGGTAGGTCCATAGAAAACTGCTGTTTTCTTCAGGTCAAAAACAGTTGAGTAGTAGAAATTTTATATGATTCAGTCTAATATTCCAGACCGCTAATATGATTGATAATTGATAAGAATCTATACAGTGTATATCTGTTCTATTTTCACTTGTTGCTATGTCAGAGTTAATTTTTTCCCCTTTTTCAGTGTTAAAAAAGAGAAAACAGTGAACACCAAGGAATGTAAACGATTTATCCACTGATAGGTTATTTTTGCAGGCAGCATATCAAAAGTGGTATTTTGGGGGAGCAGTGAATCAGTTAACTCTTTAAGGCAGGATGTATTGGATTTTATAAAGATACCAAGGATTAAAATGGAATAAGGTTACAGTATCCAAGATGTTTACTCAAAATGGTGGCTAGAGTCCTATTGATTAATGCTGGTGAATGAGACACCAAAATTGAAAATAAACCATCCCTAGACAAGTGGTAATCATAGGTGACAATTATGTTAATTATTCTTTATTTAGGTGGTGTTTTTCTTACTGGAAAATTGCTTTTTTTCAAGAGAAATTTGAGGCATTTGAGAATTGGATGTTCTGTGGAAGCTCTTGTGTGTAGTTTTTCAGTTTTATTCAATTTCATAAGTCTTCAGGGAATATTTTCAGGCCTAGATTTATGGACATTGTATATGGCGTCAGCTACCATTCTCCCACCAGGCGTATTGGAAAGCATATTGTCTGTCTTCCTGCTACACTGTTGTGAGCAGGTGTTCCCTCAGCATTTTTTAAATCATTTTCATGCACAAGATGGGAAAAACGGGAAATCGAAAGATTGACATTAATTTATTTGACCAGGAAACGGCATCTGAGCAGGGATAAATGCCAATACAGTCAATCTTTTTTTTGTCCCTGTGCTAAATTTGGGGTAATACCTAATCTGTTGTTGTCAGACCCCCCCCCCCCCCCCAATTCAGCAAATTTCAGTTCCATAATAGTAGGAGAATGGATTAAAAATAAAAGTTTGTGATAAACTCCGACACAGTCCTGGCATGTAGTATGAACTCAGTTCATTTAATTTGGTTTTATTTTCTTTGCTCTCTCTGTTCGTATTGAAGTTACTGTTGTCCATGAAGAGGTTAGCTCAATGGAGCACACCTCTGACGGGCTGTAACTAACAAATTACCACGAAGTCAGTGATTTAAAACAACAGAAATTTATTCTCTCGTGGCTCTGGAGGAAATCTGAAGATAACGATTTCAGAGGTCAGAAGTCTGAAATCAGGTGTCACTGGGTTGAATTCAAGGTGTTGGCAGGGTAATGCTCCCTCCAGAGGCTCTAGGGAAGAATGTTTTTTTTTAATCTCTTCCAGCCAGGGGATGCCATCATTCCCTTTGCTTGTGGCTGCATCACTCCCATCTTGAAGACCAGTGTCTTCAAATCTCTCTCTGCTCCATCTTCACATTGCTTTGTCCTCTGTGCATGTCAAATCTTACTTTGCTTCCTTCTTATAAGAATACATGTGATTTCATTTAAGGCCCACTCAGATAATTCAGGACAGTCTTCCCGTCTCAGAATCCTTAACTTAATCGCATGTCTGAAGACTTTGCCATGAAAGGTAACATTCACAGGTTCCAGAGATTAGGATATGGATATCCTTTGGGGGCCATTTTCAGCCTAACCCATGCTACTTCCAGTGTCCGCATTGTAGTAACCTGGTCAGAACCAGCTCATTACCCTTCATGGCGTTTAGGTCTGATTGAAGTATTCGTTCACCTCCCTCAGCATACGCCACAACTTTTTCAGTGTGTTACGGTTTAGTATAAATGTCTAAGAGCAGCTCTGAGTATCTGTCTCTGATAACGTAGGCCAAGAATCACTTACCAGAGCTGCGTCTTCTCTTCATGGTAGCAGTTTGCATCAGGGAAGTCTCTGCACAGTTAATTAAGCTAGTTGAGGCAAGTCAGAAAGTTGAATGCTGTAATTGTTCATATTAACTCTGGAAATTGGAATGAGTTGTCACGTGGATATGTGTGTGTATATGCATGTAAATGGTGGATATGTATTTTCAGGACATATAAATGGAAGTTAAATATAAGGATCTGTATAATTCCTTTTAGAGTTAATAGCATTTTCCAAAAAGAAGTGAAAGGAACCTATCTTAATTTGGAACATATATTTTCTTCAAAAAGGAAACTGAGGTAGTTTTCAGCTAGCATGAGGTAAGACTAAGAAGGCTGTCAGAATAATTAATTCTTTATGAATCTAATGATTCTATAATGATTAACAATCATTATAAAACTCCCCCAAGAAAATTCCATAAAAGCTGATGCTTGTTAGATATTGACTGGATTGCTAATGCTATGGATTGGTTACGTGTCCTTTCCTTGATGGTTATATCTAGGTGAGGTCTAATAATTAGTTTAATTTTGAAGAAGAGTTATAAGGACCCCAAGGTATCATATGAGCGATAAATTCTAAACCCTCTTATCTGCCTTGCCATGTTTTTAATAATTATTGCCTGTGTAATGAAACTTGTGTCTTACAGATTTCCTTTTTTACCCTCGTGTGGGTGTTATGCCTAAAATAGACACAGAAGATTTTAAGTACATACAATACGAGATAGTACTTGAAATCAGTTAAGATTCTTTCCTCTAACAGAATTCTGTGATTCTGTGAAACTTGGTAGGAAATATATATCAAAGTTAAGTTTATATCAGTGTATGAACATCAGCAAATTATTGCTTGGATGAACAAATTAGTCAGAACTGTATCTGTTTATATCTCATTGATGAGAGTAATAAAGTTGAGGTACAGAGCCCAGGTTGTGTAAGTGAAGATGAAAGAAAAAGTAGGGAAAAAAAAGTTTTAGCCAAACGTGAGAACTCAGCTGGATTATATAGTATCAGCCAAGATGGTAAATGAAAAAAAGACAGCAGGGAGCAGGGGGACTTCCCTGGTGGCGCTCCGCCTGCCAATGCGGGGGACGCGGGTTCGAGCCCTGGTCCGGGAAGATCTCACATGCTGCGGAGCAGCTAAGCCTGTGCACCACAACTACTGAGCCTGCGCTCTAGAGCCCGCCAGCCACAAGTACTGAGCCTGCATGCCACAAGTACTGAAGCCCACGTGCCTACAGCCCCTGCTCTGCAACAAGAGAAGCCACCGCAATGAGAAAGCCCGCACACCGCAAGGAAGAGTAGCCCCCACTCACCGCAACTAAAGAAAGCCCACGTGCGGCAACAAAGGCCCAGCACAGCCAAAAATAAATAAATAAATTTATTAAAAAAAAAAAAAAAGACAGCAGGTACAGATGCCATGATATGGAGGATAAAGTACTAATCATGCGGATCACAGTCTTCCTTATGTTCGAGCCACTAGATGTGCTAGTTTAGCCATATAATCAACTCTTGTGATATTGCTAGGACCTTAATGAGGGGAGAAAGAAACTGAGGGGATCACATCATGTTACCTTTCTTGAATAGCTTCCCCAGTCTTATTTTCAATGAATTTAAAACATTAACTCTGTCTCATTTAAGCCATTTAACTGTACCCATAGTCATGAGCCTTTAGTTTTAGCTATTTACGTGTTTTTTCCATAAGAGTATCAATCACTTACAGCGTATACTATGCCCTTGCCAGTTCATTTTGGAACCAATTTAAATGAGGAAAATAAAGGGCTTTGGGAAGAACTGTTTAAGTATGTCTGGTAAATTGTTTTACTGTTTGAGAACAGCTCTAGAGACTGCAATACGTTTTCCATTTAGTAGAATTTCGCTTTTTTTGTGAGTCACAACATTCATGGAAATACATTGAAATCTTAAATGTAGAGACTATGACTTACTGCTTTTGGTATTACTTGCTGTCTAGAATGATGTTGCGGTCTACATTACAATATATCTCTGATTAGCAGTGTTTGAAACAAGGATAGCTTCAGACTACAGGGAAGAGTGCATATCATGATCCACAACCTCATGTTCTGGATTCTTTAGATTGTAGAGCAAGCATGGTACAAACCTATGCTTTTCCATTAGACATTTCATCAAATACATGTTCTTGGTCACTTCAGTTGCAACTCTTCTTGGATATTAATATCATGTACTAAAACCTAGATCTAGAAAATTATTGTGATGAATTTCTGTATATCCAAAACATATCTCATTAAATGTGACTCTCCTCCTAATTTCCAGTATTATTGTAGCGCTTGTTTTTAAGACAGTTTTTTTTAGAGCAGTTCTAGGTTCATGGCAAAATTGAGAAGGTATAGAGATTTCCCTTATCAGTGCTTACTTTTTAATGTGTGTGTGCATGTATACTTTCATAGAGATTATGTCCCCTTAGCTAGTCTCTCTCCTTTAACCTTTGTTCCCTCACAATTCATTCTCCACACAGCAGCCAGGTGATCTTGTTAAAACTCGCCGCGTTTTTCTTTCGAACTTAGCCTACAGTACAGACTCTTTCCCCCGGTGACACAGTCTGTGTCAGCTGACTGCTGCCTCAGCTCCTCCCAGCCCTGCTCCAGCTCCCTGTGCTCTGGACGCAGGCTTCCTTTCCAGTCCTCTACGATGCCAGGCCCTTCCTGCCTTCACTCTTTCTGTTACCTCTGCCTCCAAAGTTCTCTCGCTCTTTGTATGGTAGGGTCCTCCTCATCTTTCCTGGAGCAGCCCAAATGCTTCAGTCAGAGGCCTTCTGAGACTACTCCATCATATCACCCTTTAAAATGTGTTCTTCGTGGCACTAACTGACCTCATCCTGTTTGTTCTTGGATATGTGTGCTGTCTGTATCGTCCCACCAGAGTTCACCCCTTGAATGTATTGGAAACAGATTAGGCTTGTCAGAGGTTCAAGTGCAGAGCTCATTCAAAGGGACTTCCAAACGTTTTTATAGACAATATGAATTGCTGAATTTATTTTTTTATTAAAAAAATTTCATTTTATAAGGCTTGGGTTAAAATACAGAATTCCATTGCAGTTGGAAAGAGTTACCAGA